>NC_059176.1:50186222-53069972 GCF_019923935.1 Bubalus bubalis
CAATAACAGGAAATCTAAAACCCAAGAGAGACTCACCCCAATTCATCTGGACTTCCTAAGGAGGCAGATAGGCACAAGAGGCCTCTGGGGGTACAAGGCTCAGTGCTTTGAAGAGTTCAGAAGAGGAGAAGCCTTCCCTGGGTGTCTTCTGTAGTCACCAAAACTGTTGACTGAAAAAAAAAGCAAAACCTAAAAGTCACAAATTTATGTTTAATTTGGAGATGTTACTGAGGACTCTAGACAAGGAGACACTCTCAGATAGCTCTGAGGAACTGTTCCAAAGAGGTCAGGGATGAGTCAGGATATTCAGGAGATTTTACTGGGGCTGGGGGAACACATGTAGTTAAAATCAGTAGATTATTGCTCATCACAAAAAGACACATATCTTAAGTCAATGATTTTACTGCTTTTCTATGTATGGAAAGATATAGTTCTCTGGGCTCACAAAAATTATTCCTCTGATATGCATCTTAACTTTCTAGGATCAGTACCTTGTTTTTCTCCATCCTGAATTCCCCTCAGGATAGGATATTAGTGCTGAAACAGAGGCTGATGGCCTGAGGACATGATGGACAAGATAATTCACCGTTTTCTGAAAAAGCAGGCAACATTCCTTGTCCACATTTACATCACTTCTAAGGCTGGTGGGTCCATGCTCTTCTCACCGCAGAGGCAGGACAAGCTGTTTTGATCACTGAGGCAGGAGGGCCACATTGCTGCCCCTCACCAACATTGCAGACACGTGTCTTCAAGACCCTGGGGTCCATCACGAGCTCCTTTTTTGATTCCACAGAGAGTAGTTGGGCTGGAAGGCATTCAGTTCTGGCTTCCTCTAAAATGCGCATTAGTCAGTCGGTGTTTAGTGAGCCTGCAAAAATTCTGGAGCCAATCTCAGGTGAGGCTGAGCACCAGGTGGGGCCTACGGACCAAAGATCTCTGCTTTGAATATCCTGCCCGCTGGACATTATTAACCTCCAGGCATTTCTTTTTATCTTAAATGGGAGGCACACTGTGCACCCTCTACTGGGAGAAAGTGAGCCCAGTGCCTATCTACCTGCTTCCACCCCAACACACACACACATACACACACACACACACCAACTAAGGCACTGCCAGGGGGACATACACACCTTGGCAATGAGGACCTCCGGAGGCCCAGGGTGTGAACAGATGCACAGAGGGCTGTGTGATGTGGAGGAGATGGGAGGGGGTGGTGGGCAGAGAAGGAAGGGGTCTCGGGTCCTGATGGATCAGAAGAAGGAAAATGGGGAGAGGTGGTCAGGAAACAGGAGACAAGAAAACCAAGGATGACCAGAAAAGGGGCAGAAAGCAGAAAATGTAGAAAAGATGAAAGCAGCAAGAGAAAACAGTAAAAGAGGGTGTGGGCAACCACACAAAACAGGAAGGAGACAAAACAGAGCAGAAGGAGGGAAGGAAACAGAAAGAGAGAGATGAGTGGAGCAGGATGTGAGGAGGGAGAGAGGGAGCCAGGAAGAAGACATTAGAGGACACCAGAGCTCGGTGAAGATACCTCCTGTGAGCAGAGGGGATCAGGAGTCCCTGGGCTGGTCCTCAGTCCCTAACAATGACCCAGTGGTCCCAGTACACCAGGTCAGCCACGTAAATCAGCAGGTTGATCACTGTCAAGATGGCTACAACCAGTCTTTGGTCCCAGATGCACACCAAGTAGAGATGGCGGCAGCTCACATCACTGGACCGCTGGGGCTGGCCACCAAAATTCTTGTCGAACTGGTAGAGCAGCCATAGGATCAGAGCGCTGGCGTAGAGGGAGATGGAGAACAGGGCCAACCCCAACAGGAAAATGGGGAAGCAAATGGGCAACTTGTTGCTATAGCCTCTCAGATACAGCAGGAGGGCCACGGCCCCCAGGAAGAGGCAGATGGAATACGCGGCCACACACCACACCAGGGCCGGCTGGTGCAGGTACAGGGAGGTATTGCTGATGAAGCCAAAGATGACACAGGCCACGAAGTTCTCTAGCCCCTTGAGCAGTCCTGGCATGGGGAGCACATAGCAGGTGATGTGGCTGGGCCAGGCATAGATCCAGGCTACTTCAGTGGCATAAGTCACAGAAGCGAGGCAGGAGAAGGCAGTAGCAGCAATGGCGTGGTTCCAGGAGCTGCCACGAGGGACGATCTGGAGGTACGTGGTGGGGTAAATAATGGAGGCCGAGAGGCAGAGGAGGGTGGAGTAGGAGGCATAGTTGATGAGAAAGTCATCCCAGGAAAAGGGCCAGAGGAACTGGAGCCCACATAACTCAACTATGAAAGTAAGGAGGGTCACAACGAAGCAGAAGCACCAGATGAACATGGACCAGTTACCTATGGTCTCCCTCCAAGTGCCAGTGGTAGCCACCAGCGAGAAGGCCAGGCAGGTGGAGAGCAGCTGCAGCAGGCGGAGGAAGTAGCCCATGATGGTTGCAGAGGCCAGGCCAGAGGACGAGCTCATGGTGAGCCTGATGGTCAGGCTGGTCATTATCATCAGACTGAGTCTTCACTGAGGACCCACCAGAGAAAGATGCAGCTTTGGAGGTGGATCAATCAGACATCTGAAAAGAGCCTAGGGTCCTGCGATGGCTGCTACTCAGGATCTACGGAGTTGGAACCAATGACTCAGACACTTGGGTAAAGGCACAGCTGGTCTAAGACGATTCTCCCCACCCATCACCCTTGGCCTTGTCACAAGACTTGTCTTATCCCAGAGCTCAGAGCAGGGTGGGTCTGGCCTCAGACCAGGAACATTTTGGATCCCTCTGAGCTGTGTGTCATTATCTACAGAGACACAGGGTAGGATGGTCCTTTCTATAGTCCCAACCCTTCAAGTGTGTCAAAATTGAAAAAAAAATTTTTTTTTAATTATTTGGTAACAAAATTAGATGTGAACAGATATGAGACAAATTATGATCTCTATTTCCCTTAGTATGAGTGTTTAAAAGTTCAGTTTCAGAAACACTAATGTGTTTGATTACAAGTGCTTTCAGACCCTAGTGGGGTGGGGTGGGATGTCCTATAGAGTAGACACACTATATGTAACTGGAGTTGAAAAAATCCTGAATTCTGGAGCATATCTAACTCCATGGATTTCATAAAATGGACTGTGGATGTACTGCTAATCCCATTTTAGAGATGAAAAAACTAAAGTGAAAGTCGCTCAGTCGTGTCTGACTCTGCGACCCAGAGAATTCTTAAGGCCAGAATACTGGATTGGGTAACCGTTCCTTTCTCCAGGGGATCTTCCCAAGCCAGGGATCAAACCCAGGTCTCCCACATTGCAGGCAGATTCTTCACCAGCTGAGCCACAACTGCTAATCCCATTCTAGAAATGAAAAAACTAAGGCTTGGTGAATCAAGGGCCTTCTCTAAGGTCAAAGTTTAGGAGTAGTAACCTCATATAAAAATGCCAAAGCCATGGATTTGAACGCTTTCCTCTACAGCCCAGCATGTCAGCAGGGCCTGTGGGTGGGAGCCCAAGATCAAAGCTCGCATCTGTGGGATCCAGGACCCGCCTTCATGGCCGTGGCCTCCTTCCACAGCAACCTGAAGACCCATGTGTCCTGGCCTGTCCTCCCTGCAGCATCACTAGAAGGAGCTGCCATCTGAGGGACACAGCCCCACCTGGAGGAGGGCAGCTCCAGGGGTGAACAGGAAGGAGCCATGGAGTGAGAGCAAGGCCGTGGGAACAAGATGACATAGGAAGTAGGGACTGTTCTGAATCCCCTCCCCTCAACTTTGCCTTAACATGTGACTCTTCCTCACTGGGACAGGGGATACCAACCCAGTATGATTCAAGGTGGAGTGTCCTGGAGGAACCACAGTATAAATAACATAATGTTTGGCTCAAGCTCCAAACCTGACATCCAGGTGGGAGTCTGGAAAGATCTAGGAGTAATTCTACGTGAATGAGGATTTCTGTGACCTGAGAGACTGGATGGCAGTTTCCAAGCTGGGAAGAAGAGGTTGAAAATGAACAAGGATTTTGTATCTGTATGCTGATGTGGATCCTTTGAATCCATTTAATGGCACAGAGGGAGGATTTAGGAAGGAGAGGCATGGGGGTTGCTGCTGTGTGACCCTGGGTAAGGCCTGTGCCCTCTCTGGGCCTCTGTTCCCCCACCTGGAAATCAGCAGGTTTGCCTGAGCTTCCCAGCAACCTCTCCTCCACTCTAATCTGTAAGCCTGGACATGATGCCCCCATCAGAGCACAGCCTAGATGTGGCTGAGTCCTGCCTGCCCAGCAGCCAGGCATGTGGACTGGAAGACAGTGAGCTGGGAAAGTCACAACCAGGACAGAGGAAGGAAGGAGGAGGTGAGATGGACAGTAAGAATTTCAGGCAGGATGTGGGGCGTGGAGGAACCTGGCACGTTACCCACTGAGCCTCAGTTTTTCCATGTCTGCAGTGGGCTTAATACCTGTGCACGCATGCTGTCATGTTCGACTCTTTACAGTCCCTTGGACCGGAGTCTGCCAGGCTACTCTGTCCATGGGATTTTCCAAGCAAGAATTTCCAGAGTGGTTTGCCATTTCCTTTTCCAACAGCTCTTCCTGACCCATGGATTAAACCCATATCTCTTCCACTTCCTGCATTGCAGGTAAATTCTTTACCACTGGGCAACCAGGGAATGTGTCAATTAAGTGAATGAAAGATTGTGAAGGGCCTATCAGAGGGCCTGGCACACAGCACACTCAATCTATGCCAGCTTCCTGTTCCCCTCTCCCTCCTGCTCTAAGAGGACCCAGAAAGCCCTGCCCCTGGACACAAGCACATGCAAGCTTGATTTGCTCCGGATCAGGCAAACCTGTGTGTCCTGGAAGTGGCCCAGGGATGTGTTTGTTTTTCCTTCCCAGTGTTTTCAGGAAGAGATGGTGTAGAATCAGTTTTATTTCTTCTTGAACTATTTGGTAGATGCACGGTGTTTTCATCTCTCGTGAAAATCCAGATTTCTAGCTCCTTTAGAAGTCTCATGAATCAGTTGCTATGCCCTTTACTTTATATTGTTTTCCATTCTCATCTCTGTTTAGCACATTCTATATTTTCTTCTTCTCATATGTAATTGGCATAAAGCAGGACTATGATCATCTACATGTGCCCAGTTTCCCCTCTTGGGCGTGGCCAGGCTTCCTGTCTGCTCACAAGAGCCTCCACCCCTCCTTCTGGGGAGCATCTGTGTCCTCAACCTCATGTACAGCCTTCAGCACACTTCACATGCTCTGACATCATATAGAGACATATATGTACATGTATGTAGGGCACATCTGTAGATTGTTTTCCTGGTTTATAAACCTGAGACCCTGTCATGCACAGGGCATCTCGCTTTTCCACCATCCCCGACAAGTACAGCTGGTCCTCTCTAGGGGCCTTAGTCCTCTCCACCACCTTTACTTATTTCCTTCCCTCCTGGCTCCTGTGAGCATTTGGATTGACCACCTTTCTCTAAAGACTCCCCTCTGAGTCTCAGACATGGGGGACACAGGATATGACAAGAGGCCTGGGATCCATGTGACCACCATGTTCTACGGCAGAAGGCTGGTTTCTCTGTAAACTTAAGAAATATCTTCATTTCTGGAAACTCATCCTAGTTTCCTAGGGCTACTGGAACAATTTACTCTAAGTTTGATTGCTTAACACAGCAGGAATTTATTCTCTCACAGTTCTGGAGGCCAGAAGTTTGAAATCAAGGTGTCAGGGGGACCATGCTGTCTCCAGAACTCCAGGTGAGGCTCATTCATTTCCACTAGTAATATTTCAAACCCCTCAGCTTGTGGCCACTTATTCCGTCTCTGCCAGAGCCTTCGTGTTGTCATCTTCTCTCAACTCAGTGTGTGCAAACTTCCCTGTCCTTTCCCTTATAAGGCCATCAGTCACTGGATTGCCAGCCCACCCTCCATCCTGGACGATTTTCATCTCAAGATCCTTAAATAATTATGTCCACAAAGATCCTACTTCTAAATAATGCCATAAACATGGATATTTTTTTGGGGGGTGAGGGTCACTCTTCGAGTCATTAAGGTTCTCTCTCACATCTTCCTGTACTTTTTTCATGGTGTCTTTTTCTGATGTGTTTAATCATACGTGTACCTGTTTGCTGTCTCTTTCAGACTGGTGTGTGTTCACTGGAGTTCTTGGCACTCACAGCTGATTTTTCCCTCGGGTACTTTGTCATTACACTGTGAGCCCTTGTACAGGAGCCCTTTTCCTGGGATGGTCCTGCCACCTGGGTTGGGAGCTTCAGCCAGAATAACAGCACCTACTTCTGCTCCGGACCCTTCAGGCCAGTCGCTTGTTGGTCCCCACTTGCATAAATTTCCCAGGTTGGAGCTGTTGGATCTCAGGGATCAGGTATATTTTGGTCTAAATACACCAGAAGTGAAGACCTGAGAATTCTATTTCCCCTGTGGAGACTTCAAAGAAATCCCAAATTCCTTTGGAGGCAGATATCAACTTTGTCCATTTATCTTCCTGAAGGGCATGGTTTTGTTTTTGTTTGTTTTTAAACTTTTTATTTTGCATTGGGGTATAGCTGATTAACAATGCTGTGATAGGTTCAGACGCACACAAAAGGGACTCAGCCATACATATACATGTATCCATTCTCCCCCAAACTCCCCTCCCATCCAGGTTCCACATAACATTGGGCAGGGTTCCATGTGCTATATGTCCTTCTTGGTTATCCAGTTTAAATAAAACAGGGTATACAGGCAACCATAAATTCATCTCTAAGTCTGTGTGTCTCTTTCTGTTTTGTAAGTTCATTTGTATCATTTCTTTTTTAGATTTCACATATAAGGGATGTCATATGATATTTCTCTGAAAGGCAGAGCTTTCCTTGCCTACCCTTGCTCTGAGGTTGCAGGCCCCATAGTCCTGGCTTTAGGGAAGTGTCTCAGCTCCAACTTCTCACCTTGTGCCACCCCAAAGCCTCATTCCTGACCCAAGTGGGCAAATAGACCAGCCTCCAGGTGGCCACGCTCAATTCTCCCTTCTCCCTCCTCCTTCCTCCCTGCTGCACACGAGCTGCAGTCACATCAGCTCTGCCGCTGAAACTTCATGAGATCCTTGAGCAAATCAATTAATTCTAAATGTCCATCCTTTCTTCTTTCCTGTGAGCCTGAACTTCTCCTTAAAGGCTTGACTCTTAGTCATCTCCTCCCAGAAGCCTCCCTGGATCCCACCAGCTCTACGCCTCATTGCTCCCAGACTGACAGTTCTCAGCCTTTGTCCTTCTGTGAAGCATCCTGGTGCGGGCAAGTCATCACAAGCTTCTGGGTCTTACCTGGGCAAGACAGGTGAGATGGGGAGGAAGGGAGGTGCTGCAGGAGCAGCAGACAGGGTCCACTGTGGATGGATCTGAACACCAGAGACATAGGTTGGATTTTAGCTGTAAGTGAGGAGGTCTCACTGCCATTCTCTAAGGAGGGACTGATCAGTCAGAGGCTTACTCTGAAACTGACACTCTGACTATAGGAGGAAAATGGATGGAGGCTAATTCTGTAGTCAAGGTATGTGATGATGGGCCTTGAGCAAAGACACTCCAGGAGTGAAGGTCAGGGGCAGATTTATGAAAATATTTAGGGAGCAAACATTCAGCTGGTCTTGATGAGAGAAGGGGCAGCAATTACCAGATATTTGGTGCCCCCAAGGGCAGCTGCAACCCCGCCTCTCCCTCCTGCTCCCTTTACATCTCAGACCCCATCCCAGGTATTCCCAGCACCCTACCCTTCCTCTGGGCACCTGAGCACTGAGTGCTTTGGGAAGGGAGAAATGGGGAAGAATATGAGGAGAGAGAGAGAGGAGCCAGGAAGAGGACATCAGAGGACGTCAGAGCTTGGTGAGGATACCTTTGTGAGCAGAGGATCAGGAGTCCCTGGGCTAATCTTCAGTCCCTACAGAAACCTGACGAGCCCAGTACACCAGGTCGGCCACGTAAACCAGCAGGTTGATGGCTGTCAGGACGGCCACAGCCAGGCGCTGGTCCCAGGCGCACATGTCGTGGGTGAGCTCGTCCCTGCAGTCCCCATCACTGGGCCTCTGGGGCTGCCCGCCGAGCTCCTCGCTGAACTGGTAGAGCGGCCAGAGGACCAGAGCACTGATGTAGAGGAGGACGGAGAGCAGGCTGAGCACAAGCTGGAAAATGGAGAAGGGGACCGGCAGCCTGTATTCACGTTCACCCAGGTTCAGCAGGAGGACCACAGCTGCCAGGATGAAGCAGATGGAGTACACGGCCACGCACCACACCAGGGCCGGCTGGTGCAGGTACAGGGAGGTGTTGCTGAGGAAGGCAAAGATGACACCGGCCACAAAGGTCTCCAGCACCTTCAGCAGGCCTGGCACAGTGTGCACATAGCAGGGGATATCACTGAGATCATACCAATCCCATACCCAGGCCACATCCAGGGCATAAACCACAGACACGATGCAGGAGAATGCAGTGGCAGTGATGGCCCGGTCCCGGGAAGGACCATAAAGCAGGAATTGGACGTAGGCGATGGAGTAGATGATGGAGGTCGAGAGGCAGACGAGGGCAGCGTAGCAGGCATAGGTGACAGGGAAGCTCTACCAGTAGAAAGGAAAGTGGGACGGGAGCCTCCATAACTCGACCATGACTATGATGAGGGTCATGGTGAAACAGAAGCACCAGATGGACATGGACCAGTTACCTATGTCCCCTCTCCCAAAGCCCATGTCAGCTACTAGGGAGAAAGCCACACAGGTGGAGAAGAGCTCTGGCAAGCGGAAGTACCAGAACCCTACCCAAAAGTCATCGTAGTGGGGATGATGCCCTAGTGGGCACGATGTTTCGATGTCCAGGCAGGTCACTGTCACCGGTACAGCAGTGGTCTTTGCTGAGGATCCACCAGAGAAAGATCTGGCTCCGAAGGTGGGTTAAGCCAGACGCCTGGAAATGACTCAGGGCCCTGTGACCGCTGAGGCTCAGGATCCGTGGAGTTGGAACCAATGGCTCAGACAATCGGGTAATAGCACAGCTGCTCCAGAATGGTTCCCCCCACCCATCACCCTTGGCCTTGTCAGGAGACTTGTCTTATCCCAAGCCTCACAGCTGGGTGTGGTCTAGCCTCAAACCACGAACATTTTGGGTCTCTCTAAATAGCTGTTGGAGAAGGCAATGGCACCCTACTCCAGTACTTTTGCCTAGAAAATCCCATGGACGGAGGAGCCTGGTAGGCTGCAGTCCATGGGGTTGCTAGAGTCGGACACGACTGAGTGACTTCACTTTCAGTTTTCACTTTCATGCATTGGAGAAGGAAATGGCAACCCACTCCAGTGTTCTTGCCTAGAGAATCCCAGGGACGGGGAAGCCTGGTGGGCTGCTGTCTATGGGGTGGCACAGAGTTGGACACGACTGAAGTGACTTAGCAGCAGCAGCAAATAGCTGTATGCCATTATCTATGGAGACACAGGGTACGATGGTCATTATCTGCAATCCCAACCCTTCAAAGCTCTCAAAATTGAAAACAAATTTTTAAAAAAATTGTTTGGTAACAAAATTTGACATGAAGAGACATGAGACAATTTATGATCTCTCTCTCTTTTTTTTTTCACTTATTGTGAATGTTCAAAAGATGAGTTGCAGAAACACTAATGTCTTTAATTACAAGGTACTTTCAGACCATAGTTGAATGCTATGTCCTACAGAGTAGATGCACCATGTCATCTATCTGGAGCTGAAAAAGTCTGAATTCAGGAGCAGATCTGACACTAAGGATTTCGAAAAAGGGATTGCAATGGTAACACTAACCCTATTTTATAGACGAGAAAATAAAGGCTGGAGGTATTAAGTCCTTCCCTAAGGTGGCATGACCATAAAGTGGAAACTCCAGATAAACATACCAAAGCCGTAAATGTGAACCCTTTGCTCTACATCCCACATGTCAGCAACGCCTGCGGGTGGGAGCTCTGGAACCCAGGACCCACCTTCAGGCCTCCTTCCACAGCAACCTGGAGACACACCTGCCCTGGCCTCTCCTCCCTGCAGCATCACTAGAAGGAGCTGCCATCTGAGGGGACACAGCCCCACCCAGAGGAGGGAGGCTTTAGGGGTGAACAGGGAGGAGCCATGGGGTGACAGCAAGGCTGCGGGGAAGAGGTGACATGGGAAGTAGGAACATTTTGAATCCTTTGCCCAATTTTTCCTTCATATGTGACTCTTTCCCACTGGGGAAGGGAGACCCCCCCAACTCAGCATGACTCCAAGGTAGAGCATCACGGAGAAATCACAGAATAAATGAACATACTGTTTGGCTCTTAAGCTCCAAAGCTGCCATCCAGATGCGAGTCTGGAAAGATCTAGCAGTAGTCTTATCTGAGCAGGATTTTCCTGGCCTGGGAGACTGGTTAGCAGCTTCCAAGCTGGGAAGAAGGGATTGGAAATGAACAAAGATGCTGTGTCTGATGCTGACGTGGAGGCTTTCAGGCCAACCTAGGGAAGGGGTGGGGATGGACGGATGATCACCCCCTTTTAAGGGCAGGAGCTGAAAAAGGAGGCTCCTCCAGGGCCCCTGGGAGGAGACAGCCCTGAGAATGCACCCGGGACTGGGGTGGGGGCGGGGGGCAGAGTGGAGATGACTGGGGGGATCCCAGGGTCCCAGTGGCCCTGAGGCA
This sequence comes from Bubalus bubalis, assembly GCF_019923935.1. Taxonomy (NCBI): domain Eukaryota; kingdom Metazoa; phylum Chordata; class Mammalia; order Artiodactyla; family Bovidae; genus Bubalus; species Bubalus bubalis. The sequence continues at coordinate 50,196,862 of NC_059176.1, forward strand.
GCCCAGTAGGTGTCTTCTGACCCAGAAGAGATGCAGGCATGGAGCCAACCTTCCCATGGAGGAGGGGCCTGGACTGGAACTGAGACAGGAGAACAGGGGCCTGAAGGGGTTTCAGGGCTGTAACAGGGAACGTGGCCAGAGTGGCAGGGACCCTGGAGACCATGGAATTGCCCAGGTCACCTGCCCAAGACATTCCTGCCAGCCAGGGCTGCAGTCCTGCTCACACAGGGGCTCCTCCAGGGTCCAGTGTTGGGGGAGTGAGACCCCTCCCAGCCCGCCCCCTCCTCAGGGACAGCTGCCCTGTTTCCAAGGGACTATTTGCTGAGAGGCCCCCAGGGCGGAAGGGCCAGCACCCTGAGCCCCAGCCAGCTTCCTGCCATCAGGGCCCTGTCGCCTTTGCTGATAATAAACCCTGGAGAAGCTGAGGCTGGAAAGAGAAACACAGAGCAAACGTGAGAACCTCCCTGGACTCACAAAGCTCCTTGAGCCTCAATTGTCGGGGGAGCCCTGGAGCCTGCAGGCCTCCCAGTGGGCACTGCCGGGGTGGGGAGGGGCCCTGGGGGTGTCACACTATCTATCTTCCACTTTGTTCCCACAACCTCTCTGAATTTACCCTGTGTATGCTACTGGAGAAGGAAATGGCAACCCACCCAAGTATTCTTGCCTGGAGAATTCCATGGACAGAGGAGCCTGACGGGCTACAGTCCATGGAATTGCAAAGAGTAGGACACAACTGAGCTACTAACACACACACATGCTGCTTCAGGGTAAACGACAAGTTCGGATCCTTCTCATGCCGCAGAGGGAGGGCTTGGAGAAGGAGAGGATGAGGTTCCTGCTGTGTGGCCCTGGGACAGGCCTGTGCCCTCTCTGGGCCTCAGTTCCCCCACCTGGAAAGCAGCAGGTTTGCCTGAGTCTCCCAGCAGCCCCTCCTCCACTCTCATCTGTGAGCCTGGACATGGTGCCCCCATCAGAGCACAGCCTAGATGTGGCTGAGCCCTGCCTGCCCAGCAGCCAGACGTGTGGACTGGAAGACGGTGAGCCGGGAAGGTCATGGCCGGGACAGAGGAAGGAAGGAAGGGTTGCCAAAAGGGCAGAGAAGGAAGAGGGAATATGGACACCAGAGTTACAAGGAGGCTGTGTGTCATAGAGGAACCTGGCAAGTTATTTAACAGAACCAGTTTCCCCATCTGAGCAATGGGCTGAATACCTACTCTGTGTCAATCGATGAATAAAAAGTACGTGATGGGCTCATCAGAGGGCCTGGCACATGGTACACTCAGTCATCCCAGCTACCTGTTCCCATCCCCCTCCCCCTCAGAGAGGATCCAGAAGGCCCTTCCCCACTCTGAACATAAGCTCATGCAAGACTGGTTCGCTCCAGATCAGGGACCATAAACCAGTATGTACTGGAGGCGGTCTCTTAATGCATTTAGTTTTCCCTCACAGTGTTTTCTGGAAGAGATGTAGAAAAGGTATTATTTCTTCCCTAAGTGTTTGGTAGCTGCCCATTGTTTTAATTTCACACAAAAATCCAAATTTCCTGCTCCTTTAAAAGCCTCAGGAGATCCGATGTCACGGGGCTGTGTTCCCTTGGGGGAGGTGGCTGGAGCTGAGCATCTGCTATGTCCTCTATATTGTTTTCCATTCATATCTTTGTGTAGTTTTCCATATTTCTCTTATTCTCGTGTATAACTGACATAAAGCCGGACTATGATCATCTCGCACGTCCCGGTTTCCCCTCTTGGGCATGACCAGGCTTCCTGCCTGCTCATAGGAGCATCCAGCCCTCCATCTGTGTCCTCAACCTCATGTACAGGCTTCAACACATGCTCTGAAATCATATTTAGACATGTGTGTACCTCCATGCACATGTGTTTGTAGGGAGTATCTGTATCTTTTTTCCTGTTTTATATGCATGAGCTCGTGTCATGCACAGGGCATCTTTTCCACCACCCCTGACAGGTGCAGTTCGTCCTTGCCAGGGCCCTAGTCCTCTCCATCCCCTTCACTTATTTCCTTCCCACCTGGCTCCCGTGGGCATTTGGACTGACCCCCCTTCTCTAGATCACCAGACCCTCCCCTGTGAGTCTCAGACACTGGGGAACCCCACTGTATGACCCTCTAGAAGGTGACTGTTGAAAACTTTGCAAATGTACATTGCTTTGTATTTTCCAATATTTGGATTAAACCCTTTTCAGAGAGTGGACTGGGATTTGGTGGGTGCACCCTGAGGAAATGAGGGGCTCCTGAACCAGGGCTGCGCTGCGGGAGGGGCACTTACTGCGGTAAGGGGCAGAAGACAGGGGGCAGGCGGTCTGAGCAATGAGAGCAGAGTCTGGCAGGGACAGGCCAATCACACCCTTGGGCACCACATTAAGCATTCGGGACTCAGTGGGAAGCCCATGTTGGTACCATTCCTTTACATAGAATCCTCTGGGAATCCTTCCCCCTCCCCACCCACCCCCGCTCCACAACCAGGATAGGAGGGTGGTAGATGTCTAACGAGAGGGATTCAAAAAGTGAGGAACACTGAACCCAAACCCACAGACTGAGCAGCCTCCCTCAAAGCCCCAGGAGGGGCTAGCATGTGCTGAGGGCTTGGAGCTCACTAGGGTAGAAGAGCCCAGGGAGACAGACTGGACATTAGGAACTGTGACCAAATGTGGGCCCTTCTAGCTCAGTTCAATTCAGTCATTCAGTAGTTTCCAACTCTTTGCAACCCCATGAACCACAGCACACCGGACCTCCCTGTCCATCACCAACTCCCGGAGTCCACCAAAACCTAAGTCCATTGAGTTGGTGATGCCATCCAACCATCTCATCCTCTGTCGTCCCCTTCTCCTGCCCTCAATCTTTCCCAGCATCAGGGTTCTTTTCAAATGAGTCAGCTCTTCGCATCAGGTGGCCAAAATATTGGAGTTTCAGCTTCAGCATCAGTCCTTCCAATGAATATTCAGGACTGATTTCCTGTAGGATGGACTGGTTGAATCTCCTTGCAGTCCAATGGACTCTCAAGAGTCTTCTCCAACACCACAGTTAAAAAGCATCAATTCTTCAGCACTCAGCTTTCTTTATAGTCCAACACTCACATCCATACATGACCACTGGAAAAACCATAGCCTTGACTAGACAGACCTTTGTTGACAAAGTAATGTCTCTGCTTTTCAATATGCTGTCTAGGTTGGTCATAACTTTTCTTCCACAGAGTAAGCGTCTTTTAATTTCATTGCTGCAATCACCATCTGCAGTGATTTTGGAGCCCAGAAAAATAAAATCAGCCACTGTTTCCACTGTTTGACATCTATTTGCCATGAAGTGATGGGACTGGATGCCATGATCTTAGTTTTCTGAATGTTGAGCTTTAAGCCAACTTTTTCACTCTCCACTTTCACTTTCATCAAGAGGCTCTTTAGTTCTTCTTCACTCCCTGCCATAAGGGTGGTGTCATCTGCATATCTGAGGTTATCTATATTTCTCCTGGCAATTTTGAATCCAGCTTGTGCTTCCTCCAGCCCAGCGTTTCTCATGATGTACTCTGCATGTAAGTTAAATAAGCAGGCTGACAATATACAGCCTTGACGTACTCCTTTTCCTATTTGGAACCAGTCTGTTGTTCCACATTCAGGTCTAACTGTTGCTTCCTGAACTGCATACATATTTCTCAAGAGGCAGGTCAGGTGGTCTGGTATTCCCATCTCTTTCAGAATTTTCCAGTTTGTTGTGATCCACACAGTCAAAGGCTTTGGCATAGTCAATAAAGCAGAAATAGATGTTTTTCTGGAACTCTTTTGCTTTTTCCATGTTCCAGCAGATGTTGGCAATTTGATCTCTGGTTCCTCTGCCTTTTCTAAAACCAGCTTGAACATCAGGGAGTTCACAGTTCACCTATTGCTGAAGCCTGGCTTGGAGAATTTTGAGCATTACTTTACTAGCATGTGAGATGAGTGCAATTGTGCGGTAGTTTGAGCATTCTTTGGCATTGCCTTTCTTTGGGATTGGAATGAAAACTGACCTTTTCCAGTCCTGTGGCCACTGCTGAGTTTTCCAAATTTGCTGGCATATTGAGTGCAGCACTTTCACAGCATCATCTTTCAGGATTTGAAATAGCTCAACTGGAATTTCATCACCTCCACTAGCTGTGTTCGTAGTGATGCTTCCTAAGGCCCATTTGACTTCACATTCCAGGATGTCTGGCTCTAGGTGAGTGATCACACCATCATGATTATCTTGGTCATGAAGATCTTTTTTGTACAGTTCTTCTGTGTATTCTTGTCACCTCTTCTTAAAATCTTCTGCTTCTGTTAGGTCCCTACCATCTCTGTCCTTTATTGAGCCCATCTTTGCATGAAATGTTCCCATGGTATCTCTAATTTTCTTGAAGAGATCTCTAGTCTTTCCCATTCTATTGTTTTCCTCTATTTCTTTGTATTGATCACTGAAGAAGGCTTTCTTATCTCTCCTTGCTATTCTTTGGAACTCTGCATTCTAGCTCAGTGGATGTTTTATGAAACACCTGCTCTGGGCCACAGGCTGAGGACCTGGGTGAACAAGGCCTGTCCTTGAGAAGGTGGAAGGGAGGGTGACCCATGACCTGACCATCAGCACATCTGGGGGTTTTGTCCACAGAGGGGAGGGCAGGCGTCCTGAGCAGGGACGGAGGATGGGGGCAGACAGGACATCAGGTCTGAGTGGAGGGTGAAGACTGTGTCTTAGTGGACGAGCAGGGGGCCGGCTGGGGAGAGGAGAACTGGAGCCCCAGTCTGAGGAGTGGGGGCAGCTTGTCTGAGGAGCAGGAGGCAGGGGATGGGCCTGAGTTTGGGCCCTTCTGTAGGGCTTGTGGCGGCAGGGACCCAGGACAGGGTGTCAGCTCCCGGGTTCACTGAAGAGCTCTATTCTCTATGTGCTGAGCAAGCAGCACTCTAGAAACATCTGTGTCCACGTTCCCTGTACCCTGGGCTCCTATGAGAACTGCTCCAGCCCCTCTGGGTCTGAGGCCAAGTCTGCAGTGTCCCAGTCCCACCCAGTGGATGGGAGCCCCTGGAGGGCACACCTGGCCTCAGGACCTGGATTCTGTGCCTGGCCCTGCCTGGGCCCTGGACTCATGGGTGAAGCCAGGCCTGCTCCAGACACCTGCCGAGTCCAGGGTGTCAGGGCCCTGGGAGACTCACCTGACTCACTTCAGCCCTGGACATCAGGGTGTGAGCAAGGAAGGCCCGGGTCCCATGGCGCCTGGATTCAGCCCCCTGTCTCCTCTCTGTCCTGTGTCTGCAGGACAGCAGGGTGGGACACAGCTCAGTGGAGGATGCCAGGGCAGCCATGGAGCTTCACCACATCTCCAGGAGAATCAAAAGCAGTGAGGGCTGCACGCCTGGTGGTATCAGCCCTCCCCAAGGACCAGAGGCCTTCATCTCTTCAGCACAGAAACTCTCTTGCTTTTGGAAAATGCATTTTTAGCAGTAAAATAGATCTATATTTTCTCTACTCTTTAAGATTCTTTCCTTTCTCCTTCTCCTCTCTGATCTGGCTGTTGGTGGACACCACCCAGCACTGAGAGGGCAAGGAACACTTGAGCTGGGATGGGGCAAGTGTCAAATTCCTTAACACCCTGAATCCTGTGAGTCCAGGATGAAACCTCAACTTCCTTTCCCAACTCCATCTATGCCCAGGCAGGAGGCATTATTTCCTGAGGTGACACCCAGCTCCGAGGTCCATTCATCACATCTTGAAGTTGATGCCCCAGCACTGGGGAGCTTCCAGGCAAAAGTACAGCAGGAGTGATGGGTGCCCCGCATGGTGACCTTCAGCACCTCATTCCTGCTCTTGTTTGGAAAAAAAGGAAGCAAAAGTGGTGGACTCTGGAGTCTGAGAAAAATAGGTTGGAAATCTGATTCTGTCATTTAGTAGCTGTGTGACTAAGGACTTAACCTCTCTGTGCTTCAGTTTTTCGATCTGTAAAGCAGGAAATTCTAACAATTCATTGGGCTCTTCTGAGATATTACATACAAATCATCCAGCACCATGCATGTCATAGCTCAAGCTACCACTAAATGTCAATATCTGGTGATTATTCTCTGCACAGTCCAGTGACCTAGCAGAGAGCAGCTTTCCTGTGCTGCAGGGCCTGGCCTCTAAAGGGAGCATGCACAGTGTATGTGTCGAAGTGTCCATACCAGAGCACTGACTCACATTAGGATCAGCTGCATGTTGCTATTTAGATCGGTGTCTGGGTCCTGCTTCAGCACCAAGGAACCAGAATCCCTGGGGGTGGGGAGTGAGGCAGATGGGTGGGGGTGGAGTGGCACCTGTTGACCTTCAGATGTTTCCAATGCCTAACACCCTGGAATGCCCTGAGGAGCTTTCTCAGCACCTTGGTACCTGAGCACCGTGTTCTCACACTGGACCAGGAGCAGCATCACCTGGGGGGCTCCTGGGCCCCATCCCAGAGTTTCTGACTCAGTAGGTCTGGGGTGGAACCCAAGAATCTGCATTCCCAATAATTTCCTGTTGATATTCTGCTGCTGGTCTGAGGACCACACTTTGAGAAGCACTGTCCACATCAGGCAACAGTGATGTGCAGCCACGGATTAGCAACTGGCCTAAGAACTGCGCACCTCCAGAGGGATTCTGGTCACTGGTCCAGCCTCGCCCCTGCCATCTCCCTGGGCTGCCTGTTCATGTAGAGAGAGGGCACAGCTCCACAGGACATGTCCCAAATAGCCCACTGCAGGGATCAGGGGCTCCAGGTAAGATTAAGAACCCAAGGGATTCAAATCCAGGCCCATCTGACAGCAATGCCAGTGCTTTTCATTCAGACAGGTTTCCAGAACCGGTGCTTTGCATTCCCACCTATGACACCTGGGAACCAGTGTGAGAGGGCGGTAAGGTGCAGCTTGACTTCTCAGGGGTCTCTGCTGGAGGCGGCTCTGTGTCTGGCTGTGGAGTGGCCACCAGGTGGAGTCCTTGAACCATCTCTCTCCCAGGCTGACTTACAGGGAGAACCAGCCTGAGGGACGCTCTGGCAGGAGGCATGAGGGGCTGGGTCTCCAACTTGGTTAGGGGGTGGCTCCAAGGGGTGGCTCCAGGGACCTCTAGATGCCCTCTCTCAGCCAATGAGCTGAGGTTGGGAGAGGCCTGGGGCAGTGTTGCAGCCTGGTGTGGAAGGTGACCCCAGGATTCCTGCCTCTCAGCCGGGGTTTCTTCTAGGGTTTTAGGCTTTCTTGGAAGGAGTGGAACCAGGATTCCCAGAGGAAGAGCTTTCAAATCTCTAACCCGGCCTCCTGCTTCTGGCTCAGTGCACGGTCAGTTACCCTTGGCAGGTACCTCTCAGCCCAGCTGCTCATGTCTGTGAACAACAGCCACCCTCTGTTCCCAGGTCCTGGAGCTCCAGGGACGCTTATCAGGATCTTGTTTAGGGCCCTGAGCTTGTCCCTCTGTCAAGATTGAGTGTCTTCACCTCTTCATGTCCACCTATCCCCAGGGTTTAGGGCTGGGATATAGAGACAGGGGGCTTCCCTGATAGCTCAGTTGGTAAAGAATCCGCCTGCAATGCAGGAGACCCCAGTTTGATTCCTGGTTCGGGAAGATCTGCTGGAAAAGGGATAAGCTACTCACTTGGTATTCTTGGGCTTCCCTTGTGGCTCAGCCGGTAAAGAATCTGCCTGCAATGTGGGAGATCTGGGTTCGATCCCTGGGTTGATAAGATCCCCTGGAGAAGGGAAAGGCTATACCCACTCCTGTATTCTGGTCGAAGAGAATTCCATGGACTATATAGTCCACGGGGTCACAAAGAGTCAGACACGACTGAGCGATTCACTTTCACTAGAAGGACAGGGGTGCAGAGACCACCCTGCCAGTCAGTCCCAGCTTTTCATCCACGGGGTCCTCAGTGGAGGCTGGAGTTGTTCCACTTGACAGACCTCCCCCACCCAGGATCCTCTATCTAAAGAGCTCAGGCTAAGGGGGAGCTGGAAAGCCTAGTGGTTCAGTCCCACTGCACCGGGACTCACTGGAGTCTACAGAAAGGAAGGGTGGCTTTGTAGTAAGAATTCTCTCTATGTGACTAGCATCTGTCCTCTAAGTGAAAGAAAGGCTGGATGACAGAGACCACAGCTGGGGCTCCCCTGCTGTTTGGAAGCCCCAGGAGCCTGGCCTGAGGTGCAGCCACAGGAAGGACAGGACCTGGTGGGCGGAGACTGGAGATCAGGCCCTGCTCAGTGATTCCAAGCCTGGGAGGTCCTGAGCTCTAGCCCTGTTGAGGTTCTAGTTCCTCGTCTGTAGACTGGAGATTATATAACTCTCCTAAGGCTGGTGTGAAGGTCAGAGACAATGATATGAGGGGCCAGGGACAGATGGGGTCCCGGTGAAAGGCAGCCTTGAACAAAGATGAACCTGAGATCCATCCATCCCCTCACCTGCACTCCTCCCATTAGCTTCTAGCTGCTTTGTCTATTTCCATTCTTTTCCTCAATGTCTGCTTGTGCTGAATGCAAACTGAAATAACTCTGGTGGGTTCTCTTTGTTGCCTTAAGATGAAACACAAACTTTTAAAATGTCACCTCCAAAGCTTTGCAAGCTCAGACCATTTTCTACCTCTCCAACCTCATCACCTCCCTCTCTGGGAGGGAGTTTGTGTTTTGTCTGATTCAGGAAAATATAAGAAAATGAGAGTTCTTGCACTGAACTTGCAAGAGATAAATGCATACATGCTCATATCAGTAAAAAAATTCATCAATGGTCAATTCAAAAAGGAGTGAAAAGTTTTACTCAAGTCAACAAAGAATTATAACCAGGGAGACAGTCTTTCAGAAGGCTGTGAGAACTGTGCTGAAGAGTTAAGGGTTGGAGACAGTATGTGTGTGATTTGGAGAAGGGTACATGCAACCAAGCATACATCTTAGCCAAGTTATTGTTCTTCAAAAGGGTCAGATACTAGAGTTAAGGATTTAGTGCTTTTCTAAGTATGGGAAGATGCAAGAAACTGGGTTCATAAAAATTTCTCCTAAAAATATCTATCTGAGGACTGGTTCTGCCAGTCTTGCTACAACATAAAGTGCTTCTTCCTGATTTCCACACTGAATTCATTTCAGGGTAGATTACTTTCAGGATAGGTCAGTGACTGCAGTGATTAATGACTTGATTCTTGTAGAACCCAGTGGTGGGCAACATTTTTTACTACTCAATATTCTCCATTTGTTTCTGTCTTAATTTCAGCTAAAGTTTGGGAGGTGTTTTTGACCAATTTGCCCCAGGATGCTAGGAATGCTCATTCCCTGGTCAGGTAAAGATTTCATTGATAGGCTACTCAGCAAGCAATTACTCATCTAGTCCTGGTAACAGTAGCCAAAATCCTCTGGACCAACTGTCTTACTAGTCTGTCAGCTCCAGGAAATGTTTCCTTCCTGTTGCTTCTTCCCAAATCCAGAGTCACACTATTACAATCAGTGATCTTAGAATTATACATCAGGTCAATCGTTTCAAGCCAGTTAATCATTAGTTTTTTTCAGGGGCTCAGTAACACATTGTGAAAGCAAGAAACAAGAACCTTGTCTAACAGGAAGAATAGAAGTAATAAAGTAGTGACATTAATAAGGTCATTTGTAAGTAGTAGTATTTTCTAAGGAGTCACATGACTGGGCCCAGAACAGAAATATTGATCTTTATGGTGGAGCAGGTATTTCTGCCCTTGTGAAGGTAGGTTTTATACACAATGCGAATACACAATGCACACCAGAGGGGAGGGAGAAGGTTCAAATGGGCAGAGAAAATATTTATGTTTAAATTTTTCTTGTCTTGTCTTAAAATAGCAAGTCTATTTCATTGCTTCTTAAGTTTTACCTGCCATGGGAACTGCCTCCTGGGAGCCCTCCCCCTCCACCACACCTGCCTGTGGGTGAAGATCCCAGGCTTCCTCCCAGCGCAGCAGTGAGGGGCAGCAGCGGGGGTCCTTCCTCCCAGCGCAGGAGTGAGGGGCAGCAGCAGGGGCCTTCCCCGCCCCTCTCCCACAGCTCTGCTTGCCGGGTCCCTCTGGGCCTGGTGACACCAGGATGTTGGGCTCTGAGGCTTTGCATTTGAGAGGAAGAGAGGAAGAGTTCTTTTGGTGCCTTCCCAGTCACCAGTTCCTGTAAACAAACTGCTACTGGCCTCAGTGCAGTGGAACCCACGGGCACATATACAGGTACGCACAGAGACGCACAAAAACACCCACTGAGCCTGCACGCAGGCACACACCCTTAAAGAGAGGCGTCCAGGTGCTTTCCTGGCCCTTTTAAGAGTTCGGGCACAGGAAGCTGGCACTGGGGTGGGCCTAACCTCTTGTGTCCCAGGCTGGGCCACCTGTGACCGAGGGTCTGGTCCAGGTGTGGGTGGGGCATCAGTGGAAGGGGCTCCACGAAACCCAGGTTTGGGTGAGGGTGGAAGTTGGATAGAATCCTTCTGAATCCTAGGCAAATTTGGGGCAATTAGAATATTTGGATTTTGTGGAGGTTTTTCTTTGTTTTCCTTCATCTTTATATTGAAATTGAAAAGGACACTATAAATGTGGGAGGGGGTAGAAGTCTTTTTCTGTGATTGAGAAACAGACTATGTGATTGAGCAGAGACAATGATGGACACGAAAAGCTCTGTGGAGTTTCTCTAAACTATATGTATTTACATAGATCACATTATGCTTCAGCATATGTGTGTGCACCACACACTCAAGCCATGCAGTTTCTATGACAATGACATCAGCGTTGTCAATGCTGTCAAATGCTACCCCCCCAAACTGCCCACTGGAGAAAATTTGAAAAGAAACTTTCCCTTTACAAATAGGGTCACCTACTAATTTTTGCTGTCTTGATCAGAAAAAAGAAAAGAATAGGACAAAAGAAAAGCAGGCTAACATCCCCTTTAAGGCTGGCAGGACCATGCTCTTCTCCCTGCAGAGGAAGGACCTGCTGCTTTGATCACTGAGGCAGGAGGGCCACATCACCGTCCCTCACCAACACTGCAGACAGGTGTCTTCAAGACCTTGTGGTTTTTTTCCTAGATCCTTTTTAATTTGCCCAGAGAGGAGCTGGATTGGTTAAGACACTTCTGTTAAGACACCCTCTAGGCAGCAGATAATTAGTAAGCCTGGGAAAATTCTCCAGTCAATCTCTGGTGGGGTTGTGCAACAGGTTGGGTCTCAATCTAAGGTCTCTGCTTCAAATTTCCTGCCCACTTGACATTATTGACCTCTAGAGATTTTCTTTAACTTAAAGGGGAAGTGCACTGTACAGCCCCCTCCACTAACAGAAATGAGAACCTACCTACCCCCAATACCCATACACCCCCCATAAACACACCAACTATCACCCCCAGAGGGACAGACACACTTTGGCAATGAGGCCCCTCCGGAGGCCCAGGGTGTGAACAGCTGCACAGAGGGCTGTGTGCTGTGGAGTCCGCACCTTACGAGGCAGGAGGGGGCGGTGGGCAGAGAAGGAAGGACTCTCAGGTCCTGATGGGTCAGAAGAAGGAAAATGGAGAGAGGTGGTCAGGACACAGGAGACAAGAGAACCAGAAAAGGGCCAAAAAATAGAAAATGTAGAAAAAATGAGAGAAGAAAAAGAAAGAAGCAAAAGAGAATGTGGGCAACCACACAAGACAGGAAGGAGACAGAGCAGAAGGAGAAAAGGAACAGAAAAGAGAGTGAGATGCATGGGGAAGGATGTGAGAAGGGAGAGAGGGAGCCAGGAAGAGGGCATCAGAGGACGTCAGAGCTCAGTGAGGATACCTCCTGTGAGCAGAGGATCAGGAGTCTCCAGACTGGTCCTCAGTCCCTACAAGACCTGGCGGGCCCAGTACCCCAGCTCAGCCACATAAATCAGCAAGTTGATGGCTGTCAGGACGGCCACAGCCAGTCGCTGGTCCCAGGTGCACATGAGGTCATCAATGCAGCTCACATCGCTGGACCGCTGGGGCAGCCCGCCGAACTCCTCATAGAACTGGTAGAGCGGCCAGAGGACAAGAGCACTGATGTAGAGGAGGACAGAGAACACGGTGAGCACAAGTTGGAAAATGGGGAAGGGGATGGGCAGCCTGTTCTCCCATTCGCCCAGATCTAACAGGATGGTTACTGCTTCTGAGATGAAGCAGATGGAGTACACGGCCACACACCACTCCAGGGCCGGCTGGTGCAGGTATAGGGAGGTGTTGCTGAGGAAGGCAAAGATGACACCAGCAACGAAGGTCTCCAGCACGTTCAGCAGGCTGGGCACGGTGTGCAGGTAGCAGGGGATCTCCTTGAGCTTGTAGAAGTTCCACATGCCCGCCGTTTCTATGGCATAAAGCACTGACGCGATGCAGGAGAATGCAGTGGCAGCGATGGCCCGGTCCCACTCAGGGCCATCAGGCAGGAACTGGACGTAGGTGACGGAGTAGATGATGGAGGCTGAGAGGCAGATGAGGGTGGCGTAGCAGGCAAAGGTGACGGGAAAGTTGTACCAGTAGAAAGGAAAGCGAGGCTGGAGATCATTTAACTCAATTATGACTATGAATAGGGTCACAATGAAACAGATGCACCAGCAGGACATGAACCAGTTACCTATGTCCCCTCTCCAAATGCCCATGTCAGCCACCAAGGAGAATGCCACGCAGGTGGAGAAGAGCTGCGGCACGCGGAGGAACAAGAACACGCTGTTCACGTAGAGCCTGTATGGGAGTGTCGCCCTGGTGGGCATGGTGTTATGAATGTCTGGCAAGTCACAGTCACCGGTCTGGCAGTGGTCTTCACCGAGGACCCACCAAAGAAAGATCCAGCTCCAGAGGATCAGACACCTACAAACGGCTCAGGGCTCTGTGACGGCTGAGGCTCAGGACCTGTGGAGTTGGAACCAATGGCCTCAGACACTTGGGTAACAGCACAGCTGCTCCAGAATGGTTCCCCCCACCCATCACCCTTGGCCTTGTCAGGAGACTTGTCTTGTCCAAAGCTCCCAGCTGGTGGTGGTCTAGCCTCAAACCATTAACATTGTGGATCTCTCTAAGCTGGCCATTATCTATGGAGACACAGAGACGGATAGTCCTTATCTTTAATTCCAACCCTCCAAGTCTCTCAAAATTGAAAATGAATATTTAAAAAATTGTTTGGTAGCAAAATTCGACCCAAAGAGACATGAGACAAATTATGATCTTTTTGTATTTTACTTAATGTAACTGTTCAAAAGTTCAGTTCCCAAAACACTAATGTGTATGATTACAAGGTGCTTTCAGACCCCAGTGGGGTGTGATGTCATGTAGAGTAGATGTACTATGTCACCTGTATGGAGCTGAAAATTCTGAATTCTAGAGAATATCTGACCCAAGGGTTTCAGAAAAGGGACTATGGAGTGTCCTTTTGACTAACCCCATTTTACAGATGAGAAAACTAAGGTAGGAGAATTAAGTCCTTCCCTAAGGTGGCATGACCATGAAGTTGGAACCCCAGATAAATATGCCAAAGCCGTGGGCATGAACTCTTTGCTCTACAGCACACATGGCAGAAATCCCCTTAGGTGGAGCCCAGGACCAAAGCCTAGAACACACCTTCAGGGCCACGGCCTCCTCCCACAGCAACCTGAAAATACCTGAATCCAGGCCTCTCCTTCCTGCAGCCATCACTAGAAGAAGCTGCCGTGTGAGGGGACACAGCCCCACCCGGAGGAGGGCAGCTTCAGAAGTGAACAGGGAGGAGCCATGCGGTGAGAGCAAGGCCGTGGGGACAGGATGAAATGGGAAGTAGGGACTGTTGTGACTTCCTTCCCCAATTTTGCCTTCACATGTGACTCTTTTGCATTGGGTCAGGGGACCCCCACCTAGCATGATTCCAAGGTGGAGCGTCATGGAGGAACCAAGGAACGAAATGTTAAAATGCCAGCTTTTTAAGCTCCAAAGCAGCCATCCAAGTGCGAATCTAATCCTTTAAAGGGCAGGAGCTGAGAGAGGAGGCCCCTGCAGGACCCCTGGGAGGGGCCAGCCCTGAGGATGCGCCCAGGACTGGGGTGAGGGCGGGGGGGCAGAGTGGAGATGACTGGGGGGATCCCAGGGTCCCAGTGGCCCTGAGGCAGCCCAGTAGGGGTCTTCTGACCCAGAAGGGATGCAGGCATGGAGCCAACCTTCCCATGGAGGAGGGGCCTGGGCTGGAACTGAGACAGGAGAACAGGGGCATGAAGGGGTTTCAGGGCTGTGATAGGGATACATGGCCAGAGTGGCAGGGACCCTGGAGACCACGGAATTGCCCAGGTCACCACCCAAGACAGTCCCTCCAGCCAGAGCTGCAGTCCTGCTCACACAGGGGCTCCTCCAGGGTCCAGTGTTGGCGGACTGAGGCCCCTCCCAGCCTACCCCCTCCGCAGGGACAGCTGCCCTGTTTCCAAGGGACTATTTGCTGAGAGGCCCCAGGGTGGAAGGGCCAGCAGCCTGAGCCCGAGCCAGCTTCCTGCCATCAGGGTCCTTGTTGCCTTTGCTGATAATAAACCCTGGGACAAGCTGAGGCTGGAAAGAGAAACACAGAGCAAACGTGAGAACCTCCCTGGACTCACAAAGCTCCTTGAGCCCCATTGCACGGGAGCCCTGGAGGCTGCTGGCCTCCTAGTGGGCACTGCCAGGGTGTGGAAGGGGCACTGTGGTGAGGGAGGGAGGGAGTGTCATGTTCTCTGTACACCAGTTTGATCCCAGTTTAATTACTTGAACTCACCCTGAAATTCCACCTAAGGTAAAAGACAACTTGAATGCTTTGAATCTATTGGATGCATCAGAGAGAGGATATGGAGAAGAGGAGGCATGGGGGTTCAAACCCCATGATCCTGGGTCAGGCCTGTGCCCTGGAAAGCAGGAAGTGGAAGTTTGTCTGAGTCTCCCAGCAGCCCCTCCTCCACTCTAATCTGTGAGCCTGGACATGGTGTCCCTGTCAGAACACAGCCGATGTGGCTGAGCCCTGCCTGCCCGGCAGCCAGGCATGTGGACTGGAAGACAGTGAGCTGGGAAGGTCATGGCCAGAACAGAGGAAGGAGGAGGAGGTTGCAGAAGGGCAGTGAAGGGTGAGATGGGATGGACACTCAGAGTGACAAGGAGTAGAGCCTTCATAGCTGGATGATCAGGCAAGCTACTCAATAGAACCTCAGTTTCCCCTTCTGTTCAATGTCTCTATACCTACTTTGTGTCAATTAAATGAATAAAAGCATGTGACGGGTTCATCAGAAGGCCTGTCACATGGAGCCCTCAATCTGTGCCAGCTACCTCCCCGCCCCCCTCACAGAGGACCCAGAAGGCCCTGGCTCTGAACATCAGCACATGCAGCTTGATTTGCTGCAGATCAGGGGCTGCAAACCAGCTTGCACTGCAGGTGGACTCTTGATGTGTTCAGTTTTCCATTACAGTGTTTTCATGAAAAAATGATGTGGTATAACTAGCATTACTATTTCTTCCCTGAGTGTTTGGTGGCTGCACATTGTTTTAATTTCACATGAAAATTCAGATTACAGCTCCTTTTCAAGCCTCAGGAGATGCAGTGTCACCTGGTTTGGTTCCCTTGGCAGTGGTGTTGCTGGAGATAAGCAGCTGCTAGCCTCTATTCTTTATATTGTTTTCCATCCTCATCTCCATTTAGTATTTTCTATATTTCTCTCATTCTCATGTATAACTGACATAAAGCAGGACTATGATCATCTCTCCTGTGCCTGGTTTCCCGTCTTCGGCATGGCCAAGCTTCCTGCCTGCTCACAGGAGCGTCCACCCCTCCATCCAGGGAGCATCCATGTCCTCAACCTCAACCTCAGCCTTCAATACATTTCAAATGCTGTAAAATCACGTGTAGACATGTGTGTACACACAAGCATACATGTTTGTGCATACATGCATACATGTTTGTAGGGAATATCTGTATCTTTTTTCCTGTTTTGTCAACATGAGACCACATCTTCCCAGAGCATCTTGTTTTGCACTGCCCCATACAGGTGCAGCTGGTCCTCTCCAGAGATCCTAGTGCTCTCCAGCCCCTTATTTCCTTCCCTCCTGGCTCCGTGGGCATCAGTGGACCCTCCCCTGTGAGTCTCAGACACGGGGACATAGGATGTGACAAGGGATCCTGGGATCCAAGTGACCACCATGCTCTAGGGCAGGAGGTCAGCAAGTTTTTCTGAGAAATTTTTTTAAAAATATGACAAATAATATATTTTTCATTTCTGGAAATTAAATCTGGTTTCCTAGATCTGCAACAAATTATCACAAGCCTGGCGGCTTAAAACAGCAGATACGTATTCTCTCACAGTTCTGGAGGTCAGCGTTTTGAAACAAGGTGTCAGCAGGGCTGCTCTGTCTCTGATGCCCCAGGGGAGGGTCTCTCTTTGCCTCTTTTAGCTTCTGGAGGCCCTTTAGCTCGTCCCATGTTACTGAACTCTGGCTTGTCTGGTCATCCCTCAAGAAGCCAAATACCGAGAGATGAGTGCTGGGCTTTGCCTGGGACGAGGTGCGGCTGCTCCACTGTGAACACAATCATCACCCACGTCTGTGCATCAGCCCATGTTGGACGGTGGTTTGAAAAAAATACTAATAAACATTTCTACCTTTTTTTGTGGATCAACTTGGAGGATTTGGTTTTTTCCAGTTTAGTAGGTCTGAGGTGAGAAAAGTATTGTATGTCCAATAACAGCCCCTGACTCTTCTCCTGCACTGAAAGCTCCTGCAGGGAATCCACCCCTGTTGCGCCCCCACCCCACCCCCAGCCCAGGGGACACACTCTGGCCAAATCAAGTGATCTGTCCCGTCTTAAAAGGAGAGACTGCTTCAGACCTCCTTTCTTCCTCACACTGTGGTGATCTAAGGCTGTGTCCCGCCAACACACTAGAACCCCTCCTCCTTCCGGGGACTGGAGTTGGGGGGAGGGGGGCGCAGATGCCCTGGCAGCGCCTGCCTCGGGCATCAGGACTGGAACCACAGAGCTGGGGCTGGATTCAGTTCTCTAGAAAGCTGACCCCCTCTTCTCCCTCCCTTGGCTGCAGACTCCTCTATAAAGGGGGCAGGCTTTTCACAGTTTCGTTTCCTTTCTGCCTTTAATTTAGTGCCCTTGTTGGAAGAATCCTTATTATGGAGTAACAGGAAGACCTGCACATGGAGTTCCCTCCCACTTACCAGATCTTGACAAAAGAGCTCCAACTGCAAAATACTGGAATAACTTAGAGATCCATGCAGGAACCAATGTTCTTCACAGCTGAAGACATACATGGGCAAGGTTGTATTAAAAGTAGAAAACCATGTTTTTCTTGATTACAGGTCATACTGTTAGGGGAAACACACTGACACAACCACCCACCCTGTCCAGGAAGCCTAGTAACCATTTGTATGAGTTGTTTTACCACAGGAGGTCCCGGTAAGAAACACAGAACTAATAAGCCACCACCAACCGGAAGGGTTCGAGAAAAATCAAAAGGACACACCATGTGTCCGACCACCTTCGGCAATCCTTCTCTCTGGCATCCATCTTGGCTGAACAAGGCGGGCACCACCAGGAAGGACTCTGAGTCAGAATGATTGGCTATGGACAACCCGGAGACTAATCCCATCTCCATAAAACCCAAGACTGTGAGCCATGTGGCAGAGCTGTTCTCCTGGGTTCCCTTACTCTCCTGTTCTCTGCCCTGGTGCCGTTTCCCAATAAAAATCTCTTGCTTTGTCAGCGCATGTGTCTCCTCGGACAATTCATTTCTGAGTGTTAGACAAGAGCACAGTTTTGGGCCGTGGAAAGGGTCCCTCTTCCTGCAACAATACCTCTAGTTTTGCCCATCTGCCAAGATGCGTGCCAGTGGACTTGTAGAAGGGATGGATGTAGGTCCCCTCCCCCCACTTCACTGGCTCATCCAGAACAGATTTAAAACAAACACGCAATTCTTCCTTGGGAAGAGAGTGGTACAGAGTCACAAACAAGCCATTTCCCACTTCTGCAGTGTCCAACTGGCCCCAAAGTTCCAAACAGCAAATAATACACCCAAACAGGTGGGAAGGGGGGGCTCCTGGGACCCACACCCCTGTACTCACTCAGTCAAGAGCTCCGTGCTCCTTCAGAGGCCAGTTTCCTTCTCTTAACAGAAAGTGAAAGCACCCTGTGAGCAAGGCATGGGGAGGGTCAGGGCTAGTTCCTGAAACTAGCAAGTTTGGCAGCTGCTAGAAAAGACCTATAGATCTTCCTGGGAATAGCTGCACTCCACCATATCTTCCCAGTGGCACTCTGCTCCTTGCTCTAGGAAGAAAGGGAGGGGCTGGAGACTTGGGGACCTGACTCCTGCCTGGGCGCTCAACATTGTCTCCCAAGTCAGGCCCAGCTGCTTGTTGCTGAAGAAGCCAATACAGAGAGCTAAGTCTTGGGTTTAAGAAAAGTAGCTTTATTTTAAGGAAGCCGGCAAGAAGGTGTTTTACTGACCAGAAGAATCAACTCCCAGCACGGCAAGGCTCAGCCGGGATTTGTACAAGGAGGGAAGCAGGAAACGGCTGCAGGCTGCATGCCGGGGGTGCGCTGTGCTTCTATTTTGGGGGACTTTACAGTAACCACCAGGAGCCTTTCAGGGCTGAGTATATGTGGTCCTTACTTTGTTCAGATCAGCACATCAGTTTGAGGGGTCAGTGGTTGTATATTTTCTCGAGAAAAAAGAATTGAGGCAGAAACAGAGCTTAACTGGCCAAGCAAAACTGAAACCAGAAAACATCAAACTCTGTTTAAGTATTCATAATCTTTTGGTTGAGAAGCAAGCAAGGTTACAAACGGGTGTCGGTGACCTACCTGACCACCATGATCACCATGTGCCTGTCCTCAGGCCTGGGCACCAAGCCCATAGTGGGCTTCTTCCTCCACTTGGGGCAGCTGCTCTCCACCTGTGTGCCCTTCTCGCTGGGGGCCAGTGAGGGGGGCGTAATTAACTGGTGCATGTTCTTGGTGCCTCTGCTTCACCGTGACCCTCAGCATCTTCATAGGGGAGTTTTGTGGGCTCTGGTCCTGCCTCCCCTTCTCCTGGGACGGCTTTCTCTGCGCCATGCCTTTTACTTCTCCATCTCTTGCCTCTCAACATCCATCATCCTCGGCACCACCTACATCAAGTTCTTGCCTCCAGGCTCCGCCCAAAACAGGGTCATCACTGCCACTGCATTCGCCTTCATGGCCGCTATACTCTATGCCATTGAAGCGTTCCGCATCATATCCAGCCTGGAGGCATGGTCTGGTTCAAGCCAGCCTTCCCAGGCCTGCTCAGGAGGCCAGAGAACTATGCTGACTGACTCATCATCGCCTTCATCAGCAGCCCCCACCAGTACCAGCATCAGCCAGCCCTACATTCGTGGTTGTGTCTTCAAGTCCCTGGGGTTCTCCACCAGCTCCTTTTTGATTCTCCAGAGATTGGTTGAGGGTGGAACTTATCCCAGATTCCTTTAAGATGCCCTCTAGGCAGCCAGTGTGAGGCTGAGCATCAGGTAGGGCCCCGGGATCCAAAATCTCTGCTTCAGGACTCTTGCCCATTGGGAATCAGTGACCTCCAGAGTTTTTTGTTTTTTTTTTGTTTTTTTTTTTTTACTTAAAGGGGAGGTGCACTATACACTCCCTTCTATTGGGAGAAAGGAGGCCCAATGCCTAGCTGCCCACCCTCACTCCTTCTCGTCCTCATCCAGTCCAATGGCTTTAAGATTCCACTCAGTTGACAAATACGCCTGTGCACCAAGTGTCTGACCGGCAGTTTTCTAGACACTGGACAGAGAGCAGAGAAGATAACCAGTAGTTCCCCCCTCATGGAGCTTATCCTCTAGGACACAAGATGGAAAATCTGAGAACTAATGTGTAATATCAGGTCAGTGGGTGATAAATACTATGATAAAGTGAAAACAGGTAAAAAGAGAGTTATTGGAATGCAGGGATGGGCAAGGCTGCTATTTTAGGTGGTTGGAGGTCAGGCCACTCTATGGATGTGACCCACCCCTCACCAAGAGATTCCAATTCATTGGAGCTGAGTGAAGTGAATTGGCTGTATGATGTTAACTCCCCAATTCTGGCCTCCAGAGCTGATCTCTACAGAGACCCTGAGTCATATGCAACTGCCTCCGGATCTCTCCCTCTGGATGTCTCAGGACGCCTCACACTTGCCATGTCTGGTCCCATCCCCTGAATCCCCCTAGTGCCAACACATGCAGATCCTTCCTTGTCTTTCCCATCTCAGATGACGGCACCACCTTCACAGATGCGCTTCACAAAATACTGTGAACCCACACCACACACACACACACACACACACACACACTCTTCCTCCTCTCTAGAGCATCCACTTGATCTTGGTCCAGATCCATCCAGCCTTCTCACCTGGGCTCCCCTCATAAGTTTCTCACTGCTTCCTCTATTTGCATTCTTGCCCTCAAAGTCAGCTTGGGCTGAACTCAAACTAAGTTACCTTTGACCACTTTTCTTTGCTCCCTCAAACCGCACAATGTCACCTCCAAAGCCCTGTAGGTTCGCATCCCTTTCCACCTCTCCAGCTTCATCACCTCCCTCCCTCCAGTCACTGAGAAGTACTTCCAGTTCCCTTGGTCATCTCAGGGCCTTTCCTGCTACATGTCCACACACACCCCAACCCTGAACGGAGACCAGAACTCAGCCTGGAACATAGTAGTCCTGTGTTCAGTCAACGCCACTCTGAGCCTCAGTTTCCTCATCCAGAAAATGGAGATAATAGCACCAGTTTTTAAAAATTTATTTATTTTTTATTAAAGGATAATTGCTTTACAGATAGCACCAGTTTTTAAAGGAGAAGATTCTTGATTGCATCCTACAGTAAACACCTCTAGCAACTTAGGCAGAGAACGACTGTACCAGAAGGCTGCTAGAGAAGTATTAGGGAGAGACGGGCCTGAGAGCAGGCTTAGACCAGGAAGGAGGGGTGCTGGGCAGCTGGGGCACAGGCAAGGGCAGCTGGTCCAGCCACCATGGCCCCCGGCAGCAGACTCTGGATGCTACTCAGGCCCCAGCAGTAGGCATCCGATCTGACCTGGTGTCTGTGTATCACTTGCTCCTTAGGTGTGTGTCCAGACTTCACATGGCGGCAGGTCAAATATTTACCTGACCTTTTGAGTTTCTTATTGAGGGTGAGGCCCAGTTTCTCATCATGATTCACACGATGGGGACATCCTCAAATATGAGGTGGGGGGAAGTTCAGGTTCTCAGTTGTTCTTCTCCCTGGAGATGTTCATCAAACAAGACCGTGGGAAAGTTGGGAGAATTAAAAGAGAAAACAAAGGAGTCACTGATTCTCCAACATTTCCCCTAAAGGCAGAAGGGATGGAATGTATCCTGGTCAGGAGGTCCAGGCAGGAAGGAGCCTGAGGTCGTAAGCTCGTGTTACTACTTATTCAATAAACTCCTGCAACGTACCAGGCCTTCTCAGCACTGGGAAAACTTCAGTGAACAAAGCACAAGATACCTCTGCTTTGCGGATCTATATTCTAGATTT
This sequence comes from Bubalus bubalis, assembly GCF_019923935.1. Classification (NCBI taxonomy): domain Eukaryota; kingdom Metazoa; phylum Chordata; class Mammalia; order Artiodactyla; family Bovidae; genus Bubalus; species Bubalus bubalis. The sequence goes on from NC_059176.1 coordinate 50,218,337, forward strand.
TATCTTTGAAGCCTTGTGTTTTCCATGAAAGTAAACGTGGGATATTGCATTCCTTTTTATGCTGTTGCTGCTAAGTCGCTTCAGGTGTGTCCGACTCTGTGCAGCCCAATGGACGGCAGCCCACCAGGCTCCCCTGTCCCTGGGATTCTCCAGATAAGAACACTGGAGTGGGTTGCCATTTCCTTCTCCAATGCGAGAAAGTGAAAAGTCAAAGTGAAGTCGCTCAGTTGTGTTAGACTCTTCGCAAACCCATGGACTGCAGCCTACCAGGGTCCTCCGTCCATGGGATTTTTCAGGCAAGAGTACTGGAGTGGGGTGCCAGTAATACCCCATAATAATATACTCTTAACATATCAGACTTGTTTCAATACAAAGTAACAACTTCCGACTAATGGGCTGGTGGCTGAGCCATCCTATTTGCTTGAAGAGACAGAAAACCGTGTCTTTATGTGCCTATATTTAAGCACATTCTGGTTGACACATGAACAAAACTGAATCTGAGTTTGTGTGACGGGGAGTAGAAAACTGGGGAGCCAAGACCCTGTGGGAGAGGGTCAGAGTGTCAGAGAGATGATGGAGGGTTCTGGGGTCCTGCCAGCCTCTGACAAGGTCCAGGAACAGACTGTTCAGGAAGTGTTTCCTGCCTGATGTAGCACAAAGAACAGCAGGCTTTCTTGTAAGGGTTTTGCATAAGCAGTGGTCTCACACTAGCAATAGGAGCGTTAGTGGGGGCAGTGCTCTGGGCTGATGGGCAGCTGGCCCTGGCTCAGCATGGACTTGGACCACTGCGGTCACCAGGTGGCCTGAGCGATGGTGTGCTGCGGGCAGCAGTGGGCAGCCAGGAGCCCAGGGGTGGGGGGGCTGCAGCTGGGACCAGGGGAGTGCCTTCCTTTGGCTGTAGTGCTGACAGGGTGTCATTGGCCCTAAGGCTTGTCAGGGTCAATGTAGAAGGGGAGGAGGCCTGAGGGAACCCACACCCCATGAGCAGCCTGGTGGCCCAGATGGGTGGTTTGGGGGAACTTTGTTCTCTGAGGAAGCTCACCCTCATTCCAGGCATAGCACTGGAGAGTATTATGGAAACAGATACTGGTTGGAGTGGGGGGTGTGGGGATGGGCTTGAACTAAGCTCCCTCACCCCTGCCACTTCTGCATCCCTGGTCAGAAGCAGACCCAGAGAAGAGCAAGTGGACAAACCCTCAGCAGCCCAGCCTGGCTCCAGAAGAAACCTCGATGACACCTCACAGGTTCTGTCGGCTGAGAAAGGGGCCCTGAGGACTTGGGCTGCAGCGGGGCTGCTGTGGACACAACAGTTACAAGAGGTTGTATGTGTCGTGCTCACTGCAGGTCGAGCTCTGCTGTGGAATCTTTTGTTCCTCCCAGAGGCCCCTCACTGTGCACTCAGTGTCCCCATTTTCACAGGCACAGAGAGGTCAACCGATCACGATTACAGAGGTTTAGGTGTCAGAGCTGAGATTTGAACCCAGTCATGTGGGTTTAGGACCTTAAAATCTGCTTGGATTTGATTTGTACCTTAGACCCAAAGGGACAGAGTGGCCAATATTTTTTTCAGCACCAACAGACTGACTCGGTGACATCACCTCCATTTCATTCATCTTCAGGGATATTATTATTGTCATCCCCATTGTACAGATGATGAGACTGAGGCTTGGACAGTGTGTTATGTTTTTTGCTCAAGTTCACACAGTTACTCCCTGTCATAGCCCAGATTTGAATACAGGTCTGTCTCCCTGCAAAGTACAGCAAGTAAAAAGCGAAAAAAAAAAAAAAAAGTGTTAATTGCTCAGTCATGTTTCACTCTTTGTGACCCCATGGACTGTAGCCCCCCAGGCTCCCTCTGTCCATGGAATTGTCCAGGCAAGAATACTGGAGTGGGTTGGCGTGCCCTTCTCCAGGGGATCTTCCCAACCCAGGGTTAAACCTGCATCTCCTGCACTGGCGGACAGATTCTTTACCACTGAGCCACCAGGGAAGCCCCAGCAGGTAACAGAACCTCAGTACATGCTGAGCCCCTTCCCTGGGCCCAAGGTGCCTCCCTTCTCTCTGCTTTGGAGACCGGCCCATGTGGGCATCTCTCAGCTCCTCCTGCAGCCTGTCCGTTTCGGCTGCAGGGAGCATGGAGACCGTCTGCCAACTATCTGTCCCCTGACTCTTCTTCTCCAGTTGGTACATTTTTCAAACATAAATTTTATTTTTTAAGAAGGGAATAGATGATGGAGGCTGAGAGACAGATGAGAGTGGCGTAGCAGGCATAGATGATGGAGAAATTGTACCAGAAGTAACGAAAGCGGTACCAGAGGTCACTTACGTCGATTATGGAGATGATGAGAGTTACAACGAAGCAGATGCACCAGAAGGACATGGACCAGTTACCTATGGCCCCTCTCCGAATGCCCATGTCAGCCACAAGCGAGAAGGCCACACAGGTGGAGAAGAGCTGCAGCAGGCGGAAGAGGCAGGAGCACATGACGTAAACGGAGCCCTTGTCTTGAGATGTCAGCCTAGTAGACACAGGGCTGTGATGGTCCGGTAGGTCACGGTCACTGGTATGCGAGTAACCTTCACTGAGGACCTATCACTGGAAAATTCAGCCCTGGAGGTGGACTAAGTCAGATGCCTGGAACAGGCTCAAGAGCCTGTGACGGCTGAGGCTCAGAATCTGTGGAGTTGGAACCAATGGCTCAGACACTTGGGTAACCACACAGCTGCTCCATAATGGTTCTCCCCACCCATCAGCCTTGGCCTTGTCAGGAGACTTGTCTCATCCCCAAATCTCACAGCCATGTTTGGTCTGACCCCAAACCATGAACATTTTGGGCCTGTTGTGCTGCGTACCATTACCTATGGAGATTGCAAGGTAGAATGGTCCTTATAACAATCTCAAACCTTCGAGTCTCTCAAAATTGGAAACAACTTAAAAAAAAAATTCATTTGGTAACAGAATTTGAGTTGAATATACATGAGGCAATCTATGGTCCCACGGTTCTCCACCTCCCCCTCAGAGAGGACCCAGAAGGTCCTGGACTCGCTCTAGACATAACCTCATGCAAGCTTGGTTTGCTCCAGATTAGGGGTGCAAACTGCCTTGTACTGGAGGTGGCCCCGAGGATTTGTTTTGCTTTTCTTCATGGTGTTTCCTGGAAGACATGGTGTAGAATCAGTATTGTTTCTTCCCTAAGAGGCTGGAAGCTGCAGTGTTTTAATTTCACAAGAAAATCCAGATTTCCTGCTCCTTTAGAAGCACAGGATATCTGGTGTCACTGGGCTGTGTGCCCTTGGGGGGCGATAGAGGGGGTGGTTGGAGCTGAGCAGCTTTATGCCCTCTGTACTGTTTTCCATTTATATCTTTGTGTAGTTTTCTATATTTCTCTTATTCTCATGTATAATCAACATAAAGCAGGACTGTGATCATCTCTCATGTGCCCAGTTTCCCCCCTTGGGCATGGCCAGGCTTCCTGCCTGCTCACAGGAGCATCCAGCCCTCCATCCAGGGAGCATCCGTGTCCTCAACTTCATGTACAGCCTTCAACATGTGTCACAAGCTTTGAAATCATTTTTTAGACATGTGTGTACATACATGCATACATGTTTGTAGGCCGTAACTGTATCTTTTTTTTTCGATTTTATAGACATGAGACCATGTCATGCACACGGCATCTTGCTTTTTCACCACCTTTGAGAGGTGCAGATGGTCCTCTCCAGGGCCCTAGTCCTCTCCATACCCTTTACTTCCTTCCTTCCCTCTGGCTCCTGTGGGTGTTTGGACCGACCAGCCTTCTCGAGATGAGTGGACCCTCCCTTGTGAGTCTCAGACGCTGGGGGACACAGGATATGACAAGGGGTCCTGGGATCCAAGTGACCACCATGCTCTAGGGCAGGAGGTCAACAAGTGTTTCTGAGAATTTTTTTTAAAAATATGAGAAAGAATATATTTTTCATTTCTGGAAATTAAATCTGGTTTCCTAGATTTGCAACAAATTATCACAAGCCTGGGCTTAAAACAGCAGAAACCTGTTCTCTCACAGTTCTGGAGGTCAGCATTTTGAAACAAGGTGTCAGCAGGGCTGCTCTGTCTCTGATGCCCCAGGGGAGAGTCCCCTTTGCCTCTTTTAGCTTCTGGAGGCCCTTTAGCTCGTCCCATGTTACTGAACTCTGGCTTGTCTGGTCATCCCTCAAGAAGCCAAACACCGAGAGATGAGTGCTGGGCTTTGCCTGGGACGAGGTACGGCTCCTCCACTGTGAACACAATCATCACCCACGTCTGTGCATCAGCCCATGTTGGACGGTGGTTTGAAAAAAATACTCATGAACATTTCCACCACTTTCTGTGGATCAACTTGGAGGATTTGGTTTTTTCCAGTTTAGTAGGTCAAAGGTGAGAAAAAGATTGTATGAAGAGTCAGTCCCTGACTCTGCTCCTGCAGGGAATCGTCTCACTGGAAATCCACCCCTGGCGCGCCCCCACCCCACCCCCACCCCAGGGGACACACTCTGGCCAAATCAAGTGATCTGTCCCGTCTTAAAAGGGGAGACTGCTTCAGACCTCCTTTCTTCCTCACATTGTGGTGATCTAAGGCTGTGTCCCGCCAACACACTAGAACCCCTCCTCCTTCCGGGGACTTGAGTGGGGGAGAGGGGCGCAGATGCCCTGGCAGCGCCTGCCTCGGGCATCAGGACTGGAACACAGAGCTGGGACTGGATTCAGCTCCCTAGAAAGCTGAACCCCTCTTCTCCCTCCCTTGCCTGCAGACTCCTCTGTGAACACAGCAGGCTTTTCACAGTTTCGTTTCCTTTCTACCTTTAATTTAGTGCCCTTGTTGGAAGAATCCTTACTATGAGTAACAGGAAGACCTGCGCATGGAGTTCCCTCCCACTTACCAGATCTGACAAAAGAGCTCCAACTGCAAAATACTGGAATAATTTAGAGATCCACGCAGGAACCAATGTTCTTCACAGCTGAAAACATACATGGGCAAGGTTGTATTACAAGTAGAAAACCATTTTTTTCTTGATTACAGGTCATACTGTTAGAGGAACCACACTGACACAACCACCCACCCTGGCCAGGAACCCTAGTAACCACCTGTATGAGTTGTCTTACAACAGGAGGTCCCGGTAAGAAACACGGAACTAAGAAGCTACCACCAAACGGGAGTTCGAGAAAGGTGAAAAGGACACACCGTGTGTCCGACCACCTTCGGCAATCCTTCTCTCTGGCATCCATCTTGGCTGAACAAGGCATGCACCACCAGGAAGGACTCTGAGTCAGAATGATTGGCTATGGACAACCCGGAGACTAATCCCATCTCCATAAAACCCAAGACTGTGAGCCATGTGGCAGAGCTGTTCTCCTGGGTCCCCTTACCCTCCTGCTCTCTGCCCCGGCAACACAGTAGAACCCCTTCTCCTTCTGGGGACTGGAGTGGCTGGCAGGGGGGCTCAGGTCTCATGCCAGTGCCTGCCTCGGGCATCATGACTTTCGGAACCACAGAGCTGGGGCTGGATTCAGTTCCCTAGAAAGCTGACCCCATCTTCTCCCTCCCTTGCCTGCAGACTCCTCTGTGAATGCAGCAGGCTTTTCACAGTTTTGTTTCCTTTCTGCCTTTAATTTAGTGCCCTTGATGGAAGAATCCTTTTTATGGAGTAACAGGAAGACCTGCGCATGGAGTTTCCTCCCACTTACCAGATCTTGACAAAAGAGCTCCAACTGCAAAATACTGAAAAAATTTAGAGATCCATGCAGGAACCAATGATCTTCACAACTGAAGACATACACGGGCAACATTGTATTAAAAGTAGAAAACCATGTTTTTCTTGATTACAGGGTCATACTGTTAGGGGAACTACACCAACACAACCACCCACCCTGGCCAGGAACCCTAGTAACCACTTGTATGAGTTGTCTTACGACAGGAGGTCCCGGTAAGAAACACGGAACTAATAAGCTACCACCGGAAGGTTCGAGAAAAATCAAAAGGACACACCATGCGGCAGAGCAGTTCTGGGTTCCCTTACCCTACTGCTCTCCACCCGGGTGCCATTTCCCAATAAAATCTCTTGCTTTGTCAGCACATGTGTCTCCTCGGACAATTCATTTCCGAGTGTTAGACAAGAGCCCAGTTTCGGGCCCTGGAAGGGGTCCGCCTTCCTGCAACAAATGGCAACTCTGGTGGGACTCTTCTTCGCTGAGACTGACATCCTGACCACTCGACGTACTCAGGGGCCAGCTTGCCTGCCAATGGACCAGACCCAGTGGCCGCGACTGGGACCCTTTTGTCCCTGGTCTCCTCCTGACGCAGACAACTGGCCAGAGTGCCCTGACCGGTAAGGAACAAGAGACTTTATTGACCTCCCTCCCCTTCCCTCTCTCTTTCCTCTCCGTAAGCCTTCCTATCCTTCCCCATTTTTCTAGTCCCCCGGTCCTGGACGCAGGAATCTGGCTGAAGGGCCCTCAGCCTGAGCTAAGGATTGGAAACTGATCACCTCCTCTTGGCAGATAACTCGAATTCTGGTTCTGGTCTGGTCTTATTTCTGGTAGGGCCGAATTCCAGTCCTCCCTTCTCTGGAGGCCCAGGGTAAAGTCCCATAATGCCTGGGTATCTGTAGGTGGCAGGAGACATCTGTAAGGCCACCTCTTTCGCCCCCCTCTCCCGCCTCTTCCCCCTTCTTCTTTCAACCTGGCTTCCTTTCCTCCCTTTGAAATCTTTGTTGTTAGTACTTGGATCTGAAGTTCTGTGTCTCTATAGGAGGTTTTCTGAGAGACTGTATTCTTGTATTTAAGGGAGTGTCTGATGAGGACTGCCAGGTTTATATGTGTGTGTTTTAACTCTGTGTTCTGTGATGTGATTTTTGATGGCCATTTTGCTTTGTCTGGCCACCATTTGGTTTAGACCTGCCGCCATTTTGTTAGAACTTGATTTTCTTTTCCTGTGCTTGAGACCAGGGCTGTCAGGAACACTTAATCTAGACCATCTCTAACTCCTGAGACCGAGGGAAAAGAGGAAAAAGACTTTAAAATTTTTATTTATTTCAACTGTTTTTTTATAAACTAGTAAATTTTATATTGTAATATCCAATTCATGACTAAACTTAGAAAATGAAGCTAGATCTTGCACTGTGTCTGGCTAAATATGTCTTGGTATGTCTTTGTCTCTGGGTAATATTTTTGAGGTTAATTTGTAAATGAGCTCTATTTATTTGGCTTAGAAAAAGGTAAGCACTTACAAATCAAATAATTCTAAATTAAACACATTCCAGGTTCATGTGAACTGGGAAATATTCGGTATTAAACACCTGATATTAATGTTTGTTTGTTGACCTATCTAATATAGATATGTCTTAGAGTAATTAACATTAAGTAGAATATTTTCATTGTACCTAGGTTTAATAGAAGTTAAATATGATATCTGTTACAAGTTTGTCAATAGGAAATTACCTCGAGTGAAGAAACTTCTAAAAAATGTAAATGAGATATGAGCTATTCTTTAGAAACATCTGTCTAAAATAGTCTCTCCAGATTGGCGTGACTTAAATTTCTAAGGGTTGTGCCAAGTGTGCTAAGTGTTGGAAGTCTATTGAATAGTTAGGTCATTTCCAAATAAAATAAGATTTTGAAACATTTACTACTAAACACTAATTTCCTTTTACAGAGAAACGGAAGAGATTTGGGACTATAAATGAATAATGTTTGGTGCCATCCTAAAATGTTCTAAGAAAGCAAGGGTTTTAGAAATTATCACTGGTATTAATGTTCACCAATCTATAAAATGCTAATACAAAAGTTAGTTCTTGGTTGCTAAAGGAAAGTAGGAAGTGTTTTTCAATTAAAAAAAAAAAAGGTATGAAAAAATACTAAAAAGAGTTATGCATGATCAGGATTTTCTAAAATTGGATTACAATTAGATAAATGGATTTTGTTAGAAATGACACAGCCATAAGAAAACTGGTTAGAGTCAACTAGGTCCAAGATGGCGGAGCTGACTTTCACTAGACCTTGAGCCTTGGTATTTAGGCCTATTATGACATATCAACAAACTGAATGATACACCCATCAACATTGACTAAATCTGACCAAATGTTCTAAACCCTTTCAATTGATCTTTTCGATAAAACTTCCTAAATAGAATTCTTTTGAAGTTCTTTTGACCTATAGCTAACTTTGGGATGCTTCAGAGGGCCCCTGAAACATCCCAAAGAGAGAGATTAAACTGTGTTTATTTGGTTGGTTAAATTACATGAAAAAGATTATCAAATGAGTAATAAATCCGCTCATGTTATAATGTATGGTAAAATTACTAATACAGATATCCGAGAAATTATATGGAGTTCTTAACATTCTGATATGTCCTGGTATTCTAATGGAAAACCTGATGTCACAAAAGTTAACAAAAGGACTGAATGAACCAGCGAATATGCTTATAACTTTTATGGTTTCTATCTGAAAAATTATGGGTTTTCAGGGAGTAGGGAAAACCTTCCTCTCAAACTAATTATGACAATACTTTGGTAAAATTAAATGTTATAAACAAAACAATTATATTTTCTCTGTATCTGACTCCTCCAAAAATTGGAAATTCTTAGGTTTCCAGTAAGTTCAGTCTGAGACTCTAAATGTTTCAGCAAAATAAAAAGTCTATAATCAATTATGGTTATATAAATCATCAGACCAAAATTAGTGAGAACAGACTTATTTTGCAAACAAACTAGCCTTAATTTGGTTATATTTTATAAAAATGAGGGTAAGTTTAGGGAGAAAAAGATATTTCAAAAAAATGTTAAATCCCAGTTTGTTAATGGAGGTCTGCATCTAGTAAGACTCATCTCTTAGATAGTTCTTTGCTGTTATGTGATATTAATGTAAAATTTAATTGAATTCTTAAAGAACACCCTAAATTTGTTTCTGAAGTTTATTTGAGTAATCTATCTTTGGGTGAAGATCAGATGCTTCATGACCTGCAACCAGGACTGGAAAAAGACGTAATTTAAGGGACTGTCTCTAGCTCATGCACAATGAAACTGAAGGGAAATTAACTCTTAGATTAATTCCCACTTCTAAAGGCCCCTACACTGGATTGGTCTATAGAGAAGACAGCTGACCTGATCTCACCTTAAAATGATGCTCAAGCAGGAGAAACTACACTACACCAGGGTGAGAAGACAACAACATCAGAGGTAGACAGCTTGCCCAAGATGCTGGACCTGATTTGTATGATCATTTATGTTTTCTTGACTTCTTAGACCTCTGCATATAAATCAAATGCTTTTCTATCATAGGCCTGATTCTATGCTAGTTTTAGAAATCAATTCAATTGTTGGGTTTGTGGCCAATTACCTTGTCTAGTTCTGGGTTACCTTGTTAAATTTCTCTACTACAAGACTCTAACTGGTTGGCCCTGAGAAAATTTACTTAAAAAAAATTATAGTCATATGCAGGTTACTGTGATATTACTAGATGGGATCCCCTCACTGGGCCAATTAATTATGCCTGCTCTGACTCTGGCCATAAATTTGAGCTTTTTTCTATTACTCAAGCTCAATCAGAGCAACAAGAAAAGTTTCAGCAAAGGAGGAAAAAATCTCCCACAATTATGGGATGGATTTATATAGATAACACCAGGCTATGGTAATTTAGGTTTAAAGTCTCCTATGTGTTGGAAACAATTAGATCATACTAAGGACAATCAATCTAGACAATCGGTAACACTAGAAAAGGGGGCTATATGCCTTATAGACGGTGCCAATATATAATTTCCCCGGAAGATAAAGATTCTACAGAACAGATTAAGTTAGATGACCTGAGATATACTGGGCTACATCTAATGGAAGCTCTTAACTTAAGTCTTACTTGTGACTTTACTAATACTTCTGCCTATGTTATTTGTAGTTCACCTGTTTTACAAAATTACTGTTTCTTACACCATCAAACGTGTGTGTGAGGCCTCTAATAGAATAATATATAGTTCCATATGAGATCAATGATGGTAACAGTGTAACTCTAGATATGGGAAGAGGCAACAAGAGGGAATATTTTCCTGGACCAAGAGGCTAGTAAGACAGGTGGTCCAGAGAATTTTGGATACTGTTTTATGGCCTAGTCCAGTAACAGCACATTGAGTGGCCTGTCAACAACATCTTTGTCAAACCTGAGAATGGACATTTTCAGCACCATGGGATAAAATGGTCATGAAATGCCCCGCTCAAAATCATGGTCAAGTTTATGAGCAAAAAGGGGCTCTGTCAACTGAAGACTGACACTTGCCATCTACATCTACAAAGATTAAATGATGGCCGCTGCAACTGCTGACTTGCCCCTGAAAAGAGTTCAGGATGAAAATCAAGAATGAGGCACTCTGTGCTCTGGGAAAAACTCTCAGAACGGGCCTTCAGATAGTTAGATCTTTTCAGGAGAAGATTTTATGAGTCCCAATTCTTGGGTCTTCTCATACCTAGAGAAACACTGACTTCATTAACGGTGAAATCTGCTTTGGATATTAAGGAAAAGTTTACAATTAAAAGTCAAAATATAGTAGCTATGGTTTAGACATCCTAGGAAATAACTAGTTGATGCTATGGGTGTACTTTCAGATTAGACCTTGTATTGCTAAACACTTGAGTTTTCTGAGTCGTCTCAGGCTTGGATGCCACCATTCTCAAAACGATATCTGCTGAAAGCTAGTAACTGCAACCTTACTTTTTATTAAACTAGGCAACTGGCTACCTGGCTACAAGTCTCCCTGAAGTGCCAGGTCCAGACTGGGTTTCAGGCCTATTCTTCTAAAAAGAAATGAGATTTATTTTGTCTACTAAATTCCAGTTATCACTCCTCCAACTACTTCTAATTGGGTCTGTTACACCAAAATGGCAGACCAAGAGATTGAGATTTTAATCATACAAGACTCAGATCTAGAATTTGGAACTCAGAAATACTTCCATTTCAGTGTCTATACTCCAAGCTGAGGCAGTCCTATGCTGCATTTTGACAGGAAGTTATCACAGTCATAGTCTCCTAGTTCCCTAAATTAAAACTGAGTAGAACTCTGTGGGGCCCTGGAGTAGAGATCTGTTGTGTGTTCTCCATTTCTTATCTGTAGGATATAGGCTTCTTTCAGCCTCCTTGACCTTCCCTGAGTTGCAAAGGGTGGATTCAAATAATTGCTAATCAGGGAAGGGAGGGGATACAGAAACAGGAGGAACAATCAAAGGTTGGTACAGCCTCCAGACAGAGTCCTGGTTCCTACACAAAGAAATACGCATAACAATGTCTTTGAGCCCCCACCCAGGTGGAGGATGGTAACTTCAGACTGAACACAAGATTCCTGGAGCACAGCTCTGTTGCCTCACCACCAAGCAATCAAAAAGGGTCACAAACCCTGCAGCCCTCACCCCAAATGTTGCCTCCTCTTTCCGGGGACCAGAGATGACCATCCTGTTAGGTCTCCTGTTTGGCCCCTGTCTATTTCATCTCTGAGAGGGGCCAACAGTTTCCAGCTAAATTGCTGTTATTATAAGGGTGAATGCTGGTTTCAGGCAAAAAAATACCTTGACTTAGATCTGGTAGAGAGAGACTTCTGCTTTGCTAGGCAGGCCTACGCCCATGCACAGCAGGAAGAAGTTATGGAAGAAAGAGACCTCCGCCCCAATTCCCAGGAAGTATCTTGAGTATTAAGTCTCTCAGGGGGGAGTTGTTAAGGGAAGCACACTGATTGAAACTGCCCACCCTGGCCAGGCACCATAGATACCATTTGCATGAGTTGTTTTATGACAGGGGATCCTGATAAAGAATACTAATAAGCCACCACCAACCGGAAGAGTTCCGGAAAGGTCGAAAGGAGACACCGCATGTCCATCCACTTCACAGAATCCCTCTCACTAGCATCCATCTTGGCTGAGTGATGCGTGCACCACCAGGAAAGACTCTGAATTAGAATGATTGGCCAAAGACCACCCACAAACTAATCCCATCACAATAAAACCGGAGACTGGGAGCCACACGGCAGAAAAGTTCTCCTGGGTTCCCTTACCCTACTGCTCTCCACGCTGGTGCCGTTTCCCAATAAAATCTCTTGCTTTGTCAGCGCATGTGTCTCCTCAGACAATTCATTTCCGAGTGTTAGACAAGAGCCCAGTTTTGGGCCCTGGAAGGGGTCCGCCTTCCTGCAACAGCTTTATCTTAAGGAAGCCGGCAAGAAGGTGTTTTACTGCCCAGAAGAATCAGCTCCCAGCACAGCAAGGCTCAGCCAGGATTTATACAAGGAGGGAAGCAGGAAACGGCTGCAGGCTGCATGCCGGGGGTGCGCTGTGCTTCTATTTTGGGGGACTTTACAGTAACCACCAGGAGCCTTTCTGGGCTGAGAACGTAAGTGTGGTCCTTACTTTGTTCAGATCAGCACATCAGTTCAAGGGGTCAGTGGTTGTATATTTTCTCGAGAAAAAAGAATTGAGGCAGAAACAGAGCTTAACTGGCCAAGCAAAACTGAAACCAGAAAACATCAAACTCTGTTTAAGTATTCATAAGCCTTTGGTTGAGAAACAAGCAAGGTGCCAGTAACCTGCCTGACCACCATGATCACCATGTGCCCATCCTCAGGCCTGGGCACCAAGCCCATAGTGGGCTTCATCCTCCACTTGGGGCAGTTGCTCTCCACCAGTGTGCCCTTCTCGCTGGAGGCCAGTGAGGACACTCTGAAGGGGGGACATAACTAACTGGTGCCTGTTCATCTGGTGCGTCTGCTTCACCGTGACCCTCACCATCTTCATAGGGGAGTTTTTGGGCTCCGGTCCCGCCTCCCTTTCTCCTGGGACAGCTTTCTCTGAGCCCACGCCTTTTACTTCTCCATCTCCTGCCTCTCAACGACCATCATCCTCGGCACCACCTACATCAAGTTCTTGTCTCCAGGCTCCACCCGAAACTGCGTCATCACTGCCACTGCATCGCCTTCGTGGCTGCTGTACTCTATGCCATTGAAGCGTTCTGCATCATATCCAGCCTGGAGGCATGGTCGGTTTAAGCCAGCCTTCCCAGGCCTGCTCAGGAGGCCAGAGAACTATGCTGACTGGATCATCATCGCCTTCCTCAGCATCCCCCACCAGTATTAGCATCAGCCAGCCCTACATTCGTGGTTGTGTACTTCATATGCTTCCTCCTGGAAGGAGCTGTGAACTTCATAGTGAAGCGGTTTGATCGAGTCAAAGACAAAAATCTCTGTTCCCTACCTGTATCCTGTCTGAGCAGATGGTGCTCTTTGTGCTCCTCTGTCAGCTCTACCAGTTCAACAAGAAACTGGATGGGCAGCCCCAGCGGTCCAGTGATGTGAGCTGGAGCAACAGACGCACCTGCTCGGTGTGCGGCTGGGACCAGCGGCTGACTGTGCCGTCCTATCCAGCTGCTGCTTGATGTGGCTGACACTGAGTGCCTGGCCTATGAAGCTATTGTAGGCTATTGTAGGGACTAAGAGTCTTGAAGACGCCTGTCTGGAGTGTTGGTGAGGGGCAGTGATGTGGCCCTCCTGCGTCAATGATCAAAACAGCAGGTCCTGCCTCTGTAGGGAGAAGGGCATCATCCCTGCCAGCATTAAAGGTGATATTAGTCTGGGTGTTTTATTTTTCTTTAAATTTTATTGTCTCAAGGGTAAAAATTACTGGGCAACTATATTTTTACATGGAAAGTTTCTTTTCAAAATTTTGTTGATGGGTGGTGTTGGATGGGTGCGTTGCTGATGCCACAGTCTAGGAAACTGTGTTGCTTGAGTTTGTGCTGCACAGACATGTGTTTCTATGTGTCAGCTGTTTTCTGATGCCACTTCCTGCTTCTCCAGGGCAAACACATAATATGATCTAAATAAATGTAAATATGCATGGATTTCTTAATTGTCTGGAATTTCTGGATACCATCAACCCTGCTATCAATCATAGATGAAGCCTTGCCCTGTCTCCTACAACTGTAATGCTCTTTTTTAACCTCAGTACAAAGATAAAAGGAAAAAAACCCACAAACCTGACATACGCTAATTGCTTCAAATTTTCTCAGAGCTGGGAAGGATGGAGCAGATTTTTATTCTCATGAAAGCCCCCATCTCTGGAAGCCCTTCCTGATGTCTCCCCACTCGCACCTTCCCCGGGCCCTGGGGGCATGGCCCAGCCCAAGACAGCTAGCAGTTGTGTCCCCAACACTAGACTTTCTGTCCCCTTAGCTCTTAAAGGACCAGACCCCGGAGAACTGTATTTGAGGGTGTGTGCCTGCGTGCACGCCCAGCGCGTGTTTGCCTCTGTATGTGCCTGTATGTCTGTGCTCACAGGTGCACTTGGACCAGCAGCCCTTATAATAACTGGTGGCCAGGAAGCCACCAATATTGTGCTTAGTCTCCTGTTCTCAGCCGCAAAGCCTCAGAGCCCAGCATCCTGGTGTCAGCAGGACCAGAGGGTCCCAAGGCAAGCAGAGCTGTCAGGGAGGGGAGGGGAAGGACCCCCCCCTCTTCTGCCCCTCGCTCCTGTACTGGGATGAAGCATGAGTTCTTCACCCGGGGGCAGGTGGGGTGGGTGGATGGGGAGGGCTCCAGGAGGTGGTTCCCATGACAGGCAAATCTTAAGAAGCAATGAAATAAAATTCATATTTTAAGGCAAGACAAGAAAACTTTATTTTGTTTTATTTTATTTTTTAGTTCCAAGAGGTTTATTTGAAACATGATTTTAATTTTTGGCCTGTGCATTATCAATAGCCATAATAATTTTAATCTCCTATATTTCCAATGTTTAGTTCATATTTTATATTTTGTTTCATATTTTATTTCATTGGTATAAATTCAATATATAATTTTTACAATAACACTTATAGCAGGGATTTTTGCTTTGCTCCTGATTTTTTTTTCATTTTATTTTATTTTTAAACTTTACAATATTGTATTGGTTTGCCAAACATCAAAATGAATCCACCACAGGTATACATGTGTTCCCCATCCTGAACCCTCCTCCCTCCTCCCTCCCCATACCATCCCTCTGGGTCGTCCCAGTTCACCAGCCCCAAGCACCCAGTATCCTGCATTGAACCTGGACTGGTGACTCGTTCTATATATGATATTATACGTATTTCAATGCCATCCTCCCAAATCATCCCACCCTCTCCCTCTCTCACAGAGTCCAAAAGACTGTTCTATACATCAGTGTCTCTTTTGCTGTCTCGTACACAGGGTTATTGTTACCACCTTTCTAAATTCCATATATATGCGTTAATATACTGTATTGGTGTTTTTCTTTCTGGCTTACTTCACTCTGTATAATAGGCTCCAGTTTCATCCACCTCATTAGAACTGATTCAAATGTTTTCTTTTTAATGGCTGAATAATACTCCATTGTGTATATGTACCACAGCTTTCCCATCCATTCATCTGCTGATGGACATCTAGGTTGCTTCCATGTCCTGGCTATTATAAACAGTGCTGCGATGAACATTGGGGTACATGTGTCTCTTTCCCTTCTGGTTTCCTCAGTGTGTATGCCCAGCAGTGGGATTGCTGGATCATAAGGCAGGTCTATTTCCAGTTTTTTAAAGAATCTCCACACTGTTCTCCATAGTGGCTGTACTAGTTTGCATTCCCACCAACAGTGTAAGAGGGTTCCCTTTTCTCCACACCCTCTCCAGCATTTATTGCTTGTAGACTTTTGGATCGCAGCCATTCTGACTGGTGTGAAATGGTACCTCATAGTGGTTTTGATTTGCATTTCTCTGATAATGAGTGATGTTGAGCATCTTTTCATGTGTTTGTTAGCCATCTGTATGTCTTCTTTGGAGAAATCAGCTCCTTTTTTAAAATTCCCCAGACAGTAGCTGGGATTGAAGGCATTCACCCCTGGCTTCCTCTAAGATGCCCTCTAGGCAGTGGGTGTTCAGTGAGCCTGCAAAAATCCTGGAGCCACTCTCAGGTGGGGCTGAGCACCAGGTAGGGCCCAGGGATCCAGGGTCTCTGCTTCAAGACTCTCGCCCACTAGGAATTATTGACCTCTAGAGAATTTTTTCGACGTAATGGGGATGTAGCCTATATATCCCCCTCCATTGGGAGAAACGGGGCCCAATGACTAGCTACCCACCCCCACCCCCAAATGCATATACAACTAAGGCACCACCAGGGGACAGACACACTTTGACAATGAGGCCCCTCCCGAGGCCCAGGGTGTGACCGCTGCACAGAGGGCCGTGTGCTGTGGAGTCAGCACCTCAGGAGGTGGGAGGGGGCGGTGGGCAGAGGAGGAAGGAGTCTCAGGTCCTGATGGATCAGAAGAAGGAAAATGGGGAGAGGTGGTCAGGACACCGGAGACGAGAAAACCAAGGATGACCAGAAAAGGGGCAAAAAGCAGAAAATGCAGAAAAGATGAGAAAGAGACAAAACAGGACGTGGGCAACCAAAGAAAACAGGAAGGAGACAGAGCAGAAAGAGGAAAGGAAACAGAAAAGAGAGTGAGATGAAAGGGGAAGGATGTGAGGAGGGAGAGAGGGAGCCAGGAAGAGGGCATCAGAGGAATCCAAACTCTGTGAAGATACTGAATGGGAGCAAAGAGAGTCTGGAGCACTGGAGATATCCTCAGTCCCCACAGAAAGCTGGCAGGCCTAGTACAGCAGCTCAACCATGTAAACCAGCAGGCTGACGGCTGTCAGGATGGCCACAGCCAGTCGCTGGTCTCAGGTGCACACGCAGACTGTAGGGGAGGTCATTGATGCAGTCCTCGTCACTGGACCAATGAGGGTGCCCGTCAAACTCCTCACTGAACTGATAGAGCAGCCAGAGGACGAGAGCGCTAATGTAGAAAAGGACAGAGCCGGGTCACCACAACCTGGAAGATGGGCAGGGGGTGAGTAGATGTCCTCCCAGTCATCCAGCTTCAGCAGCATGGCCACGGCTGCTGGGATGAAGCAGACAGAGCAACGGCCACGCACCACTCCAGGGCCGACTGGTGCAGGTACAGGGAGGTGTTGCTGAGGAAGGCGAAGATGATACAGTCCACGAAAGTCTCCAGCACCTTCAGCAGGCCTGGCACAGTGTGAATGTAGCCGGAAATCTCCTTGAACACACAGTAGACCCTCGTCCAAGCCACGTCTATGATATACAGCAGAGATGCGAGACAGGAAAAAGCAGTAGCAGCGACAGCCCGGTTCTGATGAGGGACGTAAGGCAGGAATTGGACGTAGGTGATGGAGTAGATGATGCAGGCTGAGAGGCAGAGGAGGGCGGCGTAATAGGTGTAGGTGTCGAGGAGGTGGTACCAGAGACAGGAAGCCGGGACCAGAGCTTACATAACTCAACAATGAAGATGATGAGAGTCATGGCCAAACAAAAGCACCAGATGGCCAAGGGCCAGTTACTTATGGCCCCCACTTCCCAATGCCCATGCTGGTCACCAGTGAGAAGGCCACACTGGTGGAGAGCATTTGCAGCAGGCGGAGGAAGTGGAATGTGGTGTCCAAGGTCTGGGGATGTCAACCTGGTGGAATGGTGTTATGACGGTCAGGCAGCTCACGGACACTGGTAAGGTAGTGATCTTCACTGGGGACCACCCAGAGAATGATCCAGCTCCAGAGGTGAATTGAGTCAGATGCCTAGAAAAGGCTCAGGGCCCTGTGAGGACTGAGGCTCAGGATCCATGGAGTTTGAACCAATGACTCAGACACCTGGTAACAGCACAGCTGCTCTACAGTTACTCTCCCCTCCCATCAGCCTTGGCCTTGTCAGGAGACTTGTCTTATCTCACAGATGGGTTGGGTCTGGCCACAAAGCCATGCACATTTTTTCACACATTGTGCCATTATCTACAGAGACACAGGGTACTCTGATCGTTTCCTACAACCTCAAATCTTCATTATACTCAAAATTGGAAAAGATTTTTTAAAAAGCTGTTTGGTAACCAAGTTTCACCTGAACAGACATGAGACAATTATGGTCTTTGTTTATTTCACTTAGTGTGAATGTTCAAAAGTGCAGTTACAGAAACACTAATGCCTTTGCTTAAAAGGTGCATTAGACACCAGTAGGGTGTTAGGTCCAATAGAGAAGATGCATCAAGTTACATGACTGATGCTAAAAAATTCTGATTCTGTAGCAATCTGACCTCAGGGGTTTCAGAAAAGGGATTGTGGATTGTCCTGCTAACCCCATTTTACAGATGGGAAAACCAAGGCTCCAGGAGTCAAGTGTCTTCCCTAGTTTGAAAGGGGAGGAGTGGAAATCCCTGATAAAAATAAAAAGCCGTGGGTTTGAACACTATGCTCTACAGCCCAGCAGGTCAACCAGGCCCGTGGGTGGGAGCCCAGGACCAAAGCTCGGGGCTCTGGGACCCAGGACCCACCTTCAGGGCCACAGCCTCCTTCCACAGCACCTGAAGACACACATGTCCCAGCCTGTCCTCCCTGCAGCATCACTAGAAGGAGCTGCCATCTGAGGGACACAGCCTCACCTGGACGAGGGCAGCTCCAGGGGTGAACAGGGAGGAGCCGTGGGGTGAGAGCAAGGCCGTGGGGATGAGATGACATGGGAAGTAGGGACTGTTGTGAATCCCCTCCCCCAATTTGCCTCAGCATGTGACTGTTTCCCTTTGGGAAAGGAGACCCCCACCCAGCATGACTCCAAGGTATAGTGTCATAGGGGAACCACAGAATAAATTAACATAATGTCTGTCTCTTAAACTCCAAAGCTGCCATCCAGGTGGGAGTCTAGAAAGATCTAGGAGTAGCGCTACCTGAGTGAGGATTTTCCTGGCCTGGGAAACTGGTGAGCAGCTTGCAAGCCAGGGAAGAAGGGATTGGAAATGAACAAGGATACTCTGTCTGATGCTGATGTGGAATCTTTCAGGGCATCCAGGGAGGGTGTGGAGGGACGAATGACCCTTCATCAGGTCTCCACAAAATTATCACCCAAACCTGCGCATCAGCCCACGTTGGGTGATGGCTTGAAAAAAATCCTGATGAACAATTTCCACTATTTTTGTGGATCATCTCCATGTAGAAGGGTGGCAGTTGACCAGTTTAGCAGGTCTGAGGTGGAAAACAGAATATAAGAACAATAATAGCCTATTGGCTGTCCTCAAACCTCCTGCAGGGAGTTGTCTTAGTGAAAATCCATCCCCTCCCTGCCTCTCCCTGATAGGAGACCCACTGCAGGTAAACTCAGTGCCCTTTGGGGTCTTAAAGGGAGAGACTACTTCAGACCCCTTGTCCGCCTGCTGGGGGAGACTCAGGCTCTGCCCTGCCCCCACACTAGAACTCCTCCTCCTTCCAGGCACAGGTGGGAGGGGGGGTGTGTGGGGAAAGACCCCGGGGCAGCCCCAGCCTCTTTTACCATTAATTTAGGGCCCTTGTTGGAAGAATCCTTAGTATAAGAAACAAGGAGGCCTGCACATGGAATTTCCTACCATTTACCAGATCATGGTCAAGTCAGTTCTAACTTGCAAAATAGTGGAGGAATTTAGAGACACATTCAGGGGCCACCATTCTTCAGAATTGAAAACATACATGGGAAGCCTGGCTTATAATTTAAAAAAACACTTTTTTCTTGGTTACAGGGTCATAGTCTAGTTTTGCCAACCTGCCAAGATGCCTCCCTATGAAGTTCTAGAAGGCACTTCACTTGCTCCCCCAGAACGGAATTCAAACAAAGCAATTCTGCCTCAAGGAGAGACTCGTACAGAATCCCAAGCAAGCCACTTCCCACTCCTGCAGTGTCCAAGTTGACCCCAAAGTCCCAAAGGGCAAAGATTATTCCCAAATGGGTGAGAATGGGGGGATCCACGGGTGCACAGCCCTCTACTCACTCGGTCAAGAGCACGGCTGCTCCTTCAGAGGCCAGTTTCCGTCTCTCAACAGAAAGTGAACGCAGGCTGTGAGCGAGGAGTAGGAGGGACAAGCAAGTTCCTGAAACTAGCAAGTTCTGCTTCTGCTTGAAAATACCTATAGATCCTCCCCAACCTTCTCAGCCTCACCCCTCTCCTCGCCCCAGAAGGAGGTGGAGGGGCTGAGCCTAGGGGACCTGATTCCTGCTAGTCTCGATTGTGCGTTGCTTAAGAAGCCAATACATTGACATGAATCCGCCACGTGTCAATGTGTGGCAAAACCAATACAATATTGTAAAGTAATTAGCCTCCAATTAAAATAAATAAATTTACATTAAAAAAAAAAAGAAGAAGAAGCCAATACAGAGAGACAAGCGTTGGGTAGAAGAAAAGTAGCTTTATCTTAAGGAAGCCAGCCACCAGGGGAGAAGGTTTTTTACTACTCAGAAGAATCAACTCCCAACACAGCAAGGCTCAGCCAGGGGAACTTACACGGAGGGGAGCAAGAAATGGCTGCAGGCTGCACACTGGGGGTGTGATGCACTTCTTTTTTTTGAACACTTGACAGTAACCAGGAACCAGAAACCATCTTGCTGGAGTGAGACCGTGAGTGTGGTCCTTATATTGTTAGGATTGGTGGTTGTATCTTTCTGGAAAAACAAAGACAGAAACAGAACTAAAGAGACAGAGTGAAACTGAACCAGTCCATCAAAACCCGGAGCTGTTTTTTAATCATTCACAAGCCTTTGGTTTTAAAACCAGTAAGGTTACACCTCCAGTGCTGGTGACCTGCCTGACCGTCACCGTCACCACGAGAACCTCCTCAGGCCTGGGCTCCAGGACCGCGGGCTTCTTCCTCCACCTGGGGCAGCTGCTCTCCGCCTGCGTGCCCTCCTTGCTGGTGGCCAGCATGGACACTTGGAGTGAGTGCGCAGTTAACTGGTCTGTGTTCCTGTGGTGCTTCTGCTTCGGTGGGACCCTCACCGTCTTCATAGTGGACTTGTGTGGGCTCCAATCCCACTTCCCCTTGTCCTGCTATGACGTTCTCTACCACTATGCCTTCTATTTCACCCAATTCTGTCTCTTTGTCTCCATTATTTTCACCACAAACTATGTTCAGTTCTTGCCTCAGAGCCACACCCAGAACCAGGCCATCTCGGCCACTGCCTTCTCCTGCATCAGTACTGTGCTTTACGCCACCGCAGGGGCCTGGACCTGCGCCCTGGCTGGCGACACATCCTGCTTTGTGCCTGCTGGTCCAGGCGTGCTCGAAAGACTGTTGATCTTCCTGCTCTTGTCCTTTGGCTTTAATTTTCAGCACCATTATCAACTGCAACAGCCGTTTCCAGTACGCATTTGCCATGGTGAGACAAACGATCCTGTGCTCCGTCTGCTTCTACCTGGGGATGATGTCCACCCTGTTGCTCGAAGATGACAATGAAACACGGACACCTGTCTATTATCCTTTACTGTAAAAGGAGACCATGTTTCCATCCTCCTCTATACCAGCGGTCTGATCTCTGGTCACTCTGCCCCTTTCATGAGAAGTTGGGTGGGCTGCCTCTGTGGTCCAGCGATGTGACCTGCTGTGATTTAAAAAAAGAGGAAAAAAAAAACCCTCACCTGCTCTGTGTGCGTCTGGGATGAATGCTGGACTGTGGCTGTCTTGACAGCCGCTAACCTGCTGATTTACTTGGCTGACCTGCTGTACATGGCCTTGGAGGCTTTGTAGGGACCAAGGATGGGTCCCGGGGCTCCCTATTTCTCTTCTCACCTGCAGGTTCTTCACTGAGCTCTGATGTTCTCTTCCTGCTTCCCTCTCTGCCCTCTCACATCCTTCCCCATTCATCTCCCTCCCTTTTCATTTCCTTCCCTCCTTCTGCTCTGTCTCTCTGTTTACCTTGTTAGCTGCCTTCTATTTCCACTCTCATCTTTTCTATATTTTCTGCTTTTTTCCCCTCTTCTGGTCATCCTTTTTTTATTCCTCATCACCTAAAGGAAAAAAACCCTAGATATTCATTGGAAGGACTGATGCTGAAGCGCCAATACTTTGGCCACTTGACGTGAAGAGCTGACTCATTGGAAAAGACCCTGATGATGGGAAAGATTGAGAGCAAGAAGGGAAGGGCACAGCAGAGGATGAGATGGTTGGATGGCATCATCAACTCAATGGACATGAGTTTGAGCAAACCTCGGGAGACAGTGAAGGACAGGGAAGCCTGGTGTGCCACATGGGGTCACAGAATCAGACAGGACTTAGTGACTGAACAGTAGCAACAGCATGTGTCCTGACCACCTCTCCCCATCTTCCTTCTTCTGATCTATCAGGACCTGAGACTCTTTCCTTCTCTGCCCACCGCCCCCTCCCACCTCCTAAGGTGCAGACTCCACAGCACACAGCCCTCTGTGTGATTTGGCCCCCCATCTCCCCTGGGAGGGGAGTGTACAGGGCACCTGCCCTTTAACTTAAACTAAAATCTCTGGAGGTCTGTAATTTTCAGTGGCAGGAGTCTTGAAGCAGAGACCCTGGTCCCTGGGCCCCACCCGGTGCTCCAGGTGGGGTGCTCCAGCCCCACCTGAGATTGGCTCCAGAATTTTTGCAGGCTCACTAAACACCCGCTGCCTAGAGGCCATCTTAGAGGAAGCCAGGGTGCCGGGGTGCAGCCCTGATTGGATTCAGGGATTCCCTCGGGAGGAAGGTGTTGGAGAAAAGGATAGAAATAAAGAAAGAGATAAGGAAAGAATTTTGCAGTTAAGAAAATAGAGGAGAGAAAAGAGGCTGATATTCCTTGGTTTACGCAGAAAGCCAATAAAGCCCCAGCACAGGACTTGCTCTGTTCACGTAGGCCACAGATGCCCTCTCAAATAGCAGAAGGTGCCCCACCTTAGGCACCTTCTCGAGTGGGTCTTAGAAGCCCAGGCAGGAAAGTGAACACAGAGGGCCCCTGCGCTCCAGGGAATCAGCCTGAAAAGGAAGAAGAAAGAGAAAGAACGACATGGGGAGACCAAGCTTTGGTGAGCAAGGCCCACAACTTTATTTTCCAAA
Source organism: Bubalus bubalis (assembly GCF_019923935.1). NCBI lineage: Eukaryota > Metazoa > Chordata > Mammalia > Artiodactyla > Bovidae > Bubalus > Bubalus bubalis. The sequence continues at coordinate 50,241,210 of NC_059176.1, forward strand.
GTAGCTTTTATACCTTAAGTTGTGCATAGAGGATAATGGGGGGTGGGGTGGGTGGGTAGAGTCATGCAAGGTCGGCAGTCCTTGATCCTTATCGAAGCCAGGCTTTCTTTCTGCAAACTTACCATATGCAAAAGCTTTAGGTGATTTACATCATCTTCTGGCCAGGAGACCTGTTAACATTTTATGACCCTTTCTTCAGAAAACTTATTTTTCTCTAAAGGTGATTATTCTAAAGTCAGGCGCCACCCTCTGAAAGCATTAGATAAAGTTGCATTCCTATAGGGCAAAAGTGTGGAGGTCTATAACAAGAAAAGAATTAACTCAAGGGTCCAAGGTTACAAACATTAAAGCTACTACTTACATTTCTATACACGAACTATATTAATCAATACACTCCCAGGGACACAGTAGGTAAGGGATATGGAAACTTGGCAGCAAGCATTAGTTCAACAAAGAAATCCTCTACTAGTTCTATTCTAACAATTTTAACTCTCTGAGAAGCTCTGCATTGTTAGAATATCTTAAGCTTCCTGTGCCTCTCGTGGTTGGGAGGCTGTGAACAATCAAATGCGTAGCTGCAGGAGTCCGAACAAACCTGTCAGGCAAGCTAGAAAGTCATCAGAGGGATTTGAATTGAAACACTCCTATTATGCCCAGGAGAATTATTAACTAGAGCTCTAAGTTAATTTTCTTCAGGGAAAGGTGGTCGGGGATAGCCCCCCATTAATGTCAGGGGAGTTGGTAAAAGTCATAAAATAGTAAAACAGACAGATTCTGGTTTGGGGGTAGACGCTCAGGCAGGTCCAGGGTTGGGGGGGGTGTGGTTCGAGCTCTGACTCGCCTTGCCCATCAGAGCTCTCCCGCATGACCTTGTCATGGGTGGGGACTCCCATGCTGGCTCCTGGCACCAGGGGTAGATACTGTCCATCCCAGCTACTCTCTGGGGAATTAAAAAAAAGAGCTGGTGAAGAACCACAGAGACTTGAAGACACTTGCCTGCAGTGTTGTTGAGGGGCAGCGATGTGGCCCTCCTGCCTCAGTGATAAAACAGCTCATTTTGCCTCTGCAGGGAGAAGAGCATGGCCCTGTCAACCTTAAGGTGATGTTAGTCTGGGATATTTTCTTTTCCTTTTTATTGTCTCAAGAGCAAAAATTATGGGGAGATTATATTTTGTATGGAAAGTTTCTTTCCAAAGTTTTGTTTGGGGGGTGGTGTTGGGTGGATGAGTATTGCTGCTGCTATTGTTGAAGAACCTGCATTTCTTGGGTGTGTGCTGTACACACGTGTGTTTCTATGTGCCAGCTGCTTTCTGTTGTTGCTTCCTGCTTCTCTGGGACCCACCTGTTATATAATCTAAGTAAATGTAAATATACATATATTTTTTAATTCTCTGGAATTTCTGGATACCATCAAACCCTGCTGTTCATAGAGAGAAACCTGTCCTTTCTCCCAAATCTATAATGTTCTTTTTTAAACCTCAACACAAATATAAAAGAAAAAAGCACAAATCAACATATCCTAATTGCCCCAAATTTTCTTAGAACTCAGAAAAACTGGGCAGGTTTTTATTCTCACCCAAATCCCCATCTCTGGGAGCCCTTCCCAATGTCTCCCTACTCCCACCTTTCCTGAGAACCTAGGGGCATGGTCCAGCCCAAGACAACTAGCAGTTGTGCCCCCAACACTAGACTTTCTGTCCCCTTACCTCTTGGAGGACCAGACCCTGGATAACTGTATTTAAGGATGCATGCCTGCGTGCATGCCCAGTGTGTGTTTTCCTGTGTATGTGCCTGTATGTCTGTGCTCACACATGCATTGAGACCAGGAACCTTTAAAATAATTGATGGCCAGGAAGACACCACAATCCTTGTTCTTCTTCTGCTCTCAGCCACAAAGCCTCAGAGCCCAGCATCCTGGCGTCACCAGGCCCAGAGGGGCCCCAGGCAAGCAGAGCTGCGGGGGAGGGGAGGGGAAGGCCCCCCGCTGCTGCCCCTGGCTCCTGTACTGGGATGAAGCATGAGCTCTTCACCCGGGGACAGGTGCGGTGGATGGGGAGGACTCCCAGGAGGCGAATCTTATGGAACAATGTAATAAGACTCATATTTTAAGGCAAGACAAAAAGCATATCAACATAAAAATTTTCTCTGCCCATCTGGGCCTCCTCCATCCCCTCTAGTGTGCACTGCAGTATGTGTTAACCAGCCCTCCTAAGAGCGGAGATACCTGAACCATCAAGACCAGTTTGGTTCTTCTACACCAGCCGTGTTAACTTTTATAACACCGCCTGCTTATGACCTTATTAATGTCAGTAGCTCTTAATATATTGCTTGTATTTTGCCATTTTACAAGAGTATTGTTTCTTGCATTAACAGATGTAACACTGAGCCTAGACAAAAATGATGATGACCAGGTGACTTGAAACCCTTGAGCTCATATACAGTTCTATCAGATTGTATTGCAGTAGTGTGACTCTAGATATGAGAAGAAACAAGAAGAGGGAAATATTTCTTGGAGCTGACAAGACGAGTAGCACACGCGATCCTCAGGATTTTGGCTACTGTTACCAAGACTAGATGAGTACTTGCACACTGAGCGGTTTTTCAATTATCCTTGTCCAACCTGGGAATGAGCACTCCTAGAGCCCGGGGACAACATGGTCAAAATTCCCCCCAAATCTTGGTTGAAATTAAGATGGAAATGGAGGAGATTGTGTGATAAAAAATGCTGCCCGCCACACAGCTCTACAAGCACCAAGTCACTAGCCACTGCAGTCACTGACCTACAGTCCACCCTGAAAGGAAGTCACGGAGAACGTCAGGATCAGGTACTTTGTGCTCTGGGAAAACTGGCAGAACCGACCCTCAGACACTTAGACAATTTAAGGAGACTTTCAATGAACCCAGTTCCTTGCATCTTCCCATACTTAGAAAGCACCAAAAACATTAATTCAGATATCTCTTCCTCATGGGTGAAGTAACCTTCTACAAGCTGTGTACTGGTTGCATGTCCCCCTTTCCCCAAGTCATATACACACAGTCCTCCCTGCTTCCTTAGTATAGTTTTCAGAGCTTCCTGAGACTGTATCCCCAAATATAATCCTCAAGTTGGCTTCAATAAAATTTCCATTTATTTTTTAGGTTGACTACTGACTCATTTTTCATCCACAAATGCATGTATGCATTGACCTTACCAAGTCTGCATGCAGGAATCTCTAAGGCTTAGGGCAGCATTGACTGAACATAGTACTACCATGTGCCAGACTGAGCTCTGGTCTCAGTTCAGGGTTGAGGTGGTGTAGATATGTCAGGGGAAGGGTCCTGAGATGGCCAAGAGGAACTGGGAGAAGTTCTCAGTGGCTGGAGGGAGGGAGGTGAGGAGGCAGAAGAGGTAGAAAGGGGTCTGAGCTTGCAGGGCTTTGGCTTGATCTTTTGGAATTTGTGTATCATACTAAGGGAGCAAACAGAAGCTTTCAGGTACCTTAGTTTGACTTTACTCCACTCAGTTTTAATTTGCATTGCAATTACTCCAAAGTAGACATTGAAGAAAAGAATGAAAATAGAAGCTTATGGCAGGCATCTGGGTAAGGGGATGGGTGGATGTGGACCAGGTGGCTCTAGAGATGAAGAGTGGGTGGGTTCAGGAGTATTTTGTGAAGAGCATCTGTGAAGGTGGTGACATCGACTGAGACGGGAAAGATGAGGATCAATGTCGGGGGTGGGGCAGGGTGCTAAAGTGGTGGGATTGGACTTGGTGGATGTGAGGTGTCCTGAGCCACCCAGAGGGCGAGATCAGAAAGCATTTGGGCACAATTCTGGGTCTTAATAGCGATCAGCTCCAGAGGCAGGAACTGGGGAGTTGTCATCATATGGCGTGTTCACTTCATTCAATATCTTCTTAAGTGTCACGTTCATAGAGCATCCTGACCTCAACCTACCTATTAATAAAATAGCAGTTTTGCCCAACCCCCACCCCCAACTCCAATAACTCTCTCTTCACCTGTTTTCCCTTTATCATGGCATTTATCACCCAGTGACCTAATACATATTGGTTTGCACTCTCCATCTCCTGTACTACAATGTAAGCTCCATGAAGGCAGAATTACTGGTTCTTTTCTCTACTCTCTGTGCAGTGCCTAGAACGGTGCATGGCACACACTCTGTACACAACATCATTTGTCAACTGAGTGAAATCTTAAAGCTATCGGCCTGGATGAGGACGAGAAGGTGCACAGAGAAGAGATGGTCTAAGTGGACCTGAGATACTCAGACAATGAGAGAAGAGGAGGAGGGGAAGGGACAGACAGAAGGACCATCACTCCAGACAAGGTTTCCTGACTCAGGTGAACTGCGGGGAGAGATCCATTTCTTAATAAATTTCATCCCTCTAGAAGCACGTGAGCCAGGCCTCAGGTGCAGGTGAGAGACGAGCACGTGTATCTGGAGGGGTCCCAAGGAGACGCGGAGGCAGGAGCCTAGGCTGCCTCCCTGAGCTCCGGCTGGTTCCCCCTTTCTTAGCCTCCCTTCCCAGAGTACTCAGTGGGTGGTGCCCAGAGGGAGGGGCGGGGCCCTGGGAGCACCTTGGACGAGCCGGAGATGTCAAGGGAGCAGAAGGGAGAGGTGAGGTTACAGCTGCCCCTGGGGCATCAAGTGTCAGTAATCATGGCCCCTCCCCTCATCAAGACCAGTTGAATATTTGCTCCCAAATATTTCATAAATCTGCCCCTGCCCTCCACCCCTGAAGTGTCTTTCCTCAAGGTCCATCATCTCATATGTGGGCTGTACAATCAGCCTCCAAACTGGCCGCCCAGCTTCTTGGTGGACTTGATTCAGTTTTTCTCCTACAACCAGAGTTTTAATTCCAGAGTGGGCCTCCGATGGATCAGCCCTTCCTTACAGAATGTCAGTGAGGCTCATCACTTACAGCTAAAATCCAACCTATGTGTCTGGAGTTCAGTCCGTCCACAGTGGGCCCCGTCCGCTGCTCCTGCAGCACCACTGGTGTCTTTATAGGAGAAGGACAGAGAGTTTACACACAGGGTTGAGAGAAGATGAGCATGTGGAGGGGGAGGCGGAGATGCCCCCAAAGCAAAGGGGCCTCCAGAAGCTAAAGGAGCCTAGGATGGACCCTGCCCTGGAAGATCAGAGACAGCAAAGCTCTGCTGACCTTGATTTCAAATTTCTGCCCTCCAGAACTGTGAGAAAATATAATTCTGTTGTGCTAAGCCTCCAAACTTGTGCTAACTTACTGCAGTTTCCCTAGGAAACCAAACTGCATTTCCAGAAGTGGAGCCCCTGGAGAGGACCAGCTGCACATGTCGGGGGCTGGTGGAAAAGCAAGATGCTGTGCGATGACAGGGCTCCACTGACATGGGGCTCAGGGAGCTTTGTGAGTCCAGGGAGGTTCTCAGGAGTGCTCTGTGTTTCTCTTTCCAGCCTCAGCTTGTCCCAGGGTTTAAAATCAGCAAAGGTGACAAGGCCCCTGATGGCAGGAGGCTGTCTGGGGCTCAGGGTGCTGGCCCTTCAGCCCTGGGGGCCTCTCAGCAAATAGTCCCTTGGAAACAGGGCAGCTGTGCCTGAGGAGGGGGTGGGGTGGGAGGGGCCTTACTCCCCCAACACTGGACCCTGGAGGAGCCCCTGTGTGAGCAGGACTGCAACCCTGGCTGGCGGGACTGTTTTGGGCAGATGACCTCGGCAATTCCATGGTCTCCATGGTTCCTGCCACTCTGGCCACATGTCCCTGTCACAGCCCTGAAACCCTGTTTCAGGTTGGCTCCATGCCTATATCCCTTCTGGGTCAGAAGACACCTACTGGGCTGCCCCAGGGCCACTGGGACCCTGGAATCACCCCCTGGGTCTGCACATCTCCACTCTATTCCCGCCCCTCACCCCAGCCCCAGTCCCAGATGCATCCTCAACATGTCCCTTCTTGGGGGTCCAGAAGGTGCCTCCCCTTTCAGCTCCTTCCCTTAAAAGGGGCCGATCATCCATCCACCCCCACCCCCTCCCTGGGATGCCCTGAAAGTCTCCCCATCAGCATCAGACACAGCATCCTTGTTCATTTCTAATCCTTTCTTCCCAGCTTGGAAGCTGCTAAGCAGTCTGCCAGGCCAAGAAAATCCTCACTCAAATAAGACTACTCCTAGATTCTTCCAGATTCGCACCTGGATGGCAGCTTTGGAGCTAGAGACAGACATTATGTTAACTTATTCTGTGGTTCCCCCATGACGCTCGACCTTGGAGTCATGCTGGGTTGGGGTCCCCTGTCCCAATGGGAAACAGTCACATGCGAAGGCAAAACTGGTGGGAGGGGATGCACAACAGTCCTTACTTTCCATGTCATCCTGTCCCCACGGCCTTGCTGTCACACCATGGCTCCTCCCTGTTCACCCCTGGAGCTGCCCTCCTCTGGGTGGGGCTGTGTCCCTCAGATGGCAGTTCCTTCTGGTGACAGCTGCAGGGAGGAGAGGCTGGGACACGTGTGTCTTCAGGTTGCTGTGGAAGGAAACTGTGGCCCTGAAGGGGTGTCCTGGGTCCCAGAGCCCTGAGCTTTGGTCCTGGGCTCCAACCCATGGACCACGGAAGCGTCAGCAGGACCCATGGGTTGTAGAGCCAAGGGTTCACACCCACAACTTTGGTAGTTTCATATGGAGTTTCCATTTCCCAGTCATGCCACCTTAGGGAAGGCACTTGATTCCCCAGCCTTAGTTTTCTCATCAGTAAAAATGGGATTAGCAGTACAATCCACAAACGTTTTTCTGAAACCGTTGGGGTCAGATATGCTCCAGAATTCAGAATTGTTCACCTTCAGACAGGTGACACGGTGCATCTACTGTACATGACATCACAACCCACTGGGGTCTGAAAGCAGCTTGTTATCAAACACAGGAGTCTTTAGTTGCATAAACAACTAAATATGCAACTGCACTTTTGAATATTCACAATAAGTGAATTAAATAGACCATAAATTGTCTCATGTCTGTTCATGTCAAGTTTTGTAACCAAAGGAACTTTTAAAAATTCTTTTTCTATTTCCAGAGCCTGGAAGGGTTGTGGTTGCAGATAGTGACCATCCTACCCTGCTGCTACTGCTGCTGCTTAGCCGCTTCAGTCGTGTCCGACTCTGTGTGACCCCATAGACGGCAGCCCACCAGGCTCCCCTGTCCCTGGGATTCTCCAGGCAAGAACACTGGAGTGGGTTGCCATTTCCTTCTCCAGTTCATGAAAGTGAAAAGTGAAAGTGAAGTCGCTCAGTCGTGCCTGACTCTTAGGGACCCCATGGACTGGAGCCTACCAGGCTCCTCTGTCCAGGGGATTTTCCAGGCAAGAGTACTGGAGTGATGTGCCATTGCCTTCTCCACCATCCTACCCTATTTGTCTATAAATAATAGCACACAGCACAAAGAAATAAAAAAGTGTTCATAGTTTGAGGCCAGACCAAACATGGCTGTAAAGTTTGGGATAAAACAAGTCTCTTAATAAGGTTAAGGGTGATGGGTGGGGAGAATCACTCTGGAGCGGCTGTGCTGTTACCCAAGTGTCTGAGCCATTGGTTCCAACTCCACAGATCCTGAGCCTTAGTCACTCCAGGCTCCGCAGCCTTTTCCAGGCATCTGACTTATTCAGCCTTCAGAGCTGGCTCTTTCTCTGGTAGGTCCTTGGTGAAGACCACTGCCGTACTGGTGACTGTGACCTGCCTGACCATCACAGCACCATGCCCACCTGGTCGACATCCCCAGAAGATGGGCCTTGTGTGTCGTGGCTGCTGCCTTCGCCTGCCATAGCTCTTTTCCTCCTGTGGAGCTTTCTCCCTGGTGACTGACATGGGCATTGGAAAGGGGGCCATAGGTAACTGGTCCTGTGCATCTGGGGCCTTGTTTCGCTGTGACCCTCGTCACCTCCATCGCTAAGTTATGTAAGGTCCAATCCTGCTTTCCTTTCTTTTGGAACAATTTCCCCATCACCAATGCCTGCTTGCTACTTGGCCCTCTTCTGCCTCTCAGTTTCCATCATCTACTCTGTCGCTTACATCCAGTTCTTGCCTTATGGTCCTCACCCAGACTGGGCCATTGCCGCCACTGCATTCTCTTGCATCGAATCTGTGCTGTATGCCGTGGAAGTGGCCTGCATGTGAAATGGCTACAAGATCACAAATACCACCTGCTATGTGCTCACTGTGCCAGGCCTGCTGAAGGTGCTAGAGACCTTCATGGCGGGTGTCATCTTCGCCTTTCTTAGCAACTCCTCCCTGTACCTGCACCAGCCGGCCCTGGAGTGGTGCGTGGCCGTGTACTCCATCTGCTTCATCCTGGCAACAGTGACCACCCTGTTGAACCTGGGTGAATGGGAACACAGGCTGCCTGTCGAGGCTGTGATCACGATGCTCTCCGTCCTCCTCTATGTCAGTGCCCTGGTCCTCTGGCCACTCTACCAGTTCAGCAAGGAGCTTGGCAGGCAGCCCCAGAGGTCCAGCAATGGGGACTGCAGGAACGAGCTCACCTACAACGTGTGCTCCTGGGACCAGCGCCTGGCTGTCGCCGTCCTGACAGCCGCCAACCTGCTGGTTTACGTGGCTGACCTGGGGTACTGGGCCCGCCAGGTTCTGTAGGGACTGAGGACTAGCCCAGGGACTCCTGATCCTCTGCTCACAAAGGTATCCTTACCGAGCTCTGATGTCCCCTGATGCCCTCTTCCTGGCTCGCTCTCTCTCTCCTCACATCCTTCCCCATTCATCTCACTCTCTTTTCTGTTTCCTTCTCTCCTGCTGCTCTGTCTCCTTCCTGGTTTGTGTGGTGGCCACACTGTTTCGCCTCTTTTTCTTGCTGCTCTCATCTATTCTACATTTTGTGTTTTTTAAACCCTTTTCTGGGTGTCATTGTTTTTTCTTCTCCTGTGTCCTGACCATCTCTCCCCATTTTCCTTCTTCTGACCCATCAGGACCTGAGACTTCTTCCTTCTCTGCCCACCGCCCCCTCCCGCCTCCTAAGGTGCTAACTCTACAGCACACAGCCCTCTGTGCAGCTGTTCACACCCTGGGCCTCTGGAGGGGTCTCGTTGCCAAAGCATGTCTGTCCCCCTGGGGGTGTCTTAGTTGGGGTGTGTGTGTGTAGGTTTGGGAGTGGAGTGGGTAATGAGGGATTGTGTCCCCTTTCTCCCAGTAGAGGGTGGTGTATAGTGCCCTTCCCCTTCAACTAAAAACAAACAAACAAACAAACACCCTCTTGCCTTCAGTAATTTACTAAACAGGAGTCTTGAAGCAGAGACCCTGGATTCCTGGGCCCCAGTTGATGCTCTGCCCCACCTGAGACTGGCTCCAGAATTTTTCCAAGCGTACTGAACACCGGCTGCCTTTAGGGCATTTTAAAGGAATCTGGGATGACTTCCACCTCCAACCAGTCTCTGGGGAATCAAAAAAAGGAGCTGGTGAAGATCTCCAGGGACTTGAAGACACCTGTCTGCAGTGTTGGTGAGGGGCAGTGATGTCGTCCTCCTGCCCCAGTGATCAAAACTGCAGGTCCTGCCTCGGCAAGGAGAAGAGCATGGCCCTGCCAGCCTTAAAGTTGATGTTAGCCTGGAATTTTTCCTTTTGATTTTTTTCTGATCAGGAGGTCAAAAATTACTGGGTGACCCTATTAAAGAAAAAGTTTCTCTTCAAGTTTTCTTGGGTAGAGGATTATACAAGGTGGAGGCTGCTGCTTCCATTGTCAACAGAGTTGCACTGCTTGAGTGTGAGGTGACACCCATATGCATTTCTCTGTGTCAGTTGCCTTCTGCTGCTTCCTGCTTCTCTGAGACTGCTGCTTCCTGCTTCTCTGAGACTCAGGAATAATATGATCTAGATCAATGTATATAATCTTAAAAATTTCCCAGAAGTTTGGGTTCCCATCCGCCCCTGCTATCAAACATAAAAACAAGCTGGGTCCCTTTTCCCACATTTATAATGTTCTTTTCAATTTCAATATAAACAGGAAATAAAAGAAATTTTTAAAACTACCCTAATCAAATCCACATACTTTAATTGCTCCAGATTTGCCCAGAGCTCAGAAGAGTCGTAGTCAATTTCCACCCTCACCAAACCTAGGTTTCTGGAAGCCCCTCCCACTGACTCCCCACCCCAACTTGGACCAGAGCCCGGGGGTTGTGACAAAAGGTGTTGGGCCCTTCCCCAGTACCAACATTCTGTCCCTTAGCTCTTAAAGGGGCCATGACAGCACCTGTATGCCTCTCTAGAAGGGTGCATACTTGGGTGCATTCTCAGTGCATGCGTGTATATGTGTGTGTGCTCATTGTTCCCCTGCATTGAGCAGCCTTTTACAGTAACTGCTGGTTTGGAAGGTACCTTAAGTCTCCTGTTCTCAGTCACAAAGCCTTACCAGGGCTAGAGGGGCCAGGAAAACAGAGCTGTGGGGGAGGGGCAGGGGAAGGACCCCCGCTGCTGCCACTCACTCTTGTACTGGGATGAATCAAGTGATCAGCACCAGTGGCCTTTGTTGGATTGGGGAAAATCATAAGAAGGAATGAAATAAAATTCATAATTTAAGACAAGATAAGAAAAATTTAAACAAAAATTTTCTTTCCCGGTTTTGACCACTTCCCTCCTGTCTAGTGCATTGTGCATCTACATTATGTGCAAATCAGCCCTCCCAAGGGCAGAAATACCTGCTCCACTATAAAGGTTAATTTTTAAAAATAACTCCTTAGAAGATAATGCTGCCTACATATTAGGTCGGTGCAAACACAATCACAGTTTCAAACCATGAATTTTAAATCATTATAACTAGGCTCAAACACATCTTTATTAATTAAAATAGTAACCATTACAATCAATGCATTTTTGCCAATGAGAAATAAGTTTGTTTATTCCTATAGCATAAAAATCCGTGCTTCAGGATACAACAAACTCTTGGAAAGCATTTTCTGCCTCCTGCTGGTTATGGAAGTGTGTTTTCTGTACAAAGATGCTTGAAGAAGTGTTAGTCAGTTGGTGAGAGGTCAGGTGAACATGGCGAATGAGGCAAAACTTGTTCACAATTTGTTCAACTTTTGAAGTGTTGCTTGTGCGATGTGTAGTTGGCTGTTGTTAAGAATTGAGTCCTCTTTGTTAACCAATGCCAGCTGCAGGCATTGCAGTTTGGGGTGCATCTCATTGATTTGCTGAGCATACTTCTTAGATTTATTGGGTTTGCCGGGATTCAGAAAGCCATGGTGGATCAGACAGGCAGCAGATCACCAAACAGTGACCATGACCTTTTTTTGGTGCAAGTTTAGCTTTATGAAGTGCTTTGGAGCTTCTTCTCAGTCCAGCCATTGAGCTGGTTGGTCATTGCTGGTTGTCATATACAATCCACTTTAAGAAAAAATGTTTATTTTTAATTGAAAGATAATTGCTTTACAATATTGTGTTGCTTCCTGCCATACAACAATAATGAATCTACCACAGGTGTACTTATGACCCCTCCCTCTTGAACATCCGTTCCACTTCCCCTACAATCCACTTGTTGCATGCCACAATCTGATCAAGAAACAGCGCTGTGTTGCATAGAAAAAGAGAAGATTCTTCAAATAGATGATTTTTTTGATTTTTGGTCAGTTCATGAGGCATCCAGGTATAAAGCTTTTTCACCTTTCCAATATCTTCAAATGGCATGTGACATTAGAACGGTTGATATCAAGTTCTTCAGCAACTTCTTGTACATTTGTAAAAGGATCAGCTTTAATTATTGCTCTCAGTTGTCATTGTCAACTTCTGATGGCCGGCCACTACGCTCCTCATCTTCAAGGCTCTTGTCTCCTTTGCAAAACTTCTTGAACCATGACTGCACTGTATGTCAGCGATTCCTGGGGCAAATGTGTTGTTGATGTTGCAAGTTGTCTTCACTGCTTTAAGACCCATTTTGAACTCAAATAAGAAAATCACTTGAATTTGCTTTTTGTCTAACAGCATTTCCATATTCTAAAATAAATATAAAATAAACAGCAAGTAGTAAGTCATTAGCAAAAAACATAAAATGAGATATGTGCAATTAAAATTATATATAGCATACCACCGAGAAGGCAATGGCACCCCACTCCAGTACTCTTGCCTGGAAAATCCCATGGACGGAGGAGCCTGGTGGGCTGCGGTCCATGGGGTCACTAAGAGATGGATACAACTGAGTGACTTCACTTTCACTTTTCACTTTCATGCGTTGGAGTAGGAAATGGCACCCCACTCCAATGTTCTTGCCTGGACAATCCCAGGGATGGCGGAGCCTGGTGGGCTGCCGTCTATGGGGTCGCATAGAGTTGGACATGACTGAAGCAATGCAGCAGCAGCAGTAGCATAGCATAAGCACATTTATTTAGAATGTATTCCAATACCAAACAGCAAATTTCAATAATGCAAAACCCGCAGTTATATTTGTACCAACCTGATACTTATGACCAGCTTCCCAGGTGGCTCTAGTGGTAAAGAACCCATCTGCCAATGCAGGAGATATGAGATGTGGGTTCAATCCCTGGGTCAGAAAGATCCGCTGGAGGGGGCATGACAACACACTCCAGTATTCTTGCTTGGAGAATCCCATGGACAGAGGAGCCTGGACGGCAACAGTCCGTAGGATCACACAGAGTCGGACATGACTGAAGTGGCTTAGCACACATATAGTACAATACTTAGAATCAGATTAATGTCACTACCTTTATTACTTGTATTCTACCTATTTCTATAAGATTCTTGTTTCTTGCATTAATAGTTCTGTGATTGTGCCTGTGATGAAATTTAATGATGACTAAGCTACTTGAAATTATTCATATAATATTCAGCTCTATAAGATCCATGACTGTAATCTTGTGACCCTAGACATGAGAAGGAGCAAAAAAAGGAAACCATTTCCTGGAGCTGACACACTTGTAGGACAGCTGGTGCAGAGGCTTTTGGCTGCTGCTTACAGGACTGGATGAGGAACAGCACACTGCGTGGTCTATCAGCAGACTTGTCTCTGAGCAGGGAATGAGCATTCCCAGCACCCTGGGACCAGTCAGTCAAAAAATGCCTCTGGAAATGGATAATAAGAGAGAAATGAAGGGGACTCTATAATAGAGAATGTTGCCCAAACCCAGTTCTACAGGCATGAAGTCATTAGTCCCTGCAGTCACCTATGATCCACCATGAAAGGGGTTCAGTGCGAAGGTCAGGATGAGGCATTTTGTGCTCTGAGAAAACTTGCAGAACCAGCCCTCTGGTCAACATTTTCTGGCAAAGTTTTTATGAACCCAGTTTCTCACTTCTTCCCATACTCAGAAAAGCACTAAAACCATTAACTAAGATATCTCTTCCTCCTGTGTGAAGTTACCTTCTTGCCAAGCTGTGTGCTGATCGCATGTCCCCCTCCCCCCAAGTCACATACACATTAAGGCCTCCAGTCTTACTTCCTCAGAACAGTTCTCAGAGCTTCCCGAGAGACTGTCTCCCCAGTTATAATCATCAGGTTGGCTCGAATAAATTTTCAGTTTCTTCCTTAGATTGACTATTGATTAATTTTTTATCCACAAAAGCAACTACGCGCTGACTTCCACAAGTCTCCTCGCTCAGCACATTGAGAACAGGGCTCTTCAGTGAATCCAGGTGATAACACTCTGTCCTCGGTCCCTTGTGCCACAAGCCCTACAGAGGGGCCCAAACTCAGCCCCATCCCCCGCCTCCTGCACATCCCTGCTCCCTAGACAAGCCAACCCCCCACTCCTCAGGCTGGAGCTCGGGCTCTCTCCTTCCTGGGCCCCCTCTCCCGCCTCCTCCACTAAGACACACCCTTCACCCTCCACTCAGAACTGGTGTCCTGCCTGCCCCTCATCCTCCGTACCCTCTCAGGACACCTGCCCTCCCCTCTGTGGACATGCCCCGTGGATGTGCTGATGGTCAGGTCATGGGTCTCCCTGCCTTCATCTGAGGGTTTCATAAGGATGGGCCGGGCCTTGCTCACTTGGGTCCTCAGCCTCTGGTCCAGCCTGGCCCAGAGCAGGTGCCTCATAAACATCTACTGAGCTGCAAAGGCCCACGTGTGGCCGCAGTTCCTAGTGTCCAGCCGGCCTCCCTGGGCCCCTCTACCTGGGTGAGCTCCCAGCCCCCAGCGTGTGCCTGCACCTGCCTGGGGTTTTGGAAGGCCTGCTAGTTTGAGCTCAGGTCCCTCTCACTTTTTGAACCCTCCCCCCATCCTATTGCATATCTGCCATTTTGCTCTCCGGGGGGAAATCCAGAAGCTTCTCCATAAGTGAACATCTGGTTACATCTCAGCATGGCTTCCCACTGAGTCCCAAATGCTTAATATGGTACCCAAGGGTGGGATGGCCTTTCCTTGCCAGAGTCTACTCTCTCTCTCTCACTTCCTCTCTCCCATAAACCTTGCTCACTCCTTCTGTCCCTGGATTCTCCTGTGAGAATTACCCCTCCCCCAACAAAGCCCTCATTCAGGAGCCCCTCATTCCCTGAGGATGCATATTCCAGACCACAATCAACTCTTAACAGTTTGATCCAAATGTTAGAGAATCCAGCAGCACTCCACCTTCCCCAAATGTTTAAATAGTTACCTTCCGAGGGTCCTGTGATGGGGGTCCCCAAACTCCTGAATCATAGCAGGAAAAGGGGACCATTAAGGTGAGTGTGGGCATCATTGTCAGGACTCAGACTCCTTGGTCTGCCTCCAGAGGGACTCTCTTGTCTATCTGGGCACCTCTGGTATTTGTGGGGAGGAACCACAAGGGGGAGCCCTAAGTATGAGCCCAGGATTCTGCTCACCCACACCTGAAGGAAAGGTAGTGCAGGAATCACCTGACTTACTTCTCCAAGGCTGCTTCCTACCCTGAGGCCCATGGGCCCACTAATGTCCTGGAATGGGTTCTAGGAGATCTACAAGAGCCCTGTAACTGAATGAAACATTTCCAATGTATGTGAATGCTTATTTCTGGGACAATCATATAGTCAAAGGGATTTACACTTAGAAAATATTAAAGAGTCTCTGGGTGGTTCCCACGTAACTTCAAAGAAGTAGGCTCTGCCAATGTTCCTAAACCAAACTGAGTAAGTGAGTGAGCATGGACTTGAGATCTCTCTGGATTGCCTGTCTGGGGCAGTGATCTTTCTTGGCATCAGGAGAAGCAGGTTCAGAAAGATCTGGTACCCTCTCTGAGCATTTAATTTCCCCAGCTTGTTGCCTTCCCAAAGGACAGCATCAGAGAATCCCTTAGTGGAGGGATCTCTTTAGAACTTTAGTTCATCTCTCTACATTATACCCCAGCCTGGGGCTCATCCATCATTTCCCAGAGAGAGCTCTGCACAGTGCTCCTCAAAATGCAGTTTGTGGAGTAGTACCAGTTGCAAACTGTTCCTGGTCCACAATGAGATAAGTACACACAGTGAGTGAACATTTATAAACTTTTATAGTAATTTGATATTGTCCAAAGATCCAGGGGTATGACCAGTACCAGACAATGGGGCCTGGAGTTTAAGTTTAGTGTTGGAGTTTGTGCTGATGGTCCAGCTGCAGTGGTAAGACAGACACGACCCAGATGAAGGAGGCTGGGCCAGTGAATCAATGCACTGCTTCCTTCATTGAGAATGTCTTGCCAAACACAAAAAATTAACTTTGCAAAACTAAGTAGCCAGCGTCAATTCAGTTCAGTCATTCAGTAGCATCTGACTCTTTGCGACCCCATTGATTGCAGCATACCAGGCCTCCCTGTCCATCACCAACTCCCGGAGTTCACTCAAACTCATGTCTATCGAGTCAGTGATGCCATCCAACCATCTCATCTTCTGTTGTCCCCTTCTCCTCCTGCCTTCAACCTTTCCCAGCATCAGAGTCTTTGCCAAGGAGTCAGTTCTCCTCATCAGGTGGCCAAAGTATTGAAACTTCAGCCTCAGCATCAGTCCTTCCAACAAATATTCAGGAGTGATATCCTTTAGGATTGACTGGTTTGATCTCCTTGCAGTCCAAGGGACTCCTAGGAGTCTTCTCCAACACCACAGTTCAAAAGCATCAATTCTTTGGCACTCAGCTTTGTGGTCCAACTCTCACATCCATACACGACTACTGAAAAAACCATAGCTTTGACTAGATGGACCTTTGTTGGCAACGTAATATCTCTGCTTTTTAATATGCTGTCTAGGTTGGTCATAGCTTTCCTTCCAAGAAACAAGCATCTTTTAATTTTATGACTGCAGTCACTATCTGCAGTGATTTTGGAGCCCCCCAAAATAAAGTCAGCTACTGTTTCCATTGTTTCCCCATCTATTTGCCATGAAGTGATGGGACCAGATGTCATGATCTTAACTTTTTGAATGTTGAGTTTTAAGCCAGCTTTTTCACTCTCCTCTTTCACTTTCATCAAGAGGCTCTTTAATTCTTCACTTTCTGCCATAAAGGTGGTGTCATCTGCATATCTAAGGTTATTGATATTTCTCCTGGCAATCTTGATTCCAGCTTGTGCTTCATCCAGCCTGGCATTTCACATGATGTATTCTGCATAAAAGTTAAATGAGCAAGGTGACAATATACAGCCTTGATGTACTCCTTTCCCAGTTTGGAATCAGTCTGTTGTTCCATGTCTGGTTCTAACTGTTGCTTTTTGACCTGCATATAGATTTTTCAGGAGGCAGGTCAGGTGGTCTGGTATTCCCATCTCTTTCAGAATTTTCCACAGTTTGTTGTGATCCACACAGTCAAAGGCTTTAGCGTTAGTCAATGAAGCAGAAGTACATGTTCTTCTGGAATTCTCTTGCTTTTTGTATGATCCAGCAGATGTTGGCAGTTTGATCTCTGGTTCCTCTGCCTTTTCTAAATTCAGCTTGAACATCTGGAATAGTCAGATAGTGAAGAGTTAAAATGAGTGAATTATAGAAAGACTAAGACATTATTGTCTTTTATTATGTGATAATATTCCAGCTAATTGTCTAAAACTATTGTTTTATACAAAGTTAGAATGTATTAAGGGGGAAGGTCCTGTAAAAATATTCAAACAATAGAACAAACTGCTGGAAATTCTGCAAGATAAGTTTGGTCCCAACTTTTTAAACATGTCAAATGGACAATCAGATTTGCTTATTTATCTTATGCCATCAGATTTTTAATGACTTTAATACTTACCTTCTATTAAAAGAAATACTATGTTTTTATTAGATTTTTTCATGTTACATCATTTTATTAAATTAGCCATTCTATGAATGTGTTAGATTAATCTTCCTGAAACTTTATATTTATTCATTTTAAACAGTTATAGTATGCCAGTTTTATTTATTTATTATTATTTACTTTTAATTGTCAGGACCATGCAACCTGTGGGATCTCGTTGCTTGACCAGGGGTTGAACCTGTGCCCTGTGCGTTGGAAGTGCACAGTCTTAACCACTGCACCACCAGAGAGGCCCACTGAAACTTCATTTAAAATCATATCATTACCCTTCTCAAAAACCTCAAACCTCTTTTAAAAGATAAAACCCAAACTTCTCCTTGTGACAATTTAGATCCTCTTCAGTTGGCATTGACTTGTGTTTTCTGCCTTACTGCTCACTGTTTCTTAAAAAATTATCATTGCATTGGTTAAGGTGTGTAGTGATATCTCATTGAGGTTATACCTTGCATTTTCCTCACTACTAATGAGTTTGAGTATTTTTTTAATGTGTTTACCTACCATTTAGACATCAGTTTTTTAAAATATTTCAGCCTATTTTTGCAATCAAGCTATGCCATTTGAACTACATGACTTATTTCTTATATGAATTCTCATTTTTCTAACACAGTGCAACTATCAGTTGACACAATTTATACGCTTTTCCAAAAGAGCACAATTGGTGATTAGGTGAATTTAGCACATCTAAATCATTTATCTCTTATATTAATTTTCATTTTTGTAAAACAGTAACCATTCTCGTAGTCCCAGACCCCAGAGGCAAGACTTAAATTTGTATAGAGGATAAAATACCAAATGAAAACTTTGTTGTTAGAATTCTATAATACATAAAGAAATATAAAAAAAAATTCTCCCATTTAAATCAGTAAGATACACTAAAACTTCTTAGGAAGTTTGGCCCATTTTAGGGGGTTGTTTGCCTATTTATTATTAAGTTGCAAAATTTCTTTCTATATTCCAGATAACAGAAATTAAAAATATAATCCTTGTCATATTTTTTAAAGTTTCCAGAAAAGCTTGCCCCACTCTTGCTCTGGAGTACGGTGGTCACAAGGATCCCAGGACCCGTTGTCATATCCTGGGTCCCCTAGTGTCTGAGACTCACAGGGGAGGATCCATTGATCTAGAGAAGGGTGGTCAGTGGAAACGCCCACAGGAGGCACGAGGGAAGAAAATAAGTAACGTGGATGGAGAGGACTAAGTTCCCTGGAGACAACCAACTGAACCTGTCAGGAGCGGTGGAAAAGCAAGATGCCCTGTGCATGACATAAGCTCATGTTTATAAAGTAGGAAAAAAATCTACAGGTACCCCGTACAAACGTGTGGGTGTACATACACACATATCTATATATGATTTCAGAGTATGTGAAATGTGCTGAAGGCTGTATATGAGGTTGAGGACATGGATGCTCCCTGGATGGAGGAGTGGACACTCCTGTGAGTAGGCAGGAAGCCTGGCCAAGTCCAAGAAGGGAAACTGGAACATGTGAGATAATTATAGACCTGCTTTATGTCAATGACACCTGAGAATAAGAAAAATATAGAAAACTAAACAGAGATGAGAATGGAAACAATATAGAGCATGTAACAGCTGCTCAGCTCCAGCCACCCAACCGTATTATCTATCACCAAGGGAACGCAGCCTAGTGACACCAGATCTTTTGAGTCTTCTAAAGGAGGTAGAAATCTACATTTTCAAGTGAAATTAAAGTGCTGTACAGCAACCAAACATGCTGTTGTTGTTCAGTCACTAAGTCCTGTCTAACTCTTTTTGACCCCATGAACTGCAGCATGCCAGGCTTCCCTGTCCGTCACAATTTCCCAGAATTTGCTCAAACTCATATCCATTGAGTCAGTGATGTCATCCAACCATTTCATCCTCTGTCATCCCCTTCTACTGCCCTCAATACTTCCCAGCATCACAGTCTTTTCCAGTGAGTTGGCTCTATGCATGGGATGGCCAAAGTACTGGAGCTTCAGCTTCAATATCAGTCCTTCCAATGAATATTCAAGTTGATTTCCTTTAGGATTGACTGTGTTGATCTCCTTGCTGTCCAGGGGACTCTCAAGAGTTTTCTGCAGCACCACAGTTCAAAAGCATCAGTTCTTCGGTGCTCAGCTTTCTTTATGGTCCAACTCTTACATCTGTACATGACTACTGGAAAAGCCATAGCTTTGATATACAGACCTTTGTCAGCAAAGTAATGTCTCTGCTTTTTAATACACTGTCTAGGTTTGTCATAGCTTTCCTTCCAAGGAGCAAGCGTCTTTTAATTTCATGACTGTGACATTAAATGGATGCAAAGTTGTCATTCACTCTTAAGTATGAATCATAGGGTCCTTTTGGTAGCAAGTTGGGAAAAATTAAGGGACAGTATGACCCTCCAGCTTCCCTCACCCCAGGGCCGCTCCCTGACCCCGGCAGTGCCCAGTGGGAGGCCAGCAGGCTCCAGGGCTCCACTGGCAATTGGGGCTCAAGGAGCTTTGTGAGTCCAGGGAGGTTCTCAGGTTTGCTCTGTGCTTCTCTTTCCAGCCTCAGCTTGTCCCAGGGTTTATTATCAGCAAAGGCAACAAGGCCCCTGATGGCAGGAAGCTGTCTGGGGCTCAGGCTGCTGGCCCTTCAGCCCTGGGGGCCTCTCAGCAAATAGTCCCTTGGAAACAGGGCAGCTGTCCCTGAGGAAGGGGCAGGCTGGGAGGGGCCTCACTCCCCCCAACACTGGACCCTGGAGGAGCCCCTGTGTGAGCAGGACTGCAGCTCTAGCTGGCGGGACTGTCTTGGGCAGGTGACCTGGGCAATTCCATGGTCTCCAGGGTCCCTGCCACTCTGGCCATGTGTCCCCTGTCACAGCCCTGAAACCCCTTCAGGCCCCTGTTCTCCTGTCTCAGTTCCAGTCCAGGCACCTCCTCCATGAGAAGGTTGGCTCCATGCCTGCATCTCTTCTGGGTCAGAAGACATGTACTATACTGCCTCAGGGTCCCTGGGACCCTGGGATCCCCCCAGTCATCTCCACTCTGCCCCCCGCCCCCACCTCAGTCCCAGGTGCATTCTCAGGGCTGTCACCTCCCAGGGGTCCTACAGGGGCCTCCTCTTTCAGCTCCTGCCCTTAAAAGGGGGTGATCATCCATCCATCCCCACCCCCTCCCTGGGATATATACATCAGCCTCAGACACAGCATCCTTGTTGATTTCTTCCCAGCTTGGAAGTTGCTAACCTGTCTCCCAGGGCAGGAGAATCCTCACAGGTAGGACTACTTCTAGATCTTTCCAAACTTCCACCTGGATGGCAGTTTTGGAGCTTAAGAGTCAGACATTATGTTAATTTATTCTGTGATTCTTCCATTGTGCTCCATGATGCTTGGAGTCATGCTGAGTTGGGGTCTCCCTTCCCCAATGCAGAAGAGTCACATGTGAAAGCAAAATTGGGGGAGGGGATCCACAACAGTCCCCACTTCCCATGTCATCTTGTCCCCAGGGCCTTGTTCTCACCCCATGGGCTCCTCCCTGTTCAGACCTGAAGCTGCCCTCCTCCGGGTGGGGCTGTGTCCCCTCTGACGGCAGCACCTTCTAGTGATGCTGCGGGGAGGACAGGCCAGGACATGTGTCTCCAGGTTACTGTGGAAGGAGGCCGTGGGCCTGAAGGTGGGTCCTGGGTCCCAGAACTCCCGCCCACAAGAGACCTGCTGACATGTGGGCTGTAGAGCAAAGTGCTCAAACCCACAGCTTTGCTATTTTATTCTGGGGTTTACACTTTTATAGCCTTTTCACCTTAGTTTTCTCATCCATGAATGGATTATCAGATTTTCCTGGTGGTCCAGTAGTAGTTTCACTGAAGGGGGCACAGGCTCAAACACAGGTTGGGGAATTTCCACATACCATGCAGCGCAGCTAAAAATAATTGCATTAACAATGCAATCCACAACTTCTTTTCTGAACTCATGGGCTCAGATGTGCTCGTTATTCAGAACTTTTAAGTCAGACAGGTACATAGTGAATCTACTCTATATGCCATAACACTCGGCCTTGTGTCTGAAAGCACCTTGAAATAAACACATTAGTGTTTTGGCAACTGAATTATAATCAAACATGTTAGTATTTTGGCAACATAAATTGTCTCAACTTTGTTCAAGTCAAAGTTTGTTACTAAACAATTAAAAACTTTTTTTTTCAATTTGGGGAGAGTTGAAACTGGGGATTGTAGAAAACCATCACTGTAACCAGAGCTTCCCAGATAGCAATAGTGGTAAAGAATCCACCTGCCAGTGTCGGAGATGCGAGAGACAGGGGTTCGATACCTGGTTTGGAGAAGATATCCTGGAATAGGAAGCAGCTACCCACTCCAGTATTCTTGCCTGAGAAATCCCAAGGACAGAGAAACCTGGTGGGCTACAGCCTATGGAGTCACAAAGAATCAGACACGACTGCGCACATTCTTGTACCCTGTATGGCTGTAGATAATGGCATGCAGCGCAAAGAGTTAAAAAATGTGCATGGCTTTGTGGCGAGACTCAACCCACCTTTGAGATAAGACAAGTCTCTTGACAAAGCCAAGGGTGACGGGTGGGGAGAATAACTGTAGAGCAGCTGTGCTGTTACCAAGTGTCTGGTTCTAACTCCACAGATTCTGAGCCTCAGCCATCACAGGGCCCTGTGTCATTTCCAGATGTCTGACTTAATCCACCTCCAGAGCTAGGTCTTTCTCTGATGGGTCCTCAGCAAAGACCACTGCCGTACTGGTGTCAGTGATATGCCTGACCATCACAGCACCATGTCCACCAATAGGACATTCACTTTGTCCATCTCTTTGGACACCATATGGTTCTACCTCCGCCTGCTGCAGCTGTTCTCCACTTGTGTGGCCTTCTCGCTGGTGGCCAGCATGGGCACTGGGAGAGGGGATGTAGGCAACTGGTCTATGGCCATCTGGTGCTTCTGTTTCACTGTGACCCTCATCATCTTCATTGCTGAGTTACGTAAGCTCCGGTCCCCCTTCATTTCTTCTGGCAACACCTACACCTGCTATGCCACCCTCTTCTGCCTCTCGGCCTCCATCATCTACTCCATCACCTTTGTCCAGTTGCTGTTCGGTCACCAAGTCGTGTCCGACTCTTTGTGACCCTGTGGACTGCAGCATGCCAGGCCTCTATGTCCCTCACTGTCTCCGGAGTTTGCCCAAGTTCACGTCCAGCTGTGCAACATAGAATACAAGCTGCCCATCAAGGTTGTGCACACCCTGCTCATCGTGCTCCTCTACATCAGTACTCTGGTCCTCTGGCCACTCTACCAGTTCTATGAGAAGTTGGGAGGGAAGCCCCAGCTGTCCAATGATGAGGAGGACTGCATTGATGGGCTCACCACCTACATGTGCACCTTGGAGCAGTGACTGTCTGTGGCCATCCTGACAGCCATCAACCTGCTGGTTTATGTGGCTGGCCTGGTGTACTGGGCCCGCCAGCTCTCTGTAGGAACTAAGGCTCTGCCCAGAACTCCTGATTCCCTCCACTCATAGGAGGTATCCTCACCAAGCTCTGACATCCTCTGACATCCTCAGTGGACGTGAACTTGGACAAACTCTGGAGACAGTGAGGGACATAGAGGCCTGGCATGCTGCAGTCCACAGGGTCACAAAGAGTCAGACATGACTTGGTGACTGAACAGCAACAACGTTGTCTGATAGTCTCTTCCTGGCTCCCTGTTGCCTTAATGGTCCAGGAGCGAGTGACGAGAATGAAGACAGAACATGAAGTCTGGTGCAATGGGTCAGGGGACCTGCAGCCTCTATTGGACTGAGGTGCAGAGTCCACTCTGAGTCCAGTTTTTATTCCTAATTGCAGACTACAAGACTTTCTTTGATCTTATCTTTCTCAAGACATGTGCTGTTTTAAGCATGTACTCCTAAATGTCATGGACTACACTGACATAGTCCAGATCTCCTTGTTTTTACCCCAGGCCTTTCCCTTCCGGGCCAGTCTCGGGAACAATCAGCAAGTACGTAGGCAGTCTTCATGCCTGGTGCCTACCCAGTGTTCCAAAGTCCATGTTTTCATGATCCCGGCCATACTCCCTTCTGGGTTTGGCCTTGGGGTTTGTAGCAAGGCTATTATTCTAAGAAAATCATGAAAGATAATCATTAACATAGTTTCTTAATATATGCTGTTTTTCCAGATTCTACTTCTGTGGAATCTCTCAAGGCTGGGTAAGTACATTATTAGGAATTCCCAGTAAATCTCCCCCTTTTTATTTTTGCAGGCGTAGATACACCAATCGAGCAACTTCTTTCTTCAGCAGTTCTTGGATGATTTCTTTCGGTTTCTCTTATCATCTGAGGATTAGACACAAAACAGTCAAAAATATACATCCTGATATTATAGTACTAAGCAATCCTTCTCCTACAGGGGTTTAGTTTATGTAAACCTTCCTCAATTTCTTCAAATAAGTTTCTGGGAGTAGCTGTAAGTGAGCATTCTGCATATTAGAAATAGTAGCCTGTAATTGGGAAATATCTAAGGATAGATTATTACAAACGTGTCCTCTCAAATGTTTAGATAATTGATCCCAAGTATATGCACTTTGATTACACTTATCAAGTGTGACACGAAATGAAGAGATATTCCAGTCACACTTCAGATGAATTTGTAATTTTAGATTTTGTGCTCTGTCCCCTAGTAGGAGAACCGCATTTTCCAAATCAACCAATTGTCCATTAGCTTCTGGGCCTGTGTGAGTTTGACTTCCCCAGGCAGAACCTGCATCTCGGTGCCACTGCTGTACAAATGCAGTCGTTTGTACAGTTTGATGCAGTGGCACCCCGGCTACTGCCATGGTTGTGGCTATAGCAATAATTCTCATAAGAGCTACTATAAGGAGTCCAATAAACCTTTTGGAACGTTGCAGTACTTTCTTTATAACCTTTAAAACAGCATGTGTTTCAAGGGAGCCTTCCCAAGGTCTGGTTTGATTTATTGGAAGCCATATCCCTAATCTTCTTAATATAACAAATGAGTGATTAGAATTATAAAGTGAAGAATTTAAGCAGGTACATAATTTTCAATCCTGGCAAGAAAGTTCCTGTACACTTTCACTGATAGAAATCGTTCCTTTCAAGAGCACATAAGGATCTCTCATGCAAGCCTGAATATAAAATGTCCAATTTGTACTGGTATTAAATGTCAATGAATAATTTGTCTTATCAGAATAATATCCATCCCAAATTTGGAATCTTTTAAGACTTAAAGCTAATTTCCAAATCCCTCCTTGCCCTCTTCCTTGATCTAATTGTGGGAAGGGGGTGACATGCCACTACCATGCCATATAATTGGATGATCTGAAGAGTGGTGAATTAGTATGGTTAAAGACTTTATGCCCCTGCCAACGCAGCCTTTTGTGAGGATAGCAGAACTGCTTTTGATGAGAGCAATTAGAGACTGCATACCCCTTAGGGGACCAGTCCCATACAATTCCATAGGAACCATTAATCAAAATTATTCCCTCAGTCCCGCTGCAACTATCCCACTGAATACGATCTTGCTTTTCAGTCCACAGCTTGTGATGCTTGCATAAAGGTCTGTCCAATTTGGTGTCATTATGGGGTTCCCTGGTGGCTCAGATGGTAAAGCGTCTGTCTGCAATGCAGGAGACCCAGGTTCAATCCCTGGGTCAGGGAAGATCCTTGGAGAAGGAAATGGCAACCCAGTCCAGTATCCTTGCCTTGAGAATCCTGTGGAGGAGGAGCCTGGTAGGCTACAGTCCACAGGGGTCACAAAGAGTCGGACACGACTGAGCGATTTCACATCGGGTTCTGAGTTGTTATAAGCAAAACTCAGACCACAGAGAAGATGTAGCTGAACCTTAACATAGTTACTATTTAAAGAATTAGTGGACAGCCAGGCTTGCACAGACAATTTAAGACATCTTGTAGTTGGTCCTATACAAGTTGGCCAGGATTCATACCCATAAGTAACATTGAAGGGAGTCCCTTCCTCTTGTTAAAAAGAGGAAGGCATGTATCTTTAGGTCCTGGTATCCAGGAAGAATAATAAACATAAACAGGGATCATAGAATCCCCCCAGTTTTAGTTTTAGTAATGGGTTTTAGTAATGGGAGGCTAGGTATATATGCCCAATAAGTTTAATTTTTAGATTCAGCTGTTGCTAAGGGTATACTCACTGTGGTGGTGATAAGAGCCAACATGGCAACAGGCAGACTGTTAGGAGTGACAGCATTCCCTTTATTTTCTAAGATCTCTTCTGATTTCTGTGTTAATCTTTTAATTTTTTATCCCCAAGTGGGGATCTTGTTGCGATAAGTCAATGGGAGGGGAATCGTTATCTTTGTCTGTTTCAGACTCAGGCCTTTGAAACTTATTTCTTGGGGCGCAACGTTCCACAGAAAAGACGCTTTCAGATGACGAGAAGGGGTGTTTCTGAATCACCTGGTGAAACACAAGCGAAACCCCTTCCCCAGGTTATCAGAGTCCCCCTATGCTATGAACGTGTTACTGGAGCACATCACCAAACAGGTGGTTTGGGGTGAATTTCTATTTGTTCCTTTTTAAAATGTCATTCTACTGTAGTGAAATCATTATCTTGATGCAAAAATTTTAAATAAATAATTCTTTATATAATTTTTGCTGTGGAGGAAGTGACATTCCATTTCCCACCTTTTTGTTTTTGTAGCATTTCTTTAAGAGATCTGTTAGCTCATTTTACAATATCGTATCCTTGGGGATTATAGAGAGTTCATGTATGATGTTTTATAGACCAAGCCTTTTTAAAAATCCCTAAAAGTAGACCTAGTGTAAGCCGGACCATTGTCTGTTTTTATATTTTGTGGGAGGCCCATAGTAGTAAAGCAACTACGCAAATGTGAAATAACATGTTTTGTAGATTCCCCAGAGCAAGCAGTTGCCCAGATAAACTTAGAGTTAGTATCAACCATGACGTGTACATAAGCAAGCTTTCCAAAGGGTGGAATGTGAGTTACGTCCATCTGCCAGATCTGATTTGGCTTCAGGCCACGGGGATTAGCTCCCAAGGCTTCTGTTGGAGATGTGGTTATCACAACCATCTGGCATGTAGGATAAGTCCATACAATCTGTTTAGCTTGAGCCCAAGGGATATGAAACTTGGTTTTTAAATATTTGAGTTACAATGTGTCAGATCATGAAAGGCTGATGCCTCTGTAAATGCTGGAGATAAAAGGGAATTGGCTTGATCATTTCTGAGGTGGTTGGATGGCATCTCCGACTCAATGGACATGAGTTTGAGTAAACTCCGGAAGTTGGTGATGAATAGGAAGGCCTTGGATAGGGAGGCCTGGCATACTGGAGTCCATGGGGTTGCAAAGAGTCACAGACAACTGAGCAACTGAACTGAACTCTGTTAAAGGCCCTGGTAAATCAGTATGAGCTGGAGTATGAGTAATGTAGAATGGAAACTGTTGGTATCTAATCACCTTTTGTAAATTTGTAAAAAGTGTATACAATGTGGATGGGATAGTACCCTTAATAGTTGCTATTTCTATATGTTTAGTAACATGTACAGAATATTGAGAATCAGATAAGATGTTACTTGTTTGGGGAATATTTTGTTATGTGTGTTTAATAGCCAGAATTTCTGCTTGCTGTGTAGAATATCCAGGTGTTTAAATAACTAGCATAAACGTGCCTGTATATCCTGTTTTACCTCAGCTAGTGCCATCTGTAAAAATAGGAGGAGCTGAGGGAATGGGGTTGACCCTAGTAATTCTAGACAAAATCCATCTTGTTTATTTTAAAAACTATAAGATAGGTAAATCAGGACAGTGTCTGTCGATTTGCCCAACGTAGTCAGCTAAAGCAAGTTGCCAAGATAATGAGTTGTGAAGAGAATATTTTAATTCTTTGGAAGTTAGTGCAGTGCAAATAAGGCAGGAATCATGTCCAGTAAGCTATTGAACATGCCCTCTTCCTTTGAGAATTATAGTGGCTATCATATCTAAATAGGGGTAATAGATTTTGTTTGTGAATTAGCTAAGAATATCCATTCAACTATTAAAGGAGTTAGCACAATCAACCTAGTAGGGGAATGAGGGGTAGGGAAGACAAACAACTGGAGAGGCACCAGAGGGTCTGTTCTATTTGGCATTTTTGTACAGCTTGTTCTATAATTGATAGTTCTTTCTCAGCCTCAGGAGTTAGCTCTCAGGAGCTATTAAGCTCTGGATTCCCTCTTAATAGAATAAATGAGATAAAGAATAAGTTGGAATCCCTAACTTAGGTCGAATCTAGTTAATATCTTCTAGCAATTTTTGTAAGTCATTTAGAGTTTTAATTGAGTCTCTGCGTATTTGCACCTTTTGTGGTTTGATTGTAGTATGCGTGACTATATTTCCTAAGTACTGAAAGGGTTCAGTGTATTGTAATTTATCAGAAGCTATATACAAGCCAGCACACTCCAAGCATTCCTTTAGCTTTAAAAACAATTCCTTTAGGCTATCAACTTCAGGTAAGGCACATAATATATCCTGATATATGCATGAGGGAACTGTTGTCATACTGGGTGTAAAGCCTTCGTTACAAAATGTTGACAAATAGGGAGCTGTTAAGCATGCCCTGAGATGATACAGTCTATTAAAATCTTTTATGTGGCTCCTTTAAATTAATGGAAGGAACTGAAAAGGCAGATTTACGGTGATCATCAGGGTGTCAAGGACTAGTGAAAAAACAATCTTTGAGGTCAATAACAAACAAATGCCAATTTCTTGGAATCATACTAGGATTAGGTAGGCGAGGCTGCAAAGCACCCATCGGAACAATAATAGCCTTAACAGCTCTCAGATCAGTAAGCATTCTCCATTCACCAGATTTCTTTTGTATAACAAACACCAGAGAATTCCAAGGGCTAAAGGACTCAATAATATGTCCCTTGTTAAGTTGTTCATTAACTAATTCATATAAAGCCTCCAATTTTTCTTATTTTGGAGGCCACTGCTCTATCCACACGGGTTGATCAGTTTTCAAATTAAGAGGTATGCGTGTGGGTGGAGGAAGATTAATATGAGCAGTGGCCACTAAAGAAAAGGGAGCAGTTTGAAATCTTGAGTAGTCAAAGGATAAATCTTCCTTGTTGATTTGTGCCCAGTCCCAATCCTGGTATATAACCTTGACTGAACATAATTCAGTGACTGGCCTCGCTATATTGATTTGAAGGAATATGTATCTCAGCATGTCATTGTTCCAAGAGATCATGACCCCATAGATTGACAGGTATATCAGCAATATAAGGTTAGATAGTGGCTGGTTGTTTATCAGGCCCTGAACAAGACAATACCATAGCACTCTGCTTTAGCCCCTGTGCCTGTCCCAGACCTACAATAGATATTGGAGCAGGCCTAGTCAGCCACACTTTAGGCCAATGTTGAGAGCTGATGATAGAAACATCAGCTCCAGTATCTATTAAACCTTGAAAGTTTTTTCCACTTATATTGACTTGTTAGGTGGGTCTGGATTCTAAAATTTTTTCAGGGAGAAAAATACCAGCCTTTCCTGTGCTTCCAAATCCCCCAGAGCTCTGCTTTTTGTCTTAATGTCCTATACCCACATAAGGTAGAATTAAAAGCTGAGCAATTCTATCCCCTTTAGAAACCATCCAGGGAAGAGCAGTGGAGGCCATAACCTCCAATTCTCCTTCATAATCACTGGCTATAACTCCGGTATGAATTTGAACTCCCCGGGAAGTCAGCCCTGATTTTCCTGACAATAATTCAACTGTCCCCTGTGGAAGCGGTCCCAATATTCCTGTTGAAATAACAGTTGGTGTCTCTCCAGGAGTAACAATAGTATCCTGACTACTACTTATATCAAGGGCTGTGTTTCATTGGGTTGCTGGGGATAATTCCATGACGCAGCATGGTAATTCTTGTCATGGTCTAGGTGTGGGTGGGAAAAGAATTTCCAGACATAAGACAGAATGAGAGGGAAATAAAGTTTATTAGAATGGGAGACACTGTTAGAACAGCGGGCCAGCTCAAGGGAGAACCAACATTGAACAGGGGTCTTTAGTCCACTTTTATACCCAGGGTACAAGGAGTGGGATAGGGGTCTTGTGGGTCATTTGCTGATTGGATGAGGCACGTATACTGGGTGGAGGGAAGAGTAAGGCAAATATCTTCTCCCTATAGGGTAAGAGGGGAGACAGGTTATGTTGCTCAGGAGGACTTGAAATCCATTAATAGTTGCAAGAAGGGGGAGGGAAAGACGACAAGGGTCTGGTTTTTCCATTCCTGCATTGCAAGACCCTCCTTGGTTTCATCTGCTCTTTTGTCCTTGGGTCACCATATTCCTCCCTCTCTTTATTTTTAGGGCTAATTGGCCTCTTTTGATACCCTGCTCGTGTCTGTCGACCTATTTTCCTTCTCAGGCATTTGGGAACCCAGTCTCAGGGGAAAAGGCGCGATGACCACTCTGGCTTCTTCAGGCTGTACAGGGGCGTCGTGGGGCTCTGGGTTCCCTTTGTCTGCTCTCTGTCAGGTGCATTTATGGAGGGAGATGAGAGTCCATGGAATGATAAGGTGGCTTGTTTCAGCATTGTCTGGGTGTTGGTCAGGGAATATTCTTGTCATCCTACCACTTGGAGATTTGTTGTATTCTGGAAGAAACAAACTTAACAAGAAAGTTAAAGGTATATGGCCCACAGATTAATAGAAGTAGAAAAGCCGCTCAGGGGCTACCAGGGGAACCAGGACCAGACATTGATTTGTGACGTTAGTGTTTCTCTAGGTACGAGAAGATGCAAGAATTTGGGCTCATAAAATCTTTACCTGAAAACATCTGACTATCTGAAGGCCGGTTCTTCTGGGTTTTTCCCAGAGCACAGAGTGCCTTATTTCTGATCTCTACCCTGACCTCCTTTCAGGGGGTGTCGAAGGTCAGCAGCTTGCAGTGGTCATGATGTAATCTCTGTAGACACAGCTGGCAAGTACCAACTTCCGGTCAGCAGGGCCCCTTCACAGCCACATATTTGACCATGTTTGGGGGCCATTTCATGGCCATTGTGTCCCACGGTGCTGGGAAGGCTCATTCCCAGGTCTAGGGAAGATTCCATTGATAGGCCACTCAGTGTGCTGTTATTGGACCAGGCCTTGCAAGTAGCTAAAGTCTCTGGACCACTGTCTTACTAGCCTCTTGGTCCAGGAAAATATTCCCTCTTGTTGCTTCTTCCCATATCTAGAGTTACATTATTACAATCATTGATCTCATATGGAACTGCTTATCAGCATTGTATCACAGGCTCAGTCACACATTTGTTAAGGTAAGAAATAATCTTCCAAAACAAGTGACATAGAAAATAATATAGCTATAGCTAGCGGTTATTAGTAAAATCATAAGCAGAAGGAAATGGCAGCCCACTCCAGTGTTCTTCCCTGGAGAGTCCCAGGGAAGGGGGAGCCTGGTGGGCTGCCGTCTATGGGGTCGCACAGAGTCGGACATGACTGAAGCGACTTAGCAGCAGCAGCAGCAAGCAAGAATTATAAGTCAAAAACTTTCATTAGGTAGAGCCTGGTATACCCCAGGTCATCTGACTTCATTTGTTAAATGACTATAGGCTGGTGTTAATCTCCTGGTTGTACATTATGGAACATCTGACCTTTATCTGAAGATTGGTTACTGAGATAAGCCTTAGAAACAAACTTAGAGTGTCCTTTTTAATAACTTAATTAAATCTTTTAGCAATATAACATAACAAGGAACTATCTCAGAAGTGAGTCTTAGTAAACACTAGACCTTAATTAACAAAACTAGAAACTTAGTTTAACAATTTACAAAACTTAATATTCAGTGATTTTTTCATTATGGAGGCATTAACCCTGTAGCCAGGGAAGGCTTTAACCCATCAAATAAAAATGAGGTTTGTCAGGGAGCTGGGAAAAGCCAAGCGGCCGTCTTGGATTTCCCATAGCCCTGACTCTTTGATTTTCAGCTATTGTTCACCCATTTTTAATTCCCCAATTTAGGAGTAGACTGTTGCCATTTTTTAAGGACATTAGGATAGCACAAGTCTAACAGTGAGGCGTTATTTTTTGTAGAAGCAGAATGAGCTTTTACATGTACCATAATCTTAAATAACACTTATTTACTTTACTAAAGTAACAAAAGATTTTTAAAACAAATATAAATCACTTAAAGGCAAAGAAATTCATAATCTGTTATTGAAAGATTCATTCGAAGAAAACTTTGTTCTCTTAACATACAGAGTAGACTAAATTCCAGTCTGTTATCAATTTATCAGATAGCAAACAAACAAAATTTATCAGTTAATCTTAGAAAAGTCTTTTCCATACATCTTGAAGAACTAGCAGTATTTTTCTAAAGGCATGAGAGTGAACCCATACAAGGCATGTTTAAAATCTAATTAAATTGTAATTGACAAAGTAGCCTGGTCATTGCTGTGACTTGTAACACTTTAACATGATAACTAGAATTATAACTGACAACATTTTACCAGGACATATCAGATTTTCATGAATTTCACATAATTTCTAGGATATCTATATAAGTAACATCAACCATACAATTTAACCTGAGAAGATTCGTCACTCCTCCAACAATATTTCCCATGCAATTTAACATGTCAAATGAACTCAGGTAATTTAATAGCTCTTTGGGATGTCTCAGGGGCCCTCTGAAGCATCCCAAAGTCAGCTAGAAGTCAAGCTATTTAGGCAGTTTTGTCAATAAATATCAGAAGGGTTTATAACACTCAGTCAGATAGAATCATATAGATCACTGTGAAATAATATATTCACTTAGCCAAAGTAACAAAGAAGATTTCAAAGGTAAACATAGAACAGATCACTTTAGAGACAAAGAAACTTAAAATCCATTATCAAAGGCAGTTCAACATCTCAAGAAAACTTTTCTTTATACACAAAACTCTTCCCTTGGGGTCCACTTTCCATTAAGCCTTCTTATCACTCTCTGTACCCATTTGTTCTCCCATCCTGGAACAGCCAACGGTAAGTCAGACCTACTTCCTTCCCCTTCATAAAGTGTAACTTCATTCCTCATACCTTCTCTACTGAACACACACATCCTGCTTTCTTTAAGCAACCAAGAATTGACCTTTATATTAGCATTCTACAGACTGGTGAACATAAATACCAGTGATAATTTCTCAAAAAAAATTCTAGCGAACATCTCAGGATGGCATCAAACATTATTTATTAATAGTCCAAAATGTTTAGTTTCTCTGTAAGTTAGTATTCAGTAATGAATGTTTCAGAATCTTATTTTATTTGGAAATGACCTAGCTATTCAATAAAATTTCTGTTACTTAGTTTAGCACAACCCTAGAAATCCAGGTTACCAAAATCTAGAGAGACTGTTTTAGACAGACATTTTTAATCTTAATAGAGTTTATCTAAAAGCTCATATCTCGTTTACATTTTTTTTGAAGTTTTTCACTTGAGGTACCTTCCTTGCCGACAAACCTGTGACAGATATAACAATATAAAAATATTTAACTTATAATAAACCTAGGTATAATGAAAATATGCTTAATCTTAATGACTCTTAGACATGTCTATATTAGATTAGCAAACAAACATTAATACTAGATATTTAATATTGAATATTTCCCAGTTCACGTGAATCTGAAATTCAGTTAGGTTAATTTCTCTTGTATTTAGAATTGTCTGATTTGTAAGTACTTACTTTTCTTTAGGCCAATTAAATTAGAACTCACAACTTCAGCAATATTATAAAAAAAAAAAAAAACACACACACTGAGACACACATAAATCCAGATAGACAGACAGAGATCTCATAGTTTTCTGCCTGAGATTTAAAATGTCTCTTTGAACCACCTTCCCCCCTCCCCCCCTTTTTTTTTTTTTGCTTGAAATTCTAATTTGCCCAAGGCTGAGGTCTCAGGCAAAGTGGGCTGTGTATTTCAGGGACATAGAAAGAGTTAACTTCAAGCTTTTCCCTAGGTAGGACTTTTATTTATTTTTTTTAGGGATGAATAACTTTTTATTTTTTATTTATTTTTTTAATATAAATTTATTTTAATTGGAGGCTAATTACTTTACAGTATTATATTGGTTTTACCATACATCAACATGAATCCGCTACGGGTGTACATGTGTTCCCCATACTGGACCCCCCCCTCCCACCTCCCTCCCCATACCATCCCTCTGGGTCATCCCAGTGCACCAGCCCCGAGCATCCTGTATCGTGCATCAAACCTGGACTGGCGATTCGTTTCACATATGACATTTTACATGTTTCAATGCCATTCTCCCAAATCATCCCACCCTTGCCCTCTCCCACAGAGTCCAAAAGACTATTCTATACATCTGTGTCTCTTTTGCTGTCTCGCATACAGGGTTATCGTTACCATCTTTCTAAAGTCCATATATATGCATTAGTATACTGTATTGGTGTTTTTCTTTCTGGCTTACTTCACTCTGTATAATAGGCTCCAGTTTCATCCATCTCATTAGAACTGATTCAAATGTATTCTTTTTAATGGCTGAGTAATACTCCATTGTGTATATGTACCACAGCTTTCTTATCCATTCATCTGCTGATGGACATCTAGGTTGCTTCCATGTCCTGGCTATTATAAACAGTGCTGCAATGGACATTGGGGTACACGTGTCTCTTTCAATTCTGGTTTCCTCGGTGTGTATACCCAGCAGTGGGATTGCTGGGTCGTATGGCAGTTCTATTTCCATTTTTTTAAGGAATCTCCACACTATTCTCCATAGTGGCTGTACTAGTTTGCATTCCCACCAACAGTGTAAGAGGGTTCCCTAACAAGCTAGTTGTTTCTAACTGCACATGCAAAAAGAACCGGTTTTGCAGTTTCCAAGAAAAAAAATTTTTGTTTTAACCAGTTTTCTCTGGAGTCTAAATAATATCATGGCCATCCTATGTCAAAAAGTCATCTTTCCTTTCTGTAGTCATAGTTTTACACCAAAATTATAAACCAAATATGCTCAAATTGACTCTGATATCAGGGACAGATCAGTTGATAAAATTCTTGGATTGTCCCTCTGGTGGGAAGTGAGGTCTGTCCCATCAGAAAAATCTGAAGGGTTAAGGAAATTTGCAGGAGTGGGGGAAGCTTGATCCTTCCCCACTCTGAGAAACAGTAGTTAGCAGGGAACTCTTTAGGATGTTTAGGAGTGGGGGAAACTTGGTTCTCTCCCCACCTGAAAGATAAGCATAGAGGAGAGTTTTGATCCTTCAGGCTTTTGAATATAGGAGAAAGACCTGGACCAAAGGGAACCTCAGAATTCTTTCCTAGAGATCATGTGGATATGAAAGGTCGAGTAGGGGTTGTCTAGGAAATCTAATGGAGAGAGACACAGCAGGGGACAGGAGATAGGGAGGCAACAGAAAGACACATGCGGCATGAGTCCCTCAAATCCATATTCTAACTGAGGGCCATGAAGGACTGAACGTAAGGAAATTCTGAGTCCTTTCCCTGCTTTTGGCAAAAGCTAGTGTGCCATTCAGAGGCCATCTTTGGGGGGCGTCCCCCAGTTTGTATTGGGGCCAGGCCTTTTGCAGGGTCAAAATTTTCCAGTTTCTGAGAATGTAGCCAAGGGGTGAGTCTGAGAGAGGCTTCCAAGACATACCAGAACCCATCCTTGGCCTATACGCCATAGAACAGGGGTCCTGAGAGTCACCGACGGCAAAAAGCCATCCCTTTTTGTCTCAGTGACGTCTCCGTGCAACCCTTGGCACAAAAATAGCCGACCATCCCAACAGTCGTGTACAACAGTGAGAGGTGACCTCTGAGAACTGTGCAGCTAAGGCACCACGTGACCTGGGCAGAGAAAGACAAAGATCCCTGGGAGCAGCTGGGTGACTCACCATTGGGCGATTCCCTGAAACATGGAAGGCACTCTTGGGATGGCTCAGAGGCAACACCGAGGCTCCTGTAAATCAATCCGGACCGAAAGGGGAAGAAGTGAAAGTGACAGGGGAGAAGGCTGAGGAATCCGCTTTACAATGCTATGGGGGAGGCGGTGGCCAGGGGACAATGGTCTGTCCCTGCTTTGCTTCGACCACTATGTGCCTGACACGGTGCACGGAAGCTGTCTTCCTGGGGGCGGATGCCCTTGTGGCCTGATCCGCTCCGCGACCCTCTTAGTGGACCGGCTCACGGGAGTCTTCATGTGGCAGGCACCCTAATGGCTTTTAAGAGCCTGAGCCGTGCCCACACAACATTGGTTGGCCTAGTCCTCAGTTGGAAAGAAGACAAAGGAGAGACCCTTCCCATTCGGGTGGCAGCTACTGGGGCTCAGTGACCTGTGGGGCCTTTGGAACACACCAGAGGGTAACCCTGGCCAGAGTTCCTCAGTTGCTTCCACAGCACTTGCCTGTTTGCAGAGGGTCCCTAAGAGAAAGGAGAAGTGAGGAGGTGGGGAAGAGACCCCAAGTCCCCATATAGGCCACCTAAAATGTCGTGGTCTAGGTGCGGGTGGGAAAAGAATTTCCAGACATAAGATAGATGAGAGGGAAATAAAGTTTATTAGAATGGGAGACACTGTTAGAACAGTGGGCCAGCTCAAGGGAGAACCAACATTGGACAGGGGTAAAGACCCCTGGACTAAAGAGTCCACTTTTTAACCAGGGTACAGGAGTGGGATAGGGGTCTTGTGGATCATTTGCTGATTGGATGAGGCATGTATATTGGGTGGAGGGAAGAGTAAAGCAAATACCTTCCTCCTATGGGGTAGGAGGGAAGACAGGTTATACTGCTCAGGAGGACTTGAAATCCATTAATAGTTACAAGAAGAGGGAGGGAAAGACGACAAGGGTCTGGTTTTTCCATTCCTGCATTGCAAGACCCTCCTTGGTTTCATCTGCTCTTTTGTCTTTGGGTCACCACAATTCTGACCGTTATTGTTGCTGGCAGGAGTAGTTGGGGAAGACATCTGTGGAGTCTGAACAGGACAGGCTCCCTTGTTTGATGGGGCTGGGAGCTTGCCCTGGGAGCGGTTTCCCAAAAGGGGGGTGCCATCCTTATGAAATTTAGAATGACACTGATTTGCCCAATGATTTCCTTTTTTACATTTTGGGCAGAGGCTGGGGACATTTCTCTTTTGTGAATTACCTTTTTGAAAGTTCCCTTTTTTGAACTTACATTCAACCCTAGTATGTCCAGATTTCCCATAATTAAAACAAGTGCTGGGGTATTTAGGAAGTTGTAATCTAGCCATAGCTTGAGCTAATAAATCCGCTTTAAAGGATTCGGTTCCCACTCCCTGGCATAGCTTAACATAATCATTTAAACTAGCTTTTCCTTTGGAAGGGTTCATTACTTTTTTGCAATCAATGTTAGCATTATCGTAAGCCAACAATCGTAATAAGACGTCTGCTGCCTTGGCATCTGTGACTTGCTGGGAGATTGCCTCTTGTAATCGGGCAATAAATTCAGTATAGGGCTCCTTAGGCCCCTGGACAACTTTTTGAAAGGAAACAGAAGTCTGTCTTTTTGACTCTATTTTCTCCCAGGCCTTCAAGCAACACCTTTGCAATTGTTTTATGGCTTGATCATTCATACGTGTTTGATCTTGCGCTCTCCCCCATGGACCTATCCCCATAAGTTGTTCCAAGGAAGTAGGGATATTATGAGTCTGATTGTGTGCAGCCAGAGTCTCAGCATGATCCTGCCACCAAGTTCTGAATTGACGAAACTCCCCTGGGGTCAAGACTGTTTTTGCTAATGCCAACCAATCTGCTGGAATGAGGCGATTGCCCTCTGCCACACTCTGAACTATTTCTACCATGAACGGGGAATTTACACCATAATTTTGTATTTCTTGTTTTAATTCCTTTAGGATTTTAAAAGGAAAAGGCTCACGAACAGCCTCATAGACTCCATTAGGGTTGTTAGGATCGACACCAAGAGCTACACTCTCATGAATAGTCATAGGAAAGGTAGTACAAAAAGCCTCTAAATCTCCTTCCCGTTGTGCTTGTAAAATTCCTTTCTGTATGGATGAAAGGTGAGGAGTGGGCATAGGCTCTCCACTGAAAATGTTTCCTGCAAAAGCAGGTGGTAGGGATGGAGAATAGTGGGAAGGAGGTGGAGAAAAAAATCCCTCATCACCCTCCCTGGGAGCTGAGGGAGCGGATTTTGCAGATGGCTTGCCCTTTCCCTCTGGCTTCACATACTCTGGACTTTGAGGCTTTTCAGAAGAGTCATCATCACTTTAATCAAAAGAATCAGAAGTCTGTAAAAGTTCCAGTACTGACTTAATTAATGCCCACGTACTCCAAATAGAGATGGAGCGGAGTTCCTTTTGCATATTCTTTCTTCAACTCAGCTCCAACCTTTTCCCAGGCTTTTAAAACTAAGGTCCCTATTGATGGGAACCAGCAGCAGTATTTATCCACTGCTTGTAACAATTCTAATAATTGCCCTTCACTAATAGAAACTCCTCCCGCTTTCAAGAGCTGTCTTAATAAACAAATATACGGGCAATAGTGTTCTGCACTCTCAACATTTCCCATTTTAACCCCGATTAAATGCCTGAAAGACTTACCAGTGGAGATTTTCAGAGGCCGCTCAATCGTCCCAGGTTCTGCGTCCCTGTAGATTCACTTGCACTCATACAGGTCTTTTGCTCCAGCCCCACGTTGGGTGCCAATTATTGCCTTAACCGTCCAGGAGCGAGCCACGAGAATGAAGACAGAACACAAAACCTGATGCAGTGGGTCAGGGGACCTGCAGCCTCTACTGGACTTAGGTGCAGAGTCCACTCTGAGTCCAGCTTTTATTCCTAATTGCAGACTACAAGACTTTCTTTGATCTTACCTTTCTCAAGACACATGCTGTTTTAAGCACATACTCCTAAATGTCATGGACTACACTGACATAGTCCAGATCTCCTTGTTTTCACCCCAGGCCTTTCCCTTCCAGGCCAGTCTCGGGAACAATGAGCAAGTGCGTAGGCAGCGTTCATGCCTGGCGCTGACCCGGTGGTCCAAGGTCCGGGCTTTCATGATCCCAGTCATACTCCCTTCTGCGTCTGGCCTTGGGGCTTGTAACAAGACTATTATTCTAAGAAAAACATGAAAGATAATCATTAACATAGTTTCTTAACATATGCTGAGTTTCCAGCTCCTATTTCTGTGGAATTTCTCAAGGCTGGGTAAGTACATCATTAGGAAGTCCCAGTACAGCTCCCTCTCGCCCTCCTTTCACCCTTCCTCACTCTCCTTTCTGTTCCCTTCCCTCCTTCTGCTCTGTCTCCTTCTGGGTTTTGTGTTTCCCCACACCCTGTTTTGCCTTTTTCTCTTGGTGCTCCCATCTTTTCTGCATTTTCTGCTTTTTGTCCTTTATCGGGTCATCCTTGGTTTTCTCATCTCCCATGTCCTGACCACCTCTCCCCATCTTCCTTCTTCTGATCCATCAGGACCTGAGACCCCTTCCATCTCTGCCCACCGCCCCCTCCCACCTCCTAAGGTGCTGACTCCACAGCACACAGCCCTCTGTGCAGCTGTTCACACCCTGGGCCTCCAGAGGGGCCTCATTGCCAAAGCGTGTCTGTCCCCTTGGGGGTGCCTTAGATGGGTGTGTGTCTGGCTTTGGGGGTGGGGTGGATATATAGGGATTGGGGCCTGTCTCAGAGGAGAGGGATGTACTGTGTGTCTCCCCTTTAAATTAAAACGAAATCTCTGGAGGTCAATAATTTCCAGTGGGCGAGAGTCTTGAAGCAGAGACCCTGGGTCCCTGGGCCCCACCTGGTGCTCAGCCCCACCTGAGATTGGCTCCAGGATTTTGGCAGGCTCATTAAACACTGGCTGCCTAGAGGGCATCTTAGAGGAAGCTGGAGGTGAATGCCTTCCATCCCAATACTCTCTGGGGAATCAAAAAAAAGGAGCCAGTAGAGAACCCCAAGGTCTTGAAGACACCCGTCGGCAGTGTTGGTGAGGGGCAGTGATGTAGCCCTCCTGTCTCAGTGATGGAAACATCATGTCCTGCCTCTGCAGGGAGA
This sequence comes from Bubalus bubalis, assembly GCF_019923935.1. NCBI lineage: Eukaryota > Metazoa > Chordata > Mammalia > Artiodactyla > Bovidae > Bubalus > Bubalus bubalis. Next base: position 50,280,365 of record NC_059176.1, read on the forward strand.
AGAGCATGGCCACTGCAGCCTTAGAGGTGATGCTAGCCTGGAGTTTTTTCTTTTCTCCTGTTCAAGGGGTCAAAAATTGCTGGGTGACCGTTTTTAAAGGGGAAGTCTCTTTTCAAATTTTCCTGGGCAGGTGGTTTAGGGGGTGAAGTTTGCTGCTTCCGTTGTCATAGGAATCGCAGTGCCTGGCTGTGAGGCGACACTCGTGTGTTTCTGTGTGCCAGGTGCTTTCTGCTCTCGCTTCCTGTTTCTCTGAACCTCAAACGTAATACGATCTATATCCGTGCATATTATTTTAAAAAAATTTCTGAAGCTTCCGGTTCCCATCAGCCCCTTCAGTTAATCACAGAGAAGAACCTTGTCCCTTTTCCCATATTGATAATGTCCTTTGTAATCTCAATAGAAAGATGGAAGGAAGAAAAAAACTCTGCAAGACAAATTCACATATACTAATGCCCCAAATTTGCTCACAGCAGAGACAGAGGAGGTCAGAAGGGTCCTAGCCAATTTGCACCCTCACCCAAACTTAGATTTCTGGGAAGCACTGCCACTGATTCCCCACCCACACCTGGACCACAGCCAGGGGTTGCGGCCCAGCCTGTGACTCAAGAGGTTGGATCCTACCGAGTGCCAATATCCTGTCCCCCTAACTCTTAAAGGGGCCATTGCAGCACCCGGATGCCTCTCTTTAAAGGTGTATGCCTGTGTGCACACTCAATGTGTGTGTCTGTGTGTGTTTGTATGTGTGTCAGAGTATATGTGCCCACTGTTCCCCTGCACTGAGCTGGGCAGCCCTTTACAGTAACTGGTGGCTATGAAGGCCGCACAAGTCTCCCATGGACAGAGCAGTCTGGTGGGCTACAGTTCTTGTGGTTGCAAAGAGTTGGACGTGACTTAGTGACTAAACGACGGCAACGACTACGGATAGGTGAAAAAGCAACAGGAGGGAGCCATTTCCTCAGGACTTGGGCCCAGACCACCTCTTCTCTGGGAGCCCTTTCAGCCTCATAAACAGTCAGACGACTTTAAGACTCCACTTGGTCAACAAATACTATTGTGCACCGAGTGAGTGTGTGCCGGGTGCTGATCTAGGCACTGGACAGAGAGCAGAGAACAGAACCAAGAGTTCCATCCTCATGGAGCTTGCACTCTAGTACAGGAGACGTGCACATCAATATATAATATCAAGTCAGTGAGTGGTAAATGCCACATAAAAGGAACACAGGTGAGAAGTTATTGGAGTGCCTATGCTGGGGCGTGGGGGGCAAGGCTGCTATTTTAGGTAGGTGGGCAGGGTAGATATTTAAGAAGATACTGAGTGAAGCGAATAGGCTGTATAATGACAACTCCCCAATTCCTGCCTCCGGAGCTGATCTCTCTTGGAATCCACAGTCACAGCCAACCACCTCCTGATCTCTGCTTCTGGATGTCTCAGGACAAGTCACACTCAACATGTCCAGTCCCATCTCTTCAATCCCCCACCCCCAACACACGCTGATCCTTCCTCATCTTTCCCATCTCAGTCAGTGGCACCACCTTCCCAGATGCTTTTCACAAAATACTTGTGAATCCACACACTCGTCTTCATCCCTAGAGCCACCTGAGGGGATCCATCCATCCCCTCACCTGCACTCCTGCCATAAGCTTCTAGTTGCTTTCTCTATTTCCATCCTTTCCCTCAAAATCTGATTTGGAGTAAAGTCAAAGTAAGATACTTTGAAGGCTTCTGTTTGCTCCCTTAGGCTGGAACACAGATTCCAAAACATCACCTCCAAAGCCCTGCAAGTTCAGGCTCCTTTCTACCTCTCCAGCCTTCTCACCTCCCTCCCTCCAAACACTGACAGCTGCTTCCCATTCCTCTTTGTTATCTCAGGGCCTTTCACCTTACATGTCTACACACCACCCAAACCTGAACTGAGACGAGAATTCGGCCTGGCACACAGTGGTCAGTCCTGTGTCAGTCAGTGCCACTCTAAGCCTCAGTTTGCTCATCCAGAAAATGGAGATAATAGCTCCTGCTTTTAGTCATAAAGGCTGTTAACTGCACCTTGAAGAGAACATCTGTGGCCACTTAAGCAGAGAATAACTGTACTAGAAGGATGCAGGATAGCTTGGAGAATCATTAGTGAGGGACCAGCCTGACTACAGGCTGAGACCAGGAAGGAGGGGTGCTGGGCAGCCAGGTCAGAGCCAAGGGCAGCAGGTCCAGGCACCGTGGCCATTGGAAGCACACACTAGATGCTATTGCAGGCCCCACAGAAGGAATTCTGGTCTTTGTTTCTGTGTATCACCTGTTCTTGTGTGTCCAGGCCCCACTTATGGGGCAAGTCAAATATTTATCTGGCCTTTTAAGATTCTTATTGAGGGTGAGGCCTAGTCTCTCGCCAGGACTCACACAATGAGTTTGTTTCTCAAATATGGCAGGAAGTTCACATTCTCAGTGGTTCCCCTCATGGCGACATCCATCACACAAGGCCAAGTGTTGTTAGGAATATTAAATGAGACAAAATATGACTCAGCGATTCTCAAAAAATTTCCCCAAATGGCAGAAGGATGGAATGTCTCCCAGTTAGGAGGTTCATCCTGGAGCCTGAGCTGTAAGCTTATGTTATATTCATTTAACAAACCCTTGCCATGTGCCAATGGGGTAGTTATGGACATAAAAGTTGTAAGACGTATGGCACTCACTGCATATCAGGTACTGCTTTAAATTCATTTGTTCCTTCCAGCAGCCCATGAACTTTGTACTCACTGTCTCCATTTTCACAGGTACAAAGAGCTTAACTGGCCAAGATCATACACTAAGTAAGTGGCCAAGCTGGAATTTGAACCCAGGCACTTGAGTTCAGGATATTAATTTCTGATTGGCATTGACTTTGTACCTTATATCCAAGAAAGAGAGAGTAGTCAACATTTTCTCAGCAGCAACAGACTGACTAGGTGACTTACTACCTCCATATCATTTCATCATAAGGGATATTATTAGTATTATCCCCATTTAAAAGATAATGAAACTGAGGCTCAGACTGTATATTACATCATTTGCTCAAGGTCACAGAGCAACTCCCTGACAGTGTCAGGATTTGAATAAAAGTCTGTCTGCCTGCAAAGCTCAGCAGGTAATAGAACCTCAGAAAATGCTGAGTCACTTCCCTCTACTCTCCGGTCCAAGAGTCATGTCCTGTCTTCTGTCTGTCCTGCTCTGATCGCAGTGCCCCACTCAGAGGTCCTGCAGCCGCACTGCCATCTCAGCCAGACCAGTTCCTGTTGACTAGCCAGCCAGAACATGCCAGAGAGTGTGGAGACCTTATACAGGCATTAATTAGAGCCTCACTGCCTTCTCCTCAGCTCACATGACTCCCTACAGGCACCTTCAGACAGGAGCCAGCCTCACAGACAAGGGCCGCACAGATTGGCAGCCGGCACTGCCACCCCCAACCAGGGTGGACAGCCAGGTGCCTGAGGCCGCAGGAGAGAAGGGTCGCTCTTCTCTCCACTCAAAGCTGGACTGAGGAAGTCATCTTCATGATTTTCCACGAAAAGCCAGAGAATGGGAACAGCTGTGCCCTGGGCTGTGTTCTGGATGCAGCTCAGGACACAGTCTGGTGGGGCATCAGCTGGAGTCACCCTGTGCGGAAGAGGCTCTGGCCGGCTGAGGAGGGAGCCTCTGGCCGCTGCCCCAGGAGACAGGGACCCCAGACCAGGAAGGAAGCAAGGGAAGGGCCTGAGGCTTGGGCACCGGGCAAATGGTGGATGTTCTCCATCAACCGTTTGTGCTAAAGGGCTGGGGGAGGCCCTGGTCATGCAGCAGATGGGCTTGGGGGCCACAGCTCCCCCTCCCCAGATTCCTGGACCCAAGGCACCTCCCTTCCTTCTGCCTTTGGAGACAGGCCTATGCGAGCATCTCTCAGCTCTCCCAGCCGGTCTGCTTTGGAGTCAGAACCACATGTGACTGTCGCCCGGCTGTGACCCCTGATCTACCTTGCTCTCACTCTAGGCTTCCCTTTCTTCTTCCCCTGCTGAGATCAGCCCCTTTGTTCTCTCAGCAGAAAAGACTGTGTTTCCTAAAGGAAACAGGAGCTCCTCAAACAGGACGAGAGCATCCAGGCTGCTGAACTGGATTCTGAAGAAGAGAAAGTGAAGAATGTGCAGGAACAAGGGAGTCTGGGAGACCTCAGATGGTGGGGACACCTGGAAGCAGTTTATTTTTGAAAAGCATCATTGGAGAGTTGGACCACTGGGAAGTGACTGAGAAAACTCATGTTGTGAGAGAGAAATATGTTCACTGCCAAGCAGAGGTCGTGGGGAAGGAGGGTCTGTGTAATCAGGAAGGATGTGACCAATAAATCAATAAACTGACCAATAAACCCAGCAGCCAAGAGGAAAGAAACAAGCAGAGAGGGTGGACCGACAGGAGGGCTATGCTAAACAGAGGACCTTTAAATTTCCATTTGAGCTCCAAAGTGAAGAGACTGGACCTTGTCTTGGAATTGTGACAAATGAGCTTTAACTCCCCAACGGGTGGGATGGAGCAACCACCCTCATGAACCACAGGCTTGGACAGTGAGTCTTTCTGGTGAGCTGGCCCTCGGCAATTCTTTTACTAAAGCATAGCCGGAGAAGGCAATGGCAACCCACTCCAGTACTCTTGCCTGGAAAATTCCATGGACGGAGGGGCCTGGTAGGCTACAGTCCATGGGGTCGCTAGGAGTCGGACACGAAGTTGGAGCAACTTCACTTTCACTTTTTACTTTCATGCGTTGGAGAAGGAAATGGCAACCCACTCCAGTATTCCTGCCTGGAGAATCCCAGGGACGGGGGAGCCTGGTGGGCTGCCATCTATGGGGTCGCACAGAGTTGGACACGACTGAAGTGACGCAGCAGCAGCAGCAGCAGCAGCGGCGGCATTTCCCTCCTCCTGGGAAGTGAGGTCCCTGGGCTGTGTGTGTGTATTCAATTTGGATCAGGGAAGTAGTAGAATATGAGATTCCTGCAGCAGACTTGGGGAGATCAATGCATACTTATTTTTGTGGATGAAAAATTAGTCAATATTCAACCTAAGAAAGAAATGTAAATTTTATTCTGGTCAGCCTGAGGATTGTGACTAGGGAGACAGCCTCTCAGGAAGCTCTGAGGACTGTTCTGAGGAGATAAGGAGGGGAAGACAGTGTGTATGTGACTTGGGGGAAGGGGGACACACAACCAGCACACAGCTCGGTACAGGTTACTGCTCTTCAGGAGGAGCAGATGTCTTGATTAGTGGTTTTAGTGCTTTTCTGAGTATGGGAGGATGCAAGAAACTTGGTCCATAAAAAAGTCTCCTGAAAATATCTACATTTCTGAGGGCCAGTTCCCAGAGCACAAAGTACCTCATCCTGACCTTTTCCATGACTTCCTCTCAGGGCAGATCTTAGGTCAGTGAGCTGCAGTGGCTAGTGACTTGATTCTTGTAGAACCTGGTGGTGGGCAACATTCTTTATCACGCAATCTGCTCCGTTTCTGTCTTAATTTCAATTAAGATTTGGCAGAAATTTTGACCATTTTGTCCCAGGGTCCTAGGAATGCTCACTCCCAGGCTGGGCAAGGATTTCATTGATAAACCAGTAAAAGGGCAATTACTCACCTAGTCCTGTTAATAGGAGCCTAATCATCTGGACCACCTGTCTTACTAGTCCCTCAGGCTCTGGGAAGTGGCTCCCTCTTGGTGCTTCTTCCCCAGCCTAGTCACACCATCACAATCATGGTTGTTATAGAACTGTATATGAGGTCAAGTGTTTCAGTTAACTGGTTATTATCATTTTTGTCAGAGGCTCAGGGACACATTTGTTAATGTAAGAAACGATGCTCTTGTAAAATGGGAGAATACAAGTAATATAGCTAACGACATTAATAAAGTTATAGGTAGGCAGTATCATATAAAGATACAAGGCTGAAGTTAGAGGAATAAAAATTGATCTTTATGGTGGTTCAGGTATTTCTGCCCTTAGGAGGGCTGGTTAACACATACCACAGATGCACACTGCACTCTAGAGGGGAGGCGGGAGGTCAAAACAGGCAGAGAAAGCTTTTAAAATGTTTATTGTCTTGCCTGAAAATATTAATTTTGTTTCATTGCTTCTTAAGATTTATCTGCCATGGGGACTACCTCCTGGAGCCCTCCCCATCCACCCCACCCGCCCCTGGGTGAAGATCACATGCTTCATCCCAGTACAGGAGCAAGGGGCAGCAGTGGGGGGCCTTCCCCTCCCCTCCCCCACAGCTCTGCTTGCCTGGCCCCTCTGGCCCTGGTGGCACCCGAATGCTGGGCTCTGGGGCTTTGTGGCTGCGAACAGGCGAGAAACAACACCTTTAAATACAGTCATGTAGGGTGGGGCCCTTTAAGAGCTAAGGGGACAGAAAGTCTAGTGTTGGGGGCACAACAGTTAGTCATCTGGGGCTGGGCCATGCCCCCAGGTTCTGGGGAAAGGTGGGAGTGGAGACACATTGGGAAGGGCTCCCAAAGATGGGGGTTTGGGTGAGAATAAAAATCTGCTCAGTTTTTCTGAGTTCTAAGAAAATTTGGGGCAATTAGGCTATGGCTGGTTTGTATTTTTTTCTTTTATATTTGTATTGAGATTTTAAAAAGAACATTATAGATATGGGAGAAAGGACAGGCTTCTCTCTATGAACAGCAAGATTTGATGGTATCCAGAAATTCCAGAGAATTAAAAAATATATGTATATTTACATTTATTTAGACCAAAAGATGTGTGGGTCCCAGAGAAGCAGGAAGCAGCATCAGAAAACAACGGGCACACAGAAACACACATGTATGCAGTACACACTCAAGCAATGCAGTTTCTTCAGCTATGGCATCAGCAATACCCACCCACCCAACACCACCCCCCAGTAAAAATTTGAAAAGAAACTTTCCATATAAATATACAGTCACCCAGTAACTTTTGTGCTTGAGACAATAAAATAGAAAAGAAAAAAATCCCAGGGTCACATCAGCTTTAAGGCTGCAGTGGCCATGCTCTTCTCCCTGCAGAGGCAGGACCTGCTGTTTTGATCACTGAGGTGGGAGGGCCACGTCTCTGCCTCTCACCAACACTACAGACAGCTGTCTTCAAGACCCTGGGGTTCTTCACCAGCTCTTTATTTTTTTATTTCCCGGAAAGTAGTTGGGATGGAAAGATTTCGTCCCTGGATTCCTCTAAGAAGCCCTCTAGGTAGCAGGTGTTTAGTGAGCCTGCAAAGATTCTGGAGCCAGTTTTAGGTGGGGCTGAGTACCAGGTGGGGTTTAGGGACCCAGGGTCTCTGCTTCAAGACTCCTGCTAGTGAAAATTATAGACCTCCATAGATTTTAAGTTAAAAGGCAAGTGCACTGAGGACTCCTCTCCCATGGGAGATGGGGGCCTGAATCTCTAGCTGCTGTTGCTGCTGAGTCTCTACAGTCGTGTCTGACTCTGTGCAACCCCATAGACAGCAGCCCACCAGGCTCCCCTGTCCCTGGGATTCTCCAGGCAAGAACACTGGAGTGGGTTGCCATTTCCTTCTCCAGTTCATGAAAGTGAAAAGTGAAAGTGAAGTCGCTCAGTTTTGTCCGACCCTCAGCGACCCCATGGACTGCAGCCTTCCAAGCTCCTCCACCCATGGGATTTTCCAGGCAAGAGGACTGGAGTGGGGTGCCAGTGCCTTCTCCAGAATCTCTAGCTACCCACTCTCATCCCCAGCCCTTCCCCCCACATCTCCAAATAAGACACTGTCAGGGGGACAAACACACTTTGGCAATGAGGCCCCTCCAGAGGCCCAGCGTGTGATCAGCTGCACAGAGGGCTGTGTGCTGTGGAGTCAGCACCTTAGGAGGGGGGAGGGGTGGTGGGCAGAGAAGGAAGGAGTCTCAGGTCCTGATGGATCAGAAGAAGGAAAATGGGGAGCGGTGGTCAGGACACAGGAGACGAGAAAACCAAGGATGACCAGAAAGGGGGCTTTTGCAGAAAATGTAGAAAAGATGAGAGTGGAAAAAAAGAAAGAAGCAAAACAGGGCTTGGGCTAACAAAGAAAACAAGAAGACAGAGCAGGAGGGAAGGAAATGGAAAGGGAAGGAGATGAATGGGGAAGGATGTGAGAAGGGAGAGAAGGAACCAGGAAGAGAACATCCCGAGCTCAGTGAAGAAACTGCAGGTGAAAACAGAAATTGGGAGCCCCGGGGCCCGTCCTTAGTCCCTACAGAAGACTCCAAGACCAAGTACAGCAGGTCAGCCAAGTAAATCAGCAGGTTAGTAGATGTCAAGATGCCCACAGTCCAACCTTCATCCCAGATGCACAGAGCAGGTGAGTTTTTTAATCACAGCAGCTCACATGGCTGGACCTCAGGGGCTGCCTGCCCAGCTTTTCTTCAAAGGTGTAGAATGGCCAGAGGACCAGAGAGCTGGTGTAGAGGAGGATGGAGAGTGCAGTCTCCGTCTATAGTAAAGGATGGTCCACAAATATGTGTGTTTCATTGTCATCCTTGAGAAACAGGGTGGACATGGTCCCCAGGGAGAAGCAGATGGAGCACAGGACCATTTGTCTTACCATGGCAGAAGTACACTGGAAACAGGTGTCACAGTTGACAAGGATGCTATAAGTGAGAGCAAGAATGACACAGACCAGGAAGATCAACAGGCTCCCAAGCACATCTGGACCAGCAGGCACCAAGCAGGATGTATCACCAGTCAGGGCACAGGTCCAGGCCACTTTGGTGGCATAAAGCACAGAACTGATGAAGGAGAAGGCAGTGGCAGTGATGGCCTGGTTCCAGGTGGGACCCTGGAGCAAGAACTGAACATAGTTTATGGTGAAAATAACGAGGCAGCAAAGGGCAAAATAGAAGGCATAGTGGTAGAGAACATCATAGCAGGACAAGGGGAAGTGGGATTGGAGCCCACACAAGTCCACTATGAAGACAGTGGAGGGTCCCACCGAAGCAGAAGCACCACAGGATCACAGACCAGTTAACTGCGCACTCACTCCAAGTGTCCATGCTGGCCACCAGCAAGGAGGGCACGCAGGCGGAGAGCAGCTGCCCCAGGTGGAGGAAGAAGCCCGCGGTCCTGGAGCCCAGGCCTGAGGAGGTTCTCGTGGTGACGGTGACGGTCAGGCAGGTCACCAGCACTGGAGGTGTAATCTTGCTTATTTTACAATAAAATCTTGAACTACACAGCTCTGGGTTTTGATGGACTGGTTCAGTTTCACTTTGCCTGTTTTGTTCTGTTTCTTTGTTTTTGTTTTTCCAGGAATATATGGCCACTCACCCCTAGAGCAGATGTGCTGATTTGGACAATGTAATGACCACAAACTCAGGTTCACCAAGGCGCCTTATGTTTAATGCAAAGTCTCCAAAACTAGAAGCACGACACACCCTCAGCACACATCCTGCAACCATTTCCTGTTTCTCTTGTGTAAATCCCAGCTGAATCTTGCAGTCTTGGGCGTCGGTTACCACCTTCTCCCCTAGTTGCCGGCTTCCTTAAGATAAAGTAACTTTTCTTTCATCCAACACTTACCTCTCTGTATTGGCTTTTCAGCAAACTAATCAGAGCCTGGTGACAGTCAGAGCCTTTGTGCAACCAGGCAGGAGTCAGGTCCCCTAGCCTCTGCCCCTCTAGCTACACTGGAGTTGATGAGGGGGCTGCTGCTGGGAAGGTGGGGAGGATCTACAGGTAAGTTTTACAGCTGCTAAACTCATTAGTTTTTGGAATTTCCCTATCCCTCCCCACTCATTGTGGCCAGCCTGTTTTCAGTTTCTGTTGAGAGAAGGAAACTGGCTTCTGAAGGAGCAGCTGAGCTCTTGACTGAGTAAGTAGAGGGCCGTGCACCCTGGAAGCCCCCCATTCCCACCCATTTGGACATAATCTTTGCCCTTTAGAACTCAGACATAAAGAATCTGCCAGCAATGGAGGAAATGAGAGTTTGATCCCCCGATTGGGAAGATCCCCTGGAGAAAAGAATGGCAACGCACTCCAGTATTCTTACTGGAGAATCCTATGGACAGGGAAGCCTGGCAGGCTACAGACCATGGAGTCACAAAAGAGTCGGACATGACTAAGCAACTAACACCTTCACTTTGGACACCGCAGGAGTGGGAAATGATTCACTTGCCACTCTGTACTAGTCTCTCCCAGAGAATTAGTTTGTTTGTTTGTAATCTGCTCTAGAGGAGCAAGTGATGTGAAGGGCAATGGGGGGCGGGGGAGGGGTGTCTTTATCCATCCCTTCTAGAAGTTCACTGGGATGCATCTTGACAGATTGGCAAAACCAGAGCTATAACCCTATAACCAAGAAAAAAGAGGTTTTTAAATTATAATACAGCCTGGCTCACATATGTTTCTGATTCTGAAAAGCAGTAGTCCCAGGTGGGTCTCTAAATTACTCCCCTATTTTGCAGTTAGAACTGATTTGTCAGAGATCTGGTTAAGTGGGAGGATATTCCATATTGAGCCTTTCATAATAAGGATTTTTCCAACAAGGGCACTAAATTAATTGTACAAAAGGGAAACTAAAGTGTGAAAAACCCACACTCTTTACAGAGGAGTCTTTGCAGGCAAAGGAGAGAGAAGAGGGGCCAGCTTCTTAGGGAACTGACTCCACCCCGACCTCTGGGGTTCCTATCCCGATGGCCCAGGTAGAGGTTGCCCCGAGGTCTGTGCCCAGCTCCCCGAGTCTCTGGAAGAAGGAGGGGTCCTAGTGTGGGTGCGGGGCACAGCCTTAGCGTCACCACAGCATGAGGAAGAAAGGGGGTCTGAAGTAGTCTCCCCCTTTAAGACCGTCAGGTCACTCAGCTTGGCCTCAATGTGTCCTTGAGGGTGGGTAGGGTTGGATTTCCACTAAGACAGTTCTCTGCAGGAGGACAGCCCGGTGGCTATTATTGGACTTACACTGTTTTCAACCTCAGACCTACTAAACTGGACAATTGCCAATCCTCTTTACAGAAATTATCCACAAAAAATGGTGGAAATGTTTATTATATTTTTCAACCCGCTGCCCAGCATGGGCTGATGCACAGATGTGGGTGATGACTGTGTTCACAGCAGAGGTGCAGCACTTTGTCCCAGGCAAAGCCCAACATTCATCTCTCAGTGTTTGGCCTCTTGAGGAATGAGCAAACAAGCCTGAGTTGGATAACACGGCTAAGGGGTCTCCAGAAGCTAAAAGAGACAAAGAGGGACCTCCCCTGGGGCATGAGAGACCACAGTCCTGCTGATACCTTGTTTCAAAACGCTGACCTCTGGAACTGTGAGAGAACACATCTCTGTTGTTTTAAGCCACCAGGCTTGTGATAATTCACTGCAGTAACCCTAGGAAATCAAGATAAATTTCCAAAAAGTATATTCTTTGTCATATTTTTTTTTTAAGTTTTCAGAAAAGCTTGCTGACCTCCTGCCCTAGAGCATGGTGGTCACATGGATCCCAGGACCCCTTGTTATCTCCTGTGTCCCCGAGTGTCTGAGACTCATGGGGAAGGGTCCACTGATCTAAAGAAAGGTGGTCAGTCCAAACGCCCACAGGAATGAGGAGGGAAGGAAATAAGTAAAGGGGATGGAGAGGACTAGGGCCCCTGGAGAGGACCAGCTGCACCTGTGGGATGTGGTGGAAAAGCAAAATGCTGTGTGCATGATATTGTCTCATGTCTATAAAATGGAAAAAAAAAAAGATATAGATACTGCCTAAAACCATATTTGCATGTATGTACACATGTTTCTACATATGATTTCAGAGCCCATGAAATGTGCTGAAGGCTGTACATGAGGTTGAGGACATGGATGGAAGGGTGGATGCTCGTGTGAGCAGGAGGAAGACTGGCCATGCCTAAGAGGGGAAACCAGGACATGGGAGATGATAATACTCCTACTTTATATCAATTATACATGAAAAGGGACTTCCCAGGTGGTACTAGTGATAAAGAACCCGTCTGCCAATGCAGGAGACGTAAGAGACATGGATTCAATCCTTGGTCAGGAAGATCCCCTGGAGGAGGGCAACACACTCCAGTATTATTATTTTTAATTTATTTATTACTCCAGTATTCTTGCCTAGAGAATCCCATGGACAGAGGATCCTGGTGGGCTACAGTCCATAGGGTTGCGAAGACTCAGACACAGCTGAAGCAACTTAGCATGCATGCATACATGAGAAGAAGTAAACCACACAAAAATATGAATGGAAAACAATATAGAAGCCATCCACGGTACAATCCACAATCCCTTTTTTCAAACCTTTTTTTTCTAAGGGTCTGAAAGCACCTTATAAACAAACATATTACTGTTTTTGCACTGAACCTTTGAACGTTCACACTAAGTGAAATAAATAAAGACTCTAAATTTTCTCCTACCATCTTTTTGGGGCTTCTCCTTTGCCCTTGGATGTGGGGTATCTTTTTTGGTTGGATCCAACATTCTCCTGTCGATGATTGTTCAGCAATGAGTTGCCAATTCTGGAGTTCTCAAGGGAGAAAATGAGTGCACAACCTTCGACTCCACCATCTTGTTATCGACTCCTGGAATGGGCAAATTTAATTCAGATGACCGTTGTATTTACTACTGTGGGCAAGAATCCCTTAGAAGAAATGAAGTAGCCATCATAGTCAACAAAAGAGTCCAAAATGCCACACTTGGGTGCAATCTCAAAATGACAGAGTGATCTCTGTTCGTTTACAAGGCAAACCATTCAATATCACTGGGATCCAAGTCTATGCCCCAACCACTAATGCCAAAGAAGCTGAAGTTGAACGGTTCTATGATGACCTACAAGACCTTCTAGAGCTAACACCAAAAGAAAGATGTCATTTTCATCATAGGGGACTGGAATACAAAAGTAGGAAGTCAAGAGATACCTGGAGTAACAGGCAAGTTTGGCCTTGGAGTACAAAATAAAGCAGGGCAAAGGCTAACAGACTTTTGCCAAGAGAACCTACTGGTCATAGCAAGCACTCTACTCTTCCAACAACACAAGAGATGAGTCTACACATGGGCATCACCAGATGGTCAATACAGAAATCAGATGGATTATATTCTTTGCAGCCAAAGATGGAGAAGGCCTATACACAGTCAGCAAAAATAAGACTGGGAGTTAATTGAGGTTCAGATTATGAATTTTCTTATTGCCAAATTCAGACTTAAATTGAATCAAGTAGGGAAAACCACTAAACCATTCAGGTATGACCTAAATCAAATCCTTTACGATGATACAGTGGAAGTGACAAATAGATTCAAGGGGTTGGGTCTGATAAAGTGCCTGATGAACTATGGACGGAAGTTCATGACATTGTACAGGAGGTAGTGATCAAGACCATCCCCAAGAAAAAGAAATGCAAAAAGACAAAATGATTGTCTGAAGAGGCCTTACAAATAGCTGAGAAAAGAAGAGAAGCTAAAGGCAAAGGAGAAAATGAAAGCTATACCCATCTGAATGCAGAATTCCAAAGAATAGCAAGGAGAGATAAGAAAGCTTTCCTCAGTGATCAGTGCAGAAATAGAGGAAAAAGAATAGAATGGGAAAGACTAGAGATCTCTTCAAGAGTATTAGAGATACCAAGGGAACTTTTCATGCAAAGATGGGCACAATAAAAGACAGAAACAGTATAGACCTAACAAAAACAAGATATTAAGAAGAGGTGGCAAGAATACACAGAACTATACAATAAAAGAACTTAATGACCCAGATAACCATGATGGTGTGATCACTCACCTAGAGCCAGACATCCTGGAGTCCATAGTCAAGTGGGCCTTAGGAAGCATCCCTACAAACAAAGCAAGTGGAGGTGATAGAATTCCAACTGAGCTATTTCAAGTCCTAAAAGGTGATGCTGTTAAAATACTGCACTCAATATGCCAGCAAATTTGGAAAACTGTGGCCACAGGACTGGAAAAGGTCAGTTTTCATTCCAATCCCAAAGAAAGGGAATGCCGAAGGATGTTTAAACTACCATACAATTGCACACATCTCACACACTAGCAAAGTAATGCTCAAAATTCTCCAAGCCAGGCTTCAACAGTATGTAAAATGAGACCTTCCAGATGTTCAAGCTAGATTTAGAAAAGGCAGAGGAACCACTCTGGTGATTTCAAATTGCCAACATCCGTTGGATCATCAAAAAAGCAAGAGAGTTCCAGAAAAATATCTGCTTTATTGACTATGCCAAAGCCTTTGACTGTGTGGATCACAAAAAACTGGAAAATTCTGAAAGAGATGGGAATACCAGACCACCTGACCTGCCTCCTGAGAAATCTGTATGCAGGTCAAGAAGGAACAGTTAGAACCGGACATGGAACAATGAACTGGTTCCAAATTGAGAAAGGAGTACATCAGGGCTGTATATTATTTAACTTATATGCTGAGCACGTCATGTGAAATGCTGGGCTGGATGAAGCACAAGCTGGAATCAAGATTGCCGGGAGAAATATCAATAAACTCAGATATGCAGATGACACCATCCTTATGGCAGAAAGTGAAGAGGAACTGAAGTGCCTCTTGATGAATGTAAAAGAGGAGTGAAAAAATTGGCTTAAAACTCAACATTCAGAAAACTAAGATCATGGTATCTGGTCTCACTTCATGGAAAATAGATGGGGAAACAAAGGCAACAGTGACAGACTTTATTTTCTTGGGCTCCAAAATCACTGCAGATGTTGACTGCACCCATGAAATTAAAAGCCGCTTGCTCCTTGGAAGAAAAGCTATGACAAACCTAGACAGAGCATTAAAAAGCAGAGTCATTACTTTGCTGACAAAGGTCCATATGGTCAAAGCTATGGTTTTTCCAGTAGTCATGTATGGATGTGAGAGTTGGACTATAAACAAAGCTGAGCGCCAAAGAATTGATGCTTTTGAACTGTGGTGTTGGAGAAGACTCTTGAGAGTCCTTTGGACTGCAAGGAGATCAAACCAGTCAGTCTTAAAGGAAGTCAGTCCTGAATATTCATTGGAAGGACTGATGCTGAAGCTGAAACTCCAGTACTTTGGCCACCTGATGAGAAGAAGTGACTCATTTGAAAAGACCCTGATGCTGGGAAGGATTGAAGGTGGGAGGAGAAGGGGATGATAGAGGATGAGATGGTTGGATGGCATCACAGACTTGATGGCCATAAGTTTAAGCAAGCTCCAGGAGTTGGTGATGGACAGGGAGGCCTGGCTTGCTGCAGTCCATGGGGTCGCAAAGAGTTGGACACAACTGAGCAACTGAACTGCACTGAACTGATAAATTTTCTCATGTCTGTTCAGGTAGATTCTCTAGCCAAAGGAATTTATAAAAGTTCTTCTTTTCTTTTTGGAGTCTTAAAATGTTGGGATTGCGGGTAAGGGCCACATTCCACTGTATCTCCAAAAATAATGGCACACAGCCAAAGACATAAAAAGTTTTTATGGCTTGAGGCAAAACCAACGGGGCTGTGAGGTTTGGAATGGGATAGTCTTGACAGAGTCAGACACGACTGAAGCAACTTAGCAGCAGCAGCAGCAGTCTTGTTACAAGGTCAAGGGTGATGGGTGGGGAATATAATTCTGGAGCTGTTGCCCAAGTGATTGAGTTATTGGTTCTAACTCCACAGATCCTGAGCCTCAGCAGTCACAGGCCCCCGAGACTTTTCCAGGCATCTGATTTAATCCACCTCCAGAGTGTACGTTGGCTGCTGGGTCCTCAGTGAAGACCACTGCCATATTGGCAATAGGACTTGCCTGACCATCACAATATCATGTCCACCGGTAGGATATCCCCAGAAAAGTGTGGCTTGTACATTGTGTTCAGCTGCCTCCACGTGCCACAGCTGGTCTGCATCATGTCGGCCTTCTTCCTAGCGCTCAACATGGGGATTCGGTGGGGGGACATAAGTAACCGGGTCATGTTCAGCTGGTGCTTCTGTATCGTTGGTACGCTCACCACCATCATACTGGAATTATATAGGTTCCCGACCGACTTTCCTTTCTGCTGGTACAACTTCTCCATCACCTATGCCTGCTACGCTGCCCTCATCTGCCTCTCGGCCTCCATCTTCTACCCCATCACCTACATCAAGTTCTTGCCTTAGGATGCCAGCCAAAACCAGGCCATCGCTGCCACTGTGTTCTCCTGCATCGCATGTGTGGTTTATGTCATGGACGTGGTCTGCGTATGGGAATGCTGCAAGCGCAAGGAGATCCCCTGCTACGTGCACACCAGGCCAGGCCTGCTGAAGGTGCTGGAGACCTTTGTGGCCTGTGTTATCTTTGTCTTCATCAGCAACACCTCCCTGTACATAGACCAGCCAGCCCTGGAGTGGTGCGTGGCCATGTATTCCATCTGCTTCATCCTGGCAGTTGTGGCCATGCTGATGGACCGGGAAGAATGGGAGAACAGGCTGCCCATCTCCTTCCCCATTTTTCATCTGGACTGAACTTGCTGTCTATCCTCCTCCACTTCACTGCTCTGGTGCTCTGGCCGCTCTACCAGTTTGATGAGAAGTATGGCGGGCAGCCCCAGCAGTCCAGCGATGTGAACTGCATTGATAGAACTACCAACGGCATGTGCGCCTGGGAGCAGCGCCTGGCTGTGGCCATCCTGACAGCCGCCAACCTGCTGACATACATGGCCGACCTGGGGTACTGGGCCCACCAGGTTTCTGTAGGGACTGGGGGTCAACCCACAGACTCCTGATCCTCTCTGCTCACAGGAGATCTCTACTGAGCTCTGACATCCTCTGATGCCCTCTTCCTGGCTCTCTCTCCCTTCTCACATCCTTCCCCATTCATCTCACTCTCTTTTCTGTTTCCTTCCCTCCTTCTGCTCTGTCTCCTTCCTGTCTTATGTGATAGCCCCTATTCTCTTTTGCCTCTTTCTCTTGCTTCGCTCATCTTTTCTACATTTTCTGCCTTTACCCCCATTCTGACTCTCTTTGTTTTCTCACCTTCTGTGTCCTGACCACCTCTCCCCATCTTCCTTCTTCTGATCCATCAGGACCTGAGACTCCTTCCTCCTCTGCCCACCGCCCCCTCCCGCTTCCTGAGGTGCTGACTCCACAGCACACACCCTCTGTGCAGCTGTTCACACCCTGGGCCTCCAGAGGGGCCTCATTGCTAAAGGATGTCTGTCCACCTGGGGGTGCCTTAGTTGGTAATTGTCTGTGTGTTTTTTTGGAGAGTGAAGGCAGGTGGTAAGTCACTGGACACTCTCTCCTAGTGGAGCGTTGGAGGGTGGTGTGCAATGTGCCTCCCCTTTAAATTAAAAAAAAAAAAAAGTCTCTGGAGATCAGTAATTCCCAATTGGCAGACTTAAAGCACAGACCCTGGGCCCCTGGGCCCCTCCTGGTGCTCAGCCCCACCTGAGAGTGGCTCCAGAATTTTTGCAGGCTCACTAAACACCCACTCCCTAGAGGACATCTTAGAGGAAGCCAGGGGTCAATACCTTCCATCCCAGCTATGCTCTGGGGAATCACAAAAGGAGCTGGTGAAGAACCCTAGGGTTGTGTTGGTGAGGGGCAGCGATGTGGCCCTCCTGCCTCAGTGATCAAAACTGCAGTTCTGCCTCTGCAGGGAGAAGAGCATGAGCCCACCAGCCTTAAAGTGATGTTAGCCTGCTTTTTTTTTTTTTTTTTTTCTGTTCTCGTCTTTTTTCTGATTGGGAGGGCAAAAATTACTGGGTGACTCTGTTCTTAAAGGGGAAGCTTCTTTTCAAATTTTCTTGGGCAGGTTGTTTGGAGAGGGGAGGGAGTTGCTGTTCCCATCGTCAAAAGAACTACATTGCTTGAGTGTGCAGTGACACACAGTTCTTTTTTTTTTATAAAGAATTTTTAAAAAATTATTGATTGATTGAGTTTTCGCTGTGCTGAGACTTCGCTGTTGTGAGTGGGCTTTCTCTAGTTGCGGAGCACGGACTCTAGGGCACACAGGTTTCAGTAGTTGTGGCCCACGGGTTTAGTCGCTCTGCTGCATGTGGGATATTCCCAGATCAGGGATGTGCCCTGCGTGGCAGGTGTACTCTATCCACTGTGCCACCAGGTTAGTCCACATATGTGTTTCTGTGTGCTGGTTGCTTTCTGCTGCTGCTTCCTGATTCTCTGGGACTCCAGCATAATGTGATCTATTAAATGCATACAATTTTTTTTTTATTCCCAGAGCTTTTGGTTCCCATCAGCCTCTGCTGTCAGTCATTGAGAATAGCATTGTCCCTTCTTCCACATTCATAATGTAGCTTTTCAACCTCATAAAAGTGAAAGAAAAAGACAAAGACAAAAAACTCCAGAACCAAATCCACATAGTCTAATTGCACCCAATTTGTCTGGAGCTCCGAAGGTCCTAGCCAATTCCCACCCTCACTAAAGCTAGGTCTCTGGGAGCCCCTCCCACTGACTCCCATCCACAACTGGACCAGAGCCTGGGGGTGTGGCCCAGCCTGTGACACAAGAGCTTGGGCTCCACCCCAGTGCCAGCATCTTTTCCTCTAACTCTTAAAGGGGCCATGACAGCACTTGGATGCCTCTCCAGAAAGGTGTGTGCCTGTGTGTATGCTCAGTGCAGGTATGTGTGTATACATGTGTGTGTGACCATGTGCTTCCCTGCATTGAGACCACAGCCCTTTACAGTAACTGGTGGCTGTGAAGGCCCCTCAATCTCCTGTCCTCAACCACAAAGCCTCGAGCTCAGCCTCCTAGAGTCACCAGGGCCAGAGGAGCCAGGCAAGCAGAGCTGTTGGGGAGGGGAGGGGAAAGACCCCCTCTGCTGCCCCTCACTCCTGTACTGGGATGAAGCGTGTGATCTTCACCCAGAGGCATGGGATGGAGGGGGAGGGCTCCCAGGAGGCCGTCCACATCACGGCGAAATCCTAAGAAGGACTGAAATAAAAAGTGTATTTTAAAGCAAGATAAGAAAAATTTAAAAATAAAAATTTTCTCTGTCTTTTTCAGCCTCTTCCCTCCATTCTAGTATGCTTTGTGCATCTGTATTATGTGTTAACCAGCCCTATCAAGGGCAGAAATACCTACTCAAACATAAAGTTGAGTTTCTCTGGTGCATGCATGTAACTCCTTAGAAGGTACTACTACTTACTTTTTTAGGAGCTTATTAATGTCACTAGCTGTGTTACTTATTCTGCCTGTTTTACAAGACTCTTGTTTCTTGCATTAACAAATGAGTGATTGAGCCTATAATAAACAATCATGATGACCAGGTGACTTGAAACGACTGATCTGATGTAAAGTTCTATAAGATCCATGATTGTAATAGTGTGACTCTGGATACAGAAAGGAAAGAGGCAACAAGAGGGAGCCCTTTCCTGGAGCTGACAGACTGGTAAGGCAGGTGGTCCAGAGGATTTGGCTACTGTTACCAGGAGTGGGTGAGTAACAGCGCATTCAGTGGCCTAACAAAAAAATCCTGGATTGATTTTGGAATGAGCATTCCTAGAACCCTGGGACAAATTGGCCAAAAAAGCCTCCCAAACTTTGTTTGAAATTAAGATCAAAAGGAAAGGAATTGTGCAGTAAAGAATGTCGCCCACCACCCAGCTGTACAAGAATCAAGTCATTAGCCACTCCGGTCACTGACCTATAGTTGATCCTGGAAGGAATTCAGGGGGGAAACTCAGGATGAGGCATTTTGTGCTCTGGGAAAACCGGGAGAACCTGCCCTCAGATAGTGATAGCTTTTTAGGAGAAATTTTTATGAACTCTGTCCTTGCATCTTCTCATACTTAGAAAAGCATGAAAGCCTTTAGCTAAAGTAGTTTTGCTTGGGAACAGCAGTAAGCCTCTTCCAAGCCATGTGCTTCTTTGCATGTTCCTCTTCCCCCAAATCACATACATACTAATCTCCTGCCTTATGTCTTCAGAACAGTTCTCAGTTTACTGAAAAACTAGGACCTGGGTTATAGTTGTCAGGTTGGCTTGAATAAAGTTTTCGGTTTCTTTCTTAGATTGACTAGTGATTAATTTTTTTTCATTGAGAAAAGCAAGTGCACATTTACCCCTGTAAGTCTAAGTACAGGATTTTCACATTCTTCTATTTTCCTAAATCAAATTGAAAACAACCCTGGGAACTCACTTCCCGGGAAGATGAAGGTGCCTCTCTGCTTTAGTAAAAGAACTGCCCAGGGTGGGCTCACCTGAGGGGCTCATTGTCAAAGCCTCAGGGTTCTTGAGGGCGGCTGCTCCATCCCCCCTGCTGGGGGGTTTAGCGTCATTTGTCACAGCTCCAAGGCTGGTCCAGTCCCCTCACTGTGGAGCTCAAAAGAGAGTGTAAAGGTCCTCTGCTTAGTCCAACCCTCTCGTCATAGAGGAGGAGCAGCTGGACCCCAGGGAGGGGCAGGATGTGTCCAGAGTCATCCTGTGTGTGGCAGAGTCAGAGTCAGGACCAGGTGTCCTGTCCCCAGGCCAGCTGTCTGTCCACAGCCCCACGCTGCTTGTGACAGGTGTGGTAGCAGCATCCTCCAGGCTGGGATTCTGCCCCGTCCACCCTCATTCTGCTTAAACCTGCCCCATCCCCCTGAGGAGGGCACTCACTGCTGCTGAGTCAGTTTCCTCGTCTGCTAGAGGGGGGAGGGGTGCCAGAGACCCCTGGTCCCTCCCAGCCCCGCTCTTCCCGGGGCCCCTGGACTTGCCAGTCTTGGAGACTCAGACATGGAGATGGAAGCCCCTGTGCCTCCCCCATGACCATGCTTCCTCCACTGAGAGCTGGCTGTGCAGGAGGAGTAGAGCTCGAGATGGGGCTGGTGCCACGGCACATGCTACCCTCTGGGTCCTGACGCTCGCTCACCTCAGCACCTACCTGGGAGGTAAGGAGGCTTCCCTAGCTTTTCCCTCCCCTGGGGACATCCAAACCCCAGAGCCAAAGCCAGATGTTGAGTTAGAGATTTCCTTCAGGAAAAGTTTTCCTTTGTGAATCCTGGTTCCTGTCCTTTTGAGGAAGCCTGAAGCCCTGGAAGGAACTAGGGGCTAGGAGTCAGGGAGACTGGGGTCACCGTCCAGGTCAGGCCGCAGCAAATACATCTTATGGATGAGCGGCCTGGTGCCATTCTCTGAGTTTTAAGACATTCCATTCTTTCATTAACAGACTGCTCAATGGCACCCCAGTCCAGTACTCTTGCCTGGAAAATCCCATGGATGGAGGAGCCTAGTCGGCTGCAGTCCATGGAGTCGCTAAGAGTCGGACACGACTGAGAGACTTTCATGCATTGGAGAAGGAAATGGCAACCCACTCCAGTGTTCTTGCCTGGAGAATCCCAGGGACAGGGGAGCCTGGTGGACTGCCGTCTATGGGGTTGCACAGAGTCGGACATGACTGAAATGACTTAGCATAGTGACTATATAACATCCAGCTAAAAATTAGCAGGGGGGTACTCTTTCTGCCCGCTTCTGTTATGTATGTCAGAAGCTTTCTCTATCTCTTTTATACTTTAATAAAACTTTATTACACAAAAGCTCTGAGCTATTAAGCCTCATCTCTGGCCCCGGATTGAATTCTTCTCCTCTGGATGCCAAGAATCCCAGCGTCTTTTCGTGGTTCAGCAGCAACCTATCACCAAGGGCTTTCCCTTGGTGGCCACTCACAGCCAGACAGGCAGCCCCACCCAACCCAACAGCTTCCAAAGTTCATTAAAATAATAATAATAACAACAACAGAGTTCATGACCCTAAACCCTAGAGCCAGAACAGGAGAGAACCCTGAGAGGTCAGGCTACACATCCCCACTCTCCCAGACCTGGTTCCCAGGTGGTATCACCTATGTCACCTGGTTCAGTGGTACAAATAGCAGGCATTGCTGTTGTAAAGCAGCACCCCCTCCCCCCGCCCAACCCCCTGAGTGAAAAGCACAGTAGTTTGGTGTCATGAAAGTGAAAATGAAACTGTTAGTCGCTCGGTCGTGTCTGACTCATTGCGACCCCATAGACTGTAGTCTGCCAGGCTCATGTGTCTATGGAATTCTCCAGGCAAGGATACTGAAGTGAGTTCCCATTTCCTTCTCCAAAGTTTGAACTTGGATTTCAATCCCTTGGGTTCTTAACCTCACCTGGAGCCCTTCATCCCTTCAGTGGGCTATTTAGGACATGTCCTGCAGGGCTGTGTCCTCTCTCTGCATGAACAGGCAGCCCAAGGAGATGGTAGGGATGAGGCTGGACCAGTGACAGGAGTCCCCTTGGAGGTGCTCAGCCCTTAGGCCAGTGGCTCATCCGTGGCTGCACAGCACAGTAGCTTGATGTAGGCAGCACTTCTCAAACATGAAGTCTGTGCCTCCTGCACCCAGCTCTCAGTGGGGGAAGCGCTGACACGTGGGAAGCACAGGCTGATGCTCTAGAGAGACCCCAGTCAGCCCGCCTGACTCCGTGTCTACCTCTGTGAGCTCAGGGTCCTGTCCATCAAAGGGCTGAGGAGGAGGCTGAGGTCCCCCATAGGCAGGGAGCCCAGCACCAGGCTGGGGGTGGTGGGGACCCATAAACAGCACCATCACCCCTGATCCTAATAAAGGCAGAGCCACCCCTGCTGCCCCTCTGGACCCCTGACCTAGCTGGGCCCCCCTACACCTGGGGTCGATGCTGCAAATGCTGGGTTTTCTCACTGAAGTTGTGATAGAAGGAGGCATGGGAGGTGATGTTTGTTGAGGCGCTGCTTTGTGACTGGTTCTGGGCTCCGTGCTTCACACATGTCATCTTTCACAGGCCTCCAGTGACCCCAGCCTGGCTCCTGAGCCCCTGCTCTGTCCTCCCCAGCAGACTCCTGGGAGCAACTCCTCAGAGAGCAGACCTGGGACAACCCAGGAGCCCTGCTGTCACCTATGGCTCTACTCATATCCGGGCAACTCCTGCCTCAGTCGTCTCCTCTGTGAAATGGGGACAATAGTCCCGACTCCGTAGCCACCATGGAAACAACTGGGCTCATGCTGATCTCTGCTCTAGCCTGTTCAGGCATCCGCATGGAGGTCACCGCCTCCTGCTCTTCTGCCCTCAGTTCTGAAAAGAGCAGGTCAGGGTCCACTCCAGGCAACAGGGAGAAGGGAGAGCTGTGCTTCTCAACACCCTTCGCCTTTCAGTCTCTTCTTTCCAAGCCCTTTAGCTGCCCCACTCTGCTTCTCCAGGTTAGTTCCCCAGCCCCTCTTCTCACCATCCACCCCCCACCTTCTCTCTGCTCCGTTGCTTCTGCCATCCTGTCCTGGGCCAGGGGGAGGGTGCACGTCCCCACATTGTCCTTCATCTCGGTTCACAGAACACATGCTCTTGTGCCCTTCTCAAGCCCTTGACATCCTGGGGACAGTCTGCTGCAGGGCAGGAGGCTCCATGAGTGACTCCGCCGTCCTGGGTGGTAGGAACCAGTCCCTGGAGACCAGGATAGACCCAGCAGGATGGCAGCGGGAGGAGAGGAAGGAGGAACAGCTTGTGGGGAGTCTCTAGTGTGTGTGTGGGGTGGGAGGGGAGTGCATCTGGCATGGCAGTCCTGGCTGGGATGTGCTCTCACCTGAGCCTGTGGGAAGACATTTGTGCGTCCCCTCCTGCCCCGAGGGGGCTGCGTGTGAACCTAGAAATGGGGAGGATGATGAGTGTGGTCAGGACCTCTGCTCCAAGGCTCACCACCCCCAATGCCTAAGCGGTTGACCCAGGAACAAGTGAGTGACCCCAGACTGATGCTTGTCAGGACTGAGAATGCAGGCTGCACTGTGCAGGTGCAGCCCAGCTGATGGTGTCTGTGAAGAAACACTGGCCTGTGGGAACATGTTTGGGGCTGTGTCTGGACCACAGGACACCAGGTTGAGCCCTGAACCCTAGCCCACCTCCCACCTGCCACCTGACTCCTTTCACCGGGGCCACGGACCCCGTCCTAGATGTGCCCAAGGACAGAGGAGTCATAGTCTGGAAAGCACTGCTCGGAGAGTTGAGTCCCTGGTTTATACACACAAGGCTTTCCCCCTGAAGTTTCCAGCCAGGATAAATCCAGTGTCATTTCCACATGGTGACCTGTCACCCATCTTCACCTCATCCTCATGTCTCCATCTCAACCCTGAGTTCTTCACTGTCCAGGTTACAAGGCCCCAGTTTCTTCAATACTTTCCCCTTATGTAGAACCTGACCCCATTTCCTTCTGCCCCACCACCCACCCCAATATTGGCCTCCTCCTCCCTTCTCTGCTCACTTTAATTTAGTCACATCTGCAAAGATCTTTTTCTTTTTTTTCAAATAAATAACATTCACAGGATACGGGAGTTGACAAGGTTATCTCTCCAAGAAATATTTTCCCAGCCTACCAGAGGGACTGATTGTTTTTAAGGAAATAGGTATTTTTAGACTATTTCCCAAGGGGAAATTCAATAAGAAATTAACAAGAGCAGAAAAGAAATTGCTAGATAAAAATGAAACTGACCTGAATCAACCTGTATGAATTTTTAGTGGACTGTTTCAGGAAAGTCAGTAGGCCAATTTTGTGTCAAAACCTTATTTTCTGTTATTCCCTTATCACCTCGATTAGCAAAAACACTGAAATATCCATGTAGATTGTGTAAAGTTCAAGTGTGGCAAGGAAACAATGTGGAAAAAAATATTTTAGGTAAATGTAAATTCATTAACTAAAGCCCAGATTGCAAATTTAAATTCTGAGAAACAGAATTTGGGGTAATAAACATCACAAGGGACAAGGAGATAGTTTTTGAATTGAGAAAGTGAACAAGAAGACATAACAAGCCCAAACATATATGCACCTAACTATATGGCCTTGGAATATATGAAGCAGGGCAGTCAGCAGAACTTTATAAAATATTTATTCATTTATTTGGCCTCATCAGGTCTTCGTTGCATCACGTGGGATCTTTGGCTGTGGTGCATGGAGTCTCTAGCTGATGCACATGGGCTTGCTAGTTATGGCATGCAGGCTTAGTTGCTTTGAGACATGTGGAATCTTACTTCCCCAACCAGGGATTGAACCCACATTCCCTGAATTGCAAGGTAGATCCTTAACCACGACCACCAGGGAAGTCCCCAGTAGAACTTTCTGCAATGATAGAAATATTCTATACCTGTCTTGTTCAATACAGTAGCCTCTAACAACATGTAGGTATATGGTGCTTGAAATGTGGCTGGTAGGACTGAGGACTTGCATGTTTCAATCTATTTAATTTTATTTAGTTAAAAATTAGGGGACTTCCTTGGTGGTTAAGACTCTGCACTTCCACTGCAGGGGGCACAGGTTCAGTTCCCGTTTGGGGAACTAAGATCCCACATGCTGCATGGCTTGGTTAAAATAAATAAATAAATAAAACAAAAGGATATGATTAAAAAAAATTAAATAGCCGCATGCATCTACTGTCCAATATACTGCACAGAAGAATTGAGTTCATGAAGTAAGTAACTCTGAAGTGATAATCACAAGTTTCTTCACATTAATAACCTTTACCCCTTTCTCTTTATTTCCTGTTCTGACTCCAAAACAGTTGGACCATTCGGACTGTTTGATAACAAGTTAACGTATCTCCTATTTACCTAAATGATTTCATACACTGTCACCGTGATTCACATTTTATCATGCTCCGGGCATTAAAAAGTATTTTCCCCTTTGGACCTTGTGTCAGTATTTGGATGTTCCTTTGGGTTGAAGTCAAGCAATAGTAAATGACCTTTTGCAAACTTATCATCTAGGTTCCCTTGACCCTTGGCTCGTCTCCAACTGTGACCCTCTCTTTCCCCTTACAGACACTAGCTGCCCCAGGAGAAACCTATATTTATCGTTTTTCCTTCTCTTTCTCTGTCTCCAATGCACTGGCTTCTGTCCTGAGAACTTCATAAAAAAGCTCTAAGCAAGGCTGTCAATGACTTTCAAATGGTCACATCCAGTGGACACTTTTCAGTGCTTATTTCATGTGATCTCTGCAGTATTTAACCAAAAGTTTATGTTTACATTTCTCTTGTCTTTCCTTAAAATGTTAATTTTATTTCAGTGCTTCTTAAGATTTGCCTGCCATGGAGACTACCTCCTGGGAATGCCCCCTGCTCCACCCCACCTGCCCCTGGGTGAAGATCACATGCTTCATCCCAGCCCAGGAGAGAGTGGCAGCAGTGGGGGGCCTTCCCCTGCGCCTCCCTCACAACTCCACTTTCCTGGCACCTCTGGCCCTGGTGACACTAGGGTGCTGGGTCTGAGGCTTTGTGGTTGAGGACAGGAGACTTGTGGGGTCTTCGCAGCCACCAGTTACTGCAAAGGGCTGCTGGTCTCAACACAGGGGAGCACATGGGCCCACACCATGCACACACATGTGCACTGAGCATACACACAAGGACACACCTTTCTGGAGAGGCCCCTTTAGGAGTTAGGGGGCCAGGATGTTGGCATTGAGGTGGGACCCCCCCCCATCTTGTGTCACAGTCTGGGCCACACCCCAAGGCTTTGATCCAGGTGTGGATGGGGAGTCAGTGGGAGGGGCTTCCAGAAACAAATTTGGGTGAGGGTGGAAATTGGCTGGACTCTTCAGTAGTCTAGACAAATTGGAGCAATTAGAATATGTGAATGTCTTTCTCACTTTTTTTTATTTTGCTTCTCTCATCGTTACATTGGGATTTAAAAGGGACATTGTGGATATAGGCGAGGGGACAAGCCTTTTCTCTATGACTGACATCAGGAACTGATGGGAACCAGAAGCTCCAGGGAATTTTTAAAAATTATATGCACTGATCTAGATCATATTATGCCTGAGTCTCATAGAACCAAGAAACAGCAGCAGAAAGCAATTGGCACACAGACACACACAAGTGTGTGTTCCCTTACACTCAAGCACTGCGGTTGCTTTGACAATGGAAGCAGCAACCCCCACCCCCACAAACCATCTGCCCAAGAAAATTTGAAAAGAAACTTTCCCCTTTAAGTACAGGGTTACCCAGTAATTTTTGCCCTCCTAATCAGAAGATAGGAAAAAAAAAAATCTCAGGCTAACATCGCCTTTAAGGCTGCAGTGGCCATGCTCTTCTCCCTGCAGAGGCAGGACAAGCTGTTTTGAACACTGGGGCAGGAGGGTCACATGGCTGCCCCTCACCAATGCTGCAAACAGGTGTCTTCAAGATCCCGGGGTTCTTCACCAGCTCCTTTTTTTGATTCCCTATAGAGTAGTTGGGATGGAAGGCATTCACCCCTGGCTTCTTCTAAGATACCCTTAGGCAGCAGGTGTTTAGTGAGCCTGCAAAAATTCTGGAGCCAATCTCAAAGGGGCTGAACACCAGGTGGGGACCTGGAATCCAGGGTCTCTGTTTTAAGATTTCTGACTGCTGGAAATAATTGACCTCTTGAGATTTTTTTTTTAATTGAAGGGAGGGCACACTGTACACCCGCCTTCCACTCAGATAATTGAGGCCCAATGCCTAGTTACCCCAGAGAAGGCAATGGCACCCTACTCCAGTACTCTTGATTGGAAAATCCCATGGACAGAGGAGCCTGGTAGGCTGCAGTCCATGGGGTCGCACAGAGTCGTACACGACTGCGAGACTTCACTTCCACTTTTCACTTTCATGCATTGGAGAAGGAAATGGCAACCCATTCCAGTGTTCTTGCCTGGAGAATCCCAGGGACAGGGGAGCCTGGTGGGCTGCCGTCTATGGGGTCACACAGAGTCGGACACAACTGAAGCGACTTAGCAGCAGCAGCAGCAGCCTAGTTACCCATGCCACCCCCAAACTCACACACACACACCATCTAAGGCACTGCCAGGGGTACAGACTTGCTTTGGTAACGAGGCCCCTCTGGATGTCCAGGGTGTGAACAGCCACACAGAGAGGTGTGTGCTGTGAAGTCAGCACCTTAGAAGGTGGGAGGGGGTGGTGGGCAGAGAAGGAAGAAATCTGATCTTGATTGATCAGCGGGAAAATGGGGAGAGGAGGTCAGGACATAGGAGACCAAGGATGATCAGAAAAGGGACAAAAGCAGAAAATGTAGAAAAGATGAGAGAAGCAAGAGAAAGACAAAACAGGGTGTGAGCAAACACATAAAACAGGACAAAGAGCATATGGAGAGAAGGAAACAGAAAAGAGAGAGAGATGAACGGGGAAGGATGTGAGAAGGGGAGCCAGGAAGACGACATCAGAGCTCAGTATAGAAACCTCTATTGACAAGAGGGCTGATCCTCAGTCCTTGACAAAACCTAGTGGGCTGAGATCACCAGGTCGGCCACGTAAATCAGCAGGTTGATGGCTGTCAGGATGGCCACAGCCTGTCGATGGTCCCTGCGGCTCCAGAGGCTCCAGCGGTCGGTGAGCCTCAACATGTACAAGACCCAGAATCCCTTGGGCTTGCCCTCAATCTCCTCATCTACTGGGTAGAGCCACCAGAGAACCAAAGCAGTGGAGTAGAGGAGGACGGAGAGCAGGGTCAGCTGGACAGGCAGCCTGTACTCCCAGTTGCCTAGGTTCAACAGCGTGGCCACAATTGCCTGGATAAAGCAGATCCAATAGATGGCCAGACACCACTCATGAGCTGGCTCCTTCAGGTGCCGGGAGGTGTTGCTGATGAAGGTGAAGATGACACAGGCCACAAACATCTCCAGCACCTTCAGCACGCCCTGCATGGTGTACACAGCGCAGGTGAGGTCTTTGAGCTTGTAGCAGTTCCACGTGCAAGACAGTTCTACACCATAAAGGAAACACGTAATGTAGGTGAATGATAGGGCAGCGTTGACCCTGTCTATGAAAGGGTCATAAGGCAAAAACTGGTGTCTCCGGATAGACTGGACGACGAACGGTGAGAGACAGACGTGGGCGGCGAAGCAGGCATCTGTGAGGGGCATGTGGTACGAGAAATGAAAGTGGGACTGGATATAACATAATTCAGCTATGACTATGATGAGGCTTATGGGCAAAGAGAGGAACCAGATGAGCATGGCCCAGATATTTATGTCCCCGTAGCCCCTCTTCCGAAAGCCAGAAGTCACCAGCCAGAAGGCCACACAGCTGGAGAACAACTGCAGCAGGCGGAAGCAGAACCACACCAAGGCCAAGTAGTCCTGGTCTGTGGATGTGGACCTGGTGGCCATGGTGCTGTGATGGTCAGGCAGGTCACGGTCACTGGTTGTGGCAGTGGTCCTCACTGAAGATCCACCAGAGAAAGATCCACCAGATCTGGAGACGGATTGAGTCAGATGCCTGAAAACGACCCAGGGCCCTGTGAAGGCTGAGGCTCAGGACCTGTAGAATTAGAATCAATGACTCAAGACACTTGGGTAACAGCATAGCCACTCCAGAATGATTCTCCCCACACATCAATGGTGGCTTTTTCGGGAGACTTGTTTTATCCTAAACTCACAGCTAGACTGAGGGTGGCATCAAAACTGTGTATATATTTTTATCTCTTTGTGCTGCTGCTGCTGCTGCTTCTAAGTCACTTCAGTCGTGTCCGACTCTGTGCGACCCCATAGACGACAGCCCACCAGGCTCCCCTGTCCCTGGGATTCTCCAGGCAAGAATACTGGAGTGGGTTGCCATTTCCTTCTCCAATGCATGAAAGTGAAAAGTGAAAGTGAAGTCACTCAATTGTGTCTGATTCTTAGCAACCCCATGGACTGCAGCCTAACAGGCTCCTCCATCCATGGGATTTTCCAGGCAAGAATACAGGAGTGGGGTGCCATCACCTTCTTTGTGTTAGGTGCCATTATTTAAAGGAATATAGAGTATGCTGCTTCTTTTCTATAATCACAAACCTTCATGATTCTCAAAATTGAAAAAGAATTTAAAAAAAAAGTTTGGTAGCAAATTTTGACCTGAACAGACCTGAGACAATTAACAATTTTTGTTTATTTCAATGAAAGTGAATGTTCAAAAGTACAGTTGCCAAAATGAATGTGTTTGATCACAAATTGTTTTTAGACACCAGTGGGGTGTGATGTCACATAGAGTAGATGTACCGTGTTACTAGTCGGAAGCAGAAAGTTTCTGAATTCAGAAACATATCTGTCCCAAAGGGACTTCAGAAAAAAGATTATGGATTGTAGTCTTTTGGAGGACGTGTCCCAGCCTGTCCCCCCTGCAGCATCACTAGAAGGAGCTGATATCTGAGGGGACACAGCCCCAACCAGAGGAGGGCAGTTTCAGGGGTGAACAGGGAGGAGCCATGAGGTGAGAGCAAGGCCGTGGGAACAGAATGACATGGGAAGTAGGGACTGTTGTGAATCCCCTCCACCCATTTTTGTCTCAACTTGTGACTCTTCCCCACTGGGGAGGGGAGATCTCAACCCAGCGTGACTCCAAGGACGAGTGTCTTGGAGAAATCACAGAACAAATTAACATAATGTTTGGCTCATAAGCTCCAAAGCAGCCATCCATGTGCCAGTCTGGAAAGATCTAGGAGCAGTCCTACCTGTGTGGGTTTTCCTGGCCTGGGAGACGAGTCAGCAGCTTCCAAGCTGGGAAGAAGGGATTGGAAATGAACAAGGATGCTGTGTCTGATGCTGATGGGGAGTCTTCCAGGGCATCTCAGGGAGGGGGTGAGGATGGATGGATGATTACCCCCTTTTAAGGGCAGGAGCTGAAAGAGGAGGCCCCTGCAGGACCCCTGGGAGGGGCCAGCCCTGAGGATGCACCCAGGACTTGGGGGGGGAGGGTGAGGGGCAGAGTGGAGATGACTGGGGGGACCCCAGGGTCCCAGTGGCCCTGAGGCAGCCCAGTAGGGGTCTTCAGACCCAGAAGAGATGCAGGCATGGAGCCAACCTTCCCATGGAGGAGGGGACTGGACTGGAACTGAGACAGAACAGGGGCCTGAAGGGGTTTCAGGCTGTGACAGGGACACGTGGCCAGAGTGGCAGGGACTCTGGAGACCACAGAATTGCCCAGGTCACCTGCCCAAGACAGTCCCGCCAGCCAGGGCTGCAGTCCTGCTCACACAGGGGCTCCTCCAGGGTCCAGTGTTGGGGGAGTGTGCCTCTCCCCGCCTGCCCCCTCCTCAGGGACAGCCGCCCTGTTTCCAAGGGACTATTTGCTGAGAGGTCCGCAGGGCGGAAGGGCCAGCATCCTGAGCCCCAGCCAGCTTCCTACCATCAGGGGCCTTGTCACCTTGCTGATAATAAACCCTGGGACAAGCTGAGGCTGGAAAGAGAAACACAAAGCAAAGCCTGAGAACCTTCCTGGACTCACAAAGCTCCTTGAGCCCCAATCGCCAGTGGAGCCCTGGAGCCTGCTAGCCTCCCAGTGGGCACTGCCAAGGGTGGGGAGGGGCACTGGCGTGAGGAAGGCTGGGGGTGTCATGCTCTCTGTACCCCAGTTTGATCCCGGATTAATTACCTGAACTCACCCTGAGATTCCACCTAAGACTAAAAGACAACTTTGGATCCTTCTCATGTCACAGAGGGAGGGCTTGGGGAAGGAGAGGATGAGGTTCTTGCTGTGTGACCCTGGGTCAGGCTTGTGCCCTCTCTGGGCCTCAGTTCCCCCACCTGGAAATCAGCAGCTTTGCCTGAGTCTCCCCAGCAGCCCCTCCTCCACTCTAATCTGTGATCCTGGACATGGTGTCCCCCGTCCGAGTACAGCCTGGATGTGGCTGAGCCCTGCCTGCCCAGCAGCCAGACGTGTGGACTGGAAGACAGGGAACCAGGAAGGTCATGGTCAGGACAGAGGAAGGAGGAGGAGGTGCCAGAAGGGCAAAGAAGGTAGAGGGGAGAGATCGTGGGAGATCCCTCAGAGCTGGATGAACCTGGGCAAGTTACTCACCAGAGCCTTACTTTCGCCATCTGTGCAGGGGGCTTAAGTATCTACTTTACATTAATTAAATGTATGGAAGCATGTGAAGGGCTTATCAGAGCCCTGGTGCATGGCACACTCAACCCATGCCATTTACCTGTCCCCCTCCGCCTCAC
Organism: Bubalus bubalis; assembly: GCF_019923935.1. Taxonomy (NCBI): domain Eukaryota; kingdom Metazoa; phylum Chordata; class Mammalia; order Artiodactyla; family Bovidae; genus Bubalus; species Bubalus bubalis. Next base: position 50,312,150 of record NC_059176.1, read on the forward strand.
AAAGGACCCAGAAGGCCCTGGCCCCACTCTGGACATCAGCACATGCAGCTTGATTTGCTGCAGATCAGGGGCTGCAAACCAGCTTGGACTGGAGGTGGTCCAGGGGTGTGTTTGGTTTCCCTTCAGAAAGCGATGGTAGAGAATCAACATTATTTTTTTCCTCAAGTGTTTGGTAGCTGCACAGTGCTCCAATTTCACATGAAAATCCAGATTTCCAGCTCCTTTGCAAGCCTCAGGAGATCCGGTTTCACTGGGCTGCATTCCCTAAAAAGGGGGTCACTGGAGCTCAGCAGCTGCTGTCTCCTTTATATTGTTTTCATTCTCTGTTTAATTTTCTATATTTTCTTTTTCTCATGTATAACTGAACTGACAAAAATTAGGACTATGATCATCTCCCATGTGCCTGTTTTCCCCTCTTGGGTGTGGCCAGGCTTCCAGCCTGCTCACAGAAGCATCTACCCCTCCATTCAGGAAGCATCCGTGTCCTCAACCTCATGTACAGCCTTCAGCGCATTTCACATGCTCTGACATCACATTTGGACATGTGTGTACATATATGCACACAAGTTTATAAGGCATATCTGTATATCTTTTCCAGTTTTATACACATGAGACCATGTCATGCACACGGCATCTTGTTTTTCACCACCCTTTTGAGGTGCAGCTGGTCCTTTCCAGGGGCCCTAGTCCTCTCCATCCCCTTTACTTATTTCCTTCCCTCCTGGCTCCTGTGGGTGTTTGGACTAACCTGCCTTCTCTAGATCAGTTGACCCTCCCCTGTGAGTCTCAGACACTGGGGGACACAGGATATGACCAGGGGTCCTGGGATCCACTTGACCACCATGCTCTAGAGTAGGAGGTCAGCAAGCTTTTCTGAAAACTTAAAAAAAAAAATATGACAAAGAATTTATTTTTCATTTCTGGAAATTCATCTTGAATTTCTAGGGCTACTGCAGCAAATCATCACAAGCCTGATGGCTTAAAACAGCAGTGTATTCTCTCACAGTTCTGGAGGTCAGAGTTTTGAAACAAGGTGTCAGCAGGGCTGCTCTGTCTCTGATGCCCAGGGAAGGGTCCCTCTTCACCTCTTAGCTTCTGGAAGCCCCTTAGCCATGTTACCCAACTCGGGCTTGTCTGCTTATCCCTCAAGAAGCCAAACATTGAGAGACCAGTGTCGGGAACAAGGTGCTGCACCTCCACTGTGAACATGATCATCGCCCATGTCTGTGCATCAGCCTACAGTGGGGGCGCGGGTCGGAAAAAAATACTAATGAACGTTTCTACCATTTTTTCTGGATCACCTGTGTACGGAGGACTGGTGTTTTTATGGTTTAGTAGGTTCGAGGTGGAAAACAAAGTCCAATGATGGCCAACTGGCTGTCCTCTGGCACTCAGACCTCCTGCAGAGAACCGTCTTGTTGGAAATCTACCCTCCCCCTCCCCTCCCCCTGTAGTGGACACACCCTGACCAAACTGAGTGTCCTGTCAGGTCTTAAAGGAAGAAACTATTTCAGATCCATTTTTTCTCATGCTGGGCAGCGGGTGGAGTGGGGGGTGCCCCAGGTTAGAACTCCCCTGGTGTTAGAACAATAGAACTCTTCTTCGGTCCAGAGACTGGGGGAAAGGGGTGCAGACCTAGGAAGCCCCTGCCTGGGGCATTAGAATAGGAACCACATAGGTGGGGGAAATTCAGATCCATAAGAAGCTGATCCCCTCTTCTCCCTCCCTCGCCTGCAAAGACTCGTCTGTAAAGGGGGCAGGCTTTTCACAGTTTAGTTTCCATTTTGCCTTTAATTTAGTGCCCTTGTTGGAAGAATTTTGCCTTTCAGTGCCCTGTTACTGTTACTATGGAGTAACAGGAAGGCCTGCACATGGAGTTCCCTCCCACTTACCGGATCTTTGACAAATTAGTTCTAACTCCAAACAGTGGAGGAATTTAGAGACCCATTCAGGGGCCACCATTCTTCAGAATCAAAAGCAAACTGGGCCAGTCTGTATTGCAATTTAAAACAAGACTTTTTTAAAACAAGGTCATAGCTCTAGTTTTGCCAACCTGCCAGGATGTGTCCAGTGGACTTCTACAAAGTCTAGAAGTCCACTGGATGGATGTAGGCCCCTGACTTCACTTCACCCACTCCCCTGGAACAGATTACAAACAAACATGCAAATTCCCCCTTGGGTAGAGACTGGTACAGAGTCACAGAAAAGCCAGGTCCCACTCCTGTTCTGTCCAAATTGACCCCAAAGTTCCAAAGGGCAAAGAATATTCCCAAACAGGTGGGAAGGGGGCTTCCAAGGTACACACCCCTCTACTCACTCAGTCAACAGCTCCGCAGCTCCTTCAGAGGCCGGTTTCCTTCTCTCAACAGAAAGTGAAAGCAGGCTGTGAGGAAGTGTTAGGGGAAGCATGCTGATTGAAACCGCCCACCCTGGCCAGGCACTAGCCCACCCTGGCCAGGCACCATAGTAACCGTTTGCTTGAGTAGTTTTAGGACAGGAGGTCCTGGTAAGGAACAGGGAACTAATAAGCCTCCACCAACCAGAAGAGTTTGGGAAAGGTCAAAAGGAGACACCACCTGTCCGACCACCTCCCAGAATCCTTCTCTCTGGCATCCATCTTGCCTGAACAAGGCACCACCAGGAAGGACTCTGAGTCAGAATGATTGGCTAAGGACAACCTGGAAACTAATCCCATCACCATAAAACCCGAGACTGCGAGCCATGTGACAGAGCAGTTCTGGGTTCCCTTACCCTCCTGCTCTCTGCCCGCGTGCCCTTTCCCAATAAAATCTCTTGCTTTGTCAGCACATGTATCTCCTCAGACAATTCATTTCCAAGTGTTAGACAAGAGCGCAGTTTCGGGCCCTGGAAGGGGTCCCCCTTCCTGCAACAGAAGGACTAGGGAGGGACGGGGCAAGTTTGGAAACTAACACATTTGGCAGCTACTGGCACAGCCCGGTAGATCCTCGCCGGGAGCAAATGGCACCTCGACCTCAGACGCACCGCCCTTGTCGCCCCGGAGGAGGGGGCGGGGCCGGAGCCCCAGGGACATGACTGCTGCCTGGATGGCCAACATTGTCACCCAGCTCAGAATAAGAACTCAGTATTGAGAAACAAGTGTTGAGTAAAAGAAAAGTAGCTTTATTTTAAGGAAGATGCAGCCGGGGGAGAAGGCAGACCACTGTGCAAAAGAACCAGCTCGCAGCACTCCAAGGTTGAGCCGGGATTTATACAAGGAGGGAAACAGGAAAGGGATGCAGGCTGTAGGCTGCATTGCTGGAGGTGCTCTGTGCTTCTGTTTTTAGAGACTTTACATTAACCACGAGACACCTTTCTGGCTTTTAAACTTGAGTGTGGTCCTTACATTGTCCAGATCAGTGGGTCATTATTCTACAGGTCACTGGTCATATATTTCTAGAGAAAGAAGAGCTAAGATAGAAACAGACAAAAACAGGCAGATCAACACAGTCCATTTTTTGGACTCATCAAACAGATCAAAACAGATAAAAACAATCCATCAAACTCTGGAGCTGTGTTTAACTATTCATAAGACTTTGGCTGTAAAACAAGCAAGGTTTTAACTCTGTTGATAGTGTCTGACCATCACCATCACTACGGCAGGAAGCTGGCTGGGGCTCAGGGTGCTGGCCCTTCAGCCCTGGGGGCCTCTCAGCAAATAGTCCCTTGGAAACAGAGCAGCTGTCCCTGAGGAGGGGGTGGGCTGGGAGGGGCCCCACTCCCCCGACACACTGGATCCTAGAGGAGCCCCCGTGTGAGGCAGGACTGCAGCCCTGTCTTGGGCAGGTGACCTGGGCAATTCCATGGTCTCCAGGGTCCCTGCCACTCTGGCCACATGTCCCTGTCACAGCCCTGAAACCCCTTCAGGCCCCTGTTCTCCTCTCTCAGTTCCAGTCCCAGTCCCTCCTCCATGGGGAATGTTGGCTCCATGCCTGCATCCCTTTTGGGTCAGAAGACACCTACTGGGCTGCCTCAGGGCCACTGGGACCCTGGGATCCCCCCAGTCATCTCCACTCTGCCCCCACACCAGTCCCGGGTGCAACCTCAGGGCTGTCACCTCTTAGGGGTCCTGCAGGGGCCTCCTCTTTCAGCTCCTGCCCTTAAAAGGGGGCTGATCATCTGTCAATCCCCACCCAGTCCCTGAGATGCCCTGAAAGGCCCCCCATCAGAATCAGACACAGAATCCTTGTTCATTTCTAATCCCTTCTTCCCAGCTTGGAAGCTGCTAAGCAGTCTCCCAGGCCAGGAGAATCCTCATTCAGTTAGGACTACTTCTAGATCTTTCCAGACTCCCATCTGGATGGGTGGATGTTTTGCAGCTTAAGAGTCAGACATTATGTTAGTTTATTCTGTGGTTCTTCAAAGACGTTCCACTTTGGAGTCATGCTGGGTTGGGGGGCTCCCCTCCCCAATGGGGAAGAGTCACATGTGAAGGCAAAATTGAGGGAGGGGATTCACAGCAGTCCCTACTTCCCACATCATCCTGTCCCCACGGCCTTGCTCTCACCCCAGGGCTCCTCCCTGTTCACCCCTGAGGCTGCCCCCCTCTGGGTGGGGCTGCGTCCCCTCAGACGGCAGCTCCTTCTAGTGATGCTGCAGGGAGGACAGGCCGGGACACTGTGTCTTAGTTTGCTGTGGAAGGAGGCCGTGGCCCTGAAGGCATGTCCTGGGTCCCAGAGCCCTGAGGCTTGGTCCTGGGCTCCCACCCATGGGCCTTGCTGACATGTGGGCTGTAGAGTGAAGTGCTCAAACCATGGCTTTGGCATTGCTATCTGGGTTCCCACTCCTCAGCTTTTAACCTCAGGGAAGTCACTTGAGTCCTCCAGCCTTAGTTTTCTCGTTTGTAAAATGGGGTTAGCAGTATAATCTACAGTCTCTTTTCTACAGTCTCAATTCTGGAGTCAGGATTGAGATATGCTCCAGAATTCAGAGATTTTTAGCACTAGACAGATAACCTGGTGCATCCACTGTATATGACATAACACTGAAAGCTCTTTGCAATTAAACACATTAGTATTTGTGCAACTGCCTAAATTGAACTTTCACACTAAGTGAAATAAATGCATGCATGCTTGCTAAGTTGCTTCAGTCGTGTCCGCTTCTTTGTGATGCTATGGACTATAGTCCCCCAGGCTCCTCTGTCCATAGGATTCTCCAGGCAAGAATACTGGAGTGGGTTGCCATGCTCTCCTCCAGGGGATCTTCCCAACCCCAGGATAGAATCTGCATCTCCTGAGGCTCCTGCATTGCAGGCGGATTCTTTACCCTTGAGCTATGGGGGAAACCCCAAGTGAAATAAAGATCATTAATTATCTCGTGTATGTTTAGGTCAAATTCTTTTACCAAATGAATTATTTAATACTTTAATTTTCTTTCTTTTTTTTTTTTGTTTTTTGTTTTTTGTTTTTTTTACATATAAGAATGCCCTTTTATTTTTTTTTAATTTTATTTTATTTTTAAACTTTACATAATTGTATTAGTTTTGCCAAATATCAAAATGAATCCACCACAGTTATTATTTAATACTTTAATTTTCAAAGCCTGAAAGGCTTGGGATGTCAGATAAAGGCCATCCTACTCTTTCTGTAGATAATGACACAGTTCAAAGGGCAAAAATATGTTCATGGTTTGAAGCCAGACCCAACCCAGCTGGGAGTTTTGGGATAAGACAAGTCTCCTGACAAGGCCAAGGCTGATGGGTGGGGAGAACCCTTCTGGAGCAGCTGTGCTGTTACTCGAGTGTCTGAGCCATTGGTTCCAACTCCACAGATCCCGAGCCTCAGCCGTCACAGGGCCCTGAGCCTTTCCCTGGCAACTGACTTAATCCGCCTCTGAAGCTGGATCTTTCTCCGGTGGGTCCTCAGCCACAACCACTCTCATACTGAAGGTGAAGGTGACCTGCATGACCATCGTGACCTCCACGTAATCGTCCTGAGGCCTGGACTTCTGGGCCATCATGGACTACTTCCTCCGAACACTGCAGCTGCTCTCCACCTGCGTGGCCATCTCACTAGTGGGCAGCCTGGACAGCTGGACGGTGCCCACAAGTACCTGGTCCTTTGTTATCTTGTGCTTCTGCTTCGTGGTGACCTTCATCATTCTCATAATTGAATCACTGGCGCTTCATTACTGCTTCCCCTTCTCCTGGGGGGACTTTCTCCTCTGCCATGCCTGCTACCTCGCCCTCTTCTGCCTCTTGGTCTCCATCATTTACCCCACCACCTATGTCCAGTTTTTGTTTTACACCCCCTCCCGGGACCGCACCATCGCTGCTACTGCGTTCTGCTTCATTTCTACTGTGTCTTATGCCACCGAAGCAATCTGGATCTTGGGCTGGCCCCAGACAGGTGATTTCACTGGCTATACAGGCAGCTTGCCATTCCTCCTCAAGATGCTAGAGACACTGGTGGCCTGTGTCATCTTACCCTTCATCAGCAATCCCTACCTGTACATGGACCATCCATTGCTGGTGTCGTGCGTGGCTGTGTACTCCATCTGCTTCATCCTGGGGATCGTGACCATCCTGTTGAACCTGGCTAACTGTGAGAACCGACTGCCCATCTCCTCCTCCATGTTCCATCTGGTGCTGAGCCTGCTGTCTGTCCTTCTCTACATTGGTGCTCTGGTCCTCTGGCCGCTCTACCAATTTGATGAAAAGTTTGGCGGGCAGCCCGAGAGGTCCAGGGATGTGAGCTGTCAACACAGACTTACCAACTATCTTTGCATCTGGGACCAGCGACTGGCTGTGGCCATCCTGACAGCCATCAACCTGCTGATTTACGTGGCCGACCTGGTGTACTGGGCTCGCCAGGTTTCTGTAGGGACTGAGGACCAGCCCGGGGACTCCTGATCACCTCTGCTCACAGGAGGTATCTTTACCGACCTCTGACATCCTCTTCCTGGCTCCCTCTCTCTCTCCTTACATCCTTCCCCATTTATCTCACTCTCCTTTCTGTTCCCTTCTCCTCTTCTGCTCTGTCTCCCTCCTGTTTTCTTTGGTTTTCCACATTCTGTTTTGCCTCTTTCTCTTGCTTCTCTCATCTTTTCTACATTTTTTACTTTTTGTCCCTTTTCTGGTCATCCTTGGTTTTCTCATCTCCTGTGTCCTGACCACCTCTCCCCATCTTCCTTCTTCTGATCCATCAGGACCTGAGACTCCTTCCTTCTCTGCCGACCGCCCCCTCCTGCCTCCTGAGGTGCTGACTCCACGGCACACAGCCCTCTGTGCAGCTGTTCACACCCTGGGCCTCGGGAGGGGCCTCATTGCCAAAGTGTGTCTGTCCCCCTGGGGGTGCCTTAGTTAGTGTGTGGGGTGGATTTGGGGTGTGATTGGTAGCTAAGGATCAGGCCTCACTTTGTCCTCATGGAGGGGGTGGTACACTGCACCTTTCCTTTAAGTTAAAAAAATAAAGCTCTGGAGATCAATAATTTCCCTTAGGCAGGAGTGCTAATGCAGAGACTTGGATCCCTAGGCTCCCCTTGGGGCTCTGTCCCACCTGAGATTGGCTCTGGAGTTTTTACTGACTTACTGAAACCCACTGTCTATAGGCCTGTGGACAAAAAAATATTGTGAATCATTTCTGTAAACCATGACCGCTGCTGGCCATCCAGCCTTCAGCCACTGCAGTAGCCCCCAGTGGGGCAGCCCGAGGGGAATTTGCGATGGAGAAAGACAGGGCACTGGCTGTAGATCATTACGATGCATAAGAAAGGAATAATTCTAATGTGCTCAGACTCCTGCACCTTCTGGTCCCGAGAAAAACACTAAAGCTTGAGATATCAGTTTTTGTGATTAGTGATAATCCTTTGATGTTTGACCACATGTTTCCTTTTTTTTTAAGCAAAAACTCCCATGTATCCTGGCCCCCTTTCACCTCTTTGGAACAGTTCTGCAGAGTGATCTGTGAGGTGTCTCCCAAGCTATAGTCTCCAGTGAGGTCTCCAAATAGAATATAACTCACAACTTAGATTGTGAGGTTTCTTGTTTTTTCTTTTCCCTTCAGTCAGCAGTTTTGGTGACTGATGAAGGAGGAAGCAACAGTTAGAACTGGACATGGAACAACAGACTGGTTCAAAATAGGAAAAGGAGTACATCAAGGCTGTATATTGTCACCCTGCTTATTTAACTTCTATGCAGAGTACATCATGAGAAACGCTGGACTGGAAGAAACACAAGCTGGAATCAAGATTGCCGGGAGAAATATCAATAACCTCAGATATGCAGATGACACCACCCTTATGGCAGAAAGTGAAGAGGAACTAAAAAGCCTCTTGATGAAGGTGAAGGAGGAGAGTGAAAAAGTTGGCTTAAAGCTCAACATTCAGAAAACGAAGATCATGGCATCCGGTTCCATCACTTCATGGGAAATAGATGGGGAAACGGTGGAAACAGTGTCAGATTTTATTTTTCTGGGCTCCAAAATCACTACAGATGGTGACTGCAGCCAAAAAATTAAAAGACACTTACTCCTTGGAAGGGAAGTTATGACCAACCTAGATAGCATATTCAAAAGCAGAGACATTACTTTGCCAACGAAGGTTCGTCTAGTCAAGGCTATGGTTTTTCCTGTGGTCATGTATGGATGTGAGAGTTGGACTGTGAAGAAGGCTGAGTGCCAAAGAATTGATGCTTTTGAACTGTGGTGTTGGAGAAGACTCTTGAGAGTCCCTTGGACTGCAAGGAGATCCAACCAGTCCATTCTGAAGGAGATCAGCCCTGGGATTTCTTTGGAAGGAATGATGCTAAAGCTGAAACTCCAGTACTTTGGTCACCTTGTGGGAAGAGTTGACTCATTAGAAAAGACTCTGATGCTGGGAGGGATTGGGGGCAGGAGGAGAAGGGGACGACAGAGGATGAGATGGCTGGATGGCATCACTGACTCAATGAACATGAGTCTGAGTGAACTCCGGGAGTTGGTGATGGACAGGGAGGCCTGGCGTGCTGCGATTCATGGGGTCGCAAAGAGTCGGACACGACTGAGCGACTGATCTGATCTGATCTCAGTCAGCAGTTTTGGTGACTGATGAAGGAGGAACCCAGAGCAGTCTTCTCCTAACTCTACAATACACTGGAGACTGGGTACCTTTTGTGCCCATCTGCCTCCTCAGAGAGTCCAGATGAATATGGGGGAGGTTATTGGATCACCTGTTATTGGGTAATGATGCAAAGTTTGATTTGGCGCTATTAAACTCTTCCCTGGAGGGGTAGGTTTTCCTCGGCACTTAGTTCAAGAAGCAGTACCTGGGCTATTCTCAGGAGAAAGACACTAGGAAGATTTTGCTCAGTGGAAACACACTGAGTGATATGAAATGAAATCCATATTTGAATGGCAAGAGGAGAAAAGATTAAATATAAAATTTTCCTTTCCCTGTTTGGGCTTCCTCCCTCCCCTTATTGGGTATTGCGCATCTGCATTAACCACGCCTCCTAAGTAGATAACATTCCTTCTTTATCATATCAAGGATCACAGCTTCTTAGGAGATAACCTTTCTTCTCCTAAGGGGCCACAATGACCACCGCACACTTTGTTGAGCTGATCTGGATCATGTTAAGTGTCAGTAACACCTCGCTTGATGGATAACTGTTTGTCTCAAAAGTATAACTGTGCTTTGACCTCCTGGGTAGAACATTCGCAGAGTGTTCTGAAAGACGGTCTCCTAGGTTATAATTCCCAGACTGGCCCAAATAAAAGTTTCCACTTGTTTCTTAGACTGTCTGTCAATTAATTTTTTTCATCACAATGGGTTATTTTCAGATGAAAAACACAGAGAAGTGCCTACAGAATTATATCTACAAGGTCTTGCTTAATTGGAAATTAAAGGAAACATCACCCCAAAATGGCCAAATTGGTGTTCACTGGACTTTGCAAAATTAATTAGTTTTGCATGTGCAGCTAGAAGAACCAGCTTGATAAAATATCTTTTTAGAATTCTGACCCTAAAGGATCAAAAGCCCTTTAGAAGGATCTTGCATTTCTCTTCCTGCATCTTTGATACATAAACATAACTGATCTTCTGAGGCTTTTTTTCCCCTGTATTTTAAGAGTCGCTACTGTCCAGAAGGAGCACATGGCAGCCAGTCAAATAGATTAGAATTTTAAGGAGATTTTTTGGTCTGGCTGTGTCAACACTCGTAGCCCATGAGTGCTCTTTGTCACCTTCACCTGTGAGGTATAGCTATCTGCCTATACAGTGAAAGCCCTTTACTTTTTCAGACCACTTTTGAAAGAAAGCTTTCTAGGTCTTGTGAAGGCTATATCCTCTTCTGGGGGCACCTCTTGTATCTTCTTGGTTTGAGTCACTATTAAAATCACTACTCATCAATGGCCAAACAACAACAGATTTTATTTTCTTGGGCTCCAAAATCCCTGCAGATGGTGACTGCAGCCATGAAATTAAAAGCTGCTTACTCCTTGGAAGGAAAGCTATGACAAACCTAGACAGCATATTAAAAAGCAGAGACATCATTTTGCTGACAAAGGTCCATATGGTCAAAGCTCTGGTTTTTCCAGTAGTCATGTATGGATGTGAGAGTTGGACTATAAAGAATTTCTTATATTTCCTGTATGAATATAATGGGGCATATTGCCATTTATGAAAATAGAATTTCCTATATTTCATGTATAAACATATAGGGGCATATTTCATATACATAAATAAAATGTCCCATATCTCATGTATGAAAATACATAAAATTTCCTATATTTCATATATGAGAATAAAATATGGGTGTATAGTTCATATATGAAAATAGAATTTTCCATAGTTCATACATGAGCGTATGAGCAGTTCTAAAGCTTCTGATTTAGTAAATCAGTCCAGGAACCACAGTGAAAATCATTGTGCCTTTTGAGTAATGCTTTTAGAGACTTGAGATAATTGTTCTAACTCAAGTACACTGTCTTACATCTCAGTATATACATACAAAAGTCTTAATTTGAAATAGTAAGATTTCTAAGTGACTCTATTTTAGATTATTGTGAACTGAAATAAAAATGTAGGCATCAAAAATAACGCTAAAATGTTTTATCAGAGAACACTGACAAAAGCAACTCAACTTAAAAAAAAACAAACATATTTATCCTCTAGTTAGATTTATTGACTTGATTAATCAGTTCTTCAGGAAGCAAAAATTAAGAGAGTAAATCTACTTTATGTGATTTTTAAAAATCTCATCAGTTAGTTTCTTGATAGCATCTTTTACTTTTAAAAATTTCCCCTTTTTATTTTACTATTTTTTTTCTCTTGATCCTTTTTTGTATTTACAGCTAGCCTTCAACTATTTTTTTAATCAAGTACAGTTAATTTACAGTACGATATTTGTTTTCAGTGTACAAAATGCTCATTCAATGTTTTTACTGACTATACTCGATTTAAAGGTATTACAAAATAATGCCTATATTTCCCTCTGCTGTCTGCTGTGTGCTTGTAACTTATTTATTTCATATTCAGTGGTTTGTGTCTCCTAACCCCCTACCCCTGTATTGGCCCTCCCACCTCCCTCTCCCCACTGGTAACCATTAGTTCTCTGTATCTGTGAGTCTGTTTCTGTTTCACAGATAATTTTATTTGTGTCATATTTTAGGTTCCACATATACGTTTTCTCACATGGTATTTGTGTTTCTGACTTACTTCGCCTTCTATGATAATCTCAAGGTTCATGTTGCTGAAAATGGCATTATTTTAATCTTTTCTTTATTTCATATATGAAAATATGAATGGATATTCCATACATGAAAATAGAACTTTCTAGATTTCATTTATGGAAATATGGGTGCATATTTCCATATATGAAAATAGAATTTTCTAGATTTCCTGTAAGACAGTATGGGTGCATATTTCCATATGTAAAAATTGATTTTTTATATTTCCTATTTGAAAATAAAATTTCTTATATTTTCTATATGAAAATATGGATGTATATATCTATATATGAAAATCTAATTTTCTGCATTTCCTGTCTGAAAATATGTGTGCAGATCCTAGGGTTAGCTCTCTTGATAATTTTTTTTTTCTGGCATTTGGAGACAGTCACTGTGGGTGTTGCCATTGTCCTTTCCCAAGACAGAGGAGGGGCATTCCCTCCCTTCCAGCTGCTACCCTGCATTTATTGTTTGTAGATTTTTGATGGTGGCCCTTCTGACTGGTGGGGATTGAGTCCTTATTGTCATTTTTGATTGTCATTCCTGAGGTAATCACAGATGCTGACGTCTTCTGCGGTGGAGATTTAGTGTTTTGGGTTTTTCCCCCTCCCTGAAATCGTGGAAGGAAAATTTACCTGTGGTAAGTGGCTTCTAGAAAGTTGGTTGTGTTTGGAATTTTTTTTGGCAGTACTTGCCCCAGGACATTTCTTGAGGATAGCTGTCATGAACAGCCCGCCAGGCTTTCTGAATTGGAGGTGCCAGTGAGCCCCGGCGGTCGAGTTGAAGTTACAGGAAATGTCCACAAGGCGGCAGCCGTTTCTCACGCCCGCCTCTGGACCCTCCAGTAAGGAAAGCCGAGGGAAAGTTGGGTTCCTGGGATGTGAATTGGAGTGGACTGTGCCTGACCAAACACTTAAGGGTTGGTGGCTCAGTACTTCTCCCCGCTAAAGCTTCACAACCCTCCGTTCCACTGTCCCATCCGGGGCCACAGCGTCCTACTGAGGGTGCTGAGGTGCCAGGAGGCAGCACTCTCAGGAAAGAGGCTTGAGTTGCCTCATCAGCACCAGGAGATGTGGAGGCTAGGTGTCTGTTGCCCTCAAGGTCCTCCAGACCTTGATCCCATTTGGGACTCTGGTCCCAGCCAGAACACAGCAGACGGTAGGCCTTTAAAAAGGGTTAACCGAAGGGCACTGTGCCAGGCTGTGTGGACCCCACCCCAGTCCAGCAGTGGGACTGAAGGCTGCTCAGCCTCCAGAGATGGGATAGCATGCCACGTCAAGGAAGCTGGAGATAACAGAGTAGGCACCACTTTTCTTTCCTTTTCTTCAACATCTTGCCAATGCTACCTTGCAGTATAGTTGATTTGCAATGTTGTGATCGCTGCCAGGGTACAGCCACCTGGTTCAGGCAGGACGTATCCATGGAGTGTATTTGTCCTTTTTCAGATTCTTTTGCCATAGAGCTTATTGCAGAAGGTTGAGCAAGGTGCTGAGCGTCAGGTGTTTGAGGATTATGTATCTCACATGCAATTTTCTCTGTATATGAGGAAGGAAGGAGATAATCCTTGTGGAGTGTCTGTTGCTGCTGTTGCTAAGTTGCTTCAGTCGTGTCCGACTCTGTGCGACCCCATAGACGGCAGCCCACCAGGCTCCCCCGCCCCTGGGATTCTCCAGGCAAGAACACTGGAGTGGGTTGCCATTTCCTTCTCCAGTGCATGAAAGTGAAAAGTGAAAGTGAAGTCACTCAGTCGTGTCCAACTCTTAGCGACCCCATGGACTGCAGCCCACCAAGCTCCTCCGTCCATGGGATTTTCCAGTCAAGAGTACTGGAGTGGGGTGCCATTGCCTTCTCCCAGAGAGTCTGTTAGAGACACGTATTTCTGGGTATAGGTCAGAAATAGAGATTTCTGTGTGTATGCAAAAGGAAGGAAGCTGATAATCCCTGTGGATTACTGATTACAGATACAGATTTGTGCCTGTGTTAGTCAGACAACAATAAGGAGAGAAGTTTCAACCTTCAACCAGCACTGGTGGGAATGGTGAAATGGTGCTGCCATTTTGGAAAACAGTCTGGCAGTTCCTCAAAATATCAAACTTGGAGTCAACACATGACCCAGCAATTCCACTCTTGCGGATAAACCCAAACACTTGTGCACACATGTTCACAGCAGCCCAGTTTCCAACAGCCAAAAGGGGGAAACCACACAAATGACCATCAATAAGCAATCAAACAGATACACACAGTGGAGTCCATCCACACAGTGGAGTATGACTCAGCCATGAAAAGGAGTGAAGCTCTGACACAGGCTACAGTGTGGATGGACCTTGAACACACGATACTCAGTGAGAGAAGCAGACACAGGAGGACACACAGCACGTGATTCCATTTATAGGAAATGTCCCGAACAGGTACATCCACAAAGAATGAAAGTGGGTTTGTGGTGGTTAGGGGATAGGGGAGGGGGTGGATGGATGGATGGATGATGGATGCGTGAATGGATGGATGGATGTGTGGATGGAAGAAGGGTTAAACAGAATGTGGTCCATTCACACAGTGGACTATGACTCAGCCGTGAAAAGGAGTGAAGCTCTGACACAGGCTACAATGGGGATGAACTTGAACACATGCTCAGTGAGAGGAGCAGACACAGAAGGATACACTGTCTTAGTCTGCCTGGGCTGCCATAGCAAAATAGAAGGCTGGGGGCTTCAGCAACAGGAACGCATTTCCTACAGCTCTGGAGGCCAGATGTCAGAGATTAGGGCGTCAGGATAGTCAGGTTCTGGTGAAGCTCTGTTCTTGGTGGGGGCAGGGGTCTTCACTGCGTCCTCACATGGAGGAAGGGCTGAGGGGGCTCCTTCGGGGTCTGTTTCATAAGAGCATTAATCCCATTCATGTGGTCTCTGCTCTCACGACCTCATCACCTCCTCAAGGCCCCCCCTCCTCACACCATCCCCTTGGGGGTTAGGTTGCAACATGTGCATTTTGAGGGGGACACCAACATACAGCCCAGAATACTCACAAACCACATGATTGCATTTATAATAAACATCCAGAACAGGCAAATCCAGAGACAGGGAGTGGGTGAGTGGGGCCTGGCGCTGGGGGAGGGGAAGGGCAGTGGGAGGACCTGAATAAACCCTGCACCTTAGGATGTTCAGGAATAGCCAGTTCTGACTCCATGTTGGAACTGTGTCTTTGACTTGCTCTCTGTTACTTTTGTTACTATAATCACACATAGCGGCCTGCCCCAGAGAATCCTGCCCCTCTGCCTGACTGTTAAAGTGCCTTTGTTCAGAACCCTGTCCACCTGTGGATGGCAGGAAGGAAGAGATTAACACATCCCCTGCCTGAGGCTTGCCGTTCTCCAAGATATTTGCAAGATTTAAGGCCTTTTTAGTTTGTTTCCTCACATCCTCCTTCTCTAATTCATAAAAGAACCTGGCATCCAGACCCCGACAAGATAGTTATTTGGAGATATTGATCGGCCATCATTTTGCTCAGCCGGCCCTTAGGATACAGTTGTATTTCTAGTCTCCACACCTCGCGTCATGCAGCGAGCATAGCAAGCTTGGACCCCTGCCCCTGCACCTGACCTCTGTCCTCAGCTGATTTTAATCTGCATCCTAAGTAGCTCTGTGCCAGCTGCAAAGAGAGGGAGCCTGTTCACAGGGCCCTCCCAGGGCATGGGGCTCACATGGGCAGACCCCTCCCAGGGCAGGGGGCCCATCTGGGCAGGGCTTAGCACACAGGTACCCTGCATGGTACCCTCAATGCAGAGCACCCCCAGCTCTCTTCCTGGTCAGAGCTGGGCCTGAACACCTCAGAGCAGGACCTGGACTAACAAACAGCTGCTCCTGGGCAGGTCAGTGACCCTGGGCTTCACTCTGTGTGGCCTCCTTCTGGCAGGTCTTCCAGAGGTTCCACTGCACCCGGGGCCATGGGCTCCTGTCTCCACCCTCCTCTCCCTGACTCCTGGGTTCTGCTTTTTAGGAGAAAATCTTCTTGAAATTCTCTCCCACTTATGGGCCAGATGAAATGATTAGAAATCAAACAAGAGCTACAGCCCCATGTCCATCTTGACCCTCAGTCCCACACCTGTTCCTTGCACCTGGCAAGCACAACAAGACCCATTTTCTGCAACCGTGAGTCCCTGGTGGGTGAGGATTGGCTGACTGGATGAGTCAGCCAGCCCTTCCCAGCAATGCCTGGGTTGAGGTCTTTATAAACAAACCCCTCCAGGCAGTGGGGCTTCTCTGGTGGCTCTGTTGGTAAAGGAAATAACCTGCAATGCACTAGACGCGAGTTGGATCCCTGGGTCAGGAAGATCCCTGGAGAAGGGATGGCAACCCAGTCTAGTTATCTTGCCTAAGAAATTCCATGGACAGAGGAGCCTGGCAGGCTACAGTCCATTGGGTTGCAAGAATCTGACACGACTTAGCGACTAAAGCACCACCGCTTCCCTAGTGGCTCAGCTGGTAAAGAATCCGCCTGCAAGACAGGGGATCTGGGTTCAGTCCTGGGCTTGGGAAGAGCCCCTGTAGAAGGGAACCGCTACCCCCTCCAGTATTCTGGCCTGGAGAATTCCATGGACTGTATAGTCCCTGGGGTCACAAAGAGTCAGACACAACTGAGCAACTTTCACTTGGAAAAAACCACCCCCTCCAGGCAGCAAGAATGCCTGCAGCAGCGCCTGGCGCCATCTTCTCTGCCCCTCAGGAGCACAGCTGGTCTGGTGAGAAGGATGAGGGGCCACACAGCGTGGGCTGATTTGGGTTTCTTTTTCATTGTTCTAAGAGCTGGGTCCCTAAAGAACTTGCTGTGATGAATGTCAAAGCTTCTACTGCCTATATTTTCCTCAAGAATTTCATAGTATCTGACCTTACAATTAGATCTTTATCTTGAAAATGTGTTGCTAAGTCGTGTCCAACTCTTTTGTATTCCCATGGACCATAGCCTGGCAGGCTCCTCTCTCCATGGGATTTCTCAGGCAAGAATACTAGAGTGGGTTGCCATTCTCTTCTCCAGGGAATCTGCCTGACCCATGGATCAAACCCGAGTTTGTTGCATTGACAGGTAAGCTCTTTACTACTGAGCAATAATAAGGTGGAATCTTTATCTTTGTTGTCGTTCAGTTACTCAGTTATGTCCGACTCTTTGCAACCCCATGGACTGCAACATGCCAGGCTTCTCTGTCCATCACCATCTTCCGGAGTTTTCTCAAACTCATGTCCATCAAGTCGGTGATTCCACTAACCATCTTGTCCTCTATTAACCCCCTCTTCTCCTGCTTTCAATCTTTCCCAGGGTCTTTTCCAATGAGTCAGCTCTTCACATCAGGTGACCAAAGTATTGGAGCTTCAGTTTCAGCATCAGTCCTTCCAATGAATATTCAGGACTTATTTCCTTTAGGATGGACTGGTTGGATCTTGCAGTCCAAGGGACTCTCAAGAGTCTTCTCCAATACCACAGTTCAAAAGCATCAATTCTTCAGGGCCCAGTTTACTTTATGGTTGAACTCTCACATCTATACATGACTACTGGAAAAATCATAGTTTTGACTAGATGGACCTTTGTCAGCAAAGTAATGTCTCTGCTCCTTAATGTTATCATTATACTGCTGCTTGATTCAGTTACCACACACACATACAGCATATCTCTTTTTCTGGATTCTCTTACCATAGAGGAATTGCAGAAGGTCTAGCAAAGTTCCCTGTGCTGAACATCAGGCCTTTGTAGAGTATTTATTAGAGATACAGATTTCTGTATATATGTTAATGATACAGATTTTGGTATATATGTTAGACATACAGACTTTTGTTTATATCTGGAGGAAGCAAGGAAGGAGATAATCTTGCAGATTATCTGTTACAGACATAGATTTCTGCTTATATGTTAGTGATACAGATTTTTGTGTATTCTTACAGATTCTGAAATTTTTGCATTTGCAGGAGGAAAGTAATAAAAAAAGTGAAAGTGTTAGTTGCTCTGTCGTGTCCAACTCTTTGCCACCCCATGGACTGCCACCCCAGCCAAGCTCCTCTCCATGGAATTCTCCAGGCAAGAATATTGGAGTGAGTAGCCATTTCCTTCTCCAGGGGATCTTCCCAACCCAGGGATCAAAGCCAGGTCCTCTGCATCGCAGGTAGATTCTTTACTGCCTGAGCCCCCAGGGAAGCCCATTTCTGGGAGGAAAGGGCAAGGAAAGAAGAAAGGAGGTAATCCTTTTGGATTATTTATTTTAGATACAGATTTCTGTGTATATGTTAGTTCCAACCTCCTAATTCATCCTTGCTCTTTCAACTGTTTTGGAACCCTCTGTGTTTGAATTCTCAGAGTCTCTTTTTGTGTTGTAAATTAGTTTGTCTACTTCCTTTTAGATTTTGCCTAGTATTCACTCATATGCTATTTTCTCCCTCTGTCTGCCTGACTGGTGTCTGACCCTCCCAGGTCCATCCTTGTGGTGACCAGTGGAATAATTTCATACTTGCAGTGGCGGTTGTCATGGTTGAGTTGTGGTCCACTGTACATATGCACGACATCCTCTTTAAGCTTTAATGTGCCAGCAGACACTTTGCTGGATCTGAGTCTTGGCTGCTGTAAGCAGTGCTGCAGTGAGTGTTGGGGTGCGTGTGGGTTTTCGAATGATGGTTTTCTCGGGATATAGGCCCAGGTGTGGGAATGTCAGATCCTAGGCTTAGCTTTCTGGAAAGTGTTTTTTTTTCCCCCGACACAGGGAGGCTGTCCTTTCTAGTGGCTGTTGCCAATGTCCATTCCCACATACTGTGTAGGTGGGTTCTCTCTCCTCCTGGCTCGCTCCTGCACTGTTGCCTGTGACATGTGAGAATGGCCATTCTGAGCGGCGGGATTTGATTTGTCATTGTGACTTTAATTTGCATCCTCCTGTAATAATTAGGGATGTTCAGAATCTTATCCTGTTGCAGGGTGGGAATTTTTTTTTCCCCTTTATACTTTTATTTAAAGGGTGTCAGGGAAATTTACCTGTTGCAATTGGCTTCTTGAACATCGGTTGTGTTTGGAATTTACGTCTGCAACGTCAGCCCCAGACCCTTTCCTGAGGGCAGCTGTCATTCACAGCCCCACAGGCCTTGTTCCCTGGAGGTGTGAGTAAGCACATTTGGTCAAATTGTAGTTACAGGAAATGTCCACAGGGCGGCAGCGCTGTTTCGTGCTCAACTCTCGTTTCTTGGACAACCAGAGCCTTCGGGAATGTCTGCTTCCTGGGCTGTGAGTTAGAGGACTGTGCCTGAGTAAACACCCAAGGGCTTGTGTCCCCCTGCCTCTTCTCCCTAACGCTTTACTCTTCATCATCCGAGTCATCCCTGCCTCGCCCACAGAACCCTGCTGAGGTGCCTAGAAGGCTGCACTCTCAGGAAAGAGGATTGAGCTGGGGACCCCAGCACCAGTCGACCTGCAGTCTCGGTTACTTTTCCAAGTTCAAGGCCAGAGGGTCAGGCGACCATCCTTTGGTTAAACGAAGGACTCTGGTCGCAGCCAGAGCAAACCTCACAGTACAGGTTAAAGACGGGGCTCAGTTAAGGGCACCCTGCCGGGCTGTTCAACCCTACTCCTGGCCAGGCATGGATCCAAGGCCGTTCAGACTCCAGGGATGGGATGGCAGCCCAGGTCAGGGAGATGGGTGGAAATTAGGCTTTGCTTTTCTTTAATCTAATGGCGATGGTATATGGGAATATAGTTGACCTGCCGTTTGGTGCTTGTTGTCAGTATGCAGCCACCTGATTCAGTGTGACATATACTAACACACAGAATATCTGTTCTTTTATGGATTGTTTTGCCCTAGAGGTTCTTGCAGAATTTCAAGCAAATTTCCCTGTGGTGAACATCAGGTGTTTATGCAGTATCTCTGAGATATACAGATTTCTGTGTAAATGTGTAATTAGGAAGGAAGGAGATAATCCTTGTGGATTACCCATTACAGATACAGTTTTTTGAGTATATGTTAGTATCAACCTCCTATTTCATTCGTGACGTTTCCTTTTTTTTTTCTTTTTTGAGTTCTTTGTGTTTTGATTCTCAGAGTCTCTTTTTGTGCTGTAAACTACTTCCTCTGTATTTCTTTTTTTAAATTTTGCCTAGAAATTTGCCTGCTATTTTCTTCCTGTTTCTGACTTCACTTGGTGTATGACCTACCAAGGTCCATCCTTGTGGGAACCATTTGCAGGATTTCATAATTTCAGTGGCAGTTTTTCTTGTCTGAGTAATAGCCCACTGTATATATATACACCACATTTCTTTAAGATTTAATCTGTCCATGGACCATTTCTTCGGTCTGTCTTGGTTATTCGAAGTAGCACTGGAATGAACATTAGGTTGCATGTGTCATTTTGAATGATGATTTTTTTGTAATATAGGCCCAGGTGTGGGCACAAAAGTCCTAGGCTTAGTTCTCTTGAAATTTTTCTTCTGGCCTGTGCAGGCTGTCCTTTCTAGGGGCTGTTGCCAATGTCTGTTCCTAGGAAAGGTGTAGGGGGATTCCATCATCTCCCTGGTCTTTCCGCCCTTTCCTGTTTGTAGACAGTCAGGATTCCCATTCTGTCAGATGGGATTAGATTTCTTGTCGTTTTGATGGGCATTCCTGCTGTAATAGTTCAGGATGCTGGGATTCTTGTTCTGTGGCTATTTGGGTTTTCTTCTTTTCTTTTTCCTTAAAAGCTGTGAGGAAATTTTACCTTTAATTGGATTCTTGAAAGTCAGTTTTCTTTGGAATTTATTTCTGCAATAGGCGTCCAAGGTCCTTTCCTGAGGGCAGGTGTCATTAACAGCCCCAGAGGCATTGTTAATTGGAAAGTGGAAGTGAAGTCACCCAGTCGTGTCCGACTCTTTGTGACCACATGGAGCCTACCGGGCTTCTCTGTCCATGGGATTTTCCAAGCAAGAATACCGGAGTGGGTTGCCATTTCCTTCTCCAGGGGATCTTCCTGACCCAGGGATCGAACCTGAGTCTCCCGCATTGCAGGCAGACGCTTTACCCTCTGAGCCACCAGGGAAGCCCCGTTGTTAATTGGAGGTGCTAGTAAACACGCAGTGGACAAGTTGTAGTTACCGGAAATGTCCACAAGGTGGCAGCACTTCTTCATGCCCAACTCTGGTTCCACCTGCAACCCCAGCCCTAGGGAAAGTTGGCTTCCTGGTCTATGAATGAGAGTGAAATGTGCTTGAGCAAACTTCCAAGAGCTTGTGTCTCACTACGTCTTCCCCGTAAAGCTTCACCCCTTCGCTCCAGACTCATCTGAACCTGGGCCACGGCTCCTGATGAGGCTGTGCTCTGAAGGGAGACTTCAGCTGGGACTCTAGCAGCAGTGAACCTGGATTTTTGGTGACTTTACCCTGGTCCAGAGGGTCAGGCCACCATCGTTAGGGGGCACTAGGGGTTCTGGTTCCAGCCAAGGCAAGCCAGACAGGGCAGGTTTAACAGGGGTGTCAAGGGCATCTCCTGGCCTGTCTCGATCCCACCCCAATCCAGCTCTAGGACTCAAGTCTACTCAGGTTCCAAGAATGAGTTATTAGCCCAAGTTAAGGAGGTGGCAGGGTATAAACTAGTAATTCCCTTTCTTTAATCTCATGGGTAGCTGTGCTGGGACAGTTTTCTGGTTTGTGCTTGTTGGCAGTGTACAGCCACCTGAGTCAGTTGTGACATATACAGACAGCATATCTGTTGTTTTCTTCAATTCTTTTTCCATAGAGAATATTGCACAAACTCAAGTAAAGTTCCGTGTGATGATCCTGAGGTCCTTGTGGAGTGTCTATTAGAGATACAGAGTTTCTGCACAGTGGATGGAAGGAAGGAGATAAAGCCTTTATTTATTTATTTTGGTTTGCTTTGTCTGTGTTGGAAATCGCAGTCTCTTTTTGTCTTGTAAATTAGTTCCCTGTATTTTTTATTTTGCCCAGAATGGACTCATATGCTATGGTCTTTCTCTGTCTGGCTGACTTCACTTAGTGTGTGATCTTCAAGGTCCATCCCTGTGGCTAGCAGTGGTGTTATTTCCGTTTCAGTGGCAGTTTCTCTGGGGTGAGTAACAGTGCATTATCTGCATGTACCACATCTTTTTTAAATTTTAGCCTGTGGGTGACATCTTGCTGGTTCTGTGTCTTGGCTATTGTAAGGAGTGCTGCAGTGAAGGTTGGGGTGCATGTGCGTATTTGAATCTTGTTTTTCTCAGGATATCAGCCCAGGGTGGGAACGTCAGATCCTAGGGTTAGCTGTCTCGAGGCGCTGTCTCTACCCCACCCTAGTTTTTCCTTCCTCTCTTATTTATCGTTTATCTTTTTTTGGCAAGATGTACGTTTAAGTCGTTACCAATTTTTTTCCCGGTTGTTTGGTATAATTTGAGTACAGATCCCTTATCTGATATGTGGTTTGAAAACAGTTTCTTCCAGTTTGTGGTTCATTTTTAGATTTTCTGAATAAGGTGCTTCATAGAGTGGAAGTTTTAAATTTTATAAATAATTTTATAATTTTTATTTTTAACAGGAAATTTTTAATTTTCTGAGGAAATTTTTAATTTTTAATATTCTGAGGAAGGTTTTAAAATTCTGAAGTTTTTAATTGTATGAAAATGAGTATTTGTAAAAAAATAATTAATTCTATGAATATTATTAATGTATATTATAACATTAATATTATTTAATATATTATACTATATTATATTAACAAATTATTAATAATTATATTATATATTATATAATATATTATAAAATATATAAATAATATAATACATATTATATATGTAATATATACAATATATTTATATATAAATATATATTTTATATATGTATAAATATAAATATATATAAATGTATTATATATATTTAAATTATATAAATTATTTTATATATACATTTATACATGTATAATTATATATTATATAATAATTATATATAATATATTTTACATATTATATAAAAATATATTTAATATAATATATAAATTATATAGATATTATATATACATATTTATATATGCATTTATATATTTATTTATATATTTTATATAATATATATTATATAATAATTATAATTATATATAAAACATAAATTATATATTATATATAAATTATATATGAATAATTTAATATATTATTTATATAAATATATAAATATTACAATATATTATATATCATACATAATATATAATTATATATTATGATATTTAATTATTAATATATTATATAAAATATATTAATATATTATAATCAATATTAAGATATAATATAATTAATATATTAATGTATAATATATAATAATATAATATACTATATTGTTAATAAAATATTAATATTAATGAATAGTATTAATTATTAATGTATTCATTAAATTGTATGTAATGTATGAAAGTTATTTATTTTAGGAATGTTAATAATTTTATGAAAGTTATTCAATTTATGAAAGTTATTAATTTTATAAAAGTTTTAATTTTATGGAAATTTTCAATTTTTTGGAGGTCATTAATTTTATGGAAGTTATTAATTTTATGGAATATCTGTGTAGCAATACAAATATTTATCTACCAAGAGATATAAATATCTATCTACCTAGACATGTATGTATGTATCTACAGAGAATTAAATAATTCTCTATATATTGATATAAATATCTATATA
Organism: Bubalus bubalis; assembly: GCF_019923935.1. NCBI lineage: Eukaryota > Metazoa > Chordata > Mammalia > Artiodactyla > Bovidae > Bubalus > Bubalus bubalis. Next base: position 50,335,455 of record NC_059176.1, read on the forward strand.
CACATCTGTTTATCTTTTTTGGCCAGGTATGTATTTCAGTCTTTATCAAGTTTTAAGGAGCTGTTTGGTATAATTTGAGTACATATTCTTTCTCTGATATGTATTTTGGAAATAGTTTCTTCCAGTCTGTGGTTCGTCATTTGGTTTTCTGAATAAGGTGTTTCATGTCATGGCTGCAGTCACCATCTGCAGTGATTTTGAAGCCCAATTTAATAAAAATCTGTCACTGTTTCCATTTATTCCAGTTTTCTCATGTTCCTCTTTCACCTTCATCAAGAGGCCGTTTAGTTCTTCTTCACTTTCTGCCATAACGGTGGTGTCATCTGCATATCTGACATTATTGATATTTCTCCCAGCATCTCATTTCTAGCTTGTGATTCATTCATCCCAGCATTTTGCATGATGTACTCTGCATAGAAGCTCGATGGCAATATACAGCTTTGACATACTCCTTTCCCAGTTTGGAACCAGTCTGTTGTTCCATATCCAGTTCTGTTTGCTTCTTGACCTTCATACAGATTTCTTGAGAAGTGGGTAAGGTGGTCTGGTATTCCCATCTCTTTTAGAATTCTCTGCAGTTAGTTATGATCCACACACTCAAAGGCTTTAATTCTTTGAAAGTTTATAATTTTATGAAAGTATAAAATTTTATGATATAAAAACATATAACTATATTTTATATATGACATAGATACCTCTATTGTATATATGAAATATGACCTATATTGTCACATAAGAGATATATACTGACATTTTCACATAAGACATAGATACTTATATTTCTGTATATAAAATATATAACTATTTTCATATATGAAATACATATGGAATACTACTCAACAAAATAGAAAAATAAAAATGGAAAATTTTTAAAAATAGGAGATGCTATCAAGAAACTTTGATGAGATTTTTAAAAATCACATAAAATAATTTTACTCTTTTAATTTTTGCTTCACAAGGAACTTATCAGTCAAGTCAGGCAAATTAATGTAACTACAGGATAAATATTTTTTTTTAATTTAAATTGCTTCTTTGGTCAATGTTTTCTGACAAAACATTTTATTTTCGTTATTTTTCATGCCTACATATTGATTTCAGTTCACAAGCCCTATAAATAGAAGTCATTAGCAATCTTCTAGTTTCAAATTAAGCCTTTTGTATGTATTAAGATGTAAGACAGTATACTAGATTGAGAAGGGTTATCTTAAGCCTCTAAAAGCATTACTCAAAAGGCACAGTGATTTTCATTATGGTCCATGGACTGGTATTTGCAAATCTACTAAATCAGAAGCTCTCAAACTGCCGTCTGACAATTTTAGTTAATAAGTGTCTGGGTGAATCTTAAGCACTGAAGCAAACTGAAGTTTGAGAACTATTGCCGTGAAAGTCCTGGCAAAACACGCATTTTACCAAGTCCAAGTTGTAACAACTAGTATCATTATGCTGCTGCTAAGTCGCTTCAGTCGTGTCCGACTCTGTGCGACCCCATAGACGGCAGCCCACCAGGCTCCCCCGTCCCTGGGATTCTCCAGGCAAGAACACTGGAGTGGGTTGCCATTTCCTTCTCCAGTGCAGGAAAGTGAAAAGTGAAAGTGAAGTTGCTCAGTCGTGTCTGACTCTTAACGTATAGTAAAATTTTCATTCTTTTGGTTAAAGAACAATAGCAAAGGAGTGTACTCTGAAATTATATACATGAATAGTTTCATATATGAAATATATACTGAATACTACTGAGCTATAAAAAAAGATTGAAATATGGCATTTTCAGCAGTATAATCCTAGAGATTATCATAATAAGTGATATAAGTCAGAAAGACAAAGGGAAATACCATATAATAGCACTTTTATGTGAAATCTGAAGTATGACACCAATGAATTGATCTATAAAATGGAAACAGACTCATATACAGAGAACTAGGGGTTACCTGTGGGGATAGAGTGGTGGGAGGGGCAAGATAGGTGTAGGAGACTAAGGGATGGAAACCACTATGTATGAAATCAGTCAGCTAAAGGATGTGTTTATACAGCACAAGGAAATACAGCCTCATTTGTAATACCTTTAAATGGAGTATAATCAATATAATTCAATATAATAAAATTGAATCACTATGTTGTATACCCAAAACTAATACAGTACTGTAGATAAACTGTCAGTTCAGTTCAGTAGCTCAGTTGTGTCCAACTCTTTGTGACCCCATGAACTGCAGCACACCAGGCCTCCCTGTCCATCACCAACTCCCGGAGTTCACCCAGACTCACGTCCATCGAGTCAGTGATGCCATCCAGCCATCTCATCCTCTGGTCCCCTTCTCCTCCTTCCCCTAATCCCTCCCAGCATCAGAGTCTTTTCCAATGAGTCAACTCTTCGCATGAGGTGGCCAAAGTACTGGAGTTTCAGCTTTAGCATCATTCCTTCCTAAGAACACCCAGGGCTGATCTCCTTCAGAATGGACTGGTTGGATCTCCTTGCAGTCCAAGGGACTCTCAAGAGTCTTCTCCAACACCATAGTTCAAAAGCATCAATTGTCCGGCACTCAGCTTTCTTCACAGTCCAACTCTCACATCCATACATGACCACAGGAAAAACCACAGCCTTGACTAGATAGACCTTTGTTGGCAAAGTAATGTCTCTGCTTTTCAATATGCTATCTAGGTTGGTCACAACTCTCCTTTCAAGGAGTAAGTGTCTTTTAATTTCATGGCTGCAATCACCAGCTGCAGTGATTTTGGAGCCCCCAAAAATAAAGTCTGACACTGTTTCCACCGTTTCCCCATCTATTTCCCATGAAGTGATGGGACCAGATGCCATGATCTTCATTTTCTGAATGTTGAGCTTTAAGCCAACTTTTTCACTCTCCAGTTTCACCTTCATCAAGAGGCTTTTTAGTTCCTCTTTATTTTTTTTAGGAAAAATAAGTGAAATACAAATGGGAAAATTTAAAAAATACAAGATTCCATCAAGAAACAAATTTTGATGAGAATTTTAAAAATCACGCAAAGTAGCTTTGTGAAAGTTGTTCAGTCATGTCCAACTCTTTGCAAACCCATGGACTATACAGTCCATGGAATTCTCCAGGCCAGAATACTGGAGTGGGTAGCCTTTCCTTTCTCCACAGGATCTTCCCAACCCAGGGATCAAACCCAGGTCTCCCACATTGCAGGCAGATTCTTTACTAGCTGAGCCATAAGAGAAGCCCAAGAATACTAGAGTGGGTAGCCTATCCCTTCTGCAGCAGATCTTCCTGACCCGGGAATCAAACTGGGGTTTCCTGCACTGCAGGCAGATTCTTTACCAACTGAGCTATCAGAGAAGCCCAGCCAGCACCAAAGTAACTTTACTGTTTTAATTTTTGTTTCTCAAGAACTTATTGGTCCAGTCAAGCCAATTAATCTACCTAACATTAAACCTTACCAAGCTAAGGGCACTAAGCACATTTTGTCACCAAGTTTTTCCAAGATGCCTCTGGTTGGCAAAGGTTGTTTTTGTTTTTTGTTTTAACTTTAACCTTTCTTGACTATGCCAAAGCCTTTGACTGTGGATCACAACAAACTGTGGAAAATGCTTAAAAAGATGGGAATACCAGACCTGCCTCCTAAGAAATCTGTATGCAGTTCAAGAAGCAACATTTAGAACTGGATATGGAACAACAGTGGAGAAGGCGATGGCACCCCACTCCAGTACTCTTGCCTGGAAAATCCCATGGATGGACGAGCCTGGTGGGCTGCAGTCCATGGGGTCACTAAGGATCGGACACGACTGAGCGACTTCCCTTTCACTTTTCACTTTCATGCATTGGAAAAGGAAATGGCAATCCACTCCAGTGCTCTTGCATGGAGAATCCCAGGGACGGGGGAGCCTGGTGGGCTGCTGTCTATGGGGTCACACAGAGTCGGACACGACTGAAGCGACTTAGCCGCAGTAGCAGCAGCATGGAACAACAGACTGGTTACAAACTGGGAAAGGAGCACGTCAAGGCTGTATATTGTCACCCTACTTATTTAACTTACATTCAGAGTACATCATGCAAAATGCCAGGCTGGATGAAGCACAAGCTGGATTCAAGATTTCTGGGAGAAATATCAATAACCTCAGATATGTGGATGGCACCACACTTATGGCAGAAAGCAAAGAGGAACTAAAGAACCTCTTGATGAAACTGAAAGAGGAGAGAGAAAATTTGGCTTAAAATTCAACAAACAAAAAACTAATATGGCATCGAGTCCCATCACTTCATGGCAAATAGATGGGGAAACAGTGGAAACAATGACAGACTTTATCTTTTGGGGCTCCAAAATCACTGCAGATGGTGACTGCAGCCATAAAATTAAAAGATGCTTGCTCCTTGGTAGAAAAGCTATGACAAACCTAGCATATTAAAAAGCAGAGACATTACTTTGCTGACAAAGTTCCACTGTGGTTTTTCCAGTCATCATGTATGAATGTGAGAGTTGGACCATAAAGAAAGCTGAGTACCAAAGAATTGATGCTTTTGAACTGTACTGTTGTAGAAGACTCTTGAGAGCCCCTTGAACTACAAGGATATCAAACCAGTCAAGCCTAAAGGAAATCGTCCTGAACATTTATTGGAAGGGCTGATGCTTAAGCTGAAGCTCCAATATTTTGGCCACCTGATACAAAGAATTAACTCATTGGAAGAGACTGTGTTGCTGGGAAAGATTGAAGGCAGGAGGAGAAGGGGAGGACAGAGAATGAGATGGTTGGATGTCATCACCAACTCGATGGACATGAGTCTGAGAAAGCTCCAGGGGTGGGTGGTGGACGGGGAAGCCTGGCGTGCTGCAGTCCATGGGGTTGCAAAGAGTAGGACACGACTCAGTGACTGAACTGAACTGATTGTTCTCATGGCAATATCATGTGGTCTAACAGGTCCTAAGACCACATTACCAAGAGTTTTCTTTTTAACTGAGCAACTTAAAAGTCATGCTGTACTTCATCTTGTCAATGTTAAATTCTCATTGGAGAGAGTAACTTTTGAAGCTGCTAGCCCCAAAGTCTTCTAGTCACACCCTAAAGTGCACCTTATTAGGAATCTAGGAACTGCAAATTGAAGAGATTACCGTGTTGAAGGAACAGGGAAGTGGCCAGTTTGGAGTGGTCCATCTGAGCAGGTGGAAGGGACAGTATGATGTTCTGTTAAGGTGATCAGGAAGTGCTCCATGTCAGAAGATAAATTCTTCCAGGAGGCCCAGACCATCAGATAAGTTTCTTCTGGGGAACTGTGGTTTAGCCCTCATCATGAGAGGACGTTCATGCAAACGGGTTGTCAGTAACATCTCTAAGGCCTGAATCAAGAGTCCACATATCATAGGATATACAATGGAATATTACTCAGTCGTAGAAAATGAAATAATGCCATTTCAGTAACATGGATGGATGTAGAGATTAGCATATTAAGTGAAGACACAGAAGAACAAGTATCATATGATATCACTTAGGTGTGGACTCTAAACTATGATGCAAATGAACTTCTTGACAGACAGAAGCAGTCTCAGACATAGAAAACAAACTTAGGGTTACCAAAGGGGAAAGGGATGGGGATTAATTAGGAATTTGGTATTAACAGATACACACTACTATATATAAAATAGATAAACAAGGCCCCCCTGTACAGCACAGGGAGCTATATTCAGTATTCGTAATAACCTAATAATCTGAAAGCATGTATGTGGGTGTGTTTTTGTATATGTGTATTATATATGCTTATAAATAACAAATATAATGTATTTTATAGATTATATATATTTAATATGTATATAACAAAATCCCTTTGCTATATACATGGAACTAACACAACAGCATAAAACAACTATTCTTCAATTAAAAATGCACCAGTTTTCAATAGAAAAGAAGAGTCCACATATCATTGACACAAATATTGAAGTTTAAATCAATTTAACACACCATTACACAAAATGCACATTTTGAAAACTGCTTAAAGATGCATAACTGAGCTCATCACTTTGATACAGCCACTATAGAAGATGGTAAGGAGATTCCTTAAAAAACAAGGAATAAAACCACCATATGACCCAGCAATCCCACCTCTAGGCATATATCCTGAGGAAACCAAAATTGAAAAAGACACATGTACCCCAATGTTCACTGCAGCGCTATTTACAACAGCTAGAACATGGAAGCAACCTAGATGTCCATCGACAGATGAATGGATAAAGAAGCTGTGGTACATATATATACAATGGAATATTACTCAGTCATAAAAAGGAACACACTTGAGTCAGTTCTAAAGAGGTGTATGAACCTAGAGCCTATTATACAGAGTGAAGTAAGTCAGAAAGAGAAAGATAAAATATCATATACTAACACATATATATGGAAACTAGAAAGATGGTACTGATGAATTTATTTGAAGGGCAGCAATGGAGAAACAGACACAGAGAACAGACTTATGGACACGGTTAGCAGAGAGTAAGGAGAGAGGGTGAAATGTATGCAGAGAGTAACATGGAAACTTACATTACCATATACAAACTAGATAGCCAATGGAATTCGATGTATGACTTAGGGGACTCAGGGGCTTTGGTACAACCTAGAGGGATGGGATAGGCAGGGAGATGGGAGAGAGGTTCAAGAGGGAGGCAATATATGTATACCTGTGGCTGATTCATGTTGATATTTGGCAGAAAACAGCAAAATTCTGAAAGCAGTTTTCCTTCAATAAAAAAAATGAAACAAAAATTGAAAAAGAAAAAGATGCATAGCCGAGCTCATCACCTTAAGGAACATGATGACGCATGTTCCTATAGTTGTGTCCAACTCTTTAACGACCCCATGGACTGCAGCCTACCAGGCTCCTCTGTCCATGGGATTTTCCAGGTAAGAGTACTGGAGTGGGTCGCCATTGCCTTCTCCGAGACTAAGAAGAAAGGAAATAACTAAATATGTAATAAATCCTTATCTGGGAAAAAATTGTCAAGTTGTCACATTAACTTTATTTTACACATCTGAAAATTAAAGAATCATCCTATAATGCTCTTTACTGTTAATTAGTTGAGAAATGCAAATCAAAATGACAATGAGGTACCAACTCAAACTGGTCAGAAGGGCCATCATTAAAAAAATCTCCAAATAACAAGTGTTTCAGAGGGTGTGGAGAAAAGGAAACCCTTCTACACTGTTGGTGGAAAAGTAAATTGGTGCTGTCACTGTAGAGGACAGTGTGGGGGTTCCTCAAAAAAACCAAAAATAGAGTTGCTGTATGATCCAGCAATCCCACTTCTAGCCATACATCCACACAAAGCTATAATTCAAAAAGATACATGCAGTATGTGCATACCAGCTGCAGATCTGACAAGAATCTTTTACGCTCACATCTGAGATGGCAGATTTGTTTTCATATATGGTCTGCTATATTTAGACTCTTGGTTCATACTCCATGTAACCCCATATTGTCATAAGTAAATCCAATTTGAATGTTAGCTTTATTTTTCGGATGTGTCTTCCCTCCAGCAGGTTAGGAGCATTCCCTTTTCTCCAGGTCCTGTTACCCTGGTATGACATTTCAGACCTCAACAACTCTTACTTGTTGATATGATATCAATTTCATTCAAGATCAATTTGAACACAGAACCAAAAAACCAGGGGGCCTATGTTTTCTGTTTTCTTCATGCAAACTTTTAGAAGAGAAAGTACCTGCAGCTCATGTGCTCTTCGAGTCTCTTATTGTTTGCAGGAATTTTCTTTCATTTTTCTTCCAGGTGTGACCTTTTATTTGTTTAATAATAAATAACAAAATTAGAAGAAAGTAGTTTGAAATGAGGGCTTGCTTCTATGTAGAAAATCTGAACCAATGGAAACTGTAAAATCAGGGTGCCAAGTTTTAAGAATATTTTAGGTTTGCAAACAATAACTATTATACTTGCAATTTCAACAATATATTTTTATTCTGATAAATAATATACTTTTCCAGAAGGCTTCTAGCGTGGCCACCTCCTGCTGGAAGCCTGGGTTGCTGGAATCAGGCCACTTCCTGTCTGTCTTTACAGGACACTGGGCTGCACTCTAAGAAGTTCCTGGCTGTTGCCTGGATTCTGACCATCATGTGGCTGGAGAAATTGGTAACACTGTTGTTCGGCCTGTTGAAATGTTTAATGAGGCATATCCTTTCAGTTTCCTGATGTGGGTGAAGTGTGGAGCCCAGTGATGATTTCTTCAAGAAATGTACATCCTAGTTCCCACATGAGGGTGAGCCCCCTGTCCAACGATGAGAGACCCTGCGTGTGTGTGACCCGTGCCTCCTCTAAACTAGACCAGCTCTAAACTACTCTGGACCTGACCAAGTTCTGTCTACATGATTCAGACCTCTGTAAGTCCTGTCTACACCGATGATGTTTAGACGAGACCGTGTGCTTTCTACAATGAGAACATTTAGACCTGAACCTGTTCTGTGTGCCCTAGGGCATGGAGACCTGGGTAGAGACCTGGCCTGGCCTCTGTCTGGAAAACTCCATGCCTGCGTCTGAATGTCAGTGCTCAGATGTCTGGAGCTGGGGTGGGCCTCTCTGGGTAACCGTGCTCTTCTCTGAGTGGGGCTCCACGGCCCTCCCGGGGGTCAGTGCTGAGGTAGGGCTTGCAGTCTTTCCCTGTGCCGGCTTCACCTTCCCTAGGCGTCCTGGAGACTCCTCAGGTGGGCTACTTGGTGATTATTCCAATTTTTCAGCCAGAACATTCAGGTTGGTAGGGAGGCAGGTTCACCTGGTGAATTGATTGCAGGGTACAGGGATTGGACAAAAAGTCAATGAGCAGCAGGGGAAGTTGCTGCTACGCACACCTTCCAGTCCACTCTCTCCTCCAAAGATAACAGGGCTGCCCCTCGTCTTTCAGCCCAGCTGTCATCTGTTTTCTCAACACCTCAGTAGGATAAGAAAGACAGACCCTACCAAAACCAAGGCAGTGTGCTCAACTCTAGCATGCACTTTCAAACCAGTAAAGAAATCACACAGAACCAAAGTGAAAACGGGTGGGAGGGGTGGGGGGTGGGTGCTGACTTCTCAGGGACAATTGTGTGGAGAGGGACGGATGCTACACTTCTTTCTAGGGTCCCAGGCTCCTGGCTTGTTTATGCATCAGGAACCCACCATCCACAGCTGTGGGGTCTTGACCGAGGGAACGTGTGACCCCAGCTGGGGGGTCTGGGGACTGTGTGAGTCTCACCCCATGGGCATGGGTCAGGATCATGTGTAGGGGAGACCACAGACATGAAGCTAAGAAAGGGGAATAATATATGAGGGCTTCATTTGTGTTTAGGAATTAATACTTTATGGTATTCACTTTATACAGGCATGTGCCTGTTTGCCTATTACCCCTGAGAGGTTGACCCTCCCTGGGGCTCCTGGAGACTCAGGTGGGCTACCTGGTAAATATTCCAATTCATTAGCAAGACCATGGCAAGAAAGGAGGCAGGTTTGCCTAGTGAATTGATTGCAGGGCACATGGATCAGGCAAACAGCCCATGGGCAGCAGCTGAGGTTGCTGCTTTGATCTTCCGGTCGACCATCCCTACTCAGCAGAGACCAGACCTGCCCCTCGTCTCCCAGCCCTGCGCCTGGTGTGTTTTCTCAACACCCCAGTGGAACAAGAAAGGACCTTGTCTACCAGAACCAAGGTAGTGTGTTCAACATTATTATGACAGCTGTGAAAACAGTTGATTTCTCACAGAACCAAATGGAAGAGAGGAGGACTTCTCGGGGACAGTGTGGGGAGAGGAGACTGACCCTACACTTCTTTCTGCCATCCCAGGAGGTTACAGGAACCCACTCATTTCCACCTTAGGGGCCCAACCAGCAGAGACCTGGTGTCGTAACCAAGGGTTGTGGGACCCCCAGGTACAGGGTCTGGGGATTGTGTGGGTCTCACCCCATCTACATGGCCAGGAATCTGTACCCAGAAACCCTATATCTCCTTTTTACCTGCAGTGTGTCTTGTCCCCTCTGAGATTCCCAACGTCTGAATTGAGGGTGTTGCCCTGATTAACCCATGGCCTTTTTCTTCTCTTCATTTTGTGGCATTTGTATGAGGTCAGGCACCTTTGAGTGGGTTGCTGCCACGTGTTCTGCTGAGTGAAAACCTTTGGTGGTGCCATATTAATACTGTAGCATATCCCATATCTAATTCATAGGGTCACCACTGTCTGGTTCACCTACAACAAGCTCAGGTAATTTAATTTGTAATTTAATTTTTATTTTATATTGGAGTAGAGTTGATTTCCATTGTTTTGTTCATTTTAGGTGTATAGGAACTTGATTCGATTTTACACAGGTGTAGGGAAAGAGCATGGAGAAGGCAATGGCAGCCCACTCCAGTACTCTTGCCTGGAAAATCCCATGGATGGAGGAGCCTGGTAGGCTGCAGTGCATGGGGTCGCGAAGAGTCGGACACGACTGAGCGACTTCACTTTCACTTTCCACTTTCATGCACTGGAGAAGGAAATGGCAACCCACTCCAGTGTTCTTGCCTGGAGAATCCCAGGGACGGGGGAGCCTGGTGGGCTGCCGTCTATGGGGTCGCACAGAGTCGGACACGACTGAAGCGACATAGCAGCAGCAGTAGGGAAAGAGCAAATTAGCCAAGATGGCGCGATCAGGCTCTCTAGCCCCATGACCTCTTGCTTTGCCCCATGTTTTGTAAATAACGATTATGTAACAGTTGAGCGTTCTTATAGTTCTGCGCATGCGCGTCATGAGTACTCTCTAAGCTCTACCTGGAAATCCCTTGCGGTTGTTACTATGTTATGTTATGGCTGATGCTATGGCTCATGCTATGGCTGCTGCGTCAACCAGGAGAGGATAAACACGTCTGCAGTTCCTACAGCTTCCTCGCGTCTTCTTCCAGCTCTCCCCTGCTCGCGCCTTGCCTGCCATGGGTTCAGTGTACTGTGCGCACAGTGAGATACAGTGAGACAATTGACACTGGGAGCAAGATCAGCAAGGGAATAGAGGTATATCTATTCTTTTTCCATTTTTTTCTTCGTATAGGTTATTACAGTTTTTTCAGCAGAGTTCCTGATTCTATTCAGTAGGTCCTATTTGATTATCAGTTTGATAGATTATTAGTTTGTATATATTAATCTGAAACTGTTAATTTATCCCTCCCTTTTAATATTCTTTTGATAATCATAATATGGATTTCTCAGTCTGTGAGTCCATTTCTGTTTTGTACATTAGTTTATTGGCATGAATTTATACCATCAAAAAAGCAAGAGAGTTCCAGAAAAACATCTACTTCTGCTTTATTGACTATGCCAAAGCCTTTGACTGTGTGGATCACAACAAACTGTGGAAAATTCTGAAAGAGATGGGAATACCAGACCACCTGACCTGCCTCCTGAGAAATCTGTATGCAGGTCAAGAAGCAACAGTTAGAACTGGACATTGAACAACAGACTGGTTCCAAATAGGGAAAGGAGTACTGTCAAGGCCATATATCATTACCCTGCTTATTTAACTTATATGCCGAGTATATCATGCGAAATTCTGGGCTGAATGAAGCACAAGCTGGAATCAAGATTGCTTAAAGAAATATCAATAACCTCAGATATGCAGATGACACCACCTCTATGGCAGAAAGCAAAGAAGAACTAAAGAGCCTCCTGATGAAAGTGAAAGAGGACAGTGAAAAGTTGGCTTAAAACTCAACATTCAGAAAACTAAGATCACAGCATCCGGTCCCATTACTTCATGGCAAATGGGGAATCAATTGGAAGCAGTGACAGATTTTATTTTCTTGGGCTCCAAAACCACTGTAGATGGTGACTGCAGCCATGAAATTAAAATTCGCTTGCTCCTTGGAAGAAAAGTTATGACCAACCTAGACAGCGTATTAAAAAGCAGAGACGTTTCTTTGCTGACAAAGGTCTATCTAGTAAAGCTACGTTTTTTCCAGTAGTCATGTATGGATGTGAGAGTTGGACTATAAAGAAGGCTGAGCGCCAAAGTACTGATGCTTTTGAACTGTCGTGTTGGAGAAGACTCTTGAGAGTCCCTTGGACAACGAGATCAAACCAGTGAATCCTAAAGGAAATCAATCCTGACTATTCATTCGAGAGACAGATTCTGAGGCTGAAGCTCCAATACTTTGGCCACCTGATGTGAAGAGCTGACTCACTGGAAAAGACCTGGATGCTGTGAAAGATTGAAGGCAGGAGGAGAAGGGGACAACAGAGGATAGGATAGTTGGATGGCATCACCGATTCAATGGACATGAGTTTGAGCAAGCTCCAGGAGATGGTGAAAGACAGGGAAGCCTAGCGTGCTTCAGTCTATGGGGTCGCAAGGAGTTGGACATGACTGAGCGACTGAACAACAAAGAGCTAGTGAGGCTGAGCTTCTTTTCTTGTGTTTTATGGCTATCTCTATGCCTTCTATGGAGAAATGTGCATTTAGATCTTTGCACAATTTTTTATTTGATTATTTGATATTGTACTGTGAGTTGTTTGTATGTGTTAGTGATAAATTCTCTGTGGGTATTTTTATTTGCAAGAATTTTTTCCATCCTGAGGGTTCTCTTTTTTTCTTTCACTGATCATGTCATTTGCTGTGCAAATGCTTTTAATATTTGTTAGGTCCCATTTGTTTATTTTTGTTTTATTTGTCCTGATTCTAAGAGATGGATCATGAAAGAACATGCTACATTTTATGTCAAAGTGTGTTCCACTATTTTCCTTAAGAATTTCATAGCATCTGTCCTTTTATTTAGACCTTTAATCTATTTGCAGTTTATTTTTGTGTATGGTGTTAGGGAGTATTCTAATTTCATTCTCATTTTCATGCTAAGGAACCTGCCCAGTGTCCCCCACAGTGGCTACTCCCAATTTGCATTCCAAGCATCAGGGTAGGAGGGCTCCCTTTTCTCTGTACCCTCCCCGGCATTTATTGTTTGTAGAGTTTCTGCCTACAACCATTCTGAGTGGTGTGATGTGATACCTGGTTGAAGGTTGGTTGTCATTTCTCTCATACTTAGTGATGTTGACATCTTTTCATGTGATTTGCTTAAACACTGTGAGTTAAACTTTCTTATTCAAATTGGTTTCTTGAATGCCTGCCCTACTTTGAATATTTTCCTGATGAATTCGCCTAGGACATTTCTTGAGGAGGGTGTTTTTTACTTTTAGTCCTACAGGTCTTGTGGAAAGTAAGTGCCCATCAGCAATGGTTTCAAAGTGGTTGTTATGAGAAATGGCCACAAGGTGGCAGCATGTCTTTATGCCCAACTCTGTTTACTGGGGTGAACAGCCTTAGGAAAAGTCCTGTTCCTGGATTGTCAGAGTGGAATATGCCGGAAGAAACACCCAAGGTTTGTGTCCCAGTCCTTCTTTCCTCCGTACCCCTAGCCCCTGGACAAATCCCAATCGCTACAACACCACACTGTGGAGTGTGCTGTTATTCGTGGCGGGAGTGGGGGTGTAGGGTGGGGGTGTAGGGGGGTGTGTGGGGTGTGGGTGTGTGGGGTGGGGGTGTGGGGGGGTGTGGGGTGGGGGTGTAGGGCGGTGTGTGGGGTGGGGGTGTGGGGGGGGTGTGGGGGGTGTGTGGGGTGGGGGTGTGGGGGGGTGTGTGGGGTGGGGGTGTGTGGGGTGTGGGTGTGTGGGGTGGGGGTGTGGGGGGGTGTGGGGTGGGGGTGTAGGGCGGTGTGTGGGGTGTGGGTGTGGGGGGGGTGTGTCTGTATGTTAGTCTCTCAGTCGTGCCTGACTCTGCGACCCCATGGACTGCAGCCCACCAGGCTCCTGTGTCCATGAGATTTTCCAGGCAGGGATCCTGGAGTGGGTTGCCATTTCCTTCTCCAAGATATTCATAGGTGGGGTGACCCTAAGAAAGGAGGTTGGAGGTGGGAACCCCACCACCAGGAGACATGGAGCCAATGGAGCTTGTCAAAGCTCTTCCAGCCCAGAGGCTCCACATGCTTTGGGTGCAGTGGTCATACTTTCACTGCAGATGGAGCCACCTGGATCTGGAGGTTGTGGGCTGATGCAGAGGGGAACAGGCTCACCAGGTCCATGGGGCAGAGCTTATTGGCTGCTTCATCCTCCCCAGCTCCATCAGCCCCATGACAGTCCATCCTTGGGAACCAAGCCTGCCCAGGCTTCAGGGATGTGACAGCAGCCCAGATCACCAAGGCCTGAGGGGAATAGAGTCGGCATTCTCTTTCTATAATTTGTATTTTGTATTGGTGTATAGGTGACTTACAATGTTGTAGGGTGTGTTTGTTTTTGTTTTCAGTTTTAGGTGGACAGCGACATGATTCACTTATGCATAGATGTGTACATGTCCTTTTTTGGATTTTCTTCCCATATAGTTTATTATGCAGTGTTGAATAGGAGTCCTCGTTGATTATTTCATAAAGAATAATGTGTATGTGAGTATTTCATAAAGAGTAGTGTGTATATGTTCATCTCCACCTGTTTATTGCTTACTGCCCACCACCCTACCCTTTTGGGAACTATAAGGTGCTTTGCTATGTTGTGAGGTGTTTGTGTGTGGTAAAGAAGTTCATTTGTATCCATTTTTTAAATCGACCTCTAAGTGATATCCTATGATCTTTCTTTCTTGTTTCACTTCACTTAGTATGATCGTCTCTACTTCTGTCTTTGTTGCTGGGCATGGCATGATGTCACCCTTAGTATGGTGAGTAATAATGTGCTGTGTGCGTGCACCCCATCTCGTTTACCCACTCATCTGTCCTTATCCACTTAGGTTGCTTCCCTGCCTTGGCTGTTACAGAGCTGCCATGAATGTTAGGAGCACCTGTCTTTTAAAATAATGGTTTTCTCTGGATCTATGCCCAAGAATGGGATTCCTGGTTCCTATGGTACTTCTCTGTTTAGTTGTTAATGAACCTTTGTCCTGCTCTCCTTCTTGAATTTACTCACTTTCATTCCCATCAACAGGGAGGGCAGTTCTTTTTCCTCTCCAGCATTTATTCTTCTAGATTTTTTTGATGCTGACCATTCTGACCTGTGTGAGGAGATACCACATTGTACTTCTGATTCATAGTTGTCTAACACTTACAGATGCTGAGAATCTTTTCATGTGCTTCATTTGGAGAAATGTCCATTTAAATCTTGTGCCCCTATTTGATTGGGTTATTTGTTTGATATTGAAGTGCAAGAAGCTATTTGTACATCTTGGAGATAAATTCCTCATGGGTGTCTTTGTTTGCAAATATTAGTTCAATTATGATGTCTTTTTGTTGTGTTTCTGGTTTCCTCTGCTGTGCCAACATTTAAGGGGAATTAGGTCCCATTAATTTATTTTTATTTTAATAATTCTAAGAGGTGGGTAAAAAAGGACTTGCTACATTTTATGTCAAAGTGTGTTCTGTTCTGTTCTTCAAGAACTTCATTGTATCTGTCCTTTTATTTAGATCTTTAATCTATTTGAAGTTTATTTATGTGTATGCTATCAGGGAATATTCTCATTTTAAGAAATTATGATTTTTAAAACCAGCACACCATTCTCCATAGTGGCTGTTACTAATTGACATTTTCACGAACAGTGTAGGAGGGTTCCCTTTTTCCCATACTTTCTCCAGCGTTTATTGTTCGTCAGCTTTTGGACAATGGCAATTGTGAACCATGTGAGGAAATACCTTATTATAGTTTTGATTTGCATTTTTCTAATATTTTAGCAATGCTGATATCTTTTCATGTGATTTTATTTTTTAAAGGGTGTGAGTTAAACCACCACCTGAAATTGGCCACTTGAATGCCTGCCTTGTTTTGAATTCTTTTTGGATGACAACCCTTAAGACATTCCTTGAGGGCAGGTATTTTTTACTTACAGCCCCTCCATCCTTGTGAACAGTAAATTCCCAGCACCACTGTTTTTCATGGTATTGTTACAGAAAAAGGCCACAAGGGAGTAGCACTTCTTCATGCCTCCCTCTTCTTTTTCCCCCTTAATTTCCTATTATTTTATGTTGGAATATAGCTGCAGAATATTACATTTTATATAGGTACCCCATCTTCTGTATCCATTCATCTGCCTTTCTACAATTAGCTTGCTTTCTTGTCTTGGCTAGTGGAACTGACATCGAGGGTTACCCATGTCTTTTAAATTTTAGGTTTGCTCTGGATTTTTTCCTAGGTATTGGATTGCTGGGTCCTAAGGTACTTCTATGTTATTTTTCAAATGAACCTCTGTACTGTTCTTTCTGTTGTGTGTACCTATGTGCATTAGGAAGGACAGTGCAGGAGGGTTCCCTGGTCTCCACATCCTCTCCACACTTATCGTTTGTAGAGTGTTTGCAATGGCTATTCTGACCGGTGTGATGTGATATCTTGCTGTGGTTTAGATTTGCATTTCTCTAATATTTAGCAATGTTAACATCTTTTCTTGTGATTTTTTTAAAGGGTGTGAATTAAACTTACCTCTTGACATTGGCTTCATAAGCACCTGCCTCATTTTGAATTCTTTTTCGATGACCACTCCTAGGACATTCCTTGAGGACATGTGTATTTTACTTCCAGCCCCCGGATCCTTGTGAATGTTAAATATCCAGCATTACAATTCTTCATGGTGTTGTTACAGAAAATGGCCACAAGACGACAGCACTTCTTCATACCTCACACTTCTTTTAGTTTTCCCCTATAATTTCCTGTTGTTTTACATTGGAATAAAGTTAATATCTGATATCGTGTTTGTTTCAGGTGTACAGGATCTCGATTCAATTATACATACATGTTTATTTTGTTTTGGGTTCTTTTTCACATATAGATGATTAAAGTGTGTTCAATAAACTTTCCTCTGCTTTTTAGTAATTTCTATGGAACAACAGACTGGTTCCGAATGGGGATAAGAGTACGTCAAGGCTGTATATTGTCACCCTGCTTATTTAACTTCTATGCAGGGTGGTGGTGGTGGTGGTGGTGGTTTAGTTGCTAAGTTGTGTCCGACTCTTGCAATCCCATGGACTATAGCCCACCAGGCTCCTCTGTCCATGGGATTCTCCAGGCAAGAATACTGGAGTGGGTTGCCATTTCCTTCTCCAGGGGATCTTCCCAACCCAGGAATTGAACCCGGGTGTCCTGCATTGCAGGCAAATGATTTACCAACTGAGCTATGAAGGAAGCCCTCTATGCAGATGACATCATGAGAAATGCCAGGCTGGATGAAGCACAAGCTGGAATCAAGATTGCCGGCAGAAATATCAATAACCTCAGATATGCAGATGACTCCACCCTTATGGCAGAAAGTGAAGAGGAACTAAAGAGCCTCTTGATGAAAATGAAAGAGGAGAGTGAAAAGGTTGGCTTAAAATTCAGCATTCAGAAAACTAAGATCATGGCATCTGGTCCCATCACTTCATGGCAAATAGATGGGGAAACGGTGGAAACAGTGACAGACCTTATTTTTGGGGGCTCCAAAATCACTGCAGATGGTGACTGCAGCCATGAAATAAAAAGACACTTACTCCGTGGAAGAAAAGTTATAACCAATCTAGACAGCGTATTAAAAAGCAGAAACATTATGTTGCCAACAAAGGTTCATCTAGTCAAAGCTATGGTTTTTCCAGTAGTCATGTATGGATGTGAGAGTTGGACTATAAAGAAAGCTGAGCACCAAAGAATTGATGCTTTTGAACTGTGGTGTTGGAGAAGACTCTTGAGAGTCCCTTGGACTGCAAGGAGATCCAACCAGTCAATCCTAAAGGAGATCAGTCCTATTCACTGGAAGGACTGATGCTGAAGCTGAAACTCCAGTACTTTGGCCACCTGATGTGAAGAACTGACTCACTTGAAAAGACCCTGATGCTGGGAAAGATTGAGGGCAGAAGGAGAAAGGGATGACAGAGGATGAGATGGTTGGATGGCATCACCGACTCTATGGACATGAGTTTAAGAAAGCTCTGGGAGTTGGTGATGGACGGGGAAACCTGGTGTGCTGCAGTCCATGGGGTCACAAAGACTCGGACACGACTGAGCAACTGAACTGAACTGAACTGATGGACCATCTATTTGATATGTATCCATGTGTAACCCAAGGCAATCGGGCTCCAGAGATGTGACCAGCCCATGTCACTATGGCCTGAGGGAAGTGGAGTCAGCATTTTTTTATGTTTCTATCCTATAATTTGAATTGAAGTATACTGGTAATTTACATTCTTGTGGGTCTTTTTTTTTTTTTTTCCTTTTCAATCTAATGCAACTTGATTCACTTCTCCATGGGGATTATTTTTCCATATACATTATTACAGAGAGTTGCATGTTTCTTTTTGTTGCACAGTGGGTTGTGGTGACTTTTTATAAATAGTAATGTACATATGTTGGTCTGAAGCAGCTCATTTCTCCCTGACCCACATCATTCTTTCTTGGTTACTAGAAGTTTCTTTCCAAAGTCTGAGAGGTTGTGTCTCTTTGGGAGAGAAGTTCATTTGTATCCATGTTTAGATTACCCCTAGAGGTGATATCATAAGATATTGCCTCTCCCTGTCTCCTTTACCTCACTTGGAATGAACTTTCTTTTCTATGGCTGGACTTGGCATTATTTTCTACTTCTTTATGGTTGAGAAATATTGCACTGTGTAGATGTACTCCATTGTCTGTATTATCAACTACAAATTGGCACTTACCAAGAGCATTGCCAATGACTGGACAACAAAGGCATTTGCCATCTGCCTCGACAGAGATTGAACCCCATGCTGCTATAGCTGTTGACCTTCAACAACCCCTGAGCAAGTTCAGGGTGGAGTGAGGCATTCTGTGCTCCAGGAAATATGGTGGGACAGGTCTTTAGACAGTTGGATGTTTTTAGGAATGATTTTATGATCTCAATCCTTGCATCTCCTCATATCTAGAGAAGCATTAAATCCCTTCATGGTGACATCAGATTCTCATGACTTAACAAAAATCCTTTTGTAAAATGAGTGCTTCACGGCATTGAACTCCCCCTTCACCAAAACCTTATATATTGACTTTCAGTCTCACAGAGCGATCTGAGATGCTGCCTCCCAGACTGCAGTCCTCATTTTGCCCCAAATAAAACTTAACTCACAACTCTCAAGTTGTACATCTTTTTTAGTCAACAGTTATGGCGACCACGAAGGGACCCAGGGTGGACTTCTTCCTTCAACTGGACTCCCACGAGGAACCGGAGCTTTGGCACCAGCAGCGGCCCCTTGCTCCCATCTGCCTCCTCGGGGAGTGCAGACTAATTTGGGTAAGTCTCTCCTGGTTCTCGAATCTCCCATATTGGTTGAGATTCTGAGTTTTATTTGGTGGTAGAGCAGGTTATCTGTCCCCTCCCAATAGGAAAGATACTGGGGGGCCCAGGTGAAACATCCAGGGCACACCCACTCATGGCCTAGACACTGAGTGGGGCTCAGTTGAAAGATACCGAGAAAGTCACCCAGTCAAAAGATACTGGCTGGCTGAAAGATGCCAGGAGAATT
Organism: Bubalus bubalis; assembly: GCF_019923935.1. NCBI lineage: Eukaryota > Metazoa > Chordata > Mammalia > Artiodactyla > Bovidae > Bubalus > Bubalus bubalis. The sequence continues at coordinate 50,354,875 of NC_059176.1, forward strand.
GCCCACCCAGTGGAAAGGTACTGGGTTGGGGAGCTCAGTTGGGAAAAAATTGAGGAATACCCGGGGCTCGGCTGCAAGATGCTGAGGTCACTCTGTTGTAGGGCACTGAATGGTGTTGGCTGAGTGGCTAAGTAAGAGGCTGATCTGACACTTTCCCTCAGTTTGGCTGCCATTATAGAGTCTGTTGGGATAAAAGTGAGGATAGCACATGAGAGCTTTGCTCTGAAGGAAAGACACAAGACTCCTCGCAGCCGGTTTTGGTTTTCTCGGGTGACTGAGAAATTTACGGAGTGGTGGAGGCCTAGTCCTCATACCATGCAGTGGTCCCATAGGGAAACACACTCATTAATCAAAATACTTGCTCGTCTTGGGGTGGGGGGGCAGTTACACATAAGAACTGGCCTTTCAGCAACCTGAGCAGCCACGGTGGTCTTAGATTGCCGGAGGCAGAATCCGAGACATGTAAGACGAGCTGAAACCACGCTGGGGTGACTCCTGGAGGAGATAAGCTCACAAGCAGCACACGGGTCCACTACACAAGTCACTAGTGATTTTTATCCCTGACAAATTCAGCCTAAAATGGGAAAAAGAATGTCTCAAAAACAGAAAGGGGTGTCAGAAAGCCAGCCTCTGACTAACACTCCAGCCAGATTCATGTACAGAGCTCATACTTGCAAGTACCTAGTTAATTGGAGAAATTATACTATAAGAGATCTCAACCTAAAATGGCCAAATTGGGGCTCTTTTGATATTCCAAAGTTGATATTTTTGCACACACAAGTAGAAAAGGCCAGCCATGCTTACTTTGACTGGTATCTAGGACCTTCTAAAAGAGGAAATGATAGAGGAACTTCTTCGCAGGAAACCAACAAGAAATTGCTTGAAACTATATCAGATCTAAAAAAGGCTGGTAGCACTGACTTTGCAAGGTCACAGGTCTAGTGGAACTGGGAAGTCATGTTTGGCCATTTGTGCCACTTGGCTTTTGATTTTGGGGCATCTCTTTACTTTTGTTCCATTTGGAGTGTGACTCCTGGCTGGTGAAGTTCTGGTTCACTTTGATTTGTTGGTTTGGTTTGAGCACACAGACATACAAACTGCTCGAGCTAATATGGGAACTGCTCACTCTAAGCTTCCACACTCCACCTGGGAACCCTTTGGAAAAACAAAATTTTTTTGACTGGTCAGTCTATAGCTATGACAAGAAAAATAGCCTAAAAACATTAGATCTTTATTGACACAGAATAGGAAAATGGACTGAAGTTCCCTTATGTCTAGGACTTCCTCCTGAAATCAACAGCCTGGGGCTGATCAAACTAAGACCCCTACTTCCCCAGAGGGACAATCCCTGCTGGGACCAATCTGCCCTTGTTGTCAGGGCCAAGTTGAGCACTATCTGGTCTAAATTTTGGCTATAAAACTATGGTGACAAAAAAATATGGTTTTTGACAATGTGGTCACAATATTCTTTAGATTCCAGAGGAAGCTTGAAGAAAAAAAAAAAATCTCTCTAAGAATTCTTGTCCTGAGGAAATAACTCCACCTCTACCTTTAGACCAGAGCTCTCTGGATCACTTATCTGGACCATCTCTAATTCCTGAAACAAAAAGGAAAAAGAGAACAAAGCCTTCTAAAATCTTGTTCCAACCATTTTTACAATTAGTGTGTTTTGTATTGTGATATCTGATTCATAACCAAGTTTGGAAAACAAAGCTATAGGATCTCTTGTGTCTGTTTGGATATATGTATGTCTCAGTGTGTGTCTTTGTTTTTTTGATACTATTGCTGATTGCTAAGATCAGTTTGTAAATGAGCTCTAATATAATTGCCCTTAAAAAGTAAGTGCTTACGGATCAAATAATTCTAAATACAAGAGAAATTAACCTAAATGAATTTCATGTTCTTATAAACTGGGAAATATTCAGTATTAAAATTCCTTATTTTATTGTTTGTTTATTGATCTAACTACTGTAGACACGTCTAAGGGTAATTAACATTAAGCAGAATATTTTTGTTGTATCTAGGTTTAATATAACTTAAATATTATTATATCTGTTACAAGTTTGTCAACAAGGAAATTACCTTGAGTGAAGGAACTTCTAAAAAAATGTAAATGAGATATGAGCTTTTGATAAACTCTATTAAGAATAATTATGCTTTAGGAAAGTCTGTTTAAAATAGTCTCTCCAGATTGGGATAACTTGAATTTCTAAGGGTTGTGCTAAACTAAATGTTGGAAGTCTATTGAATAACTAGGTCATTTCCAAATAAAATAAGATTTTGAAACATTTACTACTGAACACTAATTTCCTCTTACAGAGAAACTAAAGAGATTTGGGATTAAAAATGAATGATGTTTGGTGCCATCCTAAAAGTTCTCTTTAAGAAAACAAAGGTTTTAGAAATTATCACTGGTATTTATGCTCACCAATCTATAAAATGCTAATATAAAAGTCAGTTCTTGGTTGCTTAAGGAAAGTAAGAAGAGTGTTTTCAGTAAAGAAGGTATGAGGAATGGAATTGCATTTTGTGAAGGGAAAAAAGTAATACTGACTTACAGGTGGTTTTTTAGGATGGAAGAACAAAGTAATGGATACAGAATGTGATAAGAAGGTTTGTGGAAAGTGAACCATGAGAAACAAGTTTTGTACATGGTTTAAAATAAGTTTAAAATAAAGCTAATTAAGTTTACCTTTTAAATAAAGTTCAGTTCAGTTCAGTCACTCAGTGGTGTCCGACTCTTTGCAACCCCATGAATTGCAGCACACCAGGCCTCCCTGTCCATCACCAACTCCCAGAATTCACCTAAACTCATGTCCATCAAGTCGGTGATACCATCCAGCCGTCTCATCCTCTGTTGTCCCCTTCTCCTCCTGCCCCCAATCCCTCCCAGCATCAGAGTCTTTTCCAATGAGTCAACTCTTCACATGAGGTGGCCAAAGTACTGGAGTTTCAGTTTTAGCATCAGTCCTTCCAAAGAACACCCAGGACTGATCTCCTTTAGAATGAACTGGTTGGATCTCCTTGCAGTCCAAGGGACTCTCAAGAGTCTTCTCCAACACCACAGTTCAAAAGCATCAATTCTTTGGCACTCAGCCTTCTTCACAGTCCAACTCTCACATCCATACATGACCACTGGAAAAACCATAGCCTTGACTAGACGAACCTTTGTTGGCAAAGTAATGTCTCTGCTTTTTAGTATGCTGTCTAAGTTGGTCATAACTTTCCTTCCAAGGAGTAAGAGTCTTAATTTCATGGCTGCAGTCACCATCTGCAGTGATTTTGGAGCCCCCAAAAATAAAGTCTGACACTGTTTCCACTGTTTCCCCATCTATTTCCCATGAAGTGATGGGACTAGATGCCATGATCTTAGTTTTCTGAATGTTGAGCTTTAAGCGAACTTTTTCACTCTCCTCCTTCACCTTCATCAAGAGGCTCTTTAGTTCCTCTTCACTTTCTGCCATAAGGGTGGAATCATCTGCATATCTGAGGTTATTGATATTTCTGCTGGCAATCTTGATTCCAGTTTGTGCTTCTTCCAGCCCAGCGTTTCTCATGATGTACTCTGCATATAAGTTAAATAAGCAGGGTGACAATATACAGCCTTGATGTACTCCTTTTCCTATCTGGAACCAGTCTGTTGGTCCATGTGCAGTTCTAACTGTTGCTTCCTGACCTGCATACAGGTTTCTCAATAGGTGGGTCAGGTGGTCTGGTATTCCCATCTCTTTCAGAATTTTCCACAGTTTATTGTGATCCACACAGTCAAAGGCTTTGGCATAGTCAATAAAGCAGAAAGTAAGCAGGTGCAAAAACTTGAATTTAGCTTTTCTCTCTGTTAAGAGGACATCTTTTCTTCAGATGTTGAACTGCCTTTGATAATGGATTTAAGTTTCTTTATCTCTTAAATGATCTGTTCTGAAATCCCTTATTGTGACCTTGGCTACGTAATTAATATTGTTTCGCAATGACCTATAACCCTATCTGACTGAGTGTTCCAGTTGATATTTGTTGACAAAACTTTCTAAATCATTCTAATGAAGATTTCTAGCTAACTTTGGGATGATTCAGAGGGCCCGTGAAATATCCCAAAGAGAGATACTACACTAATTAGGTTCATTTTGTATACAGAATTACATGAGGAATGTTGTCAAGTGAGTAATAAGTCTTGGATTATATTGTATGGTAAATGTTACTAATATAGATATCCTAGAAACTATATGGAGTTCATAATATAGGGTAAGGGAGCTAGAGAGGGGAGGCTCAGAAAAAGAACGAGACCAATACTTTACAGGAACAGATCACCTTTAATGAGGCTAGAAGGGGCAGCAGTCAGATTAGCAAGCTGCTCCCCTAACCTAAGGAATGAGTAAGTATATATAGGCATGTATGTGAAAAGTTACTGTCTTAAGGGCTCCTGTTCTTCTCCAAGGTTGTTTGGAGTAGTTATCTCTTAAATGGCTGGGACAAGGAATTCTGGAGATCGGCCAGAGGCTGGGACCAGCTGGAAGCTGGGCATAATCAACCTTGATGTCCATTTTTACTTTGGGTGAGAGAGTTCTTTGTTTTGCATAGAATGGTGTGGAGGACCTGGAGGGGAGTTTTAACTCCAGGCTATTTTGAGCCATGTAACTTTCCTTCATTCCAAACCCTAAGGAATATATACAAAAAGAGAGGTGGGCCCCGTTATGTTCAGGGCTTCTTCGTGCTGATAAATGAGGGTCAGGGGTTTGTGGTCTGGGAGGAAGGAAGTCCAAGGCCCGTAGTGTTGATTTTCTATTTTAGCCTTCAGGGTCTCAAGCCAAAGAAGTCTTGACTTGGTCTTGGGAAATGGCTGGGATTCGGTCTTGGAGGAATCTCTGGAAAAGATTAAACAAGGCCCAAAGGTAAGTAGGAGGATGATAAAAATGAATGGTCTGAGAAAGGGGTAAAAGTTATAAAAGGTTTCCTGTAGCCACAGGGTGAAGATGTAATCTTCAATGTGTTTGAGTGTGGATCCTTGAGGACTCGAGACCTAGATATCTGTCAGAAGTTGTTCCAGGAATAATTGTAGCTGTGAAACTGACAGGCTCATCTGTTGCCAGTTGGGACTGGTGGAAGCTGTGAGAACTTTAGAGTCGTAGGGCCTGTGTGAGAAACTTGATAGTACTAGTCTGGCAAGCATTTTCATCATTGGGCTGCATAACCTTTTTTTTTTTTTTTTTTTAACTGGGTGATGTATACCCAAGGGGTGATTTTTTTTTTTTTTTTTTTTGTAGTGGTAGGGGTCACCAGAATTACCGTGTAGGGTTCTTGTCATTTTGGGGTTAGATCTGAGTGGGACTGAACTGTCATATAGACTTTGTCTCTTATTTGAAGGGATGGGTATGGAAGATTGGGGTGTGGTCGAGGGAGTAAGTTATCCATATATTGCCAAAGGTCATCTTGTATCTGGGCAAGTAAAGGAAAAGGAAGGTGGGAAGGCAGTTTGGGACTGTCCTGGGAGAGGGGAAGACCCAAAGGTATTATGGGCCTCCCATACATACCCTCAAATGGACTGATGTTTAAGGGTTTTTTCGGTAAGGCCCGGACCTTTAAGAGGGCTGAAGGGAGGAGTTTAGTTCAGTCTTGATGAAGTTCGATCGTTAATTTGGTCAGAGTTTCTTTTAGGACTTGGTTGGCTCTCTCAACCTTTTTGGAAGACCAGTGATGATAAGGAATGTGAAACCTCCAAGGAACTGGAAGGGCTCGTGCAATATTTTGGGTGATTTGGGATGTGAACTCGGGCCCATTGTCAGACTGGAGGGAGGAAGGCATTCCAAACCTTGGGAGGATTTCAGTAAGAATAAGCTGAGCCACAGTAGGGGCTCATTTGTTAGTAGTCAGGAAAGCTTCATCTGTTTAGAAAATATATCTACAAAGACTGGAAGAAATTTAACCCTTTTTACAGGTGGCATGTGGGTGAAATCTACCTGCCAGTCTTGTGCAGGAAGATGTCTGTGTGGGTGGGGAATGGAGGGGGGCGAATGTTAGAATTAGGATTTGTCCATTGACAAATGGTGTAAGTTTGGGTCAGATTATTTAAATAAGTCCTATCGTCCTAGTCAGTTTAATAAAGTTCTGAAGGAAAGCATTAAGTACTTTTGCAGAGGGGTGGAAAAGGGAATGTAAATATGAAAGTAATGTGTGGATGTTAGGCTCACCAATTTGGGCTATAGTAAAGACAGGACTAACAGGTGGCTTGCCACTTTGTTTTGTGATCTGTTATATTGTTATAAAAGGAGATAGGACTATGTTGCTGATGTCTCTGGCAATGTATTACAGCAGCTTGTTTTGGGAGCTGAGCCGCATGGAGGAGTTCAGAAGTAAAAGAAACATTGAGAATAGGTGTGTTCTTTTAAGTGAGCAATTTTCTCTCTTTTCAGATTATAATGTTAGAATGTAATATGTTATAGACATATTTGGAGTCAGTGTAAATGTTTATCTTTTGGTCTTTGGCTAGGGTCAAAGCTTGTGTAAGAGCTATCAGTTCAGCCTGTTGTGAGGATGTGTGAATTGGGAGTGTGGCTGACTTGATGAGGTGAGTGGGGGTAACTTTGTTGGCTGTCCCTGAACTATAGCATATCGAGCCCCAAATGGGGCTTGTTTCTGGGCAGTGTCATCTATGAACCAGGATGGGACTTTGGGGTCAGTAAGGGGCTGATCAATTATATGTTCAAAGGGATTAAGTGTCATATCTAAGGTCTGAACACAGTCATGAGATAGGTGTTCTGTTTCTGGATCTGGTGTAGGGAATAAGCTAGTAGGGTTAAGAGGTTTACAAGGCGTGAAAGAAAGGGATGGCTTGAGAAGGAGTATGTGGAGGATTTGTAGTCAAGCAAGGGGCAGAGAAAGGAAAGCCCGATGAGACAGTAAATCTTTGAAGGAATGAGGTAAGCATACATTTAGAGGAGCATTTTGGGTTAGTTTTTGGGGTTTCAGTTATTAAGAGGGTGGTTGCAGCTAAGGCCTGGAGACAAGGTGGCCATCTGAGTGTGATGAGATCGAGTTGTTTAGATAAATGAGCTAGAGGGCCCCATATGTCTCCCCCTTTTTGGCACAGAATCTGTAAGGCATGTCCTTTTCAAGAATGTACAAAAAGGAAAAAAGGCTTGGTGTAATCAGGTAAGTAAAGAGAAGGGGTCTGTAGTAAATGTTTGATAAGAATCTATATTGGGGTGTGGAGAGAGGTGGGGGCCAATAAGGGTTTATCTAAGTTTTTTTGAGTAGCTTAGTAGAGAGGTTTTGTGTGGAGGGCAAAATCTGCGACCTTTATTTGGAAGAAGTTTAATAGACCTAATAGAGAAAGAAGTTTGTTTTTTGGTTTGGGGCCTGGGGGTCTGTGTCAAGGCTCGAAATCTCTGAGTTGGGATTATTTTGGATGTGGGAGTGAGAAGTAATCTCATGTAATTGACAGTGGCGGAAGCAATTTGTGTTTTGGAGAGTGAGACTCTGTAGTTCCAGTTGTCTAGGCCATTTAATACTGTTGCAGTGTGGACTAGGCAGTTATGGCGAGAGGAACAATAAATCGTCTACATGTTGGAGTAAGGTAGTAGAGTCTAGGTCTAAAGTTTGTAGGTCTCTTTGGAGGGCTTGACTTAAAAAATGAGGGCTATCTCTAAAGTCTTGTGGTAAAACCATCTAAGTTAATTGTTGAGATTGATATGTGTCTGGATCCGTCCAGGTGAAGGCAAATAGGGGCTGTGAGGAGTGGTGTAGAGGTATAGTAAAGAAAGCGTCTTTGAGGTCTAATACCGTGAAGTGAATCCCATGGACAGAGGAGCCTGGTGGGCTGCAGTCCATGGGGTCACACAGAGTCGGACACGACTGAAGCGACTTAGCAGCAGCAGCAGCAGAGTGTGTCAGGGGGAATATGTGAGAGAAGGGTGTAGGGATTAGTGACCATGGGGTGTACGGGTATTATGGCCTTATTGACCTTGTGAGGATCTTGGACTAGATGCCAGGAGTGGGGTCCCTTTTTAACTGCCAGTATGGGAGTATTATGAGAACAGATAGGCTGCAAAAGGCCGGCTTTGAGCAGTCGGGAGATTATTGGTTTAAGGCCTTGTTGGGATTTTGTGGTCAGGGTATATTGAGTTTGGGTTATTATTTGAGAGGGATTTTTAAGAAAAACCTGTATGGGGGAATGGTGTCTGGCTACTGATGGGGCTTTGGTGTCTCAGACCTGAGGATCTATTGGGGGAAGGTCAGGGAGCAGGTTTTGGGAGTGAGGGCTGGTCAAGGGTTTGGGTGTCATTTAGATGGGAAGAATTGATATGGGATCTAAGAAAGGGAGATTTATAGAAATTTGTAGCTTAGCCAGAAGATCATGTCTCATCAATATCCATTGGGCATTGAAGAACTACTATAAAAGAATGTGTTAATGTTGTCTTACCAAAGGAACAAAGGAGAGGCAGGGTTATGGTAATAAAGACCTGAATTTGGATAACAGATGTCTCTCTAGGAGTGTCACTGGGCACTTAGGCATTATGAGGAATGAGTGTATGAGGGTCGATTTTTCAAATTGACAGAATAATGGAGGGCTGATTTTTGGCCTTAAGGGAATTTCAGAGACCCCCTTGATTGTGAGTTTTGAGTCTTGAATTGGGCCAGAGTAGGAAGTTAAGAGAGAGAAAGCAGCTCCAGTGTCTACTATAAAGGAGGTCTTTTTTCCGGGCAGTACCCCATCTATCCTAAGTCCTGAGCTCATGTCCGGGACGTGGGCCAGAGGGACTGGAATCTGGGCCCTGTAATTGGAATAACTCTCGTAGGGTTGGGCTGGGGTTTGGGGAAAATGTGGGGATCTCTCCAGGGACACCAGGGCATGCCTGTGGGCATTCCACTCTCCAGGTCTGGGGGGTGGGGACCTCTCCACGGGTGTCAGGGCATCTCTGGGGACAGTCCACCTTTCAGTGTCCCCACTGACCACAGGCTGGGCATGCTTTTGTGGGGGGCCGCGGGTTCAGACATGTCTTTGTCCAGTGTCCTGACTGGTTGCATCGGAAGCAGAGTCTGGGGGGAGGGGGCCTGGGGGCAGGTTTTAAGTTTCAGTGTGGGATGACTTGGGGCGGGCTGATCTTAATTGCTGCCGCCAAAAAGGCATACTTAGCTTTTCTCTCACGGTCTTTTTCTCTCTCAACCTCTTCCTCTCTATTATTGAACATCTTGAGGGCTATTTCTAGAAGGTCTCTTTGGGGGGTTCTCAGGGCCCTTTTCTAGCTGGCATAGTTTTCAGCGAATATTGGGGGCTGACTGGCTTAAGAACTGGACATGTAGGTACAGAAGTCCGGTGGGGGTGGAAATATCTAGATTAGTGTATTTTTGGACTGCCTCAATAAGCTGTGAAAATTTTAATCTTTTTCTTGAGTCATTTTCCTAATCTTATGAAACATGAATGTGAGAGCTTTTTAGCATTTCTTTTAGTAAACAGGTGATCATATGATGCAGGTATCAGAGGTCGGCATCGCCTGCTTGATATGTCCACTGTGGCTCAGTTAAAGGGACTGCATCATCAACCACCGTATTAGTCCTATCTTGGTTATGGAGCTGATCAGCATGAGTCTGAGCTGCCTGTCATATCCATTTCTTTTCATCAGGGGGTTAAAGTGGCATTTAGGGCATAATAAAGATCATTTCAGGTTAAATGATATGTTTGTGTAAGGCAGAGGAATTCTTTTCTGTATTGAGTAGGATTTTTTGAAAAGGATCCCAATTTTCATTCAGTTTGGCTTATATCAGAAATTGAGAAAGGCACACGAACCCATGTAGGGCCCTCCGGTCCCACCACCTCTCTGAGAGGAAATGTGTTTGCTTTGGGTCCTGGCTGATGGGGGTGGGGGGTGTGGAAATCTCTTTGGGGGTTTTGGAGTCATTGCCTTCTCTTTTGGAGAAGGAAGGGCTAGAGGATAGGATCTCTTCTCTGGAAGTATTTTTTCTGGGGCAGTAGGGAGGAGGCTCATCTGTCTGGTCAAAATTGGGGGCTAAGGGTTTAGGGGGCCTTTAGATTTGGATTCTTTTGGAATGGAGGGGGAGAGAGAGCAGAGGAGGATCTGATAGGTAGAACAGTCTTTGTAGAGAGAAGGACAGCTTTTAAGGTCTCAGAATGCTTGAATATAGGGGACCTTCGACTATTTGCCATTCCGTTTGAGGAAGTTAGTGAGATCTGATAAAATACTGAAATCAAAAGTCCCAAACTCATGCCAGTGGTTTTGATTGTCTAATTGATATTGAGGCCAGATCTGTATAGAGTTGTTTTAAGTGGTTAGCTTTGAGTTCAGTGAGTGAGAGTGGTTTGAGATTTTTGAGAATACAGGCCAGAGGGGAATCCTTTGGGACAGATTGGCCAGACCCCATAATTGAAAGGCATGCAGAGGCTCCTATTGGGAGCTCAAGTCATCACCCGTAGTTGCAATAGGAGTTATGAGACGAGAGCTCTGTGTCGAGGTGGAGCATCCCCCACCATCACCTACAGAGTGGCCCTAGGCCGGGGGTCCCCAGGACCCGGAGAGGACTGAGTTCTAGGGCGCCTCTAGAACACCATCTGGATCTTACCTTAATCTAGGGGCCGGCTTGAGTGGAGTGTTGCATGTAAAGCGGTCAAATGGCAAAAGGCCTCTGTCCTGGAGTTGGCCGGTCTCGTGGAAGAGAAACTGTAGAGAAAAGAGGAAGAGAGAGAGAGGCCAATATTCCTCGGGTTACGTGGAAAACCAATAAAGCCCTTACACAGGACTTGTACTGCTCACGAAGGCACAGGGCGTACTCTCGAGGAGGTCTTGAAAGCCTGGGCGGGAAAGTGAGCTCAGTAGGCTTCCACACTCTGAACAGCTGGCTGTGCAGAATGAGAAGGAACCTCAACCTCCCGGGTTTCGGCACCAAAAATGTAGGGTAAGGGAGTTAGAGAACTCGAGGCTCAGAAAAAGAACGAGACCATCATTTTACAGGAACAGATCACTTTTAATGAGGCGAGAAGGGGCAGCAATCAGATTAGCAAGCTGCTGCCCTAACCTAAGAAATGAGTAAGTATATATAGGCATGTATGTGAAAAGTTACTGTCTTAAGGGCACCTATTCTTCTCCAAGGTTGTTCAGAGTAGTTATCTTTTAAATGGCTGGGGCAAGGAATTCTGGAGATCGGCCAGAGGCTGGGACCAGCTAGGAGCTGGGCATAATCAACCTTAATGTCCGTTTTTTCTTTGGGTGAGGGAGTTCTTTGTTTTGCATAGAATGGTGGGGAGGACAGGAGGGGAGTTTTAACTCCAGGCTATTTTGAGCCATGTAACTTTCCTTCACATAAAATTCTGATATGTTTGGGTAAAATGTTATCAGACATAATTCTAGTTACTATCTTAAAATATTGTCATAACACTAAGTTTCACAAAAATGCTTCCTCTTAAAGAAGATTTATAGATAGGACTTTTGGATAAATAGCAGTTTCTGAACTAGGTAAGGATACTAATGGAAAACCTGATGACTTTACAAAGGTTAACAAAAGGACTGAATGAACTGGCAAATATGCTTATAACTTTTATGGTTTCTATCTGAAAAATTACTGTGTTGAATCTGTTTTCCAGGTTTAAGAAAAAAGTCCCCTCAAACTAATTATGAGGGTAATTTGGTAAATTTATATTTTATAAACAAACTGAAACATTTATCTTTTCTATCTGAACCCTCCAGAGATTGGAAGTTCTTAGTTTCCAGTAACTTTGTCAGATAAGTTAGGAAAGTTATCTCACTAACAGGTACAGAAATGTCAAGGAATTTTGGAGACCTTGAGAAGGGAGGAATTCACTTGGATCTGTTAGGCAACATCTGTGGTAAGCCTTTGGCATGACTTTCCTAGCCCTGAAAGGTTTTATTTTAAAAGTTCAGTCTGAGACTTTATAAAGTCTCAGCAAAGCAAAAAGGTCTGTGATCAGTTAGGGTTATATAAATCATCAGGCCAAGTTTATTGAGACTGGACCTATATTGCAAGTCTTAATTTGGTTATATTTGGTAAAAATGATGGTGATTTTAGGAAGAGAGAGATGTTTCAATGAATGTTAAATCCCAGTTTGTTAATGGAGGTCTGTATCTACTAAGACTCGTTTCCTGAACAGTTCTTTGCTGTTCAGATCAGATCAGTCGCTCAGTCATGTCCAACTCTTTGCGACCCCATGAATCGCAGCACGCCAGGCCTCCCTGTCCATCACCAACTCCTGGAGTTCACTCAGACTCATGTCCATTGAGTCAGTGATGCCATCCAGCCATCTCATCCTCTGTCGTCTCCTTCTCCTCTTGCCCCCAATCCCTCCTAGCATCAGAGTCTTTTCCAATGAGTCAACTCTTCGCATGAGGTGGCCAAAGTACTGGAGTTTCAGCTTTAGCATCATCCCTTCCAAAGAAATCCCAGGGCTGATCTCCTTTAGAATGGACTGGTTGGATCTCCTTGCAGTCCAAGGGACTCTCGAGAGTCTTCTCCAAAACCACAGTTCAAAAGCATCAATTCTTCAGCACTCAGCCTTCTTCACAGTCCAACTCTCACATCCATACATGACCACAGGAAAAACCATAGCCTTGACTAGACGAACCTTTGTTGGCAAAGTAATGTCTCTGCTTTTGAATATGCTATCTAGGTTGGTCATAACTTTCCTTCCAAGGAGTAAGAGTCTTTTAATTTCATGGCTTCAGTCACCATCTGCAGTGATTTAGGAGCCCAGAAAAATAAAGTCTGACACTGTTTCCACTGTTTCCCCATCTATTTCCCATGAAGTGGTGGGACTGGATGCCATGATCTTCGTTTTCTGAATGTTGAGCTTTAAGCCAACTTTTTCACTTTCCACTTTCACCTTCATCAAGAGGCTTTTTAGTTCCTCTTCACTTTCTGCCATAAGGGTGGTGTCCTCTGTATATCTGAGGTTATTGATATTTCTCCTGGCAATCTTGATTCCAGCTTGCGTTTCTCATGATGTACTCTGCATATAAGTTAAATAAACAGGGTGACAATATACAGCCGTATCGTACTCCTTTTCCTATTTGGAACCAGTCTGTTGTTCCATATCCAGTTCTAACTGTTGCTTCCTGACCTGCATACAGGTTTCTCAAGAGGCAGATCAGGTGGTCTGGTATTCCCATCTCTTTCAGAATTTTCCACAGTTTATTGTGATCCACACAGTCAAAGGCTTTGGCATAGTCAATAAAGCAGAAATAGATGTTTTTCTGGAACTCTCTTGCTTTTTCCATGATCCAGCGGATGTTGCCAATTTGATCTCTGGTTCCTCTGCCTTTTCTAAAACCAGCTTGAACATCAGGAAGTTCACGGTTCACATATTGCTGAAGCCTGGCTTGGAGAATTTTAAGCATTACTTTACTAGCGTGTGAGATGAGTGCAATTGTGCAGTAGTTTGAGCATCTTTGGCATTGCCTTTCTTTGAGATTGGAATGAAAACTGACCTTTTCCAGTCCTGTGGCCACTGCTGAGTTTTCCAAATTTGCTGGCATATTAAGTGCAGCACTTTCACAGCATCATCTTTCAGGATTTGGAATAGCTCAACTGGAATTCCATCACCTCCACTAGCTTTGTTCATAGTGATACTTTCTAAGGCCCACTGGAATTCACATTCCAGGTTGTCTGGCTCTAGGTGAGTGATCACACCATCATGATTATCTGGGTCGTGAAGATCTTTTTTGTACAGTTCTTCTGTGTATTCTTGCCATCTCTTCTTAATATCTTCTGCTTCTGTTAGGTCCATACCATTTCTGTCCTTTATCAAGCCCATCTTTGCATGAAATGTTCCTTTGGTATCTCTGATTTTCTTGAAGAGCTCTCTAGTCTTTCCCATTCTGTTGTTTTCCTCTATTTCTTTGCATTGATCACTGAAGAAGGCTTTCTTATCTCTTCTTGCTATTCTTTGGAACTCTGCATTCAGATGTTTATATCTTTCCTTTTCTTTGCTGTTAGGGTATATTAATGTAACATTTAATTGAATTACTAAAGGACACTCTAGGGTTGTTTCTGAAGCTTATCTCAGTAATCTGTCTTTGGATGAAGATCAGATGTCTCACTCATGACCTGCAAGCAAGACTGGAAGAAGACATAATTTAAGGAACTGTCTCCAACCTGGATGGAAGGACCTTTCTATCAGGTACTCTTAACTAGCTCATGCCCAGTCAAATTGAAGGGAAATTGACTCTTGGGTTAACTCCCACTTCCAAAAGCCCCCCCCTAAGCTGGACTGGTCTATAGAGAGGCATACTGACCTCAAACTCACCTTAAAACGATGCTCAGAGGAAACTGCACTCACTACACTAGGACAAGATGACATCAGAAGTAGACAGCTTTCCTAAGATGCTGATCTGACTTTTATGATCATTTATAATGTTTTCTTGATTCCTTGGACCTATGCCTATCAATCAAATGTTTTCTATCATGGCCATGATTCTATGCTAGTTTTAAATTCAATCCAATTGTTGGGTTCTGGCCAGTTACCTGTGTCTAGTACTTCTGGGTTACCTTGGTGGATTTCTGTTCTGCAGGACTCTGATTGGATACCCCCAGTAATAACTGGAAATTTATTTTAGATGAGTGTTCAGTCCTGTCTTGTCTATTCATGGTATTACTAGATGGGAGATCAGCCCTGGGTATTCTTTGGAAGGAATGATGCTAAAGCTGAAACTCCAGTACTTTGGCCACCTCATGCAAAGAGTTGACTCATTGGAAAAGACTCTGATGCTGGGAGGCATTGGGGGCAGGAGGAGAAGGGGACAACAGAGGATGAGATGGCTGGATGGCATCACCAACTCAATGGACGTGAGTTTGGGTGAACTCCGGGAGTTGGTGATGGACAGGGAGGCCTGGCATGCTGCGATTCATGGGGTCGCAAAGAGTTGGACACGACTGAGCGACTGAACTGAACTAGGTGGGATCTTCTCACCTGGCCAATTAATAATAACTGCTCTAATGCTGGCCATAGATTTAAGTTTTCCCTTAGGGTCATTTAAACTCAATCAGAGTGATGAGCTAAGTCTCAATAAAAAAATTAACCTCTCATCTATTAAAAGGAAAACTCCCACAATTATGGGGAGGATCTACATGGTTAACACCAGGCTATGATCATTTTAGTTTAAAGGCTCCTCTGTGTTGGAAATGGTTAAATTATAAAATGATCAACCTGGTAATTATGAGACAAGGCTGGGTGCTTTATGAACTATGCCTATTATTACCCTTAGAGAGAGTGATTGGTATGGAACTCAGTGGATTTGTGGCACTAACTTACGGCCTTGACATCTCCAGGGATGGATACAAAGGTGTAGCCTGGGATTCCCATGAATTTAAGGTCATATATGTTAACAAATTAGTCGATCATGGGTCTCCCACATTGCAGGCAGATGCTTTATCCTCTGAGCCACCAGGGAAGACCTAACAAATTAGAGGCAACCCCAACCAATCTATCATTGGTATGATCCCAGTGGGTCAAAGATCTGGATTCTACTAGTATGACCATGTAGCAGGTTCGGGTGTGTGCACATGTGCCTTCAATGGGGTTGGAGGATGTAACTGACCATATCTAAGCTTTAACAGCCTTCATAAGTTTTAAATGATAGTAGCTGGACTATTAGCCTATTGAATTCTGAGATCTCTATGATAAGAAAGGCAGTGCTACACAACTGCAAGGCCCTTGACACCTTACAGCATCTCAGGGAGATATCTGTGCTACAGTTCAAAGTGAATGCTATATTTTAATACCTGATAAATCCTTTAATGTAACACATTTGAACCACATGAAAAATCAGATTTCTGCTTTGAGAGACCCACTCCTTAGTCTTGATGATATTAAAAAAAAAAAAAAAACACACAAACTGGTTTCGTGTGGGAGGCTCATGGCTAAAATATTTACTTTTAATTCCACTAATGTTATTAACTATACCATTTGTATTTTGCTAGTGTATGACTAGCAAAAGTCATATGTGTATGACTGAGCCTCCAATGAAAATGATGACTAGACTTGAAGCAGTTGATCAAATGTACAGCTCGATATATGATCAATGATTGTAATAGTGTAGCTCTAGGTATGAAACACTCCAGTACTCTTGCCTGGAAAATCCCATGGACAGAGGAACCTGGTAGGCTGCAGTCCATGGGGTCGCTAAGAGTCAGACACAACTGAGTGACTTCACTTTCACTTTTCACTTTCATGCATTGGAGAAGGAAATGGCAACCCACTCCAGTGTTCTTGCCTGGAGAATCCCAGGGACGGGGGAGCCTGGCTGGCTGCCGTCTGTGGGGTCGCACAGAGTCGGACACGACTGAAGCGACTTAGCAGCAGCAGCACCAGCAGGTATGAAAAGATGCAATGAGAGGGAATACTTTCCTGGACCATAACTAGAAGACAAGTGTCCAGAGATCTTTGACTATTAAGACCTAGTCCAGTAATAGCACATTGTCTTATCAACAAAAACCTTCTACAGAACTGGGAAAGAGCCTTCCCAGCAATGCGGGACAAAATGGTCATGAAATGCCCCCCAAAGTATGGTCAGATTTATGACTACAAGGGGGCCGTGTTAACTACAAATTGGCACTTACCAAGAGCATTGCCAATGACTGGACAACAAAGGCATTTATCATCTGCCTATAGCTGTTGACCTAAAACAACCCCTGAGGGAGTTCAGGGTGGAGTGAGGCACTCTGTGCTCCAGGGAATATTGTGGGACAGGTCTTTAGATAGTTGGATGTTTTTAGGAACACATTTTATTATCTCAATCCTTGCATGTCCTCATATCTAGAGAAGCACTAAATCCCTTCATGGTGACATCAGATCCTCATGAATAACAAGAAATCTTTTGTAAATTGAGTGCTTCATGGTATTGAACTCCCCCCTCACCAAAACTTTATATATTGGTTTTTCCTCACTGTTGCTTTGGAGCAGTCTCGCAGAGCTATCTGAGACGCTGCGTCCTGGGCTGCAGTCCTCATTTCGCCCCAAATAAAACTTAACTCGCAACTCCCAAGTTGTACGTCCTTTTTTAGTTGACAGTTTCATCTTCCCAAATCTAGAGTTACACTGTTAAACAATCATCGATCATATATCAAGCTATACATTTGATCAACTGCTTCAAGTCTAGTCATCATTATTTTTGTTGGAGGCTCATTTATATACTTGGTAATATAAGAAAAAATAATCTTGTGGAACAGGCAAAATACAAATAGTATAGTTAATAACATTAGTGGAATTAAAAGTGGAATATTTTAGCCATGGGCCTCCCACACCAAACCAGTTTTCGTTGTTGTTGTAACTATTTTATTTATTTTTTTAGTTAATTTGGTTTATTACATTTTAATTCTTTACTTCCCTTTATTGTTCTGAAATTTTACATTTTGCATAAAAATAATATGAGTTGTTAAGGAAACCAGTTCATTATCAGATTAATCAGATTTATGCTCCATCAAACCTCTTACTTTCAAACATCCAAAGACATCTTTGGGAAGATCTGACACTTCTATCCCAGTGTCAGTCTTTTTTTTTTTTTTTTTTCCAGTTTTATTTATTTATTTTCTTTAAATATTGTATTGGTTTTGCCATACATTGACATGAATCTGCCATGGGTGTACATGTGTTCCCCATCCTGAACCCCGCTCTCTCTCCATACTATCCCTCTGGTTCATCCCAGTGCACCAGCTCTGAGCACCCTGTATCATGCATTGAACCTGGACTGGCGATTCGTTTCACATATGATAATTTACATGTTTCAGTGTCATTCTCCCATATCATCCCACCCTCGCCCTCTCCCATAGAGTCCAAAAGACTGTTCAATACATCTGTGTCTCTTTTGCTGTCTCACATACAGGGTTATCGTTACCATCTTTCTAAATTCCACATATATGCATTAGTATACTGTATTGGTGTTTTTCTTTCTGGCTTACTTCACTCTGTATAATAGGCTCCAGTTTCATCCACCTCATTAGAACTGATTCAAATGTATTCTTTTTAATGGCTGAGTAATACTCCATTGTGTATATGTACCACAGCTTTCTTATCCATTCATCTGCTGATGGACATCTAGGTTGCTTCCATGTCCTGGCTATTATAAACAGTGCTGCGATGAACACTGGGGTACACATGTCTCTTTCAAGTCTGGTTTCCTTGGTGTATATGCCCAGCAGTGGGATTGGTGGGTCATATGGCAGTTCTATTTCCAGTTTTTTAAGGAATCTCCACACTGTTCTCCATAGTGGCTGTACTAGTTTGCATTCCCACCAACAGTGTAAGAGGGTTCCCTTTTCTCCACACCCTCTCCAGCATTTATTGCTTGTAGACTTTTGGATCCCAGCCATTCTGACTGGCGTGAAATGGTACCTCATAGTGGTTTTGATTTGCATCTCTGATAATGAGTGATGTTGAGCATCTTTTCATGTGTTTGTTAGCCATCTGTATGTCCTCGTTGGAGAAATGTCTGTTTAGTTCTTTGGCCCACTTTTTGATAGGCTCATTTATTTTTCTGAAATTGAGCTGCAGGAGTTGCTTGTATATTTTTGAGATTAATTCTTTGTCCATTGCTTCATTTGCTATTATCTTCTCCCATTCTGAAGGCTGACTTTTCACCTTGCTTATAGTTTCCTTTGTTGTGCAGAAGCTTTTAATTTTAATTAGGTCCCATTTGTTTATTTTTGCTTTTATTTCCAACATTCTGGGAGGTGGGTCATAGAGGATCCTGCTGTGGTTTATGTTAGAGAGTGTTTTGCCTAGGTTTTCCTCTAGGAGTTTTATAGTTTCTGGTCTTAGGTTTAGATCTTTAATCCATTTTGAGTTTCTTTTTGTGTATGGTGTTAGAAAGTGTTCTAGTTTCATTCTTTTACAAGTAACTGACCAGTTTTCCCAGCACCACTTGTTAAAGAGATTGTCTTTTCTCCATTGTATATTCTTGCCTCCTTTGTCGAAGATAAGGTGTCCATAGGTGCGTGGATTTATCTCTGGGCTTTCTATTTTGTTCCATTGATCTATATTTCTGTCTTTGTGCTGTCTTGATGACTGCGGCTTTGTAGTAGAGCCTGACGTCAGGCAGGTTGATTCCTCCTGTTCCATTCTTCTTTCTCAAGATTGCTTTGGCTATTTGATGTTTTTTGTATTTCCATACAAATTGTGAAATTATTTGTTTTAGCTCTGTGAAAAGTACTGTTGGTAGCTTGATAGGGATTGCATTGAATCTATAGATTGCTTTGGGTAGTATACTCATTTTCACTATATTGATTCTGCCAGTCCATGAACATGGTATATTTCTCCATCTATTTGTGTCCTCTTTGATTTCTTTCACCAGTGTTTTGTAGTTTTCTGTATATAGGTCTTTTGTTTCTTTAGGTAAATCTATTCCTAAGTATTTTATTCTTTTCCATGCAATGGTGAATGGAATTGTTTCTTTAAATTCTCTGTTTTCTCATTGTTAGTGTATAGGAATGAGAGGGATTTCTATGTGTTGATTTTATATCCTGCAACTTTATTATATTCATTGATTAGCTCTAGTAATTTTCTGGTGGAGTCTTTAGGGTTTTCTATGTAGAGGATCATGTCATCTGCAAACAGTGAGAGTTTTACTTCTTCTTTTCAATCTGGATTCCTTTTATTTCTTTTTCTGCTCTGATTGCTGTGGCCAAAACTTCCAAAACTATGTTGAATAGTAGTGGTGAGAGTGGGCACCCTTGTCTTGTTCCTGACTTTAGGGGAAATGCTTTCAGTTTTTCACCATTGAGGATAATGTTTGCTGTGGGTTTGAAACTAAGATCATGGCATCCGGTCCCATCACTTCATGGCAGATAGATGGGGAAACAGTGGAAACAGTGGCTGACTTTATTTTTCTTGGCTCCAAAATCACTGCATTTGGTGATTGCAGCCATGAAATTAAAAAATGCTTACTCCTTGGAAGGAAAGTTATGACCAACCTAGACAGCATATTCAAAAGCAGAGACGTTACTTTGCCAACAAAGATCCGTCTAGTCAAGGCTATGGTTTTTCCAGTGGTCATGTTTGGATGTGAGAGTTGGACTGTGAAGAAGCCTGAGCACCGAAGAATTGATGCTTTAGAACTGTGGTGTTGGAGAAGACTCTTGAGAGTCCCTTGGACTGCCAGGAGATCCAACCAGTCCATTCTACAGGAGATCAGCCCTGGGTGTTCTTTGGAAGGAATGATGCTAAAGCTGAAACTCCAATACTTTGGCCACCTCATACGAAGAGTTGACTCATTGGAAAAGACTCTGATGCTGGGAGGGATTGGGGGCAGGAGGAGAAGGAAACAACAGAGGATGAGATGGCTGGATGGCATCACCGACTTGATGGACGTGAGTCTGAGTGAACTCCGGGAGCTGGTGATAGACAGGGAGGCCTGACGTGCTGCAATTCATGGGGTCACAAAGAGTCGGACACGACTGAGCGACTGAACTGATGACCTTAAATTCACGGGACTCCCAGGTTGCACCTTTGTATCCATTCCTAGAGATGTCAAGGCCATAATTTAGTGCCACATATCCACTGAGTTCCATACCAATCATTCTCTCTAAGGGTAATAATAGGCATAGTTCATAAAGCACCCAGCCTTGTTTCATAATATTACCAGGTTGATCATTTTTAGTATGATTGAATTGTTTCCAACATAGAGGAGCTTTTAAATTAAATGATCATAGCCTGGTGTTACCCATATCGATCCATCCTATAATTGTGGGAATTTTCCTTTAATAGATGAGAGGTTAGTTTTTTTAATTGAGACTTAGCTTGTCACTCTGATTCAGTTTGAATGACCCTAAGAGAAAAAAAAATCTTTTGCTACCATCAGAGCAGGTGTTGTTAATTGGCCAGATGAGAGGATCCCATCTAGTAATACCATGAATAGACAGAACAGGACTGAACACTCATCTAAAATAAAATTCCAATTATTGGGGGTATCCAATCAGAATCCTGGAGAACAGAAATCTTCAAGGTAACCGAGAAGTACTAGACACAGGTAACTGGTCACAACCCAACAATCGGATTGAGTTTAAAACTAGCATAGAATCGTTGCCATGATAGAAAACATTTGATAAGCATAGATCCAAGGAATCAAGAAAATATTATAAATGATCATATGAATCAGATCAGCATCTTTTGCAAGCTGTCTACTTCTGATGTTGTCGTCTTCTCGTCCTAGAGTAGTGAGTGCAGTTTCTTCTGTTTGAGCATTGTTTTAAGGTGAGTTTGAGGTCAGCAGGCCTCTCTATAGACATGTCCAACTTAGGGGCCTTTGGAAGTGAGGATTAATCCAAGAGTCAATTTCCCTTTAGTTTCACTGGGCATGAGCTAGTTAAGAGTACCTGTTAGAAAGGTCCTTCCATCCAGGTTGGAGACAGTTCCTTAAATTATGTCTTCTTCCAGTCTTGCTTGCAGGTCATTAGTCTTCATCTGATCTTCATCCAAAGACAGATTACTGAGATATGCTTCAGAAACAACCCTAGAGTGTCCTTTAGTAATTCAATTAAATGTTACATTAATATACCCTAACATCAAACAACTGTCCAGGAAATGAGTCTTAGTAGATACAGACCTCCATTAACAAACTGGGATTTAACATTCATTGAAACATCTCTTTCTCCATAAAATCACATCATTTTTACCAAATATAACCAAATTAAGACTTGTTTGTGATATAAGTCTGGTCTCAATATACTTGGCCTGATGATTTATATAACCATAACTGATAATAGACCTTTTTGCTTTGCTGAAACTTTTATAAAGTCTCAGACTGAACTTTTAAACTAAAACCTTTCGGGCTAGTAAAGTCAGGCCAGAGGCTTGACACCGATTTTGCCTAACAGATCCAAGTGAATTCCTCCCTTCTCAGTGTCTCCAAAATTCCTTGAGATTTCTGTTCCTGTTAGCAAGATAACCTTCCTAACTTATCTAGTAAAGTTACTGGAAACTAAGAGTTTCCAGTCTCTGGGGGGTTCAGATAGAGAGAAAATGTAAATGTTTCAATTTGTTTATAAAATATAATTTTACCAAGTTACTGTCGTACTTAGTTTGAGGGGAAGGTTTTTCTTACACCTGGAAAACAGATTCAACACGGTAATTTTTCAGATAGAATCCATAAAGGTTATAAGCATATTTGCCAGTTGATTCAGTCCTTCTGTTAACCTTTATGAAGTCATCAGGTTTTCCATTAGAATCCTTACCTAGTTCAGAAACTGGTATTTATCCAAAAGTCCTCTCTATAAATCTTTAAGAGGAAGGAGTTTTGCGGAACTTGGTTAGTGCAATGACAGTATTTTGAGGTAATAACTAGAATTGTGTCTGATAACATTTTACCCAAACATATCAGAATTTTATGAATTCCATCTAGTTTCTAGGATATCTATATTAGTAACATTTACCATACAATATAATCTGAGATGTATTTACTCACTTGACAATACTTTCCATGTAATTCTGTATACAAAATGAACCTAATTAGTATAGTATCTCTTTGGGATATTTCAGGGGCCCTCTGAAGCATCTCAAAGTTAGCTAGAAATCTTCATTAGAATGATTTAGGAAGTTTTGTCAACAAATATCAAAAATATTTGGAACACTCAGTCAGATGGGGTTATAGGTCATCGTGAAACAATACTTAGCTAAAGTCACAATAAGGGATTTCAGAACAGATCATTTAAGACATAAAGAAACTTAAATCCATTATCAAAGGCAATTCAACATCTGAAGAAAAGATGTCCTCTTAACAGACAGAAAACCTAAATTCAAGTTTTTGCACAAGCTTACTTCACTTAAAAGGCAAACTTAATTAGCTTTATTTTAAACCATGTACAAAACTCTTTTCTCATGGTTCACTTTCCACAAACCTTCTTATCACATTCTGTATCCATTACTTTGTTCTTCCATCCTAAAAAACCACCTGTAAGTCAGTATTACTTTTTTCCCTTCACAAAATGCAATTCCATTCCTCATACCTTCTTTACTGAAAACACACTTCCTACTTTCCTTAAGCAACCAAGAACTGACTTTTATGTTAGCATTTTATAGATTGGTGAGCATAAATACCAGTGATAATTTCTAAAACCTTTACTTTCTTAGAACATTTTAGGATGGCACCAAACATCATTTGTTTTTGGTCCCAAATCTCTTTAGTAAGAGGAAATTAGTGTTCAGTAATAAATGTTTCAAAATCTTATTTGGAAATGGCTTAGCTATTCAATAGAATTCCAAAACTTAGTTTAGTACAACCCTTAGAAATTCAAGTTATCCCAATCTGGAAAGACTTTTAGACAGACACTCCTAAAGCATAATTATTCTTAATAGAGTTTCTCTAAAATCTCATATCTCATTTAAATTTTTTTAGAAGTTTCTTCACTCAAGGTAATTTCCTAGATGAGAATATGTACATAGATTCTCCTGAAAGGTGTATAATTTTCAGGAATAGTATAATGTGGAACAGACTTTTGTTCACCTTTCAGCCCACCAGTTATGGGCCTGAAATAGAAACTTTTCCCTATTTCAGCCCTGGAACCTGGGGTGCAGAGTTACCGGCCTGAAAATAGGAAGTTTTCCCTGGGGCGCTGACTCCCCTGCCCCCAGCAAGAGGGGGAACTCCTGCCTCTTGCCGGAAAGCATTTCAGAAGCTTGAGGTGCAGATTAAAAATATGGGAAATACATCTTTAGAGTTACCTTTTGAATTGTTTTGGAAAAAATCGTCAAAATTTTAATGTGTCTTTTGATGGTACTCATTATCAGAGCATGGGCTTGGTAAAATGTGACTCTCCTAGGGCTTTCTTGTCATTTATCTTGCTGGTAGATTCACTGGCCTTTTTGACTAGTTCTTTTTGAAGCAAATATTGAAATGGTCAATCTAGTTTGTGTGATGCTTAATAATCTCATCCAAAGGAATTTCTCAATTGTTTTTCTGTTATACAACATTTCCCATTTCATTTTGTTCCTTTTTTCGTCTTATTTTCTTTTGTGTTTGTACCTATACATCCCACAGTTTTTTGTAATTGAAGTACAGTTGATTCACGTAACTATGTTTGTGTTGCGATACAGCACAGGGAGGCAATATTTTTATGGAATCAACTTTATTGAAATATTACTACATTGTGAGGTTTTCGGTGGTTTTGGAGATGAATTGTTTGTGGGTGTCCTGGTTTGCAAATATTTCTTTGCATTCCATGTTGCCTTCTTCATTCCTGAAGGCTTCCTTTGTTGGACACCTGCTTCAAAATTGAAGTAGGTTGCATTTCCTAGTTTTGGTTTATTTCTCATTGCTCTAGGAGATGGATTCCAAAAGACCTTGCAATGAAGTCACCCAAACCCAAAAAGAACTTGTAGTTTACATCTTCACGTGTCCTGCCTATGTTCTCCTCAAGACTTTCATAGCATCCCTCCTGATCTTCAGATATTTATGATTTGGAGTTCACTTCGTGTATGATGTTGGAGAGTGTTCTAACCTCATTCTCATTTTCTTTGTTTTAATAAGCCTCCTACAGTCCTCCATAGTGTCTCTGACCAATGTCTATTGCCAGGATCAGGGGAGGAATGTTCCCTTTTCTTGACACCTTCTCAATCAGTTAGTGTTTGTCAACTTTCTGACAATGGCCATTCTGAGGGCTGTGAGGTGATTCCTTGCTGTGGTTTAGATTTGCATTTCTCATATTTTGCGCAATTGACCTCTTTTCATGTGATTTCTTTTCAAGGGCGAGTTCATGTTACTTCTTGATGCAACTTCCTGTAACTTGGCCCTGTTTTAAATTCTTTTCTGATGACCACCCCTAGGACGTTTGTTGAGATGAGCTGTGTTTGACTTACAGACCCTTTGGCCTTGAGAATACTCAATGCCCATCAGCACAGCTTTTCAAGCTGTTGTTACAGAAAATAGCCACAAGGCGGCAGCATTACTTTAGTTCAGTTCAGTCGCTCAGTCCTGTCCGACTCTTTGCGACCCCATGAGCCACAGCATGTCAGGCTTCCCTGCCCATCACCAACTCCTGCAGTTTACTCAAACTCATGTCCATTGAGTTGGTGATGCCATCCAACCATCTCATCCTCTTTCATCCCCTTCTCCTCCCGCCTTCAATCTTTCCCAGCATTAGGGTCATTTCAAATGAGTCCGCTTTTTGCATCAGATGGCCAAAGTACTGGAGCTTCAGCATCAGTCCTTCTAGTGAATATTCAGGACTGATTTCCTTTAGGCTTGGCTGGTTGGATCTCCTTGCAGTCCAAGGGACTCTCAAGAGTCTTCTCCAACACCACAGTTCAAAAGCATCAATTCTTCAGTTCTCAGCTTAATCTTTTTATAGTATTATCTAGCCCCACATGTTTCCCCCATCCCCTGTCATTTCTGCATGATTATTTATCAGAATAGAAGTGATTTCTGATTTTATGTGTGTTTCAGGTGTACAGGGGCTTGATACATTCATGGATGAACATCTATCTATTCTCTTTAAAGCTCTTGTTCCCATCTAGGTGATTACAGTGTGTTCAGTAAACTTCCACCTGTTATTCAGTAGGTCGTTTTGGATCATCTATTGGATACATATATGTGTGTCTACGTTAATTCAAATGTCTTCATTCACTTTGCCTGTACCTAGTGATTGAGGGCTCCTGCTGAGGGCAAGAGGCACTCCAGGAACGTCGTGGTGTCACACCGCCTGCCACATCCTCCCAGGACCTTGAGCCTCAAAACAATTCAGCCGTGGGAGCCAAGCCTGTCCAGTCTCCAGAGATATGATACCAGCCAAGGTAACCATGGGATGAGGGCAATAGAGTCAGCATATGTTTCTATATTTATTGTGTTTATCCAGTCATTTGGACTTGAGTATACAGGTGAATTACAAGGAGAATCCCAGGGATGGGGGAGCCTGGTGGGCTGCTGTCTATGGGGTCGCACAGAGTTGGACACGACTGACGCGACTTAGCAGCAGCAGGTGTTTTTGTTTTTTTAATTCATAGTCACTTGATTCACTCACACATTGATGAGTATATGCTGTATTTTTGACTGTTCCTGTATAGATTATGACAGAAAGTGGAGTACCACTCCTAGTGTTACCTAGTAGATCCTTGCAGCTTATTTTTTAAATAGTACTATTCACATATTAGAGAAGTAGCTTATTTCTATGTGCCCAAAACCTTTCTTCTCCGCTAATGTGAGATGAGTTTTTTCGAAGTCTGTGAACTGTTTATCTTGGCTCAAAGAGCTCCTATTATCCATTTTTAGATTCCATCTAGAAGTGACATCATATTTTTTGTTGCTCTATTTTGTCCTTTATTGTGCCCATCTTTGCATGAAATATTCCCTTGGTACCTGTAATTTTCTTAAAGAGATCTCTAGTCTTTCCCATTCTATTGTTGTCCTCTCTTTCTTTGCATTGATCACTGAGGAAGGCTTTCTTATCTCTCCTTGCTATTCTTTGGAACTCTGCATTCAACTGGGTATATCTTTCTTTTTCTCCTTTGCTTTTCACTTCTCTTCTTTTCTCAACTATTTGTAAGGCCTCCTCAGACAACCCTTTTGCCTTTTTGCATTTCTCTTTCTTGGCGATGGTCTTATTCACTGCCTCCTCTACAACGTCATGAACCTCCATCCATAGTTCTTCGGCACTCTATCAGATTGAATCCCTTGAATCTATTTCTCACTTCCACTGTATAATCATAAAGGATTTGATTTAGGTCATATCTGAATGGTCTAGTGGTTTTCCCTACTTTCTTCAATTTTAGTCTGAATTGGGCAATAAGGAGTTCATGATCTGAGCCACAGTTCAGCTCCCGGTCTTGTTTTTGTTGACTGTATAGAGCTTCTCCATCTTTGGCTGCAAGGAATATAATCAATCTGATTTCTAATCAATCTGATTTCAGTATTGACCATCTGGTGATGTCCATGTGTAGAGTCTTCTCTTGTGTTGTTGGAAAAGGGTATTTGCTATGACAAGTGTATTCTTTGGGCAAAACGCTGTTAGCCTTTGCCCTGCTTCATTTTGTACTCCAAGGCTAAATTTGCTTGTTACTCCATCTATCTCTTGACTTTCTACTTTTGCATTCCAGTCCCCTATGATGAAAAGGACATCTTTTTTGGGTGTTAGTTCTAGAAGGTCTTGTAGGTTTTCACAGAACCATTCAACTTCAGCTTCTTCAGCATTACTGGTCAGGGCATAGACTTGGATTACTGTGATAGTGAATGGCTTGCCTTGGAAACAAACAGAGATCATTCTGCTGTTTTTGAGATTGCACCCAAGTACTGCATTTCGGACTCTTGTTGACTATGAGGGCTACTCCATTTCTTCTAAGGGATTCTTTACCACAGTAGTAGATATAATGGTTATCTGATTCGCCCATTCTGGTCCATTTTAGTTCACTGATTCCTAAATTGTCGATGTTCATTCTTGCCATCTCCTGTTTGACCACTTCCAGTTTGCCTTGATTCATGGACCTAACATTCCAGGTTCCTATGCAATATTGTTCTTTACAGCATCAGACCTTGCTTCCATCACCAGTCACATCCACAACTGGGTGTTGTTTTCGCTTTGGCTGCATCTCTTCTTTCTTTCTGGAGTTATTTCTCTACTTTTCTCCAGTAGCATAATAGGCACCTACCGACCTGGGAAGTTCATCTTTTAGTGTCATATCTTTTTGCCTTTTCATACTGTTCATGGGATTCTCAAGGCAAGAATACTGAAGTGGTTTGCCATTCCCTTCTCCAGTGGACCACTTTTTGTCAGAACTCTCCACCAGGACCTGTATGTCTTGGGTGGTCCTACACGGCATGGTTCATAGTTTCATTGAGTTGGACAAGGCTGTGGGTCCTGTGGTCAATTTGATTAGTTTTCTGTGATTGTGGTTTTCATTCTGTCTGCCCTCTGAGGGATAAAGATAAGAGGCTTATGGAAGCTTCCTGAGAGGAGAGACTGTGGGGGAAACTGGGTCTTGTTCTGATGGGCAGGGCCATGCTTGGTAAATCTTTTTTTTTTTTTTAAGGAACATTTTAATATCAAGAGTGCAATACAAAAGGCCCAAATACAATGAAGGAACACATTCCCCCATTAACACCAACGACAATGCTCTTTCAACATGTGCCTGTTGAATGGGATGGGGATTTAATAAATTTCACAACTGAAAAAAAAATAATGCAGTGAGTCTCATCACAGCCAATATCATTAAACAATTTAGTTGTGAAATGAATGTTTGTAATGTTTCAAACAGTTTAAAACCTGAAGTTTGACACCACACCTTCATGTTCGTACAGTCCTCAGTAAGCTTATCGTCCTCAGCATTAGCAACCATTCAAAGAACAACTCACTGAGTAAAACCACATAGGTTTAAGGTTCAGTCAAGTAACATAGAGCCCCAAATGGAATGGTAAAATAGATGAACTACTTATACGGACATCTATTATTTGATTCACTTATGACTATTAAGCTGGTTCTTAGCAAATAAATCCTTTAAAGGCAAAATTCACCTCATTTGAGTGTGACCCAGAAGTTCAACAACAATCACGAAGTCCACAACAGTCTTATTGGCAAAACTGATATCCAGTGTCTGTAAGTCACTATGCTCAAGGTTAAGAGCAATGCATATTCCAATTTTACATTTACTGGAATTTTATATGTTCAGTTCATGGTTTTAAATCTCTAGGTTTTCATTCCCTCAAACTGTCTGAAGACACAGTGTGCCACAGACTTAAGACTTCTCTTTCTCCCTCTATTTTCTTCAAACAGAAACATTTCTCAAGTGTCTACATGTTCTAGAAGGGGAATTTTTCAGAGGTGGCCACATCTTCGGAATAGTCTGACGCCATCAAG
The DNA here is from genome assembly GCF_019923935.1 of Bubalus bubalis. Classification (NCBI taxonomy): domain Eukaryota; kingdom Metazoa; phylum Chordata; class Mammalia; order Artiodactyla; family Bovidae; genus Bubalus; species Bubalus bubalis. The sequence goes on from NC_059176.1 coordinate 50,383,663, forward strand.
CCTCTGAGGCAAGGGGAATGGGGAGAGAAAAAAGCTGAAACACAAGGTTCATCTGGTAAGTTTTACATTAACCTTTACAAGCTGGATAGTATAAGAATGTGGCTTTTTGGCTCAAAAAGTCTGAGTCTTGGTGTGGAAATGAGTACGTGGCTGTCCCACCAAAGTTTTCTTGCAGTGGGACTGTCAGGGAAGTCTTGACTGGGGAGTATGGTTTGTTTGCCTAACAGGCGTAAACTTCCAGGCACTCAGTTCATTTGGGGCTTGTTCTGGTTCTTCTTTAGTCTCTTCCAGTTCACTTTTCACTTTTAGGAATAAGAAGTTGATTGCTGGTCCACCATTGTTGATCTCAGTTGGGCAACACTAGGCAGCTGGACTTGCCTGAGGTACTGGATCTGAGTGGTACACGCTTGCATCTCTTGCTCCTTGGTTGCTAGTCGCATTACAAGAATGTTTTCCCCGCGTGCAGATTCTTGCTGCTGTGGCTCGAGTTTTTCTTCAGGTTCGCTTAAGCCAGTCACATCATTAGAGCTGAGATCTGTGTCCCTGCCCTCCAAAGCCTGCACATATGCTTCATGCTATTTCCACCTTAGAATTAATTCACCTCATGCCATAACTCTAAAGTCTGTTTCACTCAGTCGAACCTTTTTGGGAAGAGGTTCATCGTCAGTCATCTTGAATCCTCTTTGGACAGAGGCCAGCCTCCCTGTCCATCACCAACTCCCGGAGGTGGACTATAAAAGCTGAAGCCTGGCATGCTGCAGTTCATGGGGTCACAAACAGTCAGACACAACTGAGCAACTGAACAGAACTGAACTGAACTAATGTATACACAGAAATCTGTATCTGTAATAGATAATCCACAAGGGTTATCTCCTTACTTGGTTCCTTGCATATGTACAAAAAATCTGTATCTCTAATAAATAGTCCAAAGGGACTTGAAGATCAGAATAGAGCACTTTACGGGAACTTGTTCGATAAACTCTATGGCAGAAAAACACAACCACCACTACACATATGCCAAACGAATCTGTCATAACTGAATCACTGTACACTGAGGAGAAGCACAAAACTGCAAATCGACGATACTTCAACATAGCATCATCATGAGACTAAGAAAGAAGGAAAGAGAAGTAACGCCTACTTGGTTCCCTCTGCCCTCCAAGACTCGCGCTGTTATCCCATCCCTGGGGTCCTCACTGAAGCCCTGAGTAAGCCTGAGTCCCAGCGCTGGACTGTGGTAGGTTTGTGACAACCTGGCAGGGTGTGTTTCATAGAGACTCCTCTTAAACTTGTACTGTCTGGTTTTCTCTGGCTGGGGCTAGAATCCCTAGTGCACCCCAACGATCTGGCCTCGAGGGCCAGGATAAATTCATCAAGTATCCAGGGTAGTGGCACTGGGGTCCCCAACTGAAGCCTCCTTCCTTAGAGTGCTGCCTCCTAGGCACCTCATCAGGGAGTGGAACCCCAGGTAGGCATCAGGCTAGAGGGGAGCGGTGAAGATTGAGGGGGAAGAAGGAGTGAGACACAAGCCCTTGGGTGTTTGCTCAGGCACTGCTGCTGCTGCTAAGTCGCTTCCATCGTGTCCGACTCTGTGCGACCCCATAGATGGCAGCTCACCAGGCTCTCCCGTCCCTGGGATTCTCCAGGCAAGAACACTGGAGTGGATTGCCATTTTCTTCTCCAATGCATGAAAGTGAAAGTGAAGTCCCTTAGTCATGTCCAACGCTTCGCGACCCCATGGACTGCAGCCTACCAGGCTCCTCGGTCCATGGGATTTTCCAGCCAAGAGTACTGGAGTGGGGTGCCATTGCCTTCTCCTTGCTCGTGCACATTCCACTCTAATTCACAGCCCAGGAAGTCTACTTTCCCTAAGGCTCTGGTTGCAGGTAGAACCGGAGTCGGGCATGAAGAACTGCTGCCACTTTGTGGACATTTTCTGTCCTTGCAGTCCAACTCTCAAGAGTCTCCTCCAACACCACAGTTCAAAGGCATCAATTCTTCAGCGCTCAGCTTTCTTCACAGTCCAACTCTCACATCTATACATGATACTGGAAAAACCATAGCTTTGACTAAATGGACCTTTGTTGGCAATATAATGTCTCTGCTTTTTGCAGCCATGAAATTAAAAGATGCTTGTTCCTTGGAAGAAAAGCCATGACCGACCTAGACAGCATATTAAAAAGCAGAGACATACATTACTGGCAAAGATCCATCTAGTCAAGGCTATGGTTTTTCCAGTGGTCATGTATGGATGTGAGAGTTGGACTGTGAAGAAAGCTGAGCGCTGAAGAATTGATGCTTTTGAACTGTGGTGTTGGAGAAGACTCTTGAGAGTCCCTTGGACTGCAAGGAGATCCAACCAGCCAAGCCTAAAGGAAATCAGTCCTGAATATTCATTAGAAGGACTTATGCTGAAGCTAAAGCTCCAATACTTTGGCCACCTGATGCAAAGAACTGACTCATTTGAACAGACCCTGACGCTGGGAAAGAGTGAAGGCGGGAGGAGAAGGCGATGACAGAGGATGAGATGGTTGGATGGCATCACCGCTTCGATGGACATGAGTTTGAGCATGCTCCGGGAGTTGGTGATGGACAGGGAAGCCTGGAGTGCTGCAGTCCATGGGGCCGCGAAGAGTCAGATACAACTGAGCAACTGAACTGATGACGGATCATAGTGGGGTGGTTAATGAGATCTGTCCTCACAATAGGTCCTGGGAAGGTATTGCAGAAATGAATTCCAAACAAAACGGACTTTCAAAAGACCAATTTCAAAGGTCAGTTTTCTTCACATGCTTCAAGGAAAGAAAAAAGAGAGAAAACAACTCAAATGGCCCCAGGACAAGATGAGGAAATGAGCTGAGATTCTATCTAGATGCCTCATTGTTACAGACAAGCTGAGTGTCTGCTAGGCCCACAGGACCTCAACAAGAATCTTGAGGCCTCTAGATCAACACTGCTGATTGTCTGCCTAGGGTCCCCATAGTCAAAAAGGAGATAGCATTTGCCAGGCAAAAAAAAAAAAAAAGCTTTCAAAGGAGCTAATCCTAGGATCTGACTTACACAAACCTGGGCTCTTATGACAAGAAAACCACCATTCCAAAAGACACAGACACCCCAAAGTTCACTTCAACACTATTTACAGGAGCCAAGAAACAGATCCAAGAAAATGTCCACCAACAGATTAAAATTTAAAGGAAACGTGGTACATATACAAGGCTGAGACTAATACTCAGCCTTGAAAATCCACCACAGAAATTACAAAATTATGCCATTGGTTGCTACAAGGATGGACCTTGGAGGATCATACATTATGTGAAGTGAGACAGAGAAAGACAAAAGAATGTGATATCCTTATAGGCAAAATTTTTTAAATATATGATGGAAAATCATTTAAAACTCAAACAAATCTCTGAGCATTCAAACACAAAGACAATCCGCAAAAAGTAACAGTAGAGGGGCAGGTTTAAATTCCAAGGTCACAACTAACACATACACAGGAATCTGTATCTGTAATAGATAATCCACAAGGATTATATTTTTCCTTCCTTTCATCCTTCTAAATATACTCAGAAATCTGCATCTCTAAATATACAAAGAAAACATTATCTCTAATAATTCACAAGGATTATCTCCTCCTTTCCTTCCTTTCACAAACACAAAAACATCTGCATCTCTAAAAGGTAATCCTGATGGACATGATTTTCAGCAGACAGTACTTTCCTCAGCCTTCTGAAATAAACTCTGTGGCAAATGAATCCCCCAAACAAGAGTTACGCTCTTTGTGTATGTCATAATTGAATCAGGTGGCTGCCCATTGACAAGAAGCACAAACTGCAGATTAAAGAAAAATGAAAAAAAGACATGCTCATTTTGTTCCCTCTGATCTCCCTGACATGAGATGCTATCCCAGCTCTGGAGCCTGAGCAGGCCTGGGTCCCACTGATGGACTGGATGGTGTAGAGACAGCTGGGCAGGGTGAGCCCCCACTTAAACTTGTATGTCTGGTTTGCTTGGCTGTGAACAAAGTCTCCAGTGCACCCAAAGATGGTGGCCCAATCCTCTGATCACCAGGACCTTGGAAAAGTCACCTAGTCTCTGGGTGCTGGGGTCTCCAATTCAAGCAGGGAGTGGTGCCCCAGGCTGGAATGGGTCTGGAGGGGAGAGGTAGCTTTAGGAGGAAGATGCACTGAGACAGGAACCCTTGAGTGTTTGCTCAGGCACTTTCCACCCTAATTCACAGCCCAGGAAGCCAATTTTCCCTAAGGATCTCATTGCCTGAGGAATCAGAGTTGGGCAGGAAGAACTGCTGTTGCCTGTGGGTCTTTCCTATAACTACACTTTGACCAGCCCTGCTTAATTGCAGGTGTAATTCACAAGGCCTGGGGCACTGTTGATGACAGCTGTCCTCAGGAAAGGTCTTTGGGTGGGTATTGCAGGTATAAATTCCAAACACAGCCGACTTTCAAGAAGCCAAACTGCAACTGGTAAATTTTCCTCACACCCTTAAAGGAAAAGAAAAACAACAAAAACCCAAATGCCCAAAGGACAAGATGCTCAGCATTCCTAATTATTACAGGAGAATGACAAAATGGCAACAAATATCACACCCCACCAGTCAGAATGGCCATCCACACGAGTCTACAAGCAACAAATGTAGGAGAGAGCCAGGGGGTGAGGGGACCCCCACTATACAGGGAATGCACATTGGGAACAGTCACTACTAGAAAAGAGTCTCTTCAGGCCAGAAGTTAAAGTTTCAAGAAAGGTAAACTGGGCTCTGACATTCCCACACCGGGACTGTATCCCAAGAAAACCATCATTCAAAGAGACACACGCACCCCAGCACTCACTGCTGCACTGCTCACAATAGACAAGATAGAAAGAAAATTTCCACCCACAGCTTACAGGTTAAACAAGATGTGGTACATATTTACTATGGACTGTTACTCAGCCATAAAAAAGCACCCCTGACATTAAGGAGTCATGCCATGGGTCTCCACAAGGTGGACCTTGAAGGATCATACAAGTAAAATCTGTAGGACAAAGGAAGAAAATAGCAGATGAAGACATTCTAGGCAACATAAAAAGAGATAAAAAGAAGAAACTATAACACAAAAGGAGCCTCTGAAAATATAAACACAAAGAATTTAAAAAATAAAAGCAGCTGGGATGAATTCAGAGGAGGTCAGGACTAACATATGCACCGAAATCTGTATCTGTAATAGATAATCCATTAAGATTATCTCGTTGCATCATTCCTTCCTTTGAGATTAAAAAAAAAATCGGTATCTGTAATAGATATTGCACAAGGATCTGATGTTCAGCAAATGGAACTTTCCCCTACCTTCTGCAATAGCTATTATGGAGAAAGAATCCAAGAAAGCACAGATATGCTGTGTGTATATGTCATAACTAAAAAAGCGGCTGTACAGTGACAACAAGCACAAAACCGCAAATCAACTATATTCTAACACAGCAAAGCCATGAGATTACAGAAAAGGAAAGGAAAGGAAAGCAATATCTATTTCATTTCCCTCTTGCCTCCCTAACGTGGGCTCCTACCCCATGCCTGGAGCCTGAGGAGGCTGGTTCCTGTGGCTGGACTCGGAGCATCACGACACTGGGAAGAGTGCCCTTAATTTAGATTCCTGTGACACTGGTACTGTGCGGCTCCCTCTGGCTGGGGCCACAAGCCCCAGGGCACACAAGGATTGTGTCACGACGCTCTGACCTTGAAGACCTTGGAAAAGTCACCTAGCCTCCTGGTGCAGGGGTCCCCAATTCAAGGACCCTTCCTGGAAGTGCAGCCTCCTAGGCCCCTCACCTGGGGTTGTGGCCAATGTTGGGATGAGTCTGGAGAGGAGGGGAGAAGCTTTAGGGGGAGGAAGTAGTAAGACACAAGCCCTCGAGTTTTTGCTCAGGCACATTGCACTTGAACAAACAGCCCAGGAGGCACGCTCTCCTTAACTCTGGTTGCAGGAGAACCAGAGTTCGGCATGAAGAAGTGCTGCCGCCTTGTGGGCATGTCTTGTAACTACAACTTGACACCTCTGTTACGGGTCTCTCCATTCACAAGGCCTGTGGGGCAGTTAAAACCGCTCTCGGGAATGGTCCTGGGGCTGGTATTGCAGAAATAAACTACAACGACCGACTCAAGAAGCCAATTCTGACAGGTAAATCTCCTCAAATCCTTTATGGAAAAAAATAAATGGCACTGAACAAGACATTTAGCATCATTACAGGAGGAAAGACAATCAAAACGATAACAAGAAACCAAATCCCACCAGTCGGAATGGACATCCACAAAAGTCTACAAACAGTAAATGTTCGAGAGGGCCAGAAGCTGATTGAACCCCTATACAAGGTTGGTGGGAATGGACATTGTCAACAATCCCTAGAAAAGACAGCCTCCACATGCCAGAATATAAACATTCAAGACAGCTAACCACAGTATCTGACGTCCGCACCTGGGCTTATATCCCCCCAAATCCTTCATTCAAATGACCCATGCACCCCAACACTCACTGCTGCACTGCTTACAATAGCCAAGGCGCAGAATGACAAAGTGCCCTCTGACAGGTTGATGCTCAAGGACAATGTGGTGAATACACGCACCGGACTATTAACCATGAGAAGGCAGCACTGAAATTATGCAGTTATGCCACTGTTTGCCCAGGGATGGACACTGGAGGATCATACAAAAGTGTACTCAACAGACAGAGGAAGAAAAGAGCATATGATGTTCCTTTCAGTCAAATAAAAAAAGAGACACAAAGAAACTAATATACAGCAGAGAAAGAGATTCTGAAAATTCAAACACAGACAAGGAATCCCAAAGAGAAGAAATAATAAAGGGCCAGGGGTTAATTAGGAATTCAGGACTACATATTCACAAAAACCTGTATGTTGAACATATACACATAAAGCTGTATCTGTAATAGATAATCCAGAACGATTATCTCCTTCCTTCCATCCACATATACACAGAAAGCTGTATATCTATACACACAAATCCATATGTCAAACATATACAAAGAAATCTGTACCCATAAATAGATAATTCAAAGGGTTATCTCCTTTCTCCTTCCCTCCATATATATAAAAAAATCTGCATCTCTAATAGCTACTTAGAGCTTCCCTTGTGGCCAAAGGGTTAATAATATTACGGTAATGTGGGAGACCTGGGTTCAACCTCTGGGTCCAAAAGATCCCCAGGAGAAGGGAATGGCTACCTAGTCTAGTATTCATGCCTGGGGAATCCATGGAAAGAGTAACCCAGCAAGCTACAGCCCTTGGGGTTGCAGAGTCAGAACAGATACACCAGAAGGACATAATATTCAGCCCAGGGAGGTTACTTGGCCTTGTTCCATAATCTCTATGGCAAAGAATTGAAAAAAACAATACAGATATGCTGTATGTAAATGTCATAACTGAATCAAGAGCCTGTACACTGACAACAAGCACAAGATTGCAAATCAAATACAGACCAACAAACACAGCATCCGCATGAGATTAAAGAAAAGAAAAAAGCAATGTCTATTTCATTCCCTCTGATTTTCCCTGCCTTGGGCTGCTTTCCATTCCCTGGACCCTGACCAGGCTTCAGTCACATGACTGGGCTGGAGAGGAGTCGGCAGTCGGGCGGGGGCCCTAAATGGAGCCCCTCTTAAACCTGTACTGTCTGCTTTGCCGTGGCTGGAACCGTACAACCTAGTGCACGCAATGGTCGCCTGAACCTCTGGCCGCGAGGACCCAGGAAAAGTCACCCTCCTCCAGGTCCGCTGGTGCTGGGGTCCCCAGCTGAAGCCTCTTTTCTGAGAGTGCAGCCTCCTGGGCACCTCAGCAGGGAGCGGTGCCCCAGGTTGGGATGAGTCTGAAACAGAGGGTGAAGTGTTAAGGGGAAGTAGCAGTGAGACAGGCCTTGCGTGTTTGCTCAGGCACGTTACACTCTTAATTCACAGCCCAGAAAGTCAGTTTCCACAGTGTCAGCTTGCCTGCCGTTTCCTTCTCCAGGGGATCTTCCTGACCCAGGGATCGAACCCGAGTCTCCCTCACTGAGGGCAGACTCTTTACCGTCTGAGCCACCAGGGAATCCCTAAGAACCAGAGTTGGCACGAAACAGTGCTGCCTCCTTGTGGACATTACCTGAAACTACAACTTGAACACAGATAATGCCACCTCCAACTGACAAGGACTTTGGGGATGCTAACGACCGCAGCACTCAGGAAAGGCCCTGGGGAAGATATTGCAGAAATAAATTCCAAACACAGACGACTTTCAAGAAGACAGCTGCAACAGGTAAGTGTCCTCATGCCCTTTAAGGAAAGAAAAAAAAAAAACAAAAACCTCAGACACAGGACAAGATGCTCAGCATCCCTACTTATAGGAAAAATGACAAAACTACACAAATATCACACCATACGGTCAGAATGGCCAACAATCTCTGCATCCCCCCAAAAATAGTAATAAAATTTCAAGTTAACTACAGCCTCTGACATTCCCAAACTAGGAGTATATCCCCAGAAAACCATCTTTCAGAAAGACACATGCACCCCAGCGTCCACTGCAGCACTGCTCACAGCAGCCGAGACACAGAACCACACGATGTCACCCACAGCTTAATTATGAAATTATGTGATTGGTCATCACAAAGGTGAACCTTAGAGGATCATACACTAAGTGAAGTCAGCCAGACAAAGGAAGAAAATACCAGATGAAGAATACCAGGGCAACATAAAAAAATATTTAAAAAAAAAAAAAAAGGAACTAATTCACAGCTCAAAAGAAGCCTCTGAGAATTCAAACATAAAGGATTTTTTTTTTAAGTTAAGGACCAGGATGTATTCATAGGGGCTTGTGACTGACAAACACACAGAAATCCACTATTTCAACATATACACCGAAATCTGTATCTGTAATAGAAGATCCATGAGGATTATCTCCTTCCCTCATTCCTTCCTTTGACATACACACAAAAAAACCCTGTGTCTCTAATAGATACTGCACAAGGATCTGATATTCAGCAAATGGAACTTTCCTTTGCCTTCTACAATAACCGTTATGGAAAAAGAATCCAAAAAAAGAACAGATGTGCTATATGGATATGTCATCACTGAATCAAGGGTGTATAAACCCTGACAACAAGCATAAAACCTCAAATCAACCATATTCCAACATAGCAATGGCATGAGGTTACAAAAAAGAAAGGAAAACAAAAGCAATATCTGTTTCATTCCCTCCTGTCTCCCTGACTTGGGCTGCTATCCCATCGTTGGAGTCTGAGGAGGCTTGGTTCCCATGGCTGGACTGGGATGGGACACTGGTCTTGACTTGACTGGGAAGGATGCACTTATTAGAGCCCTATGGCAACTGTATTGTCTGTTTCTCTGGCTGGGACCACATGCCCTAGACACCCAAAGGATGCTGGCATGACCCTCTGACTTCAAGGACCTTGGAAAAGTCACCTAGCCTCCAGGTCTCCTGGTGCTGGAGTCCCTAATTCAAGGCTCCTTCATGAGACTACAGCTTCCTAGGCACCTCAGCAGGGGCTGTGGCCCAAGTTGGGATGAGTCTGGAGGGGAGGGGTGAAGCTTTAGGTGGAAGAATTAGTGAGACACAAGCTCTGGAGTGTTCGCTCATGCACTGCTGCTGCTGCTAAGCCGCTTCAGTCGTGTCCGACTCTGTGCGACCCCATAGACGGCAGCCCACTAGGCTCCCCCGTCCCTGGGATTCTCCAGGCAAGAACACTGGAGTGGGTTGCCATTGCCTTTTCCAATGCATGAAAGTGAAAAGTGAAAGTGAAATCGCTCAGTCGTGTCCGACTCTTAGCGACCCCATGGACTGTGGCACACCAGGCTCGTCCATCCATGGGATTTTCCAGGCAAGAGTACTGCAGTGGGGCGCCATTGCCTTCTCCGTTGCTCATGCACATTCCACTCTAAATCACAGCCCAGGAGGCCGACTCACCTTAAGGCTCAGGTTGCAGGAGGACCGGAGTTGGAATGAAGAAGTGCTGCCGCCTTGTGGACATTTCCTGTACCTACAACTTGAACACATGCATAATCAGATCAAATCAGTCGCTCAGTCGTGTCCGACACTTTGCGACCCCATGAATCGCAGCACGCCAGGCCTCCATGTCCATCACCAACTCCCGGAGTTCACTCAGACTCACGTCCATCGAGTCAGTGATGCCATCCAGCCATCTCATCCTCTGTCGTCCCCTTCTCCTCCTGCCCCCAATCCCTCCCAGCATCAGAGTCTTCTCCAATGAGGCAACTCTTCGCATGATGTGGCCAAAGTACTGGAGTTTCAGCTTTAGCATCATTCCTTCCAAAGAAATCCCAGGGCTGATCTCCTTCAGAATGGACTGGTTGGATCTCCTTACAGTCCAAGGGACTCTCAAGAGTCTTCTCCAAAACCACAGTTCAAAAGCATCAATTCTTCGGCGCTCAGCCTTCTTCACAGTCCAACTCTCACATCTATACATGACCACTGGAAAAACCATAGCCTTGACTAGACGAACCTTTGCCGGCAAAGTAATGTCTCTGCTTTTGAATATGCTATCTACGTTGGTCATAACTTTCCTTCCAAGGAACAAGCGTCTTTTAATTTCATGGCTACAGTCACCATCTGTAGTGATTTTGGAGCCCAGAAAAATAAAATCTGACACTGTTTCCACTGTTTCCCCATCTATTTCCCATGAAGTGGTGGGACCGGATGCCATGATCTTCGTTTTCTGAATGTTGAGCTTTAAGCCAACTTTTTCACTCTCCACTTTCTCTTTCATCAAGAGGCTTTTGAGTTCCTCTTCACTTTCTGCCCTAAGGGTGGTGTCATCTGCATATCTGAGGTTATTGATATTTCTCCCAGCAATCTTGATTCCAGCTTGTGTTTCTTCCAGTCCAGCATTTCTCATGATGTACTCTGCATATAAGTTAAATAATAGTGCCTCCAATTCACAAGGGCTGTTAGGCTGCTAATGGCAGCTGCCCTCAGGAAAGTTCCTGGGGCAGGTATTGCAGATAAATTACAAGCACAGCTGACTTTCAAGAAGCTAACTGTAACAGGTAAATTTTCTTCACATACTTTCAGGGAAAAGTAAAGAAGAAAATCCCCAAAGGGACACAGGACAAGATGCTCAGCACCCCTAATTATTACAGGAGGAATGCCATCAAAATAACAACGTACTAGTCAGAATGGCCGTTCTAAAATGTCTACAAACCATGTCTACCCCTGGCGCCCCACCTGACTCGGTCCCCGGAATTGACATTGGCAACAGCCACAGAAAGGACAGCCTATGCCAGGGGTAAAAAAAAAAAAAAAACAAAAACTTTCAAAGGTGCCAAGCCTAGGATCTGACATAGCCACATCTGGTCATCTATCCTATGAAAACCATCATTCCAAAGACACATGCTCCCCAACGTTCACTGCAGCTGAGACACAGACATGGGAAAATGTCCACCGACAGATTAAAGAAACTGAGGTACACATACATACACAGTGGACTCTTCCTCACCCATGAAAAGCCACCGCTGAAAGTGTGACATCAGTCACAACAGGAGTGGATCTTGGAGGATCATTCATTACATGACGTCAGCTAGACAGAGGAAGACAAAAGAATTTGATTTCTCTTACAGGCAAAATTTTTAAAATATACAAAGGAACCAATGTAAAACACAAAAGGATTGCTGAGAATTCAAACACAAAGAATCAATATCAAAAAAGTAACAATAAAGGGGCAGGGATAAAATCAGAGGTCCTGAAAAACATATACGCAGGAATTTGTAATGATAACCCCTGCTTCATAGATCACTGCCTTGTCGTGTCCAAGGGGCTTGTATAACTCAATGAAGCTATGAGCCACACCGTGTAGGGCCACATAAGAAGGATGGGTCATACCAGAGAGTTCTGACAAAACGTGATCCGCTGGAGGAGAGAATGGCAAACCACCCCAGTAGACTTGCCATGAGAAACTCATCAACTGCTGTTTAAAAAGTTAGTGGATACCATGGAATTCCAGTAGAGCTATTCGAAACCATAAAAGGACAATGCCATTGATGTGATGCATTCAATATGTCAGCAGATCCAGAAAACCCAGCAGTGGCCACAGGACTGGAAAAGGTCAATCCTCATGCCAATTTCCAAGAAGGGCAGCAATAAAGATGTGCTATTGGACAGTTATACTCATCTCCCATGCTAGTAAGATCATGCTTAAAATCTTATTTGCATGCAAAGCATTATGCGAACCAAGAACTTCCAGATGTCCAAGCTGGTTTAGAAAAGGAAGAGGAACCAGAGATCAAATTGCCAACATTCGCTGGATCATAGAGAAAGCAAGGGAATTCCAGAAAAACATCTACTTCTGTTTCATTGATTACTCTAAAGCCTTTGACTGTGTGGATCATAACAAACTGTGGAAAGCTCTTAGAGAGATGGGAATACCGGACCAACTTACCTGTCTCCTGAGAAACCTGTATGTGGGTCAAGAAGCAACAGTTAGAACCCTGCAGGAAACAACTGATGGCTTCCAGATTGAGAAAGGAGGATGACAGGGCTGACTGCTCTCACCCTGCTTGTTTACCTATATGCTGAGCACTTCATGAGAAGGGCCGGGCTGCTGAGTTACAAGCTGGGATCAAGATAGTTGGGAGAAACATCAACAGTCTCAGATATGTGGATGATACCATTCTAATGGCAGAAAGTGAAGAGGAACTGAAGAACCTCTTGATGAGGGTGAAGGAGTGGAGTGAAAGAGCTGGCTTAAATCTCAGTATTAAAAATACTAAGATCATCGCATCTGGCCCCATTACTTAATGGCAAATAGAAGGGGAAGTACGGAAGTAGTGACAGATTTCCTCTTCTTGGGCTCTAAGATCACCGTGGATGGTGACTGCAGTCATGAAACCGGAAGACGATTGCTTCTTGGCAGGAAAGCTATGACAGACCTAGGGAGTGTGTTGGAAAACAGAGACATCACTCTGCTGACACATGCCTGTATAGTCAAGGCTGTGGTCTCCTCATCGGTCATGTGTGGTTGTGAGAGCGGGGCCACAAAGAAGGCAGAGCACCAGAGAATTGACGCCTTCAAACTGTGGTGCTGGAGAAGACTCCTGAAGGTCCCTTGGACAGCAAGGACATCACACCAGTCAATCTTAAGGGAGAACAACCCTGAATACTCATTGGAAGGACTGATGCTGAAGCTCCAGGATTCTGGTCATCTGATGCAAACAATCAGCTCGCTGGAAAAGTCCCCGATGCTGGGAAAGATTGAGAGTAGAAGGATAAGAGGGTGTCAGAGGATGAGAAGGCTGGATGGCGTCAGCAAGGTGATGGGCATGAACTTGGGCAAACTCCAGGAGATGCTCAGGGCCAGAGATGCCTGGCGGGCTGCAGTCCATGGGGTCTCAAAGAGTCGGACATGACTGGCCAACTGAACAACAATGACAATGATAATCCACAAGGGTCATCTTTACTTCCCTTCTTCCTTTCACATATACACAGAAACCTGTATCTCTAACCTATACAAAGAAACCTCCCGCTCTAATAGGTCATTCACAAGGATTAGCTCCTCCCTTCCTTCCTTTCACAAACGCACAAAAAAAATCTGTATATCTAATAGATAATCCAGGACATGATTTTCAGCAAAGGGAATCTGGATCAACTTTCTGCAATAAATTTTATGGCAAAAGAATCCCCCAAAGAAGTGATAGGCTATTTGTATGTGTCATAGTTGAATCAGGCGGCTGTATACTAACAGAAGCATAAAAATGGAGATTAAAGAAAAGTAAAAGAAGGAAAAGGAATGCCCATTTGTTCCCTCCAACCTCCCTGACATGGGCTGTGATCCCTTCCCTGGATCCTGAGCAGGCGTGGGTGCCCATGCTGGACTGGATGGGGCAGAGACCGCGGGCAGGGTGCTGGTGATAGAGCACCCACAAACCTGTACTGTCTGGTTTGCTTGGCTGGGAACAGAGTCCCCAGTGTACCTAGAGGATGGTGGCCCAACCATCTGACCTCCAGGACCTTGGAAAATCACCTAACTCTAGGTCTCCTGGTGCTGGGATGTCCCAGTTCAAGCCGGCTTCCTGACAGTGGAGCCTCCTTGGCCCCTCAGCAGGGTGCTGTGGCTCAGGTTGGGAGGAGTCTAGAGGGGAGGGGTGAAGATTTAGGGGGAGGAAGTACTCAGACTAAGCCCTTGAGTGCTTCCTCAGGCACTTTTCACTATAATTCACAGCCCAGGAAGCTGATTTTCCCTAAGGACCTCCTGGCAAGGGGAACAAGAATTGGGCAGCAGAATTGCTGTTGCCTTGTGGACACTTCCTGTAACTACAACTTGACCAGCAGCAGTGCCCACTTGCACCTCCAATTCGCAAGGCCTGGGGGGCTGTTAATGACAAGCTGCCCTCAGGAAAGATCTTGGGCAGGTGGTGCAGAGATATATTCCAAACAGAGTTGACATTTAAGAGCCAATTCTGACAGGTAAGGATCCTAAATTCTTTATGGAAAAAAAAAACCCAAACAGCCACAGCACATGATGATCAGCATCCTTAAATACTACAGGGGGAATGATAGTCAAAACAGCAAGAAATCAAATCCCACCTGTCCAGATGGCCATCATCACAGGTGTGTAAACAGTAAATGCAGAAGAAAGCTGGGGGATGTTTGAACTCCACTACACGATTGGTGAGAATGGACATTGCCAACATCCCTTAGAAAAGACAATTTTCACATGCCAAAAAACTTTTCCAACAAGCTAAGCCTACTATCTGGCATCTTCACCTGGGTCGATGTGCAGAGAAAAACCATCATTCAAAAAGATTCGTGCACCCCAGCGTTCACTGCTGCAGTGCTTACAATAGCCAAGACACAGAACCACCAGATGTCCTGACAGATTAAAGCTTAAGGAAAATGTCATACATAAATGCAATGGACTATTACTCAGTCACGAAAAAGCAGCACTGAAAATGTGAAACTATGCTCCAGGTTGCCACAAGAACAGAGCCTGGATGATCATACACTCAATTTAATCAACCAGACAGAGGAAGAAAGTAGCGTATGATGTTCCTTTGAGGCAAATAAAAAAAGAGATACTAAGGAACTAATTTACAACACAGAAAGAGACTAGGAAAATTCAAACATAAACAAGAAATTTCCCCAAAAAAGAAACAATAAAGGCCAGGGATACATTTGGAAATCAGCACTACCACATACAGAGGAATTTGTATCTCTTACATACACATAGAAATTTGTATCTGCATAACATACACACAAAAATCTGAATCTGTAATAGATAATTCACAAGGATT
The DNA here is from genome assembly GCF_019923935.1 of Bubalus bubalis. NCBI lineage: Eukaryota > Metazoa > Chordata > Mammalia > Artiodactyla > Bovidae > Bubalus > Bubalus bubalis. The sequence goes on from NC_059176.1 coordinate 50,398,968, forward strand.
ATCTCCTTCCTTTCAAAATATAAAATTGCTATCTCTAATAGATACTATGTGCTTCCCTGGTGACATAAAGGGTAAATAATATGAAGGCAATGACGGAGACCTGGATTCAATGCCTGGGGCCAAAATATCCCCCAAAGAAGGGAATGGCTACCTACTCCAGTATTTGTGCCTGTAGAATTCCATGGAGAGAGGAACATAGTGGGTTACAGTTCTTGGTGTCACATACACTCAGAATAGATACAACGGAAGACATAATATTCAGCCCAGGGAGGTTACTTGACTTTGTTGAATCATCTCTATGGCAAAGACTTGAAGAACAGATGTGCTGTGTGTAAATGTCATAACTGATACAGGAGCCTGTTCATTGACAACAAGCACAACACTGCAAATCAAATGTAGGCCAACGTAGCATCTGCATGAGATTAACAAAAAGAAAAGAGCAATGTCTATTTTATTCCCTCCGATCTCCCTGACTTGGGCTGCTTTCCAACCCCTGGAACCTGAGCAGGTTTGGGTCCCATGAGTGGGTGGAGAGGGGTCCAGACAGTCGGGCCAGGTGCCCTTCACTGAGCCTCCTCTTCAACATGTACCATCTGGTTTGCCGTGGCTGGGACCATAGACCCTAGTGCATCCAAGGATGGTGGACTGACCCTCTGGCCACGAAGACCTTGGAAAAGTCACCTTCCTCCAGGTCCGCTGGTGCTGGGGTCCCCAGCTGAAGCCTCCTTCCTGAGAGTGCAGCCTCCTAGGCACCTCAGCAGGGAGCGGTGGCCCAGAATAGGATGAATCTGAAAGGGAGAGGTGAAGCCTTAAGGGGAAGAAGCAGTGAGACCCAAGGCCTTGGGTGTTTGCCCAGGCACCTTTCACTCTAATTCACAGCTCTGGAAGCCAACTTTCCCAAAGGCTCTGTTTGCCTGAAGAACCAGAGTTGGCAAGAAACAGTGCAGCCGCCTTGTGGACATTTCCTGTAACTACAACTTAAACACCGTGCTTTCTGCACCTCCAATCACAAGGCCTGTGGGGCTGCTAATGACAGCTGCCCCCGGGGAAAGGTCCTGGGGCGGGTAATGCAGAAATAAATTCCAAACACAACCGACTTTCAAGATGCCAGTTGCAACATGTACATTTTCTTCACACAATTTAAGGAAGAAAATAAAGAAAAAACAATCCACAAATGGCCACAGGACAAGATACTCAGCATCCCTAATTATTACAGGAGGGAAGTCAATGAAAAGAGCCAGAAATCTAATCACACTAATAAGAAATCTAATCACACTAATCCACAAACAATACATGCAGTACAGAGCTGGCAAGACAAGTAACACCTCCTTCTCTGACCCAGCACAATCAGTGGGATGGACACTGGCAAGAGCCACTGAAAGGAGAGTCTCCACGTGCCAGAAAAAAAAACACTTCCCAAGTAGCTAAGCTTAGGATCTGACATATGCACACCTGGGCCGAGAAACTGTCATTCCAAAAGACATATGCACCCCACGTTCACTGAAGCGCTACTCACAGTAGCTGAGACACAGACCCGAGAAAATGTCCAAGGGCAGATTAAAGCTTAAAGAAAATGTGGTGCACATATACAATGGACTGTTACTCAGCTATGAGGAGGCACCACTGAAACTATGAAACTATGTCATCAGTCACTAGAAGGATGGACCTTGGAGGATCACACACTAAGTGACGTCAGCCAGAGGAAGACAAAAGAATATGATACCCCTAGAGGGAAAATTTTTTAAATATATGAAGAAACTCATTGAAAACTCAAAAAAATCCCTGAGAATACAAACACAAAAAACCAATCCCCAAAAAGTAACAATAAAGGGATATGGATAAATTCAGCGGTCATGACTAAATAAACACATGAATCTCTATCTGTAATAGGTAATCAACAAGGATTATATATTTCCTTTCTTTCTTCCTTCCAAATATATTCAGAAATCCATCTCTAACATATACACAGAAAACTAAATCTGTAATAGATAATTTACAAGGACTATCTCCTCCCTTCCTTACTTTCACAAATACAAAACATCTGTAATAATAGATCATCCTGAAGAACATGATTTTCAGCAGATGGAACTTTCCTCAGCCTTCTGCAATAATCTTTATGGCAAAAGGATCCCCAAAACGTGAGTTATGCTGTTTATGTCATAGTTGAATCACATGGCTGTCCACTGACAAGAGGCACAAAATTGGAGGTTAAAGAAAAGTAAAAGAAAAGGAATCCCATTTTGTTCCCTCCGACCCCCTGACTTGAGTTCCTGTCCCATCCCTGGAGTCTGAGCAGGCTAGGGTCCCGCTGCTGGAATGCATGGGGGCAGAGACAGCTGGGCAGGGTGCCCTTAACTGAGCCCCCACTTAAACCTGTACTGTCGGGTTTGCTTGGCTGTGAACAAAGTCTCCTGTGCACCCAAAATATCGAGCCCCAACTCTCTGACCACTCTCTCTGGTGGATATTGCAGATATAAATTCCTAACAGCCGACTTTCACGAAGCCAACTGCAACTGGTAAATTTTCCTAACACCCTAATTTAATGGGGGGAGGGGGGAAGGAAATAAAAACTACCCAAAACTGCAACAAGATGTTTGGCACCCCTAATTATTGCAGGAAGAATGACAGAATGACAACAAATGTCACCCTACACCAGTCAGAATGGCCATCCACACAAGTCTACAGGAAATAAATGTAGGAGAGCCAGGAGGGGAGGGAACCCCCTACATGGTCGGTGGGAATGCACACTGGCAACAGTCACTAGAAAAGACAGTCTCTGCAGGCCAGAAATGGAAGTTTCAAGATAGTTAAGCCTAGGTCTGACATTCCCACACCTGGGCTATGTCCTGAGAAAACCATCATTCACAAGACACATGCACCCCAACATTCTCTGCAGCACTGCTTACCACAGACAAGACACAGAAACACAAAATTTCCACCCACAGCTTAAAGCTTAAACAAGATGTGCTACATACTTACCATGGACTATTACTCAGCCATAAAAAAGTGCCACTGAAATTGTGATATTATGTCCAGGGCTCCACAAGGTGGACCCTGAAGGACCATACACTAAGTGAAATCAGCCAGACAAAACAGCAGAGGAAGAACCTTCCAGGCCACATAAAAAGAGATAAAAAGAAACTAATTTACAACACAAAAGGAGCCTCTGAGAATTCAAACACAAATAAAGAATTAATAAAATAAAGGGCCAGGATGAATTCAGAGGAGGTTGGCACTAACACATACACCAAATTCTTTATCTGTAATATTTAATCTACGTGCATTATCTCCTTCCCTCATTTGTTCCTTCACATTCATGCAAAAAACAAACAAAAACTGTATCTCTAACAGATACTGCACAAGGATCTGAAGTTCAGCACAAGAACTTCCCCCTACCTTCCGCAATAACCTCTATGGAAAAAAAATCCAAGAAAGCACATATATGCTGTGTGTATACATCATAACTGAAAAACGCGCTGTACATGGACGACAAGCACAAAACCGCAGATCAACGATGTTCTAACACGTCAAAGACATGAGGTTACGTAAAAGAAAATAAAAGCAGTATCTATTTCATTTCCCTCTTCCCTCCCTGACTTGGGCTCCTATCCCATCCCTGGAGCTTGAGGAGGCGTGGTTCCTATGACTGGGCTGGGAGGGTCAAACACTAGGAAGAGTGCTCCTAATTTAAACCCCTATGACCCTTGTATTTTGTGGTTTCCTCTGGCTGGTTCCTAATGCCCCAGGGCACCCAAAGGATTGTGGCATGACCCTCTGACCTCGAAGACCTTGAAAAAGTCTCCCAGTCTCCAGTTCCCTGGTGCTGGGATCCCAGGAGGGAGTGCAGCCTCCTAGGCCCCTCACCAGGAAGCGGTATGCCAGGTAGGCATGAGGGTAGTGGGCTGGGGTGAAGCTTCAGGGGGAAGAATAGTGAGACACAAGCCCTTGGGTGTTTGCTCAGGCACATTCCACTCTAAGACACAGCCCAAAAGTCCACTTTCCCTCAGGCTCTGACTGCAAGTGGAACCCGAGTTGTCATGAAGTGCTGCCGCCTTGTGGACATTTCCTGTAACAACAACTTGGGCAAGTTGTTACAGCCCTTACCTGTACCTCCAATTCAAAAGCCCTGTGGGGTGGTTAATGACAGCTGCCCTCAGGAAAGGCCCTGGGGTGGCTATTGCAGAAATAAATTCCAAATATAACCGACTCAAGAAGTCAATTGCGATGGGTAAATTTCCTCAAATCCTTTGTGGGAAAAAAAGAAAAGAAAAAATGGCCACAGGACAAACCATTCAGCATCTAATTATTACAGGAGGAATGACAATCAAAATGATGACAAGAAATCAAATCCAACCAGTCAGAATGGGCACCCTCAAAGGCCAACAAAGAGTAAATGTGGGAGACAGCCAGTTAATGATTGAACCCCACTACAGGGTTAGTGGGAATGGATGTTGCCAACAGCCCCTAGAAAAGACAGCCTCTGCATGCCAGAAGATAGACTTTTCAAGAGAGCTAAGCCTCGTGTCTGACATCCACACCTGGGCCTATAGCCCCAGAAATCCATCATTCAAAAAGACACATGCACCCCAACACTCACTGCTGTACTACTTATAACAGCCAATTCACAGAACAGCAAAATCCTGTAACAGATTAAAGCTTAAAGACAATGTGGTAAATAAATACATTGGACTATTAGTCGCCATGAAAAGCAGCACTGCAGTGATGAAATTAGGCCACGGTTTGCCACCATGATGGAGAATCAAACACTAAGTGGAAGAAAATAGACAGAAAATAGAGGAAGAAAATAGCATATGATGTTCCTTCTAGACAAAAAAAAAAAAAAAAAAAAAGAAACCAAGAAACTAATATACAATACAGAGAGAGAGACTCTGAAAATTCAAACACAAACAAGGAATTCCAAACAAAAGAAACAATAAAGGGCCAGGGATGATTTAGGAATTCAGGACTACATATGCACAGAAACGGTATCTGTAATAGATAATTCACAAGGATTATCTCCTTTCTTCCCTGCCCTCCTTCCTTATTCCTTCATTCCTTATTTCTCCCTTCCACATATACACAGAAATCTGTATGTCTGACAGGTACACACAAATCCATATGTCTAACATATACACATAAATCTGTACTCATAATAATTCAAAGGATTATCTCCCTCCTTCCACATACATAAATATCTGTATCTCTAATAGATTCTGTGGGCTTCCCTGGTGGCTCAAAGTGTAAATAATATGAAAACAATGATGGAGACCAGGGTTCAACCCTGGGTCAAAACATCCCCAGGAGAAGGGAATGGCCCCCCACTGTATTTGTGCCTGGGAATCATGGAAAGAGGAGCCTGCTGGGCTACAGCCCTTGGGGTCACATAGAGTCAGAATAGATACACCAGAAGGACCGAATGCTCAGCACAGGGAGCTTACTTGCCTTGTTCAACAACGTCTATGACAAAGAAGTGAAAAAGGAACAGATATGCTGTATGTACACGTCATAACTGAATCAGGAGCCTGTACACTGACAGCAAGCACAACACTGCGAATCAAATACAGGTCAGCATTTCATCAGCATGATATTAAAGAAAAGAGTAATGCCTTTTTTATTCCCTCTGGTCTCCCTGACATGGGCTGCTTGCTGTACCTTAAACCTGACCAGGCTTGAGTCCCATGACTGGGTGGAGAGGGGCTGAGACAGTCAGACTGGGTGCCCTTAACTGAGCCTGCTCCTAAGCCGGTAGCATCTGGTTTACTCTGGCTGGGACCATAGACCCCAGTGCACCCAACGGATGGTGGCTTGACCCTCTGGCCACAAGGACCTTGGAAAAGTCACCTTCCTCCAGGTTTCCTGGTGCTGGGGTCCCCAGCTGAAGCCTCCTTCCTGAGAGTGCAGCCTCCTAGGCACCTCAGCAGGGAGCAGTGCCCCAGAATGGGATGAGTCTGGAGGGGAAGGGTGAAGCCTTAAGGGGAAGAAGTGAGACCCAAGGCCTTGGGTGTTTGCCCTAGCACATTCCTCTCTAATTCACAGCCCTGGAAGCCAACTTTCCCAAAGGCTCAGTTTGCCTGAAGAGAAGGCAATGGCAACCCACTCCAGTACTCTTGCCTGGAAAATCCCATGGGCAGAGGAGCCTGGTAGGCTGCAGTCCATGGGGTCGGGAAGCGTCGGACATGACTGAGCGACTTCACTTTCACTTTTCACTTTTCACTTTCATGCATTGGAGAAGGAAATGGCAACCTGCTCCAGTGTTCTTGCCTTGAGAATCCCAGGGACGGGGGAGTATGGTGGGCTGCCCTCTATGGGGTCGCAGAGAGTCGGACACGACTGAAGCGACTTAGCAGCAGCAGCAGCAGCAGCAGCAGGCAAGAAATAGTGCTGCCGCCTTGTGGACATTTTCTGTAATAACACCATGAAGAGCTGTGCTGCCGGACATTTTATATTCACAAGGATCCAAGAGCTCCAAAAAATTAAATACATGCCCTAGAGAAATATTTTATGGGTGTCCATAGAAAAATAATTCAAAATAAGGCAGGCATTAAATAAGCCAATTTCAAGATATAACTCACACCCTTTTCAAAAAAAATCACATGAAACGATGTCAACATCGTTAAATATTAAGAGAAATGCAAATCTGAACTACAGCAAGGCATCACATCACACTAGTCAGAATGGCCATTGCCAAACACTCTACAAACAGTAAGTTCTGGAGAGGCTGTGCAGACAAGGGAACACTCCTCCACTGATGCTTGGGATGGAAATTGGTAACAGTCATTGTGGAGGATGCAGTGAGGGTTCCTTCAGACATGAAAATGAGAAAGAAGTGAGAAAACTTCCTAACACCATACACAAAATAAATATGGTATAAATATCTAAAGGTCATGATGGATACTATGAAATTCTTGAGAAAAATATAAACAGGACATGATCTGACATAAAATGCAGGAAGTCTGCTGTGGATCTACCTCTCAGAATAATGAAAAATAAACCACAAATCAGAAAATGGGATTTCATTACCCTTAAAACCATTTGCCTACCAAAGGAAACCCTAAACAAGAGACAAGCACAACCCTCCGAATAGGAAGAAAGATTTGCAAACCAAGACACCCACAAGGAATTCATCTCCAAAACATAAAAACAGCTCATGCAACTCAATATCAAAAATAAATACAACCCAAGAACAAAATGGGCCAAAGATTGAAGATGATATTTCTCAGAGGAAGGCCTGCAGATTGCACTTGGGCTCATGAAAAGATGCTCAGCATCACTAATTATAGAAAGACTCAAAGTCCAATAAGCTAACTACTCACATTGGTCAGAATGGCCATTTCGAAACATCTTAAAGAATAGATGCTAGAAAAAAAAAATGCTAGAACTTACCTGGTGGTGCTGTGGTTAAGAATCACCTGCAAATGCAGGAGACAGAAGCCCGGTGCTCTGGAGCCCACATTCTGCCGCCCGAGGGCACCTCAAGGAGAAGCTGCACAGTGAAGCTAGAGAGTAGCCCCGCTCGCTGCAGACAGAGGAAGCCTGCGCTCAGCAACTAAGGCCCAGTGCAACCAGAAGAATGAATAAATAAAATTATTTTATAAGAATAAATGCCAGAGAGGGTGTGGAGACAAGGGAACCCTTCTGCACTGTTGATCGTAATGTACATAGGTTCATCCGGTAGGGAGAACACATGGAGGTTCATTTAAAAAATAACAGAAGTACTTTAGGACCCAGAAAGCCCATGTCTGGGCATAAATCTGGAGAAATTCAAAAATTTAAAAGCCAAGGGAACGCCTGCCATCTCAGCCCCACAAGGTTCAACAGCCAAGTCTGGGAAGCAAGTTAATTGATGAAATTACAGATGAATGGATACACGGTGGGGAACATATACCCAAAGCAATATTTCTCAATCATAAAGAAGTAGGAAATAATTCCAAGTCCAGCCACAGAAAAGAAAGTCAAGATGATCATTCCATGTGAAGTAAAGGAGACAGGGACAGACAAATATCATATGATGTCACTTCTAGGTAATAAAAAAATGGATGCAAATGTACATCTTTACAAAAGAGAAACAGATTAACATACTTAGAAAAGACACTTAGGGTTACCAAGAAAGAAATGTGGAGGAGGGGCGGGGGGAATTAGCTGGTTCAGGTCAATATATACACCTCAAAACAGGTGCTGCTGTTGTTCAGTCGCTCAGTCGTGTCCAGCTCTGTGCGACCCCATGGACTGTGTAGCCCATAGGCTCCTCTGCCCATGGGAGTCTCCAGGCAAGAATACTGGAGGGGGATGCCATTTCCTCCTCCAGGGGATCTTCCTGACCCAGGGATAGAACCCGTGTCTCCTGCATTGAAACTGAGTCACTGTACAGAGGACTAACAGTCACCAGTGCAGAGGGAGGTGGGAGGGGCAAGACGGGGTAGGGGAATAAGGGACACACACTGCTATCCGTAAAAGAAACAAGCTACTACAGCAGAGTGAAATACAGTCATTTTGTGATTCCTTTAAATAGAGTATATTCCATAAAAATATTGAATCACTATGTTGTACACCCAAAGCAAACATAGGAATGTAAATCAACTGTACTTCAGTTAAAAAATACAGTTGATGGCTAGCTACAAACACAAAAAGTAATCAACAAAAAAAGTTAGCAAAATAAAACTGGGTATTTTTTAGAAATAGAAGATTCCATCAAGAAATTAATTTTGATGAGATTTTTAAATAATCATATAAAGTAGTTTCAGTCTTATTGTTTTTATTTTTTTTAAGTTTCAGTCTTTTAAAATTTGCTTCACAAATCAGTGAAGTCAAGCCAATTAAACTACAAAATAAATATGGTTTTTTGAAAGTTATGTTGCTTTTGTCAGTGTTCTCTGAAAAAACACTTTATTTAATGTTATTTTTGATGCCTACATATTGATTTTAGTTCACAATGCCATATAAATAGAAGTGAATTAGCAATTTTCTAGTTTCAAATTAAGACTTTTGTATGTATTAAGATGTAAGACAGTATACTTGATTTAGAAGAGTTATGTTAAGTCTCTAAAAGCATTACTCAAAAGGCCCAGTGGTTTTCATTATGGCCCCTGGACTGGTATTTGCAAATCTACTAAATCAGAAGTTCTGGAGCTGCCGTCTGACAGTTTGAGTTCATAAGCCCTCTAGGTGATTCTGGAGCACTGAAGCAGTGAAATTTGAGATCTATTGCCCTATAAGTGCCAGAAAAACACACATTTTACCAAGTCCAAGTTGTAAGAATTAGTATTATAAGTTATAGTAAATTTTTGATTCTTTTGTATAAAGAACAATAGCAAAGGAGTTCACGCTACAAATGTATATGCCTGTATTTTCATATATGAAATATGCACCAATATTTTCACCCGTGAAACAGAAACTTCTATTTTCATTAGAGAAATATGCACTTATGTATTCTTAAGTATAGAAAATTCTATATTCATATGTGAAATATGTAGTGATATTTTCATATGTGAAGTTCAGAAAATTCTGTTTTCTTATTGAAATATGCATGGATAAATTCATACAGAAGTACAGAAAATTCTACTTTCATATATGAAATATGCACCAATATTTTCATTTGTGAAATACCAAATATTTTATTATCATATATGAAAGATATGCTGATATTTTAAAATGTGATTTATAGAAAATTCCATTTTCACATATAAATAGGTATCAATATTTTCATATATAAAATGTAGAAAAGATTAAAATAATGCTATTTTCAGCAACATGAACCTAGAGATTAACATACTAAGTGAAATAAATCATAAAGACAAAGACAAATACCATGTGATGTGACTTATATGTTGAATCTAAAATGTGACACAAATGAGCGTACCTATGAAACAAAACAGACTCACTGATACAGAGAACTGTGCTTACCAGTGGGGAGAGGGAGGCTGGAGGTGGAGGGACAGGACGGAATATGGGATTATGGGGTACAAACCACCACATGTAAAATAAATAAGCTCTAAAGTTATCGTGTAAAGCAGTGAAAGTATAGCCATTATTTTTAATACCTTTGCTGCTGCTGCTGCCAAGTCGCTTCAGTCGTGTCCGACTCTGTGCGACCCCATGCACTGCAGTCTACCAGGTTTCTCCGTCCATGGGATTCTGCAGGCAAGAACACTGGAGTGGGTTGCCATTTCCTTCTCCAATGCATGAAAGTGGAAAGTGACAGTGAAGTCGCTCAGTCGTGTCTGACTCTTAGCGACCCCATGGACTGCAACCTACCAGGATCCTCCATCCATGGGATTTTCCGGGCAACAGTACTGGAGTGGGGTGCCATCGCCTTAATACCTTTAGATGATGCATATTCCATAAAAATATTGAGTCACTGTTGGGGGCCGGCATGAGGCACTCCGCCCATGGCAAAGGTCATGAGGAAGGAGGCTCGGCATACGCAAAGGCGGGATCGAGCCTCAGGAGTCCCCCTGGAAATCCTCGAGCATCTACCCCCATAACCAGAGCCTGCCTACTTTACTACTTTGTGCTCTCACCTACACCTCTGACTTTACGGGGGGCTGTCCCCCACCACCTCTTTCGGAGAAGGAGTTAACTTAAAGCTCCAGTTGATAAAAACCCCTGGGCGTGACAAGAGTGTTTTAACCTACAAACTCCTCTGAAGGTTCTCTAGCCTGCCTGACAGGCTTGTCCGGCCACATGTGATTGCTCACAGCCTCCCAACCATGAGAGGCACAAGATGCTTTAAACCTTCTAAAAACAGGTTCTTTAGAAAAGTTAGAAAATTATTAGTATAAGTATAATGGGCTGATTAGAAATCGTATTGGTGAAGGGTTTTTCATTTGTTGAGCCAATGTTTACTGCTAAGTCTCCACATCCCCTGCCCTTATACACATTAATGAATATATAGAAGAAATAAGTATTAACCTTTGATATAAATCACGTTAGACCTTAGGCTAAGTAAATTCTTTCCTTAACTAAAACCCACTACACCCTCACCCTATAGGAATGTAACTTTATTTGGGTGGCGTCTGTTTTAAGAATAATCACCCCTGGAGAAATAAGTGTCCTGGTTGACTGACCACTGTCACAAGGAGAGGGTCGTAAATTGTCAGCAGGCCCCCTGGCCAGAAGATGATGTAACACCCCTAAGACCTCTGTATACATTTGTATGAAGCACCTGACTTTGATAAAAGTCAGGACTGCTGACCCCGCGTGACTTTTGCATAACACCTCAGTGTATAAAAGTAGACCATGGAAAATAAAGAATTGGGATCAGTTCCTCGAAAGACTGGTCTCCCCATGTCTCTCTCTCTCTCTTACTCTGGTTGAGTCTCCATCTGGAGCGCGGAACCCACCATGCTTACTAATTATGCCTGGGCTTCTAAGATCCGACCGGGGAGGCCTCAGTGTCTCCTCTCCTTCGGGAGAACGGAAGGACGCCTGCGGCCTACGTAAGTGGTGCAAGCTTCTTGTCTTGAAGTTTTATTGGTCCCCCGCGTAAACCAAGCTACTCAGCCTCTTTTCTCCACTGAATTTTCCTACTGAGCTATCCTCATCTTATTATTCTTTATATCCTTAATTAACGTTTAATTAAGCAGTTGTTCCCCGACCCTCGCCTAGCCGTCTCTCCTTCGAATACCCTGGATCAGCTGGGGCTGGACCCCGGCAAGTCACTATGTTGTACAACCAAGGCAAATATAGTAATATAAATCAACTATACTTCAATTTAAAAAAATAGTTGATGTCTGGTTACAAACACAAAAATAATCAAAAAGAAAAAAGTTAGAAAATAAAAACGGGATATTTTTAAAAATAGAAGATAGAAAATAGTTTCCATCAAGAAACTAACTTTGATGAGATTTTTAAAAATCACATATAGTAATTTTACTTTTGTTTCACAAAGAACTAATTAGTCAAGTCAAGCCAATTAATCTACAGAAAAAAAACATGCTTTTCTGAAAGTTGCTTCTGTCAGTGTTCTCTGACAAGACACTTTAACGTTATTTGTGATGCCTATGTTGATTTCAGTTCACAGTGCCCTAAAATAGAAGCCACTTAGCAATCTTCTAGTTTCAAATTAAGACTTTTGTAGGTATTAAGATGTAAGATAATTTAGATTATCTTGATTTCGAAAAGTTATTTTACATCTTTAAAAGCATTACTCAAAAGGCACAAGGATTTTCATTATGGTCCCTGGACTGGTATTTGCATATCTATTAATCAGGAGCTCTGGAACTGCCTGTCTGACAATTTGAATTCACAAGCCCTCCAGGTGATTCTGAAGCAGGGAGCACACTGAAGTTTGAGAGCTATTGTCCTAGAAATCCAGGCAAAACACATTTTACCAAGCCCAAGTTTTAAGATTTAGTATCATTATAAATTACTTTTAATTTTAAAATTTTAATTTTTTTTTTAATTTTAATTCTTTTGGTTAAAGAACAATAGCAAACAACTTGACTCTACAAATGTGTACCCCATATTTTCATACATAAAATAGATAAAATTTTATTTTCATATGTGAAATAACCAGTTATATCTTCATACATGAAACAGAAAATTCTATAAGTAGATGCACCTATATGTTCATATATGAAATACAGAAATACAGATGCAGGTTCAATCTCTGGGTCGGTAAGATCCCCTGAAGAAGAGAATGGCTACCCACTCCAGTATTCTTGACTGGAGAAGAATGTCCATTCCATGGACAGAGAAGCCTGGCAGATTACACTTGCTCCTTGTGAGAAAAGCTATGACCAACCTAGACAGCGTTTTGAAAAGAAGAGACAATCACTTTGCCGACAAAAGTCTCTATAGTCAAAGCTATGGTATTTCTGGGAGAAGGCAATGGCACCCCACTCCAGTACTCTTGCCTGGAAAAATCTCATGGACAGAGGAGCCTGGTAGGCTGCAGTCTACGGGGTCACTCAGAGTCAGACACGTCTGAGCAACTTCACTTTCACTTGTTACTTTCATGCATTGCAGAAGGCAATGGCACCCCACTCCAGTACTCTTGCCTGGAAAAATCCCAGGGACAGGTGAGCCTGGTGGGCTGCTGTCTATGGGGTCGCACAGAGTCAGACACGACTGAAGTGACTTAGCAGCAGCAGCAGCATGGTATTTCTAGTAGTCATGTAGAGATGTTACAGTTGGACCATAAAGAAGGCTGAGTGCTGAAGAACTGATGCTTTTGAACTGTGTTGCTGGAGAAGACTCTTGAGAGAGTCCCTTGGACTGCAAGGAGATCCAACCAGTCCATCCTAACAGAAATCAGTCCTGAATATTCATTGGAAGGACTGATGCTAAAGCTGAAGCTCCAATATTTTGCCCACCTGATGTGAAGAACTGACTCATTGAAAAAGACCTTGATGCTGGGAAAGATTAAAAGCAAAAGGAAAAGAGAGAGGCAGAAGGTGAGATGGTTAGATAGCATCACTGATTCAATGGACATGAATTTGAGGAAACTCCAGAAGATAGTGAAGGACAGGTAAACCAGTGTGCTGCAGTCTGTAGGGACGAAATGAGTCGGACAAAACTTATCAACTAAACAGCAGCGATATGTACACAGAAAGCTGTACCTGTAATTTTAATATATCTTATCTTATATAATCTTATATAAACTTATCTTCTTCCTTCCACGTATACAAAAAAAAAAAAAATCTGTATTTCTAACAGATACTCCACAAAGACCTAATGTTCAGCACGGGTTCCACTTTCTGCAATAAGCTCTTAGGCAAAAGAATCTAAAAAAAGAGATGCGCTGCATGTATATGTCATAACTGAATCAGGCGGCTGTACCTTGACCATCAGCAAAATACTGGAAATCGACTATACTCCAGCACAGCATAGACATGAGGTTAAAGAAACGGAATAAAAAAGTAATGCCTAGTTTATTCCCTCCAACTTCCCTGACTTTGGCTGCTACCCCATCCCTGGAGCCTGGGCAGACTTGGGTCTCTTGTCTGGACTGGGGTGGGGTCCAGGCAGCTGGGTCGAGACAACCCAAACTTTAATAGAGAAGTGTACCTATGTGATTTTGACCCCACAAGGTACAACGGCCAAGACAGGAAGCAGCTAATTATAGAAGCGCACATGAATGGATACAGAGGTGGGTCCATGTTCACAGTGCAACAACGTACCTCCACCAGAAAAAGGAGGATATAATGCAGAGTCCAGCCACAGAAAAGGAAGGAGACGTGGTCATCCCAAGTGAAGTAAGGGAGACAGGCAGCTCCAAGTATCACATGGTATCACTTCTAGGTGTAATCTGAAAATGGATACAAGTGAACTCTTTCAAAAAGAGACACAGCTCAGAGACTTAGAAGGGAAACCTCCAGTCACCAAGAATGTAAGATGTGGGGCAGGAAGAAATGAGCTGCTTCAGACTAACATATGCACATAAAATAGTTATTAGAAATAGTTATTTAGAAATAGTTATTTCTAAAGTAAGACACCAGGACCCACTGTGTAACACAAGGAATCTTACACCACACTATATAATCACCTATATAGAAAAAGAACCTCCCAAAAAACGTATGCATCTATATGGAAGTGAACCAGTTGCAGTAGATTGAAAAGGGGGAAAAAAAAATAAAAACAAAAATAAAAACAAGACTTTAATTCACTTAAATACTCTAGTTCAAATAATTGATTAAAAACAGAAAAAAAAATGCTAACTTTATTCCCTCCAGGCAATAGGGACCGGGCTGGTGTCACATCCCTGGAGCCAGATTGGCTTGCGTCCCAAGGCTGGAGAGTCCAGGTGCGAGGGAGCTGGGAGCATGTGGCAGGCAGTGTACCTCCAAAATGGACCTGGAGTATCTCTTCCTTTCTGCAGAGCCCCCAACCTCCAGATACAGGCAGGAGAAATTGAGAGCTTGGAGTTAACATATACACATTAATATGTGTTGGATAGATGATCCAGAAGTAACGACCAAAAAGCAGAGGGAAGTTTATCGAACACATTGTAATCAGGCGAAGAGTTGACTCATTGGAAAAGACTGATGCTGGGAGGGATTGGGGGCAGGAGGAGAAGGGGACGACGGAGGATAAGATGGCTGGATGGCATCACCGACTTGATGGACATTGAGTTTGAGTGAACTCCGGGAGTTGGTGATGGACAGGGAGGCCTGGCGTGCTGCGATTTCACCGGGTCGCAAAGAGTCGGGCACGACTGAGCAACTGAACTGAACTGAATCACCTAAATGCGAAAAAGGACCTGAAAGATAACAGATAAACATCTATGTATAATTAAATTGAGTTCTTGTACACCTGAAGCAAAAACATCAGAAATCAACTATGTTCCGATGTAAAATTACAAGAAAATTACAGAATAAAAGAAATAAACACTGTAGCATGGAGAAGTGCTGCCGCCTTGTGGCCATTTTCTGTAACAACACCATGAAAACCAATAACAAGAAAAACCAATAACAATTAAAATACCTGAGCTTGGTGAAGGGGAAACCAGGCAGTGGTGACCCTATGAATTAGACATGTTGATATGCTATGATATTAGTATGACACCAGCAAAGGTTGTCACTCAGCAGAACACGGAGCAGCAACCCACCCAAAGGCGCCTGATCTCACGTGAATGTGACAACGTGAAGAGAAGAAAAGGGACCACAGGTTAATCAGGCAACACCCTCAATTCAAATGTTGGGAATCTCCGAGGTGACAAGACACACTGCAGGCACACAGCAGATACGTGGCCTCTGTGTACACAGGATCCTGACCCACGTGGATGGGGTGAGACCCACACAATCCCCAAAGCCTGCACCTGGGGTCCCACGACCCTTGGTTAGGGCGTCGTGTCTCTGAGGAGTCTCCTGAGGAGTCTCCAGGAGCCCCAGGGAGGGTGAACCTCGCGGGGGTAAAAAGGCAAACAGGCACAGCCTGTATAAAGTGAATTCCATAAAGTATTGATTCCTAAACACAAGTGAAGCTCTCATGTATCCTTCCCTTTTTCTTGTCTTTGTGTGTGTGGTCTCCCCACATACGTGATCCTGACCCATGCAGATGGGGTGAGACTCACACAGTCCCCAGAACCCCCCCTCGGGTCATGTGCCCCCTTGATCAGGGCACCATAGCTGTGGTCAGCCAGACCCCACTGTGTAAACAAGCCAGGTCTGTGGGGCCCCCGGGGCCCTAGAAGGAAGTGCAGGGTCTGTCTCCTCACCCCTCAATTGTCCCTGAGAAGTCAGGCCCCTCCTGTTTTCACTTTGGTTCTGTGTGATTTTTTTTTTTTTTTTTTTACTGGTTTGGAAGCTCATGCTGGAGTTAAACACAGTACCTTGGTTCTGGCGGGCTCTGTCTTTCTTGTCCCGCCGAGGTGCTGAGAAAACACAGGAGAGCCGGGCTGAAAGACGAGGGGCAGCTCTGTTCTCTTCGGAGGAGAGAATCGACTGGAAGGAGTTCACAGCCGCAGCCTCACCTGCTGCCCATTGACTTTATGCCCGATCCCTGTGCCCTGGAACCAATGCACCAGGTGAACCTGCTTCTCTACTCAACCCGAATGTGCTGGAAAATTGGAATAATTACCAGGTAGCCCACCTGAGGGGTCTCCAGGAGCCCCTGAGAAGCTGAACCTGGCAGGCCCCCCAGGAGGGCCATGGAACCCCACTCAGAGAAGAGTACGGTTACCTAGAGAAGGCCTCCTCAGCTCCAGACCCCAGACAGCTGAGCACTGACATTCAGATGCAAGCACGGAGTTTTCTAGGACAGAAGCTAGACCAGGCCTCCACCCGGGTCTCCATGTCCCAGTGCAGAGAGTACAAGGTCAGGTCTAAATGTTCTCACTGCAGAAAGTGTAGGGAATGGAGTTAGAGAAGGCGAGGTTCAGAAAAAGGAGACCAGCACTTTACAGGAACAGATCACCTTTAATGAGGTGAGAAGGGGCAGCAGTCAGATTAGTGAGCTGCTACACTAACCCAAGAAAAGAGCAGGTATGTATAGGCATATATGTGGAAATCTACTGTCTTAAGGGTGCCTGTTCTTCTCCAAGGTAGTTCAGAGTGGTTATCTCTTAACTGGCTGGGGCAAGGAATTCTGGAGATCGGCCCGAGGCTGGACTGGCTGGGAGCTGGTTGTAACCAACCTTAATGTCCATTTTTTCCTTTGGGTGAGAGAGTTCTTTGTTTTGCATAGAATGGTGGGGAGGACCAGAGGGGAGTTTAACTCCAGGCTATTTGAGCCGTGTAACTTTCCTTCAGAAAGCACAGTCTCATCTAAACATCATCGTGTAGATAGGACTTATAGAGGGCTAAATCTACCATGTAGACAGAACTTGGTCAGGTTCAAACTAGTTTAGCGCTGGTCTCCCAGGAGGCACAGGTCACACACATGCAGGGTCTCTCATTGTCGGATGGGGGCTCACGCTCCTGTGGGAACTAGGAAAAAGTCATCACTGGGCTCCACACTTCACCCACATCAGGAAACCGAAAGAATCTGTCCTATTACACATTTCAACAGGCAAAACAACAATGTTACCAATTTCTCTGGTCACACGATGGTCAGGGGAGCGACAGGAACTTCTCAGAGTGCAGCCCAGTGTCCTGTACAGACAGACAGGAAGAGGCCTGATTCCAGCATCCCAGGCTTCCAGCAGGAGGTGGCCATGCTGGAAATCTTCCGGAAAAATACATTCTTTATCAGTATAAAAATATATTGTTGAAATCGCAAGGGTACTGTTTGCACATCTAAAATATTCTTAAAAGCTTGGCACCCTGATCTTTGAGGTTTTCATTGTTTCCTTTGGTTCAGATTTTCAAGCCATCTTCTCAAACTACTTTCTTCTAATTCTGTTATTTGTTATTATATGAATGAAGGGTCACACTTAAAATAAAATCCCTGCCAACAATTAGTGACAAAGATCACATGAGCTGCAGGAATTTTTCTTCTAACAGTTTCATTTTTCTCCATGAAGAAAACAGAAAACATAGGGCCCCCTGATTTTTTGCTTCTCTGTTCAAACTGAGCTAAAATGAAAATGATGCTTATAGCAACAAGTAACAGTTTTGAGGTTTGAAATGTCATGCCAGGGTAACAAGGCCTGGAGAAAAGGGACTGCTCCTAAGCTGCTGGAGAGAAACCACATCCTAAAATTCAAATTGGACAGATTCAAACTATGACAGAATGTGATTACATGGAGTATGAACCAAGGGTCTCCATGTAGCAAGCAATATGTGAAGACAAATTTGATGTCTCAGATGTGAGAGTAAAGGTTTCTTCTCAGATCTGCAGCTTGTATGCACAAATTCTTTTAGAATACTGCATGTATCTTTTCAAATTATAGCTTAGTCTGTATGGCTGGGAGTGGGATTGCTGTATCATATGGTAACTCTTTTTTTTTTTTTTTTTTTTTGAGGAAATGCCATACTGTTCTCTACAGTGAGTGTACCAATTTACATGCCTACCAACACTGTTGGAGGGTTCCCTCTTCTCCACACCCTCTGTAACACTTGTTATTTGGAGATTTTTTAAATGATGGCCATTCTGACCAGTTTGAGGTGGTACCTCACTGAAGTTTTGATTTGCGTTTCTCTAATAATTAACAATGAGGAGCATTACAGGATGATTCTTTAATTTTCAGATATGTGAAGTACGTTAAGTGTAACCTGTCAACTTGACCATTATTTTCACAGATGAGGGTTTATTGAATATTTAGTTATTTCCTTTCTTCCTAGTCTAACTATAGGGGACATTCATTATCATGTTACTTAAGGCAATGATCTTGGTTATGCCTGCAATGCAGGAGACCCAAATTTGATCCTTGGGTTGGGAAGATCCCTGGGTTGGGAAGATCTCCAGGGAAGATCCCCTGGAGAATGGAATGGCTACCCAGTATTCTTGCCTGGAGAATTCCATGGACAGAAGATCCTGGTGGACTATTGTCCATGGGGTTGCACAGAGTTGGACATGACTGAGCTACTAACACACATGCGCGTGCACGCGCATACACACACACACACACACACACACACACACATATCTTTGAACAGTTTTAGAGAACTGCATTGCTCCCTATACAGGGAAGGCTTGTGTTGGGACCAAGGTCTGCTTCCCAATAAATGCTGTTCCTTGAGCAAATTCAGTCACTGCCCAGGGGGCACATGGTGAGACCACCTTGTCAGCTGACATTTCCCACATCTCAGGCCTCAGACTGACCATTCCATTTGCGGTGTAACAGTTTGCCCTGGTGGTACAGCTTGACCTCTTTCTGTATGACTAGGTGAGTTGTTAATGACATTTTAGGATTCTGTAGGATTAACAGCCCTCTAATAGCAAAATATCGGAGAAGGCAATGGCACCCCACTCCAGTACTCTTGCCTGGAAAATCCCATGGACGGAGGAGCCTGGTAGGCTGCAGTCCATGGGGTCGCGACTGAGCGACTTCACTGTCACTTTTCACTTTCATGCATTGGAGAAAGAAATGGCAACCCACTCCAGAGTTCTTGGCTGGAGAATCCCAGGGACGGCGGAGCCTGGTGGGCTGCCGTCTACATGGTCACACAGAGTCGGACACGACTGAAGCAACTTAGCAGCAGCAGCAGCAATAGCAGAATATATATTTTAAAGTTACACCAGGACCCACGGGTTACACCATGAGCCTGAGGGAGTTTCTGCTGGATTTTTCTGTTCTGACATCAAGGCCCTTCCCCAGTTTGATGACAGCACAATTGCCAGAGGCTGGATGAGCTACATAATTGGGAGGGATCAGCGCAAAATGAAAATGTCGGAATCCTTGTGTAAGAATTATTAAGAATTTGGATGGGGACAGCCCACCTTAAACCAAGCACGGAGCCCTTCTAAGTGCAAGAGGAGCCCCTGACACCATGCAACCCTGTGCCCGTGAAGCCAGCCCCAGCCAAAGACTTCTGTTTGCATAGAGTCAATCTTGTGTAAGGGTGTGCTAAATTGACTTATAACTTCAAATATTTGTATTAATGATATGTGGACTTGTTTTCTATTGAAAACAGGTGCATTTTTAATTGAAGAGTAGTTGTTTTATGTTGTGTTAGTTCCAGGTGTACAGCAAAGTCATTCAGTTATACATATATATAATATATATTACATATATTTATATAAGCATATATAATACATATATATAAACATACCCACATACATGTTCTTTCTCAGATTATTAGGCTATTACAAGATATTGATTATAGCTCCCCATCCTATACATAGGGACTTGTTTATCTATTTTATATATAGTAGTATGTATCTGTCGATACCAGACTCGTAATTTGTCCCCCACCTCTTTCCCCTTTGGTAACCATAAGTTTGTTTTCTATGTCTGAGACTATTTCTGTTTTGTCAAGAAGTTCATTTGCATCATAGTTTAGATTCCACACATAAGTGATATCATATGCTATTTGTCTTTCTGTGTCTTCACTTAATATGCTAACCTCTAGGTCCATTCATGTTGATGAAATGGCATTATTTCATTTATTATGGCTAATATTCCACTGTATATTCTATGATATGTGGACTCTTGATTCAGGCCTTAGAGATGTTACCGACAGACCTGTTTGCATGAACGTCCTCTCATGGTGAGGGCTAAAGCACAATTCCCCAGAAGAAACTTACCTGGTGGTCTGGGCCTCCTGGAAGAATTCATCTGACATGGAGTGCTCCCTGATCCCCTTAACAGAACATCACACTGCCCCTTCCACCTGCCCAGAGGGACCGCTCCAAATAGGCCACTTCCCAGCTCCTTCAACATGGTAATCTCTTCACTTTGCAGACCCCAGATTGCTAATACGGCAACACAGGCGCACTTTAGGATGAGAGCAGGAGACTCTGGGGCTAGCGGCGTCACAAGTAACTTCCTCTCCAATGAGAATTTAACACCAACAAGATGAAGCACAGCATGACTTTTTAAAAAGTTGCTCAGTTAAAAAGAAAACCCTTGGTAATGTGATCTTAGGACCTGTTATACCACGTGATAGTGCCACCAGAACAATATTGCTCCTGAAATAGCTACAATTAGTGACAAGAAAGGTTCAAGTTAAAAAAACCTTTGCCAACTAGAGGCTTCTTGGAAAAACATGGTGACCAAATGTGCTTACTGCCCTTAGCTTGGTAAGGTTTAGTGTTAGGTAGATTAATTGGCTTGACTGGACTAATAAGTTCTTGAAAAGCAAGATAAAACAGTAAAGCTTTTTTACGTGATTTTTAAAATTCTCATCAAAATTAATTTCTTGATGGAATCTTCTATTTTTAAAAATTTCCCATTTTTATTTCACTTATTTTTTAATTTTTGACTACTTTATTCTTTCTGTAGATCGCCATCAACATTTTTTTAAGTTGAAGTACAGTTTATTTACAATACTGTATTAGTTTTGGGTATTCAACATAGTGATTCAATATTTATATGGATTATACTCCATCTAAAGGTATTACAAATAAAGGCTATATTTCCTCATGCTGTATAATATATCCTTATACTTTACGGATATTATACATAGTAGTTTCCATCTCTTAATCCCCTACACCTATCTTGCCGCTCCCACTGGTAACTGGTAACACCTATCTTGCTCCTGCCACTGGTAACCATATCTACAAGTCTGTCTCCATTTCATAGATAAGTTCATTGGTGTTATACTTTAGATTTTACATGTAAGTGATATTATATGGGATTTCTCTTTGTCTTTCTGACTTACATCACTTATTATGATAATCTCTAGGATTACACTGCTGAAAATGCCATTATTTTAATCTTTTTATAGCTGAGCAGTACTCAGTATATATTTCATATATGAAAACCTAGGTATATATTTCATATAAGAAAACATAGGTATATATTTCATATATGAAAATATACGTACATATATTTGCAGAGTGCACTCCTTTGCTATTGTTCTTTAACCAAAAGGATGAAAATTTTACAATAACTTCTAATGATACTAATTCTTACAACTGGGGCTTGGTAAATGTGTATTTTGCCAGGATTTTCAGCGCAAAAACTGAAAACTGAAGTTCTCAAAAGTCAGTTTGCTTCAGTGCTTCAGATTCACCTGGACGGCTTATTTACTAAAATCATCAGACGGCAGTCCAGAGCTTCTGATTTAGTAGATTTGCAAATACCAGTCCAGGGACCATAATGAAAACCATTGTGCCTTTTGAGTAATGCTTTTAGAGACTGAAGATAACCCTTCCAAATCAAGTAAACTGTCTTACATCTTAATACATACAAAAGTCTTAATCTGAAGCTAGAAGATTGCTAAATGACTTCTACTTATAGGGCATTGTGAACTGAAATCAATTTGTAGGCATGAAAAATAATGAAAATAAAATGTTTTGTCAGAGAACGTTGACAGAACAACTTAAGTTTTAAAAAAAAGCATATTTATCCTGTAGTTATATTAATTGGCTTGACTTGACTGGTAAGTTCTTTGTAAAGCAAAAATCAAGAGTAAAACAATTTTACATGATTTTTAAAAATCTCATCAAAACCTGTTTCTTGATGGCATCTCCTGTTTTTAAAACTTTCCCATTTTTATTTTGCTATTCTGCTGAGTAGTATTCCATGTGTATTTCATATATTAAAATAAAGTTATATATTTCATATATGGCAATATAGGTATGTATGCCACGTGAAAATATTAGTATATATCTCATATGACAATGTAGGTACATATCTCATATACAAAAATATAGGTATATATATCATAAAATATAGGTATCTATTTTTATATCATAAAATTAAAAACTTTAATAAACTTAAAACTTAAATTAAAAAAGAATTAAAGCCTTTGATTATGTGAATCACAACATACTGGAGAATTCTTAAAGAGATTGGAGGACCAGACCACCTTACCTGCTTCTTGAGAAACCTGTATGCAGGTAAAGAAGCAAAGGTTAGAAATGGATATGGAACAATGGACTGGTTCAAAATTGGGAAAGGAGTATGTCATGGATGTGTCTTGCTACATGGCTTATTTAACTTCTATGCAGAGTACATCATATTAAATGCTGGGCTGGATGAATCACAAGCTAGAAATGAGGTTGCTAGGAAAAATGTGAGCAATGTCAGATATGCAGATGATACCACCCTAATGGCAGAAAGTGAAGCGGAACTAAAGAGCCTCTTGATGAAGGTGAAAGAGGAGAATGAAAAAACTGGAATAAAACTCAACATTCAAAGAACTAAGATCATAGTATCTGGTCCAATCATTTTATGGCAAATACACAGGGAAGAAATGGAAACAGTGGCAGATATTATTTTCTTGGGCTCCAAAAGCACTGTGGATGGTGACTGCATCCATGACATGAAACACCTTATTCAGAAAACCAAATGAGGAACCACAGACTGAAAGAAACTATTTCCAAAACACATATCAGAGAAAGGATCTATACTCAATCAAGAAAGGATCTGTACTCAAATTGTATCACATAGCTCCTTAACATTTGATAAAGATTGAAAAACACACCTGGCCAAAAAATATAAACAGATGTGTACATAGATATTTTTATCAATATATAGAGAACTGTTTATCTCTCTGTAGATGTTTACATGTCTAGGTAGATAGATATTTATATCTCTCTGTAGATAAATATTTATATCACTACACAGATATTCCACAAAATTAATAACTTCCATAAAATTAATTACCTCCATAAAATTGAAAATTTCTATAAAATTAAAACTTCCATAAAATTGATAACTTTCATAAAATGAATATCAAAATTTGCATAACTTCTATAAATTGAATAAATTTATAAAATTATTGACATTCCTAAAATAAATCTTTTATAATTAATAATATTCATAGAACTACTCACTTTCATACAATTAAAAACTTCTTCAGGAAGTTAAAACCTTCCTCAGAAAATTAAAAACTTCCTCAGAAAATTAAAAATTATAAAATTATTTATAAAAATTAAAACTTCTACTCTATGAAACACCTTATTCAGAACATCAAAAAATGAGCCACAAACTGGAAGAAACTGTTTTCAAACCACATATCAGATAAGGGATCTGTACTCAAATTATACCAAACAACCCCCCAAAAATTTGGTAAGGTTTGAAACACACATCTGGCCAAAAAAAGATAAACGATAAATAAGAGAGGAAGGAAAAACTAGGGTGGGGTAGAGACAGCGCCTCGAGACAGCTAACCCTAGGATCTGACGTTCCCACCCTGGGCTGATATCCTGAGAAAAACAAGATTCAAATACGCACATGCACCCCGACCTTCACTGCAGCACTCCTTACAATAGCCAAGACACAGAACCAGCAAGATGTCACCAACAGGCTAAAACTTAAAAAAGATGTGGTACATGTAGATAATGCACTGTTACTCACCCCAGAGAAACTGCCACTGAAACTGAAACTGAAATAACACCACGGCTAGCCACAGGGATGGACCTTGAAGATCACACACTAAGTGAAGTCAGCCAGACAGAGAAAGACCATAGCATATGAGTCCATTCTGGGCAAAATAAAAAAGGTGATACAGGAACTAATGTACAAGACAAAAAGAGACTGAGATTTCCAACACAGACAAAGCAAACCAAAATGAATAAATAAAGGCTTTATCTCCTTCCTTCCATCCACTGTGCAGAAGCTCTGTATCTCTAATAGACACTCCACAAGGACCTCAGGATCATCACACAGAACTTTACTTGAGTTTGTGCAATATTCTCTATGGAAAAAGAATTGAAGAAAACAACAGATATGCTGTCTGTATATGTCACAACTGACTCAGGTGGCTGTACACTGCCAACAAGCACAAACCAGAAAACTGTCCCAGCACAGCTACCCATGAGATTAAAGAAAGGGAATTACTAGTTTATACCCTGCCACCTCCTTAACTTGGGCTAATAACTCATTCTTGGAACCTGAGTAGACTTGAGTCCTAGAGCTGGATTGGGGTGGGATCGAGACAGGCCAGGAGGTGCCCTTCATTGACACCCCTGTTAAACCTGCACTGTCTGGCTTGCCCTGGCTGGAACCAGAATCCCTAGTGCCCCCTAACGATGGTGGCCTGACCCTCTGACCTTGAGGACCAGGGTAAAGTCACCAAGAATCCAGGTTCACTGGTGCTGGAGTCCCCAGCTGAAGCCTCCTTCCTAAGAGTGCAGCCTCTCAGGACCTCAGCAAGAGCAGTGCCTCAGGTTCAGATGAGTCTGGAGAGAAGACTGGGTGAAACTTTAAGGGGAAGAAGTTGTGAGACACAAGGCTTTGGAAGTTTGCTCAAGCAGATTTCACTCTCATTCATAGACCAGGAAGCCCACTTTCCCTAAGGCTCTGGTTGCAGGTGGAACCAGAGTTGGGCATGAAGAAGTGCTGCCGCCTTGTGGACATTTCCTATAACTACAACTTGCCCAGTTAAGTTCAGTTCAGCTCAGTCGCTCAGTCGTGTCTGACTCTTTGCGACCCCATGGACTGCAGCACGCCAGGCCTCCCTGTTCACCACCAACTCCTGGAGTTTACTCAAACTCATGTCCATTGAGTCGGTGATGCCATCCAACCATCTCATCCTCTGTCGTCCCCTTCTCCTCCTGCCTTCAATCTTTCCCAGCATCAGGGTCTTTTCAAATGAGTCAGCTCTTCGCATCAGGTTTCAGCTTCAACATCAGTCCTTCCAATGAATATTCAGGACTGATCTCCTTTAGGATGGATTGGTTGGATCTCCTTGCACTCCAAGGCACTCTCAAAAATCTTCTCCAACACCACAGTTCAAAAGCGTCAATTCTTCTGCGCTCAGCTTTTTTTATAGTCCAACTCTCACATTCATACATGACTACCAAAAAAACCATAGCCTTGACTAGACAGACCTTTGTTGGCAAAGTCAAGTCTCTGTTTTTAATATGCTGTCCAGGTTGGTCATAACTTTCCTTCCAAGGAGTAAGCGTCTTTTTATTTCATGGCTGCAGTCACCATCTGCAGTGATTTTGGAGTCCAAGAAAATAAAGTCTGTCACTCTTTCCACTGTTTCTCCATCTATTTGCCATGAAGTGATGGGACCAGATGCCATGATCTTAGTTTTCTTAATGTTGAGCTTTAAGCCAACTTTTTCACTCTCCTCTTTCACTTTCATCAAGAGGCTCTTAAGTTCTTCTTCGCTTTCTGCCATAAGGGTGGTGTCATCTGCATATCTGAGGTTATTGATATTTCTCCTGGCAATCTTGATTCCAGCTTGTGCTTCCTCTAGTCCAGTGTTTCTCATGATGTACTCTGCATAGAAGTTAAATAAGCAGGGTGACAATATATAGCCTTGACATGCTCCTTTTCTTATTTGGAACCAGTCTGTTGTTCCATGTCCAGGTCTAACTGTTGCTTCCTGACCTGCATACAGATTTCTCAAGAGTCAGGTCAGGTGGTCTGGTATTCACATCTCTTTTTCCAGAGTTTATTGTTATGCACACAGTCAAAGGCTTTGGCATAGTCAATAAAGCAGAAATAAATGTTTTTCTGAAACTCTCTTGCTTTTTCAATGATCCAGCAGATGTTGGCAATTTGATCTTTGGTTCCTCTGCTTTTTCTAAAATCAGCTTGAACATCTGAAGTTCACGGTTCACGTATTGCTGAAGCCTGGCTTGGAGAATTTTGAGCATTACTTTACTAGTGTGTGAGATGAGTGCAGTTGTGCAGTAGTTTGAGCATTCTTGCCCACTGCGTGTTTACTAGCACCTCCAATTAGCAAGGCCTCTGGAGCTATTTGTGGCTCAGCTGGTAAAGAATCTGCCCATGATGTGGGAGACGTGGGTTCGATCCCTGGTTTGGGAAGATCCCCTGGGGAAGGGAAAGGCTACCCACTCCAGTGTTCTGGCCTGGAGAATTCCAAGGGGGTCGCAAAGAGTCGGACACGACTGAGTGACTTTCACTTTCACCTGGAAGTATTAATTACCCCTACCCTCAGGAAAGGACCTGGGGCAGCTATTGTAGAAATAAATTTCAAACACAACTGACTTTCAAGAAGCCAACTGCGAAGGTAAATTTTCCTCACTCCCTTTAAGAGAAAGAAATGAAAAAAAAAAAAAAAAACACACACACAAATGGCCACAGGACAGGAAGCTCAGAATCCTGAGTTATTACAGGAAGAATGCTAATCAAAACGATAACAAGAAATCTAACCCCATCTGACAGAATGGGAATCCTGACTGTCCACAAACAGGAAAGGGGGGAAAGAGCAGGGAGATGATGGAATCCCCCTACACTTTCCCTAGGAACAGACTTTGGCAACAGCCCCTAGAAAGGACAGCCTCCCCAGGCCAGAAGAAAAAATTTCAAGAGAGCTAAGCCTAGGACTTTTGTGCCCACACCTGGGCCTGTATTACAAAAAAACCATCATTCAAAATGACACATGCGCCACACCGTTCGCTCCAGTGCTACTTCCAATAGCGAAGACAGACCCAAGAAATGTCCACGGACAGATTAAATCTCAGAGAAATGTGGTGTATATATATACAACGGGCTATTACTCAGACATGAAAAACTGCCACTGAAATTCTGAAATTCTGAAAATGGTTCCCACAAGGATGAACTTTGGTGGATCATACACTAAGTGAAGTCAGCCACAGAGGAAGAAAATAACAGGAGATGTCTCTTTTAGGCAAAGTTTAAAAAAAGAAACAGAGGAAGTAGTTTATAATATAAAAAGAGACTCTGAGAATCGAAAAACAAAGAATTAAAAAAAAAAGGAAACACCACAAATGAATTAGGAGGTTGATACTAACATATACCCCAAAAGCTGTATCTGTAATGGGTAAGCCACAAGGATTATCTCCTTCCTTCCTAATTTCACATTTATACAGAAATCTGTATATCTAACAGATACTGCACAAACACCTGATGTTCACCACAGGGAAATTTGCTTGAAATTCTACAAGATTTTCAAGGGCAAAACAATCCATAAAAGAACAGATATGCTGTGTGTTAATATATGTCACACTGAATCAGGTGGCTGTATACTGACAACAAGCACCAAACGGCAGGTCAACTATATTCCCATATACCATCGCCATTAGATTAAAGAAAAGCAAAGCCTAATTTCCACCCACCTCCCTGACCTGGGCTGCCATCCCATCCCTGCAGTCTGAAAGGCCTTGGATCCATGCCTGGCCAGGAGTAGGGTTAAACAGCCCATCAGGGTGCCCTTAACTGAGCCCAGTCTTTAACCTGTACTGTGAGGTTTGCTCTGGCTGCGACCAGAGTCCTTCGTTTAACCAAAGGATGGTCACCTGACCCTCTGGCCTTGACCTTTGAAAAGTAACCGAGACTGCAGGTTGACTGGTGCTGGGGTCCCCAGCTCAATGCTCTGTCCTGAGAGTGCAGCCTCCTAGGAACCTCAGCAGGGTTCTGTGGGCGAGGCAGGGATGACTTGGATGGTAAAGAGCGAAGCGTTAGGGCGAAGAGGCAGGGGGACACAAGCCCTTGGGTGTTTACTTAGGCACAGTCCTCTAACTCACAGGCCAGGAAGCAGACATTCCCAAAGGCTCTGGTTGTCCAAGAAACGAGAGTTGAGCACGAAACAGCGCTGCCGCCCTGTGGACATTTCCTGTAACTACAACTTGGCCAGCAGCGCTTACTCACACCTCCAGTGAAAAAGGCCTGTGGGGCTGTGAATGACAGCTGCCCTCAGGAAAGGATCTGGGGCTCACATTGCAGACGTAAATTCCAAACACAACCGATGTTCAAGAAGCCAATTGCAACAGGTAAATTTTCCTGACACCCTTTAAAGAACAGTATAAAGGGGGAAAATAAATTCCCACCCTGCAACAGGATAAGATGTTGCCGCCGCTGCCACTAAATCACTTCAGTTATGTCCGACTCTGTGCAACCCCATAGACGGAAGCCCACCAGGCTCCCCTGACCCTGGGATTCTCCAGGCAAGAACACTGGAGTGGGTTGCCATTTCCCTCTCCAGTGCATGCATGCATGCAAAGTCGCTTCAATTGCCTCTGACTCTGTGCGACCCAATGGACACCAGTCCACCAGGCTCCTCCGTCCACGGGACTCTCCAGGCAAGAACACTGGAGTGGGTTGCCATTTCCTCCTCCAGGATAAGATGCTGAACATCCCTAATTATTACAGGAGGATGCAAATTAAAGTGACAATGACAAATCAAATCCCGCCGCTCAGAATGGCCATTCTCACATGTCACAGGCAACAGTGCACAAGCGAGCCAGGAGGAGAGAGAACCCACCTACACAGTACGTGGGAATGGACACTGGCAACAGCCACTAGAAAGCACAGCCTCCCTGTGTCGGGAGTGGGGGGGGAACACTTTCCAGAAAGCTAAGCCTAGGATCTGACATTCCCACACCTGGGCCTATATTCCGAGAAAACCATCATTCGAAAACCCACACGCACCCCAACACTCACTGCAGCACTGCTTACAGCAGCCAAGACTCAGATCCAGCAAAGTGTCTGCTGGCACATTAAAGCTTAAAGAGGATGTCGTGCATATGTACAGTGGACCACAACTCAACCATGACAACCGCCACTGCAAGTATGAAATTACTCCACTGGTCACCACAAGGATGGACCTGGGAGGGTCAGACACCAGTCAGACAGACAGAGGGAGAAAATAGCATATGATGTGAATACTAGGCAAAATCTAAAAGGAAGTAGACAAACTAATTTACAACACAAAAAGAGACTCAGAATTCAAACACAGAGGGTTCCAAGAAAGTTGAAAGAGCAAGGATGAATTAGGAGGTCAGGACTAACATATACACAGAAATCTGTATCTAAAATAAATAATCCAAAAGGATTACCTCCTTTCTTCTTTCCTTGCCCTTTCCTCCCAGAAATGGGCTTCCCTGGGGGCTCAGGCAGTAAAGAATCTACCTGCGATGCAGGGGATCTGGCTTTGATCCCTGGGTTGGGAAGATCCCCTGGAGAAGGAAATGGCTACTCACTCCAGTATTCTTGCCTGGAGAATTCCATGGAGAGGAGCCTGGCAGGGGTGGCAAAGAGTTGGACAAGACAGAGCAACCAACACTTCCACTTTTTTATTACTTTACTCCCACAAATACAAAAATTTTAGAATCTCTAAGATTACACAGAAATCTGTATCACTAACATAAACAGAAATCTATATCTGTAAGAGATAATCTGCAAGATTATCTCCTTCCTTGCTTCCTCCAGATATAAACAAAAGTCTGTATGTCTAAAACATATAACAAAATCTGTATCTTTAACATATACACAGAAATCTGTATCTCTAATAGATACTCCACAACACCCTGATATTCAGCACAGGGAACTTTGCTAGACCTTCTGCAATTCCTCTGTGGTAAAAGAATCCAGAAAAAGAGATATGCTGTGTGTATGTTATACTGAATAAGGCAGCAATATAATGATAACATTAAGGAGCAGAAACATTACTTTGCCTGCAAAGGTCCATCTAGTCAAAGCTATGGTTTTCCCAGTCATGTATAGATGTTGGACCATGTAAGAGTTGGACCATAAAGAAAGCTGAGCCCCAAAGAATTGATGCTTTTGAACTGTGGTGTTGGAGAAGACTCTTGAGAGTGCCTTGGACTGCAAGGAGATCCAACCAGTGCATCTTAAAAGAGATCAGTCCTGAATATTTATTGGAAGGACTGATGCTGAAACTGAAGCTCCAATACTTTGTCCACCTGATGTGAAGAGCTGACTCATTTGAAAAGACCCTGATACTGGGAAAGATTGAAAGCAGGAGGAGAAGGGGATGACAGAGGACAAGATGGTTAGACGGAATCACCCAATGAACATGAGTTTGAGAAAACTCCGGGGGATGGTGATGGACAGGGAAGCCTGGCGTGCTATGGTCCATGGGGTCACAAAGAGTCAGACACGACTGAGTGACTGACCAACAAAGATAAAGATCCCACCTTATTATGGCTCAGGAGTAAAGAGCTCGCCTGTCAATGCAACAAACTCGGGTTTGGATCCCTGGGTCAGGAAGATTCCCTGGAGAAGAGAACGGCAACCCACTCCAGTAGTCTTGCCTGAGAAATCCCACGGACAGAGGAACCTGACAGGTTATAGTTCAGGAGATTACAAAAGAGTTGGACACAAGTTAGCAACGGATTTTCAAGATAAAGATCTAATTGTAAGGTCAGATACTATGAAATTCTTGAGGAAAATATAGGCGGTAAAAGCTTTGTCATTCATCATAGCAAGTTCTTTTGGGACCCACTTCTTAGAACAATGAAAAAGAAACCCAAAATAAGAAATCAGCCCACGCTGTGTGGCCCCTCATCCTTCTCACCAGACCAGCTGTGCTCCTGAGGGGCAGAGAAGATGGTGTTAGGTGCCGCTGCAGGCATTCTTGCTGCCTGGAGGGGGTGGTTTTTTCCAAGTGAAAGTTGCTCAGTCCTGTCTGACTCTTTGCAACCCCAGGGACTATACAGTCCATGGAATTCTCCAGGCCAGAATACTGGAGTGGGTAGCGGTTCCCTTCTACAGGGGATCTTCCCAAGCCCAGGACTGAACCCAGATCCCCTGTCTTGCAGGCGGATTCTTTACCAGCTGAGCCACTAGGGAAGCGGTGGTGCTTTAGTCGCTAAGTCATGTCAAATTCTTGCAACCCGATGGACTGTAGCCTGCCAGGCTCCTCTGTCCATGGGATTTCTCAGGCAGGAACACTGGACTGGGTTGCCATTCCGTTCCCCAGGGGATCTTCCTGACCCAGGGATCCAACTCGCATCTCGTGCATTGCAGGTTATTTCATTTACCAACCGAGCCACCAGAGAAGCCCCACTGCCTAAGGGGGTTGTTTATAAAGACCTCAACCCAGGCATAGCTGGGAAGGGCTGGCCAACTCATCCAGTCAGCCAATCCTCACCCACCAGGGGCTCACAGTTACAGAAAATGGGTCTTGTTGTGCCTGCCAGGTGCAAGGAACAGGTGTGGGCCTGAGGGTCAAGATGGACATGGGGCTGCGGCTCTGGTTTGATTTCTAATCATTTCATCTGGCCCACGAGTGGGAGATAATTTCAAGAAGATCTTCTCCTAAAGAGAGGAACCCAGGAGTCAGGGAGAGGAGGGGTGGTGGGTGGAGACAGGAGCCCAGGGCCCCGGGTGCAGTGGAACCTCTGGAAGACCTGCCGGAAGGAGGCCACAGAGAGTGAAGCCCAGGGTCACTGACCTGCCCAGGAGCGGCTGTTGGTTAGTCCAGGTCCTGCTCTGAGGTGACCAGGAAGAGAGCTGGGGGTGCTCTGCATTGAGGGTTCCATGCAGGGTACCTGTGTGCTGAGCCCTGCCCAGATGGGCCCCCTGCCCTGGGAGGGGTCTGTCCATGTGAGCCTCGTACCCTGGGAGGGCCCTGTGAACAGGCTCCCTCTCTGCAGCTGGCACAGAGCTGCTTAGGATGCAGATTAACATCAGCTGAGGACAGATGTCAGGGGTCCAAGCTTGCTATGCTCACCACATGACACGGATGTTGAAGCAAGGAACACGACTGTATCCCAACTGCCGGCTGACCAAAATTATGGCTGATTAATGTCTCCAAATAACCCTTTTGTTGGGTTCTGGATGCCAGGTTCTTTTATGAATTAGAGAAGGAAGATGTGAGGAAACAAACTAAAAAGGCCTTAAATCTTGCAAATATCTTGGAGAACGGCAAGCCTCAGGCAGGGGATGTGTTCATCTCTTCCTTCCTGCCATCCACAGGTGGACAGGGTTCTGAACAAAGGCGCCTTAACAGTCGGGCAGAGGGGCAGGATTCTCTGGGGCAGGCTGCTATGTGTGATTATAGTAACAAAAGTAACAGAGAGCAAGTCAAAGACACAGTTCCAACATGGAGTCAGAACTGGCTATTCCTGAACATCCTAAGGTGCAGGGTTTATTCAGGTCCTCCCACTGCCCTTCCCCTCCCCCAGCGCCAGGCCCCACTCACCCACTCCCTGTCTCTGGATTTGCCTGTTCGGGATGTTTATTATAAATGCAATCATGTAGTTTGTGAGTATTCTGGGCTGTATGTTGGTGTCCCCCTCAAAATGCACATGTTGAAACCTAACCCCCAAGGGGATGGTATGAGGAGGGGAGCCTTGAGGAGGTGATGAGGTCGTGAGAGTGGAAACCCCGTGAATGGGATTAATGCTCTTAAGAAACAGACCCCGAAGGAGCCCCCTCAGCCCTTCCTCCATGGGAGGACGCAGTGAAGACCCCTGCCCCCACCAAGAACAGAGCTTCACCAGAACCTGACCATCCTGACGCCCTGATCTCAGACGTCTGGGCTCCAGAACTGTAGGAAATGCATTCCTGTTGCTGAAGCCCCCAGCCTTCTATTTTGCTATGGCAGCCCAGGCAGACTAAGACAGTACGTCCTTCTATGTCTGCTTCTCTCGCTGAGAATTGTGTGTTCAGGATCATCCCCATTGTAGCCGGTGTCAGAGCTTCACTCCTTTTCATGGCTGAGTCATATTCCACTGTGTGAATGGACCACATTCTGTTTACCCCTTCTTCCACCCACCCACCCATCCACCCCTCATCCATCCGTCATCCATTCATCCATCCACCTACCCATCCACCCACAGATCAGTCTGTTAGGGGAAGCACACATTGAAACCACCCACCCTGGCCGGGCACCATAGTAACCATTTGCATGAGTTGTTTTCTAACAGGAGATCCTGATAATGAACACGGAACTAATAAGCCACCACCAACCAGAAGAGTTCAGGAAAGGTCCAAAGGAGACACTGCGTGTCCGTCCACTTCCCAGAATCCCTCTCGCTAGCAAGCATCTTGGCTGAGCGATGCGTGCGCCACCAGGAAAGACCCTGAATTAGAATGACCAAAGACCACCCAGAAACTAATCCCATCAACATAAAACCCGAGACTACAAGCCACGTGGCAGAGCAATTCTCCTGGGTTCCCTTACCCTACTGCTCTCCACCCGGGTGCCCTTTCCCAATAAAGTCTCTTGCTTTGTCAGCACATGTGTCTTCTCAGACAATGCATTTCTGAGTGTTAGACAAGAGCCCAGTTTCGGGCCCTGGAAGGGGTCCCCCTTCCTGCAACAAATCCACCCATCCATCTTAGAGGGTAACAGGCAGGAAGGCCAGGGGTCTCCAATGCTTTTTTTCTCTCTCTTACAGATGGGAACTAACAATTTCAGCCTCACTCCTTTGACGTGTATCCTGAAAAACTGGGATAGATTTGATCCCCAGAGCTTAAAGAAGACCCACACTTATTTCCATATAAGAAGCAGTACCTACTGAAAACTGGGGAAGGGTTAAGCAAGGGTTAAAACCTATCACTGAGAATTTAAAGGAGCAGGGGCTATTAATTCCTGTAACAGTCCATGCAACACTCCTATTTTGGGTCTAAAGAAATCAAATAGTAAATGGAGACTAGTTCAAGATTTATGAATAATAAATGAGACTGTAGTTCCTTTACACCCCGTGGTGCCTAATCCTTATACTCTATTGTCTGAAATTCCCGAACCAGCCAAATATTTCTCAGTAATTGATTTAAAAGCTGTTTTCCATTCAGTGCCTTTGGCGGAGGAAAGTCAATTTCCATTTGCCTTTGAAGACCTTATGCAGCCCGCTTTTCAGTTAACCTGAACATTTTTGCCCCAGGGATTTCGTGACAGCCCTCACCTATTTGGGCAAAGTTTGTCACGAGATCTACAAAACTTGAAAAGCTACGAAGCAGTGGTACTCCAATATGTAGATGATATTCTGCTCTGTGCTGAGAGAGGAAGCTCGTTCACAAGCCTCAGAAGATTTCTTAAACTCTCCGGCAGGCTGCGGTTACAAGGCATGAAGGGAAAAGGCTCAGCTTTGTCAACAATCTGTTAGATATCTGGGCCTAATCATATCAGAAGGGACTAGGACCATAGGCCCTGAGAGAATTAAGCCTATACTAAAGGTCCAACAACTTAATTATAATGATTGGAAACAATTGGGATTTTTGCCTCAGGAAATGTGTAATGGAATAATTCTCGTGTTTTCCAACCCCAGTTCAGGTCCTCCCTTTGCCTGGCCAAGCATTGATTGGGACTGGATATCTCAGTCACGCTGGCTTGCTCCAAACAGGACTTATTGGATATGTGGCTCTTACCTATGGGCATGGCTTCCCCCTGGCTGGTTAGTGAGATGCACCCTGGGTCTAGCTTTTACCCATGGCTTCATATTTTCAGAGCTTCCAGAAAAGCCTGCTAATTTACTGCACCTTAAAACTCGGTGGGCAAGGTCTGTGTTTCACTGGTGTAATTATTTGGCTGCAGTGTTTGTTCCCTCTCTGGGAACTACAGATGTTATGCTACGAGTGGATGCTTTGACTAATTTTACTCAACAAGTATTGCAAGATTCTCAAAAAGCTATTTCAGCTCTTAATGCTGAACAAATACAAATTAGAAAGGTGGTTTTACAAAACAGATTGGCCTTAGATATTCTGCCAGCTGCACAAGGAGGAACTTGTGCCATTATTCATACCCGGTGCTGTACATATATACCTGACATGAGCACGAATGTTACTCATTTTACTAAACACATGAACAAGATGATTCAGGCTATGGATACTCCTGAAGACTCAACTGCCTCACTTTGGACATTAACTAGTTCCCCATCGTGGAAAACTATCTTAATTACAATAATTCTGATTGTTCTGTTTTTGCTGTTTTCTCCCTGCATCTGTAACTGTGTAGCTGGATTCGTTTCTATTTGCATGAAGGCTTTTAAGTTACAAATGGTTGCTCAAACTCCTGCAATTGCCTCAGCTTCCTCCGTCTACTGCCTGGGGCCCCTGGATCAGAGACCCTCAGTATGAGGGTTAGGAGAATATGATGCCTCACCGATTTAGGGACAACGCCCCTTAGCAGCTCGGAAGCAGTTATGGAACGAGAACGAAGCCCCTTTCCCTAGGCAACACAATTCTCCTAGAAGAAAAGCGGGGAATGAGAAGGTAACAGGCAGGAAGGCCAGGGGTCTCCAATGGAGGAAATAGGCTGCAGGTGTCAGACATTTTTCTCTCTCTCATGCGCCAGGAGGAAACAAACTAGTGTTATATTTTTCCCCCTTCTCTACACAAATATAAAAAGAGGTTTCTCTTAAAATTTTGTGTTGCCTTAATGACACCTGGTTCTACCTAAACTTAACTTTTCTCAAACCTTGAGCTAACCAATGCATTTTTCTTATGGAAATGCTTGTCTTAAGCTATGTTCATGTACTATGCATTTACCCCAGACTCTGTCTTCAAGTCGGGTTCGCCTAAAGGCTCAGAACCTACTTGATAAACCAGTATGTTATACTCATACATTGTTCTCCTAATCTGTGTTAATGAAACCATATATTTGTGTGGAAATCTGCCTTTCTTCAAGGTTTATGTCAATCGTTTCATGGCCTGGGATGACTCGCCTGGTGCCAGTGTTATCTCAAAATGCATGTTGTGGGTGAGGGGCCTGGTGCCATTCTCTGAGTTTTGAGATAACTCCTTTCTTTAATTAGCAGACTGCTAGTAGCTATATAACATCCAGCTAAAGACTAGCAAGGGGGCACTCTTTCTGCAGCCTTCTGATGTCTAGGTCAGAAGCTTTCTCTATCCCTTTTATGCTTTAATGAAACTTAATTACAATGAAGCTCTGAGCGATCAAGCCTCGTCTCTGGCCTCAGATTGAATTCTTCTCCTCCAGAGGCCAAGAATCCCGGTGTCTTTCATGGTTCAGCAACAACCTTTCACATCCATCCATCCATCCATCATCCATCCATCCACCCACTCCCCTCCCCTATCCCCTAGCCACCACAAACCCACTTTCATTCTTTGTGGATGTACCTGTTTGGGACATTTCCTATAAATGGAATCACGTGCTGTGTGTCCTCCTGTGTCTGGTTCTCTCACTGAGTATGGTGTGTTCAAGGTCCATCCACACTGTAGCCTGTGTCAGAGCTTTGCTCCTTTTCATGGCTGAGTCATACTCCACTGTGTGGATGGACCCCACTATGTGTATCTGTTTGATTGCTTATTGATGGTCATTTGGGTGGTTTCCCCTTTTGGCTGTTGGAAACTGGGCTGCTGTGAACATGTGTGCACAAGTGTTTGGGTTTATCCGCAAGAGTGGAATTGCTGGGTCATGTGGTGACTCCAAGTTTGATATTTTGAGGAACTGCCAGACTGTTTTCCAAAATGGAAGCACCATTTCACCATTCCCACCAGTGCTGGTTGAAGGTTGAAACTTCTCTCCTTATTGTTGTCTGACTAACACAGGCACAAATCTGTATCTGTAATCAGTAATCCACAGGGATTATCAGCTTCCTTCCTTTCGCATACACACAGAAATCTCTATTTCTGACCTATACCCAGAAATATGTGTCTCTAAGAGACACTCCACAAGGATTATCTCCTTCCTTCCTTCCTTCCTTCCTCATATACAGAGAAAATTGCATGTGAGATAGATAATCCCCAAAGACCTGACGCTCAGCACCTTGCTCAACCTTCTGCAATAAACTCTATGGCAAAAGAATCTGAAAAAGGACAAATACACTCCATGGATACGTCCTGCCTGAACCAGGTGGCTGTACCCTGGCAGCAAACCAACTATACTGCAAGGTAGCATCGGCAAGATGTTGAAGAAAAGGAAAGAAGAGCGGTGCTTACTCTTTTATCTCCAGCCTCCCTGACGTGGGATGCTATCCCATCCCTGGAGGCTGAGCAGCCTTCGGTCCCACTGCTGGACTGGGGTGGGGTCCACCCAGCCTGGCACGGTGCCCTTCGGTTAACCCTTTTTAAAGACCTATTGTCTGCTGTGTTCTGGCTGGGACCAGAGTCTCAAGTGGGACCAAGGGCTGGAGGACCTTGGGGGCAATAGACACCTAGCCACCACGTCTCCTGGTGCTGAGGTTCCCAACTCAAGCCTCCTTCCTGAGAGTGCGGCCTCCTGGCACCTCAGCACCCTCAGCAGGACGCTGTGGCCCCGCATGGGACAGTGGAACGGAGGGTTGTGAAGCTTTAGTGGGGACAAGTACTGAGCCACCAGCCCTTAAGTGTTTGGTCAGGCACAGTCCACACCAATTCACATCCCAGGAAGCCAACTTTCTCTAGGCTCTCCTTACTGGAGGGTCCAGGGGCGGGCGTGAGAAACGGCTGCCCCCTTGTGGACATTTCCTGTAACTTCAACTCGACCGCCGGTGCTCACTGCCGCTGCTGCTGCTAAGTCACCTCAGTCGTGTCCGACTCTGTGCGACCCCAGAGACGGCAGCCCACCAGGCTCCCCCGTCCCTGGGATTCTCCAGGCAAGAACACGGGAGTGGGTTGCCATTTCCTTCTCCAGTGCATGCAAGTGAAAAGTGAAAGTGAAGTCGCTCAGTCGTGTCCGACTCTTCGCGACCCCATGGACTGCAGCCCACCAGGCTCCTCCGTCCATGGGATTGTCCAGGCAAGAGCACTGGAGTGGGGTGCCATCGCTGGCACCTCCAATTCAGAAAGCCTGGCGGGCTGATCATGACAGCTATCCTCAAGAAATGTCCTGGGGCAAGTACTGCCGAAATAAATTCCAAACACAACCAACTTTCTAGAAGCCACTTGCCACAGGTAAATTTTCCTCCCACGATTTGAAGGGGGGAAAACCCCAAACACCAAATCTCCACCATTTCTACCGTCAGCATCTGTAATTACCTCAGGAATGACAATCAAAAATGACAATAAGGACTCAATCCCCACCAGTCAGAAGGGCCACCATCAAAAATCTACAAACAATAAATGCAAGATAGCACCTGGAAGGGAGGGAATGCCCCTCCTCTGTCTTGGGAAAGGACAATGGCAACACCCTCAGTGACTGTCTCCAAATGCCAGAAAAAAAAATTATCTAGAGAGCTAACCCTAGGATCTGCACCCATATTTTCAGACAGGAAATACAGAAAATTAGATTTTCATATATAGATATATACATCCATATTTTCATATAGAAAATATAAGAAATTTTATTTTCAAATAGGAAATATAAAAAATCAAGTTTTACATATGGAAATATGCACCCATACTTTCTTACAGGAAATCTAGAAAATTCTATTTTCATATATGGAAATATGCACCCATATTTCCATAAATGAAATATAGAAAGTTCTATTTTCATGTATGGAATATCCATTCATATTTTCATATACAAAATAAAAGATTAAAATAATGCCATTTTCAGCAACATGAACCTTGAGATTATCATGGAAGGCGAAGTAAGTCAGAAATACAAATACCATGTGAGAAAACGTATATGTGGAACCTGAAATATGACACAAAAAAAATTATCTGTGAAACAGACTCACAGATACAGAGAACTAATGGTTACCAGTGGGGAGAGGGAGGTGGGAGGGCCAATACAGGGGTAGGGGGTTAGGAGACACAAACCACTGAATATAAAATAAATAAGTTACAAGCACACAGCAGACAGCAGAGGGAAATATAGGCATTATTTTGTAATACCTTTAAATCGAGTATAGTCAGTAAAAACATTGAATGAACATTCTGTACACTGAAAACAAATATAGTACTGTAAATTAACTGTACTTCATTTAAAAAATAGTTGAAGGCTAGCTATAAATACAAAAAATAATCAACAGAAAAAAATTAGCAAAATAAAAAGGGGAAATTTTTAAAAATAAAAGATGCTATCAAGAAACTAACTTTGATGAGATTTTTAAAAATCACATGAAGTAGATTTACTCTTTTAATTTTTGCTTCCTGAAGAACTAATTAGTCAAGCCAATAAATCTAATTACAGGATAAATATATATATTTTTTAAGTTGAGTTGCTTTTGTCAGTGTTCTCTGATAAAACACTTTAGCACTATTTTTGATGCCTACATTTTTATTTCATTTCACAATTCTCTAAAATAGAAGTCACTTAGAAATCTTACTATTTCAAATTGAGACTTTTGTATGTATATATTGAGATGTAAGACAGTGTACTTGAGTTAGAACAATTATCTCAAGTCTTTAAAAGCATTACTCAAAAGGCACAATGATTTTTACTGTGGTTCCTGGACTGATTTACTAAATCAGAAGCTTTAGAACTGCTCATACGCTCATATACGAACCATAGAAAATTCTATTTTCATATATGAACTATACACCTGTATTTTATTCTCATATATGAAATATAGGAAATTTTATGTATTTTCATACATGAGATATGGGACATTTTATTTATATATATGAAATATGCCCCCATATGTTTATACATGAAATATAGGAAATTCTATTTTCATAAATGGCAATATGCCCCATTATATTCATACAGGAAATATAAGAAATTCTATTTTCATATATGGCAATATGCCCCTATATTTTCACAAGTGAAATATGGAAAATTCTATTTTCCCATATGAAATATGCCACCATATTTTCATACAGGAAATATAGAAAATTCCATATTTCACAGAAGGAAATCTTCCCCCTTATTTCCATATGTGAAATATATAATATTCCATATTTCATAGACGCAAATCTGCCCCCTATTTCCATATGTGAAATAAAATATTAAAATAATGCCATTTTCAGCAACATGAACCTATAGATTCTCATACTAAATGAAGAAAGTCAGAAAGCAAAGACAAGTACCGTATGATATCACTTGTATGTGGAATCCAAAATATGACATAAATGAACTTATCTGTGAAACAGAAACAGATTCACAGATACAGAGATCTAATGATCACCAGTGGGGAGAGAGAGGAGGGAGGGGTAAAACAGAGGATTGAGAGATACAAACCACTATGTGTAGAATAAATAAGCTACAAGGATCTAGTAAACAGCTGAGGGGAAATATAGCCATTATTTTGTAAAACCATTTGTCATTGTTGTTCAGTTGCTCAAGCGTGTCCAACTCTTGGCAATTCCATGGACTGCAGCACACCAGGCTTCCCTGTCCTTCACTGTCTCCTCAAGTTTGCTCAGACTTGTCCACTGAGTTGATGATGCCATCCAACCATCTCATCCTCTGTCTCCCCTTTCTC
Source organism: Bubalus bubalis (assembly GCF_019923935.1). Classification (NCBI taxonomy): domain Eukaryota; kingdom Metazoa; phylum Chordata; class Mammalia; order Artiodactyla; family Bovidae; genus Bubalus; species Bubalus bubalis. The sequence continues at coordinate 50,439,840 of NC_059176.1, forward strand.
CTCCTGCCCTCAATCTTCCCAGCATCAGGGTTTTTTCCAATGAGTCAACTCTTCGCATCCCGTGGCAGAAGTATTGGAGCTTCAGTCCTTTAGTACTTCAGTATCAGTCCCTCCAATGAATATGCAGGACTGATTTCCTTTAGGATGGACTGGTTTGATCTCCTTATTGTCCAAGGGACACCCTCGAGTCGTCTCCAACACCACAATTCGAAAGCATCTTTGGCACTCAGCCTTCTTTATGGTTCAACTGTCATATGTGTACACGACTAGTGGGAAAACCATAGCTCGACGAGATGGACCTTTGTCAGCAAAGCGATGTCTCTACTTTTTAAACATGCCACATACATACACAAATATGTATGTGATTTTGGTGAGAGGGTCCGTGCAACCAGGTCTTTTTAGGTGACTGCTATTTGAGAGGAACAGATACCTTAGTTAATGGGATTAGTGCTTTTCTAAGTATGGGAAGATGCAAGTCCCTGAGTTCATAAATATTTCTCCTGTGATATTTAATTGAGGGCTGGTTCTGCCAGGTCTCCCAGACAGCAAAGCACCTCATCCTGATCTTCACTCTGATTTCCCTCCAGGATGGATACTAGGTCAGCAACAACCATGGCTAATGACTTGATTCTTGTCAACCTGGGTGGTGGGCAACATTCTTTATTACATAATCCTGTCCATTTTAGTTTTATTTTCAATAAAATTTGGGAGGCATCTTTGACCAATTTGTCTCAAGAGTTAAGAATTTCACTGATAGACCACTCAAATGCTGTTACTCACCCAGTCCTAGAAACAGTAGCAAGCGCCTCTGAGCCACTTGCCTTACGAGTCCCTCAGCCTCCAGGAAATGGTTCCCTCCTGTTGCTTCTTCCCATGCCTAGAGTCACACTGCTACAATCATGGGTCTTACCTACTATCCATCAGGGCAATTGTTTCAAGTCACTTGGTCATAATTATTTTTATCATAGGCTCTGTTAAACATTTGGTAATACAAGAGAAAGTCATATAAAAGTAAAATAGGCAGAATACAAGCAATAGAACTTGTGGTATTAATAAAGTCATAAGTAAGCATTGTTATCTCCTAAGGAGATACATTGCTGCATCAGAAGAAGAAAAATTCATCTTTATGGTATTTCTGCCCTTAGGGAAGATTAGTTAACACATAATGTGGATGCACAATCACACTAGAGGTGAGGGAGGAGGCCAAACAGGCAAAGAATACATTTATCTTTTTCTTGTCTTCCTAAAAATATGGCAATTACTACATTACTTCTTAATACTGTTCTGCCATGGGAACCGCCTCCTGGGAGCCCTCCCCACCTATGCAACCCGCCTCTGGCTGAGGATCACACGCTTCATCCCAGAACAGGAGTGAGGGGCAGCGGGGAGGAGGGGGGGGCTTCCCCTCCCCTCCCCCACAGCTCTGCTTGCCAGGCCCCTCTGGCCCTGGTTATGCCAGGATGCTGGGCTCTGGGGCTCTGTGGCTGAGAGTACAGACACACATACACACACACACACACACTCAGCATGTACAAAGACACACACACACACACCTTTAAAAGAAGGCACCCGGGAGCTGGCAGGGCCCCTTTAAGAGCTAGGGGACCAGATGCTGGGCATTACTGTGGGGCCCACCTCTTCTTTCCTAACACTGGGCCATTCTCTAGGATTTGGCTGGGGTGGTAAATGGTGGGCTGGAGGGGTAGAGACAGGGGAATAGAGACTCAGGGAGGGTTTCCTTGAGAGGGTGGTTTGCTTGCGTGAGGAGGAAGTCTGCTTGGCAGCTTTGAGCTCCAGGCAAATTTGGGGTGATTAGGATCTGTGGATTTCATATGTTTTCTTTTATCTTGTATGTGCTGGTTGTGTCCGACTCTTTGCGACCCCAGGGACTGTAGCCCACCACGCCCCTCTGTCCATGAAATTCTCCAGGCAAGAATACTGGAGAGGGGTGCTGTTCCCTTCTCCAAAGGATCTGCCTGACCCAGGGATCAAACCCAGGGCTCCTGCAATGGAGGCAGATTCTTTACTCTCTGAGCTAAAGGTTTAAAAGCCAACATTATAGACGTGGTACAAGGGACACCACCTCTGGACAACGCTTCTCTCAGTGATTGACTGCAGGGGCTGATGGGTACCAGGAGCTCCAAGAATTTTTTAAAAATGATGCACATTTACATGGATCTCATTATTCTTGAGTCACAAAGAAACAGGACGCAGCATCAGAAAGCAGCTGGCACACAGAAACACATGTGTGTGCTGCACACATTCAACAAATGCAGTTTCCTTGACTGGCAGCAGCAATCCCCATCCTGTTCAAACCATGCCAGAAAAAGTAAAATGAAAAGAACCTTCTCCCTTAAGAATAGGGCCACCCAGTAACTTGTGCTCTTCTAATCAGAAAAGAAATCCAGCTAACATCAGCTTTAAGGCTGCAGTGGCCATGCTCTTCTCCCGGCAGAGGCAAGACCTGCTGTTTTGATCACTGAGGTAGGAGGGCCACATCGCTTCCCCTCACAAACACTGCAGACAGGTGTCTTCAAGACCCTGGGTTTCTCTGCCAGCTCCTACTTTGATTCCTCAGAGAGTAGTTGCGATGGAAGGGTATCTACTTCTGGCTTCCTCTAAGATCCCCTTGAGCAGCGGGTGTTCAGTGAGCCTGCAAAAATTCTGGAGCCAATCTCAGGTGGGGCACCTAGAGCACCAAGTGGGGCCCAGGGACCCAGGGTCTCTGCTTTAATCCTCTTGCGCTGGAAATTATGGACCTCCAGAGATTTATTTTTTAACTTAAAGGAAAAGTGAAGTGGATACCTCCCTCCACTGGGAGAAAGAGGGTCCAATCCCTATCCAGCCTGCCCCCCAACCTCACTGCCCCATACTCACCCACATCAACTAAGGCATTGCCACGGGACAGACATGCTTTGCAATGAGGCCCCTCCGGAGGCCCAGGGTGTGACCGCTGCACAGAGGCTGTGTGCTGTGGAGTCAGCAGCTCAGGAGTTGGGAGGGGGCGGTGGGCAGAGAAGGAAGGAGTCTCAGGTCCTGATGGATCAGAAGAAGGAAAATGGGGAGAGGTGGTCAGGACACAAGAGATAAGAAAACTAAGAAAGATCAGAAAAGGGACAAAGAGTAGAAAATGTAGGAAAGATGGAACAGCAAGTTCAGTTCAGTTCAGTTGCTCAGTCATGTTCAACTCTTTGTGACCCCATGAACTGCAGCACTCCAGGCTTCCCTGTCCATCATCAACTCTCAGAGTTTACCCAAACTCATGTCCATTGAATCGGTGATGCCATCCAACTATCTCATCCTCTGTCGTCCCCTTCTCCTCCTGCCTTCAATCTTTCCCAGCATCAGGATCTTTTCAAATGAGTCAGCTCTTCGCATCAGGTGGCCAAAGTATTGGAGTTTCAGCTTCAACATCAGTCCTTCCAATGAACACCCAGGACTGATCTCCTTTAGGATGGACTGGTTGGATCTCCTTGCTGTCCAAGGGACTCTCAAGAGTCTTCTCCAACACCACAGTTCAAAAGCACCAATTCTTTGGCACTCAGCTATCTTTATAGTCCAACTCTCACATCCATACATGACTACTGGAAAAACCATAGCCTTGCCTTGATGGACCTTTGTTGGCAAGGTAATGTCTCTGCTTTTTAATATGCTGTCTAGGTTGGTTATGACTTTCCTTCCAAGGAGTAAGCATCTTTTAATTTCAAGAGAAAGAGGCAGAAGAGAATGTGGGAAACCACACAAGACAGGAAGGAGTCAGAGAAGAAGGAGGAAAGGAAACAGAAAAGAGAGTGAGCTGAATGGGGATGGATGTGAGAAGGGAGAGAGGGAGCCAGGAAGATGACATCAGAGAGGACAGAGCTCAGTAATGAAATTTCTGTTAAGAAGAGGAATCGAGACTTGTGGGCAGAATGTTACCCTACAAAAACCAAGGCCATGTATGCGCTGTCAGCCACATAAGCTAGCAAATTCATGGCTGTCAGGATGGCCACAGCCAATCGTTGGTCCCAGACACACAGTGTGGTGGGAAGGTCACCGCTGCAAGTCATATCGTTGGACCTTAGAGGCTGGCCCCCAAAATTCTTGTCAAACTGGTAGAGCGGCCAGAGGACCACAGCGGTGGTGTAGAGGAGGATGGAGAGCACTGTCTGCCCCACCAGGAAACCAGGGTAGGGAATGGACAGCCTTCTGTCGTTGTCCCAGTCACACCCGTTGATAAACAAGTTCACGGCCCCCAGGATGAAACAGATCGAGTACACGACCACACACCAAATCAGGGCCGGCTGGTGCTGGTACAAGTCAATGTTAGTGATGAAGCCAAAGATGACACAGGCCATGGCGTTCTCCAGCCTTCTGATCATGCCTTGAGTGGTGGGCACAAAGCAGTATATATTGCCGGGCCGGGCACACACCCAGGCCACTTCCACGGCATAAAGCACAGAAGCCACAGCTGAGAAGGCAGTGGCGGTGATGGCGTGATTTTGGGCAGGACCCTGAGGCAAGTACTGGATGTAGGTGATGCCGAAGATGATGGAGGCTGAGAGGCAGATGAAGGTAAAGTAATAGGCGTAGGCGTGGAGAAAACCATCCCAGTAGTGGGGGAAGCGGGACCGGAATATACATAACTCAGTGAGGAGGATGAGGAGGGATGCAGAGAAGCAGAAGCACCAGACGAAGAAGCACCAGTTACCTATGCCCGCCCGCAGAGTGTCCTCGACGGCCACCAGCGAGAAGGGCACGCAGGTGGAGAGCAGCTGCCCCAGGCGGAGGAAATAGCCCACGATGGTCACAGAGTCCAGGCCTGAGAACGAGCTCATGGTGCTGTGGCGGTGGTGTGCGTCTGCATCACCGATACGGCTGTGGTCTCCACTGAGGGAGAAAGGTCCAGCTCTGGAGGCGGATCAAGTCAGACGCCTGGAAAAGGCTCAGGGGGCCTGTGATGACTGAGGCTCAGGGTATGTGGAGTTTGAACCAGTGACTCAGACCCCTGGTAACAGCACAGCTGCTCTACAGTTTTTCCCCCCACCCATCACCCTTGGCCTTGTCGGACTTGTCTTATCCGGAGGCCCCCGGCTGAGTTGGGTCTGGCCTCAAATGATGAACATTTTGGATCTTCCTATGTGCCGTTATCTACAGAGACACAGGATAGTGTGGTCTCTATCTACACCCCCAAACCTTTAAGTCTCTGAAACTGGAAAAGAAAAAAAAAAAAAAAAAAAACTTGTTTCATAAGAAATTTGATCTGAACAGACATGAGACCATTTGTGGTCTATATTTATTTCACTTAGTGTAAATGTTCAAGAGTTCAATTGTAGAAATACTAAGATGTTTGATTAAAAGGTGCTTCCAGGCCCCATTGGGTATTATGGCATGTACGGAGATGCACCAGGTTATGTGATTAAAGCTAAAAAATATTGAGTCCCGGAGTAGATCTGACCTGGGGATTTCAGAAAAGGGATTATGGATAGTACTGCTCACTCCATTGTCTGTATGAGAAGATTGACTCTTGGGGAATTTGGTGCCTTCCTTAAGGTGGCATGGCTAGGAACTGGGAATCCCAGATAAAAGTATCAACTGTGGGTTTGAGCAGTTTGCTCTACAGCCCACATGTCAGCAGGGGCCCCGTGGGTGGGAGTTCTGGGATCCAGGACCTGCCTTCAGGCCACGGCCTCCTTCCACAGCAAACTGAAGACACACGTGTCCCGGCCTCTCCTCCCTGCAGCATCACTAGAAAGAGCTGCCATCTTAGGGGACACAGCCCCACCTGGAGGAGGGCAGCTCCAGGGGTGAACAGGGAGGAGCCATGGGGTAAGAGCAAGGCCGTGGGGACAAGATGACATGGGAAGTAGGGACTGCTTTGAATCCTTTTCCCAACTTTTCCTTAGCATATGACTCTTCTCCATTGTGGAAGGGAGACCAGAACCCAACATGACTCAATATGGGACGTCACGGGGGAACCTCAGAATAATTAGCATAATGTTTGGCTCTTAAGCTCCAAAACTGCCATCTAGGTGTGGGTCAGGAATGATCTAGGAGTAGTCTTACCTGAGTGAGGATTTTCCTGGCCTGGGAGACTGGTTAGCAGCTTCCAAGCTGGGAAGAAGGGATTGGAAATGAACAAGGATGCTGTTCATTCCCCATGGAGGAGGGGCCTGGACTGGAACTGAGACAGGAGAACAGGGGCCTAAGGGGTTTCAGGGCTGTGACAGGGACACGTGGCCCGAGTGGCAGGGACCATGGAGACCATGGAATTGCCCAGGTCACCTGCCCAAGACAGTCCCACCAGTCAGGGCTGCAGTTCTGCTCACACAGGGGCTCCTCCAGGGTCCAGTGCAGGGGGAGTGAGGCCCCTCCCAGCCCACCCCCTCCTCAGGGACAGCTGCCCTGTTTCCAAGGGACTATTTGCTGAGAGGCCCCCAGGGCTGAAGGGCCAACACCCTGAGCCCCAGCCAGCTTCCTGCCATCAGGGGATTATTATATCACCTTTGCTGATAATAAACCATGGGACAAGCTGAGGTTGGAAAGAGAAACACAGAGCAAACCCAGAGAACCTCCCTGGACTCACAAAGCTCCTTCAGCCCCAATTGCCAGTGGAGTCCTGGAGCCTGCTGGCCTCCCAGTGGGCACTGCCGGGGTGGGGAAGGGGCACTGGGGTGAGGGAGGCTGGGGAGGTTATGTTTTCTGTACCCCATTTTTTTTCTCACTAACCTCCAGGAACTCATCCTTCAATTTCAGCTAAGACTAAATGACAACTTTGCATTCATTTAATGACACAGAGGGAGAACTGGAAGGGGAAGGAGAGGCATGGGGGTTCCTGCTGTGTGACCCTGGGTAAGGCCTGTGCCCTCTCTGGGCCTCTGTTCCCCCACCTGGAAAGCAGCAGGTTTTTCTGAGTCTCCCGGTAGCCCCTCCTCCACTCTAATCTGTGAGCCTGGACATGGTGCCCCCCGTCAGAGCACCATCTGGATGTGGCTGAACCCTGCCTGCCCAGCAGCCAGGCATGCGGACTGGAAGACAGTGAGCTGGGAAGGTCAAGACCAGGACAGAGGAAGGAGGAGGAGGTGTCAGAAGGGCAGAGAAGGTGGAGGGGAGATGAACACTCAGAGTGACAAGGAGGCTGTGGGGCCTGGAGGGGATGCTTCATAGATGGATGACCTTGGGCAAGCTTATTTATCAGAGCCTCAGTTTCCCCATCTGGGCAATGGTCTTAATATTGACTTCATATGAATTAAATGTATGAAAGCATGTGAAGGACTCATCAGAGGGCCTGGAACATAAGCACACTCAATCCATGACAGCTACCTGTCCCCCTGCCCCTCACAGAGGACCCAGAAGGCCCTGGCCCCACTCTGGACATCAGCATATGCAAGCTTGATTTGTTCCAGATCAGGGGCTGCAAACCAGCTTGTACTGGAGGTGGCCCAGAGGTGTGTTTGGTTTCCCTATACAGTGTTTTATAGAAGAGATCATATAGAATTAGTGTTATTTTTTTCTTAAGTGTTTGTTATCTACTCAGTATTTTAATTTCAGTGAAAATCTGCATTTCCAGCTTTCTTTGACTCCTCAGGAGATCTGGTGTCACTGGGCTGTGTGCCCTTAGGAAGCAGTGGGGGTGTGCCTGGAGCTGAGCACTTACTCAGCCCTTTATATTGTTCCTCATGCTCATCTTTGCTTAGTATTTTCTGTATTTTTCTCATTCTCATGTCTGATTGATATAAAGCAGGACTATGATCACCTCCCATGTCCTGGTTTACCCTCTTGGGCATGGCAGGCCTTCCTGCCTGCTCACAGGAGCATCCACTCCTCCTCCATCCAGGGAGCATCCATGTCCTCAACCTTGTGTACAGCCTTCAACACATTTCAAATGCTCTGAAATCATATGTAGACACGTGTGCACAGACATGCACACATGTTTGCAGGACATATCTGTAACCTTTCTTCCTGTTTTATAAACACAAGACCTTATCATGCACATGGCATCTTGCTTTTCCACCACCCTTGACAGAGGCAGCTGCCTCTGTCCTCTCCAGCAGCCCTAGTCCTCTCCATCCCCTTTACTTATTTCCTTCCCTCCTGGCTCCTGTGGACATTTGCACCCTTCTCTAGATCAGTGGACCCTCCCCTGTGAGTCTCAGACACTGGGGGACACAGGATATGACCAGGGGTCCTGGGATTCATGTGGCCACCATGCTCTAGGGCAGGAGGTAGGCAAGCATTTCTGGAAAATTTTCTGGAAATTAATCTTGATTTTGTAACAAATTAGTAGTACAACAGATTACTGTAAGCTTGGTACCTTAAAACAACAGTAACTTGTTCTCTCACAGTTCTAGAGGTCAGAAGTGTGAAGCAAGGGGTCAGCAAAGCTGTGCTGTCTCTGATGCCCCAGGGGACGGTCTGTCCTTTCCCCCTCTAGCTTCTGGAGACCCCTTAGCTTGTGGCTACTTAACTCCCTCTCTGTCTCCACCTTCATATGCTCATCTTCTCTCAACTACATGTATGTGAATCTCTCTGTCCTTTCTCTTGTAGACACTAATTACTGGACTGTGGTCCCACCCTCTGTCCAGGACAATTTCCACACTGGAATCCTTAACTAAATATGTCAGCAGAGACCCTACTTCCAAATAAGGCCACATTCTGAGGTTCTGAGTAGACATGACTTTTTTGGAGGACACTCTTCAATTCATATGCTCCTCGCTCCCATCTTCCTGTCCTTTATTCATGGTGACTTTTTCTAATGTGATTAATTGTATCACCTGTATTTATTTGCTGTCTCTTTCAGATTGGTGTCTATTCACTGAAGTTCTGGGACTCACAGTGGGTTGAGCCCTCATGTACTTTGTCATTAAACTGTGAGCCCCCTTTTACAGGACCCCCCTTTACCTGGGAGGATCCTGCCACCTGGGTTGGGAGCTTCACCCAGAAGAACTGCACTTGCTCAGAATCCTCCTGGCCAATCACCTGTTGGGTACAAATTGAGTTAATTTCCCAGGTTGGAGTTTTTAGAGCTCAGGGATCAAGAATATTTTGGCCCAAACCCACAAGAAGAGAAGACTTGAGATTTCTATTTCTCCTGTAGTGACTTTAAAAAAAAAAACAATCCCAACTCCTGTGAAGGTGGATGTCAGCCTTATCCTTTCCTCTAGCTGAAGGCCGTGGTTTCCCTTGTCTACCCTTACTCCGACCCTGTAGGCTACGTGGCCCTGGCTTTAGGGAAGTGTCTCAGCTCCAACTCATGGTACATCAGTTCAGTTCAGTTCAGTTCAGTCACTCAGTCGTGTCCGACTCTTTATGACTCATGGGCTGCAGCACACCAAGCTTTTCTGTCCCTCACCAACTCCCAGAGTTTACTCAAACTCATGTCCATTGAGTTGGTGACGCCATCCAACCATCTCATCCTCTGTTGTCCCCCTTGTCTTATCCTCCCACCTTCAATCTTTCCCAGCATCAGGGTCTTTTCAAATAAGTCACTTCTTCTCATCAGGTGGCTAAAGTATTGGAGTTTCAGCTTCAGCATCAGTCCTTCCAATGAATATTCAGGACTGATTTCCTTTAGGATGGACTGGTTGGATCTCCTTGCCACCCAAGGAACTATCAAGAGTCTTCTCCAACACCACAGTTCAAAAGCATCAATTCTTCAGCACTCAGCTTTCTTTATAGTCCAACTCTCACACCCATACATGACCACTGGAAAAACCAGAGCTTTGACCATATGGACTTTTGTCAGCAAAATGATGTCTCTGCTTTTTAACATGCTGCTTAAGTTTGTCATAGCTTTCCTTCCAAGGAGTAAGCGGCTTTTAATTTCATGGCTGCAGTCACCATCTGCAGGGATTTTGGAGCCCAAGAAAATAAAATCTGTTGTCGTTTGGCCATTGATGAGTAGTAATTTTAATAGTGACTCAAACCAAGAAGATACAAGAGGTGCCCCCAGAAGAGGATATAGCCTTCACAAGACCTAGAAAGCTTTCTTTCAAAAGTGGTCTGAAAAAGTAAAGGGCTTTCACTGTATAGGCAGATAGCTATACCTCACAGGTGAAGGTGACAAAGCGCACTCATGGGCTACGAGTGTTGACACAGCCAGACCAAAAAATCTCCTTAAAATTCTAATCTATTTGACTGGCTGCCATGTGCTCCTTCTGGATGGTAGAGACTCTTAAAATATAGGAAACTCTTAAAATACAGGGGAAAAAAGCCTCAGAAGATCAATTATGTTTACATATCAAAGATGCAGGAAGAGAAATGCAAGATCCCTCTAAAGGGCTTTTGATCCTTTAAGGTCAGAATTCTAAAAAGATATTTTATCAAGCTGGTTCTTCTAGCTGCACATGCAAAACTAATTAATTTTGCAAAGTCCAGTGAACACCAATTTGGCCATTTTGGGGTGATATTTCCTTTAATTTCCAATTAAGCAAGACCTTGTAGATATAATTCTGTAGGTGCTTCTCTGTGTCTTTCATCTGAAAATAACCCATTGTGATGAAAAAAATTAATTGACAGTCTAAGAAACAAGTTAGAGAAGTTTTCTACTATCTATGTTTTTTTAATATTATATCTGTAGTTTGTACTTTGAAATAATTACCCAGTATTATTTTCCAGTTCATAATTGAGTAGTTAACCATTCAGTACAATGACTTCTAGGATTTGCTTAAACCTTAGCATCATCTGCTGGATTCTTAAACTGCAGTAGAAAGCTAGTGTTATGTGAATAATTAATACATGTTCCACTCAAATATTAATTTCAGAAAAGAAAGTATAAACTTAATTGGTATATTTAATAGGTTTGAATCAATCTGCCTTTTTATTCCTTCCTCCCTCCAAAAAAGGCAAGATGTAACATGGAAGGAAATAAGTGATGCCCATCAGTCTTTTGGCTGTTTGTTAACACATTGTGTTGCGTGTTGGCTGACCACTGGCCTGTCCCATTGTCAGTTTTCTTCATTGTATAAATGGTAAAATAGTCGATTTAAAATTTTCTGTAATATGGGATCCTTCTCTATCTTTTAAATTATTGTTGTAAAGTTAATCCAGATTATATGGTCCTTAAACTTAGGCAACACAAAAATAGACGCTCTAGCTGGCATGGTCAGGTACGGGTGGAAGTTGGAAGCAAATTTTAGAATTCTACCTCCCATTAGCTGTGTGATACAAGCATTAACTTCCACCAACTAGGATCCGGTTTCTTCATCCGTTTAAAGGGAAACAGATTTTTGTCTAAAACGTCTCAAAATCCTGATATTGAGTACTGCACAAGTGTTCAGTGATTTCAATAAAACTGTTCTTGTGTCAAAAAAAAAAAAAAAAAAGAAACAAGTGGAAACTTTTATTTGGGCCAGTCTGGGAATTATAACCTAGGAGACCGTCTTTCAGAACACTCTGCGAATGTTCTACCCAGGAGGTCAAAGCACAGTTATACTTTTGAGACAAACGGTTATCCATCAAGCGAGGTGTTACTGACACTTAACATGATCCAGATCAGCTCAACAAAGTGTGCGGTGGTCATTGTGGCCCCTTAGGAGAAGAAAGGTTATCTCCTAAGAAGCTGTGATCCTTGATATGATAAAGAAGGAATGTTATCTACTTAGGAGGCGTGGTTAATGCCGATGCATAATACCCAATAAGGGGAAGGAGGAGGCCCAAACAGGGAAAGGAAAATTTTATATTTAATCTTTTCTCCTCTTGCCATTCAAATATGGATTTCATTTCATATCACTCAGTGTGTTTCCACCAAGCAAAATCTTCCTAGTGTCTTTCTCCTGAGAATAGCCCAGGTACTGCTTCTTGAACTAAGTGCCGAGGAAAACCTACCCCTCCAGGGAAGAGTTTAATAGCGCCAAATCAAACTTTGCATAATCACCCAATAACAGGAGATCCAATAACCTCCCCCATATTCATCTGGACTCTCTGAGGAGGCAGATGGGCACAAAAGGTACCCAACCTCCAGTGCCTTGTAGAGTTAGAAGTCTGCTCTGGGTTCCTCCTTCATCAGTCACCAAAACTGCTGACTGAAGGGAAATGAAAAAACAAGAAACCTCACAATCTAAGTTGTGAGTTATGTTCTATTTGGAGACCTCACTGGCGACTATAGCTTGGGAGACACCTCACAGATCACGCTGCAGAACTGTTCCAAAGAGGTGAGAGGGGGCCAGGATACATGGGAGTTTTTGCTGAAAAAAAAAAAAAAAAGGAAACATGTGGTCAAACATCAAAGGATTATCCCTAACCACAGAAACAGACATCTCAAGGTTTAGTGTTTTTCTCAGGACCAGAAGGTGCAGGAGTCTGAGCGCATTAGAATCATTCCTGTCTTTTTTTTTTTAGGTTTTTATTTTATTTTTAAACTTTACATAATTGTGTTAGTTTTGCCAAATATCAAAATGAATCCGCCACAGGTATACATGTGTTCCCCATCAGGAACCCTCCTCCCTCCTCCCTCCCCATACCATCCCTCTGGGTCCTCCCAGTTCACCAGCCCCAAGCATCCAGTATCGTGCATCATTCCTTTCTTATGCATCGTAATGATCTACAGCCAGTGCCCTGTCTTTCTCCATCGTGAATTCCCCTCGGGCTGCCCCACTGGGGGCTACTGCAGTGGCTGAAGGCTGGATGGCCAGCAGCGGTCATGGTTTACAGAAATGATTCACAATATTTTTTTGTCCACAGGCCTATAGACAGTGGGTTTCAGTAAGTCAGTAAAAACTCCAGAGCCAATCTCAGGTGGGACGGAGCCCCAAGGGGAGCCTAGGGATCCAAGTCTCTGCATTAGCACTCCTGCCTAAGGGAAATTATTGATCTCCAGAGCTTTATTTTTTTAACTTAAAGGAAAGGTGCAGTGTACCACCCCCTCCATGAGGACGAAGTGAGGCCTGATCCTTAGCTACCAATCACACCCCAAATCCACCCCACACGCTAACTAAGGCACCCCCAGGGGGACAGACACACTTTGGCAATGAGGCCCCTCCGAGGCCCAGGGTGTGAACAGCTGCACAGAGGGCTGTGTGCCGTGGAGTCAGCACCTCAGGAGGCAGGAGGGGGCGGTCGGCAGAGAAGGAAGGAGTCTCAGGTCCTGATGGATCAGAAGAAGGAAGATGGGGAGAGGTGGTCAGGACACAGGAGATGAGAAAACCAAGGATGACCAGAAAAGGGACAAAAAGTAAAAAATGTAGAAAAGATGAGAGAAGCAAGAGAAAGAGGCAAAACAGAATGTGGAAAACCAAAGAAAACAGGAGGGAGACAGAGCAGAAGAGGAGAAGGGAACAGAAAGGAGAGTGAGATAAATGGGGAAGGATGTAAGGAGAGAGAGAGGGAGCCAGGAAGAGGATGTCAGAGCTTGGTAAAGATACCTCCTGTGAGCAGAGGTGATCAGGAGTCCCCGGGCTGGTCCTCAGTCCCTACAGAAACCTGGCGAGCCCAGTACACCAGGTCGGCCATGTAAATCAGCAGGTTGATGGCTGTCAGGATGGCCACGGCCAGTCGCTGGTCCCAGACGCAAAGATAGTTGGTAAGTCTGTGTTGACAGCTCACATCCCTGGACCTCTCGGGCTGCCCACCAAACTTTTCATCAAATTGGTAGAGTGGCCAGAGGACCAGAGCACCAATGTAGAGAAGGACAGACAGCAGGCTCAGCACCAGATGGAACATGGAGGAGGAGATGGGCAGCCGGTTCTCATAGTCAGCCAGGTTCAACAGGATGGTCACGATCCCCAGGATGAAGCAGATGGAGTACACGGCCACGCAAGACACCAGCAACGGATGGTCCATGTACAGGTAGGGATTGCTGATGAAGGGTAAGATGACACAGGCCACCAGTGTCTCTAGCATCTTGAGGAGGAATGGCAAGCTGCCTGTATAGCCAGTGAAATCACCTGTCTGGGGCCAGCCCAAGATCCAGATTGCTTCGGTGGCATAAGCCACAGTAGAAATGAAGCAGAACGCAGTAGCAGCGATGGCGTGGTCCCAGGAGGGGGTGTAAAACAAAAACTGGACATAGGTGGTGGGGTAAATGATGGAGACCAAGAGGCAGAAGAGGGCGAGGTAGCAGGCATGGCAGAGGAGAAAGTCCCCCCAGGAGAAGGGGAAGCAGTAATGAAGCGCCAGTGATTCAATTATGAGAATGATGAAGGTCACCACGAAGCAGAAGCACAAGATAACAAAGGACCAGGTACTTGTGGGCACCGTCCAGCTGTCCAGGCTGCCCACTAGTGAGATGGCCACGCAGGTGGAGAGCAGCTGCAGTGTTCGGAGGAAGTAGTCCATGATGGCCCAGAAGTCCAGGCCTCAGGACGATTACGTGGAGGTCACGATGGTCATGCAGGTCACCTTCACCTTCAGTATGAGAGTGGTTGTGGCTGAGGACCCACTGGAGAAAGATCCAGCTTCGGGGGCGGATTAAGTCAGTTGTCAGGGAAAGGCTCAGGGCCCTGTGACGGCTGAGGCTCGGGATCTGTGGAGTTGGAACCAATGGCTCAGACACTCGAGTAACAGCACAGCCGCTCCAGAAGGGTTCTCCCCACCCATCAGCCTTGGCCTTGTCAGGAGACTTGTCTTATCCCAAAACTCCCAGCTGGGTTGGGTCTGGCTTAAAACCATGAACATATTTTTGCCCTTTAAACTGTGTCATTATCTACAGGAACACAGAGTAGGATGGGCTTTATCTGACATCCCAAGCCTTTCAGGCTCTGAAAATTAAAGTATTAAATAATTCATTTGGTAAAAGAATTTGACCTAAACATATACGAGATAATTAATGATCTTTATTTATTTCACTTGGGGTTTCCCCTGTAGCTCAAGGGTAAAGAATCTGCCTGCAATGCAGGAGCCTCAGGAGATGCAGATTCGATTCCGGGGTTGGGAAGATCCCCTGGAGGAGAGCATGGCAACCCACTCCAGTATTCTTGCCTGGAGAATCCTTTGGAGAGAGGAGCCTGGGCGGCTACAGTCCATAGCATCACAAAGAAGCGGACACGACTGAAGCAACTTAGCAAGCATGCATGCATTTATTTCACTTAGTGTGAAAGTTCAATTTAGGCAGTTGCACAAATACTAATGTGTTTAATTGCAAAGAGCTTTCAGTGTTATGTCATATACAGTGGATGCACCAGGTTATCTGTCTAGTGCTAAAAATTTCTGAATTCTGGAGCATATCCCAATTCTGACTCCAGAATTGAGACTGTAGAAAAGAGACTGTAGATTATACTGCTAACCCCATTTTACAAACGAGAAAACTAAGGCTGGAGGACTCAAGTGACTTCCCTGAGGTTAAAAGCTGAGGAGTGGGAACCCAGATAGCAATGCCAAAGCTGTGGTTTGAGCACTTCACTCTACAGCCCACATGTCAGCAAGGCCCGTGGGTGGGAGCCCAGGACCAAGCCTCAGGGCTCTGGGACCCAGGACATGCCTTCAGGGCCACGGCCTCCTTCCACAGCAAACTAAGACACAGTGTCCCGGCCTGTCCTCCCTGCAGCATCACTAGAAGGAGCTGCCGTCTGAGGGGACGCAGCCCCACCCAGAGGAGGGCAGGCTCAGGGGTGAACAGGGAGGAGCCCTGGGGTGAGAGCAAGGCCGTGGGGACAGGATGACGTGGGAAGTAGGGACTGCTGTGAATCCCCTCCCTCAATTTTGCCTTCACATGTGACTCTTCCCCATTGGGGAGGGGAACCCCCCAACCCAGCATGACTCCAAAGCGGAACGTCTTTGAAGAACCACAGAATAAACTAACATAATGTCTGACTCTTAAGCTGCAAAACATCCATCCATCCAGATGGCAGTCTGGAAAGATCTAGAAGTAGTCCTACCTGAATGAGGATTCTCCTGGCCTGGGAGACTGCTTAGCAGCTTCCAAGCTGGGAAGAAGGGATTAGAAATGAACAAGGATTCTGTGTCTGATTCTGATGGGGGGCCTTTCAGGGCATCTCAGGGACTGGGTGGGGATTGACAGATGATCAGCCCCCTTTTAAGGGCAGGAGCTGAAAGAGGAGGCCCCTGCAGGACCCCTAAGGGGTGACAGCCTTGAGGTTGCACCCGGGACTGGGGTGGGGGTGTGGGGGCAGAGTGGAGATGACTGGGGGGATCCCAGGGTCCCAGTGGCCCTGAGGCAGCCCAGTAGGTGTCTTCTGACCCAGAAGGGATGCAGGCATGGAGCCAACATTCCCCATGGAGGAGGGACCGGGACTGGAACTGAGAGAGGAGAACAGGGGCCTGAAGGGGTTTCAGGGCTGTGACAGGGACATGTGGCCAGAGTGGCAGGGACCCTGGAGACCATGGAATTGCCCAGGTCACCTGCCCAAGACAGGGCTGCAGTCCTGCCTCACACGGGGGCTCCTCTAGGATCCAGTGTGTCGGGGGAGTGGGGCCCCTCCCAGCCCACCCCCTCCTCAGGGACAGCTGCTCTGTTTCCAAGGGACTATTTGCTGAGAGGCCCCCAGGGCTGAAGGGCCAGCACCCTGAGCCCCAGCCAGCTTCCTGCCATAGTGATGGTGATGGTCAGACACTATCAACAGAGTTAAAACCTTGCTTGTTTTACAGCCAAAGTCTTATGAATAGTTAAACACAGCTCCAGAGTTTGATGGATTGTTTTTATCTGTTTGATCAGTCCAAAAAATGGACTGTGTTGATCTGCCTGTTTTTGTCTGTTTCTATCTTAGCTCTTCTTTCTCTAGAAATATATGACCAGTGACCTGTAGAATAATGACCCACTGATCTGGACAATGTAAGGGCCACACTCAAGTTTAAAAGCCAGAAAGGTGTCTCGTGCTTAATGTAAAGTCTCTAAAAACAGAAGCACAGAGCACCTCCAGCAATGCAGCCTACAGCCTGCATCCCTTTTCCTGTTTCCCTCCTTGTATAAATCCCGGCTCAACCTTGGAGTGCTGCGAGCTGGTTCTTTTGCACAGTGGTCTGCCTACTCCCCCGGCTGCATCTTCCTTAAAATAAAGCTACTTTTCTTTTACTCAACACTTGTTTCTCAATACTGAGTTCTTATTCTGAGCTGGGTGACAATGTTGGCCATCCAGGCAGCAGTCATGTCCCTGGGGCTCCGGCCCCGCCCCCTCCTCCGGGGCGACAAGGGCGGTGCGTCTGAGAAGGTCGAGGTGCCAGTTGCTCCCGGTGAGGATCTACAGGGCTGTGCCAGTAGCTGCCAAATGTGTTAGTTTCCAAACTTGCCCCGTCCCTCCCGAGTCCTTCTGTTGCAGGAAGGGGGACCCCTTCCAGGGCCCGAAACTGCGCTCTTGTCTAACACTTGGAAATGAATTGTCTGAGGAGATACATGTGCTGACAAAGCAAGAGATTTTATTGGGAAAGGGCACGCGGGCAGAGAGCAGGAGGGTAAGGGAACCCAGAACTGCTCTGTCACATGGCTCGCAGTCTCGGGTTTTATGGTGATGGGATTAGTTTCTGGGTGGTCTTTAGCCAATCATTCTGACTCAGAGTCCTTCCTGGTGGTGCCTTGTTCAGGCAAGATGGATGCCAGAGAGAAGGATTCTGGGAGGTGGTCGGACAGGTGGTGTCTCCTTTTGACCTTTCCCAAACTCTTCTGGTTGGTGGAGGCTTATTAGTTCCCTGTTCCTTACCAGGACCTCCTGTCCTAAAACAACTCAAGCAAACGGTTACTATGGTGCCTGGCCAGGGTGGGCGGTTTCAATCAGCATGCTTCCCCTAACACTTCCTCACAGCCTGCTTTCACTTTCTGTTGAGAGAAGGAAACCGGCCTCTGAAGGAGCTGCGGAGCTGTTGACTGAGTGAGTAGAGGGGTGTGTACCTTGGAAGCCCCCTTCCCACCTGTTTGGGAATATTCTTTGCCCTTTGGAACTTTGGGGTCAATTTGGACAGAACAGAAGTGGGACCTGGCTTTTCTGTGACTCTGTACCAGTCTCTACCCAAGGGGGAATTTGCATGTTTGTTTGTAATCTGTTCCAGGGGAGTGGGTGAAGTGAAGTGCAGGGGCCTACATCCATCCAGTGGACTTCTAGACTTTGTAGAAGTCCACTGGATACTTCCTGGCAGGTTGGCAAAACTAGAGCTATGACCTTGTTTTAAAAAAGTCTTTTTTTAAATTGCAATACAGACTGGCCCAGTTTGCTTTCGATTCTGAAGAATGGTGGCCCCTGAATGGGTCTCTAAATTCCTCCACTATTTGGACTTAGAACTAATTTGTCAAAGATCTGGTAAGTGGGAGGGAATTCCATGTGCAGGCCTTCCTGTTACTCCATAGTAACAGTAACAGGGCACTGAAAGGCAAAATTCTTCCAACAAGGGCACTAAATTAAAGGCAAAATGGAAACTAAACTGTGAAAAGCCTGCCCCCTTTACAGACGAGTCTTTGCAGTTTGCAGGCGAGGGAGGGAGAAGAGGGGATCAGCTTCTTATGGATTTGAATTTCCCCCACCTCTGTGGGTCCTATCCTAATGCCCCAGGCAGGGGCTGCCTAGGTCTGCAACCCCTTCCCCCAGTCTCTGGACCGAAGAAGAGTTCTAATGTTCTAACACCAGGGGAGTTCTAACCCAGGGTACCCTCCCCCCCACCCCCTGCCCAGCATGAGATAAAGAGGATCTGAAATAGTTTCTTCCTTTAAGACCTGACAGGACACTCAGTTTGGTCAGGGTGTGTCCACTACAGGGGGAGGGGGAGGGAGAGGGTAGATTTCCAACAAGATGGTTCTCTGCAGGAGGTCTGAGTGCCAGAGGACAGCCAGTTGGCCATCATTGGACTTTGTTTTCCACCTCAAACCTACTAAATCATAAAAACACCAGTCCTCCGTACACAGGTGATCCAGAAAAAATGGTAGAAACGTTCATTAGTATTTTTTTCTGACCCCCGCTCCCCCATTGTAGGCTGATGCACAGACATGGGTGATGATTGTGTTCACAGTGGAGGTGGAGCACCTTGTTCCCGACACTGGTCTCTCAATGTTTGACTTCCTGAGGGATAAACAGACAAGCCCGAGTTGGGTAACATGGCTAAGGGGCTTCCAGAAGCTAAGAGGTGAAGAGGGACCCTTCCCTGGGCATCAGAGACAGGGCAGCCCTGCTGACACCTTGTTTCAAAACTGTGACCTCCAGAACTGTGAGAGAATACACTGCTGTTTTAAGCCATCAGGCTTGTGATGATTTGCTGCAGTAGCCCTAGAAATTCAAGATGAATTTCCAGAAATGAAAAATAAATTCTTTGTCATATTTTTTTTTTAAGTTTTCAGAAAAGCTTGCTGACCTCCTACTCTAGAGCATGGTGGTCATGTGGATCCCAGGACCCCTGGTTATATCCTGTGTCCCCCAGTGTCTGAGACTCACAGGGGAGGGTCAACTGATCTAGAGAAGGCAGGTTAGTCCAAACACCCGCAGGAGCCAGGAGGGAAGGAAATAAGTAAAGGGGATGGAGAGGACTAGGGCCCCTGGAAAGGACCAGCTGCACCTCAAAAGGGTGGTGAAAAACAAGATGCCGTGTGCATGACATGGTCTCATGTGTATAAAACTGGAAAAGATATACAGATATGCCTTATAAACTTGTGTGCATATATGTACACACATGTCCAAATGTGATGTCAGAGCATGTGAAATGCGCTGAAGGCTGTACATGAGGTTGAGGACATGGATGCATCCTGAATGGAGGGGTAGATGCTTCTGTGAGCAGGCTCGAAGCCTGGCCACACCCAAGAGGGGAAAACAGGCACATGGGAGATGATCATAGTCCTAATTTTTGTCAGTTCAGTTATACATGAGAAAAAGAAAATATAGAAAATTAAACGGAGAATGAAAACTATAAAGGAGACAGCAGCTGCTGAGCTCCAGTGACCCCCTTTTTAGGGAATGCAGCCCAGTGAAACCGGATCTCCTGAGGCTTGCAAAGGAGCTGGAAATCTGGATTTTCATGTGAAATTGGAGCACTGTGCAGCTACCAAACACTTGAGGAAAAAAATAATGTTGATTCTCTACCATCGCTTTCTGAAGGGAAACCAAACACACCCCTGGACCACCTCCAGTCCAAGCTGGTTTGCAGCCCCTGATCTGCAGCAAATCAAGCTGCATATGCTGATGTCCAGAGTGGGGCCAGGGCCTTCTGGGTCCTTTGTGAGGCGGAGGGGGACAGGTAAATGGCATGGGTTGAGTGTGCCATGCACCAGGGCTCTGATAAGCCCTTCACATGCTTCCATACATTTAATTAATGTAAAGTAGATACTAAAGCCCCCTGCACAGATGGCGAAAGTAAGGCTCTGGTGAGTAACTTGCCCAGGTTCATCCAGCTCTGAGGGATCTCCCACGATCTCTCCCCTCTACCTTCTTTGCCCTTCTGGCACCTCCTCCTCCTTCCTCTGTCCTGACCATGACCTTCCTGGTTCCCTGTCTTCCAGTCCACACGTCTGGCTGCTGGGCAGGCAGGGCTCAGCCACATCCAGGCTGTACTCGGACAGGGGACACCATGTCCAGGATCACAGATTAGAGTGGAGGAGGGGCTGCTGGGGAGACTCAGGCAAAGCTGCTGATTTCCAGGTGGGGGAACTGAGGCCCAGAGAGGGCACAGGCCTGACCCAGGGTCACACAGCAAGAACCTCATCCTCTCCTTCCCCAAGCCCTCCCTCTGTGACATGAGAAGGACCCAAAGTTGTCTTTTAGTCTTAGGTGGAATCTCAGGGTGAGTTCAGGTAATTAAGCCGGGATCAAACTGGGGTACAGAGAGCATGACACCCCCAGCCTTCCTCACGCCAGTGCCCCTCCCCACCCTTGGCAGTGCCCACTGGGAGGCTAGCAGGCTCCAGGGCTCCACTGGCGATTGGGGCTCAAGGAGCTTTGTGAGTCCAGGAAGGTTCTCAGGCTTTGCTTTGTGTTTCTCTTTCCAGCCTCAGCTTGTCCCAGGGTTTATTATCAGCAAGATGACAAGGCCCCTGATGGCAGGAAGCTGGCTGGGGCTCAGGATGCTGGCCCTTCCGCCCTGCGGACCTCTCAGCAAATAGTCCCTTGGAAACAGGGCAGCTGTCCCTGAGGAGGGGGCAGGCGGGGAGAGGCACACTCCCCCAACACTGGACCCTGGAGGAGCCCCTGTGTGAGCAGGACTGCAGCCCTGGCTTGTGGGACTGTCTTGGGCAGGTGACCTTGGCAATTCTGTGGTCTCCAGAGTCCCTGCCATTCTGGCCACGTGTCCCTGTCACAGCCTGAAACCCCTTCAGGCCCCTGTTCTGTCTCAGTTCCAGTCCAGTCCCCTCCTCCATGGGAAGGTTGGCTCCATGCCTGCATCTCTTCTGGGTCTGAAGACCCCTACTGGGCTGCCTCAGGGCCACTGGGACCCTGGGGTCCCCCCAGTCATCTCCACTCTGCCCCTCGCCCCCGCCCCGTCAAGTCCTGGGTGCATCCTCAGGGCTGGCCCCTCCCAGGGGTCCTGCAGGGGCCTCCTCTTTCAGCTCCTGCCCTTAAAAGGGGGTAATCATCCATCCATCCTCACCCCCTCCCTGAGATGCCCTGGAAGACTCCCCATCAGCATCAGACACAGCATCCTTGTTCATTTCCAATCCCTTCTTCCCAGCTTGGAAGCTGCTAACCCGTCTCCCAGGCCAGGAAAACCCACACAGGTAGGACTGCTCCTAGATCTTTCCAGATTGGCACATGGATGGCTGCTTTGGAGCTTATGAGCCAAACATTATGTTAATTTGTTCTGTGATTTCTCCAAGACACTCGTCCTTGGAGTCACGCTGGGTTGAGATCTCCCCTCCCCAGTGGGGAAGAGTCACAAGTTGAGACAAAAATGGGTGGAGGGGATTCACAACAGTCCCTACTTCCCATGTCATTCTGTTCCCACGGCCTTGCTCTCACCTCATGGCTCCTCCCTGTTCACCCCTGAAACTGCCCTCCTCTGGTTGGGGCTGTGTCCCCTCAGATATCAGCTCCTTCTAGTGATGCTGCAGGGGGGACAGGCTGGGACACGTCCTCCAAAAGACTACAATCCATAATCTTTTTTCTGAAGTCCCTTTGGGACAGATATGTTTCTGAATTCAGAAACTTTCTGCTTCCGACTACTAACACGGTACATCTACTCTATGTGACATCACACCCCACTGGTGTCTAAAAACAATTTGTGATCAAACAGATTCATTTTGGCAACTGTACTTTTGAACATTCACTTTCATTGAAATAAACAAAAATTGTTAATTGTCTCAGGTCTGTTCAGGTCAAAATTTGCTACCAAACTTTTTTTTTTTAATTCTTTTTCAATTTTGAGAATCATGAAGGTTTGTGATTGTAGAAAAGAAGCAGCATACTCTATATTCCTTTAAATAATGGCACCTAACACAAAGAAGGCGATGGCACCCCACTCCTGTATTCTTGCCTGGAAAATCCCATGGATGGAGGAGCCTGTTAGGCTGCAGTCCATGGGGTTGCTAAGAGTCAGACACAACTGAGCGACTTCACTTTCACTTTTCACTTTCATGCATTGGAGAAGGAAATGGCAACCCACTCCAGTATTCTTGCCTGGAGAATCCCAGGGACAGGGGAGCCTGGTGGGCTGTCGTCTATGGGGTCGCACAGAGTCGGACACGACTGAAGCGACTTAGAAGCAGCAGCAGCAGGAGCAGCACAAAGAGATAAAAATATATACACAGTTTTGATGCCACCCTCAGTCTAGCTGTGAGTTTAGGATAAAACAAGTCTCCTGAAAAAGCCACCAGTGATGTGTGGGGAGAATCATTCTGGAGTGGCTATGCTGTTACCCAAGTGTCTTGAATCATTGACTCTAATTCTACAGGTCCTGAGCCTCAGCCTTCACAGGGCCCTGGGTCGTTTTCAGGCATCTGACTCAATCCGTCTCCAGATCTGGATCTTTCTCTGGTGGATCTTCAGTGAGGACCACTGCCACAACCAGTGACCGTGACCTGCCTGACCATCACAGCACCATGGCCACCAGGTCCACATCCACAGACCAGGACTACTTGGCCTTGGTGTGGTTCTGCTTCCGCCTGCTGCAGTTGTTCTCCAGCTGCATGGCCTTCTGGCTGGTGACTTCTGGCTTTCGGAAGAGGGGCTACGGGGACGTAAATATCTGGGCCATGCTCATCTGGTTCCTCTCTTTGCCCATAAGCCTCATCGTAGTCATAGTTGAATTATGTTATATCCAGTCCCACTTTCATTTCTCGTACCACATGCCCCTCACAGATGCCTGCTTCGCCGCCCACGTCTGTCTCTCACTGTTCGTCGTCCAGTCTATCCAGAGACACCAGTTTTTGCCTTATGACCCTTTCATAGACAGGGTCAACGCTGCCCTATCATTCACCTACATTACGTGTTTCCTTTATGGTGTAGAACTGTCTTGCACGTGGAACTGCTACAAGCTCAAAGACCTCACCTGCGCTGTGTACACCATGCAGGGCGTGCTGAAGGTGCTGGAGATGTTTGTGGCCTGTGTCATCTTCACCTTCATCAGCAACACCTCCCGGCACCTGAAGGAGCCAGCTCACGAGTGGTGTCTGGCCATCTATTGGATCTGCTTTATCCAGGCAATTGTGGCCACGCTGTTGAACCTGGGCAACTGGGAGTACAGACTGCCCGTCCAGCTGACCCTGCTCTCCGTCCTCCTCTACTCCACTGCTTTGGTTCTCTGGTGGCTCTACCCAGTAGATGAGGAGATTGAGGGCAAGCCCAAGGGATTCTGGGTCTTGTACATGTTGAGGCTCACCGACCGCTGGAGCCGCTGGAGCCGCAGGGACCATCGACAGGCTGTGGCCATCCTGACAGCCATCAACCTGCTGATTTACGTGGCCGACCTGGTGATCTCAGCCCACTAGGTTTTGTCAAGGACTGAGGATCAGCCCTCTTGTCAATAGAGGTTTCTATACTGAGCTCTGATGTCGTCTTCCTGGCTCCCCTTCTCACATCCTTCCCCGTTCATCTCTCTCTCTTTTCTGTTTCCTTCTCTCCATATGCTCTTTGTCCTGTTTTATGTGTTTGCTCACACCCTGTTTTGTCTTTCTCTTGCTTCTCTCATCTTTTCTACATTTTCTGCTTTTGTCCCTTTTCTGATCATCCTTGGTCTCCTATGTCCTGACCTCCTCTCCCCATTTTCCTGCTGATCAATCAAGATCAGATTTCTTCCTTCTCTGCCCACCACCCCCTCCCACCTCCTAAGGTGAGGACTTCACAGCACACACCTCTCTGTGTGGCTGTTCACACCCTGGACATCCGGAGGGGCCTCGTTACCAAAGCAAGTCTGTACCCCTGGCAGTGCCTTAGTTGGTGTGTGTGTGTGAGTTTGGGGGTGGCATGGGTAACTAGGCTGCTGCTGCTGCTGCTAAGTCGCTTCAGTCGTGTCTGACTCTGTGCGACCCCATAGACGGCAGCCCACCAGGCTCCCCTGTCCCTGGGATTCTCCAGGCAAGAACATTGGAATGGGTTGCCATTTCCTTCTCCAATGCATGAAAGTGAAAAGTGGAAGTGAAGTCTCGCAGTCGTGTACGACTCTTTGCGACCCCATGGACTGCAGCCTACCAGGCTCCTCTGTCCATGGGATTTTCCAATCAAGAGTACCGGAGTAGGGTGCCATTGCCTTCTCCGGGGTAACTAGGCATTAGGCCTCAATTATCTGAGTGGAAGGCGGGTGTACAGTGTGCCCTCCCTTCAATTAAAAAAAAAATCTCAAGAGGTCAATTATTTCCAGCGGTCAGAAGTCTTAAAACAGAGACCCTGGATTCCAGGTCCCCACCTGGTGTTCAGCCCCTTTGAGATTGGCTCCAGAATTTTTGCAGGCTCACTAAACACCTGCTGCCTAGAGGGTATCTTAGAGGAAGCCAGGGGTGAATGCCTTCCATCCCAACTACTCTATAGGGAATCAAAAAAAGGAGCTGGTGAAGAACCCCGGGATCTTGAAGACACCTGTTTGCAGCATTGGTGAGGGGCAGCCATGTGACCCTCCTGCCCCAGTGTTCAAAACAGCTTGTCCTGCCTCTTCAGGGAGAAGAGCATGGCCACTGCAGCCTTAAAGGCGATGTTAGCCTGAGATTTTTTTTTTTTTTCCTATCTTCTGATTAGGAGGGCAAAAATTACTGGGTAACCCTGTACTTAAAGGGGGAAGTTTCTTTTCAAATTTTCTTGGGCAGATGGTTTGTGGGGGTGGGGCTTGCTGCTTCCATTGTCAAAGCAACCGCAGTGCTTGAGTGTAAGGGGACACACACTTGTGTGTTTCTGTGTGCCAATTGCTTTCTGATGCTGTTTCTTGGTTCTATGAGACTCAGGCATAATATGATCTAGATCAGTGCATATAATTTTTAAAAATTCCCTGGAGCTCCTGGTTCCCATCAGTTCCTGATGTCAGTCATAGAGAAAAGGCTTGTCCCCTTGCCTATATCCACAATGTCCCTTTTAAATCCCAATGTAACGATGAGAGAAGCAAAATAAAAAAATGTGAGAAAGACATTCACATATTCTAATTGCTCCAATTTGTCTAGACTACTGAAGAGTCCAGCCAATTTCCACCCTCACCCAAATTTGTTTCTGGAAGCCCCTCCCACTGACTCCCCATCCACACCTGGATCAAAGCCTTGGGGTGTGGCCCAGACTGTGACACAAGATGGGGGGGGTCCCACCTCAATGCCAACATCCTGGCCCCCTAACTCTTAAAGGGGCCTCTCCAGAAAGGTGTGTCCTTGTGTGTATACTCAGTGCACATGTGTGTGCATGGTGTGGGCCCATGTGCTCCCCTGTGTTGAGACCAGCAGCCCTTTGCAGTAACTGGTGGCTGCGAAGACCCCACAAGTCTCCTGTCCTCAACCACAAAGCCTCAGACCCAGCACCCTAGTGTCACCAGGGCCAGAGGTGCCAGGAAAGTGGAGTTGTGAGGGAGACGCAGGGTAAGGCCCCCCACTGCTGCCACTCTCTCCTGGACTGGGATGAAGCATGTGATCTTCACCCAGGGGCAGGTGGGGTGGAGCAGGGGGCATTCCCAGGAGGTAGTCTCCATGGCAGGCAAATCTTAAGAAGCACTGAAATAAAATTAACATTTTAAGGCAAGACAAGAGAAATTTAAACATAAACTTTTGGTTAAATACTGCAGAGATCACATGAAATAAGCACTGAAAAGTGTCCACTGGATGTGACCATTTGAAAGTCATTGACAGCCTTGCTTAGAGCTTTTTTATGAAGTTCTCAGGACAGAAGCCAGTGCATTGGAGACAGAGAAAGAGAAGGAAAGACGATAAATATAGGTTTCTCCTGGGGCAGCTAGTGTCTGTAAGGGGAAAGAGAGGGTCACAGTTGGAGAGGAGCCAAGGGTCAAGGGAACCTAGATGATAAGTTTGCAAAAGGTCATTTACTATTGCTTGACTTCAACCCAAAGGAACATCCAAATACTGACACAAGGTCCAAAGGGGAAAATACTTTTTAATGCCCAGAGCATGATAAAATGTGAATCACGGTGACAGTGTATGAAATCATTTAGGTAAATAGGAGATACGTTAACTTGTTATCAAACAGTCCGAATGGTCCAACTGTTTTGGAGTCAGAACAGGAAATAAAGAGAAAGAGGGTAAAGGTTATTAATGTGAAGAAACTTGTGATTATCACTTCAGAGTTACTTACTTCATGAACTCAATTCTTCTGTGCAGTATATTGGACAGTAGATGCATGCGGCTATTTAATTTTTTTTAATCATATCCTTTTGTTTTATTTATTTATTTATTTTAACCAAGCCATGCAGCATGTGGGATCTTAGTTCCCCAAACGGGAACTGAACCTGTGCCCCCTGCAGTGGAAGTGCAGAGTCTTAACCACCAAGGAAGTCCCCTAATTTTTAACTAAATAAAATTAAATAGATTGAAACATGCAAGTCCTCAGTCCTACCAGCCACATTTCAAGCACCATATACCTACATGTTGTTAGAGGCTACTGTATTGAACAAGACAGGTATAGAATATTTCTATCATTGCAGAAAGTTCTACTGGGGACTTCCCTGGTGGTTGTGGTTAAGGATCTACCTTGCAATTCAGAGAATGTGGGTTCAATCCCTGGTTGGGGAAGTAAGATTCCACATGTCTCAAAGCAACTAAGCCTGCATGCCATAACTAGCAAGCCCATGTGCATCAGCTAGAGACTCCATGCACCACAGCCAAAGATCCCACGTGATGCAACGAAGACCTGATGAGGCCAAATAAATGAATAAATATTTTATAAAGTTCTGCTGACTGCCCTGCTTCATATATTCCAAGGCCATATAGTTAGGTGCATATATGTTTGGGCTTGTTATGTCTTCTTGTTCACTTTCTCAATACAAAAACTATCTCCTTGTCCCTTGTGATGTTTATTACCCCAAATTCTGTTTCTCAGAATTTAAATTTGCAATCTGGGCTTTAGTTAATGAATTTACATTTACCTAAAATATCTTTTTCCACATTGTTTCCTTGCCACACTTGAACTTTACACAATCTACATGGATATTTCAGTGTTTTTGCTAATCGAGGTGATAAGGGAATAACAGAAAATAAGGTTTTGACACAAAATTGGCCTACTGACTTTCCTGAAACAGTCCACTAAAAATTCATACAGGTTGATTCAGGTCAATTTCATTTTTATCTAGCAATTTCTTTTCTGCTCTTGTTAATTTCTTATTGAATTTCCCCTTGGGAAATAGTCTAAAAATACCTATTTCCTTAAAAACAATCAGTCCCTCTGGTAGGCTGGGAAAATATTTCTTGGAGAGATAACCTTGTCAACTCCCATATCCTGTGAATGTTATTTATTTGAAAAAAAAAAAAAAAAGAAAAAGATCTTTGCAGATGTGACTAAATTAAAGTGAGCAGAGAAGGGAGGAGGAGGCCAATATTGGGGTGGGTGGTGGGGCAGAAGGAAATGGGGTCAGGTTCTACATAAGGGGAAAGTATTGAAGAAACTGGGGCCTTGTAACCTGGACAGTGAAGAACTCAGGGTTGAGATGGAGACATGAGGATGAGGTGAAGATGGGTGACAGGTCACCATGTGGAAGTGACACTGGATTTATCCTGGCTGGAAACTTCAGGGGGAAAGCCTTGTGTGTATAAACCAGGGACTCAACTCTCCGAGCAGTGCTTTCCAGACTATGACTCCTCTGTCCTTGGGCACATCTAGGACGGGGTCCGTGGCCCAGGTGAAAGGAGTCAGGTGGCAGGTGGGAGGTGGGCTAGGGTTCAGGGCTCAACCTGGTGTCCTGTGGTCCAGACACAGCCCCAAACATGTTCCCACAGGCCAGTGTTTCTTCACAGACACCATCAGCTGGGCTGAGAGCCACCTGCCCAGTGCAGCCTGCATTCTCAGTCCTGACAAGCATCAGTCTGGGGTCACTCACTTGTTCCTGGGTCAACCGCTTAGGCATTGGGGGTGGTGAGCCTTGGAGCAGAGGTCCTGACCACACTCATCATCCTCCCCATTTCTAGGTTCACACGCAGCCCCCTTGGGGCAGGAGGGGACGCACAAATGTCTTCCCACAGGCTCAGGTGAGAGCACATCCCAGCCAGGACTGCCATGCCAGATGCACTCCCCTCCCACCCCACACACACACTGGAGACTCCCCACAAGCTGTTCCTCCTTCCTCTCCTCCCGCTGCCATCCTGCTGGGTCTATCCTGGTCTCCAGGGACTGGTTCCTACCACCCAGGACGACGGAGTCACTCGTGGAGCCTCCTGCCCTGCAGCAGACTGTCCCCAGGATGTCAAGGGCTTGAGAAGGGCACAAGAGCATGTGTTCTGTGAACAGAGATGAAGGACAATGTGGGGACATGCACCCTCCCCCTGGCCCAGGACAGGATGGCAGAAGCAACGGAGCAGAGAGAAGGTGGGGGGTGGATGGTGAGAAGAGGGGCTGGGGAACTAACCTGGAGAAGCAGAGTGGGGCAGCTAAAGGGCTTGGAAAGAAGAGACTGAAAGGCGAAGGGTGTTGAGAAGCACAGCTCTCCCTTCTCCCTGTTGCCTGGAGTGGACCCTGACCTACTCTTTTCAGAACTGAGGGCAGAAGAGCAGGAGGCAGTGACTTCCATGCGGATGCCTGAACAGGCTAGAGCAGAGATCAGCATGAGCCCAGTTGTTTCCATGGTGGCTACGGAGTCGGGACTATTGTCCCCATTTCACAGAGGAGACGACTGAGGCAGGAGTTGCCCAGATATGAGTAGAGCCATAGGTGACAGCAGGGCTCCTGGGTTGTCCCAGGTCTGCTCTCTGAGGAGTTGCTCCCAGGGGTCTGCTGGGGAGGACAGAGCAGGGGCTCAGGAGCCAGGCTGGGGTCACTGGAGGCCTGTGAAAGATGACATGTGTGAAGCACGGAGCCCAGAACCAGTCACAAAGCAGCGCCTCAACAAACATCACCTCCCATGCCTCCTTCTATCACAACTTCAGTGAGAAAACCCAGCATTTGCAGCATCGACCCCAGGTGTAGGGGGGCCCAGCTAGGTCAGGGGTCCAGAGGGGCAGCAGGGGTGGCTCTGCCTTTATTAGGATCGGGGTGATGGTGCTGTTTATGGGTCCCCACCACCCCCAGCCTGGTGCTGGGCTCCCTGCCTATGGGGGACCTCAGCCTCCTCCTCAGCCCTTTGATGGACAGGACCCTGAGCTCACAGAGGTAGACACGGAGTCAGGCGGGCTGACTGGGGTCTCTCTAGAGCATCAGCCTGTGCTTCCCACGTGTCAGCGCCTCCCCCACTGAGAGCTGGGTGCAGGAGGCACAGACTTCGTGTTTGAGAAGTGCTGCCTACATCAGGCTACTGTGCTGTGCAGCCACGGATGAGCCACTGGCCTAAGGGCTGAGCACCTCCAAGGGGACTCCTGCCACTGGTCCAGTCTCATCCTTACCATCTCCCTGGGCTGCCTGTTCATGCAGAGAGAGGACACAGCCCTGCAGGACATGTCCTAAATAGCCCACTGAAGGGATGAGGGGCTCCAGGTGAGGTTAAGAACCCAAGGGATTGAAATCCAAGTTCAAACTTTGGAGGAGGAATTGAGAACTCACTTCAGTATTCTTGCCTGGAGAATTCCATGGACACGGGAGCCTGGCAGACTACAGTCTATGGGGTTGCAATGAGTCAGACACGACCGAGCGACTAACAGTTTCATTTTCACTTTCATGACACCAAACTACTGTGCTTTTCACTCGGGGGGGTTGCGGGGGTCGGGGGAGGGAGGCGCTGCTTTACAACAGCAATGCCTGCTATTTGTACCACTGAACCAGGTGATGTAGGTGGTACCACCTGGGAACCAGGTCTGGGAGAGTGGGGATGTGTAGCCTGACCTCTCAGGGTTCTCTCCTGCTCTGGCTCTAGGGTTTAGGGTCATGACCTCTGTTGTTGTTATTATTATTATTTTAATGAACTTTGGAAGCTGTTGGGTTGGGTGGGGCTGCCCATCTGGCTATGAGTGGCCACCAAGGGAGAGCCCTTGGTGATAGGTTGCTGCTGAACCACGAAAAGACGCTGGGATTCTTGGCCTCCAGAGAAGAATTCAATCTGGGGCCAGAGATGAGGCTCAGTCGCTCAGAGCTTTTGTGTAATAAAGTTTTATTAAAGTATAAAAGAGATAGAGAAAGCTTCTGACATACATAACAGAAGCGGGCAGAAAGAGTACCCCCCTGCTAATTTTTAGCTGGATGTTATATAGTCACTAGCAGTCTGTTAATGAAAGAATGGAATGTCTTAAAACTCAGAGAACGGCACCAGGCCCCTCATCCATAAGATGTATTTGGGGATGTATTTGCTGCGGCCTGGCCTGGAGGGTGACCCTAGGCTCCCTGACTCCTAGCCCCTAGTTCCTTCCAGGGCTTCAGGCTTCCTCAAAAGGACAGGAACCAGGATTCACAAAGGAAAACTTTTCCCGAAGGAAATCTCTAACTCAACCTCCGGCTTTGGCTCTGGGGTTTGGATGTCCCCAGGGGAGGGAAAAGCTAGGGAAGCCTCCTTACCTCCCAGGTAGGTGCTGAGGTGAGCGAGCGTCAGGACCCAGAGGGTAGCATGTGCCGTGGCACCAGCCCCATCTCGAGCTCTACTCCTCCTGCACAGCCAGCTCTCAGTGGAGGAAGCATGGTCATGGGGGAGGCACGGGGGCTTCCATCTCCACGTCTGAGTCTCCAAGACTGGCAAGTCCAGGGGCCCCGGGAAGAGGGGGGCTGGGAGGGACCAGGGGTCTCTGGCATCCCTCCCCCATCTAGCAGATGAGGAAACTGACTCAGCAGCAGTGAGTGCCCTCCTCAGGGGGATGGGGCAGGTTTGTGCAGGACGAGGGTGGACGGGGCAGAATCCCAGCCTGGAGGATGCTGCGGCCGCACTTGTCACAAGCAGCGTGGGGCCGTGAACGGACACCCGGCCTGGGGACAGGACACCTGGTCCTGACTCTGACTCTGCCACACACAGGGTGACTCTGGACAAGTGCTGCCCTCCCTGGGGTCCAGCTGCTCCTCCTCTATGACAAGAGGGTTGGACTAAGCAGAGGACCTTTACACTCTCTTTTGAGCTCCACAGTGAGGGGACTGGACCAGCCTTGGAGCTGTGACAAATGACACTTAACCCCCCAGCAGGAGGGATGGAGCAGCCGCCCTCATGAACCATGAGGCTTGGACAGTGAGCCCCTCAGGTGGGCCCACCCTGGGCAGTTCTTTTACTAAAGCAGAGAGGCATCTTCATCTTCCTGGGAAGTGAGGTCCTAGGGTTGTTTTCAATTTGATTTAGGAAAATAGAAGAATGTGAAAATCCTGTACCTAGACTTACAGGGGTAAATGCTCACTTGCTTTTCTCAATGAAAAAAAAATTAATCACTAGTCAATCTAAGAAGGAAACCAAAAACTTTATTCAAGCCAACCTGACAACTATAACCCAGGTCCAAGTTTTTCAGGAAACTATGAGAACTATTCTGAAGACATAAGGCAGTAGATTAGTAAGTATTTGATTTGGGGGAAGGGGAACATGCAAACAAGCACATGGCTTGGAAGAGGCTTACTGCTCTTCCCAAGGAAAACTACTTTAGCTAAAGGCTTTCATGCTTTTCTAAGTATGAGAAGATGCAAGAACAGAGTTCATAAAAATTTATCCTAAAAATCTATCACTATCTGAGGGCAGGTTCTCCCGGTTTTCCCAGAGCACAAAATGCCTCATCCTGAGTTTCCCCCCTGAATTCCTTCCAGGATCAACTATAGGTCAGTAACCACAGTGGCTAATGACTTGATTCTTGTACAGCTGGGTGATGGGCAACATTCTTTACTGCACAATTCCTTTCCTTTTGATCTTAATTTCAAACAAGGTTTGGGAGGCTTTTTTGGCCAATTTGTCCCAGGGTTCTAAGAATGCTCATTCCAAAATCAATCCAGGATTTTGTTATTAGGCCACTGAACGCGCTGTTACTCACCCACTCCTGGTAACAGTAGCCAAATCCTCTGGACCACCTGCCTTACTAGTCTGTCAGCTCCAGGAAAGGGCTTCCTCTTGTTGCCTCTTTCCTTTCTGTATCCAGAGTCACACTATTACAATCATGGATCTTATAGAACTTTACATCAGATCAGTCGTTTCAAGTCACCTGGTCATCATGATTGTTTATTATAGGCTCAATCACTCATTTGTTAATGCAAGAAACAAGAGTCTTGTAAAACAGGCAGAATAAGTAACACAGCTAGTGACATTAATAAGCTCCTAAAAAAGTAAGTAGTAGTACCTTCTAAGGAGTTACATGCATGCACCAGAGAAACTCAACTTTATGTTTGAGTAGGTATTTCTGCCCTTGATAAGGGCTGGTTAACACATAATACAGATGCACAAAGCATACTAGAATGGAGGGAAGAGGCCGAAAAAGACAGAGAAAATTTTTATTTTTAAATTTTTCTTATCTTGCTTTAAAATACACTTTTTATTTCAGTCCTTCTTAGGATTTCGCCATGATGTGGACGGCCTCCTGGGAGCCCTCCCCCTCCACCCCACCTGCCTCTGGGTGAAGATCACACGCTTCATCCCAGTACAGGAGTGAGGGGCAGCAGAGGGGGTCTTTCCCCTCCCCTCCCCAACAGCTCTGCTTGCCTGGCTCCTCTGGCCCTGGTGACTCTAGGAGGCTTTGTGGTTGAGGACAGGAGATTGAGGGGCCTTCACAGCCACCAGTTACTGTAAAGGGCTGTGGTCTCAATGCAGGGAAGCACATGGTCACACACACATGTATACACACATACCTGCACTGAGCATACACACAGGCACACACCTTTCTGGAGAGGCATCCAAGTGCTGTCATGGCCCCTTTAAGAGTTAGAGGAAAAGATGCTGGCACTGGGGTGGAGCCCAAGCTCTTGTGTCACAGGCTGGGCCACACCCCCAGGCTCTGGTCCAGTTGTGGATGGGAGTCAGTGGGAGGGGCTCCCAGAGACCTAGCTTTGGTGAGGGTGGGAATTGGCTAGGACCTTCGGAGCTCTAGACAAATCGGGCGCAATTAGACTATGTGGATTTGGTTCTGGAGTTTTTGTCTTTGTCTTTTTCTTTCACTTTTATGAGGTTGAAAAGCTACATTATGAATGTGGAAGAAGGGACAATGCTATTCTCAATGACTGACAGCAGAGGCTGATGGGAACCAAAAGCTCTGGGAATAAAAAAAAATTGTATGCATTTTATAGATCACATTATGCTGGAGTCCCAGAGAATCAGGAAGCAGCAGCAGAAAGCAACCAGCACACAGAAACACACATGTGGACTTCCCTGGTGGCACAGTGGATAGAGTACACCTGCCACGCAGGGCACATCCCTGGTCTGGGAATATCCCACATGCAGCAGAGTGACTAAACCCATGGGCCACAACTACTGAAACCTGTGTGCCCTAGAGTCAGTGCTCCGCAACTAGAGAGAGCCCACTCACAACAGCGAAGTCTCAGCACAGCGAAAACTCAATCAATCAATAATTTTTTAAAAAATTCTTTATGAAAAAAAAAGAACTGTGTGTCACTGCACACTCAAGCAATGCAGTTCTTTTGACGATGGGAACAGCAACTCCCTCCCCTCTCCAAACAACCTGCCCAAGAAAATTTGAAAAGAAGCTTCCCCTTTAAGAACAGAGTCACCCAGTAATTTTTGCCCTCCCAATCAGAAAAAAGACGAGAACAGAAAAAAAAAAAAAGCAGGCTAACATCACTTTAAGGCTGGTGGGCCCATGCTCTTCTCCCTGCAGAGGCAGGACTGCAGTTTTGATCACTGAGGCAGGAGGGCCACATCGCTGCCCCTCACCAACACAACCCTAGGGTTCTTCACCAGCTCCTTTTGTGATTCCCCAGAGCATAGCTGGGATGGAAGGTATTGACCCCTGGCTTCCTCTAAGATGCCCTCTAGGGAGTGGGTGTTTAGTGAGCCTGCAAAAATTCTGGAGCCACTCTCAGGTGGGGCTGAGCACCAGGAGGGGCCCAGGGGCCCAGGGTCTGTGCTTTAAGTCTGCCATCTGGGAATTACTGATCTCCAGAGACTTTTTTTTTTTTTTTTTTTTTTTAATTTAAAGGGAAGGCACATTGCACACCAGCCTCCAACGCTCCACTGGGAGAGAGTGTCCAGTGACTTACCACCTGCCTTCACTCTCCAAAAAAACACACAGACAATTACCAACTAAGGCACCCCCAGGTGGACAGACATCCTTTGGCAATGAGGCCCCTCTGGAGGCCCAGGGTGTGACCGCTGCACAGAGGGCTGTGTGCTGTGGAGTCAGCACCTCAGGAGGTGGGAGGGGCGGTGGGCAGAGGAGGAAGGAGTCTCAGGTCCTGATGGATCAGAAGAAGGAAGATGGGAAGAGGTGGTCAGGACACAGAAGGTGAGAAAACAAAGAGAGTCAGAATGGGGGTAAAGGCAGAAAATGTAGAAAAGATGAGCAAAGCAAGAGAAAGAGGCAAAAGAGAATGGGGGCTATCACATAAGACAGGAAGGAGACAGAGCAGAAGGAGGGAAGGAAACAGAAAAGAGAGTGAGATGAATGGGGAAGGATGTGAGAAGGGAGAGAGAGCCAGGAAGAGGGCATCAGAGGATGTCAGAGCTCAGTAGAGATCTCCTGTGAGCAGAGAGGATCAGGAGTCTGTGGGATGACCCCCAGTCCCTACAGAAACCTGGTGGGCCCAGTACCCCAGGTCGGCCATGTACGTCAGCAGGTTGGCGGCTGTCAGGACGGCCACAGCCAGGCGCTGCTCCCAGGCGCACATGCCGTTGGTAGTTCTATCAATGCAGTTCACATCGCTGGACTGCTGGGGCTGCCCGCCATACTTCTCATCAAACTGGTAGAGCGGCCAGAGGACCAGAGCAGTGAAGTGGAGGAGGATAGACAGCAAGTTCAGTCCCAGATGAAAAACGGGGAAGGAGATGGGCAGCCTGTTCTCCCATTCTTCCCGGTCCATCAGCATGGCCACAACTGCCAGGATGAAGCAGATGGAATACACGGCCATGCACCACTCCAGGGCTGGCTGGTCTATGTACAGGGAGGTGTTGCTGATGAAGACAAAGATAACACAGGCCACAAAGGTCTCCAGCACCTTCAGCAGGCCTGGCCTGGTGTGCACGTAGCAGGGGATCTCCTTGAGCTTGCAGCATTCCCATACGCAGACCACGTCCATGACATAAACCACACATGCGATGCCAGGAGAACACAGTGGCAGCGATGGCCCGGTTTTGGCTGGCATCCTAAGGCAAGAACTTGATGTAAGTGATGGGGTAGAAGATGGAGGCCGAGAGGCAGATGAGGGCAGCGTAGCAGGCATAGGTGATGGAGAAGTTGTACCAGCAGAAAGGAAAGTTGGTCGGAAACCTATATAATTCCAGTATGACGATGGTGAGCGTACCAATGATTCAGAAGCACCAGCTGAACATGATCCGGTTACTTATGTCCCCCCACCGAATCCCCATGTCAAGCGCTAGGAAGAAGGCCGAGATGATGCAGACCAGCTGTGGCATGCGGAGGCAGCTGAACACAATGTACAAGCCACACTTTTCTGGGGATGTCCTACCGGTGGACATGATATTGTGATGGTCAGGCAAGTCCTATTGCCAATATGGCAGTGGTCTTCACTGAGGACCCAGCAGCCAACGTACACTCTGGAGGCGGATTAAATCAGATGCCTGGAAAAGTCTCGGGGGCCTGTGACTGCTGAGGCTCAGGATCTGTGGAGTTAGAACCAATAATTCAATCACTTGGGCAACAGCTCCAGAATTATATTCCCCACCCATCACCCTTGACCTTGTAACAAGACTGCTGCTGCTGCTGCTAAGTTGCTTCAGTCGTGTCTGACTCTGTCAAGACTATCCCATTCCAAACCTCACAGCCCAGTTGGTTTTGCCTCAAGCGATAAAGACTTCTTTTCTCTTTGGCTGTGTGCCATTATTTTCGGAGATACAGTGGAATGTGGCCCTTATCCGTAATCCCAACCTTTTAAGACTCCAAAAAGAAAAGAAGAACTTTTATAAATTCCTTTGGCTACAGAATCTACTTGAACAGACATGAGAAAATTTATCAGTTCAGTTCAATTCAGTCGCTCAGTTGTGTCTGACTCTTTGCGACCCCATGGACTGCAGCAAGCCAGGCCTCCCTGTCCATCACCAACTCCTGGAGCTTGCTTAAACTTATGGCCATCAAGTCTGTGATGCCATCCAACCATCTCATCCTCTATCATCCCCTTCTCCTCCCACCTTCAATCCTTCCCAGCATCAGGGTCTTTTCAAATGAGTCACTTCTCATCAGGTGGCCAAAGTACTGGAGTTTCAGCTTCAACATCAGTCCTTCCAATGAATATTCAGGACTGACTTCCTTTAAGACTGACTGGTTTGATCTCCTTGCAGTCCAAAGGACTCTCAAGAGTCTTCTCCAACACCACAGTTGAAAAGCATCAATTCTTTGGTGCTCAGCTTTGTTTATAGTCCAACTCTAACATCCGTACATGACTATTGGAAAAACCATAGCTTTGACCATATGGACCTTTGTCAGCAAAGTAATGACTCTGCTTTTTAATGCTCTGTCTAGGTTTGTCATAGCTTTTCTTCCAAGGAGCAAGCGGCTTTTAATTTCATGGGTGCAGTCAACATCTGCAGTGATTTTGGAGCCCAAGAAAATAAAGTCTGTCACTGTTGCCTTTGTTTCCCCATCTATTTTCCATGAAGTGAGGAGACCAGATACCATGATCATAGTTTTCTGAATGTTGAGTTTTAAGCCAATTTTTTCACTCCTCTTTTACATTCATCAAGAGGCACTTCAGTTCCTCTTCACTTTCTGCCATGAGGATGGTGTCATCTGCATATCTGAGTTTATTGATATTTCTCCTGGCAATCTTGATTCCAGCTTGTGCTTCATCCAGCCCAGCATTTCACATGATGTGCTCAGCATATAAGTTAAATAATATACAGCCCTGATGTACTCCTTTCTCAATTTGGAACCAGTTCATTGTTCCATGTCCGGTTCTAACTGTTCCTTCTTGACCTGCATACAGATTTCTCAGGAGGCAGGTCAGGTGGTCTGGCAGTCCCATCTCTTTCAGAATTTTCCAGTTTTTTGTGATCCACACAGTCAAAGGCTTTGGCATTGTCAATAAAGCTGATGTTTTTCTGGAACTCTATTGCTTTTTTGATGATCCAACGGATGTCGGCAATTTGAAACCACCAGAGTGGTTACTCTGCCTGTTCTAAATCTAGCTTGAACATCTGGAAGTTCTCAGTTTACATACTATTGAAGCCTGGCTTGGAGAATTTTGAGCATTACTTTGCTAGCGTGTGAGATGTGTGCAATTGTATGGTAGTTTAAACATCCTTCGGCATTCCCTTTCTTTGGGATTGGAATGAAAACTGACCTTTTCCAGTCCTGTGGCCACAGTTTTTCAAATTTGCTGGCATATTGAGTGCAGTACTTTAACAGCATCACCTTTTAGGACTTGAAATAGCTCAGTTGGAATTCTATCACCTCCACTTGCTTTGTTTGTAGTGATGCTTCCTAAGGCCCACTTGACTATGGACTCCAGGATGTCTGGCTCTAGGTGAGTGATCACACCATCATGGTTATCTGGGTCATTAAGTTCTTTTATTGTATAGTTCTGTGTATTCTTGCCACCTCTTCTTAATACCTTGTTTTTGTTAGGTCCATACCGTTTCTGTCTTATTGTGCCCATCTTTGCATGAAAAGTTCCCTTGGTATCTCTAATATTCTTGAAGAGATCTCTAGTCTTTCCCATTCTATTGTTTTCCTCTATTTCTGCACTGATCACTGAGGAAGGCTTTCTTATCTCTCCTTGCTATTCTTTGGAATTCTGCATTCAGATGGGTATAGCTTTCATTTTCTCCTTTGCCTTTAGCTTCTCTTCTTTTCTCAGCTATTTGTAAGGCCTCTTCAGACAATCATTTTGTCTTTTTGCATTTCTTTTTCTTGGGGATGGTCTTGATCACTACCTCCTGTACAATGTCATGAACTTCCGTCCATAGTTCATCAGGCACTCTATCAGACCCGACCCCTTGAATCTATTTGTCACTTCCACTGTATCATCGTAAAGGATTTGATTTAGGTCATACCTGAATGGTCTAGTGGTTTTCCCTACTTTCTTCAATTTAAGTCTGAATTTGGCAATAAGGAAATTCATAATCTGAACCACAATTAGCTCCCAGTCTTATTTTTGCTGACTGTGTATAGGCCTTCTCCATCTTTGGCTGCAAAGAATATAATCCATTTGATTTCTGTATTGACCACCTGGTGTTGTCTATGTGTAGAATCATCTCTTGTGTTGTTGGAAGAGTAGAGTGTTTGCTATGACCAGTATGTTCTCTTGGCAAAAGTCTGTTAGCCTTTGCCCTGCTTTATTTTATACTCCAAGGCCAAACTTGCCTGTTACTCCAGGTATCTCTTGACTTCTTACTTTTGTATTCCAGTCCCCTATGATGAAAATGACATCTTTTTTTTGGTGTTAGCTCTAGAAGGTCTTGTAGGTCATCATAGAACCGTTCAACTTCAGCTTCTTTGGCATTAGTGGTTGGGGCATAGACTTGGATCCCAGTGATATTGAATGGTTTGCCTTGTAAACGAACAGAGATCACTCTGTCATTTTTGAGATTGCACCCAAGTATGGCATTTTGGACTCTTTTGTGGACTATGATGGCTACTTCATTTCTTCTAAGGGATTCTTGCCCACAGTAGTAAGTATAATGGTAATCTGAATTAAATTTGCCCATTCCAGGAGTCGATAACAAGATGGTGGAGTCGAAGGTTGTGCACTCATTTTCTCCCTTGAGAACTCCAGAATTGGCAACTCATTGCTGAACAACCATCGACAGGAGAATGTTGGATCCAACCAAAAAAGATACCCCACATCCAAGGGCAAAGGAGAAGCCCCAAAAAGATGGTAGGAGAAAATTTAGAGTCTTTATTTATTTCACTTAGTGTGAATATTCAAAGGTTCAGTGCAAAAATAGTAATATGTTTGTTTATAAGGTGCTTTCAGACCCTTAGAAAAAAAGGGTTTGAAAAAAGGGATTGTGGATTGTACTGTGGATGGCTTCTATATTGTTTTCCATTCATATTTTTGTGTGGTTTACTTCTTCTCATGTATGCATGCATGCTAAGTTGCTTCAGCTGTGTCTGAGTATTCACAACCCTATGGACTGTAGCCCACCAGGATCCTCTGTCCATGGGATTCTCTAGGCAAGAATACTGGGGTAATAAATAAATTAAAAATAATAATAATACTGGAGTGTGTTGCCCTCTCCAGGGGATCTTCCTGACCAAGGATTGAACCCATGTCTTACGTTTCCTGCATTGGCAGATGGGTTCTTTATCACTAGTACCACCTGGGAAGTCCCTTCTCATGTATAATTGATATAAAGTAGGAGTATGATCATCTCCCATGTCCTGGTTTCCCCTCTTAGGCATGGCCAGTCTTCCTCCTGCTCACACGAGCATCCACCCTTCCATCCATGTCCTCAACCTCATGTACAGCCTTCAGTACATTTCACGGGCTCTGAAATCATATGTAGAAACACGTGTACATACACGCAAATATGGTTTTAGGCAGTATCTATATCTTTTTTTCCATTTTATAGACATGAGACAATATCATGCACACAGCATCTTGCTTTTCCACCACACCCGACAGGTGCAGCTGGTCCTCTCCATCCCCTTTACTTATTTCCTTCCCTCCTCGTTCCTGGGGGTGTTTGGACTGACCACCTTTCTTTAGATCAGTGGACCCTTCCCCGTGAGTCTCAGACACTGGGGGACACAGGAGATAACAAGAGGTCCTGGGATCCATGTGACCACCATGCTCTAGGGCAGGAGGTCAGCAAGCTTTTCTGAAAACTTTAAAAAAAAATATGACAAAGAATATACTTTTTATTTTTGGAAATTCATCTTGATTTCCTAGGGTTACTGCAGTGAATTATCACAAGCCTGGTGGCTTAAAACAACAGAGATGTGTTCTCTCACAGTTCCAGAGGTCAGCGCTTTGAAACAAGGTGTCAGCAGGACTGTGGTCTCTCATGCCCCAGGGGAGGTCCCTCTTTGTCTCTTTTAGCTTCTGGAGACCCCTTAGCCGTGTTATCCAACTCAGGCTTGTTTGCTCATTCCTCAAGAGGCCAAACACAGAGATGAATGTTGGGCTTTGCCTGGGACAAAGTGCTGCACCTCTGCTGTGAACACAGTCATCACCCACATCTGTGCATCAGCCCATGCTGGGCAGTGGGTAGAAAAATATAATAAACGTTTCCACCATTTTTTGTGGATAATTTCTGTAAAGAGGATTGGCAATTGTCCAGTTTAGTAGGTCTGAGGTTGAAAACAGTGTGAGTCCAATAATAGCCACCGGGCTGTCCTCCTGCAGAGAACTGTCTTAGTGGAAATCCAACCCTACCCACCCTCAAGGACACACTGACGCCAAGCTGAGTGACCTGACGGTCTTAAAGGGGGAGACTACTTCAGACCCCCTTTCTTCCTCATGCTGTGGTGACGCTAAGGCTGTGCCCCGCACCCACACTAGGACCCCTCCTTCTTCCAGAGACTCGGGGAGCTGGGCACAGACCTCGGGGCAACCTCTACCTGGGCCATCGGGATAGGAACCCCAGAGGTCGGGGTGGAGTCAGTTCCCTAAGAAGCTGGCCCCTCTTCTCCCTCCTTTGCCTGCAAAGACTCCTCTGTAAAGAGTGCGGGTTTTTCACACTTTACTTTCCCTTTTGTACAATTAATTTAGTGCCCTTGTTGGAAAAATCCTTATTATGAAAGGCTCAATATGGAATATCCTCCCACTTAACCAGATCTCTGACAAATCAGTTCTAACTGCAAAATAGGGGAGTAATTTAGAGACCCACCTGGGACTACTGCTTTTCAGAATCAGAAACATATGTGAGCCAGGCTGTATTATAATTTAAAAACCTCTTTTTTCTTGGTTATAGGGTTATAGCTCTGGTTTCGCCAATCTGTCAAGATGCATCCCAGTGAACTTCTAGGAGGGATGGATAAAGACACCCCTCCCCCGCCCCCCATTGCACTTCACATCACTTGGTCCTCTAGAGCAGATTACAAACAAACAAACTAATTCTCTGGGAGAGACTAGTACAGAGTGGCAAGTGAATCATTTCCCACTCCTGCGGTGTCCAAAGTGAAGGTGTTAGTTGTTTAGTCATGTCCGACTCTTTTGTGACGCCATGGTCTGTAGCCTGCCAGGCTTCCCTGTTCATGGGATTCTCCAGTAAGAATACTGGAGTGGGTTGCCATTCCTTTCTCCAGGGGATCTTCCCAATCCAGGGATCAAACTCTCATTTCCTGCATTGCTGGCAGATTCTTTATGTCTGAGTTCTAAAGGGCAAAGATTATGTCCAAATGGGTGGGAATGGAGGCTTCCGGGGTGTACGACCCTCTACTCACTCAGTCAAGAGCTCAGCTGCTCCTTCAGAAGCCAGTTTCCTTCTCTCAACAGAAACTGAAAACAGGCTGTCCACAATGAGTGGGGAGGGATAGGAAAATTCCAGAAACTAATGAGTTTAGCAGCTGTAAAACTTATCTGTAGATCCTCTCCACCTTCCCAGCAGCAGCCCGCTCATCAACTCAAGTGTAGCTAGAGGGGCAGAGGCTAGGGGACCTGACTCCTGCCTGGTTGCACAAAGGCTCTGACTGTCACCAGGCTCTGATTCGTTTGCTGAAAAGCCAATACAGAGAGGTAAGTGTTGGATGAAAGAAAAGTTACTTTATCTTAAGGAAGCCGGCAACTAGGGGAGAAGGTGGTAACCGACGCCCAAGACTGCAAGGTTCAGCTGGGATTTACACAAGAGAAACAGGAAATGGTTGCAGGATGTGTGCTGGGGGTGTGTCGTGCTTCTAGTTTTGGAGACTTTGCATTAAACATAAGGCGCCTTGGTGGACTGAGAACCTGAGTTTGTGGTCATTACATTGTCCAAATCAGCACATCTGCTCTAGGGGTGAGTGGCCATATATTCCTGGAAAAACAAAAACGAAACAGAACAAAACAGGCAAAGTGAAACTGAACCAGTCCATCAAAACCCAGAGCTGTGTAGTTCAAGATTTTATTGTAAAATAAGCAAGGTTACACCTCCAGTGCTGGTGACCTGCCTGACCGTCACCGTCACCACGAGAACCTCCTCAGGCCTGGGCTCCAGGACCGCGGGCTTCTTCCTCCACCTGGGGCAGCTGCTCTCCGCCTGCGTGCCCTCCTTGCTGGTGGCCAGCATGGACACTTGGAGTGAGTGCACAGTTAACTGGTCTGTGATCCTGTGGTGCTTCTGCTTCGGTGGGACCCTCCACTGTCTTCATAGTGGACTTGTGTGGGCTCCAATCCCACTTCCCCTTGTCCTGCTATGACGTTCTCTACCACTATGCCTTCTATTTTGCCCTTTGCTGCCTCGTTATTTTCACCATAAACTATGTTCAGTTCTTGCTCCAGGGTCCCACCTGGAACCAGGCCATCACTGCCACTGCCTTCTCCTTCATCAGTTCTGTGCTTTATGCCACCAAAGTGGCCTGGACCTGTGCCCTGACTGTGATACATCCTGCTTGGTGCCTGCTGGTCCAGATGTGCTTGGGAGCCTGTTGATCTTCCTGGTCTGTGTCATTCTTGCTCTCACTTATAGCATCCTTGTCAACTGTGACACCTGTTTCCAGTGTACTTCTGCCATGGTAAGACAAATGGTCCTGTGCTCCATCTGCTTCTCCCTGGGGACCATGTCCACCCTGTTTCTCAAGGATGACAATGAAACACACATATTTGTGGACCATCCTTTACTATAGACGGAAACTGCACTCTCCATCCTCCTCTACACCAGCTCTCTGGTCCTCTGGCCATTCTACACCTTTGAAGAAAAGTTGGGCAGGCAGCCCCTGAGGTCCAGCCATGTGAGCTGCTGTGATTAAAAAACTCACCTGCTCTGTGCATCTGGGATGAAGGTTGGACTGTGGGCATCTTGACATCTACTAACCTGCTGATTTACTTGGCTGACCTGCTGTGCTTGGTCTTGGAGTCTTCTGTAGGGACTAAGGACGGGCCCCGGGGCTCCCAATTTCTGTTTTCACCTGCAGTTTCTTCACTGAGCTCGGGATGTTCTCTTCCTGGTTCCTTCTCTCCCTTCTCACATCCTTCCCCATTCATCTCCTTCCCTTTCCATTTCCTTCCCTCCTGCTCTGTCTTTGTTTTCTTTGTTGGCCCAAGCCCTGTTTTGCTTCTTTCTTTTTTTCCACTCTCATCTTTTCTACATTTTCTGCTTTTTGCCCCCTTTCTGGTCATCCTTGGTTTTCTCGTCTCCTGTGTCCTGACCACCTCTCCCCATTTTCCTTCTTCTGATCCATCAGGACCTGAGACTCCTTCCTCCTCTGCCCACCGCCCCCTCCCCCCTCCTAAGGTGCTGACTCCACAGCACACAGCCCTCTGTGCAGCTGTTCACACCCTGGGCCTCCGGAGGGGCCTCATTGCCAAAGTGTGTTTG
This sequence comes from Bubalus bubalis, assembly GCF_019923935.1. Taxonomy (NCBI): domain Eukaryota; kingdom Metazoa; phylum Chordata; class Mammalia; order Artiodactyla; family Bovidae; genus Bubalus; species Bubalus bubalis. The sequence goes on from NC_059176.1 coordinate 50,483,703, forward strand.
TCCCCCTGGCAGTGTCTTATTTGGAGATGTGGGGGGAAGGGCTGGGGATGAGGGTGGGTAGCTAGAGATTCTGGAGAAGGCACTGGCACCCCACTCCAGTCCTCTTGCCTGGAAAATCCCATGGATGGAGGAGCTTGGAAGGCTGCAGTCCATGGGGTCGCTGAGGGTCGGACACGACTGAGCGACTTCACTTTCATTTTTCACTTTCATACATTGGAGAAGGAAATGGCAACCCACTCCAGTGTTCTTGCCTGGAGAATCCCAGGGACAGGGGAGCCTGGTGGGCTGCTGTCTATGGGGTTGCACAGAGTCAGACATGACTGAAGTGACTCAGCAGCAGCAGCAGCTAGAGATTCAGGCCCTCATCTCCCATGGGAGAGGAATGCTCAGTGCACTTGCCTTTTAACTTAAAATCTATGGAGGTCTATAATTTTCACTAGCAGGAGTCTTGAAGCAGAGACCCTGGGTCCCTAAACCCCACCTGGTACTCAGCTCCACCTAAAACTGGCTCCAGAATCTTTGCAGGCTCACTAAACATCTGCTACCTAGAGGGCTTCTTAGAGGAATCCAGGGACGAAATCTTTCCATCCCAACTACTTTCCGGGAAATAAAAAAATAAAGAGCTGGTGAAGAACCCCAGGGTCTTGAAGACAGCTGTCTGTAGTGTTGGTGAGAGGCAGAGACATGGCCCTCCCACCTCAGTGATCAAAACAGCAGGTCCTGCCTCTGCAGGGAGAAGAACATGGCCACTGCAGCCTTAAAGCTGATGTGACCCTGGGATTTTTTTCTTTTCTATTTTATTGTCTCAAGCACAAAAGTTACTGGGTGACTGTATATTTATATGGAAAGTTTCTTTTCAAATTTTTACTGGGGGGTGGTGTTGGGTGGGTGGGTATTGCTGATGCCATAGCTGAGGAAACTGCATTGCTTGAGTGTGTACTGCATACACGTGTGTTTCTGTGTGTCAGTTGTTTTCTGATGCTGCTTCCTGCTTCTCTGGGACCCACACATCTTTTGGTCTAAATAAATGTAAATATACATATATTTTTTAATTCTCTGGAATTTCTGGATACCATCAAATCTTGCTGTTCATAGAGAGAAGCCTGTCCTTTCTCCCATATCTATAATGTTCTTTTTAAAATCTCAATACAAATATAAAAGAAAAAAATACAAACCAGCCATAGCCTAATTGCCCCAAATTTTCTTAGAACTCAGAAAAACTGAGCAGATTTTTATTCTCACCCAAACCCCCATCTTTGGGAGCCCTTCCCAATGTGTCTCCACTCCCACCTTTCCCCAGGACCTGGGGGCATGGCCCAGCCCCAGATGACTAACTGTTGTGCCCCCAACACTAGACTTTCTGTCCCCTTAGCTCTTAAAGGGCCCCACCCTACATGACTGTATTTAAAGGTGTTGTTTCTCGCCTGTTCGCAGCCACAAAGCCCCAGAGCCCAGCATCCGGGTGCCACCAGGGCCAGAGGGGCCAGGCAAGCAGAGCTGTGGGGGAGGGGAGGGGAAGGCCCCCCACTGCTGCCCCTTGCTCCTGTACTGGGATGAAGCGTGTGATCTTCACCCAGGGGCAGGTGGGATGGATGGGGAGGGCTCCAGGAGGTAGTCCCCATGGCAGATAAATCTTAAGAAGCAATGAAACAAAATTAATATTTTCAGGCAAGACAATAAACATTTTAAAAGCTTTCTCTGCCTGTTTTGACCTCCCGCCTCCCCTCTAGGGTTCAGTGTGCATCTGTGGTATGTGTTAACCAGCCCTCCTAAAGGCAGAAATACCTGAACCACCATAAAGATCAATTTTTATTCCTCTAACTTCAGCCTTGTATCTTTATTTGATACTGCCTACCTATGACTTTATTAATGTCGTTAGCTATATTACTTGTATTCTCCCATTTTACAAGAGCATCGTTTCTTACATTAACAAATGTGTCCCTGAGCCTCTGACAAAAATGATAATAACCAGTTAACTGAAACACTTGACCTCATATACAGTTCTATAACAACCATGATTGTGATGGTGTGACTAGGCTGGGGAAGAAGCACCAAGAGGGAGCCACTTCCCAGAGCCTGAGGGACTAGTAAGACAGGTGGTCCGGATGATTAGGCTCCTATTAACAGGACTAGGTGAGTAATTGCCCTTTTACTGGTTTATCAGTGAAATCCTTGCCCAGCCTGGGAGTGAGCATTCCAGCACCCTGGGACAAAATGGTCAAAATTTCTGCCAAATCTTGATTGAAATTAAGACAGAAACGGAGCAGATTGCGTGATAAAGAATGTTGCCCACCACCAGGTTCTACAAGAATCAAGTCACTAGCCACTGCAGCTCACTGACCTAAAATCTGCCCTGAGAGGAAGTCATGGAAAAGGTCAGGATGAGGTACTTTGTGCTCTGGGAACTGGCCCTCAGAAACGTAGATATTTTCAGGAGACTTTTTTATGGACCAAGTTTCTTGCATCCTCCCATACTCAGAAAAGCACTAAAACCACTAATCAAGACATCTGCTCCTCCTGAAGAGCAGTAACCTGTACCGAGCTGTGTGCTGGTTGCATGTCCCCCTTCCCCCAAGTCACATACACACTGTCCTCCCCTCTTTATCTCCTCAGAACAGTCCTCAGAGCTCCCTGAGAGGCTGTCTCCCTAGTCACAATCCTCAGGCTGACCAGAATCAAATTTACATTTCTTTCTTAGGTTGAATATTGACTAATTTTTCATCCACAAAAATAAATATGCATTGATCTCCCCAAGTCTGTGGCAGGAATCTCATATTCTACTACTTCCCTGATCCAAATTGAATACACACACACAGCCCAGGGACCTCACTTCCCAGGAGGAGGGAAATGCCGCCGCTGATGCTGCTGCTGCTGCTGCTGCTGCTGCTAAGTCGCTTCAGTTGTGTCCGACTCTGTGTGACCCCATAGATGGCAGCCCACCACGCTCCTCTGTCCCTGGGATTCTCCAGGCAAGAATACTGGAGTGGGTTGCCATTTCCTTCTCCAACGCATGAAAGTGAAAAGTGAAAGTGAAGTCGCTCCGACTTCGTGTCCGACTCCTAGCGACCCCATGGACTGCAGCGTACCAGACCCCTCCGTCCATGGAATTTTCCAGGCAAGAGTACTGGAGTGGGTTGCCATTGCCTTCTCTGGCTATGCTTTAGTAAAAGAATTGCCGAGGGCCAGCTCACCAGAAAGACTCACTGTCCAAGCCTATGGTTCATGAGGGTGGTTGCTCCATCCCACCCACTGGGGAGTTAAAGCTCATTTGTCACAATTCCAAGACAAGGTCCAGTCTCTTCACTTTGGAGCTCAAATGGAAATTTAAAGGTCCTCTCTTTAGTATAGCCCTCCCTTCGGTCCACCCTCTCTGCTTGTTTCTTTCCTCTTGGCTGCTGGGTTTATTGGTCAGTTTATTGATTTATTGGTCACATCCTTCCTGATTACACAGACCCTCCTTCCCCACGACCTCTGCTTGGCAGTGAACATATTTCTCTCTCACAACATGAGTTTTCTCAGTCACTTCCCAGTGGTCCAACTCTCCAATGATGCTTTTTCAAAAATAAACTGCTTCCAGGTGTTCCCACCATCTGAGGTCTCCCAGACTCCCTTGTTCCTGCACATTCTTCACTTTCTCTTCTTCAGAATCCAGTTCAGCAGCCTGGATGCTCTCGTCCTGTTTGAGGAGCTCCTGTTTCCTTTAGGAAACACAGTCTTTTCTGCTGAGAGAACAAAGGGGCTGATCTCAGCAGGGGAAGAAGAAAGGGAAGCCCAGAGGGAGAGCAAGGTAGATCAGGGGCCATAGCCGGGCGACAGTCACATGTGGTTCTGACTCCAAAGCAGACCGGCTGCGGGAGCTGAGAGATGCTCGCACAGGCCTGTCTCCAAAGGCAGAAGGAAGGGAGGTGCCTTGGGTCCAGGAATCTGGGGAGGGGGAGCTGTGGCCCCCAAGCCCACCTGCTGCATGACCAGGGCCTCCCCAGCCCTTTAGCACAAACAGTTGATGGAGAACATCCCCCATTTGCCCGGTGCCCAAGCCTCAGGCCCTTCCCTTGCTTCCTTCCTGGTATGGGCTCCCTGTCTCCTGGGGCAGCGGCCAGAGGCTCCCTCCTCAGCTGGCCAGAGCCTCCTCTGCACAGAGTAACTCCAGCTGATGCCCCACCAGACTGTGTCCTGAGCTGCATCCAGAACACAGCCCGGGGCACAGCTGTTCCCATTCTCTGGCTTTTCGTGGAAAATCATGAAGATGACTCAGTCCAGCTTTGAGTGGAGAGAAGAGCGACCCTTTTCTCCTGCGGCCTCAGGCACCTGGCTGTCCACCCTGGTTGGGGGTGGCAGTGCCGGCTACCAATCCGTGCGGCCCTTGTCTGTGAGGCTGGCTCCTGTCTGAAGGTGCCTGTAGGGAGTCATGTGAGCTGAGGAGAAGGCAGTGAGGCTCTAATTAATGCCTGTATAAGGTCTCCACACTCTCTGGCATGTTCTGGCTGGCTAGTCAACAGGAACTGGTCTGGCTGAGATGGCAGTGCGGCTGCAGGACCTCTGAGTGGGGCACTGCGATCAGAGCAGGACAGACAGAAGCCAGGACATGACTCTTGGACCGGAGAGTAGAGGGAAGTGACTCAGCATTTCCTGAGGTTCTATTACCTGCTGAGCTTTGCAGGCAGACAGACTTTTATTCAAATCCTGACACTGTCAGGGAGTTGCTCTGTGACCTTGAGCAAATGATGTAATATACAGTCTGAGCCTCGGTTTCATCATCTTTTAAATGGGGATAATACTATTAATATCCCTTATGATGAAATGATATGGAGGTAGTAAGTCACCTAGTCAGTCTGTTGCTGCTGAGAAAATGTTGACTACTCTCTCTTTCTTGGATATAAGGTACAAAGTCAATGCCAATCAGAAATTAATATCCTGAACTCAAGTGCCTGGGTTCAAATTCCAGCTTGGCCACTTACTCAGTGTATGATCTTGGCCAGTTAAGCTCTTTGTACCTGTGAAAATGGAGACAGTGAGTACAAAGTTCATGGGCTGCTGGAAGGAACAAATGAATTTAAAGCAGTACCTGATATGCAGTGAGTGCTACACCTCTTATAACTTTTATGTCCATAACTACCCCATTGGCACATGGCAAGTGTTTGTTAAATGAATATAACGTAAGCTTACAGCTCAGGCTCCAGGATGAGCCTCCTGACCAAGAGACATTCTATCCTTCTGCCATTTGGGGAAATTTTTGAGAATCGCTGAGTCATATTTTGTCTCATTTAATATTCCTAACAACACTTGGCCTTGTGTGATGGATGTCGCCATGGAGGGGAACCACTGAGAATGTGAACTTCCTGCCATATTTGAGAACAAACTCATTGTGTGAGTCCTGGCGAGAGACTGGGCCTCACCCTCAATAAGAATCTTAAAAGGCCAGATAAATATTTGACTTGCCCCATAAGTGGGGCCTGGACACACAAGAACAGGTGATACACAGAGACAAAGACAAACCAGAATTCCTTCTGCGGGGCCTGCAGCAGCGTCCAGTGTGTGCTTCCAATGACCACGGTGCCTGGACCCGCTGCCCTTGGCTCTGACCTGGCTGCCCAGCACCCCTCCTTCCTGGTCTCAGCCTGTAGTCAGGCTGGTCCCTCCCTAATGATTCTCCAAACTATCCTGCATCCTTCTAGTACAGTTATTCTCTGCTTAAGTGGCCACAGATGTTTTCTTCAAGGTGCAGTTAACAGCCTTTATGACTAAAAGCAGAAGCTATTATCTCCATTTTCTGGATGAGCAAACTGAGGCTTAGAGTGGCATTGACTGACACAGGACTGACCACTGTGTGCCAGGCTGAATTCTCGTCTCAGTTCAGGTTTGGGTGGTGTGTAGACATGTAAGGTGAAAGGCCCTGAGATAACAAAGAGGAATTGGAAGCAGCTGTCAGTGTTTGGAGGGAGGGAGGTGAGGAGGCTGGAGAGGTAGAAAGGAGCCTGAACTTGCAGGGCTTTGGAGGTGATGTTTTGGAATCTGTGTTCCAGCCTAAGGGAGCAAACAGAAGCCTTCAAAGTATCTTACTTTGACTTTACTCCAAATCAGACTTTGAGGGAAAGGATGGAAATAGAGAAAGCAACTAGAAGCTTATGGCAGGAGTGCAGGTGAGGGGATGGATGGATCCCCTCAGGTGGCTCTAGAGATGAAGACGAGTGTGTGGATTCACAAGTATTTTGTGAAGAGCATCTGGAAAGGTGGTGCCATTGACTGAGATGGGAAAGATGAGGAAGGATTAGCGTGTGTTGGGGGCGGGGGATTGAAGAGATGGGACTGGACATGTTGAGTGTGACGTGTCCTGAGACATCCAGAAGCAGAGATCAGGAGGTGGTTGGCTGTGACTGTGGATCCCAAGAGAAATCAGCTCCGGAGGCAGGAATTGGGGAGTTGTCATTATACAGCCTATTCGTTTCACTCAGTATCTTCTTAAATATCTACCCTGCCCACCTACCTAAAATAGCAGCCTTGCCCCCCACCCCCCAGCATAGGCACTCCAATAACTTCTCACCTGTGTTCCTTTTATGTGGCATTTACCACTCACTGACTTGATATTATATATTGATGTGCACGTCTCCTGTACTAGAGTGCAAGCTCCATGAGGATGGAATTCTTGGTTCTGTTCTCTGCTCTCTGTCCAGTGCCTAGATCAGCACCCGGCACACACTCACTCGGTGCACAGTAGTATTTGTTGACCAAGTGGAGTCTTAAAGTCGTCTGACTGTTTATGAGGCTGAAAGGGCTCCCAGAGAAGAGGTGGTCTGGGCCCAAGTCCTGAGGAAATGGCTCCCTCCTGTTGCTTTTTCACCTATCCGTAGTTGTTGCCGTCGTTTAGTCACTAAGTCACGTCCAACTCTTTGCAACCACAAGAACTGTAGCCCACCAGACTGCTCTGTCCATGGGAGACTTGTGGGGCCTTCATAGCCACCAGTTACTGTAAAGGGCTGCCTATCTCAGTGCAGGGGAACAGTGGGCACATATACTCTGACACACATACAAACACACACAGACACACACATTGAGTGTGCACACAGGCATACACCTTTAAAGAGAGGCATCCGGGTGCTGCCATGGCCCCTTTAAGAATCAGGGGGACAGGATATTGGCACTCAGTAGGATCCAACCTCTTGAGTCACAGGCTGGGCCGCAACCCCTGGCTGTGGTCCAGGTGTGGGTGGGGAATCAGTGGCAGTGCTTCCCAGAAACCTAGGTTTGGGTGAGGGTGCAAATTGGCTAGGACCCTTCTGACCTCTGTCTCTGCTGTGAGCAAATTTGGGGCATTAGTATATGTGAATTTGTCTTGCAGAGTTCTTTTCTTCCTTCCATCTTTCTATTGAGATTACAATGAGATTACAAAGGACATTATCAATATGGGAGAAGGGACAAGGTTCTTCTCTGTGATTAACTAAAGGGGCTGTTGGGAACCGGAAGCTTCAGAAATTTTTAAAAAATAATATACACTGATATAGATCGTATTACGCTTGAGGCTCAGAGAAACAGGAAGCAGAAGCAGAAAGCACCTGGCACACAGAAACACACGAGTGTCGCCTCACAGCCAGGCACTGCGATTCCTATGACAACGGAAGCAGCAAACTTCACCCCCTAAACCACCTGCCCAGGAAAATTTGAAAAGAGACTTCCCCTTTAAAAACAGTCACCCAGCAATTTTTGACCCCTTGAACAGGAGAAAAGAAAAAAAACTCCAGGCTAGCATCACCTCTAAGGCTGCAGTGGCCATGCTCTTCTCCCTGCAGAGGCAGGACATGATGTTTCCATCACTGAGACAGGAGGGCTACATCACTGCCCCTCACCAACACTGCCGACGGGTGTCTTCAAGACCTTGGGGTTCTCTACTGGCTCCTTTTTTTGATTCCCCTGAGAGTATTGGGATGGAAGGCATTCATCTCCAGCTTCCTCTAAGATGCCCTCTAGGCAGCCAGTGTTTAATGAGCCTGCCAAAATCCTGGAGCCAATCTCAGGTGGGGCTGAGCACCAGGTGGGGCCCAGGGACCCAGGGTCTCTGCTTCAAGACTCTCGCCCACTGGGAATTATTGACCTCCAGAGATTTGAAATGGCAACCCACTCCAGTTTTCTTGCCTGGAGAATCCCAGGGACAGCAGAGCCTGGTGGGCTGCCATCTCTGGGGTCGCACAGAGTCGGACACGACTGAAGCGACTTCGCAGCAGCAGCAGCAGCAGAGATTTTGTTTTAACTTAAAGGGGAGACACACAGTACATCCCTCTCCTCTGAGACAGGCTCCAATCCCTCCACCCCCAAAGCCAGACACAGACACCAACTAAGGCACCCCCAAGGGGACAGACACACTTTGGCAATGAGGCCCCTCTGGAGGCCCAGGGTGTGAACAGCTGCACAGAGGGCTGTGTGCTGTGGAGTCAGCACCTTAGGAGGTGGGAGGGGCGGTGGGCAGAGAAGGAAGGAGTCTCAGGTCCTGATGGATCAGAAGAAGGAAAATGGGGAGAGGTGGTCAGGACACGGGAGACGAGAAAACCAAGGATGACCCGATAAAGGACAAAAAACAGAAAATGCAGAAAAGATGGGAGCACCAAGAGAAAAAGGCAAAACAGGGTGTGGGGAAACACAAAACCCAGAAGGAGACAGAGCAGAAGGAGGGAAGGGAACAGAAAGGAGAGTGAGGAAGGGTGAAAGGAGGGCGAGAGGGAGCTGTACTGGGACTTCCTAATGATGTACTTACCCAGCCTTGAGAAATTCCACAGAAATAGAAGCTGGAAAAACAGCATATGTTAAGAAACTATGTTAATGATTATCTTTCATGTTTTTCTTGGAATAATAGCCTTGTTACAAGCCCCAAGGCCAGACGCAGAAGGGAGTATGACTGGGATCATGAAAGCCCGGACCTTGGAACACCGGGTCAGCGCCAGGCATGAACACTGCCTACGCACTTGCTCATTGTTCCCGAGACTGGCCTGGAAGGGAAAGGCCTGGGGTGAAAACAAGGAGATCTGGACTATGTCAGTGTAGTCCATGACATTTAGGAGTATGTGCTTAAAACAGCATGTGTCTTGAGAAAGATAAGATCAAAGAAAGTCTTGTAGTCTGCAATTAGGAATAAAAGCTGGACTCAGAGTGGACTCTGCACCTCAGTCCAGTAGAGGCTGCAGGTCCCCTGACCCACTGCATCAGGTTTTGTGTTCTGTCTTCATTCTCGTGGCTTGCTCCTGGACGGTTGAGGCAACAATTGGCACCCAACGTGGGGCCAGAGCAAAAGACCTCTACGAGTGCAAGTGAATCTACAGGGACGCAGAACCTGGGACGATTGAGCGGCCTCTGAAAATCTCCACTGGTAAGTCTTTCAGGCGTTTAATTGGGGTTAAAATGGGAAATGTTGAGAGTGCAGAACACTATTGCCCGTATATTTGTTTATTAAGACAGCTCTTGAAAGCGGGAGGAGTTTCTATTAGTGAAGGGCAATTATTAGAATTGTTACAAGCAGTGGATAAATACTGCTGCTGGTTCCCATCAATAGGGACCTTAGTTTTAAAAGCCTGGGAAAAGGTTGGAGCTGAGTTAAAGAAAGAATATGCGAAAGGAACTCCACTCCCTGTTTCTATTTGGAGTACGTGGGCATTAATTAAGTCAGTACTGGAACTTTTACAGACTTCTGATTCTTCTGATGAAAGTGATGATGACTCTTTTGAAAAGCCTCAAAGTCCAGAGTATGTGAAGCCAGAGGGAAAGGGCAAGCCATCTGCAAAACCCGCTCCCTCGGCTCCCAAGGAGGGTGATGAGGGATTTTTTTCTCCACCTCCTTCCCACTGTTCTCCATCCCTACCACCTGCTTTTGCAGGAAACATTTTCAGTGGAGAGCCTATGCCCACTCCTCACCTTTCATCCATACAGAAAGGAATTTTACAAGCACAACGGGAAGGAGATTTAGAGGCTTTTTGTACTACCTTTCCTATGACTATTCATGAGAGGGTAGCTCTTGGTGTCGATCCTAACAACCCTAATGGAGTCTATGAGGCTGTTCGTGAGCCTTTTCCTTTTAAAATCCTAAAGGAATTAAAACAAGCAATACAAAATTATGGTGTAAATTCCCCGTTCACAGTAGAAATAGTTCAGAGTGTGGCAGAGAGCAATCGCCTCATTCCAGCAGATTGGTTGGCATTAGCAAAAACAGTCTTGACCCCAGGGGAGTTTCGTCAGTTCAGAACTTGGTGGCAGGATCATGCTGAGACTCTGGCTGCACACAATCAAACTCATAATATCTCTATTTCCTTGGAACAACTTATGGGGATAGGTCCATGGGGGAGAGTGCAAGATCAAATACGTATGAATGATCAAGCCATAAAACAATTGCGAAGGTGTTGCTTGAGGGCCTGGGAGAAAATAGAGTCAAAAAGCCAGACTTCTGTTTCCTTTCAAAAAGTTGTCCAGGGGCCTAAGGAGCCCTATACTGAATTTATTGCCCGATTACAAGAGGCAATCTCCCAGCAAGTCACAGATGCCAAGGCAGCAGACGTCTTATTACGATTGTTGGCTTACGATAATGCTAACATTGATTGCAAAAAAGTAATGAACCCTTTCAAAGGAAAAGCTAGTTTAAATGATTATGTTAAGCTATGCCAGGGAGTGGGAACTGAATCCTTTAAAGCGGATTTATTAGCTCAAGCTATGGCTAGATTACAACTTCCTAAATTCCCCAGCACTTGTTTTAATTGTGGGAAACCTGGACATACTAGGGTTGAATGTAAGTTCAAAAAAGGGAACTTTCAAAAAGGTAATTCACAAAAGGGGAATGTCCCCAGCCTCTGCCCAAAATGTAAAAAAGGAAATCATTGGGCAAATCAGTGTCGTTCTAAATTTCATAAGGATGGCACCCCCCTTTTGGGAAACGGCTCCCAGGGCAAACTCCCAGCCCCATCAAACAAGGGAGCCTGTCCTGTTCAGACTCCACAGATGTCTTCCCCAACTACTCCTGCCAGCAACAATAACAGTCAGAATTGTGGTGACCCAAAGATGAAAGAGCAGATGAAACCAAGGAGGGTCTTGCAATGCAGGAATGGAAAAACCAGACCCTTGTCGTCCTTCCCTCCCCCATCCTGTAACTATTAATGGATTTCAAGTCCTCCTGAGCAGCATAACCTGTCTCCTCTCCTACCCCATAGGAGGAAGGTATTTGCCTTACTCTTCCCTCCACCCAATATACATGCCTCATCCAATCAGCAAATGACCCACAAGACCCCTATCCCACTCCTGTACCCTGGTTAAAAAGTGGACTAAAGAGCCCTGTCCAATGTTGGTTTTCCCTTGAGCTGGCCCACTGTTCTAACAGTGTCTCCCATTCTAATAAACTTTATTTCCCTCTCATTCTGTCTTATGTCTGGAAATTCTTTTCCCACAAGCACCTAGACCACGACATTTTTGGTGGTCTATATGGGGACTTGGGGTCTCTTCCTCACCTCCTCACTTCTCCTTTTTCATAGGGACCCTCTGCAAACAGGCAAGTGCTGTGGAAGCAACTGAGGAACTCTGGCCAGGGTTACCCTCTGGTGTGTTCCAAGGGCCCCACAGCTCACTGAGCCCCAGTAGCTGCCACCCGAGTGGGTGAGGGTCTCTTCTTTGTCTTCTTTCCAACTGAGGACTAGGCCAACCAATGTTGTGTGGGCACGGCTCAGGCTCTTAAAAGCCATTAGGGTGCCTGCCACATGCAGACTCCTGTGAGCCGGTCCACTAAGAGGGTCGCGGAGCGGATCAGGCCACAAGGGCATCCGCCCCCAGCAAGACAACTTCCGTACACCGTGTCAGGCACGTAGTGGTCGAAGCAAAGCAGGGACAGACCATTGTCCCCTGGCCACCGCCTCCCCCATAGCATTGTAAAGCGGATTCCTCAGCCTTCTCCCCTGTCACTTTCACTTCTTCCCCTTTCGGTCCGGATTGATTTACAGGAGCCTCGGTGTTGCCTCTGAGCCATCCCAAGAGTGCCTTCCATGTTTCAGGGAATCGCCCAATGGTGAGTCACCCAGCTGCTCCCAGGGATCTCTGTCTTTCTCTGCCCAGGTCACGTGGTGCCTTAGCTGCACAGTTCTCAGAGGTCACCTCTCACTGTTGTACGCGACTGTTGGGACGGTCGGCTATTTTTGTGCCAATAATCGCATGGGGACGTCACTGAGACAAAAAGTGACGGCTTTTTGCCGTCGGTGACTCTCAGAACCCCCTTTCTATGGCGAATAGGCCAAGGATGGGTTCTGGTATGTCTCGGGAGCCTCTCTCAGACTCACCCCTTGGCTACATTCTCAGAAACTGGAAAATTTTGACCCTGCAAAAGGCCTGCCTCAATACAAACTGGGGGACCCCCCCCCAAAGATGGCCTCTGAATGGCACACTAGCTTTTGCCAAAAGCAGAGAAAGGACTCAGAATTTCCTTACGTTCAGTCCTTCATGGCCCTCAGTTAGAATATGGATTTGAGGGACTCATGCTGCATGTGTCTTTCTGTTGCCTCCCTATCTCCTGTCCCCTGCTGTGTCTCTCTCCATTAGATTTCCTAGGCAACCCCTACTCGACCTTTCATATCCACATGATCTCTAGGAAAGAATTCTGAGGTTCCCTTTGGTCCAGGTCTTTCTCCTATATTCAAAAGCCTGAAGGATCAAAACTGTCCTCTATGCTTATCTCTCAGGTGGGGAGAGAACCAAGTTTCCCCCACTCCTAAACATCCTAAAGAGTTCCCTGCTAACTACTGTTTCTCAGGGTGGGGAAGGATCAAGCTCCCCCCACTCCTGCAAATTTCCTTAACCCTTCAGATTCTTCTGATGGGACAAAGACCTCACTTCCCACCAGAGGGACAATCCAAGAATTTTATCAACTGATCTGTCCCTGATATCAGAGTCAATTTGAGCATATTTGGTCTATAATTTAGGTGTAAAACTATGACTACAGAAAGGAAAGATGACTTTTTGACACAGGATGGCCATGATATTCTTTAGACTCCAGAGAAAACTGGTTAAAACAAAAATTTTTTTTCTTGGAAACTGCAAAACCGGTTCTTTTTGCATGTGCAATTAGAAACAACTAGCTTGTTAGGGAATCCTCTTACACTGTTGGTGGAAATGCAAACTAGTACAACCACTATGGAGAACAGTGTGGAGATTCCTTAAAAAGCTGGAAATAGAACTGCCATACGACCCAGCAATCCCACTGCTGGGTATACACACCGAGGAAACCAGAATTGAAAGAGACACGTGTACCCCAATGTTCATTGCAGCACTGTTTATAATAGCCAGGACATGGAAGCAACCTAGATGTCCATCAGCAGATGAATGGATAAGAAGGCTGTGGTACATATACACAATGAAGTATTACTCAGCCATTAAAAAGAATACATTTGAATCAGTTCTAATGAGGTGGATGAAACTGGAGCCTATTATAGGGAGTGAAGTAAGCCAGAAAGAAAAACACCAATACAGTATACTAACGCATATATATAGACTTTAGAAAGATGGTGACAATGACCCTGTATGCAAGACAGCAAAAGAGACACAGATGTATAGAACAGTCTTTTGGACTCTGTGGGAGAGGGCAAGGGTGGGATGATTTGGGAGAACGGCATTGAAACATGTATAATGTCATATGTGAAATGAATCGCCAGTCCAGGTTTGATGCACGATACAGGATGCTCGGGGCTGGTGCACTGGGATGACCCAGAGGGATGGTACGGGGAGGGAGGAGGGAGGGGGGTCCAGGATGGGGAACACGTGTACACCCATAGCGGATTCATGTTGATGTATGGCAAAACCAATACAATACTGTAAAGTAATTAGCCTCCAATTAAAATAAATTTATATTAAAAAAATAAATAAAAAATAAAAAGTTATTCATCCCTAAAAAAAATAAATAAATAAAAGCCCTGCCTAGGGAAAAGCTTGAAGTTAACTCTTTCTATGTCCCTGAAATACACAGCCCACTTTGCCTAAGACCTCAGCCTTGGGCAAATTAGAACTTCAGCAAAAAAAGCGGTGGCAGGGGGAAGGTGGTTCAAAGAGACATTTTAAATCTCAGGCAGAAAACTATGAGATCTCTGTCTGTCTATCTGGATTTATGTGTGTCTCAGTGTGTGTCTTTTTTTTTTTTTATAATATTGCTGAAGTTGTTAGTTCTAATTTAATTGGCCTAAAGAAAAGTAAGCGCTTACAAATTAGACAATTCTAAATGCAAGAGAAATTAACCTAACTGAATTTCAGATTCACGTGAACTGGGAAATATTCAATATTAAATATCTAGTATTAACATTTGTTTGCTAATCTAATATAGATATGTCTAAGAGTCATTAAGATTAAGCATATTTTCATTGTACCTAGGTTTATTATAAGTTAAATATTGTTATATTGTTATATCTGTCACAGGTTTGTCGGCAAGGAAGGTACCTCAAGTGAAAAAACTTCAAAAAAAAATGTAAACGAGATATGAGCTTTTAGATAAACTCTATTAAGATTAAAAATGTCTGTCTAAAACAGTTTCTCTAGATTTTGGTAACCTGGATTTCTAGGGTTGTGCTAAACTAAGTAACAGAAGTTTATTGAATAGCTAGGTCATTTCCAAATAAAATAAGATTCTGAAACATTCATTACTGAATACTAACTTACAGAGAAACTAAAGATTTTGGACTATTAATAAATAATGTTTGATGCCATCCTGAGATGTTCGCTAGAATTTTTTTGAGAAATTATCACTGGTATTTATGTTCACCAATCTATAGAATGCTAATATAAAGGTCAATTCTTGCTTGCTTAAACAAAGTAGGATGTGTGTGTTCAGTAGAGAAGGTATGAGGAATGAAGTTACACTTTATGAAGGGGAAGGAAGTAGGTCTGACTTACCGTTGGCTGTTCCAGGATGGGAGAACAAATGGGTACAGAGAGTGATAAGAAGGCTTTATGGAAAGTGGACCCCAAGGGAAGAGTTTTGTGTATAAATAAAAGTTTTCTTGAGATGTTGAACTGCCTTTGATAATGGATTTTAAGTTTCTTTGCCTCTAAAGTGATCTGTTCTATGTTTACCTTTGAAATCTTCTTTGTTACTTTGGCTAAGTGAATATATTATTTCACAGTGATCTATATGATTCTATCTGACTGAGTGTTATAAACCCTACTGATATTTATTGACAAAACTGCCTAAATAGCTTGACTTCTAGCTGACTTTGGGATGCTTCAGAGGGCCCCTGAGACATCCCAAAGAGCTATTAAACTACCTGAGTTCATTTGACATGTTAAATTGCCTGGGAAATTTTGTTGGAGGAGTGATGAATCTTCTCAGGTTAAATTGTATGGTTGATGTTACTTATATAGATATCCTAGAAATTATGTGAAATTCATGAAAATCTGATATGTCCTGGTAAAATGTTGTCAGTTATAATTCTAGTTTTCATGTTAAAGTGTTACAAGTCACAGCAATGACCAGGCTACTTTGTCAATTACAATTTAATTAGATTTTAAACATGCCTTGTATGGGTTCACTCTCATGCCTTTAGAAAAACACTGCTAGTTCTTCAAGATGTATGGAAAAGACTTTTCTAAGATTAACTGATAAATTTTGTTTGTTTGCTATCTGATAAATTGATAACAGACTGGAATTTAGTCTACTCTGTATGTTAAGAGAACAAAGTTTTCTTCGAATGAATCTTTCAATAACAGATTATGAATTTCTTTGCCTTTAAGTGATTTATATTTGTTTTAAAAATCTTTTGTTACTTTAGTAAAGTAAATAAGTGTTATTTAAGATTATGGTACATGTAAAAGCTCATTCTGCTTCTACAAAAAATAACGCCTCGCGGTTAGACTTGTGCTATCCTAATGTCCTTAAAAAATGGCAACAGTCTACTCCTAAATTGGGGAATTAAAAATGGGTGAACAATAGTTGAAAATCAAAGAGTCAGGGCTATGGGAAATCCAAGACGGCCGCTTGGCTTTTCCCAGCTCCCTGACAAACCTCATTTTTATTTGGGGTTAAAGCCTTCCCTGGCTACAGGGTTAATGCCTCCATAATGAAAAAATCACTGAATATTGAGTTTTGTACATTGTTAAACTAAGTTTCTAGTTTTGTTAATTAAGGTCTAGTGTTTACTAAGACTCACTTCTGAGATAGTTCCTTGTTATGTTATATTGCTAAAAGATTTAATTAAGTTATTAAAAAGGACACTCTAAGTTTGTTTCTAAGGCTTATCTCAGTAACCAATCTTCAGATAAAGGTCAGATGTTCCATAATGTACAACCAGGAGATTAACACCAGCCTATAGTCATTTAACAAATGAAGTCAGATGACCTGGGGTATACCAGGTTCTACCTAATGAAAGTTTTTGACTTATAATTCTTGCTTGCTGCTGCTGCTGCTAAGTCGCTTCAGTCATGTCCGACTCTGTGCGACCCCATAGACGGCAGCCCACCAGGCTCCCCCGTCCCTGGGATTCTCCAGGCAAGAACACTGGAGTGGGCTGCCATTTCCTTCTGCTTATGATTTTACTAATAACCGCTAGCTATAGCTATATTATTTTCTATGTCACTTGTTTCGGAAGATTATTTCTTACGTTAACAAATGTGTGACTGAGCCTGTGATACAATGCTGATATGCAGTTCCATATGAGATCAATGATTGTAATATTGTAACTCTAGATATGGGAAGAAGCAACAAGAGGGAATATTTTCCTGGACCAAGAGGCTAGTAAGACAGTGGTCCAGAGACTTTTGCTACTTGCAAGGCCTGGTCCAATAACAGCACACTGAGTGGCCTATCAATGGAATCTTCCCTAGACCTGGGAATGAGCCTTCCCAGCACCGTGGGACACATGGCCATGAAATGGCCCCCAAACATGGTCAAATATGTGGCTGTGAAGGGGCCCTGCTGACCGGAAGTTGGTACTTGCCAGCTGCGTCTACAGAGATTACATCATGACCACTGCAAGCTGCTGACCTTCGACACCGCCTGAAAGGAGGTCAGGGTGGAGATCAGAAATAAGGCACTCTGTGCTCTGGGAAAAACCCAGAAGAACCGGCCTTCAGATAGTCAGATGTTTTCAGGTAAAGATTTTATGAGCCCAAATTCTTGCATCTTCTCGTACCTAGAGAAACACTAACGTCACAAATCAATGTCTGGTCCTGGTTTCCCTGGTAGCCCCTGAGCAGCTTTTCTACTTCTATTAACCTTTGGGCCATATACCTTTAACTTTCTTGTCAAGTTTGTTTCTTCCAGAATACAACAAATCTCCAAGTGGTAGGATGACAAGAATATTCCCTGACCAACACCCAGACAATGCTGAAACAAGCCACCTTATCATTCCATGGACTCTCATCTCCCTCCGTAAATGCACCTGACAGAGAGCAGACAAAGGGAACCCAGAGCCCCACGACGCCCCTGTACAGCCTGAAGAAGCCAGAGTGGTCATCGCCCCTTTTCCCCTGAGACTGGGTTCCCAAATGCCCGAGAAGGGAAATAGGTAGACAGACACGAGCAGGGTATCAAAAGAGGCCAAAGAATTAGCCCTAGAAATAAAGAGAGGGAGAAATATGGTGACCCAAGGACAAAAGAGCAGATGAAACCAAGGAGGGTCTTGCAATGCAGGAATGGAAAAACCAGACCCTTGTCGTCTTTCCCTCCCTCTTCTTGTAACTATTAATGGATTTCAAGTCCTCCTGAGCAGCATAACCTGTCTCCCCTCTTACCCTATAGGGAGAAGATATTTGCCTTACTCTTCCCTCCACCCAGTATATGTGCCTCATCCAATCAGCAAATGACCCACAAGACCCCTATCCCACTCCTTGTACCCTGGGTATAAAAGTGGACTAAAGACCCCTGTTCAATGTTGGTTCTCCCTTGAGCTGGCCCGCTGTTCTAACAGTGTCTCCCATTCTAATAAACTTTATTTCCCTCTCATTCTGTCTTATGTCTGGAAATTCTTTTCCCACCCACACCTAGACCATGACAAGAATTACCATGCTGTGTCATGGAATTATCCCCAGCAACCCAATGAAACACAGCCCTTGATATAAGTAGTAGTCAGGATACTATTGTTACTCCTGGAGAAACACCAATTGTTATTTCAACAGGAATATTGGGGCCACTTCCACAGGGGACAGTTGAATTATTGTCAGGAAGATCAGGGCTGACTTCCCGGGGAGTTCAAATTCATACCGGAGTTATAGCCAGTGATTATGAAGGAGAACTGGAGGTTATGGCCTCCACTGCTCTTCCCTGGAAGGTTTCTAAAGGGGATAGAATTGCTCAGCTTTTAATTCTACCTTATATGGGTATAGGACATTCAGACAAAAAGCAGAGCTCTGGGGGATTTGGAAGCACAGGAAAGGCTGGTATTTTTCTCACTGAAAAAATTTTAGAATCCAGACGCACCTGACAAGTCAATATAAGTGGAAAAAACTTTCAAGGTTTAATAGATACCGGAGCTGATATTTCTATCATCAGCTCTCAACATTGGCCTAAAGTGTGGCTGACTAGGCCTGCTCCAATATCTATTGTAGGTCTGGGACAGGCACAAGGGCTAAAGCAGAGTGCTATGGTATTGTCTTGTTCAGGGCCTGATAAACAACCAGACACTATCTAACTTTATATTGCTGATATACCTTTCAATCTATGGGGTCATGATCTCTTGGAACAATGACATGCTGAGATACACATTCCTTCAAATCAATATAGCGAGGCCAGTCACTGAATTATGTTCAGTCAAGGTTATATACCAGGATTGGGACTGGGCACAAATCAACAAGGAAGATTTATCCTTTGACTACTCAAGATTTCAAACCGCCCCCTTTTCATTAGTGGCCACTGATCATATAAATCTTCCTTTACCCACACGCATACCTCTTAACTGGAAAACTGATCAACCTGTGTGGATAGAGCAGTGGCCTCCAAAATAAGAAAAACTGGAGGCTTTACATGAATTAGTTAATGAACAACTTAACAAGGGACATATTATTGAGTCCTTTAGCCCTTGGAATTCTCTGGTGTTTGTTATACAAAAGAAATCTGGTGAATGGAGAATGCTTACTGATCTGAGAGCTGTTAAGGCTATTATTGTTCCGATGGGTGCTTTGCAGCCTCGCCTACCTAATCCTAGTATGATTCCAAGAAATTGGCATTTGTTTGTTATTGACCTCAAAGATTGTTTTTTCACTAGTCCTTGACACCCTGATGATCACCGTAAATCTGCCTTTTCAGTTCCTTCCATTAATTTAAAGGAGCCACATAAAAGATTTTAATAGACTGTATCATCTCAGGGCATGCTTAACAGCTCCCTATTTGTCAACATTTTGTAACGAAGGCTTTACACCCAGTATGACAACAGTTCCCTCATGCATATATCAGGATATATTATGTGCCTTACCTGAAGTTGATAGCCTAAAGGAATTGTTTTTAAAGCTAAAGGAATGCTTGGGGTGTGCTGGCTTGTATATAGCTTCTGATAAATTACAATACACTGAACCCTTTCAGTACTTAGGAAATATAGTCACGCATACTACAATCAAACCACAAAAGGTACAAATACACAGAGACTCAATTAAAACTCTAAATGACTTACAAAAATTGCAAGAAGATATTAACTAGATTCGACCTAAGTTAGGGATTCCAACTTATTCTTTATCCCATTTATTCTATTAAGAGGGAATCCAGAGCTTAATAGCTCCCGAGAGCTAACTCCTGAGGCTGAGAAAGAACTATCAATTATAGAACAAGCTGTACAAAAATCCCAAATAGACAGAACAGACCCTTTGGTGCCTCTCCAGTTGTTTGTCTTCCCTACCCCTCATTCCCCTACTAGGTTGATTGTGTTAACTCCTTTAATAGTTGAATGGATATTCTTAGCTAATTCACAAACAAAATCTATTACCCCTATTTAGATATGATAGCCACTATAATTCTCAAAGGAAGAGGGCATGTTCAATAGCTTACTGGACATGATTCCTGCGTTATTTGCACTGCACTAACTTCCGAAGAATTAAAATATTCTCTTCACAACTCATTATCTTGGCAACTTGCTTTAGCTAACTATGTTGGGCAAATCGACAGACACTGTCCTGATTTACCTATCTTATAGTTTTTAAAATAAACAAGATGGATTTTGTCTAGAATTACTAGGGTCAACCCCATTCCCTCAGCTCCTCCTATTTTTACAGATGGCACTAGCTGAGGTAAAACAGGATATACAGGCACGTTTATGCTAGTTATTTAAACACCTGGATATTCTACACAGCAAGCAGAAATTCTGGCTATTAAACACACATAACAAAATATTCCCCAAACAAGTAACATCTTATCTGATTCTCAATATTCTGTACATGTTACTAAACATATAGAAATAGCAACTATTAAGGATACTAATCCATCCACATTGTATACACTTTTTACAAATTTACAAAAGGTGATTAGATACCAACAGTTTCCACTCTACATTACTCATACTCCAGCTCATACTGATTTACCAGGGCCTTTAACAGAGTTCAGTTCAGTCGCTCAGTTGTCTGTGACTCTTTGCAACCCCATGGACTCCAGTATGCCAGGCCTCCCTATCCAAGGCCTCCCTATCCATCACCAACTTCCGGAGTTTACTCAAACTCATGTCCATTGAGTCTGAGATGCCATCCAACCACCTCAGAAATGATCGAGCCAATTCCCTTTTATTCCCAGCATTTACAGAGGCATCAGCCCTTCATGATCTGACACATTGTAACTCAAATATTTAAAAACCAAGTTTCATATCCCTTGGGCTCAAGCTAAACAGATTGTATGGACTTATCCTACATGCCAGATGGTTGTGATAACCACATCTCCAACAGAAGCCTTGGGAGCTAATCCCCGTGGCCTGAAGCCAAATCAGATCTGGCAGATGGACGTAACTCACATTCCACCCTTTGGAAAGCTTGCTTATGTACACGTCATGGTTGATACTAACTCTAAGTTTATCTGGGCAACTGCTTGCTCTGGGGAATCTACAAAACATGTTATTTCACATTTGCGTAGTTGCTTTACTACTATGGGCCTCCCACAAAATATAAAAACAGACAATGGTCCGGCTTACACTAGTTCTACTTTTAGGGATTTTTAAAAAGGCTTGGTCTATAAAACATCATACATGAACTCTCTATAATTCCCAAGGATAAGATATTGTAAAATGAGCTAACAGATCTCTTAAAGAAATGCTACAAAAACAAAAAGGTGGGAAATGGAATGTCACTTCCTCCACAGCAAAAATTATATAAAGAATTATTTATTTAAAATTTTTGCATCAAGATAATGATTTCACTGCAGTAGAATGACATTTTAAAAAGGAACAAAAAGAAATTCACCCCAAACCACCTGTTTGGTGGTGTGATCCAGTAACACGTTCATAGCATAGGGGGACTCTGATAACCTGGGGAAGGGGTTTTGCTTGTGTTTCACCAGGTGATTCAGAAACA
This sequence comes from Bubalus bubalis, assembly GCF_019923935.1. Lineage (NCBI taxonomy): Eukaryota > Metazoa > Chordata > Mammalia > Artiodactyla > Bovidae > Bubalus > Bubalus bubalis. The sequence continues at coordinate 50,505,171 of NC_059176.1, forward strand.
CCCCTTCTCATCATCTGAAAGCGTCTTTTCTGTGGAACGTTGCGCCCCAAGAAATAAGTTTCAAAGGCCTGAGTCTGAAACAGACAAAGATAACGATTCCCCTCCCATTGACTTATCGCAACAAGATCCCCACTTAGGGATAAAAAATTAAAAGATTAACACAGAAATCAGAAGAGATCTTAGAAAATAAAGGGAATGCTGTCACTCCTAACAGTCTGCCTGTTGCCATGTTGGCTCTTATCACCACCACAGTGAGTATACCCTTAGCAACAGCTGAATCTAAAAATTAAACTTATTGGGCATATATACCTAGCCTCCCATTACTAAAACCCATTACTAAAACTAAAACTGGGGGGATTCTATGATCCCCGTTTATGTTTATTATTCTTCCTGGATACCAGGACCTAAAGATACATGCCTTCCTCTTTTTAAACAAGAGGAAGGGACTCCCTTCAATGTTACTTATAGGTATGAATCCTGGCCAACTTATATAAGACCAACTACAAGATGTCTTAAATTGTCTGTGCAAGCCTGGCTGTCCACTAATTCTTTAAATAGTAACTATGTTAAGGTTCAGCTACATCTTCTCTGTGGTCTGAGTTTTGCTTATAACAACTCAGAACCCGATGTGAAATCGCTCAGTCGTGTCCGACTTTTTGTGACCCCTGTGGACTGTAGCCTACCAGGCTCCTCGTCCACAGGATTCTCAAGGCAAGGATACTGGACTGGGTTGCCATTTCCTTCTCCAAGGATCTTCCCTGACCCAGGGATTGAACCTGGGTCTCCTGCATTGCAGGCAGACGCTTTACCATCTGAGCCACCAGGGAACCCCATAATGACACCAAATTGGACAGACCTTTATGCAAGCATCACAAGCTGTGAACTGAAAAGCAAGATCGTATTCAGTGGGATAATTGCAGCGGGACTGAGGGAATAATTTTGATTAATGGTTCCTATGGAATTGTATGGGACTGGTCCCCTAAGGGGTATGCAATCTCTAATTGCTCTCATCAAAAGCAGTTCTGCTATCCTCACAAAAGGCTGCGTTGGCAGGGGCATAAAGTCTTTAACCATACTAATTCACCACTCTTCAGATCATCCAATTATATGGCATGGTAGTGGCATGTCACCCCCTTCCCACAATTAGATCAAGGAAGAGGGCAAGAAGGGATTTGGAAATTAGCTTTAAGTCTTAAAAGATTCCAAATTTGGGATGGATATTATTCTGATAAGACAAATTATTCACTGACATTTAATACCAGTACAAATTGGACATTTTATATTCAGGCTTGCATGAGAGATCCTTATGTGCTCTTGAAAGGAACAATTTCTATCAGTGAAAGTGTACAGGAACTTTCTTGCCAGGATTGAAAATTATGTACCTGCTTAAATTCTTCACTTTATAATTCTAATCACTCATTTGTTATATTAAGAAGATTAGGGATATGGCTTCCAGTAAATCAAACCAGACCTTGGGAAGGCTCCCTTGAAACACATGCTGTTTTAAAGGTTATAAAGAAAGTACTGCAACATTCCAAAAGGTTTATTGGACTCCTTATAGTAGCTCTTATGAGAATTATTGCTATAGCCACAACCATGGCAGTAGCCGGGGTGCCACTGCATCAAACTGTACAAACGACTGCATTTGTACAGCACTGGCACCGAGATGCAGGTTCTGCCTGGGGAAGTCAAACTCACACAGGCCCAGAAGCTAATGAACAATTGGTTGATTCGGAAAATGCGGTTCTCCTACTAGGGGACAGAGCACAAAATTTAAAATTACAAATTCATCTGAAGTGTGACTGGAATATCTCTTCATTTCGTGTCACACTTGATAAGTGTAATCAAAGTGCATATACTTGGGATCAATTATCTAAACATTTGAGAGGACACGTTTGTAATAATCTATCCTTAGATATTTCCCAATTACAGGCTACTATTTCTAATATGCAGAATGCTCACTTACAGCTACTCCCAGAAACTTATTTGAAGAAATTGAGGAAGGTTTATATAAACTAAACCCCTGTAGGAGGAGGATTGCTTAGTACTATAATATCGGGATGTATATTTTTGACTGTTTTGTGTCTAATCCTCAGATGATAAGAGAAACCGAAAGAAATCATCCAAGAACTGCTGAAGAAAGAAGTTGCTCGATTGGTGTATCTACGCCTGCAAAAATAAAAAGGGGGAGATTTACTGGGAATTCCTAATAATGTACTTACCCAGCCTTGAGAGATTCCACAGAAGTAGAATCTGGAAAAACAACCTATCTTAAGAAACTATGTTAATGATTATCTTTCATGTTTTTCTTAGAATAATACCCTTGCTACAAACCCCAAGGCCAGACCCAGAAGGGAGTATGACCGGGATCATAAAAACATGGACTTTGGAACACCGGGTAGGCGCCAGGCATGAAGACTGCCTACGTACTTGCTGATTGTTCCCGAGACTAGCCTGGAAGGGAATGGCCTGGAGTAAAAACAAGGAGATCTGGACTATGTCAGTGTAGTCCATGACATTTAGGAGTACATGCTTAAAACAGCACGTGTCTTGAGAAAGATAAGATCAAAGAAAGTCTTGTAGTCTGCAATTAGGAATAAAAACTGGACTCAGAGTGGACTCTGCACCTCAGTCCAGTAGAGGCTGCAGGTCCCCTGACCCACTGCACCAGACTTCGTGTTCTGTCTTCATTCTCGTCACTCGCTCCTGGACCATTAAGGCAACAGGGAGCCAGGAAGAGACTATCAGACAACGTTGTTGCTGTTCAGTCACCAAGTCATGTCCGACTCTTTGTGACCCTGTGGACTGCAGCATGCCAGGCCTCTATGTCCCTCACTGTCTCCAGAGTTTGTCCACGTTCACATCCACTGAGGATGTCAGAGGATGTCAGAGCTTGGTGAGGATACCTCCTATGAACAGAGGGAATCAGGAGTTCTGGGCAGAGCCTTAGTTCCTACAGAGAGCTGGCGGGCCCAGTACACCAGGCTGGCCACATAAACCAGCAGGTTGCTGGCTGCTGTCAGGACGGCCACAGCCAGATGCTGGTCCCAGGTGCACATGTAGGCGGTGAGCCCATCAGTGCAGTCCTCCTCATCACTGGACCGCTGAGGCTTCCCACCCAACTTCTCATAGAACTGGTAGAGTGGCCAGAGGACCAGAGCGCTGATGTAGAGGAGCACGATGAACAGGGTGTGCACAACCTTGACGGGCTGCTTGTATTCCATGTTGCACAGCTGGACGTGAACTTGGGCAAACTCCGGAAACAGTGAGGGACATAGAGGCCTGGCATGCTGCAGTCCACAGGGTCACAAAGAGTCGGACACGACTTGGTGACCGAACAGCAACTGGACAAAGGTGATGGAGTAGATGATGGAGGCCAAGAGGTAGAAGAGGGTGGCATAGCAAGTGTAGGTGTCGAGGAGGTGGTACCAGAAGAAATGAAGGGGGACCGGAGCTTACGTAACTCAGCAATGAAGATGATGAGGGTCACAGTGAAACAGAAGCACCAGATGGCCATGGACCAGTTGCCTACATCTCCTCTCCCAGTGCCCATGCTGGCCACCAGCGAGAAGGCCACACAAGTGGAGAACAGCTGCAGCAGGCGGAGGTAGAACCATATGGTGTCCAAAGAGATGGACAAAGTGAATGTCCTATTGGTGGACATGGTGCTGTGATGGTCAGGCATATCACTGACACCAGTACGGCAGTGGTCTTTGCTGAGGACCCATCAGAGAAAGACCTAGCTCTGGAGGTGGATTAAGTCAGACGTCTGGAAATGACACAGGGCCCTGTGATGGCTGAGGCTCAGAATCTGTGGAGTTAGAACCAGACACTTGGTAACAGCACAGCTGCTCTACAGTTATTCTCCCCACCCGTCACCCTTGGCTTTGTCAAGAGACTTGTCTTATCTCAAAGGTGGGTTGAGTCTCGCCACAAAGCTAAGCACATTTTTTAACTCTTTGCACTGCATGCCATTATCTACAGCCATACAGGGTACAAGAATGTGCGCAGTCGTGTCTGATTCTTTGTGACTCCATAGGCTGTAGCCCACCAGGTTTCTCTGTCCTTGGGATTTCTCAGGCAAGAATACTGGAGTGGGTAGCTGCTTCCTATTCCAGGATATCTTCTCCAAAACAGGTATCGAACCCCTGTCTCTCGCATCTCCGACACTGGCAGGTGGATTCTTTACCACTATTGCTATCTGGGAAGCTCTGGTTACAGTGATGGTTTTCTACAATCCCCAGTTTCAACTCTCCCCAAATTGAAAAAAAAAGTTTTTAATTGTTTAGTAACAAACTTTGACTTGAACAAAGTTGAGACAATTTATGTTGCCAAAATACTAACATGTTTGATTATAATTCAGTTGCCAAAACACTAACGTGTTTATTTCAAGGTGCTTTGAGACACAAGGCCGAGTGTTATGGCATATAGAGTAGATTCACCATGTACCTGTCTGACTTAAAAGTTCTGAATAACGAGCACATCTGAGCCCATGAGTTCAGAAAAGAAGTAGTGGATTGCATTGTTAATGCAATTATTTTTAGCTGCGCTGCATGGTATGTGGAAATTGCCCAACCTGTGTTTGAGCCTGTGCCCCCTTCAGTGAAACAACTACTGGACCACTAGGAAAATCTGATAATCCATTCATGGATGAGAAAACTAAGGTGAAAAGGCTATAAAAGTGTAAACCCCAGATAAAAATAGCAAAGCTGTGGGTTTGAGCACTTTGCTCTACAGCCCACATGTCAGCAGGTCTCTTGTGGGTGGGAGTTCTGGGACCCAGGACCCACCTTCAGGCCCACGGCCTCCTTCCACAGTAACCTGGAGACATGTGTCCCGGCCCGTCCTCCCCGTAGCATCACTAGAAGGAGCTGCCATCTGAGGAGACACAGCCCCACCCGGAGGAGGGCAGGATCAGGTCTGAACAGGGAGGAGCCCATGGGGTGAGAACAAGGCCCTGGGGACAAGATGACGTGGGAAGTAGGGACTGTTGTGAATCCCCTCCCCCAATTTTGCCTTCATATGTGACTCTTCTGCATTGGGGAAGGGAGACCACCAGCTCAGCATGATTCCAAGCATCATGAAGCATCATGGAAGAAACACAGAATAAATTAGCATAGCATAGCATAGCATAGCAGTTGAGCTCTTAAGTTCCAAAACTGCCATCCAGGCGGGAGTCTGGAAAGATCTGGGAGTAGTCCTACCTGTGAGGATTTTCCTGGCCTGGGAGACTGGTTAGCAGCTTCCAAGCTGGGAAGAAGGGATTGGAAATGAACAAGGACACTGTGTCTGAGGCTGACGTGGAGCCTTTCAGGGCATCCCAGGGAGGGGGTGGGGATGGATGGATGACCGACCCCCTTTTAAGGGCAGGAGCTGAAAGAGGAGGCCCATGCTGGACCCCTGGGAGAGGACAACCCTGAGGATGTTCCCAGGACTGGGGTTGGGGGTGCAGAGTGGAGATGACTGGGGGGATCCCAGGGCCCCAGTGGCTCTGAGGCAGCCCAGTAGGTGTCTTCTGATCCAGAAGGGATGCAGGCATGGAGCCAACCTTCCACATGGAGGAGGGGCCTGGACTGGAACTGAGATAGGAGAACAGGGGCCTGAAGGGGTTTCAGGGCTATGACAAGGACACGTGGCCAGAGTGGCAGGGACCCTGGAGACCATGGAATTGCCCAGGTCACCTGCCCAAGACAGTCCCGCCAGCCAGGGCTGCAGTCCTGCTCACACAGGGGCTCCTCCAGGGTCCAGTGCTGGGGGAGTGAGGCCCCTCCCAGCCCGCCCCCTCCTCAGGGACCGCTGCCCTGTTTCCAAAGGACTATTTGCTGAGAGGCCCCCAGGGCCGAAGGGCCAGCACCTTGAGCCACAGGCAGCTTCCTGCCATCAGAGGCCTTGTTGCTTTTGCTGATAATAAACCCTGGGACAAGCTGAGGCTGGAAAGAGAAACACAGAGCAAACCTGAGGACCTCCCTGGACTCACAAAGCTCCTTGAGCCCCAGTTGCCAGTTGAGCCCTGGAGCCTGCGGGCCTCCCAGTGGGCACTGCTGGGGTGGGGAGGGGTCCTGGGTTGAGGGAGGCTGGGGTGTCCTGCTCGCTGTTTGCCAGTCTATTCCCACCAACCTCCCAGAACTCATCTGGAATTTCCTTTCCGGGAGAAATGACAGCTTTGGATCCAGGGACAGAGGGGGTTCCCTGGTAGCTCACCTGGTAAAGAATCTACCTGGAATGCAGAAGACCCTGGTTCGATCCCTGGGTCAGAAAGATCCCCCAGAGAAGGTATAGGCTACCCACTCCAGTATTCTTGGGCTTCCCTGGTGGCTCTGACGTTTTAAGAATCCACCTGCAATGTGGGAGACCTGGGTTCGATCCCTGGGTTGGGAAGATCTCTTGGAGGAGGGCATGGCAACCCACTCCAGTGTTTTTGCCTGGAGAATCCCCATGGACAGAGGAGTCTGGTGGACTATAGTCCATGGGGTTGCAAAGTGTTGGGCATGACTGAGCAGCTGTGCACAGTGGGACAGAGGGAGGGCTTGGGGAAGGAGAGGCATCGGTGTTCCTGCTGTGTGACCCTGGGTAAGGCATGTGCCCACTCTGGGCCTCAGTTGCCCAACTGGAAAGAAGCAGGTTTGCCTGAGTTTCCCAGCAACCCTTCCTCCACTCTAATCTGTGAGCCTGGACACAGTGCCCCTGTCAGAGCACAGCCTGGATGTGGCTGAGCCCTGCCTGCCCAGCAGCCAGGCACGTGGACTGGAAGACAGGGAGCCAGGAAGGTCATGGCCAAGATAAAGGAAGGAAGGAGGAGGTGCCAGAAGGGCAGAGAAGGAGGAGGTGAGATGGTCACCAGAGTTACAAGGAGGCTCTGGACCTTTGGCAGACATTTCATAGCTGGATGATCCTGGGAAAGTGACTCCCCAGAGCCTCAGTTTTCCCATCTGTGCAATGGGTTCAATACCTACTTTAATTAACGAAATCATGTGAACAGCTTATCAGAAGGCCTGTCACATGGCACACTCAATCCATGCCAGCTGTCTGTTCTCTTTCTCCCCTCCCTCACAGAGGACCCAGAAGGCCCTGGCCCCATTCTGGACATAGCACATACAAGCTTGACTTGCTCCAGATGAGAGGTTGCAAACCAGTTTGTATTGGAGGTGATCCAAGGATGTGTTTGTTGTCCCTTCAGTGTTTTCAGAAAGAGATGGTATAGAATTGGTGTTATTTATTTCTATTGTGTTTGGTAGCTGCAAAGTGTTTTAATTTCACGTGAAAATCCACATTTCCAGCTCCTTTTCAAGCTGCAGGAGATTTGGTGTCACTGGGCTATGTTCCCTTGGGGTGGGGTGAAGCTGAGCAAATGCTCTGCCGTTTATATTATTTTTCATTTTCATCTCTGTTTAGTATTTTCTACATTTTCTTCTACTCAAGTTTAATTGACATAAAGCAGGACTGTGATCATCTCAAAAGTGCCCCATTCCCTCTCTTGGGTGTGGCCAGGCTTCCTGCCTGCTCACAGGCACGTCCACCCCCCCATCCAGGAGCATCCAGGTCCTCAACTTCATGTACAGCCTTCAACACATTTCACAGGTTCTGATCATATGTAGACATGTGTGTACATACATTCACACATGTTTGTAAGGAGTATCTGTATCTTTTTTCCCTGTTTTATAAATATGAGACCATATCATCACACACCACATCTTGCTTTTCCACCACCCCTGACAGGTGCAGCTCGTCTTCTCCTGGGGCCCTAGTCCTCTCCATCCCCTTTACTTATTTCCTTCCCTCATGGCTCCTGTGGGTATTTGGACTGACCCCCCTTCTCTAGATCAGTGGACCCTTCCCAGTGAGTCTCAGACACTGGGGACACAGGATATGACAAGGGATCCTGGGATCCATGTGACCACCATACTCTAGAGCAAGTTTTTCCAAAAACTATAAAAAATATATGACAAATAATATATTTTTCATTTCTGGAAGTTCATCTTGGTTTCCTAGGGCTATTATCACAAGCCTGGTGGCTTAAAACAACAGAAATGTATTCTCTCACAGTTCTGGAGGTCAGTGTTTTGAAACAACGTGTCAACAGGGCTGTGCTGTCTCTGATGCCCCAGGAAAGGGTCCCTCTTTGCCTCTTTTAGCTTCTGGAGGCCCCTTACCTTGTGGCTGTGTTACTGAACTCAGGCTTGTCTCTTCAGTCCTCAAGAAGCCAAATACCGAGAGACAATTGTTAGGATTTGTCTGGGTCAAGGTACCTCTCCTCCGCTGTGAATACAATCACCACCCATGTCTGCATCAGCCCATGTTGGGCGGTGGGTTAAAAAAAGTACTAATGAACATTTTCACCATTTTTTGTGAATCATCTTGGTATGGAGGATTTTCTTTTTTCCAGTTTAGTAGGTCTGAGGTGAAAAAAAGACTGTATGTCCAACAACAGCCAACTGGCTGTCCTTGTGGATTCAAACCTCCTGTAGGGAATTGTCTTAGGGAAAATCCACTTTCCCTCCCTCTGCCCTTGTAAGGGACACACTCCAGGCAAATTGAGTGTCCTGTGGGATCTTAAAGGGAGAAACTACTTCATACCACCTTTTTTCCTCATGCTGTGGGGGCGCTGAGGCTCTTCCTCCCACCCCTGCCACTGCACTAGAACCCCTCTCCCTCCAGAGACTGGGGGGAGGGGGCACAGACCCAGGCATTCCCTGCCTGGGGCACCAGGACAGAAACCATAGAGGTCAGTGTGGATTCAGTTCCCTAAAAAGCTGACCCCCTCTTCTTCCTCCCTTGCCTGCAAAGTCACCCCTGGAAAGGAGGCAGGCTTTTCACAGTTTCATTTTCTTTTTGCTTTTAATTTGGTGCCCTTGTTGGAAGAATCTTTATCATGAGTAACAGGAAAGCCTCCCACTTATCCGATCATTGACAAAAGAATTCTAACTGGAAAATCGTAATTTAGAGACTCATTCCAGGGCCACTGTTCTTCAGAATCGAAAACATACATGACTTGGGCTATATTAAAATTAAAAAAGCATTTTATTCATGGTTACCTACCAGGTAATAGCTCTAGTGTTGCCAATCTGCCAAGATGAGTACCAGTGGACTTCTAGAAGGGACGGATATAGACCCCTCCCCCCACTTCACCGGCTCCCCCAGAACAGATTTAAAGCAACCAAACCAATTCTTCCTTGGGAAGAGAGTGGTACAGAGTCACAAATAAGCCATTCCCCACTCCTGCAGCATCCTACTGACCGCATAGTCCCAAAGAGCAAAGAATATGCCCAAAGAGCGGGGAAGGTGGGCTCGCAGGATGCATGCTCTTTTACTCACTCGGTCAAGAGGTTGGCTGCTGCGTCAGAGGCCAGTTTCCTGCTCTCAACAGAAAGTGAAAGCAAGCTGTGAGTAAGGAGTGGGGAGGGGTAGGGAAGTTTTACAGCTGCTGGAAAAATACCTACAGATCTTCACTGGGAGCAGCGGGCAGCCCGACTTTCCTAGCCGCACTGTCCCTTTCGCCCCAGGAAGACAGGGAGGGCAGGAACCCCGGGGACCTGGCTGCTGCCTGGATGTATAACATTGTCACCCAGCTCAGGCTCAACTGCTCATCCCTGAAGAAGCCAGTACTGAGAGATAAGTCTTGGGCAGAAGAAAAGTAGCTTTATGTTAAGCAAGCCGGCGGGCAGGGGAGAAGGTGGATCACTGTGCAAAAGAACCAACTTCCAACACCGCAAGGCTCAGCTGGAATTTATACAAGGAAGAAAACTGAAACGGCCGCAGACTGTGTGCCAGGGGTGCACTGTGCTTCTATTTTGGGAGACTTTACATTAACCCCAGGGCCGCCTTGCTGGATGAGAAGGTGAGTGTGGTCCTTACTTTGTTCAGATCAGCACATCAGTTCTAGGGGTCAGTGGTCGTATATTTTCTTGAGAAAAAAAACGGAGACACAAACAGAGCTTAACCGGCAAACCAAATCTGAACTCAGAACGTCAAATCCGGAGCTGTGTTTAAACTGTTTACAAGCCTTTGGTTGAAGAACAAGCAAGGTTACAACAGCGGCGACGTTGACCACCGGACCGTCACCATCACCATGAGCTGGTCCTCAGGCCTGGCCTCCAAGCCCATCATGGGTTTTTTCCTCCGCGTGGGGCAGCTGCTCTCCACCTGCGTGTCCTTCTCGCTGGGGGCCAGCCTGGGCATTTGGAAGGAGGGCATGGGTAACTGGTGCATGTTCGTCTGGTGTCTCTGCTTTGCCATGAGCCTCATCATCTCCATAGTGGAGTTATGTGGGCTGCTGTCCCGCCTCCCTTGCTCCTGGGATGGTTTTCTTCATGCTTATTCCTCCTACTTCGTCATCATCTGTATCGTGACTTCCTTCATCTTCGGCACCTCCTACATCCAGGTCTTTTCTCCAGGCCCCGCCCATCATCGCCACCGCCTTCTCCTGCGTGGCTGCTCTGCTTTATGCCATCAAAGTGGCCTGGGTCTGTGTCCGACCCGGCGACATGGTCTGCTTTGTGCCCACCTTCCCAGGTGTGCTCAGGAGGCTGGAGAACCATCTGGCCTGGGTCATCTTCGCCTTCATCAGCAACACTGACCTGTACCAGCACCAGCCGGCCCTGGTGTGGTGTGTGGCCGTGTACGCCATCTGCTTCGTCCTGGGGGCCGTGAACTTCCTCGTGAATGGGTGTGACTGTGACAACGACAAAACGCTGCTCCTCCCCGCCCCCCGTTTGCTGTGGGTGCAGACTGTGCTCTCCGTCCTCCTCTACGCGACCGCAGTGATCCTCTGGCCCCTCTACCAGTTCCATGAGAAGCTGGGGGGGCAGCCCCAGCGGTCCAGCGATATGAGCTGCAGTGATCAACTCACTACCTTTTTCTGCATCTGGGACGAGCGACTGGTTGTGGCCATCCTGACAGCCATCAACCTGCTGGTTTATGTGGCTGACATGATGTACTTGATCCTAGAGGCTTTTGTATGGACTGAGGCTCAGCGCAGGGACTCTGGATTTTTTTTTTCACCTGCAGTTTCTTCATCAACTTCTGATGTCCCTTGATGCCCTCTTTTAGACTCAGATACCTGGTGTTGGTGGGGGAGGGGAGTTGAGGGGAAAGTGGATGGAGCCACAGGTAGAAGGGAGATTTTTCGGAATATGGCCTTTTTGAGCATTTTGATTTTGAAACATGTAAGCAAATTGCTTTTTTAAGAAAACAAAATTAATGTTTGAAAAATATACCAAGTGGAAAGGAAGGATCAGGGGCGGGATCATTGGCCAGATGGTCTCCATATTCCCTGCAGCCTTGATGGACAAGCTGGGGAAGAGCTGAGAGATGCCCCGACAGGCTGTCTCCAAAAGCAGAGGGAAGGGAGGCGCCTTGGGTCCAGGGATCTGGATACAAGACAGGCTGCGATCTTGGACCCTTTGCTGCAACCCTTGCTTGCACCTGGACAGCACCAAATCAATTTCTATTGATTAAGGAGGCCAAGAACCCTGGTCTATAACATGGGGAGAAGGAGCTGTGGCCCCCAAGCCCACTTGTTGAGTGGCCAGGGCCAACTCCAGCCCTTTAGTACACACAATTGATGGAGAAGACCCCGGGTGCCCAGGCATCAGGCCCTTCTCTTGCTCCCTGCCTGGCCTGGCCTCCCTGCCTCCCAGAGCAGCAGCCAAAGACTGCTTCCTCAGCCAGCCAGCCAGAGCCTCCTGGCTGACACCAGGCTCAGACTGTGGCCGGAGCCTGGTGTAGAACAGAGCCCGGGTCCATTCTCTGACCCTGGAGCAGCTTCTTGGAAGGATCACAGAGTCAGCCTTCCTCTATCCACCTTTGAGTGGAGAAAAGAGGGTCTCTTCTCTCCTGCAGCCTCAGGCACCTGACTATCTGTCTTGGGGGCCAGTGTAGGTGGTCCATCCATGTGGCCCTTGTCTGTATGGCTGACTCCTATCCCAGGGTCCCTGCAGGGAGGCTGGTGGGCTGGGGGAAGGGCAAGGAGGCACCAATCAGACCCTGCCTAGCATCTTGACCCTCTCAGGATATTTCTGGCAAGCTTGCCAACAGCAGAAGGGGGTGCTCTTGTAGGACCTCTGGGTGGGGCTTCCTCCACTGAGAGCTGGCTGTGCAGCAGGCAGGGAGCCCACGCTTTGAGAAGCTCAGCCCGAGGGCCAGACGACTGTGCTGTGTAGCCACGGATGAGCCACTGGCCTAAGGGCTGAGCACCTCCAGGGGACTCCGGTCACTGGTCCAGCCTCACCCCTGCCATCTCCCTTGGCTACCTGTTCATGCAGAGAGAGGGCACAGCCCTGAAGGATATGTCCTAACAGCCCACCTCATGCATGAGGGGCTCCAGGTGAGGTTAAGAACTCAGGGAATTCAAATCCAAGTTCATATGACATCAAACTACTGTGCTTTTCACTCAACTTTACAGTGGCCATACCTGCCATTTGTACCACTGACCTTTGGGAACCTGGTCTGGGAGAGCAGGGAGCTGTAGCCTGACCTCTCAGGATTCTCTCCTGTCCAGGCTCTAGGGTTTAGGGTCATGGCTTCTACTGTTAACTATTTTCATGAACCTCGGAAGCTGCTGGGTGTGGCTGCCTGTCTGATTATGACTGGCCACCAGGGAGAGTGCTTGGACTATCTCTCCTCCAGGCTGACTTCCAGGCAGAACCAGCCTGATGGATACTCTGGCAGGAAATGTGAGGGGCTAGGTCTTTGACATGGTTAGGGGGCGGCTCCAGAGACCTCTCCAGTATTCTTGGGCTTCCCTAGTGGCTCAGATGATAAAGAATCTGCCTGCAATGCAGGAGAACTGGATTTGATCCCTGGGTTGGGAAGATCCCTTGGAGGAGGGCATGGCAACCCTCTCCACTATTCTGGCCTGGAGAATCCCATGGACAGAGGAGCCTGGTGGGCTGCAGTCCATGGGATCGCAAAGAGCTGAACATGACTGAAGCAACTTGACTCACTTTCCAGGGACCCTCTAGATGCCCTCACTCAGCCACTGAGCTGAGACTGGGAGGGGGCTGAGGCAGCGGTGCAGCCTGGCCTGGAAGGTGACCCCCAGGCTCCTTGACTCCCGGCCCAAGTTCCTTCCAGAGGGTCAGGCTTCCTAGAAAGAAGAGGAGCCAGGATTCCCAGAGGAAAAGCTTTCCTAAAGGAAATCTCTGACCTGACGTTCTGCTCCTGGCTCTGGGGTTTGCATGCCCCAGGGCAGGGAAAACCTGAGGAGGCCGCCCCCACTTCCTAGGTGGCCCCAAGGTGAGGGTCAAGACCCCAGAGGACAGTGTGTGCTGTGGCCCCACCCCTACCCTAGGCCCCTGCTTCCTGCACAGTCAGCTCTCAGTGGAGTCACGGGGAAGGAGAGGCTGATGCTCTAGAGAGACCCCAGCTTCAGTCAGCCCTCCTGACTCTGTGTCTCCCTCTGTGAGATGAGGCTCTCCTCCATCAAAGTGCTGAGAAGGGGACTGAGATCCCATAGACAGCGTGCCCAGCCCTGGGCTAGGGTAGGTGGGGACCCACAAATAGCACCGTCACCACGATCTTAATAAAGGAAGAGCTGCCTCTTCGGCTCAGCATCTCCTCTCCCTTTCCCTCCCTCCTCCTGCTCCTCCTCATCATCTGAGGGTCTCAGGTCCTCAGGACTTGGAGCCAAATCACATCTTCTCTGTGTGCCATGATCTGTGTGTGTTCTCATCTAGTCTGGTGGCTTTAAGACTCCACTCAATAGACAAATATCCTTGTGCACTGAGTGTGTGCCAGGCACTGTTCTAGGTCTGGACAGAGAGCAGAGAACCAAGAACTCTGTCCTCATAGAGCTGACACTCTAGTACAGAAGATGGACCATGTGCAACCAGTATACAGTATCAGGTCAGTGGATGATAAATGCCATGATGAAGGAAAAACTGGTGAGAAGAGTTATTGGAGTGTGTGGGTATGAGTGGCCAGGCTGCTCTTTTAGGTGAGTGGGCATGGTAGGCATTTATGAAGATATTGAATAAAGTGAATAGGCTGTATGATGAAAACTCTGGAATTCCTGCCTCTGAAGTTGATCTGTTGGGGTCCAGAGTCAAATCCAACTGCTTCCTGATCTCTCCCTCTGGATGTCTCAGGACTCCTCACACTCACCATGTCCAATCACTTCTCCTGAACCTCCGGACCACCCCCGCACACACACGCTGATCCTTCCTCATCTTTCCTGTCTCAATGGCACCACCTTCACAGACACTTTTCACAAAACACTCATGAATCCACCCACTCTTCCTCTTCTGTAGGGCTACCTGGTCCAGATCCATCCATCTGTCTCAGCTAGACACCTGCCATAAGCTTCTAACTGATTCCTGTTTCCATTCTTTCCCTCAAAGCCTGTTTTGGACTAAACTCAAACTAAGATACCTTTGGAAGCTTCTCTTCGGATGAAACAGAGACTCCAAAACATCACCTCCAAAGCCCTGCGAGCTCAGACCCCTTTCTACCTCTCCAGCCTCATCGTCTCTCTCTCCAGCCACTGAGAGCTTCTCCCAGTCCCTCTTTGTCATCTCAGGGACTTTCCCCTTACACGTCTCAAGTCCCCCAACCCTGATCTGAGACCAGAGCACAGCCTGGCACACAGTAGTCCTGTGCTCAGTCTATGCCACTCTAAGCCTCAGTTTCCTCAACCAGAAAATGGAGATAATAGCACCTGCTTTTAGACATGATTGCACCCTGTGGAGAATCTCCCTGGCAACTTTAGCAGAGAACAACTGTGCTAGAAGGATGCTGGGTAGCTTGGAGAATTATTATGGAGGGACCAGGCTCAGAACAGGAAGGAAGTGAGCTGGGCAGCCAGGGCACAGTCAAGGTCAGCTGGTCCAGGCACCACGGCCTTTGGAAGCACACACTAGATGCTGCTTCAGGCCCCGCAGAAGGAATTCTAATCTGACCTGTGTCTGCTTGTTACCTGCTCCCTACGTGTGTGTCCAGGCCCCACTTGTGGGGCAGGTCCAATATTTATCTGACCTTTTAAGTTTCTTATTAGGGTGAAGCCCAGTCTGTCACAAATACACAATGGGGACATCCTCAAATATAGTGGGGAGTTTAGGTTCTCAGTGGCTCCCCTCCCTGGAGATGTCCATCACACGAGGCCGTGGTGCTGTTAGGAGGATTAAATGAGATAGCACCAAATCCAGGAATTCTCAAACATTTCCACTAAAGGCTGAAGAAATGGAATATATCCTGGCCAGGAGATCCAGCCTGGAGCCTGAGGCGGTAAGCTCATGTTGTTGTTGTTGTTGTTCAATCGCTCAGTTGTGTCCAGTTCTTTGCTACTCCATGGACTGCAGCATGCCAGGCTTCCCTGTCCTCATGTTATATTAAAAAAAAAAAAAAAAGAACTGGCATTTTCGAGATGGCTCAGTGGTAAAGAATCTGCCTGCCAATGCAGAAGATGCAGGAGATACAGGTTTTATCCCTGGGTTGGAAGATCCCCTGGAGAAGGAAATGGCCACCCACTCGAGCGTTCTTGCCTGGAAAATCCCTTGGACAGAGGAGCCTGGCGGGCTACACTCCATGGGGTCACAAAGAGTTGGACATGACTGAACATGCACGTGCACATTTTTAATAATATACCCGTAACATATCATGCTTATTTCAAGACAAAATAAGGGCTTCCTACTAATGGACTGTGGGCTTCCCTGCCTTATTTGCTTAATGACTCAGAGCAGTGTCCTTTTGTGCATTATTTGAGCAACTTCTGGTTGACACCAAGAACAAAGCTTAAATTAAGTTTGTGGAGGAGAGGGAGGAGAAAGATGGGGTGCCAGATTCCCGTGGAAGTGAGAAGAGCAATGGAGGGATTTGGGACCCCTGCTAGAGTCTGCCAGGATCCAGAAACAGAATATTCTGGAAGTCTTCCTTCTCCCCACACCACCAGAAATAATCTCAAGCTCTTTTTTTTTTTTTTTAAAAAGGGATTTGCCTAAGGAGTGATCCCAGACTAGTAACAAGAGTGTAACCAGGGGCAGTCATCTGGGCTGATGGGCAGCTGGCCCCGGCTCAGCATGGACATGGATCACTGCGGTCACTGGGTGCCCTGAGGGATGGCGTGCTGCAGACAGCAGTGGACACCTGGGAGCACGAGGGGCAGGGGCTGCAAACGGAGCCAGGGGAGTGACTTCCCTTGGCAGTAGTGCTGAGAGGGTGTCATTGGCTTTAAGGCTGGTCAGGGCCAATGTAGGGAGGGGAAGAGATCTGAGGGACCCCCTCACCCTATGAGCAGCTTGGTGGCCCAGATGGGTGGTTTGGGGGAACTTTGTTCCCTGAGGAAGCTCACCCTCCTTCCAGGCAAAGCACTGGAGGGATTTATGGAAACAGATACTGGTTGGAGTGGGGGGTGAGGGGATGGGCTTGAACTAAGCTCCCCCACCCCCACCACTTCTGCATCCCTGGTCAGAAGCAGACCCAGAAAAGACCAACTGGGCAAACCGCACCAGCCCAGCCTGGCTCCAGAAGAGACCTCAGGTGACAGCTCACAGGTTCTGTCGGCTGAGAAAGGGGCCCTGAGGACTTGGGCTGCAGCGGGGCTGCTGTGGACACAACAGTTACAAGAGGTCGTATGTGTTGTGCTCACTGCAGGCCGAGCTCTGCTGTGGATTCTTGTGTTCCTCCCAGAGGCCCTGCACTGTGCACTCAGTGTCCCCATTTTCACAGGCACAGAGATGTTAGCTGGTCAAGATCGTACAGGTTTAGGTGGCAGAGCTGGATTTGAACCCAGTCATGTGGGTTCAGGACCTTAAAATCTGCTTGGATTTGCTTTGTACCTTAGACCCAAAGGGACAGAGTGGCCAATATTTTTTTCAGCACCAACAGACTCACTAGGTGACATTACCTCCATTTCATTCATCTTCAGGGCTATTATTATTATTATCCTCCTGTTATAGATGATGAGACTGAGGCTCAGAGTGAACATTATGTCATTTGCTCAAGGTCACACAGTTACTCTCTGTCAGAGCCCAGATTTGAATACAGGTCTGTCTCCCTGTGAAGCTCAGCAGGTAATAGAATATCAGTAAACACTGAGCCCCTTCCCTCTTCTCGTGAGTCCAGGAATCATCTCCTGGCTCCTGTCTGTCCTGCTCTGGCTGCAGTGCCCCCTTCTCAACCAGACCTCTTCCTGTTGACAAGCCAGCAGAACATGACAGAGAGGGTGCAGATACTAGGGAGGGACTGATTCGAGCTTTGCCTTAATCTCCTGGGCCCATCAGCCATCCTACAGAGATTTTTCCACAGGAGACAGCCACTCAGACAAGGATCACATGGACTGGCAGTCGATGCCTGGCCCCCAGGATGGGTACCTGTGGCCACTCTAGAGCAGAGTCCATTCTCTCTCCACTTAGAGGAGGACTGAGGAAGGCTGGGTCTGTAATTTTTCTAAGCTGGTCTAGAGCCAAAGAATGGGAACATCTGGGCTCCCAGTGCTGTTCTGGATGTGGCTCAGGACACAGTCTTGTGGGTAGGGGAATGCGTCAGCTAGAGTCATGCTGCATGGAGGAGGCTCTGGCTGACCAGCTCAGGATGGAGCCTCTGACCACAAGCCCCCAGGAGAGGGAGCCCAGGCCAGGCTGAGAGCAAGGAAAGGGCCTGAGGCTTGGGCACCGGGGATCTTCTCTATCAACTTTGTGTGCTAAAGGGCTGGGGGAGGCCCTGACCACACAGCTGTGGGCTTGGGGGCCACAGATCCCTCTCCCCAGACCCCAGAACCCAAGCCACCTCCATTCCCTCTGCCTTTGGAGACAGGCCTGTGGGGGCATCTCTCAGCTCCTCCCCCAGCCTGTCCATCAGGGCTGCAGGGAGCATGGAGACCATCTGGTCACCTATCCCTCCCCTGACCCCTTCTTCTTTACTTTGTATGTTTTTGAAAATTAAAATTTATTTTCTTAAAAAAGTAATATATTTTCAAAGTTTGAAACCAAAATGCTCTAAAAAGCCACACCCTGAGAGACGTCACTTCTACCTGAGTCTCCATCCACTCTGCCCTCAGCTCCTCGCCCCTCCAGGACCAGGTGACTGCTCCACTGGATTCACAGGAGCCCTTCCCTTGTTTCTTCTTTTTCACTCTGTTTAAGTATTTATTTATTTATTTTTGGCTGGACTGCGTCTTTTTTTTGCTGTGCTCCAGCTTTCTCTAGTCGCGGAGAACGGGCCGCTCTTCGTCGCAGGGCACTGGCTTCTCATTGCGGTGGCTCTTCCTGTTGCCGAGCATGGGCTCTAGGGGCACAGGTTTCAATGGTGGCAGCACAGGGGCTCATTCACTGGGGCTCACGGACCCTAGAGCTTGGGCTCAGGAGTTGTGGCGCACCAGGCGTAGTTTCTCCGAGGCATGTGGAATCTTCCCAGACCAGAATTTGAACCCATGTCCCCTGCAATGACAGGCGGATCCTTATCCACTGCATCAGCAGCGTAGCCTTGTCCTTCCCTTGCTTCTTGACGCAAATCAAGCATAAACAGATGTATTCAATTTTAGTTCTCTTTTTTATTACATAAAAAATAGCATGCTACATGTCAATCTGTATCTTACTATCTTTTTATTTTACTTAGAAATTTAACAACAGCTGTCAGTGATATGGAAGTAGAAGATGAGCTTTTAAAGGTAAACATTGAAATACGGAAAGCTATTATACCATGGGCATCACATTCTGTGACAAGCTGAAAATCTGTATGTTCCCTCATTAGACGTGTATGACAGGGTTTGGAACTGTTAAACCATTGAAGTTTCCATCAGACACAGTCCATCAGACACTCACTTGGCTGTTCTTAATGGGAAATATTGATGGAAAGCCACAAAGGTGGCTTTGTGTCACTGGAATGACATTCCATTTAATGCCATACCCAAACAGACGGAAGTGTGAGCTTTCCAAGGGGAGGCATACCCATTGGGCCGGAAGCAGGCAGGATTATAGTGTAGAACCTAACAACTCAGGAGAGAGTTCTACAGCCCAGTGACCCTAGGGAGGGGCTCAGTGGGTAAGTAATGTCATTGCTGCTTGTCGATGGATTCTGTGTTCCTCTTTTAACATCCTTCTAACCCTACCTACTCCCTGGAGAAAGAATACAAATTATGAAAGCAATGATGGAAGGAACGTATATCTCTGTTTGAGAATTTATGTAAGTAAAAATAAGGAGTGGAAAACAAAAGTCCTTGTGCAATGGCATGAAAAGTGGATTAGAGATCAGGGGAACAACTCTTTGGGTTTGGATAATGTGACCTCTATTTTGTCTTTAATGAGAGAATTGCCTTAAATGATGTCAAAGTCAGTCCTAAGTGTTTATTTCTGTGGATTAGTAATTGATTGTTAATTTTAAATGGGGAGAGGAATATAAGGGATAAAACAAAAGTAACTATGTAGGAATTGGGAGGTCCTTTTAAGAGATAAAAAATTGACCTAAAGTGATTGTGGTGACTGGTGATAACTTGACATCGCACCTACTGACTGACTCTTGAATCTGCCTCACCATGTCCTTTGACCAGCTAGTCATCACTATTCATTGTCTTGACCATCACAGACTTCCCATGGATCTTCCTTCCTATATTCTTACCATTCAGTTTTTTTCTACACCACCACTCCTACCGAATCCAGGCTCTTACTGCTCCCTGCATGAGAGGCCAATAAACTGAGATGAGGTTTTGGGGCAAAGAATAATGACTTTATTGGGAAAGTCAGAAGACCAAGAAGATAGTGGTAGTGTTCCAAAGAACCATCTTACCTGAGTTAGAACTCAGGCTTCTTTTATCAATACTAAAAGAAGAGGAGAAGGTGGCTGGTTTTTGTAAACTTTTTGGTACAGTAATCCTTTGTTTTTGTTTTTCCTTTTCTTATTTTTTAAATTATGAAAGTATGAGAATACATTTGTATGACACTAGGAAAATACAGAACAAAATTTATGTAGTTCCACTATATATTACTGGAGAAGGGGGCTGCCATCTATGGGATCACACAAAGTTGGACACGACTGAAGCTACTTAGCAGCAGCAGCAACTATATATTACACTTATTTCTTTAAGTAGATAAATTAAGATTTTTAGTTGGAGTTTCAATATCAAACTTTCAAAAATTAATAGAATGACTATCCAGAAAAGTAGAAGGGTATGCATGTGTGCAGGCTAAGTCGCTTTAGTCGTATCTTACTGTTTGCGACCCCATGGACTGTAGCCCACCAGGCTCCTCTGTCCATGGGATTCTCCAGGCAAGAATACCAGAGTGGATTGCCATGCCCTCCTTCAGGGGATCACCCCAACTCAGGGATCAAACCAGCATCTCCTGTGTCTCCTGCACTGGCAGGAGGATTCTTAGTAGACCTGAAAGCACCATGAATCAATTCAACATAATTAAGATTTATACAATTTTCACATAAAAGTAGGATACAAATTCTATTTGGGTTCTCATAGACTATAAACTAGGAGACACCAGAACATATCCAGGGACATAAAACAAGGTGCAAAAATTCCGTGGTCTAAAGATATTGAAATCATATGGAGCCTGTTCTCTTATTACTGTCGAATTACGTTAGAAATCAATATCAAAAGATTTTAATATACCCCCACATATTTTCAAGTGCAATGTGACATTTACCAAGAGAGATATTTGACTTAGCCATTGAAGACCTCAGTAAAGTGAGAAAACTGAAAAAAACGCAGAGGGTGATTGCAGAGAAGAAAGCATTTAATGAGAAATTATTCTCAAAATGAGAAATTAATATCAAAGGTATTTTTTAAAACCCAGGTATTTGGAAATTAAATGTCTACTTTTAAATGATGGGTGTAACTTGTTATTGCCTTGCTAATAGCAAGGCAAATTAGCAAATATTTGTAACAGAATAAAAATGAAAAAAGAATTTACCAGAATCTGTTGCATTCACCTGAAGCTGTTCAATGCAACTAAATACAATGTGTAATCTTGAATAAGGTATGAAAACAAATAATGGACACTAACATAAAATTTTGTGAAATTTGAATAAAATTTGTCCTTTAGTTAATAATACTATATCATTTGTTTATTTCCTGTTTTGTTTTTTATTTTTTTACAGCATAGTATTTCTCCATATTCTCAGAGTTGGATTAGAAGTTTCAAGCCTCGTTCAATTTTTAGAAAAACCACTAAGATAATAAACTTTTAGACTTTTAGCAGTAATACTAGATGCCAAAATACATGGAATTTTGTTGAAGTTTTGAGTGAATATAAGTTACAAATCTAGCATTCTATTCATATGAAGTAAAACAAGTGGAATCAAAATAATTTTTTAGCTAGGAAAAAGTTCATACATTTAAAAAAATAGTTATCACATTATACATACTATATATATATATATATATACACACACACACACACACACACACAGATATATATCTGTATACAAAAGCTTTTCCACTACTCTCAATAAAGGTTTGAGAAAGAACAACAACAACAAAGTGTTGGAGAAATTGGAAAACATAAACTAATTGAAATGAGAGTACCGCACAGGAAATAGAAAAAGTGAAACACACTAGATAAAAGTACAAGGTCATCATATAGTCCGATTGTTTTTAAACATGGCTGGTCATTAGAAACACATTTAGAGCTTTGGAGAAAAAAGCAATATGTCGGCATTTGTAGTTTTCAAAAAATTCCCAGATAATTTTGACATGCATCTGGATTTTTAAAAGTGATACAGATTTTTCTACTAAGTGGTGCTTTTAGTGACATAGAATTCTACTATTTTCTGTTGACCAATTATGATACAACGGTATTAAGTGAATAATAGTTACATAATGATAATAGTAAAAGAAGTTTATCAGTTTTCACAATCAATAGCCAAGCAAAAAACAAAGAAGATTACAATTGCCAGCCATAATGGAAATGTGATTAACCTAACAATATAAAAATAATTACATATAATTTTGGGGATAAGTAGTGTGATGTGGTAAGTAGAAGTGCATACATGCACAAGTTTTCATCTGCCCAGCCAGTCTATGTCTTTTGATTTGGTACATTTAATTCATTTAGATTTAAAGTAATTGTCATGGCTCCATGTGCAGATTGGAAAAGATTTTTCAGACATGAGGCAGAATGAAAGAAGAACAAAGTTTATTAGAGTGAGAAACTCTGTTAGAACAGTGGGCCAATACAAGGGAGAGCTAAACCCTTTCAAACAGGCTAGTAGCCAATTTTTATAGCATCAAAACAGAGAAAATTTCTACTGAAATGGTGGCATTAGGTGGTTGGTTAGGTTGCTATGGGGTAGGTAATACTCTGGGTATTTTTCTTAGTATGGGGTCAGAGAACTAGCCAGTTTAGATACAGAAGCTCATGGCAACAGTTGCTATGGGGCTTGGTCAGTTCCAGAGATTTTTATCCTGTGACCTTGGTACAGGGCTCCACACCTGTGGCCTTGGTATACAGCCCCACATCCCCCCTCTTTTTATTTATGGACCAAATCTTTAGCCCCTTAACACCCTGCTCATGAATAACTGTCTACCTATCCCTGTCTTGAGCCATGGGGACCCAGGTCATCGGGGAAAGGGCCGATGACTGCTCTGGCTTCTTCAAGCTGGACAGGGGTGTTGTGGGTTTCTGGGTCCCAGTGGCTGATCTCAGTTAGGGTACATTTACAGAGGAGATGAGAGTCCATGGAGTGATAAGACTTCTTGTTCCACTACTGTCTGGGTGTTGGCTTGGTGATATTCTTGTTGTACTACCAGTGGGAGACTTAGTTGTATTCTAGAAGAAAGAAACTTAACAAGAAGGTTAAGGATTTATGGCCCAAAGATTAATAGAAGTAGAAAAGCTGCCAAGAGGCTAGCCAGGAGAACCAGGACCAGATGTTGATCTGTGATGGTAGTGTTTCTCTAGGTACGAGAAGATGCAAGAATTTGAGCTCATGAAATTCTTTACCTGAAAATGCCTGACTATCTGAAGGCCTATTCTTCCAGTTTTTCCCAGAGCACAGAGTGCCTTATTTCTGATCTCCACCCTGAACTCCTTTCAGCGGGTGTCGAAGGTCAGCAGCTTGCAGTGGTCATGATTTAATTCTTTGTAGAGGCAAACGGCAAGTGCCAACTTCCAGTTGACAGAGCCCCTTCGGTGTCATAAATTTGACTTTTGTTTGGGGGCATTTCATGGCCATTGTGTCCCACGGTGCTAGGAATGCTCATTCCCAGTTCTGTCAAAGATTGCCGAGACAGGCCACTCACTGTGCTGTTACTGGACCAGGCCTCATAAGTAGCAAAAGTCTCTGGACCATACCTGTATTTCTAGCCTCTTGGTCCAGGAAAATATTCCCCCTTGTTGCTTCTTCCCATATCTAGAGTTACATTTTTACAATTCCTGATCACATATGGAACTACAAATCATCATTTTATCAGAGGCTCAGTCACATATTTGATAATGTAAGAAGCAATTTTCTGAAACAGGCAACATGGAAAATATAGCTAGCAATTATTAGTAAGATCATAAGCAAGAATTTAAGGCAAGAATTTCCTTTAGGTATAGCCCAGTATATCCCCAGGTCATCTGACCTAGTTTGGTAAATGATTATGTATACTAAGCCACTTCAGTTGTGTCCAACTTTTTTTGCGACCCTATGGACTATAGCCCACCAGGCTTCTCTGTCCATGGGATTCTCCAGGCAAGAATACTGGAGTGGGTTGCCAGGCCCTCCTCCAGTGGGTCTTCCTGACCCAGGGATTGAGCCCTCATTTCTTATGTCTCCTGCCTTGGCAGGTGGGTTCTTTACCAATAGTGCCACCTGGAAAGCCCCAAAGACTAAAGACTGGTGTTAATTTCCTTTTGTAGATCTTGGAGCATCTGATCTTTATTCAAAGACTGATTACTGAGATAAGCTTTAGAAACAAACTTAGAGTGTCCTCTTTAATAACTTAAACATTTTAGCAGTATAACATAAACAAGGAACTATCTCAGAAGTGAGTCAAAGTAAACACAGACTTTAATTAACAAAACTAAAACTTAATATTTAGTTAGACATAATGTGTGTGTGTGTGTGTGTGTGTGTGTGTGTGTGTGTGTGTGTGTTTGAGGGTATTAACCCTGCAGTCTGGGAAGGCTTTAACCCATCACATAAAAATGAGGTTTGTCAGGGAGCTGGGGAAAGCCAGGCGGCTGTCTTGGATTTCCCACAGCCCTGACTAACTTACAGCTATTGTTCACCCATTTTTAATTCCCCGATTTAGGAATAGACTATTGCCATGTTTAAAAACATCAGGATAGCAAAAGTCTGACAGTGAGGGGTTAATATTTTGAAGAAGCAGAATGAGCTTTATCTATATGCACCATAATCTTTGTAGATCATTGTGAAATAATGCTTTTTTACTTTACCAGAGTAAGAAAAGCTTTTAAAAACAAATATAAATCACATAAAGGTAAATAAATTCACGTAGTCTATTATCAAAAGCCACATTTCAAGAAAACTTTGTTTTATGAACAGAAAAAGAAAAAACAAAACTAAATTTCACTCTGGCACCAGTTTACTGTTAATCACAAAATTTGTTTATCTGGTTAAAACCTTGAAGAAGTAGCAGTATTCTTGCAAAGGCATCAGAGTGAAACCATAGAAGGCACATTTAGAATCAAATTGCAATTGACAAAGCAACTTGGTCATTGCTGTGACATGTAACACTTTAACATGACAACTAGAATTATAACTGACATTTTATCAGAGCATATTAGATTTTCATGAATTCTATGTAATTTCTAGGATACCTATATTAGTAACATCAAGCGGACAATATAACCTGAGAAGATTCATCACTCCTCTAATAATACTTCCCAAGTAATTTAACATGTCAAATGAACCCAAATACTTTAATGTCTCTTTGGGATGTCTCAGGGGCCCTCTGAAGCACTCCAAAATTAACTAGAGGTCCAAAGAACTTCATTAGAATTTAATTTTAGGAAGTTTTCCCAAAAATATCTAAAGAGTTTATAACAGTCAGATTGGATCATATAGGTCACTGAAACAATAATTATTTGCTTACCCAAAGTAACACAAGATTTCAAAGGTAAACACGGAACAGATCACTTTAGCGGTAAAGAAACTTAAAATCCATTATCAAAGGCAGTTCAACATATTAAGAAA
The DNA here is from genome assembly GCF_019923935.1 of Bubalus bubalis. Classification (NCBI taxonomy): domain Eukaryota; kingdom Metazoa; phylum Chordata; class Mammalia; order Artiodactyla; family Bovidae; genus Bubalus; species Bubalus bubalis. Next base: position 50,530,248 of record NC_059176.1, read on the forward strand.
ACTTGTATTACACATAAAACTCTTTTCTTGGGGTCCACTTTTCATAAACCTTTTTTTAAACCTATCACTTTGTTCATTTAGAAACAGCTACCTGTAAGTCAGACCTACTTTCTTTTCCCTTAATAAAATGAAATTTCATTCTTTATACCTTCTTTATTAAAAACATACATCCTACTTTCCTTAAACAACCATCAGCTGTCCTTTAGATTAGCATTCTGTAGATTTGTGAACATAAATACCTGTGATGATTTCTAAAAACATTTGTTTTCTTATAGAGAACATCTCAGGATGGCACCACACATATTCATTAATAGTTCAGAATCTCTAGTTTCTCTGTAAGAGGAAGTTAGTGCTCAGTAATTAATGTTTCAGAAACTTATTTTATTTGGAAATGACCTAGCTATTTAGTAAACTTCCATCACTTAGTTTAACAAACCCCTAGAAATTCAAGTTGCCTCAATCTGGAGAGACTATTTCAAACAACATTCCTAAAGCATAATTATTCTTAATAGAGTTTATTTAAAAGCTCATATCTTTTTCACATTTTCTTTCTTGAAGAGCTTTTTTGGACTCCAGTCACTTTCCTTGGTGACAAAAACTTATATCAAACCTGCTAAGTCACTTCAGTCATGTCCGACTCTGTGCGACCCCATAGACGGCAGTCCACCAGGCTCCCCCGTCCCTGGGATTCTCCAGGCAAGAGTACTGGAGTGGGGTGCCATCGCCTTCTCCAATGCATGAAAGTGAAAAGTGAAAGTGAAGTCGCTCAGTCGTGTCCGACTCTTAGCGACCCCATGGACTGCAGCCTACCAGGCTCCTCCATCCATGGGATTTTCCTGGCAAGAGTACTGGAGTGGGGTGCCATCGCCTTCTCCGATATCAAACCTAGGTATAATGAAAATGTTATGTTTAATATAAGTGACTCTTAGACATGTCTACATTAATTAGATCACCAAAACAAATATTAATACCAGATATTTAATACTGAATATTTCCTAGTTTATGTAAACCTGAAATTAATTTAGCTTAATTTCTCTTGTATTTAGAATTGTTTGATTTGTAAGTGCTTACTTTTCTTTAGGTCACTTAAACTAGAGCTCATTTACAACCTAACCTCAGCAATATTATCCAAAGACAAAGACATACACTGAGACATGCATAAATCCAGACAGACAGACATAGATCTCACAGTTATCTGCTTGAGATTTAAAATGTCTCTTTGCCTTCCGCCCCCAACCTTTTTTTCTTGGCTTGAAGTTTTAATTTGCTCAAAGTTGAAGCCTCAGGCAAAGTGGTCTATATATTTCACCCATATGATAAGAGTTAACTTCAAACTTTCTCCTAGGCATAATTTTGTTTAACAAGCTAGCTTTTTCATGCAAGAACCAGTTTTGTAATTTCAAAAGATTTCATTTTAACCAGTTTCCTCCAGAGTCTACTATCATGGCCATACTGTCTTTTTCCTTCTGTGGTCATAATCTCACAGCTAAATTTTAGAGAGTGCTCAAATTGACTCTGGTAACAGGGGCTGATTGACTGATAAAAGTTGTCCCAGCAGGAATTGCCCCTCTGGGGAAATGTGGTGTGGTCCTAGTTTGATCAGAAGAATTTGGAAGGGAAAAGGAACTTACAGGAGTGGGAGAAGCTTGGTCCCTCCCCACCCTGAGAGATAGAAGTTGGAAGGGGATTTTTTAGAATGTTGCTGCTGCTACTGCTATGTCACTTCAGTCGTGTCCGACTCTGTGCGACCCCATAGATGGCAGCCCACCAGGCTCCCCTGTCCCTGGGATTCTCCAGGCAAGAACACTGGAGTGGGTTGCCATTTCCTTCTCCAATGCATGAAAGTGAAAACTGAAAGTGAAGTCGCTCAGTCGTGTCTGACTCTTAGTGACCTCATGGACTGCAGCCTACCAGGCTCCTCTGTCCATGGGATTTTCCAGGCAAGAGTACTGGATTGGGGTGAGATGTTTTTGATCCTTCAGGATTTTGATTATGGGAGAAAGTCCTAGATCAAAGGGAACCTCAGAATCCTTTCTTTGTGTCCAACAATAGTGATCAAATGTGGATAGGAAAGGTCAAGTAAGGGTCATCTAGGAAATCTGATGGAGGGGTAGACAGTGGGGGGTGAGGGGATAGGATGGTCACAAAAGGACAGTGGCTTGAGTCCCTCAGATCTGGATTCTGATTAAGGGCCATGAAGGACTGAACAAAAGGGACCTCTGAAAACTTTCCCTGCTTTGGCTACAACCTAGTGTGCAATTCAGAGGCCATTTTTCATCCCCTAATTTGTACTAGGGCTAGGTCTTTTTGAGATTTTCAGGGTCAAATTTTTCCAGTTCCTGATAGTATAGTCAAGGGGTGAGTCTGAGAGAGGCTCTTGGGACCTACTAGAATCAGCTCTTAGCCTGCATGCCATAGAATGGGAGTTCTGAGAGTCACTGGCTGACAGAAAGGCATCCCTTTTGTCCCAGTGATCTCTCCATGTGGGTAACGGCACAAAATGGCCGACTGTCCCAACAGTCAGGTCTGATGGTGAGAGGTGACACCTGGGAATTGTGCAGCTAAGGCACCATGTGTTAGCTCTAAGAAACCTAGAAGACCTCTTAGAACTAAGACCAAAAGAGATGTTCTATTCATCATTTGGGATTGGAATGCAGAAGTAGGAAGCCAATAGATACCTGGAGTAACAGGCAAGTTTGGCCTTGGAGAACAAAATGAAGCGGGGCAGAGGCTAACTGAATTCGGCCAAGACAATGCACTGGTTATAACAAATATCCTTTGTCAACAATCCAAGAGATGACTTTACACATGGACATCACCAAATGGTCAATACTGAAATCAAATGGATTATATTCTTTGTAGCTGAAGATGAAGAGGCTGTATACAATCAGCAAAAACAAGACCTGGAGCTGACTGTGGCTCAGATCATCAACTTCTCATAGCAAAATTCAGGCTTAAACTAAAGAAAACAGGGAAACCACTAGGCCAGCCAGGTATGACTTAAATCAAATCCCCTATGAATATGCAGTGGAGATAATGAACAGATTCAAGGGATTAGACCTACTCAACAGTGTGCCTGAAGAACCATGGATGGAAGTTCATCATATTGTATAGGAAGCAGCAAACAAAACCATCCCAAAGAAAAGAAAAGCAAGAAGGCAAAGTGGTTATCTGAGAAGGCTTTACAAATAGCTGAAGAAAGAAGAGAAGTAAAAAGCAAGGGAGAAAGGGAAAGGTATATCCAACTAAATGCAGAGTCCCAAAGAACAGCTAGGAGAGACAAGAAGGGCTTCTTCAATGAACAATGAATAAAACTAGAAGAAAACAACAGCAAGGGGAAGATTAGAGATCTCTTCAGGAAAATTGGAAATATCAAGAGAATATTCTGCCCAAGTTCAGTCATTCAGTCATGTCCGACTCTCTGTGACCCTATGGACTGCAGCATGCCAGGCTTCCCCATCTATCACCATCTGCCAGAGCTTTCTCAAACTCATGTCCATCATGTCAGTGATGCCATCCAACCATTGCATCCTCTGTTGTCCCCTTTTCCTCCCACTTTCAGTCTTGCCCAGCATCAGGTTCTTTTCCAATGAGTCAGTTTTTCACATCAGGTGGCCAAAGTATTAAAATTTCAGCTTCAGCATCAGTCCCTCCAATGAAAATTCAGAACTGACTTCCTTTAGGATGGGCTTGTTAGACCTCCTTGCAGTCCAAGGGACTCTCAAGAGTCGTCTTCAACACCACAATTCAAAAGCATCACTTCTTTGGTGCTCAGCTTTCTTTATAGATCAACTCTCACATCCATACATGACTACTGGAAAAACCATAGCTTTGACTAGATGGACATTTGTTGGCAAAGTAATGTCTCTGCTTTTTAATATGCTGTCTAAGTTTGTCATAGCTTTTCTTCCAAGGCTTTTCTTTCTTCACCCAAAGATGAGCACAATAATGGATAGAAATGCTACAGAGCCTAGTAGACACTGAAGAGATCAAGAAGAGATGGAAAGAATATATGGAAGAACTGTACAAAAAGGATCGTAAGGAACTGGATTACTATGACGATGTGGTCAGTCACCCAGAGCCAGACATTCTGGAGAGTGAAGTCAAGTAGGCCTTCGGAAGCACTGCTGTTAATACAGCTAGTGGATGTGGTGGAATTCCAATAGAGCTATTCAAAACCCTGAAGGATGATGTCATCAAGGTGTTGCATTCAATATGTCAGCAAGTCTGGAAGACCCAGCAGTGGCCACAGGACTGGAAAAGGTCAATCCTCCTCTCAATTTCCAAGAAGAGTAGTACAAAAGAATGTGCTAACCATTGGACAGTTGCACTCATCTCCCATGCTAGTAAGGTCATGCTTAAAATCTTGCATGCTAGGCTTCAACACTATGCAAACCAAGAACTTCCAGATGTCCAAGCTGGGTTTAGAAAAGGAAGAGGAACCAGAGATCAAATTGCTAACATTCACTGGATCATAGAGAAAGCAAGGGAATTTCAGAAAAACATCTACTTCTGTTTCATTAACCATGCTAAAGCCTTTGACTGCATGAATCATAACAAACTGTGGAAAGCTCTTAAAGAGGTGAGACTAGCAGACCATCTTACCTGTCTTCTGGGAAACCTGTATGCAGGTCAAGAAGCAACAGTTAGAACCCTGTGTGGAACAATGATTGGTTTAAGATTGAGAAAGGAGTATGACAGGACTGTCTGCTGCCACCCTGTTTGTTTAGCCTATATGCTGAGTGCATCATGAGAAATGCTGGGCTGCATGAGTTACAAACTGGAATCAAGATAGGCAGGAGAAACATCAACAACCTCAGATATGAGGATGATATCATTCTCATGGCAGAAAGCGAAAAAGAACTAAAGAGCCTCTTGATGAGGGTGAAGGAGGAGAGTGCAAGAGACGACTTAATACTAAATATCAAAAAAACTAAGATCATGGCATTTGGCCTCACTACTTCATGGCAAATAGAAGGGGAAAATGTGGAAGTAGTAACAGATTTCCTCTTCTTGCGCTCTAAAATCACTGCGGATGATGACTGCAGCCATGAAATCAGAAGACAGCTGCTTTTTGGCAGGAAAGTGAAAGTGAAAATGAAGTCGCTCAGTCGTGTCCGACTCTTTTCGACCCCATGGACTGTAGCCTATCAGGCTCCTCTGTCCATGGGATTTTCCAGGCAAGAGTGCTGGAGTGGATTGCCATTTCCTTCTCCAGGGGATCTTCCTGACCCAGGAATTGAACCCAGGTCTCCATCATTGCAGGCAGACGCTTTATCGTCTGAGCCAGATTCAGAGATATGGCAGGAAAGCTATGACAAACTTAGACAGTGTGTGGAAAAGAAGAGACATTACTCTCCCAACAAAGGTCTGTATAGTCAAGGCTATGGTCTTCCCAGTGGTCATGTATGGTGGTGATATCTGGGCTATAAAGAAATCAGAATGCAAAAAAAAAAAAGAAATCAGAATGCCAAAGAATTGATGCCTTCAAACCATGGTGCTAGAGAAGACTCCTGAAAGCTCCATGGACAGCAAGGAGATCAAACCAGTCAATGTTAAGGGAGATCAACCCTAAATACTTATTGCAAGGACTGATGCTGAAGCTGAAGCTCCAGTATTTTGATCATCTGATGCTAACAGCTGACTCATTGGAAAAGTCCCTGAGGCAGGGAAAGATTGAGGGTAGAAGGAGAAGAGAGCATCAGAGGATGAGATGGCTGGATGGCATCACCGATGCAATGGACATGAACTGGGGCAAACTTCAGGAGATGGTGAGGGACAGGAGGCCTGACATGCTGCAGTCCATGGAGTTGCAAAGAGTCAGATATGACTGGGTGACTGAACAACAACAAGGAACCATGTGACATGGACAGGGAAAGACAGAGATCCCTGGGAGCAACTGGGTGACTCACCATTTGGTGAATCCCTGAAACATGGAAGGCACTCTTAGGTTGGCTCAGAGGCAACACTTAGGTACTTGTAAATCAATCCAGACTGAAAGGGAAAGAAGTGAAAGAGACAGGGAAGATAGGTGGAGGAATCTGCCTCACAATCCTATAGGGGAGGCAGTGGCCAGGGGTAGTGGACTGTGATTTGTTTGAACCAATATGTGCCTGATATGGTACACCGAAGTTGTCTTGCTCGGGGTGGATGCCCTTGTGGCCTTATCCATTCCATGACCCACCCACCCCCCACCCCCACCGCAACCCATTATCCTTTCACAGAAGCCTTCCAGTGACAAGTGCCCTAGTGGCTTTTAAGTGCCTGACCTGTGCCCGCACAATATTGATTGGCCTAGTCCTCAGTTGGAAAGTAGTAAATAAGAGAGACCCTCACTCCTTTGGATGGCAGCTACTGGGACAGATTGAGCAGTGGGGCCTTTGGAACACATCAGAGGGTAACCCTGGCCAGAGTTCCTCAGCTGCTTCCACAGTCACTTGCCTGTTCATAGAGGGTCCCTACGAGAAAGGAGAGGCAAGGAGGTGGGGAAGAGACTCCAAGTCCTTGTACAGGCCACCAAAATGTTGTGGTCCATGCATGGGTTGGAAAAGAATTTCCAGACATGAGGCAGATTGAACAGAGAATAAAGTTGATTAGAGTGGGAGACACTGTTAGAACAGTGGACTGGTTCAAGGGAGAGCTAAACTTTTTCACAGGCTAGCTGCCAATTTTTATAGCCTCAAGACGCAGAAAATTCCTACTGGAATAGTGATATTAGGTGATTGGTTAAGAAGCTATAGGGTCAGTATTTTACCTAATGTGGGATCAGGCAACTGGCTGGTTTGGATCCAGAGGCATGGCTTGGACCAAGCACATAGTGCTTGGTCAGTTCCAGAGATTTTTATCCTGTGACTTTGGTACAGAGCTCCACACCTGTGACCTTGGTATAGGGCTCCACAGTAATTATCAATACGTATGGTCCTATTACCATTTTTCTTAATTGTTTTGGATTTATTTTTTGTAGATCTTTCCCTTCTCTTGTGTTTCCTGCTTAGAGATGTTCCTTTAGCATTTATTGTAAAGCTAGTTTGGTGGTGCTGAATTCGCTGAACTTTTGCCTCTAAAGCTTTTGATTTCTCTGTAAAATCTGAATGAGAGTCTTTCTGCATAGAGTATTCTTGGTTGTAGTTTCTTCCCTTTCATCATTTTGAATATATCATGCCATACCTTTCTCTCTCTCTCTTTTTTGCCTTTCATATTTTCTTTGTACTTCTCTTCAATAGTGGCTTGACCCAACATCTTTCTGTCTGCTCTATACAATGAAAATACAAACTAAATGAGAATAGAAAAAATAAATAAAGCACTAACTTGTACGAATTACAAGTCTGTTCCAAAATATATTTACATTAAATAAAATACGCATTTCAGTAAGAGATCTACAGTGAATGACTCTGCATCCTGGGAAGCTTCATAACACCTAGGCAGGGCTGGCATTCGTGGGAGAAGCTAAGAGACTTCACACCAATCACAGTTTGTAGGAGGTTTCTGATGGCCAATCTGCGAGCTACACTGAGCACATCATGAGCATCACCTGTGCAGGGACTGACTGCGGGGGAGGAGAAGCAACTCTTACCTCGATGCTGAGTTCATTCTCATCAATAGCCTATTCAGTAAAGTTTCAAAAAAGTAAACATGTTAAGGTAAGCAGACAACTGTTAGAATCCCAGACACATTTTCTGGCTGTATTTATGCAGAACTCTCCAGCTACAATGGGTGGTCGTGAAGAGGTTCTTCTTCACGACAACATGGTCACAGGACTCAGATGACCCAACGGGACTGAGGGGAGCTGAGGACTGGGATACAAGTCCATTTTTGCTTTGAGACACTCTTCTCATGCACAGTCCATGGCCCTGCAGTCCTCTCCTCCTACCATCTGGCATGGCACTTAATGTAGTCTTCAGCTTTATTCTGGAAGTCCTCCTTGTCCCACAAATGATGTTCTACAGCTTCGATATTCAGTGGATCATCAAAATTCAACAGATCAATGAACAGTTTAATCCCCAAACAACATCCTTCAGTGTCCTCGTAGGGGCCCGGCCGGTGCCGTCAACTGGATGTTCTCTCAGTAAACTGAGACATATCTCTCCTGTCTCTGTATGTTGGGGTGCCAGATCCAGGTCATCCATTTCACTTTGGGAGGCACCATGTTGTATGCATTGGGGACTTCAGTTTCAAACTGAAATTTTCCACCCTGGTTGTAACCCTTCTCTGGGGTGACAGTTAGCTGAAAGCAATGAAGCTTGTTTGGATCAGGAAAATGCACTTTATACGTACAACGTAAATTAACTTCAAGTTCTGCAACCTCTTTAACAAGCAGCCTGTCTCTCACAGACACTAGCCGAGTGGAGTCAGTGGCTGTGGCTGACTCTTCAGCTTGCTTGCCAGCATCAACATCACTACTACCTTTATCCTGGGCACCCCGAGACAGGCAAGGCAAGCCCGGTGCCCAACACCAGCTGGCCAGCTGGCCATAGGCAGCAAGCCATGGCCCCTCACAGCCACATCAGCTCTGGCCATGTCATTCCCTTCTTGCTTGTAGAGTTTCTGTTGAGGAATCAGCTGATAACCTTATGGCAGTTCCCTTGTATTTTATTTGTCATTTTCCCCTTGTTGCTTTTAATATTTTATCTTTGTCTTTAATTTTCATGTTTGATTACTATGTGTCTTGATGTGTTCTCCTTGGGTTTATCCTGCCTAGAACACTCTGTGCTTCCTGGACTTGGCTGACTATTTCCTTTCCCATGTTAGGAAAGTTTCCAGCTATTATCTCTTCAAATATTTTCTCAAGTCCTTTCTCTCTTTCCTCTCCTCTGGGACCCCAAAATGTGAATGTTGGTGCATTTAATGTTATGCCAGAGGCCTGGAAAATCCCATGGATGGAGGAGCCTGATGGGCTGCAGTCCATGGGGTCACTAAGGGTCAGACACAACTGAGCGACTTCACTTTCAGTTTTCACTTTTATGCATTGGAGAAGGAAACGACAACCCACTCCAGTGTTCTTGCCTGGAGAATCCCAGGGACGGGGGAGCCTGGTGGGCTGCCGTCTATGGGGTCACACAGAGTCAGACACGACTGAAGCCACTTAGCAGCAGCAGCAGCAGAGGTCTCTTAGGCTGGCTTTATTTTTTTCATTCTTTTTTCTATATTCTGTTTTGTAGCAGTAATTTCCACCATTCTGTCTTCCAGGTCTCTTAACTGTTCCTCTGCTTCACTTATTCTGCTATTGATACCTTCTAGTGTAATGTTCGGAGAAGGCGATGGCACCCCACTCCAGTACTCTTGCCTGGAAAATCCCATGGATGGAGGAGCCTGGTGGGCTGCAGTCCATGGGGTCGCTAAGAGTCGGACATGACTGAGCGACTTCACTTTCACTTTTCAGTTTCATGCATTGGAGAAGGAAATGGCAACCCACTCCAGTGTTCTTGCCTGGAGAATCCCAGGGACGGGGGAGCTGGTGGGCTGCCGTCTATGGGGTCGCACAGAGTCGGACACGACTGAGTGACTTAGCAGCAGCAGCAGTGTAATGTTCATCTCTGTTTGTTCTTTAGTTCTTCTAGGTCTTTGGCAAACATTTCTTGCATCTTCTCCATTGGTTTTCTGAGATCCTGGATCCTCTTCACTATCATTATTCTGAATTCTTTTTCTGGAAGGTTGCGTATCTCTACTTCATTTAGTTGTTTTTCTGGGGTTTTATCTTGTCCTTTCTTATAGGACATAACCCTCTGCTTTTTCATTCTGATTAACTTTCTGTGATGTGGTTTTCATCCTAGCTGCTGTGGAATTGGTGTTCTTCTTGCTTCCTCTGTCTGCCCTCTGGTGGATGAGGCTAAGAGGATTGAGGAAGCTTCCTGATGGGAGGGACTGGTAGAGGGAAAAGCTGGGTCTTCTTCTGGTGGGCAGGGCCATGCTTAGCAAAACTTTGATCCACATATTTGTTGATGGGTGGGGTAGTGCTCTCCCTGTTAGTTGTTTGGTCTGAGGCAATCCAGCCCTTGGGTCTGTCAGCTCTATGGTAGGGCTAATGGTGACCTCCAAGAGGGTTTATGCCAAGGGGCACCTTCAAGGATTCCTGCTCCCATGCCCCTGTCCCCATGGCAAGCCACTGCCAAACCACCCTCCACGGAAGACCCTCCAACACTAAGAGGAGGTCTGGTTCAGTCTCTTGTGGTGTCACTGCTCCTTTCGCCTGGGTCATGGTGCATGCAAGATTTTGTTTGTGATCTCCAAAACCTCCTTTGTTTCCTCTAGTCCTTGGAAGTCCTATAATCAAATCCTGCTGGCCTTCAAAGTCAAATTCCTTGGGGATTCATAGTCCCTTTTTCAGATCCCCGGGCTGGGAACCCTGACATGGGACTCAGAACCTTCATAACAGTGGGAGAACTTCTTTAGTATTATTGTTCTCCAGTTTGTGGGTCACCCACCCAGCAGGTATGGGGTGTGATTTTATCACGATTGTGCCCCTTCTACCATGTCACTGCAGGTTCTTCCTTGTCTTTGGATTTGGGATATCCTTTTTTGGTGGGTTCTAACATCCTCCTGTTGATGGTTGTTCAACAGTTAGTTGCAATTTTCATGCTGTCAGAGGAGGAGATGAGCACACATCCTTCTACTCCGTCATCTTGAATCACCCAGCCTGTATCTTACTACTTTTTATGTCACATATCCTAGAGATATTTACTTATCATCGTTGGAAAAGATTCCCTCTTGCACTATGCCATGGTTTATTAACTTGCATCCTAAAGATGAACACCTGGGTTATTTCCAATATTTCCTGTCTTATTTTCAAGTGAGATCTACAGTGGGAGTTTCATTCATGCCAGGCTGCTCTAATCAGGACAAGGAAAATGGGAAGAGGTGGTCAGTACACAAGAGATAAGAAAACCAAGGATAACCAGAAAAGAGCAAAAAAACAGAAAATTTAGAGAAGATGAGAGAAGCAAAAAAAAAGAGGCAAAACAGGATGAGGGCAACCACACAAAACAGGAAGGAGACAGAACAGAAGGAGAAAAGGAAACAAAAAAGAGAGTGAGATGAATGGGGAAGGATGTGAGTAGGGAGAGAGAAGAGACAAGAAGACATCAGAGCTTGGTAAATCTGCATCCAGTAATCAGAGAGGCTCAGGAGTCCCCAGGCTAATCCTCAGTCCCTACAGAAAACTGGCGGGCCCAGTACACCAGGTCAGCCACGTATATCAGCAGGTTGAGGGCTGTCAGGACAGCCACAGCCAGTTCCTCATTCCAGGTGCAAATGTAATAGGTGAGCCCATTGATACAGTCCATATAATTGGATTGCTGAGGCTGCCCGCCAAACTTCTCATTGAACTGGTAGAGCAGCCAGAGGACCAGAGTGCTGACATAGAGGAGGACAGAGAGCAGGGTCAGCAAAAACTGGAAAATGGGGACAGTCACAGGCGGCCTGTATTTCCATTCAGCCAGCTTCCCCAGGATGGTCAGGGCTGCTGGGAAGAAGCAGATGGAGTACATGGCCACGCACCACTCCAGGGCTGGCTGGTGCAGGTACAGGGAGGTGTGGCTAAGGAATTCGAAGATGAGATAGGCCACAAAGGTCTCCAGCACTTTTAGTAGGCCTGGCATGGTGTGCACATAGCAGGGGATCTCACTGAGCTCATAGTACTGCCATGAGCAGGCCACTTCCATGGCATAAAATATAGAAGCAACACAGGAGAATGCAGTGGCCACGATGGCTCGGTCCCGGTAAGGGCCATAAGGCAGGAAATGGACATGAGTGGTGGCATAGATGATGAAGGCCGAGAGGCAGAGGAGGGCAGCGTAGCAGGTGTAGATGATGGGTAAGTTGTACCAGAAGAAAGGAAAGTGGGACTGGAGCTTACACAGCTCTACAATGGAGATGATGAGAGTCATGGCAAAACATAAGCACCACATGGACATGGACCAGTTACCTACGGCCCCCCTCAGGATGCCCATGTCGACCACGAGGGAGAAGGCCATGCAGGTACAGAAGAGCTGCGGCAGGCGGAGGAGGCAACACATAACGTCCAAGGCACCTTGTCTCGAGATGTCACCCTGAAGAACATGGTGTGATGGTCAAGCAGGTCATAGTCACCAACACGGCGGTGGTCTTCCCTGAGGACCCATCAGAGAAAGATCCGGCTCTGGAGGTGAATTAAATCAGATTCCTGGAAAAGGCTCAGAGTCCTGTGATGGCTGAGGCCCAGGATCTGTGGAGTTAGAACCAGTGGCTCAGACGCCTGGGATACCAGAACAACCGCTCCAGAATTACATTCCCCACCCATCACCCTTGACATTGTCAGGAGACCTGTGTTATCCCAAACCTTCTACTGGGTTAGGTCTGACCACAAACCATTAACGTTTTGGACCTCTTGTGCTGCATGCCATTATCTATGGGGGCCCAAGGTAAAATGGTCCTTATATACAATCTGAAAATTTCAAGTCTCTCCAAATTGAAAAAGATTAAAAAAAAAATTATTTGGTAAGCAAATTTGATCAAAATGAACATGGGACAATTTATGGTCATTATTTACATCATTTACTGTTAATGTTCCAAACTGCAGTGCTGAAACACTAATGTGTTTCATTAGAAGGTGCTTTCAGACTCTGGGGTGATGCTATGTTCTATAGAGAACTATCTGGTCATCTGTCTGAAGCTGAAAAATTATGAGCTCTAGAGAATATCTGAGCCCATAGATAAAGATAAAGGACTGTGGATTCTACTGCTACTCCCATGTATCGATGAGAGTTAGCTGAGACACTCAGGTACCTTCCCCAAGGTCAAAGGTTAGGCGTGAGAACCCAGATAAAAACACCAAAGCCATGGTTTGAGCACTTTGCTCTACAACCCACATGTCATCAGGACCGTGGGCGGGAGCCCAGGACCAAAGCTCGGGGCTTTGAGACCTGACACACCTTTGGAGCCATGGCCTCCTTCCACAGCAACTTGGAGACACACGTGCCCTGGACCTATCCTCCCTACAGCCATCACTTGAAGGAGCTGCCATCTGAGGGGACACAGCCTCACCTGGAGGAGGGCAGCTTCAGAAGTGAACAGGGAGGAGCCATGGGGTGAGAGCAAGACCATGGGGACAAGATGATGTGGGAAGTAAGGACTGTTCTGAATCCCCTCTCCCAATTTTGCCATCACATGTGACCCTTGCCTACTGGGGAGGGGAGACTTCAACCCAGCATGACTCCAAGGTGGGGCATCATGGAGGAAACACAGAATAAATTAACATAATGTTTGGCTCTGAAGCTCCAAAGCTGCCATCCAGATGGGAGTCTGGAAAGATTTAGGAGTAGTCCTACCTGTGAGGATTCTCCTGGCCTGGGAGACTGATTAGCAGCTTCCAAGCTGAGAAGAAGGGATTAGAAATGAACAAGCATGCTGTGTTTGATGCTGATGGGGGCCTTTCAGGGTATCCAGGGAGGGGATGGGAATGGATGGATGATCACCTTCTTTAAAGGGCAGGAGCTGAAAGAGGAGGCCCCTGCTGGACCCCTGGGAGGAGACAACCCTGAGGATGCTCCCGGGTCTAGGGTGGAGGCGGGGTGGGGGGAGGGGCGCAGAGTGGAGGTGACTGGGGGGAGCCCAGGGCCCCAGTGGCCCTGAGGCAGCCCAGTAGGGGTCCTCTGACCCAGAAGGGATGCAGGCATGGAGCCAACCTTCCCATGGAGGAGGGGCCTTGACTGGAACTGAGACAGGAGAACAGGGGCCTGAAGGGGTTTCAGGGCTGTGACAGGGACACGTGGCCAGAGTCGCAGGGCCCCTGGAGACCATGGAATTGCCCGGGTCACCTGTCCAAGGCAGTCCCGCCAGCCAGGGCTGCAGTCCTGCTCACACAGGGCCTCCTCCAGGGTCCAGTGTTGGGGGAGTGAGGCCCCTCCCAGCCCGCCCCCTCCTCAGGGACAGCTACCCTGTTTCCAAGGGACTTTTTGCTGAGAGGCCCCCAGGGCGGAAGGCAAGCACCCTGAGCCCCAGCCAGCTTCTTGCCATCAGGAGATTATTATATCACCTTTGCTGATAATAAACTCTGGGACAAGCTAAGGCTGGAAAGAGAAACACAGAGCAAACGTGAGAACCTCCCTGGACTCACAAAGCTCCTTGAGACCCAATTGCCAGTGGAGCCCTGGAGCCTGCTGGCCTCCCAGTGGGCACTGCCGGGGTGGGGAGGGGCACTGGGGTGAGGAAGGCAGGGGGTGTCATGCTGCCTACCCCCAATTTGGTCCCCACCTAATTCCGAGAACTCATCTACAATTCCACCTAGGACTACAAGAGATCTTTGGATCCTTTTAATGCTACAAAGGGAGGGTTGGAGAAGCAGAGGTGTGGGGATTCCAGCTGGGTGACCCTGGGTAAGGCCTGTGACCTCTCCAAGCCTTGGTTTCCCCCACTTGAAAAGTAGGAAGTTTGTTTGAGTCTCCCCAGCAACCCCTCCTCCAGTAAAGCATCTGCCTACAATGTGGGAGACCTGGGTTCAATCCCTGGGTTGGGAATATCTCCTGGAGAAGGAACTGGCAACCCACTCCAGTATTCTTGCCTGGAAAATCCCATGGACGGAGGAACCTGGTGGGCTACAGTCCATGGGGTGGCAGAGTCGGACACAACTGAGTGACTTCACTTTCACTTTCCCCAGCAACCCGTGCTCCACTGTAATCTGTGAGTGTGGACATGGTGCCCCCATCAGAACACAGCCTAGATATGGCTGAGTCCTGCCTGCCCAGCAGCCAGGTGTGTGGACTGGAAGACAGTGAGCCAGAAAGGTCATGGCCTGGACAAAGGAAGAAGAAGGAGGTGAGATGGATACTTGGTTACAGGGAGAGGTGGGGCCTGGAGGAGATACTTTAGAGGTGGAAAATACTAGGGAAGTTACTCATCAGAGCCTCAGTCTCCCCATCTTTGCAATATAATTAATCCCAGCTTTGTGTCAATTAATGAATAAAAGCATGTGAAGGACCCATCAGAGGGCCTGGAACATGGCACACTCAATCCATGCCCGCTACCTGTCCCCCTCCCCCTCACAGAGGACCAGAAGGCCCTGGCCCCACTCTGGACATCAACACATGCAAGCTTGATTTGTTGCAGATCAGGGGCTGCAAACCTGTTTGTACTACAGGTGGTCCAGGGAT
Organism: Bubalus bubalis; assembly: GCF_019923935.1. Lineage (NCBI taxonomy): Eukaryota > Metazoa > Chordata > Mammalia > Artiodactyla > Bovidae > Bubalus > Bubalus bubalis. Next base: position 50,545,370 of record NC_059176.1, read on the forward strand.
GTGTTTGGTGTTTCGTCACAGTGTTTTCAGGAAGAGATGGTGTAGAATCAGTATCATTTCTTTCCTAAGTGTTGGTGGCTGCAGTGTTTTAATTTCACATGAAAATCCAGATTCCCAGCTCCTTTTGAAGCCTCAGGAGATCTGGTGTCACTGGGCTATGTGTCCTCAGGATGGGGGGCCAGTGAATGGAGCTGAGCAGCTGCTATGTGCTTTATGTTATTTTCCATTTTCATCTTTGTGTAATTTTCTATATTTTCTTATTCTCAAGTATAATTGACATAAAGCAAGACTATGAGTGTCTCACATGTGCCCAGTTTCTCCTTCTTGGTATGGCCAGGCTTCCTGCTTCCTCACAGGAGTGTCCACCCCTCTATCCAGGGAGCATCCGTGTCCTCAACTGCATGTACAACCTTCAACAAATTTCACATGCTCTGATGTCATATGTAGACAGGGAGCCCAGGCCAAGCAGGGAGCAAGGGAAGGGCCTGAGGCTTGGGCACCAGGGGTCTTCTCCATCAACTGTGTAGTAAGGGGCTGGGGGAGTCCTGGTCACAGCAGGTGGACTTGGGGACCACAGCTCCCCTTCCCCAGATCCCTGGATCCAAGATGCCTCCCTTCCCTCTGCCTTTGGAGACAGGCCTGTGAGGGCATCTCTCAGCTCCTCCCCCAGGCTTTCTCCTTGGGAATCAGACCCACATGAGACTGTGGAACCATGGTGTACTCTGGGTCTGCCTTTCTCTTCACTCTGGGCTTCTGTTTCATCTTCCCCTGCTTATGGTCAGCCCCTTTGTATACCCTTCAGAAAGGACTTTGCATTTCCTAAAGGAACAAAGCTCCCCAAACAGGGCAAGACCACTTGGGCTGCTGATTTGGACCCTGAAGAAGTGAATAGTCAAGAATGTGCAGGAACAAGGGAGTTTGGGAGACCTCAAAATGTGGGGCCACCTGGAAGTAGTTTGTGTTTTTGACAAGAATCACTGGAGAGTTGGACCCCTGGGAAGTGACTGAGGAAACTCATGTTATGAGAAACATGGTCCCCACCAAACAGAGGTCACTGGGAAGGAGGGTCTGTGTAATCAGGAGGGATGTGACCAATAAACAGGACACAGCAGCCAAGAAGAAACAAGCAGAGAGGGTGGACAGAGGAGAGGGAGCCGGCTGCCATCTCCATGTCTGAGTCTCCAGGACTGGCAAGTCCAGAGGCCCCGGGAAGAGGAGGGGAAGGACCCCCTCTGCTGCCGCTCAGTCCTGTGCTGGGATGAAGCCTGTGATCTTCATCCAGTGGCCCCGGGAAGAGGAGGGCTGGGAGGGACCAGGGGTCCTGGCACCCTTCCCCTCTATAGCAGATGAGGAAACTGACTCAGCAGCAGTGAGTGCCCTCCTCGGGGGGACGGGGCAGGTTTGTGCAGAACGAGGGTGGAGGGGGCAGAATCCCAGCCTGGAGGATGCTTCCGCCACACTTGTCACAAGCAGCATGCAGCCGTGGACAGACAGCCGGCCTGGGGACAGAACACCTGGGTCCTGACTCTGACTCTGCCACATGCAGGGTGACTCCGGACAAGTGCTGCCCCTCCCTGGGGTCCAGCTGCTCCTCCCCTATGACGAGAGGATTGAACTAAGCAGAGGACCTTTACACTCTCTTTTGAGATCCATAGTGAGGGGACTGGACCTTGTCTTGGATTTGTGAGAAATGACCCTTCACCTCCCAACAGGAGGGATGGGGTAGCCGCCCTCATGAACCAGGAGGTTTGGACAGTGGGCCCCTCCGGTGAGCCAACCCTGGGCAATTTCTGTACTAAAGCACAGAAGCATCGCCATCTTCTGGGACGCGAGCTCCCAGGGTTGTGTTCTGTGTTATTGAGGAAAATAGTAGAATATGAGATTCTTCCACCCAGACTTGTGGAGGTCAATGCATATTTGCTTTTGTCAGTGAAAAAATTAATCAATAGTCAAGTTAGAAAGAAAAGGAAAATTTTATTTAAAGTAGCCTGAGGAGTAAAGCTGCTGAAACAGTCTCTCAGGAAGCTCTGAGAACTGTTGAGAAGAGTACGGCGGGAGCAGTAGGGATGTGGCTTAGAGGAAGGGAGACACACGACCAAGCACACACCTTGTTACAGGTTACTGCTCTTCCAGGACAACAGCCATCTTGCTTAATGGTTTTAGTGCTTTTCTAAATATGGGATGAGATGGCTGGATGGCATCACCGACTCAATGGACATGAGTTTGAGTAAACTCTGGGAGTTAGTGATGGACAGGGAGGCCTGGCATGCTGCAGTCCATGGGGTCGCAAAGAGTTGGACACGACTGAGCGACTGAACTGAACTGAACTGAATACGGGGAGATGCAAAAATGTGTTACTGAAAATTCCTCTTGACATATCTATCTGAGGGCTGGTTCTCCCAGTTTTCCCAGAGCACAGAATGCTTCGTCCTGATTTTGGCTTTGAATTCTTTTCAGGGTGGATTGTATGTCAGCAACCACAGTGGCTAATGGCTTCGTGCTGGGTGGTGGGCAACATTCTTTATTACAGTCCCCTCCATTTCTGTCTTAATTTCAACCAAAGTTTGGGAGACATTTTGGACCAGTCTGTCCCAGGGTGCTAAGAATGTTCATTCCCAGGTCATCGAAGGATTTCTTTGATAAACCACTCAAGTGCTGTTACTCTAGTTCTCTTGATAGTGAACAAAAGCATTTGGACCACCTATCTTTCTAGTCTATCAGGTTCCAGAAAATGGTTTCCGCTTTCTGCTTCTTCCCATATCTATTGTCACACTATTACAGTCAAGGATCTTATAGAACTATATATCAGGTCAATTGTTTCAAGTAGTCTAGGCACCATTATTTTTTAACCACAAGGTTGATAACACATTTGTTAATGCAAGAAACAAAACTCTTGTAAAATAGGCAGAAAATAGCTAGGGACATTAATCATGTAACAAGTAAGCAGTGTTATCTTCTAGTTACATGGCTGAGACCAGAGGAATAAAGTTATCTCTGTGGCTGAGCAGGTATTTCTGCCGTTGGGGTGGGCTGGTTAATACAGATGCACAATGCACATTAGAGGGGAGTGCAGTGCAAAGTGCAAGTCACTCAGTCATGTCTGACTCTTTGCGACCCCATGGACTACACAGTCCATGGAATTCTCCCAGAATACTGCAGTGAGTAGCCGTTCCATTCTCCAGGGGATCTTCCCAACCCAGGGATCAAACCCAGGTCTCTTGCATTGCAGGCAGGTTCTTTACCAGCTGAGCCACAAGGGAAGTCCCTAGAAAGAAAGTTTTCCCTGACTGGGAGTCGAACCCTGGCTGCGGTGGAGAAAGCACTGAATCCTAGCCACTAGACCACCAGGGAGGGAGGAACCCAAATGGGCAGAGAAAAATTTTTATGTTTATATTTTTCTTATCCTAGCCTAAAATTATGAATTTTACTTCATCGTTTCTTAAGATTTTCCTGCCATGGGGACCCCGTCCTGGGAGCCCTCCCCCTCCACTCAACCTGCCACTGGATGAAGATCATAGGCTTCATCCCAGCACAGGACTGAGTGGCAGCAGTGGGGGTCCTTCCCCTCCCCTCCCCGCCCCCCCAGCTCTGCTTGCTTGGCTTGACACTAGATGCTGGGCTCTGAGGCTCTGCGGTTGAGAGCAAGAGAGGAAGAAGGCTTGTGATGCCATCCAAGCCACCAGTTACTGTAAAGGGCTGCCGGTCTCAATGCAGGCGAGCACACACGCACACACAAATACACACACTGAGCGTGCACATGGGTGCACATTTTAAAGAGAAGCATCCAGGTGCTGTCATGGCCCCTTTAAGAGTTAGGGGGACAGGATGTTGGCACTGGGGTGGGGCCCAACCTCTTGTGGGCCCACCCCTTAGGCCACACCCCCAGTGTCTGGTCCAGGTATGGGCAGAGAGTCCCAGAAACCTAGGTTTGCCTGAGGATGGAAATTGGCTAGGACACTTCTGAGCTCTAGGCAAATTTGGGAAAATTACAGTGTGTGAATTTTGGTTTTGCGAAGGTGAGGAGGAGAGGAGGGCATGGGGGCGGTGTTTATTTTCTTTTGTCTTTATGTGTATACTCAGTCACTGTTGTGCCCAACTCTTTGTGGCTCCATGGACTATAGCCTGCCAGGCTCCTCTGTCCATGGGATTTCCCAGGCAAAAATACTGGAGTGGATTGCCGTTTCCTCCTCCAGGGGATCTTCCCAACAAAGGGATCGAACCTGCATCTCTTGCATCTTCTGCATTGGCAGGCAAATTCTTTATCACTGCACCACCTGGGAACCACCTGGGAAGCTTTTTAATATTGAAATTATAAGGGCTTTATGAACATAGGCAAGGAACAAGGCTATTCTCTACGATTGACAGCAGGGACTGATGGGAACCAGAAGGTCCAAGGAATTTTTTGAAAATTATATATATTTGTAGAGATTATATTATGTCTGAGTCCGAGAGAAACAGGAAGAAGCAGAAGAAAGCAATTGGCACAAGAAGCATGTGTGTGTCCCCTTATGGTCAACTAACGCATCTCCCTTGACTATGAAAGCAGCAATCCCACCACCCCCATCCACCTGCCCAAGAAAATTAGAAAATTCCCCTTTAAGAATAGGGTCCCCCAGTAATTTTTGACCTCCTGACTAGAAAAAAAAAAGAAAAGAAAATGAGAACACCCAGGCTAACATCCCTTTAAGGCTGCAGGGCCACACTCTTCTCCCTGCAGAGGCAGGACCTGGTGTTTTGATCACTGAGGCAGGAGGCCCACATCACTGCCCCTCATCAACACTGCAGACAGGTGTCTTCAAGACGCTGGCTTCTTTAGTAGCTCCTTTTTAAATTCTCCTGACAGTAGTTGGCATGGAAGTCATCTCAACTTCCTCTAAGATGCTATCTAGGCCAGGAATCCCCAATTTTTGGGCCACGGACAGGTACTGGTCTGTGACCTGTTAGGAACCTGACTGCACAGCAGGAAGTGAGCAACGGGCATGACCTAAACCATCCCCCCGCCCTACCCCAGGGAGAAATGGAAAATTTTTGTTCCAAAAAACTGATCCCTGATGCCAAAAATGTTGGACTCCGTTGTTCTTGGCAGTGTGTTTTAGTAAGCCTACAAAAATTCTGGAGACAATCTTAAGTGGGGCTGAGCACCAGGTGGGGCCCAGGAATTCAGGGTCTCTGCTTTAGACTCCCACTCACTGGGAATTATTGACCTCCAGAGATTTATTCTTTAAATAGATGAGAGGCACACTGTACACTCTCCCCTACTGGGAGAAAGTGGGCCCAATGACTAGCTACTTATCCCACCCCCAACACACATACCAACTATGGCATCGAAAGGGGGACAGACACGCTTTGGCAACGAGGCCCCTCCAGAGGCCCAGGGTGTGAACAGCTGCACAGAGGGCTGTGTGCTGTGGAGTCAGCACCTTAGGAGGTGGGAGGGGTGGTGGGCAGAGAAGGAAGGAGTCTCAGGCCCAGATGGATCAGAAGAAGGAAAATGGGGAGAGGTGGTCAGGACACAGGAGACGAGAAAAGCAAGGATGATCAGAAAAGGGACAAAAAGCAGAAAATGTAGAAAAGATGAGAAAAGCAAGAGAAAGAGGCAAAACAGAGTGTGGGGAACCACACTAAGCAGGAAGGAGACGGAGCAGAAGGAGGGAAGGAAACAGTAAAGATGAATGGGGAAGGATGTGAGGAGGGAGAGAGGGGAGCCAGGAAGAGGATGTCAGAGGATTGCAGAACTTGGTAAGAAGATGGAATCCAGAGGCCCTGGGCAGAGCTCAGTACCTGAGAAAAATGAAGTGGATCCAGTATGCCATGTCAGCCACATAAAGCAGCAGGTTGATGGCTGTCAAGATGGCCACAGTCAGTTTTTGGTCCCAGATGCATAGTGTGGAGGGAAGCTCATCACTGCAGCTCACATCACTGGACCGCTGGGGCTGCCCGCCGAACTCCTGATTGAACTGGTAGAGTGGCCAGAGGACCAGGGCACTGGCATAAAGGAGGACGGAGAGCATGGTCTGCCCCAACAGGAAGCGAGGGAAGAAGGTGTGTAGTCTGTTCTCAAATTTGACCAGCTTCAGCAGCATGGCCACGGACCCCAGCGTGAAGCAGATGGAGTACACGGCCACGCACCACACCAGGGCCGGCTGGTGCTGGTGCAGGTAGGTGTTGCTGATGAAGGCGAAGATGATGCAGGCCACCGATGTCTCCAGCAGCTTGAACAGGCCATGAATGGTAGCAAAATAGAAGTGGTCTCACCCAGGAATAGTAGCCAGAGAAAGGCCCCTTCCAAGGCATAAAGCACACACGCGATCCAGGAGAAGGCAGTGGCCTGGTCCCAGAAGGGGCCACGAGGCAAGAACTGGATGTAGGTGATGGCATACATGATGGAGGCTGAGAGGCAGAAAACGGTGGCGAGGCAGGCATAGGTGAAGAGAAAGCTCTTCCCAGAAAAGGGGAGACTGGGCTGGTACTCGCCTAATTGGACTATGAAGGTGATGAGGGTGATGACAAAGCAGAAGCACCAGATGAACATGGACCAGTGACTTACAGCCCCCATTCCAGTGCCCAAGCTGGCCACCAGTGAGAAAGCCGCGCACGTGGAGAACAGCTGCAGCAGGCGGTAGACGCATAACCGGACTCTATCAGTGTCCATGTCTGGTACACCACGTGGAGGTCCTGATGGTTGTTCAGGTCACGGTCACTGGTATGGCAGTGATCTTCACTTAGAGTCCACTGAGAAAGATCCAGGTTCCGAGGCAGATTAAATCAGATGCCAGGGAAAGGCTCAGGGCCCTGTGATGGCTGAGGCTCAGGATCTGTGGAGTTGGAACCAATGGCCCAGACACTCGGGTAACAGCACAGACGCTCCAGAAGGATTCTCCCCACCCATCACCCTTGGCCTTGTCACGAGACTTGTCTCATCTCACAGCTGGGTTGGGCCTGGCCTCAAACCATGAACATGTTTTAATCTCTTTGTGCTGTGTGCCATTATCTACAGAGACACAGGGGAGGGTGGCCCGTATCTGCAATCCCAATGCTTCAAGGATCTGAAAAAAAAGATAATGTTTTAAAAATATTTTGGGGTAGAAAATTTTACTAAAAGAGACATGAGACTATTTGCAGTCTATATTTATTTCACTTAGTGTGAATTTCTAAAGTTCTTTTGCAGAAACAATCAAGTATTTGACTACAAGGTGTTTTCAGACCCCAGTAGGGTGTCATGTCACGGGGAGCAGATACACCATTTCAGCTGTTGGAGGCTGAAAACTTCTAAATTCCGGAGCATATCTGAACCAAAGGTTTTCAGAAAAGGGATTGTGGATTGTCCTGCTGATCCCATTTTACAGATGAGAAAGTCCAGTCAAGTGCCTTGTTTAAGGTCAAAAAGTGCAGAGTGGGAACCCAGGTAAAAATGCTAAAGCTGTGAATTTGAACCCTTGGCTCTACAGCCCACACAACAGCAGGGCCCAGGGGCGGGAGCCCAGGACCAAAACTTGGGGCTTTGGGACCCAGGACACACCTTCAGGGCCACGGCCTCCTTCCACAGCATCTGAAGACACACGTGTCCCAGCCTGTCCTCCCTGCAGCCATCACGAGAAGGAGCTGCCATCTGAGGGGACACAGCCCCACCCGGAGGAGGGCAGCCTCAGGGGTGAACAGGGAGGAGCCATGGGGTCAGAGCAAGGCCGTGGGGACGAGATGACATGGGAAGTAGGGACTGTTGTGAATCCCCTCCCCCCACCCACCCAATTTTGCTTTCACATGTGACTCTTTATCATTGGGAAGGGAGACTTCAACCCAATATGACCCCAAGGAGGAGTGTCTTGAAGAAACTACAGGATAAATTAACATGTTTGGCTCTTAGGGCTTCCCTGGTGGTTCAGACGGTAAAAAAATCTGCCTGCAATGCAAGAGACCCAAGTTCAAACCCTGGGTTTGATCCCCTGGAGAAGGGAATGGCAACCCACTCCAGTAATCTTGCCTGGAGAATTCCATGTACAGAGGAGCCTGGAGAGCTACAGTCCATGGTGTCGCAAAGAATTGGACACGACTGAGTGACTAACAATTTCGTTTACACTTCTTTTTGGCTCTTAAGCTCCAAAGCTACTATTCAGGTGGGAGTCTGGAAAGATCTAAGAGTGGTCCTACCTGAGCAGGATTCTCCTGGCCTGGGAGACTGGTTAGCAGCTTCCAGGCTGGGAAGAAGGGATTGGAAATGAACAAGGATGCTATGTCTGATGTTCACGTGGAGACTTTCAGGGCATCCCAGAGAGGGGGTGGGGATGGACGGATGATCACCCCCTTTCAAGGGAAGGAGCTGAAAGAGGAGTCCCCTGCAGGACCCCTGGGAGGAGAACACCCTGAGGATGCTCCCGGGACTGGAGTGGGGGCGGGGGGACAGAGTGGAGATGACTGGGGGGATCCCAGGGTCCCAGTGGCCCTGAGGCAGACAAATGACCCTTAACCCCCTGCAACAGGAGGGATGGAGCAGCCACCTTCATGAACCACCAGGCTTGGACAGTGAGCCTTTCAGGTAAGCCCATCCTGGGCAATTCTTTTACTAAAGCACCGAGGCATTGCCATCCTCCTGGGAAGTGAGAGCCTAGGTTTGGGCCCAATTTGATTCTGTAAAATAGTATAATATGGGATTCCTGCACCCAGACTTGTAGAGGTCAATGCATAGTTGCTTTTATGGATAAAAAATTAATCAGTAGTCATTCTAAGGAAGGAACAGGAAATTTTATTCAAGCCAACCTGACAGTTACAACTGGGGACACAGTCTTCCCGAGGAACAGGCATCTATTTAATGGTTTCAGTGCTTTTCTGAGTATGAGAGAATGCAAGAAACTGGAATCATAAATATTTCTTCTGAAAATATTTATGTGAGTTTCAGTTTCACCAGTTTTCCTGGAGCACAGAGGGCCTCATCCTTATCTTACCCTGAATTCCTTTCAACGTGGATTGTAGGTCAGTAACTGCACTTGCTAGTGACTTGATTCTTGTTGAACTGGTGGTGGGTAACATTCTTTACTCACAATCTTGTTCCTTTTGGTCTTAATTTCAAGCAAAGTTTAGGAGGCATTTTTCACAAATTTGTCTCCGGGTGCTAGGAATACTCATTCTCAGGTCAGTCAAGAATTTTACTGATAGACCACTCAAGTGCTATTTCTCATCTTGTCTTGGCAACAGTGGCCTAATCCCCCGAACCACCTGTCTCAAGAGTCTGTCAAGCTCTAGAAAATGATTCCTTCCTGTTGTTTCTTCCCATATCTAATAAATGTAAATACACAAGTAATTTTTACTTTCCTGGAATTTCTGGTTACCATCAAACACTGCTGTCAATCATAGAGAGAAGCCTTGCCCTTTCTCCCACATCTATAATGTTCTTTTTTTAAACCTTGACACAAAGATTTTAAAAAATAAAATAAAATTGACATACCCTAATTGATCTAAATTTTCTTAGAACTCAGAAAAACTGGGCAGATTTTTGTTCTCACACAAATCACCATCTCTGTGAGGTCTCCCCACAGTCTCCCCACTCCCAGCTTTCCCCAAAGCCTGGGGACATGGCCCAGCCCAAGACAGCTAGCAGTTGCACCCCCTAAACTCTTAACTTTCTGACCCCTAGCTCTTAAAAGGCCCCCACCAGCACTTGCATGACTCTATCTAAAGGTGTATGCCTGAGTGCATGCTCAGTGTGTGGGTCTGTGTGTGGTCGTGTGTGTTTGTGTTCATACATGCCTTGACACCAGAAGCCCTATAAAGTAACTGGTGGCTGTGAAGTCATTCCAAACCTTCTTCCTCTCCTGCCCTCAGTCAAGCCCAGCATCTTGCTCCAGCCTCTTGAGCAGTCCTGGCTCAGTGAGCATAGAGCCAGAGAACTCACCAGTCCAGCATAGATCCAGGCCACGTCGGTGGCATAAACCACAGATGCAGGAGAATGCAGAGGCAGAGCTGGTGTGGTTCCAGAAGATGCCTTAAGGCAAGACTGAAGGTAGATAAGGGGGTTATTGATGGAGGCTGAGAGGCATTAATGGGTGACATAGCAGGCCCACGTGATGAGAAAGTTGTCCCAGGAGAGGCATAGGTGATACTGGAGCCCAAATAAGTCAACTATGAGGATGAGGAGGGTCACGGTGAAGCAGAAGCACCAGATGAACATGGACCAATTACTTAGGTCCACCGTTCAAGTGCCCACTCTGGCCACCAGGGAGAAAGCCATGCAGAGGGAGAGCAGCTTCAGGAAGTGGAGGGAGTAGCCCATGATGGTCAGAGAGCCCAGGCCGGAGGATGGTCAGAAGGAGGATGTGATGGTCCTGCGGGTCACCATTGGAGGACTGCACTTTGATCCTCTGGAACAGACACCTGAGAAAGATCTAGATCAAGAGCAGATTAAGTCAGACACCTGGAAAAAGCTCAGGGCCCTGTGAGGGCTGAGGCTCAGGATCTGTGGAGTTGGAACCAATGGCTCAGACACTTGGGTAACAGCACAGTAGCTCCAGAATGGTTCTCCCCACCCATCACCCTTGGCCTTGTCAGGAGACTTGTCTTATTCCGAACCTCACTGCTGGATTGGGTCTGGCTTCAAACCATGAACATTTTTTAAATCTCTTTGTGTTTTGTACCATTATCTATACATTATCTATACAGTCCATGGAATTCTTCCAGGCCAGAATACTGGAGTGGGTAGCTTTTCCCTTCTTCAGGGGATCTTCCCAACCCAGGGATTGAACCCAGGTCTCCCACATTGCAGGAGGATTTTTTACCAGCTGAGCCACAAGGGAAGTCCCCAGGTATACTGGAGTGGGTAGCCTATCCCTTCTCCAGTGGATCTTCCCAACCCAAGAATCGAACTGGGGTCTCCTGCATTGCAGATGGATTCTTTACCAACTGAGCTATGAGGGAAGAATACTTTAAATAAAAGGTTCCTTAGAAAATTTGACGTGAACAGACAGGAGACACTTCATGGTTTTTATTATTTTACTTAGTGTGAATACTTAAAAGTTCAGTGACAAAAACACTAATGTGTATGATTGTAAGGTGCTGGCCTCCCAGTGGGCCCTGCCAGGTATGGGGGAGGGGCACCAGCTATCAGGGATGCCAGCAAAGTCTTGCTGTCTGTCTGCAAATTTGTTCCCAACTTAACCTCCATGAAGTAAGCCTGTGATATATACTTAGGGTTAAATGACAAGTTTGGATCCATTTAATGGCATACAGTGAGTTCTTGGGGAAGGAGAGCCATGAGGGTTCCTGCTGTGTGACCCTGGGTAAGGCCCGTGCCCTCTCTGGGCCTCAGTTTCCCCACCTGGAAAGCAGCAGCTTTGCCAGAGCCACCCAGCAGCCCCTCCTCCACTCTAATCTGTGAGCCTGGACATGGTGCCCCCGTCAGAGCACAGGCTGGATGTGGCTGAGCCCTGCCTGCCCGGCAGCCAGGTGTGTGGACTGGAAGACAGGGAGCTGGGAAGGTCATGGTTGGGACAGAGGAAGGAGGAGGAGGTGCAAGAAGGGCAGAGAAGGAGGATGCTAGTAGGAAAGACACTCAGAGTGACAAGGAAGTTGAGGGTCTATCAGGGGACCTGTTACATGGTGCACTCAGTCATGCCAGCTACCTGTTCCCTTCCCTCTCCCACTCACAGAGGACCCAGAAGGCCCTGCCCCACTCTGGACATAAGCACATGCAAGGTTGATTTGCTCCATATCAGAGACTGCAAACCAGTTTGTACTGGAGGTGGCCCATAGGTGTGTTAGATTTTCCTTCACAGTGTATAGAGTAAAGTATTATTTCTTCACTAAGTGTTTGGTAGCTGCAGTGTTTTAGTTTCATATAAAAATCCACATTTCCAGCTCCTTTTGAGGCCTCAGGAGATCTGGTGTCACTGGGCTGTGTGCCCTCAGGAAGGCAAGTAGATGGAGCTGAGCAGCTGCTATGCCATTTACATTGTTTTCCATTCTCATCTCTGCTTAGTATTTTCTCTATTTTCTTCTTCTTATGTATAACTGACATAAAGCAGGACCGTGATCATCTCCCACATGCCCCTTTCCCCTCTTGGGCGTGGCCAGGCTTCCTGCCTGCTCACAGGAGTGTTCACCCCCCCCATCCAGGGAGCATCCAGGTCCTCAACCTCACGGACAGCCTTCAACACATTTCACAGGCTCTGAAATCATATGTAGACATGTGTGTACATACATGTACATGTGTCTGTAGGGCATATCTATTTTTTTCCTGTTTTATAAACATGAGATTTTGTCATCACACAATATCTTATTTTTCTACCACCCCTGACAGTTGCAGCTGGTCCTCTGCAGGGTCCTTTGTCCTCTCCATCGCCTTTACTTATTTCCTTCCCTCCTGGCTCCTATGGGTGTTTGGACTGACCCACTTGTCTAGGTCAGTGGATCCTCCCCTGTGAGTCTCAGACACAGGGAGGACCCAGGATATGACAAGGGGTCTTGGAATCTATGGGACTATCATGCTCTAGAACAGGAGGTCAGAATCCATTTCTGGAAACTTAGAAAAAGATATGACAAAGACTCTATTTTTTACTTCTGAGTATTCATCTTGGTTTCCTTTAACTATATCCAAAAAAACTATTACTATTTTGATTGCTTAAAACAACAGAAATTTATGTCCCATAGTTCTGGAGGCCAGAAACCTAAAGCCAAGTTTTCAGCAGAGCTGTGCTGTCTCTGATGCTCCAGGAGGGTCATTCCTTTGTTCTTTTAGCTTCTGCAGGCCTCTTAGCTTGGGCTTCCCTGGTGTCTCAGACGGTAGAGTCTGCCTGCAATGTGGGAGACCTGGGTTCGATCCCTGGGTTGGGAAGATCCCCTGGAGAAGGGAATGGCTATCCACTCCAGTATTCTGGCCTGAGAATTCTATGGACAGAGGAGCCTGGCAGGCTACAGTCCACAGTTGGACAGGACTGAGCGACTTTCACTTTCACTGGCTTGTGGCACTAGTGGTAAAGAACCAGCCTGCCAGTGCAGGGGACAGAAGAGAACTGAGTTCGATTCCTGGGTCAGGAAGATCCCCTCTAGAAGGGCACAGAAATGCAGTCCAGTATTCTTGCCTGGAGAATTCCATGGACAGAGGAGCCTGGTGGTCTACGGCCCATAGGGTTGCAAAGAGTCAGACACGACTGAAGCAACTTAGCATGCACACATGCACAAAGAGAAAACAGGGGAAAAGAGAGTTATTGGAGTGGGGTGGGGAAGGCTGCTCTCTTTGGTGGGTGGAGATCAAGATGCTTGATGGATGTGACATTTAAGAAGATACTGAATGAAGGGAACAGGTTCTATGATGACGACTCCCCACTTCCTGCCTCCAGAGCTGATCTCTCTTGGGATCCACAGTCACACCCAACCCGCCTCCTGATCTCTTCCTCTGGATGTTTCAGGACACGTCACACTCAACACGTCCAGTCCCACCTCTTCAATCCCCCACCCCCAACATATACTGATCCTTCCTCATCTTTCCCATCTCAGTCACTGGCACCACCTTCACAGATGCTCTTCACAAAATACTTGTGAACCCACCTACTCTTCTTCATCTCTAGAGACACCTTCTTCATCTCCAGATCCATCCATCCCCTCACCTGCAGCTTCTAGTTGATTCCTCTGTTTCCATTCTTCCCTCAATGTCTGCTTGGACTGAACTCAAACTAAAACACCTTTGAAGGCTTTTCTTCACTCTCTTGGAATGAAACACAAACTCTAAAACATCACCTCCAAAGCCCTACAAGCTCAGACCCCTTTCTACCTCTCCAGCTGCCAGAGTCCAGCTCCAGCAGCCAGGGAATCAGCCTGAAGGGATGAGTGGTGTCGGTGGAGAATGATGTAGCCTCTGACTCGAGGTACAGGACTACATGTTTATTTCAAGCTTCAGGTTCTCTTTTATACTTTTTCAAAAGCATTAGGTCAGAGGTTTGACATTTGCAGTTCCCCCTCACCCAGATTATTGTCTCATTGCTGCCCTTCAAACAGAGTTCCTGCTTCAGCGATTTTCTCAGAATTGCGTTTACTTGTGATTACATTGTAACTCATGCTTATGTCTGGGCTGCATACCACATTCCTCAGTTTATTTCTTATCTTTCTAAATCCTGCTTGCCCCTGGTATCTTAAACTCACTCTCTTCTTAAAAGGCTTCTAGCTATTCTTAATTATTCCTAAATCCTAAGCTCAGTAAACCTCCTTTGCCATAAACATTTCCCTCACAAACAGATCTCAGATAACAATCCTTCCCATGGCCTCAAGCTGCAGCCTACGTGCTCATCCTGGAACATTCTTTGTAAAGATCCTTGAACAAATGTCAATGGTTACTTTATAGATTATTTTCTGGGCACAACTACAGAAGGCTTTGTGCTCTCTCATGCTTCTCTCAAGAACAATAAGCACCTTAACATTCTTTCCAGCCAACTCAACTGAAGAAAGGAAGAAACAAGTCAGAATCACAAGAGCTGACTCCTTCATCCCTGGTCCATGCCTGCAGAATGAAGAGATGGGGCTGGGGCCGTGCCTCCATTTTGTCAGTAATGCCTAACACAGCTCCCAACATCCAGCCTCCTCACCTCCCTCCTTCTGAGAGAGTCTGAGCCACTGAGAATGTCTTCCAGTTCCTCTTGGTCATCTCAGAGCCTTTCCCCTGACATGTATACACACCTCCAACCCTGAACTGAGACCAGAGCTCAGCCTGGCACACAGTAGTCCTGTGCTCAGTCAATGCCACTCTAAGCCTCAGTTTCCTCATCCAAGGAATGGAGATAATAGCACCTGCTTTTAGACATGACAAATCCTAATTGCATCCTGCAAAGAATATCATTGACAACTTAAGCAGAGAACAACTGTCCTAGAAGCCTGCTGGGTAGCTTGGAGAATTATTAGGGAGAAATCAGGCTTAGACTAGGCTCAGATGAGGAAGGAAGGGTGGGCAGCCACAGCCTAGGGAAGCTGGTCCAGGCACTGTGGCCACTGGAAGCAGACAGCGGGTGCTACTGCAGGCCCCGCAGAAGGAGTTCTGATCTGACCTGTGTCTGTCTGTCACCTACTACTTATGTGTGTGTCCAGACACCACTTGAGGGGCAAGGCAGCTATTTATCTGGCCTCTTAAGTTTCTTATGTGTCTGAGGCCTAGTCTCTCACCAAGACTTACATGATGAGGACACCTTTAAATACTGTCTCCGGTTCTCAGTTGTCCCCTCCCTGGAGACATCCTTCATGCAAGGACTTGGGGTTGTTAGGAGGAATACATGAGATAAAACATGTATGGTAATTCTCAAACATTTCCCCTAAAGGCAGAAGAGTTGGAAAGTATCTTGATTGGGAGGTCTAGCCTAGAGTCTGATCCTGTAAGCTCCTGTAATATTCATTCCACAAACACCTCAATGTGCCATGCTCTCTTCTCAGCATTGGTAATACTTTAGTAGACTCACCCAGCAGTGAGTGCCCTCCTCAGGGGGATGGGGCAGGTTTGTGCAGAACGAGGGTGGAGGGGGCAGAATCCCAGCCTGGAGGATGCTGCTGCCACATTTGTCACAAGCAGCGTGAGGCCATGAGCAGACAGCCAGCCTGGGGACAGGACACCTGGTCCTGACTCTGACTCTGCCACACACAGGATGACTCTGGACAAGTCCTGTCCCTCCCTGGGGTCCAGCTGCTCCTCCTCTATGACGAGAGAGTTGGACTAAGCAGAGGCCCTTTACACTCTCTTTTGAGCTCCACAGTGAGGGACTGGACCAGCCTTGGAATTGCGACAAATGACCCTTAACTCCAACAGGAGGGATGGAGCAGCCGCCCTCATGAACCATGAGGCTTGGACAGTGAGGCCCTCAGGTGAGCCCACCCTGGGCATTTCTTCTACTAAAGCAGAGAGGCATTTCCATCCTCCTGGGAAGTGAGATCCCAGGGCTGTGTTCAATTTGATTCAGGGAAATATCAGATCATGAGTTTCCTGCATTTAACTTGTGGAGGTAAACACATACTTTCTTTTGTGGATGAAAAACTAATAGTCAATCTATTAGAAAAATAGATGGAAATTTTATTTCAAGCCAACCCGAAGATTGCAACTGGGGAGAGAGTCTCTGTCTGTTCCCAGGATGTAAGAGGGGGAGGACAGTGCCTATATGACTTGGGGGAGGGGACATGGCACCCAGCACACAGCTTGGTAGAAGGTTACTTCACGCAGGAGGAACAGATATCTTGGTTAATGCTTTTAGCACTTTTCTAAGTATGGCAAGATGCAAGAAACTGGGCTCATGAAAATTTTTCCTGGAGATATCTAAATATCTGAGGCCCGGTTCTGTCAGTTTTCTCAGAATACTGAGTGCCTCAACCTGATCTTCACTCTGAATTCCTTCCAGGATTGATTTTAAGTCAAGGACTGCAGTGGTTAATGACTTGATTCTTGTAGAACTGGGTGGTGGGCAACATTTTTATATCACAATCCCTTGCCTTTTGGTCTTAATTTCAACCAAGATTTGGGAGATATTCATAACTGATTTGTCCCAAGTCACCAGGAATACATTCCTAGGTCAGGAGAAGATTTTGTTGGTAGGCCTCACCTAGTCCTGTTAATAGTAACCTCAGTCCTCTGGACCACCTGTTTTACTAGTTTGTCAGATTCCAGCAAATATTTCCCCCCTGTTGCTTCTTCCCCTCTCCAGAGTCATACTGTTACAACAATGGATCTTACAGTACTATACTTCAGGTCAATCTTTTCAAGTCATCATTATTTCTATCTGAGGCTCAATCACATATTTTTTTAAAGCAGGAAGCAATTATCTTAGGAAAAGCACAGAACACAAATAATATGGCCTATAACATTAACCCAGTCATAAGTAAGTAGGGATGTCTTCTAAGGAGTTACATGATTAGGGCCTGAAGAAGAAAATTTATCTTTATGGTGGAGCAAGTAGTTTTGCCCTTGAGGAGGTCAGGTTAACATAATGCAGATAGATGCACACTGCACACCAGAGGGCAGAGAGGAGGCCCAAAGAGCAAACTAAAAATTTTGTCTAAATTTTTCTTGTCTTGCCTTAAAATATGGAAATTACTACATCTTACCATTTTTTCGCCATGGGGATCACCTCCTGGGAGCCCTCCCCATCCACCCTATCTGTCTGTGGCTGAGGATCACACGCTTCATCCCAATACAGGAGTGAGGGGCAGCAGTGGGGGGGCCTTCCCTGCTCTCCCCCACAGCTCTGCTTGCCTGGCCCCTGTGGCCCTGGTGACGCCAGGATGCTGGATTCTGTGGGTTTGTGGTTGGGGGCAGGAGACTTTGGGACCATCGTAGCCACCAGTTACTGCAGAGAGCTGCTGGTCTCAGTGTGCTCATGCCCAGGAACACACACACTGAGCATGCACACAGGCACATATCTTTCTTTATAGAGGGGTCTCCAGGTGCTCTCATGGCCCCTTTAAGAGCTAGGGGACAGAACGCTGGGCATTGGGGTGGGACCCAACCTCTAGATCTGCACTGAGCCAAGCCCTTAGGTTCTGGCTAATATGGAAATTGGGAGACAGTGGGACAGGTTTACAGAGATGGTGGTTTGGGTGAGAATGGAAGTCTGCTCAGTTGCTTCAGAACTCTAGGCAAATTTGGGTCAATTAGATTGTTGATTTTTTTTTTTTTTTGCTTTTATCTTTCTATTTATATTTTTTAAAAAGACATTATGGATGAAGGAGAAGGAACAAGCCTTCTCACTATGATTCAGAGCAGGGACTGTTGGGACCAAGAAACTCCAGGTAATTCTTTAAATTTATATACATTTATGTAGATCACGTTATACATGAGCCCCAGAGAAGAATGTAGGAGCAGCAGAAAGCAACTGGCACATGGAAACTTGCTTGTGTAACATAGTCAGGCATTGGAATTATGTTTACTGTTGTAGCAATAATATCCACCCACCCAACCCACCTGCCAATTGAAAAAGGGTTGAAAGACACTTCCCTTTAAGAATAAGGTCACATAGTAATTTGGTCCTTGATCAAAAAGAAAAGAAACAAACAAAAACAGAAAAATTACACAGGCTGAAGAACTAAAGAGCCTCTTGATGAAAGTGAAAGAGGAGAGTGAAAAAGTTGGCTTAAAGCTCAGCATTCAGAAAACTAAGATCTGGTCCCATCACTTCATAGCAAATAGATGGGGAAACAATGGAAACGGTGACAGACTTTATTTTTCTGGGCTCCAAAATCACTGCAAATGGTGACTACAGCCATGATATTAAAAGATGTTTACTCCTTGGAAGGAAAGTTATGACCAACCAAGACAGCATATTAAAGAGCAGAGACATTACTTTGCCAACAAAGATCCGTCTAGTCAAGGCTATGATTTTTCCAGTGGTCGTGTATGGATGCGAGAGTTGGACTAGAAAGCTGAGCACCGGAGAATTGATGCTTTTGAACTGTGGTGTTGGAGGAGACTCTTGAGAGTCCCTTGGACTGCAAGGAGATCCAACCAGTCAGTCTTAAAGGAAATCAGCCCTGAATATTCATTGGAAGGACTGATGTTGAAGCTGAAACTCCAATACTTTGGCCACCTGATGCGAAGAGTTGACTCATTGGAAAAGACCCTGATGCTGGGAAAGTTTGAGGGCAGGAGGAGAAGGGGACGACAGAGGATGAGGTGGTTGGATGGCATCACTGACTCGATGGACATGGGTTTGGGTATACTCTGGGAGTTGGTGATGGACAGGGAGGCCTGGTGTGCTGCAGTTCATGGGTTCGCAAAGAGTCGGACATGACTGAGCGACTGAACTGAACTGAACTGAGTGTGAAATGGAGTATTTCCTGTCATATCAATAAACAGGATGTCACAGTCTTCCAGCCCTCTAAACGTGAATTTCTGAGCCCAGGAAGAACAATGCCTGCTGTCCAGCAGCTACTGAGTTGGCAACATGAGCTGCTGCCACTCCCTACCATGAACAAGGAACTAAGGATGTGAGTAATCAAATCTCTGGATGCTGGCCCCAGACAGCTGAGATGCAAATAAAAGGAATGATTTTAGTAAGCTCAGACTCTTGCATCTTCTCACAGAAAAGCGTTAAATTCTTTAACTTGAGAGATATGGATTTCCTTAATTAGCAATAATTCTTTGATGTTTAGATTACCTGCTCCTTATTACAAGCTTCTATATAACCTGACTCCTGCCCACCTCCCAACCCCGCCTCCTCAAAACATATCTCTCAGGGTCACTTGAGATGCTGGCTGCCGGGCTTGAAGTCCTAAAAACTCCCATCAAATAAAACATAACTCTCATCTTCTAGGTTGTGACTACTTTTTAAAGTTGATACTAGCTAACATCAGCTTTAAATGGCTATTTTTCTTTAAGCAGCAAGGTCCATGTTCTTCTGCCTGCAGAGGCAGGATATGCAGTTTTTAGCTCTGAGGCTGAGTCACATCCCTGCCCCTCTGAAATACTTCAGAGGTTGTCTTCAAGAAACTGCAGTTCTTTTCCAGTTCAATTTTTGACTCCCCCTAGTGTAATTGGAATGGAAGCCATCTACCTCTTGCTAGCTTTAAGATGAGGTCTAGGCAGAGGGTTTTAGTGAGCCCACAAAAATTCTGGAGCCAATCTCAGGTGGGACTGAGCAACAGGCAGGGCCTCTGGATCCAGGGTCTCTGCTTTAAGCTTGCAACTCACTGAAAACTATTGACCTCTGGAGTTTTTTATTTTAACTGAAAGGGGAAGTGCACTGTACAAGGCCCTATCCTAAGAGAAAGGGGGTCAAATCCTTAGCTACCTCCACATACACCAAACACACACAGCAACTAAGGCACCATCAGGGAGACAGACACGCTTTGGCAACGAGGCCCCTCCGGAGGCCCAGGGTGTGAACAGCTGCACAGAGGGCTGTGTGCTGTGGAGTCAGCACCTTAGAAGGTGGGAGGGGTGGTGGGCAGAGAAGGACTATCAGGTCCTGATAGTGAAGGAGGAAACAGACAGAACGGGCTCCATCTTGAAAGCAGGACTCCATCTTGGGCTGGACTGTGGACTTTGAGCCCAGTATCTATGGAAACAACATACCAACTGGAAAACCAGACCCCACCCCCACCCCTTCACCCTCCATGGAAGAGCCCCAGGGCTCGTACTTAGACTTTCCCTCGCCTAAAATAATACCCTAATTATCTGTGTAAACCAATAGAATCATAAATTCTATTATGCTTACTGGGATATAATCACAGGCCTATTGATAATTGTCCACTGTTAACTACCTAGGCCTAAGGCATCAGAGAAGAAGGCAATGGCACCCCACTCCAGTACTCTTGCCTGGAAAATCCCATGGATGGAGGAGCCTGGTAGGCTGCAGTCCATGGGGTCGCAAAGGGTCAGACACGACTGAGCAACTTCACTTTCACTTTTCACTTTCATGCATTGGAGAAGGAAATGGCAACCCACTCCAGTGTTCTTGCCTGGAGAATCCCAGGGACAGGGGAGCCTGGTGGGCTGCCGTCTATGGGGTTGCACAGAGTCGGACACGACTGAAGTGACTTAGCAGCAGCAGCAAGGCATCTGAATCATGGGTCATCT
This sequence comes from Bubalus bubalis, assembly GCF_019923935.1. NCBI lineage: Eukaryota > Metazoa > Chordata > Mammalia > Artiodactyla > Bovidae > Bubalus > Bubalus bubalis. The sequence goes on from NC_059176.1 coordinate 50,565,894, forward strand.
TTGACTGTATCTTTCTTTTCCTTTGTTCAGACTAGTTTCAGGGAATTTGGGGAGGTGGGTTTGGGCATGTACACTTAAGGTATATAAAGTTTTCACAAAAACTGGTCCAGGTCCTTGACTAAGAGGAGATTCTGCCTTGGGCCCACCAGTGTACTCCACTATCTGCATTGTCCTTCTGAGTGAGTTTGTTTCCCGGAACACATGGCTATGACAATGGATCCGAAGGAGGAAAATGTCCTGGTCTGGAAACAGGAGATGAGAAAACCAAGAATAACTGAAAGAGGGCCAAAAAGCAGAAAATGTAGGAAAGGTGAGAGAAGCAAGAGAAAGAGGTAAAACAGAATGTGGGCAAACACGCAAGACAGGAAGGAGACAGAGCGGAAGGAGAGAAGGAAACAGAAAAGAGAGTGAGATGAATGGGGGAGGATGTGAGGAGGGAGAGAGGAGCCAGGAAGAGGGCGTCAGAGGAGGCAGAGCTCGGTAAGAAGAGGGAATCTGGAGCCCCTGGGTAGAGCCTCGGTCACTGACCACAGTCAAGATCATCAGGTCCGCCACGTAAATCAGCAGGTTGATGGCTGTCAGGATGGCCACAGCCAGTCGTTGGTCCCAGACGCACAGGTAGGATGTGCGCTCATCAATGCAGCTCAACTCGTTGGACCGCTGGGGCTGCCCACCGAACTGCGCATTGAACTGGTAGAGAGGCCAGAGGACCAGAGCAGTGGTGTAGAGGAGGACGGAGAGCACAGACTGCCCAAACCCCAAACAGGAGTAGGGCAGACTCTTGTCACAGTCGCACTGGTGCCACAACATAGCCACAGCCCCCAGGATGAAGCAGATGCAGTACACGGCCACACACCACACCAGGGCTGGCTGCTGCTCATACGGGTAGGTGCTTCTGAGGAAGGCGAAGATGACACATGCCACAAAGATCTCCAGCCTCTTGAGCAGGCCTAGCAAAGAGTAGAAGGACTCGCCAGTCTGGGCACAGGTCCAGACCACTTCGATAGCATAAGCCACAGAAGTGATGCAGGAGAACGTAGTGGCAGCAATAACATGGTGTCGGGGGGAGTCACCGGGAAAAATCTGAAGGTAGATGATGGGGTAAGTGATGGAGGCCGAGAGGCAGAAAAGGGCACAGTAGCAGGCAGAGGTGATGAGAAGTCTGTCCCAGGAGAAGTGAAGTTTATCCTGGAGTCCACATAACTCAGCTATGAGGGTAAGGAGGGTCACGGCGAAGCAGGAGCACCAGACACACATGGACCAGTTACTTATGAGCACACTCCAAGTGCTCTCCCTGGTCACCAGGAAGAAGGCCATGCAGGTGGAGAGCAGCTGCAGGAAGTGGAGGAAGTAGCTCTTGTTGGTCACAGAGTCCAAGCCTGAGGACAATGACGCAGATGTCATGATAGTCATGTGGGTCTCTGTCGATGGAATGGCTGTGGTCCTTGCAAAGGACTCACCAGGTAAAGATCCAGCTCTGGAAGAGGATTAAGTCAGATGTTTAGAAAAGGTTCAGGGACCTGTGACAGCTGAGGCTCAGCATCTGTGGAGTTTGAACCAATGGTTCAGACACTTGGGTAACCGCACAGCTGTTCCAGAATGGTTCTCCCCACCCATCACCGTTGACCTTGTCAGACTTGGCTTATCCCAGCCTCACAGCTGGGCTGGATCTGGCGTCAGACCATAAACATTATTTATCTCTTTCAGCTTTTGCCATTGCTATCAGAGACACAAGGTAGAATTGTCCTTATCTGTAACTCCAATCTCCAAGGCTCTGAAAATTGTACAAGTTTTAAAAAATTTATTTCATAAGAATATTTGGCCTGAACGGACATGAGACAGTTTATGGTCTTTATTTCATTTAGTGCAAAAATTCAAAAGTTCAATTGCAAAAACACTAACATATTTGACTGGGTCTTCCCAGGTGGAGCTATGGTAAAGAATCTGCCTGCCAATGCAGGAGATGCAGGAGACATGGGTTGATCCCTGGGTGAGGAAGAGTCCCTGGAGTAGGAAATGGCAACCCACTCCAGTATTCTTGCCTGGAGAATCCCATGGATGGAGGAGCCTGTTGGGCTACAGTCCATGAGGTTGCAGAGTCGGAGATGACTGAGCACACACAGAACCGAATGTGTTGATTACTAAGTGCATTCAGAGCCCAGTAGGGTTTTATCTCCTATAAAGTAGATGCACCATGTCACCTGCCTGAAACTGAAAAATTCTGACTCTGGAGCAGATCTGACCTCAACGTTTTCAGAACAGTGACTGTATAAATACATTGTCCTCCTAATCATCTGACAAAGAGAAAATTAGGCTCAGGGAACCAAGTGCCTCAAATAATGTTCCATGGATAGGAGTGAGAACCCAGATAAAAATGCCAAAGCTGGGAACCTGAACACTTTGCTTTACAGCCCACATGTCACCAGGGCCCATGGGTGGGAGCCAAGGAAAAAAGCCTGGAGCTCTGGGACCCAGGACACGCCTTCAGGGCCATGGCCTCCTTCCACAGCAACCTGAAGATGCATGTGTCCCAGCCTCTCCTCCCTGCAGCATCACCAGAAGGAGCTGCCATCCGAGGGGACACAGCCCCACCCGGAGGAGGGCAGCCTCAGGGGTGAACAGGAAGAAGCCGTGGGGCGAGAGCCAGGCCGTGGGGACAAGATGACATGGGAAGTAGGGACTGTTCTGAATTCCCTCCCCCAGTTTTGCCTTCACATGTGACTTTCTCACTGGGGAAGGGAGACCCCAACCTAGCATGACTCCAATGTGGAGTATCATGGGGGAACCACAGAATAAATTAACATAATGTTTGGTTTTTAAAGGGCTTCCCTGATAGCTCACTTGGTAAAGAATCTGCCTGCAATGGAGCAGACCCCAGTTCAATTCTTGGGTGGGGAAGATGCGCTTCTTGGGGTTCCCTTGTGGCTCAGCTGGCACAGAATCAGCCTGCAATTCGGGAGACCTGAGTTCGATTCCTGGGTTGAAGCTGCCATCCCACTGTGAGTCTGGGAAGATCTAGGACTAGTCCTACCTGAGTGAAGATTTTAGGCCTGTGAGACTGGTTCAGCTGTGTTATGCTTAGTCGTGTCTGACTCTTTTTGGCCCTCCAGACTCCTCTGTCCATGGAATTTCCCAGGCAAGAATACCAGAGTGGGTTGCCATTTCCTTCTCCAGGGGATCTTCCCAAACCAAGGATCAAACCTGCGTCTCCTGCTTTGGCAGGCGGATTCTTTACCACTTAGTCACCTGGGAAGCCCCACCCCCACCCCCAGCCCCCAGTTAGCAGCTTCCAAGCTGGGAAGAAGGGATTGGAAATAAACAAGGATGCTGTGTCTGATTATGACATGGAGCCTTTCAGGGTATCCAGGGAGGGGATGGGGATGGACATATGATGGGGCCCTTTTTAAGGGCAGGAGCTGAAAGAGGAGGCACCGAATGGACCCCTGGGAGGGACAACCCTGAGGATGCACCCAGGACTGGGGTGGGGTTGGGAGTGGCAGAGTGGAGATGACTGGGGTGATCCCAGGGTCCCAGTGGCCCTGAGGCAGCCCAGTAGGTGTCTTCTGACCCAGAAGGGATGCAGGCATGGAGCCAACATTCCCCATGGAAGAGGGGCTTGGACTGGAATGGAGACAGGAGAACAGGGGCCTAAAGGGGTTTCAGGGCTGTGACAGGGACACATGGCCAGAGTGAGAGGGACTCTGGAGACCACGGAATTGCCCAGGTCACCTGCCCAAGACAGTCCCACCAGCCAGGGCTGCAGTCCTGCTCACACAGGGGCTCCTCCAGGGTCCAGTGTGTGGGGAGTGAGGCCCCTCCCAGCCCGCCCCCTCCTCAAGGACAACTGCCCTGTCTCCAAGGGACTATTTGCTGAGAGAGCTGAAGGGCCAGCACCCTGAGCCCCAGCCAGCTTCCTGCCATCAGGGGCCCTGTCACCTCGGCTGATAATAAACCCTGGGACAAGCTGAGGCTGGAAAGAGAAGCACAGAGCAAACCCCGAGAACCTCCCTGGACTCACAAAGCTCCTTCAGCCCCAATTGCCAGTGGAGCCCTGGAGCCTGTTGGCCTCCCAGTGGGCACTGCCGGGGTCAGGGAGGGGCCCTGGGATGAGGGAAGCTGGAGGGTCATACTGTCCCTTAATTTTTCCCAACTTGCTACCAAAATGACCCTATGATTCATACTTAAGAGTGAATGACAACTTTGTGTCCATTTAATGTCACAGTCATGAAATTAAAAGACGCTTGCTCCTTGGAAGGAAAGCTATGACAAACCTAGACGGTGTATTAAAAAGCAGAGACGTTACTTTGCTGACAAAGGTCTGTATATCAAAGCTATGGCTTTTCCAGAAGTCATGTACAGATGTAAGAGTTGGACCATAAAGAAAGCTGAGCACCGAAGAACTGATGCTTTTGAACTGCGGTGCTGCAGAAAACTCTTGAGAGTCCCCTGGACAGCAAGGAGATCAACACAGTCAATCCTAAAGGAAATCAACTTGAATATTCATTGGAAGGACTGATATTGAAGCTGAAGCTCCAGTACTTCGGCCATCCGATGCGTAGAGCCAACTCACTGGAAAAGACTGTGATGCTGGGAAGTATTAAGGGCAGTAGAAAGGGATGACAGAGGATGAAATGGTTGGATGGCATCACTGACTCAATGGATATGAGTTTGAGCAAATTCTGGGAAATTGTGACGGACAGGGAAGCCTGGCATGCTGCAGTTCATGGGGTCACAAAGAGTTAGACATGACTTAGTGACTGAACAACAACAGCATGTTTGGTTGCTGTACAGCACTTTAATTTCACTTGAAAATGTAGATTTCTACCTCCTTTAGAAGACTCAAAAGATCTGGTGTCACTAGGCTGCGTTCCCTTGGTGATAGATAATACGGCTGGGTGGCTGGAGCTGAGCAGCTGTTACATGCTCTATAGTGTTTCCATTCTCATCTCTGTTTAGTTTTCTATATTTTTCTTATTCTCAAGTGTCATTGACATAAAGCAGGTCTATAATTACCTCACATGTTCCAGTTTCCCTTCTTGGACTTGGCCAGGCTTCCTGCCTACTCACAGGAGTGTCCACTCCTCCATCCAGGGAGCATCCATGTCCTCAACCTCATATACAGCCTTCAGCGCATTTCACATGCTCTGAAATCATATATAGATATGTGTGTACATACACGTACACATGTTTGTACAGGGTACCTGTAGATTTTTTTCCTACTTTATAAACATGAGCTTATGTCATGCACAGGGCATCTTGCTTTTCCACCGCTCCTGACAGATTCAGTTGGTTATCTCCAAGGACCTTAGTCCTCTCCATCCACATTACTTATTTTCTTCCCTCGTGCCTCCTGTGGGTGTTTCCACTGACCACCCTTCTCTACATCAATGGATCCTCCCCTGTGAGTCTCAGACACTAGGGAACCCAGGATATGACAACGGGTCCTGGGATCCTTGTGACCACCGTACTCCAGAGCAAGAGTGGGGCAAGCTTTTCTGGAAACTTTAAAAAATATGACAAGGATTACATTTTTAATTTCTGTTATCTGGAATATAGAAAGAAATTTTGCAACTTAATAATAAATAGGCAAACAACCCCCCCAAAATGGGCCAAACTTCCTAAGAAGTTTTAGTATATCTTACTGATTTAAATGAGAGAATTTTTTTTTATATTTCTTTATGTATTATAGAATTCTAACAACAAAGTTTTCGTTTGGTATTTTATCCTCTATACAAATTTAAGTCTTGCCTCTGGGGTCTGGGTCTACGAGAATGGTTACTGTTTTACAAAAATGAAAATTAATATAAGAGATAAATGATTTAGATGCACTAAATTCTCCTAATCACCATTTGTGCTCTTTTGGAAAAGTGTATAAATTGTGTCAGCTGATAGTTGCACTGTGTTGGAAAAATGAGAATTCATATAAAAAATAAGTCATGTAGTTCAAATGGCATAGCTTGATTGCAAAAATAGGCTGAAATATTTTATAAAGACTGATATCCAAATGGTAGGTAAACACATTAAAAAAATACTCAAACTTATTAATAGTGAGGAAAATGCAAGGTATAACCTCAATGAGATATCACTACACACCTTAACCAATGCAATGATAATTTTTTAAGAAACAGTGAGCAGTAAGGCAGAAAACACAAATCAATGCCAACTGAAGAGGATCTAAATTGTCACAAGGAGAAGTTTGGGTTTTATCTTTTAAAAGAAGTTTGAGGTTTTTGAGAAGGGTAATGATATGATTTTAAATGAAGTTTCAGTGGGCCTCCCTGGTGGTGCAGTGGTTAAGACTGTGCACTTCCAACACACAGGGCACAGATTCAATCCCTGGTCGAGCAACAAGATCCCACAGGTTGCATGGTCCTGACAATTAAAAGTAAATAATAATAAATAAATAAAACTGGCATACTGTAACTGTTTAAAATGAATAAAAATAAAGCTTCAGGAAGATTAATCTACCACATTCATAGAATGGCTAATTTAATAAAATGATGTAACATGAAAAAATCTAATAAAAACATAGTATTTCTCTTAATAGAAGGTAAGTATTAAAGTCATTAAAAATCTGATGATGTAAGACAAATAAGCAAATCTGATTGTCCATTTGACATGTTTAAAAAGTTGAGACTAAACTTATCTTGCAGAATCTCCAGGAGTTTGTTCTATTGTTTGAATATTTTTACAGGACCTTCCCCTTAATACATTCTGCTACTGCTGCTGCTGCTAAGTCACTTCAGTCGTGTCTGACTCTGTGCGACCCCATAGACGGCAGCCCACCAGGCTCCCCCGTCCCTGGGATTCTCCAGGCAAGAACACTGGAGTGGGTTGCCATTTCCTTCTCCAATGCATGAGAGTGAAAAGTGAAAGTGAAGTCGCTCAGTCATGTCCGACTCTTCGAGACCCCATGGACTGCAGCCTACCAGGCTCCTCCGTGCATGGGATTTTCTAGGCAAGAGTACTGGAGTGGGGCGCCATAATACATTCTAACTTTGTATAAAACAATAGTTGTAGACAATTAGCTAGAATATTATCACATAATAAAAGACAATAATGTCTTAGTCTTTCTATAATTCACTCATTTTAACTCTTCACTATCTGACTATTCCAGATGTTCAAGCTGAATTTAGAAAAGGCAGAGGAACCAGAGATCAAATTGCCAACATCTGCTGGATAATACAAAAAGCAAGAGAATTCCAGAAGAACATCTACTTCTGCTTCATTGACTAACGCTAAAGCCTTTGACTGTGTGGATCACAACAAACTGTGGAAAATTCTTAAAGAGATGGGAATACCAGACCACCTGACCTGCCTCCTGAAAAATCTGTATGCAGGTCAAAAAGCAACAGTTAGAACCAGACATGGAACAACAGACTGGTTCCAAACTGGGAAAAGGAGTACATCAAGGCTGTATATTGTCACCTTGCTTATTTAACTTTTATGCAGAATACATCATGTGAAATGCCAGGCTGGATGAAGCACAAGCTGGAATCAAGATTGCCGGGAGAAATATCAATAACCTCAGATATGCAGATGACACCACCTTTATGGCAGAAAGTGAAGAGCTAAAGAGCCTCTTGATGAAAGTGAAAGAGGAGAGTGAAAAAGCTGGCTTAAAACTCAACATTCAAAAAGTTAAGATCATGACATCTGGTCCCATCACTTCATGGCAAATAGATGGGGAAACAATGGAAACAGTGGCTGACTTTATTTTGGGGGGCTCCAAAATCACTGCAGATAGTGACTGCAGCCATAAAATTAAAAGATGCTTGTTTCTTGGAAGGAAAGCTATGACCAACCTAGACAGCATATTAAAAAGCAGAGTCATTACTTTGCCAACAAAGGTCCATCTAGTCAAAGCTACGGTTTTTCCAGTAGTCGTATATGGATGTGAGAGTTGGACCACAAAACTGAGTGCCAAAGAATTGATGCTTTTTGTTTTTTGTTTTGTTTTTTTTTTTTTTTTTATAGAATTGATGCTTTTGAACTGTAGTGTTGGAGAAGACTCCTAGGAGTCCCTTGGACTGCAAGGAGATCAAACCAGTCGATCCTAAAAGGAAATCACTCCTGAATATTTGTTGGAAGGACTGATGCTGAGGCTTAAGTTTCAATACTTTGGCTACCTGATGAGGAGAACTGACTCCTTGGCAAAGACTCTGATGCTGGGAAAGGTTGAAGGCAGGAGGAGAAGGGGACAACAGAAGATGAGATGGTTGGATGGCATCACTGACTCGATAGACATGAGTTTGAGTGAACTCCGGGAGTTGGTGATGGACAGGGAGGCCTCGTATGCTGCAATCCATGGGGTGGCAGAGTCAGACGCTACTGAATGACTGAACTGAATTGAAGCTGGCTACTTAGTTTTGCAAAGTTAATTTTTTGTGTTTGGCAAGACATTCTCAATGAAGGAAGCAGTGCATTGATTCACTGGCTCAGCCTCCTTCATCTGGGTCGTGTCTGTCTTACCACTGCAGCTGGACCATCAGCACAAACTCCAACACTAAACTTAAACTCCAGGCCCCATTGTCTGGTACTGGTCATACCCCTGGATCTTTGGACAATATCAAATTACTATAAAAGTTTATAAATGTTCACTCACTGTGTGTACTTATCTCATTGTGGACCAGGAACAGTTTGCAACTGGTACTACTCCACAAACTGCATTTTGAGGAGCACTGTGCAGAGCTCTCTCTGGGAAATGATGGATGAGCCCCAGACTGGGGTATAATGTAGAGAGATGAACTAAAGTTCTAAAGAGATCCCTCCACTAAGGGATTCTCTGATGCTGTGCTTTGGGAAGGCGACAAGCTGGGGAAATTAAATGCTCAGAGAGGGTACCAGATCTTTCTGAACCTGCTTCTCCTGATGCTAAGAAAGATCACTGCCCCAGACAGCCAATCCGGAGAGATCTCAAGTCCATGCTCCCTCACTTACTCAGTTTGGTTTAGGAACATTGGCAGAGCCTACTTCTTTGGAGTTATGCGGGAACCACCCAGAGACTCTTTAATATTTTTTGCGCATAAATCCCTTTGACTATATGATTGTCCCAGGAATATGCATTCACATACATTGGAAATGTTGCATTCAGTTACAGGGCTCTTGTAGATCTCCTAGAACCCATTCCAGGACATTAGTGGGCCCATGGGCCTCAGGGTAGGAAGCAGCCTTGGAGAAGTAAGTCAGGTGATTCCTGCACTACCTTTCCTTCAGGTGTGGGTGAGCAGAATCCTGGGCTCATACTTAGGGCTCCCCCTTGTGGTTCCTCCCTACAAATACCAGAGGTCCCCAGACAGACAAGAGAGTCCCTCTGGAGGCAGACCAAGGAGTCCGAGTCCTGACAATGATGCCCACACTCACCTTCATGGTCCCCTTTTCCTGCTATGATTCAGGAGTTTGGGGACCCCCATCACAGGACCCTCAGAAGGTAACTATTTAAACCTTTGGGGAAGGTGGAGTGCTGCTGGATTCTCTAACATTTGGATCAAACTCTTAAGAGTTGATTGTGGTCTGGAATATGCATCCTCAGGGAATGAGGGGCTCCTGAATGAGGGCTTTGTTGGGGGAGGGGTAATTCTCACAGGAGAACCCAGGGACAGAAGGAGTGAGCAAGGTTTATGGGAGAGAGGAAGTGAGAGAGAGTAGACTCTGGCAAGGAAAGGCCATTCCACCCTTGGGTACCATATTAAGCATTTGGGACTCAGTGGGAAGCCATGCTGAGATGTAACCAGATGTTCACATACAGAGAAGCTTCTGGATTTCCCTCCAGAGAGCAAAATGGCAGATACACAATAGGGTGGGGGCAGGGTTCAAAAAGTGAGAGGGACCCTGAGCTCAAACTAGCAGGCCTTCCAAAACACCGGGCAGCTGCAGGCACATGCTGGGGGCTGGGAGCTCACCCAGGTAGAGGGGCCCAGGGAGGCGGGCTGGACACTAGAACTGCGGCCACATGTGGGCCCTTGCAGCTCAGTAGATGTTTACGAGACACCTGCTCTGGGTCAGGCTGGACCAGAGGCTGAGGACCCAAGTGAGCAAGGCCCAGCCCATCTTTATGAAACCCTCAGATGAAGGCAGGGAGACCCATGACCTGACCATCAGCACATCCAAGGGGCATGTCCACAGAGGGGAGGGCAGGTGTCCTGAGCAGGGATGGAGGACGAGGGGCAGGCAGGACACCAGTTCCGAGTGGAGGGTGAAGGCTGTGTCTTAGTGGAGGAGGCGGGAGAGGGGGCCCAGGAAGGAGAGAGCCCGAGCTCCACCCTGAGGAGTGGGGGTTGGCTTGTCTGGGGAGCAGGGATGTGCAGGAAGCGGGGGATGGGGCTGAGTTTGGGCCCCTCTGTAGGGCTTGTGGCACCAGGGACCGAGGACAGAGTGTTATCGCCTGGATTCACTGAAGAGCCCTGTTCTCAACGTGCTGAGCGAGGAGACTTATGGAAGTCAGCACGTAGTTGCTTTTGTAGATAAAAAATTAATCAATAATCAATCTAAGAAAGAAACTGAAAATTTAGTCGAGCCATCCTGATGATTGTAACTGGGGAGACAGTCTCTCGGGAAGCTCTGAGAACTGTTCTGAGGAAGTAAGACTGGAGGCCTTAATGTGTATGTGACTTGGGGGGAGGGGGACATGTGATCAGCACACAGCTTGGCAAGAAGGTAACTTCACACAGGAGGAAGAGATATCTTAGTTAATGGTTTTAGTGCTTTTCTGAGTATGGGAAGAAGTGAGAAACTGGGTTCATAAAAACTTCGCCAGAAAATGTTGACCAGAAGGCTGGTTCTGCAAGTTTTCTCAGAGCACAAAATGCCTCATCCTGACCTTCTCACTGAACCCCTTTCATGGTGGATCATAGGTGACTGCAGGGACTAATGATTTCACGCCTGTAGAACTGAGTTTGGGCAACATTCTCTATTACACAGTCCCCTTCGTTTCTCTCTTATTATCCATTTCCAGAGGCATTTTTTGACTGACTGGTCCCAGGGTGCTGGGAATGCTCATTCCCTGCTCAGAGACAAGTCTGCTGATAGACCACGCAGTGTGCTGTTCCTCATCCAGTCCTGTAAGCAGCAGCCAAAAGCCTCTGCACCAGCTGTCCTACAAGTGTGTCAGCTCCAGGAAATGGTTTCCTTTTTTTGCCCCTTTCCATGTCTAGGGTCACAAGATTACAGTCATGGATATTATAGAGCTGAATATTATATGAATAATTTCAAGTAGCCTAGTCATCATTAAATTTCATCACAGACACAATCACAGAACTATTAATGCAAGAAACAAGAATCTTATAAAAATAGGCAGAATACAAGTAACAAAGGTAGTAACATTAATATGATTCTAAGTATTGTACTATATGTGTGTTAAGCCGCTTCAGTCATGTCCGACTCTGTGCGATCCTATGGACTGTAGCCCTCCAGGCTCCTCTGTCCATGGGATTCTCCAAGCAAGAATACTGGAGTGTGTTGTCATGCCCCCTCCAGCGGATCTTTCTGACCCAGGGATTGAACCCACATCTCATATCTCCTGCATTGGCAGATGGGTTCTTTACCACTAGAGCCACCTGGGAAGCTGGTCATAAGTATCAGGTTGGTACAAATATAACTGCGGTTTTTGCATTATTGAAATTTGCTGTTTGGTATTGGAATACATTCTAAATAAATGTGCTTATGCTATGCTACTGCTGCTGCTGCATTGCTTCAGTCGTGTCCAACTCTATGCGACCCCATAGACGGCAGCCCACCAGGCTCCGCCATCCCTGGGATTCTCCAGGCAAGAACACTGGAGTGGGTTGCCATTTCCTTCTCCAATGCATGAAAGTGAAAAGTGAAAGTGAAGTCACTCAGTCGTATCCATCTCTTAGTGACCCCATGGACTGCAGCCCACCAGGCTCCTCCATCCAAGGGATTTTCCAGGCAAGAGTGCTGGAGTGGGGTGCCATTGCCTTCTCAGTGGTTATGCTATATATCATTTTAATTACACATATCTCATTTTATGTTTTTTTATTTTATATTTATTTTAGAATATGGAAATGCTGTTAGACAAAAAGCAAATTCAAGTGATTTTCTTATCTGAGTTCAAAATGGGTCTTAAAGCAGTGAAGACAACTCACAACATCAGCAACACATTTGCCCCAGGAATCGCTGACATACAGTGCAGTCATGGTTCAAGAAGTTTTGCAAAGGAGACAAGAGCCTTGAAGACGAGGAGCGTAGCGGCCAGCCATCAGAAGTTGACAATGACAACTGAGAGCAATAATTAAAGCTGATCCTCTTACAAATGTACAAGAAGTTGCTGAAGAACTTGATATCAACCCTTCTAATGTCACATGCCATTTGAAGATATTGGAAAGGTGAAAAAGCTTTATACCTGGATGCCTCATGAACTGACCAAAAATCAAAAAAATCATCTATTTGAAGAATCTTCTTCTCTTTTTCCATGCAACACAGCGCTGTTTCTCAATCAGAGTGTGGCATGCAACAAGTGGATTGTAGGGGAAGTGGAACGGATGTTCAAGAGGGAGGGGTCATAAGTACACCTGTGGTAGATTCATTATTGTTGTATGCCAGGAAGCAACACAATATTGTAAAGCAATTATCTTTCAATTAAAAATAAACATTTTTTCTTAAAGTGGAGTGTATATGACAACCAGCAATGACCAACCAGCTCAATGGCTGGACTGAGAAGAAGCTCAAAGCACTTCATAAAGCCAAACTTGCACCAAAAAAGGTCATGGTCACTGTTTGGTGATCTGCTGCCCATCTGATCCACTACAGGTTTCTGAATCCCGGCAAACCCAATAAATCTAAGAAGTATGATCAGCAAATCAGTGAGATGCACCCAAAACTGCAATGCCTGCAGCTGGCATTGGTTAACAAAGGGGACCCAATTCTTAACAACAACACCCGACTACATGTCACACAAGCAACACTTCAAAAGTTGAACAAATTGTGAACAAGTTTTGCCTCATTCGCCATGTTCACCTGACCTCTCACCAACTGACTAACACTTCTTCAAGCATCTTTGTACAGAGAACACACTTCCATAACCAGCAGGAGGCAGAAAATGCTTTCCAAGAGTTTGTTGTATCCTGAAGCACGGATTTTTATGCTATAGGAATAAACAAACTTATTTCTCATTGGCAAAAATGCATTGATTGTAATGGTTACTATTTTGATTAATAAAGCTGTGTTTGAGCCTAGTTATAATGATTTAAAATCCATGGTTTGAAACTGTGATTGTGTTTGCACCGACCTAATATGTAGGCAGCATTATCTTCTAAGGAGTTATTTTTAAAAATTAACCTTTATGGTGGAGCAGGTATTTCTGCCCTTGGGAGGGCTGGTTTGCACATAATGCAGATGCACAATGCACTAGACGGGAGGGAAATGGTCAAAACCGGGAGAGAAAATTTTTGTTTAAATTTTTACTATCTTGTCTTAAATTATGAATTTTATTTCATTCCTTCTTATGATTTTCCCCAATCCAACAGAGGCCGCTGGTGCTGATCACTTGATTCATTCCAGTACAAGAGTGAGTGGCTGCAGTGGGGTCCTTCCCCTGCCCCTCCCCCACAGCTCTGTTTTCCTGGCCCCTCTAGCCCTGGTGAGGCTTTGTGACTGAGAACAGGAGACTTAAGGTACCTTCCAAACCAGCAGTTACTGTAAAAGGCTGCTCAATGCAGGGGAACAATGAGCACACACACATATACACGCATGCACTGAGCATGCACCCAAGTACGCACCCTTCTAGAGAGGCATCCAGGTGCTGTCATGGCCCCTTTAAGAGCTAAGGGACAGAATGTTGGCACTGGGGTAGGGCCCAACACCTTTTGTCACAACCCCCAGGCTCTGGTCCAAGTTGGGGTGGGGAGTCAGTGGGAGAGGCTTCCAGAAACCTAGGTTTGGTGAGGGTGGAAATTGACTAGGACTCTTCTGAGCTCTAGGCAAATCTGGAGCAATTAAAGTATGTGGATTTGATTAGGGTAGTTTTAAAATTTTCTTTTATTTCCTGCTTATATTGAAATTGAAAAGAACATTATAAATGTGGGAAAAGGGACCCGGCTTATTTTTATGTTTGATAGCAGGGGTGGATGGGAACCCAAACTTCCGGGAAATTTTTAAGATTATATACATTGAACTATCATATTATGCCTGAGTTTCAGAGAAGCAGGAAGCAGCAGAAAGCAACTGACACAGAGAAATGCATGTGGGTGTCACCTCACACTCAAGCAGTACAACTCCGTTGACAATGGAAGCAGCAGCCTCCACCTTGTATAAACCCTCTGCCCAAGAAAACTTGAAGAGAAACTGTTTCTTTAATAGGGTCACCCAGTAATTTTTGGCCTCCTGATCAGAAAAAAATCAAAAGGAAAAACTCCAGGCTAACATCAACTTTAAGGCTGGCAGGGCCATGCTCTTCTCCCTGCCAAGGCAGGACCTGCAGTTTTGATCACTGAGGCAGGAGGACGACATCACTGCCCCTCACCAACACTGCAAACAGGTGTCTTCAAGTCCCTGGAGATCTTCATCAGCTCCTTTTTCAATTCCCCAGAGACTGGTTGGAGGTGGAAGTCATCCCAGATTCCTTTAAAATGCCCTCAAGGCAGCCAGTGGTCAGTACGCTTGGAAAAATTCTGGAGCCAATCTCAGGTGGGGCAGAGCATCAACTGGGGCCCAGGAATCCAGGGTCTCTGCTTCAAGACTCCTGTTCAGTAAATTACTGAAGGCAAGAGGGTATTTGTTTGTTTGTTTGTTTGTTTTTAGTTGAAGGGGAAGGGCACTATACACCACCCTCTACTGGGAGAAAGGGGACACAATTCCTCATTACCCACTCCACTCCCAAACCTACACACACACACCCCAACTAAGACACCCCCAGGGGGACAGACATGCTTTGGCAACGAGGCCCCTCCAGAGGCCCAGGGTGTGAACAGCGGTACAGAGGGCTGTGTGCTGTGGAGTTAGCACCTTAGGAGGCAGGAGGGGGCGGTGGGCAGAGAAGGAAGAAGTCTCAGGTCCTGATGGATCAGAAGAAGGAAAATGGGGAGAGATGGTCAGGACACAGGAGAAGAAAAAACAATGACACCCAGAAAAGAGTTTAAAAAACACAAAATGTAGAATAGATGAGAGCAGCGAGAAAAAGAGGCGAAACAGTGTGGCCACCACACAAACCAGGAAGGAGACAGAGCAGCAGGAGAGAAGGAAACAGAAAAGAGAGTGAGATGAATGGGGAAGGATGTGAGGAGAGAGAGAGTGAGCCAGGAAGAGGGCATCAGGGGACATCAGAGCTCGGTGAGGATACCTTTGTGAGCAGAGGATCAGGAGTCCTTGGGCTGGTCCTCAGTCCCTACAGAACCTGGCGGGCCCAGTATCCCAGGTCGGCCACATAAACCAGCAGGTTGGCGGCTGTCAGGACGGCCACAGCCAGGCGCTGGTCCCAGGCGCACACGTTGTAGGTGAGCTCGTTCCTGCAGTCCCCATTGCTGGACCTCTGGGGCTGCCCACCGAGCTCCTTGCTGAACTGGTAGAGTGGCCAGAGGACCAGGGCACTGACATAGAGGAGGACGGAGAGCATCGTGATCACAGCCTCGACAGGCAGCCTGTGTTCCCATTCATCCAGATTCAACAGGGTGGTCACTGTTGCCAGGATGAAGCAGATGGAGTACACGGCCACGCACCACTCCAGGGCCAGCTGGTGCAGGTACAGGGAGGAGTTGCTAAGGAAGGCGAAGATGACACCCGCCATGAAGGTCTCTAGCACCTTCAGCAGGCCTGGCACAGTGAGCACATAGCAGGTGGTATTCGTGATCTTGTAGCCATTTCACGTGCAGGCCACTTCCACGGCATACAGCACAGATGCGATGCAAGAGAATGCAGTGGCGGAATGGCCCGGTCTGGGTGAGGACCATAAGGCAAGAACTGGATGTAAGCAACAGAGTAGATGATGGAAACTGAGAGGCAGACGAGGGCCGAGTAGCAAGTAGGCATAGGTGACGGGGAAATTGTTCCAAAAGAAAGGAAAGCGGGACTGGACCTTACATAACTTAGCGATGGAGGTGACGAGGGTCACAGTGAAACAAGGCCCCAGATGCACAGGACCAGTTACCTATGGCCCCCTTTCCAATGCCCATGTCAGTCACCAGGGAGAAAGCTCCACAGGTGGAAAAGAGCTATGGCAGGCGAAGGCAGCAGCCACGACACACAAGGCCCATCTTCTGGGGATGTCGACCAGGTGGGCATGGTGCTGTGATGGTCAGGCAGGTCACAGTCACCAGTACGGCAGTGGTCTTCACCAAGGACCTACCAGAGAAAGAGCCAGCTCTGAAGGCTGAATAAGTCAGATGCCTGGAAAAGGCTGCGGAGCCTGGAGTGACTAAGGCTCAGGATCTGTGGAGTTGGAACCAATGGCTCAGACACTTGGGTAACAGCACAGCCGCTCCAGAGTGATTCTCCCCACCCATCACCCTTAACCTTATTAAGAGACTTGTTTTATCCCAAACCTTACAGCCATGTTTGGTCTGGCCTCAAACTATGAACACTTTTTTATTTCTTTGTGCTGTGTGCTATTATTTATAGACAAATAGGGTAGGATGGTGGAGAAGGCAATGGCACCCTACTCCAGTACTCTTGCCTGGAAAATCCCATGGACGGACGAGCCTGGTAGGCTCCAGTCCATGGGGTCACTAAGAGTCAGGCACGACTGAGCGACTTCACTTTCACTTTTCACTTTCATGAACTGGAGAAGGAAATGGCAACCCACTCCAGTGTTCTTGCCTGGAGAATCCCAGGGACAGGGGAGCCTGGTGGGCTGCCGTCTATGGGGTCACACAGAGTCGGACACGACTGAAGCGACTTAGCAGCAGCAGTAGCAGCAGGGTAGGATGGTCACTATCTGCAACCACAACCCTTCCAGGCTCTGGAAATAGAAAAAGAATTTTTAAAAGTTCCTTTGGTTACAAAACTTGACATGAACAGACATGAGACAATTTATGGTCTATTTAATTCACTTATTGTGAATATTCAAAAGTGCAGTTGCATATTTAGTTGTTTATGCAACTAAAGACTCCTGTGTTTGATAACAAGCTGCTTTCAGACCCCAGTGGGTTGTGATGTCATGTACAGTAGATGCACCGTGTCACCTGTCTGAAGGTGAAAAATTCTGAATTCTGGAGCATATCTGACCCCAGCGGTTTCAGAAAAACGTTTGTGGATTGTACTGCTAATCCCATTTTACTGATGAGAAAACTAAGGCTGGGGAACCAAGTGCCTTCCCTAAGGTGGCATGACTGGGAAGTGGAAACTCCATATGAAACTACCAAAGTTGTGGGTGTGAACCCTTGGCTCTACAACCCATGGGTCCTGCTGACGCTTCCGTGGTCCATGGGTTGGAGCCCAGGACCAAAGCTCAGGGCTCTGGGACCCAGGACACCCCTTCAGGGCCACAGTTTTCTTCCACAGCAACCTGAAGACACACGTGTCCCAGCCTCTCCTCCCTGCAGCTGTCACCAGAAGGAGCTGCCATCTGAGGGGACACAGCCCCACCCAGAGGAGGGCAGCTCCAGGGGTGAACAGGGAGGAGTCATGGTGTGACAGCAAGGCCGTGGGGACAAGATGACATGGAAAGTAAGGACTGTTGTGCATCCCCTCCCACCAGTTTTGCCTTCGCATGTGACTGTTTCCCACTGGGACAGGGGACCCCAACGGAGCATGACTCCAAGGTCGAGCGTCATGGGGGAACCACAGAATAAGTTAACATAATGTCTGTCTCTAGCTCCAAAGCTGCCATCCAGGTGCGAATCTGGAAGAATCTAGGAGTAGTCTTATTTGAGTGAGGATTTTCTTAGCCTGGGAGACTGCTTAGCAGCTTCCAAGCTGGGAAGAAAGGATTAGAAATGAACAAGGATGCTGTGTCTGATGCTGATGGGGAGACTTTCAGGGCATCTCAGGGAGGGGGTGGGGATGGACGGATGATCGGCCCCTTTTAAGGGAAGGAGCTGAAAGGGGAGGCACCTGCTGGACCCCCAAGAAGAGACATGTTGAGGATGCATCTGGGACTGGGGCTGGGGTGAGGGGCGGGGATAGAGTGGAGATGTGCAGACCCAGGGGGCAATTCCAGGGTCCCAGTGGCCCTGGGGCGGCCTAGTAGGTGTCTTCTGACCCAGAAGGGATGTAGGCATGGAGCCAACCTGAAACAGGGTTTCAGGGCTGCGACAGGGACACGTGGCCAGAGTGGCAGGAACCATGGAGACCATGGAATTGCCCAGGTCACCTGCCCAAAACAGTCCCGCCAGCCAGGGCTGCAGTCCTGCTCACACAGGGGCTCCTCCAGGGTCCAGTGTGTGGGGGGAGTGAGGCCCCTCCCAGCCCGCCCCCTCCTCAAGGACAGCTGCCCTGTTTCCAAGGGACTATTTGTTGAGAGAGCTGAAGGGCCAGCACCCTGAGCCCCAGACAGCCTCCTGCCATCAGGGGCGTTGTTACCTTTGTTGATCATAAACCCTGGGACAAGCTGAGGCTGGAAAGAGAAACACAGAGCAAACCTGAGAACCTCCCTGGACTCCCAAAGCTCCTTGAGCCCCATGTCAGGGAGCCCTGTCATCGCACAGCATCTTGCTTTTCCACCAGCCCCCGACACGTGCAGCTGGTCCTCTCCAGGGGCTCCACTCCTGGAAATGCAGTTTGGTTTCCTAGGGAAACTGCAGTAAGTTAGCACAAGTTTGGAGGCTTAGCACAACAGAATTATATTTTCTCACAGTTCTGGAGGGCAGAAATTTGAAATCAAGGTCAGCAGAGCTTTGCTGTCTCTGATCTTCCAGGGCAGGGTCCATCCTTGGCTCCTTTAGCTTCTGGAGGCCCCTTTGCTTTGGGGGCATCTCCGCCTCCCCCTCCACATGCTCATCTTCTCTCAACCCTGTGTGTAAACTCTCTGTCCTTTCTCCTATAAAGACGCCAGTGGCGCTGCAGGAGCAGCGGACGGGGCCCACTGTGGACGGACTGAACTCCAGACACATAGGTTGGATCTTAGCTGTAAGTGATGAGGCCTCACTGACATTCTGTAAGGAAGGGCTGATCCATCGGAGGCCCACTCTGGAATTAAAACTCTGGTTGTAGGAGAAAAACTGAATCAAGTCCACCAAGAAGCTGGGCGGCCAGTTTGGAGGCTGATTGTACAGTCCACATATGAGATGATGGACCTTGAGGAAAGACACTTCAGGGGTGGAGGGCAGGGGCAGATTTATGAAATATTTGGGAGCAAATATTCAACTGGTCTTGATGAGGGGAGGGGCCATGATTACTGACACTTGATGCCCCAGGGGCAGCTGTAACCTCACCTCTCCCTTCTGCTCCCTTGACATCTCCGGCTCGTCCAAGGTGCTCCCAGGGCCCCGCCCCTCCCTCTGGGCACCACCCACTGAGTACTCTGGGAAGGGAGGCTAAGAAAGGGGGAACCAGCCGGAGCTCAGGGAGGCAGCCTAGGCTCCTGCCTCCGCGTCTCCTTGGGACCCCTCCAGATACACGTGCTCGTCTCTCACCTGCACCTGAGGCCTGGCTCGCGTGCTTCTAAAGGGATGAAATTTATTAAGAAATGGATCTCTCCCCGCAGTTCACCTGAGTCAGGAAACCTTGTCTGGAGTGATGGTCCTTCTGTCTGTCCCTTCCCCTCCTCCTCTTCTCCCATTGTCTGAGTATCTCAGGTCCACTTAGACCATCTCTTCTCTGTGCACCTTCTCGTCCTCATCCAGGCCGATAGCTTTAAGATTTCACTCAGTTGACAAATGATGTTGTGTACAGAGTGTGTGCCATGCACCGTTCTAGGCACTACACAGAGAGTAGAGAAAAGAACCAGTAATTCTGCCTTCATGGAGCTTACATTGTAGTACAGGAGATGGAGAGTGCAAACCAATATGTATTAGGTCACTGGGTGATAAATGCCATGATAAAGGGAAAACAGGTGAAGAGAGAGTTATTGGAGTTGGGGGTGGGGGTTGGGCAAAACTGCTATTTTATTAATAGGTAGGTTGAGGTCAGGATGCTCTATGAACGTGACACTTAAGAAGATATTGAATGAAGTGAACACGCCATATGATGACAACTCCCCAGTTCCTGCCTCTGGAGCTGATCGCTATTAAGACCCAGAATTGTGCCCAACTGCTTTCTGATCTCTCCCTCTGGGTGGCTCAGGACACCTCACATCCACCAAGTCCAATCCCACCACTTTAGCACCCTGCCCCACCCCCGACACTGATCCTCATCTTTCCCGTCTCAGTCGATGGCACCACCTTCACAGATGCTCTTCACAAAATACTCCTGAACCCACCCACTCTTCATCTCTAGAGCCACCTGGTCCACATCCACCCATCCCCTTACCCAGATGCCTGCCATAAGCTTCTATTTTCATTCTTTTCTTCAATGTCTACTTTGGAGTAATTGCAATGCAAATTAAAACTGAGTGGAGTAAAGTCAAACTAAGGTACCTTGAAAGCTTCTGTTTGCTCCCTTAGTATGATACACAAATTCCAAAAGATCAAGCCAAAGCCCTGCAAGCTCAGACCCCTTTCTACCTCTCCTGCCTCCTCACCTCCCTCCCTCCAGCCACTGAGAACTTCTCCCAGTTCCTCTTGGCCATCTCAGGACCCTTCCCCTGACATATCTACACCACCTCAACCCTGAACTGAGACCAGAGCTCAGTCTGGCACATGGTAGTACTATGTTCAGTCAATGCTGCCCTAAGCCTTAGAGATTCCTGCATGCAGACTTGGTAAGGTCAATGCATACATGCATTTGTGGATGAAAAATGAGTCAGTAGTCAACCTAAAAAATAAATGGAAATTTTATTGAAGCCAACTTGAGGATTATATTTGGGGATACAGTCTCAGGAAGCTCTGAAAACTATACTAAGGAAGCGGGGAGGACTGTGTGTATATGACTTGGGGAAAGGGGGACATGCAACCAGTACACAGCTTGTAGAAGGTTACTTCACCCATGAGGAAGAGATATCTGAATTAATGTTTTTGGTGCTTTCTAAGTATGGGAAGATGCAAGGAACTGGGTTCATTGAAAGTCTCCTTAAATTGTCTAAGTGTCTGAGGGTTGGTTCTGCCAGTTTTCCCAGAGCACAAAGTACCTGATCCTGACGTTCTCCGTGACTTCCTTTCAGGGTGGACTGTAGGTCAGTGACTGCAGTGGCTAGTGACTTGGTGCTTGTAGAGCTGTGTGGCGGGCAGCATTTTTTAGCACACAATCCCCTCCATTTCCATCTTAATTTCAACCAAGATTTGGGGGGAATTTTGACCATGTTGTCCCCGGGCTCTAGGAGTGCTCATTCCCAGGTTGGACAAGGATAATTGAAAAACCGCTCAGTGTGCAAGTACTCATCTAGTCTTGGAAACAGTAGCCAAAATCCTGAGGATCGCGTGTGCTACTCGTCTTGTCAGCTCCAAGAAATATTTCCCTCTTCTTGTTTCTTCTCATATCTAGAGTCCCACTACTGCAATACAATCTGATAGAACTGTATATGAGCTCAAGGGTTTCAAGTCACCTGGTCATCATCATTTTTGTCTAGGCTCAGTGTTACATCTGTTAATGCAAGAAACAATACTCTTGTAAAATGGCAAAATACAAGCAATATATTAAGAGCTACTGACATTAATAAGGTCATAAGCAGGCGGTGTTATAAAAGTTAACACGGCTGGTGTAGAAGAACCAAACTGGTCTTGATGGTTCAGGTATCTCCGCTCTTAGGAGGGCTGGTTAACACGTACTGCAGTGCACACTAGAGGGGATGGAGGAGGCCCAGATGGGCAGAGAAAATTTTTATGTTGATATGCTTTTTGTCTTGCCTTAAAATATGAGTCTTATTACATTGTTCCATAAGATTCGCCTCCTGGGAGTCCTCCCCATCCACCGCACCTGTCCCCGGGTGAAGAGCTCATGCTTCATCCCAGTACAGGAGCCAGGGGCAGCAGCGGGGGGCCTTCCCCTCCCCTCCCCCGCAGCTCTGCTTGCCTGGGGCCCCTCTGGGCCTGGTGACGCCAGGATGCTGGGCTCTGAGGCTTTGTGGCTGAGAGCAGAAGAAGAACAAGGAATGTGGTGTCTTCCTGGCCATCAATTATTTTAAAGGTTCCTGGTCTCAATGCATGTGTGAGCACAGACATACAGGCACATACACAGGAAAACACACACTGGGCATGCACGCAGGCATGCATCCTTAAATACAGTTATCCGGGGTCTGGTCCTCCAAGAGGTAAGGGGACAGAAAGTCTAGTGTTGGGGGCACAACTGCTAGTTGTCTTGGGCTGGACCATGCCCCTAGGTTCTCAGGAAAGGTGGGAGTAGGGAGACATTGGGAAGGGCCCCCAGAGATGGGGATTTGGGTGAGAATAAAAACCTGCCCAGTTTTTCTGAGTTCTAAGAAAATTTGGGGCAATTAGGGTATGTTGATTTGTGCTTTTTTCTTTTATATTTGTGTTGAGGTTTAAAAAAGAACATTATAGATTTGGGAGAAAGGACAGGTTTCTCTCTATGAACAGCAGGGTTTGATGGCATCCAGAAATTCCAGAGAATTAAAAAATATATGTATATTTACATTTACTTAGATTATATGACAGGTGGGTCCCAGAGAAGCAGGAAGCAACAACAGAAAGCAGCTGGCACATAGAAACACACGTGTGTACAGCACACACCCAAGAAATGCAGGTTCTTCAACAATAGCAGCAGCAATACTCATCCACCCAACACCACCCCCCAAACAAAACTTTGGAAAGAAACTTTCCATACAAAATATAATCTCCCCATAATTTTTGCTCTTGAGACAATAAAAAGGAAAAGAAAATATCCCAGACTAACATCACCTTAAGGTTGACAGGGCCATGCTCTTCTCCCTGCAGAGGCAAAATGAGCTGTTTTATCACTGAGGCAGGAGGGCCACATCGCTGCCCCTCAACAACACTGCAGGCAAGTGTCTTCAAGTCTCTGTGGTTCTTCACCAGCTCTTTTTTTTAATTCCCCAGAGAGTAGCTGGGATGGACAGTATCTACCCCTGGTGCCAGGAGCCAGCATGGGAGTCCCCACCCATGACAAGGTCATGCGGGAGAGCTCTGATGGGCAAGGCGAGTCAGAGCTCGAACCACCCACCCCCCCCACCCTGGACCTGCCTGAGCGTCTACCCCCAAACCAGAATCTGTCTGTTTTACTATTTTATGACTTTTACCAACTCCCCTGACATTAATGGGGGGCTATCCCCGACCACCTTTCCCTGAAGAAAATTAACTTAGAGCTCTAGTTAATAATTCTCCTGGGCATAATAGGAGTGTTTCAATTCAAATCCCTCTGATGACTTTCTAGCTTGCCTGACAGGTTTGTTCGGACTCCTGCAGCTACGCATTTGATTGTTCACAGCCTCCCAACCACGAGAGGCACAGGAAGCTTAAGATATTCTAACAATGCAGAGCTTCTCAGAGAGTTAAAATTGTTAGAATAGAACTAGTAGAGGATTTCTTTGTTGAGCTAATGCTTGCTGCCAAGTTTCCATATCCCTTACCTACTGTGTCCCTGGGAGTGTATTGATTAATATAGTTCGTGTATAGAAATGTAAGTAGTAGCTTTAATGTTTGTAACCTTGGACGCTTGAGTTAATTCTTTTCTTGTTATAGACCTCCACACTTTTGCCCTCTAGGAATGCAACTTTATCTAATGCTTTCAGAGGGTGGCGCCTGACTTTAGAATAATCACCTTTAGAGAAAAATAAGTTTTCTGAAGAAAGGGTCTTAAAATGTTAACAGGTCTCCTGGCCAGAAGATGATGTAAATCACCTAAAGCTTTTGCATATGGTAAGTTTGCAGAAAGAAAGCCTGGCTTCATAAGGATCAAGGACTGCCGACCTTGCATGACTCTACCCACCCACCCCACCCCCCATTATCCTCTATGCACAACTTAAGGTATAAAAGCTACTTTGGAAAATAAAGTTGTGGGCCTTGCTCACCGAAGCTTGGTCTCCCCATGTCGTTCTTTCTCTTTCTTCTTCCTTTTCAGGCTGATTCCCTGGAGCGCAGGGGCCCTCTGTGTTCACTTTCCTGCCTGGGCTTCTAAGACCCACTCGAGAAGGTGCCTAAGGTGGAGCACCTTCTGCTATTTGAGAGGGCATCTGTGGCCTACGTGAACAGAGCAAGTCCTGTGCTGGGGCTTTATTGGCTTTCTGCGTAAACCAAGGAATATCAGCCTCTTTTCTCTCCTCTATTTTCTTAACTGCAAAATTCTTTCCTTATCTCTTTCTTTATTTCTATCCTTTTCTCCAACACCTTCCTCCCGAGGGAATCCCTGAATCCAATCAGGGCTGCGCCCCGGCACCCTGGCTTCCTCTAAGATGGCCTCTAGGCAGCAAGTGTTTAGTGAGCCTGCAAAAATTCTGGAGCCAATCTCAGGTGGGGCTGGAGCACCCCACCTGGAGCACCGGGTGGGGCCCAGGGACCAGGGTCTCTGCTTCAAGACTCCTGCCACTGAAAATTACAGACCTCCAGAGATTTTAGTTTAAGTTAAAGGGCAGGTGCCCTGTACACTCCCCTCCCAGGGGAGATGGGGGCCAAATCACACAGAGGGCTGCGTGCTGTGGAGTCTGCACCTTAGGAGGTGGGAGGGGGCGGTGGGCAGAGAAGGAAAGAGTCTCAGGTCCTGATAGATCAGAAGAAGGAAGATGGGGAGAGGTGGTCAGGACACATGCTGTTGCTACTGTTCAGTCACTAAGTCCTGTCTGATTCTGTGACCCCATGTGGCACACCAGGCTTCCCTGTCCTTCACTGTCTCCCGAGGTTTGCTCAAACTCATGTCCATTGAGTTGATGATGCCATCCAACCATCTCATCCTCTGCTGTGCCCTTCCCTTCTTGCTCTCAATCTTTCCCATAATCAGGGTCTTTTCCAATGAGTCAGCTCTTCACGTCAAGTGGCCAAAGTATTGGCGCTTCAGCATCAGTCCTTCCAATGAATATCTAGGGTTTTTTTCCTTTAGGTGATGAGGAAAAAAAAAAGGATGACCAGAAGAGGGGAAAAAAGCAGAAAATATAGAAAAGATGAGAGTGGAAATAGAAGGCAGCTAACAAGGTAAACAGAGAGACAGAGCAGAAGGAGGGAAGGAAATGAAAAGGGAGGGAGATGAATGGGGAAGGATGTGAGAGGGGAGAGAGGGAAGCAGGAAGAGAACATCAGAGCTCAGTGAAGAACCTGCAGGTGAGAAGAGAAATAGGGAGCCCCGGGACCCATCCTTGGTCCCTACAAAGCCTCCAAGGCCATGTACAGCAGGTCAGCCAAGTAAATCAGCAGGTTAGCGGCTGTCAAGACAGCCACAGTCCAGCATTCATCCCAGACGCACACAGAGCAGGTGAGGGTTTTTTTTTTTCCTCTTTTTTTAAATCACAGCTGGTCACATCGCTGGACCACAGAGGCAGCCCACCCAACTTCTCACGAAAGGGGCAGAGTGACCAGAGATCAGACCGCTGGTATAGAGGAGGATGGAAACATGGTCTCCTTTTACAGTAAAGGATAATAGACAGGTGTCCGTGTTTCATTGTCATCTTCGAGCAACAGGGTGGACATCATCCCCAGGTAGAAGCAGACGGAGCACAGGATCGTTTGTCTCACCATGGCAAATGTGTACTGGAAACGGCTGTTGCAGTTGATAATGGTGCTGAAAATTAAAGCCAAAGGACAAGAGCAGGAAGATCAATAGTCTCTCGAGCACGCCTGGACCAGCAGGCACAAAGCAGGATGTGTCACCAGCCAGGGCGCAGGTCCAGGCCCCTGCGGCGGTGTAAAGCACAGCACTGATGCAGGAGAAGGCAGTGGCCGAGATGGCCTGGTTCTGGGTGTGGCTCTGAGGCAAGAACCGAACATAGTTTGTGGTGAAAATAATGGAGACAAAGAGACAGAATTGGGTGAAATAGAAGGCATAGTGGTAGAGAACGTCATAGCAGGACAAGGGGAAGTGGGATTGGAGCCCACACAAGTCCACTATGAAGACGGTGAGGGTCCCACCGAAGCAGAAGCACCACAGGAACACAGACCAGTTAATTGTGCACTCACTCCAAGTGTCCATGCTGGCCACCAGCAAGGAGGGCACGCAGGCGGAGAGCAGCTGCCCCAGGTGGAGGAAGAAGCCCGCGGTCCTGGAGCCCAGGCCTGAGGAGGTTCTCGTGGTGACGGTGACGGTCAGGCAGGTCACCAGCACTGGAGGTGTAACCTTACTGGTTTTAAAACCAAAGGCTTGTGAATGATTAAAAAACAGCTCTGGGTTTTGACGGACTGGTTCAGTTTCACTCTGTCTCTTTAGTTCTGTTTCTGTCTTTGTTTTTCCAGAAAGATACAACCACCAATCCTAACAATGTAAGGACCACACTCACGGTCTCACTCCAGCAAGATGGTTTCTGGTTCCTGGTTACTGTCAAGTGTTCAAAAAAAAGAAGTGCATCACACCCCCAGTGTGCAGCCTGCAGCCATTTCTTGCTCCCCTCCGTGTAAGTTCCCCTGGCTGAGCCTTGCTGTGTTGGGAGTTGATTCTTCTGAGTAGTAAAAAACCTTCTCCCCTGGTGGCTGGCTTCCTTAAGATAAAGCTACTTTTCTTCTACCCAACGCTTGTCTCTCTGTATTGGCTTCTTCTTTTTTTTTTTTTTTAATGTAAATTTATTTATTTTAATTGGAGGCTAATTACTTTACAATATTGTATTGGTTTTGCCACACATTGACACGTGGCGGATTCATGTCAATGTATTGGCTTCTTAAGCAACGCACAATTGAGACTAGCAGGAATCAGGTCCCCTAGGCTCAGCCCCTCCACCTCCTTCTGGGGCGAGGAGAGGGGTGAGGCTGAGAAGGTTGGGGAGGATCTATAGGTATTTTCAAGCAGAAGCAGAACTTGCTAGTTTCAGGAACTTGCTTGTCCCTCCTACTCCTCGCTCACAGCCTGCGTTCACTTTCTGCTGAGAGACGGAAACTGGCCTCTGAAGGAGCAGCCGTGCTCTTGACCGAGTGAGTAGAGGGCTGTGCACCCGGGGATCCCCCCATTCTCACCCATTTGGGAATAATCTTTGCCCTTTGGGACTTTGGGGTCAACTTGGACACTGCAGGAGTGGGAAGTGGCTTGCTTGGGATTCTGTACGAGTCTCTCCTTGAGGCAGAATTGCTTTGTTTGAATTCCGTTCTGGGGGAGCAAGTGAAGTGCCTTCTCGAACTTCATAGGGAGGCATCTTGGCAGGTTGGCAAAACTAGACTATGACCCTGTAACCAAGAAAAAAGTGTTTTTTTAAATTATAAGCCAGGCTTCCCATGTATGTTTTCAATTCTGAAGAATGGTGGCCCCTGAATGTGTCTCTAAATTCCTCCACTATTTTGCAAGTTAGAACTGACTTGACCATGATCTGGTAAATGGTAGGAAATTCCATGTGCAGGCCTCCTTGTTTCTTATACTAAGGATTCTTCCAACAAAGGCCCTAAATTAATGGTAAAAGAGGCTGGGGCTGCCCTGGGGTCTTTCCCCACACCCCCCCCCAACCTGTGCCTGGAAGGAGGAGGAGTTCTAGTGTCGGGGCAGGGCAGAGCCTGAGTCTCCCCCAGCAGGCGGACAAGGGGTCTGAAGTAGTCTCTCCCTTTAAGACCCCAAAGGGCACTGAGTTTACCTGCAGTGGGTCTCCTATCAGGGAGAGGCAGGGAGGGGATGGATTTTCACTAAGACAACTCCCTGCAGGAGGTTTGAGGACAGCCAATAGGCTATTATTGTTCTTATATTCTGTTTTCCACCTCAGACCTGCTAAACTGGTCAACTGCCACCCTTCTACATGGAGATGATCCACAAAAATAGTGGAAATTGTTCATCAGGATTTTTTTCAAGCCATCACCCAACATGGGCTGATGCGCAGGTTTGGGTGATAATTTTGTGGAGACCTAATGAAGGGTCATTCGTCCCTCCACACCCTCCCTGGATGCCCTGAAAGATTCCACATCAGCATCAGACACAGTATCCTTGTTCATTTCCAATCCCTTCTTCCCTGGCTTGCAAGCTGCTCACCAGTTTCCCAGGCCAGGAAAATCCTCACTCAGGTAGCGCTACTCCTAGATCTTTCCAGACTCCCACCTGGATGGCAGCTTTGGAGTTTAAGAGACAGACATTATGTTAATTTATTCTGTAGTTCCCCTATGACACTATACCTTGGAGTCATGCTGGGTGGGGGTCTCCTTTCCCAAAGGGAAACAGTCACATGCTGAGGCAAATTGGGGGAGGGGATTCACAACAGTCCCTACTTCCCATGTCATCTCATCCCCACGGCCTTGCTCTCACCCCACGGCTCCTGCCTGTTCACCCCTGGAGCTGCCCTCGTCCAGGTGAGGCTGTGTCCCTCAGATGGCAGCTCCTTCTAGTGATGCTGCAGGGAGGACAGGCTGGGACATGTGTGTCTTCAGGTGCTGTGGAAGGAGGCTGTGGCCCTGAAGGTGGGTCCTGGGTCCCAGAGCCCCGAGCTTTGGTCCTGGGCTCCCACCCACGGGCCTGGTTGACCTGCTGGGCTGTAGAGCATAGTGTTCAAACCCACGGCTTTTTATTTTTATCAGGGATTTCCACTCCTCCCCTTTCAAACTAGGGAAGACACTTGACTCCTGGAGCCTTGGTTTTCCCATCTGTAAAATGGGGTTAGCAGGACAATCCACAATCCCTTTTCTGAAACCCCTGAGGTCAGATTGCTACAGAATCAGAATTTTTTAGCATCAGTCATGTAACTTGATGCATCTTCTCTATTGGACCTAACACCCTACTGGTGTCTAATGCACCTTTTAAGCAAAGGCATTAGTGTTTCTGTAACTGCACTTTTGAACATTCACACTAAGTAAAATAAACAAAGACCATAATTGTCTCATGTCTGTTCAGGTGAAACTTGGTTACCAAACAGCTTTTTAAAAAATCTTTTCCAATTTTGAGTATAATGAAGATTTGAGGTTGTAGGAAACGATCAGAGTACCCTGTGTCTCTGTAGATAATGGCACAATGTGTGAAAAAATGTGCATGGCTTTGTGGCCAGACCCAACCCATCTGTGAGATAAGATAAGTCTCCTGACAAGGCCAAGGCTGATGGGAGGGGAGAGTAACTGTAGAGCAGCTGTGCTGTTACCAGGTGTCTGAGTCATTGGTTCAAACTCCATGGATCCTGAGCCTCAGTCCTCACAGGGCCCTGAGCCTTTTCTAGGCATCTGACTCAATCCACCTCTGGAGCTGGAGCATTCTCTGGGTGGTCCCCAGTGAAGATCACTACCTTACCAGTGTCCGTGAGCTGCCTGACCGTCATAACACCATTCCACCAGGTTGACATCCCCAGACCTTGGACACCACATTCCACTTCCTCCGCCTGCTGCAATTGCTCTCCACCAGTGTGGCCTTCTCACTGGTGACCAGCATGGGCATTGGGAAGTGGGGGCCATAAGTAACTGGCCCTTGGCCATCTGGTGCTTTTGTTTGGCCATGACTCTCATCATCTTCATTGTTGAGTTATGTAAGCTCTGGTCCCGGCTTCCTGTCTCTGGTACCACCTCCTCGACACCTACACCTGCTACGCCACCCTCCTCTGCCTCTCAGCCTGCATCATCTACTCCATCACCTACGTCCAATTCCGGCCTTATGTCCCTCATCAGAACCGGGCTGTCACTGCTACTGCTTTTTCTTGTCTCGCATCTCTGCTGTATATCATAGATGTGGCTTGGACGTGGGTCTGCTGTGTGTTCAAGGAGATTTCCGGCTACATTCACACTGTGCCAGGCCTGCTGAAGGTGCTGGAGACTTTCGTGGACTGTATCATCTTCGCCTTCCTCAGCAACACCTCCCTGTACCTGCACCAGTCAGCCCTGGAGTAGTGCGTGGCCGTTACTCTGTCTGCTTCATCCCAGCAGCCGTGGCCAAGCTGCTGAAGCTGGATGACTGGGAGGACATCTACTCACCCCCTGCCCATCTTCCAGGTTGTGGTGACCCGGCTCTGTCCTTTTCTACATTAGCGCTCTCGTCCTCTGGCTGCTCTATCAGTTCAGTGAGGAGTTTGACGGGCACCTTCATTGGTCCAGTGACAAGGACTGCATCAATGACCTCCCCTACAGTCTGCGTGTGCACCTGAGACCAGCGACTGGCTGTGGCCATCCTGACAGCCGTCAGCCTGCTGGTTTACATGGTTGAGCTGCTGTACTAGGCCCGCCAGCTTTCTGTGGGGACTGAGGATATCTCCAGTGCTCCAGACTCTCTTTGCTCCCATTCAGTATCTTCACAGAGTTTGGATTCCTCTGATGCCCTCTTCCTGGCTCCCTCTCTCCCTCCTCACATCCTTACCCTTTCATCTCACTCTCTTTTCTGTTTGCTTCCATCCTTCTGCTCTGTCTCCTTCCTATTTTCTTTGGTTGCCCATGTCCTGTTTTGTCTCTTTCTCATCTTTTCTACATTTTCTGCTTTTTGCCCCTTTTCTGGTCATCCTTGGTTTTCTCGTCTCCGGTGTCCTGACCACCTCTCCCCATTTTCCTTCTTCTGATCCATCAGGACCTGAGACTCCTTCCTCCTCTGCCCACTGCCCCCTCCCACCTCCTGAGGTGCTGACTCCACAGCACACGGCCCTCTGTGCAGCGGTCACACCCTGGGCCTCCGGAGGGGCCTCATTGTCAAAGTGTGTCTGTCCCCTGGTGGTGCCTTAGT
Organism: Bubalus bubalis; assembly: GCF_019923935.1. Classification (NCBI taxonomy): domain Eukaryota; kingdom Metazoa; phylum Chordata; class Mammalia; order Artiodactyla; family Bovidae; genus Bubalus; species Bubalus bubalis. The sequence continues at coordinate 50,596,584 of NC_059176.1, forward strand.
TGTATATGCATTTGGGGGTGGGGGTGGGTAGCTAGTCATTGGGCCCCGTTTCTCCCAATGGAGGGGGATATATAGGCTACATCCCCATTACGTCGAAAAAATTCTCTAGAGGTCAATAATTCCCAGTGGGCGAGAGTCTTGAAGCAGAAACCCTGGATCCCTGGGCCCTACCTGGTGCTCAGCCCTACCTGAGAGTGGCTCCAGGATTTTTGCAGGCTCACTGAACACCCACTGCCTAGAGGGCATCTTAGAGGAAGCCAGGGGTGAATGCCTTCAATCCCAGCTACTGTCTGGGGAATTTAAAAAAAGGAGCTGAGAGAACTGTATGGTCGTGAAGACACCTGTCTGCAGTGTTTGTGAGGGGCAGTGATGTGGCCTGCTTGCCTCAGTGATAAAACAGCATTTGATCACTGTACGGACAAGGGCATGGCCACTACCGGCCTTAAAGTGATGTTAGCCTCAGTGTTTTATTTATTTATTTATTTTTACTATCTTCTGTTCAGGAGAGCAAAAATTACTGAGTGACCCTGTTTTGGGGTCTCTTTGATTAAAGACATTTTTTACATCGGTTTCTTTTTTTTAAGGTTTCTTTTTTTTTTTTTTATCATGGTAAAAGTCACATAGCATAAAACATGTGACTTTAACCATATTTAACTGTACAGTTCAGTGGCACTAAATGCATTCACATTGTGCAACTCTCATGATATCTCTCTCCCAAATTTTTCAACTTCTTAAACTGAAACTCCCCCCTTTAAGCACTAACTCCCATCCACCTCCTGCTCCTGGCATCTACCAACATACTTTCTGACTCTATGAATTTGACTCTTCTAGGTACCACGTATGAGTGGAATAAAGTAGTATTTGTCTGCACCTATTGTATATTGGAAGGCATTTTTAAAGTTAATACATGTGAGTGACTTTGTTCTTAAAGAGGAAGTTTCTTTTCAAATTTTCTTGGGCAGGTGTTTGGGCATGGGATAGGGGTTGCTGGTCTCACTGTCCAAGGAACTGCATTGCTTGAGTGTGAGAGGACACACTCATGTATGTGTGTTTCTGTGTGCCAGTTGCTTTCTGTTGCTGCTTCTTGATTCTCTGGGACTCAGACACAATGTAATCTAAACCAATGTACGTAATTGAAAAAAAAATTTCTGGGGCTTCTGGTTCCTATTAGTCCCTGCTCTCAATCATAGAGAAGACAGTTCAACATTCTCCACATTGATAATGTCCTTTTCAATCACAATTCAAAGATGAAAGAAAAGAAACAAACAAATAAAAACCCAAAACAAAGTCCACATATTCTAATTGCCCCAAATTGCCTAGCACTCAGAAGAGTCCTAGTCAATTTCCACACTCACCCAAACCTAGGTTTCTGGGAGCTCCTTCCACTGACCCCGGTCACACCTGAACCAGAGCCTGGGGGTGCGGCCCAGCCTACGATGCAAGGTGTTGGGCCCCACCCCAATGCCAACATCACAGGATGTTGTGCAGGCCATGACAGCACCTGGATGCCTCTCTAGAAAGGTGTGTACTTGTATGCAAGCTCAGTGCACATGTGTGTACATGTGCACATGCCCACTGCTCCCCTGCATTGAGACCAGCAGCTCTTTACAGTAACTGGTGGCTGTAAAGGCCCCACAAGTCTCCCGGTCTCAACCACAAAGCTACAGAGTCCAGCATCCTGGTGTCACCAGGGCCAGAGGAGCCAGAGAAGCAGAGCTGTGGGGGAATGGAGGGGAAGGACCCCCTCTACTGCCCCCTCACTCCTGTACTGGCATGAAGCATGTGATCTTCACCCAGGGGCAGGTTGGATGGAGGGGAAAGTCTCCCAGGAGGTGGTCCTCGTGGAAGGAAGATCTTAAGAAACAATGAAATAAAATTCCTATTTTAAGACAAGACAAGAAAAATTTAAATATAACAATGTTTGTCTGTCTGTTTCAGCCTCTTCCCTCTCCTCTAGTGTGCATTATTCATCTGCATTGTGCCTTAACCAGACCTCTTCAAGGGAAGAAATACCCATTTCACCACAAGGGTGACATTTTCTAGAGGAAGGCCTTGTAACACCTTAGAAGATAGCACTGCTAACTTACTTAGGACCTGATTAATATCTCTAGCTGTATTACTTGTGTTCTGCCTATTTTAAAGATTTATGTCTTGTTTCTTGAGGTAACAGATCTGTGATTAAGTCTGTGATGAAAAATAATGGTGACTAGTGATGGGCTCGATAAAGGACAGAAATGGTATGGACCTAACAGAAGCAGAAGATATTAAGAAGAGGTGGCAAGAATACACAGAAGAACTGTACAAAAAAGATCTTCACGACCCAGATAATCACGATGATGTGATCACTCATCTAGAGCCAGACATCCTGGAATGTGAAGTCAAGTGGGCCTTAGAAAGCATCACTACAAACAAAGCTAGTTGAGGTGATGGAGTTCCAGTTGAGCTATTCCAAATCCTGAAAGATGATGCTGTGAAAGTGCTGCACTCAACATGCCAACAAATTTAGAAAACTCAGCAGTGGCCACAGGACTGGAAAAGGTCAGTTTTCATTTCAATCCCAAAGAAAGGCAATGCCAAAGAATGCTCAAACTACCGCACAATTGCACTCATCTCACATGCTAGTCAAGTAATGCTCAAAATTCTCCAAGCCAGGCTTCAGCAATATGTGAACCGTGAACTTCCTGATGTTCAAGCTGGTTTTAGAAAAGGCAGAGGAACCAGAGATCAAATTGCCAATATGTGCTGGATCATGGAAAAAGCAAGAGAGTTCCAGAAAAACATCTATTTCTGCTTTATTGACTATGCCAAAGCCTTTGACTGTGTGGATCACAATAAACTGTGGAAAATTCTGAAAGAAATGGGAATACCAGACCACCTGACCTGCCTCTTGAGAAACCTGTATGCAGGTCAGGAAGCAACAGTTAGAACTGGATATGAAACAACAGACTGGATCCAAATAGGAAAAGGAGTATGTCAAGGCTGTATATTGTCACCCTGCTTATTTAACTTATATGCAGAGTACATCATGAGAAACACTGGACTGGAAGAAACACAAGCTGGAATCAAGATTGCCAGGAGAAATATGAATAACCTCAGATATGCAGATGACACCACCCTTATGGCAGAAAGTGAAGAGGAACTAAAAAGCCTCTTGATGAAAGTGAAACTGGAGAGTGAAAAAGCTGGCTTAAAGCTCAACATTCAGAAAACGAAGATCATGGCATCTGGTCCCATCACTTCATGGGAAATAGATGGGGAAACAGTGGAAACAGTGTCAGACTTTATTTTTTTGGGCACCAAAATCACTGCAGATGGTGACTGCATCCATGAAATTAAAAGACGCTTACTCCTTGGAAGGAAGGTTATGACCAACCTAGATAGCGTATTCAAAAGCAGAGACATTACTTTGCCAACAAAGGTCCCTCTAGTCAAGGCTATGGTTTTTCCTGTGGCCATGTATGGATGTAAGAGTTGGACTGTGAAGAAGGCTGAGTGCCGAAGAATTGATGCTTTTGAACTGTGGTGTTGGAGAAGACTCTTGAGAGTCCCTTGGACTACAAGGAGATCCAGCCAGTCCATTCTGAAGGAGATCAGCCCTGGAATTTCTTTGGAAGGAATGATGCTAAAGCTGAAACTCCAGTACTTTGGTCACCTCATGCGAAGAGTTGACTCATTGGAAAAGACCCTGATGCTGAGAGGGATTGGGGGCAGGAGGAGAAGGGGACGACAGAGGATGAGATGGTTGGATGGCATCACTGACTCGATGAATGTGAGTCTGAGTGAACTCCGGGAGTTGGTGATGGACAGGGAGGCCTGGCGTGCTGTGATTCATGGGGTCGCAAAGAGTCGGACACGACTGAGTGACTGAACTGAACTGGGGTCTCTTGAAATGATTCATATAATATATATAGTTTATAAGGTCCATGATTGTAATACAGTGACTGTTCCCATACGGCTCAGTGGTAGAGAACCTGTCTGCCAATGTAGGAGGCTCAGGTTTGATCCCTGGATCTAGAAGATGCCCTGGAGAAGGAAATGGCAACCCACTCCAGTATTCTTGCCTGGGAAACCCCATGGACACAGGAGGCTTGAGGGCTACAATCCATTGGGTTGCAAAGAGTCCGAGATGACTTATCAACTAAATAGCAACAACTACAGATGTGGGAAGAAGGAACAGGAGGGAATCATTTCCTCAGGGCTTGGGCCCAGACCACCTTTTCCTCCTCATCAAATCCAGCGACTTTAGGATTCCACTCATCAGTAAGTATTCTTTTTCACCAAGTGTGTGTGTGCCAGGCCCTATTCTAGACACTGGACAGAGAGCAGAGAAAAGAACCAAGAGTTCTGCCCTCATGGAGCTTACACTCTAGTACAGGAGATGTGCACATCAATACATAACATCAAGTCAGTGGGTTATTAATGCCACGATAAAGGGAAGACAGGTAAGAACAGTTACTGGAGTGTGTATGGTGGGGGAAGGGGCAAGGCTGCTATTTTAGGTGGGTGGAGGTCAGGCTGCTCCATGGATATGACATTTAAGAAGATACTGAAGGAAGTGAACAGGCCGTGTGTTGACAACTCCCCAGTTCCTGTCTCTGGAGTTGATCTCTCTTGGGACCCAGAGTCACACCTTACTGCCTCCTAATCTCTCCCTCTGGATGTCTCAGGACACGTCACACTCAACATGTCCAGTCCCACCCCTCAAACCCCTCAGCCCTCAACACACGCTAATCCTTCCTCATCTTTCCCATCTCAGTCAATGGCACCACCTTCCCAGATGCTCTTCACAAACTGCTTGTGAATCCGTCTACCCTTCTTCATCTCTAGACTATGTGGTCCAGATCCATCCACTCCTCTCCTGCTGTCCTGCCATAAGCTTCTAGATGCTTTCAGTAGTTCCATCAGTTCAGTTCAGTGGCTCAGTCGTGTCTGACTCTTTGTGACCCCATGGACTGCAGCATGCCAGGCTTCCTTGTCCATCACCAACTCCCGGAGCTTGCTCAAACTCATGTCTGTCATGTCGGTGATGCCATCCAACCACCTTTTCCTCTGTCGTCCCCTTCTCCTTCTGCCTTCAATCTTTCCTGGCATCAGGGTCTTTTCCAATGAGTCAGTTCTTCACATCAGGTGGCCAAAGTATTAAAGCTTCAGCATCAGTCTTTCCAATGAATACTCAGGACTGATTTCCTTTAGAATTGACTGGCTTGATCTTGCAGTCCAAGGGACTCTCAAGAGTCTTCTCCAATACCACAGTTCAAAAGCATCAATTCTTCAGTGCCCAGCTTTCTTTATAGTCCAACTCTCACATCCATACACGACTCTTGGAAAAACCACAGTTTTGACTAGACTGACCTTTGTCAGCAAAGTAATGTCTCTGCTTTTTAATATGCTGTCTAGGTTGGTCATTTCCATCTTTTCCCTCAAAGACTGGTTTAGAGTAAAGTCAAAGTAAGATACTTTGAAGGTTTCTGTTTGCTCCCTTAGGATGGAACACAGATTCCAAAACGTTACCTCCAAAGCCCTGCTAGTTCAGACCCCTTTCTACCTCTCCAGCCTCCTCACTTCCCTCCCTCCAGCCAGTGAAAACTGCTTCCAATTCCTCTTGGTCCTCTCAGAGCCTTTCACCTTACCTGTCTACACACCACCCCCTAACCCTGAACATGGTAATCCTGTGTCAGTCAATGCCACTCTAAGCCTCAGTTTGCTCATCCAGAAAATGGAGATATAAGCTCCTACTTTTAGTCATAAAAGCTGTTAACTGCACCCTGAAGGGAACGTCTCAGCCACTTAAGCAGGGAACAACTGTACTAGAAGGACGCTGAGTAGCTTGGAGAATCATTAGGGAGGGACCAGCCTGACTTCAGGCTGAGACCAGGAGGAGGGGTGCTGGGCAGCCAGGTCACAGCCAAAGCAGCGGGTCCAGGCACCGTGGCCATTGGAAGCACACACTGGACGCTGCTGCAGGCCCCGCAGAAGGAATTCTGGTCTGTCTTTGTCTCTGTGTATCACCTGTTCTTGTGTGTCCAGACCCTACTTATGGGGCAGGTCCAATATTTGTCTGGCCTTTTCTTTCTTAGTAAGGATCAGGCCCAGTCTCTCTCCAGGTTGCACACATGATGGGATTGTCCTCAAATATGGTGATGAGTTCACAGCCTCAGTGGTTTCCCTCCATGGAGATGTCCATCACACAAGACCAAGGATTGTTAGGATTAAATGGGACAAAACATGACTCAGTGATTGTCAAAAATTTACCCAAAAGGCTAAAGGGATGGAATGTATCCCAGTCGGTAGTTCCAGGCTACAGTCTGAGCGGTAAGCACTTGTTATATTCATTTAAGAAACACTTGCCATGGACCAACAGGGTAGTTATGGACATAAAAGTTTTAAGAGGTGTCACATACAGCGCTCACTACAGGTCAAGCCCTGCTCTGGATTCATTTGTTCCTCCCAGCAACCCATGAAGTATGCACAAAGTGTCCCCATTTTTACAAGCACACAGAGGGTAATGAGCCCAAGATCACACAAGTAGGAACTGGAAGAGCTGGGATTTGAACCCAGTCATGTGGGTGCAGGAACTTAAACTTTGATTGGCATTGATTTGTACCTTATATTCCAGAAAGATAAAGTAGCCAATATTTTTTGAACACCAACAGTCTGACAAGGTTGTCTTATTACCTCTATTTCATTTCATCTTCAGGGATATTATTACTGTGTCATCCCCATTTAACAGATGATGAAACTGAAGCACAGAGGGTACGTTATGTTTTTAGCTCAGAGCCACACAGTTACTCCCTGACAGAGTCTGGACTTGAACACAGATCTGTCTCCTCCAAATCTCAGCAGGTAAAAGAACCTCATGAAATGCTGAGCTCCTTCCCTCTTCTCTCAGATCCAGGAACCAACCACACAGACAAAGGGTCACATACATCAGCCGTCTGCACTGGCACCCAAGGGAGATAACCAGGTGCCTGAGACCGCAGGAGGGAATGGCCCCAACTCTCCCCACTCAGAGGGCTGAGGAAAGGCAATCCCTGATTTTTCCAAGAAGCTGGTCTAAGAACACAGAATGGAAACATCTGTGCCCCAGGCTCTGTTCTGGATGTGGCTCAGGCCACAGTCCGGAGGGCATCAGCTGGAGTCATCGTGTGCAGAAGAGGCTCTGGCCGGCTGAGGAAGGAGCCTCTGGCTGCTGCCCCAGGAGACAGAGAGGCCAGGCCAGGCAGGGAGCAAGGGAAGGGCCTGAGGCTTTGGCACTGCAGGGGGCAGGTTCTCTATCAACTGTGTGTGCTAAAGGGCTAGTGGAGGCCCTGGACACTAAGTAGGTTGGTTTGGGAGCCACAGCTCCCCCTCCCCATCCAAGTTGATTGGATAGCATCACCAACGCAATGGACATGAACTTGAGCAAGCTCCGGGAGTTGGTGATGGACAGGAAAGCCTGGCATGCTGCAGTCCATGGGGTCAGAAAGAGTCAGACCCCTGAACCCAAGGCGCCTCCCTTCTCTCTGCCTTTGGAGACAGGCCTGTGTAGGCATCTCTCAGCTCCTCCCCAGCCTGTCTGCTTTGGAGTCAGAGCAGATGTGACTGTGAATCCAGTCGCGGACCCCAGATCTGCCTCCCTTCACTCTGGGCTTCTGTTTCATCTTCCCCTGCTTATGGTCAGCCTTCTATATGCCCAGCAGGAAGGAATTTGCTTTTCCTAAAGGGAACACAAGCTCCCTAAATAAGGCAAGAGCATTCTGGCTGCTGAGCTGGACTCTGAAGAAGTGGAAAGTCAAGAATGTGCGGAAACAAGGGAGTCTGGGAGACCTCAGATGTGGGGGTGCCTGGAAGCAGTTTGTGTTTTTGACAAGAATCACTGGAGAGTCGGACGGACCCCTGGAAAGTGACGGAGGAAACTCATGTTATGAAAGAGAAACACTTTCACCACCAAGCAGAGCTTGTGGGGAAGGAGGGTCTGTGTAATCAGGAAGGATGTGACCAATAAACAAGACCTGGCAGGCAAGAGGAAACAAACAGAGAGGGTGGAGAAGGTGGACAGAGGGGAGGGAGCCGGCTCCATCTCCACGTCTGAGTCTCCAAGACTGGCAAGTCCAGGGGCCCTGGGAAGAGGGGGGCTGGGAGGGACCAGGGGTCTCTGGCACCCCTCCCCCATCTAGCAGATGAGGAAACTGACTCAGCAGCAGTGAGTGCCCTCCTCATGGGGGATGGGGCAGGTTTGTGCAGGACTAGGATGGACGGGGCAGAATCCCAGCCTGGAGGACGCTGCTGCCACACTTGTCACAAGCAGCGTGAGGCTGTGGACAGACAGCCGGCCTGGGGACAGGACACCTAGTCTTGACTCTGACTCTGCCACACGCAGGGTGACTCTGGACAAGTGTTGTCATCCCTGGGGCCCAGCTGTTCCTCCTCTATGATGAGAAGATTAAGTGTATCTCACTCAGTTGTGTCTGACTTTTTGCGACCCCATGGACTGCAGCCCACCAGGCTCCTCTGTCCGTGGGATTTCTCAGGTAAGAATACTGGAGTGGGTTGACATTCTCTTCTCCAGGGAATCTTCCCAACCCAGGGATCCAACCCAGGTCTCCTGCATTGCAGGAGGATTCTTAACCTTCTGAGACACCAGGGAAGCCCCTATGACGAGAAGGTTGAACTAAATATAGGATCATTACACTTTCTTTTGAGGGCCACAGTGAGGGGACTGGAGCAGCCTTGGAACTGTGACAAATGGCCCTTAACCTCTCAACAGGAGGGATGGAGCAGCCGCCCGGTGAACCGAGAGGCTTGGACAGCGAGCCCCTCAGGTGAGCCCACCCTGGACAGTTCTTTTACTGAAGCACAGAGACATTTCCATCCTCCTGGGAAGTGAGGTCCCAGGGTTGTGTTCAATTTGATTTAGAAAAATATAAGAATCTGAGGTTTCTGCACTGAGACTTGCAGAGGTCAATGCATACTTGCTTTTGTGGATGAAAAGTTAGGAAATAGTCAACCTAAGAAAGAATTGCAAACTTTATTGGAACCAACCTGAGAAGTGTAACTGGGGAGACAGTCTCTCAAGAAGCTCTGAGAACTGTTTCAAGGAGGTTAGGGTTGGAGATCAGTGTATGTGTTATTTGGGGGAAGGACACGAAACCAGCCCATGTCTTGGTAGAAGGTTACTTCACTCAGGAAGAACAGATATCATAGTTCATGCTTTTAGTGCTTTCTAAGCATGGACAGATGCAGGAAACTGTGTTCATAGAAAAGTCTCCTGAAAATATCTAAGTATGTGAGGGCAGGTTCGCCAGTTTTCTCAGAGTACAAAGTACAATCCTGACCTTTTTCCATGACTTCCTTTCAGAGTGGATTGCAGGTCAGTAAATTGCAGCAGCCAGTGACTTGATTCTTGTAGAACTGGGTGGTGGGCAACATTCTTTATCACACAATCTGTTTCCATCTTAATTCCAATCAAGGTTTGGAAGACTTCCCCACATCAGGTGAGAATTTCATTGATATGCCACTCAATGTGCAATTATTCATCTAGTCCTGGTAACAGTAGGTAACAAAATCCTCTGGAACAATTGTCTTACTTGTCTGTCAGGCTCTTGGAAATGGTCCCCACCTGTTGCTTCTTCCCATATCTCAAGTCACCTTATTATATTCATGGATCTTATAAAACTGTATATTAGGTCACCTGGTCATTATTGTTTTTATCAGAGGCTCAATGACACATTTGTTAGTGCAAGAGACAATATTCTTGTAAAACAGCAGACTATAAGTCATACAGCTAGTGACATTAATAAGGTCATAGGGAGGCAGTGTCATATAAAGTCACAAGGCTGGGGTTAGAAGAACAAAAATGGGTCTTTATATCAGGTCAGGTACTTCTGCCCTTCGGAAGGTCTGGTTAACACGTACTGCAGATGCACACTGCACACTTCAGGGCAGGGACGAGGTCAAAACAGGCAGAGACGAATTTTGTTTAAATTTTTCTTGTCTTGCCTTAAAATATGAATTTTATTTCATTGCTTCTTAAGATTTGCCTGTCATGGGAACCAAGTCCTGGAGCCCTCCCCATCCACCACCCCCGCCTCCGGGTGAAGAACTCATGCTTCATCCCAGTACAGGAGTGAGGGGCAGCGGGGGGTCCTTCCCCTCCCCTCCCTGACAGCTCTGCTTGCCTTGGGACCCTCTGGTCCTGCTGACTCCAGGATGCTGGGCTCTGGGTTTTGCGGCTGAGAACAGGAGACTAAGCACAATATTGGTGGCTTCCTGGCCACCAGTTATTATAAAGGCTGCTGGTCCCAATACACGTGTGAGCACAGACATATAGGCTCATACACAGGCAAACACGCGCTGGGTGTGCACGCAGGCACACACCTTTAAATACAGTTCTCCGGGGTCTGGTCCTTTAAGAGCTAAGGGGACAGAAAGTCTAGTGTTGGGGACACAACTGCTAGCTGTCTTGGGCTGGGCCATGCCCCCAGGGCCCGGGGAAGGTGCGAGTGGGGAGACATCAGGAAGGGCTTCCAGAGATGGGGGCTTTCATGAGAATAAAAATCTGCTCCATCCTGCCCAGCTCTGAGAAAATCTGAGGCAATTAGTGTATGTCAGATTTGCAGGTTTTTTCCTTTTATCTTTGTACTGAGATTAAAAAAAGAGCATTACAGTTGTAGGAGAAAGGGCAAGGCTTCATCTATGATTGATAGCAGGGTTCGATGGTATCCAGAAATTCCAGAGAATTAAAAAATCCATGTATATTTACATTTATTTAGATCATATTATGTGTTTGTCCTGGAAAAGCAGGAAGCAGCATGAGAAAACAGCTGACACATAGAAACACATGTCTGTGCAGCACAAACTCAAGCAACACAGTTTCCTAGACTGTGGCATCAGCAATACCCACCCATCCAACACCACCCATCAACAAAGTTTTGTAAAGAAACTTTTCATGTAAAAATATAGTTGCCCAGTAATTTTTACCCTTGAGACAATAAAATTTAAAGAAAAATAAAACACCCAGACTAACATCACCTTTAATGCTGGCAGTGGCGATGCCCTTCTCCCTGCAGAGGCAGGACATGCTGTTTTGATCATTGAGGCAGGAGGGCCACATCACTGCCCCTCACCAACACTCCAAACAGGAGTCTTCAAGACTCTTAGTCCCTACAATAGCCTACAATAGCCTCACAGGCCAGGTACTCAGTGTCAGCCACATCAAGCAGCAGCTGGATAGGACAGCCACAGTCAGCCGCTGGCCCCAGGCGCAAACCGAGCAGGTGAGTCTGTTGCTCCAGCTCACATCACTGGACCGCTGGGGCTGCCCATCCAGCTTCTTGTTGAACTGGTGGAGCTGACAGAGGACCAGAGCACTAGGGTGGAGAAGCACAAAAAGCACCATCTGCTCAGACAGGATACAGGTAGGGAACAGAGCTTTTTGTCTATGACTCGATCAAACCGCTTCACTATGAAGTTCACAGCTCCTTCCAGGAAGAAGCATATGAAGCACACAATCTCGAACAATGGGCTGGCTGATGCTGATACTGGTGGGGGCTTCTGATGAACGTGATGATGAGCCAGTCAGCATAGTTCTCTGGCCTCCTGAGCAGGCCTGGGAAGGCTGGCTTGAACCAGACCATGCCTCCAGGCTGGATATGATGCGGAACGCTTCAGTGGCATAGAGTACAGCAGCCACGAAGGCGAAGCAGTGGCAGTGATGACCCTGTTCTGGGCGGAGCCTGGAGGCAAGAACTTGATGTAGGTGGTGCCGAGGATGATGGTCGTTGAGAAGCAGGAGATGGAGAAGTAAAAGGCGTGGGCTCAGAGAAAGCCGTCCCAGGAGAAGGGGAAGCGGGATCGGAGCCCACAAAACTCCCCTATGAAGATGGTGAGGGTCACAGTGAAGCAGAGGCACCATGAACATGCACCAGTTAATTACGCCCCCCTTCACTGGCCCCCAGCGAGAAGGGCACACAGGTGGAGAGCAGCTGTCCCAAGTGGAGGAAGAAGCCCACGATGGGCTTGGTGCCCAGGCCTGAGGATGGGCACATGGTGATCATGGTGGTCAGGCAGGTCAAGCCTGCTTGTTTCTCAACCAAAGGCTTATGAATACTTAAACAGAGTTTGATGTTTTCTGGTTTCAGTTTTGTTTTGCCAGTTAAGCTCTGTTTCTGCCTCAATTCTTTTTTCTCTAGAAAATATACAACCACTGACCCCTAGAACTGATGTGCTGATCTGAACAAAGTAAGGACCACACTTACGTTCTCAGCCCAGAAAGGCTCCTGGTGGTTACTGTAAAGTCCCCCAAAATAGAAGCACAGCGCACCCCCGGCATGCAGCCTGCAGCCATTTCCTGCTTCCCTGCTTGTATAAATCCTGGCTGAGCGTTGCTGTGCTGGGAGTTGATTCTTTTGGGCAGTGAAACACCTTCTTGCCGGCTTCCTTAAGATAAAGCTGTTGCAGGAAGGCGGACCCCTTCCAGGGCCCGAAACTGGGCTCTTGTCTAACACTCGCAAATGAATTGTCCAAGGAGACACATGCGCTGACAAAGCAAGAGATTTTATTGGGAAACGGCACCTGGGTGGAAAGCAGTAGGGTAAGGGAACCCAGGAGAACTGCTCTGCTGCGTGGCTCCCAGTCTCGGGTTTTATGGTGCTGGGATTAGTTTCTGGGTGGTCTTTGGCCAATCATTCTAATTCAGAGTCTTTCCTAGTGGTGCATGCATCACTCAGCCAAGATGGATGCTAGCGAGAGGGATTCTGGGAAGTGGATGGACACACGGTTTCTCCTTTCAACCTTTTCGGAACTCTTCCGGTTGGTGGTGGCTTATTAGTATTCTTTATCAGGATCTCCTGTCATAAAACAACTCATGCAAATGGTTACTATGGTGCCTGGCCAGGGTGGGCAGTTTCAATCAGTGTGCTTCCCTTAACAACTCCCCCCTGAGAGACTTCATACTCAAGATACTTCTTGGGAATTGGGGTGGAGGTCTCTTTCTTCCGTAACTTCTTCCTGCTGTGAATGGGTGTAGGCCTGCCTAGCAAAGCAGAAGTCTCTCTCTACCAAATCTAAGTCAAGGTATTTTTTTGCCTTAAACCAGCATTCACCCTTATAATAACAGCAATTTAGTTGGAAACTGTTGGCCCCTCTCAGAGATGAAATAGACAGGTGCCAAACAGGAGACCTAACAGGATGGTCATCTCTGGTCCCCGGAAAGAGGAGGCAACAATTGGGGTGAGGGCTGCAGGGTTTGTGACCCTTTTTGATTGCTTAGTGGTGAGGCAACAGAGCTGTGCTCCAGGAATCTTGTGTTCAGTCTGAAGTTACCATCTTCCACCTGGGTGGGGGCTCAAAGACATTGTTATGCATATTTCTTTGAGTAGGAACCAGGACTCTGTCTGGAGGCTCTACCAACCTTTGATTGTTTCTCCTGTTTCTGTATCCCCTCCCTTCCCTGATTAGCAATTATTTGAATCCACCCTTTGCAACTCAGGGAAGGTCAAGGAGGCTGAAAGAAGCCTATATCCTACAGATAAGAAATGGAGAACACACAACAGATCTCTACTCCAGGGCCCCACAGAGTTCTACTCAGTTTTAATTTAGGGAACTAGGAGACTATGACTGTGATAACTTCCTGTCAAAATGCAGCATAGGACTGCCTCAGCTTGGAGTATAGACACTGAAATGGAAGTATTTCTGAGTTCCAAATTCTAGATCTGAGTCTTGCATGATTAAAATCTCAATCCCTTGGTCTGCCATTTTGGTGTAACAGACCCAATTAGAAGTAGTTGGAGGAGTGATAACTGGAATTTAGTAGACAAAATAAATCTCATTTCTTTTTAGAAGAATAGGCCTGAAACCCAGTCTGGACCTGGCACTTCAGGGAGACTTGTAGCCAGGTAGCCAGTTGCCTAGTTTAATAAAAAGTAAGGTTGCAGTTACTAGCTTTCAGCAGATATCGTTTTGAGAATGGTGGCATCCAAGCCTGAGACGACTCAGAAAACTCAAGTGTTTAGCAATACAAGGTCTAATCTGAAAGTACACCCATAGCATCAACTAGTTATTTCCTAGGATGTCTAAACCATAGCTACTATATTTTGACTTTTAATTGTAAACTTTTCCTTAATATCCAAAGCAGATGTCACCGTTAATGAAGTCAGTGTTTCTCTAGGTATGAGAAGGCCCAAGAATTGGGACTCATAAAATCTTCTCCTGAAAAGATCTAACTATCTGAAGGCCCGTTCTGAGAGTTTTTCCCAGAGCACACAGTGCCTCATTCCTGATTTTCATCCTGAACTCCTTTCAGGAGCATTGAAAGTCAGCAGTTGCAGTGGCCATGATTTAATCTTTGTAGATGTAGATGGCAAGTGTCAGTCTTCAGTTGACAGAGCCCCTTTTTGCTCATAAACTTGACCATGATTTTGAGCGGGGCATTTCATGACCATTTTATCCCATGGTGCTGAAAATGTCCATTCTCAGGTTTGACAAAGATGTTGTTGACAGGCCACTCAATGTGCTGTTACTGGACTAGGCCATAAAACAGTATCCAAAATTCTCTGGACCACCTGTCTTACTAGCCTCTTGGTCCAGGAAAATATTCCCTCTTGTTGCTTCTTCCCATATCTAGAGTTACACTGTTACCATCATCGATCTCATATGGAACTATATATTATTCTATTAGAGGCCTCACACACACGTTTGACGGTGTAAGAAACAGTAATTTTGTAAAACAGGTGAACTACAAATAACATAGGCAGAAGTATTAGTAAAGTCACAAGTAAGACTTAAGTTAAGAGCTTCCATTAGATGTAGCCCAGTATATCTCAGGTCATCTGACTTAATCTGTTCTGTAGAATCTTTATCTTCCAGGGAAATTATATATTGGCACCGTCTATAAGGCATATAGCCCCCTTTTCTAGTGTTACCGATTGTCTAGATTGATTGTCCTTAGTATGATCTAATTGTTTCCAACACATAGGAGACTTTAAACCTAAATTACCATAGCCTGGTGTTATCTATATAAATCCATCCCATAATTGTGGGAGATTTTTTCCTCCTTTGCTGAAACTTTTCTTGTTGCTCTGATTGAGCTTGAGTAATAGAAAAAAAGCTCAAATTTATGGCCAGAGTCAGAGCAGGCATAATTAATTGGCCCAGTGAGGGGATCCCATCTAGTAATATCACAGTAACCTGCATATGACTATAATTTTTTTTTAAGTAAATTTTCTCAGGGCCAACCAGTTAGAGTCTTGTAGTAGAGAAATTTAACAAGGTAACCCAGAACTAGACAAGGTAATTGGCCACAAACCCAACAATTGAATTGATTTCTAAAACTAGCATAGAATCAGGCCTATGATAGAAAAGCATTTGATTTATATGCAGAGGTCTAAGAAGTCAAGAAAACATAAATGATCATACAAATCAGGTCCAGCATCTTGGGCAAGCTGTCTACCTCTGATGTTGTCTTCTCACCCTGGTGTAGTGTAGTTTCTCCTGCTTGAGCATCATTTTAAGGTGAGATCAGGTCAGCTGTCTTCTCTATAGACCAATCCAGTGTAGGGGCCTTTAGAAGTGGGAATTAATCTAAGAGTTAATTTCCCTTCAGTTTCATTGTGCATGAGCTAGAGACAGTCCCTTAAATTATGTCTTTTTCCAGTCCTGGTTGCAGGTCATGAAGCATCTGATCTTCACCCAAAGAGAGATTACTCAAATAAACTTCAGAAACAAATTTAGGGTGTTCTTTAAGAATTCAATTAAATTTTACATTAATATCACATAACAGCAAAGAACTATCTAAGAGATGAGTCTTACTAGATGCAGACCTCCATTAACAAACTGGGATTTAACATTTTTTTGAAATATCTTTTTCTCCCTAAACTTACCCTCATTTTTATCAAATATAACCAAATTAAGGCTAGTTTGTTTGCAAAATAAGTCTGTTCTCACTAATTTTGGTCTGATGATTTATATAACCATAATTGATTATAGACTTTTTATTTTGCTGAAACATTTAGAGTCTCAGACTGAACTTACTGGAAACCTAAGAATTTCCAATTTTTGGAGGAGTCAGATACAGAGAAAATATAATTGTTTTGTTTATAACATTTAATTTTACCAAAGTATTGTCATAATTAGTTTGAGAGGAAGGTTTTCCCTACTCCCTGAAAACCCATAATTTTTCAGATAGAAACCATAAAAGTTATAAGCATATTCACTGGTTCATTCAGTCCTTTTGTTAACTTTTGTGACATCAGGTTTTCCATTAGAATACCAGGACATATCAGAATGTTAAGAACTCCATATAATTTCTCGGATATCTGTATTAGTAATTTTACCATACATTATAACATGAGCGGATTTATTACTCATTTGATAATCTTTTTCATGTAATTTAACCAACCAAATAAACACAGTTTAATCTCTCTCTTTGGGATGTTTCAGGGGCCCTCTGAAGCATCCCAAAGTTAGCTAGAGGTCAAAAGAACTTCAAAAGAATTCTATTTAGGAAGTTTTATCAAAAAGATCAATTGAAAGGGTTTAGAACATTTGGTCAGATTTAGTCAATGTTGATGGGTGTATCATTCAGCTTGTTGATATGTCATAATAGGCCTAAATACCAAGGCTCAAGGTCTAGTGAAAGTCAGCTCCGCCATCTTGGACCTAGTTGACTCTAACCAGTTTTCTTATGGCTGTGTCATTTCTAACAAAATCCATTTATCTAATTGTAATCCAATTTTAGAAAATCCTGATCATGCATAACTCTTTTTAGTATTTTTTCATACCTTTTTTTTTTAATTGAAAAACACTTCCTACTTTCCTTTAGCAACCAAGAACTAACTTTTGTATTAGCATTTTATAGATTGGTGAACATTAATACCAGTGATAATTTCTAAAACCCTTGCTTTCTTAGAACATTTTAGGATGGCACCAAACATTATTCATTTATAGTCCCAAATCTCTTTCATTTCTCTGTAAAAGGAAATTAGTGTTTAGTAGTAAATGTTTCAAAATCTTATTTTATTTGGAAATGACCTAACTATTCAATAGACTTCCAACACTTAGCACACTTGGCACAACCCTTAGAAATTTAAGTCACGCCAATCTGGAGAGACTATTTTAGACAGATGTTTCTAAAGAATAGCTCATATCTCATTTACATTTTTTAGAAGTTTCTTCACTCGAGGTAATTTCCTATTGACAAACTTGTAACAGATATCATATTTAACTTATATTAAACCTAGGTACAATGAAAATATTCTACTTAATGTTAATTACTCTAAGACATATCTATATTAGATAGGTCAACAAACAAACATTAATATCAGGTGTTTAATACCGAATATTTCCCAGTTCACATGAACCTGGAATGTGTTTAATTTAGAATTATTTGATTTGTAAGTGCTTACCTTTTTCTAAGCCAAATAAATAGAGCTCATTTACAAATTAACCTCAAAAATATTACCCAGAGACAAAGACATACCAAGACATATTTAGACAGACACAGTGCAAGATCTAGCTTCATTTTCTAAGTTTAGTCATGAATTGGATATTACAATATAAAATTTACTAGTTTATAAAAAAACAGTTGAAATAAATAAAAATTTTAAAGCCTTTTTCCCCTTTTACCTCGGTCTCAGGAGTTAGAGATGGTCTAGATTAAGTGTTCCTGAGAGCCCTGGTCTCAAGCACAGGAAAAGAAAATCAAGTTCTAACAAAATGGCGGCAGGTCTAAACCAAATGGTGGCCAGACAAAGCAAAATGGCCATCAAAAATCAGAACACAGAGTTAAAACACACACATATAAACCTGGCAGTCCTCATCAGACACTCCCTTAAATACAAGAATACAGTCTCTCAGAAAACCTCCTATAGAGACACAGAACTTCAGATCCAAGTACTAACAACAAAGATTTCAAAGGGAGGAAAGGAAGCCAGGTTGAAAGAAGAAGGGGGAAGAGGCGGGAGAGGGGGGCGAAAGAGGTGGCCTTACAGATGTCTCCTGCCACCTATAGATACCCAGGCATTATGGGACTTTACCCTGGGCCTCCAGAGAAGGGAGGACTGGAACTCGGCCCTACCAGAAATAAGACCAGACCAGAACCAGAATTCGAGTTATCTGCCAAGAGGAGGTGATCAGTTTCCAATCCTTAGCTCAGGCTGAGGGCCCTTCAGCCAGATTCCTGCGTCCAGGACCGGGGGACTAGAAAAATGGGGAAGGATAGGAAGGCTTACGGAGAGGAAAGAGAGAGGGAAGGGGAGGGAGGTCAATAAAGTCTCTTGTTCCTTACCGGTCAGGGCACTCTGGCCAGTTGTCTGCGTCAGGAGGAGACCAGGGACAAAAGGGTCCCAGTTGCGGCCACTGGGTCTGGTCCATTGGCAGGCAAGCTGGCCCCTGAGTATGTCGAGTGGTCATGATGTCGGTCTCAGCGAAGAAGAGTCCCGCCAGAGTTGCCATTTGTTGCAGGAAGGCGGACCCCTTCCAGGGCCCGAAACTGGGCTCTTGTCTAACACTCGGAAATGAATTGTCCGAGGAGACACATGTGCTGACAAAGCAAGAGATTTTATTGGGAAACAGCACCCGGGTGGAGAGCAGTAGGGTAAGGGAACCCAGAACTGCTCTGCCGCGTGGTGTGTCCTTTTGATTTTTCTCGAACCCTTCCGGTGGTAGCTTATTAGTTCCGTGTTTCTTACTGGGACCTCCTGTTGTAAGACAACTCATACAAGTGGTTACTAGGGTTCCTGGCCAGGGTGGGTGGTTGTGTTGGTGTGGTTCCCCTAACAGTATGACCCTGTAATCAAGAAAAACATGGTTTTCTACTTTTAATACAATCTTGCCCGTGTATGTCTTCAGTTGTGAAGATCATTGGTTCCTGCATGGATCTCTAAATTTTTTCAGTATTTTGCAGTTGGAGCTCTTTTGTCAAGATCTGGTAAGTGGGAGGAAACTCCATGCGCAGGTCTTCCTGTTACTCCATAAAAAGGATTCTTCCATCAAGGGCACTAAATTAAAGGCAGAAAGGAAACAAAAGTGTGAAAAGCCTGCCGCGTTCCCAGAGGAGTCTGCAGGCAAGGGAGGGAGAAGATGGGGTCAGCTTTCTAGGGAACTGAATCCAGCCCCAGCTCTGTGGTTCCGAAAGTCATGATGCCCGAGGCAGGCACTGGCATGAGACCTGAGCCCCCCTGCCAGCCACTCCAGTCCCCGGAAGCAGAAGGGGTTCTAGTGTGTTGCTGGGGCAGAGAGCAGGAGGGTAAGGGGACCCAGGGGAACAGCTCTGCCACATGGCTCACAGTCTTGGGTTTTATGGAGATGGGATTAGTCTCCGGGTTGTCCATAGCCAATCATTCTGACTCAGAGTCCTTCCTGGTGGTGCATGCCTTGTTCAGCCAAGATGGATGCCAGAGAGAAGGATTGCCGAAGGTGGTCGGACACACGGTGTGTCCTTTTCACCTTTCTCGAACTCTTCCGTTTGGTGGTAGCTTCTTCGTTCCGTGTTTCTTACCGGGACCTCCTGTTGTAAGACAACTCATACAGGTGGTTACTAGGGTTCCTGGCCAGGGTGGGTGGTTGTGTCAGTGTGCTTCCCCTAACAGTATGACCTGTAATCAAGAAAAAAATGGTTTTCTACTTGTAATACAACCTTGCCCATGTATGTTTTCAGCTGTGAAGAACATTGGTTCCTGCGTGGATCTCTAAATTATTCCAGTATTTTGCAGCTGGAGCTCTTTTGTCAGATCTGATAAGTGGGAGGGAACTCCATGCGCAGGTCTTCCTGTTACTCATAGTAAGGATTCTTCCAACAAGGGCACTAAATTAAAGGCAAAAAGGAAACAAAACTGTGAAAAGCCTGCTGTGTTCACAGAGGAGTCTGCAGGCAAGGGAGGGAGAAGAGGGGTTCAGCTTTCTAGGGAGCTGAATCCAGTCCCAGCTCTGTGTTCCAGTCCTGATGCCCGAGGCAGGCGCTGCCAGGGCATCTGCGCCCCTCTCCCCCACTCAAGTCCCCGGAAGGAGGAGGGGTTCTAGTGTGTTGGCGGGACACAGCCTTAGATCACCACAGTGTGAGGAAGAAAGAAGGTCTGAAGCAGTCTCCCCTTTTAAGACGGGACAGATCACTTGATTTGGCCAGAGTGTGTCCCCTGGGGTGGGGGTGGGGTGGGGGCGCGCCAGGGGTGGATTTCCAGTGAGACGATTCCCTGCAGGAGCAGAGTCAGGGACTGACTCATCATACAATCTTTTTCTCACCTTTGACCTACTAAACTGGAAAAAACCAAATCCTCCAAGTTGATCCACAGAAAGTGGTGGAAATGTTCATGAGTATTTTTTTCAAACCACCGTCCAACATGGGCTGATGCACAGACGTGGGTGATGATTGTGTTCACAGTGGAGGAGCCGCACCTCGTCCCAGGCAAAGCCCAGCACTCATCTCTCGGTGTTTGGCTTCTTGAGGGATGACCAGACAAGCCAGAGTTCAGTAACATGGGACGAGCTAAAGGGCCTCCGGAAGCTAAAAGAGGCAAAGGGGACTCTCCCCTGGGGCATCAGAGACAGAGCAGCCCTGCTGACACCTTGTTTCAAAATGCTGACCTCCAGAACTGTGAGAGAACAGGTTTCTGCTGTTTTAAGCCCAGGCTTGTGATAATTTGTTGCAAATCTAGGAAACCAGATTTAATTTCCAGAAATGAAAAATATATTCTTTCTCATATTTTTTAAAAAAATTCTCAGAAACACTTGTTGACCTCCTGCCCTAGAGCATGGTGGTCACTTGGATCCCAGGACCCCTTGTCATATCCTGTGTCCCCCAGCGTCTGAGACTCACAAGGGAGGGTCCACTCATCTAGAGAAGGCTGGTCGGTCCAAACACCCACAGGAGCCAGAGGGAAGGAAGGAAGTAAAGGGTATGGAGAGGACTAGGGCCCTGGAGAGGACCATCTGCACCTCTCAAAGGTGGTGAAAAAGCAAGATGCCGTGTGCATGACATGGTCTCATGTCTATAAAATCGAAAAAAAAAGATACAGTTACGGCCTACAAACATGTATGCATGTATGTACACACATGTCTAAAAAATGATTTCAAAGCTTGTGACACATGTTGAAGGCTGTACATGAAGTTGAGGACACGGATGCTCCCTGGATGGAGGGCTGGATGCTCCTGTGAGCAGGCAGGAAGCCTGGCCATGCCCAAGGAGGGAAACTGGGCACATGAGAGATGATCACAGTCCTGCTTTATGTTGATTATACATGAGAATAAGAGAAATATAGAAAACTACACAAAGATATAAATGGAAAACAGTACAGAGGGCATAAAGCTGCTCAGCTCCAACCACCCCCTCTATCGCACCCCCAAGGGCACACAGCCCAGTGACACCAGATATCCTGTGCTTCTAAAGGAGCAGGAAATCTGGATTTTCTTGTGAAATGAAAACACTGCAGCTTCCAGCCTCTTAGGGAAGAAACAATACTGATTCTACACCATGTCTTCCAGGAAACACCATGAAGAAAAGCAAAACAAATCCTCGGGGCCACCTCCAGTACAAGCCAGTTTGCACCCCTAATCTGGACCAAACCAGGCTTGCATGAGGTTATGTCTAGAGGGAGTCCAAGGCCTCTGGGTCCTCTCTGAGGGGGAGGTGGAGAACCGTGAGACCATAAATTGCCTCATGTACATTCAACTCAAATTCTGTTACCAAATGAATTTTTTTTTTAAGTTGTTTCCAATTTTGAGAGACTCGAAGGTCTGAGATTGTTATAAGGACCATTCTACCTTGCAATCTCCATAGATAATGGTACGCAGCACAACAGGCCCAAAATGTTCATGGTTTGGGGTCAGACCAAACATGGCTGTGAGATTTGGGGATGAGACAAGTCTCCTGACAAGGCCAAGGCTGATGGGTGGGGAGAACCATTATGGAGCAGCTGTGCGCTTACCCAAGTGTCTGAGCCATTGGTTCCAACTCCACAGATTCTGAGCCTCAGCCGTTACAGGCTCCTGAGCCTGTTCCAGGCATCTGACTTAATCTACCTCCAGGGCTGAATTTTTCTCTGATAGGTCCTCAGCGAAGGTTACTCGCATACCAGTGACCTACCGGACCATCACAGCACTGTGTCTACCGGGCTGACATCTCAAGACAAGGGCTCCGTTTACGTCATGTGCTCCTGCCTCTTCCGCCTGCTGCAGCTCTTCTCCACCTGTGTGGCCTTCTCGCTTGTGGCTGACATGGGCATTCGGAGAGGGGCCGTAGGTAACTGGTCCATGTCCTTCTGGTGCGTCTGCTTCGTTGTAACTCTCATCATCTCCATAATCGACGTATGTGAGCTCTGGTCCCACTTTCGTTACTTCTGGTGCAACTTCTCCATCACCTATGCCTGCTACGCCACTCTCTTCTGTCTCTCAGCCTCCATCATCTACTCCGTCACCTACGTCCAGTTCCTGCCTTATGGTCCTTACAGGGACCGGGCAATCGCTGCCACTGCATTCTCCTGCATTGCGTCTGGGCCCTGGATGCAGCCCTCATGAGAAACTGCTATGATTGCGATGATGTCACCTGCTACGTGCACACCATGCCAGGCCTGCTGAAGGTGCTGGAGACCTTCATGGCCGGTGTCATCTTCACCTTCATCAGCTACACCTCCTTGTACCTGGACCGGCCGGCCCTGGAGTGGTGTGTGGCTGTGTACTCCATCTGCTTCATCCCAGCAGCCCTGGCCATCATGTTGAACCTGGGCGAATGGCAATGCAGGCTACCTGGGCCCTTCCCCCTCTTCCAGCTTGTGCTCAGCCTGCTCTCCGTCCTCCTCTATGTCAGCGCTCTGGTCCTCTAGGCACTCTACCAGTTCAATGAGGAGTTTGGCGGACAGCTCCAGCGGTCGAGTGATATGGGCTGCATCAATGGGCTCACCTACAACCTGTGCTTCTGGGACCGGAAACTGACTGTGGCCATCCTGACAGCCGCCAACCTGCTGGTTTACATGGCTGACATGGTGTACTGGGCCCGCCAGGTTTCTGTAGGGACTAGGGGTCAGTCCAGTGCTCACGATCCCTTCCACTCACAGGAGGTGTCTTTACAGAGCTCTGTCAGCCCCTGATGTCCTCTTCCTGGCTCTCCTCTCTCCCTGCTCACATTCTTCCCCACTCAGCTCATGCTCTTTTCTATTCCTTCCCTCCTTCTGCTCTGTCTGCTTCCTGTCTTGTGTGGTTGCACACATTCTGTTTTCCTTCTTTCTCTTGCTTCTCTCATTTTTTCTACATTTTTCTACTGTTTGCCCCTTTCCTGGTCATCCTTGCTTTTCTCATCTCCTGTGTCCTGACCAACTGTGCCCATTTATGTTCTCCTGATCAGAACAGCCTGGTATAAATCAAGCTTCCACTCAAGATCAAATTCAAAAACAAGATAGAAAAGATTGAAAATAACCCAAGTGTTCATCTTTAGGATGCGGATTAATAAACGATGATGTAGTGCAAGAGGGAATACTCTGCAACAGTGATAGGTAAATATCTCCTGCTGCTGCTCTGCTAAGTCGAGTCAGTCGTGTCAGACTCTGCGTAACCCCATAGATGGCAGCCTACCAGGCTCCCGCGTTCCTGGGATTCTCCAGGCAGGAACACTGGAGTGGGTTGCCATTGCCTTCTCGGAAATATCTCCAGGAGACATGAAATAAAAATAGTTAAGATATAAATCAACATGGAGCATACTATATTTTATATAATAAAAATGAGGGCAAAAAATATTAAATACACCTGCATGTGGTTGATTTTCATCAAGAAGCACAGGAAGGACTCCCCTGAGTTCATTGGAATAGTTACCTGGTCTGGGTGGGGGAAGGGAGCTGAGGAGAGAATGAATGGAGCCACAGGTAGAAGTGAGGTTTCTCAGAATATGGCTGTTTCAGAATATTTTTATTTGGAACCATGTAAATATTCCCTTCTTAAAAAATAAAATTTACATTTGAAAAATGTACCAACTGGAGAAGAAGAGTCAGGGGACAGGTAGTTGGCAGACTGTCGGGAGCAGGAGCTCCGCCCATGGCAAAGGTCATGAGGAAGGAGACTTGGCATACGCAAAGGCGGGATCGAGCTTCAGGAGTCCCCCTGGAAATTCTTGAGCATCTACCCCCAAAACCAGAGTCTGCCTACTTTTTGCTTTGTGCTCTCACCTACACCTCTGACTTTACGGGGGGCTGTCCCCCACTACTTCTCTCTGAA
The DNA here is from genome assembly GCF_019923935.1 of Bubalus bubalis. NCBI lineage: Eukaryota > Metazoa > Chordata > Mammalia > Artiodactyla > Bovidae > Bubalus > Bubalus bubalis. The sequence continues at coordinate 50,620,755 of NC_059176.1, forward strand.
AAAAGAGTTAACTTACAGCTCCAGTTAACAAAGTTCCTGGGTGTGATAGTGTTTCAACCTACAAACTCCTTTGGAAGTCCCCTAGCCTGCCTGAATAGGTTTTTCCCACCACATGTGATTGCTCAGAGCCTCCCAACTGTGAGAAGCATGAGATGTTCTAAACTGTCTAAATACAGATTCCTTTGAGCAATTAAAAGATTGATTAGAAATTGTATTGGTGAAGGGTTTTTCACTTGTTGGGCCAATGTTTGCTGCTAAGTTTCCATATCCCTTACCTGCTGTGTCCCTGGCAGGGTATTGATTAATATAATTGGTGTAAGTAGTAGCTTTAATGTTTGTAACCTTGGACCCTTGAGTTAATTCTTTTTCTTGTTATAAGCCCACCACACCTTTGCCCTATAGGAATGCAACTTTATCTAATGCTTTTGGAGGGTGGCGCCTGACTAATCACCTTTAGCAAAAAATAAGTTTTCTGAAGAAAGGGTCTTAAAATGTTAACAGGCCTCCAGGCCAGAAGATGATGCAAATCACCTAAACTTTGGCATATGATAAGTTTGCAGGAAGAAAGCCTGGCTTACTGCATGACTCTACCCCTTCCCCCATTATCCTCTATGCATAACTTAAGGTACAAAAACTACTTTGGAAAATAAAGTGCGGGCCTTGTTCACGGAAGCTTGGTCTCCCCATGTCGTTCTTTCTCTCACCTTCTGGTTGAATTATTCAGCCTCTTTTCTCCACTAAATTTTCTCACTGAGCTATCCTTATTCTATTACTCTTTATATCCTTAATTAACGTATAAGTAAGCAATTGTTTCCTGATCCTCGCTGACGCCATCCCTGCTTCGAATTCCCTGGATTCACCGGGGCTGGACCCCGGCAGCAGACTATCTCCATGCTCCCTGCAGCTGAAACAGACAGGCTGCAGGGGGAGCTGAGAGATGCGCACACAGGCCTGTCTCCAAAGCAGACAGAAGCAAGGCACTTTGGGTCCAGGGGTCTGGGGAGGGGGAGCTGTGGTCCCCAGTACCCCTTGCTGAGTGCCTAGGGCCTCCCCAAGCCCTTTAGCACACACAGGTGATGGAGAAGCCCCCCGGTGCCCAAGCCTCAGGTCCTTCCCTTGCTCCCTGCCTGGCCTGAGCTCCCTATCTCCCGGGGCAGCGGCCAGAGGCTCCCTCCTCAGCCAGAGCCTCCCCCAGGCAGGGTGACTCCAGCTGATGCCCCCCAGACTGTGTCCTGAGCCACATCCAGAACACAGCCCGGGGCACAGATGTTTCCATTCTCTGGCCAGCTTCTTGGAAAAAATCACAGAGTAAACCTTCCAAAGTCCACCTTTGAGTGGAGAGAGAAGGGACTCTGCTCTCGGGCGGCCTCAGGCACCGACCCGGAAGCCAGGCATTGAGTGCCAATCCGTGTGATCCTTGTCTGTGTGGCTGTCTCTGTTGGAAATGTCTCTGTAGGAAGACTGATGGGCCGAGGAGATTCAGGCCAGGCTCCAATCAGTCCCTGCCTAAGGTCTGGACCCTCTCTGTCATGTTCTGGCTGGCTTGCCAACAGGAAGTGGTCTGGCTGGGATGGGAACTCGGCCACAGGACCTCTGAGTGGGGCACTAGAGCCAGACCAGGACATAGGGGAGCCAGGAGATGAATCCTGGACCCAGAGAAGAGGTAAGGGGCTCAGCATTTACTGAGGTTCTGTTACCTGCTGGGGCTTCCTTGGTGGCTCAGATGGTAAAGAATCTGCCTGCAACGCAGGAGATTCATGTTTTATCCCTGGGTTGGGAAGATCTTCTGGAGAAGGAAATGGCTTCCCACTCTAGTATTCTTCCCTGGACAATTCCATGGACAGAGGGAGCCTGCGGGGCTACAGTCCATGGGGTCGCAGCGTCAGACACGACTGAGCGATTAACACGTTTTTCTTTTTTTGCTTATTACTTGCTGAACTTTGCAGGGAGACAGACCTATATTCAAATCTGAGCTCTGAAAGGAAGTAACTGTGTGAACTTGAGCAAAATCATAACACACTCTCCGAGCCTCAGTCTCATCATCTATACGATGGGGATAACAATAATAATATCCCTGAAGATGAATGAAATGGAGGTGATGTCACCAGGTCAGTCTGTTGGTGCTGAAAAACATATTGGCCACTCTGTCCCTTTGGGTCTAAGGTACAAAGCAAATCCAAGCAGATTTTAAGGTCCTAAACCCACATGACTGGGTTCAAATCCAGCTCTGACACCTAAATCTCTGTAATCGTGATCGGTTGACCTCTCTGTGCCTGTGAAAATGGGGACACTGAGTGCACAGTGCAGGGGCCTCTGGGAGGAGCAAAAGATTCCACAGCAGAGCTCGGCCTGCAGTGAGCACGACACACACGACCTCTTGTAACTGTTGTGTCCACAGCAGCCCCGCTGCAGCCAAGTCCTCAGGGCCCCTTTCTCAGCCGACAGAACCTGTGACCTGTCACCTGAGGTCTCTTCTGGAGCCAGGCTGGGCTGGTACGGTTTGTCCACTTGCTCTTCTCTGGGTCTGCTTCTGACCAGGGATGCAGAAGTGGTGGGGGTGGGGGAGCTTAGTTCAAGCCCATCCCCTCACCCCCCACTCCAACCAGTATCTGTTTCCATAATACCCTCCAGTGCTATGCCTGGAATGAGGGTGAGCTTCCTCAGGGAACAAAGTTCCCCCAAACCACCCATCTGGGCCACCAGGCTGCTCATTGGGTGGGGGTTCCCTCAGGCCTCCTCCCCTTCTACATTGACCCTGACAAGCCTTAGGGCCAATGACACCCTGTCAGCACTTACAGCCAAAGGAAGGCACTCCCCTGGTCCCAGCTGCAGCCCCCCCACCCCTGGGCTCCTGGCTGCCCACTGCTGCCCGCAGCACACCATCCCTCGGGCCGCCTGGTGACCGCAGTGGTCCAAGTCCAAGCTGAGCCGGGGCCAGCTGCCCATCAGCCCAGACCACTGCCCCCACTAACACTCCTATTGCTAGTGTGAGACCACTGCTTATGCAAAACCCTTACAAGAAAGCCTGCTGTTCTTTCTGCTACATCAGGCAGGAAACACTTCCTGAACAGTCTGTTCCTGGACCTTGTCAGAGGCTGGCAGGACCCCAGAACCCTCCATCATCTCTCTGACCCTCTGACCCTCTCCCACAGGGTCTTGGCTCCCCAGTTTTCTACTCCCCGTCACACAAACTCAGATTCAGTTTTGTTCATGTGTCAACCAGAATGTGCTTAAATATAGGCACATAAAGACATGGTTTTCTGTCTCTTCAAGCAAATAGGATGGCTCAGCCACCAGCCCATTACTTGGAAGTTGTTACTTTGTATTGAAACAAGTCTGATATGTTAAGAGTATATTATTATGGGGTATTATTGGCACCCCACTCCAGTACTCTTGCCTGGAAAATCCCATGGACGGAGGAGCCTGGTAGGCTGCAGTCCATGGGGTCGCAAAGAGTTGGACACGACTGAGCGACTTCACTTTCACTTTTCACTTTCATGCATTGGAGAAGGAAATGGCAACCCACTCCAGTATTCTTGCCTGGAGAATCCCAGGGACGAGGGAGCCTGGTGGGCTGCCGTCCATTGGGTCACACAGAGTCGGACACGACAGAAGCCACTTAACAGCAGCAGCATAAAAAGGAATGAAATATCCCACGTTTACTTTCGTTGAAAACACGAGGCTTCCAAGATAAAATCTAGAATATAGATTCACAAAGCAGAGGTATCTTGTGCTTTGTTCACTGAAGTTTTCCTAGTGCTGAGAAGAAGGCCTGGTACGTTGCAGGAGTTTATTGAATAAGTATTAACACGAGCTTAGACCTCAGGCTCCTTCCTGCCTGGACCTCCTGACCAGGATGCGTTCCATCCCTTCTACCTTTAGGGGAAATATTTGAGAATCAGTGATTCCTTTGTTTTCTCTTTTAATTCTTCCAACTTTCCCACGGCCTTGTTTGATGAACATCTCCAGGGAGAAGAACAATTGAGAACCTGAACTTCCCCCCACCTCATATTTGAGGATGTCCCCATTGTGTGAATCATGATGAGAAACTGGGCCTCACCCTCAATAAGAAACTCAAAAGGTCAGGTAAATATTTGACCTGTCGCCATGTGAAGTCTGGACACACACCTAAGGAGCAGGTGATACACAGACACCAGGTCAGATCGGATTCCTACTGCTGGGGCCTGAGTAGCATCCAGAGTCTGCTACCAGGGACCATGGTGGCTGGACCAGCTGCCCTTGCCTGTGCCCCAGCTGCCCAGCACCACTCCTTCCTGGTCTAAGCCTGCTCTCAGGCCCGTCTCTCCCTAATACTTCTCTAGCAGCCTTCTAGTACAGTCGTTCTCTGCCTAAGTTGCTAGAGGTGTTTTCTGCAGGATGCAATCAAGAATTGTCTTTAAAAACTGGTGCTATCTGTAAAGCAATTATCCTTTAATAAAAAATAAATAAAACTTTACAACCTGGTGCTATTATCTCCATTTTCTGGATGAGGAAACTGAGGCTCAGAGTGATGTTGACTGGACAGGACTACTATGTTCCAGGCTGAGTTCTGGTCTCCGTTCAGGGTTGGGGTATGTGTAGACATGTAGCAGGAAAGGCCCTGAGATGACCAAGAGGAACTGGAAGTAATTCTCAGTGACTGCAGGGAGGGAGGGTGGTGATGAAGCTGGACAGGTGGAAAGGGATGCGAACCTACAGGGCTTTGGAGGTGACTTTGTGTGGTTTGAGGGAGCAAAGAAAAGTGGTCAAAGGTAACTTAGTTTGACTTCAGCCCAGGCCGACTTTGAGGGAAAGAATGGAAATAGAGGAAGCAGTGAGAAGCTCATGAGGGGAGCACAGGTGAGAGGGCTGGATGGATCTGGACCAAGATCAAGTGGATGCTCTAGAGAGGAGAAAGAGTGTGTGTGTGTGTGTGTGTGTGGATTCGAAGTATTTTGTGAAGCACATCTGTGAAGGTGGTGCCGTCAACTGAGATGGGAAAGACAAGGAAGGATCTGTGTGTGTTGGTGCTAGGGGGGTTCAGGGGAAGGGACCAGACATGGTGAGTGTGAGGCGTCCTGAGACATCCAGAGGGAGAGATCCGGAGGCAGTTGCATATGATTCAGGGTCTCTGTAGAGATCAGCTCTGGAGGCCAGAACTGGGGAGTTATCATCATACAGCCAGTTCACTTCACTCAGCTCCAAAGAATCAGAATCTCTTGGTGAGGGGTGGGTCACATCCATAGAGTGGCCTGACCTCCAACCACCTAAAATAGCAGCCTTGCCCATCCCTGCATTCCAATAACTCTCTTTTTCACCTGTTTTCCCTTTAGCATAGCATTTATCACCCACTGACCTGATATTCCATTCTGAAGGAGATCAGCCTTGGGATTTCTTTGGAAGGAATGATGCTAAAGCTGAAACTCCAGTACTTTGGCCACCTCATACGAAGAGTTGACTCATTGGAAAAGACTCTGATGCTGGGAGGGATTGGGGGCAGGAGGAGAAGGGGACGACAGAGGATGAGATGGGTGGATGGCATCACTGACTCGATGCACATGAGTCTGAGTGAACTCCAGGAGTTGGTGATGGACAGGGAGGCCTGGCGTGCTGTGATTCATGGAGTCGCAAAGAGTCGGACACGACTGAGTGACTGAACTGAACTGAACTGACCTGATATTACACATTGGTTCTCAGATTTTCCATCTTGTGTCCTAGAGGATAAGCTCCATGAGGAGGGAACTACTGGTTATCTTCTCTGCTCTCTGTCCAGTGTCTAGAAAACTGCTGGGCACACACTTGGTGCACAGGCGTATTTGTCAACTGAGTGGAATCTTAAAGCCATCGGACTGGATGAGGACGAGAAGGAGTGAGGGTGGGTAGCTAGGCATCGGGCCTCCTTTCTCCCAATAGAAGGGAGTGTATAGTGCACCTCCCCTTTAAATTAAAAAAAAAATTCTGAAGGTCACTGATTCCCAATGGGCAAGAGTCCTGAAGCAGAGAATTTGTATCCTGGGTCCCACCTGATGCTCAGCCTCACACTGGCTGCCTAGAGGGCATCTTAAAGGAATTTGGGGTAAGTTCCACCCCCAACCAATCTCTGGAGAATCAAAACAGGAGCTGGTGAAGAACCCCAGGGACTTGAAGACACAACCACGAACGTAGGGCTGGCTGATGCTGATACTGGTGGGGGCTGCTGATGAAGGCGATGATGAGCCAGTCAGCATAGTTCTCTGGCCTCCTGAGCAGGCCTGGGAAGGCTGGCTTAAACCGACCATGCCTCCAGGCTGGATATGATGCGGAACGCTTCAATGGCATAGAGTATAGCGGCCATGAAGGCGATGCAGTGGCAGTGATGACCCAGTTTCGGGCGGAGCCTGGAGGCAAGAACTTGATGTAGGTGGTGCCGAGGATGATGGTCGTTGAGAGGCAGGAGATGGAGAAGTAAAAGGCATGGGCGCAGAGAAAGCCGTTTCAGGAGAAGGGGAGGCGGGACCAGAGCCCACAAAACTCCCCTATGAAGATGGTGAGGGTCACGGTGAAGCAGACCCACCAGATGAACATGCACCAGTTAATTATGTCCCCCTTCAGAGTGTCCTCACTGGCCCCCAGTGAGAAGGGCACACAGGTGGACAGCAGCTGCCCCAAGTGCAGGAAGAAGCCCACGATGTGCTTGGTGCCCAGGCCTGAGGACGGGCACATGGTGATCATGGTGGTCAGGCAGGTTACCGGCACCAGTTTTTAACCTTGCTTGTTTCTCAACCAAAGGCTTATGAATACTTCAACAGAGTTCAATGTTTTCTAGTTTCAGTTTTGCTTGGCCAGTTAAGCTCTGTTTCTGCCTCAATTCTTTTTTCTCGAGAAAATATACAACCACTGACCCCTTGAACTGATGTGCTGATCTGAACAAAGCAAGGACCACATGTTCTCAGCACAGAAAGGCTCCTGGTGGTTACTGTAAAGTCCCCCAAAATAGAAGCACAGCGCACCCCCGGCATGCAGCCTGCAGCCGTTTCCTGCTTTCCTCCTCATATAAATCCAGGCTGAGCCTTGCCTTGCTGGGAGTTGATTCTTCTGGGCAGTAAAACACCTCATTGCCGGCTTCCTTAAGATAAAGCTACTTTGCTTAAACCCAAGACTTAGCTCTCTGTATTGGCTTCTTCAGCAACAAGCAGCTGGGCCTGACTTGGGGGACAATGTTGAGTGCCCAGGCAGGAGTCAGGTCCCCAAGTCTCCAGCCCCTCCCTTTCTTCCTAGAACAAGGTGCAGAGTGCCACTGGGAAGATAGGGTGGAGTGCCAGCTATTCCTAGCAAAGATCTATAGGTCTTTTCCAGCAGCTGCTGAACTTGCTAGTTTCAGGAACTTGCCCTGACCCCGCCTCCCCCCTCCACCCCAACGCCTTGCTCACAGGGTGCTTTCTCTTTCTGTTAAGAGAAGGAAACTGGCCTCTGAAGGAGCACGGAGCTCTTGACTGAGTGAGTAGAGGGGTGTGGGTGCCAGGAGCCCCCCTTCCCACCTGTTTGTGTGTATTCTTTGTTGTTTGGAATTTTGGGGCCAGTTGGACACTGCAGAAGTGGGAAATGGCTTGTTTGTGACTCTGTACCACTCTCTTCCCAAGGAAGAATTGCTTGTTTGTTTTAAATCTGTTCTGGGGGAGCCAGTGAAGTGGGGGGAGGGGACCTACATCCATCCCTTCTACAAGTCCACTGGCACGCATCTTGGCAGACTGGAAAAACTAGAGATATTGTTTTAGGAGGAGGGTCCCTTTCCAGGGCCCGAAACTGTGCTCTTGTCTAACACTCGGAAATGAATTGTCCAAGGAGACACATGCGTTGACAAAGCAAGAGATTTTTATTGGGAAACGGCGCCGGGGCGGAAAGCAGGAGTGTAAGGAGACCCAGGAGAACAGCTCTGCTGCATGGCTCACAGTCTTGGGTTTTATGGTGATGTGATTAGTCTCCGGGTTGTCCATAGCCAATCATTCTGATTCAGAGTCCTTCCTGGTGGTGCCCGCCTTGTTCAGCCAGGATGGATGCCAGAAAGAAGGATTGCAGAAGGTGGTCAGACACATGCTGTCTCCTTTCGACCTTTCCTGAACTCTTCCAGTTGGTGGTGGCTTATTAGTTCCGTGTTTCTTACCGGGACCTCCTGTCGTAAGACAACTCATACAAGTGGTTACTAGGGCTCCTGGCCAGGGTGGGTGGTTGTGTCAGTGTGGTTCCCCTAACAGTATGACCTGTAATAAGAAAAACATGGTTTTCTACTTGTAATACAACCTTGCCCATGTATGTCTTCAGCTGTGAAGAACATTGGTTCCTGTGTGGATCTCTAAGTTATTCCAGTATTTTGCAGTTGGAGCTCTTTTGTCAAGATCTGGTAAGTGGGAGGGAACTCCATGTGCAGGTCTCCTGTTACTCCGTAATAAGGATTCTTCCAACAAGGGCACTAAATTAAAGGTAGAAAGCAAACTAAACTGTGAAAAGCCTGCCGCGTTCACAGAGGAGTCTGCAGGCAAGGGAGGGAGAAGAGGGGGTCAGCTTTTTAGGGAACTGAATCCAGCCCCAGCTCTGTGGTTCCAGTCCTGATGCCAGAGGCAGGTGCTGCCAGGGCATCTTCCTCCCCCCAACTCCAGTCCCTGGAAGGAGGAGGAGCTCTAGTGTGTTGGCAGGACACAGCCTTAGATCACCACAGTGTGAGGAAGAAAGGAGGTCTGAAGCAGTCTCCCCTTTTAAGACGGGTCAGATCACTTGATTTGGCCAGAGTGTGTCCCCTGGGGTGGGGGTGGCGTGGGGGCGCGCCAAGGGTGGATTTCCACTGAGACAATTCCCTGCAGGAGCTTTCAGTGCAGGAGAAGAGTCAGGGGCTGTTATTGGACATACAATCTTTTTCTTACCTCAGACCTACTAAACTGGAAAAAACCAAATCCTCCAAGTTGATCCACAAAAAAAGGTAGAAATGTTTATTAGTATTTTTTTCAAACCACCATCCAACATGGGCTGATGCACAGACGTGAGTGATGATTGTGTTCACAGTGGAGCAGCCGCACCTCGTCCCAGGCAAAGCCCAGCACTCATCTCTCAGTGTTTGGCTTCTTGAGGGATGACCGGACAAGCCAGAGTTCAGTAACATGGGACGAGCTAAAGGGCCTCCAGAAGCTAAAAGAGGCAAAGAGGGACCCTCCCCTGGGGCATCAGGGACAGAGCAGCCCTGCTGACACCTTGTTTCAAAATGCTGACCTCCAGAACTGTGAGAGAACAGGTTTCTGCTGTTTTAAGCTGCCAGGCTTGTGATAATTTGTTGCAGATCTAGGAAACCAGATTTAATTTCCAGAAATGAAAAATATATTCTTTGTCATATTTTTTTAAAAACTTCTCTGAAAAACTTGCTGACCTCCTACCCTAGAGCATGGTGGTCACTTGGATCCCAGGATCCCTTGTCACATCCTATGTCCCCGTGTCTGAGACTCACAGGGGAGGGTCCACTGATGCCCAAGGAGCCAGGAGGGAAGGAAATAAGGGGCTGGAGAGCACTAGGATCCCTGGAGAGGACCAGCTGCACCTGTCTGGGGCGGTGCAAAACAAGATGCTCTGGGAAGAGGTGGTCTCATGTTGACAAAACAGGAAAAAAGATACAGATATTCCCTACAAACATGTATGCATGTATGTACACACATGTCTACACGTGATTTCACAGCATTTGAAATGTATTGAAGGCTGAGGTTGAGGACATGGATGCTCCCTGGATGGAGGGGTGGACACATCTGTGAGCAGGCAGGAAGCTTGGCCATGCCGAAGACGGGATACCAGTCACAGGAGAGATGATCATAGTCCTGCTTTATGTCAGTTATACATGAGAATGAGAGAAATATAGAAAATACTAAACAGAGATGAGGATGGAAAACAATATAAAGAAAAGAGGCTAGCAGCTGCTTATCTCCAGCAACATCACTGCCAAGGGAACCAAACCAGGTGACACTGTATCTCCTGAGGCTTGAAAAGGAGCTGTAATCCGAATTTTCATGTGAAATTAAAACAATGTGCAGCCACCAAACACTCAGGGAAGAAATAGTAATGTTAGTGACACCACATCATTTTTTCATGAAAACACTGTGATGGAAAATTGAACACATCAAGAGTCCACCTGCAGTGCAAACTGGTTTGCAGCCCCTGATCTGCAGCAAATCAAGCTGCATGTGCTGATGTCCAGAGCCAGGGCCTTCTGGGTCCTCTGTGAGGGGGGCGGGGAGGTAGCTGGCACAGATTGAGGGTTCCATGTGACAGGCCTTCTGATGAACCCGTCACATGCTTTTATTCATTTAATTGACACAAAGTAGGTATAGAGACATTGAACAGAAGGGGAGACTGAGGTTCTATTGAGTAGCTTGCCTGATCATCCAGCTATGAAGGCTCTACTCCTTGTCACTCTGAGTGTCCATCCCATCTCACCCTTCTCTGCCCTTCTGGCACCTCCTCGTTCCTTCCTCTGTTCTGGCCATGACCTTCCCAGCTCACTGTCTTCCAGTCCACATGCCTGGCTGCCGGGCAGGCAGGGCTCAGCCACATCGGCTGTGCTCTGACGGGGGCACCACATCCAGGCTCACAGATTAGAGTGGAGAAGGGGCTGCTGGAAGACTCAGACAAACTTCCACTTCCTGCTTTCCAGGGCACAGGCCTGACCCAGGTTCACACAGTTGGAAACCCATGCCTCCTCTTCTCCATATCCTCTCTCTGATGCATTCAATGAATTCAAAGCATTCAAGTTGTCTCTTATCTTAGGTGGAATTTCAGGGTGACTTCAAGTAATTAAACTGGGATCAAACTGGGGTACAGAGAGCATGACATTCCCTCCCTCCCTCACCCCAGTGCCCCTTCCCCACCCTGGCAGTGCCTACTAGGAGGCCAGCAGGCTCCAGGGCTCCCCTGCAATGGGGCTCAAGGAGTTTTGTGAGTCCAGGGAGGTTCTCAGGTTTGCTCTGTGTTTCTCTTTCCAGCCTCAGCTTGTCCCAGGGTTTATTATCAGCAAAGGCAACAAGGCTCCTGATGGCAGGAAGCTGGCTGGGGCTCAGGCTGCTGGCCCTTCAGCCCTGGGGGCCTCTCAGCAAATAGTCCCTTGGAAACAGGGTGGCTGTCCCTGCAGAAGGGGGGTGGGGGCTGGGAGGGGCCTCACTCCCCCCAATACTGGACCCTGGAGGAGGCCTTGTGTAAGCAGGACTGCAGCCCTGGCTGGAGGGACTGTCTTGGGCGGTGACCTGGGCAATTCCGTGGTCTCCAGGGTCCCTGCCACTCTGGCCACGTGTCCCTGTCACAGCCCTGAAACCCCTTTAGGCCCCTGTTCTCCTGTCTCAGTTCCAGTCCCGGCCCCTCCTCCATGGGAAGGTTGGCTCCATGCCTGCATCCCTTCTGGGTCAGAAGACCCCTACTGGGCTGCCTCAGGGCCCCTGGGACCCTGGAATCCCCCCACTCATCTCCACTCTGCCCCCCCATCCCCACCCCAGTCCCGGGCACATCCTCAGGGCTGGCCCCTCCCAGGGGTCCTGCAGGGGCCTCCTCTCTCAGATTCTGCCCTTAAAAGGATTAGATTTGCACGTGGATGGCTGCTTTGGAGCTTAAAAAGCTGGCATTTTAACATTTCATTCCTTGGTTCCTCCATGACGCTCCACCTTGGAATCATGCTAGGTTGGGGTCCCCTGACCCAATGCAAAAGAGTCACATGTGAAAGCAAAATTGGGGAGGGGAGTCATAATAGTCCCTACTTCCCATTTCATCCTGTCCCCACGGCCTTGCTCTCACCGCATGGCTCCTCCCTGTTCACTTCTGAAGCTGCCCTCCTCCGGGTGGGGCTGTGTCCCCTCACATGGCAGCTTCTTCTAGTGATGGCTGCAGGGAGGAGAGGCCAGGATTCAGGTATTTTCAGGTTGCTGTGGGAGGAGGCCGTGGCCCTGAAGGTGTGTTCTAGGCTTTGGTCCTGGGCTCCACGTAAGGGGATTTCTGCCATGTGTGCTGTAGAGCAAAGAGTTCATGCCCACGGCTTTGGTATATTTATCTGGGGTTCCAACTTCATGGTCATGCCACCTTAGGGAAGGACTGAATTCCCCTACCTTAGTTTTCTCATCTGTAAAATGGGGTTAGTCAAAAGGACACTCCATAGTCCCTTTTCTGAAACCCTTGGGTCAGATATTCTCTAGAATTCAGAATTTTCAGCTCCCTACCGGTGACATAGTGCATCTACCCTACATGACATCACACCCCACTGGGGTCTGAAAGCACCTTGTAATCATACTAGTGTTTCGGGAACTGAACTTTTGAACAGTTACATTAAGTAAAATAAAAAAAGATCATAATTTGTCTCATGTCTCTTTGGGTCGAATTTTGTTACCAAACAATTTTTTAAATATTCATTTTCAATTTTGAGAGACTTGAAGGGTTGGGATTAAAGATAAGTACCATCCATCTCTGTGTCTCCATAAATAATGGCCAGCTTAGAGAGATCCACAGTGTTCATGGTTTGAGGCTAGACCACAACCAGCTGGGAGCTTTGGGATAAGACAAGTCTCCTGACAAGGCCAAGGGTGATGGGTGGGGAGAACCATTTGGAGCGGCTGTGCTCTTACCCGAGTGTCTGAGCCATTGGTTCCAACTCCACAGGTCCTGAGCCTCAGCCCTCACAGGGCCCTGAGCCTTTTCCAGGCATCTGACACAATCCACCTCCAGAACTGGATCTTTCTCTGGTGGGTCCTCAGGGAAGACCACTGCTGTACTGGTGACCGTGACCTGCCTGACCATCACAGCACCATGCCCACCCGGTCGACATCCCCAGGCGATGGTCCCGTGTTTGGCGTGTGCTGCTGCCTCCGCCTGCCGCAGCTCTTCTCCACCTGCGTGGCCTTCTCGCTCGTGGCTGACATGGGCATTTGGAGAGGGGCCATAGGTAACTGGTCCATGTCCTTCTGGTGCATCTGTTTCGCCATGACCCTCATCATCTGCATAGTCGATTTAAGCAGGGCCTATTCTGAATTTCCTTTCTTCTGGTGCAACATCTCCGTCACCTACGCCTGCTACGCTGCCCTCATCTGCCTCTCGGCCTCCATCATCTACTCCATCACCTATGTCCAGTTCGTGCCTTATGGTCCTTACCGGGACCGGGCCATTGCCGCCACTGCTTTCTCCTGCATCGCGTCTGTGCTGTATGTCATAGAAGTAGCCGGGATGTGGGACTGTTATGAGCTCAAGGAGACCTTCTTCTATGTGCACACCATGCGAGCCCTGCTGAAGGTGCTGGAGACTTTCATAGCTGGTGTCATCTTTGCCTTCCTCAGCAACACCTCCCTGTACCTGCACCAGCCGGCCCTGGAGTGGTGTGTGGCCGTGTACTCCATCTGCTTCATCCTGGCAGCTGTGGTCCTCCTGCTGGACCTGGCTGAATGGAAATACATGCTGCCGGTCCCCTTCTCCATTTTCCAGCTAGTGCTCAGCCTGCTCTCCGTCCTCCTCTACATCAGTGCTCTGGTCCTCTGGCCACTCTACCAGTTCAGCGAGGAGTTCGGCGGGCAGCCCCAGAGGTCCAGTGATGAGGAGTGCATGGAAGAGCTCACCTATGACATGTGCACCTGGGACCAGCGCCTGGCTGTGGCCGTCCTGACAGCCGTCAACCTGCTGGTTTACATGGCCGACCTGGGGTACTGGGCTCGCCAGGTCTCTGTAGGGACTGAGGACCAGCCCAGGGACTCACAGGAGGTATCCTCACCGAACTCTGACATCCTCTGATGCCCTCTTCCTGGCTCGCTCTCTCCCTCCTCACATCCTTCCCCATGCATCTCGCTCTCTTTTCTGTTCCCTTCCCTCCTGCTGCTCTGTCTCCTTCCTGGTTTCTTTGGTTGTTCAATTACTGTCTTGTCTCTTTCTCTTGCTTCTCTCATTTTTCCTTCTTTTTCTGCTTTTTGGCCCTATTCTGATCGTCCTTAGTTTTCTTGTCTCCTGTGTCCTGACCACCTCTCCCCATTTTCCTTCTTCTGATCCATCAGGACCTCAGACTCCTTCCTTCTCTGCCCACCACCTCCTAAGATGCTGACTCCACAGCACACAGCCCTCTGTGCAGCTGATCACACGCTGGGCCTCCGGAGGGGCCTCATTGCCAAAGCGTGTCTGTCCCCCAGCAGTGCCTCACTGGTGTAGCTGGGGAGTTTAGGGGATGTGGGCAGATAGGAAGGCATTGGGCTTTTTTCTCCCAATGGAGCAACTGTATAGTGCACCTCCCCTTTAAGTTAAAAAAAACCTCTGAAGGTCAATAATCTCTAGTGGGTGAGATTCTTGCATGAGATACTCTGGGTTCCTGGGCCCCACTTGGTGCTCAGTCCTCCAAGAGATTGGCTCCAGAATTTTTGCAGGCTCACTAAACATCCATTGCTTAGAGGGCATCTTGGAGGAAGCCAGGGGTAAATGCCTTCCATCCCAACTACTCTCTGGGGAATCAAAAAAAAAAAAAAAAAAAAAGCTGGTGAGGAACCCCAGGGTCTTGAAGACACCTGTCTGCAGTGTTGGTGAGGGGCAGCGATGTGGTCCCCCTGACTCAGTGATCAAAACAGCAGATCCTGCCTCTACAGGGAGAACATGGACACTGCCAACCTCTCTGGGTGTTTTGTTTTGATTTTCCTTTTTTTCCTTCTGTTCTGGGGGCCAAAAATTACTGAGTGACTCTGTTCTTCAAGAGAAAGTTTCAAATTTTCTTGGGCGGGTGGTTTGTAGGGGGTGGGGGTTGCTGCTCCCATTGTCAAAGGAACTGTATTGTTGGGTGTGAGGGGACACATGCGTGTGTTTTTCTGTGTCAGTTGCTTTTTGATGTTGCTTCCTGCTTCTCTGGGACTCAGGCCTAAATTGAACTATATAAATGTGCACAATTTAAAAAGATTTTCTGGAGCTTCTTATTTCTATCAGCACTGCTATCAATCATAGAGAATGGTTTTTTCTATTCTCCCATGTCCATAATAACCTTTTCAACCTCAATATAAACATGAAAGAAAAGAAAGAAAACAAAACAGATTCCTCCACTCTACTTGCCGCAAATCTGCCTAGAGCTCAGAGGAGTCCCAATCAATTCCCACCCTCACCCAAACAGAGGTCTCTGGGAGCCCCTCCCACTGACTCCCCACCCAGGCCTGGACTAGAGCCTGGGGGTGTGGCCCAGCCTGTGACACTAGATGTTGGCCCCCACCCCAGTGCCCAGGATCCTGTCCCCTAGCTCTTAAAGGGGCCGTGACCGCATCTGGATGCCTCGCTATAAAGGTGTGTGCTGTGTGCATGCTCAGTGCACTGTGTACCTGTGTGTGCGCCCTTGTGCTCCCCTGCACTGAGATCAGCAGGCCTTTACAGTAACTGGTGGCTGTGAAGGTCCCACAAGTCTCCTGTTGTCAATTACAAAGCCTCAGAGCCCAGCATCCTGGCGTCACCAGGACCAGAGGGGCCAGGCAAACAGAGCTGCGGGGGAGGGGAGGGGAAGGACCCCCTCTGCTGCCCCTCACTCCTGAGTGGGATGAAGCGTGTGATCTTCACCCATTGGTAGGGGGGTGGAGGGGGAGGGCTCCCAGAAGGTCATCCTAATGAAGAATAATCTTAAGAGGGAATGAAATAAAATTCTCATTTTAAGGCAAGAGAAGAAAAATTTGCAAATAAAATGTTTCTCTGCCCATTTGGGCCTCTTCTTTCCTTGCTAGTGTGCATTGTACATTAATCTGACCTCCTTAAGAGCAGAAATATCTGCTCCACCATAGACATCAATTTTTCTAGCCCAAGCCATGGAACTTCTTAGAAGATAACACTGCTTACTTACTTACGACCTTACTGGGGTCACTAGATGTATTGCTTGTGTTCTGCCCATTTTACAAGATTCTTGTTTCTTGAGTCAATGATGAAAAAAATAAGATAACTAGGCTACTTGAACCTGCCTGCAATGCAGGAGACCCTGGTTCGATGCCTATCGCGGGAAGATCCCTTGGAGAAGGGATAGGCTACCCACTCCTGTACTCTTGGGCTTCCCTGGTGGCTCAGTCAGTAAAGAATCTGCCTGCAATGCGGGAGACCTGGGTTCGATCTCTGGGTTGGGAAGATCCCCTGGAGGAGGGCATGGCAACCCACTCCAGTATTCTTGCCTGGAGAATCCCCATGGACAGAGGAGCCTGGAGAGCTGCAGTCCATGAGGTCGCAAAGAGTTGGCCACGACTGAGCGACTACACTTTCCTTGCCTTTTCTTTCTTCTTGAGGGTCAGGCCCAGTCTCTCCCCAGGTGGCACACATTATGGGATTGTCCTCAAATGTGGTGATGAGATCAGGTCCTCAGTGATTTCCCTCCATGGAGAAATCCATCACAGAAGGTCAAGTGTTGTTAGGAGGATTAAATGGGACAAAACATGACTCAGAGATTCTCAAATATTCCCCAAAAGACAGAAGGGATGGAATGCATCCCAGTTGGTAGGTCCAGGCTACAGTCTGAGCTGTAAGCACTTGTCCTATTCATTTCAGAAACATTTGCCGTGGGCCAACAGGGCAGGTATTGACATAAAAGTTAAGAGAGGTGTCACACACAGCACACACTGCAGGCTAACCACTGTTCTGGATGTTTTGTTCCTCCCATGAACTATGCACTCAGTGTCCCCATTATCACAGACCCACAGTGGGTAACTAGACCAAGATCACACAAGTAGGAAGTGGCAGAGCTGGGATTTGAACCCAGTCATGTGGATGCAGGATCTTATACTCCGATTGTCATTGATTTGTACCTTGTATTCCAGAAAGATAAAACAGCCAATATTTTTTAGGACCACAGTCCAGCACCTCCTTGGTGGCTCTCATGATAAAGAATCCACATACAATGTGGGAGACCTGGGTTCGATCCCTGGGTCAGAAAGATCCCCTGAAGGAAGGCATGACAACCTGCTTCAGTATTCTTTCCTGGAAAATCCCCATGGACAGAGGAGCCTGGCGGGATACATTCCAAGGCGTCGCACGGAGTCAGACATGACTGAGCGAAAAAACACACCAGTCTGACTAGGTGACTTATTATCTCTATTTCATTTCATTTTCAGAGATATTATTATTGTCATCCCCATTTAAGAGATGATGAAAGTGAGGCTCAGAGAGCACGTTATGTTTTTTCCTCAAGGTCACACAGTTACTCTCTGAGAGAGCCTCCGTTGAATACAGATGTCTCCCTCAAAGCTCAGCGAGAACCTCTGGAAATACTGAGCCCGTTCCCCCTTCTCTCAGATCCAGGTATAACCTCCTGGCTCCTGTCTGTCCTGCTCTGGCTGCAGTACCTCATTCAGAGGTCCTACAGCAGCACCCCTGTCTCAGCCAGACTACCTATTGCCTGTTGAAAAGGGAAGTAGCCAGCCAGAAAAGTCCGGAGACAGCAGGGAGAAACTTCACAGGGCTTGATTAAAGCCCCCTTGTTTCTCCTCAGCTCACCTGCCTCCCAACAGGCACTTTTAGACAGGAGCCAACCACACAGACAAGGGCCGCATGATCGGCCGTCTGCACTGGCACCCAGGGAAGATGATAACCAGGTGCCTGAGACCACAGGAGGGAATGGCCCCAATTCTCTGCACTCAGAGGAAGACTTAGGAAGGCTGATGCTGTGATTTTTCCAAGAAGCTGCTCCAGGACCAGAGAACGGTCCTGTGTTCTGAATGCGGCTCAGGCCATAGTCTGGGGGTGTCAGCTGGAGTCACCCTGTGCAGAGGAGGCTCTGGCCGGCTGAGGAGGGAGCCTCTGGCCGCTGCCCCGGGAGACAAGAAGCCCAGGCCAGACAGGGAGCAAGGAAAGGGCCTGAGGCTTGGGTACTGGGAGGTCTTCTCCATCAATTGTGTGTTTTGAAGGCCTGGGGGAGGCCGTGGTCACCAAGTAGGTGGGTTTCAGGTCACCAGCTCCCCCTCCCCAGACCTCTGGACCCAAGTAGCCTCCCTTCTCTCTGCCTTTGGAGACAGGCCTGTCTGGGCATCTCTCAGCTCCTCCCCCAGCCTGTCTCCTTTGGAGTCAGAGCAGATGTGACTGTGAATCCAGTCGCAGACCCTAGATCTGCCTCTCTTCATTCTGGGCTTCTGTTTCATCTTCCCCTGCTTATGGTCAGCCCTCTATATGCCCAGCAGAAAGGAATTTGCTTTTCCTAAAGGAAACACAAGCTCCCTAAATAAGGCAAGAGCGTTGTGGCTGCTGAGCTGGACTCTGAAGAAGTGGAAAGTCAAGAATGTGCGGGAACAAGGAAGTCTGGGAGACCTCAGACTGTGGGGGTGCCTGGAAGCAGTGTGTGTTTTTGACAAGAATCACTGGAGAGTTGGACTCCTGGAAAGTGATTAAGGAAACTCATGTTATGAAAGAGAAGCATGTTCCCCACCAAGCAGAGGTCGTGGGGAAGGAGGGTGTGTTTAGTCAGGAAGGATGTGACCAATAAACAGGACCCAAAAGCCAAGAGGAAACAAGCAGAGAGGGTGGAGAAGGTGGACAGAGGGGAGGGAGCCGGCTCCATCTCCACGTCTGAGTCTCCAGGACTGGCAAATCCAAGGGCCCCGGGAAGAAGGGGGTGGGATGGACCAGGGGTCTCTGGCACCCCTCCCCCATCTAGCAGATGAGGAAACTGACTCAGCAGCAGTGAGTGCCCTCCTCGGGTTTACAGGGCAGGTTTGTGCAGGACCTGCGTGGACGGGGCAGAATCCCAGCCTGGAGGACGCTGCTGCCACACTTATAACAAGCAGCGTGCGGCCGTGGACAGACAGCCGGCCTGGGGACAGGACACCTGGTCCTGACTCTGACTCTGCCACACACAGGGCGACTTTGGACAAGTCCTGCCCCTCCCTGGGGTTCAGCTGCTCCTCCTCTATGAAGAGAAGACTAAGTGTATCTCACTCAGTCATGTCTGACACTTTGCGACCCCGTGGACTGCAGCCCACCAGGCTCCTCTGTCCGTGGGATTTCCCAGGCAAGAATACTGGAGTGAGTTGACAACCCGTCTCCAGGGGATCTTGCCAACCCAGAAATCAAACCCAGGTCAATCTGCATTGCAGAAGGATTCTTTCCCATCTGAACCACCAAGGAATACCCTAAGACAAGAGGGTTGGACTAAATACAGGATCATTACACTTTCTTTTGAGGGCCACAGTGAGGGGACTGCAGCAGCCTTGGAACTGTGACAAATGGCCCTTAACCTCTCAACAAGAGGAATTGACCAGCTGCCCCCATGAACCACGAGGCTTGGACAGCGAGCCCCTCAGGTGAGCCCACCCTGGACAATTCTTTTACTGAAGCACAGAGACATTTCCATCCTCTTGGGAAGTGAGGTCCCAGAGTTGTTTTCAATTTGATTTAGAAAAATATAAGAATCTGAGGTTCCTGCACTGAGACTTGCGGAGGTCAACGCGTACTTGCTTTTGTGGATAAAAAATTAGCCAATAGTCAGACAACCTAAGAAAGAATCGGAAATTTTATTGGAACCAACCTGAGAAGTTTAACTGGGGAGACAGTCTCTCAAGAAGCTCCAAGAGCTGTTTTGAGGAGATCAGGGTTGAAGGACAATGTTTGTGTGATTTGGGGAAGGACATGAAACCAGCCCATGCCTTGGTAGAAGGTTGCTTCACTCAGGAAGAACAGATATCATGGTTCATGCTTTTAGTGCTTCCTAAGCATGAACATGGGAGAAGGCAATGGCACCCCACTCCAGTACTCTTGCCTGGAAAATCCCATGGACAGAGGAGCCAGGTAGGCTGCAGTCCATGGGGTCTCGAAGAGTCGGACACGACTGAGCGACTTCACTTTCACTTTTCACTTTCATGCATTGCAGAAAGAAATGGCAACCCACTCAGTGTTCTTGCCTGGAGAATCCCAGGGACAGGGGAGCCTGCTGGGCTGCCGTCCATGGGGTCGCACAGAGTCCCACATGACTGAAGTGACTTAGCAGCAGCAGCAGCAACAGCAAGCATGAACATATGCAGGAAACTGGGTTCATAGAAAAGTCTCCTGAAATATCCAAGTATGTGAGGGCAGGTTCTGCCAGTTTTCTCAGAGTACAAAGTGCAATCCTGACGGTTTTCACGACTTCTTTCCAGAGTGGATGGCAGGTCAGTGAATTGCAGCAGCTAGTGACTTGATTTTGGAAGACCTCAGTGGAGGGCAACATTCTTTATCACACAATCTATTTGTTTCCATCTTAATTCCAATCAAGGTTTGGGAGGAATTTTCCCAGGTCAGGGGGAGGATTCCATTGATGGGCCACTGGGTGTGCAATTCTTCCTCTAGTTCTGGTAACAGTAGCCAAACTCCTCTGGAATAATTGTCTCACTTGTCTGTCAGGCTCTCAGAAATGGTTCCCTCCTGTTGCTTCTTCCCATATTTCGAGTCATGGATCTTATAAAACTGTATGTAAGGTCACCTGGACATCACCATGTTTATCAGAGGCTCAATGACACATTTGTTAATGCGAGAAACAACACTCTTGTAAAGTGCTAGACAAGAGTAATATGGCGAGTGACATTAATAAGGTCATAGGGAGGAGTGTCATGTAAAGTCACAAGGCTGGGGTTAGAAGAACAAAAATGGGTCTTTATATCGGGTCGGGTATTTCTGCCCTTCGGAAGATCTGGTTGACACGTACTGCAGATGCACACTGCACACTTCAGGGCAGGGATGAGGTCAAACAGGCAGAGGCGAATTTTGTTTCATATTTTTTTGTCTTGCCTTAAAATATGAATTTTATTTCATTGCTTCTTAGGATTTGCCTGCCACGGGAACCATGTCCTGGAGCCCTCCCCATCCACCCCACCCGCCCCCGGGTGAAGAACTCATGCTTCATCCCAGTACAGGAGCGAGGGGCAGCAGTGGGTTGCTTTCCCCTGTCCCCCTTACCGCCCCCACCACAGCTCTGATGCCTGACTCCTCCAGTCCTGGTGACTCCAGGATGCTGGGCTCCGGGGTTTGCGGCTGAGAAAGGAGACTAAACACAATACTGGTGGCTTCCTGGCCACCAGTTATTATAAAGGCTGTGGTCCAAATGCGCCTGTGAGCACAGACATACAGGCTCATACACAGGCAAACACGCGCCGGCGCGCACGCAGGCACACACCTTTAAATACAGTCATCCGGGGTCTGGTCCTTTAAGAGCTAAGGGGACAGAAAGTCTAGTGTTGGGGACACAACTGCTAGTTGTCTTGGGCTGGGCCATGCCCCCAGGGCCTGGGGAAGGTGCGAGTGGGGAGACATTGGGAAGGGCTTCCAGAGATGGGGGCTTTCGTGAGAATAAAAATCTCCTCCATCCTGCCCAGCTCTGAGAAAATTTGGGGCAATTAGCGTATGTCAGGTTTGTGGGTTTTGCCTTTTATCTTTGTATTGAGGATAAAAAGAACATTACAATTGTAGGAGAAAGGGCAAGGCTTCATCTATGATTGATAGCAGGGTTGATGGTATCCAGAAATTCCAGAATATTAAGAAATCCATGTATATTTACATTTATTTAGATCATATTATGTGTGGGTCCTGGAGAAGCAGGAAGCAGCATGAGAAAACAACTGACATAGAAACACATGTTTGTGCAGCACAAACTCAAGCAACACAGTTTCCTCGACTGTGGCATCAGCAATACCCACCCATCCAACACCAGCCATCAACAAAGTTTTGAAAAGAAACTTTTCATGGAAAATTATACTCAACCAGTAATTTTTTCCCTTGAGACAATAAAAATTAAGAAAAATATACCACCCAGGCTAACATCACCTTTAATGCTGGTAATGGCAATGCCCTTCTCCCTTCAGAGGCAGAACCTGCTGTTTTGATCACTGAGGTAGGAGGGCCACATCGCTGCCCCTCACCAACTCTGCAGGCAGGTGTCTTCAAGACTCTGGGGTTCATTCACCAGGTCCTACTTTGATTCCCCAGAGAGTAGTTGGGATGGGGAGGCATTCAGCTTTGCTTCCTTTAAGATGGCCTCTGCTGGGAGTGTGTTTTCAGTAAGCTTGGAAAAATTCTGGAGCCAATGTCAGATGGGGCCAACCACCAGTTGTAGCCTAGGGACCAGGGTCTCTGCTTCAAGACTCCTCCCACTGGAAATTACTGACCTGCACAGACTTTTGTTTAACTTGAAGGCGTGGTGGACTGTATACCCAATCTGCTGGGAAAAAGTGGGCCATATCCCTTGGTACTCACCCCCAACCCCAGCCTCCTTCCAACACACACACACCAACTAAGGCACCCCCAGTGGGACAGACTTGCTTGGCAACGAGGCCACTCCAGAGGCCCAGGGTGTGAACAGCTGCACAAGACGGCTGTGTGCTGTGGAGTCAGCACCTCAGGAGGTAGTGGGCAGAGAAGGAAGGGGTCTCAGGTCCTGATGGATCAGAAGAAGGAAAATGGGGAGAGGTGGTCAGGACACAGGAGATGGGAAAGCCAAGGATGACCAGAAAAGGGGCAAAAAGCAGAAAGTGTAGAATAGATGAGAGAAGCAAGAGAAAGAGGCAAAACTGAATGTGAGCAAACACACCAAACAGGGCAAAGACAGAGCAGAAGGAGGGAAGGAATGGAAAAGAGAGTGAGATGCATGGGGAAGGATGTGAGCACGGAGACAGGAGCCAGGAAGAGGGCATCAGAGGATGTCAGAGCTCTATAAAGAACATCTCTCATTTAGAAAGTGCATTCTTAGTCCCTACAATAGCCTCACAGGCCAGGTACTCAGTGTCAGCCACATCAAGCAGCAGCTGGATAGGACGGCCACAGCCAGCCGCTGGTCCCAGCCGCACACCGAGCAGGTGCATCTGTTGCTGCAGGTCACATCACTGGACCGCTGGGGCTGTCCATCCAGCTTCTTGTTGAACTGGTGGAGCTGACAGAGGACCAGAGCACTAGGGCAGAGGAGCACAGAGAGCACCATCTGCTCAGACAGGATACAGGTAGGGAACAGAACTTTTTGTCTTTGACTTGATCAAACCGCTTCACTATGAAGTTCACAGGTCCTTCCAGGAGGAAGCATATGAAGTACACAACCTCGAACAATGGGCTGGCTGATGCTGATACTGGTGGGGGCTGCTGATGAAGGCGATGATGAGCCAGTCAGCATAGTTCTCTGGCCTCCTGAGCAGGCCTGGGAAGGCTGGCTTGAACCAGACCATGCCTCCAGGCTGGATATGATGCGGAACGCTTCAGTGGCATAGAGTACAGGAGCCACGAAGGCGAAGCAGTGGCAGTGATGACCCTGTTCTGGGCGGAGCCTGGAGGCAAGAACTTGATGTAGGTGGCGCCGAGGATGATGGTCGTTGAGAGGCAGGAGATGGAGAAGTAAAAGGCGTGGGCTCAGAGAAAGCCGTCCCAGGAGAAGGGGAGGCGGGACCGGAGGCCACAAAACTCCCCTATGAAGATGGTGAGGGTCACGGTGAAGCAGACGCACCAGATGAACAGGCACCAGTTAATTACGTCCCCCTTCAGAGTGTGCTCACTGGCCCCCAGCGAGAAGGGCACACAGGTGGACAGCAGCTGCCCCAAGTGGAGGAAGAAGCCCACGATGGGCTTGGTGCCCAGGCCTGAGGACGGGCACATGGTGATCATGGTGGTCAGGCAGGTCAGCGGCACCAGTTTGTAACCTTGCTTGTTTCTCAACCAAAGGCTTATGAATACTTCAACAGAGTTTGATGTTCTGCTTTCATTTTGTTTTGCCGGTTAAGTGCTGTTTCTGTCTCAGTTCTTTTTCTCTAGAAAATATATAACCACTGAGTCCCTCGAACTGATGTGCTGATCTGAACAAAGTAAGGACCACACTCACCTTCTCAATCCAGCAAGGGGGCCCAGGGGTTACTGTAAAGTCCCCCAAAATAGAAGGACAGCGCACCCCCGGCATGCAGCCTGCAGCCGTTTCCTGCTTCCCTCCTCGTATAAATCCGGGCTGAGCCTTGCCTTGCTGGGAGTTGATTCTTCTGGGCAGTAAAACACCTTATTGCCGGCTTCCTTAAGATAAAGATACTTTTCTTAAACCCAAGACTTAGCTCTCTGTATCGGCTTCTTCAGCGACAAGCAGCTGGGCCTGACTTGGGGGACAATGTTGAGCATCCAGGCAGGACTCAGGTCCCCAAATCTCCAGCCCCTCCCTTTCTTCCTAGAGCAAGGTGCAGAGTGCCACTGGGAAGATAGGGTGGAGTGCCAGCTATTCCTAGCGAAGATCTATAGGTCTTTTCCAGCAGCAGCCGAACTTGCTAGTTTTAGGAACTTGCCCTGTCCCTCCCCACGCCTTGCTCACAGCCTGCTTTCACTTTCTGTTAAGAGAAGGAAATTGGCCTCTGAGGCGCACCGAGCTCTTGACTGAGTGAGTAGAGAGGTGTGGGTGCCAGGAGCCCCCCTTCCCACCTGTTTGTGTGTATTCTTTGCTCTTTGGAACTTTGGGGCCAGTTGGACACTGCAGAAGTGGGAAATGGCTTGTTTGTGACTCTGTACCACTCTCTTCCCAAGGAAGAATTGCTTGTTTGTTTTAAATCTGTTCTGGGGGAGCCAGTGAAGTGGGGGGAGGGGAGCTACATCCATCCCTTCTACAAGTCCACTGGCACGCATCTTGGCAGATGGGCAAAACTGGAGGTATGACCCTGTAATCAAGAAAAAATGGTTTTCTACTTTCAATACAACCTTGCCCATGTATGTTTTCAGTTGGGAAGAGTGTTGGTCCCTGTATGGATCTCTAAATTATTCCAGTATTTTGCAGTTAGAGCTCTTTGTTCAAGATCCGGAAGTGGGAGGGAACTCCATGCGCAGGTCTTCCTGTTACTCCCTAATTAGGATTCTTCCAAGGGCACTAAACTAAATGCAAAAAGGAAAGTAAACTGTGAAAAGCCTGCCATGTTCACAGAGGAGTCTGCAGGCAAGGGAGGGAGAAGAGGGGTCAGCTTCTTAGGGAACTGATCCAGCCCCAGCTTTGTGGTTCCTATGATGCCCCAGGCAGGGGCTGCCCTGGTCTGCGCCAACCCCCTCCCCCTCCCCTTCCCCCCAACTCCAGTCTCTGGAAGAGGTGGGGTTCTAGTGTGTTGGCGGGGCACAGCCTTAGATCACCACAGCTTGAAGAAGAAAGGGGTTCTGAAGTAGTCTCTCCCTTTAAGACCTGACAGGTCATTCAATTTGGCCAGAGTGCGTCCCTTATGGCGTGCGGCGGGGAGGCGGGGGCGGGCAGGGGGGTGGATTTCCACGAAGACGATTCCCTGCAGGAGGTTTCAGTGCAGGAGAAAAGTCTGTGACTGTTATTGGACATAGGATCGTCTTCTCAACATAGACCTGCTAAACTGGAAAAAACCATCCTCCAAGTTGATCCACAAAAACTGGTGGAAACGTTCATTGGTATTTTATCTAACCTTCCGCCCAACATGGGCTGATGCACAGATGTGGGTGATGATTGTGTTCACAGCAGAGGAGCGGCACCTTGTCCCAGACAAAGCCTGACACTGGTCTCTCAGTGTTTGGCTTCTTGAGGACTGAGTAGACATGCCTGAGTTCAGGAACACAGCCACGGGCCAAGGCCCCTCCAGAAGCCAAAAGAGACAAGGAGGGACCCTCTCCTGGGGCATCAGAGACAGAGCAGCCCAGCTGACACCTTGTTTCAAAACGCTGACCTCCAGAACTGTGAGAAAATACGTTTCTGTTGTTTTAAGCCATCAGGCTTGTGGTAATTGGCTGCAGTAGCCCTAATAGAACAAAATGAAGTTCCAGAAATGAAAAATATATTATTTGTCATATTTTTTTAAAGTTTCCAGAAAAGCTTGCCAACCTCCTGCTCTGGAGTATGGTGGTCATAGGGATCCCAGATCCAGTCATATCCTGTGTCCCCCAGTGTCTGAGACTCACAGGGGAGGGTCCACTGATCTAGAGAAGGGGGGTCAGTCCAAACGCCCACAGGAGCCAGGAGGGAAGGAAAGAAGTAAAGGGGATGGAGAGGACTAGGGCCCCTGGAGAGGACCAGCTGCACCTGCCGGGGGTGGTGGAAAAGCAAGATGCCGTGTGCATGGCACAGTCTTATGTTTACAAATCAGAAAATAAAGAAGATACTCCCTACAGGCATGTGTGCATGTATGCAAACACATGTCTAAATACAGTTTCAGAGCTTGTGACATGTGTTGAAGGCTGTACGAGATGTTGAGAACACGGATGCTCCCTGGATGAAGGGGTGGATGCTCCTGTGAGCAGGCAGGAAGCCTGACCATACCAAAGAGGGGGAAATGGGTACACGTGAGATGATCATAGCCCTGTTTATGTCGATTATACAGGAGAATAAGAGAAATATAGAAAACTACACAAAGGTATAAATGGAAAACAGTAAAGAGGCCGTAGCCGATGCTCACCCCCAGCTACTCCCCCAACCCCAAGGGAACACAGCCCAGTGACACCAGATCTCCTGAGGTTTCTAAAGGAGCAGGAAATCTGGATTTTCTTGTGAAATTAAAACACTGCAGCTTCCAAACCCTTAGGGAAGAAACAACACTGATTCTACACCATGTCTTCCAGAAAATACCATGAAGAAAAACAAAACAAATCCTCGGGGCTACCTCCAGTACAAACTGGTTTGTGCCCCTAATCTGGAGCAAACCAAGCTTGCATGAGGGGGCGAGGGCCTTCTGGGTCCTCTCTGAGGGGGAGGCGGAGAACCGTGAGACCATGAATGGTCTCATGTACATTCACCTCAAATCTGCTACAAAAATGAAATTTTAAAAAATTGTTTTAATTTTGAGACACTTGAAGATTTGAGATTGTATATAAGGATGATTCTACCTTACAACCCCAAAAGATAATGGTATGCAGCACAAGAGGCCCTAAACATTCATGGTTTGGGGCCAGACCAAACATGGCTCTGAGATTTTGGGATGAGGCAGTCTCCTGACAAGGGCGAGGGTGATGGGTGGGGAGAACCATTCTGGAGCGGCTATGTTGTTACCCAAGTGTCTGACCATTGGTTCCAACTCCACAGATCCTGAGCTTCAGTCGTCACAGGGCCCTGAGTCTGCTCCAGGAGGCTGAGTCGATCCACCACCAGCCAGACCAGCACAGCCCATGGGCACTGGGGTGACACCTGAGACAGGGGCTTCTTGGAGGTCAAGTGCTGCTGTCTCTGCCTCTGCCCACCACAGCTCTTCTTCACCTGCGTGGCCTTCTCTCTGGTGGCCGACATGGGCATTTGGAGAGGGGCCACAGGTAACTGGTCCACGTCCTTCTGGTGCATCTGCTTCGTTGTGACCCTCATCATCTCCATAGTCGACTTATGTGAGCTCTCGTCCTGCTTTCCTTTCTCTGGTGCAACACCACCCTCTGTCTCTCGGCCTCCATCATCTACTCTGTCACCTTTGTCCAGTTCCTGCCTGATGGTCCTTACCGGGACCAGGCCATCACTGCCACTACGTTCCCCTGTGTCGCATCTCTGCTACATGCCATGTAAGTAGTCTGCATGTGGATCACCTATGGGTTCAAAGAGACCTCCTGCTGTGCGCTCACCATGCCAGGCCTGCTGAAGGTGCTGGAGACCTTTATGGCTGGTTTCATCTTCACCTGCATCATCAACACCTCCCTGTACCTGCACCAGCCGGCCCTGGAGTGCTGTGTGGCCGCGTAGTCCATCTGCTTCATCCCAGCAGCCCTGGCCATCCTGCTGAACCTGGGCAAATGGCAATGCAGGCTGCCCAGCCTGTATCCCATTTTTCAGCTTGTGCTCAGCCTGCTCTCTGTCCTCCTCTATGTCAGCTCTCTGGTCCTCTGGCCGCTCTACCAGTTCAATGAGGAGTCTGGCGGACAGCCCCACTGGAACGGTGATATGGGCTGCATCAATGGGCTCAACTACGACATGTGCTTCTGGGACCAGCGACTGGCTGTGGCCATCCTGACAGCCATCAACCTGCTGGTTTACGTGGCTGACCTGGTGTACTGGGTTCGCCAGGTTTCTGTAGGAACTGAGGACCAGCCCAGTGTTCCTGACGCCCCCTGCTCACAGGAGGTATCCTCACCGAGCTCTGTCAGCCCCTGATGTCCTCTTCCTGGCTCTCCTCTATTCTTGCTTATGTACTTCTCCACTCATCTCACTCTCTTTTCTGTTTCCTTCCCTTCTGCTCTGTCTCCTTTCTGTCTTGTGTGGTTGCCCACATTCTGTTTGCTTCTTTCTCTTGCTTCTCTCATTTTTTCTACATTTTTCTACCGCTTGCCCCTTTCCTGGTCATCCTTGCTTTTCTCATTTCCTGTGTCCTGACCACCTCTCCCCATTTACCTTCTCCTTATCACAGCAGCCTGACATAAATCAAGCTCCCACTCAAGATCAAATTCAAAAGTAAGATAGAAAAGTTTGAAAATAACCCAGGTGTTCATCTTTAGGATGCGGATTAATAAACAGTGATGTAAGGCAAGAGGGAATACTCTGCAACAGTGATAAGTAGATATCTCCAGGATACATGAAATAAAAATAGTTAAGATATAAATCAACATGGAGCATACTATATTTTATATGATAAAAATGAGGGGAAATAATATTAAATACACCTGTATGTGCTTGACTTGCATCAAGGAGCACAGGAAGGACTCCCCTGAGTGCATTGGAATAGCTACGTGGGCCGGGTGGGGGAGGGGAACTGTGGAGAGAGTGGATGGGGCCACAGGTAGAAGTGAGGTTTCTCAGAACATGGCTTTTTCAGAATATTTTTATTTTGAACCAGGTGAAGATTCCCTTCTTAAAAAAAAAAAAAAACTTATTTTTGAAAACTATACCAACTGGAGAAGAAGAATCAGGGGACGGATAGTTGGCAGATGGTCTCCGTGCTCCCTGCAGCCTTCACGGAAAGGCTGCAGGAGAAGCTGAGAGATGCCCGCACAGGCCTGTCTCCAAAGCAGACAGAAGGGAGGCACCTTGGGTCCAGGGGTCTGAGGAGGGGGAGCTGTGGTCCCCAATCCCCCCTGCTGAGTGGCCGGGGCCTTCCCAAGCCCTTTAGCACACACAGTTGGTGGAGAAGACCTCCCGTTGCCCAAGCCTCAGGCCCTTCCCTTGCTCCCTGCCTGGCCTGAGCTCCCTGTCTCCTGGGGCAGTGTCCAGAGGCTCCTTCCTCAAAGGCCAGCCAGAGCCTCCCCCAGGCGGGGTGACTCCAGCTGACATCCCCAGACTGTGTCCTGAGGCGCATCCAGAACACAGCCTGGGGCACAGATGTTCCCATTCTCTGGCTGGCTTGGAAAAATCACAGAGTAAACCTTCCTAGTCCACCTTTGAGTAGAGAGAAGGGAATCTGCTCTCAGGAGGCTCCAGGCACCTACCCGGGAGCCAGACATCGACTGCCAATCTTTATGGCCCTTGTCTGTGTCACTATCCTGTGGAAAAGTCTCTAGGAAGACTGATGGGCCGAGGAGATTCAGGCCATTTCGAATCAGTCCCTCCCTAGGGTCTGGACCCTCTCTGTCATGTTCTGGCTGGCTTGCCAATAGGAAGTGGTCTGGCTGGGATGGGAACTCGACCACAGGACCTCTGGGTGGGGCACTAGAGCCAGACCAGGACACAGGGGAGCCAGGAGATGAATACTGGACCCAGAGAAGAGGGAAGGGGCTCAGCATTTACTGAGGTTCTGTTCCCTGCTGGGGCTTCCTTGGTGGCTCAGATGGTAAAGAATCTGCCTGCAATGCAGGAGACTCATGTTTTATCCCTGGGTTGGGAAGATCTTCTGGAGAAGGAAATGGCTTCCCACTCTAGTATTCTTGCCTGGACAATTCCACAGACAGAGGGAGCCTGTGGGGGCTACAGTCTGTGGGGTCGCAGTGTCAAACATGACTGAGCTATTAACACTTTTCTTTTTCCGTTATGACTTGCTGAGCTTTGCAGATAGATAGACCTGTATTCAAATCTGGGCTCTGACAGGAAGTGACTGTGTAAACTTGAACAAAAAACAGAACACACTCTCTGAGCCTCAGAATCATCATCTGTACAATGGGGATGACAATAATCATATCCCTGAAGATGAATGAAATGGAGGTGATGTCAGCAGGTCAGTCTGTTGGTGCTGAAAAGCATATTGGCCACTCTGTCCCTTTGGGTCTAAGGTACAAATCAAATCCAAGCAGATTTTAAGGTCCTAAACCCACATGCTGCTGCTGATGCTGCTAAGTCTCTTCAGTCATGTCCAACTCTGTGCGACCCCATAGACGGCAGCCCACCAGGCTCCCCTGTCCCTGGGATCTCCAGGCAAGAACACTGGAGTGGGTTGCCATTTCCTTCTCCAATGCATGCAAGTGAAAAGTGAAAGTGAAGTTGCTCAGTCGTGCCCGACTCTTAGCGACCCCATGGACTGGAGCCCATCAGGCTCCTCTGTCCATGGGATTTTCCAGGCAAGAGTCCTGGTGTGCGGTGCCACTGCCTTCTCCACATGACTGTGTTCAAATCCCAGCTCTGACACCTAAAGCTCTGAAATCGGGATCCGTTGACCTCTCTGTGCCTGTGAAAATGGGGACACTGAGTGCACAGTGCAGGGGCCTCTGGGAGGAACACAAGATTCCACAGCAGAGCTCGGCCTGCAGTGAGCACGACACATACGACCTCTTGTAACTGTTGTGTCCACAGCAGCCCCGCTGCAGCCCAAGTCCTCAGGGCCTCTTTCTCAGCTGACAGAACCTATGAGCTGTCACCTGAGGTCTCTTCTGGAGCCAGGCTGGGCTGGTGAGGGTTTGCCCAGTTGGTCTTTTCTGGGTCTGCTTCTGACCAGGAATGGAGAAGAGGTGGGGGTGGGGGAGCTTAGTTCAAGCCCATCTCCTCACCCCCCACTCCAGCCAGCATCTGTTTCCATAAATCCCTCAAGTGCTTGGCCCATCAGCCCAAACCACTGCCCCTAGTAACACTCCCATTGCTAGTGTGGGACCACTCCTTATGGAAAACCCTTAAAAGAAAGCCTGGTGTTCTTTCTGCTACTTCAGGCAGGAAATGCTTCTTGAATAGTCTGTTACTGGACCTTGTCAGAGGCTGGCAGGACCCCAGAACCCTCCATCATCCCTCAGACCTTCTGCTCCTCACTCAACGGTTTTGGCTCCCCCGTGTTCTACTCCCCCCGGTCACATGTGCTCTGATCCAGCTTTGTTCATGTGTCAACCACAATGTGCTTAAATATAGGCACATAAAGACCTCGTCTTCTAGTATCTTCAAGCAAATAGGATGGCTGAGCCACAAGCCCATTAGTAGGAAGTTGTAACTTTTGTATTGAAACAAGTCTGATATGTTATGAGTATATTATTATGGGGTATTATAAAAAGGAATGCAATATCCCACATTTACTTTCATGGAAAACACGAGGCTTCAAAGATAAACTCTAGAATATAGATCCACAAAGCAGAGGTGTCTTGTCCTTTGTTCACTGAAGTTTTCCCAGTGCTGAGAAGAAGGCCTGGTACATTGCAGGAGTTTATTGAATAAGTATTAACACGAGCTTACGACCTCAGGCTCCTTCCTGCCTGGACCTCCTGACCGGGATACATTCCATCCCTTCTGCCTTTAGGGGAAATGTTTAAGAACCAGTGATTCCTTTGTTTTCTCTTTTAATTCTCCCAACTTTCCCATGGCCTTGTTTGATGAACATCGCCAGGCAGAACAATTGAGAACCTGAACTTCCCCCCACCTCATATTTGAGGATGTCTCCATTGTGTGAATCTTGATGAGAAACTGGGCCTCACCTTCAATAAGAAACTCAAAAGGTCAGGTAAATATTTGACCTGCCCCCCTGTGAAGTCTGGACACACACCTAAGGAGCAGGTGATACACAGACACCAGGTCAGATCGGATGCCTACTGCTGGGGCCTGCAGTAGCATCCAGTGTCTGCTGCCAGGGACCATGGTGGCTGGACCAGCTGCCCTTGCCTGTGCCCCAGCTGCCCAGCACCCCTCCTTCCTGGTCTAAGCCTGCTCTCAGGCCCGTCTCTCCCTAATACTTCTCTAGCAGCCTTCTAGTACAGTCGTTCTCTGCCTAAGTTGCTAGAGGTGTTTTCTGCAGGATGCAATCAAGAATCTTCTTTAAAAACTGGTGCTATCTGTAAAGCAATTGTCCTTTAATAAAAAATAAATAAATGTTTAAAAACTGGTGCTATTATCTCCATTTTCTGGATGAGGAAACTGAGGCTCAGAGTGACGTTGCCTGGACAGGACTACTATGTTCCAGGCTGAGTTCTGGTCTCCGTTTAGGGTTCAGGTGTGTGTAGAATGTAGTAGGAAAGGCCCTGAGATGACCAAGAGGAACTGGAAGTAACTCTCAGTGACTGCAGGGAGGAAGGCAATGAAGCTGGAGAGGTAGAAAGGGGTGTGAACCTACAGGGCTTTGGAGGTGACATTGTGCGGTTTAAGGGAGCAAGGAAAAGCGGTCAAAGGTAACTTAGTTTGAGTTCAGCCCAAGCTGACTTTGAGGGCAAGAATGGAAATAGAGGAAGCAGTGAGAAGCTTATGAGGGGAGCACAGGTGAGAAGGCTGGATGGATCTGGACCAAGATCAAGTGGATGCTCTAGAGAGGCGGAAGAGTGTGTGTGTGTGTGTGTGTGTGTGTGTGTGTGTGTGTGAAGTGTAGATTCACAGGATTTTGTGAAGCGCATCTGTGAAGGTGATGCCATCAACTGAGATGGGAAAGACAAGGAAGGACCTGTGTGTGTTGGCACTAGTGGGGTTCAGGAGATGGGACCAGACTTGGTGAGATGAGGCATCCTGAGACATCCAGAGGGAGAGATCAGGAGGCAGTTGCATATGACTCAGGGTCTCTGTAGAGATCAGTCTGGAGGCCAGAATTGGGGAGTTATCATCATACAGCCAATTCACTTCACTCAGCTCCAATGAATCAGAATCTCTTGGTGAGGGGTGGGTCACATCCATAGAGTGGCCTGACCTCCAACCACCTAAAATAGCAGCCTTGCCCATCCCTGCATTCCAATAACTCTCCTTTTCACCTGTTTTCCTTTTATCATAGTATTTATCACCCACTGACCTGATATTCCATTCTGAAGGAGATCAGCCTGGGATTTCTTTGGAATGAATGATGCCAATGCTGAAACTCAAGTAGTTTGACCACCTCATGCGAAGAGTTGACTCATTGGAAAAACTCTGATGCTGGGAGGGATTGGGGGCAGGAGGAGAAGGGGACGACAGAGGATGAGATGGCTGGATGGCATCACTGACTCGATGGACGTGAGTCTCAGTGAACTCCGGGAGTTGGTGATGTACAGGGAGGCCTGCCGTGCTGTGATTCATGGGGTCGCAAAGAGTCAGACATGACTGAGCGACTGAACTGAATTGAACTGACCTGATATTACACATTGGTTCTCAGATTTTCCATCTTTTGTTCTAGAAGTTAAGCTCAAAAAGGGGGGAACTACTGGTTATCCTCTCTGCTCTCTGTCCATTGTCTAGAAAACTGCCGGGCACACACTTGGTGCACAGACCTATTTGTCAACTGAGTGGAATCTTAAAGCCATCGGACTGGATGAGGACAAGTAGTAGTGAGGGTGGGTAGCTAGGCATCGGGCCTCCTTTCTCCCAATAGAAGGGAGTGTATAGTGCACCTCCCCTTTAAATTAAAAAAATAATTCTGAAGGTCACTGATTCCCAATGGGCAAGAGTCCTGAAGCAGAGAATTTGGATCCTGGGGCCCTACCTGATGCTCAGCCTCACAGTGGCTGTCTAGAGGGCATCTTAAAGGAATTTGGGATAAGTTCCACCCACAACCAATCTCTGGAGAATCAAAAAAGGAGTGGTGAAGAACCCCAGGGACATGAAGACACAACCACGAACAAATGGCTGGCTGTTGCTGATACTGATGAGGGCTGCTGATGAAGGCGATGATGAGTCAGTCAGCATAGTTCTCTGGCCTCCTGAGCAGGCCTGGGAAGGCTGGCTTGAACCAGACCATGCCTCCAGGCTGGATAAGATGCAGAAGGCTTCAGTGGCATAGAGTAAAGCAGCCACGAAGGCGATGCAGTGGCAGTGATGACCCTGTTCTGGACGGAGCCTGGAGGCAAGAACTTGATGTAGGTGGTGCCGAGGATGATGGACGTTGAGAGGCAGGAGATGGAGAAGTAAAAGGCATGGGCGCAGAGAAAGCCATCCCAGGAGAAAGGGAGGCAGGACCGGAGCCCACAAAACTCCCCTATGAAGATGGTGAGGGTCACGGTGAAGCAGACGCACCAGATGAACAGGCACCAGTTAATTACGTCCCCCTTCAGAGTGTGCTCACTGGCCCCCAGCGAGAAGGGCACACAGGTGGACAGCAGCTGCCCCAAGTGGAGGAAGAAGCCCACAGTGGGCTTGGTGCCCGGGCCTGAGGACGGGCACATGGTGATCATGGTGGTCAGGCAGGTCAGCAGCACCAGTTTGTAACCTTGCTTGTTTCTCAACCAAAGGCTTATGAATACTTCAACAGAGTTCGATGTTTTCTAGTTTCACTTTTGCTTTGCCAGTTAAGCTCTGTTTCTGCCTCAATTCTTTTTTTTCTAGAAAATAAACAATCACTGACCTATTGAACTGATGTGCTGATCTGAACAAAGCAAGGGCCACATGTTCTCAGCCCAGAAAGGCTCCTGGTGTTTACTGTAAAGTCCCCCCAAATAGAAGCACAGCACACCCCCGGCATGCAGCCTGCAGCCGTTTCCTGCTTCCCTCCTTGTATAAATCCCGGCTGAGCCTTGCCTTGCTGGGAGTTGATTCTTCTGGGCAGTAAAACACCTCATTGCCGGCTTCCTTAAGATAAAGCTACTTTTCTTAAACACAAGACTTAGCTCTCTGTATTGGCTTCTTAAGCGACAAGCAGCTGGGCCTGACTTCGGGGACAATGTTGAGCGTCCAGGCAGGAGTCAGGTCCCCAAGTCTCCAGTCCCTCCCTTTCTTCCTAGAGCAAGGTGCAGAGTGCCACTGGGAAGATAGGGTGGAGTGCCAGCTATTCCCAGGAAGATCTATAGGTCTTTTCCAACAGCTGCCGAACTTGCTAGTTTCAGGAACTTGCCCTGACCTCCCCCACGCCTTGCATACAGGGGCCTTTCACTTTCTGTTAAGAGAAGGAAACTGGCCTCTGTAGGCTCACGGAGCTCTTGACTAAGTGAGTAGAGGGGTGTGGGTCCCAGGAGCCCCCCTTCCCACCTGTTTGTGTGTATTCTTTGCTGTTTGGAACTTTGGGGCCAGTTGGACACTGCAGAAGTGGGAAACAGCTTGTTTGTGACTCTGTACCACTCTCTTCCCAAGGAAGAATTGCTTGTTTGTTTTAAATCTGTTCTGGGGGAGCCAGTGAAGTGGGGGGAGGGGAGCTACATCCATCCCTTCTACAAGTCCACTGGCACGCATCTTGGCAGATGGGCAAAACTAGAGGTATTGTTGCAGGAGGAGGGTCCCTTTCCAAGGCCCGAAACTGTGCTCTTGTCTAACACTCGGAAATGAATTGTCCGAGGAGACACATGCGCTGACAAAGCTAGAGATTTTTATTGGGAAACGGCGCTGGGGCCAAGAGCAGGAGGGTAAAGGAACCCAGAACAGCTCTGCCACATGGCTCACAGTCTTGGGTTTTATGGTGATGGGATTAGTCTCCGGGTTGTCCATAGCCAATCATTCTGATTCAGAGTCCTTCCTGGTGGTGCCCGCCTTGTTCAGCCAGGATGGATGCCAGAGAAGGACTGTGGAAGGTGGTCAGACACATGCTGTCTCCTTTTGGCCTTTCCTGAATCCTTCCGGTTGGTGGTGGCTTCTTAGTTCCATGTTTCTTACCGGGACCTCCTGTCGTAAGACAACTCATTCAAGTGGTTACTAGGGTTCCTGGCCAGGGTAGGTGGTTGTGTCGGTGTGGTTCTCCTAACAGTATGACCCTGTAATCAAGAAAAAAATGGTTTTCTGCTTTTAATACAACCTGGCCAGTGTATGTCTTCAGCTGTGAAGAACATTGGTTCCTGCATGGATCTCTAAATTATTCCAGTATTTTGCAGTTGGAGCTCTTTTGTCAAGATCTGGTAAGTGGGAGGGAACTCAATACGCAGGTCTTCCTGTTACTGCATAGTAAGATTTCTTCCAACAAGGGCACTAAATTGAAGGCAAAAAGAAAACGAAACTGTGAAAAGCCTGCCCCCTTTATAGAGGAGTCTGCGGCAAGGGAGGGAGAAGAGGGGGTCAGCTTTTTAGGGAACTGAATCCAGCCCCAGCTCTGTGGTTCCAGTCCTGATGCCCGAGGCAGGCGCTGCCAGGGCATCTGCGCCCCCTCCCCCCTACTCCAGTCCCCGGAAGGAGGAGGGGTTCTAGTGTGTTGGCGGGACACAGCCTTAGATCACCACAGTGTGAGGAAGAAAGGAGGTCTGAAGCACTCTCTCCTTTAAGACAGGACAGATCACTTGATTTGGCCAGAGTGTGTCCCCTGGGGTGGGGGTGGCGTGGGGGCGGGCCAGGGGTGGATTTCCACTGAGACGATTCCCTGCAGGAGCTTTCAGTGCAGAGAGTCAGTGGCTGACTCTTCCTACAATCTTTTTCTCACCTCAGATCTACTAAACTGGAAAAAACCAACTCCTCCAAGTTGATCCACAAAAAAAGGTGGAAATGTTCATGAGTATTTTTTTCAAACCACCGTCCAACATGGGCTCATGCACAGATGTGAGTGATGATTGTGTTCACAGTGGAGGAGCCGCACCTTGTCCCAGGCAAAGCCCAGCACTCATCTCTCAGTATTTGGCTTCTTGAGGGATGACTGGACAAGCCAGAGTTCAGGAACATGGGACGAGCTAAAGGGCCTCCAGAAGCTAAAAGAGGCAAGGAGGGACCCTCCCCTGGGGCATCAGAGACAGAGCAGCCCTGCTGACCCCTGGGGCATCAGAGACAGAGCAGCCCTGCTGACACCTTGTTTCAAAACGCTGACCTCCAGAACTGAGAGAGAACAGGTTTCTGCTGTTTTAAGCTGCCAGGCTTGTGATAATTTGTTGCAAATCTAGGAAACCAGATTTAATTTCCAGAAATGAAAAATATATTCTTTGTCATATTTTTTTAAAAAATTCTCAGAGAAACTTGCTGACCTCCTGCCCTAGAGCATGGTGGTCACTTGGATCCCAGGACCCCTTGTCATATCCTGTGTCCCCTAACGTCTGAGACTCACAAGGGAGGGTCCACTGATCTAAAAAAGGCTGGTCGGTCCAAACACCCACAGGAGCCAGAGAGAAGGAAGGAAGTAAAGGGGATGGAGAGGACTAGGGCCCCTGGAGAGGACCAGCTGCACCTCTCAAAGGTGGTGAAAAAGCAAGATGCCGTGTGCATGACATGGTCTCATGTCTATAAAATCGAAAAAAAGGATACAGTTACGGCCTACAAACATGTATGCATGTATGTACACACATGTCTAAATAATGATTTCAAAGCTTGTGACACATGTTGAAGGCTGTACATGAAGTTGAGGACACGGATGCTCCCTGGATGGAGGGCTGGATGCTCCTGTGAGCAGGCAGGATGCCCGGCCATGCCCAAGGGGGGAAACTGGGCACGTGAGAGATGATCACAGTCCTGCTTTATGTTGATTATACATGAGAATAAGAGAAATATAGAAAACTACACAAAGATATAAATGGAAAACAGTACAGAGGGCAGCTCTCAACTGCCCTCTGTACTGCTCAGCTCCAACCAATGCCCCCTTCCATGTCCCCCTAAGGGCACACAGCCCAGTGACACCAGATATCCTGTGCTTCTAAAGGAGCAGGAAATCTGGATTTTCATGTGAAATTAAAACACTGCAGCTTCCAGCCTCTTAGGGAAGAAACAATACTGATTCTACACCATGTCTTCCAGGAAACACCATGAAGAAAAACAAATCCTCGGGGCCACCTCCAGTACAAGCCAGTTTGCACCCCTAATCTGAAGCAAACCAAGCTTGCATGAGATTATGTCTAGAGGGAGTCCAGGGCCTTCTGGGTCCTCTCTGAGGGGGAGGTGGAGAACCGTGAGACCATAAATTGCCTCATGTACATTCAACTCAAATTCTGTTACCAAATGAATTTTTTTTTTTAAGTTGTTTTCAATTTTGAGAGACTCGAAGGTTTGAGATTGTTATAAGGACCATTCTACCTTGCAATCTCCATAGATAATGGTACACAGCACAACAGGCCCAAAATGTTCATGGTTTGGGGTCAGACCAAACATGGCTGTGAGATTTGGGGATGAGACAAGTCTTCTGACAAGGCCAAGGCTGATGGGTGGGGAGAACCATTATGGAGCAGCTGTGCGCCTACCCAAATGTCTGAGCCATTGGTTCCAACTCCACAGATTCTGAGCCTCAGCCGTCACAGGCTCCTGAGCCTGTTTCAGGCATCTGACTTAATCCACTTCCAAGGCTGAATTTTTCTCTGATAGGTCCTCAGTGAAGGTTACTCGCCCACAAGTTACCGTGACCTACCGGACCATCACAGCACTGTGTCTACCGGGCTGACATCTCAAGACAAGGGCTCCGTTTACGTCATGAACTACTGCATCTTCCGCCTGCCGCAGCTCTTCTCCACCTGTGTGGCCTTCTCACTTGTGGCTGACATGGGCATTCAGAGAGGGGCCGTAGGTAACTGGTCCATGTCCTTCTGGTGCGTCTGCTTCGTTGTAACTCTCATCATCTCCATAATCGATGTAAGTGACCTCTGGTGCCGCTTTCGTTACTTCTGGTGCAACTTCTCCATCACCTATGCCTGCTACGCCACTCTCATCTGTCTCTCAGCCTCCATCATCTACTCCGTCACCTACGTCCAGTTCCTGCCTTATGGTCCTTACAGGGACCGGGCAATCGCTGCCACTGCATTCTCCTGCATCGCGTCTGTGTTTTATGCCATGGAAGTAGTCAAAATGTGGGAGCTCTGCAATATTCAGAAGACCTCCTGCTGTCTGCTCACTGTGCCAGAACTGCTGAAGGTGCTGGAGACCTTCATGGCCAGTGTCATCTTCACCTTCATCAGCTACACCTCCCTGTACCTGGACCAGCCGGCCCTGGAGTGGTGTGTGGCCGCGTAGTCCATCTGCTTCATCCCAGCAGCCCTGGCCATCGTGTTGACCCTGGGCAAATGGCAACACAGGCTGCCCGGGCCCTTCCCCCTCTTCCAGCTTGTGCTCAGCCTGCTCTCCGTCCTCCTCTATATCAGTGCTCTGGTCCTCTGGGCACTCTACCAGTTCAATGAGGAGTTTGGCGGACAGCCCCATCGGTCCAGTGATATGGGCTGCATCATTGGGCTCAACTACGACATGTGCTTCTGGGACCAGCAACTGGCTGTGGCCATCCTGACAGCCATCAACCTGCTGGTTTACGTGGCCGACATGGTATACTGGGCTCGCCAGGTTTCTGTAGGGACTGAGGACCAGCCCAGTGTTCCTGATGCCCCCTGCTCACAGGAGGTATCCTCACCGAGCTCTGTCAGCCCCTGATATCCTCTTCCTGGCTCTCCTCTCTCCTTGCCCGCGTTCTTCCCTCTCATCTCTCGCTCTTTTCTATTTCCTTCCCTCCTGTTCTGTCTCCTTCCTGTCTTGTGTGGTTACACACATTCTGTTTTCCTTCCTTCTCTTGCTTCTCTCATTTTTTCTACATTTTTCTACCGCTTGCCCCTTTCCTGGTCATCCTTGCTTTTCTCATCTCCTGTGTCCTGACCACCTGTGCCCATTTACCTTCTCCTGATCAGAACAGCCTGGCATAAATCAAGCTCCCACTCAAGATCAAATTCAAAAGTAAGACAGAAAAGACTGAAAATAACCCAGGTGTTCATCTTTAGGATGCGGATTAATAAACGATGATGTAGTGCAAGAGGGAATACTCTGCAACAGTGATAGGTAAATATCTCCTGCTGCTCTGCTAAGTCGCGTCAGTTGTGTCAGACTCTGTGCCACCCCATAGATGGCAGCCTACCAGGCTCCCCCGTTCCTGGGATTCTCCAGGCAGGAACACTGGAGTGGGTTGCCATTGCCTTCTCCGAAATATCTCCAGGAGACATGAAATAAAAATAGTTAAGATATAAATCAACATGGAGCATACTATCTTTTATATAATAAAAATGAGGGGAAATAATATTAAATACACCTGCATGTGCTTGATTTTCATCAAGAAGCTGAGGAAGGACTCCCCTGAGTTCCTTGGAATAGTTATCTGGTCTGGGTGGGGAGGGGAGCTGAGGAGAGTGAATGGAGCCACAGGTAGAAGTGAGGTTGCTCAGAATATGGCTTTTTCAGAATATTTTTATTTGGAACCATGTAAATATTCCCTTCTTAAAAAATAAAATTTATGTTTGAAAAATGTACCAACTGGAGAAGAAGAGTCAGGGGACAGATAGTTGGCAGACGGTCTCCATGCTCCCTGCAGCCGAAACGGACAGGCTGCAGGAGGAGCTGAGAGATGCCCGCACCGGCCTGTCTCCAAAACAGACAGAAGGGAGGCACCTTGGGTCCAGGGGTCTGGGGAGGGGGAGCTGTGGTCCCCAATACCCCTTGCTGAGTGCCTAGGGCCTCCCCAAGCCCTTTAGCACACACAGGTGATGGAGAAGCCCCCGGTGCCCAGCCTCAGGTCCTTCCCTTGCTCCCTGCCTGGCCTGAGCTCCCTATCTCCCGGGGCAGCGGCCAGAGGCTCCCTCCTCAGCCAGAGCCTCCCCCAGGCAGGGTGACTCCAGCTGACGCCCCCCAGACTGTGTCCTGAGCCACATCCAGAACACAGCCCGGGGCACAGATGTTTCCATTCTCTGGCCAGCTTCTTGGAAAAAATCACAGAGTAAACCTTCCATAGTCCACCTTTGAGTGGAGAGAGAAGGGACTCTGCTCTCGGGCAGCCTCAGGCACCAACCCGGGAGCCAGGCATCGACTGCCAATCCGTGTGACCCTTGTCTGTGTGGCTGTCTCCGTTGGAAATGTCTCTATAGGAAGACTGATGGGCCAAGGAGATTCAGGCCAGGTTCCAATCAGTCCCTCCCTAGGGTCTGGACCCTCTCTGTCATGTTCTGGCTGGCTTGCCAACAGGAAGTGGTCAGGCTGGAATGGGAACTTGGCCACAGGACCTCTGGGTGGGGCACTAGAGCCAGACCAGGACACAGGGGAGCCAGGAGATGAATCCTGGACCCAAGAGAAGAGGGAAGGGGCTCAGCATTTACTGATGTTCTGTTCCCTGCTGGGGCTTCCTTGGTGGCTCAGATGGTAAAGAATCTGCCTGCAATGCAGGAGACTCATGTTTTATCCCTGGGTTGGGAATATCTTCTGGAGAAGGAAACGGCTTCCCACTTTAGTATTCTTGCCTGGACAATTCCATGGACAGAGGGAGCCTGCGGGGCTACAGCCCATGGGCTCGCAAAGAGTCAAACATGACTGAGCGAGTAACACTTTTTTTTTTTTTTGCTTATTACTTGCTGAACTTTGCAGGGAGACAGACCTGTATTCAAATCTGGGCTTTGACAGGGAGTAACTGTGTGAACTTGAGCAAAAAAACATAACACACTGGCCAAGCCTCAGTCTCATCATCTATACAATGGGGATGACAATAATAATATCCCTGAAGATGAATGAAATGGAGGTGATGTCACCGAGTCAGTCTGTTGGTGCTGAAAAAAATATTGGACACTCTGTCCCTTTGGGTCTAAGGTACAAAGCAAATCCAAGCAGATTTTAAGGTCCTAAACCCACATGACTGGGTTCAAATCCCAGCTCTGACACCTAAAGCTCTGTAATCGGGATCCGTTGACCTCTCTGTGCCTGTGAAAATGGGGACACTGAGTGCACAGTGCAGGGGCCTCTGGGAGGAGCAAAAGATTCCACAGCAGAGCTCAGCCTGCAGTGAGCACGACACATACGACCTCTTGTAACTGTTGTGTCCACAGCAGCCCCGCTGCAGCCCAAGTCCTCAGGGCCCCTTTCTCAGCCGACAGAACCTGTGAGCTGTCACCTGAGGTCTCTTCTGGAGCCAGGCTGGGCTGGTGAAGTTTGCCCAGTTGGTCTTTTCTGGGTCTGCTTCTGACCAGGAATGGAGAAGAGGTGGGGGTGGGGGAGCTTAGCTCAAGCCCATCCCCTCACCCCCCACTCCAACCAGTATCTGTTTCCATAATACCCTCCAGTGCTATGCCTGGAATGAGGGTGAGCTTCCTCAGAGAACAAAGTTCCCCCAAACCACCCATCTGGGCCACCAGGCTGCTCATGGGGTGTGGGTTCCCTCAGGCCTCCTCCCCTTCTACATTGACCCTGACAAGCCTTAGGGCCAATGACACCCTGTCAGCACTTACAGCCAAAGGAAGGCACTCCCCTGGTCCCAGCTGCAGCCCCCCAACCCCTGGGCTCCTGGCTGCCCACTGCTGCCCGCAGCACACCATCGCTCAGGCCACCTGGTGACCGCAGTGGTCCAAGTCCATGCTGAGCCGGGGCCAGCTGCGCATCGGCCCAGACACTGCCCCCACTAACGCTCCTATTGCTAGTGTGAGACCACTGCTTATGCAAAACCCTTACAAGAAAGCCTGCTGTTCTTTCTGCTACATCAGGCAGGAAACACTTCCTGAACAGTCTGTTCCTGGACCTTGTCAGAGGCTGGCAGGACCCCAGAACCCTCCATCATCTCTCTGACCCTCTCCCACAGGGTCTTGGCTCCCCAGTTTTCTACTCCCCATCACACAAACTCAGATTCAGTTTTGTTCATGTGTCAATCAGAATGTGCTTAAATATAGGCACATAAAGACACCGTTTTCTGTCTCTTCAAGCAAATAGGATGGCTCAGCCACCAGCCCATTACTTGGAAGTTGTTACTTTGTATTGAAACAAGTCTGATATGTTAAGAGCATATTATTATGGGGTATTATTGGCACCCCACTCCAGTACTCTTGCCTGGAAAATCCCATGGACGGAGGAGCCTGGTAGGCTGCAGTCCATGGGGTCGCAAAGAGTTGGACAAGACTGAGCGACTTCACTTTCACTTTTCACTTTCATGCATTGGAGAAGGAAATGGCAACCCACTCCAGTATTCTTGCCTGGAGAATCCCAGGGACGAGGGAGCCTGGTGGGCTGCCGTCCATTGGGTTGCACCGAGTCGGACACCACTGAAGCCACTTAACAGCAGCAGCATAAAAAGGAATGAAATATCCCACAATTACTTTCGTGGAAAACACGAGGCTTCCAAGATAAAATCTAGAATATCGATCCACAAAGCAGAAGTATCTTGTGCTTTGTTCACTGAAGTTTTCCCAGTGCTGAGAAGAAGGCCTGGTACGTTGCAGGAGTTTATTGAATAAGTATTAACACAAGCTTACGACCTCAGGCTCCTTCCTGCCTGGACCTCCTGACCGGGATACTTTCCATCCCTTCTACCTTTAGGGGAAATATTTGAGAATCAGTGATTCCTTTGTTTTCTCTTTTAATTCTCCCAACTTTCCCATGGCCTTGTTTGATGATCATCTCCACGGAGAAGGACAATTGAGAACCTGAACTTCCCCCCACCTCATATTTGAGGATGTCCCCATTGTGTGAATCATGATGAGAAACTGGGCCTCACCCTCAATAAGAAACTCAAAAGGTGTGGTAAATATTTGACCTGCCGCCATGTGAAGTCTGGACACACACCTAAGAAGCAGGTGATATACAGACACCAGGTCAGATCAGATTCCTACTCCTGGGGCCTGAGTAGCATCCAGAGTCTGCTGCCAGGGACCATGGTGGCTGGACCAGCTGCCCTTGCCTGTGCCCCAGCTGCCCAGCACCCCTCCTTTCTGGTGTAAGCCTGCTCTCAGGCCCGTCTCTCCCTAATACTTCTCTAGCAGCCTTCTAGTACAGTCGTTCTCTGCCTAAGTTGCTAGAGGTGTTTTCTGCAGGATGCAATCAAGAATCTTCTTTAAAAACTGGTGCTATCTGTAAAGCAATTGTCCTTTAATAAAAAATAAATAAATGTTTAAAAACTGGTGCTATTATCTCCATTTTCTGGATGAGGAAACTGAGGCTCAGAGTGACGTTGCCTGGACAGGACTACTATGTTCCAGGCTGAGTTCTGATCTCCGTTCAGGGTTGGGGTGTGTGTAGACATGTAGCAGGAAAGGCCCTGAGATGACCAAGAGGAACTGGAAGTAATTCT
Organism: Bubalus bubalis; assembly: GCF_019923935.1. Lineage (NCBI taxonomy): Eukaryota > Metazoa > Chordata > Mammalia > Artiodactyla > Bovidae > Bubalus > Bubalus bubalis. The sequence continues at coordinate 50,664,764 of NC_059176.1, forward strand.
CAGTGACTGCAGGGAGGGAGGCGATGAAGCTGGAGAGGTAGAAAGGGGTGCGAACCTACAGGGCTTTGGAGGTGACATTGTGCGGTTTGAGGGAGCAAAGAAAAGCGGTCAAAGGTGACTTAGTTTGAGTTCAGCCCAAGCTGACTTTGAGGGCAAGAATGGAAATAGAGGAAGCAGTGAGAAGCTTATGAGGGGAGCACAGGTGAGAAGGCTGGATGGATCTGGACCAAGATCAAGTGGATGCTCTAGAGAGGAGGAAGAGTGTGTGTGTGTGGTGTGGATTCACAGTATTTTGTGAAGCACATCTGTGAAGGTGGTGCCGTCAACTGAGATGGGAAAGACAAGGAAGGATCTGTGTGTGTTGGCGCTAGGGGGGTTCAGGAGATGGCACCAGACATGGCGAGTGTGAGGCGTCCTGAGACATCCAGAGGGAGTGATCCGGAGGCAGTTGCATATGACTCAGGGTCTCTGTAGAGATCAGCTCTGGAGGCCAGAATTGGGGAGTTACCATCATACAGTCAAAACACTTCATTCAGTATCTTCTTAAATGTCACATCCATAGAGTGGCCTGACCTCCACCCACCTACAATAGCAGCCTTGCCCACCCCTACCTTCCAATAACTCTTTTTCACCTGTTTTCCCTTTATCATAGTATTTATCACCCACTGACCTGATATTATATATTGGTTCTCAGATTTTCCATCTTGTGTCCTAGAGGATAAGCTCCATGAGCGGGGAACTACTGGTTATCTTCTCTGCTCTCTGTCCAGTGTCTAGAAAACTGCAAGGCAGATGCTTGGTGCACAGGCGTATTTGTCAACTGAGTGGAATCTTAAAGCCATCGGACTGGACGAGGACGAGAAGGTGCCCAAGAAGAGGTAGACCCAAGTCCTGAGGATCTGAGACCCTCAGATGATGGCTGCAGGAAAACTAAGAGCAGGAGTCAGAATCTTGACTGGAGTAGAGGAGTTGGGGAGGGTTTGCAGTGAGGCCTCCAGACAAGGGCTCCTGACACAGGAGAATTGTGTTGGGAGAATTGATGATGAGAAGGTACATGTATATTGAGTTGCCCTCATGGTGCTCACTGGTGACCTGGTGAGAACAGTTTCCATGGTGACGTGGGTACAGAAGGCAGAGAAGGGCATAGAGCCGGTGAGAGGTGGGAAAACAGAGAGGGGGGGTGTAGATCGTGTTTAGGCAGCTTGTGGAGAAAGCGTGCAAAGGAGAGTAGCTCAGCAGGTGTAAGGTTGGGGATTTTGTTCTAAACTGTGAGACACTACTGTACGGCATGCAGACACTTGTATGGCTTCCAGATACTTGGTGTCGATGAATAGTGGTTAAATTTCATTTTCAAATGCTGGTGCTGAAACCAAGGACTCTTGACTGCTTGACCCTCATTCTCCCATTGGCTTGGGATACTTTCCTCTGTGATCCAGGGGTGGGATTTGTGCTGCTACAGAAGAAAAGATTTGATCTGTCAGTTCCCCTACACGTTGAGGAAGTTCCCAAGCATCTTGTCCTCTGATATGAATTCGAGTCCCAGACCTACCACTTAATCCCTGTATGACTTTGGCCGAGTTACTCAACTGCCTTGAACCTCAGCTTCAACATTTTACAGTGAGCAGAGTAACAGCCCCTACTGCACACGAGATCACACATAGGAAAAACCTAGAACTGTGCCTGGTGCCCAGAGAGCCCTGTAAATGCCACCCACCGTGTCACTTGGTCCTGGTGCTGGGCTGTGTGATGGGCACTGGCTCAGGGAAGGAGAGGAGCTCTGTCAGGTGCAGGAACTCAAGGAGGAGGATGCTGACGTCACACACGAAACCTCTTATTCCAGCATCGGGTAAGAACGGACTCATCTCTCCATCCTTCCTTCTTTCCTTCACTCCATCCATCTCCTCACTCACTGGCAGATACCAGGGCCTGTGGCAAGCTCTGGGAATAATGAGATCACAGTGAAGCAGCCCTGATCTCAGGCTGGTCCAGCCTGCAAGGCAGCCTGTGGGATGGATGGCCCAAGGGCTCCCCCTAGTGGCCCATCACAGCCAGACAGGCGGCCCCATCCAGCAGTTTCCAATGTTCATAAAAATCCTTAACAGCGGAGATCATGACCCTGAAAGTGGGGACACAGGGAAGGAGAGAAGCCAGAGAGGTGTAGCTGGCCCTCCTGGCCCTTCCAGAACTGGTTTTCATAGGTCAGTGGTGCAGATAGAAGGTATAGCCAATATTTAGCAGTATGATTACAACGTGTGAGAGTTTGGGATCAGTTGAGCCTGGATTTGAATGTCTGGAGTCTTAACTTACCTGGAACCCCCTCATCCCTGCTGTTTAGGACTCGGCCTGCAGGGCTGTGCCCTCTCTCTGCATGAACAGGCAGCCCAGGGAGATGGCATGGGCGAGGATGGACCAGAGACAGACCTCCCCCTGGTGGTGCTCAGCCCTGAGGCTAGTGGCTCATTCATGGCTGCACCGCACAGTCGCCTATTGTGGACAGTGCTTCACAAAGCGTGTTCCCCAGACAAGCAGCCATACAACAAGGGAAACTTGCTGCGAATGCAGATTCCTGGGTACCCCCCAGCCCCCAACCTGCTGAATTAGAAACTCTGGATGGGGCCCAAAGCCCCCCAGGTGATGATGAACCGGTTGCAGTCAGAGAACGCTGTGCTCAGGTACCAGGGAATGCTGAAAAGATACCTTATGTGATTTGAATGTCTTATGCATCAGAATCTCGTCTGGAGGTCAAAATACTAAGAGGGACCTGCCCCAGCCCCACACCTCCACTCCTCCCCACCCCCCACCACGGGATTCTGATTCACTGGAGCTGAACCCAGGCAGAGATTAAAATAGCAACTCTGCAGCTGCTTCTAAGGCACAGTCACCACTCTGGTTTGGACCCTTCTCTCCATACCTTGCGCTTCCCTGGTAGCAGAGCTGGTGAAGAATCCACCCACAATGCAGGAGACCCAGGTTCGATCCCTGGATGGGGAAGATCCCCTGGAGAAGGAAATGACAACCCACTCCACTCCTTGCCTGGAGAATCCCATGGACAGAGGAACCTGGTGGCCTACAGTCCATGGAGTTGTCAAGAGTCGAACATGACTGAGCGACTAAACCACCACCACTCCATACTAGACCCATGCTGGACGCAAGAATCCTATGAAATGTTAGAACTCACTGCTTTACAGATGGAGAACGCAAGGCACAGAGAAGTAACTTCCCGTAGACCACCCCGCTACCCCAAGGCAGAACCTAGATTCCAACCTAGTATGCTCAGGCTCCAGAGTCCACCACCTTTGATGTCCTTGTTTTACAAATAAGAGGGAGGAGTTGCTGAAGGTCACCTGGGGGGCACCCATCTAATCTGTACCTTTTTTTTTTTTTTTAACTTGAGGTAGAATTTTTTAGTTCTATTTTTATTTAGTTTTATTTATTTTAGTTTTATTTTTATGTATTTTTAATTGGGGATATAGTTGCTTTACAATGTTGTATTAGTTTCTGGTGAATCAGCTACATGTATATCGATATCTTCTCCATCTTGGACCTCCCTCCTGCCTACTGACCATCCCCATTCTGTACCTTTGCCTGGAAGCTCCCAGTTCTGTGGCACTAATTTCAAGATGGGCCGAATGGACCCTTGAGCGACATGTCATAGCCACAAATAATGCCACCCTTCTGGGCAAAAGTACACCCGAAAAAGAGAGGTGGGGCTGAGGCAGGGATAATGATTAAATCACATGGACTTCCTAGACCCACAGGATTCTAGATGTTAAAGAAAAAAATTGTTTCTTGTTCTCGTGCTGCCTCATGAGTTTGTCATCCTCTCTGGGCTGGGATTCCCATAAGGAAAAGCATTTCAAGGCAATCTTTAACCAGACTTTAAGCTATTGTCCTTTGCACCCTTTCTCCACCAGCATCCTGAACATGATCTACACCCCTTCTCCGTCTTCCCTCCTCTCATTGGCTCTAACCCCCGCCCTGCCTTCTGTTCCCACCTCTCCATGGAAACCGTTCTCACCAGGGCACAAGTGAGCACCATGTGGGCAACACAAGGTACATTTCTCATCACGAGGCCTCTACCCACAAGTCACCGCATAGGAAATCTTCTCGGCAGTGATGGTCCTCCTGCTGCTCAGCCTCTCCTCCCTCCTTCACTAACTCCTCCTCCTCTCCCATCATCTGAGGGTCTCAGGATCTCAGGACTTGAGCCTAGGCCACTTCTCTTCATGCCTTCTCATTCTCATCCAGTCCAATGACTTTAAGTCAACAAGTATTCTTGTGCTCCGTGCGTGTCCCAGGCGCTGATCCAGTCACTGGACAGAGAGCAGAGAAGAAAACCAGCAGTTCTGCCTCCATGGAGCTTACACTCTAGTACAGGAGGTGGAAGATGTGCACATCAACATATGCCATTTGGTGATAAATGCCATGAAAAGGGAGAAACAGGTGAAGAGAGAGTTACTGGAGTGTGGGGAGGGGTGGGGTGGCAAGGCTGCTATTTTAGGTGAATGGAGGTCAGGCCGCTCTATGGATGTGACTTTTAGGAAGATACTGAAAGAACTGAGCAGACCATGTGATGGCAACTCTCCATTCCTGCCTGTGCAGCTGATCTCTATGAAGACCCTGAGTCCTACGCAACTGCCTCCTGATATCTCCCTCTGAATGTCTCAGGACACCCCATATTCACCATGTCCAGTCCCCCCTCTTGAATCCTCCACCCCCAACACTTACTGACCCTTCCTCATCTATCCCATTCTGTCAATGGCACCACCTTCACAGATGCTCTTTACAAAATACTTGTGAATCCACTTACTCTAGAGTTGCCGCTGGGTCTAGATCTGTCTACCCTGTCACCTGCACTCCTGCCATAGCTTCTTTTTATTTAGTTAGTTAGTTATTTTTATTTCTGGCGGCATTGGGTCTTAGTTGCAGTGCATGGGATCTCAGTTGCAGTATGCAGGCTTAGTTGCCCTGCAGCATGTGGGCTCTTAGTCCCTAAACCAAGGATTGAACTCATTTCCCGTGTGTTAAAAGGCAGATTCTTAACCACTGGACTACCAGAGAGGTCCCCTGCTATAAGCTTCCAGTTGCTTCCTCTATTTCCATCCTTTCCTCAAAGTCTGGTTTGGAATAAAGTCAAACTAAGATACTTTGAAGGCTCCTCTTTGCTCCCTTAGAATGAAACACCAACTCCAAAACATCACCTGCCAAGCCTTTCAAGCCCAGACCCCTTTTCCATGCCTCATCACCTCCCTCCCTCCAGCCACTGGGAACATCTTCAAGTTCCTCTTGGTCACCTCAAGGCCTTTCTCCTGACATGTCTACATACCCCCAACCCTGAATGGAGACCAGAGCTCAGCCTGGCACACAGTATGTCCTGTGCTCAATCTATGCCACTCTAAAGCCTCAGTTTGCTCACCCAGAAAATGCAGATAATAGCTCCTGCTTTTAGACGTGATGGCTCTTGATTACACCTTGCAGAGAACATCTCTGACAAGAAGGATGTTGGGTAGCTTGGAGAACTACTAAGGAGGGAGGAGTCTCAGAAGAGACTCAGACCAGGAAGGAAGGTGCTGGATAGCCAGGGCACTGCCAAGGACAGCTGGTCCAGGCACCGTGCCTATTGGAAGCACACACCGGATCCTGCAGGAATTCTGATCTGACCCGATGGCTGTATGTCACCTCTTCCTTAGGTGTGTGTCCAGGCCCCACTTGTGGGGCAGGTCAATGATTTACCTGGACTTTTAAGTTTCTTATAACTTTTCCCCCAAGTCTCACACAATAGGAACATCCTCAAATGTGGTGATGATTTCAGGTCCTCAGTGGTTGCCCTCCATGGAGATGTCCATCACACAAGAACAGGGATTGTTAGGAGGATTCAATGAGACAAAACATGACTCAGTGATTCTCAACATTTCTCAAGAATTTCCCAGAAAGGCAATAGATCCCAGTCAGGAGGTCCAGTCTGGACCATGAGGCTGTAAGCTCGCATTATATTCATTCAGCAAACACTGTCCATGTGCCAACGAGGCAGTTATTGACATAAAAGTTATAAGAGGTATCACATACAGTGCTCATTGCATGACAGGTACTGCTCTGGATTCATTTGTTCCTCCCAGAAGTCCCTGAACTATGTCCTCACTGTTCTCTTTTTCACAGGCACAGAGAGGTCAGCTGGCCCAAGATCACACAGGTAGTAAGTGGTAGAACTGGGATTTGAACCCAGGCACTTGGGTTTAGGATCTTAACCTCTGATTAGCATTGACTTTGTATCATATATCCAAGAAACATAGAGTAGCCAACATTTTCTCAGCAGCAGCAGACAGACGAAGTGACTTATGACCTCCACATCGTTTCCTCATTGGGGATATCATTGTTCTCATCCCCATTTTCTAGATGATGAGACTGACTCTCAGAGAGGACATATACTCAAGGTCACACAGTTACTCCCTCTCAGAGCCTGAATTTGAATACAGGTCTGTCTACCTGCAAAGTACAGCAGGTGATAAAACCTCAGTAAATGCTGACCCTCTTCTCTTGGATCCAGGAATCATCTCCTGGCTCCTGTCTGTCCTGGTCTGACCGCAGTGCCCCACTCAGAGGTCCAGCTGTAGATCCCTCATATCAGCCAGACGGCTCCCTGTTGATACCTCAGTCAGAAAATGCCAGAGAGTGTGGAGAGTTTAGACAGGGGCTAATGAAGCCTGCCCCTCTTCTCCTCTGCTCAGCTGAGTCCCTACAGTCACCTTCAGACAGGAGCCAGACACACAGACAAAGGGCCATGTTGTTGGCCTCCTCGCTGGGCCATGAGGCAGATAGCCAGGTGTCTGAGACCGCAGGAGGGAATGGTCCCACTTCTCTCCACTCAAAGCAGGACTGAGGAAGGCCACCTCTGTGATTTTTCCAAGCAGCTGGTCCAGAGCCAGAGGATGGGAACATCTGTACCCCAGGCTCTGTTCTGGATGTGGCTCAGGACACAGTCTGGGAGCATCAGCTGAAGTTACCCTGCGGGGAGGAGGCTCTGGCTGAGGAGGGAACCTCTGGCCACTGCCTCGGGAGACAGGGAGCCCAGGCCAGGCAGGGAGCAAGGGAAGGGCCTGAGGCTTGGACACTGGGGGGCTTCTCCATCAACTGTGTGTGCTAAAGGGTTGGGGGAGGCCGTGACCATCCAGAGTAGACACCTGGACCCAAGGCGCCTCCCTTCCCTCCACTTTTGGAGACAGGCCTTATAGGGGCATCTCTCAGCTCCTCCCCCAGCCTGTCCATCAAGGCTGCAGGGAATATGGAAACCATTTGCCAACCATCCCTCCTCGGACTCTTCTTCTCCACTTGGTATATTTTTCAAACATAAAGCTTATTTTTTTAAGAGTGTAATATATTCCCATAGTTCAAAGTCAAAATGCTCCAAAAAGTTACACACTGAGAAACTGCACTCCTACCTATGGCTCAAGCCACTCTTGCCTCAGCTCCCCTTCCCCACAAGGACAGATGATTCCTCCACTGCACTCCAGCCCACTTCCTGGGCTTCTTGATGCAAATCAAACAAATACAGATATATTTCTTTTTATTTTCACTACTATTATTACTTAAAAACAACTCACTATTCATCAGTCTGCATCTTATGTGTTTATTAAATATATCCTGGAGATATTTCCATATCATTATTTGAGAGCATCTTCGTTTTTCCAGCTGTATAGTATTCCCTCTGGTGGCTAACACCGTGGTTTATTAACACATATCCTAAAGACAAGCATGTGAGTTATTTTAAAACTATTCAATCTTATTTTCAGATGAGATCTTGAGTTGGAGCGTGATTCACGCCAGGCTGCTCTGGTTAGGAAAAGTGGTGGTTGAGGCCATTAATTGACTTGCAACTCCCACCACCTAACCAGAAACCTAGGGCTCCTAAGGGCAAAACTCAACATCCACAATTTTAGCACAATCTGCTCCTTTTACGAATGTGAAACTGACACTCAGATCAGGGACAAGACTCATCTGTGGTTATAAGCTCTGCTATGGCAGAATTGGAGCTAGAAACCAAATCTCTTGGGCTCTGCTCACCATATGACTCACGGTTCAGCCCCAGGGAAATCAGACCAGGGATAGGGGGCCACTTGACTGGAATCAGGACCAGGCATAACTGTGGAGACAACCGTGGACACTGGATCTGTCTCTCCCTCTGGGTTTCCATTTCCTCCTTCACTGCTTGGGATCAGTCCCTTTGTTCTCTCCCAGCAGAAGGAACACTGCTTTCCCTAAAGGAAACACGAACTCCCCAGTCAGGGCGAGAGTATATTCGGGCTGCTGAGCTGGACTCTGAAGAAGTGGAAAGTCAAGAATGTGCAGGAATTAGTGAGTCTGGGACACCTCAAACTGTAGGGGCACCTGGAAGCGATTTGGGTTTTTGACAAGAATCACTGGAGAGTCGGACAGACCCATGGAAAGTGACTGAGGAAACTCATGTTATGAAAGAGAAACATGTTCACCACCAAGCAGAGCTTGTGGGGAAGGAGGGTCTGTGTAATGAGGAAGGATGTGACCAATAAATAGGACCTGGCAGCCAAGAGGAAACAAGCAGAGAGGGTGGACAGAGGGGAGGGAACTGGCTGCCATCTCCATGTCTGAGTCTCCAGGACTGTTAAGTCCAGGGGCCCCGGGAAGAGGGGGGCTGGGAAGGACCAGGGGTCTCTGGCACCCCTGCCCCCTCTAGCAGATGAGGAAACTGACCCTGCAGCAGTTAGTGCCCTCCTCAGGGGGACGGGGCAAGTTTGTGCAGAACGAGGGTGGACGGGGCAGAATCCCAGCCTGGAGGATGCTGCTGCCACACTTGGCACAAGCAGCGTGGGGCCGTGGACAGACAGCCAGCCTGAGGACAGGACACCTGGGTCCTGACTCTGACTCTGCCACACGCAGGGTGACTCTGGACAAGTGCATCCCTGGGGCGCAGCTGCTCCTCCTCTATGATGAGAGGGTTGAATTCAGCAGAGGACCTTTACACTCTCTTTTGTGTTCCACAGTGAGGGGACTGGACCAGCCTTGGAATTGTGACAAATGACCCTTAACTCCCAACGGGAGGGACGGAGCAGCCGCCCTCATGAGCCACGAGGCTTGGACAGTGAGCCCACCCTGGACAATTCTTGTACTAAAGCACAGAGGCATCTGCATCCTCCTGGGATGTGAGATCCCGGGCTGTGTTCAGTTGGGTTCAGGAAAATAGTAGAATATGAGATTCCTGCACCCAGAATTGGGGAGGTCAATGCATACTTGTTTTTGTGGATGAAAAAATTAATCAACAGTCAATATAAGAAAAAAATGGAAAATTTCACTGGAATCAACCTGGGGAGTGTAACTGGGGAAACAGTCTCTCAGGAAGCTCTGAGCACTGTTCTGAAGAAGTAAGGAGCGGGCCCAGATGTGTGTGACAAGGGGCACACAGTTTGGTACAGGTTACTGCTCTTTAGGAGGAATGGATATCTTAATTAATGGTTTTAGTGCTTTTCTAAGTTTGGGAAGATGCCAGAAACAGTTCATAAAAAATTCTCTTGAAAGTATCCTCCTATCTGAGGTCTGGCTCTGCCAGTTTTCTCAGAGCACCAAGTGCTTTACCCTGATTTTCACCCTGAATTCCTTTAAGGATGAACTGTAAGTCAGTGACTCCAGTGGCTAATAACTTGATTCTTGTAGAACTGAGTGGTGGGAAACAAGGTTTATCGCACAGTCCTCTCTACTTGCGCTTAGTCGCTCAGTCGTGTCTGACTCTTTGCGACTCCGTGGACTGTAGCCCACCAGGCTCCTTTGTCCATGGGGATTCTCCAGGCAAGAATACTGGAGTGGGTTGCCACGCCCTCCTCCAGAGGATCATCCCAACCCAGGGATCGAATCCAGGTCTCCCGCATTGCAGGCAGATTCTTTACCCTCTGAGCCACCAGGAAGCCCTCTCCATGTGTTTCTGTCTTAATTTCAACCAAGGTTTGGGAGGCATCTTTGACCATTTTGTCTCAGGATGCTAGGAATGTGCATTTCCAGGTCAGGTGAGGATTTCTTTGATAGACCACTCAAATGCTAGTACTTATCTAGCCCTGGGAACAGTAGCCAAAGGCCTGTGGATCACCTGTCTTACTAGCCTGTCAGTTTCTGAGAAATGGTCCCTCCTATTGCTTCTTTCCATATCTAGAGTCATACTATTACAATCATGGGTCTTACAGGACTATATATATGAATTGCTTCAAGTAGTGTATTCATTGTTATTTTCCATCACAGACTCAATCACAGACCTGTTAATGCAAGAAACAAGAATCTTGTAAAATAGGCAGAATACAAGTAGCACAGCTATGACATTAACCAGGTCACCGGTAAGCAAGCACTAATACCCTCTTGGAGTTGCATGGCTTTCACTAGAAAAATTCATCTTTACAGTTGAGCAGGTATTTCTGCCCTTGGGGACGGCTGGTGAATAATAATGCAGATGTACAGTGCACACCAGAGGGGAGAGAGGAGATCAAAACAAGCAGAGAAAAATACTGTGCTTTTTAAGTTTTTCTTTGCTTGCTTTACATATGAATTTTATTTCAGTCCTTCTTAAGATTTTTCCCATAATGTGGATCACCTCATGGCAGCCCTCCGCATTCACCCCTCCTACCACTGGGTGACGATCACATGTTTCAGGAGCCAGGGGCAGCAGAGGGGGTCCTTCCCCTCCCCTCCCCCACAGCCCTGAGTGCCTGGCCCCTGGCCCTGGTGACATTAGGATGCTGGGCTCTGAGGCTCTGTGACTGAGGAGAGGAGATGGGTGGTGCCTTCACAGCCACCAGTTACTGTACAGGGCTGCTGGTCTCCATGCAGGGGAGCAGTGGGCACACACACATGTACACACAAGTGCACTGAAATGCACACAACTGCACACCTTTATAAAGAGGCAGCCCATGTGTCACAGCCCCTTTAAGAGTTAGGAAGGCAGGATATTGGCATTGTGGTGGGGCCCAACTGCTTGTATTGAGGCTGGGCCACACCCTCATCCTGTGGTTCACCTGTGGGTGGGGAGTCAGTGGGCGGGGCTCCCAGAGACCTAGTTTAGGGTGAGAGTGGAAATTGGCCAGGACTCTTCAGAGCTCAGGGCTTCCCAGGTGGCTCAGTGGTAAAGAATCCACCTGCCAATACAGGAAACACAAGAGATGCGGGTTTGATCCCTGAGTAGGAAGATCCCCTGAAGCAGGGCATGGCAGCCCACTCCAGTATCCTTGCCTGGAGAATCCCATGGACACATACAGACTGAAAGTGAAGGGTTGGAGAAAGATTTTCCATGCAAATAGGAACCAAAAGAAAGCAGGAGTAGCAATACTCATATCAGATAAAGTAGACTTTAAAACAAAGGCTGTGAAAAGAGACAAAGATGGTCACTACATAATGATCAAAGGATCAATCCAAGAAGAAGATGTAACAATTATAAATATATGTGCACCCAACACGGGAGCACCGCAATATGTAAGACAAATGCTAACAAGTATGAAAGGAGAAATTAACAATAACACAATAATAGTGGGAGACTTTAATACCCCACTCACACCTATGGATAGACCAACTAAACAGAAAATTAACAAGGAAACACAAACTTTAAATGATACAATAGACCAGTTAGACCTAATTGATATCTATAGGACATTTCATCCCAAAACAATGAATTTCACCTTTTTCTCAAGTGCACATGGAACCTTCTTCAGGATAGATCACATCCTGGGCCATAAATCTAGCCTTGGTAAATTCAAAAAAATTGAAATCATTCCAAGCATCTTCTCTGACCACAATGCAGTAAGATTAGATCTCAATTACAGAAGAAAAACTATTAAAAATTCCAACATATGGAGGCTAAACAACACGCTGCTGAATAACCAACAAATCACAGAAGAAATCAAAAAGAAATCAAAATTTGCATAGAAACAAATGAAAATGAAAACACAACAACCCCAAACCTGTGGGACACTGTAAAAGCAGTCCTAAGGGGAAAGTTCATAGCAATACAGGCATACCTCAAGAAACAAGAAAAAAGTCAAATAAATAACCTAACTCTACACCTAAAGCAACTAGAAAAGGAAGAAATGAAGAACCCCAGGGTTAGTAGAAGGAAAGAAATCTTAAAAATTAGGGCAGAAATAAATGCAAAAGAAACAAAAGAGACCATAGCAAAAATCAACAAAGCCAAAAGCTGGTTCTTTGACAGGATAAATAAAACTGACAAACCATTAGCCAGACTCATCAAGAAACAAAGGGAGAAAAATCAAATCAATAAAATTAGAAATGAAAATGGAGAGATCACAACAGACAACACAGAAATACAAAGGATCATAAGAGACTACTATCAACAATTATATGCCAATAAAATGGACAACATGGAAGAAATGGACAAATTCTTAGAAAAGTAAACTTTCCAAAACTGGACCAGGAAGAAATAGAAAATCTTAACAGACCCATCACAAGCACGGAAATTGAAACTGTAATCAAAAATCTTCCAGCAAACTCAAGCCCAGGTCCAGAGAGCTTCACAGCTGAATTCTACCAAAAATTTAGAGAAGAGCTCACACCTATCCTACTCAAACTCTTCCAGAAAATTGCAGAGGAAGGTAAACTTCTAAACTCATTCTATGAGGCCACCATCACCCTAATACCAAAACCTGACAAAGATCCCACAAAAAAAGAAAACTACAGGCCAATATCACTGATGAACATGGATGCAAAAATTCTTAACAAAATTCTAGCAATCAGAATCCAACAACACATTAAAAAGATCATACACCATGACCAAGTGGGCTTTATCCCAGGGATGCAAGGATTCTTCAATATCCTCAAATCAATCAATGTAATACACCACATTAACAAATTGAAAAATAAAAACCATATGATTATCTCAATAGATGCAGAGAAAGCCTTTGACAAAATTCAACATCCATTTATGATAAAAACTCTCCAGAAAGCAGGAATAGAAGGAACATACCTCAACATAATAAAAGCTATATATGACAAACCCACAGCAAACATTATCCTCAATGGTGAAAAATTGAAAGCATTTCCTCTAAAGTCAGGAACAAGACAAGGGTGCCCACTTTCACCATTACTATTCAACATAGTTTTGGAAGTTTTGGCCACAGCAATCAGAGCAGAAAAAGAAATAAAAGGAATCCAAATTGGAAAAGAAGAAGTAAAACTCTCACTGTTTGCAGATGACATGATCCTCTACATAGAAAACCCTAAAGACTCCACCAGAAAATTACTAGAACTAATCAATGACCATAGTTAAGTTGCAGGATATAAAATCAACACCCAGAAATCCCTTGCATTCCTATACACTCATAATGAGAAAACAGAAAGAGAAATTAAGGAAACAATTCCATTCACCATTGCAACAGAAAGCATAAAATACTTAGGAATATATCTACCTAAAGAAACTAAAGACCTATATATAGAAAACTATAAAACACTGGTGAAAGAAATGAAAGAGGACACTAATAGATGGAGAAATATACCATGTTCATAGATTGGAAGAATCAATATAGTGAAAATGAGTATACTACCCAAAGCAATTTATAGATTCAATGCAATCCCTATCAAGCTACCAACAGTATTCTTCACAGAGCTAGAACAAATAATCTCACAATTTGTATGGAAATACAATAAACCTCGAATAGCCAAAGCAATCTTGAGAAAGAAGAATGGAACTGCAGGAATCAACCTACCTGACTTCAGGCTCTACTACAAAGCCACAGTCATCAAGACAGTATGGTACTGGCACAAAGACAGAAATATAGATCAATGAAACAAAATAGAAAGCCCAGAGATAAATCCACGCACATATGGACACCTTATCTTTGGCAAAGGAGGCAAAAATATACAATGGATTAAAGACAATCTCTTTAACAAGTGGTGCTGGGAAAACTGGTCAACCACTTGTAAAAGAATGAAACTAGAGCACTTTCTAACACCATACACAAAAATAAACTCAAAATGGATTAAAGATCTAAATGTAAGACCAGAAACTATAAAACTCCTAGAGGAGAACATAGGCAAAACACTCTCCGACATACATCACAGCAGGATCCTCTATGACCCACCTCCCAGAATATTGGAAATAAAAGCAAAAATAAACAAATGGGACCTAATTAAACTTAAAAGCTTCTGTACAACAAAGGAAACTATTAGCAAGGTGAAAAGACAGCCTTCAGAATGGGAGAAAATAATAGCAAATGAAGCAACTGACAAACAACTAATCTCTAAAATACACAAGCAACTCCTACAGCTCAACTCCAGAAAAATAAATGACCCAATCAAAAAACGGGCCAAAGAACTAAATAGACATTTCTCCAAAGAAGACATACAGATGGCTAACAAACAGATGAAAAGATGCTCAACATCACTCATTATCAGAGAAATGCAAATCAAAACCACTATGAGGTACCATTTCACACCAGTCAGAATGGCTGCGATCCAAAAGTCTACAAGCAATAAATGCTGGAGAGGGTGTGGAGAAAAGGGAACCCTCTTAAACTGTTGGTGGGAATGCAAACTAGTACAGCCACTATGGAGAACAGTGTGGAGATTCCTTAAAAACCTGGAAATAGAACTGCCTTATGATCCAGCAATCCCACTGCTGGGTATACACACTGAGGAAACCAGAACTGAAAGAGACACGTGTACCCCAGTGTTCATCGCAGCACTGTTTATAATAGCCAGGACATGGAAGCAACCTAGATGTCCATCAGCAGATGAATGGATAAGAAAGCTATGGTACATATACACAATGGAGTATTACTCAGCCAATAAAAAGAATACATTTGAATCAGTTCTAATGAGGTGGATGAAAGTGGAGCCTATTATAGAGAGTGAAGTAAGCCAGAAAGAAAAACACCAATACAGTATACTAACGCATATATATGGAATTTAGAAAGATGGTAACAATAACCCTGTGTACGAGACAGCAAAAGAGACACTGATGTGTAGAACAGTCTTATGGACTCTGTGGGAGAGGGAGAGGGTGGGAAGATTTGGGAGAATGGCATTGAAACATGTAAAATATCATGTATGAAACGAGTTGCCAGTCCAGGTTCGATGCACGATACTGGATGCTTGGGGCTGGTGCACTGGGACGACCCAGAGGGATGGAATGGGGAGGGAGGAGGGAGGAGGGTTCAGGATGGGGAACACATGTATACCTGTGGCGGATTCATTTTGATATTTGGCAAAACTAATACAATTATGTAAAGTTTAAAAATAAAATAAAATTAAAAAAAAAACAGATGACAGTCTAAAAAAAATAAAATAAATAAAAATAAAAATAAAATAAAATTTAAAAAAACAATTAAAAATAAATAAATAAATAACTATACCTCAAAAAAAAAAGAATCCCATGGACAGAGGAGCCTGGCAGGCTACGGTCCATGGAATCGCAAAGAGTCAGACACGACTGAGCACTAACACACACACACACACACACCTATTCTGGACACACCCTGGCCAAACTGAGTGTCCTGTCGGGTCTTAAAGGGAAAGATTACTCAGACCTTCTTTTTCCCTCATGTTGTAGGGGTGCTGAGGCTCTGCTCCACCCTCACACTAGAAACCCTCCTCCTTCCAGAGACTGGGGGGGAGTGGGCACAGACCCCAGGGCAGCCCCTGCCTGGGGTATCAGGATTGGAACCACAGAGGTCAGGATGGATTCAGTTCCCTAAGAAGCTGACCCCCTTTTCTTCCTCCGTCGCCTGTGAAGACTCCTCTGTAAAGAGGGCAGGCTTTTCACAATTTAATTTCCTTTTCATACTGAGATAGGAGGTAGATGGACCCCATCAGGGTAAAGTGATTGGAGATACATTCCCTATGGACCAAAATGCCAAGACTAGAGTAGCAAGACTATTAAGGTAGGAGGCTGGCCCTGCATATTTCTCATTCTCAAAGTCAGGAGATCTCCCTGACCACACATGAGCAGAAAAGCTCCTTGGAAGTCAAAAGGGAGTGATGCTAACCGACGCCAGGCTACCCATAGGCCTCTTCGGAAGAATCCGTCCTGTGTAAGAGATGCATGCACATATGGGAGGATCCAGAGATATATCAAACAGGGACTCGGAACCAGGCAAACCAAAATGATTGGCCAAAGGAAATCCCGAAGAAATGTCCCATAAAAGTAATTCAAACTGCCACGAGGGTGTGACTCAGTGACTCTCCCTGACTTTGCCCGTGTTTCTATCCACACGTACTGTACTCTTTTTCCTCATAATAAATACTTGACCTGTTTCACATCTGTCTTTGTGGAAATTCTTTTCTGCAAAGCTGAAGGGCCAGGGCCCTGGTCACTGACCACTGGCCTACTGGCTAGGACCTGTGCTCTCACCACCGGGACCCGGCCTCAACCTCTGGCTGGGAACCCAACCACCTCTGCTCTAAGCCACTGCAGGCCAAGGCCACCCGAGATCAATACCATTAATGTAGTGCCTTTGTTGGAAGAATCTTTATTATAAAGTAACAGGAAAGCTGCCTATGGCATTTCCTCCCACTTGCCAGATCTTTAACAAATCAGTTCGAACTGCAAAAGAGTGGAGGAATTTAGAGACCCATTCAGGGGGTACACTGTTCTTTAGACTAGAAAACATACACGGGTTAGGGTGTATGAAAATTTAAAAATCGTTTTGCTTCTTGGTTACAGAGTCATACTCTAGTTTTGCCAATCGACCAAGATGTATCCACGTAGACTTCTAGAAGGAAAAGAAGTAAAAGACATGGGGGGAGAGAAAGCCACCCCAGGAGAAGGGGAGGCAGGACTGGAACCCACACAACTCTGCTGTGAAGATGGCAAAGGTCATAGTGAAGCAGAAGCACCAGATGGACACTCATCAATCCCCTTCCCCGTTTCAGAGCGTCCATGCTGGTCACCAGAGGAAGGGCGCACCCGTGGGGAGCAGCTGCCCCAGGAGGAAGGAGAAGCCCATGACAGGCGTGAAGCTGGGGCCTGAGGAGAGGCTCATTGTAATTCTCGTGCTTTTTAACCTTGTTTGCTGAATAGTTAAACAGATCTGGAGTTTGATGGGCTGGTTTGGTGTGTCTGTTTTTCTCAGTTTCTGTCTTAGTTCTTCATTCTCTAGAAATATATGACCACTGACCCCTAGAACAATGACCTGCTGATCTGGAAAATGTAAGGGCCACACCCAAGTTTAAAAGCCAGCAAGGTGCCTCATGGTTAATGCAAACGTCTCCAAAAATAGCAGCACAGGGTTCCTCCAGCGAGCAGCCTGCAACCCTTTCCTGCTCCCCTCCTTGTATAAATCCTGACTGAATCTTGCAGGGGTGGGAGCTGGCTCTCTTGCACAGTGATCCACCTTCTCCCCTTTTGGCCTGCTGCCTTAACAGAAGGCTCCTTTTTTTCCCTCCATCGCTTGTCTTTCAGTATTGGTATCTTCAGAAACCAAAAGTCAAGCCTAAGCTGGGGTACAATGCTGGGTATCCAAGCAGCAGTCAGGTCCCCGGTGCTCAGGCCCCTCCATCTCCCCCTGGGATGAGGAGGGGGCTGAGGCTGGGAAGGTTGGGGAGGATCTATAGGTATGTTGCTAGAACTACAACATAAGAATTGCAACAGCTACGGAACTTACTAGATTCCGGAACTTGCCCTGTCCCTCCCCAGCCCTTGCTCACAGCCTGCTTTTGCTTTCTGTTGAGAGAAGGAAACTGGCCTCTGAATGAGCAGCGGAGCTGTTGACTGAGTGAGTACAGGGTGTGCCCCCAGGAGCCCCTCCCCACCCATTTGGACATAATTTTTGCCCTTTGGAACTTTGGGGTCATTTTGGACCCACATGAGTGGGACATGGCTTGTTTACGACTCTGTACCAGCCTCTCCCTGAGTGAGAATGGGTTTGTTTGTTTGAAATCTGTTCTGGGTGAGAGAGTGAAGCGAAGTGGGAGGTCTACATCCATCCCTTCTAGAAGTCTATTGGGATGACTCTTGGCAGATTGGCAAACCTAGAGGCATGACCCTATAACCAAGAAAAAGGGGATTTTTAAATTATAATACAGCCTGGTCTATGTATGTTTTCGATTCTGAAGAATCGTGGCCCCTGAATGGTTCTCTATATTACTCCACCATTTTGCAGTTAGAATTGATTTGTTAACGATCTGGTAAGTGGGAGGATAGTCTATGTGCGGGTCTTCCTGTTACTCCACAATAAGATTTCTTCCAATAAGGGCACTAAATTAATGGTAAAAAGAAACTAAACTATGAAAAGCCTGTGTCCTTGACAGACTAGTCTGCAGGCAAGGGAGGGAGAAGGGGTCAGCTTCTTAGGGAACTGAATACACCCTGACCTCTGTGATTCCAGTCCTGATGCCCCAGGCAGGGGCTACCACGGGGTCTGCACCAACCACTCCCCCCGCATTCTGTGGAAGGAGGAGGAGATCTAGTGTGGGGGCGGGCACAGCCTGAGTGCCCCCAGAGCAGGAAGAAGAAAGGGAGTCTGAAGTAGTCTCTCCCTTTAAGACCCGGATTGGGTAGAGAGGCAGGAAAGGGTAGATTTCCACTGAGACAATTTCCTGCAGTAGGTCTGAGTATTAAGAGGACAAACAGTTGACTATTATCGGACTTATACTCTGTTTTCCACCTCAGACCTACTAAACTGGATTAATTACCAATCCTCTATACACAGATGATCTCAGAGAAGGCGATGGCAGCCCACTCCAGTACTCTTGCCTGGAAAATCCCATGGACGGAGGAGCCTGGTGGGCTGCAGTCCATGGGGTCACTAAGAGTCAGACACGACTGAGCGACTTCACTTTCACTTTTCACTTTCATGCATTGGAGAAGGAAATGGCAACCCACTCCAGTGTTCTTGCCTGGAGAATCCCAGGGACGGGGGAGCCTGGTGGGCTGCCGTCTCTGGGTCGCAGAGTCAGACACGGCTGAAGCGACTTAGCAGCAGCAGCAGTAGCAGCAGCAGCATACACAGATGATCTACAAAAAATGGTGGAAACGTTCATTAGTATTTTTTTTAACCCACCGCCCAACACTGGCTGATGCACAGACATGGGTGATGATTGTGTTCACAGCAGATGAGTGGCACCTTGTTCTGGACAAAGCCCAACTCTTGTCACTCGGTATTTGGCTTCTTGAGGGATAAGCAGACAAGCCTGAGTTGGGTAACACGGCCATAGGCCAAGGGGCCTCGAGAAGCTAAAAGAGGCAAAGACGGGCCCTCCCCTGGGGCATCAGAGACAGAGATGCCCTGCTGACACCTTGTTTCAAAAGGCCGATCTCCAGAACTGTGAGAGAATATGTTCCTGCTGTTTTAAGCCATCTGGCTTGTAATAATTGGCTGCAGTAGCCCTAGAAGACCAAGATGAATTTCTAGAAATGTAAAATGTATTTTTGTCATATTTTTTAAGTTTCCAGAAAAGATTCCAGACCTCCTGCTCCAGAGCATGATGGTCACATGGATCCCAGGACTCCCTGTCATATCCTGTGTCCCCCAGTGTCTGAGACTCACAGGGGAGGGTCCACTGATGCCCAAGGAGCCAGGAGGGAAGGAAATAAGTAAAGGGGCTGGAAAGGACTTGGTCCCTGGAGAGGACCAGCGGCCCCTGTCTGGGGTGGTGGAAAGCAAGATGCTCTGGGAAGACATGGTCTCATGTTTACAAAACAGGAAAAAAGATACAGAAACGCCCTACAAACATGTATGCATGTATGTACACACATGTCTACATATGATTTCACAGCATTTGAAATGTACTGAAGGCTGAGGTTGACGTTGAGGACATGGATGCTCCCTGGATGGAGGGGTGGACGCTCCTGTGAGCAGGCAGGAAGCCTGGCCAGGCCGAAGACGGGAAACCAGTCACAGATGACATTATCATAGTCCTGCTTTATGTCAATTATACATGAGAATAAGAGAAATATAGAAAATACTAAACAGAGATGAGGATGGAAAACAATATAAAGAAAAGAGGCTAGCAGCTGCTTATCTCCAGCAACCCCACTGCCAAGGGAACCAAACCAGGTGACACTGTATCTCCTGAGGCTTGAAAAGGAGCTGTAATCCGAATTTTCATGTGAAATTAAAACAATGTACAGCCACCAAACACTGAGGGAAGAAATAGTAATGCTAGTGATTCTACATCATTTTTTCATGAAAACACTGTGATGGAAACTGAACACATAGAGTCCACCTGCAGCGCAAACTGGTTTGCAGCCCCTGATCTGCAGCAAATCAAGCTGCATGTGCTGATGTCCAGAGCCAGGGCCTTCTGGGTCCTCCGTGAGGGGGGCGGGGAGGTACTGGCACAGATTGAGGGTTCCATGTGACGGGTTCTGATGAACCCATCACATGCTTTTATTCATTTAATTGACACAAAGTAGGTATAGAGACATTGAACAGAAGGGGAAACTGAGGTTCTATTGAGTAGCTTGCCTGATCATCCAGCTATGAAGGCTCTACTCCTTGTCACTCTGAGTGTCCATCCCATCTCACCCTTCTCTGCCCTTCTGCAACCTCCTCCTTCCTTCCTCTGTTCTGGCCATGACCTTCCCAGCTCACTGTCTTCCAGTCCACATGCCTGGCTGCCGGGCAGGCAGGGCTCAGCCACATCGGCTGTGCTCTGAAGGGGGCACCACATCCAGGCTCACAGATTAGAGTGGAGGAGGGTCTGCTGGAAGACTCAGACAAACTTCCACTTCCTGCTTTCCAGGGCACAGGCCTGACCCAGGGTCACACAGTTGGAAACCCATGCCTCCTCTTCTCCATATCCTCTCTCTGATGCATTCAATGGATTCAAAGCATTCAAGTTGTCTCTTATCTTAGGTGGAATTTCAGGGTGAATTCAAGTAATTAAACTGGGATCAAACTGGGGTACAGAGAGCATGACACTCCCTCCCTCCCTCACCCCAGTGCCCCTTCCCCACCCTGGCAGTGCCCACTAGGAGGCCAGCAGGCTCCAGGGCTCCCCTGCAATGGGGCTCAAGGAGCTTTGTGAGTCCAGGGAGGTTCTCAGGTTTGCTCTCTGTTTCTCTTTCCAGCCTCAGCTTGTCCCAGGATTTATCAGCAAAAGTAACAAGGCCCCTGATGGCAGGAAGCTGGCTGGGGCTCAGGCTGCTGGCCCTTCAGCCCTGGGGGCCTCTCAGCAAATAGTGCCTTGGATACAGGGCGGCTGTCCCTGCAGAAGGGGGGTGGGGGATGGGAGGGGCCTCACTCCCCCCAATACTGGACGCTGGAGGAGGCCTTGTGTGAGCAGGACTGCAGCCCTGGCTGGTGGGACTGTCTTGGGCAGGTGACCTGGGCAATTCCGTGGTCTCCAGGGTCCCTGCCACTCTGGCCACGTGTCCCTGTCACAGCCCTGAAACCCCTTTAGGCCCCTGTTCTCCTGTCTCAGTTCCAGTCCCAGCCCCTCCTCCATGGGAAGGTTGGCTCCATGCCTGCATCCCTTCTGGGTCAGAAGACCCCTACTGGGCTGCCTCAGGGCCCCTGGGACCCTGGAATCCCCCCAGTCATCTCCACTCTGCCCCCCCCATCCCCACCCCAGTCCCGGGCACATCCTCAGGGCTGGCCCCTCCCAGGGGTCCTGCAGGGGCCTCCTCTCTCAGATTCTGCCCTTAAAAGGATTAGATTTGCACGTGGATGGCTGCTTTGGAGCTTAAAAAGCTGGCATTTTAACATTTCGTTCCTTGGTTCCTCCATGACGCTCCACCTTGGAATCAGGCTAGGTTGGGGTCCCCTGACCCAATGCAAAAGAGTCACATGTGAAGGCAAAATTGGGGAGGGGAGTCACAATAGTCCCTACTTCCCATTTCATCCTGTCCCCACGGCCTTGCTCTCACCGCATGGCTCCTCCCTGTTCACTTCTGAAGCTGCCCTCCCCCGGGTGGGGCTGTGTCCCCTCACATGGCAGCTTCTTCTAGTGATGGCTGCAGGGAGGAGAGGCCAGGATTCAGGTATTTTCAGGTTGCTGTGGAAGGAGGCTCTGGCCCTGAAGGTGTGTTCTAGGCTTTGGTCCTGGGCTCCACCTAAGGGGATTTCTGCCATGTGTGCTGTAGAGCAAAGAGTTCATGCCCACGGCTTTGGTATATTTATCTGGGGTTCCAACTTCATGGTCATGCCACCTTAGGGAAGGACTTAATTCCCCTACCTTAGTTTTCTCATCTGTAAAATAGGGTTAGTCAAAAGGACACTCCATAGTCCCTTTTCTGAAACCCTTGGGTCAGATATTCTCTAGAATTCAGAATTTTCAGCTCCCTACAGGTGACATAGTACATCTACTCTACATGACATCACACCCCACTGGGGTCTGAAAGCACCTTGTAATCATACACATTAGTGTTTCAGGAACTGAACTTTTGAACAGTTACATTAAGTAAAATTTAAAAAGATCATAATTTGTCTCATGTTTCTTTGGGTCGAATTTTGTTACCAAACAATTTTTTAAATATTCATTTTCAATTTTGAGAGACTTGAAGGGTTGGGATTAAAGATAAGGACCGTCCGTCTCTGTGTTTCCATAAATAATGGCCAGCTTAGAGAAATCCACAATGTTCATGGTTTGAGGCTAGACCACAACCAGCTGGAAGCTTTGGGATAAGACAAGTCTCCTGACAAGGCCAAGGGTGATGGGTGGGGAGAACCATTTGGAGCGGCTGTGCTCTTACCCGAGTGTCTGAGCCATTAGTTCCAACTCCACAGGTCCTGAGCCTCAGCCCTCACAGGGCCCTGAGCCTTTTCCAGGCATCTGACACAATCCACCTCCGGAACTGGATCTTTCTCTGGTGGGTCCTCAGGGAAGACCACTGCTGTACTGGTGACCGTGACCTGCCTGACCATCACAGCACCATGCCCACCCGGTCGACATCCCCAGACGATGATCTCGTGTTTGGCGTGTGCTGCTGCCTCCGCCTGCCGCAGCTCTTCTCCACCTGCGTGGCCTTCTCGCTCGTGGCTGACATGGGCATTTGGAGAGGGGCCATAGGTAACTGGTCCATGTCCTTCTGGTGCATCTGTTTCGCCATGACCCTCATCATCTGCATAGTCGATTTAAGCAGGGCCGATTCTGAATTTCCTTTCTTCTGGTGCAACATCTCTGTCACCTACGCCTGCTACGCTGCCCTCATCTGCCTCTCGGCCTCCATCATCTACTCCATCACCTATGTCCAGTTCGTGCCTTATGGTCCTTACAGGGACCGGGCCATTGCCGCCACTGCTTTCTCCTGCATTGCATCTGTGCTGTATGTCATAGAGGTGGCCGGGATATGGGACTGTTATGAGCTCCAGGAGACCTTCTTCTATGTGCACACCATGCGAGCCCTGCTGAAGGTGCTGGAGACCTTCGTGGCCGGTGTCATCTTTGCCTTCCTCAGCAACACCTCCCTGTACCTGCACCAGCCGGCCCTGGAGTGGTGTGTGGCCGTGTACTCCATCTGCTTCATCCTGGCAGCTGTGGTCCTCCTGCTGGACCTGGCTGAATGGAAATACATGCTGCCCAGGCCCTTCTCCATTTTCCAGCTAGTGCTCAGCCTGCTCTCTGTCCTCCTCTATATCAGTGCTCTGGTCCTCTGGCCACTCTACCAGTTCAGCGAGGAGTTCGGCGGGCAGCCCCAGAGGTCCAGTGATGAGGACTGCATGGAAGAGCTCACCTATGACATGTGCACCTGGGACCAGCGCCTGGCTGTGGCCGTCCTGACAGCCGTCAACCTGCTGGTTTACATGGCCGACCTGGGGTACTGGGCTCGCCAGGTCTCTGTAGGGACTGAGGACCAGCCCAGGGACTCACAGGAGGTATCCTCACCGAACTCTAACATCCTCTGATGCCCTCTTCCTGGCTCGCTCTCTCCCTCCTCACATCCTTCCCCATGCATCTCGCTCTCTTTTCTGTTCCCTTCCCTCCTGCTGCTCTGTCTCCTTCCTGGTTTCTTTGGTTGTTCAATTTCTGTCTTGTCTCTTTCTCTTGCTTCTCTCATTTTTCCTTCATTTTCTGCTTTTTGGCCCTATTCTGATCGTCCTTAGTTTTCTTGTCTCCTGTGTCCTGACCACCTCTCCCCATTTTCCTTCTTCTGATCCATCAGGACCTCAGACTCCTTCCTTCTCTGCCCACCACCTCCTAAGATGCTGACTCCACAGCACACAGCCCTCTGTGCAGCTGATCACACGCTGGGCCTCCGGAGGGGCCTCATTGCCAAAGCGTGTCTGTGCCCCCGGCAGTGCCTCACTGGTGTGGCTGGGGAGTTTAGGGGATGTGGGCAGATAGGAAGGCATTGGGCTTTTTTCTCCCAATGGAGCAACTGTATAGTGCACCTCCCCTTTAAGTTAAAAAAAACCTCTGAAGGTCAATAATCTCTAGTGGGTGAGATTCTTGCATGAGATACTCTGGGTTCCTGGGCCCCACTTGGTGCTCAGTCCTCCAAGAGATTGGCTCCAGAATTTTTGCAGGCTCACTAAACATCCATTGCTTAGAGGGCATCTTGGAGGAAGCCAGGGGTAAATGCCTTCCATCCCAACTACTCTCTGGGGAATCCAAAAAAAAAAAAAAAAGCTGGTGAGGAACCCCAGGGTCTTGAAGACACCTGTCTGCAGTGTTGGTGAGGGGCAGCGATGTGGTCCCCCTGACTCAGTGATCAAAACAGCAGATCCTGCCTCTACAGGGAGAACATGGACACTGCCAACCTCTCTGGGTGTTTTGTTTTGATTTTCCTTTTTTTCCTTCTGTTCTGGGGGCCAAAAATTACTGAGTGACTCTGTTCTTCAAGAGAAAGTTTCAAATTTTCTTGGGCGGGTGGTTTGTAGGGGGTGGGGGTTGCTGCTTCCATTGTCAAAGGAACTGTATTGTTGGGTGTGAGGGGACACATGCGTGTGTTTTTCTGTGTCAGTTGCTTTTTGATGTTGCTTCCTGCTTCTCTGGGACTCAGGCCTAAATTGAACTATATAAATGTGCACAATTTAAAAAGATTTTCTGGAGCTTCTTATTTCTATCAGCACTGCTATCAATCATAGAGAATGGTTTTTTCTATTCTCCCACGTCCATAATAACCTTTTCAACCTCAATATAAACATGAAAGAAAAGAAAGAAAACAAAACAAATTCCTCCACTCTACTTGCCGCAAATCTGCCTAGAGCTCAGAGGAGTCCCAATCAATTCCCACCCTCACCCAAACAGAGGTCTCTGGGAGCCCCTCCCACTGACTCTCCACCCAGGCCTGGACTAGAGCCTGGGGGTGTGGCCCAGCCTGTGACACTAGATGTTGGCCCCCACCCCAGTGCCCAGGATCCTGTCCCCTAGCTCTTAAAGGGGCCGTGACAGCATCTGGATGCCTCGCTATAAAGGTGTGTGCTGTGTGCATGCTCAGTGCACTGTGTACCTGTGTGTGTGCCCTTGTGCTCCCCTGCACTGAGATCAGCAGGCCTTTACAGTAACTGGTGGCTGTGAAGGTCCCACAAGTCTCCTGTTGTCAATTACAAAGCCTCAGAGCCCAGCATCCTGGCGTCACCAGGACCAGAGGGGCCAGGCAAACAGAGCTGCGGGGGAGGGGAGGGGAAGGACCCCCTCTGCTGCCCCTCACTCCTGAGTGGGATGAAGCGTGTGATCTTCACCCATTGGTAGGGAGGTGGAGGGGGAGGGCTCCCAGAAGGTCATCCTAATGAAGAATAATCTTAAGAGGGAATGAAATAAAATTCTCATTTTAAGGCAAGAGAAGAAAAATTTGCAAATAAAATGTTTCTCTGCCCATTTGGGCCTCTTCTTTCCTTGCTAGTGTGCATTGTGCATTAATCTGACCTCCTTAAGAGCAGAAATATCTGCTCCACCATAGACATCAATTTTTCTAGCCCAAGCCAGGGAACTTCTTAGAAGATAACACTGCTTACTTACTTACGACCTTACTGGGGTCACTAGATGTATTGCTTGTGTTCTGCCCATTTTACAAGATTCTTGTTTCTTGATTCAATGATGAAAAAAATAAGATAACTAGGCTACTTGAACCTGCCTGCAATGCAGGAGACCCTGGTTCGATGCCTATGGCGGGAAGATCCCTTGGAGAAGGGATAGGCTACCCACTCCTGTACTCTTGGGCTTCCCTGGTGGCTCAGTCAGTAAAGAATCTGCCTGCAATGCGGGAGACCTGGGTTCGATCTCTGGGTTGGGAAGATCCCCTGGAGGAGGGCATGGCAAACCACTCCAGTATTCTTGCCTGGAGAATCCCCATGGACAGAGGAGCCTCGAGAGCTGCAGTCCATGAGGTCTCAAAGAGTTGGACACAACTGAGCAACTAAGCATACATTAGCACTAGCTACTTGAAATGAAATATATAGTTCTTTAAGATCCATAATTGTAGTAGTGTGATTCTAGATATGAGAAGAAGCAACAAGTGGAAACCATCTCCTGGAACTGAGAGACTTGTAAGACTTGTAAGACAGGTGGTCCAGAGTCTTTTAGCTACTGTTGCCAGGACAGAGTGAGTAATAGCATGTGAGTGGCCTATCAGTGAAATCCCCATCTGACCTGGGAATGAGCATTCCTAGCACCCTGGGAGAAATTGGTGTAAAGTGTCTCCTAAACCTTGGCTGAAATTAAGACAGAAATAAAGGGAATTGTGTAATAAAGAATGTTACCCACTACCCAGTTCTACAAGAATCAAGCCAGGACTTCCTTGGTGGTCCAGTGCCTAAGAGTCTGCACTCCCAATGCAGGGGTCCTGGGTTTGATCCCTGGTTGGGCAACTAGATCCCACATACTGCAATTAGGACCCAGCCTAGCCACATACATAAATAAAATATATGCTTTTGAAAAAGAGAAACAAGTCATTAGCCACTGCAGTCGCTGATCTACAATCCACCCTGGAAGGAATTCAGAGTGAAAATCAGGATAAAGTACTTCTCTGGGACAAGTGTGAGAACCAGACCTCAGATAGTTAGATATTTTCAGAAGAATTTTTTTATGAGCCCAGTTTTTTTGCATCTTCCCATATTCAGAAAAGCACTAAAGCCATTACCCAAGATATCTGGTCCTCATGAAGAGAGGTAACCTATACCAAGCTGTGTGTCCCCAAATCACATACATCCTGCCCTCCTTCTTACTTCTCCAGGACAGGTCTCAGAGCTTCCTGAGAGACTGTCTCCCCAGTTACACTTCTCAGATTGGCTCCAATAAAACTTCTATTTCTTTCTTAAGTTGACTTGATTAATTTTTCATTGACAAACACATTGATACACCCAAGTTTTTGTGCAGGAGTATCATATTCTTATATTTCCTGAATCAAATGGAACACAGCCCTGGGACCTCACTTCCCAGGAGAATGGAAATGCCTCTCTGCTTTAGTAAAAGAATTGCCCAGGGTGGGCCCACCTGAGGGGCTCACTGTCCAAGCCTGTGGTTCATGAGGGTGGCTGCTCCATCCCTCCTGTTGGGGGGTTAAGTGTCATTTGTCACAATTCCAAGACTGGTCCTATCCCCTCACTGTGGAGCTCAAAAGAGAGTGTAAAGGTCCTCTGCTTAGTCCAACCCTCTCATCATAGAGGAGGAGCAGCTGGACCCCAGGGAGGGGCAGGACGTGTCCAGAGTGACCCTGTGTGTGGCAGAGTCAGAGTCAGGACCAGGTGTCCTGTCCCCAAGCCGGCTGTCTGTCCACAGCCCCACGCTGCTTGTGACAAGTGTAGCCGCAGCATCCTCCAGGCTGGGATTCTGCCCCGTCCACCCTCATTCTGCATAAACCTGCCCCGTCCCCCCGAGAAGGGCACTCACTGCTGCTGAGTCAGTTTCCTCATCTGCTAGATGGGAGAGGGGTGCCAGGACCCTGGTCCTTCCCAACGCCGCCTTTCCCTGATCTTTTCTGCTGGGAGTATAAAGGGTCTGATCCGAAATAGTAGAAGAGGAAATGGAAACCCAGAGTGAGAAAGAGGTAGACCGGGGTCCACAGCTGGGTCCACAGTCACATGTGGTCCTGCCTCCAGTCAAGTGGCCCCAGAGCCCTGGTCTGGTCTCCCTGGAGATGAACCATGAGTTGCATGGAGAGCAGAGCCCAAGAGATCTGGTTTCTGGTTTCAGTTCTGCCACAGGATAACTCATGAGCATGGATGAGTCTCATCACTGACCTGAGCTCGTTTCCCATTTATAAAATAGGAAAATTAGGCTAAAATCATGGTTTTTAAGCTATGTCCTCTGGAGACCTTGGTTTCTAGTGAGATGGTGGGGTTGCAAGTAGGGTGTTGGCCCACCCCGCATTTTCTCGAACCAGAGCAATCTGGCTTGAATCAAACTCCCGCTCAAGATCGCATTTGAAAATAAGACTGGAAAGATTGGAGGTGATTCATATGCTCATCTTTAGGGTGGTGGTTAATAAACTATGGTGTAGACAGAAGAAGGAATACTAAACAGCTGGGAAAAATGCGGATGCTCTCAAATAATGATAAGGAAATATCTCCAGTGTATACAGAGTAAAAACAGAAAGATATATAGTATGCTATTTTAAAATGTATAATAGGGAGAGAAATGCAAATAAAAATGAAGATATCTATATGATTGGTTTGCTTCAAGAAACACAGAAAGGACCCCCATGAGTTCAGTGGAAAAGATGACTGGTCTTAATCAGGAAGAGGAACGGAAGAGAGAGTAGATGGAGCCACAGTTAGAAGTGAGGTTTCTCAATATATGGCTTTTAAAAGAATATTTTTATTTTGAACCATGTAAATATATTATTTTTTCAAGAAAATAAAATTTAAGTTTGAAAACTATACCAACTGGAGAAGAAGGGTCAGGGGAGGGATAGTTGGCAGATGGTTTCCATGTTCCCTTCAACTCTGATGGACAGTCTGGGGGAGGAGCTGAGAGATGCCCACACAAGCCTGTCTCCAAAGGCAGAGGGAAGGGAGGTGCCTTGGGTCCAGAGGTCTGGGGAGAGGGAGCTGTGGCCCCCAAGCCCACCTGCTATGACCAGGACTCCCCCAGCCCTTTAGCACACATAGTTGATGGAGAAGCCCCATGGCGCCCAAGTCTCAGGCCCTACCCTTGCTCCCTGCCTGGCCTGGGCTCTCTGTCTCCTGAGGCAGTGGCCAGAGGCTCCCTCCTCAGCCGGCCAGCCAGAGCCTCCTCCAGGCATCGTGACTCCAGCTGACGCCCCCACTCCCCAAGACTGGCCTGAGCCACATCCAGATCAGAGCCCGGAGCACAGATGTTCCCGTTCTCTGGCTCTGGAGCAGCTTCTTGGAATAATCATGGAGATAGCCTTCCCTAATTTACCTGTGAGTGAAGAGAAGAGGATTTCTTCTCTCCTGGGGCATCAGGCACCTGGTTATTTGCCCTGGGAACCAGTCAAGGATGCCAATCCTGGCCCTTGTCTCTGTGTTTGTCTCCTGTCTCAAGATGGCTGTAGGGAGGCAGATGAGCTGAGGAGAAGGCAGTGTCTAAGGTCTCCACGCTCTCTCTGGCATTTTCTGGCTGGCTCGTCAACAGGAAGTGGTCTGGCTGAGATGAGGGCACTGCTGCAGGACCTCTGCTTGGGGCATTGCAGTTAGATCAGGACAAACAGGAGCCCGGAGATTATTTCTGGACCCAAGAGAAGAAGGAAGGGGCTCAGCCTTTCCTGAGGTTCTAGTACATGCTGAGTTTTGCAGGAAGCCAGACTTGAATTCCAGGCTCTGACGAGGAGTAACTGTGTAACCTTGAGCAAAAGATATAATGTAGTTTTTGGGCCTCAGTTCAACATCTATAAAATGGGAATGACAATAAATATATCTCTGAAGATGAAACAGAAATAAGTCACCTAGTCAGAGTGTTGTTGCCGCACAAATGGCTACTCCATTCCTCTTGGGTCTCAGGTACAATGCCAAATCCAGGGCGAGTTTGAGATCTTGAACCAAGTATCCAGGCTCAAATCCCAGCTCTGCCACGTCCTATCTGTGTGATCTTGGCCAGTTGACCTTTCTGTGCCTGTGAAAATGGGGACACAGAGTGCATAGTTCAGGGGCTGCAGGGAGGAACAAATGAATCCACAGCAGAGCTCGACCTGCAGTGAGCGCAACACGTGTGACCTCTTGTAACTGTTGTGTCCACCACAGCCTCGCTGCAGCCCAAGTCCTCAGGGCCCCTTTCTCAGCCGACAGAACCTGTGAGCTGTAATCTGAGGTCTCTTTTGGAGCCAGGCTAGGCTGGTGAGATTCTTTTCTGAATCTGCTTCTGACCAGAGGTTGGGAGGTGATGACGGGAGCTCCGTTCAAGCCCATCTCCTCACCCCCAGTCCAACCAGCATCTGTTTCCATAAATCCCTCCAGTGCTTTGTCTGGAAGAAGAGTGAGCTTCCTCAGGCAACAAAGTTCTCAGAAACCATCCATTTGGGCAGCTCATGGAGTGGGGCTCCCTCTGGGCATCCTCCCCTCCCTACATTGACCCTGACAAACCTTAGGACAAATGACGCCCTCTCAGCACTACAGCCAAGGGAAGGCACTCCCCTGGTCCCAGCTGCAGCCTGCTTGCCCCTCGGGCTCCCAGCTGCCCACCGCTGCCCGCAGCACGCCATCCCTCAGGCCAGCAGGTGACTGCAGTGGTCCACGTCCCTGCTGAGCCAGGGCCAGCTGCCCATCAGCCCAGACACTGCCCCCAGGAACGCTCTCGTTGCTAGGCTGGGGCCACTCCTTATGCTAATCCCTAAGAAGAAAGAGCTTGTGTTTCTTTCTGGTGCTTCAGGCGGAAGGAGGGATTCCAGAATATTCTGTTCCCAGACCCTGCAGAGGCTGGCAGAGACCCAGATCCCTCCATCATCTCAACCTCTGTCCTCCACCACAGGACCCTGGCATGCCTGCTTTCTCCTCTTCCCGCTCCACAAATTTGTTTTAAGCTTTGTTCTTGGTGTCAAGAAGTTGCTCCTTATAGGCATGTATGGAAACAGGGTTCTGCATCATCAAGCAAATAGGGGGACAGAGTCCCCAGTCCATTTGTAGGAAGCTGTTATTTTTTTTGCTGAAACAGGCCTGATATGTTATGTGTATATTATTATGACCTATTGTAAAATAGAATGCAAAACTCTACATTCAGCTTCAAGTAAACTCTGAGGCTTCAAACATAAACACTACAATATAGATGCACCAGGTAGAGCATTTCCCTCTTTCACTCATGACTATATTCCCAGCACTGAACTGGGCTGACACAGCAGTATTTGTTGAATGAATATGACTTTATAATATAGGCTTATGAATATTACCTGACAGCCTCATGATCCAGGTTGAACCTCCTGACCAGGTTACATTCTGTCTTTAGTGGAAATGTTACAGAATCACTAGATTTTGTGTTATCTCATTTAATCTCCTAACAACATCATGGTCATGTATAATGGACATCTCCATGAAGGAGAATCACTGAGAGTGTGAACTCCCCCCTATGTTAGAGGATGTCCCCGCCATGTGAGTTTTGGGGAAACACTGGGCCTGAACCTCAATAAGAAAGATAAAAGGGCAGGTAAATAACCTGATACACCTGGGCTTGGACACACACCTAAGGAGCAGGTGACAGAGACAGGTCAGATCATTTCCTTCTGCGGGGCCTGCAGTAGCGTCCCGTGTGTGCTTCCAATGACCATGGCGCCTGGACCAGCTGCCCTTGGCTGTGCCCTGGCTGCCTAGCTCCTGCCTTCCTGGTCTGAGCCTATTTCTGAGCCTGGTCCCACCCTAGTAATTCTCTAAACTACCCAGCAGCTCTCTAGTACAGTTGTTCTCTGCTGAAGTTGCCAGAGATGTTCTCTGCAGGTCTAATCAAGAGCCCATCATACCTAAAAGCAGGTGCTAATTATTTCTATTTTCTGGATGATGAAACTGAGCTTAGAATAGCATTGACTGAGCACAGCACTGCCATGTTCCAGGCTGAGCTCTGGTCTCAGTTCAGGGTTGGGGGATGTGTAGACATGTCAGTGGAAAGGCCCTGAGATGACCAAGAGGAACTGGGAGAAGTTCTCAGTGGCTGGAGGGAGGGAGGCAAAGAGGCAAGAGAGGTAGAAAGAGGTGTGAGCTTGCAGGGCTTTGGAGGTGATATTTTGGAATGTGCGTTTGACCTGAGGGAGCAAAGAGAAGCCTGAAAACTTCTCTTAGTTAAGTTCACTCCAAAGCAGACATTGAGGTAAAGAATGGAAACAGTCATTAGCAGGAAGCTTATGGCAGGAGAGCAAGTGAGGGGATGGATGGATCTGGACCAGGTGGTGACTCGAGATGAAGAAGAGAGAGGATGGATTCACACATATTTTGTGAAGGCATCTGTGAAGGTGCTGCCATTGACTGAATGAGAAAGATGAGAAAGGATCAGTGTGTTTTGGGGGTGGGAGGTTCAAAAGGTGGGATTGGACATGTTGAGTGTGAGGTGCCATGCATGATTCAGAGGGAGAACTCGGGAGGTAATTGAGCACTCAGGAGGTAACTCTACTCTAGCACTCAGCAGAGATTAGCTCTGGAGGCAGGAATTGCGACGTTGTCATCATTCAGCCTATTTACTTCATTCAGCATCTTCTTAAATGTCACATCCATGGAGCAGTCTTATCTACTCCCCACATTCCAATAACTGCCTCTTCACCTGTTTTCCCCTTGTCATTATATTTATTACCAGATAACATGCTATTATATATTGGTTTGCATATTATCCATCTAGATAAGTAGGATTCGTGAGGGAAGAAACTATTGGTTCCATTCTCTGCTCTCAGTCCAGTGCCTAGAACACTTAAAGCCATCTGACTGGATAAGGACTAGAAGGTGCACAGAGAAGAGGTGGTCGAGGCTGGAGCCCTGAGGACCTGAGACCCTCAGACAATGGGACAGGAGGAGGAGGAGGGAGAAAAGGACGGATGGGAGGCTGAGGAGCAGGGGGACCATCACTCCAGAGAATGGTTCCTGGTGAATTGCGGGCAGACAGCCATTTCTTAATAAACTTCCTCCCTCTAGAAGCACAGGAGCCGGGCCTCAGGTGCAGGTGGAGGAACAGCACGTGTATCTGGAGGGGCCTCAAGGAAACAAGGAGGCAGGAGCCCAGGCTGCATCCCTGATGCTCTGGCTGGTTCCCCCTTTCTTAGCCTCCCTTCCCAGAGCACACTCAGTGGGTGGTGCCCAGAGGGAGGGGCAGGGCGCTGGGAGCACCTGGGACGGAGCCTGAGATGTTAAGAGAGCAGAAGGGAGAGGTGAGGTTACAGCTGTCCCTGGGGCATCAAGTGTCAGTAATCATGGCCCCTCCCCTCATCAAGACCAGTTGAATGTTTGCTCTCAAATATTTCATAAATCTGCCCTTGCCCTCCACCCCTGAAGTGTCTTTGCTCAAGGCCCATCATCCCATATGTGGACTGTACAATCAGCCTCCAAACTGGCCGCCCAGCTTCTTGGCCAGCCTCATTCCCATTTTCCTCCTACAGCCAGAGTGTCAGTTCCAGAGTGGGCCTCTGATGGATCAGCCCCTCCTTAGAGAATGTCAGCGAGGCCTCATCACTTACAGCTAAGATCCTACTTGTATCTCTGGTGTCCAGGTCCATCTACACTGGGCCCTGTCTGTTGCTCCTGCAACCCCTCCCTTCCTCCCCCCTCACCTGTTGCGCTCACGTGAGACCCAGGAACTGCCCACATCAGATTACTTCCCAGAAGTGTCACTCTGGAAGCAATCAGAGATGGAGTGGTTGGAATCAAGGAAGACCTCCTGGAGGTGGTGATTAAAAGTCAAGTCTTAAAGGACATATAAAAAGGTTAACAAAGCAAATAAGTGAGGAAGAGTTTTGGGTTATATGATTTGCTTGAGGATCTCATGAAGTTTCAATGGCAGAGTGGATGTGACTGCTGCTTGTGTGTGGGAGGAGGGAGAAGAGAGAATTGACCCTGGCCAACTGGAGGCTGGTCTATATGCCCACTTGGGTCAGGAATAAGGTTTGGGGTGGCAGAAAGTAACGAGTTGGAGCTGAGACACTTCCCTAAAGCCATGACCACATTGTTCACAACCTCAGAGGTAGAGTAGACAAGGAAAACCATGCCCTTCAGCAAGAGGAAAGGTCAAGGCTAATACCCACCTTGACAGGAGTTTTGGATTTTTTTTTAAGTCTCCACAAGAGAAGCAAAATCTAAGTCTTCATTTCCGTTGAAATGGGCCCAAATGTACATGACCTCTGAGGGCAAACAATGCCAACCTGGAAATTAACACAATTAGCACCCAACAGGTGTTTGGCCTGGAGGGTCCTGAGCAGAAGCAAATGTAGTTATTCTGGGTGAAGCTTCCAACAAAGGTGTCAGGACCCTCCCAGAAAAGCGAGTCCTGTAAAAGGCGGGGGTGGGGGGTGGGTCACAGTTTAATGACAAAGTACGTGAGGGATCAACCTGCTGTGAGTCCCAGGAACTCCAGTGAATCCACACCAACATGAAATACTCAGCAAACCGGTACACTTTGATAAACAAATACACTAATGATAAACACATGAGAAAAAGACACCGTGGAAAAAAAGACAAGAAGATAGGAGAGAGAAATGTAGTGGGTTGAAGAGGGTCCTCCTGAAGCTCATGTCTACTCAGAACCTCAGAACGTGGCCTTATATAGAAGCATGGTGATGCAAACAACTTAACTAAAGATTTGGGGATGGAAATCATCCTGGATGGAGGGTGGGACCACAGTCCAGTGACTGGTGTCTTTACGAGAGAAAGGACGCAGAGATTTACCCACACAGAGTTGAGAGAAGATGAGCTCATGAAGACAGAGGTGGAGTTAAGCGGGGGCTGCAAGATAAGGGGTCTCCAGAAGCTAAAGGAGGCAAGGATGGACCCTCTTGGAGTATCACAGGCAGCACAGCCCTGCTGAAACCTTGATTTCAGACTTCTGACCTCCAGAACTATGAGAGAATAAATCTCTCTTGTATTAAACCACCAAGCTCATGGTAACCTTATGCAACAGCCCTAAGAAATAAAAATAAATAAAGAATTGGAAAATATAGTCTCTCATATTTTTATAAATTACCAGAAAAGTTAGCTGACCTACTCTAGAGCATGGTAGTCACTTGGATCCCAGTTCCCCTTGTTATTTCCTGTGTCCACCAGTGTCTGAGACTCACAGGGGAGGGTCCACTGATCTGGAGAAGGGGAGTCAGTTCAAATGCCCACAGGAGCCAGGAGGGAAGGAAATAAGTAAAGGGAATGGAGAGGACTAGGGCCTCTGGAGAAGACTAGGGCCCTTGGAGAGGACCAGTTGCACCTTTCGGGGGTGGTGGAAAAGAAGGAGGCCCTGTGCATAACACACTCTCAAGTGTATAAAATAGAAAAACAATACGGATATGCTCTACAAACATGTGCATTTATGTACACACATGTCTACGTATTTCAGAACATGTGAAATGTGTTGAAGATTGTACATGAGGTTGAGGACACAGATGCTCCCTGGATGGAGGGGTGGACGTTCCTGTGAGCAGGCAGGAAGCCTGGTCATACCCAAGAGAAGAAATCAGGACATGTGAGGTGATCATAGACTTGCTTTATGTCAATTACACAGGAGAATAAGAGAAATATAGAAAACTACATGAAGATATGAATGGAAAACAATATAGAGAGCATAGCCACATCAGCTCCAGCTCCCCCAGCCCCTCAAATAGACTTGCTTTATGTCAATTACACAGGAGAATAAGAGAAATATAGAAAACTACATGAAGATATGAATGGAAAACAACATAGAGAGCATAGCCACATCAGCTCCAGCTCCCTCATCCCCTCAAGGACACACAGTCCGGTGACACCAGACCTCCTGAGGCTTCCAAAGGAGCTGGGAGTCTGAATTTTTCATGCAAAATTAAAACATTGCCGCTTCCAAACACTTAGGGAAAGAAATAGTGATTCTATATCATTTCTTCATAAAAATACTGTGATGGAAAACTGAACACATCAAGAGTCCACCTGCAGTGCAAACTGGTTTGCAGCCCCTGATCTGCAGCAAATCAAGCTGCATGTGCTGATGTCCAGAGGGGGCCAGGGCCTTCTGGGTCCTCTGTGAGGGGGGCGGGGAGGGGAACAGGTAGGGGGCATGGATTGAGAGTGCCCTGTCAGAGACCCTCTGAGGAGCCCTTCACGTGCTTTTATTCATTTAATTGATACATAGTAGGTTATAAGCCCAGTGCACAGATGGGGAACCTGAGGCTCTGATGAGTAAATGGACAGGATCATCCAGTTATGAGATGTCTTATCCTTGTCACTCTGGTGTCCATCTTCCCTCTTCCTTCTCTGTCCTTCTGGCATCGCCTCCTTCTTTCCTCTGTCCCGGCCATGACCTTCCCAGCTCACTGTCTTCCAGTCCACACGCCTGGCTGCTGGGCAGGCAGGGCTTAGCCACATCCAGGCTGTGATCTCTCTGGGGCACCATGTCCAGGCTCACAGATTAGAGTGGAGGAGGGGCTGTAGGGAGACTCAGGCAAACCTCTTGCTTTCCAGGTGGGGGAACTGAGGCCCAGAGAGGGCACAGGCCTGACCCAGGGTCACACAGGGGGAACCTCATCCTCTCCTTCCCCAAGCCCTCCCTCTGTGCCATTAAATGGATCCAAAGAGATGGGAATACCAAACCACCTGACCTGCCTCTTGAGAAACCTATATGCAGGTCAGGAAGCAGCAGTTAGAACTGGACATGGAACAAAGGACTGGTTCCAAATAGGAAAAGGAGTACGTCAAGGCTGTATATTGTCACCCTGCTTATTTAACTTATATGCAGAGTACATCATGAGAAATGCTGGGCTGGAAGAAGCACAAGCTGGAATCAAGATTGCTGGGAGAAATATCAATAACCTCAGATATGCAGATGACACCACCCTTATGGCAGAAAGTGAAGAGGAACTCAAAAGCCTCTTGATGAAAGTGAAAGTGGAGAGTGAAAAAGTTGGCTTAAAGTTCAACATTCAGAAAACGAAGATCATGGCATCTGGTCCCATCACTTCATGGCAAATAGATGGGGAAATAGTGGAAACAGTGTCAGACTTTATTTTTTTGGGCTCCAAAATCACTGCAGATGGTGATTGCAGCCATGAAATTAAAAGACGCTTACTCCTTGGAAGGAAACTTATGACCAACCTAGACAGCATATTCAAAAGCAGAGACATTACTTTGCCAACAAAGGTCCGTCTAGTCAATGCTATGGTTTTTCCAGTGGTCATGTATGGATGTGAGAGTTGGACTGTGAAGAAAGCTGAGTGCCAAAGAATTGATGCTTTTGAACTGTGGTGTTGGAGAAGACTCTTGAGAGTCCCTTGGACTGCAAGGAGATCCAACCAGTCCATTCTAAAGGAGATCAGTCCTGGGTGTTCTTTGGAAGGACTGATGCTAAAGCTGAAACTCCAATACTTTGGCCACATCATGCGACGAGTTGACTCATTGGAAAAGACTGTGATGCTGGGAGGGATAGGGGGCAGGAGGAGAAGGGGACGACAGAGGATGAGATGGCTGGATGGCATCACCGACTCGATGGACGTGAGTTTGAGTGAACTCAGGGAGTTGGTGATGGACAGGGAGGCCTGGTGTGCTGCGATTCATGGGGTTGCAAAGAGTCGGACATGACTGAGCGAGTGAACTTAACTTAAAGTTGTCTTTTAGCCTTAGATGTAAATTGCAGGGTCATTTTGTTGAGGTAAGTTGGGAACAGCTTCAGGGACAGATACCCCCATCAGCCCTCATGCCAGTGCCCCTCCCCACCCCTGGCAGTGCCCACTGGGAGGCCCACAGGCTCCAGCGCTGCCCTGCAATTGGGGCTCAGGGAGCTTTGTGAGTCCAGGGAGGTTCTCAGGTTTGCTCTGTGTTTCTCTTTCCAGCCTCAGCCTGTCCCAGGGTTTATTATCAGCAAAGGTGACAAGGCCCCTGATGGTAGGAAGCTGGCTGGGGCTCAGGGTGCTGGCCCTTCCACCCTGGGGTCCTCTCAGCAAATAGTCTCTTGGAAACAGGGCAGCAGTCCCTGAGGAGGGGGCGGGCTGGGAGGGGCCTCACTCCCCCCACACACTGGACCCTGGAGGAGCCCCTGTGTGAGCAGGACTGCAGCCCTGGCTGGCGGGACTGTCTTGGGCAGGTGACCTGGGCAATTCCATAGTCTCCATGGTCCCTGCCACTCTGGCCATGTGTCCCTGTCACAGCCCTGAAACCCCTTTAGGCCCCTGTTCTCCTGTCTCAGTTCCAGTCCAGGCCCCTCCTCCATGGGAAGCTTACCTCCATGCCTGCATCCCTTCTGGGTCAGAAGACCCCTACTGGGCTGCCTCAGGGCCCCCGGGACCCTGGAATCCACACCCGAACCGCCCCCCCCAAGTCATCCTCAGTCTGTCACCAAGCCCCCACTCCAGTCCTGGTTGCCTTCTCAGGGCTGTCCCCTCCTAGGGGTCCAGCAGGTGCCTCCTCTTTTAGCTCCTGCCCTTAAAAGGGGGCCAGTCATCCGTCCATCCCCACCCCCTCCCTGGGATGCCCTGAAAGACTTCACATCAGATTCAGACACAGCATCCTTGTTCATTTCCAATCCCTTCTTCCCTGCTTGGAAGCTGCTAACCAGTCTCCCAGGCCAGGAAAATCCTCACTCAGGTAGGACTACGTCTAGATATTTCCAGACTCTCATCTGGATGGCAATTTCGGAGCTTATAAGCTAAACATTATGTTAATTTATTCTGTGGTTCCTCCGGGACACTCCACCTTGGAGTCATGCTGGGTTGGAGTCTCCCTGCCCCAGTGAGGATGAATCACATAGGAAGGCAAAATGCGGGTGAGGGCATTCAGAACAGTTCCTGTTTTCCATGTCATCTTGTCCCCAAGGCCTTGCTCTCACCCCATGGCTCCTCCCGGTTAATCTCTGAAGCTGCCCTCCTCCAGGTGGAGCCACATGTGTCCTCTCAGATGGCAGCTCCTTCCAGTGATGGCTCCTGGGAGGACAGGCCAGGACACATGTCTCCAGGTTGCTGTGGAAGGAGGCCATGGCCCTGAAGGTATGTCCTGGGTCTCAGATCCCCAAGCTTTGCTCCTGGGCTCCCACTCTGGCTGACCTGCTGAACTGTAGAGCAAAGCGCTCAAACCTACAGCTTTGGCATTTTCATCTGGATTTCCCACTCCTATCTATGGGGCAACCTCAGGGAAATGCTTAACCACCCAGCCTCAGTTTTCTCATCTGTAAAATGTGGTTAGCAGTACAATCCAATATCCCATTTCTGAAACCTTTGGGTCTGCTCCAGAATTCCGAATTTTTCAGCTTTAGAATTCAGAATTTTTCAGCTCCAGGTAGGTGACATGGTGCATCTACTCTGTGAGATATCACACTCACCTGGGTCTGAAAGTACCTTCTAAGCAGATACAGGAGTGTTTCTGCAACTGAACTTTTGAACATAAATTGTCTCATGTTTGTTCAGGTCAAAACTTGTTACCAAATGAGTTTTTTCAAAATTCTTTTTTCAGTTTTTATAGCCTTGAAAGGTTGGGATTGCAGATAAGGACCAGCCTAACTTCTGTCTCCATAAATAAAGGTACACAGCTCAGAGAAAATATTCATGGTTTGAGGCCAGACCAAACATGGCTATAAGGTTTGGGATACGACGAGTCTCCTGACAAGGCCAAGGCTGATGGTGGGAGAAACTCTGCAGCGGCTGTGCTGTCACCCGAGTGTCTGAGCCACTGGTTCCAACTCCGCAGATCCTGAGCCTCAGCCCTCACAGGGCCCTGAGCCTTTTCCAGGCGTCTTGACTCCAGAGCTGGATCTTTTTCTGGTGGGTGTCAGCAAAGACCACTGCCGTATCGATGACCTAGGCCTGCACAACCATCAGGACCTCCACAGGATCGTCCTCAGGCCTGGGCTCTGACCATCATCATGGGCTACTTTCTCCGCCTGCTGCAGCTGCTCTCCACCTGCATGGCCTTCTCCCTGGTGGCTGGTGTGAGCACTTTGCAGGTGGC
Organism: Bubalus bubalis; assembly: GCF_019923935.1. Classification (NCBI taxonomy): domain Eukaryota; kingdom Metazoa; phylum Chordata; class Mammalia; order Artiodactyla; family Bovidae; genus Bubalus; species Bubalus bubalis. The sequence goes on from NC_059176.1 coordinate 50,704,630, forward strand.
TGCAGGTAACTGGTCCATATTTGTCTGGTGCTTCTGCTTCATCGTGACCCTCATCATCCTCATAGTCGAGTTGTGTGGGCTTCAGTCTCGCCTCCCCTCTCCTGGGATGGCTTTCTCATCACCAGCGCCTCCTGTGCCACCTTCTTATGTCTCTCAGGCTCCATCGTCTTTGCCACCGCCTGCATCCAGTTGCTGCCTCACAGCCCCTTCGGTGACCACGCCATTGCGGTCACTGCCTTTTCCAGCCTTGCATCTGTGGCTTATGCCACTGAAGTGGTCTGGACCTGCGCCCAGTCTGGAGAGTTCTCCTGCTCTGTGCTCACCTTGCCAGGCCTGCTTCACAGGCTGGAGATCTTCGTGGCCTGTGTCATCTTCGCCTTCATCAGCAGCCCCCACCTGTACGTGCACCAGCCGGCCCTGGAGTGGTGCGTGGCCGTGTATTCCATCTGCTTCCTCCTGTCAGCCGTGACCCTCCTGCTGAACTGGTACAACTGGGACAACAGGCTGCCTGTCCCCATCCCCCTTGTGCATTTGGGGCTGAACCTGCTCTCCGCCCTCCTCTATGCCTCTGCTGTGGTCCTCTGGCCGCTCTACCAGTTCAATGGGGAGTTCGGCGGGCAGCCCCAGAGGTCCAGCGACGTGAGCTGCCGTGATAAACTCAGCTCCTACATGTGCACCTGGGACCAGCGACTGGCTGTGGCCGTCCTGACTGCCGTCAATCTGCTGATTTACGTGGTGGACCTGGTGGACTTGGCCCGCCGCTTTTTTTATCAGCTTCTGAGGCTCTGCACCAGGCCCCCCGGTTCCCTCTTATTGTCAGTGGAGGCATCTTCACCAAGCTCAGTCGTCCTCTGATGTCCTCTTCCTGGCTCCCTCTCTCCCTTCTCACATCCTTTCCCATTCATCTTGCTCTTTCCTGTTCCCTTCCCTCCTTCTTCTCTGTCTCCCTTCTGTCTCCTGTGCTTGCCCATAATTCTGTTTTGCCTCTCTCTTGTGTTGTTCCATCTTTTCTACATTTTCTGCTTTTTGGCCCTTTTCTGTTCTTCCTTGGCTTTCTCGTCTCCTGTGTCCTGACCACCTCTCCCCACTTTCCTTCTTCTGATCCATCAGGACCTGAGACTCCTTCCCCCTCTGCCCTCTCACCTCCTAAGGTGCTGACTCCACAGCACACAGCCTTCTGTGCAGCTGTGCACACCCTGGGCCTCTGGAGGCTCTGGTTGTCTGTCACCCTGGCTATGTCTTAGTTGGTACAGATGTGTGGAGTGGGGTGAGTGCAGGTAGCTAGGGATTGGACCCCATTTTTCCCAGTGGAGGGGGTTGTAGAGTATTATTGTTGTTTAGTCTCTCAGTTGTGTCCGACTCTTTGTGACCTCCATGGACTGCAGCACACCATGCTTCCCTGTCCTTCACCATCTCCCGGAGCTTGCTCAAATGCATGTCCGTTAAGTCAGTGATGCCATCTAACAATCTCATCCTCTGTCACCCCCTTCTTCTCCTGCCTTCAATCTTCCCCATCATCAGGGTCTATTCTAATGAGTCGGCTTGTTTTTAAGTTAAAACAGAATCTCTGGAGGTCAATAATTCCCAGTGGGTGGGAGTCTTGAAGCAGAGACCTTGGGTCTCTGGGCCCCATCTGGTGCTCAGCCCCACCTGAGATTGGCTCCAGAATTTCTGCAGGTTCACTAAACACCCACTGCCTAGAGGGCTTCTTAGAAGAAGTTGTGATGATTTCCATCCCAATAACTTTCTGGACATCGAAGTAGGAGCTGGCAGAGAACCCCAGGGTCTTGAAGACACCTGTCTGTAGTGTTGGTGAGGGGCAGCGATGTGGCCCTCCTGCCTCAGTGATCAAAACTGCAGGTCCTGCCTCTGCAGGGAGAAGAGCATGGCCACTGCAGCCTTATGTGATGTTAGACTCAGATTATTTTTTTCTTTCTTTTTCTATCTTCTGATCAGGAAGCCAAAAATTATTGGGTGACTTGTTCTTAAAGAGAATGTTTCTTTTCAGAATTTTTTGGCAGGTGGTTTGGGGGTGGGGGTGGGGGTGGTTGATGCTGCTTCCATTGCCAAAGGAATTGCATTGCTTGAGTGTGAGGTGACACGTGTGTGTGTTTCTGTGTACCTGTTGCTTTCTGCTGCTGCTTCCTGAGTTTCTGGAATCAGGTAAAATAAATATATAATTAAAACATTTTTTCTAGATCGTTTTGTTTCCATCAGCTTGCTTCCATCATCCTGCTGTCAATCATCGGGAAAAGCCTTGTACTTTTTCTCACACACATAATGTTCTTTTTAATCCCAGTATAAAGATAAAGAGCGTCATCCATGGCTCAGCAGTAAAGAATCCATGGGCAATGCAGGAGACAATGCAAGAGATGCCAGTTTGGTCCTTGGGTAAGGTAGATCCCCTGGAGAGGGCATGGCCACCCAGTCCAGTACACTTGCCTGGAGAATCCCATGGACAGAGGAACCAGGTGGGCTACAGTCCATGGGGTCACTAAGAGTTGGACATGACCGAAGCCACTTAGCATGCGTATAAAGATGAAAGGGAAAAAAGCAAAGAAACAAAAATCCAAAACAAAATCCACATATTCTAATACCCCAAATTGACCTAGAACTCAAAAGAGCCCTAGTCAGTTTTCACCCTCACCCAAATCTATGTTTTTGAGAATCACTCCCACTGACTCTCCACCTCCATCTGGACCAGAGCCTGGGGATGTGGCCCAGCCTGTGAGGCAAGAGGTTGGGCCCACCCCAATGTCCACATCCTGCCCGCTACCTCTTAAAGGGGCTATGACAGCACCTCAAGGCCTCTCTTTAAAGATGTGTACTGGTGTGAATGTTCAGTGCACCTGTGTGTGTACACGTGTGCGTGCTCATGTCAGTCAGTCAGTTCAGTCGGTCAGTCGTGTCCAACTCTCTGCGACCCCATGAATCACAGCATGCCAGGCCTCCCTGTCCATCATCAACTCCCGGAGTTTACCAAACTCATTTCCATTGAGTCGATGATGCCATCTAACCATCTCATCCCCTGTCGTCCCCTTCTCTTCCTGCCTTCAATCTTTCCCAGCATCAGGGTCTTTTCAAATGAGTCAGCTCTTCGCATCACCTGGCCAAAATATTGGGGTTTCAGCTTCTACATCAGCCCTTCCAATGAACACCCAGGACTCATTTCCTTTAGGATGGACTGGTTAGATCTCCTTACACTTCAAGGGACTCTCAAGAGTCTTCTCCAATATCACAGTTCAAAAGCATCAATTCTTCGGTGCTCAGCTTTCTTTATAGTCCAACTCACATCCATACATGACCACTGGAAAAACCATAGCCTTGACTAGACGGACCTTTGTTGACAAAGTAATGTCTCTGCTTTTTAATATGAGGTCTAGGTTGGTCATAACTTTCCTTCCAAGGAGCAAGCATCTTTAATATCATGGCTCCAATCACCATCTGCAGTGATTTTGGAGCTCCAAAAAATAAAGTCAGCCACTCTTTCCACTATTTTCCCATCTATTTGCCATGAAGTGGTGGGACCAGATGCCATGATCTTAGTTTTCTGAATGTTGAGCTTTAAGCCAACTTTTTCACGCTCTCTTTCATTTTTATCAAGAGGCTCTTTAGTTCTTCTTCACTTTCTGCCATAAGGGTAGTGTCATCTGCATATCTAAGGTTATTGGTATTTCTCTTGGCAATTTTGATTTCAGCTTGCTTCCTCCAGCCCAGTGTTTCTCATGACGTACTCTGCATAAAAGTTCATGTGCCGCCCTGCAATGACACCAACAGCCCTATATAGTAACTGGTGATGAGAAATGCACCACAAGCCTTCTTCTCCTGTTCGCAGCCACAAAGCCTCAACCCCAGCATCCTAGCGTCACCAGGGCCAGAGGGGCCAGACAAGCAGAGCTTCGGGGGAGGGGAGGGGAGGGACCCCACTGCTGCTCCTCACTCCTGTACTGTGGTGAAGCATGTGATCCTCACCCAGGGGCTGGAAGGATGGAAGGGAAGGACTTCCAGGAGGTGGTCCCTGTGGCAGGAAAATCTTAAGCAACAATGAAATAAAATTCCTATTTTAAGACAAGACAAGAAAAATTTAAATTGAACATTTTGGGTCTGTCTGTTTCAGATTCTTCCCTCTCCTCTAGTGTGCATATTTCATCTGCATTGTGCCTTAACCAGACCTCTTCAAGGGAAGAAATACCCATTTCACCACAAGGGTGACAGTTTCTAGAGGTATCCATGTAAGTCCTTAGAAGATAGCACTGCTAACTTACTTAGGACCTGATCAATGTCTCTAACTGTACTACTTGTGCTCTGCTTATTTTAAGGATCCATGCCTTATTTCTTGTATTAACAGATGTGTGATTAAGAATGTGATGAAAAATTAATGGTGACTAGGCCTCTTGAAATGATTCATATAATGTATATAGTTTATAAGATCCAGGATTGTAATGCAGTGACTGTTCCCATATGGCTCCATGATAACGAACCTGCCTGTTAATGCAAGAGACTTGGGTTTGATTCCTAGGTCTGGAAGATGCCCTGGAGAAGGAAATGGCAACGCACTCCAGCATTCTTGCCTGGAAAACCCTATGGACCGAGGAGTCTTGTGGGCTACAGTCCATTGGTCTCAAAGAGTCAGAGACGACTTAGCGTCTAAACCACAACAACAGCTCCAGATATGGGAATAAGCAACAGGAAGGAACCGTTTGCTCAGGACCTGGGCCCAGACCACCTTTTTTCTGGGAGCCTTTTTTGTCCTCATTCAGTCCGATGACTTTAAGATTCCACTGATCAATAAATATTCTTGTTCCCTAAGTGTGTGTGTGCCAGGCCCTATTCTAGACACTGGATAGAGAGCAGAGAACAGAACCAAGAGTTCCGGCCTCATGGAGCTTGCAGTCTAGTACAGGAGACGTGCACATCAATACATAACATCAGTCAGTGGGCTATTAATGCCACGATAAAGGGAACACAGGTAAGAAGGGTTATTGGAGGGCCTGTTGGCGGCGGGCGGGCAAGGCTGCTCCATGGATGTGACGTTTAAGAAGAAACTGAAAGAAGAGTGTAGGCCGAGGGAGGACAGCTCCCCAGTTCCTGTCTCCAGAGCTGATCTCTACTGGGATCCAGAGTCATATACACTTGCCTCCTGATCTCCCCCCCAAGATGTCTCGGGACACGTCACACTTAGTATGTCCAGTCCCACCTCTTCAATCCCCCACTCCCATCACACGCTGATCCTTCCTCATGTTTCCATCTCAGTCAATGGCACCACCTTCCCAGATGCTCTTCACAATATGCTCCTGAACCCACCCACTCTTCTTCATCTTTAGACCACCTGGTCCAGATCCATCCATCCCCTCACCTGTACTCCTGCCATAAGCTTCTAGATGCTTCCTCTATTTCCATCCTTTCCCTCAAAGACTGGTTTGGAGTAAAGTCAAAGTACGATACTCTGAAGATTTCTGTTTGCTCCCTTAGGATGGAACACAGACTCCACAACATCACCCACCTGCAAAGCCTTGCAAGATCAGACCCCTTTCTTCCTCTCCAGCCTCCTCCTGTGCCTCCAGCCACTGACAACTGTTTCCAGTTCTCTTGGTCATCTCAGAGCCTTTCACCTTATATGTCTACACACCACCCCCCAACCCTCAACTGAGACCTGAGTTCAGCTGGGCTCACAGTAGTCCTGTGCTCAGTCTATGCTACTCTAGGTCTCAGTTTGCTCATCCAGAAAATGGAGATAACAGCTCCTGCTTTTACTCCTAAAGGCTGTTAACTGCACCCTCCAGAGACATCTCTGGCAGCATAAGCAGAGAACTGTACTAGAAGGATACTGGATAGCTTGGAGAACTGCTAGAAGGGACCAGCCTGAGAACAGGCTCAGACCAGAAATGAGGGTGCTGGACAGCCAACTCACAGCCAAGGGCACTTGGTCCAGGCACCGTGGCCATTGGAAGCACACTGGATGCTCTGCAGGCCCTGCAGAAGGAATTCTGGTCTCTCTTTGTTTCCGTGTATACCTGTTCTTGTGTGTCCAGGCCCCAGTTGTGGGGCAGGTCCAATATTTATCTGGCCTTTTCTTTCTTGAGGCTTCTCTGATGGCTCAGACAGTAAAGCATCTGCCTGCAATGTGGGATACCTTGGTTCAATCCCTGGATGAGGAAGATACTCTGGAGAAGGAAATGGCAACCCACTCTAGTATCCTTGCCTGGAAATCCCCATGGACGCTCGAGCCTGGGATGCTACAGTCCATGGGGTCGCAAAGAGTTGGCCACGACTGAGCGACTGCACTTTCCTTTCCTTTCCTTTTCTTTCTTATTGAGGGTCAGGCCCAGTCTCTCCCCAGGTGGCACACATTATGGGATTGTCCTCAAATGTGGTGATGAGGTCAGGTCCTCAGTGATTTCCCTCCTTGGAGATATCCATCACAGAAGGTCAAGTGTTGTTAGGAGGATTAAATGGGACAAAACATGACTCAGAGATTCTCAAATATTCCCCCAAAACGCAGAAGGGATGGAATACATCCCAGTTGGTAGGTCCAGGCTATAGTCTGAGCTGTAAGCACTTGTTGTATTCATTTCAGAAACATTTGCCGTGGGCCAACAGGGCAGGTATTGACATAAAAGTTAAGAGAGGTGTCACACAGAGCACACACTGCAGGCTAACCACTGTTCTGGATGTTTTGTTCCTCCCAGCAGCCCATGAACTATGCACTCAGTGTCCCCATTATCACAGACCCACAGTGGGTAACTAGACCAAGATCACACAAGTAGGAAGTGGCAGAGCTGGGATTTGAACCCAGTCATGTGGATGCAGGATCTTATACTCGGATTGTCATGAATTTGTACCTTGTATTCCAGAAAGATAAAACAGCCAACATTTTTTAGCACGAACAGCCCAGCACCTCCTTGGTGGCTCACATGGTAAAGAATCCACATACAATGTGGGAGACCTGGGTTCGATCCATGGGTCGGAAAGATCCCCTGAAGGAGGGCATGACAACCTGCTTCAGTATTCTTGCCTGGAAAATCCCCTTGGACAGAGGAGCCTGTGGGATATATTCCAAGGGGTCGCATGGAGTCAGACATGACTGAGTGACAAAACACACCACCAGTCTGACTAGGTGACTTATTATCTCTATTTCATTTCATTTTCAGGGATATTATTATTGTCATCCCCCTTTAAGAGATGATGAAAGTGAGGCTCAGAGAGCACGTTATGTTTTTTCCTCAAGGTCACACAGTTACTCTCTGAGAGAGCCTGCGTTGAATACAGATCTGTCTCCCTCAAAGCTCAGCGAGAACCTCAGGAAATGCTGAGCCCGTTCCCCCTTCTCTCAGATCCAGGTATAACCTCCTGGCTCCTGTCTGTCCTGCTCTGGCTGCAGTACCTCATTCAGAGGTCCTACAGTAGCACCCCTGTCTCAGCCAGACTACCTATTGCCTGTTGAAAAGGGAAGTAGCCAGCCAGAAAAGTCCGGAGACAGCAGGGAGAAACTTCACAGGGCTTGATTAAAGCCCCCTTGTTTCTCCTCAGCTCACCTGCCTCCCAACAGGCACTTTTAGACAGGAGCCAACCACACAGACAAGGGCCGCATGATCGGCCGTCTGCACTGGCACCCAGGGGAAATAAGCCTGAGGCCACAGGAGGGAATGGCCCCAATTCTCTGCACTCAGAGGAAGACTTAAGAAGGCTGATGCTGTGATTTTTCCAAGAAGCTGCTCCAGGACCAGAGAATGGTCCTGTGTTCTGAATGCGGCTCAGGCCATAGTCTGGGGGCGTCAGCTGGAGTCACCCTATGCAGAGGAGGCTCTGGCCGGCTGAGGAGGGAGCCTCTGGCCGCTGCCCCGGGAGACAAGAAGCCCAGGCCAGACAGGGAGCAAGGGAGGGCCTGAGGCTTGGGTACTGGGAGGTCTTCTCCATCAACTGTGTGTTTTGAAGGCCTGGGGGAGGCCGTGGTCACCAAGTAGGTGGGTTTCAGGTCACCAGCTCCCCCTCCCAAGACCTCTGGACCCAAGTCGCCTCCCTTCTCTCTGCCTTTGGAGACAGGCCTGTCTGGGCATCTCTAAGCTCCTCCCCCAGCCTGTCTCCTTTGGAGTCAGAGCAGATGTGACTGTGAATCCAGTCGCAAACCCCAGATCTGCCTCTCTTCATTCTGGGCTTCTGTTTCATCTTCCCCTGCTTATGGTCAGCCCTCTATATGCCCAGCAGAAAGGAATTTGCTTTTCCTAAAGGAAACACAAGCTCCCTAAATAAGGCAAGAGCGTTGTGGCTGCTGAGCTGGACTCTGAAGAAGTGGAAAGTCAAGAATGTGCGGGAACAAGGAAGTCTGGGAGACCTCAGACTGTGGGGGTGCCTGGAAGCAGTGTGTGTTTTTGACAAGAATCACTGGAGAGTTGGACCCCTGGAAAGTGATTAAGGAAACTCATGTTATGAAAGAGAAGCATGTTCCCCACCAAGCAGAGGTCATGGGGAAGGAGGGTGTGTTTAGTCAGGAAGGATGTGACCAATAAACAGGACCCAAAAGCCAAGAGGAAACAAGCAGAGAGGGTGGAGAAGGTGGACAGAGGGGAGGGAGCCGGCTCCATCTCCACGTCTGAGTCTCCAGGACTGGCAAATCCAAGGGCCCCGGGAAGAAGGGGGTGGGATGGACCAGGGGTCTCTGGCACCCCTCCCCCATCTAGCAGATGAGGAAACTGACTCAGCAGCAGTGAGTGCCCTCCTCGGGTTTACAGGGCAGGTTTGTGCAGGACCTGCGTGGACAGGGCAGAATCCCAGCCTGGAGGACGCTGCTGCCACACTTATAACAAGCAGCGTGCGGCCGTGGACAGACAGCCAGCCTGGGGACAGGACACCTGGTCCTGACTCTGACTCTGCCACACACAGGGCGACTTTGGACAAGTCCTGCCCCTCCCTGGGGTCCAGCTGCTCCTCCTCTATGATGAGAAGACTAAGTGTATCTCATTCAGTCATGTCTGACACTTTGCGACCCCATGGACTGCAGCCCACCAGGCTCCTCTGTCCGTGGGATTTCCCAGGCAAGAATACTGGAGTGGGTTGACAACCCGTCTCCAGGGGATCTTGCCAACCCAGAGATCAAACCCAGGTCGATCTGCATTGCAGAAGGATTCTTTCCCATCTGAGCCACCAAGGAATACCCTAAGACTAGAGGGTTGGACTAAATACAGGATCATTACACTTTCTTTTGAGGGCCACAGTGAGGGGACTGCAGCAGCCTTGGAATTGTGACAAATGTCCCTTAACCTCTCAACAGGAGGAATTGACCAGCTGCCCCACGAACCACCAGGCTTGGACAGCGAGCCCCTCAGGTGAGCCCACCCTAGATAATTCTTTTACTGAAGCAGAGACATTTCCATCCTCCTGGGAAATGAGGTCCCAGGGTTGTGTTCAATTTGATTTAGAAAAATATAAGAATCTGAGGTTTCTGCACTGAGACTTGTGGAGGTCAACGCATACTTGCTTTTGTGGTTAAAAAATTAGCCAATAGTCAGACAACCTAAGAAAGAATTGGAAATTTTATTGGAACCAACCTGAGAAGTTTAACTGGGGAGACAGTCTCTCAAGAAGCTCCAAGAGCTGTTTTGAGGAGATCAGGGTTGGAGGTCAATGTTGATGTGATTTGGGGAAGGCCATGAAACCAGCCCACGCCTTGGTAGAAGGTTACTTCACTCAGGAAGAATAGATATCATGGTTCATGCTTTTAGTGCTTCCTAGCATGGACAGATGCAGGAAACTGGGTTCATAGAAAAGTCTCCTGAAATATCCAAGTATGTGAGGGCAGGTTCTGCCAGTTTTCTCAGAGTACAAAGTGCAATCCTGACAGTTTTCATGACTTCTTTCCAGAGTGGATTGCAGGTCAGTGAATTACAGCAGCTAGTGACTTGATTTTGGAAGACCTCAGTGGTGGGCAACATTCTTTATCACACAATCTATTTGTTTCCATCTTAATTCCAATCAAGGTTTGGGAGGAATTTTCCCAGGTCAGGGGAGGATTCCATGATGGGCCACTGGGTGTGCAATTCTTCCTCTAGTTCTGGTAACAGTAGCCAAACTCCTCTGGAATAATTGTCTCACTTGTCTGTCAGGCTCTCAGAAATGGTTCCCTCCTGTTGCTTCTTCCCATATTTCGAGTCATGGATCTTATAAAACTGTATGTAAGGTCACCTGGTCATCACCATGTTTATCAGAGGCTCAATGACACATTTGTTAATGCGAGAAACAACACCCTTGTAAAGTGCTAGACAAGAGTAATATGGCGAGTGACATTAATAAGGTCATAGGGAGGAGTGTCATGTAAAGTCACAAGGCTGGGGTTAGAAGAACAAAAATGGGTCTTTATATCGGGTCGGGTATTTCTGCCCTTCGGAAGGTCTGGTTAACACGTACTGCAGATGCACACTGCACACTTCAGGGCAGGGACGAGGTCAAACAGGCAGAGATGAATTTTGTTTCAATTTTTCTTGTCTTGCCTTAAAATATGAATTTTATTTCATTGCTTCTTTGGATTTGCCTGCCATGGGAACCATGTCCTGGAGCCCTCCCCATCCACCCCACCTGCCCCCGGGTGAAGAACTCATGCTTCATCCCAGTACAGGAGCGAGGGGCAGCAGTGGGTTGCTTTCCCCTGTCCCCCTTACCGCCCCCACCACAGCTCTGATGCCTGACTCCTCCAGTCCTGGTGACTCCAGGATGCTGGGCTCTGAGGCTTTGCGGCTGAGAACAGGAGACTAAGCACAATATTGGTGGCTTCCTGGCCACCAGTTATTATAAAGGCTGTGGTCCAAGTGCACCTGTGAGCACAGACATACAGGCTCATACACAGGCAAACACGCGGTGGGCGTGCACGCAGGCACACACCTTTAAATACAGTCATCCGGGGTCTGGTCCTTTAAGAGCTAAGGGGACAGAAAGTCTAGTGTTGGGGGCACAACTGCTAGCTGTCTTGGGCTGGGCCATGCCCCCAGGGCCTGGGGAAGGTGCGAGGGGGGAGACATCGGGAACGGCTCCCAGAGATGGGGGCTTTCATGAGAATAAAAATCTGCTCCATCCTTCCCAGCTCTGAGAAAATTTGGGGCAATTAGCGTATGTCAGGTTTGTGGGTTTTGCCTTTTATCTTTGTATTGAGGATAAAAAGAGCATTACAATTGTAGGAGAAAGGGCAAGGCTTCATCTATGATTGATAGCAGGGTTGATGGTATCCAGAAATTCCAGACAATTTAAAAAATCCATGTATATTTACATCTATTTAGATCATATTCTGTGTGGGTCCTGGAGAAGCAGGAAGCGGCATCAGAAAACAGCTGACACATAGAAACACATGTCTGTGCAGCACAAACTCAAGCAATACAGTTTCCTCAACTGTGGCATCAGCAACCCACCCATCCAACACCACTCATCAACAAAACTATGAAAAGAAACTTTCCATGCAAAAATATAGTCACCTAGTAATTTTTGTCCTTGAGACAATAAAAATTAAAGAAAAATAAAACACCCAGGCTAACATCACCTTTAATGCTGGCAGTGGCGATGCCCTTCTCCCTGCAGAGGCAGGACCTGCTGTTTTGATCACTGAGGCGGGAGGGCCACATCGTTGCCCCTCACCAACACTGCAGACAGCTGTCTTCAAGACTCTGGGGTCCTTCACAGTCCGTTGTTTATTCCCCAGAGAATGGTTCAGATTGAAAACACAGGTCGAGGCCACCCAAGATTAATAGCATTAATTTAGTGCCCTTGTTGGAAGAACCTTTATTATAGAGTAACAGGAAAGCTGCCCATGGCATTTCCTCCCACTTACCAAATATTAACAAATCCGTTCAAACTGCAAAAGAGTGGAGGAATTGAGAGACCCATTCAAGGGGTACACTTTTCTTTAGACTAGAAAACATACATGGGTTAGGACGTATGAAAATTTAAAACTCATTTTTCTTCTTGGTTACAGAGTCATACTCTAGTTTTGCCAATTGGCCAAGATGCGTCCCAGTGGACTTCTAGAAGGGATAGATATGGCCCCCTCGCTTCACTTTGCTTGCTCCGCCAGGACATATTTCAAATAAACAAATTCTTCTTCAAGAAGAGGCACACACAGGGTCATAAACAAGCCATGTCCCACTCCTGTGGTGTCCAAACTGACCACAAAGTTCCAAAGGGCAAATGCTTTGCCCAAACAGGAGGGGATGGGGGGCTCCCGGGGCGCACACCCTCTACTCACTCAGTCAAGAGCTCAGCCGCTCCTTCAGAGGCCAGTTTGCTTCTCTCAACAGAAAGTGAAAGCAGACTATGAGCAAGGAGTGGGGAGGGACAGAGGAAATTCTGGAAACTAACAATTCAGCAGCTGCTGGCTCAATCCTGTAGATCCTCCTCAGCCTTCCCAGCTGCACTCCTCTCCTCGTCACAGAGGGAGCTGGAAGGGCTGGAGCCCCAGGGATCTGACTCCTGCCTGGATGCCCAACACTGTCCCCCAGCTCAGGCTCAGGCTGCTCTTCGCTGAAGAAGCCAATACAGAGAGACAAGCACTGGATAGAAGAAAAGTAGCTTTACATTAAGGAAGCCAGCCACCAGGGGAGAAGGCGGATCACTGTGCAAGAGAACCAACTCGCAGCACTGCAAGGCTCAGCCCCCATTTATACAAAGAGGGGGGCAGGAAACGGATGTGAGCTACACCCTGAGGGTATTGGAGACTTGACATTAACCACCGGGCGCCTTGCTGGGGACTGAGAACACGAGTGTGGTCCTTACTTTGTTAAGATCAGTGCGTCTGTTCTAAAGATCAGTGGTTGTATACTTCTGAAAAATCAAGACAGAAGGAGAGCTGAACCGGCCCAGCGAAAGAGGAAACAGAACATCCAACTCCGGAGCCATGTTTAACTCTTCACAAGACTTTGGGTGGAAAGCAAGCAAGGTTACATACAACACCGCAGCCCGTGACCTGCCTGACCATCAGGAGTACTATGAGCTCGTCCTCAGGCTGGAGCCTCTTCCTCTGCTCATTCTTAGGCCGGAGCCTCTCCCTCCGCGTGGGGCAGCTGCTCTCTACCCTCGTGCCCATCTTGCTGACCAATGAGGACATTCAGGAGGTGGGTGTAATCAACTGGTGCCTGTTCATCTGGCGCATCTGCTTCAGCCTGACCCTTCTCGGCTTAATACTGGAGTTGTGTAATCTCTTCAGACTGCCGTTATGTGACATCCAGCCCCTCCTCCAGCTCCACTCGTCTTGGGGTGGCGTTCTCCACGCCTTTTGCTCTTACTTCGCCATCGTCTGCCTCTCAGCTGCTGCTATCTACGGCCGCACCTATATCCAGGTCTTTTCTCCAGGCCCCACCCGGAACCGTGCCATCACCGCCACCGTCTTCTCCTGCGTGGCTGCTCTGCTTTATGCCATCGAAGTGGTCTGGGTCTGTCGCCGACCCCGTGGAATGTCCTGCTTTTGGCCCACCTTCCCAGGTGTGCTCAGGAGGCTGGAGAACTATGTGGCCAACATCATCTTCGCCTTCATCAGCAACACTGACCTGTACCAGCACCAGCCGGCCCTGGTGTGGTGTGTGGCCGTGTATGCCATCTGCTTCGTCCTGGGGGTCGTGAACTTCCTCGTGAATGGGTGTGACTGTGACAACGACAAAAAGCTTCCCCTCCGCTTCCCCCGTTTGCTGTGGGTGCAGACGGTGCTCTCCGTCCTCCTCTATTTCACGGCAGTGATCGTCTGGCCCCTCTACCAGTTCCACGAGAAGCTGGGGGGGCAGCCCCAGCGGTCCAGTGATATGAGCTGCGGTGATCAACTCAACATCTTTGTCTGCTTCTGGGACCAGCGACTGGCTGTAGCCATCCTGACAGGCATCAACCTGCTGGTTTACGTGGCTGACACGGTGTATTTAGTCCGAGAAGCTCTTGTAGGTGGCTCAGATGGTAGAGAATCTGCCTGAAATGTGGCAGACTAGAGTTTGCTCCCTTAGTCATGAAGATCCCTGTGAGAAGGAAATGGCAACCCACTCCAGCTTTTTGCCTAGGAAATCCAACAGACAAAGGAGCCTAGCAGGCTCCAGTCCATGGGCTCGCAAACAGTCAGGCACAACTGAGCCACTAACACCTTCACTTTAACACAAGGCTAGCCCGGGGACACTTAATTCTCTTCACTGCAGTTTCTCCACCAATTTCTGACATCCCCTAACACCCACTTCCTGGCTTCCTCTCTCCTCTCACATCCTTCCCCATTCATCTCATGCTCTTTTCTCTTTCCTTCCCCTCCCAGCCCTGCCACAGCCCCTGGACTTGTCGGTCTTGGAGACTCAGACGTGGAAATGGCAGCTGGCTCCCTCCCCTCTGTCCACCCTCTCTGTTTGTTTCCTTTTGGCTGCTGGGTCCTATTTATTGGTCACATCCCTCCTGAGTATGAAACAGACTGGGACCTGAGACCCTTTGCTGCAATGCTTGTACATGGACACATGTCTCCTCCAGCAACAAAATGCAAAGAAATTTGTGCTTGTGCACTTGGGGCCAACTCCAGACAAAGATACAAAGAGACCAAAAAATAAAAAAGAAAAACCCAACTGCCACTTCTGAAGAGCCTGGAGCAAAAAGAAGGACTTGAGAGAAAAGCAGGGTATTGAGCATGCCCCCTGCACACACCACCACCCAAGGGGTGGGCAAACCACCTCTGCCACCCCTCCATCCTGACCCCTGGACACACCCCTACCCTCACCGCATATCAGAAGCAAGCGTTCCCCACCTTCTCTGCCTCATGGAGCGAGCAAAGGAATCTGTTACTTGTTCTCACTTCCCCCTGTTTCTACAGGGGCCCCAGTAAAGTCTTGCCTGAATTTCTTGTCTGGCCTCTAATCAGTCTCCATTGATTGAGGGGGCCAAGAATCCTGGTTGGTATCTATTTTGTGGTGCCCAACATGGGGCGTTTGTCCCCTTCTGGGGAGAAGATTTGGCACCTCGTAGACCACCGAAAGCAGCTTCCCTGTGGGTGACAAGTGGCTGTCTGACCCTCCTGTGTCAACATCACTGAGTTTGGTAAGTCTGTCCCTGGCCCTGGCGGCCTTCAGTCCCCTCATTCAGGCAACTCTCCCCCCCTCCCCTTTCCCTTTCCCTCTTTTGAGATCTCTCCACTTTTCTCTCTGCTGGCTCCCCTCTCTGTCCTGTGGATATCAAGCAACTACAGCTGCCTCAGCTCCTCTCAATCATGAGACCCGCTCCCTCCGGCCAGCAACCGCTCACCTTAACAGGTGATTAAGAGAAAGTGGGAGAGGCTCACCGCACACCATGCAGACGGTGCTCCATGGGCTCCGCCTGACTGGAGACTGCTCAGAGAGAGAGAGGTTAGCCCCTCACGCATGTCGTGGCTGGAAGTCTGATCATCTCACTCTTCTCCCCTTTATTTTCCTGCTGAGGCAGGAGAGAGATAGGCATTTATGACTGGTCTCCGGTTTTCTTAAGGACAAGAACAAGTTGAACTTCAGGCTGAACACTTACAACCGGCCTCCTGTTTGCATTTCCTGAGACGGGCGTTAGGTGGGCTCCAGGCTGGCATTTACCCTCAGCCTCCTGTTTGCTTTCTGAAATGGGAGTAACAACAGAAACAGAAAAGCAGCTTTGTCTCCGGTGGACACCTGAAAATAATAGTCATGGCAGGACCAGAGAGGGGCTAAACCTTGTTCGAGTAAAGGATCAAGAGATATTCCCCCACTTTGGGCAAGAGACACTACACACGCGCAGAAAGGTTCCTTGGGGGCCAAAAGTCAGGGGACGGTGCCAGGCCATAAAGAGTCTTGCTTCTCCGAGAAGCCTTTTTATCAAGACCCCTCTTGGTTGAGAGGTGTGTGCACACCTAGGGGCAAGGTTCTGAGACAAATCAGCCAGGGGTCAAAGCAGGATGTCTGGCCAGAGGGAAGACAAAGACCTGCCCTAAAGAACTGATTGAACTGCCTCTTTCCTCTGATCCTCTTCTCTAAGGGGCACGCCGACACCCTTTCTCTCCGAGCGTTCATCTCTGCCTTGCTTCTGTCTTAGCTAAACTAACAGTTTCTCAGCGTCCTCTTCCACTTCTTGCTCTTCTGTGTCTCCGATAATAAACTTTGTACCTGCATTTAAGATTTTTGCTTCTATGAGAAATGCATTTTTCACTCCGGGCAAGAGCCAGGGGAAAATAGCTTTTAGCCTCTAGCCCTTACTGTTCTGGTGGCTAGGATTCCTGGCTTTCATCCAGGCTGTGTGTGTGTGTGTGTGTGTGTGTGTGTGTGTTCAGTTGCTTAGACACGTCCAACTCTTTGCAACCCCATGGATTGTAGCTGCCAGGCTCCTCTGCCCATGAGATTTTCCAGGCAAGAATACTGGAGTGGGTTGCCATTGTCTGCTTCAGGGGAACTTCCAGGGGATCGAACCAGTGTCGCTTTCATCTCCTGCACTGGCAGGTGGATTCTTTACCACTGGGAAGCCAGGCTACTCAGGTTCAATTCCTGGGCAGGGAATTAAGATCTCACTTCACACCACTTCTCACTGCTGCCTCACTGAGATCAGAATTGTGTGACAGGCTGACTGTGAAGTTCCTGAGGATAGTCCAGCTGGACAGGTTAGGAGTTTAAGAAGAGGCTAATGAATCATGAGGCTTCCCAGGTGACGCTTGTGGTAAAGAACCTGCCTGCCAATGCAGGTAGACGAAACAGACGCAGGTTCAATCCCTGGGTAGGAAAGATGCCCTGGAGATGCATGGCAACCCACTGCAGTATCCTCGCCTGGAGAATCCGATGGACAGAGGAGCCTGGTGGGCTACCATCTGTAGGGTTGCAGAGTCAGACACGACTTAACTGACTTAGCACGCACGCAGTGTCATCTCCTAAAGGAATAATTGAAGTTACCGACATGAGTACAATTTCCCAGAAAGACTAGGCAGAGTGAGAAGCAGAGATGGTTGAGAAGGGAGAACTGAGAAAACACTGGTATTTAAGCAGCAGGCAGAGGAAGAATCTGCCAAGAAGTAGGCAGGATCAAGAGGAAAAGATCAAGAGGCTCCTGTCATTCAAATAATAGTAGAGAAGAGAGTGTCAGGAGGATGTGGTCAACATGGTTACATGCTGCTGAGGTTAGCAGAGTTCATGTGGGATCAGCACTGAAAAGTGTTCATTGGATGTGAGTATTTGAAAATCTTTGAGAGCCTCAGGACAGAAGCCAGTGCATTTGAGACTGAGAAAGAGATGTAAAGACTGTAAATACAGGTTTCTCCTGGGCCAGCTAGCGTCGGTGAGGGGAAGGAGAGATAGGGTCATAGTGGACATGAGGCAACGGTCAAGGGAACCTACATGATAAGTTTGCAGAAGGACATTTACTATAGGTTAACTGCAACCCAATGGAACATCCAAATACTGATCCAAGGTCCAAAGGGGAAAATATTTTTTAAAGCCCAAAACATGACAAAGCATGAATCATAATGACAGTGGATGAAATCTGCTAGTAAATAAAGAATATGTTATTGAATAGTGTGAACATTCAACTCTTTTCAAGTCAAAACAGGAGAAGAGAAAGAAGACGGTAAAAGTTATTACTGTGGTGAGACCAGTGGCTACCACCTCAGAGTCACCCTTCTTGTTTCCTTCATAAACCCAGTTCTGAGCGGAGCACACTGATATTCCCAGATATTGTCACTGCTGTATGATGTCGCCTCACAGTTCTTCAGTTCTTGTTTTATCCACATTGTTCAATATATTAGTAGCAGCCAGTAGATATGTTTGCTACTTCACTTTTAATTAATTAAAATTAAGCAGAATTAAAAATTCAACCCCTCAGTCCTACCAGCAACATTTCAGTACCTATTCCCACATGTTGTTAGCAGTTTCTATATGGCACTGGAGGAGGAAATGGCAACCCACTCCAGTGTTCTTGCCTGAAAAATTCCATGGACAGAGGCCTGGAGGGATACAGTCCAAAGGGTCGCAAAGAGTCAGACACGACTGAGCGACTGCAGATGCACTGTGTTGGACAGGGCAGGTATTGGACTCTTCCATCATTGTGGAACGGTCTCCTGGGCTGCCCTGCTGCATATGTTCCGAGGCTATGTTGTCAGATGCATATATGTTTGTGTTTGTCATATCTTCTTCATCTATCTTCATTTTATCAATATTCATAACATATTTCCTTATCCCAGATGATGATTGTGACCTTCAATTCTATTTGTCAAAATTTAAATTTGTAACCCAGGCTTTAGTTGATTTACATTTACCCGAAGAATCTTCTCTACATTGCTTTATTCCCTGCCACATGTGAAATTTTCATAATCTACACAAATGTTCCAAGTTTCTGGCCAAATGAAGGGATAAGGGAATTACAGAAACTGAGAGGTTTATTCACACAAAATGGAGCCTATCAACTTTGCTGAACAAGTCCACTAAGAAATTCATGCTTGTTGATTCAAGTCAGTTTCACTTTCAGATTTATTCAGCAATTTCTTTCCTGTTTTTGTTGATTACTGAAAGTCCCCATCTACTGGTGAATAGTGAGAAAATATACTGTTTCCTTAAATCCTGTAAGTCCCTCTTGTAGGCTGAAAAAAAAAAAATTCTCCAGAGAGATTTCCATGTCAAATTCCTGTACCTTGTGAAAGTTACTTTATTTGGGGGAAAGAACATTGCAGATCTGATTAAGATAAAAATCTTGAGCTAAGAAGCTAATCCTGGATTTCTGGGTGAGCCCTGAATGCGATAATAAGTGTCCTTATCAAAGAGATGTAGGACTGTCCCTGGTGGTCCAGTGGTTAAGGCTCTGCGTGTCCACTTCAGGAGGCGCGGGTTCAATCCCTGATTGGCGAGGAAGATCCGGCATGCCTCAAGGTGTGGCCAATAAAGAAGGAGGTCATAGCCCAACACACACGGAGGAGAAGGTGGTGTGAAGACAGAGGCAGAGATAGGAGTGATGTTGCCAGAAGCCCTGGAACACTACGGAAGACCAGCAGCTACCAGCAGCTGGAAGGACAAGGAATAGATTCTTCCTCAGGTTTTCCAGAGGAGTGTGACCCTGCTGATACCTTGAGTTCAGATATCTAGCCTCCTGAACGGTGAAAGAATAACTTTCTGCTATTTTAAGCCATCGAGGTTATGGTACCTTGTTTCACCAGCCCTAGGAGACTACAGTAAGTCCCCTGCATATAAATGAATTTTGTTCTGAGAGCACATTTGTAAGTCCAATTTTTTCGTGAGTCCAACGAAGTTAGCCTAGGTACCCAACTAACACAATCGGCTATATAGTACTGTACGGTAACAGGTTTATAATACTTGCCACATAATCATACATAAAAAGCAAACATAAAAATAAACCTTTTTAATCTTACAGTACAGTATCTTGAAAAGTACTGTAAAACTTGAAAAGTTCAGTAAGACGGATGGTATTAGAGAGGCTGGCATCGACTGAACAGTCAAGTACCAGCTACATCTTTGCTGCGTTTTACGCTTGCTTCTGGACATCCTGGACTTGAAATAAAGATAATGTACTACTGTACCTTGGGTTTCCCTGGGAGCTCAGCAACAAAGAATCCACCTGCAATGCTGGAGACTCAGATTCTATCCCTGGGTCGGGTAAATCCCCTGGAGGAGGAAATGGCAACCCACTTCAGTATTCTTGCCTGGGAAATCCCATGGACAGAGGAGTCTGGCAGACTACAGTCCCTGGGGTCGCCAGAGTCTGACATGACTTAGCCACTAAACCACCAGCAACACCACTACTGCACCCTGTGCAATACTATGCGGTAAAGTACACAAAAGCACAGGCCCTTGAGAGGATGCAAGCAGGTGACGCTGTACACCAGGCAATGAACGAACTTTTGTAAATGTGCATTCGTATCTTTGAGTTCACAACATAAAGCTTCATATGTAGGGGACTTCCTATAGTATATTCCCATAACTCTCCTATCTTCTGCTGAAACCCAGAACTACAGCTGTATGCCTGCAGCGGGGTTTGTAATTTCTCAACTTCTCCCAACTATAATTCAAAATATCTCTGTATCTCCACCTTTTCTAACTCCTCTTCTTTTGGCGTGGTCATAACTGTCCCTCCTTCTGTCCATGATTGACTTCTGTATTTTTCGCTCTGCCCTGTATCCTACACTCCACAACCCTGGACCTTCAGTTACCCTCTCTGAACAGCATCACTTTACTGATGCTGTTTAATAATTATAAAATATTTTAGATATTCAGAAGCATATAAATAATATATCACTTGTGTACCTGTCACCTTACAAAGGTGAAGCTCCCTGTGTCTCTCTTTCCAATCCAATTTACCTATCTGCCCCATTGCACTTTAAGTTCTTCTAAAAATAACACCCAAATAATTTTTTAAGTAAATAATGTACCAAAGCTTATAATAGAAAACAATTGTTCTCCAGGCCAAATGCCCCGTCCTTAACAATTGCTACCCAAATGTAGGCACTTTCAGCTCACTTAGTTCTCTTTTATGGTTGTCACTGCTATATTTCAATACAGCATGCTTATATTGGTGCTTATTTCTTTTCTTCTTTGGAATATTTTTTACTGACTCCTTCCTATGAAATGTAAAGATAAGAGGTAAGGACTTCCCTGGTGGTCCAGGGACTAAGACGCCACACACCCAACGCAGGGGCCCAGTTTCAATCCCTGGTCAGGAAACTAGATCCCACACACTGCAACTAAAATTCTCAGGCTGCAATTGAAATCTCCTGGAGATGCAGTGGAGCTCCATGGCTGCCCTGGCGTCTTCCACCGAGTTGTGTCCCAGGACGCTGTACTGCACACACGGCACAGAGAGGGGACTAGAGGCTGAATCCAGGCGCCAGGTGACCTGGGCCTTCCCTGCTCACACCCTGACATCCAGGGCTGAAGTGGGTCAGGGGTGAGTCTCCCAGGCCCCTGACACCCTGGACTCAGCAGGTGTTTGGAGCAGGCCTGGCTTCACCCATGAGCCTGGGGCCCAGGCAGAGCCAGGCACAGAATCCAGGTCTTGAGGCCACATGTGCCCTTCAGGGGCTCCCATCTGCTGCGTGGGGATGGGACGCTGCAGGCTTGCTCTCAGACCCAGAGGGGCTGGAGCAGTTCCCACAGGGACCCCAGGGGCCGAGCAACAGGGACAGAGATGTTTCTAGAGTGCTCCTTGCTCAGCACGTTGAGAACGGGGCTCTTCAGTGAGTCTAGGACCTGACATCCTGTCCTCAGTCACTGGTGCCCCAAGCCCTACAGAGGGGCCCAAACTCAGCCCCGTCCGCCACCTCCTGAACATTCCTGCTCCCCAGACAAGCTGCCCGCACTCCTCGGGCTGGGGCCCCAGGTCTCCCTTCCCCAGCTCCCTTCTTGTGTCCTTTTCCGTTAAGACACACCCTTCACCCTCCACTCACACCTGGTGTCCTGCCTGCTCCCCATCCTCCATCTCTGCTCCAGACACCTGCCCTCCCTCTATGGACACACACTGCAGATGTGCTGATGGGAGTTGGTGATGGACAGGGAAGCCTGGCGTGCTGCAGTCCATGGGGTCGCAAAGTCAGACATGACTGAATGACTGAACTGAATATTCACTGCAGCACTGTTTACAGTAGCCAAGATATGGACGCAGCCTAAGGTGTCCCTGTCACAGCCCTGAAACCCCTTCAGGCCCTTGTTCTCCTGTCTCAGTTCCAGTCCTGGCCCCTCCTCCATGGGAAGGTTGGCTCCATGCCTGCATCCCTTCTGGGTCAGAAGACCCCTACTGGGCTGCCTCAGGGCCCCTGGGAACCTGGGATCCCCCCAGTCACCTCCACTCTGCCCCCCGCCCCCACCCCAGTCCCGGGTGCATTCTCAGGGCTGTCCCCTCCCAGGAGTCCTGCAGGGGCCTCCTCTTTCAGCTCCTGCCCTTGAAAGGGGGTGATCATCCGTCCATCCCCACCCCGTCCCTGAGATGCCCTGAAAGGCTCCACGTCAGCCTCAGACAGAGCGTCCTTGTTCATTTCCAATCCCTTCTTCCCTGGAAGCTGCTGACCAGTCTCCCAGGCCAGGAAAATCCTGCTCAGGTAGGACTTCTCCTAGATCTTTTCCAGACTCCCACCTGGATGGCAGCTTTGGAGCCCAACTATTGTGATCTATTCTGTGCTTCCGCAATGTGGCCCCACCATGGAGTCAGGCTGGATTGGGGTCTCCCTTCAATGAGGAAGAGTCACATGTGAAGGCAAAAATGGCTGGAGGGGCTTCACATCAGTCCCTACTTCTCATGTCCCCACGGCCTTGCTCTCATCCCAGGGCTCCTCCCTGTGCACCCTTGAAGCTGCCCTCCTCTGGTGGGGGCTGTGTCCCCTCAGTCGGCAGCTCCTTCTAGTGATGCTGCAGGGAGGACAGGCCAGGACACATGTGTCTTCAGGTGCTGTGGAAGGAGGTCGTGGCCCTGAAGGCATGTCCTGCATCCCAGAGCCCAGGGCTTTGGTCCTGGGCTCCCATCCACGGGCCCTGATGTGTGGGCTGTAGAGCAAAGTGTTCAAACTCACAGCTTTGGCATTTCCATATGGGGTTCCCACTTCCAATCTTTTGACCTTAGGGAAGGCACTTGATTCACCAAGCCTTAGTTTTCTCATCTGTAAAATGGAGTTAGCAGCACAATCCACAGTCCCTTTTCTAAAACCCTTGGGGTCAGATACTCTTTAGAATTTGGAATTTTTCAGCTTCAGACAGGTGACATGGTATCCACTCTCTATGACATCAGACCCCTCTGGGGTCTGAAAGCATCTTGTAATCAGACACATTAGTGTTTCTACAACTGAACATTTGAATAGTCACAAGTGAAATAACAAAGATCATAACTTGTCTCATGTGTCTTCAGGTCAGATTTTGTTAAAAAAAAGCAATTTTTCAAGTATTTGTTTTCAATTTTGAAATATTGACGGTTGGGATTTTTAAATATTTCTTTTCAGTTTTGAAATAATGAGGGTTGAGATTTGAAGGTTGGGATTAAAGACAAGGACCATACTGTGTCTCCATAGATAACAGCACACACAACCCCAGAGAGAGACAAAAGGTTCATGTTTGAGGCCAAACCCAGCCCAGCTGGGAGGTTTGGGATAAGACAAGTCTCCTGATGAGGTCAAGGGTGATGGGTGGGGAGAATCATCCTGGAGCAGCTGTGGTCACGGTGATGGTTTAGTCACTCAGACCCCATGGACTGCTGCCCTCCAGGCTCCCCTGTTTGTGGGATTTCCCAGGTAAGAAGACTGGAGTGGGTTGCCATTTCATTCTCCTGGGGATCTTTCTGACCCAGGGATCAAATCCGCGTGTCTTGTGTCCCCTGCACTGGCAGGTGGATGCTTTACCACTGAGCCACCAGGCTGTTACCCGAGTGCCTCGGCCACTGGCTCGAACTCCACAGATCCAGAGCCTCAGCCATCACAGGGCCCTGAACTTCTTCCAGGCGCCTGACTCTCTCCACCTCCAGAGCTGGACCTTTCTCTGGTGGGTCCTCAGGGAAGACCACTGTTGTACTGGGGACTGTGACCTGCCTGACCATCACAGCACCAAGCCCACCCGGTGGACATCCCCGGACCCGGACGTCATGGCCATCATGTGCCTCTGCCTCCACCTGCCGCAGCTGTTCTCCATGTGTGTGGCCATCTTCCTGGTGGCCAGCAGGGCCACTGAGCAGGGAGCCGCAGGAAACTGGTCCACGTCCATCTGGTGCTTCTGTTTCGCCATGACCCTCACAGTATTCATTGTTGAGTTCTATGGGTTCCATTCCCACTTTCCGTTTTTCTGGTTCAACTTCCCGTGACTTATGCCTGCTACGCCACCCTCCTCTGCCTCTCAGCCTCCATCATCTACTCCATCACCTGCGTCCACTTTCTGCCTGATGGTCCTTACCGGGACCGGGTAATCGCCGCCTCTGCCTTCTCCTGTGTCACATCAGTGCTGTATGCCATAGATGTGGCCTGCACGTGGGTCGCCTATGGGTTCAAGGAGATCCCCTGCTATGTGCTCACCATGCCAGGCCTGCTGAAGGTGCTGGAGACCTTCATGGCCTTTGTCGTCTTTGCCTGCATCATCAACACCTCCCTATACATGCACCAGCTGGCCCTGGAGTGGTGTGTGGCCGTGTACTCCATCTGCTTCATCCCAGCAGCCCTGGCCATCCTGCTGAACCTGGGACAATGGGAATACAGGCTGCCCAGACCGTATCCCATTTTCCAGCTAGTGCTCACCCTGCTCTTCGTCCTCCTCTATGTCAGTGCTCTGGTCCTCTGACCGCTCTACCAGTTCAGCGAGGAGCTCGGAGGGCAGCCCCAGAGGTCCAGTGATGGGGACTGCAGGGACGAGCTCACCCACGACATGTGCGCCTGGGACCAGCGCCTGGCTGTGGCCGTCCTGACAGCCGCAAACCTGCTGGTTTACGTGGCCGACCTGGGGTACTGGGCCCGCCAGGTTCTGTAGGGACTGAGGACCAGCCCAGGGACTCCTGATCCTCTGCTCACAAAGGTATCCTCACCGAGCTCTGGTGTTCTATGATGCCCTCTTCCTGGCTCCTCTCTCCCTCCTCACATCCTTGCCCACTCATCTTAATCTCTTTTCTGTTTCCTTCCCTCCTTCTGCTCTGTCTCCTTGCTGCTTAGTGTGGTTGCCCAAGTCCTGTTTTGCTTCTTTCTCTTGCTTCTTTCATCTTTTCTACATTTTCTGCTTTTTGCCCCTTTTCTGGTCATCCTTGATTTTCTCGTCTCCTGTGTCCTGACCACCTCTCCCCATCTTCCTTCTTCTGATCCATCAGGACCTGAGACTCTTTCCTTCTCTGCCCACAGTCTCCTCCTGCCTCCTAAGGTGCTGACTCCACAGCACGCAGCCCTCTGTGTGATTCGGCCCCCATCTCCCCTGGGAGGGGAGTGTACAGGGCACCTGCCCTTTAACTTAAACTAAAATCTCTGGAGGTCTATAATTTTCAGTGGCAGGAGTCTTGAAGCAGAGACCCTGGGCCCTGGGCCCCACCTGGTGCTCCAGGTGGGGTGCTCCAGCCCCACCTGAGATTGGCTCCAGAATTTTTGCGGGCTCACTGAACACCCGCTGCCTAGAGGCCATCTTAGGGGAAGCCAGGGGTAGATACTGTCCATCCCAGCTACTCTCTGGGGAATCAAAGTAGGAGTTGGTGAAGCAACGCAAAAACTTTAAGACAACTGTCTGCAGTGTTGGTGAGGGGCAGCGACGTGGCCGTACTGCCTCAGTGATCAAAACACAGGTCCTGCCTCTGCAGGGAGAAGAGCATGGCCACTGCAGCCTCAAGGTGTGTTAGCCTGGGACTTTTTTTCTTTTCTTTTTTTCCTATCTTCTGATCAGGAGGGCAAAAATTACTGGGTGACTCTGTTCTTAAAGGGGAAATTTCTCTTGAAGTTCTCTTGGGCAGGTTTCTTTGTAGAGGGTGGGGGTTGCTGCTTCCATTGTCAAAGAAACTGCATGGCTCGAGTGTGAGGGGCACACACATGTGAGTTTCTGTGAGCTGACTGCTTCCTGCTGCAGCTTCTTGATTCTCTGGGACTCAGACACAATGTGATCTATAAACGACATATAATTTAAAATTTTTCCTGGAGCTTCTGGTGCTGTCAATTGTAGAAAACCCTCTTCCCTTCTCCATTTACAATGTCCTTTTTAACCGCAACATAAAAATGAAAGAAAATATAAACCCCGCAAAACAAACTGCATACTCTAATTGCCCAGATTTGCCTAGAGCTCAGAACAGTCCTAGCCAGTTTCCACCCTCACCCAAACCTGGAGTCAGCCCCTCCCACTGACTCCCACCCACCCCTGAACCAGAGCAGATGGGTGTGAGCCAGCCTGTGACACAAGATGTTGGGCCCCACCCAGTGCCAACTTCCTTCCCCTAACTCTTAAAGGGGCCGTGACAGCACCTGGATGCCTCTCTAGAAAGATATGTTCTTGTGTGCATGCTCAGCACACGTGTGTGTGTGTGTGTGTGTGTACATGTGTGGGTGCCCATGTGCTCCCCTGCATTGAGACCAAAAACCCTTTACAGTAATTGGTGGCAGTGAAGGCCCCACAAATCTCCCGGTCTCAGCCACAAAGCCTCAGAGTCCAGCATCCTGGCGTCACCAGGGCCAGAGGGGCTCCAGGCAAGCAGAGCTGTGGGGGAGGGGAGGGGAGAGGAAGGACCCCCACCCAAACACTGCTGCCCCTCACTCCTGTACTGGGATGAAGCGTGTGATCTTCACCCAGAAGCAGGTGAGGTGGAGGGGGAGGGCTCCCAGGAGCCCTCAGGAAAAACTTAAGAAGCAATGAAATAAAACTCATATATTAAAGCAAGGCAAGAAAAATTCCAACATAAAATTTTTCCCTGCCCTTTGGCCTCGCCCCTGCCCTCTCGTGGGCATTGTGCATCTGCACTATGTGTTAACCAACACTCCCCAAGGGCAGGAATCCCTGACCACCATAAAGATGAATTTCCCTCGTGCAAGCCATGTAACTCCTTAGAAGTAACAGTGCTTACTGAGCACCTGGCTGATGTCAGTAACTGTATTACCAGTATTCTGCTTATTTTACAAGATTCTTGTTTCTCTTTGACAGATCTAGGATTGAGTCTGTGATAAAAAATAACGGTGACTAGATTCCTCCAAACGATTCATATAATATGTAGCTTTATAAGATTGTAAGAGTGTGACTCTAGATACAGGAAGAAGCAACAGGAGGGAACCATTTCCTGTAGGCTGAAGAGGCTAATAAAGACAGATGGGCCAGAGGATTAAGGTTCATGTTGGACTTCCCTAGTGGTTCAGATGGTAAAGAATCTGCCTGCGATACAGGAGATCCAGGTTCAATCCCTGGGTCAGGAAGATCCCCTGGAGACAGGAACCCTCCATCCCCATGACCTCTGCCAAATATGCTTGGCGGTGAACATGTTTCTTGTCACGTGTTTCCGCCGAAACTTGCCTGTGGTCCAAGTCTCCAGTGATGCTTGTCAGAAACACAAATTTCAGGCTTTCCTGGTGCTCCAGTGGTTAAGAATCTGCCTGCAGTCACATGTTCGACCCCTGGCCCAGGAAGATTCCACATGCCTCTGGACAGCTAAGACCTTGGCCTACAACTACTGATCCTATGCTCAGCAACAAGAGAAGCCGCTCCATCAAGAAGCCAGCACGCTGCAATTAGAGAGTAGCCCCCACTCAGCACAACTAGAGAAAGCCCACACAGCAACGAAGACCCACCACAGCCAAAAATAAAATACGTAAATAAATAAAAAGAATTTTAAAAATCCTGAGGGATGGGATGGGGAGGGAGGTGGGAGGGGGGTTCAGGATGGGGGACACATGTACCCTCATGGCTGATTCATGTCAAAGTATGGCAAAAACCACTACAATATTGTAAAGTAATTAGCCTCCAATTAAAATAAATTAACTTAAAAAAAAAGAAACACCTGAACTGCTTCCAGGTGCCCCCACAGTCTGAGGTCTCCCAGACCCCCTTGTTCCTGCACATTCCTTGACTTTCCACTTCTTCAGAGTCCAGCTCAGCAGCCCGAATGGTCTTGCCCTGTTTGGAGAGCTAGTGTTTCCTTTAGAGAATGCAAAATCCTTTCTGCTGTACAGATAGGCTGACCCTAAGCAGCGGAAGAGGAAGCCGAAGCCCAGAATGAGAGGGAGGAGGATTCTATGTCCATGGATGGATCCAAAGTCATATGTGGTCCTGCCTCCTGTTAAGTGGCCCCACAGCTCTGGTCTGGTCCCCCAGGGATGAACCTTGAGTAGTTGGAGAGCCCAAGAAATCTGGCATCTAGTTTCAGTTCTGCCACAGGACAAGTCACGACCACAGATGAGTCTTGAACCCGATCTGAACCTCAGTTTCCCATTTGTAAAATGAGAAAATTGGACTAATGTGGTGGTTTTTAAGCTGTGTTCTCTGGAGCCCTAGGTTTCTGATGAGGCAGTGGGGTTTCAAGGTGTGTTGACCTCACCTAGCACTTTCTCTAACCAGAGCAGCCTTGCCTGAATCAATCTCTTACTCAAGATCTCATTTGAGAATAAGATAGGAAAGACTGAAAACAACCCATGTACTCATCTTTAGGATGCTGGTTAATAAGCCAAGGTACAGACAGGAGAGGGAATACTATACAGCTGGAAAAATATAAGGATGCTCTCAAATAATGATCATAAATATTTCCAGGATATGCTAAATAAAAGGAGTAAGATACAAATCTACGTGCATTATGCTATTTTCTATGTAATAAAAAAGGAAAAAATAAAAATAAATACAATTGTATTTGCTTGATTTGTATTAAGAAGCTTGAGAAGGACTCTGGAGAGTTTAGTGGATCAGCGGTCCTGGAGGGGTAGGGGAGATGAGGTAGAGTGGATAAAGCCGCAGGTAAAACCAGGTTTCTCAGTATGTGGCTTTTTAAGAATATCTTTATTTTGAAACATGTCAATATATTATATTTTTAAGAAAACAAAGCGGAAGTTTGAAAAAATGTACCAAGTGGAGAAGGGGAAGGATGCTTGGCAGATGGTCTCCATGTTCTCTGCAGCCTTGATGGACGGACTAGGGGAGGAGCTGAGAGATGCCCACACGGGCCTGTCTCCAAAGGCAGAGGGAAGGGAGGCAACTTGGGTCCAGGGATCTGGGGCAGTGAGGGGTGCTGTGGCCTCCAAGCCAAGCCAAGCCAAGGCCTTGGTGACCAGGGCCTTCCCCAGCCCTTCAGCACACACATTTGATGGAGAAGCCCCCAGTGCCCAAGCCTCAGGCCCTTCCCTTGCTCTCTGCCTGGCCTGAGCTCCCTGTCTCCCGAGGCAGCAGCCAGAGGCTCCCTCTTCGGCTGGCTAGCCAGTCAAACCTGGGATGGGACTTGTGCTGCTGCAGAAGGAGAAGGGATTTTATTTGTCAGTTCCCTACATGATTAGAAATTTGCAAGCATCTTTTCTTCTAATAGTATTCAAGTCTTAGACCTATCACTTAATCCCTGTATGACTTGGCCAAGTTATTCAACCTCCCTGTACCTCAACTTCCTCATCACAAAGTGAGCAGAATAACAGCCCCTACTACACACAAGATCACACATGTGGAGCACCTAGAATGGTGCCTGGTGCCTCAAGAGCCCTGATAGATGCCGGCCACTGTGTTACTTGGTCCTGGTGCTGTGCTGGGCTGTGTGACGGGCACTCGCTCAGGGAAGGAGAGGAGCTCTGTCAGGTGGGGGAGCTCAAGGAGGAGGATGCTGAGGTCAGATATGAGACATCTTATTCCAGCATCGGGTAAGCATGGATTCATCCCTCCTTCCTTCCTTCCATCACTCCATCCATCTCCTCACTCACTGGCAGACACCAGGGCCTGTGGCAAGCTCTGGGGATAATGAGATCACAGTGGAGCAGCCCTGACTTCAAGGATCTCACAGGAGAGTGAGGAGGAGGAGAGAGAAATCCAGCCAGCACGACCACAGGTGTGTGGGGACCCAGGCAGGTCAGGGGTCCAGAGGGCCCTCAGGAGCGTCTCTTCCTTTATTAGGACCCGTGGTAACAGTGCTGTTCATGGGTCCCCACCTCCCCCAGCCCGATGCTGGGCACCCTGTCTATGGGGTCTCAGTCCCCTTCTCAGCCCTTTGATGGACGAGACCCTGATCTCACAGAGGGAGACACGGAGCCAGGTGGGCTGACTGAAGCTGGGGTCTCTCTAGAGCATCAGCCTGTCCTTCCTCGTGACTGGGCTTCATCCACTGAGAGCTGGCTGTGCAGGAGGCAGGGGCCAGGGGTGGGGGCAGGGCCACAGCACATGCTGTCCTCTGGGGTCTTGACCCTCACCTCGGGGCCACCTAGGAGGTAAGCCCCCCAACCCAGCTCTTTCCTCCCCTGGGGCATCCAAGCCCCAGAGCCGGGAAGCAGGACGTCAGGTTAGAGATTTCCTTTGGGAAAGCTTTTCCTCTGGGAATCCTGGCTCCTCTTCTTTCCAGGAAGCCTGAAGCCCTGGAAGGACTCTTGGGCTGGGAGTCACGGAGCCTGGGGGTCACCTTCCAGGCCAGGCAGCACCACTGCCCTGGCTGCCCTGAGCCTCAGCTCAGGAGCTGATGAGGGCATCTAGAGGGTCTCTGGAGCCGCCCTCCATCCATGTTAAAGATCCAGCCCCTCACATAGCCTGCCAGAGGGTCCCTCAGGCTGGTTCTACCTGCAAGTCAGTAAAATGGTTCAAGGGCTCCACCTGGTGGCCATTCATAGCCAGACAAGCAGCTGCACCCAACAGGTTCCAAAGTTCATTAACAATCAGCAGAGATCTGGACTCCAAAACGCCGGCGCCAAGGTAGGGGAGAATCCAGACAGATCAAACTCCACTTCCCCCTCGCCTTCCCTAGCCAGGCTTTCAGAGGCCAGTGGCACAAACGGGAGGCTGCCATTGTAAAACAGAACTGAGTGTAAAGCCCCGGAGTTTGGAGTCGGATGGGCCTGGATTTGAATCCCTTGGGTTTAACCTCACCTGGAGCCCCTCATCCCTGCAGTGGGCTATTGAGGACACATCCAACAAGGCTGTGCCCTCTCTCTGCATGAACAGGCAGCCAAGGGACTTGGAGGGGGTGAAGCTGGACCAGTGACCACAGTCCCCCTGGTAGTACTCAGCCCTTAGGCCAGTGGCTCATCCTTGGCTGCACAGCACAGTCGCCTGATGTGGGAAGCGCCTCAAAGCATGGTCCCTGGATCAGCACAAGACATCAAGGGGGTACTTGTCGGGAATGCAGATTCCTGGGTTTACCCCGCCCAGCCCTGCTGAATCAGAAACTCTGGGATGGGGCCCAGCAGCCCCCATGTGATGCTCAAGTACCAGGGTGATGAAAAGGTACCTTATGTGACTTGAATGTCTTACACATCAGAAACACCTCTGGAGGTCAAAATACTAACAGGTGCCTACCCCCCCACCCCACCCCCACCCCCCACATCCAGGGATTCTGGTTCAGTGAAGCTGAAGAGGGACCCAGTCAGGGATTAAAATAACAACTCTGCAGATGATTCTACTGCACAACGTTGGACCTGGGTGTTATCCTCAGGAAACAGTTCCCCCTTCTGGGTATAAATGCAGCTAGAAAGGCAGTTGGAGGTAATTAATTGTATTGTCACATGGACTTCTTTGCAGACTCGCAGATTCAAGACGTTAAGGAAACTGACCCTCCTTGACATTGACATCCCTTAAGTGATGGGAACATTTGAGCCACCATCCCAGTTCATGTTGGCTGCCCTCTCAAGTGCTGGGTGGGATCCACCAATGCCCAGCTCAGAGAGAAGAAAGAAAAAGAGGATCCAAGGGAGTAGAGAAAATATAGAGCTATTTTACTGCTAAAAATGCATTTTACAAAAGCAACAAAGTTTTTGTTCTGAAGAGACAAAAGGCCTCTAGTCCTTGGGGAGGGGGCTGGACTCCACCAGGCATGCAGCCCTCACTGCTCTCGAATTCTCCTGGAGATGCGGTAGAGCTCCATGGCTGCCCTGGCGTCTTCCACCGAGTTATGTCCCAGCACGCTGTCCTGCAGACACAGGACAGAGAGGGGCTGGGGGCTGAATTCAGGCACCATGGGACCAGGGCCTTCCCTGCTCACAGCCTGAGTCCAGGGCTGAAGTGGGTCAGGGTGAGTCTCCATAGTCCCTGATACACAGACTCAGATGGTGGCTGGAGCAGGCCTAGCTTCAAGCAGTTCTCACAGGAGCCCAGGGCCCGGGGAACATGGACACAGATGTTTCCAGAGTGCTCCTTGCTCAGCACATTGAGAACAGGGCTCTTCAGTGAGTCCAGGAGCTGACACTCTGTCCTGGATCCCTGGTGCCACAAGCCCTGCAGAGGGGCCCAAACTCATGCCCATCCCCTGCCTCCTGCACATTCCTGCTCCCCAGACAAGCTGCCCCCACTCCTCAGACTGGGGCTCAGGCTCTCCCCTCCCCAGGCCCCCCTCTCCTGCCTCCTCCACTAAGACATACCCTTCACCCTCCACTCAGACTTGGTATCCTGCCTGCCCCCATCCTCCATCCCTGCTCAGGACGCCTGCCCTCCCCACTCAGATGTGTTGATAGGTCATGGGCCTCTCTCCCTTCAACCAAGAGATTCTCAAGGACCAGCAGGATCTTCCTCACCCAGGTCCTCAGCCTCTGGTCCAGCCTGGCCCCAAGCAGGTGCTTCTTAAACATCCGCTGAGCCCAAGTGGCCGCAGTTCCTACTGTCCAGCCAGCCTCCCTGGGCCCTGGTGAGCTCCCAGCATTCCTGCCCCCACCTGGGGCTCGGAGTTAGGGCCCCGAGAGCAGTATCAGCCACGGCCTAATGGGCGCTGTGTTTAAACGGTGCGGCTCCCTGGGGACACCCGAGGTCTGAGCTATACACTGTTTCCCGAGGTGGGCTGGAGGGTGAAGCCTCAGTTACCCACAGGGAAACTGGTCTGACTGAAAACAAACTAAATCACCTTGATGGGCTGCCTTCCCTTCCCTGGCTCTCGGCCTCACCCTACAGGCTTCCCGGGTCAGCTCTCAGATGGACGCGGTGCCCGCCCTCCTTCTGGGGAAAGCCCGCGCCTCTCAGAGCACACAGCCTCTCGGGACTACGTGGGGGAGTTGGGGTGAGCAGAGCATCTCTGGGGCTGCATATGTGCTGTGGAGGCACTGGGGGACTTTAGAGTCCTGCAGGGAAGGCCAGCCCCCCACCCCCGCCAGGTAACGGGGTGGCCCTCACCTGGATGCGCCGCCCGAGGAGGCGCTGGCTCAGCACGCGCAGGGAGACCCGCCGGCAGTACTGCAGGCCGGCCTCGCGCCACAGCCGCCGGTCGGTAGCCGTGTCGTAGATGGCGTAGTTGCTCATGTTCTCCTTCAGCGCCTTGAAGTCGTGCTTCAGGTCGTGGCCCACCACCAGCTTGCCCTTCAGCACCTGCAGGATCTGGCCGGGAAGACACGGGCCCCACACGTCAGCCAGGGCCCTTCCAGGTGGGTCTGGGGCAACTCTGTGCCATCAAGGGGGCGGGCCTGGAGCAGCCCCTCCTGGACTTGCTGTGTGAGCATGAGCAAACCACCATCCCTCTCTGGGCTTGGGACATATCTATCAGGGAGAAAAAGAGGCTGGAGCAGGCCCTTCATCACCTTCAACGGTATAGTTCTGCCCGAAGGCCTATCCCAGCTTCTTTGGTGGTTGCCTTGGGGGTTTCCCTGGTGGTTCAGACAGTAAAGAATCTGCCTGCTAATGTAGGAGACTGGGTTCGATCCCTGGGTTGGGAGGATCCCCTGGAGAAGAGAATGACAACCCACTCTACTGTTCTTGCCTGGAGAATCCCATGGACAGAGGAGCCTGGAAGGCTACAGTCCGTGGGGTCACAGAGAGTGGTACACAACTGAGCGACTAATAGTTTACTTTGAATAATGGCAATGCCAATGGTCCCATGAGCCAGGCACTCACTGATGTTCATCACATACATTATGTTATTTAACCCTTTCAACAACCCTCCTGTGGCAGGTGGACTAATAACCTCCCAGAGATGCCCACTTCCTAATCCCCAGGACCTATAAACATGTTACATGGCAAAGGGAAATTAAAGCTGCAAATGAACTTCAGGTTGCTAATCAGATGACCTTAAAAGAGGGGGAGTTTCTGAGACTTCTCTTGTAGTCCAGTGGTTAAGAATTCAACTGCCAAATGCAGGGGACACGGGTTTGATTCCTAGTCCAGGTACTAAGAGAAAGCCCACATGCAGTAACAAAGACCCAGAGCAACCAAAAATAAAGGTAGGGAGAGTTTTTGTATGATTCAGAGGGGCCCAGCATAATCAATCCCAAGGTCCTTATATGTGAAGGTCAGAGAGATCTGACTTGAGAACTTGACGGTCTGTCTCTGGCTGTGGAAGTGGAGGAAAGGGCCGAGAGTCAGGAACACAAGAAGCTAGGAGCTGGGAAAGACAAGGAAATGAATCCTTCACCAGGCCTCCTCTGGGGTTTCCCTGGTGGATCACAGGGTAAAGAATCTACCCACAATGCAGGAGACCCGGGTTCGAGCCCTCGGTCAGCAAGATCCCCTGGAGAAGAGAATGGCTACCCACTCCAGTGTCCTTGCCAGGAGAATTCCATGGACAGAGGCGCCTGGTGGGCTACAGTCTGTGGGGTCACAGAGAGTCGGACGTGACTGAGCAACTAACACACATCGGAGGCTCCAGAAATGAATACAGCCCTGTGGACACTTCAGTCTCAGAAGAATGACACCCCCGTTGGGTTTCTGAACCACAGAACTGTAAGATGATAAATTTGCATTATTTTAAACCACCCAGTCTATGGTTTTGTTATAGCAGCTGTAGAAAACCAGTACAGCTATGAGGGAGGGCCGTGTTTAACTGAATTTTGCAGTTGAAAAACACTGAGCTATCAAGAAGTGGAGTAATTTACTCAAGGTGATTCTGATGATTTTTAAATATTTGCAGATTCCTTGACACTCCTCTCAGAACAGACAGAGCCTAGGACTTCCTTGGTAGACTAGCGATTAAGAATCTGCCTGCCAATGCAGCGGACATGGGTTCGATCCCTGGTCTGGGAAGATCCCACATGCTGCAGAGCAGCTAAGCCCAGGCACCCCAACCGCTGAAGCCTGAGCATAGAGCCTGTGCTCTGCAACAAGGGAAGCCACAACAATGAGAAGCCTGTGCACCAAAACTCGAGAGCAGCCCCTGCTCATCACAACTAGAGAAAGCCCACTCGGGAGGCAGGAATGAAGAAGATCCAGCTCAGCCAAAAATAAGTCACATTTTTAAAAGAAAAGAAAATATGCCATCTGGTTCCCTTCACCTTGAATATGAGCCAGGCTGTGTGATGTCTCACCTCTCGATGGAGCCAGTGTCCCAGGATCCCTGAGTCTCCCTGAAACCACCATGCTGCAGAGACCACCCTGAGTTACGGAGTTGTGCCCAAGGAGCCCCAGCCACACGACAGGTGACATCCCGTGATTCCAACCCCAGGCCTGCCAGGTGCCTCAGCCAATCAGCTGTCCCTGTCCGAGCCCTGCCCAGATTGCAGATACGTGGGTGACATAAATATTGACATTGTTTGGAACACTTGGTTTTGGGGTGACTTGCTAAGCATCATTTGATAACTGGGACAGTCACACAGTTAGTTCGTGGCAGGGCCAGTCCTCAAAGCCAGCAGGCATGGCTCCAGTGCCTGCTGGTCATACCATGTTATATGGAAGAGCCTCCTGCTCCCAGCCTCTGTCAGCCCCCCGGGCAAGCTTCAGGGGGCGACCCGGAGAGTGCCCCAGCCCGGTGCCCTGCCAGTGTGCCCAGGCCACCCCTCTTGCTTCTGTTCTCACCTCCTTTCCCACGGTGGCCAAATGGACAGCCTCAGTCACTGACCACACAGAGGGGTCACCTTTCCTTCTCTTGGCTGCCCTTGGGGAGGATGGAGTTGGGAGGGTGCTTGGGGAAAGCTGTCCCAGGTGCCGTCTGGGCAGCAGCTCATAGCCATCCAAGGCCCGCCTTGGACAGCTCTTCAGCAGCCTTCGTCTCTTCCTCTGTGCCCAGGAAGGAATCTCTAGGTGGCTAACACCCTCCCGAGTCCTGCTTCTGCTTCTAGCTGCCTCCCCAGACATCAAGTGGGACCGTTGACTTGCTCCCCCTTGTGGCCACTTTGCAGAAGAGAAGCCGAGTCTCCCAGAAGTGACTTCCTGGTGGTCCAGTGAAGAATCCACCTTGCAATGCAGGGGAAGTGGGTTCGATCCCTGGTTGGGGAGCTAAAATCTCAAACACTATGGAGCAAATAAGCCAGCATGTGTCAACGAGAGAGACCATGCACTGCAAGGATAAATCCTGGATGATGCAACAAAAATCCTGCATGCTGTGACTAAGACGATGCAGGCAAATAAGAAATTTTTTTAAAAAGTGAGGGGACCTGTCCACAGTCACAGCACTGGAGACAGGGTGGGTCCATCCTACCATCAGCCCCTCCATTACTGAGGTTTTGTTGGGAATGGTGGCTCAGGCGGTAAAAAGTCTGCCTGCAATGCAGGAGACCTGGGTTTGATCCTTGGGTTGGGAAGATCCCCTGGAGAAGGGAATGGCAACCCGCTCCAGTATTCTTGCCTGGGAGAATCCCCTGGATAAAGGAGACAATCCATGGGATCACACAGAGTTGGATACAACTGAGCAACTAACACTTCCTCCAGACAGACTCCTGCCCAACCTAGGGACTGGAGAAAAAGCTCCAAGAATGAAGCTGGGACACTCCTGAGAGACACCAGTGCTTGTCACACTTGGGCTTAGGGATCAGCTAGTCAACCTCACCAAAATCTGGATTCGACTGTGGGATTCTGCCTTTCTAACAGGTGGTGCAGATGCTGGAGGTCTGGGGACCCCTGAGCAATGAGGGCACATGACCTCTGAGCAGAGGCTGGGGGAGAACCCTACATGTGAAGGAAAGGGCTCGGGCAGCACGCAGGGGAGGGCTCAAGGCCCAGGGCCAGAGGGTATGGCCGTGCTGGGCAACTGGGGATCACATACCTTTCCTTGCTGACGTCTTTTATGTTTCTGAACAGTGGGGCCTGTTTTCTTGTCTAGGAGATGACTCGGCTCTAGTTCACACAAGCCCTGAGGGGGATGTGACATCCCAGAGTCAACCACAGTAGCCGGTCCCAGGCTAAGAGGGTCAAGTCATCATGGGATGGATTCCCGGGAAATTCATCACTTCCCAAGCCCAGGGTCCCCACGGGGGGTGGGGGGTCGGGCATGGTTACATTCAAGACCATGAGACTCATCATGAGACAAATAAAATAAGATGAAGTGGATAAGAAGTAGAAGGATGAAGAAGCAGGAAAAGGAGGAGATCTGACTCTTCAGCAGAGAGATGTCAACTCTTCAGGACTCTGGGACTTGCTCTGTGGTCTCAGGGAGGTCAAGGACCATCTCTGGCTTTCAGTTTCCCTCTTTGTAAAGGGAGAGCCTGGAGAGGTGAGCTCCACGGACTTTTTGAGGCAAGGCAGAGAGGGAAATCCAGGGTGGTGTGGACGTGCCAGCTGGCAGGGCCTCCGGGCTGTGTGACCTGCTGGCTGCCGACCTGCCCTGAATCAGTGTCATGAGGCAAATGTGTCCAATACACTCGGTTGCAGCTCAAGTTCCTGGAAAGAACTGGAGGGGGTGGGGGGAAGGGACAGTCATCCATCCGTTCTCATTGCCTGGCACTGGGTCAGGTACTTTCCTCATCACCGCATGATGAGGCCTCACAGCAAGAGTGTTCTTAATGTCATCTTATAGTGGGGGGGCTGAGGATCAGAGAGGGTAAGAGGCTTGCCCAGGTCACACAGCAGGTGAGTTGACTGCTGAGATGCCGTGTCCAGACCTGCCTGAACCTGTCACTATCATTACAGTTGTTATTATTACCATCTATTGAGAATCTAGGGATTGTATTATCATTATTAATTTCAGAGTTGAAATTAATAATGTCTGGGGAATAGAATAGATATATGAATGGCTAGGGCTTCCTAGCCCCAGGTGGCTCAGTGGTAAAGAATCTGCAAGGAGACCCAAGAGATGCATGTTCCATCCTTGGGTTGGGAAGGTCCCCTGGATGAGGAAATGGCAACCCATGCCACTATTCTTGCCTGGAAAATTCCATAGACAGAGGCACCTGGAGGGCTATGGTCTATAAGGTCGCAAAGAGCCAGACATGACTGAGCGACTGAGTGCACATATACACATACGTATGGCTGAGGCCCTTCACTGTTCACCTGAAACTGTCAAAACATTGTTTGTTAATTGCCTATGTGCGTGCTCAGTCGTGTCTGACTCTTTGTGACCCTATGGACTGTAGCCTGCCAGGCACTTCAGTCCATGGGATTCTCCAGGCAAGAGTACTGAAGTGCATTGCCATGCCCTCTTCCAGGAGATCTTCCCTACCCAGGGATCAAACCCAGGTCTCCTGTATTACAGGCAGATTCTTCACCAACTGAGCCACTGGAGAAGCCCCATTAATTGGCTATACCCCAATACAAAATCTGTGAAAAATTCTGAAATAGATGGGAATATCAGACCACCTGACCTGCCTCTAGAGAAATCTGTATGCAGGTCAGGAAGCAACAGTTAGAACTGGACATGGAACAAAGGACTGGTTCCAAATAGAAAAAGGAGTACGTCAAGGCTGTATATTGTCACCCTGCTTATTTAACTTATATGCAGAGTACATCATGAGAAACACTGGGCTGGATGAAGCACAAGCTGGAATCAAGATTAATGAGAGAAATATCAATAACCTCAGATATGCAGATGACACCACCCTTATGGTAGAAAGTGAAGAGGAACTAAAAAGCCTCTTGATAAAAGTGAAAGAGGAGAGTGAAAAAGTTGGCTTAAAGCTCAACATTCAGAAAACTAAGATCATGGCATCCAGTCCCATCACTTCATGGCAAATAGATGGGGAAACAGTGGAAACAGTGGCAGACTTTAATTTGGGGGGCTCCAAAGTCACTGCAGATGGTGACTTGCAGCCATGAAATTAAAAGATGCTTACTCCTTGAAAGTTATGACCACCCTAGACAGCATATTAAAAAGCAGAGACATTACTTTGTCAACAAAGGTCCATCTAGTCAAGGCTATGGTTTTTCTAGTAGTCATGTATGGATGTGAGAGCTGGACTACAAAGAAAGCTGAATGCAGAAGAATTGATGCTTTTGAATTATGGTGTTGGAGAAGACTCTTGAGAGTCCCTTGGACTGCAAGGAGATCCAACCAGTCCATCCTAAAGGAGATCAATCCTGAGTGTTCATTGGTAGGACTGATGTTGAAGCTGAAACTCCAATACTTTGGCCACTTGATGCGAAAAGCTGACTCATTTGAAAAGACTCTGATGCTGGAAAAGACTGAAGGCAGAAGAAGGGGACAACAGAGGATGAGATGGATGGCATGACTGACTCAATGGACATGAGTTTGGGTAGGTAAACTCCGGGAGTTGGTGATAGACAGAGAGGCCTGGAGTGCTGCAGTTCATGGGGTCGCAAAGACATGGACACGACTGAGCGACTGAACTGAACAATGCAAAATAAAAACTTAAAAAAAAAAAAAAGTGATGCAATAACCCTAAATAAAATATTATATAACAGAAAAAATTAATGAATAATTTCCACCGCTGAATCCATGACAGCCCTCAGTAAAGATTTCTGATTCCAGAATATGGGCCCTGTAAGGCGGGGATTGTCATAGCGTCTTACCCACAGGGACAGGGGCTGCCGGGTGGTGTGTACCATGTCACTCATTAGGGGAATGACAGGCCCAGGTGCAGGAATCTGCCCACATCCTCTTTCCACTGTGTTTCCCCTCTAGTCCAAGTATTTCCCAGATGGGCCTGATCAAAAAATCACCAGGGGCCCTTGTTAAAAGACCAAAGGGCGGGGCCCTACTCCAGACCGGCTGAAGCATCATCACCAGGAAGGGGCATTAGCAAATGTTCCAGGGTATTCCTCCCATCTGCCTAGTTTGGAAATGCCGGCTCTGATGTCTGTCCAGCCCCTCAGAGCCTGCTGCTCCCATCATGCATCCATCTTTCCATCTGTCCATGCGTTCATGCCTGGGTGCCAGGAGAGGTGATTATAAGGCACTCTGAAGAATGCTGCCCTTGTGGAGGTCCCCTACTGTCATCCTGTCATCATCAGGAGTGGCCCTGGACCCCCTCTTTCCTCCTGTCCCCTGCCAGGCTCTCCAGGTGTCCTGGCCCCTAGCTTGTGTCTGCTTCTCACAAGACTGCGTAACCCATGGAAAACCTGGATGACAAAGTTGTCCTCCTTCACCTGGCTGAGCCCCAGAAAGACATGCCAGGTGTCAGGACCCCAACAGGGTCCTTGACCCAGGCAAGGGCTATGTCACTGCTACAGCTGAAACCACTCGCTGCTCACAACCCACCATGGCTTCCTTTCTGTTTCCCGCCTAAACTATGATGACTCATAAGGTTCAGTTTCTCTATGTGCGAACTAACAGCGTCATTCTCATTCTCCAATCCCAGTCTTGGGGTGGATGCTACTCACTATACCAGGTTAACATTAGAAGAGCATTTATTTACAAAAGTATGTTATGGACTTTCCCTGGTGGTGCAGTAGATAAGAATCTGCCTGCCAATGCAGGGGACACAGGTTCAATCCTTGCTGCAGGAAGATCCTACATGCCACGGAGCATCTAAGCCCATGCGCCACATACTGAGCCCACGTGCCTAGAGCCTGCGCTCCACAATAAGAGAAGCCACTGCAGTGAGAAGCCCACACACAGCAACGAAGACGCAGTGCAACCAAAAATAAAACAAATAAATAGAAAACTTAGGGGTTTTTTTAAAGTGAGTTACAAGTTACTGACCATCATCATTAGATTAAAATATGAATTAAAAGAGTGTTGAGGGGCCTCCCTGCTGGTCCAGTGGCTAAGAATCTGCCTTCCAGTGCAGGGGACGTGGTTCCATCCCTGGTTGGGCAGCTAAGATTCCACGTGCTGAGGGGCAACCAAGCCTGCGAGCCACAACCAGAGAGATCCATGCACCACAATGAAGAGTCCGTGTGTCTCAACTCAGAGGCAAGGCAGCCAAATAAATAAATATTTTTTTTAAAAAAGAGCATTGACCTGTCAGGTGAGAGCTCTGAATCTGAGCACTGAGCTGTAGCCCAGCCTGCTGTGTGTCCTTAGGAAGTCACTGCCCCTCTCTGGACCTCGGTCTCCTCACAGGTTCCCACCTGTGCTGACAAGCCTGGTTTATGGGGCTCTCTGTAGACCAGGGTTCTCAACCTTGGAACTACGAACATTTGGGGCCCGATACTTCTTTGGTGTGAGTGTGTGTTCTGTGCACTATAGGATGTCTAGCACCATCTCTAGCCTCAAGCCATTGGATATCAGTGACAGCCTTCCCTGCCTAACTTACGACAATCAGAAATGCCTTCAGATGTTGCTAAAAATGTCCCCTTGGGGGCAGAATCACAGTGCACTGAGAACCACTGCATTAGATGACAGTCAGACCTACAGGTGTCAGAAGATAACAAGGCAATTACCTTGCATTATAAAAGCAGTGTCAGAACTTCCCTGGTGGTTCAGTAGTTAAGAGTCTCCCTTCCAATGCAGGGGACATGGGTTCGATCCCTGGTCAGGGAACTAAGCTCCCACATGCTGTGAGGCTCCCAAGCCCATGTGCCACAACCACTGAACCCAGACACCTCCACTACAGACCCCGAATGCTCTAGAGCCTGTGTGCCCCTACAAAAAAAATACCACATGTGACAGCAAAGATCCTGAGTGCAGCAACTATGACCCAACACAGCCAAATAAATAAATATTTAAGATAAGTAAATAAAAGCAATATAATACCATTACAAAAAATAAAAAAGAGAACAGTGTGAGGGAAGTCCACTCAAAGCTTCAGTGCCTTGTGGCCACAATGCTCCTGGGTGTACCAGGTGGGCTAGCAGGCTTAGTGGCTCCTCGGAGCCCGCCTGGCTTCTATGACCTGGTCGATGGCTGACTGCTAGCCTGGTCCACTCGCCATTCCCATGGGAGGAAGAGACAGGTTGGTGAGCCGCCTTTGGAAAATGCCCTGCAAGAAACCTCGACTCACCTGAGAGGTGTCACCTGGCCTTGTGGGTCTGATAAATGGCTAATAGACTTCTGCCCTTTGGCGAGTCCCCCCGTACATCTCGGGTTCTCGGCCTTTGGGATTAAAATACTGAGGATGACGAGTGGGGTCAGTGTATCTCGATGTCTTCGTTCATGAAAACAAACGACGGGGGCTTCTCTGGTGACTCGGTGGTGAAGAATCTGCCTACTGGTGCAGGGGAGACAGGTTCGATCCCTGATCCGGGAAGATCTCACAGGCAGCAGAGCAACTAAGCCCGTTCACCACATCTATTGAGACTGTGCTCTGGAGTCCGGGAGCTGCTACTACGGAAGCCGTCTCACCCTAGAGCCCACCCCGTGCACTGCAACTAAAGAGTAACCCCGCTCGCTGCAACTGGAGAAAAACCCTTGCAACAGTGAATATCCAGTACAGTCAAAAATAAATAAATAAATAAAAATTTTAAATATATATATATATATCTTTTTTAAAAAAAGAAAATGATGGCAGTTGCCTCATCCCTCAGCTTCACTCTCATGCTGCACTGACGCTGTGTGTACACCAGGCACAGAGAAGACTCTTGAGAGTCCCCTGGACAGCAAGGAGATCAAACCCGTCAATTCTAAAGGAAATCAACCCTGAATACTCACTGGAAGGACTGATGCTGAAGCTGAAGCTCCAATACTTTGGCCACCTGATGCAAACAGACAACTCATTGGAAAAGACCCTGATGCTGGGAAAGATTGAAGATAGAAGGAGAAGAGGGCAACAAAGGATGAGATGGTTGGATGCCATTACCGATTCAGTGGACATGAACTTGGGTAAACTCCTGGAGATAGTGAGGGACAGGGAAGCCTGGTGTCCTGCAGTCCATGGGGTCACAAAGAGTCAAACACAACTTGATGACTGAAAAACACCACCAGGCTCTTAGCATTCACAGTTAAGTGAATTCACAGGATTCACACACTGATCACAGGATCGGAACATCGCAGAGGAAGTCCTGGGGACAG
This sequence comes from Bubalus bubalis, assembly GCF_019923935.1. Lineage (NCBI taxonomy): Eukaryota > Metazoa > Chordata > Mammalia > Artiodactyla > Bovidae > Bubalus > Bubalus bubalis. Next base: position 50,747,158 of record NC_059176.1, read on the forward strand.
AATTTGAGTCTCTGCTCCTCCCCTTCCTTGGAGAGTCTGCTCAGCCTTGTGCCTTAGTGTGCTCATCTGTAAAATGGATGAGACTACCTTCCAGGCTGTGGTGGGGAGTAAAGGTAGTGGAGTGTTGAAAGCGCTTAGAACAGGGCCTGGACATCTTGCTGGATACACCTGTGCTACTTTGTCACATCACCCGTATGTCACAGACAGGTTTAGCCCGAGGACATGGGGACAATCAGGAGGCAGAGCTGGGACTGACTAGACCCACGTCCAGCCAAGTGTGCTTGCTCCCTGCCCCCTGCACGTATTACTGCATCTTGACAGCAAAGGCCAACGTGAGGGCAGAGGCAGTTCTGGCCCACACAGCTGCCAGGACTCCTGTACATGCTAAGTCACTTCAGTTGTGTCCAACTCTTTGTGACCCCATGGACTGCAGCCCACCAGGCAAGAATACTGGAGTGGGGTGCTGTGCCCTCCTCCAGGGAATCTTCCTCCCTCTTCAGTCCGCCAGGGACTGAACCTGTGTCTCTTAGGTCTCCTACATTGGCAAGCGGGTTCTTTACCACTAGTACCACCTGGTAAGCCCCAGGACTCCTGTACTATTATGAAAATTGGTTCAACTCCAGCCCCACAAATATTCTCAGTGCACCTGTTATGTTCAAAGCACAGTCTCCAACCTGGGGTAGATAAAATACCCTGCAGGAGCTGCAGAGCTAGGCAGGCCCATGTGTGTGGGTAGGCAAGCTCTAAAGTGTGCGGTCTCTGGGACTTCCCTGGCGGTCCAGGGGTTAGGACTCTGTACTTTTACTGCAGGGGGCACAGGTTTGATCCCTGGTCGGGGAATTGAGATCCTGCATGCCAAGTATGTGGGCTAGAGCAAGGAGGGTGAGTGGGGGGTGAGTGAGTGGATAAAGTGGGGGGTGGGGAGGGTGAGGAGTGAGGACGAGCATCACACAGGACACCCCTGGCCTGAGGCTGCCAGGACGGCATGGGAAGGAATGGGGAATGGGAGGGGCACAGGATGGGGCTGAAGCACTGCGGAGTGATGGCTGAGCTGAGAGAGATGCCAGAAAAGGTAGGTAGGTGGGGTTTGGGGGACCATGGACGTTGGGTTAGAGGGACTCTAGGCAACGGGCAGCCTTTGCAGGTATTTGAACCAGGGGGTGGGGATGAGAGTGGGGACTGTGATCTGAGCCAGGCCTGGGGAAGTTTCTCTGACAGCTGGGTGGGAGAGATGAGCAGGGAGCTTACCCTGTGCAGAAAACAAGGACCAGAATCTAAGCCTGCGGTTCTCAAGGGAAGTTGGAGAGAGGACTGGATGTAAAATTTGAGTTTCTGCCCTGCCCTCTCCAGGGGCACATGGAGTGATGGTCAACCCTGAACCAGGCACTGTGCTTAGAGCTACAGACCACATCACCACACCCAGTGTTCACAAGGCCAGGGAGGACGCATTAGCTCCTCCTTCACTGATGAGACAACAGAGGCTCAGAAAGCTTCAGTAACTTGCCAAATGCCACGCCAACCGTCAGTGACAGAGCAGGAAATGTGAACCACAAGGTGGTTCCCAAGAGCTGCCCTGCCTTTGGATTCCCGCCTCCCTTCTTGTACGGCTGTGAGTGTGTGTGTGTGAGTGTATGTGCTCAGTTGTGTCCAACTCTTTGCGACCCCATGGACTATAGCCCCCAGGATCCTCTGTCCTTGGGATTTTCCAAGCAAGAATACTGGAGAGGGTAGCCATTTCCTTCTCCAGGGGATCTTCCCAACTCAGGGATTGAACCTGTGTCTGTTGTGTCTCCTACATTGGTGGGCGGATACTTTACCACTGGAAACACCTGGGGAGCCCTCTTGAATGGCTATTAAGTGCCTACTCTGGGCAGCACCCCATGTCACACACCGGAAGGGCCTAGCATCATCTCCAGCTGAGAAACAAAAGCATTTCAGCACAAGTGTGGACGAGGACCGAGGTGTCCTGACTCCCAGGCTGGTGCCTGAGGGCGTCCAGGGAGTTGCATTTCTCTGCGGCCTCCTCTCCCCTGCTCTGGACTCTTCTGCCCTTTCTTCCACCTTGGGGTGGGGAGGGACGGGGAAGGAGGAGAAGAGATGCCATGCCGCCCAGCTGACTGCTCAGTGGGGATCTGAGTGTGGGCAGCTCCATGCAGGGTCCCTGGGCCTCCCATCGGCGCCTGAACAGCCCCACCTTTTCTTCATGTTGCCCTCCCCTTCTTGTTCTCTGTCCTAACATTTCCTTCTTGCCCAGTCTCTAGATGCTGCCGATGACTAAGATCCTTGCGACTGCTCCTCAGTCTCTCTGACTCCTCTCTACTGTCAGCTCCTTCCTCACTCCCATCCAGTCTCCCCAGCACCCCAGTTCAGGTTTTCTTGACAGTGGTTTTGATCCTGCCATGCTCTTGCTCCAGAACCTTCAGTGGCTCCCTATGGCACACTGAGTTGCAGGCACTGAATCCTCCTACTCCTTTGGCAAACAGTACCAGCCTCGTGCAGCCTTTCTAGAACCACCCTGACGTACTGTGGCCCCTCCTCTGGGCTCCGTAGTATCCTGCTAGCAACTCTAGAACAGTGGTGTCCAATAGAAAGAAACATACTATGAGCCACGTGTGTAATTTTAAATCAACAGCCATATTTTAAAAGTTAAAAGAAATAGGTTAAATTACTTTCAATATGTTTTATTTAACCTAATATACCAAAATATCATCAAACATATAATCCATGTTAATTATTGAGGCATTTTATGGTTCTTTTTAAAATTCAGGTCTTTGTAATCCAGTGCATATTTTATATTTACATCTTAGTTCAGACCAGCCACTTTCCAGGTGCTCACTAGTCATAGGTGGTGCTCTATTGGACACACAGGTCTAGAGGTTTTGAGCCTTCTACATTCTATTTATCTGAACTTGTAAGAGATACTCAGTGATATGGGTTGAATATGTTCCCCCTCAAATCCACTTGTTGAAACCCCAGCCCCGACCATTTCAATGGGGTCACGGCAGATGTTATTGTTACGATGTCATAATGGAGTATGTTGGTTCCGTAACACAGGGGTGCCCAACTACCAGTGCATTGCTCGTTAGGAACCAGACCCCACAGCAGGAGGTGAGAGGAGGTGCGAGCGAAGCCTCCCCTGTATTTACAGCCACTCTCCATCACTCACATCACCACCTGAGCTCCGCCTCCTCTCGGATCAGTGGTAGCATTAGATTCTCAGAGGAGCTCAAACCCTACTGAGCTTGAATCATCCTGAAACCATCCCCCCAGCCCCATGGAAACATTGTCTTCCATGAAACCAGTCCCAGATGCCAGAAAGGTTGGGGACTGCTGCCCTAGCAAATATGACAGGTGTCCTTATAAAAGGGAAATCTGGGTACAGAGCCCTGCACGGAAGGAGAATGCCATGTGAACATGAAGACGGAGATTGGGGTGGCATTTCTCCAGACCAAGGACCATCAAAGATGGCCAGCAGGATAAGAATCTGCCTGCCAACGCAGGGGATGTGGGTTCGATCCCTGGTTGGGGAAGATTCCACACGGCACAGAGCAACTAAGCCACAGCTATTGAGCCCATAACTACCAAGCCAGCATGCTGCAGCTACTGGAGCCTGTGCACCTGGAGCCTGTGCTCCAAGCCAGTGAGAAGCCTGTGCTCTGCAACGAAGACCCAGTGCAGCCCAAAATAAATGAACAGACAGATGGCCAGCAAACCGTCAGCGGCCAAGACAGACACACAGGTCAGGTCTGCCCCCCTCAGGAGCCTTCTGACACCTTGACCGGGGACTTCTAGCCTCTAGAACTGTGAGAATGGACATTTCTCTTGTCTAAACCACTTTGCGGTACTTTGTTTCAGCAGCCCTAGCAAACCAACATTTAGTTCAAGAGACTCAGTTTCCTCATCTGTAATATGGGAACAAGGGAAGAATCGTAACAAGTAGCAGGTTTATTCTGTTCTCTGTGTGGGTTTTTTTTTTTTTTTTTTTGGCCATGCCACACAGCCTGTGGGATCTTTGTTCCTTGACCAGGGATCGACCCTGCACCCCCTACACTGGAAGTGCAGGGTCTTAACCACCAGACCACCAGGGAAGTCCCTAGTTAATGGGTTTTTAATACTTCGATAGGCGCTCTTTCCAAGCCCTTTCTCAATCCTCACAATAATCCTGTGAGATTGCTACTGTTCTCATTCCCATCGGGGAAATGGGATACAGAGAGTTCAAGGAACCTGCACAAGGTCACTTAGCAGGTAAGGGGCAAAGCCAGGATTCAAACCTGGCCCTCTTGGCCCTGACCTAATAGCTCCAGAGGACGCTCCTGGCAGGCTGCTTTGTGAGGCATGAATGAGCTCCCAGATGGAACTCGGGGAGCATCCGGTGAGTAGCCAGTGCTCAGAAAACAGTGGCTATTGTTCTGGCCTCGTCTCTGGAGCAGGGAGCCACACACATGAGCAGTACATGGGACTAAAGTGAACCCTGGGCCTTTGTGTTCTTTGTGAACTTCCCCAAATTGAGCTCACCTTCCCAGAAATGACTAAACCCTGGTGCCACTTCTGGCGGGGTTGAGTTTCCTTTTCACTGAGTGATTCAGAGAAACAGAAAGTAAACTGGAGGTGTCGCACGTTGGAGGGCAAGAGGACTGGGAGACTTCGGTACGCCCCACCCACCTGGAAGGATGGATGGCCTGTGGGGGTCTGGGAGTGAGCTCTCCCGGGGGCTCAGGGAGGGGCCCCCTGCCAGTGAGGGCCTCCAAGACCCATCCATCCCCCATTTCCCGGAGGCCGCCGGTGTAGGGGAGAGAATAGGGAATCTAGCCCCCAAATCAGTGTGCAGGGAACATTAGGCAGGACTGTGTCCCCATCATGAGACCAGCAAGGTGGACCAGATGCCGTGAAGGCTGCTCCCAGAGGCGAGCCTAAGGGTGTCTGATGTCTGATCCTTGGGGATGCGATGGCCACACCAGTGGGTTTCTCATGCCCTGGTGCAGGGGTGGCGGGGAGTCGGACCTGGCTGGAATTACGGGTCACAGATCAGCACCCAGGGGAAGCGCCAGAGGAGCGTGTATGTGTCGGGGCCCGGCTGGCATCCGGCCCTTCGCTTACCTCCAGCCTGGCCACGGCAAACGGGGTGGCCCCCTCCATGTTCCGAGCTGTGATTCCGCTGACCGGGGTCCTATAGTCAGTGATGTCACCCTCGGGCCGGATGAACTTATCGTACAGCACGGAGCCGTGGTAGTCCACAAGGCTGCAGCGAGCCAAGCCACTCTCCCGGAAGGGCCCCAGCCCCACCATCTCGCAATCCATGGCCACTACGTCCATGCTCCTTGCCATGTTCCACCGGGACCCTCAGGTGTGCTGGACGGGGGGCAGCAGGACAGCCATCATTCGAAAGGCCGGCCGAGGTGCCAGGAGTCCTCAGCCACCTCCAGGCAGCCTACACCCTCTGCCCTGCCCTTCGTCACAACCACCACCTGGCACAGAGAGAAGCTGGCTGCTTGCCACCCCAACCAGCCTCTTCACCTGGCGATCCCACGGCCTCTCCCGGTCCTGCCAGGCAGCCTCAGGACCAAGATGCCCCCCTCCCACCACCACCCCTGCCCACCACCCCGGAGAAATGTCTGGAAGCCCCCATCCTGTCCCCCGCTCTCACCTGCCTTCCTCTCTGATGCCCCTTTCTCAGCTACTGCAGTTGCTGTTAGCAGTGACTCATCTCTGACTTCAAGCCGGGAATCCTGACCCTGTTTCAGTTTCTAGTTTGTTATCAAGTGAAGTCAGGGGTGGAGGCCAGGCACGTGGGCTGGGCTGCCTCGTCTCCTAGGGCTTCCGGCCTGTCGGGAGCTCAGTAGCTTGAGTCAGGACTGATGAAGCTGGCTGACTCAGGACTGACGAGGCTGACACATCGTGTCTGGGTGTCCTATCTTTCTTTGCCCCTGCCCCTCCACCTAATCCTTCAAGCCCGCCCCTCCTCAGGTGACGCAGCTGATGTGAATGTTGTAGACTGCAACATCTGTCTCGTTTCTCACCCTCTGCTCGGAGAATAAACATCCCCGAGACTGGAGCCCGCAGACAGTCCCACAACTTCCGGAGCCGCCACCAAATCTGACGCTCTGTGAGGTCTTTCACAAGGGCAGGGAGAACTGGCTCTTGGGACACTGAGGTTACTCACTGGGACATAAGGGGGGCTAGCCCCAACTGCTGACCCAGCAGAGGCAAGGAGGCAGTGAGGGAGCCCTAGAGACTCCACCAGCTTAGGGGTGTCTCAGAAACGGTCATGTCTGCCTTTGAAGGGCTCTGCCTCCGGCTATGCTGACACTGTTTGAGGACAAGGAGAAGCAGGGCTGGGGGGAGTCCCCACCAGCCTGGCTGTATTACCTAGGGACTATAAGCCTGGTGTGCTGCAGTCTATGGGGTTGTAAAGATTTGGACACGACTGAGCAACTGAATTGAACTGAACTGATGCTCTGAGAAATGGAGTATCTCCTGCCATATCCGTAGACAAGGATGTCACCATCATCAGCAGGATAGCCCTCCAGTGTGAGCTGGTGAACCCTAAGGGCACTCAGGAAGGTAAAGAGTACCTGCAATCCAACAGTCATCAGACTGTAGCCACTCTCCGTATGGTGAGCCCAAGGGAGCTAAGGATGTGAAAAGAACACAGGATACTGGCCCGGGACAGCTGAGATGCATATGAAAGGCATGACTCCAGTGAGCCCAGATTCTTGCACCTTCCCATGCATAGAAAAACACTAAATTCCTTAAGTTGGGATACTGTGCATGCATGCAAGCTATGGCACACTGTTTGCATCCCTATGGACCACAGCCGGCCAGGCTCCTCTGTCCATGGGATTCTCTAGGCAAGAAGACTGGACTGGGTTGCCCTGCCCTTCTCCAGGGGATCTTCCCAACCCAGGGATCGAAGCCACGTCTCGTACGGCTACCTGCATTGGCAGGCAGGTTCTTTACCACTAGCACCACCTGGGAAGCCCTTGGGATATCTGGTTTTCTTCAATTAACAATAATCTTTTGATGTTCAGACTACCCAAAACTTTTGCAAAACTTTTGTTACAAAAGTTAAAAACTTTCCTTTTGTTTTTTTTGCAAAACTTTGTTTCAAAACCTCTGTATAACCTGGCTCCTCCCCTCACCTCCTTGGAGCAGTTCTCCCAGGGTCACTTCAGATGCTGCCTCCCTGGCCTGAAATGAAAGTCACTCAGGTGTGTCCAACTCTTTGCAACCCCATGGACTATACAGTCTATGGAATTCTCTAGACCAGAATACTGGAGTGGGTAGCTTTTCCCTTCTAAAGGGGATCTTCCCAACCCAGGGATTGAACTCAGGTCACCTGCATTGCCGACAGATTCTTTATCAGCTGAGCCACAAGGGAGGCCCAAGAATACTGGAGTGGGTAGAAGTCCTAAAAATCCCACTGAATAAAATGTTAACTCTCAACTTTTAGGTTGTGAATATTTTTTTAAGTCGACAGCTCTCCTAGGCTAGAACTCTGACCCTTTAAAACAATGTCTAGTATGTAAGGAGCACTCAGTATCTATTGAATAAGAGAGTTACAACTGGGGCAAAAATAAAATCAGCTTTAATGAGGAAATTGTCTGTAGGTACTGGGGTGAGTTGATCACCCTCCTCTTACTTCCTACCCCAGATCCAGATGGAACAAGATTTGAGCTGTCAAATCTGCCACCAAATTGTCACAAAGATTTGTGGCTTGGAAAGGAATTTCCCCAGGTTCTTAATGTATTCACCAAGAGACATCCAGCTTCATTTAACAGACCTCAAAAAGAAAACCAGATACTGAAATATGTTTGAAGGGTACGGCATTGTTGCTGTGTGTTGTTCTTGGTTCAAATTTGAGTTAGAGGTTTTGGTTCCCATTCTGAACGAGCAACTTTTCCTTGAATTCAGACTGTCTGGGGATTTCTTGTTCCTCAAATGCATAAAGGATTATTACCCTGATTTACTAGAAGATGCAAAATTCTTGCTACTTGAACATACATTGAAAAAGTAACTCCCTAAAGAAGGCTGAGCCCTGAAGAATAGATACTTTCGAATTGTGGTGCTGGAGAAGACTCCTGAGAGTCCCTTGGATAGCAAGGAGATCAAACCAGTTAATCCTGAAAGAAATCAACCCTGACTATTCTTTGGAGGGACTGATGCTAAAGCTCCAATACTTTGGCCATCTGATGCAAGAGACAACTCATTGGAAAAGATCCTGATGCTGGGAAAGACTCAAGGCAAAATGAGAAGCGGGCGGCAGAGGATGAGTTGGTTGGGTAGCATCACCAATTCAATGGACATGAATTTGAGCAACCTCTAAGTGATGATGGACAGGGAAGCCTGGCGTGCTGCAGTCCATGGGGTCGCAAAGAGTCGAACACGACTGAGCGACTGAATAACAACCGTGTGCTGAGGTTGGACACAAGAACTGCTAACAGCCTAGGGGAGGAATGCCTGACTCCAGCCAGGCGATGGGCTGCAGGGTTCCTAGTGGTGCTGCTTCCCAGGTTTAACTAGTGTCACTCATCGACCAGACCAAGTCCCCAGGCACCAGCAGGAAAGGGAGTCACTCCTGGCAAACCTCTCCACCTTAGCTGACCCATACCCTGCCACAGCTGGCCCATTGGTAGGTCACATCCCTCTCCCTACAGGCAACCTGCCCTTTGAAATCCAGCTGTCACAAACCCCTAAAATATGTATGTGAATTCCAAAATTACATACCACTGATGGAACCCCCTCAAACAGTCGGATATAGCAATTCCATGTGGTTCAACTTAAAACACATCTAACTGTACTAGTGGAATACATTTTTAAATACACAAACACAAAAAGAATGAATTAAAAATAAACTATATACCAATAAACATGTGAAAAAGATGTTCAGCATTAAATCAGGGGAGTGCAAATCAAAACCACGAGTAACCACCTCACACCTGTCAAAATGGTTATTACCAAAAAGATCACAATAACATATATTGGTGAGGATGTGGAGAAATCGGGACACTTGTGTAGCCATTGGGAATGTAAAATGGTGCAGTCACTGTGTAAAACAATGTAAGATCCCTTAAAAAAATTAAAAGCAGAACTAGCAGGAGCCAGCAATCCCATTTTTCTGGGTGTATATCCAGAAGAATCGCAAGCAGAGTCCTGGAGAGATACAGTAGCATTATTAACAATGATGGCATGGACATCCAAATGAATGTTACTCTGCCTGAAAATGGAAGGAAATGATGACCCATCCTACAACCTCAGAGATGAACTCTGGGGACTTTTTGTGAAGTGAAGTAAGCCAGACACAAAAAGGCAAATACTGTAGGATTTAACTTATCATTTTTCAGTCATGTTCGATTCTTTGCAACCCCACGGACTGCAGCACACCAAGTTTCCCTCTGCCTCACTATCTCCTGGAGTTTGTTCAAACTCGTCCATTGAGTCAGATTTCACTTATATGAGGTACCTAATCAAAGACACAAAATCAAAATGGAATGGGAGTGGCCAGGAGCTGAAAGGAGAAGGGTCTGAGGGGTTATTGTTTAATGAGCATAGAGTCTCAGTTTTGTAAGATAATAACAGTTCTGGAGATGTTGCATAGTGGGTGTTTAACACTATTAACTCTACACTTAAAAATGGTTAAGAAGGTAAATTTTAAGCTGTGTATTTTATATTTAAAACTAAAAAAAAAAAGATAAAGAGTACATAGCTTCAAAGAGAAACAAGTTTAATAAACTTGTGCTCTATATGTGATAGGGCAGTTACATAAAAAAATAAACTACATAAATTCTGTAGCTCTAAGATTTTCTGGCCACATTCCAAAGCACCATCTTGAAAGCCACCCACCTCAAAGGCCAAAGCACCCAGCAAGACTCGGTGCCCTGGGGTCCCACAACCCCTCCACCAAGCCCCCTCCCACCTTGGCTGGAGGATTCAATGAAAAGGCCATTTCACCCAATTTTCCAGTTGAGTTTTATTCCAGAACGGTTTTACAAAGCTGATTTTAAACCCAGTACATCTCCACATGTGAACAGCTCCATCCCTCAGCCCAAAGCCCAAAGCCCTTAAGCAACTGCTCAGCTGTGAGTGTGGCATCAGCTAGGCTTTTCAGGAGCCTAGAACAAAGTCTTGGAAGCCGATCAGCAGCTGGTCAGTGACTCAGCCAGCTCCCAGAACAGTGTGCGGCCCTGCGTTTGCTGTTATGTTTTCAGGAGTGTCTCTCACTCCCTGGCCCTGCTGCTTTGCTGACTGATACCAAATCCATGCAGCACAGGGAAGAGTGAGGGCCCACAACCTCTGAGCTGTGCTTGGTGGCCCGTGCCCCACCTACTGGAATAGCCACAAGAACAAGTCCTGTCTGGGCAAAAAATGCACAATGTGAGAGATGCGAGTTAAGTTTTATTTGGGTGCAAAATGAGGACTGCAGCCCAGGAGCCAGCATTTCAGAGCTCTGATCTGAGCAGGGGAGGAGTGGAGTCAGGTTATATAGGAGTTTTGAAACAAAGGGCAAGTGGTCCAAACATCAAAATATGATGCTAGTTAAAACCAGAAATCTCGAATTAAGGAGTTTAGTGCTTTTCTATGTATGGGAAGATGCAAGAGTCTGGGCTCAAGCTGAAATCATTCCTTTGACTTGCGCCTCAGCTCTCTGGGTCTGGTATCCTGTGTTTCACATCCTGAGTTTTCTCAAGGCTCTCCTGTAGGGAGTGGCTAGTCTGATGACTGCTAGATGGCAGGTATTCTTTTCAGCCCTGAGTTTCTTCCGGGTTCATCAGTTCACTGTTTAAGGGCTGCAATCTGCAATTGTTGATGACTGTGACTTCCTCTGTTTACTGATAAGGCTGGAAATATTAATTTCTGGGGTCAAAGCCCTCAAATGGCCCCAGGGTGTGTTCAGGTGTTACTTGGAAGAACCTAACACTAATCCTTAAAGAAAACACAGCTCACAGAGCCTAACAATCCTGTGAGGTAGGTGGTACCCTTATCCCCATTTTACAGATGAGGGATCAGACTTGAGTGAAGTCACACACTTACCTAGGTCTCAAAGCTATTAAGTGGCGAGCTAAGATAAGGCTCAGAGTTTCTGTGTGACTTGAGCTCTAAGGTACTCCAATACCACAAAACTGGTCCTTTAGGGAAAAAGGACAGAGGTGTGGGGGATGAATCCTGACAGAGAACATTTTTAGTAATTTAGAGAAAACCCACCCACTCACCCAACCACAAGTGGCTGGGGGCACCCACCCAAGTGCGGGCACAACTACACAGCTGCTAATGCCCAGTCTAACCCTGGCAGACCTGCACTCTGCACCCCTAGAGACCTGTGGTCTTGCTCTCAATAAATAAAGATCCCAGTGGGCAATTCTGCAGAGGGGTCCCAGAATTTAAACCGCTCTACTGTTTCTCAGACTTCTACTTGAGGGACTAGCGCTGGGTGGGCAGGAGGAATGCCTGCCTTGGGTCAAGATACATATGCCAGCCTCCACCCCGAGCTTATCTGCCTTCCCTCCTCCCAGAAGAGCACCTAGTGACTCCTCCCTGCAAGCAGGTGAGGACCCAGCTCCCCATGGTCTGAGGTCTCTGCTGTTCCATTGCTGCCAGAGTTCCAGTTCAGAAAGGGACAAAATGGCCTTGGAGTGGCCTTAACTGTATAGCCTCAGGGTATATTTATTCTCTAGAAAGTGACTCTGGAGGAAGAGGTAGCTGGTGACAACAGGGAAGAAAACTTTGCCCCAGGTCACTGGGTGGAGATAAGGGAACTCTGGAATATTGACACCCCCACCCAGCACCCCCAAGGAGGCTGACCCCTTTAGAGCACAGCATGAGGGTGGGGGCGGCCTGATGCCGTCTGTTGGTGCATTCCCTACTTCTGCTGGGTTCTAGCCCACCTGCCATTTTCACGAGGTCTATAAAGTGCCATTTGCAAAACCACAGGAGTTGGGGAGGAAGGGCTGACAACAGCCCTGGAGAGGGGAGGGCTGTGCTGTGGACAGGTGGTCCCAACTCTTCAGACCCTGGGGGCAGCCAAGCATCCTGCCCCAGGTGCTCTCCCGTCCCAGCTCCCCAGGGGAGCTTCTCCTCCCTCACTCCCTTCGGCCCGGCGCCGCCCCTGGGTCTCCGCTGGTGCCCTGGGCCGGGTCCTCTGGCCAGTACTGGTCCTCCATGTACTGCTCCATGTCCGTGCTGCTGTCAGGCTCTCTGTCCTCAGGCGGCGCCCGGAGGCTGCTGGCCACCTGCTGCTCCCACTGTACCTCCACCAGCCGGTAGAGCTCCATGGCTGTCATGGCGTCTTCTACTGACGAGTGCCCGTGCTGGCCCACCTGCGGACGAGAGCCCACATGTCACTGCCCACGGTCCTGGGGGGAAGTCAGGTGACCCGGGCTCTGGGTCCAGGCCCAGGGACGTGTACTCTCAGAACACGAGTGCACAACCTTGTGAGAAGGACATGGGACCCAGTCACAAAGAAGAGTGCTGGAACACCAGCGGTATCACAAGCCATCTCTTTCGCCTATTTCCTTAAATATAAAAACTGGTTTAAAAATCCCTGATTCTGGGCTTCCCGGGTGGCTCAGTGGTAAAGAATCTGCATGCCAATGCAGGAGATGTGGGTTCATTCCCTAGTCCGGGAAGATCCCATAGGCCGCGGGCTTCACTCACGCCCTGCAACAAGAGAAATCACTGCATTGAGAAGCCCGAGCACCGCAACCAGAGAGCAGCCTCCACTCGTCACAACTGGAGAAGGTTCGCAGGCAGCAACAAAGATCTACTCGACGCAGTCTTATGGAAAAAATAAATACATTAAACCCAATTCAAAGGCTTGCGGAGCAGATGGAATAATGAATGTGAAATATAGGAGGACCAAGAGTGACAGGTACCCCTGACCACTCCTGGGTGTAGGAGATGAAATTCTACACGTGAACGAGAGGACAGAATCAGGAACTGGATGGGAGATGGATCTAAAGAGAGCAGCCTGGGAGCAGGTGGCTGCCAGTCACAACCTACTGGAGAGGAGGAGGGTGGAGAGAAAATGCCCAGGGTTCTGTGTACACCTGGGAGTCCCAGGACCAGGCTGGGGAAGTGGCAGTCCCCGCACCACCTGCCCATGGCCCCTGGCTCCCTGCTCCGCTCCCCTCCGGCCCCACACACCTGGATCTTCTTGTGCAGCAGCTGCAGGGCCAGGTCCTTAAGAGAGACACGATTCCGGACGTGGAGCCCTGGCTGGCTGAGGAGGCTGGGGACGGAAGTGGTATCCCGGGTCTGGCCCCGAGGGTGGATGTACTTGAGGGCCTGGAAATCGTTGTGCAGGGCGTGGCCCACCACCACCTTGCCCTTCAAGAGCTTGAGGATCTGTGAACAGAGGAGGAGTTAGGAAGGGCCACATCTTGACACCCTGAGCAGTGGTCCAGGGACCCCTGTCGGGGGAGGCAGCATAGATAGGGGTGACCATGGGCCCCACAGTTAATCAGGCTGCTCAAAGTTTGAATGCAGACCCTTGACTCATTACTCACTATCACCAGGGGCCTGTTTAAGCTTCCCCCACACACGCAAAATGGGAAAGCTGGCAACCACATTGGTGGGGTGGCTGTGAGCACTAAGGAGCTCTTAGATGGGTAGGTTATCCCAGACAAGCATATTTCCTCCTGGCCCAGCCTCTTCTCAGCCTGGAAGACTTAGCCACCCCCCACCCCCTCCCACCTACTTCTGCTCCCAACTTCCACCAGCTCCTCTCACATCAGGGCTCAGCTTTAAACATCAGGAGTCTGCCCCGGCTGCCACCAGGACCCCTGCTGCTCTCTCCTTTGGGGGATTAACCATGTTGTCTAAGTACATGTTCAGCTCCGCATGGCCTGTTCAGCTGCCCCTCAATGTAAGCTCATTGTAAAATGCAGGGACATGTGTGCCTAGACTAGTGGTGCCCAGTGACAGCTCAGCTCACAGGACGGGGTCCGGGGAGACGTGCCAGGTGAAGCCAAAGAACTGTGCCAGGCACTGGAGACACGCAACCAAGGACAGCTCTTTCAGCACTAACGCAGCAATCCCTGTCTTCTGGATTCTGTCCCTTTGCCCCTCTGTCGTCCAGGACTCCCGCCTCTCACCCTCAGAACCTGCTCTTTGGCTCAGCTCAGACCATCTGCACAGGGTGAGCCTCTCTTTCCTGACTTCCAAGGGAAGCCACATCCAGGGCCACGGGCCTGCAAACCCCTCAAGCCCTCTTCCCTGGGCTCGCATCTCCTTATCACCCACTGCCAGCCTCCTACAGCCACCTCTGCTGGCGACGCATGATTTATCACTAAATTCAGCTTTCATAGCACATGGATAAGGCACATTTAGACTTCAGTGGTAGGGATAGGCCAACACCCCACACACATACACACAAGCCACATGGTGGGAAGGGACCCAGCACACCCCATTCATACTGGCTCAGAGTGTGGGCCGATCCAGCGTGGGCCTGCTTTTGGCAGGCCAAGAGATGTCCCTAGGAGCTGGGGGTCACCACCCGTCTGCCTTCCTGCTGCCTCTGTTCCTAATCAGCTCACCTGAAATATCCTTTTAAAAGAAATGCTTACACTGTATCTGTTGTGAAAAAGGAAGACACAAGATGACTTGTATCAGTATTCCCTAAATGTACCTCATCCCAAGAACAAATCAGAAATGTTAAGTATAGCTTTGCTACAATGCTTGGTTTAAAAATGCAGAATGATCCAACCTGGTTGATGTGACTTGAGAATAATGCAAATTTTGCCCTTGATAAACACTGAGTGAATGCAGAAACCATACTCAGTTTAGCAGAGCCACGGGGAAATCACAAAGTGCCCACACCTCAGAAGTCTACCAGCCAGCTTAGCTCACCTGCATGCTTCCCACACCTGGCTTCCCACTTCCTAACTTCAGGTAACACCCTTAACCGCTCCACCACAGCACAAGCCACCATCCTCTCGACAGCTACTTCCCTGAGTGCTCCAGGTCTTATCAAGGCAAGTTCAGTTCAGTCGCTAAGTCATGTCTGGGTCTTTTCAAGGCAAGTTCAGTTCAGTTCAGTTCACTCGCCAAGTCAGGTCTGACTCTTGGCGACCCCAAGGACTGCAGCACATTAGGATCCCTTGTCCTTCACCATCTTCCGGAGTTTGCTCACAAAGCACCATATCAGTAAATTTACACTTTCCTTAACCACTGAACCTATGCAAAACTGTGCTTCCACTGTTATTAGGCTTCTATCTTTTTATCTGGGGGGTCATTGATAAAGCTTAAGTGTTGTATCTCTAACCCCATTTTCCCCATCAGCTCTAGGGTATTTATCATGCAGGTTTGTACGGCATGATGGTTTTTAGAAACACACATCAATTCCCTCCCAAGACCTAGAGACTTGCAGGATCAGAATCTCTACGGAGAGGATCTGGGACAAGAATCCAAGATTGTTAACAAGGATTTAGGTATATTTCCTATGCTCAAGGATGTTTGGGAGTTCCTGGCATGTTAGTGTGGGCCCAACCACAAATTAATTTTCCTCAAAGCAATGAGTCCGTTGGACAGCAAGGAGATCAAACCAGTCAATCCTAAAGGAAATCAACCCTGAATATTCATTGGAAGGACTGATGCTGAAGCTGAAGCTCAAATACTTTGGCCACCTGACAGGAAGAGCTGACTCACTGGAAAAAATCCTGCTGCTGGGAAAGACGGAAGGCAGGAGAAGGGGACGACAGAGGATGAGATGGCTGGATGGCATCACCGACTCAATGGACATGAGTTTGAGTAAACTCCAGGAGGTGGTGAAGGACAGGGAAGTCTGGCATGCTGCAGTCCATGGGGCCATAAAGAGTGGGAATATGACTTACTGACTGAACAACAACAAAGCAATTAAAAACTAACATAAAAAAATCCCAAAATATTAACACCTGAAGGTGACAAGGCTATGGACTTTACACATTTTATGCAGACACATAGTACTTTTATAACAGAAGAAGAAAATGTGGAGTATAAGCTGTTTCCCATCTTGTGGGAAAGGTACAGCCTTTCCACACACACCACCATGTGGGATGGCCAGCAATCGCTCCATGCAGGTAAGGCAGGATTTCTACTCACCCTTTCCTATGGAGAGGAAACCCACTGTTTGAAGAAGCTTAGTAAGGTTCCCAAGGTCTCTCTGCTTCCAGTGGCTACATGTTAACTCAGACCTGGGCTAAGCCCCCCGCCCTGCCCTCACCTCTTTCTGGGCCACCTGGAACGGGATGGCTTTGCGCATGTGCTGCCGGGTGATGCCGCTCCAGCGCGTGCGGTAGTCCACGATGGGCATCTCAGGCCGGATGTACTTGTCGTAGAGGACCTCGCCGTGGTAACTCACCACGGAGCAGCGGGCCAGCTCGCTCACCCGCCCTCGGGGTCCTGTGCCCACCATTTCGCAGTCGATGGCCACGCACTTGCTGGGCAAGGGGCCGGCAGAGTCCCTGGGGGCTGGCTTTCTGCTGCACGCAGCACCTCCAGATTCAGCCCTCGGACGCTGCCTGGCACTGCTGGTGGCTTCTGTGCCTGGCGGGGCCCCGGGCAGCGTAGGCAGAGGGAAGTGTCCTGGCTCCCGGAGTGGGCTCAGCAGCCCCTGCTCCTGCAGCAAGGCCTTCCGGGCCATGAAGCGCTGGTGCTGTCGGCTCTTCCTCTTGTGCTTCCTCCGAAGCACATCCTTGGCATTCGGGCTGGCCAGGGAAGGGCTCGGGCACTGCGCTGACTCAGGAGCTTCCTGGGGTACCATCCCCATCTGTGCACCGCTCGGGGCCAGGGAGACCTGGGAGGTGATCTGCCAACAGGGCAGCAGCCTGGGAGAGAAACAGGGCAGAGGGGCGGGGTGAGGAGCAGGCCCGGCCAGCCCTGCCCCCCACACCCCCTCCCTCCAGCCAGCAACTGCTGAACAGTGTGCAAGACCCCAGACAAAGCCAAGGACCTGTTTTAATGATAACTGCACTCACAGAGTCAGTATCACCTGCAAAATCACTGTCTTAAGTACTTTACATGGAATCACTCAATCTTTCCCACAACTCAAAAAGGTGTTATTATCCCCGTATTGTAGGTCCAAAAAGTGAGGCATCAAGGCTTAGTAATTTATCCAATTAATAAACAGACAAAGGCTGATGTGAACCCAGAACCCAGGCTTTCAAATTCCACGCCATAGCCTACCTCCAACATTGTTAGCTTAAACTAAAAATTATGAAAAACTTTTAGAGAGGTGTAAGAGAAAATAAACAAAATGAGAAAAAATAAAGATTACAGAGGTGTTACATATATACGAAATCTCATTTTGGATAAACAAACAAAAGCTTTATGCAATGTAAAGGTAGAACGTTTTCTACCCACAGTAGAACCTAGAGAAACTATTTCACAGGAAGCCCACAACAGTTGTATTTTTGGTATATGTTAACCAAAATGACATATGACTTTCTAATTCACTCGTCATAACACTGTCTACAAACATTTAACATAGTTGGACTCGTAGTTTAATCAGGGAGGTCTAGAGGCATAGGTGTGCTGGTAAACCAGCTCAAATCTAAAAAGGAGAAACAGAAAAAAGCCCTGATGTACAGTGCTGCAGACTTCCGTGGTACCTCCTCCAAGCTCTCCATGCCTGAACACTGGGTGACAGGAGATGCTGTCACACGCCATGGTCACAGGAAATAGCTGTTTGTTCACGTGGGTTTTCAAACCCCATGTAGTAAGACCGGCATCCTCCCAGTCATCAAGGATGTAGCTTGGGAAGCCTCATCTCATTTGCTGTGCTAAGTCAGCTGGTAGATTTTGAATAGACCAGAAAACCAGCGTTTTGAAGCAGTCAGAGCAGGGACTAACTGAGCTCAGAATAAGTACCTAACCAATTCAGGTTCTTTGCATGTAAACCCACCCTTCCCTTGTGAAGAGGAAATGGTAAAATCCATGTGTATTTTTTTAAAATTATTGTTAGTTTAAAAGTTACCAGAGTATAACTGATTTACAGTGTTATTAATTTCAGCTGTATAACAAAGTGATCAGTTATACACACACACACACACACACATTCCTTTTCATGTGCTTTTCCATTATGATTTATCACAGGATATTGAATATAGTTCCCTGTGCTATACAGGGGGCTTCCCCAGTGGGTCAGTGATTAAAAAAATATCCACCTGCAATGCAGGAGGCGAGGGTTCTATCCCTTGGTCGTGAAGATCCCCTGGAGGAGGGCATGGTAACCCACTCCAGTATTATTGCCAGGAAAATCCCATGGACAGAGGAACCTGGCGTGCTGTAGTCCATGGGGTCACAAAGAGTTGGACATGACTGAGCATCTAAGCAGCAGCAGCAGCACTATACTTGTTTATCCATCCTATATGTAATAATTTGCATTTGCTAATCCCAAACTCCCAATCCTTCCCTCCCCCACCCCATTATTTCAGTCTCTTGGTTCATTAATCCGTCTTTCATCTAGACTGTATACTTTGATGTAGCCTTTAAAATCTTTATAGGTGACCAATTTTAGTTGCAACTGTGTTCATGAAAATTCTATTTTCTAGTACATCTGATTAAAATTGAGCTGCTCATTCTTAACTCCCAAATCAACTATTCTTCATAGTATCAAAGGGATTTTCTGTGGAGTCAGCACAGTGTCATATGCTAGGCTTTCCACTGGTTAGTATATATTTGTATTGTGGCCAAATCCCCATTACGCTACATATTTATATTTATTATATGTATATATTATAAACTCCCTGCATACACCCACACACACACATAAATATATGAAAGGACCCACAACTGCATTCAGGCCAGGTATTTAAAAAGCAGACGCACTAAGATAGAGAAGGCCTGGCAGTGGAGGAGACAGTGAAGAGTTTCAGAAAGGTCTACCAGTCAGCCCAGGAAGGGAAGGGCATGCAGACAGAAAAAAACATGGACACAAAGTCCAAGAGGCAGGACAGATTCATGGTGGGAAAGCAAGGATTTGGGTGCAGCAACCGGAAAGAAAGGAGGTAGGAGCGAGGAGACGGGGAAAGTAAGAGAGAACTGTCCTTGGAGAAAAGTCAAAGTTGGGGCTTCATCCAAAGGTGGGTGGGAACCATCAATCTCCAGAGTTTTAAGGAGAAGGGGACAGGATCACACTGCCTTAAAGGAAGAGACCTGGAGAAAGAACATAGGAGTCTGTGCAAGGGCAGCAGAGATGAAAAGAAATGGGAAGAGAGATGAACTACCTACCATTCGGTGATGCCTGGGCCAGAGGGGAGTCTCCGTGACCCATCCTCCCTCTGCTTCCTGATCCCTTCCCGCAAGAACTCTTCTCCTTTTTAAAGGGGCTCTCAACTATAATCAACTTCTTCATATTCACAAGTCACCTACTGTGGCTGACAGATACAGAACCTCAACTTGCCCTGGCCCAGTAATTGGGAGAATGAGGTCTAAGAAGACAGAGACCCGCTAATAACTGCCTTCTGTAGGGCAGGAGGGACCTTGTTCTTCTCTGAGATGACTAAGGACCCTGCAAGGTCAGGAGCCGAGGCCCGGACTAGGGTCGATGGCCTCCCTAAACCTGTTGACAAAGTTTCAAAGAAGCCAGAAATTAGTGGCATGGTGGTAAAGAATTCACCTGCCAATGCAGGAGACGCAGGATCCCTGGGTCGGGAAGATCTCCTGGAGAAGGAAACGGCAACCCACTCCGTATTCTTGCCTGGGAAATCCCATGGACAGAGGAGCCTGGAGGTCCGTGGGGTCGCAGAGTCGCATGGACGAGGGGGAAAAAAAGTCTCAGGGGTTCTTTGTTCCAAGAAATGAAAGCAGTCCTCTTCTACATGTCCTGACTTAGCTGACACATCAGAACCAACAATTAATCATCAAGGGCACATAGTCCTCTTCTTGGGCTCAGTGAAGCTAGGAGAAGCTTCGCTCAAACAACACGTGTTTCAGTGAAGCAAACAAATCTCTCTCCCCCCCAGAACCAACATCTGAATCAGCAGCCACCAGGCCTTTGGGCAAAGGAACTGCAAAGTCAGAATCGCCAGTGGCCTCAGGGTCACCAACTTGCTGGCCATCAGGAAGATGGGCAGTTCTAGACCCTGCTCTGGCACTAAAGAGCTGGATGAACAGGACCAACAGGACCACTCCCACCTAGGTCCACTGTCTCCTAACTCAGGGGTCCCCAACCTCTGGGCCACAGACCGGTACCTCCTGTCAGATCAGCAACCCCATTAGATTAGAAAGAACCATAAGGCACTTGAATCGTCCAGAAACCATCCGTCCTGCCTTCCCAGTCCATGGGAAAATCTGTCTTCCAAACCTGTCCCTGGTGCCAAAAAAAGTTGGGGATGGCTGACCTAATTTAAAACTAGGGTTTATTAAACCCAGCGTCAACTAGGTTGCTGCTGCTGCTGCTGCTAAGTCGCTTCAGTCGTGACCGACTCTGTGCTACCCCAAGACGGCAGCCCACCAGGCTCCTCCATCCCTGGGATTCTCCAGGCAACCCACCTCCAAAAAGCAGCTCATTATCAGAAACAATCAAGACGTCTGTTTAAAAAGTCTGATTTCCAGGCCTACCCCCACACCTTAACTGCCATTTGGGGAAAAGGGCCCTGGAACCTGTATTTCAGACTGCGCGGCCCCGCCCCCCCCGCAACAGGACACTAATAATCGTCGGAATTTGAGAAAAGCCGGCTCGATGAGATCCCCTGTGCTGCTGAAAAGTTAAAATGAGACAAAAAAGTTCGAGGAGAGCCTGCTCAGTCTCCCCCGGCCGCCGGCGTTCCCGGGGAGTGACTTGCGGGCGGCCCGGCCTCACCAGGGAGGGACTGAGGCATTGGTCACTCAGGGGTCGCGGCTGCCCGGCTAACGCCCACCAGGCCCGGGCCCACTGCCCAGCGCCGCCCACTCAGACCCGAGACCCCAGAGCAGGGCGCGATGCGGGCCAAGAGGCGCCCCGGGCCGGGCCTGCACTCCCGGGGCCCCGGGAGCGGAGCCTGCCCGGCCAGGAGTCCCCGGCCACAAGTCGGGGGCGGACACCTCTCGCGGGGCCCCTCCGCGGCCTGGACATGTCGCGCCAGCCCGCCCCACCCCGAGATCCCCGGCAGGGTCCCCGAGCTCACCTGAAAACCCCGCGAGTCTCCTCACGCCAGCACGTGGCGTCCAAGCAGCCGGCAGCCGCTATACGCCCGGGCAAGCCCCGCCGCGCCCGCCCGCCTATTGGCTAGCTGGACGGCAGCTCCCGCCTAAGGCCTCTTCTGATTGGTCGGAAGCCTGGCTCGCTGCCGGTTGGCACTGGGAGCATAAGGGGCGGGGACTCCCAGAGGGGCGTGGTTTGTGCCCAGGCGGGCCCCGCCCGCGGAAAATTTTAAAGCCGACTGGAGGGGACTGTGGCCTTTTTTCTCGCCAGGGTCCGCTCCCATCTAGGTCCCCAGGCTCCAATTCATCCCCCTCCCTGGGTGAGGATGTGGACTCTTATGAGTTCCGTGCCACTAAAGGCAGAATGACTTACTGTGTACACACCCACATTTGAAGAAGGTGGCTCCTACCTCCTCCGGTGCTGAGGAGACTGGGTGAAATAATAATATACCTGATAAGCACTAAAGAAAGATTTTTTAAAATTAGGGTTGCTTCTTCGGCGCTATTTTTTTCACTGATCCTTTTGCAGTACTTTATTCATAAGTAGTAAGTTCCTACCATGGGCTCCGCAATGGGATACATAGAATAAGCTCAGTTGGTGGAGATTCTAGTTGCTCACAGTTCGGCACAGTAACGGAGGTTAACAGCTAACTTACCGCAACGTGAATGATAAAAACAATAATAAAGAGCTTGCATTTATTATTGAGCATTAACAATATACCAGGCAATACACCCATTTAGTCTGATGAACTCTTTGAGATATTATTTCTGTTTCACAGTTAAGGAGATTGACATTTAAAGAAATTAAGGAAAAACAGCTCGAATCCAAACCAAGACCCTTACCTAAGAAGTCAGATTCCTTCTAGCTCCATTTTGCAAGCAGCAGTGCCATCGCAAGGAAACCAGAGGCTCAGGGGTACCTGGGCCTATTTCTGACCAGAATACAGATTTAAGGGAAGCAGGACAAAGGATAAGGCCGCTAGAGAGATAAGCATTCCTACTCAGATTCCTGACGGTTTGGGGGAGCTGAAAGAGTTTCAGCCAGAGCTGGTTCACCAGCAGATTTACATTTGAGGGAGCTCACTCTGGCTGCAGTATGAGAGGAATGGACTATGCCTGGAGAAAGAGGAGTGGGAGCAGGGTGACTGTGGACTCTAAGGCAGGATAAGATCCTAATGGCCAGAGTGGTGCATGTGTGTGTGCCTGCTCAGTTGTGTTTGGCTCTTTGCAACCCCATAGACTGTAACCCACCAGCTCCTCTGTCCACGGGGTTTCCCAGGCAAGAATACTGGAGTGGGTTGCCATCTCTGGAGAAGGAACTCCAGAGATCTTCCCGGCACAGAGATCAAACCTGCATCTCTGTGTCTCCTGCCTTGGCAGGCAGATTCTTTACCACTGCACCATGTGAGAAGACCAGCCAGAGTGCTAGGTAGGGAGGATGAAGAGCTTGGGACAGATTCCTGAGCTCCCTAGGAGGCAACATTGAGAGGACAGACAGAGAAGGGAAGGAATGCAGAGCAGCTGTTTTCAGACAAGGTGACTTTGTCAGAGGCAACTCTGGGGACAGGAAGGGTTTTAATAGAGTCAGTTACCAGATCCTTGACTCCCATGGGACTAGACCTGGGAATGGAACTGGAGTCTTTAAAAGTCCAGCTTCCCTCTCCCCTTGTATAACCAGCTGTCTCCCACTTTACAAAGGAAAGTCACAGACACACACCCAGTCTAAACTTTGCTCTGCAACATTACCCTAGGAAATAAAGGAGTCTCCCAATTCTGAATATGAATTGGGTTTCCCAGGTGGCTCAGCAGTAAGGAATCATCTGCCAAGTAGAAGACATGGGTTCTATCCCTGGGTCAGGAAGATCCCCTGGAGAAAGAAATGGCAACCCACTTCAGTATTCTTGCTGGGAAATCTTATAGACAGAGGAACCTGGTAGGCTACATGGGGTCACAAGAGAGCTGGACACGACTTAGCGACTGAACAACAATAACAGTGGGTTATTATCCAGGACTGGCAAGAAACCCTTCTACAAGTCTATTGGTTTCTGATTCTTTGCTTTCTCTATGATCCAAGGAGGATTTAATCATGTTTTCAGCTAATAGGTCATTACAAATATTGTTTTGAGGCTGGATAATGATCAGGAATCAAAAGAATTGAGAGACATTGCTAGGAAAACTTCCTTCCACTTTTGTCTTTTATCTGAACAATGTTTATTAGTGCTTACATCCATAAAAACAAAATGGAAGGCCCAACTCCTTCTCATTCTCGCAAAAAGTATATTCATCCCTGGATTTATAAACTTAATGGAAAAAATAACTGGTTCAATCCATCTCCTAAAGGGACACATTTCCAATGGCATTTCTGGTGAAAATCTACTTTTTATGTTTAAAGATTATTTTTGGACAATGAAATGCTGTGTATTTATCATTTGCTCATTTGCAATACAAATAATTCCAACAATATCTCAATCCGGAAGGAAAAAATATAACACTTAGACCCCTATGGGTCACAAGACAGAAAAAAGAATCACACTTGGAAACTTTATGGGTCACAAGACATTTTTCTAGTGTTAACAAGTTCAAATGGATGTACCTAATTTTGCGGCATTAAAATGAGATCAGGTTCTCCAGAAACTATTACCAAACATGAAAATAGATGATGCTAGGATAAAACGCCATAGCAGAAGGTGAATGGAAATATAAATTGAAGAACAAAGAATGTTGCATATAAATAAAAAAAACAAATACAGATTAAGTAAGGAGAAACTATTTGAAAGGATTAGTGGGGTGGATAATTGGGAGGAGAGATTTATTGCAATAGAGAAAATGCTCTGCTAATTCTTAAGAGTTAGGCAAAAAGACTTTCCTTTTATAGGGAGGAGAAAACAGGGCCAGAAAGAATACATTGTGGAAGCAAGACTGACCAGATCCTTTTATATCAGTAGATATTAGATTTGGAGATTGTTTTACCCTGCTGCTGCTGCTAAGTCACTTCAGTTGTGTCTGACTCTGTGCAACCCCATAGACGGCAGTCCACCAGGCTCCCCTGTTCCTGGGATTCTCAAGGCAAGAACTGGAGTGGGTTGCCATTTCCTTCTCCAGTGCATGAAAGTGAAAAGTGAAAGTGAAGTCGCTCAGTCGTGTCTGACTCTTAGTGAGCCCATGGACTGCAGCCTACAAGGCTCCTCTGTCCATGGGATTTTCCAGGCAAGAGTACTGGAGTGGGTTGCCATTGCCTTCTCTGTTTTACCCTGAGGCCAGCTTATTCTCTGGAGGGGTCCAGAGGGATAATAAACTGGCTCTGGGTGGGTCAAAGTTCAAGGGACCTAAGGGAAGAAAAGAAGCTTAACCAATGTTTGGTTATAAGCATTTTATTCCAATTGATCCATAGGTCCAACAGTTTAGTTAATCACCAAAGAGGCAAAGAATAGGAATTTGGAGTGGTGGTGCCAGGACTCAATCCAGGAGTCTTACTGCAGTCATATAGGGCACCATATTTCTTTGCAGTAACTATTTTCTGGAACACAAAAGGATAGGGGAAATTTCTTCACCATTGATGTTTTCTAGGAGCACAGGGCTCAGATAAAATTTAACACTGTCAATAAGAGTTTTTTTCATGTATTTAAAAAAATGGTTAATGTTGGTATCAAACTGCTATGATATATATAGCAGTTTGAAACAAATCTTTAAAAATTTTTAAAGACTTTTTTTTACATAGATTATTTGAAAATTCTTAAATTTTTTACAATATTGCTTCTGTTGTTTATGTTCTGGTTTTTTGGCCACTAAGCATGTGGGATTTTAGCTCCCCAGCCAGGGATCAGACCCAAACCTCCTGCTCGGGAAGACTAAGTCTTAACCACTGGACCTCCAGGGAAGTCCCTGCTGTTCAGTCTCTCAGTCACATCTGACGCTTTGGGACCCCGCAGAAGCATGCCAGGCTTCCGTCTTCCATAATCTCTTGGAGTTTGCTCAAACTCATATCCATTGAGTCGGTGATGCTATCCAACCATCTCATCTTCTACCTCCCTCTTCTCCTTTTGTGTTCCATCTTTCCCAGGGTCAGGGTCTTTTCCCATGAGTCAGCTCTTCACATCAGGTGGCCAAAGTATTCGAACTTCAGTTTCAGCATCACTCCTTCCAACGAATACAGACACATTAAGAAAAAAAAAAAAAAGATGTCAATATTTCCAATACATCTTTTGTAACTATCACGGGTTATGACAAAACATTATCAAGCAAAAAAGTTGGAAGTCCACAAGTATACAATATGGATGGCCCAATACTGGCATATCTTGTCTGTGAACTCCAAACTTTAGGGCTCTCACCCTCCCATTCCTTAAATGAAACTACCTCCTCCTTCCACAAAGAGTGGGGCTCCTCTATAACAAACCCCTTTGAGCTGGGCTTGATGAGGGAAAGCCCATGATCCAAGTCCTGCCCTTTCTCCCTCTACCTTCTCAATCAAGCAGCACTTGAGACCTGTGACTTGACTTGTGTTTTGCCCTTACAAACCATCAAGCCACACTCTCGAAGCACCATTCTGCCTTCCTTGTGTGCCTATTTTTAAGACTTTTTTTTCTTTTTTTATGTGGACCATCTTTAGAGTCTTTATTGAATTTGTTACAATACTGCTTCCATTTTATGGTTTGGTTTTTTGGCTGCAAGTCCTTGGGGATCTCAGTTCCCCAACCAGGGATTGAACCCACGCCCGTCTGCGTTGGAAGGCAAAGTCTTAATCACTGGACCACCAGGGAAATCCCTCATGCCTGTTTTGAGGACTATCCGGGATGCTATGGGGATTCCCATGTGGCTGGACCCGGTGTAGACAGGAGGGTGGGTGTCCACCCAGCCATTGTTTGCAGCAGTGGTCTAAGGGTGGTCCTCAACCAGCAGCCTAGGCATCGCCTGCAAACAGGTTGGACCCACTGACTTAGACATTCAGGGGTGGGTGGGGCCCAGGTGGTCTGTTTTAACAACCTGATTGACAGCTTCCTGATGCATCCTCAGGTTTAAAATCTGATGTGTTAGAGGGTATGAAGCTGGCACAACTCTGGGAGCCAATGTAAGTATCGTACTCATTCTATTCAAGCACACTCCTGCTCTACTAGCATTCTTGATCCAACAGTGACTTTGGACCTATCTGTGGTACCTGTATCTTCCCCTGATTTCAGAGGCGTGCAGCGGTAAGTGGCAGCAAGTGGGAGCTGGAAGCAAGGTCTTTCGTTTTCCAGACTGGGAGTCCTAACCACTGGACCACAGGAGCCAGCAGTTAGGGCTAGGCCCCTAGTCTTGCCTGTCACTCAAGAATGAATTCAGGCAAGGAGACAGAAGGTAAAGGGTAAAGTAAAAAGTTTATTGAAAAGAAAAGTACATGTGGAAAGACACCTGGGCGACCTCGGAAAGACAGCCGAACCTTTGAAGTTTGAATCTTTTATAAATAAGGGGACAGTTTTCTAGGTCTTTGTCTTCCCTCAGGCCAATCATCTTGCTTTGTACCACCCGCCCCACTCTGGTTAATTTGTCTCAGGACCCTCCCCTGGGGTGCACATGCACACCTTACTAAGATGGATCTCAAAGTGAAGGTTTCTGGGAGGAGCAAGACTCATTGTGGCCTGGAATTATCCTCTGACTTTTGACTCCAAGGAACCTTTCTGCCCATGTGTAGTATTTCCTTTATCCTTTACTCAGAGTTTTTGCTTCTCTTTATCCTTGCCATGATTATTCCCTGGAGGTGTTTACAAGAGACAAGGACTGGCTATTTACCCTGTTTCTGTTGTTACTTCCATTTCCAAGAGCAAACAGGGAGCTGATTGTAAATTCCTCTACTGGAGCCCACCTATCTCAGGAAATGCAAAGAGGAGGCTGGCTGATTTGGAATTTCCCAACCTGAAGCCCATCTATCTCCTACCTCACCCCCAACTCCTGAGATTTTCCAGTATTTTTAGGACCGTGTCAAGTTTCACATGACTGATTTTTCATTTATCTATGTACCTCGGGCAGTGCTGCGTCTTTGCTGCTGTGGCGGCTTTCCTCTACTTGCGGCAAGCGGGGACTACTCTCTAGCTGAGGTGCGCAGGCCTCTTGCAGTGGCTTCCCTCGTGGGAAGCACAGGCTCTAAGGTGTTCAGGCTTCAGTAGTTGCGGCTCTCGGCTCCAGAGCACAGACTCAGTAGTGGTGGTACAGGGGCTTAGTTGCTCCATGGCATGTGGGATCTTTCAGAATCGGAGATCGAACCTCTGTCTCCTGCGTTGGCAGGTGGATTCTTTACCACTGAGCCCCCAGGGAAGCCCCCACATGACTGATTTTTAATAGAAAACTGGCAAGGTTTGATCCAGGGGAATTTTACTCTCCACCATAAGTTTTTCCATTCTAGGCTACATTTTCTTCGCTTAGAAAATTCACCTGTAATTATTCCTCAGTTTTGGCTGAACATTGGAATTGCCTGCGGAGTTTTAAAAAATGTTGGCACTTGGGTGACACCCCCAAGATTCCGATGTGACTAGCCCGCAATGTGAACTGAACTTTGGCGATTTTTTAAAGCTCACCAAGTGGTTCTAGTTTGCAGCCAAGACTGAGAATGGGCGCTAAAGCGCAGATACCTGAAGGACCCAGCAGAGGGCGCTGCCTCCCTGCTCATCCTTGGAAACGTGCGCGCTCATCGGGCTGCTAGCTACAAAAAACCCGGGTAATGCAGTTAAGGTAAGGGACCCCAGATACCTGATCCTTGGATTAAGAACCATTTTGTGTTCTGAGACTCCTAGAAAGTTACCTTAAGAAGTAATAAGCTGTCTGTTTTTCTGAGTAACTTAGAGGTAAGTCTGACAACCCAAGTCTTGGTTTCTGCATTTTTAAAACGGGAAAGTGGGGGAAGGGAAAGGGAGGTGGGAGACTTGGTCTATAGTCGTTCTTTAGATATATATTGAGCCTCCTGAAGTGGGCAAAATACTGATCTGGGGGGAAGGATAAACATTTAAATGGGATCCCTGGGTTGGGAAGATCCCCTGGAGAAGGAAATGGCAACCCACTCCAGTATTCTTGCCTGGGAAATCCCATGGACAGAGGAGCCTGGTGGGTTACAGTCCATGGGGTCACAAAGAGTCAGATGCGACTTACACTTTCAACACATGGTGGATCTAATTCGTTCCTAGTTCAAGGAAGGGGACCTGTGGGTACCCTCAGATACCAGAAGAGAAAAACTATGAAACAAGAGGCCAAGAGACTACTGTTGAGTATTTACATGTGCCTATGACACCTCTATTGATTAATTATCATAACCTAACAAGGTGGATATGATCAGTTCCATTTTATAATTAAGACATCTAAGGCTCAGAGATGTTAAGTCACACATCTCTTTGATGCCTCAAAGTCACACAGCTACTAAGTGATGCATCCAGGATTGGAACTGGGGTGTGTGTGAATTGGAAGCCAGGCATCCCTACCCACCCCCCTAGGAGTGCCTCGCTCCCTCTGCTTTGCACCTTGCCCGTAGCAACAGCAGCACTCTTGTCCATCTCTCAAATCAGGAAAGCACCCATGACCCACCCTGCCAGATGTTTGTTTCACAGAGGCAGGATCTCTCTCCCATCTGTCTCCAGAGCAGCCCTGGATACTGAAGACTGCCTGGGAGAGATTGATCCCCCTCCTCTCCCGGTTCTCCACTTCTGTCCCCTTCTACTCAGTCCAGCCCCCTTTCCTCCAGTGAAGGGCACGCACCTGCTGAGTGACAACAATTTGCAGCCTTCCCAAGTGTGAATGAGATTTCTAATAGGACTGGCTGCCCACCTGCTTCAGGCAGGATTGGAATAAAGAGAATTTAAGAGGCAGGAAATGGGCACTAGGAGAGCCAGTTCAAAGGAGCTGAGACAGCGAGCTCTGGATGGACGTGAAGGGCTAATTGGTTCAGAGAGGTCCAGTGCCTGGCCAAAGGTCACACAGCTGGCATGTGGCAGAGGCAAACGTGAGCTCAGCAGTGGTTGCAATTTTAGGGTTCCTTAAAGGATTTAAGGAACCCAATTTAAATTGGCAAGATGTGTTAGTATTCTTAAAAAAAAAAAAAAAAAAGACTTTGCAAGAGTCTTTTTGCCTCCCAAGGCTGCTGACCAACACTTCCCTTTTCTGACCCAAGGATCCCAGGAATGCCTCCTCCAGGGTGGAGAGGAGGCAGGGAATACACTTAGAAAGGACTTTGTTGTATTGTTCAGTCGCTAAGTCTCGTGTCCGACTCTCTGCGACCCCATGGACGCAGCATGCCAGGCCCCTCTGTCCTTCACTACCCCCCCGAGTTAGCTCAAATTCATGTCCACTGAGTCAGCGCTGCTATCTAACCATCTCATCCTCTGCCACCCCCTCTCCTTTTACCTTCAATCATAAAAAGGACTGAGGACGACATTTGAGTTTGCTGGCTGAAAAATTTGTCCTCATGGAGAGAATCATCACTAGAACTTGGCGACCATCCCAGGGCAAGGCAACACCTGCCCCCGGCCCCGCCCCACCCCCTCCCCACAGAGACATAGACAAAGGCTGGGAAATGGTTTTGATGACCACTGTTCTGCCACTGTGGGGGACTGCTGTCCAGGCTCAGTTGGAGTCGTGAGCGTCCTCACCTCAGTTTTCCCCTGGTGATGCGTCTGGACTCAGCAGCGCAGAGGCAGATTCCGGGGTTGAGAAGAAGGTCTGTCCACACAAGTCCGCCTCTCCCATCGGGTAGGCAAGGCGAGGTCCAAGCGGGCCAGAGCCAGGCATGTCCTCCACCGCCAGCGCAACAGCATCGCAGGCACCAAGGTCATGAGCACGTGCCCCCTTGTGGAGGATGGAGACCCTGGCCACCCCTCGCCCCACAATACAGTCAGTTCTTGTTTCTGGAAAAGTCTGCCTGAAGCGTGCCGCCCAGAGTGGGTGCTCAGAGTAGTTTCGGAGATGTTTGCTAGGAGACAGAGAAGGCGCAAAAAAAACACAACGAAAGGACAAGCGCAAAGGGTGTGCCCGGCCCCGCCCCTGCCCCGGCTGCGGTGGCCGGCACCATGCGGCAGACTGGGACTTGTTGTTGAGCGCAGGAAACAACAACAAAATCACTAGTCTTCCAGATGGGGCTGGCTGCTCCATGGCGGCAGCGCACACATGATCCATTCCGCCAGACGTTCGGTGACGTTGGACCCACCCTACCTCAGCCAGCCTGACCCTGCAGCCCCACGAGCTTGTGTCCAAACCCGTCCCCTCCCCCACCCCAGAATTCTCCAGAGCCTCTAATCAGTTGTGGGGAGTAGGGATTATTTCCCTTTTTCTTTGGAGGGTTCCATGTTCTATAATGAGCATACTTCCTTAGTAATGATAAGGGGGTGTAATTTTTAAAGGGTAGCAGCAGGCGGCTCATCTCCCAGCCTTGCTTGGGTAATCACAAAGCTCTGTGCTATTATGGAGAAGGGAAAAACAAAGAGCTCCAGGTTATGGTGACCTGTCTCTACCAGGAACCCCCATCTCTACCCAAGTCTACAGTCAAGGCCTTGGGTGACAATACCCTCTGTACTCAGAGAGCCACAGCTCTGAATGAAGTGGGAGTAGGGGTGCTGGGCCTCACAGACTAGAAAGGGGAGGAAAAAGGGGAAGCGGTGCGGGGGAAGGGGTAGAAGGGGTTCTAGTCCTGCCCTTCCACCTCCACCCCGCCCCACCCCCCACCCCAGCTGGGCTCTGTGCTTCATTTCCCCAGGGCTGGACCCTGATGGAGGGGAGGGAAAGCACCCCCGCCCCTCCGGCCAGGCAGGCCACTAATTGTCCTGGCAGGGGATATCCGCTTCTTAATTAGCCAAAGCCACAATATCCTGGCGGCTCCAAGAGCACGGCCCTAATTGTATTTCTGCAGCAGCTGAAGGATAATTACCCTTCCCTTTCGGTGCTGCTTTTAATTCTTTCTCTTCTTAATTACAGGCTCTTCCTCTGTAGCCCAACCCTCCATCTCTGGGCTGGTTCTCTCCACCCGCCCGGAGTGGGGAAGGGCTGGCCCAGAGCAACTGAAGAGGAGGGGATGTGGAGGAGACCCGCAGCACCCAGCTGGGAGGCTCAGCCCCTTCCAGCAGTCAGCCTGATAGAGGGGAGAGGGGTGTCCCTCCCCAGGAGGCTAAGACTGCCCCCCCTCCACTCCCTAGCAAAGTGCTAACTCTGCAACTCCAAGGTGCAGGGCCTTGAGGGCTCCCCATCCCAGCTAAGTCATCGAGGAAGAAAGAGGGATTTATTGCCAATAACTTCTTGTAAAAGAAAATAACTGTGTGTGTGTTTTAGTCGCTCAGTCGTGTCCGACTCTTTGCGACCCCATGGACTGTAGCCTGCCAGGCTCCTCTGTCCATGGTATTCTCCAGGCGAGAATACTGGAGTGGGTTGCCATTTCCTTCTCTAGGGGATCTTCCAGGTCTCCTGCATTGCAGGCAGATTCTTTACCTTCTGAGTCACCAGGATGGTTAAGACTCCAAGCTTTCACTGCAGAAGGTGCAGTTTCAATCCCTGGTGGAGCAACCAAGATCCTGCATGCTGAGTGCTGCAGCCAAAAAGTTTAAAAACAAAAAACCTAAGTCTCTTTGGCACTGTTGAGAGAGGACTAGTTCATCATCCTTGGTGTGCAGTTTCAGAGACAAGAGTGCTGATATCAGAGGGCAAGACTAACCAAGGTGAAGGTTCACTGGAGGGGCCAGAGCCCTAGGTATTCCCAGGAAAAACTGGCCTTTCCCAGCAAACTCTCAGGTAAACTTCAGATAGTAATAGATAAGCTAAAAGGTATTACAGAGAGAGTTTGGAGAGACTCCTGGACACTGCCATGTCCTGCTATGCAGGACTGTCCAGTCCAGCCCATGTGAGCAAATCCTGCCTCTAAAGCCACCAAGGGACTGTCCTGCTAT
Organism: Bubalus bubalis; assembly: GCF_019923935.1. NCBI lineage: Eukaryota > Metazoa > Chordata > Mammalia > Artiodactyla > Bovidae > Bubalus > Bubalus bubalis. Next base: position 50,779,137 of record NC_059176.1, read on the forward strand.
CAGCTCACCATGCAAGCAGGGACTATTTTGCTGATGATTATTTTCCAAAGCCTCGCAAGAGCCTGGCTCATATTAGATGAAACTGATCAGCAGTGAGGCAGAGTTCAGAGGTAAGAGTATAATCATGAGGTGTGAACACAATGAATCCACTGTCATTGGCTTTTTCCTTGCAGGACCAGTGGAGATGGACTTGAACCTGACAGCAGCCCCAGTTTTCTAAAATTTTTAAACTCTGGGCTCCGTCCAGGTTGGGGGGGAAGATGCAAGAAGTGAAAGAGGCTGCTGAAGCCTCAGAGAAATGTACTTTGAAAAACTGACCTGCCCTTGAGCCCATCAACTCCCTCTCCCCACTTTCAGTTTCTTTCCTCTGAATTTAGCACCATCCCCTTAGCAACGCTTGTTTCCATGGTTTCCTCCTTGACAAAGATCCCCAAACCCCTCCTCTCTTTTTCCTTCTGACAGTAAGGGGTGATAGGGATCCTCAGGGTGGCCATTCCATGTAACCATGGAAACAACTAACTGAGCCTTCATTTATCTTTTTGTGAAGAGAGCTGGGGAATATGGGAAGAGAGGGGCGGCGGAGGGTGCAGGCTACAGCTGCCATGGTCATAAACATGCAGTTGAGGGACTTGCCCTGACACTAGCCTGTAAGATTCAGTTCAAATACTTGCTGAGTCCCTACTTTAAGTGTGACTAAGCTCCAGGGAATCAAAGGTATACATGACATAGCCCCTATTATTGAAAGGCTTAGAGTTAGGTCATTGCCCCAGTCAGACTCTGGCATAGATGGGGTCGCTAAAGGAGGTGGCTCTTGATAGCACCATCACGGTCGAGATTCTGTCCACTCCCAGGATCCCCTCCAGTCAAGAACAGAAAAGACTGACCAATGGGGTCTGTACTTACATTAAGGTTTCTTAGGCTGTTGTCAGATGATTTCTGTCTTGGAAGACAAGGAACTTTGACGTGCCCTTGGTGGCTCAGACGGTAAAGTGTCTGTCTACCATGCGGGAGACCGGGGTTCGAGCCCTGGGTTGGGAAGACTCCCTGGAGAAGGAAATGGCAATCCACTCCAGTACTTTGCCTGGAAAATCCCATGGACAGAGGAGCCTGGTAGGCTACAGTCTATGGGGTCACAAAGAGTCAGACACAACTGAGCGACTTCACTTCTTTTTCCTTTTTGAGAAGTGGAGACTAATGTGAGCATCCCTAAGCAAGACTGTTTGGAAGAGTGAGAAAAAAAAAGACCTGCCCAGCTCCAGCACCATGAGCGATTTGGGTAATCTCCAGTCCCAGGGATCTCTACCACCTACCTGTCACAGCCTTCCTGGAAAGTTATATCTTCTCTTACACCAAATTAGAGGGTCATTGTCTCCATCTATCCACCTTTTTGTCACTGAAAATGCAGGCCAGAAGACAGCTGTGAAGAATTAAAATAGAAAAATAAACAAATAAAACTACCAGGGACATCAAAGTTGGACAGAATGAATCCAAATGCTGAGATATATGTTCATCATAAGGAACAAAGCTCTTTGCTCTTCTAGCTTCCCAACCTCAACTCAATTTTCACCAAATCCCTTAGGGTGAGGAAAAATTCTATACTTCTAAGGGAAATCACAAAGATCCCTGGACCACTGGTGTGCTGATACCCATAATCTGCATGGACTTGGAAGAATGATTATTATTAAAATATATTTTAAAATGAAAAAAATTCACAGAATAATGTGTAATTCAGGACTTACTCATGGTCCAGTGGTTAAGAATCTGCCTGTCCAATGCAGGGAACAGGGGTTTGATCCCCAGTCCGGAAAGATTCCGCATGTTGGGGAGCAACAGCCCGAGCACCACAACTACTAAGCCTGAGCTCTAGAGTCCATGCTCCACAAGAGAAGCCAACGTAATGAGCAGCCTGCACATCACAACTAGAGAGTAGCCTCTGCTCATCACAACTAGAGAAAGCCCAGGCAGCAATGAAAACCAAGCTCAACCAAAAATAAAATAAAAATTTTTTTAAAAAAGAATAATATGTAATTCAGATGTGTTTGAGTAAGCTACAAGTAACTAGGTAACAAAATTCATCTTTGCAAGTCAAATGAATCTGAATTGGCCAAAGCAAACAGCACATCCTGGGTCTCAGAACTCTGAGTTCCATCCTTTACTGCTACTGGATGGTACTAAAGCAGATTCAATCATTCCGGGTACCCTGCTCACTTAGCTAGTCAGAAAAGGATAAATGGCATCCTCTGATTGGTTGACAAGGCAACATACACCAACCAATGAAAGAATGCTTCTTCCCTTCTGGCCAGTAAGATCTCAGTTCTCTTCTTGAAAGGAAAGTAGACCCTTTGTCCATAAAGAAAATGAGCAGAAAGAGAATAATAATTAAAAAACACTGTTGCTATGGGACTTTATTGATGTGATCAATGATAGCTGCCCCAGAGAATTCATAAAGGAAGGCACTTCTTTGGGAAGAAAAGTACAAAAAGCAGACCAGCTGTCTGGTCTGAACTAAAAAGAAGTTTCTATAGTAACGTGTGAGGGGAAAGCATTTTAATGTAAATGTCCCCAAAATTATATCTAGCCAGCCTATGGAGGTTAATTTTGGCATTCAACTTAGTCTGGAATTATAATGATCTTTAAAAAAAATTTTTTTCATTAGCAATGAGTGAAAGAAAGGTGAAAAGTAAAGATATGTGTGTCTGTAATGCAGAGCAACAAAGATAAAAATGATAGTTAATACCTGGAAGAGAGATTTCCTCTATTCCTCTGTTGTCAAGTGATAGCTCAGTTTAAAACAAGGTTTTATTGTAGAAAAAGAAAGTTCATGGCTCTTAAGAAGTATTCTGAGTAAAGTAGTGCATAGAGCTCAGGTTGTTCTGTTAACTTACTGGCAATTTCACCTTCAGTCATCCTGAGAATGTTACATCTGCCTTTAAGAAATTATGGGTAAAGTGATTTTCTACCCAGATACTGTGAATGAATGCAGGCAGGCTAGTCTGATAGGTGAAAAGCAGAATCATTGTTTGTCAATCCAGGGAAATGGAAAAGCTCAGATTTGAAGCTTTAAGTGCTTCATTTCCTAATTATGAAGGCAGAGCTGAAGAGAAAGAAAATAGAATTTTGAGGACTCTGATGCTGGTGATGCAAATGGCTTTTGCTAAGGGAGTCCCATTTTTTACCACCTGTGCTTTCTGTGTGGTCTGTGGGAAGAGGTGAAAAGAGAGGGGTAATCAAGAATTCACCCTCTCCAGCATGAGGAGTGTTTAGGAAGGAATCACTGCTAAACCAAGGAAAAAGCCTCTCTCTACTGGAGACACTGTTGGACAGTTTCCTCTCTGTTCATGAAGAACAAATGTGTCTTTCTCATGTAAAGGGAAAAAAGCAAAGCACACAGGGCTGGGGTGGCAGGGGATGAGCCCTTCTGTCTAAAGGATCACAGGAGAAAAATAAAAGCCCCAGTAAACCCCAGAGAAAGGACAGGGTAGGATATGATTACCTTTCTGAAGGAGGTGGGAGAGATGAAAGGAAGGACTGAGGTGGCAGAAAGGTAGCTACTTCGCCAGGCACCTTGATTAAAAAAAAATAATTTGCCTTCCAGGATTTACTCTTAACCCCCAGGAATTTTGAGGAAGCAGTTGTTGACTCACATCCAGACCAAGGAAGGCAGGAGCTCCAAAGCAGATATTTTCAAGAATAAAGGTGCTTACAGATAAATTAATAGCCAAAGACCCTCCACTCAATGTAACCAGGGAAACAAGAGGCTGGGCTGGTTGCCTGGCAACCACACTCTAGTGGGGGGGGCGGGGTCCTGTCCCCCTCTCTTCCTCCACCACCCCTGTTAGCCCTTTTGTGATAACATCTTCCCTTGGGTGGCTATTTTCCTTCTTGGCAAAATAGTCATTCACCTCCTAACACAAAGGGCACTCTGTGCTCCTTTGGCTAAACGGACCTCAACGTGCAATTTGGACAGATTTCATCTTCACAAAGTTGTTGCAGCCCTGATAAATGTGGTTTTTACCTTGACCTCCATAGCTCGATATTTCCTCCCACCATTCCACGCTTTTCTCTTCATTTACCGGCATTAAGGCCTATGGAGACTTCGGGGAGAGTGAGAGAGAAGGGGGGTTCGCAGTAGAGAGAATGTGACTTGGATGTGGCGACCTTCCACAGGACACCAGTGCTTGGGTCCCCGGTAGAACCACTGTCCCACTTGTGCCTAAGCTCACCACTTACAGGAGCGCATCTTTCCTCTTCGACATCCTGCCTGTGCTTGGCACCAAGTTATTCCAAATGCTTTTAGAGGAGGGACGATAGAATGCCCTCCCAGAATTTGATACTTAAACTCCTGAAAATAGGGAAGATGAAAAACCCTTCCCCTCCTTTTCTTGGTGAACCCTGTCTCGCCTCCCAGCCTCCCTCGCTAGGGATCTGGGGAACTGGGCTAGGAAGCAGAGTACCGGCGGGAACCCACCCTTGGGCGAAGACCGGCAGGGCGCTGTCCACCCTCTGGTGCTGAAGCTGAAGTCTCGGACTCGCTGCGGAGGGGCTCTGGGGACCATCGGCCGACCCGTTTTAACTCCGAGGTAGGGACGTAAAGTGCAGGCGCTCCGTCCGCCGCCAGGGTAAAAGGCGAGATTAGGACTTGTCTGCACTGGATGCGCTTTTTGCAGTAGACCCGACTCCCTGCCCGGCTCAATCCCCCACGCCTCTCCTTTTCCTTCCCCGGGTGAGCGGGATGATCTGCCACAATCACAGTGCGGCAATTTGCAGTGGGATAATTACCCGGTGGCCTCCCAGCACTTACACCTTTTCTCTTTCGGCATTAGGCTCTCTGCGTCTGCACGAAAGGTCCAGGGGGCTCCTGGCTGTCAGATCTCGTGGCGGGCGGAGGCCGGCAAGGCGGAGAGGAGAGCCCTGAAACACCTCACCCCGCCGCTTTTCTGCGTGCAACAAGTCGGCTTGAATCCGGAATCTGAAAAGCGAGGAGCGCGGGAGAGCGGGCGGCGGCCACGGTGAGCTTGGGGAGGTTGTGGCCGAAAACCGTGCACTCCGGGGTCTGGGGGTGCTGCGCATCTCGGATGGGGCGCCGAACCCAGCCAAACAGACTAAAGACTGGGTTTCAGCGTCGCCCGGCGGAGTGGGTACGAGAACTAAACGCCCCCATTGCTCCGAGCGGGTCGAGCACGCTCTTTGGAGCGCTGGACTGCCAGGTTTAGGAGCCGCTTCCTGCTTTCCAGGCGTCCTTACCGTCTTCCCCGCCCCGCTTCCTGAATTCGGCGGCAGCTGCAGCACCTTTGGCAGATGCCAAGCTCGGTTGTCCCCTTTTGGCCCCCCAAGGCAGCCCCAGACTCATCCTGGGGAACCTCAGTTCCGCTCTGCAGTTCCTCCAACCCCACACCCTTGGCCCTGAGGCAGAGAACTGGATCGGGGATCCTGGTGGGGATTTTACCTGGCTTGGGTCGCCACGGCCTGGAAGAAAGGTCACTGCTCTCCACTCCTCTCTGGAAGAAATCCCCTCACCACCCCGCCGCCGGCTCCTCGCTTCTCCCCTAAGAGCTGCAGATCTGGGGGCGGGGGTGCGGGTAGGAGCGGGGAGGACTCGGGAGGGATATGGAGCTTAAGGAAAAAAACCTGTGAAGCATCCTTGAACACTTGCCTCTCTCCGGTAATCGGTGCTGTCCGGAGCAGTGGCCGCTCCGCCCGGGCGAGAGGCGGATCCAGAGTCCCAGCAAAGTAACCTCGGTGCCAACACCGTCGCCGCAGCTGCAGGGGCCGGGGGAGTACGGCTGCTTTAAAGGCGAGACCGACCCACAGGTAGCCAGTCAGCGCCGAGGACGCCCATGACGTCATCCAGAAGGCAAGCGGAGAAGGGAAGTTGGGGGTGTGGTCACCGCACTTCACAACAAAACTCCGCTGTGGCCATGGCAACAGCTCGCGGAGGTCGCGGGCCAGCAGCTCTCCACCTTTTCTCTCTCCTGTAGAGCGACTGGGCTCCGGGATTCCAAGCCCCTGTATGGCTGAATGCTAGAGGAGGGTTCCAAGCCAACTTTTCCCCAACAGGACAGGCACTAGAGCTAGACTCGAGTCCACCTCTCTGTCCTGGCCCCGGGTGAGGGCAGGAGAAGGGCTGCCTAACCCCCAGGATACGCTGGAAGGAGGATAACGCAGAAACTTGCATTTCCACAAGGGCATCTCCTATAGCTTCACTTCCCCCAAATCGCCCGTGCCTGAGCAGATCAGACCCGGATCACCTGACCGCACACAGAGACTACTTCTCCCTGAATTCAAAGATGCAAACGCTTACTCTTCGTATCCACTCTTCGAGGATGCGCTGTGCCCGAGCCAGCACACCCAGGCAGCGCCCCCACGGAACCATCTGCCCCAATCCCCGCCTTTGTACGTGGGTAAACCGAGGCTCCGAGCTTACCTTATTGGTCCGGAAAACAGCCAAAGCCACGAGAAAACAGCCACGGATCTAGGGTTCGCAAACTGGTGGCCAGGGGTCTAAATGGGGGCACAGAAGTGTTTACTGGGCTCTCAGAATTTTTAAAAATGTGAAGTACTTGTCTTCAGGATTGAAAAGGTTCACACAGAAATCTGGGATTTCTGTCTCTTGAACAGGGGAGCTGGCATGGTGCATGCCATGAAAAAACACTGACCCTGTAGTAAGGGCTGAAATCCAGTCCAGCCTAGGCCCATCTCTCCTTTTTTATCTTTTTTTTTTTTAACGTAATTAATTAAATAATTTTGGCTGTGCTGGGTCTTCACTGCTGCACACAGGCTACTCTGCAGGTGCGGTGCACCGGCTTAGTTTCCCGGAGGCGTGTGGAATACTCCTATACCAGGGATCGACTCCGTGTCCCCTGCATTGGCAAGCATCCCCTACCACTGGACCAGAAGTTCCCACCTCTTCTTTTTGTCAGTGTCACCAATGTTATCTTCTTCTTCTTTTTTTTAACAGTAGAGAGGAAAGTGAAATATTTTTGTCCCCATCTCACCTGCTCACTTTTTAAAAAACTGATTTAGTTATTATCACTTATTATCATGAATGATTCTGTACAATTCGGTCAGTAACCATTTAGTTATCTATTACTGCCTGATAAATTACCCTCAAATTTAGCAGCTTAAAATAACAATCTATTGTTTTATGTTTCCAAGGCTCAAGGATTGGGGAGAGCTTAAGCTGGGTGGTTCTTACTTTTACCTGGTTGTAGTAAAAATGTCTCACCCGCTCACTGAATGTTACCTGTCAAGCCCTGCAGTCATTGAGTTTTCTGCCCCCCTCCTCCCCAACCCCCACCCCAGTGTCTGACAGGAACTGGTAATGGCTTCACTCAAGCTGAAATTTTTGCTTCACTATCTGCCCTGCAGGTCCACCCTTTGGCTGACACTTGGACATCTGTCAAAGAACACAGAGCAGGATATTTCCTGCTAGTAAAGCTGTCTTTTCTCCCCACCTTCCATTTTCACATTTCAATTATGCAGCTTTTGGAAACATTTAAAAAACATTTTTCATTGATCACCTAGAGATTTGTTTACGTAAGACATTCTTTGCATTTCCGTATCGCAGGAATAACATCTCATTAATAAAAATACAGAAAAATAGAAGAAAAAAAATTTATCACTTATCCCCTAAGGAATGTTTTACATTTTCTGAAAAAAAATTGTGAATACAACCAACCAACTAACCTGCAGACAAATGACCAAAACCCACCACCATCAACAATAGAGCCATATAGTTGTGTCTCACATATTCGCTGTCACACAGCCACACTTACTGGGACAACCATAATGCGCATTTTGAATATATGCAACAATTGGGAGGGCAGTTATCTTTTCTCTCCCTTAGCAGTAGAATCCCCCCTAAGGAGAAAGAAGTTTTTATTTATATGTACTTACTATCCAGGCAATTCTAGTTGAAAGCAAAGGTAACTTTGTACTAGGTCAACTCCCAGTCTTGCCCAATATGGATTACTTCTAGCTTATTCAGGAAAATGAGGGCCAGAATAGATTCTGCATCACTGTTTTGGTGGGAAACTGTTGTGTTTCTGGTTAGTACATGGAGTCCTCCAGCATCTCATCATTTGGCCTGATTTTGTTCCTTCACCCAGCATATTTTTCTTAGAGCCATTCTCCTTGTGAATTTTAGAACTCTAGGCTGTCGAAGTATTGAGAGTAACAATATTAATGTTCCATTCATTGTCTTTCTAAACCACTTGAGAGTTCACCAACCATTTCACATGGTATATCTCTGCTGATTCTAGAAACTTGTTTTTTTAATTAAATTTATTAATTTTTAATTGAAGGATAATTGCTTTACAATATCATGTTGGTTTCTGCCATACATCAACACAAATCAGTCATAGGTACATATGTCCTTTCCCTCTTGAACCCTCTTCCCACCTCCCACCCCTTCCTATCCCTCTGCATTGTTACAGACACCTGGTTTGAGTTCCTGAGTTGTACAGTAAATGCCTGTTGGCTATCTATTTTACATATGGTAGTGTAGATGTAGAAACCACTTGTTTTATGGATGAAGAAACAGAGGTCAAACCACTTAATTCACCCTGAGTTATCAGTACTCCTTTTGCTGGACAGACCCAATTGTCTCCCTTATATGAATCATCACATTGCAGGTAGATTGTTTACCATCTGAGCTACCAGGGGAGCAACCTAAGTATCCTTCAATACATGAGTGAATAAAAAATGTAGCATATACATCAATGGAATATTAGTCAGCTTTAAATGAAGACAATTCTGACACACGCTGTAACATGGATAAACCTTGAGGACATTATGCCAAGTGTAATAAGCCAGTCATCATATTCAAAGATAGTAGGACAATCGGTAAGCTTTAAAAAATTAAAGTATAAAATTAGGTGTAAAAATATACCTAGTTTTTAAGGTCTTAAAAAGAAGGAATAGAAACCATGCTAAACGAGTGGGCAATCATTTTCGAAATGAAGAAATATATTAAAGAGAAACCGAATTTGAATAAATGAAACTTCTTTAATGGATAGGTTAAGCAGCAGATTAGTTTGTGCTGGAGAGAGAGAACTAGTGAACTGAATGATAGTGAAAGAAATTATTTTGAATTTAGCTGAGAAATAAATTGATACAAAATAGGAAAGAAATATTAAGGGGTAAGAATGAATAAATGAGAAAGCCTAAAGTATTTCTATTAGCTATTCCAGGAGAAGAAAATAGAGAAAGATAAGCAATATTAGAAGGGACAACAGCTAAGACTCTTCCAAAATTTATTTAAAAAACAACAAAAAAAACATGACTCTTCAAGTTAAAGAATCCACAAGTCCTGAGAATAATAAATAAAAAATAAATTCACACCCAGACACTTAATTGTGAGCCTACAGAACATCAAACACAAAAAGAAAATCATAAGGGTAATTGAAGATGAAAGACACATTAATAATAAACAACAATGTGTGCATTGTTAGTATTTTTAACTAGCTCTTATAATTAAGGTCAAAATGACATTTTCAAAGTGCTGGAGGAAAAGAAATGTCATCTAGAATTCAATACGCAACTAAACAATTATTCAAGAGTAAATTTGAAATAAAGAATATTTTAAAGAACCTGAAACTATAGAGCTTAACAGCCTTTCTTCATTACAAGAGCCACAGAAGGATGGGCTCTTTTGTTGTTTAACTTTTGGCTATGCTAGGTCCTTGTTTCTGTGTGTGGGCTTTCTCTAGTTGCAGCAAGCAGGGGCTACTCTTTAGCTGGGGTGCATGGACTTCTCATTGCAGTGGCTTTTCTTGCTATGGTCCGTGGGCTATAGAACACTGGCTCGGTAGCTGTGGGGCCTGGGTTCAGGTGCCCTGAGGCATGTGGTGTCTTCTCAGACCATGGATTGAACCTGTGTCCCCTGCATTGGCAGAAGTATTCTCTACCACTGAACCACCAGGGAAGGCGAAGGATGGGCTTTGATAATGAAAATACTGAGGGTCAAAAGAAGGAATGAGATGAAAGTTGTAATAAGGACAATAGAAATTAGAAAGTATGAGGACCTCCCTGGTTAATACTTCCATTGGTTAAGACTGTGAGCTTCCATTTCATGGTGTACAGGTTTGATCCCTGCTCAGGAAACTAAGATCCTACATGCCTCATGGCAGCCAAAAAGAAAAAGGAATTAGAAAATGTGTTCATAAATCCAACATAACATATAAAATATAACAATAATAATTTCTAATTTCAAATGGGTGGGACCAAAATATGAGAATAACTCAAGAAATTATGAAAAATGAGTATCACACAGACCACATGAAAAACAGGAGGGTGGTTATAGAGTTTAAGAGCTCAAATTTCTTGTTTTATTTCAGTATATCTTATTTATTAACTTTCTATTGTGCTAAATCAGCTATGTTAAGAAAACACCTTAAATTACAGAAATGATAAGTTTAACTTCCAAACTAGTAGAGGGAAAAGAAAGAATGAAGAAAATTAGATTGATCAGTGGAAAGTTAGAAAGAAAAAGAAAAGAAGAAGAAAAAATCCAAGATGAATCAAAAACAATAAATAAGATGATAGAAGTAATTTTAATATTTCTAATCTCAATAAATGTATGTATTATATCTCCCTATTAAGAGAAGAAACTTTCAGACAGCTTCTAAAAATTCCACCTATAATCAAATTATGAGACATTCATAATCACATGGATGTAGAAACTTTGAACATCAGGAGTTAAGAAAAAGTATATTTGGACAATACTAACCAAAACAAGCTTGGTGTAATGACTAGCATAGAATTTAAAGCAAAAAGCATTAAATGAGGCATGACAATGATTTTAATGATTATTAATTGGCCAGGAAGATATAATTGAATTGGTGAATCTTTAAAAAAAATCCAGCATGCTCTGTCCTAAAACACATAAACCATCAGCTTCAGATGGTTTTATACCAAATTCTACCATCACTTGGAGGAACAGGATATCTCTGTATTACAGAACCACTCTTACCAGAAAAGAAAGGAAGGAAGGAAAGGAAATAGGAAGTAAGGAAGGAAAGAAAGAAGGAGAAAGAAAAAAAGGAAGAAAGAGAGAGAACCAAAGGAAGGAAGGAAAGACAGAAAGAAACAACAACAACAAACCACAGGATATATGGGGAATAAAGGTAGAGGCCCTTCTAATCTATAAACATAAGTGCAGAGGATCCTAAATAAATTTTTAGTAAGCCAAATTCATATAATAACTCAAGATTATTCAAGGAGAGTAATAATTTTTAACATTTGGAAAAATCTATGTAAATTAATTCATTTTTAATAGAGTAAAGGAAAAACTCTTATGAGCAACTGAATGTATCTAGAAACATCTGATAAAATTAAATATTGATTTAAGATAAAGCATTTTAGCCAATCTGGAATGAAAGGAAATTGCTACTCCTTAATAAAGGGTATCACCCCACTCCAGTACTCTTGCCTGGAAAATCCCATGGATGGAGAAGCCTGGTGGGCTGTAGTCAGATACGACTGTGCGACTTCACTTTTCACTTTCACACATTGGAGAAGGAAATGGCAACCCACTCCAGTCTTCTTGCCTGGAGAATCCCAGGGACGGGGGAGCCTGGTGGGCTGCAGTCCATGGGGTCGCTATCAGTCAGACACGACTGAGCGACTTCCCTTTCACTTTTCACTTTCATGCATTGGAGAAGGAAATGGCAACCCACTCCAGTGTTCTCGCCTGGAGAATCCCAAGGACGGGGGAGCCTGGTGGGCTGCCGTCTATGGGGTCTCACAGAGTCGGACACGACTGAAGCGACTTAGCAGCAGTAGCAGTCATAGCTAACCTCACATTTAATACTGAAATTAAAGACTCATTCTCTTTGAAGTCAGGAATGTGACTACTTGTAATCAATATGGTACTAGACTGAACCATGAAGATGCCAAATTATCCTCATTTCAGAATACAGGATCATCTTTGTAGTAAATGTAAGAGAGTTTTCAGACAAATGCTATGAACTAATAAGACTATTTGATAAAATATCAATATCAAAAATCAATAGCATAATTGAGAAAAATCAATGAAACTGAAAGTGGTTATTTTAAAAGATCACGCTGGTGCTGCTGCTAAGTTGCTTCAGTCGTGTCCGACTCTGTGCGACCCCATAGACGGCAGCCCACCAGGCTCGCCTGTCCCTAGGATTCTCCAGGCAAGGACACTGGAGTGGGTTGCCATTTCCTTCTCCAATTCATGAAGGTGAAAAGTGAAAATGAAGTCATTCAGTCGTGTCCGACTCTGAGCGACCCCATGGACTGCAGCCTACCAGGCTCCTCCATCCATGGGATTTTCCAGGCAAGAGTACTAGAGTGGGGTGCCATTGCCTTCTCCATTAAAAGATCATAGAAATTAACAATTCTCTCAGTAGGTTACCAAGAAAAAGAGAAGACTCAAATGACTAAAATCAGAAGTGAAAGAGGAAACATTAGTACTAATCTTACTGAAATAGAAAACATTATAAGAGAATTCTATGAACAATTGCATGCCAAAAAATTAGATAACAAATGAAATGGAAAATTCCTAACAATACACAAATGTTTAAAATTGACTCAAGAAGAAATAGAAAATCTGAATAGACCCCAACAAGTGAAGAGATCAAATCAGTAATCAAAAAACTTCTCACAAAGATAAGCCCAGAACCAGGTGGCTTCAATGTTGAGTTCTGCTGTTTCAAGAAGAATTAGCACCAATCCTTTGCAAATTCTTCCAAAAAATATAAGAAGAGGGAACACTTTCAAAGTCATTCTCTGAAGCCAACATTCAGATCAGATCAGTCGCTCAGTCGTGTCCGACTCTGCAACCCCATGAATCACAGCACACCGGGCCTCCCTGTCCATCACCAACTCCCGGAGTTCACTCAGACTCACATCCATCGAGTCAGTGATGCCATCCAGCTATCTCATCCTCTGTCGTCCCCTTCTCCTGCCCCCAATCCCTCCCAGCATCAGAGTCTTTTCCAATAAGGCAACTCTTCGCATGAGGTGGCCAAAGTACTGGAGTTTCAGCTTTATCATCATTCCTTCCAAAGAAATCCCAGGGCTGATCTCCTTCAGAATGGACTGGTTAGATGTCCTTGCAGTCCAAGGGACTCTCAAGAGTCTTATCCAACACCACAGTTCAAAAGCATAAATTTTTCGGCACTCAGCCTTCTTCACAGTCCAACTCTCACATCCATACATGACCACAGGAAAAACCATAGCCTTGACTAGACGGACCTTTGTTGGCAAAGTAATGTCTCTGCTTTTCAATATGCTATCTAGGTTGGTCATAATCAAAACAGACACAGACATCGTTAAGAAAAGAAAACTACACATTAACAGTCCTTGTGAGTATAGATGCAAAAAGCCTCAACAAAATATTGGAAAATCAAAATCAGAAGCATTTTAAAAGAATTATACACCATGATCAAGAGGGATTGATTCCAGGAATGCAAGATTGATTTAAAATCTAGGAATCAATCAATGTAACTATCACCCATCACATTGGGTACAGTATTTCTTTTCGTTGTGATGAAAATATTCCAGAATTACTAACCTTGTGAATATTCTAAAAACCACTGAATTGTATACCCTAGAAGGGTGAATTTTATGTCATGTGAAATATTTCTCAATTTTTAAAAATACGTATTTATTTATTTATTTTTGGCTACGCTGGGTCTTCATTGCTTTATGTGGGCTTTCTCTAGATGCGGCGAGCTGGGGCTACTCTTTTTGCAGTGCTTGGGCTTCTCACTGCAGTGGTTTCTCTTGCTGTGGAGCACCAGCTCTAGGCGCACAGCTTCAGTCGTTGTAGCCCGTGGGCTCAGTGGTTGCGGCTCCCCAGCTCTACAGCACAGGCTGCGTAGTTGTGGTGCACAGGCTTAGTTGCGCTGTAGTGTGTGAGACCTTCCCAGATCAGGGATCAAACCCGTCTCCTCCATTGGCAGGCAGACTCCTATCCACAGCACCACCAGGGAAGATCCTATTTCTCAATTTTAAAAAATCAATAGCATTCTTGCATAACACCTTATTTTAAAAGATAATTTAATAAATCAACTTATTCAGAATAACAAGAAAAATTCTTAGATACCTAGGGATAAATCTGATCATGATGTGTTACTCATTGAGGATATTCTAAAATGTTATTGAAAGTCTTAAAAGAAGACCTAATAAATGGAGAGACATGGCATATTTGTGGATTATGACAGTAATATTATAATGTTAACTTTCTTAAGTTAGTTTATAAATTTATGACAATTCTAATAAAAAGGAGATTTCTTGCATGAACTTTAAAAAATGATCTTAAAATTTATATAAACACAAAGAGCCAAGAATATGCAAAAGAATTTTGAGTATTAGGGAGGGAGACTTCCCTATGAAATATCAAAGTTTATCATAAAGCTATACTAATTACTACCAGATGAAAAAGCCATAGAGATATTAAAATATGCTGACAAACTTAAGGAGAGCGCTCAGAAACAGACCCATAGGTAATACAGGAAACTGATATGTGAATGTTTGACAATTGAAACATTTATAAGGAAAATAAAATAAAATTAGTTTCTAACCTTATATCATATCCAAAAATAATTTACATTTAGGATTAAAACAAAAATGTGAAAAACTTATAGAAACAAAAGGATAATATACAGGAGGACGATCTTAGAACAGTGAATGATTTCTTAAACAAGATGCAAAAGGCAAAAATAAAAAGATAAATTCAATAACACTAAACTTTAAGAGTTTAGTGGGAGCAACTGAAATAAACTAAGCTAAAACCAAGCTAAAAACTGGGAAAAGATATTTGGAAAGCATCTCATCAACAAAGAATTAATATCTAGAATCCTTAAGGAACTTGCAGAAATCAACTTAAAAACATTGGGGCATGTGGAATCCAATTCCCTAACCAAGGGTTGAACCCAGTTCCCTTACATTGGGAGTGTTGAACCTTAGCCACCGGAACACCAGGTACATACTCTGAAGAAGTTCTTATAGGTGGTCACTAGGAAGCATGGGGAAAATATTCACTGCAGCAGTGTTTGAAAGTAGAAAGACATGGAAACAGCTTAAATAACCATTGGTAAGAGAATGGATAGGGCTTCCCTGGCAGCTCAGCTGGGAAAGAATCTGCCTGCAATGCAGGAGACCCCTGTTCGATTCCTGGGTTAGGAAGATCCCCTGGAGAAGGGATAGGCTACCCACTCTAGTATTCTTCCCTGGAGAATCCCATAGACAGAGGAGCCTGGCGGGCTACAGTCCATGGAGTTACAAAGAGTCAGACACGACTGAGTGACTAAGCACAGCACAGCACAGGAGAATGGATAAATAAACTGTAGTCTATTAATGCAATTAAATACTATAGTTCAGGGGGAGAATACATAGATCAATTAACTTGCAGCTCTGCATTAATTAACTTGGGCAGTGAGAAAAGCAAGTTACAAAAAGATTCAAAAACTATAACATGAATAATAAAAAGACTGTACACATACTCTTAATATATGTTTTATGAGTTTACAGAGTAGTAAATGCTTAATAACAAGGACAGAAGGATGGACAGATAGATAGCAACCTTAAGATAGCAATCACCTCTAGCAAGGAAGAGAGAAAATGGGGTGGTTAAAAACTGTTATCTGTATCCTTTTATCTATTTTTAAAGGAATCTGAAGGAAATGTTAACAGTTGGGAGATAGATAATGTGGCTTTTACATTTTCTATATTTTACATTCCTTTGAAATACTTAATAATTTATTTTTACAAGTAGACACAATCCTTGCACAAGGTTGCTTCATGGTAGAAATTGATATTTGACCTTGGAGAGCCCTTTAACCTCTGTGTCACAGGTTCTCTGTACTCAAATAGGACTGGCGACCCTTCCTTTTCTCTCTAATAGCATTTTACTGAGCATCAAATACACTTACACACAAGAGAGCACTTTGAAAACTATAAATTCTGCTTAATGCTGATACTATTGTTATCACATAAAATGAAATGGCAAAAATATAATGAGCTAAGAACAGCTTAATCTAAGATTTACAACTAGAGCACACACTAATTTTAAAATAGGTTATAGACAAAGAGACAGCACTCAATTTCCCCCTTCATGTGTCCCCAGGGTGTTCTAAGCAGTACAGATAAAGGCGTTTTGCCTAAGGAGGTGGGTGAGAAGGTCCTGGGTTTAAGGTGGGCATAAATCACTCCTTTGGCAGTCTTCTGTGTTATCCATCAGGGGAGCCTTTTAGTGGAAAATGCCAGAGGCTGCAACAGAAAGAAGCAGGTAGAAGAGATCAGTTAGTTTGTCTATGAGGCAGACCGTTTCAGAGAGGATACTAGTGAGTTCCCGGCATCCCTGAGGCAGGAAAGCTCAGGAGACTTGCCTCTGGGCCTCTGTCTTCTCTTGCCCTGGGGAAGGAAATTGATGAGTTAATTAATATGCACAGGAGATGCACCACGGCTGACTGACTGCTGCTGATCCTCACTGTTATTACTAAAATGAGCTCAGCCCTTCAGCAGGATGGGGAGAAACCAGTTTCCTGGGGAAATCTCAGATCATTGCCATCCTCTCATCAGGTGGGAAATCTCATTAAGTGCTCCAAGGACCTTGGTTTTATAGGTTTGTGCTCCACAGCCCCTGGCAGCCTTGGCTAGGATTTCATGCTAAAATAACATTTCCTTTTGGTAAAAAATGTTTTGTTGCTCCAGGCTCTGAGGCTCAATGACCTTTCTGAGCTTTAGACTCCAGGGGACCCAGAGGTGAACTGGAGGTTTGCAGTTTATGTCAAACACACACACGTGCACACACATACACACACACCCTCTTAGTTGGCCTATAAAGACAAGTGGGGACTTCTGTGACTATCCAGACAGGAGAGATCCTGTGTGCTCACTGCATCATATCAGGGGGACCACAGTGGTATCATCTTATGGCTGGTGATGTTAGCTTTTTATGACTGCATGGGGTCTTCACTGCAGTGCATAGGCTTTCACTGCGGAGAGCAGGGGCTATTCTTGGTTGTGCGGGCAGATCCCAGAAGGTGGGCTCAGTAGTTGCAGTGCACTGGCTTAACTGTCCTTCTTTCCCAGCTCGCTTTGCGTATGTACCCCTAACACACACACACACACACACACACACACTCCATTTAAAAAGACAGCTGGAGCAACGTGAGTCAATGCCAGCCAGGCCTTTCTTGCACCTCTCAGTGGAGCAGAGGCTCACGTTCAATAGCTGCTAACTAGGCTCTCTGGCCATGCCGCTCTCTTGGTTTTTTCTGTAGGATCATCAAGGTTGCCTGGCAACCACAAGCCCATTGGCCTATCACATGGTTTCCTTAAAGAAAATGGCAAAGCACTCGCTCCTGACGCAGTCCCAGCAAGGCCTAATTAGTGTGAACCAGCAATCAATCATAGAAGGCTGGGTGGGGGGCCGCTGTAAAAGGGTGTAAAGAGCACAGAGGAGGGTCTGTGATCGGCGCCTGGGAGCTGGTGTGAAAATAGCCGTCGTTTCTTAATTTTACCCCTTGCTGTCTCCATGATGGAACCAGGACGGGGCATAGCAAGGTGGATGGTAGCAAGACTCGTGTCTGAGCTACTATTGAAGGAATTGAAGGAATCTTTAATGTGGAGAAGATTCCTTTAGAGAATTGGAGATGTGGTTGTCTTTAAATATTTGGAATCTGAGAGTATAAAAAAGGGGTTAGTCTGGTCCTGGGTGTACCATGAAGGAGAAGCAAATATGGGCCCATTATGAGGTAGTGTTTTTTTTAACTTTATATTTTATATTGTAATATAGCCAATTAACAATGTTGTGATAGTTTCAGGTGGACTGCAAAGGGACTCAGCCACACATATACATGTGTCCATTCTCCCTCAAACTCCCCTGCGGCCAGGTTGCCACATAACACTGAGCAGAGTTCCTTGTGCTATATAGTAGGACCTTGTTGGTTATAAATTTTAAATATAGCAGTGTGTACATGAAGGAGTGGTTTTGAAAACTACATGTTTCCTAGAGGAAGGGGCTAGTCTTGGGGAGGTGGTGAATTCTCTGCAGCACAGGTGTGCTTGCTGGGGAAGGATGTGCTCAGATGGACACTGATGCCCTTGATATGTGCACGTACATCCACAACACCTCATCTTGGACAGGTCAGCATTCCTGAGTGGTTGTAAGTAGCTCAGCCTGTAGGCACTGAGTCTGTCTCATCCATATCCTGGGTCCTAAGAACCAGACACCCTCTGGTCTCCATTGGCAAGTGCTGGGTATGCTGTTGACCTCCTCCTCATACACCATGGAAATCCCAGCCCAGGGTCTCCTGAACGCACAGATGGGGTGGGGACCAAGGCTGGGGTGACCAGGGCTGCTGCTGGGAACACTGAGCACAGCAGTGGGGTTTGGGTGATCTCGTGGGTTGGACGGTAAAAAGATTGACCCACTCTTGCTGGAATAGGTGGCAGTATGAACAGGGGACAGGTCAAAGGTTATAAGAAGGACTTCTGAAGTTGGAGTCGGGACCAGAAAATCATGGAGTGCATGAGAGAAGGTGGAGAGAGAGAGAAGTTGGTGCCACACAACGTCAAAATTCGTTTCAGATGCTGGGTGTGTCAAACTGAGATAAGAACAGGTAAGCAGGAGAAGCAGGCTCCTGAGGGGCAAGCTACTACACCCTGACCAGCGGTGCTATTTCCTGTACATCTGCCACGTGCCAGCGTCTTTCCATTGAACTGTCTTTGATCAGTTACAACTGGTAAGGCAGTCAATAATATCCCCTCTTTACAGGTGTGGAAACTGAGGCACGGAGGGGCCAAGTGACTTGCCCAGAGTGACTTACAAAGAGTAGAGTCAAGATGCAAATACAGATACGCCTCCTCCAAATGTCATCTATGCTACTGATCAACCCCCACCCCACCCCACCCCACTCCCCCCAACCCCCCCACAACCGCCCACACCCCTCACCGCCCCCACCCCCGCGTCAGTAAGCAGAGATCCAAGCATTAAGGCTCCAGTTGTGCACATACAGCCTGGGCTCCTTGGTTGTTGGGTGGGGGTATGTGTTAAACCTAAGAGCTCAGCAACATTCAGTTGTGCGTTCCTTTTTTTTAAATAGATTTTTTTCTTTTACATTCTAAAGTAGAAGGATAACACAGAGACAGTATGTGTATAAAGGACATTTAGGCATACAGCTGGATGATGTTTTACAAATGCATATGTCTGTATAATCATCACCAAGGCAGGATACAGACTATGCTTTTGTAAAACATTAAATCATCCAGGGACTTTTCTGGTGGCTCAGTGAATAATAATCTGACTGCCCAGCAGGGGACGTAGGTTCAATCCCTGGGACGGGAAGATCCCCTAGAGAAGGAAACAACAACCCAGTCCAGTGTTCTTGCCTGGGAAATCCCACAGACAGCGGAGTGTAGCGGGCTACAGTCCATGGGGTCGTAAAAGAGTCAGACACGACTGAGTGACTAAATAACAAGGCAAGATACATGATATTTCCAGCAGCTCCACTTGTGTTTTTCTTAACACAAACCGGAACTCTATTGGAACAGCTAAGCATATACATCAGTGGGTCATATGCTACTAGACAGAGCTTAACAAGGTTTGCTAACACAGGCACTGTTTTCTCCCCAAATGCTATGGTTTCCAGAGCCCAGGAGAGATGGGAATGAGGCTATCGGTCAGTAGATAAGATCCTCAAGCCCAGCATCTGACATGATTGATTGTCTCTGGGCTGCAGTTCCCATTTTGTCTGATAATGGAGAGAGGGCAGTCTTGTTTAAACTCTCCCTGTTCCAGCCCCTTTTATCCAACCACGCTGCCCTGTTATCTCACTGAGGCTAGACTTAACCTGTGTTTAAACTCCCAGGAACCTCAGGGAGGGCTCATCATTGCTAAAAATCCATCTCTTAATGAAATTAAAGCAGTGTTCCTGAAGTGTTACCTGAGAACCCAGAACTCTGCCTTATAGCTCTGGGGGCTTTGGGGGTTTTCATTTTCCCCTGGCAGTTGTTCAGGACCCCTGCAGCCCACTGGCCTCGAGAAAGTGAGCAAGGAGGCCTGGGTTACCCTGTCTGGAGGATGCAAGTGCCAGATGGCAGGGCAGGTGCTCCAGCTGACTTAACCACTTATCAGATGCCTTGAGGGGCCCAGCCCCCAGCGGACAGTAATGTTTTCAGAAGGTGGCAGGAGAAGGTATCCCCACTCCACCATCTCCTCCTCCCATCTCTTCAACCTTCCCCATTTGGTCAGAAGGCCGTCCACTAGTCCTTAGCTGCTGGCTGTCACTCGGTCCCCATTGTACCAGATCCCTGACAAAGGCTGCTGGCTAGGTTCCTAGAAGGACATTGGGTACCTCCAAAACTCACCATTTATAGACTGCCAGGGGGATGGGCTATAAAACTCCCTCCCTGGCTGCCTATAGGGGAGATTCCAGTTGGAGTAGAGGGTGATTGGTGTTACTGCGGTCACACTGGGGGGCTTGGACATCTGCAGAGGTCATCCTCTATCTTCTCTGCCCTCCTGAGCTGAGACAGGACTTCTAGTCTTTAGTTTTCATGAGTGGGGTGGAAGGAAGAAGAGTGTAACTCTGGGTGGCCTCTGGATGGGGTGGCCAAGCTCACATCCAGCTACTGTGGTTATTGGCCGTGTGTGTGTGTGTTCAGTGGCTCGGTCTTTTTTGACTCTTTGTGACCCCGTGGACTGTAGCCCACCAGGCTCTTCTGTCCATGTGATTCCCCAGGCAAGAATACTGGAGTGGGTAGCCTTTCCCTAGGGGATCTTCCCCACCCAGAGATTGAACCTACGTCTCCTGCATTGGCAGGCAGGGTTTTGTTGTTTGTTTGTTTGTTTTAACCAGTGTACCACCTGGGAAACTGTGGTCTTTGGTTACAGATGGCAAATATTAATTTCCAGTTCCAAATGCCCAACCCAGCGTCTTGGGATAGAACCCAGCTTCTTTATGAATATACCTAAAGTGGCCCTTTTCTTATATTCAACCTCTGGAGACCAGGGAGGGTGAATGTCCCCACGGCCACAATCTTTCCCAGAACCTCTGCTCCTGTAAATGACAGATAGGAGCCTCCAGGTCAGTGTGGCTCCTTGCACAGTTATGTTTTCCTCTCGCCTTCTCTAACTCCTGCAGTGATGAACAGAAGGAAGCAGACTCATAATGATGAGGAGAACAGGAAGAGGGACCCACAATAGATTAAGTGATTAAAAAGTTTCTGGAAGGCAGAAAGTAATGGGTAATACTGAGCCCAAACAGCTGAATACTCTCATAGGACACAGTTGTCACTTCCCCCAGAAAACGGCCAAATTCAGAGTCTGATAAGAGAGTGGTCTGTGTGGTTAAAGAAAAAGAGAGTGAAGTCACTCAGTCGTGTCTGACTCTTTGCGGACCCATGGACTGTAGCCTACCAGGCTCCTCCATCCATGGAATTTTCCAAGCAAGAGTACTGGAGTGGGTTGCCATTTCCTTCTCCAGGGGAGCTTCCTGACCCAGCGATTGAACCCAGGTCTCCCAAATTCCAGGCAAACGCTTTACCTTCTGAGCCACCAGGCAAGTTACTTAGCATCATTGAGGTTACTTAGCATCTATTCCAGGAGGAGGTGGGAGCACTTGTCTGGGCACAGACCCCTTTGTCTCCTGTTGCATTGGATGATGCTTAGAACAGTTGCTCTCAAACTCTACTGCACTTTAAAATGCCTCCAATGCTCTGAAATATCCCCAAGCTCAGGCTGCATAGCAGATCAGTTAAATCAGAATGCTTGCGAATGGGCACTTTCCGGCAGTCCCGTGGTTGAGACTCGGCTCTGTGTTTTCCCAGCAGGAGGCGCAGGTTTGATCCCTGATAGTTTATTTTCTTGGGCTCCAAAATCACTGCAGATGGTGACTGCAGCCATGAAATTAAAAGACACTTGCTCCTTGGAAGAAAAGCTATGACCAACCTAGACAGCATATTCAAGAGCAGAGACATTACTTTACCAACAAAGGTCCATCTAGTCAAAGCTATGGTTTTTTCAGTAGTCATGTATGGATGTGAGAGTTGGACCATAAAGAAGGCTGAGGACTGAAGAATTGATACTTTTGAACTGTGGTGTTGGAGAAGACTCTTGAGAGTCCCTTGGACTGCAAGGAGTACCAACTAGTCCATCCTAAAGGAAATCAACCCTGAATATTCTTTGGAAGGACTGATGCTGAAGCTGAAGTTCCAATACTTTGGCCATCTGATGCAAACTGACTCACTGGAAAAGACCCTGATGCTGGGAAAGATCGAAGGCAGGAGGAGAAGGGTCGACAGAGGATGAGATGGTTGGATGACATCACCGACTTGATGGACATGAGTTTGAGTAAACTACGGGAGTTGGTGATGGACAGGGAGGCCTGGCGTGCTGCAGTCCACGGGGTTGCTAAGAGTTGGACACATCAGAGCGATTGAACTGAACTGAGGGAAATATGATCCTACATGCATGCAGCGTGGCCAAAAACAAAGCAAAACAAAAGAGAATACTTGCGGGGTGGGGGGGGACGGGACCCAGAGTTCAGCATTTCTAAAGCTCCCTGGTTGTGTTTATCAGGCAGCCATGGTTGAGAACTATTGGTCCAGGGGACACTCTTCTTTCAGGGGATTGAGAAAGGAGTGATTCATCTTGCTCCCTGGCTGCTGATCCATAAGAGGGGGTCCCTGGACACAACTCCTGGCCTGAGCCCTCATCACCTGGAAGGATGACCCAGACTCTCCCATCACTCTGGTCTTGGTTCCCACCCTCTTTGTCTGTCTCACTGCCCTTTGAGTGATCTTTCTAAGGATCAATGCTATTCCTGTCACCCGCTTTCCATTCTTCCTACAGAACAAGTCCAGGCAGTGGAGACGCTTCAAAGATCCCCGTGCTTTTCCTTCCATTCTTCCACCAGCCCTGTGCTCTAATCACACTGAGGATCGAGCTCATCTTATTCTTGTGTTGCTTCCCCCACCCTCAGTGCCTAGCCAGGCACCATGCAGAGAGATGCTCGCATAAAGAGCTTGTCAAGCTGAATTTTTAAAAAAAAATTATTAAATATAGTTGATTTACAATGTTGTGTTAGTTTTAGGTGTATGGCAAAGTGATTTGGTTTTATATATATATATACCTTTTCAGATTCTTTTGGAGAAGGAAATGGCACCCCACTCCAATATTCATGCCTTGAAAATCCCATGGACGGAGGAGCCTGTAGGCTACAGTCCGTGGGGTTGCAAAGAGTCGGACACGACTGAGCGACTTCACTTCACTTCACTTTTCAGATTCTTTACCATTAATTATTAAAAGATATGCAGTAGAGTTCCCTGTACTGTACGGTAGGACCTTGCTGATTATTTTATACTTAGTAATGTGTATGTATTAATCCTGAAAGTGAACGTGTCAGTCGCTTGGTCATGTCTGACTCTTTGCGACCCTGTGGTTTCCCTGTCCTTCACTATCTCCCGGAGTTTGCTCAAACTCATGTCCACTGAGTCGGTGATGCCATCCTACCATCTCATCCTCTGTCTCCCCCTTCTCCTCCTGCCCTCAATCTTTCCCAACATCGGGGCTTTTCCAGTGAAATACCTTCTATCGTTCTTAAGTGAGGAATTCTACTGTTCTTAAGTGAACAATACAAAGAAATAGAGGAAAACAGTAGAATTCCTTCACTTAAGGGCAGTAATGAATATTCTTTCCAGTCAACACAGACTCATCCAAGACCTTTTAATCGCTGCCTGATCTTCCACCCTTCTTTTTTATAACCAGCATCCTCTTGGTTATAAGCTGTTCCCAGTCTTACCTATAACATTTTTAGTAGTGAAAACACAAAGTGTAAAATGTGAAAAATGAAAAACATTAGAAGGTATGTCTTGTCTTGTGCTTTCTCACCTACTGTCCCCTCCGCTGCCTGCTCCCTGGACAGCCGTGCTCCAGACCTGGTTAGAGATCACTTCCTCTTTCCCAGCTAAGGAACAGCGGGACTGGCTGTCACGTGTTGTGTGTATCCTCATGGCCCGGTGCCGCCCTAAACCAGCACCTTCCCTGGTCCACTTTCTGTTTTCCTGTGTGAGTTACTTATCCGGATCCTCTGTGGGTGAAACAGAGGGAAAGAGAGGGAGGGGGTGCCGGCCCCTCCCCCACGATTGCTCCCTGGCTCCTCCCAGCTCCTCTAGTGGCCAGTGGTCTATTAAGCTGATCGGAGGCCTGGCTTAGGCACCTTTGTTAGCCTTCTGCCCTCGCAGCCCCACAGTTCATGGGCTCCAGGCCCCCAGACAGGGGATGGTGGCTATGGAGAGGCTCGTGCCTTGTGGGTGACCAGGCCACCTCTCTCCTCCTCCTGTTCCAGATGCCCCCATTACAAGGGAGCCCAGTGTGGGGCCAGGAAGGACTGTTTGTTCAATCGTCACAACAGAGGGGCGATTACTGGGTGCTGGAGGGGAGGACCAGCTGTTTCATCTCCAAAGCTAGTCCTGGTCCCCCGACCTGAAAGCCTCCCTAGGTTTGATCGAATCTCTGTGTCTCACAATTGCCTCTAATTTCATTGCCTTCATGGGAAGAAGAGTGCTTTTCCTTGCAGCTAAGATTTTTTTTATGTTCCCATTTTTTCATTTCCAGCAAGTAACATGAGAAATCGTCTTCTGGGATCTCTTCCTGTAACCCCCCCCCAACCCCACTCACACCCCAGCCATCCTCCTGTCCTGCTCCTGAGAAGGTGGAACAGGCTGGCTGGGAGGCCCGCAGGGACCCCTGGTTTAAGGGACACGCTCCACAGGGCTCTGCTCTGTGGTCAAAGCAGCTACATGCACAGTATAGGGGAGGGGCTGATGTATTTCCCATTTTTTCTTCCTCTCCAGAGACCTTCTTCAAACCTCCCATCTCAGGAACACCCAGAAGGACTTCAACTTTGGCTTAACTCATCCATCCATTCACTCACTCATTCAACACCTACTCATTAAGACTCTAATATGTACAAGGCACTAGACAGTCAAAAACTTCTTATTTAACACAGACTCTGCTCTTGGCTTCTCTGGTGGCTCAGATGGTAAAGAATCTGCCTGCAACACAGGAGACGCAAGAGACCTGGGTTTGATCCCTGGGTTGGGAAGATCGCCTGGAGGAGGAAATGGCAACCCACTTTAGTATTTTCACAGACAGAGGAGCCTGGTGGGGGCTACAGTCTACAGGCTCACAGAGTCAGACACAACTGAGCACACACGCCTCCTTCCAACTAGACAGCAGGCTTGTCTGAAGCAGGAAGCATGGCTTATTCACCCTGGTCCTGCCACACTCCTCACAGCACCTGGTACAGAGCCAGTGTTCTAGAAAGATTAGCTGAACAAGAAGAGACTGGTGAAGTCACTTGTCTAAAGTCACACTTTGAGTGTAGGGTAAAAATGAGATGTGAACCATGGGTTGCTGCTACCAGAAGGCACCTTTGTGTGAATTAGGACCAGGCTCCCGTTCTAAGGGGTTTGTCTTCAAAAAAGGCAAGACCTCTGGGCCAGAGAGAAAAAGACACTCCTTTCTTAGCAGATGCAGCCCTATGCTGGGGTCCTTGGGTCCCAGGGTCTCAGGGCTTGGCTGAGCCAGATGAGCTAGATTTTAGCCCCTTCTTGCTCCCCATGGTTTCCAGACCAGCCAGAGTGAGGGATGGCCTGTTTAAACCCGTATCAGCCACATTCCAAAACCTGTATTTTTCTTTTCTGCCACTCAAACAAGAGCAATTCTCCCCAAACATGTTCAAGAGAAAGCTCTGTGTGTGTGTGTGTGTGTGTGTGTGTGTGTGTGTGTAAGAGACACACAGAGAGATTTTTGGTAAGAAATGAGTAAAATAGTAAAAGCTCAAACAGCTGCTGCCATGTTCCTCTTGACCCCAATTTGGAAAGTTATTATCCCCCCACCCTACCTCGAAACCGAACAGAACAAAACTCATCCAGTTGTCTGAGCACCGAGTCTTAGGTGCAAGAGGCAGTGGGAAAATGTGTGAGAAAGACTGAAGGTTGCAGACTCACTGAAGGTTAAGAAAACAAAAGAAAAAAAGCTTCCTGGGGCAGGAAGCATTTAGCCAAGAACATGGGGGAAGGTACTTCACACAGTTGATAAGACTTTGGGTTTGAAAGCTGAAAGCTGAGGAACTGCAGGCAGAAACTGAACATTTCTTGCAAATATCAATAAAGTAAGATAAAATAAAGGCCTTACAATAAAGTAAGACTTACAAAGAAGTGAGCCTCATAAGGGAAGAATAGGGTGAGGTTTCCACAAGAGGGTTGAGTGAGACTTAGTCTCGGTTTCTGTGTGTAAAGTGGGGATAATACCTAACACACAAGGTTACCCAGGGGAGTGGATGGGATCACCTAAGCGAAATGAGTGACATGTGGTCTGGTGTACAGTAAATATGTACTAAATGACAATTTCAATTGTTTCTTGGCCCCGCCACATGGCATGTGGGATCTTAGTTCCCAGACCACGGATGGAAACTGCGTTGCGCACCCCCCACCCAGCCCCCGCAGTGAAAGCACAACATCTTAACCACTAGACCACCAGGGAAGTTCCACAGTTTCAATTATTTTGATTAAAGATTGATGATGACGATGATGATGATGATGGTGGTGATGGGGTGGTGGTGGTGATGTAACTCTCAGGATAAGAAATGTCTGCCACTTAAAACAGAAGTGAAGAGAGCTCACCAGCCTCCGCTAGAAAGGGAGAAAGAACAAGAGCCTCTTGTCCTGCTTTTTGTTCCCTTCTCCTCTCATGGCTAATGCAGAAAGCAAGCAGAGCTGCTAAAAGCCTTGGCAGAAGGGACACGGGAGGACGGAGTGAAAGGAGAGAGGCTCTCCAGCCCTTCAGCACCCCCATCACTCCAGCATCCCACCCCCCGGGGACCCTGTGTGTATGGAGACTCCGGAGAAGGACAAAGGAGGCAGGGGCCTGGGGTGCAGTGGGGGCGCAGGACTTCCTGTTCTTCCTGGGGTGAGAGGACAGTGTGGGGGGGAGTGGAGGGGAATCAGAAGTTGGAATGTCTGGGAGAGGCAGTTCTGAAGACCTGTGGAAACAGAGAGTGGCGTCCACTGTGCTTGAAGACTGCGGCACCAAGGCGCAGCCCTGCAAAACAGGAGACGCAAAGCAGAAATGGCCCGTCCTCCCGCTGCGTGTGTGCGCTATCCTGTCTGACTCTCTGTGACCTATGAGCTCTAGCCTGCCAGGCTCCTCCGAGCTGGCTTCAAATGTCACCCAGTCTAACTATTCTGCTCCTTTCTGAGCAAAAACATTCAATTACTTAGGCCCAATACCTTGGCATATTTTTGCCTTTTCTCTCCCTTCCACACAGCTATCCGATCCATTGGCAAGTCCTATTGACTCCAACTCCATATATATTCCAAATCTGACCACTTCTCACCACCTCCACCTCTCTGACATCAGTCCAAGTTACCATCATCATGTCTTGTCCAGACTGTCACAGTGGACTCCTGGCTGGTCTCTTAATAGCCCTCCTTTCCCTGTGGCAGCCACAGTGAAATTTCTAAAACATAAGTCTAGTTATGCTAGACCTCTGCTCAAATCCTTTTGTGCTCTTGATTTCATTCAGAATTGAAGACAAAGTCCTTGCAAAGACCTACAAAGTAGGCATGGTCCTGCCTCCCGTTGCTTCTTTAACCACAAACTCCGATAGCAACAGCAGCTGGAAAAAATGAAACAGAATCCACTTCCTAGAAAAGGCAGGGAGAAAAGACAACCTTGGTCCTCCTCTGCCACTAGCAGATTTTCCAGGAAGCGCAGTGTAATGCCCTCCCCACATGAGACTCTGCAGTAAACAAATAGCAAGAAAAGTCATGGGAGGTCAGGGTATTTTCAAGGCATCACTGTGAGTAAAGTTAAAAATTAAAGACAAGTCTCACACAGGGAAAAAATGCTTACACTCCTAACAAAGGATTGATATTCAGAATATAAAGATAGTTTCTATATATCAATAAGAAATAATATCCCGGTAGGAAAATGGGCAAAGGATATGTAAAGGCAACTCATAGTAAAACTGTAAATGGCCAATAAACACCTGAAAAATAGTCAACCTCATCATAATCACGA
This sequence comes from Bubalus bubalis, assembly GCF_019923935.1. Lineage (NCBI taxonomy): Eukaryota > Metazoa > Chordata > Mammalia > Artiodactyla > Bovidae > Bubalus > Bubalus bubalis. Next base: position 50,807,203 of record NC_059176.1, read on the forward strand.
AAATTCAAGTTAGAACAACGAAATACCTGGCATAAAGAAGAAAGATTGACGATATGAGCAAGGGTGTGAAGAAATAAGAGTGCAAATTAGTACAACCTTTTGTAATGAGCAGTCTCTGTCTCAAAACTTTTTAAAGGCTTCCCTGGTGGCTCAGTTGTAAAGAGTCCGCCTGCCAATGCAGTAGTCACGGGTTCAATTCCTGATCCAGGAAGGCCCCACATGCCGCAGAGCAACTAAGGCCGGTGCCATAACTACTGAAGCTGAGCTCCAGAGCCCAGGTTCCGCAACAAGAGAAGCAACTGCAATTGAGAAGCCCATGCACTACAGTTAGACAGCAGCCCCTGCTTGCCACAACTAGAGAAAAGCCTGCATAGCAATGAAGACCCAGCACAGCCAAAAAATAAATAAATAGTTATTTAAAATAGGGAAAAAAAAAACCTTTTAAAATGCCTGACTTCCCTGGTGGTCCAGTGGTTAAGATTCCACTGCAGAGGGCATGGGTTGGATTCCTCGGGAGGGGGACGTTCCTCATCTGTAAAAACCAATAACCATTCCTTACTCACTGAGATGCTGTAAGCCCTGTGGACAGAGCCATTTTTTCATGGACTGAATCGTCCTTGAGTGCCAGCAAGATGCCAAATCCTATTGAAGGTGAGGATAGATGAGAATACAGAACTAAACCCCTGCTCTCATGGAATTTACATTTTAGTGGGGTCAAAGAAAACAGAACAAAGAAAGAAAACAAAACAAAAAACCAAAAAGGGTACTATCAGATAGAGATGAGTGCTATTAAGAAATAACACGATGGAGGTGAAATGAGAACGGTCAGATAAGCCTTCTGAGGAGGTGGCATTTGCTCTGAGATCTTAATTGTCTGGAAAAGGCTGACACCAGGAAGTTCAGGGGCAGACTCTCCAGAAATAGGACAAAGCCAAGGCTTCTGGGGAGACAATGTTCTTTAGTCCCTCAGTGGTGTTCGACTCTCTTGCAAAGCCAGGGACTGTAGCCCGCCAGGCTCCTTTGTCCATGGGATTTTCCAGGCAAGAAGACTGGAGTGGGTTGCCATTTCCTTCTCCAAAGAGACAATCAGATAACCTAAATGAAAGTCAAGTAAAGGTTACAGGATTAATTTAGCGCAATACATTTTTACTATACATCTGCTGTGTGCTAGTAAATATCTTAGGCATAGAGATCAGTACAGCCCCAGTCTTTAAAGCACTCATTATTGAGGAGGAAACAACAGAAAACCGATAGTTTCTCAGCTGATGAAATGGTGCATATAATCAAGAGGTGACAATTAATTTTTAATTCATATTTTTGCAAATGTGCCCAGAGGGTGCAGAGACATTGCCATAGGAGATCACTCGTTGCCCAGTTTAGGATTGTTGTTGTTCAGTCGCCCAGTCGCGTCGGACTCTTTACGACCCCATGGACTGCAGCACACCAGGCGCCCCTGTCCCTCACCGTCTCCTGGAGTTTGCCCAAGTTCATGTCCATTGAATCAACCATCTCATCCTCCGTCGCGCCTTTCTCCTCCTGCCCTCAATCTGTCCCAGCATCAGGGTCTTTTCCAATGAGTCGGCTGTCCGCAGCAGGTGTCCAAAGTATTAGAGTTTCAGCTGCAGCATCAGTCCTTCCAATGTTTGGGGTGCCTGGTTCCATTTTTCCTTCGCAGCCACTGTAACTGTTTTGGCTTTGACCCTCCCCGCTCTGGGCACCAGGGTGCGCTGTAACGTCCCTTAGTGTCAGCTGGACTGTGCCGCGCTCTCCCCTCTTCCCTTCTCGTTATGCCGCAGTTCCGGTAGCTCGCGGAAGCGAGAGCCCGAGGCTGCAGGTGCCGGGTCCCAAGGCATGGCGGGGGCGGGGCCGGGGCTGGCGCGCGCCCAGCAGGCCGGGGTGTCCCTTGCCCCGGCCCTTTGATCCCGGACCGGACAGGTGAGGACTTCTCCTTCCTTGTTCCAGCCTCTCAGCCCGTCAGGCTCTCCCCGAGGCCTCCTCGATTTACCGCTATGGGGCTGCCCCCTCCCTGCATAATGCCTAGGTCCTGCGGCCCCCGCCTCGCTTAGAATGCTCTTCCCTTTGAGGCCCCGCCCCGGGCTTTTCTTTCCGGGGGCGCCCCCTTGGGCATGTGTGCCCGCCCCTAGGTGGCCCCTTCCCGTTTAAGAAGCCGTCAGAAAGAATAGAGGGTTACGTGCACCTGCCGGCATAGGGAAACTGACCGGGTATCTAGCTTAGTACCGCACCATGAGTTAGTGGCCACTTCAGCTAGGCTTTCTTCTCTCGTTCAGTTGATAAAGTACGGATGCATGTTATGGGCCAGCTCCAGTGCTAGGCTCTGAAAAAACTAAGGTGACCAAAGTAGGCATGGTTGCTTCCTTTCTGGAGAGTTTATGGGGGAGTCGAACAGTAAACACTTAGCTGAGCAAACGAAAGTACAGATTCACATTATGGCAATGACTAGTAAGGACGCAAACGGAGAAGGCAATGGCACCCCACTCCAGTACTCTTGCCTGGAAAATCCCATGGACGGAGGAGCCTGGTGGGTTGCCGTCTATGGGGTTGCGCAGAGTCGGACACGACTGAAGCGACTTAGCAGCAGCAGCAGTAAGGACGCAAACAGGAAAAGCAATGGTAAAGTGAAAAAGATCTCTTTCAGCCAGGATGGTCAGAGAAGACCTCCTGAAGGAGATGACACTCAAGCTGCAGCTTGAAAAATGTGGCAAGGGCCAGAGGAAATACCTGCTAGGTAGAGGAACAGACCTTGTGGATATTTGATTTGGTAAAGAAAGTTCAGAAAAGGAGGCTTACAATGGGTCAAATCCATGATGGGCTTACAGGATATAATGTTTGTGTACTGGCCAGGAGTTCACCATCTAGAGCCAGTGCCATTTGTTGTTTAGTTGCTTAGTCTTGTCTGACTCTTATGACCCTATGAACTGTAGCCCACCCAACTCCTCTGTCCATGGGATTTCCCGGGCAAGAATTCTGGAGTGGGTAGCCATTTCTTTCCCCAGGGGAATCTTCCCAACCCAGGGATTGAACTGGCATCTCCTGCACCACAGGCGGATTCTTTACCACTGAGCCACCTGGGAAGCTATCTAGTGCCACAGACAGAAATAAAATGCAGAGATGAAGTTGCAAGTGTGGTGAGTGTTAATGAAGGTGACATATGACTGGTATACCTGATAGAAAGGTGAAGGAAGACTTCCCTGAGGAAGTGATGATGAGGCTGATGTCTGAAATAGGAGTTAAGTTGGCAAATTGAAGAGAAGCTTTTTTTAGACTGAGATGAAGAGCATGTGCCAAGGTTCAGAGACAGGAGGTGGGCCGCCCGTTAAAGAAATTATTAAACGGGCAAAGAGAAGGCATGTAAGGATTTTGATCCTTTGTGTTAAGAGCAATGGGAAGATACTGGGTTGGCCAAAAAGTTTGTTTCTTTCCCCTGTGGAGCTTCCCTGGTGGCTCAGACAACAAAGAATCCACCTGCAATGTGGGAGACCTGAGTTCAATCCCTGGGTTGGGAAGATTCCCCTGGAGGAGGGCATGGCAACCCACTCCAGTATTCTTGGCTGGGAAATCCCATGGACAGAGGAGCCTGGTGGCCTACAGTCCATGCGGTTGCAAAGAGTCGGACACGACTGAACGACTGAGCACAGCACAGCACACAGATTAAGACAAGATGTAACAGAAAAACCTGAATGAACTTTTTTTTGCCAATCCAATACTTGTTTTAATCCACAGGGGAAAGGGTGTGATCAGAAATGAATATTGAAAAAATTGCTCTGGTTGTTAAGCAGATTGGAAGTGGACAGGAATTTAGGGAGACCACTTATGGAGTGGTTGCAATGATGTAGACATGAAGTTATGAACATTTTGGGTAAGGGTGCTGGCTGGTCATGATAGAAAGAAGGTAGACATTAGAGGACAGTTGAGGAGGTAAAAGCTTCAGAGTTTGGGGACTGAATGATCAGATATGGCGGCTGAGGGAAAGAGGTCCCAAGGGAGACTCTTAGGTTTCCGGTTCCTTTGGCAGCAGGCGAGTGGCTGTGCCATTAACTAGAGTAAGGGAAGGGTAGAGGGTCCGCTTTTGGAAAAAACATCATAAGTCATTCTAACATTTTTCATAACTCCTACTCTGACTGGAAGGGACTTTCATTATGTACTTTTTCTATATTGTCTGAGTTTTTATGAGTATGTAGTTTATAATTGGAATAACAAGACAGGTTGAAAAAGACCAAATTCCACCATCTCTCTAAAAACTGTTATTGTGTGATATAAAATATGGAGCAGGTAGAGAGCATACTGAGAGAAGGGTTAGGAAATTAAGTGAGGATTTTCTGTACAACTTGGAGCTGAAGCTAGCAGGCCTTCACCTCCACCCACCCCACCCCTCATCCCCCATCACAGTACTGGTGGCTTTTCCCTTAAAAAGACAAGTCAGAGAATTTAAGGTGGGACTATTCAAAATGTATATACTTTTTTTTTTTTTTAAGAATTAAGCATCTAGTTTGCTTAACATGATCTGTGACTGTAAGTCAAACAACTAGTATGCTTTATCTGATTCGTTTATTTGTGATTAGTCTGCTGTGCACGCTCAGGCACTTCAGTGGTGTCTGACTCTTTGCAGCCCTATGGACTGTAGCCCACCAGGCTCTTCTGTCTTTGAGATTCTCTAGATTGAGCGACTTCACTTTCACTTTCCCCTTTCATGCATTGGAGAAGGAAATGGCAACCCACTCCAGTGTTCTTGCCTGGAGAATCCCAGGGACGGGGGAGCCTGGTGGGCTGCTGTCTATCGGGTCACACAGAGTTGGACACGACTGAAGTGAGTTAGCAGCAGCAGCAGCAGGCAAGAATACTGGAGTGGGTTGCCATGCCCTCCTCCAGAGGATCTTCCTGACCCGGGGATTGAACCCAAGTCTCCCGTGTCTCCTGCACTGCAGATAGATTCTTTACCTTTGAGCCACCAGGGAAGCCAGTTAGTCTGCTGCTGCTGCTAAGTCGCTTCAGTCATATCTGACTCTGTGCGACCCCAGAGATGGCAGCCCACCAGGCTCCCCCGTGCTTGGCATTCTCCAGGCAAGAACACTGGAGTGGGTTGCCATTTCCTTCTCCAATGCATGAAAGTAAAAAGTGAAAATGAAGTCGCTCAGTCGTGTCCGACTCTTAGCAACCCCATGGACTGCAGCCTACCAGGCCTACCAGCCTACCCTCTGTCCATGGGATTTTCCAGGCAAGAGTACTGGAGTGGGGTGCCATTGCCTTCTCCTAAGTTAGTCTGCTGGACGGTATCAAATGCCTATTCCTTCTTCCATTCGTGGGCCATACTTGGCTCTCATCCCCTGCTGGTCTCCCTATCTGATTCCAGCCCCCATCTTGGGTTCGAAGGATGCGAGTGGCAAAGATGTCCTGGACAGGGAGTGAGTTAGGTAGTTTTGTACATGGTATTTAAAACTGCTTAAACCTTACTAGTATTTTTTGGGGGGGGCTATATCAAAATGTGCACATGAACTATGTCACTGTGAAAAGGAGTAGCTGTGTGAAACTCAATATTGTTTATTTTTGCTCAGAAGTGGAGGATATTGCTTACTGAATCATGCCAAAATCCTTTTAGAAAACTCATGAGAGATTTTTTTTTAAAATTCAGTGCTGGGAATTTCTGTGCTTCTTCCAAGCAGCTATTAAGTTTTTATCTTATTGGCAGTGTAGAGTCTATAACTGTGTTTTCCTGTGCCTTGTCTGCTGAGAAAGTCAGAGCCAACTTGGCAGTTCTGCAGTTTCTCATGGTGTGCATTTTTGTGTACTTCAGACTTCATTTTATTGTCCTTTGTTTTCCCTTCACAGTGATTGTTTTCTAATTAAGAAAAATTCTGAGGAAGCACGAGTATTACTTTAAAAAAATATGTAATTTTAAAAGAGTAACAGTACAATGAATGCTAATTCAAGAAAAAAAAAACACACCACACTTCAGAATACCGCCAGGGTGTCCCTAACTCCCATCCCATTTCTTAAACTTCCTCAGAGGTAACCACTTTTGAATCTTATGTTTGTAATTCCTTTACTGTTTCTAATTATATGCCATATGTGTTTGTGTTCTTAAACTAGAAATTGTGTGAAGCTTATATAAAGGAAATCACACTGTATGTATTCTGTAACTTGCTTTTTTCATTCAACACTGTGTCTGAGATTCGTCTCTGTTGTTGTATATGACTGTAGTGCATTAATTCATTGCTTGCGTGTGGGGATTGCCGGGCAGTCCAGTGGTTAGAACTCAGTGCTTTCACTGCTGGGTCCTGTGTTCAATCCCTGGTCAGGGAACTAAGATCCCACAAGTGTCATGGTGCAACCAAAAATAAATAAAACAAAAAGATTCCCCTGCATGAATGTGCCTGGATGAATTTAGCTAGTCTACTGTATTTTTTATTTTTTTTTTTTTTAGCTAGTCTACTATTGATAGACATTTGGAGTATTGGCAAGATTTTGTTGTTGCCAACAGCCCTGCTACGGACATCGTTGTATATGTCTCCTGTTATATACGTGCAGACATTTCTCTAGGTCAGGATTTTAAGCTCGTGGGCTGTGTGGTCTTTGGTCTTAACAAATCAACTACACCGTTGTAAAGCAAAAGCAGCCATAGGTGACATGTGAATAAGTAGGTATGACTGTGCTTCAATAAAAATTTATAAAAATAAACAGGCAGGCTAGATTTGGCCTGAGAGCAGTGGTTTGCAGTCTTTTTGCTCTAGTCTAAATCAGTAGGAAATATATTAATGAATTGTGACTAGTAGTTTGAGAAACTTGATTTGTTTAGTCATACAAGTATGCACATTTTTAACTGGACTAACTCAGCTGGTAAAGAATCCGCTTGCAGTGCAGGAGACCCTGGTTCAATTCCTGGATTGGGAAGATCCCCTGGAGAAGGGCTGGGCTACCCACTCCTGTATTCTTAGGTTTCCCTGGTGGCTCAGTGGTAAAGAATCTGACTGGCAATACAGGAGACATGGGTTCAATCCCTGGGTCAGGAAGATCCCCTGGAGGTGGGCATGGCAGCCCACTCCAATATTCTTGCCTGTAGAATGCCCACGGACAAAGGAGCCTAGCGGGCTGCAGTCCATGGGGTCGCAGAGGGTCAGATACGACTGAGCAACTAAGCACAGCACAGATAGTATATATACTTACACCAGGCATTTCTAATTTCAGGAGACAGAATGTAAACAAATTCCCACTGTCTGTATGTTTTTATTTCTAAGATACAGATTGGATAAGTCACTCCTCTGCTTAAAACCTGTAATAACTTGCATGACATGGCACACAAAGTATTTTCTAATCTGGCTCCAATCTGCTTTTTTTAGGTTTCTCTTATCACTGTGTTTCCTGTGTTCTAACCACTTGGAATTGTGTTTTCCAAGTGTACCACACTACACTCTTTTTAAGTGTATTTTTTAAGCTACTTTCTTTCTGAAATGTTCCTCCTTTATTTTACCTAATGTGTTGTTTATCCTGGATGACCTTTGTCAAATGTTGTTCCATTCATTCATTTCTATTTGTGAGCGCTTGCTGTGCTTCAGGCGCTGTCCTAGGTGCTGGAGATTCAGCAAGGAATTAGACAAGGCCCCTGCTTGCTGTCCAGTGTGGGAAGACAGATACTAAAACAGCAAACAAATGGTTTCAGAAAGTGATAAGGGCTGAAGAAAATAAAATAAGGTAAACAGCAGGTTGATGTGGATAGAAAAAGGCATGACTTTAGGTAAGGTCATCAGGGAAAAACTGAAGAGTTGCTATTTAGCTGAGATTTGAATGATCAAACAGTTGGTTCAGCACTTTAAAAATGTTGCTTTGCTTCTTTCTGGCCTCCATAGTTTCTCATGAGACATCCACAGGTATATGCATTGTTGTTCCCTTGTGGGTAGTGTATCATTTATGTGGTTGCTTTCAAGATTTTTACTTCATGCTTTAGTTTTTCACAGTTTGACTATGATATGTCTGGGCATGGATTTCTTTGGGTTTATCATGTTTGGTGTTCTCTGAATTTCTAGTCTTGGGTTTACGTGTGTGTGTGTGTGTGTTAGTCGCTCAGTCGTGTTGACTCTTTGCGACCTCATGGTTTGGGGCCAGCCAGACTCCTCCATCCATGGGATTTTCCAGGCAAGAATACTGGAGTGAATTGCCATTCCCTTCTCCAAGGGATCTTCCCAAGCCAGGTATCAAACCCGGGTCTCCTGCACTGCAGGCAGACCCTTTACTGTCTGAGCCACTAGGGAAGACTTGGGTTTATGTGTGGGAGGGTTTATTTCTCAGGTCTTAATTCTCTTCATTTGGTATATTTTTCTATCTTATGTCAGTGCCACACTTTTTTGAAATCAGTAAGTCTGAGTCTTCTAACTTTGTTCTTTTACAAAATTGTGTTTTAGGGTCCCTTGAGGTTACATGTACATTTTAGGATGAATTTTTCTATTTTTGCCAGAAGTGATTTTAGAATTTTGATAAGAATTGCATTAAGTCTGTAGATACTTTGGGTAGTATGGACATCTTAACAGCCCAGTAAATATATTTTTTATATGAATTACACACTGAATGTGGTGTTTACACTGAGAAAATTTGATGTATTTGAAGGTTTGTTCTTTTGAATATTCCCAACAGCTGAGCATGCTTTGAAGGTCTTCCTAGAGAATTTGGTCCTTCCTTCAAAAATTGAGTTTTGATAGACTCAAAGCTATCTGGACCACTTACTAACTGTAGCTTGGGAAGGAGAAATGCCAATCACTGTCATCTTGGGAGCTCCTCCACCCAGGGTATATGGAAGAAATGTATTTGAAAATGTATTTGACTTTTGTATACACAGTTGATCCTCGAACAACTCAGATTTTAACTGTGCAGGTCTGCTTACACATGGATTTTTTTTTTTAAAGCCATTCATAATTTTTATTTTATTTTTGGTGGAGGATGATTGCTTTACAATGTTGTGTTGGTTTCTGCCATACAACAGCGGGAATCAGCCATAACTAGGTATATATTCCCTTCCTCTTGAGCCTCTCTCCCACCCCCACCCCACCCCTCTAGGTCATCACAGAGCGCCAGGCAGGACTCCCCGTGTTGGACAGCAGCTTCCCGCTAGCTGTCTGTTTTACACGTCGCAGTGTATATACGTCAGTGCTACTTTATTTCATCCCACCCTCTCCTTCCCACGTACACGTGCATTTTTTCCAACAGTAAATACTGCACTACTGCACATCGCTTGAATCCATGGATGTGGAAGATCTGTGGACAGGAAGGAACCACGTATACTGAGCCAACTATACTCAAATTTTCAGCTGCAGAGGGTTGGTGCTCCTCAGCCCCGCCTTGTGCAAAGGTCATCTGTATTTATGTTTTGGTAAATTTTTGTTTTCTTGACTTCTCTTTTTTACTTTCCCATGCAGAGATGTGATAATGGATCATCATGTTTCCACCATCAAACCTCGAAGAATCCAAAACCAAAATGTCATTCACCGCCTGGAGCGCCGGCGGATCAGCTCGGGCAAGGCAGGCACCCACTGGCACCAGGTCCGGGTCTTCCACCAGAATGTCTTCCCCAACTTCACGGTCGTCAATGTGGAGAAGCCGCCTTGCTTCTTGCGGAAGTTCTCCCCCGACGGACGCTACTTCATTGCTTTCTCTTCCGACCAGACGTCTCTGGAAATCTATGAGTACCAGGGCTGCCAGGCCGCCGAGGACCTCCTGCAGGGCTACGAGGGGGAGATTCTGGCCAACGGCAACGACCAGCGGTCCGTCAACATCCGCGGCCGGCTCTTCGAGCGCTTCTTTGTCCTGCTGCACATCACCAGCGTCGCGGCCAACGGCGAGCACCTGAACCGAGAGTGCAGCCTCTTCACGGACGACTGCCGCTGCGTCATCGTGGGCTCCGCCGCCTACCTGCCGGACGAGCCGCACCCCCCCTTCTACGAGGTGTACCGCAACAGCGAGTCCGTGACCCCCAACCCCCGGTCCCCCCTGGAGGACTACTCCCTCCACATCGTTGACCTCCACACCGGCCGCCTGTGTGACACGCGCACCTTCAAGTGCGACAAGGTGGTCCTGTCGCACAACCAGGGGCTGTACCTGTATAAGAACATCCTGGCCATCCTGTCGGTGCAGCAGCAGACCATCCACGTCTTCCAGGTGACCCCCGAGGGCACCTTCATCGACGTGAGGACCATCGGCCGCTTCTGCTACGAGGACGACCTGCTCACCGTGTCGGCTATGTTCCCCGAGGTGCAGCGGGACAGCCAGACAGGCATGGCCAACCCGTTCAGGGACCCCTTCATCAACTCCCTAAAACACCGGCTGCTGGTGTACCTGTGGCGCCGGGCAGAGCAGGACGGAAGCGCCATGGCCAAGAGGCGCTTCTTTCAATATTTTGACCAGCTGCGGCAGCTGCGCATGTGGAAGATGCAGCTTCTGGATGAAAACCACCTGTTTATCAAGTACACCAGTGAGGACGTGGTGACCCTGCGAGTCACAGATCCGTCGCAGGTAGGAGCTGCCGTCCTGCCCTTCGCCCTTCCCGTCTGCTTGGGAAGGCTTCTCACTTTGCCTGTGGCCAGCCTCTCAGAAATAACACATTTTATGTGGATCTTGAATTTTTGCTACCCTAGGGCTCAGCCGACCTTAAAACAGCTCCACTTTTCTCTAGCCACGTGTATTTATTTGGACAAATGGAAGCTAAATCTCAAGCCATTGACATATAGATAGTCAACCCTGTGAATATTATCCTATTTCTTTGTTTTTTTAATATTTATTTTTTTAAGCTTTACTTTTTGGGGGGCTGCACTGGGTCTTTGCTGCAGCAAGCAGGGCCATCTTTCTTGCTCTGCAGCATGTGGGATCTTCATTCCCTGACCAAGGATCAAATCTATGTCCCTTGGATTGGAAGGCAGATTCTTAACCACTGGACCACCAGGGAGGTTCCCTACCCTAATACTTCTGCAGAGCATTTTCAGTACCCTGGAGATGGAAGCCCAGATGCTCTAAGGTTAAGATTTGACTCCCTATGGATAGTGCCTTGGTTTTGTGGAAGATTGTACTTATTGGTCTGTTTTCGTTCTCGCAATGAGAATGAACCCACCATACAAAAAAAGAAAATCTTCTAAAAAGTCTAGTCTTTTTTCTTATTTCAATGATATCAATATACTTTCTCACAATATCTTTAGATTGTAACTAGTCTTTTTTATTACTTAAATGATGTCAGTATACTTCCCCACAAAATCTTTAGATTATAACCAATGGGACAGTTCATTTAACAGAGTTAAGCTCTATGACTTTACTCTGACCTTGCCCACACGCTGGAACATAGATTGTGGAGCAGTGATAAGATGGGAAGGAAGCCAGTTTTTGATCTGCCAGTGAATCATCAGGACTGCAGGTTCTGAGGGTTTTTTAGTTTGGGTGAAAGATGTTGATGGGGAAGATGCATTTCACAAATAGGAATAAGGTATTGTGTTAAGAGTACAGAAACCATGAAGACGTTTGGGTTGAAACACCATGCTGAACCTCACAGCGATGTGGACATTTCCCTTTGAGGAGCTGTCTACTTTATTGTTGACCAAGTGAGAGACCTAACTTCTTTACAGTTCAATTCAGTTACTCAGTCATGTCTGACTCATTGCAACCCCATGGACTGCAGCACGCCAGGCTTCCCTGTCCATCACTAACTCCTGGAGCTTGCTGAAACTCATATCCATCAAGTCGGTGATGCCATCCAACTGTCTCATCCTCTGTTGACACTTTCTCCTCCTGCCTCAATCTTCCCCAGCATCAGGGTCTTTTCTAATGAGTCAGTTTTTCACATTAGGTGGCCAGAGTATTGAAGCTTCAGCATCAGTCCTTTCAATGAATACTCAGGACTGATTTCCTTTAGGATTGACTGGTTCGATCTCCTTGCAATCCAAGGGACTCTCAGGAGCCTTCTCCAACACCATAGTTCAAAAGCATCAATTTTTCAGTAATCAGTTTTCTTTATGGTCTAACTCTCAGAACCATACATGACTACTGGAAAAACCATAGCTTTGACTAGATGGACCTTTGTCAGTGAAGTCATGTCTCTGTTTTTTAATATGCTGTCTAAGTTTGTCATAGCTTTTCTTCCAAAGATCAAGTATCTTTTAATTTCATGGCTATAGTCACCATTTGCAGTGATTTTGGAGCCCAATAAAATAAAGTCTCTCACTGTTTCCATTGTTTCCCCATCTGTTTGCCATGAAGTGATGGGACCAGATGCCATGATCTTCGTTTTCTGAAGTTTGAGTTTTAAGCCAGCTTTTTCACTCTCCTCTTTCACTTTTAAGAGGCTCTTTAGTTCCTCTTTGCTTTCTGCCTTAAGGGTGATGTCATCTACGTATCTGAGGTTATTGATTTTTCTCCCTGCAATCTTGATTCAAACTTGTGCTTCATCCAGTCTGTCATTTCACATGTTGTACTCTGCCTATAAGAGCAAGGTGGCAATATACAGCATTTATGTATTCCTTTCCCAGTTTGGAACCAACACCCCACCCCCCATCATCCTCCTGTTTCCACATTGTCTCCTTATATACGAGTTTGGAAATGTACAACAGAGCAAGCCAGTAAACTGCAGTCAGCTGAGTCTGGTTTCTCTCATTGACTTGTAGCTGATTCTGCCCTTAAGAGAAACTGTACAGAAAATTGTCTCCTGAGACCTTACCAACCATCCATGGAAAAATGGTTTCTAATATTTTTCTTCTGAATCATACCTTGTGTATTCTTAAAAAAAAAAGTGGGGGGAGCAGAGGTGACTAAAATGGTTGTTATTTAGTCACTAAGTCATGTTCCACTCTTTGCAAACCTATGGACTGTAGCCCGCCAGGCTCCTTTGTCCATGGGATTTCCCAGGCAAGAATACTGGAGTGGGTTGTTATTTTCTTCTCCAGGGAATCTTCCTGGCCCAGTGATCCAACCTGCGTATCCTGCATTGGAAAGCAGATTCTTTCCAGTGACACCAGGGAAGCCCACTGAGATCTAAGTAATAAGTTTGTTAGAGATTTTTTTTTTCCTGAATTTTTTTACTTCCTTATTAATGATGAAGTCACCATTGAGCCAGTCACCATTGTGGGTGAGCATCCAGTTCATCTCAGGCGTCATGAGAGGGTGTTGGTAGAGCCGTTGACTTCTGTATCCTTCTGTCCTGTATCTCCCAGTCTGCCCTGGTGGGAATGTTAGTAAATGTTTGTGTAATTCTGTATTCACACAGTCACGATGGATCCTGGTGAAGCCCTCATGTGATCAAAGTGTCGTCCAGGTTTATAGAAAGGACACGAGTCCATCTTGTATTTAGGTTTGAGCTGGAATTAGCTTTTTGTTTTGGAGGGAGTATGATGTCTGTGACTGCCGCATTCGAGATTATCCTTTTCTCCTTCGCTAAAACATGACCTCCTTATGTCTGGTAGCTACAGTAAGTCATAGCCAGCAATATTGTTAGAGCTCTGTGCTTTGCTTACAGAATTTGTAACTTTAAACCCAAACTCTCCCCTCGTTGTCCTCCAGCCTCCTTCCCCAGTTTAATTTGATAGGTTCCAATAAGGTTAATGAGTAAAAAGTGTACCTCAACACAAAGCCTTGTTAATATTATGGGTATTATTCTCAGATTACCCTCCAGCCTCTTTAATTTACAGCCAAATTTAATTTCCAGGTGACCGCAAAAGTCATGTAATATAAGCTCTGGGAAGGACTAATTACTGGTGAAACAGGTGGGCCAGATGTCTCCAAAAATTGGTAATGAAGATTCAGGTTTAATCCTAGGAGGCGGAATACTAATCCTAGTGTTCTGGAAACTTCTAGAGTCCTGGTGGTAGACCCACACTGCCACATTCACTGTGACAAAAACTCGGGGTACCTCGCGCTTCAGTGTTAAGCTGAGCAGAGCACTGGAGGTTCAGAGAAGAGGAAAGCAGTAACTCTGCCACCCATAGCATTTGAATGCTTTTCATGTTTCCCCCTCTGATCTGAATTGCTACGAATGTCCAACATGTATTACAAACGTTCTTGGCCAAAAGAACGTTTATGAAGAAAGAAATGGAAAACACTTCTCTGATTTTTTTCATTTGTTCAGCAGCAGTCCCCTGCTTGGTTACAACTTGCCTAGGTGGACATGGTGTGCTTAAGATGTCTCTCTGCATGTTAGAAATATTAAGAGAGAAGGAAATGCCCCCAAATTGAACTTTCTGCTATACACATACAAGAGAAAATAATTTGTCAACAGGCAGCTCCTGACTGCAAATCACTTTCTCAGCAGGAAGGAAAATTAAATCTGGCATTTTAGAAAAGTGTTTTTAATCTCAGAGTGGGTTGGGGCATAAGTAGGGAATAAGCACTTGAAAGGAAACGTACTAAATTTGCACACAGTTTGAAATGCAAGATTGAAAGCCCTTTTATACATATATGCTGAGCAACTCAGTAATTCCAGCAGCACAGGTACAGTGGGAAATCAGGCAGCTCTGAGTGTCTTGATGGTTCAAGCCCACTGAGGCTTCCTCCTCTTCCAGAACTCTAGGCATCACGTTGCTGCTGTAGAGCCGGAGTGGAGTTGTTTGCTTGTTTTACTTGGGGAGTTTGAGTTTTCAGCCAAATGATGAATATGCTAGGTGAGGGCTTATGCTCAGCTGTCCCTTGGGCCTCTCTCTTCTTCTGCAGGCATCTTTCTTTGTGGTGTACAACATGGTCACAACAGAGGTGATCGCCGTGTTTGAGAACACGTCAGATGAGCTTTTGGAGCTCTTTGAGAACTTCTGTGATCTCTTCCGGAACGCTACCCTGCATAGTGAAGTCCAGTTTCCCTGCTCAGCTTCCAGCAACAATTTTGCACGGCAGATCCAGCGCCGGTAAGCTGCTCCACTGGACTTTACCAGCTTAATTTTTCTGTAGAAAATGTGTTGGTGTGGAGCCAGTAGTTGCTTACTTCGGGAAACCTTCCCATGTTCTTTCTGCCCACCTGGCCTTGGGTCGGTCTGCCTGTTGTAACCTCCTGTGTCATCCTAAATGTCTGTCTCTTAGCACCCGCGGGATTACTTGTGTGTTGTCTGCGATTCCTCCTAGACTGTCTGTTACCTGCAGAGAGATAGAGACCGTGTCTTTGTTTAGTTTATTGCTGTGTCTGCAGTGGTGCACTGTCAAGCACTTAAAATAATTTTTGAACGCATCAGTGGAGTTTGGTTCAGTCGCTCAGTTGTGTCCGACTCTTTGCAACCCCATGGACTACAGCGGCCCTGTCCATCACCAACTTTGAATGAATAAGGAAATAATTTTATAACTTTTGGTTAGACATGTGCATTGAACACATGCATTTATCTCTGCTGTATCCCAAAACCCTACTTAAAGTGACAATGAAGGATGAAGACATGTAAACCTACAAGAGGAAAGAGAATGGGGAGGCGATATCAACAGAGTTTTAGAAGCTGAAGAGCCAATGGATGAGTGATAACTAACTTGACATACCTCAGAGAACAAAAAAGACTACAGAGCTTACCCATCAAGAAGTAAGTTGTCTTGCACTAGAGAACTCTGGAAAAAGTCAAGAAACTGGAGGTCCTATATACCTCTGAAGGATTGGATGACATTCTTTTTTATTTTTGCTGTGCTTTGAAGCTTGTGGTATCTTAGTTCCCCGACCAGGGATCAAACCTGTGTCCCCTGCGGTGGAAGCATAGAGTTTTAACCACTGGACTGCCAGGGAGTCCCCTAGATGACGTTCTTAAAGGGAACAGTCAGATACTCTAGTTCCTTTCCTTAAGCCTCCAACTGCCAAATGACTGTCTCTTCCCCAACTCAGCAAAAGGCTAGAGGTTTATTCTCTGGACAAATCGAACCACGCAGGCTCTGGTTTCAAGTTCGTGAAACATGGCTGAGAATAGAGATGAGACTCATCATGCTTAAACCAAGAATTAAGTGAAAACTGATATACTGGTAGGGTAGACTCCTATTCCTCTTATCATATATGGCATCCAGGCATATACTCTTCAGGCAGGAGATTACAGTTAATTCCCTAGGGAAACTGACCAACCTGAAGAAGATACCCTTGGAGGCCCTTCTCAGAACACCTAAGTCACCCTCAGTTGATACCCACCTGCTAAGAACCAGAGCTTCTCATAATTATCTGAGTATATTATTGTGAAATGACTAGTGATTTTGGACCAAGGGCCTGCCTGCAACCCTACTTAAGTCAGTCAGTGTTTCATCAACGTTCCACATACCTTAGCCAATTATAGAAAATAGCTGCTTTAGGTTCCAGTATAGATCAGATCAGAGTGAGTGGATGAATCAGAATAAGCATTACTGCTGCAGGGGGAAATGGGCAAGGCAGATATCTAATTCACTGGCATCGTATTCCTATAGAAGGATAGTACATGATTAAAAATAAGTGGATATTGATTTTCAGACAAGTAAACATGCCCTTTTATTTTTTCTGGTTCACACACATTTTCAGCCTGACTGGCATCTCTCTTCAGTATAGAAGGATTTTTGGAAGCAAAATATGGATCAGGTTTTGCTTTTTTCATTTTGAAATGAATTTTTGTCTCTTAAATTAACTTTTAAATTAAGTAGATTATTATCAACTAATAACAAAAGCTGGGTACAGTTAAAATATCAAAGAGATCACCAGAAGGCCCAAGCTCCATGAGGGCCGGGGTTTTTATCTGTTATATATACACCGCCATATCCACAGCACCTCGGCCAGTGTCTTCCATGTGGGAGGAGCTCATTAGGCATTCGTTGAATGAATAACATCAGGAATTAGAGGAGGCTATGTTTTCTGAAAATTTATTTCACAGTGCACCCATAATTAAGTGAAATTGTAGGAAGAGAAAATAAACATTCTAGCTTCATGATCTTCAAAATTTTGCTTCTTACCAGCAAATGGTTCTGAAAACTGTAGATCTCACACATTAATGTTTAAGTTGCTCTTTAAATTTCTTACTGTTAAATTTAAATAGTGGCAGAGGATGCAGTTTTCAGCATATTAAACATTGACATTTAAAAATAAAAGTATTACAAGATATAATTGGCGTATAACATTGTATAAGTTTAAGGTATTAAGACTTTTATATATAGCCAAGGGACTCTATAATACCATAGTACTATAGTACTATAATACCATAGTAATTTAGTATTCATATTTGACATAAAAAGCTCAGGGTAAGTTTTTCCTGTAATGTTTGAACTTTTATATTTCTTCTTATTTTCAAATTTATCCCTCTTCCCCACAAAATTGTGTCCTAATAACATTTTATCAATCATCTTATCATACTTTGCTGCATTGAAAATACAGTGTACATATAAATCAAAATTGTTTTTGTTTCTTGTGAAGGCATGGTTCTAATGGGTCAGTTTTACAGTCTTCAAAGAACTTCTGGTAAAAATGAGTGAAATGGATTTTTATTGTTACTATTATAGGTTAGAATAAATGGTTAAGAAAAAATGCACATCAGAGATCACGAGTCACTTAAAGAAAGCCTTTATTTTAAAAGATAGAGACCAAGATAAAACAGTATAAAAAATGAACATGGTATTAATTGAAATAATTTAAACTATAAAAACAGGAACATTCCTAGAATAGTGATGCTAAGTGAGATACTTTAGAAATCTAAACTTTGTTAGATATAGTTTAGAAACTCTCCGAGAAAGTAGGAAAAAAAAGATAAGAGTAAGAAAATTGGAGAGAAATGATTAAAAAAAAAATTTAGAGCATTTCCCCAGGAGATCCAATATGTGGGTACTTCCAGAAGGAGCAATAGAAAAAATGAAAGGGAGGAAACGATGTCAACCATTTCCTAATATTAAAAGATACACATTTTCATGGGAGTTGCCTGGTGATCTAGTGGCCTGGCTTCAGTCCTTGGTTGGGGAACTGAGATCCTACAAGCCACATGACATGGCCAAAGGAAAAAGAAGAATACACACACACACACACACACTTCCAGATTGGCAAGCACCATCCCATGCATGGTGTGCTGGAGCTGGCTCATTCTGGCTTGTGAGAGCAAACCGTTAAACTTTCAGGAGCTTCTAAAATCAAGTTGTTAAACACAGCCGTTATTAAAAATTAATTATTTCCTAACCATTAATTGACAGTTATTTGACTATTGTACTCTTGAGGTTATTTGTAACTGTTTCATCTGTTCGGTGAAAACGCCGTGTAGTGGTGCGCTGCTGCTCATCTCGTGACAGCTCTGCATTCAGTGCTGCCGCTTTGGCGCCTTGAAATTGACCACAGCAGAAGTGACACCACAGAAACTGGCAAGCACTGCAAACCAGGGCTTTTTTCCCATCAGGGAAATAATTATTAAACCTATCATCACATCACAACTCCATCAAGTACCCAGTACAGTCAATAAAGAAAAGACCATAGTGAGACATATCATCATGAAATTTTAGAACACTGGAGATAAAGAGAAAATTGTAAAAACTTTCAGAAAGAACACATACATTTCACGTATAAAAAATTAAGCCATTAATGGTATCAATGTAATAATAATACTGAAAACTTGAAGCCATTACAATCATGCCCTCAGAATTCTGCAAAAAAAAGGTTTGAAAACTAGAATTCTACATCGAAATAATAGGGTTTAACAAAGATATTTTCAGACATGTAAGGTCTCAAAAAATTACCTCCCATGTTCTTTTTCTAAGGAAGCCTCGGAAAGATATTATCTCCCAATAAACCACGAAAGAATGATACAGGAAGTAGAGTCAAACAGTGGAGAGAAGTACAGAGAATTCCGAGGATAATGTTAAAGGGAGGCTCCAGGATGACTGGCCGCGGGTTGGACCAGGTGGAAGCAGGAAGGGGGAGGTTCCCTTCATGGATGTACCCAAAGAAAGGTTACAATATCTAGAATATCTGTTGGGTTTGAATGTATTGAGACGAGATTGTCTGTGCTGTCCTGGCAGGGTTCTCAGCATAGGCCTCACTGAGAAGGAGATATTTGAGTAAAGCTTTTGAAGGAGGTTAGGGAGCAAGCTATGTGGCCGTCAGGGGAAGACTAGAACAAGCAAAGGGAATAGTAAATGGAAAGGTCCAGAGGTGGGTGTCAGACATTTGAGAACACCAGGGAACTTGGGGTGGCTGGGCTAGAGGAAGCAGGAGGCAGAGTAGGTAGAGGTGTGTGGTGAGAGACAGGACCAGACACGTGTGGCCATTCCGAGGCTTTGGCTTTAACTATAGATGAGATTGTGTAGTGTTTGAAATATCTGAGCAGACGAGTGACGTGGTCTCACGGACATTTTTTTTGGCAGCACCCTGTGGCATGTGGGATCTTAGTTCCCTACCCAGGGACTGAACCTGTGCCCCCTGCAGTGAGAGCTTGGAGTCTTAACCACTGGACCACCAGGGCGGTCCCTCCCACTTATGTTTTAACAGGGTCACTCTGGCTGCTGTTTTAAGAATAGATCATAGGGGGATAGGCTGGAAGTTAGTAAACCATTGCAGTGATCCAATAATAAAAGTACTGCATTCTGTTTCCTGATGGGAGCTTTAAAAAGTTTTCTTTTCATGGCTTCTGTCAGTTATGAAGAAGGCAGTGCCATCCAGGAGGGTGAGCATGGAGGGTGGGGAGGAGGAAGTAGCCATCGAGGGGAGAGGGCGACTTGCCGGACTGTGGGAATGCAGCATGAGTGCCTTGCAGCATTGTGGCAACATTTCTATCCATGAGTTCATGGGTATAAAGTCTGTGATTTCAACGATTGTGAAATGTAAGCTGGCACAGGAAGGGAAAGAGTTTATGATGAAGGCATAGGATGGGGAGAAGTTGGTAGAATCAGTGGCATTTTGGTCCCATTTCAGTTGAAGGATGTTGAAGCTGGGATGAGCAGAGTTATCTGGAAAATTAGGAGAGAAGATAACTGGAGTCTTTGTGCTGCTCCCTGAGATTATGGAGGTGCAGTCATTGGTAATAGTGAGATTGAGGGTATGATGTGGGAATGCATTGCTGACACAGAAAGGAGGTCCAGGAACTAGGAAGCCATGGTGTGGGAAGGATCACCTCTGAGAATTTTGAAATCGTGAATTGAGAGAAGGGTGGTTGGACAGAGGGACAGTGCACCAGGAGTTAATCAGCTGAAGACATCAGAGGGGTGACAGCTTCATCTTTTAGTTGTTGGGCATCTGAGAGTAGAGGTGGTGGGCGCTGTGGGCAATGGGAACGGCTTCAGCCTGTGGATGGTCATGGAGGCTTTGATTTGTGGTCATCACAGCCACGGGCCAGCCCCGTCATTTGAAATCACCTTTTGAAGCCAGTGAGCCAGGCAGGGTGGAGAACTAGATCTTGGCTGACAAAGGGCTGAAAACCAAGGAACCCAGGATCAAATGAAAGGAAAGAAATAAGTTTTGTGTAGCCCAGGGTTTAATTTTAGGATTTATACCAAGGCTGTGAAAAATTACTGTTAAGAGAAGTAATGGAAAAGCAATGTTGACGCTTGGCTTCCTTCTAGGGGAACTGAGAAGTGTTGATGTCCGTCTAGCCCTGCAGGTTGACAGTGAAAACGAAAATCAAAACCCATCTCATCAACCTCTCTAGTCTCATCAAAATTAGGAACATTTGAGTTTTTTTATACCACAAGTTTCAAGGGTGAGATGTTATATCACATTTCCCCAGGACTAAAAAATTATTTATTTTTCCTTTGATTATTAAACTGTGTGATGTACTTCAATGTAGAGATTTTAAAAAATAAAACTGATGAAAACAGCTATGACCATTTCGATGTATTTCCACTGTTTTTTTTTTTTTTTAAGACGTTAATTTTTGTGTGTGTTTTCAATCATACTGTATATACGGAACATAGCTTACTGATTTTTTGTGGTTTTTTTTGGCCGTGCTGTGTGGCCTGCAAGATCTCAGTTCCTCAAACAGGGATTGAACCTGGGCCACAGGCAGTGAAAGTCTGGAATCCTAACCCCTATTCCACCAGGGAGCTCCCTGTACCCTACTTCTTTTACTTACCATAATGATAAACATTTCTTCTGTTACCACATTATCTTTGAAAATAATAGTTTTCTATTAGGTTTTTAATATTCCTGTCATTTTTTTTTCATTGTCATGACCACTGGTATATTGAATGTGCACAGGGATTTTTCTTCCCTAGGGCAGATTTCCAGAAGAATTGAAATACTTGGTCAAAGGGTATTAAATTTAGTATTCATTATAATTGTGAGAAATAACTGCTCCATTATTATTATTACCATAATTAAAGATAAGTGAGATAGATGACTCTGTGTTCCTATTATGTGCTTCTGGATTCTGGTGTTTCTGCAGAAGTATAGGTAGCTAGTTCCCAGCTTTATTTTTATTTTTTGACCGCACCGCATGGCATATGGATCTTGGTTCCCCAACCAGGGATTGAACCCGAGCCCCTGCAGTGGAAGCACAGAGTCTTAACCCCTGCACTGCCAGGGAATTCCCTCTCCAGCTTTATTTAAAACAAAGGATCAGTAATTTTTCAAAAGATTTGATGCAAGTTGGCTTATAACTGATCTCAAGAAGAGTCAGATACTACTTTTGTCCAGGATCCTTTGCATCTCCTTGTTAATGCAGTCGAAGGCTCTAATTTGGGGGAAATATATAAATTTCAACAGAAATAATTGTCAGAGATTAGTTATACTCATTTTAACTTTCGTAGGATCTTTGCTAACTTTTCTTAAGTAACTTCGTGTTTCCAGTTTTTCATTCTGTTTTCTGCTTTTTTGAGAATATTTGTACGTATGCAGAGGGGCTTCCCTGGGGGCTCAGATGGTAAAGAATCTGCCTGCAATGCAGGAGACCTGGGTTCGATCCCTGGGTTGGGAAGACCCCCCTGGAGAAGGAAATGGCAACCTATTCCAGTATTCTTGCCTGGAGAATCCCATGGACAGAGGAGCCTGGTGGGCTACAGTTCGTGGGGTCACAGAGGGTCAGACAAGACTGATCAACTTTCACTTCTTCACCTTGGAGATGTGTAGACTTGGGAGGTGTGAGAGTTCAGTATCTAGATTGTGTTTTCAGGATATGTTGTTTTTAAACATGTTTGTCAATTTAAAACCAAGGCAACTTGTGCACCGCTAACACAGCCTTCGTCCCCGGTGCTTTATTTCAGGTTTAAAGACACTATCGTCAACGCCAAGTACGGAGGACACACGGAGGCCGTCCGCCGGCTGCTGGGCCAGCTCCCCATCAGCGCCCAGTCCTACAGCGGCAGCCCCTACCTTGACCTGTCTCTCTTTAGCTACGATGACAAGTGGGTGTCGGTCATGGAGCGACCCAAGACTTGCGGAGACCACCCTATCAGGTGCTTCAGCTCTGGCTGCCTCTGGGCGCAGGCGGCCACTTTCTCTTCCTTCTCTTGAGCATCACTTCACTGTGACTCTGTCTACTTGAACTAACAGGTTCAAGTCACAGCCCAGGCTGTTTCTTTAATGTGGGTGCTTTGGCTTCCTTGGTGGCTTAGCTGGTAAAGAATCTGCACTATGTGGGAGACTTGGGTTTGATTCCTGGGTTGGGAAGATCCCCCAGAGAAGGGAAAGGCTACCCACTCCAGTGTTCTGGCCTGGAGAATTCTATGGACTGTATAGTCCATGGGGTCACAAGGAGTTGGACACAACTGAGCCACTTTCACTTTGATCATTTAGGCATTAGTATCAAAAATTAATTAGTTCTGCTCTTTGCCTCTCCTCAAAACATCCAATTCAGATAAGTATTGTTTCTCTTTTTAAGGTAGCCAGGGAAGAGAACCATACTTTTCAATTTAATGACATAATACCATTTCACAAGAAACGTAAAAATAATTGAGACTTACATTTTACCCAGCTCAAATTATTTTATCCCCTCCTGTTACCTAATGGAAAAGAGAGACAGTTTGGGGGAACAAGTAGGTTTTGGAGAAACCCACACTTCCTCGGTTGGAAGAATGTTGGAACGCAGGTTGCCGTGTTACTCTGAAAACCTTGCAGTTCCTTTGTCACGAGTGTCCAGCTCACAGACCCTCCTGTCCCTCCGTGCTGGGAGCTTGGGTTGTTCTGTTTTTGCTTTCACAGATGCTAGAGAGAGGAGCTGGCACAACTTCCACTGTGGGGTTATTTCAAGGGATGTGTGAGCTGGGTTCTGGAAGGTCTTCTTCACATAGAAACAGTGGTAGTTAGTATTTCATAATCCAGCTTCGTTGTGTATTAAATAGGCTTGTGTAACATATTCTGTGCGATTAATTACTGTTTGTAATATTTCCTTTGGGAAATTGTAATTGAGTTCTGAAAATTTTTTTATTGAGGAGATTTTTAAGCATATAAAAGTGGAAGACTGTAATGAAGCTCTGTACCCATCACCCCACCTCCGCAGCCGTCACTCACGGTCAGTGTTGTTTCATCTCCTTCTCCCACCACTGCTCCCCTCCCACCTGCCAGCCCAGGCATCATAGCATTTCACTTGTAAATATTTCAGTATGAATTTCTAAAAGATAAGGACTTAGAAAAATATAACCTCAATACCATTATTCCATCTTATGAAAATTAAACCTATATTAAGATCACCGATAGCAAGTGAGTTTTCACGTTTTCCTATTGTTTGTATATATTCTTTTTACAGTTTGTTCCAGTCAAGACCTAAAGAAGGTCCAAATGTGTTTTTTTGGTTGCTGTCCTCTAAGTCTTTTTTATTTTATGGGTTCTGCTTCCCTGTTACTTTCTTTGTAGTGAAGTTGTTGAAAAAACCAGGTTGTTCGTCTGGTAGTATTCCCCACATTCTGGATTTTTGCTCATCGCATCCCTGGCAGTTCTCATTTCCCCCTGTTTCCTGTAAACTGGTAGTTAGATTTAGGAGCTCCAACAACTAGCTTTACATTATAAGCCCTTTGTGTGCTGGGGACCTTGTGGGTGAGGGGAAGGTTTTCACACATAAAAGCAGATAATTGGGCTCATTTGACATTGTCACGTAGCCCGAGATAACATTTCTCTCCCTTTTAACTGCCCTGCCTTTCTGATTTGAAAAGATTAACCTAAGTAACAAATCTGGAAATGCCATTAACCCTGACTTCTTGTAATTCTTATTTATTTTTTAATTTAAAATGAGAAATGTAAGGATATTAAAGTCATTTGAAGAGGTAATGCCATTACTCTAACACCTTTATTGTATTAAATATATTCCATTCTAGTCTCTGCCAGTGTGTGTGTTTACATTTATGCAGTCGTAGTTACGGTTGGCATAGTACCTTGTAGCCTGCTTTTATTTAATAAACATTTTCCATATTCCTTAAAGTTACAGTCCTGACAATGGCATATTATTCCATAAAATAGATGTAGCATAATTTATTTTGCTGTTCCCCTGTTACTGAACATTTATTCTCTACCTGCATTTTTACATTAGAGCTAATGCTATGTGCGTGCTAACTTGCTTCAGTCATGTCCAGCTCTTTGCAACTGTGTGGACAATAGCCCACTAGGCTCTTCTGTCTGTGGGATTCTCCAGGCAAGAATACTGGAGTAGGTTGTTATGCCTTCTTCCAGGGGATCTTCCCAACTCAGGGATCCAACCAGGTCGCTTATGTCTTCTGCATTGGCAGGCAGATTCTTTACCGCTGAGCCACTGGAGAAGCCCAAATGCTATAGTAGCCATCTTTATTCACATCACTACTTACTTCACTTAAATTCTGAGGATATAAGCTCTTGGATTATTGAAACAAGGAATACGAATATCTTTCTATCTCCTATATATTTGCTTTCCAAGAGGGACATGCATTGTAGAGCTCTTTATTTCAGAGCTCCTTTTTTCTTGAGCTTCCTCCAATTCAGCCCCAATCCTGCCAATCATCTCTGGTTCCCAAGTTCACAGGGCACTTGCTTTGCATATGGGCAAAAGGCATTTAAGTCCTGGGATGGATGGAAGCTTCTTTGTTCTTACCGTGTTAGATGAAAAAGTAGAAACTAGTTAGTATTTTGTTTTTGTGTGTGCAAAAGAAGAACCTTCCAAAAGAATTTCTTCTTAACAGTGAAAAACTCAGGACTTCCCTGGTGGTCCAGAGGTTAAGATTGTACCACAGTTACTGAGCCCACTCACCACGAGTGCCGAAGCCCGAGCTCTAGAGCCCATGCTCCTCAACAAGAGGAGCTACCACAATGAGAAACCCTCACACTGCAGCTAGAGAATAGCCCCTGCCCACCACAACTAGAGAAAGCCTTTGCACAGCAACAAAGACCCAGCCCGGCCAAAAATACATAAAATAAATTTTAAAAAGAGGAAAGAAGAACTCAAGATATGCGCCTAGATCTGCACTGTCCTCTAGTAACCACCAGCCTCCCATGGCTGGTGAGCACTAACGTGAGATGTGCTCAAGTGTCAAATACACATCAGATTTCAAAGACTTAGTACAAAAAAAATGAAATATCTCTTTAGTATCTTTTATATCATTGGTTGAAATGATAATACTTTAGATGCCGATGTTAGGTTAACTAAAATATTATTAAAATTATTTTCACTTTTTCCTTCTTACCTTGTTTGATGTGGCTGCCTGAACATTTAAGCATGCCTGCTTGGCTTGCATTATCATTTCCAGCCCTGGCCTAGGCAGGTAGGTAGCTGGCAGATAGCTGCTGGTAAAGGGGAGGCTGTAATCAAGGCCATCACTAAGGGTCATCTTGGGAAAGACAAATGACCCAGTGATTCGGGCAAGCATAGTAAAGTTCATAATCTCTGTGCTCATAAAATGAGCTGATCAGACATAGGCAATTTTGACTGGGGGCTGACGTTAGAGGAGATTTCATCAGTGAGGTTAATTCATGCTACTGCTGCTAAGTCATTTCAGTCATGTCCGACTCTGTGCGACCCCATAGACGGCAGCCCAGCAGGCTCCGCCGTCTCTGGGATTCTCCAGGCAAGAGCACTGGAGTGAGTTGCTATTTCCTTCTCCAATGCATGAAAGTGAAAAGTGAAAGTGAAGTCGCTCAGTCGTGTCCAACTCTTAGCGACCCCATGGACTGCAGCTTACCAGGCTCCTCCGTCCATGGGATTTTCCAGGCAAGCGTACTGGAGTCGGGTGCCATTGCCTTCTCCTGGTTAATTCATGAGTCCCCCGCTATTCAGGTTTTAAGGTGGTGGTGAATGTCTGTCTCACGCTCTCCTCCTCTCCTTGTTCTGTTTAGGTTCTATGCCCGGGACTCTGGTCTGCTCAAGTTTGAGATTCAGGCAGGCTTACTGGGCCGCCCCATCAACCACACGGTGCGACGCCTCGTTGCCTTCACCTTCCACCCTTTCGAGCCTTTTGCCATCTCCGTGCAGAGGACTAATGCCGAGTATGTCGTCAACTTCCACATGCGACACTGCTGCACGTAGGTGCCTCACGGAGCCGGCTGCTCTGGTCTTCAAGCCTCTGGCCCGCCCACCCCGCCGCCCCATCACGTCTCAGTGGGCTGTGAAGCAGAAGCTCCTGACGCCCAGCCTTGGAGTCCCAGGCTGTACCTCCGGTGTGGAGAGCTGGAGACAGGAGGAAAGAGGTGTGAGGGTGGCTCGGCCCTGAACACAACACAACTACTGATCAATCGACTTAAAAGTCCTCTTGCCTTTTCCCTGTGGGAATGCCCAGCATTAAGTCCATTTAATTTTTTGTCTTATTTTGCATTTTTTTGCTATGAAGATGAGAGCATTACACCTCTGCCCCCTTCGTGTCACTTCTTTGGCATTACAATATGCAGCCTGCAGCAGGAAACTCTTGTTTACTCATGAGAACTCTGTACATCCTTTCAATTAGCCAACAGCAGGGCTGTCTTTATAAGGAAAAAAAAAAATAAAGCATTGGTATTTTCTTAAATATATCCCGCTTGAGGACTGCCTCTGTTCCGATCTCACCAAGCTTTTCAAATACGTGGGTTCCAGCAAGGCCTGTGAAAGGGACTAGAGGCCGCGGACCCAGCAGCACCTGCTGGTAGGACTAAGTGGGGGTGGGCCGGCATGGGGGCCGGCTCTCTTCCAGGCTTGTGCCCTTCCCTGGGGTGTTCGCCCGGTAATTGTTACAGCTGGAGGAACGGAGCCTAATTGCCCGTCCCTGTGTGGAAGCATGCTCCCATCTGTGCCATCTGTGTTGTACAGGTGGAGAGCAGGCCGTCCTCTCCGGCCGCAGCAGAGACAAGCTCTGTGTAGCACGTACTGTCGTTTGGAGGGGTGGGAGCTGACAGGTCCCAGGCGTCCCTAAGGAGATCAGCCGGGCTGTTCCTGGATGGCTGAGCCATCACCACACTCCTCCAAACACCTGCCAGGCGCCAGGCAGCATCCCTCTCACATTCTCAGCTGGTCTCCCCACCAGGGATTGTCAGGACGTGTATGTTCATCCTTATAAACGTGTCCACCATTTATAAAGTGAGTTTGTTGTGCAGCCTCTGACTTTGAAGCTCGCTCTGGAGTGTTGGGTTTCAGAGAAGGCAGGGAAAGGAGCCGTGGATGCAGACAGCTGGATCCTCCATCCCTCTCCCGTCTAGGGACGAGTTTCCTTTGGGAGCGTAAGAAATGTGATATGAGATGCTGCTGCTGCTAAGTCGCTTCAGTCGTGTCCGATTCTGTGCGACCCCAGAGATGGCAGCCCACCAGGCTCCCCCGTCCCTGGGATTCTCCAGGCAAGAGTACTGGAGTGGGTTACCATTGCCTTCTCTGGATATGAGATGCTGAGCTCCACCAAAACCAGTTCAACTAATTTCATCATCTTCAGTCTTGAACAGCTAAATTCATTCTCGTTCAGCGTTCAACATAAGATTTGAGCATCTACTATGTGTCAGGTAGATGCTGTGCCGAGATGTTGAGGATGAGGGGAGGAGTAGGCAAAATGCTAAAAAGCCCCCAGGTGTGTATCGGACTCGTAGAGGAGATTGGAGGGGAAGCAGAGATGGACAGCCGCGCTGGGGAAGGGATGCTGAAACTGGGTAGGTGGGAGTGTGCCATGTGGGCCAGGACAGAGGAAGCCTTGAGTCCTCACCTCTTTTTCTCTATATATTGTTTAGTTGATTTCATCCATTTTATGGTTTTAAATTCTAGGGATAAGCTAATGATTCTCGAAACTGTAACTCCAGCCCTGACTCCTTCCTTGAGTGCCAAATTCACATATCCCTTGGCTTACGTGGCCTCTTCATGTGCAGATCTAACAGGCATTTCAGAATCCGTGCATCCTAAACAATATTTTCCATTCCCATGCCCACCCCCAACCTGTTTTTCCTACAAGGCTCCCAAATGACTTCAGTATCTAGCCATTTACTTGCAAAACCTAAGGAGTTACTCTCAATTTCTTTTTTCCCCCCCACCCCCCACGCATCTGACTTCACTCCAGGGAAGTGCCCTGAGCAGTCTCAGCCAATCATGGTGGTCTCATACGAATCGCTAGTTACTAGAACTAAGCTAAGACCAGTTGGCATAGGGGTTAGTGTAGGAATGTCATGTGACGTAGTTCAGGTCAATAATACCGTGAGATAAAGGTGTCTAGTGCCTTTGAGGAAACATTTCTCTTTAGAATATGCTAGTGAGGGGGAGTTCCCTGGTGGTCCAGTTGTTAAGAATCTGACTGCCAATGCTGGAAACATGGATTTGACCCCTGGCTGGAGAAGAGTGCACATACCACAGAGCAACTGAGCCCGTGCACTGCAGCTACTGAACTCAAGCCCGAGAACCACAACTGCTGCAGCCTGTGAGCCACAGCGCCCGTGCTCATAGCAAGAGAAGCCACCGCGAAGGGGAACCTGAGCGCTGCAGCAAAGGGTAGCCCCCGCTCCCTGCAGCTAGAGAAGGTCTGTGCACAGCAGTGAAGACCCAGTGCAGCCAAGAATAAACAGATAATCTAAAAAAGAATATGTTAGTGAGCAAACATGTAGCCCACACTCCTGCCATCCAACACCCTATGATCATGTTTCACTGAGAATCAGCCTTAGGATGAAGCTGGCCTTCTGGGTGGTAAAATGAAGAAAGAACCTGAATCATAGATGACAGAGCTGGCTGATTAGATCAGCCAACCCTGAAACCCACCCTACATCTGGATTTCCAGTTCCGTGAGACAGTAATTTCCTTACTGTCTAAGCTGCTTGAATTGGATTTGCTGTTTCTTGCAGCTGAAAGCAAATTAATAGATGCAAAGAGAAAGGCAGGTTGCCCATGGAAAGAGTCAGAAAGTTCCTGGTGTCTAGGGACCCTCTTAGATCCCATTCCAGTGTCCATGAGGCCCCATTATGATTCCCATTCTTAGATCCCTGTTCTTGAATTTCTGTCAGATTTCTGGCCCTCCTGTAGGCCTCTGCAGCCACACCTAAGCTGGGCTGGCTGTTTCTCGTCCCTAAAATGATTTAACTAAAATGGGCGATAAAGCACTCAGCATATTGAATACTTGACCCATAATTAGTTCTCAAATCCTGTGTATTTGTTTACATTAACTTTGTTTCTAAAGGATTTAAAGCTGTGTTAAGTAAACTCTAGTGTCTTCTCTCTGCAAATGTTCACCCAGTAAACCTCAAGAATCTTTGGAGAAACAAGCTCTTTGAAACCAAAATGTTTAAGAAATGCAGAGACTTCAGATTTAAATTCTTCTCTGAACCTCTTCCCTCTCGTTCCTACTCGGCAGGGAGCTGGCATGTCAACAGTCAGTTTGAGGCTGCTGTGGACCTTTGAGAGAAAGCTTCCATGTAAATTCAGCAGAACCTCTTTCATTTAGAGTTCTTACAGAGAAGCACATAAATCAGTGAAAAGCCTAAATTAGATAATTTTTAAAAGAACCGTAGCTTCATTATTTTCAAGTACACAGAGTAACTCCATCTCAGCTATGAAGTGTTCCTTTGCAGAAGCCCTTAGGGATGTTCCTTAATGAGTAGATCATAATTACTGGTAATCAGCATAACGGTTCTCCTCAGTGCATGCTTCCAAAGCATTTGAGTGCATTAAGTGGTTTTGATGTTCTGTGGGGTAATTTTGTTTACAAATTAAACAACATTGCTCAGTGTATACCTTTATAGCTATAACCCTCTGTTGTTTTTTTAAAAAAATTCTGAAGGCTGTCTCCATTGTACATTTGATTACTAGAGGCAGAAATAATGTAGGAAGCAGAGAGATGCATAGGAAGACTTAGATGCTTTAAAGATGGAGCCCTGATAGAATTATGAGAACAGCTCAGGTTTGCAAATGAGGTCTGTGCTGCTAGTTATGTGACCCTGGGGTTGATAATGAGAACCTGATGGAGTCTTAGTTTCTCCTCTGTAAAATGGGGATAATTTCTCATTTTCAGGGTCAGTGTGAGCACTGAATGAGCATTAACTAAACACTTCTTCATTCCTTGGTGACCAAGCAACATAAGCTTGCCTTCTCCAGGCCCAGCTCCTGATTGCCCCCAGGAGACTGGTAACGTTACCTCTGTCCCCACTCGCCCATGTCTGAGAGGATCAGAACACCCCTCACCCTCTTTGCAGCCAGACATGTTGGCTAGAAGGGAACTTTGTTTGCTAAGAGTTTGTTATCATTGATTGTTAGCATTTAGTAAGAGCTTGTTATCACGGACCTGGTGGTTCAGACAGTAAAGAATGTGCCTGCAATGTGGGAGACCTGGGTATGATCCTGGATTGGGAAGATCCCCTGGAGAAGGGACTGGCAACCCACTCCAGTATTCTTGCCTAGAGCTTTCCATGGACAGAAGAGCCTGGTGGGCTATAATCCATGGGATTGCAAGAAGTCAGACATGACTGAGTGACTCGCAACGTCTATCATGGACCAGGAGCTCTGTTAAGCACCTCACACAGGAAGGGATTTGTGTACTACTGCATGCATTCTGGGAAGCAGTTTTCAAAGTCGGACCCTATCTAACGGCCTCTTCGAGTGTCAGCCAGGTGACAGGCGACGTCACTACTGTCGCCTCCTGGGAGTGATCACATTGAGCATAGCTGTTGTGTCATCATTTCTACCAAGTAACATGCATTACTGATGGACCTGTGTTAAAGTTCTGTGCTGTTTAGCGTGTCTTCCAAAAGACTGACCTCTAATATTTGGTTTTCTCTTTCTGATTTACTTTACTCTGTATAACAGCCTCTAGGTCCGTCTACATCTCTGCAATGACCCAATTTCATTCCTTTGTTTGACTGAGTAGTATTCCATCACATACATGTGCCACATCTTTATTACCCGTTCATCTGTCGTTGGACATTCAGGTTGTTTGCATGTCCTGGCTAATGCATGTATGTGGAATCTAGAAAATAACCTATTTCCCGGGCAGGAATAGAGACACATATGTAGAGAACAGACATGTAGACACAGAGCAGGAAGGGGAGGGTGGGATGAAATGGGAGATTAGGGTTGACATATATACTCTGTCATATGTAAAATATAACAGCTCTTGGAAACCAGCTGCATAGAACAGGGGGCTCAGCTCTGTGCTCTGTGGTGACCTAAAGGGGTAGATGGGAAGTGTGGATGTATGTATACAGATAGCTGGTTCGCTGTGTTGTACAGCAGGAACTAACACAACATTGTAAAGCAGTTACACTCCAATTTAAAGGAAAAAAGGCGTTGTACCATGATTTGGTATTACAGTGAAAGGTTATTTTGTACTCAGAATGGTACAGCAGCAGTTTGAAAATGAAAGTGTTGGTCGCTCACTTGTGTCTGACTCTTGGTGACTGTAGCCCGCCAGGCTCCTCTGTCCATGGGATTTCCCAGGCAAGAATACTGGAGTGGGTAGCTATTTCCCTCTCCAGGGGATCTTCCCCACCCAAGGATCAGACCCACATCTCCTGCATTGCAGGTAGATTCTTTACCATTTGAGCTACCACGGAAGCCCATAGAAGCAGAGCAGTGGGATTCATTTTGGTATTAATGAAGCAAAGGCTTGCCATTTAAGGAATGAACATAAGGTAGTATTTTTTACAAAACAGCAATCAGATGCACCTTGAAAGTGATGTGAAAGTGTTAGTCATTCAATCGTGTCTGACTCTTTGTGACCCCATGGACTGTAGCTTGCCAGGCTCCTCTGTCCATGGAATTCTCCAGGCAAGAATACTGGAGGGGGTTGCCATTCCCTTTTCCAGAGGATCTTCCCGACCCTGGTCTCCTGCATTCCAGTCAGATTCTTTCCTGTCTGAGGCACCACAGAAGCCCCAAGTGCACCTGAGAATTAAAGAAAGAAAGATACACACTAGTAATTGAAATTTTACTGACATGCTGAGATTGGTGCAAAAGGCTTGCCTATCAAACACAGAACAGGGCAAATGAATGATGGGAAACCCATCCCATCCTTTGGATTAAATGGAAGAAGTTCCTAATGCAGTGAGAGGCCTGGTGTGACCAATTCATGCCAAACTGTCCATGGAATTCTTCAGGCAAGAATACTGGAGTGTATTGCCATTTCCTTCTCCAGGGGATATTCCGGACCTAGGGATTGAACTCGCATCTCTTGCGTCTCATGCACTGGCAGGCAGGTTCTTTACCAGCTGAGCCACCAGGGAAGCTTATATCCTTCATTGTTTTTTAAATTATTTTTTCTTGGAGTATAGTTGCTTTGCAATTCTGTGTTAGTTTCTGTTGCACAGCAGAGTGAATCAGCCGATGTCCGTTATACGTATATACTCTCTTTTTTCGGACTTCCTTCTCATTCAGGTCACCACAGTGCATTAAGTAGAGATCCCTGTGCTATACAGTAGGTTCTCATTAGTTATCTATTTTATACGTGGTATCAATATTCAACTAATTGTTGAAAGAATAGAGTGGGGTCTATATGTCTACTAAAAAAAAAAAGGAATGGAAATATTCTGAACAGTTGAAAAAAGTAAAGGGTAATTTTCAGGCTTCTCCCTAATAGTTTTTGTTGGGGGTTATAAGGATTGAAATATATCCTTATGGAGGAATGTGTTGCTCAGAATAAATTGCCTCTGGACTGTTTTCCCAAGTCAATAATTTTTTTAAACTTTAAATGCCATTCTGTTTATATTTTTTAAAAAATAAAATTTACCTGAAAAGTAATTCTGATTACTTTAAATCAGTAAAACTGATTCTCAACTTTGCATCAGTTAAGGTTAAGATTGAAGCAGTGGGCATGTTCAAATCTTGAGGGAGATTCTGTTGAAAAAACAAGTTGGTAACCATTTTTATTGAAAAAATGAAAAATACGTATAAGTTTTCACATTACAAACTGGAGACATTGGAAAAAATCTTATCTGCTGAGGTTAAGCAAGAAGACACAGGGATTCGTAACTGGGACACATCCTTTAAAACATCCTAGAGGAACAGAAGATTTTCTGGTTATCAAATAGGGAGATGTGTTTAGGGAGGCTGGAAAGCATTGTGTTAGAAAGAAGTTGGATTTCATAAAAAAAAAAAAAAGGTAGTATGGAAAAAGCTGGAGAAGGAACGTTTCTTTCTTTCTTTTTTTCAATCTTTTGGCCTCACCATGGGTCATGTGGGATCTTAGTTCCCCCACCAGTGACTGAACCCCACCCCCTGCATTGGAAGGCAGAGTCTTCACCACCGGACCACCAGTGAAGCCCCTGAGAAGGAGCATTTCTATAAGCTCCTGAAGAGAAGATTCAGGGAGGGGCAGGCAGCAAGTGCCAAGGTCAGAGAAAGGTAAGGGATACAAAATGAACATGTAATTGCTGAGGTGCCATTGTCTTCTAGATTTCTATTTATAATTTTGCAGTGAGTAAACCCCTTTTAAGAAGGGGGAAAAAATCCTCGATAATACATGCAAATGGAAACTTTGGAAAACTTACCAAAATAAAATCAACCCTTTTGTCAAAGGATTGATTTCCTTAGTTTAAAAACATTTAAAATATCGAGTATAGTTCTCTGTGCTACACAGTAAACCTTTGTTGCTTGTTGCATATCTGTTTTTTTTTTTTTAAATTGGAAATCTAGCATTCTTTTCATTCTAAGTCAAACAAAAAGATGAACTAGCCCAAAGAAAAAATGGGCCCAGGGTATTATTAGCAGGGTGTTCACAGAAAAAATAAATGCATGGTCAAAAACTATATGAAAAATGTTTATAGTATTTATTTTTCCCTGATCAGATTAGCAAAGGTTAAAAATATTTGATGACCCAGTATTGTCAAGAAGATAGGGTGCTCTCACCCACTGTTAGTGGGAGAGAAAGTTGATTCAGATTGCTTGAAAGACAAAGAGCAGCGTCTTAGTAGATGTGCATATCTTTTAGCTCAGTTAAATGGTACATTATTAAGCCAAAACATATGTATATGTGCCTGAGATATATGCATGAGGCTGTTCATTGCAACTTTTTTACTATGAAAAAGTGGAAACTGCTGAATGTACGTCAAGAGAGACAGACTAAATAGATTATGAAATATCCATAAAATGGGATCCGATACCGCTGTTAAAAGTAATGAAACAGATCCATACATATTGATTTGGAAAGCTCTCTGAGACATATTAATTGAACAAGTGT
This sequence comes from Bubalus bubalis, assembly GCF_019923935.1. Taxonomy (NCBI): domain Eukaryota; kingdom Metazoa; phylum Chordata; class Mammalia; order Artiodactyla; family Bovidae; genus Bubalus; species Bubalus bubalis. Next base: position 50,841,607 of record NC_059176.1, read on the forward strand.
GTTTAGTGTGATGCTCTTTTCTGTAAAAAAGAAAAACGAATCTGAAATGGAATTGAACAACATAGACATAAATACATACATATTCTTTGAGTCATAAAACATTTCTGAAGGCCAACAGAAGACACGATTATGGTGGTTCCCTCTGGGCCTGGGGCTGAGGGAAGGTGGACATTCACTTTTTAGCTTATCCTCTTTATCTTTGCGATTCTTTTACTGTGAACATGTATTTCTTAAAATTTTTAAATGAGTTTATTCGTAATTTGTAACTGTGGTAAACAAACATGTGACATGAAATTTACCATCTTAACTGCGTGTACAGCATTTCTGAGTGCACAGCTCAGTAGTGTTAAGTACACTCACACTGTTGAGCAGCCCATCTCTACAACAGTTTCATTTTGCAAATCTGAAACTACAACTTTTTCAGCTTGCGAAACTCAAACTTCCATACCCATTAAACAATAATTCCCCCATTTCCCTGCCATGCCACCCCTGGTAACCACTGTTCTGTCTCTATGAATTTGACTACTTTAATTACCTCAGATAAGTAGAATTATACAGTATTTGTCTTTCTGTGTCTGGCTTTTTTCACTTAGCACAATGTCCTCAAAGTTCATCCATGTGAGAGCATCGGTTTTAAAGGCTGAATAATAATCCATTATATGTATATACTGGGGCTTTCCTGGTGGCTCAGATGCCCTAAAGAATTTTTCTGGAATGCAGGAGACCTGGGTTGGATCCCTGGATTGGGAAGATCCCCTGGAGGAGGGCACGGGAACCAACTCCAGTATTCTTTCCTGAAGAATTCCATGAATGGAGGAGCCTGGGGGGCTACAGTCCATAGGGCTGCAAAGACTGATAGACTAAAACTTTTTCACTTTCAAATGTATATACAATTGAATACATTTTGTTTAACCTATTCATTCATTGTTGCTGGACATGGGTTACTTTTACCTCTTTGCTATTGTGAATGATGTGTCTATGAACATATATCTCTTTGAGATCCCGCTTTCAGTTCTTTTGGATAAATACCCAGAAGTGGGATTTAAAGAGCTTTTTAAAAAGTGTTTAACGTGAATTTGCTTGTAGCAACAGAAGTAGCCACTCTGTGGGTTTAGTTGAGCTGAGTAGTCTGAGGTCATGATTTTCTTTACTTTACCAGCCTCCTGGAGGTTGAGCAATTTCATTCCTGCCCCCTGAGCCTTTCCTTTGCCCAGACAGAGAGGCCTTAACACGCTTGTGAACTTGCTGCTCCCTGCCTGCTCCTACCTGCATTGATTCGGCACATTTCTATAGCTCCCTGAAGGAAGAGACGTGCAGCAGCATTTAATTAGAGGCTGAGAACATGCTTTCCCAAGGACACGACTTATTCCTCAGCCAGCTGTTGCCAGTGGCTCCCTAGCAACGGGGGGCACTCTCGCCTGATTGCTTCTCCCCAGACCAGGTGGGTGGCCTGCCCACCTGCTGTCACAGCCTGGGGTGGGAGGGGGTGGCGGTGGGAGGGGCTGGCGGTGGCTAATTCTCCAGGGGAAGTGGGTGATCTGAACCTATTACTCCTGTAAAGCCAGAAAGGGGGCTAAAACCTCTGACCTACCTGTTCCACCCCGCTCCCTCAAGTTCATGATTAGAGCAGAGAGAAGGTCACCAGTTATAACACAGATGGAGCAATGTGATCCAGGAAAGTCTGCAGGGCTTGTGAAGTGCAGCTGGGAGACTCTGGGGCAAGAGAGGGGGATCTTGCCCCACAGTAGGCAGAGCCTGACTTTTGGGATGGTTGTGGGTGTGTGTGTGAGGGGGTCTCTGGGGGCGCCTATCCTGGGCACAGAGAGAAAAGAAAGCCTCATTCCAGGTGGCCCCAACTGCTTTGGGTTTCCTGGGCTTTTGGAAAGGGGCTGGGAGTGGGAAGATGTCAGCAGAAGCCACACCATGTATCTGAACTCACCACCCCTCCAGGGTGTGAGCAATGGCTACCCAGGAACCAGACTCTAGGCCTGATTCCACCCAAATGCTTGCACAGAGTTTGCAAACTGGACACTGCAAACCCCATGTGGGGTTTTTAAAAATAATTATTTAGCAGGGCCAGGTCTTTCGTTGTGGCATGTGGGATCTAGTTCCTTGACTAGGGGTTGATCCCAGGCCCCCAGCATGGAGCATGGTCTTAGCCACTGGACCACCAGGGAAGCCCCATAGTGGTGTTTTTACAGATTTGAAGGTTTATAAAATATTCTGCATTTTCACATTGCCATTAGGCAGCCTGAGTCCCATGGCTGGGGTCCTCTTAGACTGGGCGTGTGTGTCTCCAGCTTGCCTAACCCACTTCACTCATGTATTGGCCCATTTGCCCTGTGACCTCTGCACCTTTCTGTATCCATGGTGTGAACAAGGTTGCTTCTACAGTGGCCCACTTGTATTTACTGCTTAATTCTTTTTTTTTTTTACTCAGCTCTTTACACAAACATTTCTTGAGCTTCTTCTGAGCATCACAGCCTGAGCTAGACACTGGGCTAAAAGGACGGGAAGGCATGGTCCTTGCAGACCTGAGTTTATGGACCGGATTGGGAGACAGAGAAGGAAGCAGGCTGGGGTGAGGGACGTCACTGAGAGCAGGCAGGAGATGGATGCGCAGGAAACAGGGGAGCAGAGACTCGGGCACCTGACCCAGGCTGGTGGTGTCCAGGAAGGTTTCTGGCAAAGCTGAGACCTCAGCTGAATTCTGAAGGATGAGAAGGGTTAGCCTGATGAGAAAAGGGGAGGGGAGGAGTCCACCAGATGCATTGACCATCCCAGAGGGAGGGAGGCCAGGGAGTGGCTGAGACTTTGTTCTGTAGAATTCTCATTCCATACCTTCTCAGTCTCTGACCCTAGAGTGTGGGCTCTCAGAGCCTGATTCTTCACATAGAGATGCACGTGAGCTCAGTTGTCTCCGACTCTTTGCGACCCCATGGACTGTAGCCTGCCAGACTCCTCTGCCCACGGGATTCTCCAGGCAAGAATACTGGAGTGGGTTGCCATTTCCTTTCCCAGGGGATCTTCCCGACTCAGGAATTGAACCCACATCTCTTGCGTTTCCTGCATTGGCCTGCGGATTCACCACCAGCTGAGCAACTGGGGAAGCCCCATAAAAAGGCATAACAGTACTGACTTTCGAGGGCCATTGTGAGGATGGAATTAGAGCCTGCACATCTGGGCCCCACCTGCATTATAGCGGGTGCCCAGTACCTGGGGCAGAAAATGCTTGTCAAATGCCAGGCTGGGCAGCCCCTGCCTCCCTCCCAGAGAGCACACGCCCTCTCCCTGCGTCCGGGTGGGTACAAGTGAGTGTTTGAAGGGTTAACCTGGCATTTTCAAGTCATTCTACCCATGGCGAGCCAGGACTAGCTTTTCCCATTTCTAGAGAGGCCATGGGAGATGGCGACTCATGTTTCTGCCTTCCCTTCCAGCTGCTGCTTGTAGTTGAAGTGAAAATAGGAAGCCACCCCCTCCGGGTTCGCCCACCGCGAAGGCAAAGGCCAGCTTGTCTCAGCCTGCGGACACCTTCTGGGTGTGGGTTTTATATTGTGCAAGCCACAGCACAACAGGACGCCCGCTGAGGGGTGGGTGTGGAGGAAGGCTGGGGAAGAGTGCGTCCTCAACATGCCTTTTCTAGAAACAGAACAGAGTGAGAGGGCTCGGGCCACCGGTGCTGCAAGGAGCACAGGGCGGAAGGCAGTCGGGCATCGCTGCATCCCCGTGTTGACCTCATGAGAGGCCATGAGATTCAGACATGCCCAACAGTTTCAAGTTCAAGGCCTCCATTCACCCTTATATTGACTTCAGTGGGCTCTCCCCTACGGTTCTGCTTTTCAGACCATGGAGTGCCTTCGTCATCTTGACTTCCCCTGGCATTTGAGCCTCTTTCTGGGTTTGTAGATTCTACATTTTATGAGTCCCAGTAGGGGGCCAGGGCTTCCCTGGTTGCTCAGCAGTAAAGAATCTGCCTGCCAATGCAGGAGACGTAGGAGATGCAGGTTCAATCCCTGGGTCAGGAAGATCCCCTGCAGAAGGAAATGACAACCCTCTCCAGTATTCTTGTCTGGGAAATCCCATGGACAGAGGAGCCTGGCAGGCTACATTTCATGGGATTGCAAAGAGCTGAACATGACAGAGCACGAGACAAAACAATAGGGAGCAAAGACCAGCTTACTCTATGGGGCCTCATAGCTGAGGCTCTGCCAGTCGGCCTACCGGGGCAGACTTCCTGGCCCGCTGGACAGGAAGGATACAGGGGGAGCCCCCTTCCTAGGGCCATAGCCCCCAAATATTGATATTTTAGTCTAAAACTTTGTTTTCTAGATCCAGTTCCCATCAGGAAGCAGCGTCAGCTATTGAGATGCTGCTGTTGGAGTGACGGGGCTCAGGCAACATGATTCCCAGGTTATGGACCAGGAAACCAGCTACAGAACAAGAGCAAGGGAGTCACTGACGGGGCCAGCATCAGCCTGCAGCCTTTCCACTAAATTCTTTTTTAATAACTTTAAAAAATTATTTTTTAATTTATTTTTGGCTGTGCTGCGTGTAGTTTTTCTCTAGTTGCCGCAGGCGGGAGCTAATCTGTAGATGTGCTGCGAAAGCTTCTCCTTGCTGGCTGCTCTTGTTGCAGAGCACGGGCTCTAGAGTGCTGGCTCACGGAGCACCGCGCTAGTTGCCCAGAGGCAAGCGGGATCTTCCCGGACCAGGGATCTAACCCATGTGTCCCCTGCATTGATTGACAGGCGGACTCCCAACCGCTTGACCAACAGGAAAGTTTCTTCACTGAATTCTTAAGGTCCTCATAGACTTCAAGACACTTTCCAAAGAGAGTTTTAAAATGACTTCTTTGACTGTCCTTAAGAGAGTGCAGACAGCTGGAGTTGAAGGCTCTGCTGGAGTTAAACGGGAGGTCAGCTGCCAGGGGTGCCTTTTAGAGGTCAGAAGGAATGCAAGGGTCTAAAGAGAGTGAGCATTTCTTGGGTATGTGAGCCAGGCACTGGGTCACACATTCTTTATGCATGTTAACTAATTGACTCAGTTCTCAGAAGTGCCTTGTCTCCATCTTAGAGATAAGGATTCAGGCACAGAGAGATGAAGTAACTTGCCAAAGGTCACAGAGCTGGAGTCAGAATTCAGATGGAGTTCAGTGTCAGCAGCTCAGGCCTGCTCCACGCTGTGTGTGATCAGGGGCCCGGGAAAAGGGCATGAGATCCCTGAGGGCAGATGGCATGTCTGGGACTCACTGCCGGCAGCCAGCCCTCTGGGAAGGGTGGAAAATCCCCATATGAGCCGCAGAGCCAAGGCAGGGGGACGGGGAGGGATGCTGTGAGGGATAAGGGCCATCTTAAGGACACCTGAGCATCTCTGGCCAGGAAGGGTGGGTGACAGATGGGCAGCCATGGAGCCCGGCCCTGACCAGCTGTTGTTTGCAGAGTGCGTGGTGACGGCTGGATTAGGTGTACCCTGCAGCCTCAGTGACCACGGGGGGAGGGGGGAGGAGATGCACATTGTGCCCTTCTGGCTGGTCTCTCCAGCACCTCCAAACCTGGGGAGCTTAGTGCTTGCTAATCTCTGTCCCCATGGCAGCAGGAGGTGAGAGGGCCATCGCTAAGGCCGTGGAATCTTCCACTTCTTGATGGCCAGGGAGCTTTTCCAAATGATCAGAGAAACTCCTCTCTCCTAGAAAGTAAGATGCCCAACTAAGATGATGGGCCCAGGGTCATCTGTAACTGTGATGAACGGTCTCTCTCCTGTCCTACTCAGTCCCCCTTTGGTCCATATGCTTTGTATCTGCTTTGATTTGGGGCTGCAGATTTCATTGGTTTTGTCTGCCCTCCTGTCTGTTTCCTGCCTCATTTCACAAAGGATTTGAAGCAGCTCTCAAAAATATATTGAAGATAATGTTGTTGTTCAGTTGCTAAGTTGTGTCCAACTCTTTGCGACCCCGTGGACTGTAGTCTACAGGATTCTCCGTCCATGGGATTCTCCAGGCAAGAATACTTGAGTGGGTTACCATTTCCTTCTCCAGGGTATCTTCCTGACCCAGGAATCGAACCTGGGTCTCCCACATTGGAGGCAGATGCTTTAACCTCTGAGCCACAGGGAAGCCCTTGTGTCCAACTCTTTGAGACCTCATGGACTGCAGCACACCAGGCTTCCCTGTCCTTTACTATTTCCCGGAGCTTGCTCAAACTCGCGTCCATTGAGTCAGTGATGCTATCCAACCATCTCATCCTCTGTTGTCCCCTTCTCCTCCTGCCCTCAATCTTGCCTAACATCAAGCTCTTTTCCAATGAGTTGGCTGTTTGCATTAAGTGGCCAAAGTATTGGAGCTTCAGCTTCAGCATCAGTCCTTCCAGTGAATATTCAGGGTTGATTTCCTTTAGGATGGACTAGTTTGATCTCCTTGCAGTCCAAGGGACTCTCAAGAGTCTTCTCTAGCACCACAGTTTGAAAGCATCAATTCTTCAGTGCTCAGCCTTCTTTATGAGCCAGTTCTCACTTCCATACATGGCTGGTGGAGAATAGAATAATGAAATATGTATTTGAGTAACTTGGGGCCAGAGGACTGTATGGGTAAGCCATCAAAGGTGTGTATGGAATGCCAGGATCCCTTAGAGACCCCTTTTCTCAATACTGCTTCTGGAACCACTCTAGTCTTTAATACTTTAATGCTTAGAATGACATTTGGGGCATATTTTCTTTTTCATGTAACAAAGGAATTTGATTAATTCAATAAATATTAAGTACCTTTAAAAAAAAAAAGAAGCAGCAAAGTATTTCCACTATTTGCATTTCTAAATTCTTTTGTCATGTTTTGGGGCCATCAGTATGGTGGTCTTTCAGAATCAGATATGCTGGCTAGTGTTTTAAATTCTAGTTAACACTCCAGAATTCACTACTACGTATCATTTTAAGTGTGCATCTTGGTAAGCCAGAGTCTTTTCCTTATTGTCTTGGAATGTTTCTCCAGAAATGTTCTAGAAAACCATTTAAAAAATCACATTTTTCTAATGCTCGCCAACTTTCTCATGGTATTATCTGGATTATGGCTGCATTTGTAACTGGGTATTAGCTCCCCGGCAGCATGGGCCAGTCTGGGAAGTCCTGGGTGACTGAGGTTGGAGGCGAGGCCCCCACTCCAGTCACTGGTTTAGGCCCCTTGATTCAATGAGATTTACAGACATTTATTGATCCCAGGTGGTGCTAGTGGTAAAGAACCTGTCTGCCAATGCAGGAGATGTAGAAGATGCAGGTTCGATCCCTGGGTCGGGAAGATCCCCTGGAGGAGGGCACGGCAGCTCACTCTAGTTTTCTGGCCTGGAGAATCTCATGGACAGAGGGGCCAAGTGGGCTTACAGTCCATGGGGTTGCACAGAGTTGTACATGACTGAAGCGACTTAGCATGCACGTGTTGAGCACTTTCTTAGGCTCTGTGAATCCACCAGTCTCTGTGTTCTTGGTGTTCCATCCTAGCAGACAAAACAGAACACAAATGAGAAAACTAATACAGTGACATCATCTGGTTTATGTTTTGGCAACATCCCTTTGGCTGCTGGGTAGAAAATGGGTTGTGCTCATGGCCGGGGCTGGTGGGAAACAGGGAGCCCACTTGAGAGGCCAGGGCAACAGGCCAGGCAAGACAAGGGTGCGGCAGCAGATGTGGTGAGAAGCGATCAGACTGGGACAATTGCAGAGCTCTGCGTAGAGGTAAGACAAAGAAATCAAGGATGCATCCAGAGTTTTTTGGCCTGAACTGGGAAATGGTTCCATTAGCGATCTTATGTTAGACTGGGAGAGGGAAAGGGTTTATGGGGAGGGGATGAGAATCAAGAGTTTTATTTTGGCCAGACTGGGTCGAGATACCTATGAGACAGTAAAAAGCTCCACAAACTTCTAGTGATCTGTCAGCACTTCACTGAATCTGGGCTGGGTGTGCAGGAGCAGAGGGATGGTCCGCAAGGAACAGGCTGCCCAGTGCCACACTGCCTGTGATTAGGACCACTCTGGACTCCCCTGGAATCCTCCTGCCCAAGGCAGCTTGCCCTAGACTTCTGCATTCATTCATTCGTGGGTCACATTCAACACATATTTATTGAGTGCCGTGATGGTTATTTTCCATTTGCCCCTCAAAAGTGCATGTTTTTGTGTAATCTAAAGGGACAACATGTTCTTTTCTGGTGTTCCATTTAGTGTTCTACTTTTGGAAAAAAAAAAAAAAAGACATGAAAGCCAGCGGAGTGAGTGGCTCTGTTTAAAAGATAGTTAATAAGGCTGACGAAGCTGGGCTCCTATAATCCAGGGTTGGTGGAAGGACATGTGACCTTAGAACACTTTTATCTTATGTGTCTGCTCCTTGGACCCCATTCCATCCCCCGAATGCTGTCATGCCTCTGATCAGAGCCCTGTTCAGAATCCTTAGTGGTGCACCAGATTCCTTTGCCTGGCCTTACCAGCCTGGCCTCAGCCCCTTTTCAGGCCTTCCACTTGGCATTCCCAGCCGACCCTGCCCCCGACTCTGCTCATCCTGACCCACGTGTGGATCAAGAGGGCTGTTTACAGAACATGCCGCCCAGCCTGACCTTGACGTTTTCCAGCCTTCCAGTCATGATTCCACTGCTCCACACCTGCCCGTGATGCTTGGCAGCTGTGGCCCCCTGCACCGTCTTCCCCTGGTCTGCCGCCAGAATGAGCGCCTTGCTCTGCTGTGCTCCTAACGAGCTCATCCACTGAGGGACTGAAACCCCCATCCAGCCAGGAAGCACTTGCTTGCTTGTGTCTGAGGAGTGGGATGAATCCTTTAGTCACAAGACATGGAAGGTGGGAGGCTGGGTCCCCAGGGCCCATGGGGCTCTGTGCGAGGTAGGAGCTGGCCCACCGTGATCCTGGGGCTCCCCAGTGTGTCTCATTCCTCACGACGCCCACCACGTGCCTAGCCCAGCCTGCACTTAGGCAGGATGGTAAAGGGGCTTCTTCATGCTGCCTCGGAACTTCTGCTAAAGGCCCCCAATGGGGGACCAGAGATGTTCAGTATCCTCCCAGGCTATAGCTGTGCTCTTCACAGGGGGTGGGGGTGACTCCAAAATGCTAGCTGGGACTTGTCAGAAATGCAGACTCTCAGGTCTCAACTGAGATCCACCACATCAGAACCCACATTTTAACAGGGTCCCCAAGGATTTTGCATGCTCAGTAGAGGATGAGAAGGGGAGGGACTATCATACCCACACAGGACTTAATAAAGGAGAGCAAAATGAATCCAACGCCCACCACCCCAGAAGAGATTTGGGATTTGAAAAGGGTGTTCTATACCAGTCAGGTTCACAGTTGCAGGAAACGGAAACCACTCTGGCAGTTTTAAGTAGAAGAAGATTTGTTACTGGAAATTCAGTGTTTACACTGATGGAAGGAACCGGAACCCACCTGCAGAATCTCTACAGAGTTGCTGCCTAGCCTCAACAGGAAGGCAGGGCTTCAGGAATGACTGAGGCTGTGGGCAACCTCAGTCCACTGCTTCTCCTTGACCTGAGGATGGGGACGTTGCCACGGCCACTGCCATAGCAGCCTCTCAACACTGACAAAAAAAAATCCAACATCTCCCCAACCGAAGCAGCACAGAATCCCCTGCCCAAGGCAGCTTGCCTGTGCCTTTCTTCTTCCTTCCAAACCTAGTGCAAGCACAACTAATTTGCGGAACTGCTTGTGTAGCCAGGGCTCCTTTCCCCTGCTTTGAGGTTAATTGATGGAAGAAGAGCTTGCAGAACTTGGGGCACTTATCAGAAGGAGAGAGTGGTGTCTCATGCCTTGGCTGGTAGCATACTGGGGTGGAAAAAACCAGAGCGTGTTCCATGCCATCTCTAAAGCAGGGTTCAAGAGTGTTCTCGGGAGCAAAACACTGAGGGTATCTCAAGGACTGTGGGCGGGGCATATTCATGAAGATGGAGGGTGGTGCCTGCTTCTGGCCAGGAGCATTCTGGAGCGGGGAAGTCAGCAGAGCAGGGCAAAGGGATAGGGTAAGCTGGGTAAGCCCCACTGCTGGCCTTTGGTGGGTCGAGGATAAGTGAGGTGTCCCTAGGATCCCTGTGGCTCAGTGAGGATTGTGGAGGGAGCTGGGCTTGAGTCAGCATTGCTGGTACCCCACTCACCTAATGGGGTTCAGAGGTTCCTGTAGGAGGACCCTGGGTGGGATGGGCCACAGGGTCAGGAGCTGAGACGGGTGGGGAAGGGTCAGCCAAAGAGCATGTGCTTCTTGCTAAAGCGGTCGTGTTTGGGTTCTCCAGAGAGCAGACCCAGAGACACTCCTGGGTGGGGGATGTTTATTAGGGAGTGGTCCAGGAGTGACCCAAGGGAAGGGAGGGAAGGGGGCATGCTGGGCAGAGAGAAAGCAGGCTGTGCTGCAGCCTAAACCGACCCCCAGGGGCCCGTCAGAGCTGGCCAGGCCCTAATGCCCGGGCCTCCACCAGCCACTGGATGGACGTGCCACTGGAAGGGTGACTGCTCTCTGTGGCTGTCTCTGGGGCTGACAGCAGCTAGGCAACAGACCCTTCCTTTGTGGGGTGTCTGAGAAGCATCTCCATGTCCACCACAGAAAGGTCCAGGGTAGAGCTCTCTGCATGAGGCGGGGGTGGGGACTGGCCACAGAGAAGCCACCACGGGCCCAGGCGAGAGCCAGCCTGTTATGACGGAGGTGCAATGATGGCCAGTGTCGGCCAAGAGAGCCCCACGGAGCAAGGGGGGGGCTTTGCACTTCTGCCTCGTTCCATCCTCCCTTATCCTGACCCTGGAGAAGTGAAGACAGACTCTACAGAGGGGTGAGGGGAGAAGCTTTGAAAGGCCCGGAGATCAGAGTTTTCTAAGAGATTTGACTGGACTTTTAGATCCCTGGAAGACCAGGATAAGTCAAAATGGGACCTCTTCTTTTTTTTAAATTTTTTGGCTGTGCTGGGTCTTCATCGCTGCTCATGGGTTTTCTCTAATTGTGCAGAGAGGGGGCTACTCATGAATTTCTGTGTGCAGGCTTCTCACTGCGGTGGCTTCTCTTGTTTCAGAGCACAGGCTCCAGGTGCAGGGGCTTCAGTAGTTGTGGAGCATGGGCTTAACTGCTCCTCAGCACGTGGGATCTTCCTGGACCAGAGGTCAAACCCGTGTCCTCTGAATTGGTAGGCGGATTCCTAACTACTGGACCACCAGGGATGTCCCCAAGTGGGACTTATTCTTACAATTAAAAGAAGGCCATGGAATTTTCCTGAGATGAGGGTTTAGGTCTGTATAGAAAAGGAGATCCGATATAGTTAAGGCGAGGCAGTGATGGGAGAAAAATAAAGTTGTATCCTGAGAGTCCAAGTTCAGCCTGTTTCCTGAATTGGCCCTGGCTGAGGGGCTGCACAGAGCTGGCGGTGTCCTTGGTGGAGCACGGCAGGGGAGTGGGCCTGCGCTCTTTGCTTCTCGCATCCAAGAGGCTCTGGAGCCCTTGCGGTGACCCAGTTTTCTGCCTCGACTGAGCGACACGCGCTCTGATTATAGGGGTGTGAAGGCCCTAAATGACTGTGAAGAACTTTTCAATCAGACAGAAAATAGGTGAGAAATGCATTTCCAAGAATGCTCCAATTATCCCAGTCTCAATAGGACAAAAACTTGTGCTTTGCCTGCTCCCAGGGACGTGTCTCACGGTCCCCATGGTTTTCTCCCAGAGGCTGTGTGCGCTCTGCTCTCAAGGCTGAGGGCTGGACAGGAACCTTGGAAGCAGATTTTATTTTCTTGGGCTCCAAAATCACTGTGGACAGTGATTGCAGCCATGAAATTAAAAGACACTTGCTTCTTGGAAGGAAAACTATGACAAAACTAGACAGCATATTAAAAAGCAGACATCACTTTCTGACAAAGTCCTGTATAGTCAAAGCTATGGTTTTTTCCAGTAGTCATGTACGGATGTGAGAGTTGGACCATAAAGAAGGCTGAGTGCTGAAGAATTGATGCTTTTGAACTGTGGTGCTGGAGAAGACTCTTGAGAGTCCCTTGGACAGCAAGGAGATCAAACCAGTAAATCCTAAAGGAAATCAGTCCTGAATATTCACTGAAGGAACTGATGCTGAAGCTGAAGCTCCAATACTTTGGCCACTTGATGTGAAGAGCCAAATCATTGGAAAATACCCTGATGCTGGGAAAGGTTGAGGGCAGGAGGAGAAAGGGATGACAGGATGAGATGGTTGGATGGCATCACTGACTCGATGGACATGAATTGGAGGAAGCTCTGGGAGATGGTGAAGGACAGAGGAGCTGGCATGCTGCAGTCCATGGGGTCACAAAAAGTCGGACACAGTTGAGCAACTGAACAGCAACAACTTGCGACGGCTGAGGCTCTTCTTCCCTTCAGAGGCCCAGAGGCAGCGCTCTCAGTACCGCAGAGGCAGGGCCCACCGGCTCAGGGCATCTGTCCGCATGCCCGCCTGCCCCTCCTGTTAGGCACTCACTATGGCAGCTCTGGTGCTTCTCAGCCCCCTTCAACCCAGAGAGCAACTTTGCCTCGTAAAGCTCTCTTGAACGCGTCCTGCCCTGCAGTCCTGCCTCTCTGCTCTCAGTCCTACTCTCACTTCCAGTCTCATCTCCAGGGGCGAACCTGTTCCCGGCTTCTACCAACTTCTGCTGGCTGCAGGCAGTCCTTGGCTGGCGGCTGGCTGGCTCCAGTCTCGGTGGCGTGGTCACATGACCTCGTCCTCTTGTGTAGTCATGTCTCCTGTGGCCTCTGTTTCTTAAGGGTTCATGTGATCCCATAGGGTCCACCCTGATCATCCAGGATAATCTCCCCATTTTTTTTTTTTTTTTAAGATCCTTTAACTTAATCACATCTGCAAAGACCCGGTTTCCAAATAAGATGACACGTTCAGATTCCAGGGTTAGGATCTGCTGTCTCTGGGGGCCGTTATTCAACCTGCTACAGCGCCCCTCCCCGCAACTCCCCTCACATTATTCTGTAAACTGTTGGTAGTTTACTGCACAGACTGTCATTTCTGCCCTCTACCGTTTGTCCATGCGTGCACCCTCTCTGTGGAAAACGTCACCCATCGCCCCTAATTCCCCGCACTTGTCTCCTGATGGTCACTCTCTTTATTTATTTGGCTGCACTGGGTCTTAGTTACAGCCGGCGAGATCTTCAGTTGCAGCATGTGGGATCTAGTTCCCCGACCAGAGGTCAGACCTGGGCCCCTGCCCTGGGAGCTTGGAGTCCTAGCCACAGGACCACTAAGAAGTTCCCTAATGCTTACTCTTGTTTTGAGCTCAGGTTCACCTCCTGTAGGAAGTGTTCTGTGACACCTCTTCTCATCACCACTACCAACACACACACACACACACACACACACACACACACACACACACACACTCCCCTGTCTGTGGTAGGATCAGGGAGATTACAATGGACTTTTTCTGAATTTCTCTTTCCTGCTAGCCTCAAAGCTGTTGAGGGGCAGCCACTAGGCTCTAGACTTATTTTATCTGAGCATAGAAACATTTTCAAGGAAGGAGGAATGAAGAAAGACTCCTAGAAAATAGACTTCGGAATCATGGGGCTTTTAAATTTAATTTTTGGCTGCACATTTGTAACAATCTGGCTTAATCTACATTTGAGTGGATTTAAGGGAGGAGGAGGTTGAGTGGTTGGCTCCTACAGAACATTTTCTGATTAAAATCACAGGGAAGAGAGCTTTGGGAATAGTAATGATAATCCTGGCAGCGAGATGGGCTTGCATCTGCATCCGCCACTACTCTCTGCCAGGACCCCATAGACTGGGGCCGGAGGGAGCAGTGTGGAAAGAGCTCAAGGGCCAAGCGTGTACACAGCTGTCTGTGCGGACGCACCTAACTGCCCCATGCAGGTGGAATAACTGAGGGTCAGACTGATGCTGAGCCAGGGTTCCAGCCAGGGCTGGCTGTCTCCAAAGCCCCAGCCCTCTCCACTGCAAGCAGGCTGGCAGGACCGGGCAGCCGGGAGCCTTGGGGGGAAATGCAAGGCAAGAAGAGCCAAGGGCATTTCCGGGGCAGCCAGTAGGTCTTTGTCGCAGCCCTGTGGCTTCCCTCTACCCAGTGTGGGCTAGTGCATCCGATCCCAGGCTGTCCCCCCCGCTATGGAGGAGCCGTGGCTCCCAGGTGCCATGTCCCAACCATCAACTGCCTCTTGGTCCCCAGCGGGTAACTGAGGTCCATTTTGGGGAGGGGATGTGGCTGACAGCCTGCTGAGTCAGTACTCCAGCTGGGTTGAGACAAGTGTCCTGCCAGCCAGGGCCCCCTGTGACACCACACTGCCCCTCAGTTGACATTTGCTTTGGGTCCAAGGGGATTACACAAATCCGAGGTGGTTAAGCTGCCTCAGGGCGCTATGGAAACGGGGTGCTGAGCTCTGTCTGCCCCCACCTTCCAGCCAAGCAGTAATGACACTGCTGTTCTGACTTTTCTGGCCAGACTTGTTAGACTGAATTGCAGGGCATGTGCACAATTTAATTTGAACTTGGGCAGGCAGAGGGGAGAAGCCAGATTGATTACCAGAACAAATTGCAGAGCCAGGTCAGAAGACCTCCCCCAAATACCGGGCCAGCTGCAGGGTGGGGGGTGTTACAGGTCTGAGTGTGTCAAAATGTCTATTAAAAAATGTGATCTGCACACTTCAGGTAATTGACATAGTGCCTGACTCTGCAATTTCTACATGTTTCTTATAAATCAGTTATTTCTATTTTATTTTAATCAGTTCATTATTTAATCTGAATAAGCAAAAACAGGGACGGCTGACCCTTGAAGAACACAGGTTTGATCTTTGAGGGTTCACTTATACGTGGAGTTTTTTTGTTTTTCCACTAAATCTTTTCAGTACTACGATGCCCAAGGTTGAATCCGTGGATATGGAACAGTGGATCCAGAGGGTCATTGTGATGTTTTGTGTGTATCTGGGAGTGCGTGGAAAGTGGGTGCCCCTAGGCCTGGTGTTCAAGGTCAGCTGTACATGGCACCTTCTTCTGAAGGTGGAAAAGGTAAAAAGTCTTCTTGTTTCCCAGTCACATCATTTCTCTCCCTGGAGAGAATGTTACCATTTGTAGTATGTCTTTCCAGATAACTCAATGCATACGCATTTATGTATACAAATCCTGCCCTTTTCTACAACAATGCATGACTGTCCTCCACATACTCTTCTGCCCGTCCCGCCCACAACCTCTGCTTTTTCACTTAGCAGATACATCTTGGCTTGTTTCAGGGCTAACACGCTGTTATACAGATGGACTGTAATTTCTTTAGCCTCTGTTGATGGGTGTTTAGGTTCCAGTCTCCTTCCATTACTCAGTGCGTCAGTGAGCGTGCGTCTCTGCCTACGCGCACCCACGTGGAAGCCTGTCTCAGCCGCACTGTCCACTACGGTAGCCAACGGCCTCAAGTATTTATTGGGTTGGCCAAAAAGTGTGTTCTGCTCTTTCTATGGCATGTCACGGAAAAAACCCCAAACGAACTTTTTGGCCAACCCAATACATTCCAATTAATTTGAATGAAATAAAACTGAACTCTCAGCTCCTCGCACATGGTCATGCTGGCCACACTGAAAGTGATGGCGCATCCTGGAGGTGCTGGGGGTGCTGTGCTGGCCCTGTGGCCCCAGGGCACGTCCATGAGCCGGGACTATACTGCTCCACTGAGGGAAATACCTCAGTGGGAACTGTGAATTCCAGGCACAGAGGAGCACTGACATATGTACACTACCACGTGTAAAACATAGCTCGTGGGAAGCTGCTGTGGAACACAGTGGGCTAAGCTCCATGCTCTGTGATGACCTGGAAGGGCAGGATGGAGGTGGGGCTCGAGAAGGAGGGGATATATGTACACATGGGGCTGATTCATGATGTTGTACAGCAGAAATGAACACAACATTGTAAAGCAATTATATTAAAATACCAAAACCAGAAAAGCAATGGGTCTATCCAGAGTAGGAAAAGGAAAGAACAAAGGAGGCCGGGGAAGGCGTACACGCATTTTTTACAAATGGACACATCAGAGTCAGGTTGCAGGCACAGGCGATTGGAAAGTGGTTTCTTCTAAAGTGCCCGGTTATATTCTGCGAGCATCCAGGTACCTGAGTTTTGTTGTTATTCAGTCACTCAGTCATGTCTGACTCTCTGCGACCCCATGGACTGCAGCATGCCAGACTTCCCTGACCTTCATCATTTCCTGGAATTGGCTCAAACTCATGTCCACCCAGTCGGTAATGCCATCCAGCCATTTCATCCTCTGTTGCTCCCTTCTCCTCCTGCCCTCAATCTTTCCCAGCATCAGGGTCTTTTCTAATGAGCTGGCTCTTCCCATCAGGTGGCCAAAGTATTGGAGCTTCAGCTTCAGCAGCATCAGTCCTTCCAGTGAATATTCAGGACTGATTTCCTCTAGGATTGACTGGTTTGATCACTTGAGTGTTAAACAGGCTTATTTTGATGGTGACGGTACAGCTCAGTGTCAGTGACTGACCTTGACCGAAAGGAGGGAAAACATTGCATCTATGCTGAAAGAAACTACATTTGCCTTTTCGCCTGCAGAGGAGAGGAGAAGCAAGGGGAGAGGGGAGGAGAGGCTTTCTTCATGTAGCCAGTCCCAGGCCACCAGCTTTGAGCTGCAGACAAACTCATAGCAATAACCGGAGGCCCTGCTGCCAGGAAACAAGGAAGTGTGTCACACGTGCTAATGCCAACACTCTGCTTGTGCAAACCCTCAGGACCCAGGGCCGGGCTCTGTCTTCTTTGCCCAGGGGAAGTGCAAGCACATGGCCACCTGTGTCTCAGGCCTGGCAGGCTGGCTTCAGACAAGGGCTTGTGCCAGCGGGGACAAGGCAGCCTGGCATTTTGGGTGAACAATAAAGCCTTAAGTGGTCAGTGAAGATGCCTTAGTGCCCCCTGAGGAGGAGCCACTCTCTGAGGCCAAGACCCCATGATTAAGAGGTGATAGTTTAAGAGGGGCTTCCCAGGCGATGCTAGTGGTAAAGAACCCACTTACCAATGTAGGAGACGTAAGAGATGTGGGTTTGACCCCTGGGTCAGGAAGATCCCCTGGAGGAGGGCATGGGAACCCACTCCACTATTCTTGCCTGGAGAATCCCCATGGACAGAGGAGCCTGGCGGGCTACAGTCTACGGGGTCGCACAGAATCGCACATGACTGAACTCATGCGTAGTCTGCTGCTGCTGCTAAGTCGCTTCAGTCGTGTCCGACTCTGTGCGACCCCATAGACGGCAGCCCACCAGGCTCCCCCGTCCCTGGGATTCTCCAGGCAAGAACACTGGAGTGGGTTGCCATTTCCTTCTCCAATGCATGAAAGTGAAAAAGTGGAAGTGAAGTCACTCAGTCGTGTACGACTCTTAGCGACCCCATGGACTGCAGCCTACCAGGCTCTTCCATCCATGGGATTTTCCAGGCAAGAGTACTGGAGTGGGGTGCCATTGCCTTCTCTGATGCATAGTCTAAGAAAGCACACATTCACTGGCTTCTTAGAGCCTGGACCCAGCAGGGCCCTGGGGCTCCCAGCAGTAAAGCTGTGTCATCTTCCAGGGCACCCTGACAGCAGCCCCAGCCCAGCTGGCTCCTAGGTCTCCGCTGTTTCTGGTCTGAGATCAGTGATCCTTTAAGGTCTCCAGCGTGCTACTTGTAGGCACTCTTAGTATTGTCCTTTTCAAAGCCCTCTTGGGAATAACACTTCCTAAAACTACAGTGTTAAGGAGGATTTCACTTCTGGAATGATGGAGACCACCTGTGCTTCCTCTTCTCCACATGCCCCTCCTGAGCTGTTCCACACCCGCTCCCTCGGAGGCATGCCCTCCAAGGATGGACCAGAAGCTCCTGTGTGTTCTGGTTCTTGTTGGATTCAGCCCTTGGGGATGTTGGGTGGTCAGAGGCTGGAGCAGTCAGGGTGTTTCTTCACTCTGCCTCTGCGGGGCCGAAGTTTTGGCAGAGGCTGCGTTCCTGTGACTGGAGCTTTGGCCAGGCTCGGGGGACGGGTCCTTCTCCTGCCCCTGCTGGTCCTCAAGGGCTCCAACGTGCTTATCCCCCGACCCTGCCCGCACTTCTGTAAAGTGAAATTGTTAGTTGCTCAGTTGTGTCTGACTCTTCGCGAACCCGTAGACTGCAGCCCACCAGCTCCTCTGTTCATGGAATTCTCCAGGCAAGAATACTGCAGTGGATTGTCCTTTTCTTCTCCAGGATATCTTCCTGACCCAGGGGTTGAACCCAGGTCCATCTGAGCCACCAGTAACCCTCTTTTGAACCATCTGCCTCTTGCTCTGATTAACTGCTCCAGGCCCTCATGAACCCTGTGTTTTTTAAGCATCGTGTTTACATGCAGTTTTATGGTGAAAAGTGTTAACTCCCTCCGGCAGTGGCTTTAACACCAGAAACCTTCAGTTGGGTTCCTCAGTCATTGGTCACAAGTTATCCTTCATAGGTCCTTCTCAGGCTGGAGGAGGCAGCAGGGAGACACTTTCCTCCTAAATTCACATCTAGATCATGGTCTTTCTCCCTTCTCTAGCCAGTACAGCACAGCAGCTTTCCTATTTGAGAGGGCGTTTGTGGACTTACTACACGGAGCTCAGGCAAATCGCAGCGCTTGGCTGGCTGGGCCCACGTGAAACCTGTCAGAGGTCAGCAGGCCCTTCCTGTAGACTCTCCTCTGAGGGTCGTGCACCTTTTCATCTCCTGTGATGCTTTCATCCTTGGTCCTCTTTGTCCGAGGAAGGAGGGGTCTCTCCGGCTGGGCCCCTGGAGCCCCCACCTGTGGCTTCTGTGTGGCATCCAGCAACCCCAGAGCCCAGGCTGAGCAGGCAGTGCTATCTGGTGGGGCCGGCTGAGCTCACCTGGGTGGGGACTCCCTTTCCTGCACTTCTGTCTGGGCTCTGTGCTTGCCCATCCCACCATCCACACTAATTCCTGTTTTATACCACTCTCCCTTCCCTCCTTCAGGGCCACACAATCTTGGGTGTTCGGACTGCTGACGCCCATGGAATGCGGACAGATGCCTTGACTGTGGGGAATGTCTGATGGTTCATGCTGGTTTTTTTTTTTTCACACGTAAGGGTTGACATCTTTATTTTTAAAATTTGTATTGGAGTATAGTTGCTTTATAATACTGTGTTGGTTTCTGCTGTCCAGAAAAGTGAATTGGCTATATACATTCCCTCTTTTATTGGATCTCCTTCCCATTTAGGTAACCACAGACCATTTAGCAGAGGTGATGGTTCACACTTAAGAAAACCCGATCCCAGGGCAATTCTCCTGTATTGTTAGGGCTAACTTTAGACGTTTCCATTAACAGTGATACCTACTATCAGAATACTCCAGAGGTAGGGGGCAAAAACCTCTCAATTTGCGGTCATATTACAAGTTAATAAGCAAAGTTGCTAAAGAGCTCTGGAAACCTTGGTTTAGGGGCTAACAGAGGAAATACTTGAAGCCAAGGAGGAAGGTGTCTGGTGCTTAGTTGCCCATATTTACATCTGACTCCTTCCACTGAGGGTCTCACCTCAATTCACAGTCTTGTTTTCAGGAACTGTGGGGAGGTTTAGGTCTGCAATGCTGGAAGCAAAAAAATTAACCAAAAACTCACAAATTACTACAGATGGTGGAAATAATTTTATTTTTTCAGAAGAGAAACAGCATTTACTGTTGGGAGTCTGGGTCAAGCTGCCCTTTAACTCCCCTTGTGTCCAAGAGAGGCACGGCCTCACTTCTAGCCACGCCGCTCTCCAGTCAGAGGAACAAGCAAAGGCCGCCAAGTAAGGAGGTGAAGCTCTCCCTTACTGCCTCAGGGTCTCAACGAGCCCTGCCTGGAGAGGCTGGACAGTGCGTTTTCCACGAGGCCCAGCTGGAGGCAGATGGTGTCAGGTGCAGGCTTCCTGGCCCTCACAGCCTTCGCGCCTTCCTGGGGCGGCAGCCGTTGTGTGGGATGGGGGTGTTGTCTGTGATTGAGATCACTTCCAGGCCCCCCATGGTCAGGCCCTTGATGGCAGACTGGAAGGGGCAGGAGGAACAGGAGGATGGCACGGACCAGAGACGATGCCCCGGTGTCCAGACAGGGCTCGGACAGGGATGAGGGGTTGCGCCCGCAATCCAATCCCCTCCTCCCAACCCCTCCCCCAGGCCCTCAGCGCTGCCCACGTCCGGTCCCACCTGCCACGCCCCACCCTGCCCTTTACAACCTAAAGACAAAAACTACTGTAAACCTCAACACGTCTTAAGCATTACGCTTTTGTAGTTCTCTCTGCCTGGAATGAGCCCCTCACCCCCAAACTCATAAACACACCTGGCTAGTCCCTCGTCATTCTTGAGAAATCAGTAGAAATGTCACCTCTTTGGGGACACTTTGGTGATCACACCCAAGGGGCTCCCAGCACCTGGGGCACAAGCTTCCCCGCTGTACCCACGAGTCTGTCCCGAGGGACTCATTTGTGACAGGCCCCAGGGACCCCCTTCCCGTCCCCAGCAGGCACTCAGTAAGTGTCTGGGAAACTGAAACTATGTGATCAGGGCTGGCCTGGAGAGGTTCAGTGGATCAGAAGCAACGGAGACAAACTTCAAGCCATCAGGGAAATCCAGTCCCTCCTCTGCTCCCACCCCCACTTCTCTCACTAACTGAAGGACGAAGCGCACAGGCTGGACTGTGAAGAAGCGAAGTCACCAAAAAAAAAAAAAAAAAAAAGAAGCGAGGTCACTTACCAAGCGCCCGGGCCCCAGGCCTTTGACCACAACTCGGACGTGGGTCACGCCTTTCCCTGTAGCTTTCTGGAGAGAAGCAGCAAGTGGTTAGTGCTCCTGGGAAAGAACTGCAACAACCGCAGCCCTTGCTACCACCCCCTGGAGTGACAGGGTTATGAGCTCCAGGGGACAGGCACCCACACAGGCAAACAGGAGAGGACAGGGAAGGAAGCAGAGGGCTGACGGCTACGGTGCAGGACACACCAGCGCAGTCAGCTGGGGGCCCTTTCCGCCCGGGACGGCACTGCCACCTAGTGGATACTTCAAAATATTGCTCAGATTGTTCTCCGGATAAATGCAGAATTTCAGACCACAACAATCCCTGGATTCCTGGCTGAGCCTCAGTATCCTCTTACAGCGTATTTTTTAATCATTTTAAATCTTTCATTACAGTTGAAAGCTTTCTTTCTTGATTATAAAGGCTGTTTATTACAGAAAGTCTGGAAAGCTCACAGAAGTCACTCAACCCACCGTGCGGAAGCCACCGTGAACACGGACATTATTTCCTAAGCGTATATAACGTGCCCATTTAGTGGCCGTTGGTGGCCTCTTGATGGCCACTAATACAGTGCTGTCAGTATTGCGGGCGTGGCGCTTTGTTCGAGGGTCAGGTCTCCCGCAGGGGACACGCCGGGTTTGGCAGCGTGAACCTGTGGAGCCTGTCACAGCGGCCAGTGCACAGGCTCTGGGCCCAGACCTGGGCGGTCAGTTCAGGGAACCTGACTGGCTGTACGGCTCTGAGCAAGCGACACACTCTGAATTCCAACTGACTTAAAAACGTGGGTAATACTGAGGGTCTTCAAGGATTCAAGATAATGAACATAAAGTATCTGGTGTGTAGTAGATATGCTCTGCCCTGCTCAGTTGTGTCCGACTCTGTGTGACCCCACGGACTGTAGCCCACCAGGCTCCTCTGTCCATGGGATTTCCCAGGCAAGAATACTGGAGTGGGTAGCCATGCCCTTCTCCAGGGGATCTTCCCCACCGAGGGACTGAACTCGTATCTCCTGAGTCTCCTGCATTTGCAGGTGGATTCTTTACTGCTGAGCCGTAAGGGAAGCTTGTATAGTAGATGCTCCATAAACACACACTAACAGCAAGCACCCTGCCAACTTGCTTCTAGAAAGATCTGCAGCAGTTCATGCTCAGTCTAGTCCTGCAGAAGCATCCTCACCACACCACACCTTCTCCAGATGGACTCTCACCACAACCCCACCCCACCCAGCCCTCTGGTCTTTAAATCCAGGAGGCCTTGGGAGACTTCGGCACCTGGCCCCTGCTCCTTCTAGCTACCCTCACGTTAGGGGACCCGACACGAGTTGGCAAACTCGTGCTTCTCAAGGGCTAGTGCAAGGACAATCCTCCTCCCGGTGATCAGCCGTGCAGAAAGCGGAGCCCAGCACAGAGGGAGCCGGAAAGAACACGCATGCACGCGCACGCGCACACACACATACACCTACCGCCGCGGCAGCTATGCCTGCTGTCTGTGCTGCGATGCCCGTGCCTTTCTTGGCATTCCGAAACCCCTCTGTGCCACAGGAGGCGCGGGCAAGGGGCTGGTGAGCGGCCGAGACCACCTGGATCTGCGTGCTGGGGACGGAGGAGAGGTGTACAGAATATGATGTCTGTTCAGGGGAGTGAGAGAGCACCAACCTATGCCCAGACAAGCCCCAGTGAGCAAGGAAAACACCATTTAGCTGCTTCCACCCTGAGCTTATCAGATTTTGAACTCCAGTAGGAGGCGTCAGGAAAGGTCAGAATCAACCCTTAAACCTCTGAAAACTGACAAGTCGCAAACTCTACAAGAAGCTATTATGCATAGAAAGTCTGTGTTCCCCCACCTAGATTCATGCTGAAATTTGAACCCCTAATGTGATGGCTCTGGGAGGTGGGGCCTTTGGGAGGCAATGAGGTCATGAGGGTGGAGCCCTTTTGAGTATCAATGCCCTGTCAGAGGGACCCCAGAGGCCTCAGCAGTCTCTTCCACCATGTGAGGACATGAGGAGAAGCTGGCCACCTGCAGCCTGGAAGAGCTCTCGCTAGAACCTGACCCTGCTGTCACGCTGATATCTGACCTGCGGCCTCCAGACTGTGAGAAATAAACGTCTGCTGTTTCAGCCACTCAGTCTGGTAGTTTGTTGTAGCAGCCTGAGCTGACCAACACCAGGGCCATGATCTGAGGGCGCTGAGTGTCATCCACAGGAGGGGTGGCGTATTTTCCCCCTCACATCTTCCCTGCAGACAACGTTTAAAGTGGATTCAAAATCCTTTTTGGCGTTCTCCAGCCCCCCACCTCCCCAATAAATTGAATTTTCACATCGCGTAATTTTTAATGACTTTTCATCGTTAAAGTTTCAAATATACTCAAAAGCGGATACAATAAAGTCTGAACTCCCCTGGGCTCACCATTCAGCTTCAACAATTAGTAACTAACATCCAATCTGTTTTCATCTATAAACTTTGTTTCTTCTACTCCCCTCTACTCTCTACTAAGGGATTATTCTGAAGCAAATCTTAGACCCATCATTTCATCTGTATTTCAGTATATATCTCTAAAAGATAAGTAGTCTTCAACAAGTTAAATTAAAACTAAGAATAACTTCCATAAATCCCTAGACTTGCTTTCCACTCCCCCCTTAATCACCACCTGGTCTCATGGGATGAAAAGCCCTTGAGAACTCACAAGCAGGGGAAGTGGAAGGTGGTTATAAGGTGACCTGCTGGAACCAGCCCTGGGCTGGGGCCATCTGCTGTGGGCCTGGCTACGGCTGCCATTTCCCTCCCACGGCTTCTTGGGTCTTCTACACCAAACAGAAGCACAAGAGAATTGTTTGTTCCCAAGACAACCTCAACAGAGCTCTACAGAGTAGGCCTCTCTAAAAAAGCAAAGACACAAAGAGAGCTAGCCTATACCGTTATCAGCCTGAGAAGAGAGGGACACCCAGGGGCTCTGACTCTGGGCTTGTAAGATGACAGCTGAAACGCGTCCTACGGCACCTCACCTGGTGCCTCACCTCTAGCCCTGACCATCCACCGTCTTTTGTACTGTCCTCTAAGTTGCTTCGCAGGCCACTGCTGACCAAATACCAACCCCACCTCTAAGTGCGGGCTGGTCTGTGAGGATGTCACTGATGTCAGCAAGCTTTCCGCTGCCAACACACAGTTGGGAACTTCCCCGGCACCATCTGAAAGCCACACAGAATGCGAATCTTCCAACCTCGCTCAGCCCCACAAAGGCAGAGACCTGGTCCACAGTGGACCAAGGCCAAGTACTTTAAGTCGACCCTTATTTGGAGGTTTCCCTTTGCTTAGTTTGTTAGTAAATCCTATATTCTGAAATAATCTCCCTCATTTATTAATCATCCATCCCCAGTACCAACACTTAACAACTACACTTTCACAGGAAGACCTTCTGGCCCTAAAATATACTCTAGCTCTGTAGCAGAACCAGAAAATACAATTCCCAAGGATAGCAAAGGAATCTTTAACAATATGATACAGGCACCCAGTTCACATTTCCATTTATTCTGAATCAACTTTATAAAGAGAGAGGAGATTTCCCCAAACAAGAAGGAATACTGGGTGGGGTGCTGTGCACCAGGACCCATGTGACTTGCCTGCCCCCCTGCAGGGGAAAGAAGCCTCCCCTCAAGCCCTGCCCAGGAGTCCCTTCCCCACTTACTTGTTGTAGGATGCTTTAATATGTGCGATTGGGATCTCCTCGAATTTCTTTCCTGCCCACCTCAGAGAGCTTTCTTGTCCTGGAATTGGAGGGTAAATGCTGCAATTAGAAGAAAAATTTTAGGTGAAGTTGTTCTGATATTTTTCAATTAAAAAAAAAAAATCACATAGTTTAAAAAAAGCCAGCAGCACAGACAAACTGGTAACAAAAGACAGTAGCCCTCTGCCCCGACCTGCTGCTGAGGTTGCTGCCCCAGCCCTTCTGGTGCTGCCAGAACACGGTATCTGTGAACACAGTCCTTCAGTGAGTGTTTCCCCGAGTTGCTAACTCTGGACACAGCTAATGACTTTCTGCTGGAAAGAGAACTTAATCCATACTCCCCATCCTCCCTTATCTCTTCTAGCATAATCAGATCACTCTTTTCTGTCCTCTATAAACTATTCTTTCTGCAATTAAATAAAACATGGGCTTCCCTGATAACTCAGTGGTGAAGAATCTGCCTGCCAATGCAGGAGACACAGGTTTGATCTCTGATCTGGGAGGATCCCGCATGTCTTGGGCAACTAAATCCATGCGCCGCAACTATTGAGCCTGTGCTCTAGAGCCCAGGAGCCGCAACTACAGAAGCCTGAACACCCTAGAGCCTGTGCTCCACAACAAGAGAAACCACTGCAACAAGAAGCCTACACAGGACACCTAGAGAGTAGCTCCCACTGGCTGCAACAAGAGAAAGGACCATGTAGCAACAAAGACCCAGTATAGTCAAAAATAAATAATAAAATAAATAAGTAAAATTATTTTAAAAATTAAGTCAAACCTCTATTTCTTGCTGTATCAACCACAGATACCTCGACTATCTTTGTTAAAAACAAAGACAAAATAAACTTACAGTAATACTTATAAAGATCATTGTTGTTTGAAAAAAAAAAAAAAAATCCAGTATCCCCTAGAGTGGAGGCCTGCAAATTTTTCTGTAAAGGGCCAGAGAGTAAATATTTTAGGCTTTGCTGGCCATGATGCTTCTGTTGTAACTACACAACTTTGCCACTGAGGTGCAGAAACAGCCACAGACAACAGTGAGTTAATAGGTGTGACTATGTTCCAATAAAGTTCTATTTATAAAAATCACTCAACTGGCCACAGGTGGGTGGGTAGGGGCCAACTTGCCAGTCCCTACCAAGACCAGTGGATATCAGGCTGGCTGAATGGCAGGACCGTGTGACTCTGATGCTTCCACTCTGCCCTAGATTTCTGGATGGGACCTGAGAATCCATTTCTGAAGTAGCCCAGATGAGTCAGATGTGAACTCAGGGGTTCAGCATACTGGTCCAGACACTGCTGAGTTGAAGATCCCCCTGCTCCCCACCCGCCAGTCTGCTCTGTCCTCTGGCTATCTCTTGCTCAGGACTCTTCATTTTCAGGTCGAGAAACAGTACTGATAGGGGAACAGGGAAGCCAGGCCTTGGGCTGAGGGGCTTTACCTTGGTTCAGAGTTTTGCTCATCACCTGTGTTTTTAAATTCCAGACTCAGGCAAACCTGCTGCTGCAGCCTGCCCGCGTGCCCAGATCAGATCCGTGTTTGTACCTGCTCCGCCACCTGAACTACAGTGGGCTCTGATCCAGAGAATACTATTATCTGAGCACCATCCTGTCTACTGGCTTTCCTGGAGATATTTAACAAAACAAAACTGTAACACTGTTGGGTATTCAGGAATTACAAGTGTATTCCTTCCTGCTCTGCCTGATCTTAGAGATGATTTAGCATCTCGGCAGGTTGCCAGCTTATCGGCTACACGCTGAGACTAACTGTGGAGGAGGCTCTGTTGTTATTTAGTCAGTCGCTCAGTCAGTTGTGTCGGACTCTTTTCGACCCCATGGACTATAGCCTGCCAGGCTCCTCTGTCCTTGGGATTTCCTTGGACAGAGTATGAGGCTCTGAGATGACATTAATGTTTAAAACCTTAGAAGGTCCCCATTAATAATTTCTTCTATGGACTTGCAGGTCAAACACTTAAGCCTTCTGAAGTCTGAACACGCCAGCATTGTGCCTTTAATAGGGCAAGATTTTCCAACTAGAAAGGATCCAGAGCTTGAGCCATTTAACTTAGGGTGCAGACAAGATCAAGCTTTTAAGCTTTCCACGTCCAGTGAACAAGTGGTTCACCCCAAGGCAGCCCAGGAAAGGGAAAGACAAAGCTTTCTGGTGCTGCTCTGCTGGCTCTTCACACCCATCCTCAAAGCACATCTGCGCACACAGCATCTCTTTCAAACGGCTGACAGGGACTGAAAATAGGAGGCACAGGTGGCCAGAGGAAAATACACAGGAGTGCCGACCATCCTCTCGCCATGTCATGGTTTCTTGACCTCGGTGCCACTGACATTTTGGGTGGGGGATTCTCTGGCGGGGGGGCTGTCTGAGCACTGTGGGTGCTTAACAGCATCCCTGGCCTCTACCCAACTAGGTACTGACCCTTAAGCTGTGACAACCAAAAATGTCTTCAGATGTTGCTACAAGTCTCCTTGGAGACACAGTGGCCCCAGGCTGGGAACTGCTGGTTTACTTTAATGACTTCCAGCATCAAGTGGGCCCTCAGTACAGCTGGCAATCACACAGCGCATCCCCTGCTCAATTGCCCATTCACTGTCCTGGATGACTAGTTTGTACTTTCTTTTGTCCCCTCAGATCTTCAACTCCTTCCTGCTTCCTCGCTGCCAGCTGATGACCTTCACAAAGAAATAGAAGCAATCAGGCTTTCCTTCAGCTCCCACTGCTGAACAGCTGTGCCTCCAGTCTCTGCCTTGTCTCCCGTGATGACACTCCACCTGTGTGTCTGCCCCTCAAGGACAGCACTCCGGCAACGTTCCTGCTCCAGCATCTGCATTCTTCCCCCTCTCCACCGCATCATTCCCATCGGCAAAACATGCAGTCATTTCCCCAGTCTAAAACCAAACAGAAGCCTCTGGATGCCAAAGCCTCCTTGAGCTCCTGCCCGTTTCTCTATCCCCCCCTTAAAGGACTGACCATACCTGCTGCTTCTTCCTGTCTTCTATTCTCCCTGAACCCACACCATTCAAACCTTAGCCCCTCATACTCCACCAAAGGTGCCCTAGTCAAGGTCACCACAAATTCACAGTATTAAGCCCTACGAGCAGTTCTGTTATCAGTCTATGGACTAGTCAATCATATTAGTAGCATGTGATAAAGCTAATCTACTTTTGAATTACAGGAAAAAAAAAAAAGTCTCTCCAGGTTTTTTTTAGTCTCTCTCTGGAGGGTCCTTCTTTCTCTTCTGCTGATTCCCCAAATCTCTAAAAGCCAGAGGCTCCAGGGTTCAGTCCTTAGACCTCTCCTTCACTTTACCTTCCCTTTCTCTCTTGATGATCTTGTATCTTATGATTTTAGACATCATCTAGGGAATTCCTTGGTACTCTCATTGCCAGGGGCCCTGAGTTCAATCCCTAATTGGGGAACTAAAATCTCAAAAGCCGTGTGAGGGAAAAAGAAATCATCTATGGATTGTCTTCCAAATGTGTATGTCTACCTCAGATCTGTGCCCTGAATTCCATTTCTAATTGCTAATATTGTATCCCCACTTGGATGTTAATTAAACATCTCAAATCTACAATTCAAGCTCCTGCAGTCTTCCCCATCTTCACGACAACTCTATCTTTCTAGTTGTTTAGGCCAAAAATTTTAGAATGTCCCTTCAGTTCTCTCCTTTGCTCATACCTTACATTAACAAATTCTGTTGGTTCCACCTTCTAAGTGCATCTGTCTGACCATTTATACTATCTCTACAGCTGCCACTCTGGTCCCTGCCAGCATCGCTTCTCACTGAGATTATCTCAGTAGTCTTCTGATTGCTTAGGAGACTTCTCCCATCTTCCATCCTCGCTCTCCTACAGTTTAATATCAACGCAGTTGCCAAAGGAATCCTTTAAAATGTAAGCATGAGCATGTCAACCCTCCACTTAGAATTCTCCAGTGACTTCCCTTTTCTCTCAGAATAAGGTGAGGTTGTCTCCTCACAATGGCCCACAGGGGACAACAGGATGTAGCCCTGCATGCCTGACGCACCCCTCACCCTCTTCTTCTCACCACTCATTTTTACTTTTCACTCCACTGCGGCCTTCTTGCAGTGGAGTGAGACCTGCTCAGACACTAGACACACTCCTATAATCCGTCATACTTCTTTTTCTTATTTTCTATTTACTGCCCCCTATCCCCTCAAATTTAAGTTTCACCAGAGCGGGGAGTTTTGTGTGTTTGGTCATTAATGTGTCCCCAACATCCTGAACAGTGTCTGACATTGTTGAGTGACCACAACAGAATCTTCGCTTCAATTCCTTTGGCAGCTCCCCACTGCCCACAGTAGGGAGTGGGTAAAAGCCCACTGTATCTTGTAGTTTTAAACATCATCTATGTGATGAGTCTTCCAAATGTCTATGTCTGACTCACATCTGTCCCTTGAACTTCATCTCTAATAGCCAATATTGTATCTCCACTTGGATGTTAATCAAATATCTCAAACTTAAACATACAAATCCAAGCTCCTACAGATTAATGACAACTCTGTCTTTCCAGTTGTTTAAGTGAAGTCGCTCAGTCGTGTCTGACTCTTTGTGACCCCCATGGACAGTAGCCTACCAGGCTCCTCTGTCCATAGGATTTTCCAGGCAAGAGCACTGGAGTGGGTTGCCATTTCCTTCTCCAGGGGATATTCCTGACCCAGGGATCGAACCTGGGTCTTCCGCGTTGCAGGCAGACACTTAACCATTTGAGCTACCAGGGAATCCCTTCCAGTTGTTTAGGCCAGAGGTTTTAGACTGCTTGTTATCTACAGATAAGGCTCTTAGCATTCTGATTCCTTCTCACCCTGCTGGCCTCATCTACCATCACACACACACACACACACACACACCCACACCCACACCCACACCCACACAGACTTGACTACACAACATTCATACCGCGTGCCTTACACAGACTGTTAACTTTGCATAAAGTGACCTTTCATCTTTTCCAGCTGAGCTCCCATTCAATTCAGCTCTTAGCATCACATTATCTTCCTGGCACTCTTGTCTGATTTCCTCAGAAGTTAGACACTCATTCTTTCATACTTCAAAGCAACCAGCTCTTACCTCCAGTAAACTACTGATCAGATTACGGTAAAAAACGTGTGCATGTTTGTCTTTCCTGGTTGACTGTGAACTACTTGTGCGAAGGAATGATCGTCTGCATTTGTACCCTCAGAACCAAGCAGGTTCCTAGTAAATGTCTGCTAAATGCATGTGAAGTACAACTAGCACACAGAGGCAGCGTCCCTGGCAGGAAGCAAGATGCCAGTTGCTGGCGGAGGCTGAGTACAAAAACCATCCTGGACCTTAGACCAACTCTAAAAAGCGCATAACAACCTTTACCTTACTACCCCTTCCGCCCATTTTGTATCGGAGACCCTGATCCCATGAGGGAAACAAAAGTGGTGATATTTATTATACACCTTCGACATCCACTCATTCATCAAAAGTTCACTGATCCTTACAACCTTTTCCAGTATTCTTTCCACTTTAAAAGGAAAAAGCTGAGGCTCTAAAGTTAATCTGCATAAGGTTCCACAGTGACAAAGAGCTGGGAATTCACTGGGGTTCTGACCCTGGAAGGTGGTGCCAGTCGCCAGAGGGCTGGACCTAAGTGGCCCTTACCTGAAGCTGCTGCGGCTCGGAGCTGGAGCCGGAGTCTCCGCCTTCTCAACCTCCTCCTTGGCCGCTGCGTCTTGCATCTGTTGGGCGCTCATGTGGATGGTGGGGGCCGGCACTCCGGCCACGACCCTGCGGAGAAAGAAAGCTCAGGGAGGTCCAGACCTAAGCGAGTCCTAATTGGATTCTATTAGTCCAAGTGGCTCATGGGACACGGGCAGGACCGCATTCCCCGGTGACTGCAGGCTCGGAATGAATCGGAAGGAATCTTACCTGGTCGTCGGCGGCCAAGCCCATGGCCGCAAGAGCCAGGACCCAGCGTTTCTTACAACCTGCATGACTTAAAGTTGACCTCAGTCAGCTCCCGTCCGCGGCGACCGCGGGACTTGGCTCTTCCCGTCATGCCGCTCCCGCGCTGCCTTGTGGGAACATAGGATTGGCCCAAGACCTCGCCGGGAACCGCGGTGCGTTGTGGGAAGTTTGAAAGATGGCGGCGCCCACAAGGCGCACTGTGTTAGGGCTGGCGAGGTGCTGGCGGCGGTTCGAGAGCCCCTGGAGTCTGGGTTCTCGTAGCTTGACCCTTGCGGCTGCACCATCGAATAGCGCGTCTCCATGGCGCCTGTTGGGTGCGTTGTGCCTGCAGCGGCCACCGCTGGTCTCGAAGCAGTTGACCCCGATGCAGGAAGAGATGGCAGCCCTGCTACAGCAGGTGGGTTGAGGTGCGGGTTGTGGCTTCTAGGTGCATTTGGGGACGCAGTAGAGGTACGCTGGCTTGGGTTTGATCCTGGCCCCACCACTGATTAGCTTGTGTGACTTTGGGCAAGTCACTTCACTTCTCTGAGCTTCGGTATGCTTTCCTGCAAAATGGTACCTACCTTCTGGGTTCCTGCGGTACGTTGTACGCGTTCAGTAAGAGGCACGTCGTTTTCATTGATCTCTGTCGTTACCTTCGGCAGCTCTCTGGAGAGGCTCTTCTTTTTTTCCGACACATACAGGTGCGATGGTGAACTAGACGGATTCAGTCCCCATCATAGGTGGTTGACAGTTTGGAGAGGAAAATAGCTTTGTCATGTGATGAGCGTAAAGAAAAGGCAAAGGGCACATCCGTAAGATGTCTGTGATAGAGTCTGTTTATGTGAGGGGCAAGTGAAGAAACATGGACAAAAACGGTGTATTGGCAACGAAGGTCCTAAATCCCTATAGGTAGTGATTATATTATGTCTACCTAGAACCTGAGGCGTTTTTGTCTTAGCTACTGAGAGATACAAGCTTCATTTCTGTGCCTTTTATTTGGCTTGTTAACTTACTCTGCAAACATTTAAAAATCACCTTTTAAACTTTGTATAGACACTGTGCTAGTGGTAGGGATGTGGTGGTGAATAAGACATAGCCCTGGTTCTCAGAGGGATTCAGTTTGGTGGAGGGGGGTGTCAATCAATAACCAAATAACTACATGGTTATGGAATCGCAGTCTCTGGTAAGTGTAATAAAGGAAAACACAGGGTACTGTAATAGTGTTTAACAGGGATGTTAATTTGATTTTAATGGAAGGTGTCAAGGAATATCTTTTAAAATAAGTGATATTTAAATTGAGATCTGAAGGATGAGTAGGAATCTCCCAGGAGAGCATGAGGGAAAACATTCTAGAAAGAAGGAATAGTATCTGTAAAATGCCTGAGGCAGGATAGTCCATGGAGAGTGAGATTCTGGGCAAAGACTGGCATGACTGGAGGGTGGTAAGTGGGCAGGAACTGCCTGTCCTAGTCCTCTCTTGGTTGTGGCAGTCTTGATGTTTGAACACATTTTAATATTTCAGGAAATGCAGCTCAAGCCCACAGGGCAGTTTTCCTCTGTTTTCTTTGTGGTGTTTTGATCGTGTGTCTGGTTATGTTGGGGGTAAACTTCTGAATCTGTCAAGTGCACTGTAACTGTGTTTTATTGTTTTTCTTTTCTTTTAATTTTCCCAGTTTGGGGTAGATTTTTGCTCTTTTAATTTTCCCAGATTGAGATAGAGAGAAGCCTGTATTCAGACCATGAACTTCGTGCCTTGGATGAAGCTGAGCAACTGGCCAAGAAAAAAAGTGACCTTTATGAAGAAGAAGATGAGAAGAATATATTGCTGGTGCAGGACTTGGAAGACATGTGGGAGCAGAAATTCCTACAGTTCAAACCTGGAGCTCGAATAACAGGTTTGTGGTCTCTTCAGGCCAGTTAGAGGTAGGAGGGTGGATATTCTGATTTGCAAATAAAGAATACTTGCTTACTCTCTGCTTTGTGTTTTAAATAATAATTTCAAACGATAAAACTTTTTAACATGGGAGAACAATTCTTTTCACAGTTCTTCACATCCATCCTAATATAATATTTTAAAAGTCTGTGTTATTTTTGAGTGGGGTGTATGGTTATTGAGGGAACTCTCCAGGTGGCTCGGTGGTAAAGAATCTGCTTGCCAGTGCAGGAGCTACAGGAGAGGTGGGTTTGATCCCTGGGTTCGGAAGATCCCCTGGAGAAGAAAACGGCAACCCACTTCAGTATTCCTGCCTGGAAAACTCCATGGACAGAAGAGCCTGGTGGGCTACAGTCCTTGGGGTGGCCTAGAGTCAGACACGACTGAGTGACTGAGTACACATGGGTGTTGGGACAGCTGTGTCTCAGTTAAGCCTCAGGAATGTTATCTGGATTTAACTCCTGGTTTGGGACTGAGAGTAGGGGAAGTTAAGCCTTTCCCACTCATTTCCTGTGTTTTATCTGAAATCCCTCCCAAAGCAGGGGGTTAAGTTCTCTTATTCTTGTTTCACAGTGAAAACTGAAGTAGAGACTGGTTAAGTCAGTTATAGTGTCAAAACCAAAGAATTAGTAGTGTCTGGGAATTGCTTCTTTTCCAAAGGCTCAAAGTATTTTGTGTTCTGCTCTTCAAAGGAGAAGTGCAGCTTTGGGTTTCTTCTTGTTAAATTTTAGTTTCCTCAAGATTATGGGACTCTATCCTGAGAGAGGTCAGAGTTAGAGAGATGGGGTCAGGGTTCTAATTTGGTTATAAGTTCTTTGAGGGCAAAGATTGTGGCCCTGCCTTACAGGAGGATCCTAAAACCCTAATCTTGGATCTGGCAGAACATGCTCCTCCTGTCTCCTGTGACCCCCACATCTCTTCTGTACAGACGCTGACGTAAAGAATGACCGAAGCTCGCTGCACCGGAAGCTTGACAGGAACCTTATTCTGTTGGTCAAAGAGAAGCTTGGAGACCAGGATGTTTGGATGCTGCCCCAGGCCGAGTGGCAACCCGGGGAGACCCTCCGCCAAACAGCTGAACGAACCCTGGCCACACTCTCAGGTGAGCTCTCTGCCTCACTGCTAAATCCCGCAAGACACACTCCAGACTCAGCCTCAGGATTTGCAGGCTGACTGTGGGCCTGGCTTTTAATAGTAGGCTAATGGAAACTTGGGCTTCCCAGGTGGCTTTGCGATAAAGAATCTGCCTGTAATTCAGGAGACCTGGGCTTCGATTACTGGGTTGGGAAGATCCCTTGGAGAAGGGAATGGCAACCCACTCCAGTATTCTTGCCTGAAGAATCCCATGGACAGAGGAGCCTACCTGAAGAATGGAGAGTTTCAGCCTCTGCTCACTAAAGCTTGTCTTCCCAACAAAGTGCAAAACATTCACCTCTCAGTTTCCAGTTTTGCATTCTTTAAAATTTTTCAATTTATAAAAATAGGTGATTCTAGTACTTTTTCTGGCTTAAGTGGCCCAGATCTTTGGGGCCCAGTATCATAAAATATTTTGTCATCATAGCTATGCGAGATCCTGTTGCTTTAATAGGTTCTACTCGCCTTCCCTTCAGTGGCATTTCTGCCCCTCCACTTGGAGCACCAGTGAAGCTATTTGTTCCAGCGGGATCTGGTGATCAACACTTACAATAAAATGTGCTTCAGTTTTTATGGCACTCAAAGTTTCATTTCTCATTGTTCGTGGTTTCCTGTCACAAAATTGATTAGGATTAGTTATATGGTTTTCTCCTTTCCTACATTTTTGATTCTTATAATTGATGGATTCTTGAGGAAGTGGATTTTCTGTGTGTGTGCTTCTACATAGTATGAATCTTTTCCTGATCTGTTTTGCACAGTCACTCCTTTCCCCTCTCCCTTATTAAGGCAGCGTTTTTGTGCTAAGGATTTAGAGGATGTGGAATTTCTTTAATTCTGTCACATCTAGAGCATGGTCTGTCGTACTCCGTTCTCTTCTCATCTCATAGTTCAGATCCTGAACAAGTGTTGCAGAACCTGATTTTAGGTGACCCACTGCCTTCTCAAATTGACTTTGAATTTTGGGTGTCTCACTGAAAAATTAGATTTTTCATTCCTTGGCCATCTGGTATCATTTTGAGGAAGATCCCTTGGTTGGTAATTATCTTTTGCTCCATATTGCTCAGCATTTGACAATATGTGTTGTCCCTAACAGACCTGTGATTTAGATTCTGTCCCAGGGCCCAGCACAGAGACAGCCAACCAAGAAACGCTCAGACTTTTCTCTGAAAGAGGTTCATTTGCTTAACGTAAAGCATCAGCGTGAAGGACAGTTCACACATCTAGGGGCCTGCAGAAACACCCTTCGGGGACAGAGGTCGAAGGTGCTATCCCTGTGCTGTTCCTTGCCCCGTGGAGGTTTTAAAATTTAGTTCATTCAGAACTGATGCTCCTGCCAGTCTCAGCCTGCTTCTCTTTTTGTCCTTGCAGCCTTGCTTGTTGGCAGCACCACTTAACACGTTCACCCAACTAGACACCTCAGAGTCATCTTTGACCTCATTCCGGTATCCCCTAAGTTCCTGAGTCCTACCTGGTCTGTTGTAAATAGTCCCATCTTTTGCCTGCAGCTCTTCAGGGAGTCATTTCACTTCCCACTAGATCAGGGCTTCTGAGCCTTGCCTTGGCACTCTGGAAATTTGGGGCAGGATCATTCTTTGTGGGGGCTTCTGTGGTTCTGTCTAGGTTATTTACTGCAACATCTCTGGCCTCTATCTGCTTGATTGTAGTAACATCACTTTGGTTGTTCCTAGTGTAACAACCAAAAATGACTGAATACTGCTGGAAATTACCTGGGGTGTGGAATCTCTGGTTGAGAACCGCCACTCTGGAGTACTGAGGTAGACACCACACAAGCCCCCTTCTTGCTTTTGTGTTGTTGTTTTCAGTGCCGCCAGAATAAGCCTTCTTAAACACAAATCCCTTGTCACTTCTCTGCTCGAAATCTTAAAAGGTTTCCCATAAAAGCAGACTTCTGAGCACGGCCTATGCATACTTTTTGCTCTGGTCCCAAGCTCATCAGTCTTCCGTCTTGCTGCACATTCATGTATGTTCTAAGTTCAGACCTAGCAAGACTTTTGAATAATGTGGTGTTTCTTGTGTCCCGGCTTTGGGGCCTGCCTGTCCAAGACAAAGCTTTGGTCCTACCTAGTCCGACTGCTTGGTTTTTAAAACTCAGCTCGTCCCTTCTGCCTTCCGTGGTGGAAGCTTCTGGGTAGAGAGCTCGACTCCTCCCTCTAGGCTGCTGTAACACTCACAGAGTGCCCTTCCTCTGGTTATACAGCAGACACTCTCTCTGTGCCTACTTGTTGCTGGTCACTGTCCGGGCAGTGGGGTCACAGTGATCTACAGGACGCTACCTGGGCCTCCTGGGGGCTTATGTCCTAGGGAAGAAGATGCTCTTCATTCCATTGCTGTTTAATTGTTGATTAACAGACGGTTTCTTCTCAGCTAGAATTCTGAAAATACGGATAGGATTTTGTCCTTTCCATCATCCTGGTTCTCAGCAGAGTACCCGGCACAGAGCAGGCACTTGCTGAATGTTTGCTGTTGTTCGTTTGCTAAGTCATGTCTGACTCTTTGCAACTCCATGGACTGCAGTACACCAGGCTTCCCTGTCCTTCACCATCTCCCGGAGTTTGTTCAAACTCATGTCCACTGAGTTGGTGATACCATCCAACCATCTCCCATCCAAATGCTTCCGAGATCAGACGAGATTGGGCGCGTTAGGGTGGTATGGCCGTAGGCCCATCCAACCATCTCATCCTCTGTGGGCTCCTTTTCCTCTTGCCCTCAGTCTTTGCCAGCATCAGGATTTTTTCCAGTGAGTCGGCTCTTTGCATCGGGTGACCAAAGTATTGGAGCTTCAGCTTCAGCATCAGTCCTTCCAAAGAATATTCAGGGTTGATTTCCTTTAGGATTGACTGATTTGATCTCCTTGCAGTCCAAGGGACTCTTCAAGAGTCTTCTCCAACACCACAGTTCAAAAGCATCAATTCTTTGGCGCTTAGCTTTCTTTCTGGTCCAGCTGTCACATCCGTCTGTGACTACTGGAAAAGCCATGGCTTTGACTAGACGGATCTTTGTTGGCAAAGTGATGTCTCTGCTTTTTTATATGCTGTCGAGATTTGTCATAGCTTTTCTTCCAATGCTGAGTGTTTAATGAGTAAATGATACGGTAGTGTAAGCACACAACTACTCTTCTGGCTCTGCCACCAGTGTGAGTACTGCTAATGAGACATAAGCAGCCTCTGTGTGCCCCCTTGATCCTGTCCCGCCAGCAGCCTGTGTGGCCGCAGGAGAGGGAGTGAGATGGTGGTATGAAATGGGAAAACAGGAGGGGCCTTTGCTGCACTCCAGGCTTCCTCAGCCATCACGCAAAAGTTGGTGGCTGGGTTTCTTCCCAGGACCGTTGAACTCAGATCCTCAGCTTTTTTCTGCTCACTCACAGTGCTCAGTTTTGCCTGCTGGGCACCATGTGGAAAGGGGCTCCCCTCCTCTTGGTACCACGCTTTCCTCCCTTGAACAGTCCTGTTGCCATAACGAAGAGTGAAAGGATATATTGGTTTCTTATAGGTGCATAGAAAATAAAATAGGTTGATTTATTTCAAATTCATTAAAATCATAAATAATATGAAATAACTAAAATGACGAAGGAAAGCTCAGGCAGCTTATAAATACAAAAAAGTCAGAGTCTGTTCCTTTCCATCTGTTTGGCATACTTCCCAGGTATTTCTGCAAGATGGAATTCCTAGAAGTGAAATTAATGGTCAAGGATGGACACATCTAAGATTTTGCTAAGGTACCACCAAAGTGCCCTGCAGAACATACTTTAAAAATTTTTCCTTGTCCAGTCAGTAAAAAAAAAGATCTTTAGATTAGCGGTCTCCTTTCTTTTTTGTTAGGTAATGTGTTTATTTGGGTTAGTGGCCACTGGTTAGAGTGGCCATCTCTGCATATTTTTCACGTGGCTATTGGTTCTTCTTTTTTCGTGAACTGCTTATTTAGATTCTTTGCTCATGTTTATAATGAACCGTCTTTTTCTCCCTGTCTGATTTAATTTAATCCATTTCCCCAGGTGATAGAAAAGTAATATGTATCCATTGATTTAAGTGGAAAATTCAGAAACGTGTAAAGAATCACGCCAGTGTAATTCCACCACCCATAGATCCCCACTGCTGACATTTTATATTGTAGGTGAGCTCACATCATACGTGGATACCTCATCTAATGCTGATAGTGTTGTTACTGTTTTTAATATTGACAAAAGCCATTCATTGTATATGGTGAAAAAGTATCACAGTGTCTGGTAAATGTAGAACTGTAAGAATAATAGGTAATTTTCCCGTCTTAGAGGCAACCGCCATGAATAGTTTTTTTGTGTATCCTTCTAGCAATTGCAAGCACATACTTATTTCATCTGTTCCTTTTTTCCATGAAGTGGGCTTAACGTGTACTTAAACATGTACATATATATACACACACATGGTTACGTACCTTCCTTTTCTTATACACAGCTTTTAAGCATATCTCTGTATCAGCAAGTGAAGACATATCTTATACTTGTAACACCAGTGTAATGTTTCATATTTGTATGTACTGCAGTTTGTTTAACCAGTCTGTCGCTTTTATTAAAAAAAAAGCTGCAGTGAACATCTGTGTACAAATAAATATATTGAGGAGGGTGAAATTCTAGAAGCAGAATTGTTAGATTAAAGGGTTTGTATTATTAAAATTGATATCTCTTGCCAAGTAGAGCAGTTATACTAATTATATACCACGTACATTTGAGAGAACCCAGTTTTCCTTTATCCTTGACGAGCAGTGTACTGCTCAAAGTTTTTGAACTTAAATAGTAATGGTATGTCTTTGTTGTTTTAGTTTGTATTTATTGAGTTATTAATGAGTTGAGCATCTTTATGAGTTTATAGTTCATTGATAATTTATCTTCATGGGAACTTGTTCATATGCTTGGTTCATTTTTCTTTCAGAGTTGTTGGCTTTTTCCTCATTGATTTCTAAGTACTATTTAACACTCATATCTTAAGATGCTCCTTTGTTCAGTGTATTGAAAATATTTTTCCTAGTTTGTCATTATGTCTGTGACTTTTTTATGCTTCATTTTTCTATACAGAAGGATTTTAACTTTTATGTAAACAAATATGCCTTTTCTTTTTTGCATTTTGTCTTGGTTAGGACTTCCCCTCTCAAAAATGATACAGAAAGTATCCCACATTTTTTTTTTAATGGTACTCTTATGGCTTCTTTTTTCTTTAGTGAAGAATTTTAAAATACAGAAAAACTCAGAAAATATTAAACATCCATGAAACCATCACTCAAAAATGAACAAACCTTTTGTGAAAATTTTAACTTTGTGTTAGATCTTTGATCTGTAGGGTGTCAGTTTGGATATGAGGAGTGAGGTTGTGATCCAGTTTTATTTCTTCGCTAGCCCATTCTCCTGGTTTCATTTAGTAATTGATCCATTATTTCCTTATCCTTTGAAATGCTGTGTTGGTGTTGTTAACCCATTGTTATAGATTGCAAAGATCCTCCATCTATCTTTGCCTTTTAACTTTGGTTTTCACCTTGCAGCAGTCAAATTGAGACTTTTCTATACTTTCCATGTGATACTCTCTTTAAAAGGGCTGATGAACTTTGCTTTACAGATACAAGTGTCTTGGTCCTTCGTCAACAGATGGTGAGCGGGCTGAGTCTAGAAGCTCAATGCTCTGACTCCCAGGTAGTGCTATTTAGGTTGCCTTGCGGACTTCAGTCTGAGAGCAGTAGCTTGGCATGAGGAATGCACCCAGAGAATCTGGAACCCACGGGCCAGGAGCTTTTGTCTTGAAAGGAGATGAGGGTCTTCAGGACCGACCCTAGTCCTCATCCTCGGGACGGCGTTCCTCTCAGGCCAGAAGCAGCTCTCACAGAGACCCCCCGATGCTTTCGGGCACCAGGGTAAACAGGTGGGTGTGTCCTCATCTTCTACTTCTGTTCCCCGCTCCCCTCCTCCTCAGAAAACAACCTGGAAGCCAAGTTCCTGGGAAATGCGCCCTGCGGCCACTACAAGTTCAAGTTCCCCCAGGCAGTGCGGGCGGAGGGCAGCCTCGGGGCCAAGATCTTCTTCTTCAAAGCCCTGCTGCTAACCGGAGACTTTTCCCCGGCCGTGGAGAAGGGCCGTCACGTGTGGGCCAGCAAGGAGGAACTGGGTGACTATTTGAAGCCAAAATACCTGGCCCAGGTTAGGAGGTTTCTCTTGGACCTCTGACGGACTGAGCTGCCTGTGGACAGTGCTCGGACAGGTCTGCGGTCGGGCCTCAAGGACGTGGTGCAGTGTTCTCATCTCTACGGGAATATCAGGCGGCAAACTAGGTTCTGAGAAATAAATGGGTTTACCATTGTGTGGGTCTCAGTTGATTTATCCTTTGAGGACTGTTGTCTTCTCCTTATGAAGAGAGAGCCATCTCTTAGGATGTTTATCCTTTTTCTCCCGAGCTCGTGATTGAGTAGTATTGCATTGCTTCGTAGTGAATCAGTTGGCTTCGTGGGCCCAGGAAGAAAGAGCAGAAGGAAGTGAATCAACTTTCCTTGAGCTTCTGTGAAAGCCTCTAGGTCCAAGAAAAAAAAAAAAAAAAAACACCTCGTGCTTTGTAGTTTCTTAGTCATTTTCTGTTTTGTATTTCTCTTCCTACTTGATATGAAAATGTATCAATTTAGCCGAGGAAACGATTCCTTCCTTGTTTTCTGTTTGCTTTGCTTCCTTCCCCCTCCCCTCCCTTCCTTCCTCTTGTCATTTTTTTTTTTTAAAGGCATTTTCTATTTAAGCAATAGAATTGCTGCTTATATAATTTGAAACAGTCATGTGAAGTGAGCAGTGTCAGCCTGTTACCTGCCATCTTGGGGTGGGAGTCCTGGTCAGGTGTGACTGACTGAGAGTTGCTGCAGGTCACTGATGGTGCAGGAGACTGCTTCTCCCCTGCCTCTAGGCTGGGGCTCTGGACCCCTCGCCGTGTTGCCTGGGTCACCACTGGGCCTGGTGCCTGGCACATGGAGGGCACTCAGTGAGCATTTGCTAAATGAGAGGAGGGGAGGGAGGGTCTCAAGCGTGCTTGTTTCTGGCCAGAATAGTGGTCCCAGGAACAAGACTGCAGTCCTGGATCCTATTAGGCTTCCTGGTTTCCTCTCAGAAGGCATTCTGGGTTAAACAGACTGGCCTCTAGCAGTCTGCACGCAAGAGGGATCCTGGGAGCCTCTGGTTTATACCCAGTGGGTCAGAAGCACAAGTGAGCACTTGGAAGTCCAAGTGCTTAGGTGCAATTGACACCTAAGAGGGAGAGAAGGGGTCTGGTAGGATGGAAGCCCTTAGCCTGTGGGATCCACCGCTTTCTTCAGGTAGATAGGGTCAGAATTTAGTTGAATTTTTGGACATCTAGCTGGTGTCTGAGAATTGCTTGGTGTGGGGAAAAAATCTCACGCTTTCGAGTTGATCCCACAATCTTAATGGCCATTCATAAGATGGGCTGTTTTGTTACAGAGTTGTTTCTTTAAAGGGAAACAGCATCTGTAAAATTGGTAAGGGGAGAAACTGTGTCATGTCAACCTGAAATTATAGGTTGGTTCCTGTGAGGTTTCCCCAGTATTTTGAAGTGATCAGGGTCAGGGTGGAATACCTTAAGACAAAAGCTAAGAATTTTATAGAAGTGCCTTCCTTTATCACAAGGAGTGTCTAGTTTAGTAGCTTCAAGACATACCATGAGCTTTCCTACTCTGTTAGACTATCTGGGGGAAACTAGGTGGGAAGGAAGACCCTCCCCCTCCACCCGCAACCCTGCTTTGTTTTACACAGTTGATGACGAAGGCCCCATCCTGCATCACATTTTTGATTTTGATGGAACTAGTTTATGCTGGGACCCTCCCCACCCCCTCTCCTCCCATCCCAAAGAAGCTACTGTATGTCTCTGGAAGAAGAAAGAAATGTCAGGATTTGAGGCTGCAGGGGCCCAATGCACATGGCAGTGGGGCTTTAATTGTGTTAGTGTGGTGTGGGACTTGATTCCGGTTTGTTAGCACCCTGGCTACAAAATTCTATAGATGTTGTGTGGTCTTCCCCAACCTCCTTAGCTCACGAGTCCTGCTATTTTGGGAGTGTGATTTTGCAGAATGCAAATGTTTTTGACACTATATTAATAGTAGAAATGACCAGATATGCTGAGTGCCAGCCTGCATCTTCCATTGCCTGCCAGACATAACTGAGAAACTTTCTAGCATGTTCTTGCGGGGGAGATGACCAGGGAACAAAGTAAAATACATGTTCTCTGTATTTTAGAAATCAGTGAGAGGAGGAAAGAATACTGTGTGTGATATGGGTGTTAGGAGTTGCAAGTTGA
The DNA here is from genome assembly GCF_019923935.1 of Bubalus bubalis. Taxonomy (NCBI): domain Eukaryota; kingdom Metazoa; phylum Chordata; class Mammalia; order Artiodactyla; family Bovidae; genus Bubalus; species Bubalus bubalis. The sequence continues at coordinate 50,883,433 of NC_059176.1, forward strand.
GGTGTGTGCTCTGAGTAGAGAAATGCCACTGGGGGTGTGTGTGTGTGTGTGTGTGTGTGTGTGTGTGTGTAACATGTAAAACAGAGGGTGTGTGTGTGTGTGTGCGTGTAACATGTAAAACAGACCACCTCACTAGAAGACCTCTCTAGAAGTTTAGCCCCACCTGGTCATTTTCTTGCCCAATGATTTCCAGTCACTTCTGTTTCTCCCCCTTCTGGGGGCTACAGAGAAAATACCACCACTTTTGTCAACTCGTTTTCCTGGTGATGTAGCCGCAAGAGTCACCTCCTGCTGGGCACAGTGGAAGGGCCAGCGACCCAGTTATTAAGAACTCACAGGAATTTCCCTGGTGGTCCAGTGACTGAGGCTCTGCTCCCGATGCAGGAGGCCCCAGGTTCGATTCCTGGTCAGGGAACTAGATCCCACATGCCACAGGATCACATATGCTGCAACTAAGACCCACTGTAACCAAGTAAATCAGAAAAAAAGAACTTATAGATCGTCAAGCTGCAAGCACTCGCAGCATGTAAAAGCCTGTTTGCCTGAGATGTTGAGGCAGCCTCAGTCCCCTAGTGTCTTCTGCTTTATTTCCCAGAAGCCTGGATTGTAACCAATCATTCCAGGCCAGCAGTCACCACCCACCTGCCTTGGAATGTCAGCGCGTAAGACTACAGGACATGAAGGAGGAAACTAGTCTTGTCCTTGATTGCAGAAGTATCCAGAATAGGTGCCTCTGTGAAGGGTCCAGACAGTGAGACACTGCTGCAGCTGAGAGGCTGGCCCTGGGAGGTCCCCTGTGAGTCGGGAGGGGATGGCCAAGGAGGACATCACTAGCCCAGAGCAAGGAACAGGTGCGTGTGTACTCACACACACACACCCCTGCCCCAAAGCACACACACACACACACCCCTGCCCCAAACCACATGTGCACACACACCCCCTGCCCCAAAGCACACACACACACCCCTGCCCCAAACCATCCTCGATGAGCCAGAGGAGCCAGCAACATGTTCTGTTTAGAGGATTTGGCATCATAGATGCACCATTGATCACTGAAAAAATCAGATGTCCGGGTCTCATATAGCTGCTAAGTGGCTAAAGAAGGGACAGAGATAGGGGACAGGACCACCCCCCCCCTCCCCACGGTCCCCCACCAGGCTCTGTTTTGGTCCAGAAGGGAGAAAATGGTTCTAATAGTGTTAGAAGAGGACGTTTTGAGGACGACAGGACTGGTAAAGTTGAGAACACCCTGGGGCTGGGGGTTTGGGAAGACGTGTTGGGAAGCCTTGGGGTAGCAGGGCTGAGAGGAGGAGACGGAACACCCCAGAATAAGCTGGCTGGAGGCAGAGGGGTGAGGCGGGGCTTCAGCAGGGTGGGGTGGGCTCTCAAGCGCATGGGCTCCACAAGGTGGCAGGATTCGCCTGACAACCGCTTTGTCCCCCACAGCCTGACCAGTTCTGGCCTTGGAGAGGCCCCGGCGCTCTGTCCCCTGGGGTGAGACATGCACTGGCCAGGGCAGATGGGGTGTGTTCACATACTCTGCCTCGCCTGATCTCACAGCATCCCTGCCTGGCAGCTTCTCTTGTGTTTTGATCAGCAGACAAGCCTGGGAAGGTGAAGGAAGTCTGTGAGGGTCTCGGTGCCAGTGTGTGGTGGAGCCATTGAACCTAGAACTTTGAGATTCTAAAGCCCACTGCTGCCTGTGTTACCTGGCTGATTACCTCTGTGTCAGAATTCCCACACCTGTCCCAAAGGGGCAACCTACTGCAGGCCCCCAGGCCCCTGGAAAGGCCAGAACTAGGGCAGTTTGGGAGAACGTGAAGAGGATTTGGAGGGGAGAACGATGAGACTGAAGTTTTAGAGAGATTGAAGTTACTGAGCTTGGAGAAGAGAAGGACGAGAGTCATGGTCCTCGAGTGCATGTTAATTACGCAGGGGAAGTCAACCAGTCTCCTTTGAGTTAGAAGCAATAAGCTCGGAATGCAGCGAGGGAGTCTTTGGGAAATTACAACATGGGAAGAGTTCCTTGACATTTAGGATTACTAAACATTCAAATGAATTCCTGAGACATTCCAGTCCTCATTCAACAAACGTGTAGAGGAGGTGGCTTGACTGCCAAGCACTGGGGATAAAATGGTGATCAAAAGCCTCCTGGCCATTGTGTCCTCTTGATGGTTTAGGGCTGAGGTTGGGGGCAGGGGACAGACCCATCAACCAGCAAAGGGTGTCGTGTCACAGAAGGACATGCATGTGCTGGGCACTCACTCAGCCTGGTCAGGGCCTCAGAGAATGCCTCTGGACTGACAGATTTGGCTAAGCTGAGGCCAGAAGGATAAGAAGGAGTGAGCTGGGGAAGGAAGAGGGGAAGGGAGCTCCTGCCTTCTGAGGCCTGAGAGAAATTCTATGGGGCTGCATGTGGAAATTATTTTACAGTGTTTGACATCCTTAACTGTCCCAGACAGTTTGAGTTGTTTTATCTGAAGGCAAGAAAATGAGTTCCATGATCTCTTACTACAGTGAAGCCGCATCTGACCTGGGGGTTGAATTCCAAAGTCAGTGCCTAGGGAATTCCCTGGTGGTCCAGTGGTTAGGACTCTGTGCTTTCATGGCCTTGGTCCCCAGTTTAATCCCTGGCTGGGGAACTAAGATCCCACAAGCCATATGGGGTGGCCAACAAAACAACAAAAGAAAGCCAAGTGCACAAGTCACAAATCATATACAATTAAAGTTACTGTTGAACTGTCCCTTAGAAAAGTATCACATATATGACTGACATGGTCTGTCGCGGGAATCCAGCATGGCCAGTGTTTCCCCAGTGATGGAACCCATCATGATTTATCTGGTTGAGCACAAGATGAACCAGTTGGCTTGTGTTTAGGTCTCTATAAATCGCTAGGGTTTCCATTCCTGTCACTGAGGGGCAATTGACTACAGGTCTGTTCCCCCCACCAGGAAAGGCCTGAATTGGGGCAGTTTGGGAGAGGATGAGGAAATTCAGAGTCATACTCGGTGTTATGACATGCTCACACATAAATAGGCCTTCAGGACCCAAGATGGAGTTGCCTCACCCATCTAAGGCTCGCTGCAGGGCGGGAGCCCTGGGAGCAGTGAGCTCATCAATCGTGGGTGGAAATGCCTGCACTATTGACAGATTATTGGTCCCCTCTTTAAAAGTTTCAGTGTAGGGGACTTCCCTGGTGATCCAGCAGTTAAGACTCCACGCTTCCACTGCAGGGGGCACAGGTTCCATCCCTGGTTGGGGAACTAAGATTCCACATGCTGCATGGTGTAGCCAAAAGGTTTTTTAAAAAAAGTCCCAGTATAATAGTTTGAATTCATAAAAGTCAGATGTACATATGATGTGATTGTATGGTATTCATTTGGTTCCTAGTTCCTTTTTGAAGCTCCCAGTACACTCCCATCTGCAGCAGCTCATTATCACGCAGTGATGCTTATACCCAAATAACCAACATACCCAAAGGAGGCTTGACCTCAAAGGTGACACATTAGCATTTAAAAACATTTTTTTTTATTTTTAATTGAGGGATAATTGCTTTACAGTATTGTGTTAGTTTCTGCCATACATCAACAAGCATTTTTTCTTTTTTTAAGGTGAGAGATTTGCATTTTGGAAAAGTTCCAAGTAAAGCCAGAGATGAGACTGCTTAAGTGATTAAAGTTGGATAATTCTAACCTCAGCCAGTAAGAATAAGTGACGATCATAGTAAGGAGTGTAGATTTTATGTGTGGCACACAAACTGACTGAAGGCAGGTCCCAAAACTTCATTGCAGTTTGGTTGCATCAATAAAACACAAATTTAACATTTTCCTTTTTTAAAAAAATAAAGACTTATTTTTTAAGATGGCTACTTTGAAGCAGGTGACACTCATTTGGATGGAAACATAGTAAAAAAGTTTGTTTCTTGTAGTCGCCTCTTACATACAGCCTTCTCTGAACATCATTATTTTTACTCATTTTGAATGAAGAGTTTCAGTTACACATCTGTCCCCAGCAAAGACACATGGCCCCATCTTCTCCCATGTCCATAATGTCCATAGGGAACATCTCTGCTTTTCCACTCTCCCAGCCCCGCTCCTCAGCAGTCTCACACACACCTTGCATGTCTCACACCTCTGAACATTCACATCACCCAGCTCTGAGCATGCACAGCACATACCCACCTCCTTGAACATTCACAGCACACACACACACCCTGAGAGCTTTAAATATTCTTGTCACATATACACATACCCTTGAATGTTCACATCACACACAAACCCTTGGATGCTTGTTCCTATCACCCATTTATTCAGCCCCCTGAAATCCATCTGATACATACGTATCCTTGAACAGTCACACTGAAACACACACATGCACATTCCACACACACACACATGCCTTTGAAACTGATAGCAGAATACACTAATGCGCATTGTTGCACATTCACATCACACACAGACCCTTGAAGATTCACCTCACGTGCTGTTCACTGTTTAGGTCATTTGCCTATTTCTCTCAGATTTATTCCCTGCCCTTCCCCTGCTCTGCTCTGCAGTGTGTGTGTGTGTGTGTGTGTGTGTTGAGGGGGGATGCTGACCCCTGAAGATTACATTTTCCAACCTTTCTTGTCACTGGATTCCAGCTGGGTTTGGCCAATAAGAGTTGACCTGTGACAGGTGGGAGGGTGAAGGGAGAAGCTAGGCTTTTCCCCTCCTTTGCTTGGGTCGCTCTCCCAGCATCCCTCTGTGGTCCCCTCCCTTGCTAGCCGCCTTCTTCACGATTCCAGGTCCTAAGGATGGCAAGGGTCCTGACAGCACCACCTCCTTCCTCTGTCCCTCCAGCTCTAGGGGTGGTGGCAGCTTCTACTCTTGCTAACCTCTGCTTCATTTCATCATCCCCTGTTTTAGTTTTCCAGTCTTTCTGACACTTCTTTAACTAGCTCTTGGTATTAAATTCCTTCTTTGAGCTACCTGGCGTGGGTGACTTTTCCCTAACTGGACCCTGGCCACTGCTCCACCCTTTAAAACAGTCTCATCCCTGACCGACACTTTCCTCCAGCCGTGCTTGTGTCTGTGTTGGTTGGTGTCCTGGTACAGAGTAGGGCTTCAGCATTTGTTGAATGCATGGGTGCAGTGCCCCTTTCCTGTTCCAGGACTTTTCTGGGGCGGAGCTTGTTGGACCCCTGAACTAGGTGGCTCGGGGCACCCTCCGCCCTCTCTAGATAGACTGTGATGACCACATTTAGCACAGCCTCATAGAGATCCAGGCCATCTCAGCCAGAGCCCATTTGGAGAGTGGAGGGTGAGTGGCCTTCAGCTGAGTCGTGGAAGCTGTCATGAAGCCTTATGATTTTTGCATCACTGGGCCAGATGTGGTATCAGAAGCAAGGGGACTCTCCATGCCTGAGATAAACGGAGTGGAATGGGAGTGTCTGTCCCTCACGATTTGAGTGCACCTGTGGTCTGAGAAATGCCCTCAAATGTAAATTCCTAGTTCTGAAACTGACTTGGGCAAGCTGTTATTTGTCTCAGGATTCCTGCTTATAGAATCATGAGGGACCATGACCCATCACTTACTTCCGTTTATAAAATGTCTAAGGAACGATTTAGTCTTGAACATTAATACATACCCACGTATATTTCTCATCTGCAACCTAGGGAAGTTGGCTTCACAAGACTGGAGGCTGCCAGGGGTTGGTGATTGGTGGTCGGGGTGGGTCTCAGGCAGTACTTATGTTGTCCACAGGGAGGCGCCACACACAAATTCATACACAGCCCGGGACGCAGCTCCAGCCCAAACGGCCGCGATGCCCCTGGAGTCAGAAAGTCCACGTTCTTCCTCCCCAGAGCCTCCCGGCATGCCAGTTCCTCTGAGTAGCCCTCCGCCTATAACAAATTGAGTTGAAGCATCGAAGATCACTGCGAATATGCAGTGACAGGGTGAGGCGGAGTCATTAACACATTAGAATGAGCTCGTAGGATTAAACAGAATCACGAAGAGGGTGTGGGTACCCGGGACAGGTATAATTTGAAAGGAAAGACAGAACCAGGAAAAAATAAAGTAATAACAACATCCAAGCATTTTCACACATACATGATTCAATTGAATACAGTTTTACTTTGAACTGACTGACATGCTGTATTTCCCTGTCGTCCAGCTTCCTGCATTTCTGTGATCCTTACAGCATGCCCCAGGACAGCAGGGCTGTGGAGCTGGCCCCCATTGATGGACACAGGGAACCGGGAGCCAGGGAAGTGGAGTGGCGAGGCCCTTGTCGTATACCTACTCAGTCGCGGAGCTGGAATGTCAACTGGGGTCCTCATGAGCCAGTAAGGATACCCCTGGGTACTGGAAACAGTTAATGGGGTGATTACCTGCCTCAGGGTGGTTGTGATGGATCTGTCCGTGAGACATGAAGGCAGTGCTGCCCAGAGTCACACGTGGCAGGCAGGAAGCCAGCGAGCTCCTCAAATCACCCATGCTTCGGTGTCTCTCTTTGTGCGTGTGCATGCTGAGTTGCTTCAGTCGAATCTGACTCTTTGCAGCCCTGCCAGGCTCCTCTGACAATGAGATTCTCCAGGCAAGAATACTGGAGTGGGTTGCCATGCCCTCCTCCAGGGGGTCTTCCTACTCAGGGATCGAACCTGCATCTCTTCTGTCTCCTGCAGTGCCACCGGGGAAGTGCCTCTCTTTACATTCAGATAACAAGGCCCAGAGGGAGAGTCTCTCATCTCAGGCCTCATATAGAGCCAGAGGCACAGGCAGGAGACCCAGGGAGTCCAGACTTCCAGCCCCAGGCTGTTTCCCAGACGCCACGTGGGGTCTTCCTGGCTCCAGTGTGAGATATGTTACTTCTAGAAGCCTAGGGAACTCCCCTCCCGCTCTCAAAGGCCAGGCTCTGAAGAGCCGCCACGGCACTGGTGACAGCCTCCCCTCTGGTAGGGCTCCCTGCCCTTACATCCCCCACCCAGGATTGCTCAGTGTCTGGGGCCTGTGGGGGTGGGAGAACTGGACTCTTTGCACAGCTTTCCCTGGGATTCCAGGATAAGGCATGCGAAGGAACACAGGCTCATCCACGTTTATGGGTATGTGGAAATATAAGTGTAGTCATCTCCCCTGCCATCTGGTCTTGGCCCTGCTGGCCAGGACCTCCATGAGGTCTTTTCAGGCCCTGCGCGGGCCTGGGCCAGGGCTGGATGTGTTTGTCGGGCCCGGGGCCAGTCCAGGATTTTCCAAGAGTCCTGGTAGGGTTTCTACCCCCTGTGCCAGAGAGAGGAAGGCAGGGCCCAGCAGCTGCAGCTCAAGGAGGGATGCGGGAACCCATTCATTACCGTTACTACCACAGATGGACGGCCCACCTGCTCATGTAATGAAAACTCAACCTTGCATTTTCGAAGGCCTCATTAGGCACATTTCTGAGTCTGGGGGTTTGAGGGGAGGAGGATTTTTCTCAAGATTAGATGCAAAGATCTCCCATCCTCCATGAGAATGGAGATAGCTTGAGAGATAGAAAGTGTTTCTGAGTCTAGCCTGCCCTGCCTTCAAGGAATAGAAGTCAGGTTTTCTGTAGCTGGTAATTTGGGTTCTGCTTTCTATGGCTTCCCCTATGGCTCAGATGGTAAAGAGTCTGCCCACAATATGGGAGACCTGGGTTCAATCCCTAAGTCAGGAAGATCCACTTGGAGAAGGGACTGGCTACCCACTCCAGTATTCTTGCCTGGGGAATCCCCATGGACAGAGGAACCTGGAGGGCTATACAGTCCATGGGGTCACACAGAGTCAGACATGGCTGAGCAACTAACACTTTCATGGGCCCAGAGTCCACTGAAGCTTTTGAGGGAGGAAGAGAGGAGGGGCTGTGTCATGGAGGGGAGAGGCAGCTGGACTCTGGCTCCAGATAGCCAAGTTTGAACTTAGCTCTGCCCTGCTGATGGCTCTGCGGTTTGGGGCAAGTCATGCGACCTCTCTGTGCCTCATCTCAGAATGGGGTTACACAAAGGACATAGCTTGTGGGGTAGCTGTGAGTATCGAATGAGTGTGTACGTTTACTATAAATACATTTATTATAATAAAACAGAAGGGTCCCTGAGTCCAGAGGCCGTCCCGAGTGTGAGGTTGTGGCTGATGCTTAGTCCGTGCCAGTGGTGTGCTGGTGGAACAGGCCCTTGGAGGTGGTGGGCAGTGGGCCAGGAGTGTTGCTTTGTAGCGCTTGCCACTTTCTGTGCTGTAAATAGGGCTTCCCAGGTGGCTCAGGCGGTAACGAATCTGCCTGCAATGCAGGGGACTGGGGTTTGACCCCTGGGTCGGGAAAATCCCCTGGAGGAGGAAATGACAACCCACTTTGGTATTCTTGCCTGGAGACTCCCATGGACAGAGGAGCCTGGTGGGCTCCCATGGACAGAGGAGCCTGGTGGGCTACAGTCCATGGGGTCACAAAGAGTTGGACAGGACTGACTAACACTCACTTTTTTCGCTTCGTGGTATGAATCCTTCTACCTGGCTGGTTTTGAACCACCACTGTGGTACCACTAAATAAAGGATTGGGGAGGTGTGCTCATCGTTGACTCTTAGGCGTTGGTACAGACTGGTTCTGGCACAGCTCTGGTCCAGGTCTAATGGTGTGATCAGGCTGCTTAATAAATATTAAAACTTTCCGTACTGGTTGGTAAATAGCCACTGGCTCAAGAGTCCTCCTACCACTCTAGCAACCCTGGCCTTCCCCTTACAATCCTCCCAGAGCTCCCACCGGTCCATTAACTAAAGCAGTTATGGGAACCCTTTCCTGTGATTTGGCCAGTGTCAGTTCTGATTGCTCGAGGATGTGCCAGACCTGTAGGTAAATTATTTGGTATCACACGTCTGTAGCCTGGGGGTGTCGGGCCAGTAAGCTGAGTCACCCTGGCTTGTGGATGTGATGCCTGGCCCACCACGCTCAGGTACCTTGTGCAGCCCCATCCCCACAGTGCTCCCCAGCACAGCTATAGGGACAAAGGCAGAGCCCTGCATCTATCTGGAGGTTGAACTGGGGCAACAGTATATATCTCTGTTAAAGATGGTTTGCTTCAATGATTAAAAAATGTAATCAATATGACCTGCTTCACCAGCTCGGAATGCAGATGCTATCACATTTCTTTTATGTCTTCAGTTAAGTGCTTGAGCAGTCTGTTTTATTCAGGGGCTATCTTTTGAGAATTCCTGCCCCAGTGAATCACTGGCTCAGGATGAAGGAAGAAGGCTTACTTCTAAGTGCCAGGCAGAAAAACAACTGGAGTCTGACTAGTCTGCTCACAGGCTGTCTTGGTAAGTGGCCGCTGTGGTGCCCTCCCTCAGGACTCCCAGCCTAACCTGTGTGCCGAGGTAGTTGGATCTTGGGGTAGTAGGGACCCAGACAGGTGGCAGAAATGAGTGTGATGGGTTGTGGGTGACAATAGAGAGCAGTGGGGATGGTGGTGAAATGGCGTGTGCGTTCCTCCAGCCAGTTGTGGCCAAATAAGGACCTTGTGTTGCCAGATTTTCTCATGCTTTCAAAAGAAACGGGATACATGTGGGGTTTTATTTTTGAGGCATAATGTGCATGCAATAAAGTATACAAATTTTTTAGCATATATATACATTTTACATACATAACCACTGTCCATATGAAGATAGAGAATATTTCCATCTCTTAGAAAGTTCCATTGTGCTTCTTTCTAAGTCAGTACCTACCTCTCCTTCACCAAAGGTAACCATGACCTCTATATCTGTAAGTTAGCTATGTTTAATCTTGAACTTCCTACGATTGACATCTTACAGCATGTATTCTTTTGAGTCTGGTTTCTTTTGTTCAATATAGGACCCTTGAGATTTTCCATCTGGCATGTTATCAGTGAAAGTGAAAGTTGCTCAGTCGTGTCTCACTCTTTGTGACCCCATGGACTATACAGTCTGTGGAATTCTCCAGGCCAGAATACTGGAGTGGATAGCTTTACCCTTCTCCAGGGGATCTTCCCAACTCAGGGATCGAACCCAGGTCTCCCACATTGCAGGCAGATTCTTTACCAGCTGAGCCAGCAGGGAAGCCCACATGTTATCAGTAGTTCATTCCTTTTTATTGCTGAGTACTAACAAATGCCACAATTTGTTTACCCATGTCCCTGTTGAGGGATATTTGGACTGCTTTTACTTCTTGACTACTGTGAATACAACTGCCATGTGCCTTCAAGTATAAGTTTTTTTCTCTGGACACAGGCACTCATTTCTCTTGGGTTTATTGCATATATGTGTGTGTGTGTGTGTGTGTGTGTGTGTGTGTGTGTGTGTGTAATAGATACACACAGCTTGGAGTAGTATTGCTGCTGCTGCTGCTGCTAAGTCACTGTCGACTCTGTGTGACCCCATAGATGGCAGCCCACCAGGCTCCCCCATCCCTGGGATTCTCCAGGCAAGAACACTGGAGTGGGTTGCCATTTCCTTTTCCAATGCATGAAAGTGAAAAGTGAAAGTGAAGTCGCTCAGTCATGTCCAACCCTCAGCGACCCCATGGACTCCAGTCTTCCTGGCTCCTCCATCCATGGGATTTTCCAGGCAAGAGTACTGGAGTGGGGTGCCATTGCCTTCTCTAGTAGTTTTGCTAGGCCATAGTATAAATCTGACACTTAATTAGCGATGGACAATTTTCAGGACTTCTCTGGTGATCCAGCGGTTAAGAATCCGCCTTCCAATGCAGGGGACATGATTTGATCTCTGATCAAGGAACTAAGATCCCACATGCTGCAGAGCAACTAAGCCCATGCGCCACAACTAGAGAGAAGCCTGCACACTGCAATGAAGGATCCTGCGTATCACAACAAAGATGTCATGTACAACCAAGACCCAACACAGCCAACTAGATAAATAAATTTTTAAAGAAGAGAAATGGACAATTTCCATAGAAGTTATGTCAGTTTACATTTTCACCAGCAATGTGTGGGTGTTCCAGCGACTCTGCATCCTCAACAGCACTTTTGGCCATCCTAGTGGGAGTGTAGTGATACCTCGCTGTGGTTTCAATGCGTATATCCCAATGACTACTGATATACAGCACCTTTATGTGCATCTATTGGCCATTCGGTATTTTCTGTTCTGGTGTTCCTTTTTAATTCCTTGACCTGTTTTAAAATTGGAGTGCCTTATTTTATTGGGCTTCCCTGGTGGCTCAGATGGTAAAGAATCTGCCTGCAATGAGGGAGACCCGGGTTCGATCCCTGGGTCAGGAAGGTTCCCTGGAGAAGGAAATATATATTCTGTGTTCTTTATATATCCTGAACACAAGTCCTTTGTCAGATGTGTGCTATGACTATTTTCTCCCAGTTTGTGGCTTGCCTTTTCACTTTCTTGGTGGTGCTGCTACTTTTTCCTTAAATGTTTGGTAGAATCCATCAGTGAAGCCATCTGGGTCTGAAGTTTATATAAGATTTTAAACTACAGATTAAATGAACAAAATGAAATAGGATTTCCTCTTCCCACATCAGTTTCAGTGGTGATTTTCAAGGGATATTTTTCATTTCCTCTGAGTTGTCTAATCTATTAACATAAAGTGGTTCATAATATCCCATATTATCTTTTCAACATCTATAGGATCTATAATAATTTTCTTTTTTATTCCTAATATTAGTATTATGTTTAATCTCCTTTTCCTTGATTATTTTTATTAGACATTAGCCAATTTAATTAATCTTTAAATAACAGAAGTTTTTACTTTTTGAGATTTCTGTTATTTTTGTCTTTTTAAAATTTTTTGTTTATTTATTTTTGGCTGCAGTGGGTCTTCGTTGCTGTTCACAGGCTTTCTCCAGTTGTGGCGAGCAGGGGCTACTCTCTAATTGTGCATGAGCTTCTCGTTGCAGTGGCTTTCCTTGTTGCGGAGCATTGGCTCTAGGGCTCAGTAGTTGCAGCGCATGGGCTTAGCTGCCCTTTCGTATGTGGGATCTTCCTGGACCAGGGATCGAACCCATGTCCCCTGCATCGGCAGGTGGATTCTTAACCGCTGGACTACCAGAGAAGTCCTCCTTTCTTTTGATTGTTTGCTCCTATATTTTATTTTCTTTCTTCTATTTTGGGTTAATTTTGTTCCTTTTTTAGCCTCTTGAGGTAGAATCTTTGGCCATTGTATACATTTATTCTTTTTTAATAGGCACCTTTTAAAGCAATAAATTTCCCTCTAAGCATTATTTGGCTACATCCCACAGATTTTAGCATGCTGTTTGTTCAGTTCAAAAATATTTCTCATTTCCTTGGGATTTATTCTTTGATGCCTGGAGTTTTGTTGTTATTGTTTGTTTTATCTTTTAAGAGTGTTACTTAATTTGTACATATTTAGAGACTTTCAGGTTTTGTTTCATTGATGATTTCTATTTTGATTCATTGTGGTCAGAGAGCATATTCTGTATGACTTTAACCACTGAGATTTATCAAGGTTTGCTCTGTCTCTCAGACTGGATTATTTTGGTGACTGTTTGGTGCAGATTGTAGTCGTTGAATATTGTTTTCTGGGAATATTAATTCGATCCAGCTAATTGATAGTGCTGTTCAAATCTTCTATATACTTCTTGATTTCTTGACTAGGTGTTCTATTAGTTGAAAATATTCATCTATGATTGTGAATTTGTTTGTTTCTCTCCTTAAGTTGTGTTAGTTTTTGCTTCATGTGTTTTGAAGCTCTATTATTAGGTGTATATGCGGTGTATATGCATTTACAGTTGTTGGATCTTCCTGATGAATTGACTCTTTTATTATTATAACATGTTCCCTTTATTTCTAGTAATATTCCTGTCTGGAAGAATATTTGTCTGATGTGAATATAGCTATACAAACTTTCTTCTGATTAACATTTCTATGGTATATCTTTTTTCATCCTTTGCTTTCAAATTATGTCTTTAAAATGTGCCTCTTACAAATAGCATAATTTGAGATTGATTCTTTATCCAGACAATCATTTTGTAAAAAAGTTGAAGTGTTTGGTATATTTACATTTAGTGTAATTAAGGATATAGCTGGCTTTAAGTTTGCCCTTTTACTCCGTGTCCAATTTCTATCTCTTTTTTATATGTTTCTTATTTTCAGTCTTCTTTTGATTAATTAATCAAGCATTTTAAATTATTCCTTTTTATTCTTCTGTTGGCTTTTAAATTGTACTTCTTTATATTATTTTAAATGTCTCTTCTAGACATTATAATATATATTCTTAACTTTTTCACATTTAATAAATTTTGTAATTAGTATTAGTGTTATTCCATTTAATAATGTAAGAACCTTAGAAAGTATGATTCCTTTACTTCCTTTCCCACCATATGTGTTATTTTTAATGTATTTTACCTATACCAATATGTAATATACTAATATACCCTCTCCACCTACAGTATAGCACAGGGAACTCTGCTGAATGTTATATGGCAGCCTGGATGGGAAGGGAGTTTGGGGGAGAATGGATAGATGTATGTGTATGGTTGAGTCCCGGAGCAAGCTCCTGGAGTTGGTGATGGACTGGGAAGCCTGGCGCGCTGCAGTCCGTGGGGCTGCAAAGAGTTGGCCATGACGGGGCGACTGGACTGAACTTAGTCGCTTTGTTGTGCACCTGGAACTATCACAATACTGTTAATCAACCACAGGTGGCGCTAGTGGTAAAGAACCTGCCTGCCACTGCAGGAGACAAGAAACACAGGTTCCATCCCTGGGTGGGGAAGATCCCGTGGAGGAGGCCATGGCAACCCACTCCAGTATTCTTGCCTGGACAATCCCATAGACAGAGGAGCCTGGTGGGCCACAGTCCATAGGATCGCAAAGAGTCAGACACGACTGAAGAGACTTAACACGCATGCATGGATACTCCAATATAAAATAAAAAGTTAGAAAAAATATTTACCCTTTCCCTTTTACTCTTTATTCCTTCCTGAAGATCTAGACCTCCATTTGTACCTCAGTCAGAGAGCTTTTTGTCATATTTCTTTTGGTGCACTCTGCTATTGGTGAATATTCTCTTCTTTTGTTTTTCTGAAAATGTCTTTATTTTGCTTTCATTTTTGAATAATATTTTCACAGCATATAGAATTATAGATTTTTTTTCTTGAAGCAGCTAAACTAGGTCATTCTATTGTTTTCTATAAGCCATATTGAGATATTTTCTGTAAATCATACGGTTATTACTCTAAATTTAATGTCCCTCCCTTTTCTGGCTGCTTTATAATTTCCTATTCATCTTTAGTTATCGGTGATTTGACTATTATGTCATCAGATGTGCTGTTCTTTGTATTTATCCAACTTGACATTCACTAAACCCGAATCTGTAGATTGATGTGTTCCATAAACTTTTGAAAATTTTGGTCATTTTACCTTCAGATATTTGTTTTACCTCAATTCTCTCTTTCCTCTTCTTGGACTCTGGTTGCATTTATATACACTGTTTGATTTGTTTTTCCCACAGCATTCTGATGCTGTGTATTTTTTCCTTCTTCTTTTTTTTTTTTCTCTTTGTGTTTCAATTTTGTTATTTTCTTGTTGATCTTTTTTTTTTTTTTAATTTACTGGTCTTTTCTTCTTCTTTGTTCAGTTCATTATTGAGTTACTTCTTTATTTCAGATTTTTTTTAGTTCTGAAATTACCATTTGATTCTTCTTCAGAGTTTCTGTCTCTGATGAAATTCTCCATTGTTTTACCCATCATGTTTATACTTTCTACTAATTTCTTAAAATATTTATAATTGTCATTTCAAAGTTCTTGTCTGTTAATTCATTATCTAGGTCATCTGTAGGTGTGCTCCTTTGGACCATTTTTTTCTTGATTAGAGTTGTCATCCTTCTTTGCATTTATTGTATTTTGGGGTCAAAAGCTAGATGTTTTATAGAAAAGAACAGTAGAAGGTGAAGAAGGTAACATTTATCCCTGGAGAGATGATGTCCTTTCTTCTCTCAGCAGTAAAACAGTGGTTTCATCATTGGTTTCAAATGCCTTAAAGATAGGACCAGGGCTCTTCTCTGGGCCCTAAATAGTAAATGACCTTAATCTCTCTCTCTGATTCCCTTTCCTGCTTTCACATTTTCCTTCTGTGGGAGACTTCTTGCTTTCTTTCCAGCCCAAGTCCACATGCTGCGGCATAGTTGATAAACATCCTGTGGGGGAGGATTGGCAGCTAGTGACTGCCATCTCTACCTGAGGGCTCAATCAGAAAAATCCAATTCATTATCCCAGCCCTTCTGGTCATTATGAGTTAATCTGGTTTCCTCTTAGTTCAGCAAAGTACCCCTGTCTATTATAAATTTGCTTCTCTGCCTGCCCGTGTTTCCAAGAATAAAAACAGCCGCTGGTCTCTATTCATTTATGAAAGGCTTGTCTCTGTCTAGAATTTAGTTCCTTTAGATCTCTCTGCATCCTTAACTCTTTGTTGGGTTTCCAATATATAATTTTATGGTTTATTTGATGTTTTCCCATTGTTATGGTGATAGTGACTGTCTTCTATGACCTTCTCTATTGATTGGAAGCCCAGATGATTGTTCTTTTAGTGTGAAATCATCTCATTTTCAAGGTAGCAAAAAATTCCAATATTTAAAAAATGTTCTGCAGGATGAAGGAAATACTTTTGCGGGCTAACTGCTTTTTAGCCCATAAGGGCTAAAGGCTGTAGGTTTGTATCCCCTGATCTTAAATAATTCACCATTACTGATGAGATAACTGAATTATTGTAATATCTTATTTGTCTGAGAAATGCTTTGAGATTTTTGTTAAATCTGTCTGTACTTAGGGAGTCTTTCATTCTTATATTCTTCACATATCTCTCAAGTGTTACAATAGGGGAAAATGTGAAGAATCTGATTGATAAGGCCATTGGTGCCCATGGTCAACAGTCCTTCAACCACTTAAATCCTTGGATCACAGCACGCTCTGCTTTGAGTTCAAATAGGATGAGATCTTTTGGTGGGGGCGGGGGGCAAGGAAAGAACTGTAGTTGCTAGGGTTGTGTGTGCGCATATGTGTGTATGCAGGGCTGGGGGTGGGGAGCACTTGGGAAAAATAGTTAGCTGCATAGGGCCAAATGGTAGTCCAGATTGTCAAGTCCAATGTAGTGTATAATTTTAAAGACCTGGGCAGAATGCAAGGCTGCTCTTTTTTCCGAGTCCAGTGAGAGCCTGAAGCATGAATCAAGAAGTCTGTCAGAAGGATCCAAAAGATAGAGAACAGCCTGAAGGGCAGGGGCCGGGAAATGAGCCATATCCAGTGTAAGTAACACACTTCATTTCAGCAGATCTCATGTGATATTAATAAAATCATATATATATATATTTTATCTATCTCATTGTGAAAAGTTAATCTTACTCTTCTCAGATATAACCCTTAATGAGCTCTATGATAGAATTCTTGACAGAGCCTATCATTCTCCATTATTTGAAGTTCTGCCAAAAGTTTTCCCCTGGGGTCTTAGAGGTGATCATTGAAAAATCAGGAACTCGTTCTTTTGAATATGGAGGGCAACAGCAGGAGTGAGAGGTGAATAGTGTCTGAGATCACTGTGATGCTCATATTCACTACATATTTCCTATCTTGGGCCCCAGTCATCTTGATATAACTCAAGTTGCTATAACAAAATACCAAGAACTGGGTATTAAACAACAGATAAATATTTCTCATGGTTCTGGAGCCTAGGAAATACAAGCTCAAGGTGCTGGCAGATTCAGTTCTTGGTGAGGGCTTTCATCCTGGCTTGTGGACGGCTACCTTCTCACTGTGTCCTCATAAGGTGGACAGAGGAAGTTCCGGTGTCTTTTTTTTTATTTTTAAAACTTTTATATTTTGTATTGGAGCATAGCTGATTAACCGTAAGATATGCAGATTTGATCCCTGGGTTGGGAACATCCCCTGGTGAAGGGCATGGCAACCCGCTCTAGTATTCTTACGTGGAGAATCCCATGGACAGAGGAGCCTGGCAGGCTAAAGTCCATGGGTCGCACAAGAGTGAAGTGATTTAGCACATAGCTGATTAACAGTGTTGTGATAGTTTCAGGTGGGCAGCAAAGGGATTCAGCTATACATAAGTTATACATGTATCAATTCTCCCCAAACTCCCTATTTTTTAAAAAATAAGAGCACTAAGCCTATCATGGGGGCTCCATCCTTAATAGCGCATCTAAACCTAATTACCTTCTAGAAGCCCCTTCTCTTAACAGCATCACATTGGGAGTTAGGGATCCAACACATGAATTTTGGGAGACACAAACATTGAATCCATGGTACTTATTGACGATGGATATCACACTATCTCTTTGTCTAGTCTGTTCTGCAACATTTTCTTTCCTTCAATTTGTAGTCTTTGCTGCATGTCTTCACTGTGATTGTTTCACTTCAGCGTTAACAGTTTATTTCATTGCTTCTCTAAAGTTGTCCAAGCAGTTTCTTTGTGGTTTCTCAGAGTTCTTGTATTTGATTAGCCATCTTTGCTCCTCTTGAAAATTTAAAACATTTAATTAGTTATAATAAATAAATGTACAAACATGCACATTTTTGATTAAGCAGAGAAATGCTCAAAAGAATGCAATTTTGTGAATATTTTTATATATTACGTTAAGAGAAAGATGACATGTTTAGCACAGCACTTTTTAGAAATTCAAAGGTTAATTTAGAAAATTAAATAAATACATGGAAAATGCATATCATTCTTATAAATAGTTTTATATACAGTTCCAAATAGATGACACGCATTTAATATCAATATGTAGAAATTCTAAATTCAGTTTAGAAATACCAGGTAAACAAATGTTCAGAAGCATATCAGTTCTTTCAAAGGCAGTCACCAGATGGATAGGCATATTTTTCAGTGGCCGTAGTCATTGTTTAAAAATATGCACGATCAGTAGAATCTTGGGGAAATAAGCCTTTTTTATATGTCAATAAATTATTAGGTTCATAACTCAGCCCTGCTTCGCTCCAGCCTCAGTAGAGGCCTGAAGAGTAGCAGGAGGTGGGGGCACTGACAGAGAATCCATCAGGTTGCCCAGTACCACAGTTCTCAGCTCAGCATTCATTCCTGCCCCCAGGGCTTAGTCCCGAGGCCATGTGGTCTGACAGCAAGACCATCTCCAGGTATGTAGGGTTGGAGACTCTGATGACCAGCTTACTGGGTGGGCAGTGGCTGATTGTGTCTGAATCTAGCTGGGCTGGGCCAGCGGGGACCCAAACCGTGGTGCTGATGTCCTCTCCTTGTTCCCCTGGGTGACCGCACAGTGGAGAAGAAAGAGCCCATTCCTTAGGCTGAGAAGTCCTGTTGTGAGACTCTGCTCCCATATTTAGCAGCTGGACAAGTCACTTACTAGTCAATAACCTATTTAGCTTCCGTAATCTTCAGTTTTCTTACCTATAAAGTAAGACTAATGATGCCTTTCTTACAGGACTTTAGGGAGGATGAAATTAGATAATGGATACAAGAATGCTTGCTAAATGGTATAATGTGCTGCATACAGTGCTAATTAGGTCTGCTGCAGATATTCATTTCAATTCAAGAAGCAGGTATTAAGCACTGCTGTTTACCAGTATTAGGTCTTATATTAGGCACTTCAAGGAGGGAGAATGATGAATAAGAATCAGCCCTTGGTAGGAAGATAAGATACACCAAAAGTAGCTATGATGGAATTATTATTATTTTTTATGTGGATTTACATCTGCAGTGGAAATGTACTTTTTTAAAGCCACATATGCAGTTTAGGGTAGGCAGTTTAGGGTAGGCAGTTTAGGATAAGTAATAGTGGACATGTGTTATTTTTCTCTCAAGTATTCTTTCCCTATTTTCTGGTAATAGTATCCCCTGCCCCGATTTTAATCTGGAAGCCCGCCTCTCTGTGTCTCTAAGCCCATGTGGTTTGAGTAGACTCTATCCCTGCCAGGGGTAGAGTGTAAGGCTCAGTCTTAGACAGCCAGTGCATTTCATCTCCCTGCTGACAATGATTGTTTTAGGAACTAGCATCTCTAGACCTTAGAGATGAAGAATCAGGTTTCTGTGATACTCTCTGAGTGACTGGATCCAGCTGTGCCTGAAGCCAGCCTGCTGCTGCTGCTGCTGCTAAGTCGCTTCAGTCGTGTCTGACTCTGTGCGACCCCAGAGACGGCAGCCCACCAGGCTCCCCCGTCCCTGGGATTCTCCAGGCAAGAACACTGGAATGGGTTGCCATTTCCTTCTCCAATGCATGAAAGTGAAAAGTGAAAGTGAAGTCGCTCAGTTGTGTCCGACTCCTAGTGACCCCGTGGACTGCAGCCCACCAGACTCCTCCATTCATGGGATTTTCCAGGCAAGAGTACTGGAATGGGGTGCCATTGCCTTCTCTGGACTACCTCTCAGCTTTTCAGCTACAGTATCACTGAATTCTCTTTTGGCTTAAAATAATTTACATGGGGTTTTTGTCCCTCCTGACTCATAGCAGGATGCCTTGAAGAATCCTCCAGTAGGCTCTTCGCAGAGAAGACCACACAAGGCAAGTATTTCACTTCATGGTTGCCCTTACTGCTACGGCTCTTCCATATACATACCCTCACCTACTGAAGACCATGAAGCAACATCAGGACCCAGATATTTCTTTCTCCAATTTTCCTGAGGTAAAATTGACTCAGAATATTGTATAAGTGTGATGATCTGATATATTAATATGTGTATATTGCAAAATGAGTACCTCAGTAAGGTTAGTTGACACACCCATTACCTCAGATAGTTACCATTTTGTTGTTGTTGTGGTGAGAACATGTAAAATCTCTTCTTTCAACTTTCCTTTGTACAATGCAGCGTTGTTAACTCTAGTCACCATGCTATATGGTAGAGCCCGAACCTGCTCATCTTATAACTGGGAGGTTGTCCAGTGTCTCTCGATTTCCTCTTCCTTCCAGCCTCTTGCAACCACCAACCTACTCTCTGTTTCTAGGAGTTCAGCTTATTTATTTATTTATTTTTAAAATTGAAAAACTTTTAAAATTTGTGGCACATGGGATCTTAGTTCCCCAACCAGGTATTAAACCCATGCCCCCAGTGAAAGCGAGGAGCATTAACCACTGGACCGCCAGGGAAGCCAAGCTCAACATTTTTAGATTTCACATAAAATTGGGATTGTGCAGTATTTGTCTTTCTCTGTCTGACTTACTTCACTTAGCGTAAGGCTCTCAAAGTCCATGGAAGATTTTCCTCCAAGGCATCCATGGAGGCCCTTGACATCCATCCATGTCAAGATTTTCTTTTCTCTCTCTCTCTCTCTCTTTTTCTTTAAATGGCTGAGCAAACCTTTCAAGAGGGTGCTGGCCTGCTGTTCGTGCAGGTGTGCCTGTCCTGGGACAATGACTCGGCCCCCTCTCCTGGGCAGTGTAAACTCTTTCTGGGTGTCATTTTCTGCCCTCTCCATGCCCTCTTTCAACCAATTCTGGGCCCTGGCCTCATGCAGGGAACTTTTCTGACTAAGTAGGGGAAGGTATGAATCATCTTCTCTTTTACATCCGACCCTACTAACCCAGCCTGAGATGTTCATCAGCCAGAGAAGCTGGAAGGGCAGACAGTGTAAGTTATGTAGGTGCAGCAAGCACGCGTGTGTGCCTGTGCTCTCAGTCGGGAACTCCGTGACCCCCGTGAACTGCCCACCAGGCTCCTCGCCCATGGAATTTTCCAGGCGAGAATACTGGAGTGGGTTGCCATTTCCTCCTCCAGGGGATCTTCCCAACTCAGAGATCAAACTCGTATCTCCTGCGTTGGCAGGCAGATTCTTTACCACTGAGCCACCTGGGAAGCCAAGGTACAGAGAGAGGAAGTGACTTATCCACCTTCATTTAGTGAGCTAGTTTCAGCGTCAGGACAAGCAATCAAGTCTCTGCATTTCAAGTCTGGCCCTCGTTCTGCCACTGTGTGATGAGTTGTTTTTTTTTTTTTTTAACATTCTGTATATTTCCATGGGACACCCTAGATACTTTTAGACCAGTGTGGTCTGTCTTGATATTTACACTCCTAGGGAGCAGGGATGATGCTGTTCAGTTGAGTCATAAAGCTCCTCTGGTTTGGTACCCTGCTCACACAAGAGTGTGACAAGAGTTTCTGACGGCAGGCTGAGGATGGAGAGGTTGGGTGGGCTACGGGCTCAGGTGGACCAAATGCCAGGCTGGTCAGTGGGGAGACACAGGATGGACCAGTGTGGCGTGTGGGTGGGTCAACCCCACAGGGACTCAGCTGAGTTCCTCACCTACCATAGGGACTTCCTTCTTTGGACTCATCGTTCCCCCCTGGGAAATGGGACCGATGCTTTGCTCTCATATCCTTGTCAGAGAATAAACTTGAGGGCAAGCTGTCCTGGTGGAGAGTGACCTTTTGGAGGGCCAGTCTCCAGAGGATATGTGACAGCATGTGCACCTCAGCCTGCACAATCTACTTATCTACAGCACCCCCAGTCGCTGGAAGGGGCTCTCTGTTCCCGTGGCATCCTTCTCCCCGCTTGACCTCCGCTGATTAGACCAGGGGTGGGTGGATGGCCCAGTCTGATCTGTTTTCCTCTCCCAAGAATTTGGAATCACGACTCCGAGGAAATGGGTTGATGAACTGTGGGCGCTGAGTGGGGAGGGCCTGTGGAGTCAGAGATGAATCAGCCACACACAGAAGACCGTGGAAAACCTCCATTGTGGGTGAGCCTGAACCTAAATCCTTAGACAAAGCCCATCCATGGAAAGGACTGAGCGCATGGTCAGGCCACTCAGAAACAGGGGGCAGAGGAGGGGGAGAGATGCCCTGGGTGATTTTCAGCTTCCCTGAGAGTTACTTTCACTTCCTGCTCAGTATTTCCTTGGCTTTCCCTGGCAGCCCCTCTATCACTCCCTCTGCCAGTCGGGCTCATTGGAGGCATTTCTGTTCCCTGTGGCCAAGTGACCCCTGATAAGGACAGTGTCTCACCCATGCCACATCCCCAGCTCTTTGCGGCAAACCCCGAATGTTTGCTGAATGCAAATATGGGCAACTGAAGCTGTGGGACTGCAACAGAGGAGCGTTCAGCCACCCAGTGGGCTCAAGCTTCTTAACTGGACAGGGGCGCTGGGGAGGGTGAACCGCTGAATGTTTCTAGGATATTCCTAAGGGAGGCTTGTTTCCAGGACAGAAGACAAATAGCTGTGGCATCCCCCAAACAGGTGGGACTTGGGTGTCATGCTCTCCAGTGTTCTTACCAACACTTTTAGAGACCTTGGGCCTCCTCTGTGCCTGAGACCTGGGGTTCTCAAGTTGCTCCCTGTTCCCCTTGGGACCCCTAATCTGTCTTGCCTCAGTTGTTTGAGTATATCTGTTAATTGCAATCTCATTCTCTCTCCTCCTCCTCCTTCTGTTTTTTCTTTTTTTTCCTGATATTGAAAATCTGCATACCTACCCATTAAGGAGTCTGTAATCCAAGGTGACAGATATTCTGTCCTTCAGCCCCGTGTCCCCAGGGCCCAGCCTAGCTCCTGACCTCCAGTTGCTTCTCCCCAGGGGTGGTACCTATGTCTAGCAACCTGTTCTATGCATGTTCTATGGCACCTACCATGTGCCAGGAGACTTTGTGGTGTTGAATTGGAAGGGGGGGGGGGAACATACCTGATATAATCAGATGCTCTACAAGGGGGCCTTAGGATTGTAGAGCTTCAAGTCCTTGAGGGAGTGGAGAAGAAGGGAACGGAGGTCTGGGAGACAGGCAGGGCTATGGTAGGAGGTGGACAGAAGCAAAGACACGTTATGGGCAACTGAACCAGTCAGGCTCATCTGACTGCTGCAGCAGAGAAGCTCAAGATGCAATGTCTTAACACAATAGAAGTTTATTTTTTGCTCAGATAACAGTGTGTGTGTATTTGACAGGTGGCCTCCCATGTGGTAGTTCAGGCATTGGTTCTCCTTCCATTTTGCAGCTCTTCCATCCCCAGGACCTCAGAATACTCTGCTGGGTGGGACACTTGATATCCAGCTTACAGAGATAGATAGACAGAGGCAGGGAGACAGACAGAGAGAGACAGAGACAGAGGGAGACAGAGAGAGAAACTTTTATGGGGGCCCCTTGTGGGTCAGCCCCAGAAGTGTTATCTTTCATTTCCGATCACGTTCCATTGGCGAGGTTCGCAGCTATGGAGACAACTGCCACTGAAAAGTTGGTTTATTGCTCACAGTTCCCGAGAGGAGGGTCATGTCGGGCCGTGTAGGCCCACACGAGGATGCAGCAGGATCAGTCAGGAAGCAGAGGGAGGGCAAGGGGAGCACAGAAAAGCCTTCACTAGTGTTTTCAGTGGGGAGGAGTGGG
The DNA here is from genome assembly GCF_019923935.1 of Bubalus bubalis. NCBI lineage: Eukaryota > Metazoa > Chordata > Mammalia > Artiodactyla > Bovidae > Bubalus > Bubalus bubalis. The sequence continues at coordinate 50,906,704 of NC_059176.1, forward strand.
CGTGGCAGGGTAAGCAGGTTTAGGATTGACCAGATTGAATAATTTTGGGGGGCTTAGGGTGTAGGAGCTGCCTCTAGTTGTCTGATGCCTGGCCCTGGAGTGATTAGGGCAGAGGGATGGTGTCCCGTAGGATGAGATCCCGAGACAGAAGGGTCTGGGGCTTGGGTTTGGACTGGTTAGTCTGCTTGTGAGAGGTGTGCTCTTGGGAGAGTGTACTGTCCTGGGAAATCTGTTTACTCCAGGAGGGCACTTTCCCCAGGGTCAACAAAGACATCAGAATAAAAGGGCCTGCTTAATTCAGTGACTGGGGTTCCCATGTGGCTCAGTGGTAAAGAATCTGCCTGCCAATGCAGGAGATGCAGGAGCCTTGAGTTCGATCCCATGGACAGAGGAGCCTGGTGGGCTACAGCCCATGGAGGTTGCAAAGAGTCAGACATGACTGAACAACTGAACACACATGCACAATTCAGTGACCACACTTAATTGTAAGAAAGGCAGGGAAATATCAGCTAGCTGTGTGCCCAGGAAAGAGACCAGTTTTGGTGAGCACATTTAGTGTCTCCGTCTGCATTTAATTAAGCCAAAAGAGCTTCACATTTGGAGTTCGAAGATGGGGATTGAGCTCCTGACCCTGTGGCATGGAACTGTGTGAGCTTGGATGAGTCACTTTCTGACAACATCAGTTCCATTAGCTCTCAAAAGGAGAAAATAATTAGAACTACATCTCATGGCAGTTGTTATACAAGATGCTTTGGGCACACTCCAGAGCGCTGTTCAAATGCTAACTGTTTTCTGTGGTCTTTCCAAGTTTTCCGGGGGCCCATCGTGGCTCTTGGAGACAGCCCTCTGCTGTCATTTAAGTGCAGGTCTGAACCCCACCCCCGCCGTCATGCTTGGAATGGGACCAGAGAAGCAGCTGGGATGACCTGTTTCCCCAGAGCCACGTGCAGAGGGTCTTTACAAGGATGCCCAGGATTAGCAGATGTGGCCGGGGGATTTCATGCCATATCCAGCTGGGAACACGCGCGGCTCAGGGAAAGATGGTGATTAGTGACTCTGCCAAAGCTTTTTAAAAATGATTCTTTTTCCCATTTTAAATCAGAACATGCTCATTAAAGAAACAGGGTTAAATATAGAAAAATACAAAGAACAAGGCACTCCTCGTACCACCACACAATCACTAGTAACATTTTGTTTCTGCTTTTTTTTTTTTCCTTTTGGTGTTTTCCCTCTGTGAAATGGCTTTCAATTCATTTATTCTTAATCAAAAATTCAGTCTGATTCATAGTACATACAAAATTCAAAAGTTACAGAAGGTTATGCAGTGAAAGAGAAGTCTCCCCCCACCCTCCCAGTTCCCTTCCTGGAAGGCGGCCTCGGTTACCAGCCCCTTGAGTTTCCTTCCAAAGTTAATCAATGCACATATAAGTATATGCATGCATATTCTTTTATTTTTAAACATATATTCTTGCATGGTATATACCCTCTTACTAAGTTGCTTTTCCCCATAATAATGCATCTTAGAGAATGCTCCACGTAGGTTCATAGGAGCTGCCTCATTCATTTTAAAGGCAGTATAATATTCAGTTGTATGGATTGTATCATAATTTATTTAACCAGTCTGATGTTGAAGGATATTTAGTTTGTTTCCAGTCTTTTGAATTTTTCACAATGCCTCAATGAATATTCGTATACATATGTCATTTCATACATGGGCAAGCATACCAGTAGGATGATCTTCTGGAATTGCAATTGCTAGATTAAAGACTACACATTTTAAATATTATGGTTTATTGCCTCTATAAAGGTCACATGCATTGCAAGCGCATAGAAAGAGAATGTCAGTTTCTTCACATGCATGCCAACAATCTGTTAGTAAGCTTTGTCAAGTTGGCCAACCTGATAGGTAAAAATGATATCCTATCAAATCGTTTTGTATGTTTAAAATCCACTTTGCTCCAGTTACTGTTAACTATTTTATCTTGTCCATGTTTTCCTATTGGACTGCTGATCTTATTGATTTATAGAAGCTCTTTATATATTAAGGGAATTAAACTTTTATCTGGGATATATGTTGCACATGTTTCCCTCAGTTATTTTTCTCATGACTCTTTTTCATAAAGAAAACTTATTTTTTGTTGGTATACTCAGTCTTTTCTATCATAGTATCTGGGTTTGTATCACACTTTAAAAATGTCTTTCCCACTCCAAGAATAAATTTTACTTTATACACTTTAACCTTTTTTTTCATCAGTAATTTATTTTGGTGTACGGAGTATGACTGAGATTAAACTTCCTTTTTTCCTGTTAGAGATGCAGATTATCCCAACATTGTTTATTGAATACTACATCCTTTGTTTTACTGACTTGAAATGTCGTACTGACCATGTTTGATATTTTCCCTTGTATTTGCGTATGTTCTGGGATCTGAAATCTGTTGCATCGATAGGTTCTCTAAAGGTAAAATGTAGACTGAAGGAGGAGTGGTCAGGGAAGGTCTATTTGAGAAGGTGATGCTTCAGCTCAGGCTGGCAAGGCCTTTCAGATGGAGAGAATTGCAGCATGTGCAAAGGTGAAGACTTGGTTGCATTAGAGGAACTGAAAGCCTGGTGCGCTGGCCCCTAAGTCAGGGAGCAAGTGGTACGAGATGAGGCTGGAGAGATGGGGAGGGGCTTGATTAGTCCCCGTGGGCCATGTTGAAGGGTTTGCATTTATTCCACACAATCAGGAGCAGTTGAAGGGTGTTAAGCAGAGGAGAGACACAGTCCATTTTACATAGTTTTTTGTGGGGGGCGCTGTGCTGGGTCTTTATTGCTGCATGGACTTTTCTCTAGTTGCAGTGAGCGGAGGCTACTCTCTAGTTGTGGTGCTTGGGCTTCTTGCGGTGGCTTCTCTTATTGTGGACCATGGACTCCAGGGTGCGAGGGCTTCAGTAGTTGTAGCACGTGGGCTCAGTAGTCGCAGCTTCTGGGCTCTAGAGTGTGGGCTCAGGAATTGAGACTCACAGACTCATTGCCTCACAGCACATGAATCTTGCCAGACCAGGGCTGGAACCCATGTGCCTTACGCTGGCAGGTGAATACCTTACCACTGAGCCAGCAGGAAAGCCGCTACATAGGTATTTTTAAATCTCTCTTTTAAAATGTTTAAGATGTTTGTTGGATGAACGAAGCTCCTAGATGTAAACTTCATTCTGCAGGGCCCGTCACTCTTCAGTCTTGGGGTTTCCAGCAGCCCCCAGGCCCTCCCACCCCTCTCTGCCTGACTGTGCTGAAAGCAGTGAGACTGGCATATTAGCAAGTAATTAGCTTTTAATTAGAAAAGCATGGCTTTGCCTTCATGAAGGGACAAATACCTTTAAAAATCAAATCACTTTAATTGAATGAATCTTTTAGCAGATAGTTCTGAAAATTCTAGTCCTTTCATTAGGAGCCCCATCGAGCAAAGGCATTTGAAAATGCTCAGTTAATACAGCAGTTACTGGAGCATTGTGTTGAATATATGTAGTTGTTTGATCATGAAGGGCAGCCCAACTCTTGACCAGAATAGCGCTCTTCCCTGATGCTCAGGGCCTCCCTTGTGGATTCTCTTGAGTGTTGCTACTCAAAAAAACAAACAAACAACTGCCCCCCGCCCCCCCCCCCACCCCACCACAAAAGATCCCAAACCAGCAACATCAGCATCCCCTGGGAGCTTGCTGAAAACGCAGGATCTCAGGCCCCAACTCAAACCTCTTGAAACACAATCTCTGGGGTTGAGGGCAAGAAATCTGTGTTTTACAAAGCTCTCCAGGAAGTTCCTAGGCACATTCAACTTTATTTTCAGAACTCAGAAGGTAACTAAGAAGCTTTGTCCCATCAGCCTGTGGAGAGAGGATCCCCATCAAGCCACCCTCTCACAGACCTTGTAATCATCCATTTGCTCTACAAACAATTATGGAGCAACTAGAGAATGCCAGGCACTTCCTAGGGAATGCGCGTACAGAAGAGTTCTTGTCCTTTGGGAATTTTATCTAAGAGGTTTTTTTTTGTTTTTGTTTTGGTTTTTTAATGACGTGGAGTCATTTTAGAGGGAAGTCCGGGATTCCGTGGCATCCCCAGTGGGTGTATCTGAGGTGAGCTTTCCATTCTTGGGGGTATTTTCCTATGCTTTGGGGGAGCCACCTCTTTCCTACCCTCAATCTTTTATGTTTCAGGAAAAGCTAGGCCCTGCTCCAGATTTCCAGGGTGGTTGAGAGTCATAGCCCAGGTCACAGAGATTGCTCATATCATGCTTAGTGATGGACGGCATTAACCACAACTAGCCCTGCTCCTTCCGCTCCGTGCCTGCCTCCTGTTCTGCTGACACCTCCTCCTGTTGTCTCCCTGAGGCCTGTGGATGGTCACGGTTGCCCTGTATGTGCAGCACCAGCTCTGGTGAAGGACCAAACCCCCAACTAGAGCCAGTGAGGGGCAATGAGATTTGGGGGGATTTCTGAGAAAGAGGCTCCCCCCGTCCATTGTGAAGTTGAGTCAGTATGAGGTCCAGAGCTGCTGCAGGCTTCTGCAGTAGCTCAGTGGTAAAGAATCCACCTGTCAATGCAGGAGATGGAGGAGACACAGGTTCCATCCCTGGGTCGGGCATGGCAACCACTCCAGTATTCTTGCCTGGAAAACTCCATGGACAGAGGAGCCTGGTGGAGTCCACTGGGCCACAAAGAGTCAGACACAACTGAAGCGACTCAGCACACTTGCACGCACATGCACACCAGAGCTGCTGCAGTCCCTGGTGACCCTGAGGGGAGAGACTGTCTGAGAATCAAGACAACTCATGAAGGAGAAGAGAGTCAGGCTAGAACACAGTCACCCTGGTGACACTGTTTAAGCCCTTGTGCCAAGCCAGGCCTGAAGCTAGCTCGCCCCCTGGAATTCTCAGACATGTGAGGTAACAAATTTCCTTTTTGCTTAAGCCAGTTTGAGTAGGGTTTCTTATCCTTGCCACCATAGGAGTACAGATTTTCCATATCAGAACAGAATTATAATACTGTAAATCAGTATTTATCTTATATGATGCTGAAATACTAGCATTGCTACTGGTATTTTAAAATTAAGTATTTAAAATTCATTTTTAAATAATCAGTGAAACTAAAACCTTAATAATGTCAAATATAAAATATGTGTAGCCATATTACAAAACATCAACTAAAAGTGCTAAAGTATTAACATTACACAAACATTACTAAGCTCGTCTCATGCTCAGCAATGGACGCGTTGCCCACAGCGCCCTGCCCCTTCCGCTCCGTGCCTGCCTCCTGTTCTGCTGACAGCTCCTCCTGTGGTCCCCTGAGGCCTGTGCATGGTCACGGTCGCCCTCCATGTGCAGCACCAGCTCTTCTGTTTTCTCTAAACCCTGCTCACCCCTTTGTAAACTGCCCTTTTATTAAACTCCTCTCAATTATCCACTCTGAGTATACCACGTGTTTCCTAATACACGTCTCGACTCCAAACCAAAAACTTCAACTGGGGCTTCCCTAGTGGCTCAGCGGTTAAGAATCCCTTGGCCAGTGCAGGAGACACGGGTTCGAGCCCTGATCCGGGAAGATCCCACGTGCCATGGAGCAACTAAGCCCGTGGGCCGCAACTGTTGAGCCTGAGCTCTAGAGCCCGGCAGCCACAACTAATGAGTCCCCGCACCCTAGAGCCCGGGCTCCACAACAAGAGGAGCACCACAAAAAGCCCGCACCACCACTAATTGTGAGTAGCTCCTGTTCTCCGAGCAGCAACGAAGACCCAGCACAGCCAAAAAGAAATAAATTACAAAAAGTGCTCACTGAAGTGTGCTACCTGATGCGGCTTGACGGGAAGCTGATCAAGGCAGACTCTCTGGGGGAGAAACTTTGTGCACTGCTTTGGAGGGATGAATAGGAGTTAGGCAGGAAAATGGTGATACAGCTCATCCCTCCAGACTGATCCCTGGGCTCGCCTCCTCCAGGAAGCCTTCCCTGATCCAGAGGAGTTGGGGGATGACAAGGAAGATACGCCTATCAGAGACAGCAATACGTTAGGCAGTACATACCAGAGGGCTGAGGGCTGCAGGTGTGTCATAAGGTGTGAACATAAGGAGGAGGGGAGGTGAACAGAAGGCCAGAGGGGTAGGCAGAGTCCAGGGCCCCTCTTTGACAGACATATGATGTGTTCTGTAGTATCTGGCCAGATCAAGGATGATAATGAGTCACCCATGGGGTGAGGACCATGTCTTTTGCTTGGATGTTTGAATTGGTGCTCATCCTTTTTTTTTTTTTTTAATAAAATATTTATTAATTTATTTATTTTTGACTGTGTTGGGACTTCATTGCTGTGCTGGTTTTTCTCTAGTTGCAGTGAGTTGGGGCTGCTCTCTAGCTGTGGCGCTTGGGTTTGTCCGTGTGGTAGCTTCTCTTGTTGCGGAGCACAGGCTCTAGGGCATGCAGGCTTCAATAGTTGCGGTACATGGGCTCAGTACTTGTGACTCCTGGGCCCTAGGGGACAGGCTCAATAGTGTGGTGCCCGGGCTTAGTTGCCCCAGGGCATGTGGGGTCTTCCCAGATTAGAGATTTAACCTGTGTCTCCTGCATTGGCAGGCAGATTCTTCACCCCTGAGCCAGCGGGGAAGCCTGGTGCTCATCCTTGGTGGGAGTGGAGCAGTTTATGGTTGGTCCATGGGTTTCCCAGAAGCCCAGGAAGACCCTGGAGGGACCCTTAGTTAGTCCAGAAGACTTCTCTTTCTAGAAGGAAAAGGGAGGGGATCCTCTCAGCTCTGACCAAAGGATTTGGCCAGTGAGCTCAGGAGATGTTTCTTGATGAAATGATTGTGCCACTAACTGTACATGGAGGGAACAAACAGCTGAGGCTGGGGATGGAGAGGAACCTCGGTTCTAAAACTCTTATCAGCAAATCATGCCAAAAACAGAGAAAGTCATCTCCAAAGACCCTGGTTAATTAATGGCCTTGAAGGATGGCTTCTGGCTGTGTGCTTAGACACAGAGGTGAGCTTGGGAGCCGAGGGCTTCCTAGGACAGCCGATGACTTTCTGCCGCCAGCTGTGCGAGGAGGTGGGGCAGTGACTCCATGAATGGGGGGTGGGTCCTGACACTTACAGGACACTTTCTCCCATGACTCTCTACACCTGGGCCAGAACGGATATGAATACTCAGTTATGCTCATCTGAAACACAGGTAGACTCAGGGATACCACAGTTTATTTCTCTCTGACATGTGAAGGAGACAATGGGGCAGGAGAGGAGAGGGAAAGGAGATAGCCGTTTAATCCAGTGCTTACCCATGTGAAAAACATGAACTAGGCTCTTAAAAAATAAACCTCACAAACATCGAGAGGCAGGCATTATTTATGTCTGTCTTATAGATGATAAAATTTAGAAGGAAGAGGTTAAGAAAATTTCCCAAAGTCACACAACTAGTAAATGGTAAAGCCGGGATTTGAACCCAGGCCCACCTGACTCGAAAAGCCATACTGAGCTCTTTTACTGAGGGCATACTTGTACCAAAAATCGACATTGATGTTGTCTTTGATTTAAGAGCTGGACTGTGTGTGCTGATCCTGAGGCTGACTGGGGAATGTTGGGCAAGGTCTTGAAACTTTCTGTTCTTCAGGTTTTTGTTTTTTTTTTTAATACAGACTTAAATTTTTCTTTTTTTAAAAAATTTTTGGCTGCACTGGGTCTTTGTTGCTGTGTGCAGGCTTTCTCTAGTTTTGGAGAGCTGGGGCTGCTCTCTAGCTGTGGTGTAGGGGCTTCTCATTGTAGTGGCTTCTCGTTGCAGAGCAGGTTCTAGGGCACACAGACTTCAGTAGTTGTGATGCACGGGCTTAGTTCCTCTGTGGCATGAGGGATCATCCCAGACCAGGGATTGAACCCATGTCCCCTGCGTTGGCAGGTGAATTCTTAACCACTGGACCACCAGCAAAGTCCCTGTTCTTCCAGTTTTGCAGCTACAGCTAACGATGGGTCATTGTGTGGGGGCCTTCTTGCTCGGTCAGCCATGGAAGAGCATCTATTTAGAGGCTATATTGCAGACGGTCTCCAGAAAGACTTATAAGGAATGGCAAGCTTTCCTTTGTCTTCTGTGTCTGCCACCTCATTCCCTGGATGGGGACAGAATTTCTCCTGGGTCATGTCCTGTATTGATTATTTCCTTGTGCAGGTCTTTGATTTGTTAATTTAGGAAAGACTGAGGAGCGAACCAACATTTTTGATCGCTGTCATTCCCTCATCTCTGCCATCCCCATTCAGCCTCACTCTGTAAGCATAGGCCTGAGTGATTTCCAGGGCTTCAGCCGAGGGTTTGCTGACCCCTCTGTGGTTTGGGGCTTGCCCTGTGCCGTGAAGAAGTGATGTGCTAGGTGCTTTTACAAATATCTCATAGACATCCTGCCTCAAAGGCTTATGAGGCAGATCTTTTCTGGATCTAATTTAAAGATCTGGAAAATTGAGGCTTAGAGAGGACAAATGACTCTTTAAGTGATCACTCATAAGGGTTGGAAGAGAGCTTCAAATGGCCAGACTTTGCTTCTAAAGGCCAGAATCTACTTCTAAAACCACACTGTCTTTCAAAGTGTATCTTTTAAAGCGTACTTGTATGGGTGCGAGTATGAGAACATGAATGAGTGAGTGTGAGTGAGTGTGTGTGTGTGTATGCAAAACTTTCTGAGACACAGGTGGACAGAATAGAAGCCCTGAGTGGAGTGGCTCCTGACCTAGAGCTGCTTGATGGGACAGGATGAGGATTCAGGTTATAATACAAAGAAATTCCAGGATGGCTGGCTTCACGTTCCTTCTCATCAGAGCTGGTCCAGGCTGCCGTGTCAGGGACGAGCAGAGAGAACCCGAGCCAGGGCAGGGTGGCCAAGCATCTGGGGTTTATGGAGAACCCTCTGTCCTGAAAGGGGGTGGGGAAGATGGCGCTGAGCATCCTCCTGAGCTCCGAGACATTCCCACGACTGCCAAGTGGTTACCAGGGTGACCGGAGAGCCACAGGACCCTGGGCTTTCTCCTGGCGGGTGTGGGTGGGTACACTGGGTGGGATGGTGGTCAAACACCAGGCCTCTCCAGTGTGTGTGTGTTCAGCAGTTGACAGGAGCCATTTGGCTGGGCTTCATACTCACAAAGGGCTCAGATATGGGCTCTTGATATTATCCCCAAATGAGGTTATACACGCAGTCCGAGATCCGCTGACAAGATGGAGAGGAGAAGGCATCCATCATGCACTCTGAGCACATCGCATTACTGAGGCCCACAGCCTGCAGTGCCCTGGGAATTAATAGTTCATAAATCCAATCATTATTTGGTGGAGGACACAATTATATTGCATTTAAAACACACCATGATAATTTGTTACATGTAAACACTTAGAACAGCTGCAAATATGGGGACTTGGTTGTAATTTCTCATTCTTTAATATCCTAGGAGCCCCCAAAACTGCAAGTGGTCTGGATCTCTTGTGACTTCTGAGGACCCCTGAGTGTGGGTGTTTATGTCATTGAGATGGAAGATGCTTATTTGTGTGAAGGTGGGTGACAGAATATGTTCATGAGCCTGCGAAGGGGTGTGCGTGTGGGTCTGTGTGTGCATATGAGCATGTGGGTCTGTGTGCTTGTGACAGGGTGTGTTTGTATGCTGCTGGGGGCCTGGAGTCGGACCACTGTGGTCTATGGGGACTGGTGGAGGAAGGAAGCTGTCAGGGCCCTGCAATCCTAAGACGTCAGGGGCATAACTTGATTTGATGACTTGGCCTGAGTAACCCTCTCAAAATAGAAAAATCAAGGACCCAGCGTGGAGGCAGCCTGTCTGGGTTCGGGCTGCTAATGAGGACTAACAAGGGTTGATGGAGCCCGGGGGCGATGGGCTGAGATGGCCCCAAGCTGCCTGGCACCCTGGGCCCTGCAGCCATCCAGGGCTGCCCAGGCCGGCCTAATGCTATAACCCATGGAGATCCTTTCTGATAAGGGCTGAGGGAAAGGGAGAGAGCAGCGTCGCAAGCCACGGCAGAAGGACAGACCCGACAGGAAGCTGCCTCTGTGGGCTGGCCAAGCTGAGATCCCTAAATGGAACTTTCTGGAGGGTCCCTCAAGTACCTGTGAGGGGTTCTTACCTATCCTTTGAAAATATGTTACATAAATATATGTTGCTTTTAGGAAATTTGGAGATATAGGTTATCATAAAGAAAAAAGAGGGGCTTCCCTGGTGGCTCAGTGGTAAAGAATCTGCCTGCCAATGCAGGAGATGTGGGTTTGATCCCTGGGTCGGGAAGATCTCCTGGAGAAGGAAATGGCAACCCACTCCAGTATTCTTGCCTGGGAAATCCCACGGTCAGCGGAATCTGATGGGCTACAGTCCATGGGGTTGCAAAGAGTCGGATATGACTGAGCACAGAGCACTGGTAATATGAAAAATGCATATCTTGAAGCATTAGACTACACTCAGCATGGGAGGATGCTCACGTCTAGAAGGGGAATTGGGGGAATTTCAGCAGCCTTGTGCTTCCATGTCACTCCTGGGCTCAGTGAGTAGAGTTGGCCAGTCAGAGCTGCACTATTTAAGTTTTTCTCTCTCTCCCTCACCCTGGGCTCTGTATAGAGTTGAATTCAGAGAAGTTAAATGCATGTATGATGTGACTCCACTGTATACCTCTTCGGTCTTTGCCCATGCATATGAATACATCTACATGACTGACTGGTTGGTAAAAGCAGGATCATACTTTATATGCTCTTCTCAGCTATTAGATCCTGGAAATCCTTCCATGTAACATCCATATCATCCTTTTTCATGACCTCCTCTTATGCCACTGGAGGAGATAATACCATAATTTGTGTAATTATGTAATCAATCTCTTATTGCAGGGCATTTACTTTCAAACTTTTGTTATCCTAATAATTTCTGCAATAAATTTCCTCCTGCAGGAATCTTTGCTTTCCAATCCAATTAGTTTCCTAGAAGAGATGTTCTCAATGAGGAATTCTGTGTTCCACCTACTTACCAGTTTAAGTCTTTGGCCCCAGCTCACCTGCTATTTTCACTCTTATTCAGGGAAAAGGAAGAGCTCAGAAACATTTCTCAGTATACCAGAAAGAGGTGGATTGGTCCTCTGTCTGCGGTGAAGGGTGTGCGACAGTGGATCCGATCTAAACTCCTCTATTAGTCTCACCATCTTCCATCGACCTCAGGTGCCCTATCATTTGCAAATGGGATGAGTTAGGCTCAGGTTATTCCTGGTTTCCTTGGAGCAAGAGAGATGATCCATTACATTTATGGAGAAGTGATTTATGGATTTTGAAGCAATTTTATGAATTTTATCTTGTTGAAGCTTCACCAGGCAGGTTCTATTCATTCTTCATTTGGCAAAGGTGGGGATGAAGGTCCAGAAAAGTTAAGGGAGATTTCCAGGTGTGCAGATAATCAGAATTGGGAACCAGGCTTTCTGAATTTTAGTTCATCAAACCAAAAGTGCTTCTGGGATCCCAAGGTGGAAATAGCCAGGGTCTTAGTTTGCAGGTTGTACCGGTCACTGTCCCTCTCGTAGGCGAAAGGATAAGCCAGACTTCTTGGCCAGGAAGCTGTTGTTTCTGCTGGCCCAATATCCGTTCTCTTTTCCTTTAGTAACATACTGAATTTGATTTGAGAACCACTTTTAGGTTTGTCGTTGCTAACTTAAAGTATATGCTACATTAAAAAAATTTTATTCATTTGTTTGGCTGCAGTGGGTCTTAGCTGTAGGCTCGTTAGATGCAGGATCGGTGGTGGCAGCGTGCGGACTCCTAGTTGCGGCCTGTGGGACCTAGTTCACTGCCCGGGGATTGAGCCCAGGCCCCTGTGTTGGGAGTGTAGAGTCTTAGTCAATGGACCACAGGGAAGTCCCAAGTACGTGCTCCACTTAATCTGGCAGTCCTCACCCCCACCAGGTGTTACTTCTCCACTGGTGTTATCACTTCAATAGTTTGTTCTTCTGTTCTTTAAGGCCAGGTGCTTTTTGGTGAAATATATGGGGAGAAATACATGAGAGAAACACATCCTGCTCTTCAGACTTCATCTTGTTTTCACAGTTCAGGGTATGCGTATCACCTGCGTCTGGCACATTCTGTCCCCTAGGTAGCAGCTGATTCAGTGATGAACATGTGACCCAAATGGGATCAGTAAGATTCAATCTAAGGACTTATTTTTTTTGGAAGTGAAATTCTCTTCCTACTTGATTTGGAGCTGGTAGGAGCCACTGTGGGAGGGAGAACCTGCTTCAGAAATCTCATCTGAGGAGACTCAGGGCAGAGGAAAGCAGAGCCAAGAGATGGAGATGGAGACAGCAAGCTCTTGATGACATTTTAAAAATACTGAAGTAGAGTTAGTTTACAGTGTTGTATTAGTTTCAGGTGTACAGTAAGGGAATTCATATATATATATGTATATATTCTTTTCCATTATGGTTTATTGCAGGATATTCAGTGTATATCCTGTGCTATACAATAGAACCTTGTTTATCTATTCGATATATAATGGAGGACAAAGGAGCCTGGTGTGCTGCAGTCCATGGGGTCACAGAGAGTTGGGCACGACTTAGTCACTGAGCAGCAACCGCAGCGACAACAGCAGCAACACATGTAGTGATTTGCATCTGCTAACCTCCCACTCCAAGCCCATCCCCCACCAGCCTCAGCAGCCGCACATCTGTTCTCTATGTCTGTGAGTCTGTTTCTGTTTCATAGAGAAGTTCATTTGTGTCATATTTTAGATTCCACATGTAAGTGATATCGTACGGTAATTTTGTCTTCCTTTGTCTGTCTTCCTTTGTTTAATGTGATAGTTTCTAGGTCCATCTGCTGCTGCTGCTGCTAAGTCGCTTCAGTCGTGTCCAACTCTGTGCGACCCCATAGACGGCAGCCCACGAGGCTTCCCCATCCCTGGGATTCTCCAGGCAAGAACACTGGAGTGGGTTGCCATTTCCTTCTCCAATGCATGAAAGTGAAAAGTGAAAGTGAAGTCGCTCAGTCATATCCGACTCTTAGCGACCCCATGGACTGCAGCCTACCAGGCTTGTCCGTCCATGGGATTTTCCAGGCAAGAGTACTGGAGTGGGTTGCCATTGCCTCTCCATCTATGCACCCGCAAATGGCATTATTTTATTCTTTTTTATGGCCAAGTAGTATTCCACTGTATATAAGTACCACATCTTTATCCATTTAATAACATTGTTTTATACTCTGGAAATCCTGCACCTGTTGTGACCTTTTGCTTAACCCCTACAGAAGCAACAAATCGGACCTCCACTGCTCCAGAGCTTCTACCGTAACTCCTGCAGAACTGCTAAGACCTCATACTTGCTCGTACCCTCACTATTCTCCCATCTGCTTTCCTGGTCTCATGCTGAGTCATTTGCTTGAAGGAAGCTAGTTTCATGTCTCTACCTTATATATTTGTTTTTTAACATGTCTCATTTTATTTGGTATTGTACCCATGATTTAAAAAAAATTGATGATACAATTAGTAATATGTATTTTCTGCATATAACTTTAGAGGATCCATATCTTTCTGAGACCATTAATAATCCAGGAATTTCTTCATTGTTGTTACATGGAATGTAGTGTAAATTAGCTCACATTCTGAGTAAAGTCACAAAAGTATCAGCTGTGAACTTGCTTTATAAACACTAGAAAGTCATAACTTCTCTGATCTCAGATCTTTCCTGTTACACACAAGAGGAGTTGACCAAATCTCTAAGGCACCTTCTTAACTAGATATATTTTCTAATATACTCCTGTAAAGTGTTTTTACTAATTAAATTCCTTAATATACAAAAGTAGATCTCGTAAAACAAGTGAAAGCTGCAAAGTGAAGAAGAGTATGATCAAGTCTATACCTTAGTTAAAAGGAAGCCTGGAAAATGTAGTTTTGGGATTGTATGTTGAAAAGGCAGTCCTTCCACCATGGACATGTTCAACAGTTACAGATGTTACTATGATCTACCCCTTGGCTGCCTTGCATTCCTATGTACCCTGTTTTCATCTTTACACTTCCAATCATAACAGTAGCAGTAACCTGTGCTCGCTTGCTGCTGCTGCTGCTAACTCGCTTCAGTCGTGTCCGACTCTGTGCGACCCCATAGACGGCAGCCCACTAGGCTCCTCTGTCCCTGGGATTCTCCAGGCAAGAATACTGGAGTGGGTTGCCATTTCCTTCTCCAGTGCATGAAAGTGAAAAGTGAAAGTGAAGTCGCTCAGTCGTGCCCAACTCTTAGCGACCCCATGGACTGGAGCCTACCAGGTTCCTCCGTCCATGGGATTTTCCAGGCAAGAGTACTGGAGTGGGGTGCCATTGCCTTAATACAACTATTGCTAGGACAATCAAAATGTACTTCCTCAAAGGGAAGACCCAGAGTTCCATTAGTTCTGCACCTAGATACAAGTTCAGGTTTTCTGGGTGATGACCATGTCTCCTCTGGTTCAGTCATAATATCATATTGATATTCTGTAACCTTTGGACCAAACTGTAAACTCACACAGACTACGTAAATATTAGAAAAAAAGGGGATGGGAGGAAAAAGAAACTTTATTACATACTCAGCATGTACATGACACAACAGGCAAAGAAGCAAATGTGACTAGCTGCCAGAGAACTTATTGACGCAGCCGGCCTCAAGCCTGTGATGGCGTTTGTCATGTCCTTCCCCCGGTGCCCATTTATGTTCCCTTTGTCCTCAGCAAAAGAGTCGGCTGGCGGCTGTGGCTGTTAATCTGGTGGGGTGACCCGATCTTCATTCTTGGGGAATCTGAATACCTACAGGCTCTGTCCATATGGGGTTAGAACTGTTAACTTTTTATCACTGAATATGGTAATTTTAGACATGCCCCAGGGAGTCCCTGGGTTTACAGAAATAGTCCTTTCTGCCCTCATGTGTGACAGCAGTCTACTTTGATAATCTGGATCAGTCATTTTGTCCAACAGGGCATGATAAGTCTCATATGTCCATGTGAAAGTCTCTGGTTCCAATTCATTGGGCCTATTATTGTGTCCCCTGGTTAAAAAAAAAAAGTATGCTTCTCATTGGTTCAAAGACCTTTAAATCACTGGAGCCCAAAGTCACAGAAGGCAAAAATTTAGCAAATGGTTCATTAGGTACCATGATGTGAGGAGCAACCCCCACCTCTTATTTCTAGAGGTGAAACAGTGGTCATTAACTTAAAGAATAGACTACATTGTTTATTTACTCTATTTTTGACTGTGCTGGGTCTTCGTTGCTGTGCGCAGGCCTTCCCTAGTTGTAGCGAGCAGGGGGCTACTCTTCGTTTCGGTGCATGGGCTTCTCATTGTGATGATTTCTGTTATTGTGGACCACGGGTTCTCTGCACACGGGCTTCAGTAGCTGCAGCACTTGGGCTCAGTAGTTGTGGCTTGCTGGCAGGAGGGTGCGTGGGCTTCAGTAGTTGTGGCATGTAGGCTCAGTAGTTGTGGTGCTTGGGCTTAGTTAGTTGCTCCATGGCATGTAGAATCTTCCCAGACCAGGAGTCAAACCCATGTCCCCTGCACTGGCAGATGGATTCTTATCCACTGTACCACCAGGGAAGTCCCAGAATGGACTACATTTTGTAGGGCTACACTTCGTGAGCTTATTCCATAGCCTGCTTCTTGTGAACTTCCTCCTCAGTGGAAACCACCAAGTGTTCCCACTCTGTCCATTCTGAGAGGTCCATCCACGTGCCTCTTCTCCAATACTCCTTGTCACCAATTCTCCGATCTAGTTTTCTCCAAGCCTGATCACACCGTTAACCACGGCCTGTGCTACCTAGAAGATCCATGACCCAGGTTATCTCTCTTTCCTATAAGGTGGAACATGAGATATACTCTTAAAAGTCTGCCCCACTGGGAGACATTCTTTTCCTTAGTGTTCTATAGAACTATCTCTGTGTGGGGTTATAGTCCATTTTCATCTAAAGCCTGCATATTGTGCAGAACTACCTGAAAATCAGGCTCTAGTTTTTACCTTTTCAGTCAGCTGGTCATATGGAACACCTCTTAAGGTTCTATGCATAGGAAGGTATGCGAATATGGAGGGAGTAGATGCCCTGGAAATATAATTCATGCAATTTTCCTGTATCTGTTGGATAAGCTAAGTTTATACATTATTGCCATTTCCATCTGATCATGAAGTGTTTTGGGATACATTCTAATGCTGGCCAGCCACCCCTAGTTAGAGACGGGTAACTTAATTGTGAAGCCACCATTTTTCCCATTGTTTGAAGTTTTTGTCTCTGCCAGGACCAATAACAAACCAGGGACTGTTGAGGTGACATCACCAAGATGGCGGCGGGGTAGTTCCTGACTTTGCTCTCCCTTGAAAGAAGAACAACTAACAAGTATTCATGGACAAGACACCAACGAGAGACTCTGAGAACCATGCGGTGAGGTCTCCCCTGAGCCTGTGGTTCCTTCACTGGGAAAAGAGAGACCAAGGGGCTCCCCCAATATTGTGGGTCTTGGGAGCCCCCACTCTGGTCTGACCCTTTGGGGATTACAGGGGAATCTGCAGGGCTTCATCAGTGGATTTCTGGTTGTGATGGAGAATGGTGTAGGGTTTGTAACAACCGGCATTTGGATCTAGGTGGACTGAGTTCCTCCCTGCAGAGCACAAGCAGCAGCCCCACCATCGCTTTGCTTATCTGCAAAACCAAGTCAGTGGTGCAGTCCGGCCAGGAGAACAAGGGCCCGGCCCTGCCAGAACAGCACAGCTGGAAGCTGTGTAGCCCATACCACGAGCTGGTAAGGGAACATCCACCCACTTGAAGGCCAAGGCTTTGTTTCAAAGCCCCAGATGGCTCAGCTGTGGTTCTCATATAGGGGCTGACTGCAGGTTCTACAAGGCTCTCAATGGGCCACAAATCTACCAAGTTATGAAGACCTAGTGGCAGAGCTTTGCACAGCATCCAGGGCCAACCAGAGCCTTCTCTTGCTTGTCTTTCCCACAAAAGCTGGCAGTCTTATGGGCCATGTCATGAACTGGTGAAATAACCGTGGCGGGACTCACATCCAGCTCCAATAACCTTTACTTCCACAGGCTTCTGCCATAGCAGTGGCACACAGTGCTACTGTGTTGCCAGGGACTAGTGTCATCTCAGAGGGAGGGTTGAGGAGTCCCTCCAAGTTCTAGGAATTCCTTTTTATCCCTCTAGGGTACAATTTAATGTGTGTTCTGAAACATAATTTGTGTCTTTTTGGTAAACAGTCAGGCAAAAGTGTTATGGCACAAGCTTATAATGTTATTGTGTGTGCATGCTAAATCGCTTCACTAGTGTCCAACTCTTCAGGACCCTATGGACTGCAGCCCACCAGGCTCCTCTGTCCATGGAATTCTCCAGGCAAGAATACTGGAGTGGGTTGCCGTTTCCTGCTCCAGTGGGTCTTCCCTACCCAGGGATCGAACCTGTGTCTCCTACATCTCCTGCATTGTAGGCGGGTTCTTTACCACTAGCGTTACCTGCGAAGCCCTATAATGTTGCTACATAATTCTTTTTTTAAATTTTTATTTTTTTTCCTTTATTTTATTATTTTTTTTACGTAATTCTTTTTTAATAGTACCCAATCTCCTTTTCAATCAGAAACTCTGATCTGAGACTTGGCTGAGAAGCAGTGAGTTTCTATAATAGTGGCTCAAGTCAATCTTCTCTGCTTACTAATAAGACTAGCTGTTTATCGTTGTTGTGCACATAGAGTAAAACCTCAGGGGTAACTCATTTATTTAAGTCGTAGAGGCCTAATTATCTCCAAAGATCCCTATAGGTAAAGACAGCTATTTTGTTCCTCTAGTTCTGCTTCCTTGGTGGCTCAGATGGAAAGAGTGTGCCTGCTGTGCAGGAGACCAGAGTTCAATCCCAGGGTTGAGAAGATCCCCTGGAGAAGGGAATGGCTACCCACTCCACTATTCTTGCCTGGAGAATTCCATGGACAGAGGAGCGTGGCGGGCTATAGTCCATGGGGTCACCAAGAGTAGGAGACCACTGACTGACTAACACTTCTCTGGTTCTGCTGCCCATTATGGTAACTGCATCCGCCTTTTCTCTGGGATTTGAGTCCATGTACTAGACCTTTGTCATCCTAAGTTTCCATCACTGTCACTTGAATCAAGGAGCTCGTTATATTGGCAACATTTCCTACCTCTACACTCTACCTACAGTGGTTAGTATGATTTTTACCTAGCGCGATTTAAAAGGGTATTGGTGCTCTTCATCAATGCGTTTCCCAATACTATAATGAAGAGATTGTCTTCTGAATGCTCTTGTGGGTTATTTTAGGGGTGCGAGTTGTGAACACATGATAAATCTGTTCTTATATTCTTATCTCCTCAGCTTTTTGGATTCTTTCCTCTATGTTCTATCAAGTTCTTTTTGGCATCTCACACTCATGTAGGTTACTGTTGACTTTAGTTTTAGTCCATCAACCAAGCAAATAAATGGAATCCTTCCCAGTAGTGTGAGTCAATATTTTGCATCCAGAGTCCCTTGTAGATATTCACACATTGAAAATTTGACCTGATCTAAAATTATGTCCCTCTCTTCATGTTCCAGGTCCCTGAGACTCCATTCCCACACATATTCTTCATATTTAAAAAATTTTAAATTAACATCCAGTAAAATTGACTCTTTCGGAAGCATATAATTCCATGAGCTTTAACACATATAGAGTCATGTGATTACCACCACCATCAAGTTACAGAATAATTCCTTCACCTCAGGATCTTCTTTGTGCTGCCTCTTCATAATCATATCCTTCCCCTATACAGATGGAAACTGTCCATCTGTTCTCTATCTCTGTGCGTGCATGCTAAGTCACTTCAGTCTCATCCGACTCTATGTAACCCTATGGACTGTGAACCGCCAGGCTTCTCTGTCCATGGGATTCTCCAGACAAGAATACTAGAATGGGTTGCCATGCCCTCTTCCGGGGATCTTCCCTACCCAGGGAATTGAACCTGCATCTCTTGTGACTCCTGCATTGCAGGCAGATTCTTCACTGCTGAACCACAGGAAAGGCTCCTATATCACAGTACTATCTTTTTGAGAATGTCATGTAAGTGGAATCATGTAGTCTGTAGCCTTTTGGGACTTGCTTCTTTAATTTATTGTAGTGCATTTGAGACTCATCCACATTATTGTATGTATCAACAGTCTGTTTATTGATGAATTTTCCAGTGTATGGATGTACCACAGTTTGTTCACCCTTCCAGCTTTTGAAGGATATTTTGGTTGTACCTAGATTTTGGAGATTATGATTAGAGCTCCTATAAACATTCATGTATAGATTTTTTTGTGAATGTTTTTGTGTGAATGTAAGTTTTCATTTCTTTAGGGTAAAGCATCTGCCTACAATGCAGGAGACCTGGGTTTGATCCCTGGGTCGGGAAAATCCCCTGGAGAAGGAAATAGCAACCCGCTCCAGTAGTTTTGCCTGGACAATCCCAAGGATGGAGGAGCCTGGTAGGCTGCAGTCCATGGGGTTGCAAAGAGTTGGACATGACTGAGTGGGCACACTTTCACTTTCCCTATAGGGTAAATACCAGAGGAGTAGGAATGCTGAGTCATATGGTAGGTACAGGTTTAACTATAAGAAACTGCTAAACTGTTTTCTAGAGTGTATGTATTGTTTTGCATTTCTGCCAGCAAGGTATAAAAATTTCAGTTCCTCGCCATTCTTGTAAACTCTTGATATTGTTACTTTTCTGTTAGCCATTCTAATAGGTATGCTTTATTGATAACTGTATCCTTATTCCCATCAGATTAGATAGTCGTTTAGTCCTGTATTTCTTCAAAGATTTATTGCTGTTTATATTATTTACTATTTTGCCCAGTGTTCAACTGCAAATGACAGAATCCATTTTGCCAAGTGTGAGAAAGAAGAGAATTAAAATAGTATATATGTGTGTCTTAGTTTGTCTGGGTCACTGTAACAAAAGTACCAAAGCCTTTGACTGTGTGGATCACAACAAACTGTGGAAAATTCTGAAAGAGACGGGAATACCAGACCACCGGACCTGCCTCCTGAGAAATCTGTATGCAGCTCAGGAAGCAACAGTTAGAACTGGTCATGGAACAACAGACTGGTTCCAAATCAGGAAAGGAGCACATCAGGGCTGTATGTTGTCACCCTGCTTATTTAACTTATATGCAGAGTACATCACAAGAAACGCTGGGCTGGATGAAGCACAAACTGGAATCAAGATTGCCAAGAGAAATATCAATAACCTCAGATATGCAGATGACACCACCCTTATGGCAGAAAGCAAAGAAGAACTAAAGAGCCTCTTGATGAAAGTGAAAGAGGAGAGTGAAAAAGTTGGCTTAAAACTCAACATTCAGAAAACTAAGATCATGGCATCTGGTCCCATCACTTCATGGCAAATAGATGGGGAAACAGTGGAAATGGTGACAGACTTTATTTTTTGGGCTCTCAAATCACTGCAGATGGTGACTGCAGCCATGAAATTAAAAGACACTGACTCCTTGGAAGAAAAGCTATGACCAACCTAGACAGCATATTTAAAAGCAGAGATATTACTTTACCAACAAAGGTCCATCTAGTCAAAGCTATGGTTTTTCCAGTAGTCACGTAGGGATGTGAGAGTTGGACTATAAAGAAAGCTGATTGCTGAAGAATTGATGCTTTTGAACTGTGGTGTTGGAGAAGACTCTTGAGAGTCCCTTGGACTGCAAGGAGATCCAACCAGTCCATCCTAAAGGAAATCAGTCCTGAATATTCATTGGAAGGACTGATGCTGAAGCTGAAACTCCAATACTTTGGCCACCCGATGCAAGGAACTGACTCATTGGAAAAGACTCTGATGCTGAGAAAGATGGAACTTGGGAGGAGAAGGGGATGACAGAGGATGAGATGGTTGGATGGCATCACCGACTTGATGGACATGAGTTTGAGTAAACTCTGGCTGTTGGTGATGGACAGGGAGGCCTGGCGTGCTGCAGTCCATGGGGTCACAAAGAGTCCAACGCGACTAGCAACTGAACTGAACTGAACAAAAGTACCATAGACTGGATAGCTTATAAACAACAGAAATTTATTTCTCATGGTTCTGGAGGCTGCAGAGTGCAAGATTAAGGAACCTACAGATTGAGTGTGTGGTTAGACCTGTTTTTGGTTCATAGATGTCTTTCCACATGTCCTCATATAGTAGAAAGAGCAAGGGAGCTCTGTAGGGTGGGTTCTATTTTATAAGGGCACTAATCCTATTCATGAAGGCACCTCCTTCATGACCTTATCACTTCCTGGAAACTTGACCTCCTAATACCTTCACAGTGAAGGTTAGGTTTCAACATATGAATTTTGGGTGACACAGACATTTAGTCTATGGTACTGTGGTAGGCATGAAGATCTTTTTTGTACAGTTCTTCTGTGTATTCTTGCCATCTCTTCTTAATATCTTCTGCTTCTGTTAGGTCCATACCATTTCTGTCCTTTATCGAACCCATCTTTGCATGAAATGTTCCTTTGGTATCTCTGATTTTCTTGAAGAGATCCCTAGTCTTTCCCATTCTGTTGTTTTCCTCTATTTCTTATATGCAGAGTACATCATGAGAAACGCTGGACTGGAGGAAGCACAAGCTGGAGTCAAGATTGCTGGGAGAAATATCAATAACCTCAGATATGCAGATGACACCACCCTTATGGCAGAAAGTGAAGAAGAACTAAAGAGACTCTTGATGAAAGTGAAAGTGGAGAGTGAAAAAGTTGGCTTAAAACTCAACATTCAGAAAACGAAGATCATGGCATCCGGTCCCATCACTTCATGGGAAATAGATGGGGAAACAGTGGAAACAGTGTCAGACTTTATTTTTCTGGGCTCCAAAATCACTGCAGATGGTGATTGCAGCCATGAAATTAAAAGATACTTACTCCTTGGAAGGAAAGATATGACCAACCTAGATAGCATATTCAAAAGCAGAGACATTACTTTGCCAACAAAGGTTCGTCTAGTCAAGGCTATGGTTTTTCCTGTGGTCATGTATGGATGTGAGAGTTGGACTGTGAAGAAGGCTGAGCGCCGAAGAATTGATGCTTTTGAACTGTGGTGTAGGAGAAGACTCCTGAGAGTCCCTTGGACTGCAAGGAGATCCAACCAGTCCATTCTGAAGGAGATCAGCCCTGGGATTTCTTTGGAAGGAATGATGCTAAAGCTGAAACTCCAGTACTTTGGCCACCTCATGCGAAGAGTTGACTCATTGGAAAAGACTCTGATGCTAGGAGGGATTGGGGGCAAGAGGAGAAGGGGACGACAGAGGATGAGATGGCTGGATGGCATCACTGACTCGATGGACGTGAGTCTGAGTGAACTCCGGGAGTTGGTGATGGACAGGGAGGCCTGGCGTGCTGCGATTCATGGGGTCGCAAAGAATCGGACACGACTGAGCGACTGATGTGATCTGATCTGACTGTGGTAGGCAAAATTCTAAGGTGGTCCCCAGATTGTGTCCCCTTGGAGTACTTGTCTTGTCTCATTCCCTTTCTTTGAGTGTGTGAAGAAACTTTGACTATGACAAGATATTACTCATAGGTTTATGTTATATGGTGGAATGAATTTTGCTGCTGTAATTAACATCCCTGATCAGTTGACTTTGAATCAGTCAAAAGTGAGGTTTTTCTGGGTGGGCCTGACCTAATCAGAATATCTTTTCTGGCCCTAAAGGGTAAGCTGCCATATTGTAGAGAGGACCATGTGGGAAGGACCCAAAAGCAGCCTCTAGGAGCTGGTAGTAGTCGCCCGCTGACAGTTAGGAAAAGACATGGCCATGTAACCACGTGACCATGGAGGAGTAAATTTTGCCAGTGACATGAGAGGGTGTGGAAGTAGATCTTTCCTTAGTTGGGCCTCCTGAAGAGGGCACAGCTGCTGACACCTTGATTTCCATGAGGTCCTGAGCCTCTAGAGGACCAGGCTAAAATGTGCTGGATTTTTGATCCATGGAGATTACAAGATAATTAATGTGTACTGTTTTAAGCTACTAAATTCATGGCAACGTATTATACAGCATTAGAAACTGAATACAGTATACTAACAGTTTTTAGATTTCTAGAAGGTTCAGTCCCCAAACTTGAAAGCTACAAAGCTGAAATTGACACAGCCAGGAGACATGCCCAACTATACAGCGAGACTGTTGTAGCCGCACTCCTGCTGGTACTTTCATCTGATACACAGCATTCATGAAACCAAAATCAAACATCATAGATAAAAGCCACGCACCATGGCAAGACTCAGATCGCATGTTGTTGTGATGCTTTCTCATCTGTGAAACAGGAATCATAATAGTACTTACCTCAATAGGTAGTTAATAAGGATTAAATGAAATAAAACTTTAAAAATTTATTTATTGATTTATATTTATTTTTGGCTGTGCTGGGTCTTCATTGCTGTGCGGGCTTTTCTCTAGTTGCGGTGCGTGAGGGTTATTGTTGCAATGCCTGAGCTTCTCATTGTAGTGGCTTCTCTTGCTGCAGAACACAGGCTCAGGGACACTTGGGCTTCAGCAGTTGCGGCATGTGGGCTCAACAGTTGTGGTGTCCAGGCTCTAGAACACAGGCTCTGTAGTTGTGGCACACGGGTTTAGTTGCTGCACAGCATGTGGGATCTTCCTGGACCAGGGATCGAACCTGTGTCTCCTGCCTTGGTAGGCAGATTCTTTACCACTGAGCCACCAGGGAAGCCTGAAATAAAACTTTTAAAGTATTTGAGTAATACACAGTTCTTAATGTTCTACATGTATTACCTATTATTATTTAGAATTGACTTGTCCAAGACCACAGAACTAGTAAGAAGCTGAGTGGAAACTTAAATTTCTATCTGTCTGCTACCAAATTTCATTATCCTTCTCCACATCCCCTTCTTCACTTTAATGGGAAGAGTGATCAGGGACCCAGTTTATTTATTTATTTATTTGGTTGGGTTGGGTTGGGTCTTTGTTGCCCTGTGTGGGCTCTGTTGTGATGGGGGCTCAGTAGTTGCCCTGTGGTGTGTGGGATCTTAGTTTCCTGACTAGGGATCAAGCCTGAGTTATCTGCACTGGAAGGTGGATTCTCAACCACTGGACCACCAGGGAAGTCCCCAGGAACTCAGTTTTAAAGAGGCTTTGCCCATTCCTATTCTTAGGCTCTCTGAAGAGGCAGAGGAAATTCTGCATAATGGAACATGAATGTTTTATGAATTGATATTCATTGAGTAAATTAAAGAGTCATTAATATATTCATTAACAAGTGCCTCACTTTGTTTGGAATTCTGAGAATGGTTGGACAATGCACAACCTAATGAGCTCATGTGGACTTCTTGAAATTTCCTAGGTCAGCCTCCTTGCTTTCACAACTTTCTGTCTCTCCTGACTTTTGCCTCTGGTGTCTTACACCATGTTCCAAATATATGTCTCTTTTTCTCCTTTGCTAATTGAAATTCTTTGCCTGTCACTGGGAAGAAAAGATGTGAAAGTTTGGAATGTCTGCCTTTACTAGCTATGGAAGATGTTTGTCTGTGTGTGGACATATACATGTGGATGCATGCTTGGAGAGCAAGGCAAACGGTTTGGTGAGATTGTTTTAGACTCTTAGAATTGATGGAAAGAAGAGTAATTCTAGTAAGAGTGAAGAGTGAAGGGGCTAGTGAAGTTGATCCAATCCAGGGGGTAAAATAATTAATGGTATTAAGAAGGAATGAAATATGATTATTATAAAACTAAATATTTTAAGTCAAAATGTTAATTAAAAAATTAAAAAACTGGACTTCCCTGGACAGTGGATAAGAATCCACCTGCCAATGCAAGGTATGCAGGTTCAATCTCTGGTCCAGAAAAATTCCACATGCTGCGGAACTACTAAGCCTGTGTGCACCAGCTACTGAAGTCTGCGGCCTAGAGCCCATGAGCAGCAGCTACTGAGCCCATGTGCTGCAACTTCTGAGCACACCTAGAGCCTGTGCCCCCCAGCAAGAGAGGCCTCCCCAGTGAGAACCCCGCGCACCTCCACTAGAGAAAGCCTGTGCAGCGAGAAGACCCAGTGCAACCAAAGGAAAAAATTTTTTTCAATTAAAGGTGGCAGTGATTTGACGTGATATTTTCAGGGAAAGCATTGCATAGCCAGTGACTGTGGAGAGGTCCTTGAAGCTACTCAGTGTAGTCAAGATCTGAGCAACATGCAGGTCAGTATAAACCCTAAGTACTAGTCTCAGCCTTTGATTGTAAACATCAGAACTTGCTCTGGCCGATTCAAACCAAAATGGGTATTACCAGGAAGCCTATTGGAATACTCACTAAATAAATGACAGAAACCAGAAGGACTGAGTTTAAGTGATGAAATATATGAGAACTGAGCAGGATGTTGCTCAATTTGTATAATAAAAATATTTCAAAGGATTTATGGCTGCAGATAATGACAGATGACCCTATATCAGACTTCCCCAGTGACAACAATTTTATTTTATTATCTTTTTATAGTTTTATGTATTTTAATAGCAAACTTACAGGAACAGTACAGAAGACAGACAGCATTAAAAACATGCACTTGCATGTAGTATAACTCAGTTAGAAAGGTATAGTGAATGGATGGAATCTACTGTATGATAAAAATGCTACCAACACCATTTAGTTGCAGTCAATAAGAAATTTACTTGTCCAGAAAAATTTAACAGGTTTATTTATAATTGTTGTAAAGTTGAACTGCTTAAACTTGTTCACTGAAACATTTTGACTTGCATTAATGCTTTATGTCCCCACTTTTATATTAAAAATTCGCACACAAATGAAAATGGAGAAACTGCCAGTACCTGATTTCTGTCCCTATTTTTCCATTTGCAGTCATATACTTAGGTACCTTTTGACCCCAGGGGAAAAAATTGCTTAACGTTCAGAACAACCAATAATAGGAAGAAGAGAATTTTTTTTAATTTATTTTTTTTTATTGAAGGATAATTGCTTTACAGAATTTTGTTGTTTTCTGTCAAACCTCAAAATGAGTCAGCCATAGGTAAACATATATACCCTCCCTTTTGAACCTCCCTCCCATCTCCTTCCCATCCCATCCCTCTAGGTTGATATGGAGCCCCTGTTTGAGTTTCTTGAGCCATACAGAAAATTCCAGTTGGCTATCTATTTTACAAATGGTAATGTAAGTTTTCATGTTCCATGTATCTCACCTTCTCCTTCCCTTTCCCCATGTCCATAAGTCTATTCTCTATATCTATTTCTCCATTTCTGCCCTGTAAGTAAATTCTTCAGTACCATTTTTCTAGATTCTGTATATATGCATTAGAATACAATGTTTATCTTTCTCTTTCTGACTTACTTCACTCTGTATAATAGGTTCTAGGTTCATCCTAGAAGAACCGAGAATTTTTTTTTTAATTCTTTTTTAAAAAAGAATAAAATGATTCCCAGGATAGTCAGTTCTTAAGCACATTCTCCACTTAAGGGGTGTGGTAGCTGGATCTCTTTTGGCATAATTGTTACACGTTTGGCATGGAGGACACACGTTAGTATCTTCAAAACGGCCAACCTGATTATCCTCACTTTCCTCCTGCAAAGCACCAAGAGCTGCACTGGAAGGGCAGATCTGTTCTGAAGTTCTGAGCACTTTTCCACACCAGATGCTAGAAGGGAAGTTGGTGAATGAGAAGCTCAGTGCATTTTTGATTAACATCTAATTTCATGGAGTGGCACGGGACCAGGCCTGTGATGATGAGGTTTCTTCACTCCTCCAGTAGAGGGCGCACTCTTGTGATGTGCTTTTATAGCCAGCGTCTGCCTTGGTGCTTTACCGCCAGTTGATTTGCAGGCAGTCAGCTTTGTACAAGCCATGGTACAGAGACCTCCTCACTTATCCCCTTTCTCCTCCCACTGGAGCTTGGTGAGCTAGAGGCTGTGCTGGAGAGCAATGGTGGCACTGCGACGGCTGTGAACACAGTTCAACAATTGAAAATTCTTGGTAAAATACAAGAAAAAAAAAAAAAGTTGTTTGAAGGCACAGTAGAGTGACCTAAAGCAGGCGGATTACAACTTAAGAAAGAAGCAAACATCCTAGAAAGACCCACACTCACCTGTCTTTCGCCAAGGGCACTTTCCAGTCTGCTTAATGTATGGTAATAGAGCCCAGAATTAGTCATTCTGAATTACTAATAACTAATTACTAGTACTTCAGAATTACTAATGGAGTAAGGAAACAGAGTTGGAGTTCAGGGCTGCTAGAATGGCTGAAAATAGATGGGGAAAAAGTGGAAACAGTGACAAATTTTATTTTCTTGGGCTCCAAAATCACTACAAATGGTGACTGCAGCCACAGAATTAAAAGATGCTTGCTCCTTGGAAGAAAAGCTATGACAGACCTAGACAGTGTATTAAAAAGCAGGGACATTACTTTGCTGATAAAGGTCCATATAGTCAAAGCTATGGTTTTTCCAGTAGTATGGTTTTCCAGCAGAAGGAGAATGGAGAGACAAAGGATGGGATAGTGGGATAGCATCACTGACTCAATGGACATGAGTTTGAGCAAACTCCAGGAGATACTGAAGAACAGGGAAGCCTGACGTGCTGCAGTCCATGGGGTCACAAGGTTGGATACGACTTAACTACTGGATGACAACAAGAACAGAATGGCTAAAAGTTAAGGGGGATATTTAGGAAAAGAGGGAGTCATGAGAGAGAGCTTCCAAATCTGCAAATCTTTCTTCAAATCCTTAGCTTACTGTGAAAACACAGGGTAAAACTCCAAGGAATCCCAGAAGAAAGCATGAGCAATCTTCCTAGGCAGGTATTACAGCCTGTGCTGTGGATACATAATTTAGAGTTCAAGTTCTGCCAAGATAAGAGCTTGACAAATACCGTAGTCTTTTTGTTAAAATATCAGAAGGATCAAACTCTAGGAGTGACCATGTATAAGGACTAAGGACTCCTCCTTAGGCTAAAGGAACTACTGAAAAGACCTACCTTAATAAAGCTTAAAATGAAGTTCCACAAGAAAAGTTATCTGCCAGTAGTTTCACTCCTTGCTAGGACAAAAATCAATACTTTTCTAAGGAAGATAATGGTGTCTAGAGTTCTGTAACATATCATCCTCAATGTCCTATATGTAATAAAAATATTATTAGATATGAGAAGAAACAGGAAAATGGGACCCAGAGCCAAGAGAGAAAACAGTAAATAGAAACAGACTCAGAGATGATCTGGATTTCAGTTTTAGCAATGAGTTAAAATAATTGTGATAAATAGGTTGAGTCTATAGGAAAAGATGATGTAATGGATGAGGAGAAGAGGGATTTCAAAAGATATATGAAAACTTTGAAACAGAATCAATGGGAATACTAACACTAAAAAAATAAAATATGCATAATAAAAATTCTATTAGATGAGATTAATGCAGATTCGACAGAATAGAAAAAAGGGTGAGTGAATTTCAAGACAAGTCAGTAGAAATTATCTGAAGATAAACACAGAGAGAGAAAGAATGGAAATAAAATAATAGTCTCAATAACCTTTGAAATAAATATTAAGGAGTTTAGATTACATGTATTTGGAATCCTAGGGAAATAAGAAACAAGAACATGGGATAGAAAAAATAAAAATTTCCCAGTTGAGAGCTTGTTTGGAGGTTCTAGCAGGGGAGCGCAGCTACTCGTATACCCTTGACCGAAGACTGGTCCTCCTCTATCAGGGATGGTCGTCCTCTTCGACCGAGCGCGCCGTTTTGGGAGGAACGTACATGGAGCGGTGAGGGAGGAAGGGGACACTTGCCTAGCCAGCCAGATCAGCTGAATCAACCCTGGTGATCAATGGGGTGACAGATGCAGCAACCAGATTGGGAGAATGGCATTAAAACATGTACAATATCATATAAGAAACAAACAAAAATTTCCCAGTTGATAAAAAATCAGCAGTTTATAGAAAAAAAGGAGAGCAAATCCCAAGGAAGATAAATACAAAGAAAATCACACTTGATCAGAATGATGAAAGCAATGGATAAGAAATATCTTAAAGGGATCCAGATAAGTCTAAAAAGGCAGCATATAGGGGAAAGATGGTTTGAATAACAGCTGACTTCTCATAAAAACATTCCAGAAGAGAATGTAATGACATTTAAAATCAGAAAAAGTTAATCTGTGAAGTGAGAATTCCATATCTAGTGTAAAAATCTTTCAAAAAACGAAGGCAAAATGAAAGAAAAATGAAGGCAAGAATAAAGATAAAATGAAAAAAATGAAGGCAAGAATAAAGATATTTTCACTTCTTATAGTGAAGGCTGAGAATAAAGATATTTTCACTTTTTGTAGTGAAGGCTGAGAGACCTGCAGTATAAGAAATGCTAGTGGAAGTTTTTGAAGAAAAGGAGAAATGATATCAGATGGAAATTTCAATCCATAGGAGGGAATGAAGAGTAATAAAATGTGAATATATGGGAAAAGAAAGATAAAACATTACTTAAATGACAATTCTTTAGAGTGAAAATAATAACAGTGTACTGTGTAAAAGGAAAATATTTGATAGCAGTATGAAGAGTGAGAGGTGAAATGGGATTTTACTGTTATAAGGTTCTTGTATGTAAAGTAGCATAATATTGATTCAAGGTACGCGGTGATAAGTTAAATATGTATATTGTAATCCTAAGAGAACCATCAGAAAATAATGCAAAGATGTATAGCTTAAAAGCCAATAAAGGAAATAGACTGGAATACTACAAAAAAAGAAAGAAAAAGATTAACCCAGGGGACAGTAGGGAAAGAAAGAACAGAGAAACAAAACAAAACAAAAAAAATAGGAGACATATAGCAAAAGACAGTAAGGTGATAGAATTATATCCATCATATCAATTAAGTTTTAAAATCTACATGGGCTAATATTAAACACTGCAGTTAAAAGATAGAGATCAGCAAAGGGATAAAAAAAATAAGACCCAACTATATGCTTTCTATGAGAAACTCATCAGTCTAAAGACTTGGCAGGATGGAAAGATGTATAATTTGTAAACACTTAGCATAAGAAGACTGAAATGGCTATGTTAATATCAGACAAGTTAAAAAGTGTTACACAGATAGAAGGCTCATCTTACAAGGAGAAAGGAGTCAGTTCATCAGGAAAATATACTAATCCTAAATGTGTATGCATCTAATAACAAGCCGCAAATATATGAAGCAAAATTTGATGGAAATAATGGAAGAAAAAGAAAAATCTATAATTACAGTTGTATGTTTTAATATCATCTCACTGTAATTTATAGAGTCAGTAAGTAAAATATCAGTAAGTATACAGAAAATTTGAACAACACTATGAACCAACTTGACCTAACTGACAATTATAGAACAATATACCCAACATCTGTAGAATATACAATCACATTCTTTTCTGATGCATATGGAATGTGCACTATGTTAGAACATATGTTGTTGTTTAGCTGCTGAGTCATGTCCAACTCTTTCACGATCCCATGGACTGTAGCCTGCCAGACTCCTCTGTCCTTTGGATTTCCCAGGCAAGCATACTGGAGTTGGTTGCCATTTCCTTTTCCAGGGGATCTTCTGCATCCAGGGATCAAACTTGCATCTGCTGTATTGGTAGGCAGACTCTTTACTACCGAGCCACCTGGGAAGCCCATGGTAGAACATACAGTGGGCTATAAAACTAGTCTTGATGCATTTTAAAAGATTGAAATGATACAGAATATGTTCTCTGATCCTAATGAAATTAAATTAAGAGATCAATAACAATAATATATTTGGAAAGTTCCCAAGTGTTTGGAAATTAAATAATACACTTCTAAATAACCCAAGGTCATGGAAGTAATCATAAGAGAAGTGAGAAAGTACTTTGAACTAAATGATACTGAAAGCACAGCATGTAAGAATTTGGGACAGAAATAAAGCATTATTATAGCTTTATATCAGCTTGAAGTGGTGATATGAAGAAGAAAGATTTAAAATCAGTAATCTGGTTTCCATGTTAAGAAGCTAGAAGAAGAGAGAAATTAAGCCTACAGTTAATAGTGAAGAGGAATTAATAAAGATTACTGTTGAAGTCAATAAAGTAAAAAAATATGTCAAAGAAAATGGAGGTGATAGAGAGTCCAGTGGACTTGAAGACAAATGAATAGAAATTCTCTTGTCTGAAGTAGAGCACGAAAATGATTGAACATAAAAGAAAATAGAATGGTGGGACAATATCAGAAGGTCTCATGTCTATAGAATTGGAATCTCAGAAGAAGAGAGAGAGCATGGGGCAGAAGAGAAAATGTTTGAAGATATAATGGCTGATTAATAAACCTGACGATATTAAAACAAAAACACCCCATGGCCAAGTGCCCAGGCCATACCCCATTCCATAACATCAGAATGAGTTAAATTCATCATGTAAACGGACTGAAGGAGAGGAACTGTATGAATAGCTGCAGCAGAAGTCAGAGCTGCCAGCCCAGCCAAAGATTGATGTCACCTACACACGTGGAAAACCATGGTCCCTTGCATGGTTTCCAGATTTCTATCAGTTCTTATTTATTTATTTATTTTTTCTATCAGTTCTTAAACTCAGAGCTCATCGATCGAAAGGAGCAGTGACCTCCAGGGAGCACAGTGAAGATCCTACTTAATTGGAAATTGCAGCTACCACTTGGCAACTTTTTGGTCCTTAATGCCAGAGAAACCAATAGGAAAAGAAAGGAGTTAGTGGGTGGGGGAATAATTAATTCTGATTACGGTGAGGAGCTAGGTTTGCTGCCATGTAATGGGCAGAAGGGCTTATCTGGTGGTTCAGACAATACAGAGTCTGCCTGCAATGCAGGAGACCTGGGTTTGATCCCTGGGTTGGGAAGACCCCCTGGAGAACAGAATATCCGCCCACTCCAGTATTCTTTCTTGGAGAATTCCATGAACTGAGGAACCTGGCAGGCTATAGTCCATGTGATATTGCAGAGTCAGACATAACTGAGCGAGTAACACTTTCACTTTTTTTTTTTTTTCTGATGGGCACAAGGAAGATAATGTCAGGGACCTAGAAGATTCCCTGGGAGCTTATTTTGGCGCTCCTGTGCCCGAGAGCAACACTCGAAACAGTGGCTCTACCAGTTCTAGGCAACTAAGTAAGGACTTAGACTTCTTGAGGATGAAGGTGTAGGTCACCCAGCAGGGAAGGAACACAGACTAGTCAGAATGGATGCTGAATGAGTGTAGTGGTAAATGTCAGTTTTGACATCTCTAGGACCAGCCAGAGTAGCACAGAAGTACCAGGTTTGGCTTACTAAGCTTCTTGAATTCTTTTTGGAGTATTGCAACTTTCCAGTATCTTGAAGAACAGAATTTTCTATCTAACTTCTTGGGGAAGAATTGAAGGTGTATTGTCCTAAGATCATGTGTTCCAAGTGGCTATGAGCAGATATGAAAGGCACAATGGGTAATTGCACAGGACCCAAGTTTTGTGCCACCTCAAGTCCATGTGTCCACACCTCCCCTCTGCCCGGGCCTTGGTCGCTTGCCTTGCTCTCCTGTTGAGCAGGCTTAGCGAGAGCTCACCCTATTGTTCCCACAGCAGGAAAACAAGATCTCTAGCATTGCCATCACTCCCACTGCAGATGGAGGCTACTTGAACAAGAAAGACTGATGGCTCTGTTCTGGACCCTCAGAAGCTCTGGCTCCATTAGAAGTTGCCTGGGGAGACCAGGTTACACCTTTCAAAAAAGCAAGGGAAGAAATGCGCCATAGAGCTGACTTTGACCAGTGGGAGATGGGGGCTGGGAAGGAATCAACAGATTAATTCTTCTCTATTCCTCCTCACAAGTAAACTATGAAGAAGTGCAGCAGATGGGCCATGAAGATCTGAAGATCTGCAGGACTGAACAGTCCATTGCATTTGTCATGAAACTGGGGCTTGCTTCTTAAATATCCCCTCTATTTGTTGCCCCTCTTTCTCTGCCTCAGTCTCTTTTTCCCTGGTATTGCACTCTGCAGCAAAACATCAGTAGGCCAACTTCTCCCCCAGGCAGGCCCTGTTTTCCAGGGAGCCTGGGTTAAAGAAGGTAGTAATAATGTTGTTAATGATGTTGCTGTGGATGAGGATGGATGAGGATGTTGCTGTGGCTGTGACGAGGCTGGTGATGCTGGTTTCGGAAGTGACGGAGAATGATGGTGCTTTGGGTGATGACAATGTGAGTGGTGTTGGTGAGAACTTACAGATGTACTGTGAGGAAGTTGAAACCCTGGGAAGTCAAGGGTTATGGGAGATTGTATAACCGTTCAACTCATATTTGGTGTCTTTTCTTTCGGACTCTTCTCTGGAGAAGGATTACACATCTCTATCCTTTTGAACCTAAGCATAGCCATGTGACTTGCTTCAGCTAATAAAGAAGCTGTAAATGCCAGTGCGTGACAAGTTCACTTTCCTTCTGTCTCAATGATTAGAGATTTCCAGTAGGCTGTTCCTTTAGCACAGTTCTTGGAGCAGAGTCATAACTGATCTGTGACAGAGAGGCACCATGAGAGAGAGGCAAAAAAAAAAAAGCAACAGGTGCATCTAAGGCCGCTTTAGTTGGGGACATAGCATTGCCTGAATGGCCAAGGAGGAGATGATATTTAAGAACAGACCCAGGAGTGAGTAGCAATGAGCATTACGAGATGCGTTCTTGTGCAGACGTGTGGATGCATGCATACACACAGGTGCACGGGCAAAGTAAAACCATGGATATCAAGGTAAATGAATTAGCACACCGAAAAATTCTCCAGATTAACAAGTTTATTATCCATTGAGCACCCAGGTGATTTCACTGCCAACAAATTAGAAGTAGATTTATTTTTTACAAAATTAATTTAACCTAGCCCTCTTAAGCAGGCTAAGCATCACTTTCTTTATATTCCAGGGCCTTCACTATGAACATCATGACTATTTGATGCTCTGAGCAAGTGCTTCCTCAGGATTTATTTAGGGGTATATAATAATTTTATCCCACTGAGATGGCTTCAGACTGCTTTGCTTTTTGAGTTCTTATGTCTGCTTTTTATAGTTTGCTGTCTCTTTCTTTGCTGTCGGGCTGTCAACTGTCACTTCCTGCAGCTGTCAGAAAGCCTGGCTTTGGCAGGGCTCACCACTACCCCGCCCCCCAACACACACACTCACCGATTCCATTCTGATCAGGTATCACTTGGAAGTCAAGACTTGGCTTCTCTAAAACTGTGAAGCAGTGGTCCTTAAAGTAAGGTCACCGGTCCAGCAACATCCAGTTCACCTGGGATTTTGTTAGAAATATGGACTCTTGGGCCCCATTCAAGACCAGATGAATCAGAAACTCTGGGGGTGGGGCCGGTGGTCTGTATTTAACAAGCCGTCCTGGTGATTCAGATGTCGCTTACAGACTCAGTGCTGAAAGAAATGATAAATAGAGTCCAAGTGAGGGCTGAATTGCTCTCCCACATGCTAAGTGTATGCTCGTTACAGCATTAACTGTGGTCTGTGTTCTGTCCAATCAAGAGACTTGTGTCTCTTCCTGGGTCCTGGGTTCAGTGTGATTGGGTTGTTACAGGGTGGAAAGGATATGTGAGCATGTGCTCTGAGGGTGCATACATACACACACACGGAATGAGGGACAGAAAGATAGTAAAGTCTGGGACCCGAGAGAGCAGTGTCCTGTGGTTCACTTACCTCCTCTTAGCTGCCAGAGTTTCACGCAAGTCCTGCTTTAAGAGCTCTGGCCTGAACCCTGCAGCTTGGGGTCCCGATGGTCCTTAGACGGTAGGAGTGTCTCCTGACCACCCCCTCCTTCCACCGTGATGGCTGCCTGGGGCCCAGACTGAGCGTCAGGAACACTCTGAGAAGCACCAGCTGGCAGTGACACCGCCAGAGACTCTCCGAGCATGGATCTTGGGGAGGCAGCTGGG
Source organism: Bubalus bubalis (assembly GCF_019923935.1). Taxonomy (NCBI): domain Eukaryota; kingdom Metazoa; phylum Chordata; class Mammalia; order Artiodactyla; family Bovidae; genus Bubalus; species Bubalus bubalis. The sequence goes on from NC_059176.1 coordinate 50,941,598, forward strand.
ATGTGTGTGGGAGCCTTGGAGATGTACGGGTCTGGGTTTGTAAACACGGGCCTGTTAAATTCGGGATGGGCCATGGGCCTGGGAGAGTGCCGTACCATCTTTTTGGCAAATGCTGAACATTCTGAGTGGTTTTAAAACGTTGCTCATACCTTATATAGTAGGAGGCCTGTTTTAGCACAGCTCATCATCAGGGGGAGGAGGGAGGAGGGGTTGGACACCCACCACCCTCTGTGTGCCAGGGACTCAGCATGAGCCATCTGATTGTGTCTTTTTGCCCTCTGAGAAGGGCTGGGCTTGTCAGCGCTGCTCTATAGGTGAGAACGTTGACTGAGAGCAAACATCTGGGCCCGAGGGGCTGACCTGAGCTGATGTGGAGGATATGTTTTGTGAGCAGCCAAGACTTTGGCTGGTGGCTGACATGATGGTGATGAGGATGATCTGCCCACAGTGGGAGCACGTGGTCACAGTCACGGCCACTGTTGACTGTCACAGAGAGTTAGCTCTCCCTTATGACTGGCTGGCTCACTTTGCCTAAATCAGAGTGTGCTAGAGAGAGAGCTAGAGGAGAAAGAGAAGGGGGTTGGGAGAGAGAGAAAGAGAGAGATCTTCCAGACAAGAATTCCATGAGTTGCTTTTCACCTTCAAGGCCCCACTGTCCAAATCTGTTTGGAAATTGTCTTAAAACTCTATTCTGGGGCTTCCCTAGTAAAGAATGGTGGCTCAGTGGTAAAGAATCTGCCCGCCCAATGCAGGAGACATGGGTTTGATCCCTGGTCCAGGAAAATCCCACATGCCTTGGAGCAACTAAGCTCGTGCACCACAACTACTTAGCTTGTGCTCTAGAGCCCGGGAGCCACAACTACTGGGGCCCGTGCACCCCAGAGCCTGAGCTCCACAACCAGAGAAGCCAACACAAAGAGAAGCTTGTGCACTGCAACCAGAGTGGCCCTGCTCACCGCAACTAGAGAAAAGCCTGCACAGCAATGAAGACCTGCTGCTGCTGCTGCTGCTGCTAAGTCGCTTCAGTCGTGTCTGACTCTGTGACCCCATAGACGGCAGCCCACCAGGCTCCCCTGCCCCTGGGATTCTCCAGGCAAGAACACTGGAGTGGGTTGCCATTTCCTTCTCCAATGCATGAACGTGAAAAGTGAAAGTGAAGTCGCTCAGTTGTGTCGGACTCTTCATGACCCCATGGACTGTAGCCTACCAGGCTCCTCCATCCATGGGAGTTTCCAAGCAAGAGTACTGCAGAGCCAAAAATAAATAAATAATTATAACAACAACAGCAACAACAAGAACAAAAAAACTGTATTCTACTCTTGGAGATTGTGAAACATGATGCAGACTTGTATTAGGCAGAGTCCAGCCAGAGAAAAAAGACCAGTACAGTAGATAGAAAGTAGACAGGGATTTATTGCAAGGAGTTGGTTAATGCCATTGTGGGGGCTGGCCAGACAAGCCTGACATGGGAAGGGCAGGCTGTCAGGGAGGGCAGGCTGAAGCTCTCTGGCCCGGGGCGCAGCTCCAGGCCATAGACAGCATTTCTTCCTTGGGGAGCCTCCCCTCTGCTCTTAAGGCCTGTGGACCGATTGAATCAGGCCAATGCAGATTATCTAGGATTATCTCTCTTACCTAGAGGTAACAGCTTGTGAATTTTAATCACATCAATAAAATACCTACACAGTAGCACTTAAGGTTAGTGCTTGATTGAAGAACTGAGGATTTCTCCTAGACTTAAAAAACTGAGCACACAAACAAACACGCTGAGAAGTCCTGTACTGAGGACACGTTAGTTTTTTTTTTTTTTTTTTCCATTCTTTTGGCCTCATCACGCAGCACATGGGACCTTAGTTACCTGAAAGAAAGTGAAGTTGCTCAGTCATGTCCAACTATTTGCGATCCTATGGACTGTAGGCTCCTCCATCCATGGGATTTTCCAGGCAAGAGTATTGGAGTGGGTTGCCATTCCCTTCTCCAGCAGATCTTCCCGACCCAGGGATTGAACCTGGTTCTCCCACATTGCAGGCAGATGCTTTTACCATCTGAGCCACCAGGGAAGTCTTAGTTACCTGACCAGGTATCAAACCTGAGTGCCCTGTAGTAAAAGTGCAGAATCTCAGCCTCGAGACCACCAGGGAAGTCTCAAAATTTTATTTATTTATTTGGTTGCACCATGTGGCATGTGGGATCCTAGTTCCCTGACCAGGGATTGAACCCACACCCTCTGCGTTGGAAGCCTGGAGTCTTAACCACTGGAAGTCTGCGTTATTTTTATTTAGGTGCATTCTGTTATATCCCAAAAGGATCTGAGTGACCAAATCTGTCCTTTTGGGGAACAGGTCCGTGGTCCTGGGGAAGTTACTTTAACTTTGGTGAGCCTCAGTTTTCACCTCTGCTGAGTGGGATTGTGACAGGACTGGCCTCCTTAGGGTATTAAGGGGATTGACTGGAGTAGAACAGGCAGGGTGCCTAGAGCTTGGCGGTTATTCCAGGAATGTTAGATCCTTACCCTCCCAGGAGGGAAATTGAGTCTCAAGGTCTGGCTTGCAGAGGCGGCCTAGAGTGGGGGAGCTGGCAGGACCTTGGCTTCCCCAGGTCCATTTTCTGGATGAAGAGACCTGCTGGAGGTCCCAGAGCTCCAGGCCAGGGAGTGTCCTCAGCCATGATGGGAACAGCCCCAGCTTCTGTGGAACAACCAGTCCTTTGTGGTTCTCAATTCTGCCCAGTCTGGGGAGAGGTGCTGAGGGCACGCGGGGCTCGAAGTCCCCCAGCCCCTCTCAAAGCCTCTTCCTCAGGCTGTTTGAGTCAACTCATCCCATTCCGCTGGCCATGGTACAGAAGCTGGAGCGCCATGGCAGATGTATGAATGATGCACCCCTGCGCGGCCCAGGCCAGGCCGTGCCAGGAGGGTTATTAATGGCCCTTCATCGAGCACTTCAGGTCTGCAGACTCAGTCCATTACCTAGTTTGCAGTCAGGTGTGGGCAGGCATGCCTCACCAGCAAAACCCTTCTCTTCATTCGGTGGTCTGCGCGGGCTCCCCTGGGATCAGAACCCACAGCCCTTCTTCCTTCTGTGTCCTGTTGCTCAGCCACTGAGCTGTGTCCCCAGAAGGAGGGACACATCTACTTTGTAGCCTCAGCTGTGGTCAGGGTGACGAGCACTGCCTCAGGTCTCCAGGGGAAGCCAAGAATATGAGCCTTGGGTCAGAAGCTCCCGGCTCTGGGCATTGCTGCGTACCAGATGGATTGACATGGGGGACAGCCGCTGTACCTCTCAGAACCTCAGTTTCCTCCCCTGTGAAACTGGAACAGTGATAGCCACCCCACAGGATGGTGGACCCTCCTGGGTCAGAGGGGCCTGGTAGGGGCTTTCTCCTCACCCACAATCCCGAGCCAGCACAGGGCCTCATGTTGGGTGAGCCCATCCTTGTTGCCCAGGAGCCTCAGCCACAGCAGGGCATGACCCCAAGCTTGTAAGCTGGGACGCAGTCACCCCACAGCAGTGTCAAGGGACTCCTGTCCCAAACTTTTGAAGGACATCATCTTCCCAACCAGGGAGAGCTTGAGTAGGGACTCCATAACCCCCTCAGCCTCAGACCTTGGAGGAAGGACATTTTCTAGGCTGTCAGTCATTCATCAGTAGAGGAGTGGACACTGATGGAATGGCCCTGCAGCAGCATCTCCGGAGGCCTCATTAATACAGATTCTGTGGCCCTGTCTCAGACCCCAGGGTGGAACAGCTCGCTATCAGTGATGAGGGACAGGCCTTCCAATGCCCTGGTACCAGGAGGTCTTTCTGCTCCACTCTCAGTTCTGGGTGTCCCCTTCCAGCACTTTAGATTTAAGAGGTTGGCCTGGAAGACCCCCGAGGTCCCTCCACCTGTCACTGTGCTCTCAGGAGGGAGTTCCAGAGAGGGAGCAGTGTCTCATCCCTGCCATGGGGGTGACTGAGTTCTTGGGGCTGCAGACATGCTGACCCACTGATCCCAGGGGGCAGGATGGAGCCCCAGAGTGGCTGTTCCTAGGGCCACAGCTAGCCCTGCATTTCAGGATGTGTCTGGTGGGCTTGAGCCAAGAGGATTTTCTAGCTATCTCCCTGCTAAATTCCTAAACTGCTCCACCTCTCCAAAACACACTTGGAAAAACTATCCTGAGCTGCAGAGCAGTTAGCAGCCCACGAGGCTGTTGTTGTTTAGTCGCTCAGCCATGTCCAGCTCTTTGGGATCCCATGGAATGGACTGTAGCCCACCAGGCTCCTCTGTCCATGGGATCTCCTGGGCAAGAATACTGGAGTGGTTCTCTACTTCCTTCTCCAGGGGATTTTCCTGACCCAGGGCTCGAACCTGTATCTCCTGGCAGGCAGATTCTTTACCACTGAGCCACCTGGGAAGCCCAGCAGCCCATGATGCACCCGAGTTATGTGTGAGGTGGGCTTGTTGGAGATCCTTTTTCTTCCCCAAGCATGACAGACCCCACCTGCCTCTCCTGAAGCATTTCTCTATTCAACAAACATTGGCTAAGAATGCACTGTGGGGACATAAAAGTCACAGTTTCTGAGCCTCAGGAAGCTATAGGCTGGAGGGGAAGAAGACAGACTCCGAATCCAGGAAGACTTTTGCAGTGCCACAGGCTGACTGATGGACAGACATGTGCCCAGGGCTCCGGATGGCCTCCCTGGAGATCTAGCTGGAGAGGTCGGTAGGGCCACATCTGGCTTCTCTGCAAAGAGCTGGGCTTAACTTTGAAGTCAGTGTGACTCCTCACTCCCCTTCCCCCACACCAGCTGACCCTGGCTGGTAGAGACCCTCCAACCCCTGCTCATCCCAGGTTCTGATTTGGGGTGTGGAGCCTTGGATCTGCTTTGGACCCTGAGCTGCGCTGCTGGCCGCCCCTCTTCTCAAGCCCTGAACAAGCAGCTGCTGGAAAGACACTCTCCTCTGGTGAAGATGGGAGTTCACCTGCTCCCGCTGGACCTAACACAGCCTGGCCTCAGAGGGGCCCCTGGGGAAATGAGCACAGAGGAGCCTGGCAGTTTAAAAGCCCTGTAATTGCACTGCCGGTTTCTAGCACCACTCTGGGCTTCCCAAGTTAAAGAAAGTTTTCAAGAGCCCCAGAAACAGTCAGCTGCCAGCAGGCTGCAGGGATGTGGGCTGGGGCAGCCGAGAGAGGAAAGCCTTTCAAGAAGGATCCCTGAGATCCCTCCATCCCTGTGAGCCCCTGGGACTGGGAAGGAAGGCTCCCGGGATACAGGGAGAGAAGGTTCTAGGGGTGGGGAGCAGGGGGTGGAGGAGGGGCATGGAGAGAAGAAGCATTTAACAGTCAGCTCAGAGAGTGAGAAAGAAATTTCTAGAACAGCATGCTGGGATTGCTGGGCAATACTGAGGGTGCTTTGTCGTTTGCGGTCTTTTAAAAAATTACTCGTTTATTTTTGTCTGTGCTAGATCTCTACTGCTGCGCAGGCTTGTCTCTAGTTGTGGAGAGCGGAGGCTGCCCTAGCCGTGGTGCTGGGACTTCTCGTTGCGCGGTGACGTCCCTTGCTGTGGGGCACAGGCTCTAGGGCACGCAGGCGTCAGTGGCTGTGCCATGTAGGCTCAGTGGTTGTGGCTCCAGGGTTCTAAAGCGCAGGCTCAATAGTTGTGGCACTCAGGCTTAGTTGATTTGCTGTATGTAGCATCTTACTGGATCAGGGCTTGAACCCGTGTCTTCTGCATTGGCGGGCAGATTCTTTACCACTGAGCCACCAGGGCAATACAGTTTGTGGCCTTGAATTTAATGCCTCTTTGTAATGGCAACCCACTCCGGTACTCTTGCCTGGAATATCACATGGACAGAGGTGCCTGGTAGGCTACAGTCCCTTGGGTCGTGAAGAGTCAGATGCGACTGAGCAACTTCACTTTCACTTTTCACTTTCATGCACTGGAGAAGGAAATGGCAACCCACTCCAGTGTTCTTGCCTGGAGAATCCCAGGGACGGAGGAGCCTGGTGGGCTGCCGTCCATGGGGTTGCACAGAGTCGAACACGGCTGACGCGACTTAGCAGCAGCAGCAGCAGTGGTTTGCTCGACACACTTGTTGAGCAACAAGTGTTGCTTGTCACTTGTTGAGTGACAAGATGGCTGGCAGAGGACTAGGCAGTAAGAATAAAAGACACATTCCTGCCCCTCAGGCAGTTTCACCTCTGTGGGAGAATTAAGTCATGGTTACAAACAACTATAAAATAGACCAATATGAGGCTGTGCAGTGGGGAAGGGCTCAGAAAGGTGTGAGAGGCTCTGGAAAGACATTGATGGGCAAGAAAGACTTTGGGGACAGACAGGCATGGACTTGAACCCCAGTTTTCCCATCCCTGAGCTGGATACTCACTAAGGCAAGTCACAAAAACTCTCTGAATTTCAGATTTTCCAAATTATAAAATGGGGATGATCCTACTGATCTAATAAGTCTGGAACGGTGATTAACTAAGGAAATCTCAATAGATCTTGTGCAGAGTAAGAATTTAATGATTACCTGCCATGGCCATTCATTAGTCAGAGCAGGGTTGGCAAATTATTAACATGAAGTATGGACCAATCCTGTCCACTGACTTTTTGTACAGGCCTTGGTATAAAAATGATTGGCATGTTTTAAATGGTTGGGGGAAAAATTCAAGAGGAATAATATTTCATGAGACGTGAAAATGACATAAAATTCAAATTTCAGTGTTCATAAATAAAGTTATATTGGAACACAGCCATGACCATTTGTTTACGTATTGTCTCTGCTGCTTTGACTCCACAACTGTAGAGTTGAGAAGCTGGTTGTGACAGAGACCATATGGCCTAGAAAGGCTAAAATATATACTATGTAGACCTTTATAGAAAAAGGTTGCCAACTTCTGATTTAGAGAAAGGAAGGAGAGATTGAACTGGGTACTCAGAAAGATGGCTTCTGTTGTTGTCTAGTCACTAAGTAGAGTCTGACTTTTTGTGACCCCCATGGACCGCAGCACACCAGGCTGCACTCCAGGCTGCTCTGTCCTTCGCTATCTTCTGGAGTTTACTCAAATTCATGTCCATTGAATCAATGATGCCATCCAACCATCTCATACTCTACCACCCCCTTCTCCTTCAGTCTTTCCCAGCATCAGGGTCTTTTCCAATGAATTGGCTCTTGGCATCAGGTGTCCAAACTATTGGAGCTGCAGCTTCACAGTCCTTCCAATCAGTCCTTCCAATGAATATTCAGAGTTGATTTCCTTTAGGATTGACTGGTTTGATCTCCTTGTAGTCTAAGGGACTCTCAAGAATCTTCTCCAGCATCACAGTTCTCCTGTAAATCAATTTCTCTTTTTCTTGAAGGAGGGACATGAAGGAGGCTGGACTCCATAGGAGTCCTTTCTAAGCAAGGGCTGTGTGTTTTGGGGGTGGAGGAGGGTGTTCCTGGGCTTAGGTTCTAAGCTGGTCTCCTGGAAAGCCAGAGGTCCCTCTTTTCAAGACCCAAAAGGAAAATAGAATGAGCCAAAGGAACATTACATGAAAAAGGCATGTGGCATGTGGCATTAAAAGGCATTACATGAAAAAATCTATGTGGATTTGGATCTGCAGGGGCAAGGGCAGCAGGCCCTTGGGTGTGAAGCAACCTTCCATTTTTCTCTTGCTAACAATTATGATGACTGTTCCCACCTTTCTCCACTGTCCTCAAGGCTCTGAGGCCATCCATGTGCCCACTTGGCAGAGGACCCCAACCCCAAGGTCAAGGAGACCAGGCTACCTGCTGTGAAGTCCCTCTGCATTCCTCCTCCCCACCTCAACTTCTCTGAATTCCCAGGGTTTCTTCCTGCTGCCCCCAGGGAAGAAGTTTCCCTACCTCTGTTCAGGCTAAGCCTTCCACCCATGCTTTGATCTCATCCCCTTGCCTCCCCTGGGCTCTTGCTCTGTTAATTGTATATCTTTCTTTCATTCTTTCTTGTGTCCACTGGCACTTTTCCCTTCCTCTTCTTGTTGGGAAGGTGACTAATATTTAATGAGCTCCTATTATGTGCCAGCAGTCTTCTAGGTGATTGTGTATGCTGTTTCATTTGATTCTGACAAAAGCCCTAAGGTAGTGTCTTAGTCAGGACTTACAGTTGCCAGTGAAAGAAGCACAACTCAAACTAGCTTAGTGGAAATTTATTGGCTCATGTCATGGGAAGTTTAAGGGCAAACTTCAGACACAATTAGATCCAGGTCCTTAAGTAATGTCCTAAGGAATTTCTGAATTTCTTAGTTCTGTTTTCTTCTGTGTAGGTTTCATTCTCAGACAGGCACGTCTCATGTAGTTGCAAAGGCGGCCACCAGCAGCTCTAGACTTATTCTATCTTTGTAGCAATTTCAAGGAAAGAGAGCTTCAACAAAAATCCCAGGGTTGACTCTTATTGGCTTAACCTGGTCACATGGCTTTTCCTGAACCAATCACTGTGGCCAAGTGTTTGCTTGCTCTCACTGGTCAACCCAGGTGTGTCTTCCCACTTGTGCTGGTGGGGGCATCACCCGCCTAAACCACATGGACTAGGAGTAAAAAAGATGTGATTTCTCCAAAGGAAAATCATGGTGTTGACACTGGAAAATGAGAGAATGGTTGCTGGGTAGATGAAAATGACACTTGTCCATTAGAGACATGAGACCCTCATGGTATAGTTGAAGAAATTGAGCATAAAAGAGGTTAAATGTTGGGTACCAAGTTGTACAACTGAAACTCAGTAGATGCGCAATTTCACCCAAGTTGGGCTCACTCTATTCTGCTTTGATTCCTTAGAATTGCTGTGAGAATTCAGGAAACTTCAGCTTTCTCAGGGAGTAGAAGGGAACAGGAGAGGAAATGACGAGAAAGAAAATATGGTTTTGTGGAGTAACCCATGTCAAAAAAAGCCAGTGACCGGGTAAACCTCCAGTGGACCCACATAGCTGGGCAGAGGTGTTGGAAATCAAGGAGTCTCTACAGGAGACACCTCCATTGGAGAGACCTGGCTTCTGTGTCTTCTGAATAGCACTACTTGTCTGTTTGTTCAAAGCCTTTTCCAATCAACCTTATTTTTGGCAAATACTGTTGTGTTTTACCCAACACAGCTGAGCTCAGAGGGCATTACTGTGAACACACACAAGCCCTGTCGTTTCACAGAGTGACATCAGAGAGGAGAGGAGTCCTCTGACCCAGGGAATTAATCCCCACATTGGGATGAGCTGGACAGATACCACCCAACCAGATATTTAAGGTCTGTATCCACCTGGAACTTTGCACAGGAGAGGGACCCTTTGAACAAGACCATGAATGATAGGAGAATTTGCCTGAGGGGAGCGGTTTTCTGCTGGTCTAGAGTGGGACTGCTTTCTAGAAAATTTGGGCCCAGTTCTGTTCATGTATCGGAGAAGGCAATGGCAACCCACTTCAGTAGTCTTGCCTGGAAAATCCCATGGATGGAGGAGCCTGGTAGGCTGCAGTCCATGGGGGTGCTAAGATTCGGACATGACTGAGCGACTTCACTTTGACTTTTCACTTTCACGCATTGGAGAAGGAAATGGCAACCCACTCCAGTGTTCTTGCCTGGAGAATTACAGGGATGGGGAAGCCTGGTGGGCTGCCGTCTCTGGGGTTGCCCAGAGTTGGACACGACTGAAGTGACTTAGCAGCAGCAACAGTTCATGTATACATATGGAAAGAGGAGAAAGACACACACACATTCTTTTCTTTCTGGATCACTGTATCTATGACCTCCAGACTGTGATGAGGAAATAAAGACCCTGATCAAGACTCTTAAGTAGGGTATGCTGGGAGTTAGGGAGTCCTGGGGGATGCAGCGCACCAGGAGGGACCCTGTGGGAGGGAGGATGAGAGGGTTGACCCAGGAAGGAAAGAATCGGGACCATGTGTGTCACCATCTCCTGGTTCTGCTACTGCCTCTCCCAAGAGGCAGAGACGGGGAGAGAACCCAGCCTTGGACCCCCAAAAAGACACCGTTGAATTGGAGGAGAGCTGCAGAATGGACATATGAGAGCCTTGCCTCCCGCCCATAGCCCCATCCTTAGTGCTGCCCACCCCTCCCTGTGTTTCAGTCTGAACTGCTGGAGGATGAGGCGAAGTGAGGGGAACATTTTCTGTTGCTGCTTGGAGGCTTTCTCTAGTTGTGGAGAGCTGGGCTACTCTTTGTTCTGGGGTTCAAGCTTCTCAGTGCGGTGGCTTCTCTTGTTGTGGAGTGTGGTTTCTAGGCATGCAGGCTTCAGTAGTTGTGGCTCTTGGGCTCTAGAGCATGGGCTCAGAAGCTGTGGGGCACGGGCTTAGTTGCCACAAGGCATGTGGGACCTTCCCGGACCAGGGATCGAACCAGTGTCCTCTGCATTGCAAGGCATACTCTCCACCACTGGACCACCAGGGAAGCCTGGGAACACTTCTAAGCATAGACTGTCTTGGGCTTGGAACCCATGGGAACCTCAGAAGTAAATTCATCCCTCACTTAGTGGAAAATGCCCTCTATTGGGCATCATAAGATGCTTCATCATCAGGAAAGTTCCTCCTTCTACCACAGCCAAGTCTGCCTCCCAGGAACTTCCAAAGAATGGTCTCAGCTGGGGCCAGTTGGCATCAAGCTGGACAAACCTGTGCCTCTTCCCAAGTTAGAGCTGGCCCCAGAGGTGTCAGCGAGGTCACATGGTCCAAGCAGCCCCACTCCCCATGCGCATGCACGGGCTTGGCATGTGTTGGGGTGGCAGCGTGTATGGTTGTACATTCAGGCAACCCAACTGGTGAGTAAATGAGGGGCTATATTTATCTCTGCCTTCTGGGCCCTGGAGCTCCTACTCTGCACCAGAGAAAGAAAAACAAGCATGTGGGGGGAGATGCCTCACATTATTGTGACAAGTAATTAGGGGATGTGAGATGTTCAGAAATTACTTTATTAGACAAATGCTGCTTAGAAACCCCACGCAACAAACATTCCTGGGGAGCTGCCTCTGGTCCTAGGACTCTGCTGCTCAAGGAATCCCAGCTCTCCTGTCCTTCCACGTGGCGGGCTGTGTGCTGGGAAAGGTCTGAATTTGGGATCCCTGCTCCGCACCTTCTAAGTGCATGATCTTATGCACATCAACTCATTCAGCTCAGCTGCAGTGTCCATAATGCTCTTGGCTCTCTGCTTCAGGAGGTGTCTCCAGCAGAGCCTACCTCCACCAGGGCTGGAGGGACAAAGACAGTGGTGATAGCAGATCCCAGGCATCAGGACCGGCCTTCGGGGCTGGGACAGTTGAAGAGGTGTTTCTGATGGGAAGAGAATGTTAATTGAACATCTGCTATTGCTAGGGATGGGAACAGACCTAAGGGATGTTGTTGAGCAAGATTCTTCCTCAATTTGCTCATCATCCACAGAGAAGACAAGAAATTCTAGGACAAGTGCTGTTTGAGATGAAAATCATAGTAGACTAGATTTGGGGTCAGCCAGCTTTTCTGCTAAGTCAAGGGCCAGAGAGGAAATGTTTCAGACTGGGGCCATGCAGTCTCTTGCATCACTCTACTGTGCCCTTGTCATGCAAAAGCAGCCTCAGACAATATGTGCACAAACGTGCGTGCCTGGATTCTGATGAAACTATTTATGGACACTGAAATTTGAATTTCACATCATTTTCACATGTCCTGACATATTCCTCTTTTGATTTTTTTTTAAGCACTTAAAATTGGAAAACCATTTTCAGCTCATAGTCCATAAAAAGGCAGATGGTTGGCTGGATTTGGGTCATAGTGATCACTCACCTAGAGCCAGACATCCTGGAATGTGAAGTCAAGTGGGCTTTAGAAAGCATCACTACGAACAAAGCTAGTGGAGGTGATGGAATTCCAGTGGAGCTATTTCAAATCCTGAAAGATGATGCTGTGAAAGTGTTGCACTCAATATGCCAGCAAATTTGGAAAACTCAGCAGTGGCCACAGGCCTGGAAAAGGTCAGTTTTCATTCCAATCCCAAAGAAAGGCAATGCCAAAGAATGCTCAAACTACCGCACAATTGCACTTATCTCACACGCTAGTAAAGTAATGCTCAAAATTCTCCAAGCCAGGCTTCAGCAATACATGAACGGTGAACTTCCAGATGTTCAAGCTGGTTATAGAAAAGGCAGAGGAACCAGAGATCAAATTGCCAGCATCCACTGGATCATGGAAAAAGCAGGAGAGTTCCAGAAAAACATCTATTTCTGCTTTACCGACTATGCCAAAGCCTTTGACTGTGTGGATCACAATAAACTGTGGAAAATTCTGAAAGAGATGGGAATACCAGACCACCTGATCTGCCTCTTGAGAAACCTATATGCAGGTCAGGAAGCAACAGCTAGAACTGGACCTGGAACAACAGACTGGTTCCAAATAGGAAAAGGAGTATGTCAAGGCTGTATATTGTCACCCTGCTTATTTAACTTCTATGCAGAGTACATCATGAGAAACGCTGGGCTGGAAGAAGCACAAGCTGGAATCAAGATCGCTGGGAGAAATATCAATAACCTCAGATATGCAGATGACACCATCCGTATGGCAGAAAGTGAAGAGGAACTAAAAAGCCTCTTGATGAAAGTGAAAGAGGAGAGTGAAAAGTTGGCTTAAAGCTCAGCATTCAGAAAAAGAAGATCATGGCATCTGGTATCACCACTTCATGGGAAATAGATGGGGAAACAGTGGAAACAGTGTCAGACTTTATTTTTTTTGGCTCCAAAATCACTGCAGATGGTGATTACAGCCATGAAATTAAAAGATGCTTACTCCTTGGATGGAAAGTTATGACCAACCTAGATAGTATATTGAAAAGCAGAGATATTACTTTGCTAACAAAGGTCCGTCTAGTCAAGGCTATGGTTTTTCCAGTGGTCATGTATGGATGTGAGAGTTGGACTGTGAAGAAGACTGAGCACTGAAGAATTGATGCTTTTGAACTATAGTGTTGGAGAAGACTCTTGAGAGTCCCTTGGACTGCAAGGAGATCCAACCAGTCCATCCTAAAGGAGATCAGTCCTGGGTGTTCATTGGAAGGACTGATGCTGAAGCTGAAACTCAAATACTTTGGCCACCTCATGCAAAGAGTTGACTCGTTGGAAAAGACCCTGATTCTGGGAGGGACTGGGGGCAGGAGGAGAAGGGGACAACAGAGGATGAGATGGCTGGATGGCATCGCCGACTCGATGGACGTGAGTTTGAGTGAACTCCAGGAATTGGTGATGGACAGGGAGGCCTGGCGTGCTGTGATTCATGGGGTCGCAAAGAGTCGGACATGACTGAGCGACTGAACTGAACTGAACTTGCAGACCCCTGGTATAGAGGTAAAAGCAATGGAGTCCATGAGGGGTCCATCACCGACTCAATGGACATGAATTTGAACAAACTGCAGGAGATAGTGAAAGACAGGGAAGCCTGGTGTGCTGCAGTCCATGGGTTGCATGGAGAGTCAGACACGACAACTGAACAACAACAGTGAGGGGTACCAAGGAAGGCTTTGCTGGGTCTGAGTCTCTCATGATATAATGGCTTCCCTGGAACCACGTGCTGGGAAAGGGAGGGGTGGGCCTTCTATGCAGAGGCAAGTGCAGTTACCTGGGTGAAAAGGAGCAGGGGATCAGGTATCTTCCTGACAGTGAGGGGTTTGGAGTGACTGGACTATAGCTGCGAGGTGGGGGGGCGGGGTGGTGAGCGGGTAAGACTGGAGAGAAGGGTGGGGTGTGACTAGGAAGTGCTTACAAGCCCTGAAAAGGAGTTGAGCTGATCCTGAGGGCCATGGGGCTCTAGTGGAGATTTCTTGACTTTGTAGGAAGCCCCTCCAACCCCCAGTCATGACAGCAGGGCCAGGAAGAGGTTGTCTTAATAGATTGGGAGGAGTGGTGATGAGAGCCTGAACAGAGTCAGTGTGAGCAGAGACAGGAACAAGAAGCCAGACTGAAGATTCCTGAGAAGAATCCATAGGTGGGACCAACCCAGGTATGGGGGCAGGGAGGAGAGGAGGTCATCTCTGAGGTCGCATTCCTGCTGGGGTGCCATTCCTGAGCCAGCATCCCATCATGTGCCCTCACTGTGATGGCCAGTGGGTATCTAAGTGTTTGTCGCTCAGCTGTGGGACTCTTTGTGACCCATGAACTATAGCCCACCAGGCTCCTATGTCTGTGAGATTTCCCAGGCAAGAATACTGGAATGGATTGCCATTTCCGTCTCCAGGGGATCTTCCTGACCCAGGGATCGAGCCTGAGTGTCCTGTGGCTCCTGCATTGGCAGGCGGATTCTTCACCACTGAGCCATCTGGGAAACCCCCGTGGGTATCTAATGTTGCCTCAAAGCCGGGGCAACGAGGGGCCTCCAGCTCTGCTCCAGGCTGCGCATCATGAACTTTATAGACATCCAATTCCACCACTTTTCTACAAAGGGAGTTTATGGTCTCACTTTACGGATGAAAACACCAAGGCCTGGAAAGGTTAAACAGTTTGGCCCTAGGCTGCACAGCTGGTAGGTGACAGAGGGGAACTTGGATCTTGGGTTCATCACTCTTTATGCTGATCTCTTTCAACCTGGACACCCTGCCGAGGGCAGTTTGGGAGCAGGAGATACTCAGCCCAAAAGAGACTTTTATGGGCACCTGGTACATCAGAGGCTGTGGAGGAGAGCACAGCAGAGTAGGGGTTCAGGGCAGGGGTCAGGGTGACAGAAACAGGGCTAGTAGCACCTCTGCTGGGAGTCTGTATTTAACTCCCCAGCTGGAAGTCAAGGGTGTGGTTGAGAGAGCTCTCTGGCAAGCTGCTGAGCCTTCCCTTTGTGAAGCCTGGCAGTGTATCGGGCTGGTAGAAGGGGGATGGGGGGGGGTCTGTCATTGTGGGTGGGGATCCTGAAGGGGCTGTGGGGGTGTTTCCGGTCACCCTGTATACAAAGCTGTCTTCCCAGAAAAGTCATCTTCCCAACCTCTGCCAGGGCACTGTTCCTGAACCCCGAATTTTCTTCCATCCCTCTACTGCTCTAAAGTGCCTGGCTTCTGGTGGGTTACTGCTGTCTATAGGACTCCTCTGGCTCCCCAGCCTGGCAGGGGAGGCCTGGCCACCACAGGGTTCCAGTGGTAAAAGAGGAAAGACAGGGCTTCAAAGACAAGCCAAGGGTGTTGCATCCCACAGCAGAAGACCCTGGGTAGAGGAAGAGGCCAAAGGAGGAGGCAGAGATCACTGGGGTCAGCATTAACCATGGGATCCTGAAGCGGGGGGAGGTGAGTGTGTTGGGGAAACATCCAGATTACAGGCCAGAGTCATCACGGGGCTCCACTCGTCACCCTGCTTCCCGCAGGACTATCATGAAATCTGCAGTGGAAACACCTATTATGGGAGGTGGTGAGGCCATGGTTATGGGGTGGGACTGGGAGGGCTTTGTATCTCAGGGAGAGGGCCTCATAGGGAATAAAACTACCTGGATAAACCTTAAAACATCTAAATCTCCATGTGATATCCATGGCCACAGGAAGGTCCACAGCCTGGAGGAGGTGGGTTACACTTATGCCTAACCCTTACCCTAATTGGAAGGCTGTGACCTTGAGTAGCTATTGAACATTCACAAGGTGCTTTCAGCTGCACCATGTCATCCTTCTGAGAACTGGATTATTTCCTGCCATATCAGTAAACAAGGTTGTCACAGTCGTCAGCGATTACAGCCCTCCAGTGTGAGCTGCTGAGCCCTAAGGGCATTCAGGAAGGAGAATACCTGCTATCTGGCAGCCATCAGACAGCTGTGAGCCCCAAGGGAGCTTAGATGTGAAAAACAGAAGACACTGGCCCGGGATAGCTGAGATGCTTATGAAGGGGATGATTCCATTGAGCCCAGACTCTTACCTCTTTCCATACATAGAAAAGCATTAATTCATTAACTTGGGTTATCCAGTTTTCTTTAATTAACAATAACCTTCTGATGTTCAGACTACCTGCCGCCCTTTGCTGGAAAGCTTTTATATAACCTGGCTCCTCCTCTCACCTCCTTGGAGAAGTTCTCTTGAGATGCTATCTCCCTGGCTTGAAGTCCTAAAATTCCCACCGAATAAAACACAACTCTCCACTTTCAGATTGTGGCTATTTTTCAAGTTGACACCATCTTCATGACAATCCAGATCAATGGGTGTTGTAATCCCCATTTTACAGATGAAGATGCTGAGGCTCAAAGTTAAACATGACTTGCCAGGGTCTTCCTCATGGCTGCGGTGCTGATCTTCAAGCTCATGAGGAAGCCCCCTTGAGCTCTGTCCTACCAAGAGGGCACAGTGTTTGCTAAGTGTTAACCAGGAGCATGTGAATTAGCTTTTCAGAAGCTTCTCACACAGCTAGTAAGTGATGACAAGCTTGGGAGTCAAATCTAGTTCTGTGCTCCTGATCACACCCTTGTGTTGTTACCTAGCTGCAGGTGTGTGCACCTGTGGCCTCAATGAAATTATATGCTCCTTGAGGCTAGATACTTTGTTTCTTGTTTTGTGTAAGTTCTGCTTTGTGCCAGACACTAGTACATTGTACACACCTAGCCAACCTTTTGTCTTCCTTGGTGGCTCAGCGGTAAAGAACCTGCCTGCCAATGCAGGAAATGTGGGTTTAGTCTCTGGGTGGGGAAGATCCCCTGGAGGAGGAAATGGCAACCCACTCCAGTATTCTTGCCTAGGGAATCCAATGGACAGAGGTGCCTGGCGGTCTGAAGTCCATGGGGTCTCAAAAGAGTCAGACACAACTGAACGACTAAATAACAACAGCCAACCTTTGGCTGAGTATGTCTTCTCTCCTACCCCAAAGGCAACAGGTTTGCTGCCAAGTCATTCTGCTTTGGAAGGAGAGGTGGAATGCTGTCAGTTTCTCTGGGATCCCCTTCCCTTTGGGAGTTTCTCTGGGGAGTTTCCAGAGTGGACCTTGGGAACAGAGATTCCATTCTTGCCACTTGGGGCATTTGTATCCTGATTACATTCATTCCCATGATGCATCTTCTCATGGACCATTCCGATCTTTGCCTGGTGGGAAGGCAGTGGGGAGGAGATGGCCTCTCTCCATCACTTAGGGCTGCAGATTCTCAGATGCCGGTTTCTCATCCTTGGCCCCGTCTCACTGTTCAGCGCGGGACACTTAAGCTCTCAGGCCCACTTTGGGGCTCAGGAGGAGCCAATCCTCCTTCCCCATTCATCTCTGCTTCATCTCTCTTTCATCTAATGGTTTGCCACCTTGGCAGGAAGGGTGCTGCTGGGAGCTGGGGAGGCCCCCTCCTGCAAGTTCTCTCTCCTAGCAGGGGGCACTGTGTTTGCTAATAGGTGTTAAATGGGAGCATCAAATTTTAATCAGCACCTTAATGGAGTCCGGGGACCTGGGGGAGTTCTCGAGTCCTGCATTATGCTGCTCGCTGGAGCCAAGTTGGATGCAGTGAGTAGGAAGGTGGGATGGGCAGCTGCCATCACAGCCAGAGCTCCTGGAAGATGAGGTGGTGCCGGCCACTTTCATCCATGGTGGCCCAGCTTAAGTGGCCGTGTCACTACTGTGGACGCTCTTGGTGACACGTCCATCACTGACTTCCTCTTGGTGAGAAGCAGGTCTAGTAGCAGATATGGAAATGGGAAAACCTTGGCATTGGAAGACCCTGGTTCATATCCTAACATTTTCAAGTTGAGTGAATGACTGTGGACAAATCTGTTGATGTGGTTGTTGCTCTCGTTGTTTTGTTGCTCAGTTGTGCCTGACTCTTTGCGACCCTATGGATGGTAGCCCGCCAGGCTCCTCTGTCCATGGGATTTCCCAGGAGAGAATACTGGAGTGGGTTGTCATTTCCTCCTCCAGGGGATCTTCCTGACCCAGGGATAGAATCCGTGTTTCCTGCATTGGCAGGTGATTCTTTACTGCTGAACCACCAGGGAAGCCCTTCTTAGTGTGGTGGCCGACTTATTTTAATCAGGACCCCTAATGAATCAGGCCTTTTGTGATGGGATGTTGCCATACTCCCATTTAGAGGCTAAGTTTCTTCATTTCCATCACACTGAGTTGTTCTATGACTTACTTTGACATAGACTATGGTGTCAGTGTCATAAGGAAGATCTGGAGTCTTGGCCTTAAGAGACCTTGTTGCTTTTACTTTCTACCCTCTTGCAGAGACCACTAGGAAAGGAAGCCTTTCCAACCTAGTGGAGGGTGAGAACCCACATGCAGGGGAACCAGGTGCTCCCATCCATGGTTAAGTAAGTAAGTAAGTGAAGTCGCTCAGTCGTGTCTGACTCTGAGACCCCGTGGACTGTAGCCTACCAGGCTTCTCCATCCATGGGATTCTCCAGGCAAGAATACTAGAGTGGGTTGCCATTTCCTGCTCCAGGGGATCTTCCTGACCCAGGGATCGAACCCAGGTCTCCCACATTGGAGGAAGACACTTTAACCTCTGAGCCACCAGGGAAGATCCTTGGTAGTAGTAGTGTTAGTCCCTCAGTCGTGTCCGACTCTTTCATGACCCCATGGACTGTAGCTGACCAGGCTTCTCTGTCCATGGAATTCTCCAGGCAAGAATCCTGGAGTGGATTGCCATTTCCTGCTCCAGGGGATCTTCCTGACCCCAGGGATCAAGCCGGGGTATCCCACATTGCAGGCAGATTCTTTACTGTCTGAGCCACCAGGCAAGCCCATCGTAGCCAGCACCAACTGCCAGATGTGTGAGTGAGGCGGCCTTCCAGGTCCAGGTGAGCTGTCAGCTGACTGCAGCTGTATGACAGAGCCCAAGACCGGAAGAAGGACCAACCGAATTATAAACCCAGATTGTGAGAAATAAAATGATCATTGTTTCAGGGAAATCCTGTGGACATGGGAACCTGGCTGGCTACAGTTGATGGGGTCACAAAGAATCAGACATGACTGAACAACTAAAACTTTCACTTTCTTTTTCACTTTTTTTATTGATTAATAGATGAATGCTGGACTCCTCTGAGCTTTCTATTCTCAGATGTAGCCTAGGACCTCCAATGAGCACTTGTCCCTGGGAGGGCTTAATGAAAGTTGCTCGAGAAGTAGGAAGTCCGCAGGGGGAGAGAAGCGATGTCAATGAGACTGGGGAGAGGGAGGCTGGCGAGGAAAGGCCTTGATGGCCACAGCGAGGAGAGGTGACAGTGGTGATGGGACCAGGGGATGATGGTTAAGACGTTTCTGAGACAAAACACTGGGACTTGGTGAATGACTGTACGAGGAAAGAGGATGAGTCAGATGCCGTGGAGGTTGACAACCCGGGGAAAGGAGTAAACAGTGCCACGGAGGAAGCCGGGAGAACAGCGAGCCTGAGGTGGAGATGAACAGGTACCTGGAGGAGACAGGGGACGCTGTTGGCCACGTGGGTCTGAGCTCAGGAGAGAGGCCGAGGTGTGGGACTCCTCGGAGTGCAGGGAGCCATGGCCACGTGGGTCTGAGCTCAGGAGAGAGGCTGAGGTGTGGGACTCCTCGGAGTGCAGGGAGCCATAGAAGCCTGCTGGGTGACTGTCTCAGTCTCCTCCTGCTGCTACAACAAAACACCACAGACTAGGTGGCTTGTCAGAAACAGAAATTTATATCTCTGACTTAAAAAAAAAAACTAGTTAATTTATTTTGGCTGTGCTGGATCTTCGTTGCCATGCAGGCTCTTCTCTAGTGTCAAGTGTGGGCTACTGTCTAGCTCTGTGTGGGCTTCTCATTGCGGTGGCTTCTCTTATTTCCAAGCATGGGCTGTGGGGTCTAAGGGCTTCAGTAGTTGTGGCTCCCAGTCTCTACAGAACAGGCTCAGTAGCTGTGGCACGCAGGCTTAGTTGCTTGTGTGGCATATGGGGTCTTCCTGAACTAGGGAATTGATCCTGTGTCTTCTGCATTGCCAGGCTAATTCTTTAGCATTGAGCCATCAGGGAAACCCTTGCTGACTTCTTAATTAACATCAGACTCCTTCTAAACACACCACAGGTATTATCTGCCCCAACCTTGTAATGATGCTACTGTCCCCAGTTTACTGACACTGAATCAGAGGCACAGGTTACTTCGTGCACAGTGTGCTTCTAGTAAGTCCCAGAAGTCTAGTTTAGAGCCCACAGTATTAACCAGTGCCCCCTAAGCCACCCACTGGCATGATGCACACAGTAGGCACTCATGAAATACATGTGCAGTGAATTAAATCAATCAGATTGCTATTTCCAAGAAAGCCAAAGATCGTAAATTCTTAGGAACACGAATCCCTTTAAATGCCACTTTTAGAATTTCAGTTACCAGGAAGAAAATGAAATAAGGGGGTGCGTGAGCCTTTAGGAGGAATTTTGCTCTTCCTTTTCTGCAGCTTGTATGACTTGCTGCCCACTCATCCTGCCCCTGCCTGAAAGCCCTTCCTCCCGTCTTGCCCTCTTGGGGGAAGAGAAGAGATGGAGCACCCACCGCCCAGCGTGGCAGACAAGAGTGGGGGGTACAGCGATGATTGGTGTTCTAGCTGCTGCTGGAGCCTGAGAGGCGAAGGCCAGACAAGCTTGAGCTTCCTGCAATTTTTGTCAGAGTTCCCTTTCCGTCTGTGAATGCAAATCCTGAATTACAAGCCATCCGGATGACAAGCTGACATTTTAGCTCCAAACATTCTCCTATAATTAGTAGAATCTAATGCAATACAGGGAATGGCTCCATTTTACACACACATTATCGTAATGCCTTTAAATAAGATAATTGATTATGCCTCTGCATAAGAAAGTGAAATATTCAGTGTAATTAAAACCAGCATTCCGATCCTGGCTCCCTGACAGGTGACCCATGTGTCACTTTATAAACCCTTAAAGTACCGCTCACACCCACATTCAAAGTTTGTGGGAGAAAAAATTTTGGAGAATTTTTTTTTTTAATGGTTTCCAGCTTTGGGTCTGGAAGTCTGAGTGGGGGTGGCTACTGACTTTGGGGGTATTTCTGTATTCTTCCTCAGTTCCATGACATTATCACAAACTCTGCCTCCTCTTTCCACACTAGATTTTTCTTCTGTAGATGAGGAAATTGAGGCACAGGGAAATGACAGCCGTTACGTGACAGCCAGGCTTGGAACTCAAGTTGTCTGTCTCACAGCCGTTGCGATTAGATTTTAATTCAAGTCCTTTTGCTTAAAGTGAGAAAACGGTGGTTTTGTTGACAGAATATAGTGTTGGAATCGGGAAATCTGGATTCTACTTTTCTTGGCAATCAGCTAACTTCTGTGAACTTCTGTTTCCCCTATTCATTGATTGGCTGGGGAGAAAATTAGATCAGAGAGGTAAAGTGATAAATCTTAACATTGGGTTGGCCATAAAATTTCTTTGAACTTTTCTGTAAGGTGTCATGGAAAAACCTGAATAAAAATTTTGGCCAACTTTATAATAGTGATACAGTAGGTAGACTCCTGGGTTGTCCAGGGTAGAGGTGGGGAGATTATATATTTGAGTAAAGAAAAGTCAGGTATGGCTGTGCAGTGACCTCAGTGACCTGGGGGTCTAGGGAGTGCTCAGTACTGCCCCATTACTCTTTTATAGTTTTATTTATTTTTTGGCTGTGCTGGTTTTCGTTGCTGCACAGGCTTTGCTCTAGTTGCAGAGAGCAGGGGCTACTCTCTAGTTGCGGTGCTTGGGCTTCTCACCGTGGGGACTTCTCTTGCTGTGGAACAAAGGCTCTAGCACTCGAGGTTCAGTAGTTGAGGCTCGTGGGCTCAGTAGTTGTGGCTCTCAGGCTCTGGAGCTCAATAGTTGTGGTATATGGGCTTAGTTGCTCCGTGGCATGTGATATCTTCCCAGACCAGGGATCGAACCTATGTCTCCTGCATTAGCAGGTGGATTCTTTACCACTGAGCCACCAGGGAAGCCCCTGCCCCATTACTCTTGACCTAACTTGCAGCTCCTGGACATTTTAGTGATGGAGAAGAGATGGGATACTGGTAGGCAAGCTAGGTGAAAATTGTGTGGGCAGCTCTTTGCCTTGTTGGTATTTGGAGATGATGGAGATATCTCAAGTGGCATTAACCTACATTAGCGTCCTGCTTTAGTCCCACTCTGTCATTGTTTCCCAAAGACTTAGTCTGTGACATGCTTTTGTGGGGCAGCTGGTTGGTGTTGGGTGAAAGCCATCGGATAGAAAACCGAACTTCTCCAATTGCCTATTCAGGGGCAAACTAATTACTTTGTGTTTATTCTCATGAACCTCATAGCCTCATCCCAATAGCATTACTAACAATAGTCTAGCTCCCTATGGAGATGTCAAGACTTTTACATTTTACAAGAAAAGCTTTTCCCAGTGTTGTCCTGTTCATGTTCACCTTTGTATTAGTTTCCTATTGTTGCTGTAACAAATGACTACACATCTAATGGCCTAAATAACACAAATTTATCATCTTGTAGTTCTAGAGCCAGAAGTCTGAAATTGATCTTGCTGGGTAAAATCAAATCTTGCTGGGCAATATCACATTCCTTCTGGAGTTTCTAGGGGAGAATCTGTTTCCTTGCCTTTTCCTGCCTCTAGGATCTGCCTGCATTCATTGGCTCATGGTCTCCTCCTCCACCTTCAGAGCCAGCAATGTACTGGGTTGGCCAAAAAGTCAGTTTGGGTCTGTTTATTTATTTACTTAATATATGGCTGCACTGGCCCTTCGTTGCTATTCACCAGCTTTCTCTAGTTGCAGCGAGTGGGGGTACTCTGTAGTTGTGGTGCGCTGGCTTCTCATGGCCATGGCTCATGGCTTCTCTTGATGCAGAGCATGGGCTCTAGGGTGCACGGGCTTCCATAGTTGCAGCAGATGGGCTCAATATTCACAGCTCCCGGGCTCTAGAGCATAGGCTCAGCAGTTGCGGCATGTGGCTTAGTTGCTCTGTGGCATGTGGAACCTTCCCAGACCAGGGATTGAACCCGTGTGTCCTGTGTTGGCAGGCGGACTCCTCACCACTGAAGGAGAAGCCCGTTAATTTGGGTTTTTCCATACGATGTTATGAAAAGACCTGACTTAGCTTTTTGGCGAATCCACTATGTTGAGCCTTTCTTAACTGTGCCTAGTTTCTGATTCTGGTTCTTCTGCCCATCTCTTCCTCACTTAGTCACTCTTATGACTACACTGAGCTGATCAGGATAATCTAGGAATATCTGCCCATCTTGAGATCCTTAACTCAGTTTCATCTGCAAAGTCCATTTTGCCATATAAAGTAACAGATTTCAGGGACTAGGATTTGGGCATCTTTTTTTGGGGGGGGGGTGTTGTTATTCCATCCTACCACTGTACTCTAGCCCCAAGGATAATTGTATTAGTTATCTATTGTTTCTTAACAAATTACCTCCAGATTTCATGGTTTTAATGACTATTTACTGGTTCATCATTTCTTCTGGTAAGAAACCCAGTACCCCAGGCTGGGTGTCTCTCATAAGGCTATATTCAATGTTGACTGGGGCTGTAAGTCACTTCAAGCCTTGATTCGGGAGAATTCACTTCCAAGTTCACTCTCACAGCTGTTGGCCATCCTCAGATTGTTGTGGGCTGTTGGCTAGACACATCAATTCCATCCCACCTAGACCTCTCCATAGGGCAGCTCACAGTATGGTGGGTGAATCCCTTCAGAGTGAGTGAGTGTGAGAACAGGAGGGTGCCCAAGATGGAAACCACAGTCTTTTTATAACCTAGTGTTGGAAGTGACATTCCATCATTTCTTCCATATTCTATTTGTTAGATATGAGTCAATAAATCCAACCCACACTCAAAGAGAGTGGATTACACAGGAGCAGACAGTAATTGGGATATGGGGATCAAATTTGGGGCCATCTTGGAGGCTGCATCCCCCAGCAGTCACACACACCGCTTCCCTTACACAGGGCTGATCCCTAATGATCAGAGATGAGGCCTCCAAGAGTCAAGCAGGAGAAATCAGACTTTAGAAACCTTATCCTAATGCATAGGAGAGTGAGATATTGGGGTGGGGGTGTGTGGGTTGGTGTGTGGTTGTAAAACTTTCTTCCATCTAAGTCCATGGTTCTCTAACTTAGGAAGTATATTAGAATTATCTGGAAAGCAAGATAAAATATCTAAGGCTGGGCTCCAAACCTATAGGTTCTTATAGGTAGTTCTTATGGACTGAGGTAGAAATCACACATGTACATTTTTTTTTTTAGAACTCTCAAAGTAATTCTGATTTGTATCAAAGTTTGAGAAATTTTGATCAAAAGATTTTGCTTATATCTAAAAGGGATTTGGAGATACCATGAAACTCTTTGAAATCTGAATGTTCCAAATGATGATGATAATGAAGATGATGACAAAATAAGAATTACTCTTCATGTGAGTACTTAATACTTGGCAAGCGCTGTCTCCCGAGTCTCCGTTCCCTCATCTACAAAGTGAAGAGAACATCAGTCAACAGGGAGACAGTGAAACCTAAATGATTTAAGTCTGTATGCCCTTGGGTTTATATCAGCAGCTTCCTGTCTTGGCCATCTCTGTGCTCTTTTTGGGGATCCAAGATACTACAAAGCAGGAGACCACACCCATCCCACCACCCTAGCACACTGGGACTGCATGACAAGGGCAAGTGAACTCAAGCACTTACAAAAGCCATTGTGTAATGACCACAGGTCTGATGGGCTGCCCAGGAGGCCATTGTGCAGGCTTGGGCTCAGGCAAGGTTGGCTCTGTGGTGTTCCCAGGTCTTCCATTAAGAGGCCTGGACCACAAACCTAAGCCAAGAGCAGTCGCCAGGCTATTTTTACCTCCAGGTGACAGAGCTGAATCTATTCCTCTTCTTTTGCAGCAGATGCATGGCTGTATCTTGGAGGCCCCAGTCCACTTCTTATCACTGATGAGTGAAGTCCACTGACAGTTATTCCCAGTCTTTCCAGACCTCTTAGGCTTCTTCAGCATTCCGTGGTAGTCAGGGCTGGGGTTAAAGGGAATGTGATTCTTTGTGGACAGGTCTTTTGACCTCCCCTGCTGAGTCATCCCTTGTTTCAAGTACAGATATGCCTGTACTAGTCTCTTCTCATACCTCCTAAACAGGAAAGTGGCAAGAGCTGATGGATGACCTAAGCCATCCTCTTTGTTCTTCCATGAGTCGGAAAACCAAGGCAGAGCACAGGACTTTATCTGCTTACAGATGGTGTGAGCTCTGGCTGTATTTGGAAAGTTCCAAGCCTCCTAGAAGCTTCAACCCAGTGAGGATACTCATGGACCGAGCGTTCTGTGCGTTCTCTTCTGCCGGAACCGGAGCTCCTGGGGACAGATAACAAGGATGAAAGTTATGTAGTTCCAGTTTCAAAGGGTCTAATTTCAAGACTCAAGCTAGTTTTGCAATATCAAACTTAGCTTCAGAAAGAGTGTCCTCTCAGTCCTTGTTTTGCCACTTTCTTGCTGTAAAGGCACGTTAGTTCACTTCACCTGTTTCAGTTCTGACTTTCTTACCTGTGACATGGGTCTATCAGTCAGCATGGGCTCATGCTGCAGGAACAAACAACCCTCAAAACTCAGTTGCTTAATATAGCAAAGATGTATTTCTTACTCACTCTTCGTGTCCATCATTGGTCTACTGAGGGCTCTGTTGTTTTTCTTCTAGGACAGAGCTGAACAAAAACAGTTACCATCAGAAGCATTGTTAATTTCAATGGTGTTGGGACAGGGAGAGTAGGAACAAATGTTGGTGCATCCACCTGGAAGTAACACGCATTACTCTGCTCATGTTTCGTTAGTCAGAGCAAGTCACATAGTCATCTGTAACTCCAGGGGTGCAGGGAAGCATGGTCCTGCCACGTGCTCAGAAAGGGGAGATCTGGAAAGTTCTGGTGAGCAGCCACTATTGGCTCTCACAATGAGTATTGTTATGTCAACTTCCCTCCAGGTTACTGAAAGCATTAAAGGAGAATATAGATGAAAAAGCACTTTGCAACTAATAGACACGAGTAAAATGTCGTTCGGGTCTCATTTGATGTCAGCCATCGTGTGACACACGCTATCCTGGATGATCTGTAACAGCAGCACACCCCCGGACAGGATTCTGAAAGGGAGGGGCTTGCTTTCAGAGCCTTGGCTGTAACCATCAGGCAGGGCCAATGAGCCCAGGTGTATATGTGGAACGAGAACTCTTCCTCAGCTGGAGGCTCCTGGATGCCGTCCACAGTATTTCCTGGGAAGGGCTCACTCTGGTGACAGCTGAACAGTGATCCCCAGAAGCAGAGACAACCTGGGCTGTCCTGATGTCGGCCCCTGAATCCTCCTCACTAAGGAGTGGGTCAGGTTTCTTAGCTCAGTGGATTTGAGAACGGTTGTGGTCTGCTGTGGATTTTGGTCCAAGTGCCCATCTGTATACTGGGATCTGCTCTGTGCTGAGATGCCTGCTTCTTGCTTTGAGGTCCTTGGAGCGGGAAGCCTTTGTTATCTGGGGAGGTCCTGTAATATGGCAGTTCCCTGTCCCCATCAGTGGCTTTTCTGGCGGGAAGAAACGCCCTTTGAGATCAGCGATGTGCTGGTGACTGTGCTCCAAGCCATCTGACCACTGGCGTTTTCGATGTTAAGCACTCTACCCCCACCACCCCCCCACCTTGTTTTTTGGCTGGGAAGAATCTTTACTTGAAATTTAAACTAAAAGAAATCCCTACGTCCTTAACATTCTGTGTGGGCCAATAGATACGCCCCTGGCAACAGTAGCTCAGAACTTAGTCATTCCTGTGCTCAATATACACTTGCAAATGCATTTTCTTATTATAATTCCACAGGATTATTCTACTGATGATTTTATTATTGGTAATGCATTATTAATTTATTAGCAATAAGTACCAATAATATTATTCTACCAATAGTCTTGTGAAATGGCTGACATTCTCATCCCCAATTTACAGATGAGGAGACTGAGGCTCATGGAGCTTATCCACCTTATTGAAGGTCCCACAGGTAACAAGTGGCCTGCATTTAAATACAGGTGCTCAGACTCCACCCTGGAGAAGAAAATGGCAACTCACTCCAGTATTCTTGCCTGGAAGAATGGGCAGAGGAGCCTGGTGGGCTCTGGTTCATAGTGTCTCAGAGTCAGACATGACTGAACATACACACAGGCCTCGGACTCCAAGCCCATTGTCCCTTTCACTCTACGCTCTCCTTCCTCATGCTACTTGTCTTTTTTGTTTGTTTGTTTGTTTTGGACGATAGGAGATCCTGACTAGCCATCAGAATTTTAGAGCTAAAGGGGATTTTCCAGATGATCTGCTCCAACTCCCTTATTTTATGGAGGAGGAAGCCCGAGGCTCACAGATGGCTGCCTGATGGCTCACATTGAGCTGCATTTCACTCCTTCGCTTTTTCTGCTATATCCTAACCACGATGATAGTTGTTTTTTTTTTTTTTCTTTATTTCTGTCTATTCCCTGCCTCTCTTCTATAGCGTCTCATCCACATTTTGTAACACCACCTCCTAGAAGCCTCCCCTGATTATCTTTATTCCCCCCGGTTTGGTGCTTACTCAATGCAATGTAAGAGCCCCTGTAGCCTTCCAGATTATAGGATATACCCATTGAGTTGTGATAGTTTACTGATGGATAATTATGGACCCCCCCCCTTATCCCATTGGGGACAGAAATTATGCTTGTTCTGCTTGACCCTCTCTACTTGGGGGCTTCCTGGTGGCTCAGTGGTAAAGAATCTTCCTGCCAATGCAGGAGATGTGGGTTTGATCCCTGATTTGGGAAGATCCCCTAGAGCAGGAAATGACAACCCACTCTAGTGTTTTTGCCTGGAAAATGCCATGGCCAGAGGAGCCTGGTGGGCTACCGTCCACAGGGTCATAAAGAGCCAGACACAACTGAGTGACCAAACAAGAACAGCAACTATACTTGGGGCTGATCCTTAGCTGGTACTCAGAAAATGTTCACAGATGGAAGGGAGAAGGAAAAAAGGCAGGCAGAGAGGAAAGAAGGAATGGAGGGAGGGGGGAAGGCCAGCTGACCCCGTGTGACTTTCTGCAAAGGCCCTCTCTTGCAGGGTGGGTGGGGGGCAGTGCCTCCTGAGGGGCTCTTCTGGTTGGGGTCTCTCAGGGGTCAGGGAGCAGGAAGACCTCTCTGCTGCATCATGGGGATCTGCCCCCTGCCTCTGCGCTGCTGTTCTTGTTCTTACCAGCAGCCTTTGGGAAGGGAGCTGAGTTGAGTGAGGAGGAGAGCAAGAGAGATTGAGGGGGAGAGCAGAGAGGAGGTGCACTGCTCCAAGACAGGAGAAGAGCACTTAAGAAATGTCACTTAGGATTCCTGAAAGAATAAGCTGGAAAAACAACCACACACTCTCTGCCGGGTGACGCAAGTCAAAGAGAAACGCGATGCAATTAGTCACTGGTTCTGAGTAGGAGGTGGGAGGGGGCAGGGAGGCAGAACGGGAGGACGGTGAAGGGCGGGGGGCCGGTGGCAGCCTCCCTCACAAGCTCTGCATCATCTGCTGCACGCAGCCCCCGTCGCCCTGGAGGAGATGTTATTTCTTCTCTTCCAGCCCTCTGTGCTGGCCAGAGCCCCTCCTCCCAGGAGGTGGCATCCTCCCCCTGTGTCCACACAGCTGAGGTCGAGAAGCAGGGAACCCAGAGTTTGTGAGGGAGGGGCTTGGGAGACCAGGGGTCACGGGGAGGGTGAAGGGGGGAAGTCTTTGGCCTTGGGCCCACCCTGTGGACCTCAGCTCCCCACTTTCCCGCCCACTTTGGTCCAGAGTGAAATGTTTCTCCTATTCAGGACTTCAAAGAGGGCAATTGCTCACTCCATTACCTACCAAACAGTTGTTAAACACCACGTGCCAGACCATGCTCTCATGGAGCTCATGGTTTAAGTCAAAGAGATGGACAAGGAAGCAGGCAAACAGGAGGATGCTGAGTGACGGGAAACGTGCTGGTGGTTTTCCATTTTGCCCACATGGGGCTGAAGGAAGGACCCAAATGAAGGAAAGACCCTTGTTTTCCTGGGTAAGGGAGGAGTCATTGGTGATTAAAAGTTCTGGGTGTATTACATGAACCTCACACTGAAAGGATTTTGAGTTTCCTGGCAAGAGAGGGAGATTTGGGAAAGAAGCATCTTGAGGGTACTTTGAGGGGCTGGAGTCTCCTGTCTGCTAACCACTGCTGTTCACAGCAGCATCAGCATCCCCTGGGCACTTAGTCAAGATCCATGGGCTCCACTCAAACCTGCTGAATCAAACTCTCAGGGCGCAGGGTCCAGGAAACTGTGTTTTAATAAAAATTCAGGTGATTTCATTGTGTATGGAAATTTGAGGTACCCTGTCTAAAAGACTAGCTGAAATTGACTCAAATCCTCACTAGCCTGTCTTTGGGAAGGTGAGGCCAATCTAGCCGCCTGCCTTGGGTTTTGTAAATTTCAAAAGCTTTTCTAGCCAACTGTGTCTCTGATGTGGTTGGGGGTGGGGGGGTTGATAATTCTTGTTTTCTGTTTAGTGCCATGGACCTTTATCTTCCCCTGGGTTACAACTCTGATAAGGGACACAAACTTTTCTTTTTTAAAGAATTTTTTTAAATTGAAGTATGGTTGATTTAAATTGTTGTGTTAGTTTCTGGTGTGTAGCAAAGTGAATCAGTTATACATATATGTATATCTACTTTTTTACAGATTCTTCTCCCATATAGGCTATTACAGAGGATTGAGTTGGGCTCCCTGTGCTATATACAGCTGGCCCTTTTATATATAGCTATTTTATATATAGCAATGTGTATATGTCAGTCCCAATCTCCCAATTCATCCCTCTCCCCATTTACCCCCGATAGCCATGTTTGTTTTCTACATCTGTAACTCTGTTTTGTAGATAAGTTCATTTGTACCCGTTTTTTTTTTTTTTTTTTTTGGATTCCACATGTAAGTGATATATGATATTGTCTTTCTCTGTCTGATGTACTTCACTCAGTATGACAATCTCTAGGTCCATCTGTGTTGCTGCCAATGGCATTATTTCATCTTTTTAATGACTGAGTAGTATTCCATTGTGTGTGTGTGTGTGTGTGTGTGTGTGTGTGTATATATATATATATACATACATACATACACCACATATTCTTTATCCATTCCTCTATTGATGGACATTTGGGTTGCTTCCATGTCCTGGCTAACACACATTTTTCTTGACCCACCTTTTTTGCATGTTCACATGCCCCAAATATAGTGCATATGAGGTAGTTATGCATCATAGGTTTTTCCTTGTGATTTGAAGGTACATTGAGGAGAAGAATATCACAGAACTGCAGCCAGATAATTTAAGGTCGAATATTTTGCTTCTCTGTTCCTCAGCCATTTCTTAACAACTCAAACCTCTAGTGATGTTCCTAGGCCTTCTCTCCCCCTCCTTTCCCTCTTCTCCACATCTAAGTTTCTATGCATTTAATTTGCCTAAGAGTTTAACTCTCTCCTTGTTTCCTTCCAACCCAGTTTTCCAAGATCCCACATTGCAACCACCTAAGAAACTGATGATATTTTTACAAAGATAGTTCCTTGCCTAAGAGACTCTCTGGTGCCATATGGTAAAATGGTAATTTTCTTTATCACCCTACATTAGCAATCAAGCTTATTTTTAAAAAAATAATTTTATTTATTTGTTTGTTTTTGGCTCTGCTGGGTCTTCGTTGCTGTGCAGACTTTCTCTAGTTGTGGCGGGTGGAGGCTGCTCTCTAGTTACGGTGTTTGGGCTTCTCATTGCAGTGGCTTCTCTTGTTGCAGAGCACAGGCTCTAGGGTGAGTGAGCTTCAGTGGTTGTGGCTCCCGGGCTTAGTTGCTCCAAAACATGTGGGATCTTTCCAGATCAGGGATCACACCTGTGTCTCCTGCATTGGCAGGCAGATTCTTCACCACTGAGCCACCAGCGAAGCCCCAAGTTTCTTATTTAGTCCCAGAAGTGCTCCCATAACCATGGTCTTGATAACTTCCTGCTCCTTTAGGCTGAAGGGTTGTGGTCTGTCCTTCCCACTCCAGCATGCTCTCAAACTGGGATGTTCTCCCGTGGCCATACTACTGACTTGCTTCTCAAGTGGATGCTTTACCCGTTAAACAAATTTCCTAACAGTTTTTCCTTCTCTAACTTGTCCTATTTTATTGCTGTTTTTTCCCCAAAGACCTTTCTTCATTCAGCACACTCTTTTTCCCTTCTTCTTTTCAAGCCCTCAATCTTCCTTCCCTGCCCAGCTCTGACCATTCCCTTCTTGCTGGAAGGAATAATTTCTCTGACCAGGCCTTGAGCACTGCCTCAGTGCTATCTTCTTATTCCCCACCAGCTTGTACCCTTTTTATCTGTTTCCCAAACTGTTGATTCAGTTGATGTTATTTAAGCTTTCAGGGTAATAAATGAAGGTAAACCATGCCACCTCCTCATACCCACCCCAGAATAAGCTTGTAATTAGACTCTGAATGGAAGGAGAGTGGGTGCTTTACCAGAGGGGAGACCCCACCCTCCACGAATACGCAGAAGCTCATTAACCTTCTGGGCATGAATGGATGTCAAAAACTGTTTTGGTCCTCACCTTCTTGACCTGTCCATCACCTGCAGAACTGTCAACCTCACTCTTTCCTTTCATTCTTTCTTCAGTCTGGTCCTGATGTTGGTCCTTCTGAGGATTTTCTCCTTCTATTTTGAGCATTCCTTTGAGTGTTCTTGTCTTGTAAGATGAGCACTTCTATCTTGCCAGGAGTACTACCTAGAGCCAAATATTGGGAATCAGGAATCAGGCAAACATGCCCCTCCCAATTCCAGTGGAGTTTTTCTGAGTCTTATGCGTGTGATGGGATAGGAGTCATTTTGAAAGGACTCCATGCAAGATGACTCCCCCAACAAAAAGAGGTTGTGTGGGTTGTGCCACTCGATGTGGACTCTAGAAGAAATGGTGAGGCATCACCGGAGAGCACTTCTCTTGCACAAAGACACCACACACACACAGGTTCCCAAAAGGGGGAGGTCGGGACTCAGAACCCCTACAGACTCCTACAGCTCAGTAGCAAAAAGTCAGACAACTCAATTAAAAATGCACAAAAACTTGAAGAGACATTTCTCCAAAGAAGACATACACGTGGCCAATGGATATAGGAAAAGATGCTTAACATTACTAATCCTGCAGCTCAAAATTGCAGTGAATTATTACCTCATATCACTTAAGATGGCTATTATCAGAAAACAAAAAAAATAACAAGTTTTGACTAGGACAAGGAGAAATGGAACTCCTGTACATTGTTGATGGTGCAGCTGCTATGAAAAACTGTATGGGAGTTCCTCAAAAAATAGAAAATAGAATTACCATATGATCCAGCAATCCCACTTCTGGGTCTACATCCAAAAGAATTGAAATCAAGATCTCAAAAGAGATTATCCGCGCTCCCATCTTTATCCCAGCACTATTTGCAGCTGAGATGTGAAAACAACCTGAATGTCCATTGATGGACGAATGGATAAAGGAAATGTGGCATATACATAGAATAGAATACTGTTCAGCCTTAGAAAAGAAGGAGAGCCTACCATTTGCAGCAACATGGCTGAACCTGGAGGACATTATGCTGAGTGAAATAAGCCAGGGATCTAAAATAGTTAAACTCATAGAAACAGAGAGGAGAACAGTGGTTGCTGAGGTTTGCAGGGAGGGGAAAATAGGAGTTGCTGTTTAGTGGATGTGAAGTTTTAGTTATATAAGATAAGTAAGTTCTAGAAATCTGTTGTATACAACATCATGCCTATGGTTAACAATACCTAATGTGCATTTAAAATTTTGTTAAGGGTGGGGACTTCCCTGGTAGTCCAGTGATTAAGATTCCACATTTCCAATGCTAGAGGTGTGGGTTCAATCCTGGCTCTGAGAACTAAGATCCTACATGCCCCTGCTAAGTCACTTCAGTCGTGTCCAACTCTGTGTGACCCCACAGACGGCAGCCCACCAGGCTCCCCCGTCCCCGGGATTCTCTAGGCAAGAACACTGGAGTGGGTTGCCATTTCCTTCTCCAGTGCATGAAAGTGAAAAGTGAAAGGGAAGTTGCTGAGTCATGTCCGACTCTTAGCGACCCCATGGACTGCAGCCCACCAGGCTCCTCCATCCATGGGATTTTCCAGGCAAGAGTACTGGAGTGGGGTGCACCTACATGCCCCCAGATGCAGCCAAAAAATAAAGAAAAAAAATTTGTCGAGTGGATCTTACGTTAAGTGTTTTTACTGATAATAATATTCTTTTAAGAGTCATCAATGGCAGGACACAATAGTAACAGTCCAGGGAGAACAACTCTGACCCTTATTTCTCCTCCCTCCCTAGCCCTCTGGCCCTTTCCTAGAGGCACTAGAAGCGGCTGAGTGAAGGCGGCAGAGAACAGACAAGAAGGATGAAGGGGCGCGTGATGTCTTAATTCCCCATTATGGTCTCCGGGCAGGAGGAATGGAGCCCTGTGTGAGGCAGGTGCCCTGGGAGGTACCCTGGGGTGGCATCAGAGAGTTCTGGGGGAGCCTGCGTTCCAGGTGGGCGTGTCAGCCGCCATCATAGGAAAGGTATTGTGCAGAGCAGAGACAAGGCCTGTGGGTCCTCAGCCCTGGCCCACACCACCGGCTGGCCACGTCATCGCCTGAACCCGTTTCCCACCCAGGGCAGGCTCCTAGTACCTGCCCTGTCCACCTCCCAGGAGTGTCTGAGAAGTCCTCTGTGGCATCACAAACTTGGCTCAGCACCTCAGGTGGACCTTGTCCCATTTGGCTACCCAGCATCCAGGCACACTTTTTATTTAGGAGAATCCCTGCTTTGAGAAAATCTTGGTGGGAGGCAGAAATGCCACCTCCTACAATGGGAGGCAAAAGAGGCCAGCCACTTCCTCTCCTGGAATCCACCACCCCCACCTCTCCGTCTCCCCTCTCCCTCACACACTCACACACACACACTCACACACTCACCCATCCTAGTCTGGGCCCTTGGAGGCTGCTCCCTGGACCCGCGAATGTGAAGGGAGTGGTGCAGAGACAGAGGCGCAGCAGAGACGAATCGCTGGGGCAGAGGCGACGGAGGGGAGTTGAGGAGCCTCACCCGCAGGGTGTTGGTGCCAGGATGGTGAAAGCCCACGAGCCGGGTCCCAGTCAGCCTTTTCCTCTGGTGTGAACTTGGAGGAGCTGGTGGCTGCTGGGTCTCCACTGACTTCTCCCACATACTCTGGGGTTCTCATTAGTTCTTCTGACCTCTTTCCAACACTCTCCTTTCCTCTATCAGGTATACTGACCAGAGGTGGCTTTTATTGTCTGCATTGAAGGGCCTGGTGGGTACAGTTCCCATCAGCTGCATTTCAGGGACATTTATAGTGACTGCTGCCACCCCTGAATTCCTCCCAGGGAGTTCCCAGAATCCTCTGGGCCTGTGGTCCAGGACCCAGCTCACCCTCCTGCTTCTCCTTCCTGGATTTCTGAGGCTCCACTGGAAGTGTCTGGTGTCTTGTCTCTGCACAGGATATTCCCATGGTACCTGTCTTCTTTAGAACCTTATTTTTGCACTGTGCAGTGGCAGAGGCCTCCAGCTTGCAAGCTCTGAGGACAAGCTTTGGTTTCAATAGGCTCGGCCTGAAATCACAGCTCTGCCTGGAGTCAGAGCCCTGCCACCTACTAACTCATCATGGATGAACTTGTTAACCTCTCTGGGCCTCGGTTTCCTCTTCTGCACAGTAAGGATAATAGCAGCACCTTCTCATAGGGACACAGAAAGAATGAAATGAGACCCACCTCCTTACTCTAAATGGATGAGACTAGAGCTGTTATTATTACTGACTTTATCGTTCTGCTCATACTAGAATGTGGCTTCCTTTCCTTGCTCTGCTTTGAATCTAATTTACAGTCACCTGTGTGTGTGTGTGTGTGCGCGTGCGCATGTGCGCGCGCATGGTTAGTTGCTCAGTCATGTCCGACTATTTGTGACCCCATGGACTGTAGCCCACCAGGCTCTTCTGTCCATGGGATTTCACAGGCAAAAATACTGGAGTGGGTTGCCGTTTCCTTCTCCAGGGGATCTTCCCGACACAGGAATCGAACCTGCATCTCCTGTGTCTCGTGCATTGCAGGCAAATACTTTACCTTTTGAGCCATTGCGGAAAGGTTCCCCTGTAAACCCAGCCTTTTTTCCATCTTGGGGACATGGGAGGAGAGGTCTGAGGTTGAGTTCTTTGAATGCTTGGGCTTTGCAGTAAGAAAAGGGCCCTGGAAGTAGGAAGCAAGGGATTCAGGGATTGAGCCAAAGTTTTTAAGTTCCCAGAGTCACAGATCTGCTGCTGTTACTACTGAGTTTGTCATGGCTACAGCTAGGAGATGCTGTGTGTAATGTGTACCGCTGGCCTCCTCACCCTATCAGCTTTCCCAAGCCTGTCCCAGGACACTGCTGAGGCCCAGCTGGCATCGTGATATCGGGCCTGGGCAGGGGAAGTCTCTGTGCACCAGACTCTCAGGACATGAGGGACTTCAGGGCCACCTTTTCTGATTCCCTTTGCTTTATGGATAAGAAGACCCAGATTCAGAGAAGGAAACAGCCTCAGGGAACACAGTCTCCTGACTGGAGAGGGGACCCTCTCTGCTCCCTGCACTGCCTCTTGGAGCATCGCTGAGCTCACGTGTGTGTGTGTGTGTGTGTGTGTGTGTGTGTGTGATCTTACTCCCCTCCTCCTCCTCCTCCGCTGACCTCCCCCTCCCCATGCAGCCCCCTGATTTATCTCACCACAAGACTCTTGGATGAGCTGCAACATCGAAGATGGATATGTTCTCTGGAACAGCTTCAGCTGACTGCTAGCTTGGGGTGTAATAACTTATTTATCACAGGTCTCCTTCATAAATAGATTTCTTTCCTGAGCTCGCAATCATGGTCACATGCTTTTGAGAGGCTGCGGAACAGACAAATTCACAAATGAAGCCCAACCCAAAGCAGGGGCTCGATAGAGCAGGAGGGCAAAGGGAGGGGGAAAATGAATACTTTTTTGAGTGGCTATGAGGCGCACAAAATTAGCTCTTGCTGAATTTTCTCAGGCTCCTTCCTACAAGCTATTTCCCGACTTTACAGGGAGGGAGCAGGTCCAGAGAGGCCATGGAAGCCACAGAGCCAGAAATCAAAACCAGTCTGTCTGCCTCCAAGGTTCATGAGGACCTTTGATTGCAATTTATTCAAGTTTCTGGAGACGAATTCGACATGTTTGGGAAAAATTCATTCTAAGAAGAAAGAATTTCTCACTTTTCTGTCCTTTTCTGTCCTCCCACCTAAACCCATTCATTTTGAGACTAGTGTCCATTTGCCATTTCCTCTTTCTCCTTCTCTCCCTCACTCCCTTGTCTTCTTTTTCACTCTTATGGGTGTCTAAGGTCATCAGATATCCTGAGCTGAGCCCCACACTGAATCCAGTGGCTCTGGGTAGAAGGCTGGTGACTGTGGGCAAGGGGCTGAGGCTGGCGGGTTGGTGTAGTCAGCCTGGGGACAGGCTGGAGTCATGGCTGAGGCTGTGTCCTAGCTGCTTCTGGCTGCAGGACTGGCATCCTGGAGGGATACACGTGGGCATCACACTGGTGGCCTGGTGCCTCTGACACTCTTTTGGCCCAGGGACCACTGGCCACAAGGATGTACCAATAGGCTCATGGATGCAGGGCTGCCCGCCAGGCGGAGTGCCACACATCAGGACATCCTGTGCTGTTCTCGGGATGAAGTTGCGCTGTCCACGTGGTGGGCAGTTGGGATGGGAAGTCTGCAACTGATTTGGCTTCCTGAAATTTCACCAGTGAAAGAGAGATGTCACTCTATAGTGTAGGTGTAAAGAATATTAACTAGGTTATTGATTCATCTACTCAACAAGTAATTACTGAGGACCTGGTCCATACTAGGTCCTTTTTTAGATACTAGAGACTGAGTGAACATTGCAGATAAGTTCAGGATCTCAAGAAATTTCACTTCCAGTGGAAGAGAGAAATGATAAGCCCCTCTTCTGAGTGCGGAAAAGATGGAGAAAAAGGGTATGACTGTTAAGATCTAAGACCTCTATTTCTCTTCTCACTGCCTCTTTAACCTGTTTCCTACCTGAGTGTTAATTTTCGCCAACTGCAGATTGCTGCCAGCATCAAAGACGCCGGATATGGATGATCAAAGATTCATGATTTAAGCAGCACAGACAGCTTCTCTCTTGTATCTCACAAGTCGATGATACAACTCTTTGCTTTGGGCAAACACTCATGCAGCTCTGTGTCTTCAAGGAGCATCTATAACACCATGCCCTGAGTGGATAGAATGATCTGTGGACAATTTTTAAGGAGTAACTTTTAGGTCAAGGCATTTAATGGCAGGCCTTTTTATCTTTTCATAGTTTTTTCTTTTTTAATTGAGGATCACCTACAATTCATAGAGCACTGTGATGTGCTTGAGACCATCTAGGCTATCACTGAGGGCCGTGAGGAACCTTAACTGTCTTACTCAAGAGAATTTGTATTCTTCTTGTTGATACACCTGGTCTGTTACATTCAATCACCGCCTGTATGGCTAAGA
This sequence comes from Bubalus bubalis, assembly GCF_019923935.1. Classification (NCBI taxonomy): domain Eukaryota; kingdom Metazoa; phylum Chordata; class Mammalia; order Artiodactyla; family Bovidae; genus Bubalus; species Bubalus bubalis. Next base: position 50,979,042 of record NC_059176.1, read on the forward strand.
GGAGATGAGGGCCAGAACTTACTTCAAACTCTGGGTCTGTCATTTCCTAGCTTTGTGATCTTGGGCAAGTTACTTTATCTTTCTGAGCTTCAGTGACCCCTTGGGAAAGAGTGTAGTTGAATGGAAAGAGCAGAGCCTTTAAGGTTTGAATCCTGGCTCTGTCTCTTATTTGCCATGTGAGAAACTTACCTGTGGGAACTTGGTTTCTACATCTGAAAAATGGAAATGAAAATGCCTACTTCACAGGGATGTTTTAAAGATTAGAGAAAAAAACACATTTCAAGCACAAAGTCTGTATATATATTAGTTGGTAAATATGTAATTTTCTTTTAACCTTTCCTTTTATATGAAACAAAACCTTTTGGGGATGACTTCATCCTTGTCTTATAACTGGCACTACCATTTACCCACATGCTCAGGCCAAAAACCTAGAGGTCATCTCAGATTCATTTATTTTATATCACCCCTCCTGCTCTCCTTTCCTGAGCATGCAATTCAGTAGCAAGGTTTTTGGCTTGACTTCTGAATGTATCTTGAATCTTTCTTCTCCCACAGTATCTATTTCTATGGCAATAGTCATAACCACTGTCATCTCTCCCTTAGCGATTTTAAATCATGGTCTTCAAGCTCTTTTGCACTCCTCTTATCAAGAGGTGGGGGTTAATGTTCCCTCCCCTTGAACCTCCATGAACTTGGGACCACTTTGACCCATAACATATGGTGGAAAAGATACTATATGGCTTCTCAAGATAGGTCATCAAAGACTTCTCTTTGGTTCTCTTGAAACACTCCCTTTAAATACTCCCTTTTGTAATGAGCTGTCCTGCTGTGAGGAAGTCCAGGAGAGCACAAGTAGGGGGTTCCAGTTGACAGTTGCAGCTAAGCCAAGCTTTTGCAGTTCCCAGCCATTTTGCCATTTGACACCTCCCAACTGAGAATTCCAGAGAAGGCAATGGCACCCCAATCCAGTAGTCTTGCCTGGAAAATCCCATGGATGGAGGAGCCTGGTGGGCTGCAGTCCATGGGGTCGCTAAGAGTTGGACACGACTGAGCGACTTCCCTTTCACTTTTCACTTTCATGCATTGGAGAAGGAAATGGCAACCCACTCCAGTGTTCTTGCCTGGAGAATCCCAGGGATGGGGAAGCCTGGTGGGCTGCCGTCTATGGGGTCGCACAGAGTCGGACACGACTGAAGCGACTTAGCAGCAGCAGCAAAGAATACTGGAGTTGGTTGCTATGGCCTCCTCCAGGAGATCTTCCCAACCCAGGGATCAAACTTGCATCTCTTACATCTCCTGCATTGGCAGGCAGTTTCTTTATCACTAGCTCTACTTGGGAAGCAAGTGAGGAAGATAATACCACTGTGCATATACACTCTTTCCAAACTTCCTACCTGCCTTGGCCTGTTAAGCCCCACATGACCTGGCCCCTGTTCTTAGCTGCTTGCTGTAGGTGTGGGATACTATCATCTTCTACATGGAAGTCAGAGGCTGGCCAAAGGCATTTGACATGGGACACAGAAAGCACCTCTTGCAGCTCAGTCTCAGGTTCCCACTTAAAGGGCCAAGGCAGGATTTCCTATACCTGTATAGGTGTTGGAACCCTGATCCATGACCTCAGACCCTCTGTGGGTGGTCATGACCTTTCCTGTACCTTTTTAGCTCTGACTGCTGTCTTAGTTACTGGCAGTTGTTACATCTCTCCCTCCCTCCCTCCTTCCCTCTTTCTTTCTTTCTGTGCAGCCATATTTTAAAAATAATATCAATTGTTTCTATTTGTCTGTAGCCAGAGGGGAGAACTCCATCAACTTAACAGACCATATTGCAAGAAGCCTGAAAACTCATATTATCTGTACACAATGTGATCATCTACTTAAGAAACGAGCTGAAAAGTTGTTAGAAGTTAGCACATTTGGCAAGGTGGCTAGATATAAGATCTACATATCCAATTGACTTTTTGGTGAGAATGGTAGATTAAGCATAGTCATTTAAATTCGCTTTGTTCTGAAATGCCACTAAAATTCTCGGTTAAGTTCCCCCCCCCCCCAATAAATCCACAAAAATGGGGAGGATGAAAGTGGAGACAACATCATTTGGGGAGCTAGAAAGCAGATGGGTGAATGGTAACTTATGTAGCTGATATAAGAAAGAATACTCCTAAGCTAGCAGAATTCTGAACTAGGGATCCTCAGAATCAACCAGATGTACACTGCAGAGTGTGAAGGCTCAGAGACTGCTTGCATTAGAAACTTTTGAAGCTGGAGGTGGAGGCGGGGAAAAAGATTGGTGGAAAGCTGTATAAAAAGCAGTTAGGAATGGGAGTTTTTATTTAATGAGTACAGAGCTTCTGTTTGGGGTGATGAAAACTTCTAGAAGTATCAGTGGTGATAGTTACAACAACAACTTGGTAAATGCACTTAACGCCCTCTCATAACATGGCCATGAACTTCCTCAAAGCCTACAGGAGACTGACTCACTCCAGTCTAAGACAGAGTCTTTTTTTTTTTTTCTTTTACTGTTTTTTTTTTTTTAATTATTTTTTAATTGGTGGAAAACTGCTTTACAGTTTTATGTTGGTTTCTTCCATACAACAATATGAATCAGTCATAAGTATATCCCCTCCCTCCCTCCCTTCTCCCAGCCCAACCCTCTAGGTCATCATAGAGCACCAGGCTGGGTCCCTGTGTTATTTAGCAACTTCTCACTAGCTATCCTTTTTACACATGACTGAGTATATATGCCACTGCCGCTCTCTCAGCGCATCCCACCCTCACCTTCCCTTGCTGTGACCACAAGTCCGTTCTCTGCTGGGTTCATCAGCACCATTTTCCTAGATTCCATACATATGTGTTAACATATAATAATTGCTTTTCTCTCTCTGACTTACTTTACTCTGTATAAGAGGCTCTAGGTTCACCCACCTCACTACAACTGACTCAAATTTGTTCCTTTTTATGGCCGAGTAATATTCCATTGGGACATAGATGGGGAAACAGTGGAAATAGTGTCAGACTTTATTTTTGGGGGCTCCAAAATCACTGCAGATGGTGATTGCAGCCATGAAATTAAAAGACGCTTACTCCTTGGAAGCAAAGTTATGACTAACCTAGATAGCATATTAAAAAGCAGAGATATTACTTTGCCAACAAAGGTCCGTCTGGTCAAGGCTATGGTTTTTCCAGTGGTCATGTATGGATGTGAGAGTCGGACTGTGAAGAAAGCTGAGCGCCGAAGAATTGATGCTTTTGAACTGTAGTGTTGGAGAAGACTCTTGAGAGTCCCTTGGACTGCAAGGAGATCCAACCAGTCCATCCTAAAGGAGATCAGTCCTGGGTGTTCTTTGGAAGGATTGATGCTAAAGCTGAAACTCCAATACTTTGGCCACCTCATGTGAAGAGTTGACTCATTGGAAAAGACTCTGATGCTGGGAGGAATTGGGGGCAGGAGGAGAAGGGGACGACAGAGGATGAAATGGCTGGATGGCATCACCGACTCGATGGATGTGAGTTTGAGTGAACTCCAGGAGTTGGTGATGGACAGGGAGGCCTGGCGTGCTGCAATGCATGGGGTCGCAAAGAGTCGGACACAACTGAGCGACTCAACTGAACTGAACTGAATATTCCATTATATAAATGTGCCACAACTTCTTCATCCATTAATCTGTAGTGGACATCTAGGTTGCTTCTGTGTCCTGGCTATTGTAAATATTGCTGTAATGAATATTGCGGTACATGTGTAAGACATAGTCTTTTAAAAATATTTTTTATTGGAGGATAGTTTATTTACAATATTGTATTTCTACTCTATAGGAAAGTGAATCAGTTATACATATACATATACCCACTCTTCTTTAGGCTCTTTTCCCATATAGGTCATTATAGAGTATTGAGTATAGTTCCCTGTGCTATACAGTAGGTCCTTATTAGTTATCTGTTTTGTGTATAGTATTGTGTATATGTCAATCCCAATCTCCCAATATATCCCTCTCTTTCCCTTTCCCCACAGTAACCATGTTTGTTTTCTACATCTGTGACTCTATTTCTGTTTTGTAAATTTATTCATCTCATTTTTTTTAGTTTCCACATATAAGCAATATCATATGGTATTTGTCTTTGTCTGACTTACTTTACTTAGTGTGATAATCTCTAGGTCAATCAATATATTACCCATTCTGCAAATGGTATTATTTCATTATTTTTATGGCTGAATAATATTCTGGGTTTTTTTTGTGTATATATATATATATATATATATATGCATACATACATACACACACACACACGTACATATCACATCTTCTTTATCCATTCATCTGTCATGGACATTTAGGTTGCTTCCATGGAAGACAGAATCTTACATAATATAATCACATGAGTGACTATTGCATCACCTTTGCCATATTCTGTTGGCTAGAAGCAGATTACAGCTTCTGTTCAAACTCAGAATATACAAGGGTGTAACTCATTGAGGATCATCTTAGAATTCTGTCTACCTGAACTGAAGACCAAAAGAAGCTCTAATAAGCTTCCAGAGAGAAATAAATACGTTCATCTGAATAATCAGGAAGTAGAATAATTCACCTTTCTCAACAGCAGTGTTGGAAGCTATGGAGTAGGGCTATCAAGATTCTAAAGGGAAAGAATTTCATACCTATCTTTCTATACCCAGCCAATCTATCCATTGAGCATGAATGTAGAATACACACATTATTGGGAATAATGTCTCAAATATTTATCTCCCACACACTCATTTTCAGGAAACTGTGCTTTATAAATGTAAGGAGTAACTAACAAATAAGACAACTGATCCAAAAGACAAGAAATAAGAAAAAAACTCCAGCATAATTGTGAACATTTTCCAAAGAGGAATCTGACCAGATTAGAGAAGGTCAGAAGGCTTGAGGAGGGGGAATTCATCAGGATGAAATTGATAGGGCAGTTGAGATGAGTGAATGTAATGGAAAAAGATTTAGATGACCGGCAGGGAGTTTTGAGTTGACTTAGTGATAACATAAAAACTTAATCAAACAGAATAACAATTATGAACTTCAGGGATATAAAAATTATTCAGGAAAGGAAATTGACTACATGGCTTAGCTTTTAATAACTGAGAATTAAGTTCATTACAATGTAAATACTGCACGTTAATCTAACCAGAGTGATGGTGTAATTACATAGTTCTGGAAGGGTGGTCTTATGGATTTGAGTCCTAGCCCCAGTACTTGTGACTGTGACCTTATTTGGAAATAAGGTCTTTGTAGATGATCAAGTTAAGGTGAGGTCATTAGGGTGGGCTCTACTCCAGTATGACTGGTGTCCTTATCAAAGGAGGAAATTTGGACATAGAGACAGAGACACAGCAAGAACATCATGTGAAGACTGCGGCTAAGCTGCCACAAGCCAAGGCAGGCCAAAGGTTGCTGAAAACCCACCAGAAACAAGGAGATAGGCTTGGAGCAGATTCTTCCACACAACTCTTGGAAGGAAAAAACCCTACAGACACTCGGATTTTGGATTTCTAGCCTCCAGTACGGGAGAAGGCAATGGCACCCCGCCCCAGTACTCTTGCCTGGAAAATCCCATGGACGGAGGAGCCTGGTGCACTGCAGTCCATGGGGTCTCTAGGAGTTGGACACGACTGAACGACTTCACTTTCACTTTTCACTTTCATGCATTTGAGAGGGAAATGGCAACCCACTCCAGTGTTCTTGCCTGAAGAATCCCAGGGACGGGGGAGCCTGTGGGCTGCCGTCTATGGGGTCGCACAGAGTCGGACATGACTGACGTGACTTAGCAGCAGCAGCAGCAGCAGCAGCCTCCAGTACTGTGAGACAATGCATTCTTGTTGTTTAAGATATCCAGGGGACTTCTCTGGTGGCCCTGGGGTGGTTAAGGCTCTGTGCTTTCACTGCTGAGGGCATGAGTTTGATTCTTGGTCTGGGAACTAAGACCCCACATGCCACGCCATGTGGTGTGGTCAAAACAAAATCAACAAATACATAAATCTTTAAAAAAAAAGACATCCAGTTTATGGTACTTTGTTACAACAGCTCTATTAAGCTAATAGGTATGGAAAGTATGTGGGTATTGATGGTGGGGGAGTGGAAGGGAAGGGAGAGGAAAGACTAGCACTTCATCTTTAGTGGGAAGTTAACAGATCATTCCTACAAAAAAATGAATCAAGAAATAGCAGTTTAAGCATGATATTTAGAGATAGCAAGATACAATTCAAAATAATCACCCAAAAGAATTAAAATTTATTGCATTGGGGATGGCTTAAGTAAGTAGGGAGGAAGAGGGCTGGAACTTGACATTTATCTTTGCACCAGGCGATGCTGTAGGTCATCACAGAGCACGGAGCTGAGCTCCCTGTGTTATACAGCAGCTTCCCACTAGCTGTCTGTTTTGTACATGGTATTGTATATATGTCAGTGCTAGTCTCTCAATTTGTTCCACCCTCTCCATCCTCCATGTCCACAAGTCTGTTCCCTGTGTCTCCTGCCCTGCAAATAGGTCCATCAGTACCATTTTTCCAGATTCCATATGTATATACATTAATATGTGATATTTGTTTTTCTCTTTCTGTATCAGCAGCTATTAACTAGAAAGTGCAATAGAGAAAAATTCCATTCACAAGGGCAGTAAAGCCTATATAATGGTGCCCAAGAATAATTCCGAACAGGACATATGCTGGATCCTTCTGGAGAAAACTCTAAAATTTTACTGCAGGACAAAAGTAAATAGAAACTGGACCTTGCCTCAAGCAGTGCGTGCGATGGACGTGAAGGCAGGTGAACATTATTATAGTACTATGTACAAGGGGCTATGGAGAAGGCAATGGCACCCCACTCCAGTACTCTTGCCTGGAAAGTCCCATGGACGGAGGAGCCTGGTAGGCTGCAGTCCATGGGGTCGCTAGAGTCGGACACGACTGAGCGACTTCACTTTCACTTTTCACTTTCATGCATTGGAGAGGGAAATGGCAACCCACTCCAGTGTTCTTGCCTGGAGAATCCCAGGGATGGGGAATCCTTGTGGGCTACCATCTATGGGGTCTCACAGAGTTGGACACGACTGAAGCGACTTAGCAGCAGCAGCAGCACAACGGGCTATTTGGTTAGGCAGGAAGAATCATCGAACTCTGCCTGGGGAAGTCAGAGAAAGTTCTACAGGTGATGTGGACTCTGAGTGAAAGCTTGAAGTACAGAAAATATGGGCAGACATTCCAGGTAGATAGCAGAGCCTTAACCAGTTTGCTGTGTGTTTGGGGAATAGTAAAGTGCTTGACTTGAAGGAGAAAAGTGGGCATGAGAGTGATGGGAGATGAAACCAGACAGTGAGACAGAAATTGGATCATTAAAAAGCCATGTACACAAATCTTTGAAGGTTTTCAAGTAGCAGAATGAGAAGGTGATGTGTGTCTCATGGAATAAGCATGTGGGTAACTTCTCAATACAAGATGTTGCTGTGGACAGAAAGCCTGTGATACTGGCTTGAATTCTTCAGGCAGGATACCAACTGATACTTCTTGACAGCCACCCTAGACCTCAGTAATCCATTGATCCAGGGGCTGAATTATTAGGTGCTGTTATACCTGGCTGAGGAGGTGGGCTCCATGTCCATTGCAGACACCTCCAAGGAAAGAGGCCCTGCCAGGCACAGGTGTGTTCAGCAGACCACTTGACCACTCAGAACTCATGCCTTCTGCAGCTCCACCTGCTCATGGTCAGAAGGGTGCAGAAACGCTCTGCCGAGATACTGCAGTACCAGTGTAGGGATGGGAGATGTGGATTCTTCCTCCAAAGAGCCCCCGAAGGACCTGTGATCAGTCACAATATAAAGAAGAGAGATTATAAAAGAAAAACTGGTGCCTCTTGACTCGAGGATCAAGGCCCTTTTTTTTTTTTTTTTTTGAAGTAGGTAACTTTTGACTACGCTGGGTCTTTGTTGCTAAGCACAGGCTTTCTCTAGTTGCAGTGAACAGGGGCTACTCTTTAGTTATGGCATGCAGGCTTCTCGTTGCAGTGGTGTTTCTTGTTGCAGATCACAGGTTCTAGGCACGTGGGCTTCCGTAGTTGTGGCTCACGGGCTTAGTTACCCTGCTGCATGTGGAATCTTCCCAGACCAGGGATCGACCCCATGTCCCCTGCGTTGGCAGGCGTATTCCTAACCACTGGGTCTCTAGGGAAGTCCTGTGAGGGCTCTTATACCAATGTTGGCAGATGGTCCTGGGTGCTCTGTGGCTGAGTGTGGCTCAGCAGTGTCACACTGAGAGGGCGGAGCATTGGGGAGGAAGGTGGCACATAGACCCACTTCTGTGACTGAAGCTTCTTACCTGGGCTGGCTTACCCAACCTGGTCAGCAGACCTTGGATCAGCAGACCTCAGCCTGTTTCTCTCGTATTCTCCTCCCAACTGTCCACCTCCAGTCTTCAGTCATGCTGACCTTCCTGGGGTCTTCCAAGTATCCTGGCTTGGTCCAGCCTCAGAATCTTTATCCTTGCTAATCCCACTTTCTGGAACATTCGTTTCCTGGGTCTTCACACATCTAGCTCCTACTCATTCTCTCGGGAGCAACTTCTCATGTAGCCTAAAGAGCAAGTACTCTGGAGCTATCCTGACTGGGTTCCAATTCCAGTTCTGCCACCTTGAACAAGGTAAGGACTCTGTGTGCCTGAGTGGATGAATTGTTGTTGGGATTAAGTGAGTTGGTGTAGATATAAAGTCTTAAGATAATGCCTATGGCATGATACGTTGCTGGAGAATGAAGTGGCAGCCTGCTCCAGTGTTCTTGCCTGAGAAATCCCATGGACAGAGGAGTCTGGTGGGCTACAGTCCATGGAGCTGCAAAAGTTGAACATGACTTAGTAACTAAACCACCACCACCACCATGGTAAATTTGTGTAAGAATTAGCTATGATTATTGGTTCATAATTATATAACCTTTTATTAGAATAGTCCTCTTCTATCCTCATTCTCTCCTCTTACCTACTATCTGAGAATATATTATTGATTTGTTTTCTTGTTTATTGCTTCTCTCTCCACCACTAGAATACAAGGACCATGAGGACAAAGTTCTTGTTCACTGCTGGATTCCAAGTACTTAAGTAGTATCAGACATATAGTAGATGCTCAAGAAACAGATGTTGAGTGAAATATTATAATCAATGAATTTCTCTGAGTCAACAATTATTTCTTGGGAATTCTAAGTGGGTAAAGAATTCATGTGAAGCATAACATGACTTTTCCATAAAAATTAATTTCCTACTTTGCGCCCTTGCTTAGATCCTCTAATAATATCAGCATTACCACTTAATGTCCCAAGGACAGTGGACATTAAGATGATAAATGATAAATTTATCAGCTACTGCAATCTGGACACATGATTTTCTAATAATTCATGGTATATATCTTAGTAACTGAGCTTTTGCCCAAAGGGCCATTTTCAGCCCTGACAAAATTGCAATGTGTCTTTTCTTCCTAAAGAAGAAGGAGATATGACTTCTTCTAAACATGCGAAGAGTTGACTCATTGGAAAAGACTCTGATGCTGGGAGGGATTGGGGGCAAGAGGAGAAGGGGATGACAGAGGATGAGATGGCTATATGGCATCACTGACTCGATGGATGTTAGTCTCAGTGAACTCCGGGAGTTGGTGATGGACAGGGAGGCCTGGTGTGCTGCGATTCATGGGGTCGCAAAAAGTCGGACACGACTGAGTGACTGATCTGATCTGATCTGATCCGAAACAGCAGAACCCAGAGGGAGCTGAGGTAGGGCTACAGATGAAGAGAAGCACAGCAGAGCCATGGAAACTGGGGGACAAAACTGGTAACAGATAACTTTCAGGGCTTGTTGGATGAGGCAGCCCTTTCTTCTTTTATTTTTGATAGAGAATAAATTTACAGACTCCCTTGTAGCTAGGTATATTCTATGACTAGTTCTAGCCAATGGGATATAAGTAGAAGAGATGAGTGCAGGTACTAGGAAGCTTCCTTGAGAGGACTTTTCTTCCTTTTCTTTTTCCTGCTGTCTAAGAGTTGATGGCTGGAGCTGGAGCAACCATGTTGGCTCATGAGGTAAACAGAGGCTGTGGCTGGTAGGGCTGTAAGTGAGAAGGAGCTTGACTTCCTGAAGATTTGGTGGAGCAGAGCTGCCATTCTCCCTAGACTATTCAGCTTTCAATTTTTATTTGAGAGAGAAATAAACTTCCATCTTTTAAAGCCGTTTTTATTTTGGATTTGCTACTTCTCATAGCCAAACCTAATCTTAGAAAGCACAGCAGCATAATGGATAAATGCTGAACTAAATTTTGACCTGTTACATAAAAACTAGGGGTTGTCTGCAAACAGAAGCCCATGACACAGGAAATGCACACCAGTCCGGGTTGAGGTCAGTGCAGGAGGAATAGCAGAGGTTCAGCAGACTCCTCGCTGCACAAAGTAGAAAAGATCCAGACCGGGTTAACAGTTCTCTCAGCTCAATCCAGTTAAACACTTCCTTGGTTCTTTAGTGATAAGAAATTAAAAATTAACACCACAGCCTTGCTAGATAGCACACAGCACTTCCTCTATTTAAGAGCAGGTTACATTCTTCATAAGTCTATTTGTTTGAATCCAGAGGGACCAAGGCCCTGGGAGCATAACTTAATCAGAGTATGTGTCCTTGGAAACATTAAAACCAGCAGATGCTGCTTCTTCACACTGAAAAGTATTTCATGGGCAATTTTTTTTCCAAGCAGCTCAGTGCACTAAGGAAATGTGTGGGGCGGGTAACTCCCTCCATCTCCTGAGTCCCTCAGCTGCCATGGCACTGCGCTTTCCATCTCCCCACTCACTCTAACACGGCTGTGCAGACTCGGAGGGCCTGGAACCTCTGATCCTCTCCTGGTTTTCAGCTCCCCACGTCACCTGCCCCCTTCCTCTGCCCTGGCTTTCCATCACTGCCCCCTATTTTGTTTCTTTCATAGCACTGATGGCATTTACACGTTCATGTCTTTGTCACCTATATCTATGCCTATGTCCCACTGACTAGGTTTTCGAGGGTAAGGACTGCATCTTTTTTAGTCACCATCATGTTCCCACTAGTCAGCAGGTATGTTTGGCTCATGTTAGACATGAGTAAAATAGGTGATGAATGAATGAACACGCAGCTCAATAGCAGCACTTTGACCACTCTGCCATTAGGTCTTGAGCAAAGTCTCAGCTTTGTCCTGCATTAATACCTGGCTCATGGGCAGCCCACAAGGTGCTCATCTTGTAGTTTCTTGCTCTCAAGTTCTTGCCTTGTTCTTTTCCCTCCCCTCTTGCTGATTATCAGGGATGGCGTAGCATGGCATGTTGCATGCTAAGCACTTGCTCTTTCTGGACTGTGCATCATTTTTTTTTTTAATTGAATGCTCTAGAAATAAAGTCTCCGATCTATTTATTTAGTTATTATTTTTTGGCCACACCATGTGGCATGTGGGATCTTAGTTCCCTGACCAGGGATTGAACCTGTGCCCCCTGCAGAGAGTCTCAACCACTGGATCACCAGGGAAATCCCTGTGAATCCTTTTGGAATGAATCACAGCACATGAAAACAGCAATCATTATATTTTCTCAGCACTTTCAGTCTTTTATGATTTCTTCTTTCAGTTCCATCACAATCACACACCTTTTATTTCAGACACTGTAAAACTTTTGCTGCTCTTGTAGATGCTAGGCACAGTGAGATTAACCATGCTAGCAAACAGCTGCAAAACTAAGAGGTAAAATTGCTGCTGCTGCTAAGTCACTTCAGTCGTGTCCGACTCTGTACGACCCCATGGACGGCAGCCCACCAGGCTCCCCCATCCCTGGGATTCTCCAGGCAAGAACACCGGAGTGGGTTGCCATTTCCTTCTCCAATGTATGAAAGTGAAAAGTGAAAGGGAAGTTGCTCAGTCATGCCTGACTCTTAGCGACCCCATGGACTGCAGCCTACCAGGCTCCTCCGTCCATGGGATTTGTCAGGCAAGAGTACTGGAGTGGGGTGCTATTTTGCCTTCTCCAGAATTGCTACTTATCAGCAAAGGACTCTATGGTCCAAACTAAAGGAAGTTGCACTACATTCTACCACAACCTGTTGGCAGGAGGCCAAGTTCTTGCAATCTTGTTTTGTAGCTTTTGTTTGTATATAGGAAAGTTTATGGGCTTCCCTTGTGGCTCAACTGGTAAAGAATATTCCCACAATGCGGGAGACCCGGGTTTGATCCCTGGGTTGGGAAGATCCCCTGCAGAAGGGAAAGGCTACCCACTTCAGTATTCTGGCCTGGAGAACTCCATGGCCTGTATAGTCCATGGGGTCGCAAAGAGCCGGACATGACTGAGTGACTTTCACTTTCATTTTTGGGAAAGTTTATAACTTGGAAATTCATAAGTAGGGAGGTTTTTTTAAACAAAATCTGTAGGTTGTTAGATTTAATTATACTTAAGTTAAACCCAGAGTGTAATCTCCTTAGATAGTGTGTGAGTTCAAACATTCTCGTTTATTTGTGTTGAATCCTGAAGTCTGGGGATAAAGAATTCTACTGAGTATTGTTATAGTTCAGTTTGTCCCAAATTGTGTTCTGTGGGGTGTTAATGGGTATTCCCACATAATATTTTAATAAAATATATTTGGGACTCATTTAGCATGCCTCATTCACAATGTGCATTATAATTTATTTATTATTACTATTGTTTTTTGATATTTCTTTTTATTTATTTATTTGGCTGCAATGGGTCTTACTTGTGGTATGTGGGATCTAGTTCCCTGACCAGGGATTGAACCCAGGCTCCCTGAATTGGGAGTGCAGAGTCTTAGCCACTAGGGGATCAACAGAGAAGTCCCTACAGTGTGCATTCTCATTTAAAAGACTCTCCTTAACCAGTGTATGTTATCACCTAGAAGTCTTTTTTTCTTAAGGAAAAAAAAAAAAACACCCTAGTGTTTTTCAAACTTGGTTGATTATAGAATGCTTTCCTTATGTAACATCCCATGTTCCAACATTACTAAGGACATGCAGAGATCGACCTATGTATGTATGCATGCATGCATGTATGTATGTATATATCTATCCATCTATATCTAGTATGTTTCTTGGAGTCAAGATTCTGGTGCAAAGAGGGGCCAAAACCATAATCATAGCACTCTTGACAGAATACTGCCTTTGCAAAGTTTATTTCAGACCTGGGGTGCATCTCTTTAAAACAACCCAACCACAGAAGACAATACCTGTTTGGCATTCTGGAAAGGGTTCTCACACTGTCTAGTTCAGAACTGCCCAGCAGGTAATGCAGTGTCTCAGCAATCGTTGCATTTTGTTGAAGAGAAACACAAGACAATTCCAGCAGCTCCAGGAAGGCTTAAAGCACATGCTTTGTTTTTTGAGTAGGCTCATCTTGGCTTGCACACGTCTTAGTATGAGTAAGGCGAATATTATTCACAGTGTGGGTGTGGCAGCCCAGGAGGACAATGATAGAAGTTCCAATTTCACATTTTCCTCTATTTGGTCATACATCCTATACATCAAAATGATAAAGAATGTCCCACTGTCCCTCTAAGAGATCGAGATGGGAAGACTCCACGGTTGAGGCATCGCTTAAATAATAGTCCTCACACCAGAATTTATATATGTGTGGTTTCTCTGTGTGTTTCTCTCTGTGTGTGTGTCTTTCTATATGTGTGTGGTGTGTGTGTGGGTGAGTTATGAAACATTTCATAATTTTCTTGGTGTTAGGAATTTAAAATTGAAGGACCCAAACTCAGAAAACTGTGGGAGTGATGATATTATTGTACATTTGCACTTTCACTCTTGATGTCTGGTTGTCAATGAGCTTGGGCAAGTTCAGAGTGTGTAACTATCAGCTTCTAGCTACTTCGTGAGAATAGTAAGGAATCAACCAACTGTGGGTACTGGCCACTTAATTATATTTCATTATTCCTAATACTTTTAGAGTCTCCCTTAAATCCATATAAGTGATAGGTGTTTGTCTGGCAATGTTACTGTCACCAAGTGGTCACAGATGACTAACCTGATGAGTTGTTTGACTTGATGATCCATGTCTTCAACTTTCTAAACACATTTTTAAAAAACTTTTTATTTCACTTTGGAGTATAGCTGATTAACAGTGTTGTGATAGTTTCAGGTGGAAGCAAAGGGACTCAGCCATACATATACATGTATCCATTCTCCTCCAATCAAGCCAGTCAATCCTAAAGGAAATCAGTCCTGAATATTCATTGGATGGACTGATGCTGATGCTGAAACTCCAATACTTTGGCCACCTGATGTGAAGAACTGACTCATTGGAAAAGACCCTGATGCTGCGAAAGATTGAAGGCAGGAGGAGAAGGGGATGACAGAGGATACGATGATTGAATGGCATCACTGACTCAATACACCTGAGTTTGAACAAACTCTGGGGGTTGGTGATGGACAGAGAAGCCTGGCGTGTTGCAGCCCATGGGGTCGCAAAGAGTCGGACATGACTGAGCAACTGAACTGAACTGATTCTCCTCTAAACTCCCCTCCCATCCAGGCTGCCACACAACATTGAGCAGAGTTCCCTGTGCTAGACAGTGGGTCCTTGTTGGTTATCCATTTTAAATATAGCAGTGTGTACATGTCCATCCCAAACTCCCTAACTATCCCTTTCCCCCATCCCTCCCCACTGACAATCATGAGTTGGTTCTGGAAGTCTGCTTCTGCCAGGTGTCACAGCGATAAAGACTCCACCTGCCAATGCAGGAGACACAGGAGATAAGGGTTCAATCCCTATGTTGGGAAGATCCCCTGGAGAAGGCAATGGCAACCTACTCCAGTATTCTTGCCTGGAGAATCCCATGGAAGAGGAGCCTGGTGGGCTCCAGTCCATGGGGTTGCAAAGAGTTAAGACATAACTGAGCATGCACACACTGAACTTATTTGTATCACTTCTTTTTAGATTCTTCATATAAGGGATGTCATATGATATTTAAACACATTGTTTAAAGTTAAATTTCTGATTTGCAAATGAACTGGTGCCACAGATGAATCCAGAGGAATGACCCTTGCATGCATTTAATTCCACAGAGAATACTTTCGGAAATCCATTGGTAACTTCTGGTCTGTGGGCTCTTCCATTGGCATAAATATCTTAGACATGGATTCCCAGGGATGTGATCCAGTTTCTTTGCAAGAGGCGTTTGTGCTGCTTTTATGATTATCTTCATCAGTGTCATTACCAACCCCTACATTGTAAAACCATACTCATGGAGACTCTTGGTGACAACTGGTAGCAAACCCATTCCAGCCGGCTTAGCAAAATCAGCCTTTATTGGGTCACGAAACTTGAAAGTCCAGAAGTAGAGGTGGATTCAGTCATTCTACTTAAATAATACCGATCCTTCAGTCTTCATCTCTTACACTGCTTTAATTTTTCTCCATAGCACTTGTTATTACCTGACGTGGTGTTCTGTGTCTGTGAAAAGTGA
Organism: Bubalus bubalis; assembly: GCF_019923935.1. NCBI lineage: Eukaryota > Metazoa > Chordata > Mammalia > Artiodactyla > Bovidae > Bubalus > Bubalus bubalis. The sequence continues at coordinate 50,994,516 of NC_059176.1, forward strand.
AAGTGCTAGTTGCTCAGTCCTGTCTGACTCTTTGAGATCCCACGGACTGAGGAACCCCATGGACTGTAGCCCTCTAGGCTCCTCAGCCCATGGAATTAATTCTCCAGGCAAGAATACTGGAATGGGTATTTCCTTCTCTGGGGTATCTTCCCAGGGATTGAACCCAGGTCTCCTGCATTGCAGGTGGAATCTTTACCATCTGAAGCCCATTCTATGTCTCAGTTCAGTCGCTCAGTTGTGTCTGACTCTTGGAGACCCTATGGACTGCAACATGCCAGGCCTCCCTGTCCATCGCTAAATCCTGGAGCTTGCTCAAACTCATGTCTGTTGAGTTGTGATGCCATCCAACCATCTTATCCTCTGTTGTCCCCTTCTCCTGCCTTCATTCTTTCCCAGCATGAGGGTCTTTTCCAATGAATCAGTTCTTCACATCAGGTGACCAAAGTATTGGAGCTTCAGCATCAGTCCATTCAATGAATATTCAGGACTGATTTCCTTTAAGATTGACTGGTTTGATCTCCTTGCAGTCCAAGGGACTCTCAAGAGTCTTCTCCAACACCACAGTTCAAAAGCATCAATTCTTCAGTGCAATTCTGTAACTACTTGGTATTTATTGCTTGGAGTCCCCACTGGAATGCTTGCTCCAGAAACGCAGGGTCTTTGTTCTGTTCATGCCAAATGCTGAGTATCCAGAAATGATGTGGTCTATAGGAGGAATGTGATAACAGGTTGTATGAAAGAATGAATTCATGCAGATATTCACATGATGTCACTGGAAATTTGTCTTTAAACATCACTTGTTGTGCTTCTCTTTGTGTTGCTCTCATTCTTTGAAATGCTTCTTCCCTGTGGGGGCCAGAGGGCTCCCAACAGAAAGAGAACTTGTTTTTCTCAATAGAACCAGCAAAAGGCTCATTGGCCAGATTGGGTCATATGTCCCTCCATCAGCCAGTGAGCATGTCCAGGGTGATGTGGTTGGTCCGAGTGAAACACAAAGTCTGAGGGCAGGAGGATATAAGCTGAGCAAAATTAACAAGAAAATTGGCTAAAATAGTAAGAGTTTATCAGTTGCTCTCGGGGGCAATTTATCAACTGATACTCACAAAACCTTGCAAGGAGAGTACAACATTATTCCCCCCATTTACAGATGAGAAAATTGAGGCCTAGGGAGGGTATACTTCTTTGAGCAATTAGGAAGCAGTAGAGCCCTGTCTTGACCTCAAGTCTTCTTGGGCTTCACCGAGAATTCTTTGTCCTGCAACAGACCTGACTGGATAGCTTTCAGTGTGGAAGAAAATAGCTGTGCTCCAGCTCTCTCATTCTGGGATCAGCAGTAGAACATTTATAGGGTTTTCCAGCTCATGGTGTCATTTTGTCTGGAAAACACCGAACTGGCGATTTCAAAGCTGAAGAACCAGGCTGGGAAAGAGGAAAGTCACTTGTTAAGCTGGTGTGGCGATAAGCAGAGAGACTGAACTTAAACCCAGGTTTAAACGAAAAAAACCACTTCAAGTTGTTTCCAGTAAAGCCAGTGCTTCTCAAGAGCTTGACCTGGCTGGGTCACACTCTTGGGGTTCTGGTTTAATTGCTCTGTGGTGTGGCTGAAGTGTCTGGATTTTCAATTTCCCTGAGGGGATTCTGATGGACAGTGGGCTTGAGAAAAAAGTGGAAGTGTTAGTCGTCTCTGACTCATTCTGATCCCATGGACTGTAGCCCGCCAGGCTTCTCTGTCTGTGGGATTCTCCAATTAGAGTGGGTTACCATTCCCTTCTGCAGGGGATCTTCCTGATCCAGAGATTGAACCTGGGTCTCCTGCACTGCAGGTAGATTCTTTACTGTCTGAGCCATTAGGGAAGCCCCACTGCCACTCCATGTGCTGAAATGCAAGGCTGTTGCTTGTTTTGGGAAAGCACAGAGGGAGTCAGGGTAGAAACAATTTGGAGAGCACTTGAGAAGATTATTGGAGAAAAGAAGAGAGCTGATATCTTTCTGGAAGCTGCCTGGGCTGATGGAGGAAGCTGATATTGGCTTCTTTTAATCTATTTATGGCTGCACTGGATCTTCACCGCTGTTCAGGCTTTTCTCTAGTTGTGGTGAGTGGGCGCTAGTCTCCAGTTGCTGTGTGAGGGCTTCTGACTGTGGGGGTTCTTTTGTTGCGGAGCATGGGTTTGAGGGCATGTGGGCTTCAGTAGTTGCAGCTCAGGGGCTCTAGATTGCTGGCTCAGTAGTTGTGGCACAGACTTAGTTGCTCCGAGGCATGTGGGATCTTCTTGGACCAGGAATTGAACCCGTGTCGTCTGCATTGGCAGGTGGACTCCTAACTACTGGACCACCAGAGAAGCCCGATATTGGCTTCCTGATGCAGCCTGTCTTCAGGACTGGGGAGAGGGTTACTGCTAGTCCATGGGTATTTTTGTGCAAATTAGAAAATCATTCCCTTTAGCAGCCTCAGCCCTGCAGTCACCCAGGTCCGCAAGAGGATGGTTGCCTTGGAAATTTTCAAGGAAAACACTCTGCGTGAAGGATACAGCCATGCACCAGGCACAAGGCCCAGTGAGCAGAACAAGGATGGAGTCTCGCCTCTGCTTGTCCTCTCGGATGCCTGCCTTGTGCAGTGAACAACCTGCCCAGGAACTAAGGCAGCTCCGGATGGGAAAGTCCAGCCTGAAGTTCCATGCAGCAACAAGCTGATGTCAAAAAACAACAAGCTGTTTTCTGGCTTGCCTTGGGCTTCCCAGTGGCTCAGTGATAAAGAATCTGCCTGCCAAGCAAGAGACTTGGGTTTGATCCCTGGGTGGGGAAGATCCCCTGAAGAAGGAAATGGCAACCCACTCCAGTATTCTTGCTTGGGAAATCCCATGGACAGAGGAGCCCAGTGGGCTATAGTCCATGGAGTCACAAAAGAGTTAGACATGACTGAGTGACCACAGCTGCAAAGAAACTGTTAAATTCATCCATTGGTGGACAGGGAGAAATACACATGAGGTCTTGATATTCTAGTCCTTGAACCGATAAGGAGAAATTGGTTGGTAAAAAAAAATAACTAGAGTTCCTGGGAAGCTCCCGTGGTAACTCACAGTGGATGAAGCTGGGCATCATCAGACATATTCCCTAAACATTAGGAAGGTAGACCTGAGTAGAACTAAGGAAAAGATGGCCAATTCATAGCACAAGACTTAGAAAAGAAGATGGCTCAAGGGAATTGAAAGATTGTCAAAAGCATGACACTTAAATATTTTTTTCATGTTACAAGAGCAATCCAAACTAATTGCAGAAAATGTCGAAAATAGAAATGAGCCAAAAGAAGACATGCCATTTGAAATGTTACTACTCAGAAATAACCACTAGCAGTTTTTTGTTTATCCTATCAGTCTCTTTTCTATGCTTATAGATACATTCATACATACTGCAAAACAGGATCATTATGTATAGACTGCCTTGTAAGCTGCTTTGTAACTTAACAATATTCCACATGTTCCATGTCATTAACTGTTCTCCTACCTTGTTATTTTATGGTTGCATGGTAACTCTCTTAATGATTGTGTCATAATTTAATACATTTCTATTTTGAAATTTACATTGTTTCCTAGTTTTTACATTTTAAATAGTGTTGGGTGAACATTCTTTGAGTTACACCTAATCCCATATATTCCTGAATAAATGCTTAATGGGGAAATCAGGGTCAAATACATCTTGTCAAATAGCTCAGCAGGATTTTCTGCTCCTACCAGTGGTGAATGAGAAGGTGGGTCTCCTAGAAGTCCCTCCAATGCAACTCAGAACAATATCTCTGCTTTAGCAGTTCGTTAGCTTGAAATGAGATGGTTGTTGTTGCTGTTGTTCAGTCACTTAGTTGTGTCCAACTCTATGTGACCCCATGGACTGCAGCACACCAGGCTCCTCTGTCCTCTGCTATCTCCCAGAGTTTGCTCAAATTCATGTCTGTTGAGTCAGTGATGCTATCTAACCATCTTTTCCTCTGCCACTTGCTTCTCCTCCTGCCCTCAATCTTTCCCAGCATCAGGGTTTTTTCCAGTAGTCAGCTCTTCGCAGCAGGTGGCCAAGGACTGGAGCTTCAGCTTCAGCATCAGTCCTTCCAATGAATATTCAGGGTTGATTTCCTTTAGGATTGACTGGTTTGATCCCCTTGCTGTACCAGGGACTCTCAAGAGTCTTCTCCAGCACCAAATTTGAAAGCATCAGGTGAGATGGAGTAGGATGCCTTTCCTGGGATAGATGGACAAAAATTGAGACCTTGAAAATGCTGGACAGTCCTGAAGAGCTGGTTCCAGGGGCGTGTTCTCACACTGCAAGGTTTCAGATTGAGGTTTGTCTCTTCTGCACCAAACTTAACTGGTCAGAGGAAGCAATTAAGCCTGCATCCCATTTCCTCCCATTGTCACAAGACCAGGGGCAGAGTTAGTTCTAGGCAATGTCTTCCTAGGTATCCTCACGGCCTGGGGCCTGGGTACCCAGCACTGCCCCCAAGCACAGTGGGAGGGGCAGAGTGCGGACAGGATGCATTCTCTAAAAGGAATGAGAAGACCCGAGAGGGACAGAATCAGCTCCCTTTTTGAGAGCCCTGGGAGGCATTCTACACATTGCCATGTGAGGAGGACGCAGGCTTCTTTTCTTAGAAACTTCTTAATATTTGGTAATAAAGCTTAATTTTTCATCATAAAAGTAATGCACATCCTCTAAAGAAAATGTGGAAAGCCTGGGGTATAAAGTGAAGGAGAAATCGTGCTTAGGCCCACTACCCAAGAACGAACGTCCGTACATGTCTCTAGTCTTCTGTGCATGTGAATGTGCGTGTGAGTGCAGTTGTTCTTTTGATATAGTCGTATTCTTCCATCCTGCTCTTTCCACTTTAACTTCATACCCATTTTTCATGTTATTACATGGTCTTGATAATACTTTTTGATTATGTAATTCTCAGTTATGTGGATGGGCCACCATTCATTGTTCAGTGTTAATGTTTAGACTTTTTTTTTTTGTGTGTGCTGCCCCTTGGAGCATGTGGGAACTTAGTTCCCTCAGGAGGGATCAAACCCCAGCCCCTGCAGTGGAAGCTCGGAGCGTTTACCACAATATTTAGACTATTATTTCCATTGCAGATAAGGAAACTGAGCCCCATAGGATATGAGATTCACTCAACACCGCAAGATTGGTAAGTGGTACAGCCAACATTTCATCTATTCAGCTGTTATTTAATTATTTGTTCATTCATTCAACAAACATGTATAGAGTACCCGCTGTCGTATCACGTACGTCCTCCACCCCTGCATGGATCTAGGCCCTTCGCTCTGAGGCTGGGTCATTCCTCTCACCCTAGGGCATGTGTATCTTCCTGATCCTTGACTTTTGTCTCAGACACGTGACTGGCTTTGGCTGACTGGATATTAGGAGACCTGGTGCAAGAGGGAACTAGAAATGCCTTGAGAGGCTGGTTTTGCCCTCCTGAGCGTCTGAGAAAAACCTGGCGGGCTAGCTCACTGCTTCCTGGAGGCAGATGAGTGAGTGACAGGTGGGGCAGAGTTGCTCTAGCCTGCTCCCTGAATCATGAGTGACACAGGCTTGTTCTTGGAAGTCTCCAAAGGCCTTTGAGATCTTGGGGGCCGTCAATGAGTTCTTTTTTTTTTTAATGTATAATTAATGTATTTATTTTTGGCTGCGCTGGGTCTCCTTTGCTGTGCGGGGTTTTCTCTAGATGCGGCGAACGGGGCCTACTCTCGAGTCGTGGTGTGCAGAGGTCTCATCGCGGTGGCTTCTCTTGTTGCGGAAATCCGGCTCTAGCGTGTGCAGGCTTCAGTCGTTGCGGCTTGTGGACTCAGTAGTTGCGGCTCCTGGGGTCTGGAGCGCAGGCTCAGTTGCTCTGCGGAACGTGGGCTTTTCCCGATCAGCGATAGAACGTGGGTCTCCTGTATTGGCAGGCAGATTCTTCACCACTGAGGCACCAGGGAATAGCACTCCTTCACGAAGCCCCCAGACCTCTCAGAAACTTCCACCTGTTCTGCCTTCCCTGAGTCCTCTCCTCAGGGTCCCTCTGCCTGACCCCCCCGCCCCCCGCGACATCATTCCTGTGTCACAGACTCAGTCCCGTAGCTCCCTTCATGATGTGGGACAGGAGGGATGGAAGCAGCCCTGGCCCTACTTCCTGTCACCCAAGTCTGCTCGTTTTAGAGACAAGCCCAGTGTGATCCCGCTCTGAGACTCGGATCTGCTGTTTCTTTTTTATACCCAAGGCCCGGAGCCCTTCTGTTCTACTTGGGATAAACTAATTCATCCAACACATTTTATTGAACCACTACTATATGCCAGTCCGTTCGTTGAAAGCAAACTCTCCTTTTATTTTCCAAAGAAAATACTTGTTTGTTTTCATGTAAAACACCCAGTGCAATGCCTGCCGTGTAGCTGGTGATCCACTGATGGCAAACATATCGCTATTCTAGAAAAACACCGTAACAGATATATGTGTGCATAAGTCTCGGTTTCCATTTTTAAAAAAATTCCTTGTATTTTTAATTGCCAAAGCAGTGCATGCCTGTTTGAACAAATTAAAATGTCAAATTACATTTAAATTTTAAATTAATTGACAGGAGCTTGGTTTTTGTATCTCCCAGGGAACTGTCTGGTGGGTAAAATGAGGCTCGGCTATGGCTCAGTCTTGTGTTATGTGTTTGGCACCAGGCCTGGCACAAAATAAACTCCCAATAAACGGTAACTGCTGTTTTGTTTAATTCATTTTTATTGGAGTATAATTGGGCTTCCCTGGTGGCTCAGATGGTAAAGAATCTGCCTGCAATGCATGAGACCCAAGTTCCATCCCTGGGTTTGAAAGATCCATTAGAGAAGGGAATGGCTACCCACTCCAGTATTCTTGCTGGCAAGTACAGTCCATGGGGTCATAGAGTTTGAGCGACTAACACTTACATAGTGTTAGTTGATTTACAGTGAATGCTGTGTTAGTTTCAGGTGTACAGCAAAGTGAATCAGTTATACATACACATATCTTTTAAAGATTTTTTTGATGTGGACTATTTTTAAAGTCTTTATTGAATTTGTTACGATATCGCATCTGTTTTATGATTTGGATTTTTGGAGGCAAATGGGATCTTAGCGCCCTGACAGGGGTCAGACCCACACCCCTTGCATAGGAAGGTGAAGTCTTAATTTTTGGACCACCAGGGAAGTCCCCTACCTACTCTGTTTTAGATTCTTTCCCCATATAAGCCATTACAGAGTATTGAATAGAGCTCCCTGTGCTATACCGTAGATTCTTAATTACCTATTGTATATAATTTATATCTGTAAATTATACTGTGCTGTGTACGTGTCAGTATAGTGGTGTGTATGTGTCAGTAACTGCTGACTATTCAATATAACTGTAACTGTTCAATATTGCTGTCAACATCATCAATAAGCATAGACCCAGATGCTCAATCTTTGCTTTCTTCTGTCAAGGTGATGCCGGCCAGGCCCTGCATCTTCCTGGCCCCGCCCTTTGTACCGCCTTTGTGAGTACAGACATGGGTGTGGCCCACCTGCCAGCCTTCTCCCAGAAACACCAGGTCCTGGTCGGCAGGAAGCATCCCTTCAGGCTCTCTCAGCTCCCATGGCTTTGTGGCCCGCCTTGCTCACTGCTCCCAGAGATGGGGATTCCTCCCTCAGCCTTCTCCTCCTCCTCCTCTGTCCTCCCGTGAATGCAATCAGGGGCCAGGTCCTTGCAGTTCCGGATCCTCCTCTCCCTTGAGGAGTCTCGAGGGACTGTCCTCTCCTTCTCACTGTGGCTGCCACTGTCTGAGGTCAGGTTGGCAGAAACTCCTGCCAGGAACACAGAGATGGCCTCCCCTTCCTCTAGTCTCTACCTGCATCACCTGATTAATTAATTAGAGTCTGAGGAATTAGAGTGTATAGCTCCATTCCCATCTCTTGGTGCTGAAAGCCCTTCCACTTCTCCCTGTGGCTTTACTGAGTCACGCCCTCAGTGCTTTAGGGCTCATGAATCTCTAACCCTCCTCATGAGCCAGGTACACAGCCAACTGTACAGTTCCTTGAATGCACAGTGTACTCTCCTCCTTTTAGGGCCTGCTCACTGGAGAAGGAAATGGCAACCCACTCCAGTGTTCTTGCCTGGAGAATCCCAGGGATGGGGGAGCCTGGTGGGCTGCCATCTATGGGGTCCCGCAGAGTTGGACACGACTGAAGCGACTTAGCAGCAGCAGCAGCATGCTCTCATTTGTCAGGAGCATGACACCTTCTGTCCCCACCTTCCGTCACATTTGTCCATCCTCTGCATTTTTGAGAGCTGCTCAAATGCCCCTTCTTTGTGAACCTTTTCCGATTTCCTCGACTAGGACTGATTTTGCTTTGCTCTGAGTACCACAGCACCATCAGCCCTCTGGACCAGGGCTTCTCCACCCTGTTGAGATTGGGGCTGAATAACTCCTGCTCTGGTGGCTTTCCTGTAGATTGTATTGATACAATGTTTAGCAGCACCCCTGGCTTTTATCCACTAGATGCCAGTTCCTCCTCCCAATCCAGTTGTGACATTGGCCCAAATGTTTCCAGACAAAGTCCACTGGAGGTGATGGGAGTGGGTGGAGCGAACCGTCACCAAGCCTAGGTGAGAACCACTGCTCTAGAGCAATATTTATGCAACAAATCCCCTGCCACACTCACTTGTGTCTTGCCTGGGACGATGCTTCTTAGTTATGTCAGGCCCTTTCCAGTCTCTGAGCATCTGCACATCCTGTTCCTTCTCCCAGGAATGCCCTTCCCCTTGCTTCTTCATCCAAGGAGTTCCTCCTTAGCTTTCAAACCCTGGATGACAGGTTGCCTCTTCTTGTAGCCCCTCCAACCTGCTTCCTTATTCCCCAGGCAGAATGGATGACTCTGGTCCCTGTGTTCTCACAGTACTTTGCACAGACCTTGATCATAGCCCTCACCAGAGCATGTGGCATGCTGTAGAAAAAGATACCAAAGTAGAATGTGAGCTGTGACATGTGGGGACCTCGGTGTGCCGAGGGAAGCCTCCCCAGCTGTGCCAGGCACAAGGCGATGTGCCAGAGTGGTCATGGGTAGCCACAAAGTGTCTGAGCTCAAGCCCCCAAGTTAGGCATTTACAGTTGTATGATTTGGGGTGATTTATTAAGCTTCTCCAGAGGTTTATTTTCCCTCTCCGGAAAACCACCTTCATAATAACATCTATCTCACAGGGGTTGTTCCAAGGATTTAGCAAATTAATACCTGTAAAATGCTCACCTGGAGCCAGGCATATAGCAAGTGCTCAGAAAAGCTTCCAGGCTTCCCTGGTGGCTCAGCGGTTTAAAAAAAAAATTGCCTACCAATGCAGGAGACACAACTTCGATCCATTGGTTGGTTGGGAAGATCCCTTGGAGAAGGAAATGGCAACCCACTCTTGTGTTCTTGTCTGGAGAATCCCATGGACAGTGGATCCTGACAGGCTACAGTCCACGGGGTTGAAAAAGAGTCAGATAAAACTTAGTGGCTAAACAACAACAGCAACAACAGTAAACCTTAGTCATGAACGAAGAATGAATGAGTGAATGTTGAGCTGGGCTGTGCAGGGGTGCTGATCCCATGGGCTGGTGCACCCTAGGTAGCATAGTAGCCTGGGTGCTGCCCCCTACCCCCCACCTGAGGCTCTGCCCCTCCCAACCCCAGGTGCCCCCAACCTGGGCAGCCGGGGCTATGAGCCCAGTCTGCTGAGGGGAGAGGGCTGTGGGCTCGCTTCACGGTAAGGTAGCCAGCCTGGGCGGAACAAGGACAGACATTAAAAACCTATTTTCTCACTGGGCATAAGTAATTGGCAAAAAAGCTCTAAATCCATAGCTGTCAGGTGAAGTCATTTCCGAGAGAAAAAGGATAGAGGGAGCGAGCTGGAGGGGGAGCCGGGGTGGCAGCCAGAGGGAGGGAGTGAAACGCAGAGCGTGGGGCCGGAGAGACCAGGACAGAAAACCTTCTCCTTCCCTCTCCCAGATCAGACCCTTCTCTCATTATCAACCTCTCCTTTTTTTTTTCTTTTCTAGAAAAACAGATTTCCAAGGTGATAAAAGTAAGGAAAGCCAACTCTGGAATTATTTAATGAGCCAGAATGAATTGCGTTTGGAATCATTTAAATGGGATCTGGGAGCATTTAACTGCAGCTTGGGATCTTAACTGGAGTGGGGAAGGATCTTTGTGCTAATTGCTGGCAGTGATATTCCTACAGGGAGGGAGAGATAGCAGAGAGCGATTACCAGACAAGAGCTCATTTCAGAGTCTGAGCTGCTCAGGCAGGGAGAGTGAGAACCTCAGCAGGGCTGCCTGGGGAGCCTAAGTCCCCGCCGCAGGCGGTGGGCGTGGCCTGGAGCCCTGGGTGGGGGAGAGTTAGGGAAGTGGGGAGGAGGGGAAATAGGTAGGGCGACAAGGATAGGGCTTCCAGCAGTGGAGGATCCAGCATCTTTCTGAGGGATGGGCAAGTGGACAGGCATCTCCAGAAGGGGGTAAAGTGAAGCTTTTAGCCTCCCATTGGTCCCCTGCCCCACCTTCCAGAAAATCGGCTTTGGGAAGTGAAAGTGTTACTCACTCAGGCGTGTCTGACTCTTGGCAAATATCCTGCCAGGCTTCTCAGTCCATGGGGTTCTCAGGGCAAAAATAATGGAGTGGATCACCATTCCCTTTTCCAGGAGATCTTCCTGGAGATTCAAGTTCGAACGCAGGGATCAAACTCAGGTCTCCTGAATTGCAGGCAGATTCTTTACCATCTTAGCCACCAAGAAAAAGCTGAGAAAGCAGCGTTTTGCCAACTTCCAGATGAGGGGACAGAGACAGTTGTATTTCGGTTCTGGTTCTTTCTGTTTTATCCCACATACCTCACTTAGAGGTCTCTCTGCTGGTTGCACTTTTCATCTACAGTTTTGTTTGTTTTGAACTGTGGGATTCTGCTGTTAGCTTTGGGATTGACAAATAACTCTGGGAAGGCATTATTATTTGCCGCATTCTCCATGGGGTCGCGAAGGGTTGGACATGACTGAGTGAGTGTGGTGTTGGACAAGACTCTTGAGAGTCCCTTGGTTGCAGGGAGATCAAACCTGTCAATCCTAAAGGAAATCGGTCCTGAATATTCATTGGAAGGACTGATACTGAAGCTGAAGCTCCAATACTTTGGCCACGTGATGCAAAGAACTGACTCATTGGAAAAGACCCTGATGCTGGGAAAGGTTGAAGGCAGGAGGAGAAGGGAATGACAGAGGATGAAATGGTTGGATGGTATCACTGACTCGATGGATGGACTCGACAGACATGAGCAAGCTCTGGGAGTTGGTGATCGACAGGGAAGCCTGGTGTGCTGCAGTCCATTGGGGTCGCAAAGAGTCAGACATGACTGAGCAACTGAACTGAACTGAGCAAGTAATGCTTTTACAGATAAGAAAGGGCTTCCCAGGTGGCACTAGTAGTAAAGAACCCAATGCAGGAGACATAAGAGATGCAGGTTCAATTGGGTTCGATCCCTGGGTCAGGAAGATTCCCTGGAGGAGGGCATGGCAACCAGTATTCTTGCCTGGAGAATCCCATGGACAGAGAAACCTGGTGGGCTATGGTCCATAGGGTTGCAAAGAGTTGGACACAATTGAAGCAACTTAGCAAACACGCACAGATAAGAAATGGAGAAGGAAATGGCAACCCACTCCAGTGTTCTTGCCTGGAGAATCCCAGGGACGGCCGAGCCTGGTGGGCTGCCGTCTATGGGGTCGCACAGAGTCGGACACGACTGGAGTGATTTAGCAGCAGCAGCAGCAGACACACACAGATAAGAAACTGAGGCTTCTGACTGTGACTTCGTTGAGGACACACAGTTGATGAGTGCCACAGGGTGTGTCCTGAACCTTCATCAACTTGTAGTCATGGTTACAGCATGCAGGCACATGTTGAACACCATCGTCCCTGTCTGCCAAGACAAGTCTACGAGTCTCTGGAATCACTAATAATTATGACAGATCGAAAATGCTGACTTCCATATGAAAGTCAGAGGAGAGAGGGCTCCCTTCTGAATGGGTGACCAGCAGAGACATCGCCTTGGAGTGTGGGTAGAATCTGGACATGTGGAGACCTGGAGGAGAGAGACTGTTGTAGGGGTATAACTTGAGCACAGACAGGAAGGGGGGGTGGAAAGCCTGGGGCATGTATGGGAGATATCAGACGTTTCTCTCTGTCTGCAGAGGAGGGTGGAGCTAGGGGAAGAATTGGTGTCAGATAAGGGAGGGTTTTGCATGCCAGACTGATGAGTTTGAACCTCATTTTGCAGGCAGTGAGGAGCTCTGGGTGGGTTTTGAGCCGGGGAGCAGTTGTGAGATTCATCTGGCAGTAGTATGGGGGAAAGGCTCAGTGTGGAGTGAGGCATGACCACTGGGACCAGTTAGAGATCATCGTGGTAGCGTATAGAGGAGGCAGTGAGAGTCTGAACTAGGACAGTGGTGTGGGCTGGAGAGCAGAGGACCCCTGCCGAATTCATGGCTGTGCCCTCAGCGCACACTGGCTGGCCTAGGTATGTGCCATGGTCCTCCACCACACTTGGACCTCAGCCTGGGTTGGAAAATACAGACCACGGATGCCATGTATGTACTGTGTTGGGGCACAAGGCTGTGTAGCCCAGAGATCCTCTGGGCATCTGGATGGGTCCTTGCTTTTGACAAGTGATGACCAAAGCCAACCCAAATTAGGCCACTCACCCTGTCTATAACTCCACAATCCCTTCCTCTCCGAGGTCTGCAGTTCATCATCCTGACAGTCCAGAAAGCCTATGCTAGAGCTTCCTCCACTCTGAGCACGCGGATTTTCTAATTCTGAGTTATTGGCACAGGGAAGCTGCCTCCAGGGTGTGGTTTCCACTCATCCCTGGAATGGAGCAAACAGGACAGACCTGTGCGGAGTGGGTTTGCATTGAAGTGTGGAACCGAGGGCTTGGACTGACTATCTTCCCACCCCAATTCTTAAGTTCCCTTCACTGTGATGCATGTTCCTTTTATTCTGTCCTCTGTGCCATCTCCTCCAGGAATCCTTCCCTGGTTCTCCACAGCCACCTGTGCCTCTCTTCCTGGGAGAGTTGCTTTCAATAGACTTGTGCCTGCTTTGAGGGCAGAGCCCGTGTCTTGCGCATATTCCCTGTAAGGCCAGCAGAGGCAAGATGGAGAGGAGTCTGTCATTCACTGGAGGGGGTGTTCAGTCGCTCAGTTGCCTACGACTCTGTGACTCCATGGACCGGAGACAGCTTCCCTGACCTTCACTATCTCTCAGAGCTTGCTCAAACTCAGGCCCATTGAGTTGATGATGCCATCCAACCATCTCATCCTCTGTCACCCCCTTCTTCTCCTGCCCTCAATCTTTCCCAGCATCAGGACCTTTTCCAGTGAGTTCGCTTTTTGTTTATCATGTGGCCAAAGTATTGGTGCTTCAGCTTCAGCATCAGTCCTTCCAGTGAATATTGAGGGTTGATTTCCTTTAGGATTGACTGTTTTCATACTTTGTTGTTATTTTGCTGTTCTTCATAATGCTAATAATAATAACAATTAATGTAGTCAGATGCTCTGACCATGTGGTGAGCATCTCAGTACATTATTTCTAATTCTCAAACAAACCTGCAAGAGAGGGATCATTGCTGTGAGTTTCAAACCAAGGAAGTGTGAGAGAGGCCAAGTCACTTGACCTCATTCCTACAGTTAGGACAGGAAGGTATCAGGATTTGCTCGCAGGCTGGCCAGCTCCAGAGCATGCTCTCTGTCTCTCTGGTGGAATGGAGTTATCGTGATCAGGCTTCAAACACCATCTCATGGTTCATGGCATAATAGCAGCAAACCATAGTGAGAGGGCTGAGCTTGGCCTATTGTTCATCTGAAGGTTCACCTAAGGGTTTAGCACATGAGGAGAGGTTTGCTTGTTGTTCTGAATTCTCTGTTCATGCAACTTGCCTCAGCTCTAGGTCACTAGAGAGATCTACACAGTTTCTAACTCCTGGCAAAGAGATCTCGGAGGAAATGCTATTGCTCTGGGGTCTTCCAGCCTATAGGTGGCGCTGTTGGACCCTGGGAAGTCCCATGCTGTGGAGGATGGAAGGAACAATGCCAGGCTGTTCCAGCTCAGCTGGGCCAGTGGTGGGGGGTGGAAAGCACAGCACTGTTTGTAAGAACTGACCCTGGAAGCAGCCTAAATGACCGGCAAGATGAGCCGAGTTAAATACATGATAATACACCCACAGAATGGAATGCCATGGAGCCATTAAAAATTATGACATGGATTTATGTTGATTGATCTAGAAGGATACCTCACAGTATATTTTGCTGAAGGAAAGCATGCCTCGGGACATTTGATATATATATAGCATGATCCCCAAGATACAAGACCGAGAAAGAGAAAGATGGATAGTAAGCAGGGTAGATGTTCACCAAAATTATTAACAGTGCATGTAGATCTTTTTAGATGGTGAGATTTCAAATGATTTTTACTTTAGTTGTTTCTACTTTAACTTTATCTGTTATATGTGGATTTTTAAAAATGATAAACGTATATTATCTTTGCAGTTGGGAAAAATAAAGCCATTTTTTAAATTTGAAAATGTATAGATCCAACCAGAGTGAAGGTGTCACCCACTCTTTCCAAATCTAGTTCTGTTCAGAGTGTAGCTACCTCTGATGTCTCATCTCTGTGTTAGTGATTAGTTATTTCTTAGCAGAAGAATGGAGATATGTGTCACCAGTCTTGCACACAGAAGCTGAGAAGGGCACTCCTGGGCCAGTTCCAGGACCCAGTGGGAACTGAGGGCCAGGGCGGTTCCCAGCACTCCCTGCCCCTCCTTCTCCAGTTTCCACCTCCACCCTCCTCCCCCCATCCTCACCCTCCTCCGGGTGTCTCCAGCAGCTTTCATCTCCACAGATTCTATTCAGCAGCGAGTCCCTGAACTTTTCTAATTGAGATCAGAGATAAATATAGTGGGGAAGGAAGGAGGGAGAGGGAGGAGGCCTAGTTTTAATTTGCAGCATTTCCCATTAATAACAACTTCTAATTAAAAAGTCTCTATCTCCCAGCCGAAGTCCAAGAGTAAAGTCTCCCCAGGTCTGTCTGGCTGGAACCTTTGTGCCAATGAGTTCAGAGTGCAGATTTCTGCACCAGCTGAGCCCTCTCTGTCAGAAGCCATAATTAAGCTGGGAAAGAAAAAAGAATAGAAAGGGGGAAAAAAAAGAGGGATGTCATCTAAGACCATAGGGATCCTCCTTTGATGCAGTCCTAGAAGGAGGCCATCTGCCTTCCTCGGACAGCAGTGCCTGCTGGGTCGGTCCTCCTAGGGAAGGTGGCCAGGCCAGATGATGGAGGAGGCAGAGGTTGAGTAGGATGGGTGGGGATGTTATATTTTTTGGAGGTGGAGAAGCTAAATATCACAGGAGGTTGGAATCAGTGAGCTCAAACAGAGAGCTCTCTGCCTCCATTCAGGGTGCATCTGCCCTATCTTCCCTTTCTCTTCTCCCCTCATTTCCTCTACAGAAGCTCTATCCTTCTGTGGTTTGTGAACATGTGTGTGTATGTGTGTGTGTGTGTGTGTGTGTGTAGAGGGTGTGCTGGTACTGCTGCTGGAGGAGCGATGGCTGTTAATAGTCTAAGATAGTAGGGCATGCCATTTAGTATTGATCTAAATACAAGCCCCAGTTTATTTCTTTCACCCAGAAACATTTTTATGCCTTTGCAACTTGCTGAACTGAAGTAGGTACTCAATAAACAACTGTGAATAAGTGAAGGGCTGAATGAACAAAAAGATCTTCTCTGGGCTTCAGTCTCATAGCCTCCTGGTTATTCAGCGCCTCTGCTTGGATCTTCAGTAGGCATCTCAGACATCCAGCCCCTGCAGGCACACAGTTCTGGTATTGCCCTTAAAAAAATGAACATAAATCAATGGGAGCCATTAAGAGGAAAGTGATCAGGGTGAAAAGACTCAAGACCATGCCATATGGTGATCTGGGTGCCAAAGAATTAATGCTTTTGGGTTGTGGTGCTGGAGAAGACTCTTGAGCGTCCCTTGGACAGCAAGGTCATCAAACCAGTCAGTCCTAAAGGAAATCAGTCCTGAATATTCATTTCAAGGACTGCCGCTGAAGCTGAAGCTCCAATACTTTGGCCACCTGATGCTAAGAGCCAACTCATTGGAGAAGACCCTGATGCTGGGAAAGATTGAGGGCAAGAGAAGGAGGTGACAGAGGATGAGATGGTTAGATGGCATCACAAATTCAGTGGACGTGAAATTGAGAGAACTTTGGAAGATAGTGAAGGACAGGAAAGCCTGACATGCTGCAGCCCATGGGGTCGTAAAGAGTCGGACGTGACTTAGTGACTGAACAACAACAAGAGCTAGTTGGTTCAGGACTTCCCTGGTTGCCCAGTGGTTAAGACACTGTACTTCCAGTGCAGGGAAGTGGAAGCACTTCCCTGATCACTTCCTTGATCACTGGTTGGGATGATCCCATATACCACATGCATGGCCAAAAATAAGAAAAATTTAAAAGTACGTACTTAAGATCTGGTTGGCTCATCACAGCGCTGAAGAAATTATGGTCTACAGCAGGGATTGCCAAATGTTTTTGTATAGGGCCAGATAATAAATATTTTAGATTTTTCAAGCCATATGGCTTCTGTTACAGCTGCTTCAGCTTTGCTGTTGTAGTGTGAAAGCATCCATAGATGATAAATAAATGAATAGGTGTGACTGTGTTTCAGTAAAGCTTTATTTATGAAAACAAGTGGAGGGCCAGATTTGTAGGTTGCTGATCCCTGGTCTATAGGATTGTGTCTTACTTAACATGGCTGAAGAAATGTCCAAAAGAGAACTGGTGTGTTCTGAGGGTCCTCAAGCGAAAGAAGTGGGGCTGAAGGATGGAAGTATAGGTCTGTAGATTTTGTTCCCTTTAAGGAAGATGTTTAAACAGCCAGAGCTTTTGGTTCTGCATTGGGCAGAAGGCTATGAGTCCTCATGTATGGATTTGTTGAGACAAAATTTAGGGTAACTTGGCTGAAGTGTTGCAGAGTGTGTTCAAACATTGGGTAAATGGTTGATTCAATCCTTGGGGACTTTCAAAATCCCTGGTTATTGGGATATTCTAAGGTATATGCATATTGACATTCAGGGAAACAAAGTCACAGATTTGGTGCCTCTCTAATGTATGAACTATTGCAATTTGCAGATTGAAGACAGTTTTATTTTTCAGTTATATCACCAAACAGAATTTGTGCCTGTATCCATGGGCAAAAACCCACAAGAATGCATTGTCAACTTCATTTAGGATATAATCCATCTCAGCTTCCATCTGGGTCTCTCATGAAGACCCAGACACTAATCATAAACTGTAGTCACTGTCCTACTAATACAATAGCATGAGGAATGTATGAAAATTTGTTTTCTATTTAGATGCAAGGAAAGCAAACATTTGGCATAGGGGCCTCCACTCCTCTCACCTCCATGTATTTGAAAATATTGCTAATTGATCTTGACTCTCTTCCTAAACCTTGGCCTCAAATAGGTAAGGCCCTAGAATTTTTATAATAAAAGAGACGTAGGACCAGCTGCCTAGTTGGAATAGGAATGAGGGTGTGGAATCAAAGCTGAAGTATGTTCCAGAATGGAGGCAGGAATGACTGAGAGTTCCCAGTACCCGCTCCCTGAGGACCCTTCTTGGTTCCCCACTGCCCCACTTCCCCAGAATTCTTCCCAACACATTGCTCCAGGCAGCTAGCATCAATTTATTGGAGGCAGCTCGTTGTCACTTCTGGTTTAGAAAGTTCAAGTCCATCAATTGGCATTTTCTATAACCTCCTAGAAGTTGGCCAGTGGACAGTAAGTTGATACCCTAAGATTCTCCATTGAGCATCCTGTACAGAAGGAATCAGGAAGATGAAATGTCTCAACATCTTTGACATCATGGCTCCTTGATAAAATACTGGAAATGACTTAGAGCTTTTGGGTGCAGGAGTATCCTGGGTCAATACCTTGAGCCAGGTTCTGGCAAATGTGAAGTAAGTTGGTGACACCCACTCACCCAACCTTTTTCCATGCGCTCACACCACCTGTGTTTGTGCCCTCCTGAGTTGTAGGGCAGAAGGATGAGAGGTGGGAGGGTGGGCTTCTGGTGAGACTTGGAGAGCAGTGGTCTTAGTGCTGTGTCCACACCACAAGCTGAGTATGGGCTGAAGGCAGGAAACCAAGGGTGAGAGCAGAGGTAGTTGAGTGCATGTTGGTGGAGATGGAATGAGCCCCGTGAGACCATGTTTCAGGATGGCAGCCCTGAGGTTAGAGCACCTGTAGGCTGAAGTGGAGATAGTCAGGGTCCTGCCATAGGAAATGGTACCCAACATCAAACCCCAAAGGCCAGGGTGACGATGTGAATGGTGTAATAAGCAGCAAGACTCGCCTCTGGAAGGGTTGACCACATGTTGAAATTAGATGTGACGGGTGGATGAAGGATGATGGTTCTGACCTAAGGCAGAAATGGTGAGGTGCTTGTGTTTGCATCTCACTCAGAATAAAATGCGTTGGGGAAGATCTGCTGGAGGAGGGCATGGCAACCCACGGACAGATGAACCTGGCAGGCTACGGTCCATAGGGTTGCAAAGAGTCAGACATGACTGAAGCGACTTAGCACACACACACAGCACGCAGAATAAAATATAAAGGCATCACCATAGTCCAGGGTTCTTAACCTTGACATTGCTGATACGTTGGAGCAGATAACTTTTTTGTTGCTTTGGGCGGCTGTCCTGTGTGTAGAGGATGTTCAGCAGCTCCTCTGGTGGCGCTCCCCCGTTACCTACCTCCCACACTGTGACAGCTACAAAAGCAGATTGCGCCCAGATGGGAACCCTGCGTAGCCTGCCAGGCTGTGCTGCCCAGTGCATATTCTAGGGGCAGAAGAGACCTGCCAGTCTACACTGGGAAGCGGGGGATCTGGAAGAAATGAAAGAGGCTCATGGGTCTGGAAATTGACTAATTTGAAATCTCAGGACAGCTTCCCTTAGATTAAATTGGGTTCCATTTTCCTGACTTCCATGTTCCTAAGTTTTCCCTGGAGGCTCAGATGGTAAACAATCTGCCTGCAATGCAGGAGACCTGGGTTTGATCTCTGGGTGGGGAAGATCTTTTGGAAAAGGGAATGGCAACCCACTCCAGTATTCTTGCCTAGAGAATTCCATAGACAGAGGAACCTTGCAGGCTACAGTCCATGGGGTCGCAGAGTTGGACACGACTGACTGACTAACACTTTCACTTTTTCTGACTTAGAGTTTTCGTTTCCTATGCTCCCACTGTACCTCACAACTATTCCCAATAAAGCTCTTAATTTCTTGTGTGGTAGACATTTGCATGCTTTTACAGCCATAAGACTTGAAATCCCTCTAGGACAAGGCTACCCTCCCTTATGGAGAAGGCAATGGCAACCCACTCCAGTACTCTCACCTGGAAAATCCCATGGATGAAGGAGACTGGTAGGCTGCAGTCCATGGGGTCGCTAAGAGTCAGACATGACTGAGCGACCTCACTTTCACTTTTCCTTTCATGGATTGGAGAAGGAAATGGCAACCCACTCCAGTGTTCTTGCCTGGAGAATCCCAGGGACGGGGCAGCCTGGTGGGCTGCCATCTATGGGGTGGCACAGAGTTGGACACGACTTAAGCCACTTAGCAGCAGCAGCAGCACCCTTCCTTATCTTTGTGTTTCAAGGATCTAGTGTGGTTCTTGGCATGTAGAAGTTGCTCACTGCATGTTTTCCAAATGCATGCATGCATGAATGAATTAGTGATTTGGGGATTGTGCCCTGGCCCTCCAGCATCACACATGGACCAGAGGTGTGGACCCTGAGTCATCGACACAGAGAAGATATCAGAACTGGAGAATGACGAGTCTTTCCCCTCTTCTGGAAAAAACATAAGTCAGCCTAGGAATGAGGTCCCTGAGTCACTGAGGGGAAATGAGCCCAGCGTGGGGACAAGTGGCTGAGCTCAGGTTTGGGACCAGGCCAGGGAGGCCAAGTCGGCACGCCTGATATTTCGAGAGCGGCCAGGCCCTGAGTCCCACTCGCATCCGCACGGTCCCCTGCAGCTGTGCTGACCACCTCGGCCTCGCTTCCCCACCCTGTCACTGCTCTTGGGGCCCAGCAGCTGGGAGCACGCCCACCAGTTAATGGACCTCTTGAAGGGGGGCCGGGCCAGGAGCCATCAGCACAGCTCCCTACCCAACAGGCTGCTGGAGCAGTGATTTCAATTAAAGGACCATTACCATGAAATCCTATCCAGCCCCAGGTCCCATCGGCCAGCGGGAGGCCTCTCTTCTCCCTGTCCCAGGCCCTGCTATGTGGTTACCGGGCGGCCCTCTCACTGGGGCCCACTGCCTTTGCTAAAACACAGCAGCTGCTGCTAATAAACAAACATATTGATCATACAGATATGGGATGTCAGGGACTTAATTCATGAATGAAGTGAGCTTTAAGAGTGTCCGGTGGGAGCTGGCTCTGTTTAAAGGGCCAGCAGCTGCCTGAGTCCCCTTGAAGTGGGATCTGAGACAGAGCAGAGAGGGAGCCTCTCCCTAACCTGGGTCCTGTGGTGCCCAAGAGGTGTGCAATGGAATCTTCCGGTCCTTGGATACACCTCACCTGGACCCTTTGCCTTTGTCCTCCAGGACCCTCTTTGCAACATGGAGACCATCAGGCGAGGCTGCAGTGCTCTGAGGGTACAAGGGCTGAGCCGAGGCAGAGAAGGAGGAGAAGAGGGCCTGCCCAGGCTCCCCTGGCTCAGGCTCTTGGGCTCCCTGCCCTGATGATGGTGATAAAGGCCTCAGACCTGACAATTGGTCTCCTTGAGCACTTGCTGTCTCACTGGAATGTATAATATAAGAGCCCCAGGAACCCTGACGAGGGGTCCACTTTGGGATATTGAAGTTCCTAGACACTCCTTAGTGAGATCGGTAAGTGAGGGGCTGGGGACCTAGGTTAAGAAAATGTTGTCTTTGGCCCACAGTAAAGTGATGGAGAGGGTTTCCCAGGTGGTTCAATGGTAGAGAATCTGCTTGCCAATGCAAGAGTTTGTGGGTTCAATCCCTGGGTTGGGAAGATCCCCTGGAGGAAGGAGTGGCAACCCACTCCAGTATTCTTGCTTGGAGAATCCCATGGACAGAGGAGCCTGGCATGCTACAGTCCATGGGGTCGCCAAGAAGCAGACATGACTCAGTGACTAAAACAACAACAAAAAGTGATGGAGAAGTGAGCAGGCAGGCGATTTGAATGCAGTGTGGTAGGAGGAAGGGAGGACCAGCATCTGTGTGGCTGTGGGAGCCGAGAGGCACTTTGCCAGGGAAGCTACCTAAAGCCAATGGCTCTGAAGTCCAGACAGAATGGTTTCAGAGCAGCGGTTAGCATGGGAGACGTGGTGGGCGCAGTGGGGCAGGGATGTGCCCTGCAGAACAAAGGGATGATGATCTAAAGCAAACCAAGAACACTGGGAAGCTCATGCGGTGAGGTTCTGCTGGAGGACAGAGGATCAGAGTGGCTGGAGTGGAGAGGTGAGGGAGGTTGAGGCTGGAGACGGGCGAGAGTCTAGATGTGGGGCTGAGTCTAGTGCACTAGAAACGATGCTGCAGTGAGGAAGCTCCTGAGTGGTTTGAGGCAGAGGGACAATGAGACAGCATTTGAGGATTAGGACGATCACGGAAGCCGTGTGGTGCAGAAAGACCTGGAGATGGGGAGGTCTTTGGGGGCGAGTGTATAAGGTCGAGGAGAGAGAGTGCAGGCTTGGAAACTGGCTGCTGCACCAGGGGGTGAGGAAGAAGGGCTTTCAGGATGCAACAGTCAAGCATTAGCCCACCAGCAATGAGTCTCATTAATTGAATTTGAGACCAGTTTTGTAAAAGGCCTGAGCTGCTCTTTACTTGGGTTCAGAAATCTTTCTTTAGAGAGGGCTTAGGTCCCCATACCATCAAACATGGTGAAAGCTGTTTGCAGAGGAAAACTTATAGCCTTACATGCCTTCATCATTAATGAAGAAAGTCCCCTCCCCACAAAGGGGTGGCATTAGGTAATCACCTCAAGAAATTAGGAAAGGAGCAATTGAATAAACTCAAAGAAAGTGAGCACGAAGATAAAAGCAGAGATTAATGAAATCAAACCAAAGTATATTAGAGAGGATAAATAAAACCCAAACTTTGTTCCCTGGAAAGTCTAGCAAAATAGATGAATCTGGTTTTAGAGCTTGATTAAGGGGAGGGAGAGATATTAATGAGAGAGAAAACAGAGATGATATAAATTAATTGCCTCAGCAAGCATGCTGGGAGGAAATTAGAAATACAGAACTTGAGGTCCAAGAAGCTCCTGCATTGTTCCTAGTAATGGACGTGGCAGCCCCTGTCCATGCTCACCCCTCCATTCCTGGAAGCCCGAGGAGACCAGTGATATTTTATTAACGTGATTCTCCTTACTGTCAGATAAAACAATAGTGGCTCACACTTACTGAGCTTTTTTTCCCCTCTTTAAGCCAGACACTATGTTAACTACTTTGTGTGGATTTTATTTTAATCCTTCCAATAGCTGAACCAGGTGGATCAGTGCCACGTTGGATACCCATTTTACAGATGAGAAAATCAAATGTAACACTACAGTGTAAATTTGCCTCAAGCTCCTACATCTCTCTAGAGGCAGAGGCAGCGTTAGTTGCAGGAGCCTGACTCCTGTTACCCTGTTGAACTCACTCCTCTCCCCTGCATGAAGTGCTCAGTCACTTCAGTCGTGTCCGACTCTGGGATCCCATGGACTATAGCCTGCCAGGCTTCTCCATCCATGGGATTCTCCAGGCAGGGATACTGGAGTGGGTTACCATGCCCTCTTCCAGGGGATCTTCCCAACCCAGGGATTGAACCCACGTCTCTTATGCCAGGTGGGTGGGTTTGGAACTATTAAGGGGGAAGGAGCAGCATCTGGGTGCCCAGCCAGCAATGCTCTGGGCCCTGGGCTTTTGCAATGGTTTTGTCTCTTAGATGCTCAACTTTAGGAAGTCAATCAAACTTTCTGGAGCTCAATTTACTCTTCTTTAAGGGAGCTGGACTGGGCCCCTATGATTTAAAAGGTATTTTATGTCTTTAAAAATGCTTCCTGTTCAGCCCTCATCACTAATTCAGACAAGCCTCGGCATTCAGTATCAGGTAGTAAGTTATGGGTATTTCAGAACTGGGCATCTTACTCATCTTCCATCAGGGACGCCCCATTCCCTCTAAGTAAATAGACCGGGACAAAAATGGCCGCAGTAGGTGGTGCTTGGAGCGGCGGTGCTGCCTAGACCTGGCAGCTCAAGCTCCTGTCCCAACACCCAGTCCACTCTGGTCCTCCTCTGGCTGAGCCCCTCCCCAAGGGCCGAGAGGGACACACTTAGCAGAACCCGCAGTCTCTTTGCCTCACTGCCTGGATGCCTGGAGTGCACTTCCAGGGCCTGTGTAGACCTCTGACCCTGGGCTGCTTCCCCAGGATGAACTCACTAGTACATGCACCGCACCCTGCCCCCCCAACACACAAAACACACACACTCCAGTGGGTGGGCAGGGGCACATGAAGGGCTGTGAACAGAGCCTGACTTCGCTGGTCTTGGACTCCACAGGCAGGAGGACACCAGGCCCCTTGTGGTGTGAGAATGAATGGCAGTGGAAAGAGAAGGGGAGCCCAGGGCAGGGGCCCCCACCTAAAGTCTTATTCTGCCATACTGTGCCCCAGAGGACGCTTGTTAATAAAAGGAAAATTTAGTTGCCTGGTAAGAGTTAAGGCTCCACAAAAGACATATTTATGATTTTCTTATTTATTTCATTTTTGGCTGTGCTGCTTCTTCACTGCTGTGCAGACTTTTCTCTAGTTGCAACGAGTGGGGGCTGCTCTCTAGTTGCGGTGCTCAGGCTTCTCACCGCAGCCGCTTCTCTTGTTGCAGAGCACGGGCTCTAGATTGAGCGAGCTTCAGCAGCTGTGGCACGTGGGCTCAGTAGTTGTGGCCTCTGGGCTCTAGAGCACAGGATAAAGAGTTGTGGGGCATGGGCTTAGGTGCTCCAAGACATGTGGGTTCTTCCTGGATCAGGGATCGAACTCGTATCTCCTGCACTGGAAGTCAGATCCTTTGCCACTGAGCCACCAGGGAAGCCCCATAAAAGACATATTTAGACGTGAATTGGCAGGCAAAATGAGAAGTCACAGAACAAGTCAACTTGACTCTTAGGGGGCTGGGTAAGTTAACAGTCTTAGAGAAAGAGAACCCCTCAGAAGGGAGTCAGGCTGCCATAAGGCAGAAAACCAGAGCTTGGGAGGCACACCTGGGAACACCAGAGCAACAGCCATCTATCTCAGCTTTCTGATCTCACAACCACTCATGTCTCTGGGCCCTGACTTGGGGCTGACCCGAGCAGTTCTACACTCTGTATTTCCACTTCCCACATGGAAATACAGCCTTGTGGTAGAGCAGTAAAAGAATCGTGCGGAAGATGTAGAATGATGCTCGTGAGATGCCCAGGGAGGGAAAGGGCCAGGATGCCCCAAGGCTGCACAGCACAGAACCTGGCCCTCCACAGGGATATGCCCAACTTGTGGACACAGATGGGGAAAGGAGAGGGTGGGATGAATGGAGAGAGTAGCATGGAAACATACATACTACCATATGTAAAATATGTAGCCAGTGGGAATTTGCTGTCTGACTCTGGGAGCTCAAACTGGGGCTCTGTGACAACCTAGAGGGATGGGATGGGGAGTGGGACGTAGGAAGGAGGTTCAGGAAGGAGGTGGCATATGTTGCCCTATGGCTGATTCAAGCTGATGTATGGCAGAAACCAACATGGTATTGTAAAGCAATTATTATTCAGTTTTAAAAAAAGTAGGGAGAGAGACAAAAAGATGGGGTTCATTCATTTCTCCATACGGTCATAGTCAAGTATTCATGGCGACCCCCCAGGTGTGAGGCACAGTGCCAGGGCCACTGGTGGGCAGAATCAGACCTACTCCTGCCCCGCATGGAAATACAGCCTTATGGTAGAGCAGTAGAAGAATCGTGCGGATGATATAGAATGATGCTCGTGAGATGCCCAGGGAGGGAAAGGGCCATGATGCCCCGAGGCTGCACAGCACAGGCCCTGGCCCAGCCTGGGGATCAGGGTTTCCCCTAGGAAGTGGCGTTCAGAGGTGGGACTGTTATGTGTGCAGTCCTGGAGTGGGCAGCGGCCAGTCCAGCTAAAGGTGAGATATGGAGGAGAGAGAAATACCTGGATGGAAAGCCGGGTCATAGGGGAAGAGACAGCATCGGGAGAGCCTTCTAGATTCTAGTTCACTGTGATTGCTGGTGGGGCCATTTCCTAAAGCGGCAAAGTTCGGGGATGGGAGTTTGGGAGAGATCATGAATTTGGTTTTGGACCTGTTGATTCTGAAGTACTTAAAAAAGAATTTATTTTAAAATAATTTCAAACCTGAAGAAGAGTTGCAAGAACAGCACAAAGAACTCCCATCTCCCCTCCTCCCGAATCCCCTAAATATAGTTAGCATTTAATTGTATCTGTTCCATCACCTTTAAATACTCTGCAAAGACACTCTTCATCCCCATCCTACAAGCCCCTAGTCAGGAGATAAACCATAGTGTGGAGCTGACTCATTAGAAGAGACACTGATGCTGGGAAAGATTGAAGGTAGGAGAAGAAGGGGACGACAGAGGATGAGATGGTTGGATGGCATCACCGACTCAGTGGACATGAGTTTGAACAACTTCCGGGAGATAGTGAAGGACAGAGGAGCCTGGCGTGCTGCAGTCTATGGGGTCACAAAGAGTTGGACATGACTCAGCAACAACCCCATTCACATGTCACCAGCCATCTCAAGTAGGTCTTTTCCTTCCTGGCTCAACATCCCATCCAGGATGCATGTAGCACTTGGATGCCATGTCGTTTTGGTCCTCTCCAGTCTGGAGCATTCTCTCAGTGTTTCCTTGACATTCCCAGGCAGTTGAAAGAGTACAGGTCTGTCTTTCTGTAGGATGAACCTCAGCCTGATGTAGTGTGAGGCTTCCTTGTGACAGGCTCAGTTCCTTTGTGTCAGGTTTATTGAGGTTTAATTTATATAGTAACACTCATCCTCTTTAGTACATGGTTCTGTGGGCTTTAACAAACACATAGCACTGGGTACCCACCACCACAATAAATAAATAGAACATCTCTACCCGGGGCTGCTTCATGGGCATGTGACCTGTGTAGTTACATAAGGCTCAGAAGGGCCGTGTGCTTGGCTTAATGCTGTCCTGTCAAGTCTTGAAGTACTTAACAATTTTTTTTCATCAAGGGGCCCTGCATTTTCATTTTGCACTGGGCCTTGTCAATTAGGTTGTTATTCCTCTTGAATAAGTTGTTGTTGTTCAGTCACTAAGTCATGTCTGACTCTTTGCAACCCCATGGACTGCAGTGTACCAGGCTTCCCGGTCCTCCACTATCTCCTGGAGTTTGCTCAAACTCATGTCCATTGAGTCAGTGATGCCATCCAAACATCTCATCCTCTGCTGCCCCTTTCTCCTTTTGCTGTCAATCTTTTCTAACCTCAGGGTCTTTTTCAATTAGTTGGCTCTTTGCATCAGGTAGCCAAAGTATTGTAGCTTTAGCTTCAGCGTCAGTTCTTCCAATGAATATTCAGGGTCAGTTTCCTTTAGGATTAACTGCTTGGGTCTCCTTGCAGTACAAGGGACTCTCAAGAGTCTTCTTCAGCACCACAATTTGAAAGCATCAGTTCTCTGGCTCTCAGCCTTCTTTATGGTCCAACTCTCACTTCCATACACAGCTACTAGAAAAACCATAGCTTTGACTACACGGACCTTTGTTGGCAAAGTGATCGTGATAATCAATAGAGTGAGATTGCTGGGTCAAATGGTAAGTGTCTGTTTAACTATGTGAAAAAATGCCAAACTGTTTTCCAAAGTGGCCTCACCATTTTGCCTTCCCACTAGCAATGGGTGAGAGGTCCAGCCCCTCCACATTCTTGCCAACACTGGGTGTTTTCCACATTTAAAAATTTTAGGTGCATAGTGATTTTATTTTGAATTTCCCTTATAACTGATGTTGTTGGACATCTTTTCATGTGCTTGTTTGCCATCTGTATATCTTAAAGTGTCTGTTCAAATTTTCTGTCCATTTACAAACTGGATTTGCTTTTTACTATTAGCCTTTGAAGGGGTCTGAATGTACATTCTGGACACATGTCCTTTATCACATATGTGTTCCATATGTACTTTGTCCTCATGCACTTTTGAAAAACTCAGGTGGTAGGTAAAGCTAATGATCAGAGGAAGGTTCTAGGCTGGTGATGTAAAAATGTGACTTAATTGGTGTGTACATAGAAATTGAAGACATGGGCATGGGTACAATTGCCAAGAAAGAAAACGAAGAACTGAAAGAAGAGATAGGTCAAGATTGAGGGTTTGGAGATAACAAAATTAAACATCCAGATGGAATGGAATGAATGGAAATAGAAGATTGAAAGAGAGCTGTCAGAACTGTAGAGAAACCCAGGAGAGAATGAAGTCAGGGAAGAAGAGAAGGGTATGTTTCAAGAAGAAAGGAATGGTCAAGAGTGTTGGATACAGTTGAAAGATCAAATAAGATGAGGGCTGAAGGTTAGCCTCAGTAGATTCAGCAACCTGGAAGTCACTGATGACCTTAGCAAAGCTTTGTATGTGGAGTGGCGGAGCAAGGCTGGCATTCACACCATACCTAATGACACGGCCGTGCTGTTTGTTACAATTTTGCAATAATTAAGTACCGATTGGTGAATGGCTACCACCCCAGCCCACTGGCTCTGTCCCTGGCTCTCCCATGGGCCTCCCCATGGTCCAGTAGCAAAGTCAACTTTCCAGCCAGCAGGGAAATCTCTGGGACTCTGCTAGAACTCTATGCGGAGTTGATTGGTTTCCAGGCTATATCTGTATCTAAATATCCTGACGGTCACTGCTGGCTAGAAGCTGTATTTGAAGTGGATTGAGAAGTGAGTGGGAAGTGAAAAAAAAAACTGAGATAATAACCATGAACAATTCTTTAGAGAACTTTGCTTCTGAAGAGGAGGAGAGAGACAGGCAGAAACTGGAGGAAGATGGTGACTCTGGGGGTGTTCGATTGTTTTCTTTGTCCTTTTCAGATGAGAGAGATTTGAGCATATTTAAATGCCAGTGAGAAGGATGTTAATCAAGAGAGAGGGCTTTATTCAGACAGATCCAGGCACTTGAGTCTGCGTGGCCTTTATGTTTATGTATTTTTCAATGTAAATTAATACATGAGAATTCAGTTGATATATTCATCTAAAGAACTCAGTTGTCCTAAGTGACAGATCAGCTGTTAATGCTTGAGTACCAGATTCTGGGGTTTGGTAAATTCAGTGATGTAAAAACTACCTGGGAAAGCCATTCCTCCAGTTAACCCTTCCTGGTACCGTCCCAACCTCCCTGTTAGAGGTCTGTTGGATCTTCATAACATCACCCACTCAAACCCAGGGCAAGGAACGCCACCACCCCATTTCTGAGGCAAACCCCAGCTGCTCCTGCTGACCCTGGTGGTAGCTGAGTGTGTAGGTCACTGAATATTGATTAGATATTGAACTCTGCCTCTGAGGAGCTTATCTTTTTTAAAAAAATTTTATTTAATTAGATTTTGAAAATACTATTTCGGTTTTTTGGTGGTTGTTGTATATGTTTATTTATCTGGCTACGTTGGTTCTTAGTTTCAGCACTCGGGATCTACGACGCGTCATGTGGGGTCTTCATTGTGGTGCATGGATTAATTAGTTGCTAGTTGTGGCGTGCAGGCTTAATTGGTTGCTCCGTGGCATATGGGATATTAGTTTCCCGACTAGGGATCAAACCTGCATCCTCTGCACTGCAAGGTGGATTCTTAACCACTCAACCACGAGGGAAGTCCCAAGGAGCTTATCCTGTGGAAGAAAAGACAAGACAGAACTAAACCAACTTGAGCCAATGCAACTGTTAGTCCCTCAGTCACGTCTGACTCTTTGCAGCCCCATGGATTGTAGCCTGCCAGGCTCCTCTGTCCGTGGGATTTCCCAGGCAGGAATACTGGAGTGAGTTGCTGTTTCCTTCTCCAAGGGATCTTCCCAATCCAGAGATCGAACCCAGGTCTCCTGCATTGCAGGCCGGCTCCTTACCATCTGAGCCACCAGGGAAATTAAGCCAATACAAAGAAGACTGCAGTGAGCCTTCATCAATACCAACCTGTGAGGGAGTTCAGAGCAGAGAGAGACAGGCTTGCCAGAGAAGATTCCCATCTGTGGTGTAATTGGGTGTCCTTCTCCCGAATCCTCTGTCTCATCCCCCTGGGACTCTGTGCACCATTATGCATGTTTAGGGCCCAAGACATTGGTATCTGGGGTAGCTCCCTGGCCTTGTCCTGCCATCTGTGCAGCTGTACAGGGGTCAGGATTGAGCGGGACACAGTGTGCCGCCTCTGGGACTTAGGACATCATCACATCCCTTCTTTCAGACTCTATTCAGACCCTCCAAATAGGGCTGTCCGTCTTCACCCACGTCTTCCCCCGTAATCTCTCTGCCATATGCAGTCCTACCCCCACCTCAGTGACTGACAGTGAGTAATTCTTCCAGGGTTGACTTATCAAATCCTCCCAGGAAGTTTTCCCACCATCTCTTTCACTAGAAAGAGAGGAAATCACAAGCTTGAGTCCACTGGAGCCTTTTTAAAAATATAGCTTATGTGTTTCTTTTATTTTTGGTTGCGCTGGGTCTCAGTTGCTACACGCAGGTTTTTTCTAGTTGCGCTGCGCGGGCTTTTCATTGCGGTGGCTTCTCTTGTTGCCGTCTAGAGCACGGGCTCTAGAGCTCAGGCTTCAGTAATTGTGGTGCACGGGTTTAGTTGCCCTGCCCCACGTGGGATCTTCCCAGATCAGAGATCAAACCCATGTCCCCTGCCTTGGCAGGCGGATTCTTACCCACTGCGCCACCAGGGAAGTCCCCAGTGGAGCCTTTTGAAAATATATGCTTCGTCCCAAGGGGAAGGGGCTTCCTAGGTGGCGATAGTGGTGGTGAATCCGCCTGCCAATGCAGGAGATACAAGAGCTGCAGATTTGATCCCTGGGTTAGGAAGATCCCCTGGAGGAGGCCATGGCGACCCACTCTGGTATTCTTGCCAGGCAAATCCCATGGACAGAGGAGCCTGGTGGGCTATGGTCCATGGGGTTGCAGAGTCAGACATGACTCAAGTGACTTAGCATTCACACACAAGGCAAAGGCCAAGTTCCCTTTCTTGACTGAATTTTCTGTAGACTTGCATGTAGCTCTTTGCTCACAGCAACTTACAAATTCCTGAGGTTTATTCCCCTCTCTGGATAGAATTACCTTCACTTTTCCTGTCTAGCAAGGGGAGGAGCTGTACCGCATAGTGCAGAAGGCTTCTTCCGGCTCTGCTGACTTATGGAGCCTTTGTCCTTTGTGGTGGGTATCCACCCTGAGCCAAGGACACCCAGGCACTGCCATACTCATTGTCCACCTGCAACAGCCACCCACACCGGATCTGTGCAGGGAGGCCACCCCAGTCTTGTGGTGCTTCAGTGGCAAGTTTACAAAGTACGGATAATGACAAATAATGCCTCCTCATCATTTTTAACCTTTCAGAAGAATGTCTGTATGCATAAGCCAGAGGCTTTTATTTTAAAATCAATTGTGCTCATTGTGTTCTTTGGAAAAATAAATGAGACGCTAGGAAGAAAGAAGTGGGATCCAGGGTTTATTAACACAAAGAGGTTGGAGTGAAGTGTGGTTACATGGGCCTGACTAGCCCAGACTGCTATTGTCCTGGAGGACAGGGTTAGCAGCCGAAAAACCCCAAGTGGTTGCTATGGGAGAAGAGAGCTTCTCACGCTACAAAAATGTACCAGACGTATGTGGGCAAGACAGCTGTCTTCCATTAGCCACAGGCGCCCCAAGAGCCTCCATCCCCTTCCTAAGAAACATGGGACTCTTATCCCACGGAAGGACTTTTAAGTCTCAAAGGTCAGACATCCAATCCGAGTTTAGCCATTTATTAGCTCTGTGACCTTGAGGGGGTCACTTGATATCTCTTCTGGAGAATGGAGGGAGCGATATCCACTGCATGAATTTCTGAGAATCATGGACACCCTAAGCCAATGTAGCCGAAGGCTGTGAAAACCGCATGTAGACATGCCCTCAGGGTAGCAGGTGGATTGCTGGGATTGGGCTGGTAACCTGAGAGAACCAAGGCAAGATCTGTGGGTGGGAGAAGGGCTCTCATTTTGGCTCCGACCTCAGCTGGATC
Source organism: Bubalus bubalis (assembly GCF_019923935.1). Taxonomy (NCBI): domain Eukaryota; kingdom Metazoa; phylum Chordata; class Mammalia; order Artiodactyla; family Bovidae; genus Bubalus; species Bubalus bubalis. The sequence goes on from NC_059176.1 coordinate 51,025,882, forward strand.
TGCCGCTGCCTTGGGAAACCATAGCATTCTGGTGACCGCACTTGGAAGACTGGGAACGCCACCATGCCCGGCTCCGAGGTGTGTGAGCTCGGTTCTCTGTAGAGAACACGCAACATACGCACGCACTGTCTTCCCTCACCCCCATCTCACCACTCAGGACTGCACACTGCTTTTCCCAACTCACCTCCACTTGTGTTTTAAAAGTTTTTTTTTTCTCTTTTGCTCCTTTCTTTTCTTTTTTTAAATTAAAAAAGATTATTTACTTACTTTATTTGACTGTGTCAGGTCCTAGTTCTGTGCGTGACATCTTCAAGTCACGTGGGCATGTCATGTGGTTCGTGGGCTTGTGGGATCTTAGTTTCCTGACTAGGGATCAAACCTGAGTTCCCTGCATTGCATGGTGGATTCTTAACCACTGGACCACCAGGCAAGTCCAAGCAACTGCCACATCTTAAATGGAAAAGGAAGGGAACTCTATCACTTTTGCAGGGGGAAACCATGAAGAGGTTGGTTGGTATTTAGACTCTGTATTAAGGGTTGGTTCATTTTTACTAGTTACATCACTATACGTAAGATAACATCCCTCTAATGCATGGCACAGAGCAGATTCTCCAAGAGACCAGCAAGCTTTTCATTCTCCTTCTTTTTTCTTTTTTCCTGACTTCGCAATGGTACCAGTGGTAAAGAACCCACCTGCCAATACAGGAGACATAAGGAACATGGGTTCGATCCCTGGGTGGGGAAGATCCCCTAGAGAAGGACATGGCAACCCACTCCAGTATTCTTGCCTGGAGAATCCCATTGACAGAGGAGCCTGGCAGGCTACAGTCCTTAGGGTCACACAAAGTCAGACACAACTGAAGTGACTTAGCATGAACAGATGTTGATATGAGGAGGGGTTGTCATTTGCCAACAGAGGCCTCAGTGATGGCAGAGATCTGACTGTGGAGGCCACATCCTCAGTTTTGTCCCAGTGATCTGCATTTATCTGTTCTGCTGTTTTCTAGGGCTCTCTTATTATGACATATGTCCTAACAGGACTAAAGACAGAGGGCTGGAGTGAGGGAGAAGGATGCAAACAGTGACTATTTCTTCTGACTCATCAGAGATTATTCATGAGGTTTGATCCATTGGGCTCGGGGTTAGTCTCTCAGTAGTGTCCAACTCTTTGCAACCCCATAGGCTGTAGCCCGCCAGGCTCCTCTGTCCATGGAATTCTCCAGGCGAGAATACTGGGGTGGGTTGCCATTTCCTCCTCCAGGAGATCTTCCCAACCCAGGAATCAAACCCAGAACTCAGAACTGGGGCAGGACTGAAGGTTCTGATCGCTCTGGGGACCAAGGTCGTCTTCTGAGACTCTCTTCAGCAGCATGGGCGCCTTCTCGGTGCTCTGTCATTGTGCCCCGTGTGGATGGCACCCCCTGGAATGGTGCAGCTCACAAGCCCTGATGTTCATCATTCCTGAAACTCCAATTGCAATAGGCATCATTCTCTAAGCCTGCCATTTCTGCTGCTGTGTGGTTAAGCTATATGCCTGGAATGACTTTGAGTCAGCCCTAGGGAGGTGGATGGATGAACCTAGAACCTGTTATACAGAGTGAAGTAAGTCAGAAAGAGAAAAACAAATATCATATATCAGCACACATATATGGGCTTTCCTGGTGGCTCAGATAGTAAAGAATCTGCCTGCAATGCTGGAGACCCAGGTTTGATCCCTAGATTGGGAAGATCCCCTGGGGAAGGGATTAGCTACTCACTCCAGTCTTCTTAGCTGGAGAATCCTGTGAACAGGCAAGACTGGAGGGCTACAGTCCATGGGGTTGCAAAGAGTTGGACACAACTGAGCGACCAACACTTTAACTATGGAATCTAGAAAAATGGTACTGATGAACCTATTGCAGGGCAGCAGTGGAAAGGCAGGCATAGAGAAGAGACTTGTGGACACAGAAGGGGAAGGGGAAGGGGGCACAAATTGAGAGAGTAGCTGTGAAACATATACATCACCATATGTAAAGTAGATAGCTAATGACAAGTTGCTGTATAACACAGGGAGCTCAACCTAGTGCTCTGTGATGACCTAGAGGGGTGGGATGGGGTAGGGAGTTGGAAGGAGGTTCAAGAGGGAGGGGACATCTGTATACCTTATTTTGGTGAGTCAGGGAATGGTAGGAAATAGGTTAGAGAGTCAGGCTAGACCCCTCTTTTTGATAGACCTGGGGTGAGTTCTAGAACCAGACATTGGGGCACAAGGTCATTCCCAGAGTGCGGGGCAGAGAGTGTACAGCATTACCCTCTTGAAAGCATTTAGAGAGTTACTCTGACCCCATGACCACCTGGAAGATGACATTCAAGTCCTAGACCACCTCTAAAAGCCCTTCTCACAGTGCAGCAGGGATCTAATAGGCTGTGTGGCTGGCTCTTCTTGGCTCAGGGACTGGCCGAGATGAGCCTGCAGTTGGCAGGGTTCAGAACCCACACAGGACATGGAGGAAGTCTGAAAAGGCTTAGCTGGGGTGTGGTCTGAGACCATTGACTAAATTCTGATCTTTGCTTTTTGAATTTTTCATGCTGTCCCTGCCCTCCATCAAGCTGGCTATGAAAAAGTTGTCTATGTCATACTTTGTCCGCTCAGGCTCAAATTACCCTTCTAGGAAGCATCCTCATCTAGAACAGGAGCTCTCCCTGCAAAGCTAGGACCCTTAAAATCCCACCTGCCAGATGGAGAACATCTTTTGAGATCACAGGACATTAGAACTGAGGATGCGTGCATGTGTGCTAAGTCTCTTTAGTTGTGTCCGACTCTGTGCAACCCTATGGACTGTAGCCCACCAGGCTTCTCTGTCTATGGGATTCTCCAGACAAGAGTATTGCAGCGGGTTGCCATGCCCTCCTCCAGGGGATCTCCCTGATGGAGGGCTCAAACCTGAATCTCTTATGTCTCCAGAATTAGCAGGTGGGTTCTTTACCATTAGCACTACCTGGGAATCCAGAACTGAGGATGGTGGTGGTGGTGTAGTCACTAAGTCGTGTCCGACTCTTGCGACCCCATGGACTGGGAACCTACCAGGCTGCTCTGTCCATGGGATTCTCCAGGCAAGAATACTGGAGTGGGTTGCCATTTCCTTCTCCAGAGAACTGAGGATGCTAAGGCCCAAATAGGAATAGGTGATTTTCTAAGGCTACCAGCTAGTTAGTGGAGATGTCTGCCTTGGGTCAAGCCTGCCTGGATGGCCAGTTTAGTGTAACCTGTTATTGTTGTTCAGTCGCTGAGTTGTGTCCAACTTTTTGTGACCCCATGGGTTGTAGCCCACCAGGCTCCTCTGTCCATGGAATTTCCCAAGCAAGAATACTGGAGTGGGTTGCCATCTCCTTCTCCAGTGTATCTTCCCCACCCAGGGATTGAAACCACATCTCCTGCATCCGCAGGCGGATTCTTGACTGCTGAGCCACCTGGGAAGCTGCTTAGTGTAACCTGCTGCTGTTGCTGCTAAGTTGCTTCAGTCGTGTCCCAACTCTGTGCAACCCCAGAAACGGCAGCCCACCAGGCTCCCCCATCCCTGGGATTCTCCAGGCAAGAACACTGGAGTGGGTTGCCATTTCCTTCTCCAATGCATGAAAGTGAAAAGTGAAAGTGAAGTCACTCCGTCATGTCCAACTCCTAGCTACCCCATGGACTGCAGCCTACCAGGCTCCTCTGTCCATAGAATTTGCCAGTCAAGAGTACCGGAGTGGGTTGCCATCTCCTTCTCCATAGTGTAACCTATGTGACACTAAATAATACACGGATGTGTTTCATGGGCTCCCAGAACAGCTGAAAAAATGGACATGTGGAAGTATGTTTATGGAAGCTGGGGCCGAGGGCAGACATTTATCGAAGTATCCTACTGCTTTGGGATTTTTATTATCTTCCAAGACTTGGGCTCAAGTCACTGAGAGAAAGACGATATCAGAGCTTGAGAGTTCTCAGACATCCACATAAGAGGTCCTCAGATTTTGATGGGTGCATCTCTTTTAGAATTAATTTTTACAAGCTGACAGTGGGTCCAATTTGCTCTGGCATGGATGAATCAGTCATCTCTGGTATTTTCTGAAAATCAGACACTGCTTCTTATTGTTCCATTAAGAGCGGTGCTGGTCTTGCCATTAATTCTGGCAACGATTCTCATTTTGAGGAACCACACGATAGGTAGCTGATGGGGTCTTTTCCTCCGTTGAAGTGGTTTACAGACAAAAATAATTCAAGAAGTGCTGTAATTTCTGTGCTTTGTAGGTCACTCAAACGAGAATTTAAGGACCAATGAAGCAATCCATATTTGTCAGAGGAAGAGCAGCCCCTGGTGTTAAGAAGTCCTCAGGGGGATAAGCTGAACTCCGAGTGACTGGAATAACTGACTCCCGTGTGCTCTGCATACGGATGGCCCACATCTGCCTGTGTGGAATGTAGATACACCTCCACGCAGTCCTGTGTCTTATGACTGTAGCATCACCCACAAACTCACACCTATACCTGCAAAGACACCTGGAACTGGGACACAGTGTGGTAGAGAGCCAAGTGCAGGGACCTTAGAGCTAAGCAAACCTGGGCTCCAGTTCCAGCCCACCAGCTGATTGTCTAGAGCTAATCTCTTTCCTCCTCCGGGTCTCAGTTTCTCTGTCTGAAAAATGGGGATATTATACCAGCCTTTTCTGGTTTTAGTAAAGATTAAACGAGATCCCTTAACAACAAAAAAAGTGCATAACTTACAGCAGGGCCAATTTCTTTTCTTTTCTTCCTTTGCCCTCACAGTCTTCCAGCTACTTGGGGAAATTTGGTTCTCCCCAACGCCCTGACTCAAAGTCCCTGGAAAGCGCACATGTCAGAAACTTTACAGCCATGTGGGAAAGACCCAGTATGGCCACCAGAGAAGATGCAGGGAGCAAGAGGCTCTTCTTGGCTTATCTTGGCTCTTCTGGGCTCTTCCCTCAAGCAGACACATCTGCTTCTCGGCAAAAAGCAATCACATCCCTCTTATCCCCAAAGGGAACCTGACTTCTGAGACCTTTTTAGGCATTGGGTATCAGGGTAATAATAGTAATAGCTTCCATCTCTTGTGTTTTTACTATATGCCAAGCATCACATTAAGTACCATACGAGCTTGCTTTCCACAGGCCTATCTGTGGGGCAGGAACAGGCGGCCTCAGTACAGGGAGATCCAGGCCTGAAGAAGGGAAGTTCTTTCTTTATTCGGAGTTATGCAGCTAAGAAGAACTGGAATCAGGATATGAGCCCCAGACAAAGCCTCCCCTCTAAATCAAGGGTCCCAGTAAGGCATGCGCACGTCCACCTTTTCACTGGCGTCATCTGCATTGCGTTACATTTGTTGTCAGTGTTGCCTTGGCATTGATAATGTGTGTTTTAAAATGTCAGACTCTAGCATCACTCACACAGGTATTAGGCAATGTTTGTCCCCGTCTCTCCCACTTGTTAAAATGTATGTTTAGAAATTGTAGATAAGTGCTACTCAGTGTGTGGTCTCAACTTCACTGGGGGTGGTCTTATTAGAAATGCAGATTCTCTGTTCCACCTCAGTCCTGCTGAATGAGACTGGGGTTGACCCAGAGATCTGTGTTTTAACCAGTCTCCAGGCGCTCTGGAAGTGTGAGTTGCGCTGGCATGGATGGCTCTTTGAGCCACTAGGTATATAGCCATGCAGGAAAGTGGAGAATTTAAATCCATCTTTCCCACATTGGCCGTCTCAACTCTTGGGCTCTTCCTGCCTTGTATTGAAGACCTTGTAATGTTCTTGCTTTGTGAGAACCCAGGCCAGACCTGTTATTTTGCTGAGAGCTGATGAATGAAGAGGGAACCATCCATTTCTTCTCTGACCAAGTCACTCCTCATACCCCGTTTCATCCGGTGACAATGGCAGCAAGCATGGCCACGCTCAGAAAGACTTAAATACGCAATTAATCAATGAGATATTCCATTAGTGGGATAATCAGTTGCCATTGGCCTGATCCATAGTTACATCTCAGCTGGGCCTAACAAATTGATTCGTGATGAAGTTCTAATTGACTGAACAGTCTGATAAAGAGCCAGTTGGAGTTTATTGAAATACTGGTGAGCAGTCCCCGGGGCCGGGGCCTTTCTTAGGAGAAGGCGGGGTGGGGGGGCGGGGCGGGGGGGGGTTGGTGTGGGGAGAGGGGCAGAGGAACATAATTTATGCCCAGTTCTCACTACATCTTCCCTCCAATGCAGTGTTTATGAGTCCCGGGTGCGGGGTGCGTGCTCACAGCTGAAGTACAGGGATAAGACAGCCTTTCCGAGCCCATCGCTGCTCCAGGCGGCAGGTGGCCAGAATGGGATTTGCCCAGACATCCTTGGGGCAGTGGTTTTCAAACTCGAGTGTGCTTAACAATGACTCCAAGAACTTCTTAGACTGTAGAGTCCAGGTCCTTGTCTCAGACATTCAGACTCTCTGGGTCTGGGGCAAGGACCTAGGACTCTGCATTTTGGTCAGTTTCCCATTGATCCTGATACTGGTGGTCTCCAGACCTCCCTTTGAGAAATTCTGCCTTAGGAGTTGGTGGCTTAGAAGCAGGCTGTGTCTCTGGGGCTCTGCTTCCCCGGGGGGATTCAGGTTTCTTGGGCTTTGTGTGTGGGGACAGATATGCATGTGTACTGTCGAAGGCTCCCTACCTCTTCATTGCCTGGCACCCTTTTCATTATGTTTTTTTCCCCCACTTATTTTGAGTGATTTTTCCTTCCACATAATCTACATTTACTGCTAATGGATTTGCCTTCACATTTTGATTGCTCAAAGACACAAAGTATGTAATTAAAACAGTATAGTATCACCTTTATTTGTTTGATTCACTAATTCACTGGCTTATTCTCAGACATCTTTTAACGATTTTGTGGCAGGCACTGAGGATAACTTTTTTTAAAAACATGAAATCAGCCAAATATATGGTTTCCAGTTGCCAGGAGCTCATACTCCTTTGGGGAGACAGGCAGGAAAGTGAAATGTACATCTGAGGTAACACAGTGCCCCGCTATAGGACTGCAGGTGATTTAGTAGGTTTTGTTGCAGGAAAAAAAATATATGATATCCATTATTATTATTATTATTTTTTTTTTTTAAATTTGAAAATAATTCTCAGATCTCTGTATCTGTCTTTGAGAATTCTCTCAGCCCGGAGAGTCTCTGGCAAAATGAAGGCACTGTCAACTAAAGATGCGCTTGGGTGGTCTATGAGTGTCCGTGAGGATGGCTTTTCTCTGCTCTTCCAGAGGTGGGGTGGGGCCGGGGGACCACAGACACTGGTTGGTCTGAGGGGGCTAGATTTAGATATAAATGACCCAAAGTTCTGTGTATATATAAAGGAGCTTGGGTTTGTCCTTATCATGAAGGGAGAATCACAGAAGAATTTCATGCCGGGGAGGGCCACGATCAGATTTCAGATTTCCATTTCCAAATCAGATTTCTTATTTTCCATTTCTTCCTTGCCTTCTCTTCCCCTGCTCCTCTTTCTCGCCCCCTTCTTCCTTCTCTCTTTATACACTGTTTTGTATATATGCAGCTTGAATTTGTGTTTAGATAGAAATGTTCAGTGTTCTCCCTGTGAAAATACATTGTTGTTTTGGGTGATGTGGGACAGGGTTTGGAGCCTGAGAATGACTTCCTGTGGCCTGGGGCTATCGAGTGTTTTCATTCCTGTAGACACAGCCCTGCCCCAAAGTGCCATAGGAGCTTTTTGGTGGATGCAACCGTTAGTGCAGTTCACCATTCCGGCTCCGTCTCCTCTGTCATGATGTGCTGCTTCTGACAGAAACCGCCAACTAGGTCAGAGAAAGCTCCTGGCCATGCCATCTCCCATCTTCTGTTTATTAAGTGACTCCAATATAAGAGGCACTGCAGGCGATGTGACTGTCGTCTGGATGTGATCTTGGTCTTCAGAGGTCCATCGCCTGGGAGAGAGGCCCCTGGGTGGGTGTGGATTTCACTGGTGGGCACTGGGGATGACTGACAGGAGAACGTGAAGCGCTAGATCACACAGGGGGAAGGATAATCATATACATTGATTATTGTATGTGAAATCATACATACGATCTGTGTGATTATATTAAGGTGAAAGTCTCAGTGTGGCATCCGTGCACTTTTAACACTTGCTAATCTCCCTTTTAGAAGAAAAAATAGCAAGCCTCAGGCTCAGAGCTTAAGAGGGACTGTAGATTCCAGCTGGTCTTTGATAAAATTGTGAAGTTCTAATTGTATTTTTCTTATGTTTTTGGCAAATGTGATGGCTGATTTTATGTGTCAGCTTGCCTGGGCCACAGCAGGGGCCCCAGACATTTGGTCAAACATTATTCTGAGCATTTCTAGATGAGATTAACATTTGAAACAATAGACTCCAGAAGGCAGACTGCCCTCCCTTCTGTGGGTGGGCCCCATCCAATCAGCTGAAGGCATGAACAGAACAAAAAAGCTGACCCTCCCTCAAGGAAGAGGGGATTCCCTCCTGCCTTGTGACCACATGGACTGTAGCTGTCCAGGCTCCTGTGTTCATGGGGATTCTCCAGGCAAGAATACTGGAGTGGGTGGCCATGCCCTCCTCCAGGGGAGCTTCCTGACCCAGGGATCGAATCCACATCTCCAGTGGTTCCTGCACTGCAGGTGAATTCTTTACCACTGAGCCACCAGGGAAGCCCAAGAAGCTACATAAAGTGTCCTTATTCAATACATTTATTTAAATTAAAAAGAAGTCCATTTAAGGAAAGATATTAAGTAAATGATAATGGAGGTTGCACATTGGTTTGGCAAAAATGGTGAAAAGGGTTTGTTTGGGAAATGCAGAGGTTAGGGCAGGGATGCAGAGAGCCACAGACCCAAGCAGGAATGAGGAAGGTACAAGAGGAGAGGCTGAAGTCCTGACCACTTGCCCTGCTCCCTGCCTACCCCTATCTGGGAATAGGGAGGGAAGAAAAGATGGCAGGGAGAGAGGCTGGGCTCTGTGTCTGGAGCACTGGACAAGTGAGGGGCTGGCGTTAGGCTCACTGACTGCTATCATGGGCAGCGTCAAACCTCAGCAGCTTACCCAGTCAGAGGTCCTTGCTTGTTCATTCACATCAACTCCTGTAAAGACCACTTGGGGAGGAGGAGATGATTCTGTTCTGAGCCCTGGTTCAGGGGTCAGACTTTGCTCAACAGGGGGTCCATAGAGCAGTACCATCCTAGGGCTTTATGCACTGATGAACATGTTCTGTATCCACAGTTTGATGATGGAGTACTTGATATGTGGTCACTGCCACTGAAAAATGGAATTTTAAATTTTCTTTCATTTTAAGTAATTTAAATTTGAATACCTACATGTGGCTAGCTGCTACCATATTGGACAGTGCAGTCTGGAGCCCCATACTCATTTGTAATCATTCAGGGAGAGGGAGAGATTGAGGAAAAAGTTTTATGGGCTGGGCTGGGCTTAGAAAAGTTCATCACTTTCTCCCACATTTCTCTGGTCAGAATGTAGTCATTTGGCTGTGCCATAGCTCCCGGAATGAAGTCTAGGTATATGCCAGGAGGAAAGGGGAATGGGTTTGGTAAGAATCTAGCCTGTCTGCCACTACAGATTTGGCAGAAAAGGTGATGTACCTGGAAATAAGCAGTCTGGGGTAGGCATTGGGCAGTGACTTAATCAGGGGGCATCAGGGAGGTTGGGTCACTGATGGCAGAGTTCTTGTCCTGTGACTGAGGTTCAGGGCTGGGACTCTAGTCTCCAGGTACAAGGAAGCCAAACCGTGGAGGATGTGGGGAACAGAGACTATCGATACATCTGAGACACGGAAGAGGGTAGGTCTCAGGGTCAAGGCAACGAACCGACCAGAACAGAGGCAAGGATCAGAGTAGGCCCCCAGCAAGCTGTCCAGCTCTGAGTCCTGCCCGAGGAGGGCTGCCATAGGCTCCTTATAATCCCTCCCCTTGTTGTCCCCTTAGAGGTGGGGAAGGGCTGAGAGGGCAGGAGGGATCCAGAGGTTCTAGCAAGGGAAGAAGCATGGTGGGGAGTCAGGCTGGGTATCTCAGATGGAATCAAGGAGGGGGAATACGCAACTTATTTAACAAGCATATGGAAGGCATACTATGGGGCAGGCAGAGAACAGGAGATTTCAGTGCACTAGTTTCAATGGTGAAACATTTTGATGCACTGAGAAACCAAACTTTTATACTCTCAGCTGTTTTCCAACTAAGAAATGTACAAACCAGACATCTGCACCTCATCTCCCAACCTCATCCCCTGGTCCACCTTCAACCATAGGGTGAGATTCAGCGACGGGATGGCAATTAGGATAAACCGGGACTCAGGAATTTTAAGCACAGTCCTGGCTGAGCCAAATCAGTTGCACTGCAAAGACTGTGTCAGATTGATCAAGAGAAAATGTCTCACTTTTTCCAGGTACTAAGTGTGGGCAGTTTTGTGGGGGAAGTGACACCTGAGCTGGGCTTTGTGGATAAAGTGGAATTTGACAGGTAGAAATGGAGGCGGGGGACATCCCAAGTTGTCATATGAATGAGCAGACTCACAGGATAGAGGAGGGTGGGTGTGTGCACAGGAGGTGGAGAATAGACCAGTTGGCCAGAGGGTGGGCGTGCTGAGAAAGATCCAGCTGGAAAGATTTGCTGGGGCCGGGTTCAGAAAGGTCTTGCATGCCTGGCTAAAGGCATCACTTTTATTCTGGGGGCCATGGAGAGCCACTGGAGGGTTTAGAGCAAGGCACTGGCATAACCAACCTGGGCTGGACCAGTGGGGAGCGAGGAATGGTGGGGATGTGATTGGAGGCTGTTGCAGTGGTCTGGAGAGAAGCCTGGACAAGTGTGCTGGCCCAGGCAATGGACAGGGCAGTGTGTGTGTGGCTGGTAGTTGGGATGTGGGGGAAATGGGCAGGGGGATTAGTCATTCAAGGCCCTAATGTAGGATTTGCTTCATGTCCATTCTGTGCTTGCTTGGCCATGCCTGGCTCTTGGGTATGTGAATGGATCAAGAGAGTGGAGGCTTGTCACACACCACCATCCTTTTTCTATACGAAAAACTCAAGGAATTGTGCTGCTTGCTTAGAGGGGAAAGGTGAATCCTGTTATTTCTTGTAAAGGAGCCACCTCAACCTGAGAGTGAGAGGCTGCTTCTGGGATAAGAAGCCCATGATTCTGTGTCTTGGGGGGATTAAAAGGTGCCGCTCAGCGTGGGTTCCCATGGGAGCTACCCCCAGGCGTAGGGAGATGAGAGGCAGGTGGATGGAGAGGCTGGGAGGGAAACGAAGCAGCAGCACCGAGCCAGGTGAAAGCACAGAGGTGAGCAGGTAAACCCTCCTGGCTGCCTTGGTGCTTGAAAGGGCAGCAGAGGCCTGATAGAACTGGGGGTTTCGCACCACATCACAGGACTGTGGCCTTCCCAGGGGGCGCTAATGGTAAAGAACTACCTGCTAATACAGGAGACATAGGTTTGATCCATGGGTCAGGAAGATCCCCTGGAGGAGGGCATGGTGACCCACTCCAGTATTTTTGCCTGGGAAATCCCACGGACAGAGGAGCCTGCAGGCTACAGTACATGGGGTCGCAAAGAGTCGGACATGACCAAGCAGCCAAGCACGTACGGGACTGCCTGTGCAGGAGGCTGGGCTTTGGAAAGGAGGCATTTGGTGGTTAAATTTGAATCTGTGGCAGCAACCTGATTCTTTTTACCAAGGCCAGCTGGGGAGAGTGATTTTCTTTGCCACCAAAGACTTGCAGTGTGGAAACCAACGTCCCTCTAGCAGGAATAATAGCCGTTCATATAGGACCGAGAAAGCAACAATTTCCTCATTGTATGTGTTTCTGTAGCGGCTGGGAGAAGCCCACATTCCCACCCTAGATAAGTACCCAATTAGAGAGATTTCAAAGAGGGGACAGTCTTCAAGGTACTTGGTTTTCGGGGCTTTATTGATTCAGTTTTTCTTTTTAGTTTTCATTGTGGTTTTAATCCCAAATGGAGCTGGCAGCGTGTTATCCAGGCAGTTTATCTCCTGCTCATTACAGCACAGGGTGAGGCTGGCAGAGCCCCTCTTCCTCTCCAGTGTGAATTGGTTATAAACGCATGGGTTGGGCTGGAGCCACCCAAGCACCTACTGTATTTGCAGAGAAATCCTGACCCAGTTATCAGCAATGCGCATCACGTTACCTCCAGCTTCTGCAACACTCTCTCCACCTTCGAACCCACAAGGGTGAGCCCGGACCTCAGGGCAAGGTCCCATAAACATCGGATTGCCCCTGGCTAGACTTTCGTCAACCTTCCACTCCCATCTTTCAAGTATCAGCCCATCAGAAATGTGTGAGTCATTGTCATCCACAAATGTGTCTCTGGAACCTGAGCTCTGCTCTGTGACTGAGAAACTTGCTTAGCTTCCCCAAACTTCAGTTTCCTCATCTGTCAAATGGGCATCTCTAACAAAAGTCCAGTTCCTGGGGGTGGCAGCTGTGAAAACAAAATTGGTCCCAGGGCGGGGCTGGGGAGCAGGCAATGACCTTGAGGGTTGGGGTTTGGCAAGGCTGGAACCTACAGCTGAGTGACCTTGATGGAGCTGGGTGCACACAGCCTGGGATGGCTCTTGCCTGTGGCACCTATGAACTGTGGGACTTGGAACACGTGATCTTAGCTGCAGAAACTTAATGTTCTTCTTCTCAGTAATGGGAGTAATAATAGTACCTGAGGCGTAGGGAGGTGAGAGGACTGACTGAAGCCGTTGATGGGCAGGAACAGGAAGGGCGAACACAGGGCACTTAGCATGTGTGAGGTACTTTCCCATCACTCCCCCATGTCATGGCCAGCTGGCTGGGCAGACATCCAACGTGTATTACGCACCTTGGCACACCTGGCACTGTGCCAGGCAATTGGGACCAACTGGGAATACGAGATGTGGTCCCTGCCCTCCCAGGTTGCAGTCCAGGTGGGGAAACAGGATGACAGGCCACAGGCCAGGAAGCGTGTTTCAGTGGGGAGCATGGGCGTTGCGAGAATGCAGAAGCAGAGCTCACTGTATCCGAGATGCACTCAGCCCAGAGGAGGAGTTAGGAGGCTGGCGGCGTTCCGGGAGCAGCTGGCGTCTTTCTGTAGCGCCTGGGGTCCTGAGCAGGGGCAGCTGGCCAGTGAGGGTGAAATGGGGCTGCCCTTTGAGTGGGATCTGGACTGGGAGGCGGGAGCACACAAAATGCCAAAATCTGATTCCAAGAGTGTATGTTGGGAGCCTCTGTTTTCTTATCCCAGGGGATCTTGTGAGCAAATGCTAGTTTCCCAAGCCCTGAGGGTCCCAGGGAAGAGCAGGTGCAAGGGAGCCCCCCAGTCCCCTCCCCACCCCATGGCTTGTGGGCTGCCCTCTCCCATTAGCCTTGAGCAGGCATTTTGTAGCAGGCATCTCTTCCCGTTCAATTTCCCTCCCAGACCTGCAGACCTGCATTCCTGAGCAGCTGAGCATATGGATGGAATTCACAAGAGGCGGAGGGAGCGAGGAGGGGTGTCCAGCCCCAAGCGTGTCACAGATGCCCATGGAGAGTGGGGAGGATTAGAGCAAATCATTAATTGTCATTAATATGATGGGGCTTGACAGCCCCGGATTTATTTTTACACCGAAGCCCAGACATGCCTTGCACATGTCCCTGGGTTCTGGGCTCCAGGAGAGAAGGGAAAGCTGGTTGCACTGGTCACCTGCCAGGCTTTCTCTGGGATTGGACAACCTGCTTTCGGCTTGGCTCCCTGGTCTGGCAGAAACCATGACTTCCAAGGGTCCCCTGCCTTCCTTCCCTCCTTGGCTGTTCCCCCTCCCCAGAGAGGTTTCCTGCCAAAGAGAACCCTGATTTCCATTGCTCGTGGACTGTGCCAAGACCCTAGGGAGGGATGGAGGAGCTGGTCAGAGAGAAGATGGATAATGTCACAGGGAATGGTATTCAAAGGGTTAAACTGCCACCACGAAATGTATTATTTCAGAAAGAAAATACTGTACAACAAGACTCCTAGAGATGCTACTGTCTCTATGGGCAAATGTAACCCTGGGTTGCCTTTCCTTTCAAATAGGTGCGGAGAACCCAGGTTTGACTCCAAATTTGAGCTGGTAGCCCTTAAGAGGGTTCCCAGGTGGCACTAGTGGTAAAGAACCTGCCTGCCAATGCAGGAGACATAAGAGTCGAGGGTTCAATCCCTGGGTTGGGAAGATCCCCTGGCAGAGGGCACGGCAACCCACTCCAGTATTCTAGCATGGAGAATCCCATGGACAGAGGATCCTGGCAGGCTACAGACCTTAGAATTGCAGAGTCAGACATGACTGAAGCAACTGAGCACACACCAGCCTTCCCTGTTGTTCACTATCTCCCCGAGTTTGCTCAGAATCATGTCCATTGAGTCGATGATGCCATCCAACAATCTCATCCTCAGTCGCCCTCTCCTCCTCCTGCCATCAATCTTTCCCGGTATCAGGGTCTTTCCAGTGACTTCGCTCTTCACATCAGGTGGCCAAAGTACTGGAGCTTCATCTTCAGCATCAGTTCTTCCTGATGAATATTCAGAGTTGATGTCCTTTATAATTGACTGGTTGGATCTCCTTGCTGTCCAAGGGACTCTCAAAAGTCTTCTCCAGCACCACAGTTCGAAAGCATCAGTTCTTTGGGACTCAGCCTTCTTTATGGTCCAGCTCTCACATCCATACATGACTACTGAAAAAACCATAGCTTTGACTATACAAACCTTTGTAGGCAAAGTGATGTCTTTGCTTTTTAATAGGCTGTAGGAGACCCCAGATGGGCTCGATAAAGGATAGAAATGGTATGGACCTAACAGAAGCAGAAGATATTAAGAAGAGATGGCAAGAATACACAGAACTGTACAAAAAAGATCTTCACAACCCAGATAATCACGATGGTGTGATCACTCACCTAGAGCCAGACATCCTGGAAGGTGAAGTCAAGTGGGCCTTAGAAAGCATCACTAGGAACAAAGCTAGTGGAGGTGATGGAATTCCAGTTGAGCTATTCCAAATCCTGAAAGATGATGCCGTGAAGGTGCTGCACTCAATATGCCAGCAAATGTAGAAAACTCGGCAGTGGCCACAGGACTGGAAAAGGTCAGTTTTCATTCCAATCCCAAAGAAAGGCGATGCCAAAGAATGCTCAAACTACCACACAATTGCACTCATCTCACACGCTAGTAAAGTAATGCTCAAAATTCTCCAAGCCAGGCTTCAGCAATATGTGAATCGTGAACTTCCTGATGTTCAAGTTGGTTTTAGAAAAGGCAGAGGAACCAAAGATCAAATTGCCAACATCCGCTGGATCATGGAAAAAGCAATAGAGTTCCAGAAAAACATCTATTTCTGCTTTATTGACTATGCCAAAGCCTTTGACTGTGTGGATCACAATAAACTGTGGAAAAGTCTTCAAGAGATGGGAATACCAGACCACCTGGCCTGCCTCTTTGAGAAATTTGTATGCAGGTCAGGAAGCAACAGTTAGAACTGGACATGGAACAACAGACTGGTTCCAAATAGGAAAAGGAGTTCGTCAAGGCTGTATATTGTCACCCTGTTTATTTAACTTGTGTGCAGAGTACATCATGAGAAACGCTGGACTGGAAGAAACACAAGCTGGAATCAAGATTGCTGGGAGAAATATCAATAACCTCAGATATGCAGATGACACCACCGTTATGGCAGAAAGTGAAGAGGAACTCAAAAGCCTCTTGATGAAAGTGAAAGTGGAGAGTAAAAAGTTGGCTTAAAGCTCAACATTCAGAAAATGAAGATCATGGCATCCGGTCCCATCACTTCATGGGAAATAGATGGGGAAACAGTGGAAACAGTGTCAGACTTTATTTTTCTGGGCTCCAAAATCACTGCAGATGGTGACTGCAGCCATGAAATTAAAAGACGCTTACTCCTTGGAAGGAAAGTTATGACCAACCTAGACAGCATATTCAAAAGCAGAGACATGTCTAGTCAAGGCTATGGTTTTTCCTGTGGTCATGTATGGATGTGAGAGTTGGACTGTGAAGAAGGCTGAGCACTGAAGAATTGATGCTTTTGAACTGTGGTGTTGGAGAAGACTCTTGAGAGTCCCTTGGACTGCAAGGAGATCCAACCAGTCCATTCTGAAGGAGATCAGCCCTGGGATTTCTTTGGAAGGAATGATGCTAAAGCTTTGGCCACAGTACTTTGGCCACCTCATGCGAAGAGTTGACTCATTGGAAAAGACTCTGATGCTGGGAGGGATTGGGGGCAAGAGGAGAAGGGGATGTCAGAGGATGAGATGGCTGGATGGCATCACTGACTCGATGGACATGAATCTGAGTGAACTCCAGGAGTTGGTGATGGACAGGGAGGCCTGGTGTGCTGCGATTCATGGGGTCACAAAGAGTCAGACACGACTGAGCGACTGATCTGATCTGAAGAGACCCCAGGGATGTTCAGGCCCTGAAATAAAGGTTCTGTGAGGACACAAGAAGGTGGCCTTCTGCACACCAAGGAGAGAGGACTCAGGAGCAACCAAACCTGCAGACACTTCCGTTTTGGACTTTGAACGTCTAGAACTGTGAGAGATCAATTTCTGTTACTACAGCCACCCAGGCTGGTACTTTGTTATGATAGCCCCAGCAACACCTCCATGGGAACAATGTTCATCCTAGTCGATATCACCGTCTTACCTGGCTCAGCGCCCATGGAGAAGGTTTCCCATTGACCGGCAGCCTCATGACCCCGTTGACCATCCCCCCACCTTTCAACCTATATTCTTGCAGCTCTCATTATTCAAAGATGATTCTTTGGAACAAACATCACTTTCTCTGCCTGCTTTTGTGCGGATTGCTTTTCTGGATTCTGGAGGAGTTATTGTGACCCATTTGAAGCTAACCTTGATGAAACCAAGAACTATACATATCTGGAAGTCTCCAGGATGTGGTTTATAGTAGGCAGAGTCAGGAGACCATTGTGAAGGTCACTTAAAACACTTACAAAACAAATTCACTTCAGGTCTCATTTTTCTTACCTTGAAGCAGAGACAAGATTAGATTGGGGATGGCAAAGTTCAGGGATGACCAGTTTTAATCAATTCTGAGTGGCTGCATGGTACTAGTAGGAAAGAATCCTATAGCCAATCAGCCATGTATGCACAGAGAGAAAGGTAGTCCATATGCCAGGGCTGCCAACTCATGAGTTTTAAGATCTCCTCTAGCCCCAAGTTTCTTTTTTTAATTTAAATATGTTTTTATTCTATAACACTGTATCAAACCACTTCACTCGGTAAGCCAATAGCATTATTTTGATGCCTATAAATATATAATGGTGTTTTGTCATTTGTCTTAATAGAACCAAGGGCAGTGTCAAAGATTTCTGGCACTGACTGTAACACCATGATAGAATTTCCTATTAGCCCCCAGTTTAGCCCCAAGTTTCTAAGCCCCCTGTTAACCAGAGATTCATGCAGACCCAGGCTACAAACATTCTCTGATATTGTGGCTGCAGTCATATCCCCATCCTGCTCCTCGGACCACCCAGGTCCTTGCACAGCTCCTACTGTTGCTCTTGCGTTGGCTGTTTCCCCTTGCTGACACCTTCACCAGGTCCCAGGGCTGCCCACTGCCAATGTCCCTCTCACTGCTAATTAAGGTGGGGTCCCCAACCTCTGGGACATAGTGCCTGAGGATCTGAGGTGGAGCTGCTCTAACCAATAAAGTGCACAGCAAGTGGAATGCGAAACTACCCCCCACCCCCCATCTTCTATGAAACTGGTCCCTGGTGCCAAAAAGGTTGGGGACCTCTGAATTAAGGTATTTCTACTGAGCCCTATTGTTTAGCAACTCACATCACTCTTTAACCCACAGCCCCCGATTCCCACTGGAATCCAACTCTGATTTCATTAAGATTGGCTCTATTGCCGATGGCCATCAGCTGAAGATCAGCGTTTGGTCAGGTACACCCTTTGAAGTTCATCTTCACCACAAATCCAGTCGGGGAATGTGGGAGCTGGATTTTTTTCTCTCCTTCTTCTTCTTCTTCTTCTTCTTTTTTTTTTTTAAAGAAAAGAGTGATGCGCTCATGTGTATGTGTGTTTGTTTTTTTTTTCCCAAAGAAAGCATTTCAAATGCTCATTAGGCAAAAATATCTATTTTACATACACTGTAATTGTTCTACCTAAGATGAAATATGTTATTTTTCTGAAGTAAAGCTACAGGCAGTTTATTAGCAGAGCTAATTAACCCACAATCAGCAACTGGCTCACCTCTAATCACAGCCCGCTTGCATTCTTCGCAGGCAGTGTGCTGGTGCCACAGCACTTATATTTATAAATACGTGCAATGCAATAGGAACTATATTTATGCGGACAGCATCCATTTTTTTAGCCTCAAAATCTGACCTACCTAAAACAGATGGCATGAGGACTGGACTACAGGTCTGAGGCTGGAGGCTGAGAACCCTCATCTTGATAGCCAGAGTCCGCCCCCCCCCCTCCTTTTTTTAAAAACCTTTCAGCCTGTTAGGTGCCTTTTCCTCCTAACAAGGATTCCCAGGTGAAGGACGGTCTTGTGCACAGTATGTTGTGAGTGGCTGTCTCCTTGCGGGAGAGTGTCAACCTTTCCCATCCCTCTTTCATTTTCTACTGCACGAAATGAATGGGGGTTTCCCAGCCAGGTGGGGGTTGTTGGGGGAAGGTGGACAGGTCAGCTGGAGCTTGAGCAAAGGTCAGGCTTGAAGGAATTCCTCCAAGCATCCAAGGAGCACCACAGGCCTGGCAGAAGTGTTCATTGTTGGCATATGGACATATTGGTGGAGGAGAGAGTTTGATGGTGTGTCTGCCAGAGCTAAAGGCAAAGGAGAAAAGGAAATACCTTTAGCCAGAAGCTAAAGGCAAAGGAGAAAAGGAAAGATATACCCATTTGAATGTAGAGTTCCAAAGAATAGCAAGGAGAGATAAGAAAGCCTTCCTCCATGATCAGTGCAAAGAAATACAGGAAAATAATAGAATGGGAAAGACTAGAGATCTCTTCAAGAAAATTAGAGATACCAAGGGAACACTTCATGCAAAGATGGGCTCAATAAAGGACAGAAATGGTATGGATCTAACAGAAGTAGAAGATATTAAGAAGAGGTGGCAAGAATACACAGAAGAACTATATAAAAAAGATCTTCATGACCCAGATAATCACAATGGTATGATCACTCACCTAGAGCCAGACATCCTGGAATGTGAAGTCAAGCGGGCCTTAGAAAGCATCACTATGAACAAAGCTAGTGGAGGTGATGGAATTCCAGTTGAGCTATTTCAAATCCTAAAAGATGATGCTGTGAAAGTGTTGCACTCAATATGCCAGCAAATGTGGAAAACTCAGCAGTGGCCACAGGACTGGAAAAGGTCAGTTTTCATTCCAATCCCAAAAAAAGGCAATACCAAAGAATGTTCAAACTACTGCACAATTGCACTCATCTCACACACTGGCAAAGTAATGCTCAAAGTTCTCCAAGCCAGACTTCAACAGTACGTGAAGCGTGAACTTCCAGATGTTCAAGCTGTATTTAGAAAAGGCAGGGAACCAGAGATCAAATTGCCAACATCTGCTGGATCATCAAAAAAGCAAGAGAGTTCCAGAAAAACATCTACTTCTGCTTTATTGACTATGCCAAAGCCTTTGACTGTATGGATCACAACAATTTTTTTCTATGGAAAAGTCTTCAAGAGATGGGAATACCAGACCACCTGACCTGCCTCCTGAGAAATCTATATGCAGGTCAAGAAGCAACAGTTAGAACTGGACATGGAACAATAGACTCATTCCAAATTGGGAAAGGAGTCCTTCAAGGCTGTATATTGTCACCGTGCTTTTTAACTTATATGCAGAGTACATCATGTGAAATGCCGGACTGGATGAAGCACAAGCTGGAATCAAGATTGCCGGGAGAAACATCATTAATCTCAGATATGCAGATGACACCACCCTTATGGCAGAAAGTGAAGAAGAACTAAGGAGCCTCTTGATGAAAGTGAAAGAGGAGAGTGAAAAAGTTGGCTTGAAGCTCAACATTCAGAAAACTAAGATCTTGGCATCTGGTCCCATCACTTCATGGCAAATAGATGGGGAAACAGTGGAAACAGTTGCTGACTTTATTTTTTTGAGCTCCAAAATCACTGCGGACGGTGACTGCGGCATGAAATTAAAAGACGCTTGCTCCTTGGAAGGAAAGCTATGACCAACCTAGACAGCATATTAAAAAGCAGAGACATCACTTTGCCAACAAAGGTCCATCTAGTCAAAGCTATGGTTTTTCCAGTGGTCATGTATGGATGTGAGAGTTGGATTATATAGAAAGCTGAGGGCCGAATAATTGATGCTGTTGAACTGTGGTGTTGGAGAAGACTCTTGAGAGTCCCTTGGACTGCAAGGAGATCCAACCAGTCCATCCTAAAGGAAATCAGCCCTGAATATTCATTGGAAGGACTGATGCTGAAGCTGAAATTCCAATAGTTCGGCTACCTGATGTAAAGAATTGATTCATTGGAAAAGACACTGATGCTTAGAAAGATTGAAGGCGGGAGGAGAAGGAAATGACAGAGGATGAGACGGCTGAATGGCCTCACCGATGCAATGGGCATGAGTTTGAGTAGGCTCCAGAAACTGGTGATGGACCTGGAAGTCTGGCATGCTGCAATCCATGGCATGCAAAGAGTTGGACACGACTGAGCGACTGGACTGAGCTGAAAGTTTGATGGTGTGTCTGCCAGAGATGCAGGCATGATCGTGTCATGACTTGACAATCTTTTTTCTTTTTTTTGACTCTTCTTTTTTAATTGAAATGTAGTTGATTTATAATATTACATTAGTTTCAGGTGTACAACAAAGTGATTTTTTTTTTTTTTTGGTAAGCTATAGCTTATTTTATTTATTTATTTATTTAATTTAGTTTTTAATTGGAGGAAAATTGCTTTACAATGTTGTGTTGTTTTCTGCTCCACAACAATGTGAATCAGCCATTATTATACATGTATCCCCTCCCTCTTGAGCCTCCCTCCCTGCACCCTATCCCACCGCCCTAGGTCATCACAGAGCACCGAGCTGAGCTCTCTGTGCTGTATAGCATCTTCCCACCATTGACAGTGAATACAAGTCAATGCTACTTTCTCCATTTACCCCACCCTCTCCCTCCCCCAGCATGTCCACAACTCTGTTCTCTACATCTGCATCTCCATTCCTTCCCTGCCAATAGGTTTGTCAGTATTATTTTGACTATCCTTTATTTCAAGATAATGAATGGGAATGAAGAACTAATGGGAGAGAAGAACCACTTTACTGATGCTGGACTGATGCTGAGCTGTATGGTGAAGAATGCCTTAAAGCCCCAATGCACATCTTCTGTTTCTACTACCTGTGACCATCTGAATGGAGGGGAAAAAAAAAGAGGGACAGCCGGGTCCCAAGAGGGGCCCCTGCATAGACTGGATGCAAGAGACAGCTGAGTGTGGATTCACAACGTCTAAAACTGGGGACCCAATGCACAGGGCCCAGTTGATGCTCTGTGCCTGGACCAGTCAGATACAGAGCTCTTTCTGGGGTGAGGGTGGGGTGGCAGTGAGGAAAGCGGGAAGGGAAATGCTGTGGGAATCTGATCCCTCCATACATTATGATTTATTTAAAGAAAAAAGGGAATGAAGGGAGAAAGGAAAGAAGGAAGGGGAGGAGAGGAAGAGAAAAGACAGAAGAACGTGATATTCAGAATCTACGATGTGTCAGGCAATATGCCAAACACTTGTACGTTCACTATTTTACTTACCTTCTCAGTCTTTGAGTAGAGCATGCTACCCTTGTTTCTACGGACATGGAGTTAAGATAGAAGAGTCTTTTAAAAACGTGTTTATTTATTTGGCGGTGCCAGGTCTTAGTTGTGGAACATGCAGCGCATCTTTTAGTCGCTGCATGCAGGATCTAGTTCCCTGACTAGGGATCGAACCCAGGCCCCATATGTTAGGAACTCAGAGTCTTAGCCACTGGACCACCAGGAAATTCTCAAGATAGAAGAATCTTAAAAAAGAAAAATCAACATTTGGACCTGGGTCCACCCACACCTCTTTCTACTTCTCATTTTTCAAGTGTCCTCTTAGGTGGAACAGATCTGTGTGTTGGATAATAAAACCACAAGTTTCTTAGCATAGTTTTAATACAGAGTCTTGTTTTTCACATCAGTGGGGCAAAACTTAGGGCTTCCCCGGTGGCTCAGTGGTAAAGAATTCGCCTGCCAATGCAGGAGATGTGGGTTTGATTCCTGGGTCAGGAAGATCCCTTGGAGGAGAGCATGGCAACCCACTCCAGTATTCTTGCCTGGTGAATCCCCATGGACAGAGGAGCCTGGTGGACAGGCTATGGTCCATGGGGTCACAAAGAGTCGGATAGTACTGAGCACACATGCACCACGCTGGGGCAAAACTTACCTGTCAGTTCAAGCTGGGGAGTGTCAAGGTCTCACAAAATTTCTAGTTATGTCAAATCTGGCTCTTTAATGATTGGGTGATTTCATCTAAGTTAAAGGGAAATGTCAGGTATTGCATTAATTTTTCTAATAGACAAATATGTATGTAATTGGTCACTTTGGTTTTAATTTCCTGGCTAAGTCAAGAGGTGTCCTTAGGGACAGGGAATCAGAATCAGATCAGTCGCTCAGTAGTGTCTGACTCTTTGTAACCCCATGAATCGCAGCACGCCAGGCCTCCCTGTCCATCACCAACTCCCGGAGTTCACTCAGACTCACATCCATCAAGTCGGTGATGCCATCCAGCCATCTCATCCTTTGTCGTCCCCTTCTCCTCCTGCCCCCAATCCCTCCCAGCATCACAGTCTTTTCCAATGAGGCAACTCTTCGCATGAGGTGGCCAAAGTACTGGAGTTTCAGCTTTAGCATCATTCCTTCCAAAGAAATCCCAGGGCTGATCTCCTTCAGAATGCACAGGTTGGATCTCCTTGCAGTCCAAGGGACTCTCAAGAGTCTTCTCCAACACCACAGTTCAAAAGCATCAATTCTTCGGTGCTCAGCCTTCTTCACAGTCCAACTCTCACATCCATACATAACCACAGGAAAAACCGTAGCCTTGACTAGAGGAACCTTTGTTGGCAAAGTAATGTCTCTGCTTTTGAATATGCTATCTAGGTTGGTCATAACTTTCCTTCCAAGGAGTAAGGGTTTTTTAATTTCATGGCTTCAGTCACCATCTGCAGTGATTTTGGAGCCCAGAAAAATAAAATCTGATACTGTTTCCACTGTTTCCCCATCTATTTGCCATGAAGTGATGGGACCGGATGCCATGATCTTCATTTTCTGAATGTCGAGCTTTAAGCCAACTTTTTCACTCTCCACTTTCACCCTCATCAAGAGGCTTTTGAGTTCCTCTTCACTTTCTGCCATAACGGTGGTGTCATCTGCATATCTGAGGTTATTGATACTTCTCCTGGCAATCTTGATTCCAGCTTGTGTTTCTTCCAGTCCAGCGTTTCTCATGATGTACTCTGCACACAAGTTAAATAAACAGGGTGACAATATACAGCCTTGACGAACTCCTTTTCCTATTTGGAACCAGTCTGTTGTTCCATGTCCAGTTCTAACTGTTGCTTCCTGACCTGCATACAAATTTCTCAAGAGGCAGGTCAGGTGGTCTGGTATTCCCATGTCTTTCAGAATTTTCCACAGTTTATTGTGATCCACACAGTCAAAGGCTTTGGCATAGTCAATAAAGCAGAAATAGATGTTTTTCTGGAACTCTCTTGCTTTTTCCATGATCCAGCAGATGTTGGCAATTTGATCTCTGGTTCCTCTGCCTTTTCTAAAACCAGCTTGAACATCAGGAAGTTCACGGTTCACATATTGCTGAAGCCTGGCTTGGAGAATTTTGAGCATTACTTTACTAGCGTGTGAGATGAGTGCAATTGTGCGGTAGTTTGAGCATTCTTTGGCATTGCCTTTCTTTGGGATTGGAATGAAAACGGACCTTTTCCAGTCCTGTGGCCACTGCCGAGTTTTCCACATTTGCTGGCATATTGAGTGCAGCACTTTCACGGCATCATGTTTCAGGATTTGGAATAGCTCACCTGGAATTCCATCACCTCCACTAGCTTTGTTCATAGTGATGCTTTCTAAGGCCCACTTGACTTCACCTTCCAGGATGTCTGGCTCTAGGTGAGTGATCACACCATCGTGATTATCTGGGTCGTGAAGCTCTTTTTTGTACAGTTCTTCTGTGTATTCTTGCCATCTCTTCTTAATATCTTCTGCTTCTGTTAGGTCCATACCATTTCTGTCCTTTATCGAGCCCATCTTTGCATGAAATGTTCCTTTGGTATCTCTGATTTTCTTGAAGAGATCTCTAGTCTTTCCCATTCTGTTGTTTTCCTCTATTTCTTTGCATTGATCGCTGAAGAAGGCTTTCTTATCTCTTCTTGCTATTCTTTGGAACTCTGCATTCAGATGTTTATATCTTTCCTTTTCTCCTTTGTTTTTCACTTCTCTTCTTTTCACAGCTATTTGTAAGGCCTCCCCAGACAGCCATTTTGCTTTTTTGCATTTCTTTTCCATGGGGATGGTCTCGATCCCTGTCTCCTGTACAATGTCACGAACCTCATTCCATAGTTCATCAGGCACTCTATCTATCAGATCTAGGCCCTTAAATCTGTTTCTCACTTCCACTGTATAATCATAAGGGATTTGATTTAGGTCATACCTGAATGGTCTAGTGGTTTTCCCTACTTTCTTCAATTTCAGTCTGAATTTGGCAATAAGGAGTTCATGGTCTGAGCCACAGTCAGCTCCTGGTCTTGTTTTTGCTGACTGTATAGAGCGTCTCCATCTTTGGCTGCAAAGAATATAATCAATCTGATTTCGGTGTTGATGTCCATGTATAGAGTCTTCTCCTGTGTTGTTGGAAGAGGGTGTTTGTTATGACCAGTGCATTTTCTTTTTCTTTTTTTTTTGCTATATTATATTTGCTTGTAATATATATATTGACTTATCCACCCCTCTATCTATCCTTCCTTCTATTTTATTTTTTAAATTCTTTCTGAGTATGTTGCAGACATCAGTACACTTCTTCCTAAATACTGTGATGTGATTTTATTTTTTTTAATTTAATTTATTAAAACTAAACAAACAAACAAACAAAAAAACCAGTTCATTAATTTATCTCCGCTGCTGCCCTCCTCCTGTCTCTGGCAGCCATTAATCTGTTCTCTTTATTTATTAGCATAGATTTTTAAATTAAAAGAATTTTTTTTTAGATTCTACATATGAGAGAGCTTACAATATTTGTCTTTGTTTGACTGATTTCACTTCACGTAATGCCCTTAAAGTTGATCCATGTTGTCACAAATGACAAGATTTCATTCTTTTTTAATGGCATAATAATGTTCCATTGTATATATGTACCATATCTCCTTTATTTATTCATGCACTGATGAACTCTTAGATTATTTCCATATCTTGGAAAATCATAGCCAAGACCTATGTCATTGTAAATAATGCTACAATGAACATGGAGATGCATGTATCTTTTTAGATTAGTGTTTTTCTTTTCTTTGGGTAAATACCCAGAAGTGGGATTGCTGGATTATATGGCAATTCTAAATTTTTGAGAAACCTCCATACTGTTTTCCATAGTGATGTATCAGTTTACATTCCTACCAACAGTGCCCAAGGATTCCCTTTTCTCCACGTCCTGCCAACACTTGTTACTATTTTTCCTTTTGATAATAGCCATTCTTATAGATGTGAGGTTGACCAGTGCATTTTCTTGGCAAAACTCTATTAGTCTTTGCCCTGCTTCATTCCGTATTCCAAGGCCAAATTTGCCTGTTACTCCAGGTGTTTCTTGACTTCCTACTTTTGCATTCCAGTCCCCTATAATGAAAAGGACATCTTTTTTGGGTGTTAGTTCTAAAAGGTCTTGTAGGTCTTCATAGAACCGTTCAAATTCATCTTCTCCAGTGTTACTGGTTGGGGCATAGACTTGGATTACTGTGATATTGAATGGTTATCACAGGGACAGGGAATAGGGCATGGGGATTTCCCTAGGCTTGTGCAGTAGGGAGAAACTTTGGTGGAAAGGAATGGGAACATTCCGTAGAAGGTTTGTGCCAGTGTTTCTTGTTGCCCCTTCGTGGACCAGCATTGGGCAGATGGGAGGACTGGCTCTCTGGTGTAGTGTCCATCCCCCTTCCCTGGCCTCTAACTCTCAGGACTAGGACTGGAGGCGGGTGGGGTCTAAAGGTTAATGGCGGCAGTACATGGAGCCAGAGCAGGAGTCTCAGAAGACTTTACAAGGGGACACTGCATTAGGGCTGGTGAGGTGTCTACAGAGTGCTGGGGGCCTGAGACAAAGAGTGGTTCCAAGCTGCAGTAAAAACTCAAATAGAATCCAGAATAACTGCAGCAAGAAGCAATGACTCGGAATGGATGATCTGGAAAAGTTTCCCAAGTGGGATCCAGTGTCCTCTGGAGTTTGCGCATGAGTGTGTCTGTGGGGACACCTGGTTTGCTCTTTTTTCCATGAGAGTCTTAGGAACAAAAGCTCAGTTCTTTTGAAGGCCACATCAATTCACTCAGGTAAGGTTTTATTTTCTGAGACAGGGGCAAGTCATCACAAAGTCGCCCTGATGACACCTTCTTTAAATCAGCATCCTCCAGACTTGTGAGGTTGGTTGGAAACGGAAGGAGAGAGAAAACAAATCAATAGGTAGCCAAGTTGTTCTTTGGGTCCAGGGACTCCCTTCCTGTATTTGGGGAGGGGGGTGGTTTTCTGGATGGAATCAGCATTGGATTCCTTGTTGTTTATCAGAAAAGGATTTTATTAATAAGGGGGAGGTTTACCAGATGTATGAGGAGCCAGCTACTCATTTCCAGAAGTATTTATTCAAATCTGCTGGAATTTTAAGGTGCTGGACCTATACTTAGAAATACAGATTCCCTTCTCTGAACTTCACCTTCCCCAGGTGTGAAATATAGCAGCTGAACTGGCCATCTTAGTAAGAACTGAAGCCCCACAGTTAGTAGGAATGTCCACAAAAGATCTCAAAAGCTGTGCTGCACAGTTGAACCTTAAAAACGAGCTCAGTGAAATCAACCAGTCACAAAAGGACAAATACCAAATGATTCCACTCATGTGAGGCACCTAAAATAGTCACATTCATGGAGAACGAAAGTAGAATGGTGGCTGTCAGGGATTGGGGAGTTACTGTTTAATGGGCAAAGATACTCAGTTTGGGAAGATGAATGGTGCCAGTGGTTGTACCATAGTGTGAATGTACTTCGAGACACCAAACCATAAACTTGAAAGTGGAAAACCCAATAAATTTTATGCTG
Organism: Bubalus bubalis; assembly: GCF_019923935.1. NCBI lineage: Eukaryota > Metazoa > Chordata > Mammalia > Artiodactyla > Bovidae > Bubalus > Bubalus bubalis. The sequence goes on from NC_059176.1 coordinate 51,053,255, forward strand.
TATACATTTTATCACACACACACAAAAGCTGAGCTGCCTACAGTGGTAGGCAGCTGGTCAAGAAACCCAGTTTGCAGAACTGAGACATGTTAGTAGTTCAATGAATAGGTCAACCCTTGTCCTAGACAAGGCTAATCATGGCCTAAAGGCCACTTAAATTTTTAAAATAGTGGTGAAATCTTTTTCCCCTAAAAAGCAAAACTTTCTTATAGTCCCACTACATTAAACAAGCAACAGAGGGATTGTAGCTTAGTGGGGTGATGGGCCGTGGAAAAGTCACAGTTGCTCAGAGCAGGATGAGATCGGCATTTTGTGCTCCAGGCAAGTGGACCAGAGATCAGAGGCCACCGCTGCCCTGTGATGCTGGACCCCAAACATTCAGAGAATCCCACGTAGTAAGGGGCATATGAGAGGCTTGTGTCTACAACCCTTGGTGTGCAACGTGGGCGTCCATCAAGTGTGTCTCTCTGGCAGCAAGGAGGCAAGACCAAGGTGCAGTGAACCCTCTCTTTGGCCTCCTGTAGGACCACCTTGTGGAATCAGCCCCACTGGGAAACCTTTCATCTGGCCAGTGGCCTTTCTGCTTCCCTAATAGGTACCATCAGCATCAGCCAGAGATGACATCCTGCGTGGGCCTTTTTAATGGACTATCTGTATGAACGAAGACCCTTTGGGTCGCTAGTGACAGAAGCTAAATCCAAAGTGGTTTAACTGCCCCCGCCCCCTGCAAAGATGTATTGGCTTATATAACTGAAATGTCAGGTACAACTGGCTCCAGGGGTTCAAATAATGTCATGAACTCACTCTATCTTTCTCTCTCATACTCTGATTTCTTTTGCATTTGTTTATTTCTCTCTCAGTCAGGCCCTCTCCACATGGTGGACCCTTGGTAACAATAGGCTAATGTCATGCTTTTGGCAAGTTTGTTTACTCTCAGGCACCTCCATGAGCTACTGTCATGGCCCGGGGATGGTGTGATCTGATTGGCCAGGCCTGGACCACTTGCCTGCCTCTGAAGCCAGAGGGTGGAGCCAGCATCACCCGCTCCCGCTAAACCCTCCCCAATTACGGGCTGAGTCGGGGTCGGGTGGAGGAAGGGGCTGGTCCCTGAAGGAGAAGAGGGCACTATTACCAGAGCAGGTGGTGGACTCGGACCAGGCGGTGACAACACACACACCTTCACAGCGCCACTCATGACGTGTGGTGGTGGGCACGAGCGCTACCCTGGGCGTGGGGCGGGAGCCTTGTCCTCCCACAGGCGGTGTCTCCCCAGTTTCTGTGCCTCATTTTGGCTCTTCTTGACTCCTGCTCTCTTTCCAGTTCTGGGGCCAGTGACCCCATTTCAGGTCATCTGAACTGGCCCAAAGACCTCCCTCCAGACAGATCTTCTGGTGCCGCCCCCTGCAGTCAGATGCTGCCCCAGCCCAGAGCAGCTGAACTCTGAGAGCCGTCCAGGACAGGGCCCCAGGGACAGCGCCCTAGTTTGGGGGAACTCGCCTTTGGGGAGAGTTCAGGCTCACCTCCTGTGCCCTGTCAAGACTCGAGCCTTAAACTTTTGTCCCCCTTCCGAGTTATTTTCTTCCTTCGTCAGGTCCCTGTTGTGCTGTGCGGCGTTGGTTGTTGGGGGGTGTCGGTTTGTTATTTTCACTCTGCTCTGTGCACTGACACTTGGCAGAGGTGTGGGCACATTCTAAAATGATGATCTCCCCGTGGTCAGGACAGCCTGGCCCTCCGCAGGGGTGGAGCGGCTCTGGTCTGGGGGAGAGGCTGGGGCTTCACTTGCGCCCTAGTGTGGGAAGGGCTGATGGGAAAGCATTTCCTTTGGGGATGCAGAGAGCCTGGGCTGGAAGGGAGGGGATGGGGAAAGGAGTGAAACAGGTCCAGGTGCTGGGTCTTAGAGAGACTGGTCTTCGGGGGGAGGGCATCCAGTCTCCATCCCCTGCCCCACTCTCCCTAAGGTGAGCTCAAGGTCATCGAGGGCACCAGGCCCTGAAGAAACCTGGTATCTCATCTAACCAGCTGCTTGGAATGGTGAGGCTGATTTACCAGGGAGGATCTGGGTGGGGAGAGTCTTGGGAGCAGAAGCTGGAATCCCAGGTCATGACTGCTCACACATGAGCCCCCACCTCGCTAGTCCCAAGGTTCGTTCTATGATGCAAATGTGGTCCAGTGTCCTTGCTGGTGGCATTTGCTCTACCAGATCCAATTTTTGTTGCAAGCAGTTTCCTGCCCCTACGGGGGTCTCTCCTTATGTCCTTACCGGAGGCATTTCCATGGCTACCGTCAAAGGATCTTTCTCCATGGTGGGCCATATGCCCACCATTCCTGGACAGAGGAGGTCTTGGGGCTCTTTGAAGATAACCCCCATTTGCCAGCTTCTCACAAGGCCTCCCTTCTGTGTCTGGTTCTGGCCATGGCAATTCAGTCCATTTATAACTCAGTGGTATCTTGTGTGTGCTGTGCTAAGTCTAAGTCCCTTTAGTTGTGTCCAGTTCTGATGCCCTATGGACTGTAGCCACCAGGCTCCTCTGTCCATGGGATTCTCCAGGCAAGAATACTGGAGTGGGTTGTCATGCCCTCCTCCAGGGGATCTTCCTGACCCAGGGATCGAACCCGTGTCTCTTATGTCTCCTGCATTGGCAGGTGGGTTCTTTGCCACTAGCACCACCTGGGAAGCCCTTGTTTAACATGGTACAGATACCCAGTTTACGATGAGGCTTCTTGGATTATAAAGAAAGATGGTAAAGGGTCAGGATGAGAATGGACATGAGCTCTAAAGTGAAATGGAAAAGGATGTAAGTTCTGGCTCCACCCCAAGTGGAGTGGCATAGTCTGAGTGGCACCTTCTACAGCCTCAGCTTTTTCATCAGCACATTGTAAAGACAGAATTGTCTTCTTTTGAGAGCTGTTGTGAGGATTAAATGAAGCAAACATTCATTCCTTCAGTAAGTATTTACCAAGTGCCGAGTACACGTCAGACACTGTTTTAGCTCTTTGCTACACTGAAAAAATAACAGTTCCCACGGCTGTAATGCATGTAATGAACATGAACGGACTTACAGAGCAGCAGATTCTCCATGAAAGAAGGAGGGGCACAGTGATCCCACCACACAGCAGGTCATTGCTTTTCGAAGGGTTTACATTCCACTGAAATCTGTTCGAGGCCCTGATACCTTCCCACTCAGAGACTGGAAACACAGGCTTGCCACTAGGTGTGGGACAGAGTCTGCATGCGTGCGTGCACGTGTGATCAGTCGCTCAGTCGTGTCTTTGCGACCCCATGGACTGTAGCCCACCAGGCTCCTCTGTCCATGGGATTCTCTAGGCAAGAATACTGGAGTGGGTTGCCGTGCCCTCCTCCAGGGGATCTTCCTGATTCAGGGATCAAACCCGTGTCTCCTGCATCTCCTGCTTTACAGGCAGATTCTTTACCTCTGAGCCTCCAGGGAAGCCCCGGACAGAGTCTGCAGCACCCCTAATTCCAGCGTGCAGACAACCCTGGCCAATCAGAGGGCAGCTTCCTCCGACCTCCCTGAGGTGGTGGGGAGAGGGAAGTGGATGGGAGGGGCCTCCAAATTCCGAGAGAAGAAGAACCCAGTTGACTAAGATTGAAGATTCCTTTTGGGTTTGAAGCAATGGAGCAGCGCCTGGGAGGAGGGGCTGCTACAGATGGACAGTAACGCCCTGTTTCTGGTTCACACTTGCTCCTTCCCCAGATCATCCTCACCTCTAAGGCCTTACTTCGGAGGTAGACTCTCTGGACCTGCCCTCCCCCCTTCCCACTAGGAAGGGAGCAGAGATGCTAAGGGGTGATGGAGAAATGGAGACTGTGAGCTGCCAGTGGGGCAGGCTGGCAAGGAGGACACTGCCCTCCTGGGACAGAATTTTCCTGTTCTTTTCATGTGACTCCGAATGGTCAAAGCTATGGTTTTTCCAGTATTCATGTATGGATATGAGAGATGGACCATAAAGAAGGATAAGCACTGAAGAACTGATGCTTTCATACTGTGATGCCAGAGAAGACTCTTGAGAGTCCCCTGGACAGCAAGGAGATCAAACCAGTCAATCCTAAAGGAAATAAGCCCTGAATATTAACTGGAAGGACTGATTCTGAAGTTGAAGCACCAATACTTTGGCCACCTGCTGCGAAGAGCTGACTCATTGGAAAAGACCCTGATGCTGGGAAAGATTGAAGGGAGGAGGAGAAGGGGATGACAGAGGATGAGATGGTTGGATGGCGTCACCGACTCAATGGACATGAATTTGAGCAAACTCAGAGAGAGAGTGAAGGACAGGAAAGCCTGGCGTGCTGCAGTCCATGGGGTTGCAAAGAGTCTGGCAGGACTGAGCGACTGAACATCAACATACAAAAAAGGAGGCAAGGGGGCAGTGCTCTGGCCCAGGAGCACTGGGCTTCTCCCTCAGAGATCAGGCCTCTCCCTTGCCCTATGTTGTCTCCCTGCTATGGTCAGAAATTCAATTTGCAAAGATTTTCCCTGGTCTGGGCTCTGGCTCCTTTGCTTGGTGTCTCTGGCTGTTGCTGAAACTGGCCCCTCCCTTCCCTGTCTCCTTTCAGATTTCTTGGGTGAAATTTAAACCTTTCACCCCAATGCAGCTCAAAGCAGTAGGACCAGTGAGCATTTTCTTCAGCAAACTGTCTTCCTCATCTGATGAGCAGTGACTCTTGAACCCTCAGGTCTGGAGCATATGTGGGTGTGCCCGCGTGAACGTATGTGATGATGTATATCAAGGGGAGAAAGAATTGAAGGAAAGAGCACAGCCCTCCTGATGGGTGAACGTGATGTTCCCAGACTCAGCCCCTTTACCTCCAGGACTGGCCAGGGCAGGATGGAGCAGCGGGCTCTGCTGTGGTCATCTGCATGGGCTACCCTTTCCCCTGGAGATTGATGGAGGCAGACAGAGGAAGTTTCCATCCTCAGAAGACGAGGAACAGGTATTTCTAGTGAAAACCCAGGCTTGTTATGTAAAATTCCTCTCAACGTCTCCCTTTATCCCTCAGAGGTTGTTGATGGGGTATTGCTAACGTCCGAGCTATTGGTGTCTTTTTGGGTCCCATGGTCCTGAGCATCTTACCTAGACGTACAGGATCCCACGTGCAGCTCATTGCATTAGGTTCCCAATAGGACCCTTTCCTCTTCTCTTCTGTGCTCCAGTCCTCCAGTCTCCCAGGGTTTCCAGAACCTGCCACGTTCTTGCTCACCTGTGCCTTGGCTGAGTCCACCCTCCCACCTCCTCTGTCCTTCCTACACGTCTCATTCCTCTCCTCATTCGAGACGCTGGTAGCGTTGAGCCCTCTCCATGACATCTCTGTGGACCACCGTCCCCATCAAGTCTCTGATAGTAATTCACCTCGAGCCTGCAACTTTCAGCTGTCAGATGGGGCAGCATGCACTTTGGTGCCTTACCACTTACTCATGGTGTGATGTAGACCCAGCTTTGTTTTCTGTTGTCAAGTTGTCTGAGCCTCAGCTTTCTCATCTGGAAAATGGAAATCAAAGCACCCACCTTAGAATTATTATAAGAAATCCATGAAATACTATACAGGAAGGTTGTAGAATGGAGACTGGCATATAGTTACTAGAGGATATGTATCCTTTCTCCAAAGAGAGTGTAAAGTTCTCGAGAGAAGCCACTGGATCCTATTGCATCTTAGCGTTGCTACAGCCTAGCACAAAACTTACTACAGAGTAAGTGTTGTGGACTGACTCTATGTGCATGCATGCTCAGATGTGTCCAATTCTTTGCAACCCCGGGGACTGTAGCTCACCAGGCTCTTCTGTTCATAGGATTTTTCAGGGAAGAATACTAGAGTGGATTGCCATTTCCTCCTCCAGGGGATCTTACCGACCCAGTGTTCGAACCCAGGTCTCCTGTGTCTCCTGCACTGGCAGGTGGGTTCTTTACTCGTTGAGCCACCCAGGAAGTCCCCCTGACAGTTCATATCCACCTCAAGTTGTTCATTGAAATCCTAATCCCCAATGTGATGGAATTAGGAGGTGAGGTTTTGGGAAGGAGATTAGGTTATGAGGATGGAGCCCTCATGAATGGCATTAGTGTCCTTTTAAAAGAGACCACGGAGAGCTCCCCCACCCCTCGTACCATGTGAGGACACAGTGAGGAAACAGCCATCTATGAACCGGGAAGTAGGTCTTCACCAGCCACTGGATTTTAGAATTCACAGTCTCCAGAATGCTAAGAAACAGATGTTTGTTGTCTAAGCCACCCAGTCTATGGCTATTTGTCACAGTGGTGATATCGCAAAGTTATTACCATCAAATATATCTCCAGGGGTTTCCCTGGTGGTCCAGTGGTTAAGAGTCTGCCTGCCAATACAGGGGACAGGGATTTTATCCTTGCTCCAGGAATATTCCACATGCCACAGGGCAACTAAGCCCTCAAGCTGGAACTACTGAAGCCCTCACACCCTAGGGCCCGTGTTCTGCAATGAGAGAAGCCACCACAATGTGAAACCCATGCACCACAGCTAGAGAGTAGCCCCTGCTTCCTGCAAATAGAGAAAAGCCCACGTGCAGCAACAAAGACCCAGCACCACCGTAAGAAAGTAAATAAATAAATCTTTTAAAATGTCTGCAGACATTTCTGGATGTCCCCTCAAGGGCGAGATCACCTCTAGTTGAGAATTACTGCTCTGGAGCTTCGTTTTCACTTATTTTTTATGTAACAAATGCAGTCGCCTCTGCTTAGCACTGATTTCCCTTGTTCACCTGCCAAACTCCTAAATCACCTCTGGAAACCCAGGCCAGACATGAGTTCCTGGGAGAAGATCTCTGAGCCTCACTCTGATCCCCACAGAGGCCCTTTTCTGTGCTCCTGAATCCTGTATCATGTATCCCACTGTGCCAACCCACATTGTCCCCCATAGCAGCTGCCTATTTTTGCATCCCTCTCTTATCCATTGCAGTTTGACCTCCTCAAAGCAAAGTCTATGATTTTTTCCCCACCTTTTTATCTTCAGCACATAATACAGGGTCTGGAATATAGCAGGTGGTTACTGTGTTGAATGAATGAATGGAAGAATTGATGAATGACTGGGTGAATTGATGGACAGGTGAATGGGTGAGTTGATAGATAAACTTGTAGGTAAGTAGATGGGAGAGTGGTTGCATGGAAAGGTGAACTAGTAGATAGAAGGATGGATAGGATTTATGAATAATTAATAAATAGATGATTGAATAGGTGTGTGCTTCGATGCTTGGATGGAGGATAGCTAGATGAATGGGTGAATGGAGAAATTACCAGGTAGATAAATGGGTAGGTGATTAGATAGATGGGTAAGAGGATGAATAGTTGGATGAATGAATAGGTGGAGGTTGGGTTGATGGGTATGTGAGTTAATGGATGTCTAGGTGGGTGGATGAACGGAAGGATGGATAAAATTTATGACTGAGTCAATAAACTGATAAATGGATAGGTGTGTGGTTTGATAAATGGATGGGAGGATAGATGGATGAATGAGTAAATGGATAGATAAAGGAGGAGATAAATAGGTTTAATGGGTAGATGGATATGTGTTGTTGGGTGAATGGATGTATAGGTGGGTGAATAGGTAAATGTTTGAATGAATTAACCCAATTAAGGAATAAAAGGAGTCAATGAATGGGTGGATGAATGCGTGGAAGGAGAATGTGAATGAGTCAATGTGAAGAAGCGCACACATCCTTCTCTACTTGTCTCCTCATTTGAACAGCCTGGAGGGAGAAGCTGAATCAGCAGGAAGGAGGGCCTCCTGAGGATCAGGAATTGTGAAGGGACCCAGAATTCCAACCTCACATTTATAGACAGTCTTTCCAATCCCTTGTATGGTGGGTTAAGACAGACTCTTTTTTAAAAAAAATTATTTATTTTTAATTGAGGGATAATTGCTTTACAGTGTTGTATTGGTTTCTTCCATACATTGGCATGAATCAGCAATCATCATACACATGTTCCCTCCCTCTTTTACTGCCCTCCAACCCCCCACCCCTCTAGGCGGTCACAGAGACCTGGAGTGAGCTCCCTGAGTCACACGGCAAATTCTCACTGGTTGTCTGTTTTACATATGGTAGTTTATAAGTGTCCATGCTACTTTCTCCATTCGTCCCACCCTCTCCTTCCCCACCCCCATGTCCATAAGACTGTTGTCCATGTCTGCATCTCCACTGAAGACAGGCTCTTTTAAGAAGCATTCTTTTGTCCCATTTTAGAGACAGAAATTGGATCATAGAGCGAGTCAAAGCCATTGGGTGTGGATTCCAGATTTTCAACTCCCAGGCTGCTACTCCCTGGAAAATGATGCCCTGACCTCTGCCTCTGGGGATCAAGACAGCCTGGCCAGGGACAAGCAAAGTCTGTCAGGTATAGTAGAGAAGGGCCTGGAATAGTGGCTAGGAACAGTTTCTAAAGTCAGAGAGCCTGGGTGTGAATCTTGGCTCCAGTAATATCTTGCTGTGTGATCTTGTGTAAGATGAAGAGCACCTCTGAGCCTCGGATTCCTTGTCTGTAAAACAGGAGTAGTGTGAGTTCTCAGCGCAGTGAGGGTGAACCAAGATAATCGGTGTGTAGCACAGCACAATGCCTGGCAGGTGACACACTCTCAATAAATGTTAGTTCTCCTTTTTTGACGTATTTTGATCGTAAACATCTTGGTCATGATCATGGTCATTATCGCCTCCTTGTATAAAGGGTCTATATTCCAATGCTGAATGATAGAACTGAATGGGGATATGAGAGGTCATCCAGTCTAGCTTTCCCCATAATGTGGACCCCAAGGCTTAGAGGTGAAATGACCCATCTAGATCCACGGATGTGAGTTTGAGCAAGCTCCAGGAGATGGTGATGGACAGGGAAGCCTGGCATGCTGCAGGCCATGGGGTCGCAGAGAGTCGGACACGACCTGAATGACTTAACAGCAAGACCTGTGGAGCTGGTGAGTGACAGAGCTGGGGTGCTTGAGACTCTGCAGTCTCTTTCAGCTGCACCCCCATTGCTTTCCTGGGAGCCCCAGCTGTGCTCTCCTGGGGAGGACTAACTACTTCTCTTAAGGTGAGTGCTTCCCCAGGAGCAGAGTCCTAAGCTCAAGGAAGTTCTCCCTTCCTTCCTGTGGGGTTTCCATGGAGCTGCAGGGGGAGGTCTCATCCTGCCTCCCCCTGCCCTGGAACACACCTCTGGTCTCCTGAGTCACTCAGCACTCAGTTGTTCTTTCTTTCTGAGTTTCCCAGGTGGCGCTAGTGGTAACGAACCTGCCTGCCAGTTCAGGGGACATAAGAGATGATGGTTCGATTGCTGGGTCGGGAAGATGCCCTGGAGAAGGGCATGGCAACCCACTCCAGTATTCTTGCCTGGAGAATCCCGTGGACAGAGGAGCCTGGTGGGCTACAGTCCATAGGGTGGCAAAGAGTCAGACATGACTGAGGTGACTTAGACTGCACATGCATGCAAATCGCTAGGGGAACAGGTGACCTACTGAATCCATCAGAGTCTCAATTTCCTCATCTGCGAAATGGTCTCATTTTGTGAAATCCTCTCACAAGGATATTTCCCAGGGTCGCCTCAAGGATAGAGACCCTAGAACAGTGCCTGGTACATGGAAGCAGCTCAACAAATGTTAGTTCCCTTTGTTTTTCGAAGAAGCTGGGGCCTAGGAGCCATGAGATGCCCAGTTGACCATCTCATTCTGGATTCAAAGGGGAGGAAAGCTTCAAGGTGCAAGGCCGGGCCCCCAGAGGCAGAGAGAAGTGAGGAGATAGATTCTGGAAAAGTCGAGGGCAAAGAACACTGCCCAGCACCAGGAGCCAGAGCTGGAGTCTCATGCTGTGCTGGACTCTCTGATGATGGTCTGCATGCCCAGCCAGGCTCCAGTCTGGAAGCGAAGGTGTTAATCTGCCTGAATCAGCCACACAGGACTCAGATACTTATGCCAGGCTCCAGGCTCCCGGGAACAGGTGAGGAGGAGGCTTCCTAAATTAGAATCAGAGTGCAGAACTGGGGTCACACCTTGGAGCAAGGGTCAAGGGTGGGGGGATCTCCCTCACTCTGTATGTGGATGGCTCAGATGGGCTGCTGCGGAGCAGAGCGGCCACCCTGGCCTCTGTTTACAGAAAGCAGACTGGAGGCCTGTGACCCGAGGCCACACATGACTCGCTGCCTGGGGGACCTCACCCACCCTCCCTGCACCGCAACCCCCAGGCCTCAGGGGCATGGAGCAGAACCCATTTAGCTCCTGGGAGAGCCAGAGAGGAGTAGGGTGAAGGAGGGAGCCGGGGAGAGGCTGGGCTGGGTGGACAGGCAATTAGGCCGCCTGAGCTGCCAGTGGCTGGGCTGCACGTCCTCCCCTCTGGGCGGAGAGGGCCCGTCATTAGCTGCTGGGCTGTATCCCATCTCTAGCATCTTGGCGCGGCCTCTGGAGGTGGGAAGGATGGGCAGCCTCAGGTGGCACGGTTGCTGATGAATAAAACAATAAGATGAGGGTGGCACTCACTCCAGACATCCAGCGTTCCTCCTATGCTTTCCCCTGAACACTCTGTTCCTGCCCAGGGCAGGGAAGAGGCTTGTGGCTGGAATCCCCATCACCAGCCCAGATTGGTTCCCTTTCTCAGCCCTTTGGCCAGAACCTGAGGCACAGGGCAGGGCTCTGGCCCCTGGGGAGTGGGGCTGGAGTCTGAAAAAGGAAGGCGAACCCTGGAGGCCTTGGTTCTAATCCTTCAACAAAAGATGTCTGGTTGGCTTGCCTGCCAGTGCAGGAGACACAGGAGATGTGGGTTCGATCCCTGGGTAGGGAAGGTCCCCTGGAGAAGGAAATGGCAACCCACTCCAGTGTTCTTGCCTGGGAAAGCCCATGGACAGAGGGGCCTGGCAGGCTACGGTCCATGGGGTTGCAAAGAGTTGGATATGACTCAGCACACACACATACCCACACACACAGGATCTGTTTGAAAATTGAAAACAGTTTTGATTTAGAATTAAGATGTTTGCAGGACATTCAGGTTCATCTCTTTTGTGCCCAAATGCATTTATTAACTATCTTTTGGCCACCAAGCTTAAAAGATGTTAACAAGGCTTCTGCTTGGGGTACCGGTGCTATGATAGGTCTCCCATGTTCTTTTTATCAGGTACTCGAAGCTGACACAGAGATTGGTTACATGAAGGGGTAGAAAGCAACCTGGCATGATCCCAGGGAACCTAGAATGTTCCAGAATAGGGGCAGTCTCTCTGGTTCCTGGGGCATTTTGTTTGGGGTTTAAACTCCAGTTTCCCATCCATTGGAGGACAGGGGACACCCCGTCTGTGGACCGAATCTGAAGATGGGTATGTGTCCCCCCCAGCCCCCAGAGGCAGGGGATGTGAGAGGCTGAGGGGCCAGCCCCTCCCTCCACAGCCGGCCCATCTGAGGGTCCCATCTCTCCAGGCTGGGCAGGGGTGTACAGCGGTGAGCCCTGGGCTCTGCTTCAAATGCAGAGAATCCCAGAGTGGTGGTGGTGGTTGAGGGGAGAGCTTCAAGACCTGTAGCTCTTCCTCTTCATGTTATAAACTGGGAATCCGGACACCTGATATGGTAAAGAAGTCAGTGATGATCTTGCAGAGAAGAGCCTCGTGGTGAGGCTGAAGCCTTTAATGGAGCTGGGAACCCCTGAGGACGGAGAACGAAATTAGAATGGTGTGTGCATTCCCCCGGGGAATGGTTCTGGGGAGCTTTCTAGTATTTGCAAGAAGCCTGCATACAGAGCTGTTCACAATGGCTGATCTGATGGTGGACCCTGGTCTCCTGGCAGGAGGCAGGGACTGGAGATGTCCACTAGCACAGAGATGGGCGGGAGGGCGCCTGCTGCCTGCCAGGGGAGGGGTGAGGACTCGGGAGGCAGCCCCCAGTGGCGAGAGCCCACCCTTCCCCCAGTCTAAACAGCACCCCACTCCCTCCCACCCCCTGAAGAAACGCAAGGCCCCAGCTGATGGGCTGTGTTTGTGGCCAGACCAGGGCCCTTTTGTTAAGCAAACACAGCAGCCCTCCATTTAGCAGAAATAGCTCTGGAGCGAAGAGAGAGTGAGTGTGTCCACAAACCCATTTGCCGTTTAGGTGTCAGAAATAAATTTTACCACTGGAGTCTGTAGCATCTGATTAGTGAATTATTCAGTTGGGATATTGCGTTCCCTCTGACCTCATTAGTAACCCCGAGGTGAGAGGGATGCATTAGAGTAACCACCAGGCTGTCACGGAGGAGCAGAGTGGGGGCATTAAAGTGGATTAAAGTGCTTTACCAAGAACTACAGCACAACTCATAAAAACAGCGCATTGTTAAACCAGGGCTCAGCAAATAAACAGGCGGACGCCACTGGGAGGAGGCGGGGTGGGGGGAAGGTGGGGGTACAGAAGGGCAGGGAGGGGGAGGCGGACAGCTTGTAGCTGCATTGGCATTGGCTGGCTGGTGGCATTGGGGACCCGAGTCTGGGTACCCTGTCCTTCTTCTCCTAGCCTAGCTGATTTTTGTCTTTGTGTTCAACCCTTTCTCAAAACAACTGACCCCCCCCATGGTCATCCTTTTTCGCCCTCTTTTGCCAATGGGTCTGAAAGTGCTGGAGAGTTGACAAGTTCAGAACACGTGAGACCTGACTGCATATCTACGATGTTCTGGCCTCTTACTAGGAGTTTTCCATTTCAGCAAAATCTCCTGCTGCCTCTGGTTGATGCACAGCCACCTGGCAGAGCTAGAAGGCTGGGCCAGTCAGTTTTCCCAGAGCTCCAGCTTTCCGATTTACCCCCATGTGGAGAGAACCCAGACCCCAGGTCCTGTGTCTAGAAGGTGTGCTAGAAAGACTGCGCTGGTCTCTGGATCAAAGGGAGGCCTGGGGTGGGGATGAATGAGCCTCATCTTTTGTTCTTCCTGAGGAATTCACATCCCTTCTAGCAGTTCCTTTTGTTGTTGTTCACCGGCTCAGTCATGTCCAACTCTTTGCAACTCCATGGACTGCAGCATGCCGGGCCTCCCTGTTCATTACCAACTCTCGGAGTTTACTTAAACTCATGTCCATTGAGTCGGTGATGCCATTCAACCATTTCATCCTGTCATCCCCTTCTCCTCCTGCCCTCAATCTTTCCCAACATCAGGGTCAGGTTTTATGTATTCCAAACTATTCCTGGCTCACAAACCCAGCCTCATTGAGCAGACCTTTGGGTCTGGCATCCTCCAGAATGAGTAGAGGTTGGAAGAAAACATTGGAGGGCCAGCCCTCCTGCTGCTTATCCAAGCCAAGGGCTCGCCAAACCTGGCCTTTGCTTCAGGGAGTGGAACCTGTTGTCTAATCTTTAACACACAGACTCTGTGCCTGCCTCTGACAAGGGAGCCATGGGTAGATGAGGTAAACAGGATCAGATTCTGAAGGCTGATATCTAAATAGTGGTTACTAACACAGTAGAGCCCAAGAACTCATCTCTATTCATGGCAGAGCATTGCTCATGAAGCAAAAGGTACTGGGGGCTCCTTGGCAAGGGGACAGGGACCAGCCCATGAATGGGGAAGGCGAGGAGATGGCGAGCTGCAGCATTCCTGATCTGGATGGAGCTGTAGAGCCCAGGGCAGGGCTGCTGAGGGCATATCCTCTCCTTTGTTTGGGGTTGGGGCCAGGCTGGTGTTCAAGGTGGTCTCAGGAGACCCGAGCCCCAGTTCGTGACCGGTGTGTTTGCAATTGTTTGTTCAGCAGCAGTCGCAAATGGATGCTAAAAGGCTTTGTGGTTCATTGATGGTCATGCTCCTCTCCAGCCCATTCTTCATCCATTTCTTAGGTGAGCCACAAGCCCTCCACTGGCAGCCCCCACTACCGCTCTTGCTTGGTGCTGGGTCCTAAGCCCTGCCTGTTCTCAACCCTCCATGCCAGCAATCATAAGAACTGGAATCCTCTATACCTGTGTTTTGGAGACCCTTGGCAAGGCTGGGGTCTTGCTGGCTTCCCCCTGAGCTCTGAGCTTATAGTAACTGGCAGAGCTGGTCCACATGGGAGCAACTGTGGTCCAGTGGAGGAAGTAGTTCATTCAAGACACCCACAAGGCACTGAATCACACAGGGAGAGAGGCCAGAGAGAGGGGCTGCTGGGTGCTCCATTCTCATTTCACTGTGGAGTGTGTGTGTGCAGGCTCAGTTGTGTCCAACTCTTTGCAGCCCCATGGACTGCAGCCCACCAGGCTCCTCTGTCCTTGGAACTTTAAGTGGTCCCCAAACTCGGACTCGTAATGCTGACCCCCGTGCGAAAGTCGTAGGTGGAATGACTGTGCGGGCGAAGGCAGGACCTCCTTTTTACATGCCAAGAGCGTCTTCCTTACAATCTGGAACATATGGGGACTAAGCCAGATGACTAAGGGGTGGGGGTTTCTGTTTCTTTCCGGGATTCTAGAAAGGCTGTAGAGACGGTGGCACAACTCTGTAACTATATGCGCTAAAAGTCACCGAATTGTATGCCTTAAATGGGTGAATTGTACATGATGTGAATTACGTGTCAATAAAGCTGTTAAAAATAATCGATGCCCCCTTCCCCCCATCCAGCAGCCGTTTCCCCTTTCCCTTCTCCCTTGGAAGTAGGTCCCTCCCTGGCTTTGTGCTTCTTCCCTTCAGGGAGAGAAGCTGAGAAATATGAAACGCGTGTAGGTCTCACAGGCATTTGTGCTTCAAAAGCCTAAACCCCCATCAAAGTTAGATGAATTACGGAGACATGAAAGGAAGCAGGAAGAGATGCTTGGGTACAAACCAAGTGTCTTGGAGAAGCAAAAAAGAAAGCTAGACTTTTCATCCTGGACTGGAAAGAAATCCCAGGCAGGAGCGTGGAGGAGAGAGGTGTGCTGGTTCTAGAACAGTGGGGGTTCCGGCCCTGAGAACCCCCAGGGAGGAGGGTCCCATGCAGGTGTATCTGCATGGTGATGTATTTGGTGAGTGTTCTACCTACTAATGATATGTAACAAACTGCTCTGAATTTCGCAAAATGTTTTGTTATGTTCACAGTCTCTGTAGGTCAGGAATGCAGAAAGAGCACATTGGGAATGGCTTGTCCAAGGAGCACAATGTCTGGGGAGAGGCAAAGGCTGGGGATGACTTGCCAGTCGGGGGCTGGAATCATCTGAAGGCTATTGCCTCCCGTGTCTAGCACTTTCTCCTGTCTGTCAATGGGGAGTCAGCTGGGGCTGTCAGCTGGAATATCCACAGGTGTCTTCTTTATGTGTCTGCTTGGTCTCCCTCATGGGGGCTTCCTGGTAGCTCAGATGGTAAAGAATCTGCCTGCACTGCAGGAGACCCGGGTTCAGTCCCTGGGTTGGGAAGATTCTTTGGAGAAGGAAATGGCAAACCCACTCCAATGTTCTTGCCTGGAGAATCTCATGGACAGAGGAGCCTGGCGGGTTACAGTCCATGGGGTCACAAAGAGTTGGACATGACTGAGTGACTGACATTACCACTTTGGAAAATATGGCCTGCCATATGGGATTATATGCAGCCTTGAGAAAGTGTCTTTGTCTCAAGTTCTGTGCAGAAAAAAGTACTGAGCCATCAGACCCAAACGGGCCACACAGAGAGGGATGGGGAATGATCTGACAGTGGTCCTCTGCGTGGAGAGATGGCCAATGGCATCCCTCACACTGGGTAGCCCCCGTCATGTCTTGGCACAACTGAAGTCCTGACCTAACCCCAGGGAGTTTGATTGGCAGGAAAGCCTCAAGATGGACTAAGATGACATTTCTGCCAACTAGGAAGAAAGGGGCTCAGGATAGGAAACAATGTAGAGGGTTGGAATTGATGTTTGCAAAGAGCGCACACGTGGAGTTTGTAGCATGAACTTTGTTCTTGTCTGCATTCATTCGTCTCTACAAAGAGGTAACCATGGGGACAGGGGACAGACGCCGAACGTGAAGCTAGCATTAAGGGCTAACTCAGCCTTTCAGCCGCCCCACGTCTCAGTCTATCCTGCCCCAGCATGCTGAGATTGCATGACGTATGATACAGAACATGGAGGGTTGCTGTGTCTAGCTCTGTGCCCGGAATAGGATGAAGTGCAGTGTCAGGAGCGGTCATCACATCACTGCCCTACATCCCAAACCGGATGTGGTCCCTCTTAAGTCTGAGGGAGTCATATACCTTCCCCTAGGGCCTCAGAAGTCTGTCCAGAGCCACCAGTGTGTCTGCTGTCACTTGAAAACAACCTGTTCATTGTCAATCAGTGATTCTCAATGAGGGGCTCTTTTGCCCCGCCCCCCAGGGGATACTTGGCCAGGTCTGGGGACATTTTTCATTGTCACAACTAAGAGGGTGGCTACTGGCATTGAGTGGGTGGAGCCCAGGGACACTGCTAAACATCCTGCAGTGCACGACCAGCCCCTCAGCAAAGAAGGATCCAGCCTGAAATGTCATTAGTGCCAAGACTGCGAAACCCTGGTCCAGGGTTCCCAACAAGAAATAGATCCTTAGAGGAAATTTTTGAAACACTGGTCCACTTTTACTCTCCTATCAGAATGGCATCCCTCCTCTTGTCCCACGTGTGTGCTCAGTAATCTCTGACTCTTTGCGACCCCATGGACTGTAGCCCCCCAGACTCCTGTGTCCATGGGATTCTCCAGGCAAGAATACTGGAGTGGGTTGCCATTTTCTCCTCCAGGGGATCTTCCCAAACCAGGGATGAAACCCTCATCTCCTGAGCCTCCTGCATTGCATGTGGATTCTTTACCACCGAGTCACCGAGTCACATGGGGAAGCCCATGCTCTCAAGGTGGTGACAATTTTTTCACCATTTTCCAGAAAAAAATCCAGCCAGACAAAGTTCCTTGGGAGTATGAAATTTGAGTCAGTGGGTGACTTCTTTTTGCCTTTTGCAATCGTTCTCACGCTAAATATAATTTTTTATTTTTAAGGCATCATGAAATCTGCCTTCCTTATAGACCAAAACATTCTCCAAGGTAACAGTGAGTTTTATAAATGGGAAAAATAAGGTTGCTTGACAAGAAAAAGGATGGCGGGACCAGGGGACCTCAGGGGATGGCAGGACCTCAGACAAATGACTTTAGTTTGAGGTCAGAGATCATGAGTTTGGAGAAGCTGAAAGAAAAAACCTGGAGTGACTCCTTGATTCTGGTTGCAGGGATTTCCAGGAAGGAGTGGTCAAAAAGGCTGAGTGGGGAGATAGAGGCTTCGAGAAATGAAGAGGGCCAGTCAGAGGGGCAGGCAGTGCTGCTCGTGGGCTGTGTGCCCAGGGGGAGACTGGCCCTGGGAACTCTGGGACCTGAGGTGGAGAGGCAGGTGACGGGTGGCGTTGTAATGCTCAGAGAAGACAGAACTAGAGGACGGATTTGGCTTCCTTGGGGAACAGAAAAGGACTGGAGATGAAGAAAGGCAGAGAAAGATGGAGAAAAAAGGCGGAAGAAAAGAAAGAAAGGAGGAAAGGGAAGGATATGAGAGGAGAGAGACCGAAGAGGCAGAAGGTAAGGAGCATTGTGTGGAGATGGAGACGAAGCAAAGGGGTAAAGTGGGTGAGCTTGTGAATGACCTAGCGTCCTGTTCGGTTCCAGGTCTCTGTAAACCTGGGACTTCCCAGGTGGCGCTAGTGGTAAAAAGCCTGCCTGCCAGTGCAGGAGACATAAGAGATGTGGGTTCCATCCCTGGGTGGAGAAGATCCCCAGGAAGAGGGCATGGCAACCCACTCCAGTATTCTTGCCTGGAGAATCCCACGGACAGAGGAGCCTGGCGGGCTACAGTCGCTGGGGTCACAAAGAGGCAGACACGACTGAAGTGACTTAGCGTGCACGCACACCTTGCCAAGGACCTTTGCGTCTCGGACTGACTGGCAGAGGGTGGTCTTGGCAGGACCTCTACAGAAACAGCAGAAAAGGAAGCAAAGACATTAGATCAAGATCAGGACATTTGGAAAAGAGCTCCAAGCCCCTAGAAGTCTGGGCACACTCAGGGGTGCAGCCAGGGAACCTCCAGTCACCCAAGCCGAGTCCTTTGTGTTCAAGAATGGCGCTGATTTTCTGTGTAACAGAGACACACAGAGACGGGGCAGAACCTCTGGAGCACCCTCCCCTCCTCTGAGGAGTGTTTGTGGGGCTGGGTGGGCAGGCGTGCTGCTGTTCCATGGAACCTGCTATTTTGGACCCACCAAAAGTCTGTTTTTCCTGGGTCTTCACTCAAACACGAGTGACAAGACACCTCGCAGTGATCTCTCTCCTTAACCCCTTTTACTGGGCCATCTGTTCAGAGCTCAGATGTGTGCTTCTCCTCCGAGTCGTCCTCCCATTATCCAGGCTTCTCGCCCGCCGCAGACTCCGTCCTTCCCAACTGCTCCTGCCACACACGATAAAACCCAGCCACTTGCCGACGTCCGGAGAGACAGAGATGTCCACGGGCCCGTGGGCCAGTGGATCTCAGTTGAATGGAAATCGCAGAGGCTTGGTTCCCTGTTCAGCCTCCTTCAGATCTTAGCTTGTGGCTCACCTCCATCCACTCCCCAAGCTGGCTTCAAAAAATGTCCCTCCTCTGCGTGGCAGTGGTGCCTCCATCATGGTCAGTGGGAAGCTGGGGCATTTCACAGCACACCCTGATCCTGCTGAAGGGTCCCTGGGGGCCCTGCACTGTCCAATAGAACTTTCTCCTGCGATGGAAATGTTCTGTATCTCCCCAGTCCAATACGGTAGCCGCTAGCCACTTGTGGCAGTGGAACCGTGAAATGTGGCCAGGGGGACTAAGAAACTGTATTTTTAAATTGTAGTCAGTTAAGTTTTAATTGGCTGAGATTTCAACTTAACGTAACCTCAGAGCAGCAACTTCCCACGTAGCTCAGTGGTAAGGAATCTGCCTGCCAATGCAGGAGACAGAGGTTCGATACCTGGGTCAGGATTATTCCCCTGGAGGAGGAAATGGCAACGCGCTCCAACATTCTTGCCTGGGAAATCCCATGGACAGAGGAGTCTGGCAGGCTGCAGCCCGTGGGATCTCATAGAGTTGGACACAACTGAGCACGCATGCATGCACACAGAGCAGCGGTCATCACTGCAAACCTAGGAACTGGCTAGAAATGCAGAATCTCGGGCCTCACCCCAGACCTTCTGGATCAGAATCTCTGGGGCTGGGCCCCGCCATCTGGGGCCAATGTTAACCCACCCTCCGAGGGGTGTTTACACAGAGTTGTTTAAGAAGGCTAATTCTACCCAAGTCCTTGGGAAGCCCAGCTCATCTCTGAACGCTGCCACCCAGGTCACCTGGGCCTTGGGAGAACCAGGGGTCCAGAAGCTGGCTCCGATCCACCTTTGGACCCCTGCAGTGGGTTTGCTGTCCACACCTCAGGCAGAGAAGGCAAAACTGGCCTCCGCTGGTGCTTCTCACACATCCGCATAGCAGGCACCAGGCTGTGGGAAAGTCTGAGTAATGAATGCAGTGGAGAGGTGTGCTGGCTTTTTCCATTCGCCTGCTGAGCGCCCTTCCCTGTGGGTGGGGCGTGCAGTCAGCACCCACCCAGGAGCAGTCTTCCCCGAGAGAGCAGGCCTGGCCCCCGCGTCCCCCCTCACCCACGGGAAGCTGGGAGCTGGCTGGGGGCGGTGTCGAGCCCTGCCTGAGAACTCACAGCAAGGGGCTTCAAGGGGGCTCGGAAACAAAGTGGGCAGGGTCCTCTCTGTTCTTTCTCCCTGGCCAGTATTTACTGAGCTCATCGCACAGGTTCTGGGGGCTTCCCTGGTGGCTCAGTGGGTAAAGAACCCTCCTGCAATGCAGGGGACACAGGAGATGTGGGTTGGATCCCTGGGTTGGAAAGATCCTCTGGAGAAGGAAATGGCAACCCACTCCTGTATTCTTGCCTGGGAAATCCTGTGGACGGAGGAACCTGGTGGCTACAGTCCAAAGGCTCGCAAATAGTCGGCCTGGACTGAAGCAACTGAGCCTGTACACGCACACGGGATTTTATGTGATTCACTTAATATCGGTCGGTGGAAACCTCCGTCCCCGTTCCTTCTCCCTTTGTCTCTTTTCTCTTTCTGATTTTCATTGCCATCTCCCAACTCACAGGAGTGGAGTCGGGTCCCAAGCAGGATGCTTCCTGACTCCAGAGAGCAGCATGGACAAGGCAAGCGCAGGCCCCCTTGACCTTAGAGGCTGGGAGAAGCCACCCAGAACGTCTAGGAGAAGAGAAGTGGCATTATCCAGCCTGAGGGCACCTTTTGGCACTTGGCCTGCAGTGTCTGCCACGTGACTCCTTCCCAGGACATCAGAATCCCCAGGAGAGCTCAGTCCTTCCTGCCCCAGGAAGTCTCCGTGTGTGTGTAATCTTCCAGCACTTTCCAGATCTGGTTCTAACCCTCGTTCACTCTCCATCTTTTCCCTGTGTCCAGTTTCCCGGCTCCTCTCCAGCTCTGCCCTGTCTCGTCGTTCCCTTCCCTCTCCTTCACACAGACTGCTGTCCTTGGGTATGGCTGCTCCATCTGCCCCCATGGCGTCTTATTTCCTTCGGAGCATTCGTATCACCTTGGAAGTTTGCCTTCTGCCCTTGGAGGGTGGAGGATAAGGGTGGGGAGTGCTGGGATGAGAAGGGGTGTGACAGCCAGGCCCGAAGTGACTTCAGGAGGTTTTCCCTGTGTGGCCAGTAGGTGGTGCTAGATGCCAGCCGAGGCCCTGCTGCTGCGTTGGCTCAAACCGCAGCCCCAGCTTACAGGAAGAGGGGTCTGCCTGCCCAGCAGCCTTTTTAATGGGATGCCAGACACCCCAGGCTTCAGGGTTGATCCAGGACAGGCTGGGAGAATGAAATTGCTCTTCTTCACCCAACCCGGTGGCCCTTACAGGCTGGTCTCCCCTCTAGGACTTGGAAATGAGTTGAAAAACACCTGCCTCACCTTTTTCTCCCCAAAGGGCTTATAACAACCGGGATACAGGACTTTGGCTCCACCCTTGCTCAAATATCACCTCCTCTAAGTGGGAGCATTCTCTCTCCTCTAGGAGCTCAGAGCAAGCTTGACTTCACCCCACTGGGGCACTTTACACAGGGCAAAAATGAGTTGTTTCCACGGTTCCCTTACTGTCAGCTTCTGCAGCTTCTGGGATCATTTCCTTTTTTAAAAACTTTTTTTTCTTTTTTATTGGTGTATACCATGGCTCAGATGGTAAAGAATCTACCTGCAGTACAGGAGACCTGGGTTTGATCCCTGGGTCAAGAATATCCCCCAGAGAAGGGAATGGCTACCCACTCCAATATTCTTGCCTGGAGAATCCCCATGGACAGAGGAGCCTGGATATGACTGAGTGACTTAATGTTTTCACTTTCATAGTCGATAAACAATGTTGTGATTGTTTCAGGTGGACAGCAAAGGGACTCAGCCATACATATGCATGTATCCATTCTCCCCCAAACTCCCCTCCCATCCAGGCTGCCACATAACATTCAGCAGAGTTCCCCGTATTATACAGTAGGTCCTTATTGGTTATCCCTTTTAAGTATGACAATGTGTACACATGTATCCCAAACTCCTGGGGGTCATTTCTAATCATTCTGCATATCTACAGAAACTTCCCAGTTCCCTGCGCTCAGCACATGCTCAGAACTGGGTGCATGATGGAGGGAGTGAGTCGATGGCTGCACGGAGGCTGTACTACCTTTCCCCCCTGGAGGACTTTAGAACCGAGGTGGTCCCTTTGCCTGAGGGTTTTAGCCATAGCCCAATGGAGAAACAGTGGGAAGGATGGCCCTTGAAGGCCCTTGGAAGCCAATGCCTAGCTCAGGACTTGAGAGGTCTGTTGAATATGCTTTATTTCCCTTCATTTGACATACATCTCTCCAAGCAAAGAAAACCTCCTTGTGTCTAAAAAGAAACCCCCCCACATCCTTAGGAAGAGGAATGACAGGAAGCCTGGGCACTGGGGAGCTCCCCAAGTGTGCTAGTGGTAAAGAACCTGCCTGCCAGTGCAGGAGACATAAGAGACATGGGTTTGAGCCCTGTGTTGGGAAGATCCCCTGGAGAAGGGCATGACTATTCTCTCCAGTATTCTTGCCTGGAGAATCCCATGGACTCGTGGCTCCCGGGCCTGCTTCTCTCCACCTGAAGAGCCTGGGCTCCTTCACTGGTTTCTGAGTTTTGACTCTGTCCTGCTTATTTCCCTAAGTGCTGGTTTCAGCGCGTCGCATCTTTAAAAAGGCGGCTCTGGCTCTTTGCAGGGACGTGCAGCAACAGAGATCGGAAGGTAACAAAGGGAGAAGGCACGGAGGAGAGGGCTTCAACACGAGCTGGCATTTTATCCAATCCCAAGACTTGGATAAAATAAGCCAGATGGACTTGTAGCCAACATGAACTGGGGGAAGGGGAGGTGATTTTTCTGGATCTGCAAAGATCTGGACAGACAAGAACAGAAGGATGGAGCAAAGAGGTGTTGAAATAACAAAGATGAAAGTCAAGTTCTGCCTCTAAAGCCAACTGGATGCAGGAGGCAAGGCTTCTGAGCTGCCAGCAAGAAAAGGCTTTGGTGCTTCTAATTGATCATTGGAAGGACTGATGCTGAAACTCCAATAACTTTGGCCACCTGATGTGAAGAGCCAACTCATTAGCAATGACCCTGATGTTGGGAAAAATTGAGGGCAGGAGGAGAAGGGGGCAACAGAGGATGAGATGGTTGGATGGCATCACTGACTCAATGGACATGAGTTTGAGCAAATTCTGAGAGATGGTAAAGGACAGGGAAGCCAGGTCTGCTGTGGTTCATGGGGCTGCCAAGAGTTGGACATGACTGAGCGACTGAACAACAACAACAATTGAGCTGAGACAGCCGTGGGACGGAAGCGCAGCAGGAACGAATGCTCAGAGTGAAGACCGGAGCTCTGACCTGCTCTGGCCAGCCACACTCGGGATGTTCTGTTCAGCTCTAGGAAACTTCCTGTGTGATCGTTTCACGCCAGCTCGTGTTGAAGCCCTCTCCTCCGTGCCTTCTCCCTTTGTTACCTTCCGATCTCCGTTGCTGTGTGTCCCCACAAAGAGCCAGAGCTGCCTTTTAAAAGATGCGACGCGCTGAAACAGACACTGAGGGGACCAAGCAGGACAGAGTCAAGACTCAGAAGCCAGCGAAGGAGCCGAGCTCTTTATCGTGGGGGCAACCATGCCTGGGAGCCACGAGGCTGCAGATGAGCCGATCCACACGGCCCATGATGACTGCTGAGCAGACGTGACTGTGGAAGCGGCAGAGTTCTCTGGAGGTTTGCCAGCCCAGGGTGGGGTTGAGTTTGAAGCCCTGAATTTCCCTCCAGGTCACAGAGACTGAGGAAGTCTCTGTCCATCCCTCTGCTCCAGGGTCTGCCTTGGGGCCACTTAGCCACGACCTGAAGCGGCTGTAAACTTCAGTGGCCTCACAGCTCGGTGTCTCCCAATGGTCCTGTGGCAGCACCCCAGCTATTTGCTGGGCCTGGAGTTGCTAATTGTGATGAATTCCCTTGCGTCTTGGGATGAGGATAAGGGCCATCAGCAGGGCTTCCGTCCTCCTGGGTCCCAGAAGGACAGCTCAGATACAAAGCTTTCTGTTGCTCACCCTCGCCCCCTTCTCAGCAAGGAGCTGGGGTTCAAATTCTAGCTCGGTGATCCCAGTCAAGTTAGGGATCTTGGTCAAGGCGACCTCTCTGAGCCTCAGCATGGGTGGTGGCAGGTCCCCTCTACACTGACCATCCTTAGGAGCCACCTCCTCCACCTGCCATACTTCCCAGATGAGGGCCCTGCCCAGAGACTGTTGTGTCCTGGCCTAGAGTCAGGGTGATCCACCTTCCTAGTCTGTCCTGGAAGGAGGGCTCCCGGGATGCAGGATTTTCAGCGCGAAAACCTGAGAAGTTTCAAGCGATCCTTTGAAGGACAGCTCAGGGCTGACATTGAAGACCGGTGCTCCCTCCTGCCCTTGGAGTTGCTTAAATCCCCGCACAGCTTAGGGACCCAGGGCAGCACCTCTCGTGCTATGGGCTCACCCTCCCTTTCTCATTCGCCAGCCGTTCATTGTGCCCTGGAATGTCTAACAGATGTGGAAATGAGCCTGAGTCTCCCCCTCTGGTCATTCCATCCTGGGAACCAGTGCCTTGTGGTGTCCACTGCTGGGGAGCGGGGAGCAGTGACCCGCTCAGGCCGACCTTGCAGGAGGATAGTACAGCTTTGTTGCCCTGTAAACACTGGTGACTGTGTGGCCCCTAGGTGTCCGGGCTGGCTTCTGGCCGACACTCAATCTTCCAGGATGGACAGAGTTGACTTTGAGCTCAGTACCTGACTATCCTTGGAGCCAGGAAGTCATTGTGGTTGCTGGCTCTGTTCTCAGATCCTTTTACTTCCTTTCAGTTTGTCTCAAGGTCCTGCAGGAAGGGGAAGCCCGTCTCTCAATGCCCAGGAGACCCCACGTCGCTGAGGCCCCTTCCGTAAAAACAGATGCTAATCTCCCACGGAGTTGGGTAGGGCGCTCAGCCCCCATCTGCCTTCAACTTCAAACTCTGTCCAAAGACCACACTGCCCAGTTTGCAAGTTTTGTCCCTGGGACTGCAAGGAAGATTCTGTTGGGATGGAAGATGGGGGAAGGAAAGAAGAGGACTTGTTATTTTCTGGCTTAATGTTCTAGTTTAATTCAATGCATATTAGATTGACACAAAATCCGGGCTCTGTGCAAATACAATAGGTCTGGTTTCAAGGCACCTAGAGTCCTGGAAGGAGGCAGAAATATGTCTGGCCACCTCAGAACAGGAGAGGTCACAACAGATGTTGAGCCGGCACCCTCTCAACATCCAGGGGAGCGAAGAGGTTAGTAGGGGAAATGGGGAGGCTTGTCAAGGAGGGTGGATGTCCGGGGCTTTGAAAGCAAGGCAAGATTCTGACAGACTGAGGCCATGGGGCCCCAGGTGCCAAAAGGCAGAGGTGAGTGAGAGTAGGGAGGATGAGGCAGGGAGTGAGCTTGGCTCGGGGACCGGGGCAGTCTGGTGACCAGAAGGCTGAGAAGCGAGGAAGGCTGAATCCTGGAAAGCTGGTTGCTGAGCAGTGGAGCCTGGACCAGAGTCCTGTAGGTCCACGAAAGATTTTAAATCAGGAGAGAGCTGGAGAGTAAGCCATCTTTTGACAAAAGGTCCACCACCCTGCCACTTCTGCCCCTTGAGAGCTTTGCATTTTAATGAGGAGGAGTTGGCCCAGCTTCCTCCTCAACCTTCCCCCCCCCCCCCCCCACAACCACGCAGCAGCCGGAGGCCTTGGTCTGTCTGTACCTAGGGAGGCGCTGGCCCCCGGCGCTGTGTTCACTCCCAGGGAGCTGGAGTTGCCTGTTCTCCTGTTCTCTCTTTGCATCCGATGCAGATGGAAGCCACGCCTCTAGAGGCACCCAGCAGAGGGTCTGCCCTGGAGTAGACAGGAATTCTGCATGCCTTCCCCTGCTCGGTCCTTGGCCTCACTTCCTCCCCTTTATCCTGACAGTGGGGACCTCGCTCCCGCCCCATCCTCTGTCCACTGGGTGCCTCATCCCTAGCCACTTAGGCAGGGCCTTGAGGTCAGAGCGACCCAAGCTCGTGCCCATCCTCACCGTGTGACCTCAGTGTAAACCTCTCCAAGCATCTGCTTCTTCACTTGTGGAGCTGAGCCAACAAGAGGGAGGTCCCTGTGTGGTTGGCAGTCTGCTGGCGCCTGTGCCGCTGGCCTTGGTGGCGTGCCCTCTCCTCCTGTCTCTCCCAGTTCAGGCTGGTTCTTGGCCCTTTGTGGGGCAGGTCCCTCTGGCTGTGGGGCCAGTAGGGTGTGGGGCTCCTTCCTGGGCCTCCCAAGATGCTGATGGCTTTTTCAGTTGCCTCTATCACAGGATAACACGGGCATAAGTCAGGGGACATCAGTGTTCATCTCCGTACTGGAGTTGATGGCATCCTCTCGTAGCGGGGCTCGAGGCCTGTCTGAGGAGGACCAGCCAGGGAGGACCACAGGCCAAGGCTGCGGCGGTCAGTTCAGGCCAGAGCCAGGCCCCAAGGGGGCCCCAGAGCCATGGGAGGACCAGCCAGCTGTGACTCCCACACGTGCCCTCCTGTCTGGCCCACATGAGTCCTGGATCAGAAACCAGGAGCTGCAGACGGGTGGAGACTAGAACCTTCTCCCCAGAATCAGTTCAGTTTAGTCACTCAGTCATGTCTGACTCTTTGCGACCCCATGGACTGCAGCATGCCAGTCTTCCCTGTCTTTCACCAACTCCTGGAGCTTTCTCAAACTCATGTCCATCGAGTCAGTGATGCCATCCAACCATCTCATCCTCTGTCATCCCCTTGTCCTTCTGCCTTCAGTCTTTACCAGCATGCCCAGGATGTCATGCTGCAAATCAGAGACCCCTCAGCTTGCCAGGGATGGTCTCTTACAGAAATGGGAGAGGCAGGGTCTTCTACCGGGAGCCTTGAGGGGACAGAGCCCAACAAGGGCAGGGGACCCTTCTGCTTCTCCTTCTAGGGGCTAGGAGGGGGCGGGAAGCAAGGCCAGCTCCACGAGAGTCAGCCAAGATAAAGAAGGACACCACAGAACCTCAGGACTTGGCAGGAGCACCCTGGACTTCCGCCAGGACCAGCTAGCTCACTGTCCCAACTGGGAGGGATTTGTGGAATCCTCCAGTTTCAACCTGTCCATTTTACAGGTAAGGAAAACAAAGACCAGGCAAGTACCATACTTGGTGATCAGCATCTTATTCCTGAAGCAGCTGCAAAGGATCTCAGTACACAGAACCATGTCCAGCAAGCAGGTAAATGAATAAAAACAATGGAAAGAGTGACGCCCCACACTCAGCATTACCCTCTTCTTCACATCCCCTGCTCTCCGCTGCACATCACAGGTGACAGTCTGCTCTCCCCCTTGGCTGGGCAGGCAAACCCCGAGTTGTGTGAGACTAGAGACCAAGTCTGACAGTCCCACTAACTTGCCTGGCCCGCGGCTTGCTCTCAGTCAAGTCTTGTGATGGTCCAGGGTTCTTTTTCACATTCTCCGTGAGTCTGTCTGAGGCAGGGGTCCCCAACCTCTGGGCCCTGGACCTGTGCCTCCTGTCAGATCAGTGGCAGCATGAGATTAGAAATAAAGTGCATAAGAAATGTAAATGACCTTGAATCATCCTGAAACCATCCCCCCTGCCCCTGAGTCTGTGGAAAAATTGCCTTCCATGAAACTGGTTACTGATGCCAAAAAGGTTGGAGACTGCTGATCTGAAGTGAGGGATGCTGGGAGTGAAAGGATATTCCCATCATGCCCCATTGCAGCCCAAGAGTCAGCTGGAGAGAAACAGGCGGCCTTTCTGCTCACTGCCCCCCAGCACGGAGTCAGCAAATTGGCCATCCTTAGGAAAGGTCAGCTGAATCAGCCCCCCTGCATGAAACGTGCTTGGTATTTTTAGAAGATTTTCAAGCCTGTACGCCCGAGCTCAGCAGGAGGTACTCGGAATCTTTGGCTATCCACCCCCAGCCCCAGCCCAGCCCAGCCTGACTGTCGTAGCTCAGGCTAGTGCAGGCAGCTACCTCTGCACTGAAGCTGATAATAATCATTTTCGAGGCCAAGTGGGTAAAGCCTGACCTCCTTTAAACTGTATAATACATGCTTGAGATCCTGTCCAAATCACTGCCCCAAATCTATCCTATGACCTTGAGAAAGTCACATTCCCACGTTACCCCCATCTGTACGATCATCATATTTACCTGTGAATCCATTTTGGAGAGGAGGCTGGATTAATAACCCAATGTATTTGAACATGCTCAGTCGTGTCCGACTCTTTGTTACCCCATGGACTGTAGCCCTCCAGGCTCCTCTGTCCATGGGATTTCCCAGGCAAGACTACTGGAGTGGGTTGCCATTTCCTTCTCCAGGGGATCTTCCTGATCCAGGGATTGAACCTGCATCTTCTTCATCTCCTGCATTGGCAGGAGGATTCTGTACCATTGCAGCACTGGGAAGCCCTGCTGGATAAACAGGAAGCCAATAAACACCAAAAAATTGCTGTACTCCACTGAACTCTGGGAGACTGTTGTAAGGCCTGGGTGCGGTGGTGTTGGAGAATTTTGTGTTTCTTGGAAAAACCTGCTTAGAGAGATGATGTCATAAAAATCTGTCATAAAATGCTGTTGTGCTAAAAAGGTAGCTTTCCGTTTGGGGAGAGGGTATGTGGTCCGGGAGGGGCCAGCTGTATTTGGCACGTGAGGTTCTGAGAGCTGCAGCCTAGAATCTGGCTTCTGTTGTTGTTTTCTTCTTTGTTTAGATGGCAGGATAGAGGCCTTAGAATAGAAGCCTTTGGCTGTGGTCCTAACTAGCTGTGTGGCCTTAGGGACATAACTCAGTTACCTTGGGCCTAATTTTTCTACCTATAAAATGACAGGATGGGTGAGGAGAGGCTTGGGCTGAATATGTGCTTCTGAAAGTGGTGAGTTTCCACCGGCAGTTTTGTGTTAAAACCCCAGAGGTCTTTGAGGACACAAGAGCAATACACATACCAGGATCACTCATTTTACTCCATGGAGAGATTTAAAAACATCAGTTCACACACCCTCACACACACATACACAGAAGTATTAGGCAGTAGAATGACACACTCAATTTTTAAAATACGTTTCCGGCTTGCTACAGCCGTTCTCCCACCTCTTCTGTCCCATCGTCCCCCATGGTGATGGGTTCGTTTGCCTCTGGGCTTGGGGGTTCTGGTTGGAGAAACACCAGGCTGGTTAATGTAAGATTTTGTTTCATACATTAGCATTCTCTAATGATAGTGTCTAATTTATTCCTATGGTGGTTATTTTGGGTGTGTGTGCAGAAGGAGGTGGGGTTCATGATAAACTGACCTTACAGAAGACGACTAAATATTTTCTTTCTTCTCCCAAGAGTCCCAGGAATGGAAACTTCCAGCAGACTTAGAAGTTGAAGGGAAAGTGAACCGGCTTCCTCAGGCAGCAGAGAGTGACGGGAGAGAGAAAAGTGGGAGTCAGGAAGGAGGGTTGATACTTAAAATGTTCTGTGCCGCTATCTTCCTCTCTGAGAGCTAGCAGATGAAAAGCTCGGCATCTAACCCCATCTGGCACAAGGGGGTGAAGATTCCCCCGGACACCCCTGATTAAGCAGCATCATTTGCCCCCCACCCAGCAACTGCCTTTAGCACCCACCCACTCTCGGCCCCCGCCTTCCTCCCTGCAGCACACGTATGTGCACGCCCAGCACAGTCTAAATGCTCGCCCACCCGCCACGTGGCTCCCCCGTGCTCAGCTGCACAGCCGGGCGCCCACAGGTGCCCCCAGGGGCTGGCGGCTCAGGCCTCAGGCTGTGCGTCCACTCCTGCCCGCCTCTCCCGCCCCCTACCCATTGCTGCAGCTCGCAGCCTCCCCCAGGCCTCGAGCACACACTTGCTCACCTCATGGAAGATCAAAAATAAACTCTCCCTGGAACTTGTTCAAAGGCTAATGTGCATCCTCTCTTAATTATTGATTTGTTTATTACAGACGCTTGGGTAGGACATTCAATGAGGCCACGGTGCCAAGGGTCCACCTCTAGAACTCATACCCTTCGCCAGGAGGAAGCTGGGACGGCCGTCTCCTCCCGGGAAGGGGTTAGTTGCGTATTAGGTGAACTCACCCACAAGGCGGGATGCAGACTGTTCATCCCCTGTCTAAGCCCGCCTGGGCCCTGACCCAGCCCAGAGTCTCCCCCACCTCTGTCCCTTCCCTGCTACTTGTTTAGTCGCTAAGTCATGTCCTACTCTTTGCGACCCCATCCATGGACTGCAGCACACCAGGCCTACCTGTCCTTCACTGTCTCCTGGAGTTTGCTCAGACTCATCTCCATTGAGTTGCTGATGCTATCTAACCATCTCATCTTCTGCCGCCCCATCTCCTTTTCCTTGTTACTAGGAGACAAATGACAGGAGAGGGCTGTCAGGGTGCAAAAGGGCAGGTGGCCCCTCTCCCCTGCAGAGGGGCAGCCTCCTCTCTCCTTACCGCCTCACTAAGGACCGGTTTAACGTCAGAGGTAGTTTGATGCAGTGGGTGTGTGTTTAGAGTTTTAAACTGGGCTCGGGGACTTCCCCGGTAGTCCAGCGACTAAAAGACTCCACACTCCCAATGCAGGGGACCTGGGTTCCATCCCTGGTCAGGGAACTAGATCCCACATGCTGCAGCTAAGAGTTTGCACGCAGCAACTAAAGACCCCGCATGTCACAACTAAGACCGGGGGCAGCCACACAAATAAATATCAAAACATAAACCAAATTGAACTCATACCGCATACCAGCTGGGTGACTCTGGTCAAGGGATGTAACCTCTCTGGCTGGGTTTCCTCATCTGTAAAATGAGGCCTGTGAGGAGTCAGTGAAATCACGTCTGTTAAAGGCGCAGAGAAACGTTACACACAGAAGCCATCACACTGTGGTTGCAGCTGTCAGTACCTTCATGGGCAGCCTCGTTTTGCTCGTCTTCACCCCCAGAGTCCCAGGACCATAGGAAGTGGCCTGCTGTGGTCCAGGGTGAAGCTACATCCATCTGGACCTGCTACAGTCTCAACACACCGGGGCACGGAGCCTAGCACCATCATTAACTCTTCAGGAAGGGGCTGGATCCTTCAGACCAGCGTGCTGGGGAAGGCTGCCCAGCCTTGGGCGAGCAGACGGCAGAACTGTCCCTGTGTTGAGGAACCACAGCCTCAGACACACTGGGAAGGGGTCACGGCCTACCATCTACAAAGCTGGGCTCTGGGTGCTCTCTCTTGGAGTCCTGAGGATGGTTCTAGAACGTGACACCAGGAAGAGGGCATCCCAAGTGAAAGGGTTAGTCATGTCCAACTCTTTGCCACCCCATGGACTCCTCTGTCTAAGGAATTCTCCAGGCAAGAATACTGGACTGGGTAGCCACTCCCTTCTCCAGGGGATCTTCCTGACCTGGAGATTGAACCCAGGTCTCCTGTATGGCAGGCAGATTCTTTACCATCTGAGTTACCAGAGAAGCCCTCAGCCAACTACAGCCTCAGGCACACTGGAAAGGGGTCACAGCTGTCTATCCAGAGGGCTGTGCTCCAGGACACTTTTTCTTGGAGTCCTGAGAATGGTTCTAGAACTTGACACCAGGAAGAGGGCACCGAAGGGAAAGACCAAACGTTCTCCCACTTTAGAGGTTCATCCAGCTTCTACCAGTTGGATGAACTCATGGTGTCTCCCAGATCTGCCTCCTGGCCAGGTTTCTGAGACTCTCTCCCCTACACCACACCCTCACCCCATAGCTCTGGCTCCGGCAGGTCTCTGGAACCCCCTCCCAAACACTGCACCCTCGCCCCATAGCTCTGGAGGTTATACCCTGGCACTGGCCAGGGTGCATCAGGGCTGCTTGCACCTCCCCACTGCTGCACCGTCTCTGCGTGTCCCACCCCCATCCCAGAACATCCCGGGCTGGGCTTTTCTTTCCCCGGTTCCCAGGCAGTGCAGCTGGTGCTGTGGGCTGGGGAGGGGGTGGAGGACGAGGCAGAAAGCCCGTGGGAGGGAGCTGTCTCTTAGTTCCAACGGGAGGCATGGCTCCCCAGCAACCCCCCCGCCACAACATAATGCTCCCCCCAAAGTCCCACACTGGTGTCTCAGCAAATAAGACTCTTTTTTTTTTTTTTGGTTTTCTACTTGCTCTTGATACCCACTGTCCCCGGCCACTGCCAGCACCAGAGGACATCGGAGCCCGGTCGGTGGTTTCTTGCTTGGAATCCCAGGTGTGCTGGGATCCTTCTTCTTCTCTGGGCCTGAGGACTTCGGAGAGTCACTTCTTCAGCCCTCTGAGGTGCTGGACATCTGTGCGGCTTAAAGAAATAGAAGCCCAGATGGTTCCTAGCTAACAGGCAGGGCAGAATTTGTGAGCACCCTAATATGAGGTCTGAACCATCTGGTGAATGTTGGACCAGGCGCCCCGCCCTCCTCGACCTGAGGAAGAATAGAAAGAAAAAGAAGGGAAAGGACAGCTACTGTATGCCAAGCCCCTCAACTGGGTGCCTTCAGCACATTTTATGACTGCATTCCAGAAAATAGGTCTTGGGGGGCAATATCCATGAACAATGTCCAAGAGCACGTTTTTTAGGTGAAGAGCATGAGGCTCAGCAAGGTGACATAATATGCCCGGTCTCCAGCTAGCAGGGGCTGGAGCCGAGGTCTGAACCACATTTGCCTGGGGCTGATGCTCAAGCTTTAGCTGCTTCCTTTGAAGAGGGGATGTAATATATGGTGTGGATGGAGGCTGTTGCCTTGCATTTCCCTCTATGAGATCAGCTGGTTGGTAATTGCAGGCAGGTTGGGTATGAAATACTGATAGAGTATGCAAAGGTCCTGGGGTCTACTGCCTACTTAGTAGGAACCCATGTCTGTCATTTGTGTGGTGTTCAGGGAGATCAAACCAGTCAATCCTAAAGGAAATCAACTCTCAATATTGACTGGAAGGACTGATGCTGAAGCTGAAGCTCCAATACTTTGGCCACCTGATACAAAGAGCCGACTCATTGGAAAAGACCCTGATGCTGGGAAAGATTGAAGGCAGGAGAAGAAGGGGACAACAGAGAATGAGGTGGTTGGATGGCATCACTGACTCAATGGACATGAGTCTGAGCAAGCTCCAGGAGATGGTGAAGGACAGGGAAGCCTGGTGTGCTGCAGTCCATGGGGTTGCAAAGAGTCAGACATGACTGAGCGACTGAACAAGGACAACAGTGTTCACGAGACATTTTCATGTATAACATTTGATTTGATCCTTGGGATCGTTGGGCCCCCATGTTGCAGAGGAGGATGTGGAGGATCAGAGAGGTTAAGTAACATGCCCAAGGGGACACAGCCCAATAGGCTTTTGATACTAAATGAACGAATTAGTGCAGAGCTGGGTCTGAGAGCCGACGTTCTATGAGCCTGAGCCAGGGCAGGGGAAGGTGTGACATAGGCTGCTTTGGTGAGAAGCAGGTGGAGGAAAGGGCACTGTGGGAGGTGTTGAAGGCATAGCAGCGGCCCAGGCACTGAACAGGAGTGGGCTGGCTTGGCTCAGGAGGACAATGGGATGGACTGGGGCCCTGGAGCTGGGGAGGAGGGTTTGGTTTTCTGCAGCATGGAAGCCACAGCAATGGGGCTGCTGGGCCTGGGTGAGGGGGGCCTGCCTAGGGCCCAGGATGTCTGGCATTGCCCTGGAAGCTGCTCTTGCCGATGTTCTCCTAACTTTAGAGCTGAGAACAGGAGCTGCTCGTCTTTCTGCTATTTGTCCCACTAGAGGCAAGTCTGTAGGCACAAGTGTAACTCTGGGTGTGGAGGAGGTGGTCACCCCAAGCTTCTCTTAAGGACACACATGGGGTTTGGGGCAGCAGAATGATTCATTACATCACCTCTGCATGTGTGGTGTCCAGTCCTGAGCTGGCCTGGAGGTAGATTCTGGTTTTCTCAGTGCTGATGGTCCCGGGAAAACAGACACGGAACCCTCATTTACAATGTGGTGACTGGTTTGAAAGTGCAGTGCATGCATGCATGCTAAGTTGCTTCAGTCGTGCCTGACTCTTTGCGACCCCATGGACTGTTGCCGACCAGGCTCCTCTGTCCATGGGATTCTCCAGACTGGAGTGGGAGATACTGGATACTGGATATGGTATCCAGGATACTGGAGTGGGTTGCTGTGCTCTCCTCCAGGGGATCTTTCCAATCCAGGGATCGAACCCAAGTCTCATGTCTCCTTCATGGACAGGTGGGTTCTTTACCACTAGCGCCTTAATAAATATGCACAGAGCATCTATTACATTTTCAGTATCGTTTCAGGGGCAGGCAAGTCAGAAAATAAAGCAGGCAAGGTTCTTGTCTTCAAGGAACTTACATTTTAAAAGCTAATAACAGGAAGAAAACTCCCTTGAGAATCAGAAAGGCGCCAGATAGATCTCTGCCCCACCATGTCAATTTCAGCTCACTCCTCTGCCAAGTGAAGGTCATGGCCCCTGGCTGCCCTCTGGTCGGTAAAGAGGTAAATGGCTGGGTATTGTGCAGAATGGGGTGTGATGTAAGTTACCGTGGAGAGCTTATGTGGAAGGCACATGAGGGCGGTGTCTGTGGTGAAGGGCGGGTGTGCGGGTGGGCGGTCCTCCCTGCCAGTGATGCTGCCTGAAGCCTCTTGCTATCACTTTTCAGGAGCTCACCTGTCTGGCTCCCTAGATGCTTGCTGATTCCTGACACCTTGATTTTATTCTCGAATCATTCTGTCTGCTCTGGACTCTGCCCTCTGAAGGATGCACAGTGACCCTGCTCTGGGAACTCCCATGTGCCTGGACCTAGGCCACACTGAGTTCCCAGCCCCGTCCAGGTGCTCACAGCCAGTGGTGAGCAGGGCTTATCCCGCTAAGGGCAGACCAAAGCCAGCAACCTCTCTCCCACCTTGACCCACTCCTGCAGGAGCAGCAAGCTGGCAAGGGAACCAGGGAGGATCAGAGGGTTCTTTCTCAAAGGAGACATACATCAGCTTGGCCCACACCTTTTTCTGCAGGGACCTGGGAGTCAGACCCTCACCATTCATGACTCTGGGGTCTAGGCATCTGGCTGGAAGCATCCATGAGCAATGGCTGAGCCCCTCCGCCCAACACAATTCAGGAACTTGCTGGGGTCACTGCTCTGCACACATGCAGGGTGAGCTTTATGGGGGCAGTGTTTGTGGCTGAGAGTGGACAGCTGGTGTGGGCTTCCTGGGCAGGGCAGCAAAGCCCCCTGGGAAGCTCAAAAGTGCAAAAATGAAGTTAACACTCACCAAGTACTTATTGTGTGTCAAGTGCTGCTCAAAGGGCTTCACTGCATGACCTCACGATAACCTTGTGAGTTGCTGTTTAGTGTTGTTGGTGTTTAGTGGCTAAGTCATAGCTGACTCTTTTGAAACCCCATGGTCTGTGGCCTGCCAGGCTGGCTCCTCTGTCCGTGGAATTCTTCAGGCAAGAATACTGAGTGGGTTGCCATCCCCTTTTCCAGGGGATTTTCCCCACCCAGGGATCGAACCCACGTCTACTGCATCGCAGGTGGATTCTTTACCACTGAGCCACCAGGGAAGTCCAGAGACTCTATGAATCTATCATTTGGGGTAAGTAGAATAAGTGGACAATCACCTGGGTAGCATCACTGATCCCTAAAGCCCTTCCAGACACTCCAACCAGGGCTGGAGAGGAGAAACTAGGTATCCTTCAGGGAATCTTCTTTCTGTAAAAACAATATTTCATTTATTTATTTGACTGCACCTGGTCTTCGTTGTGGCATATAGGATCTAGTTCCCCAACCCGGGATTGAACCTGGGCCCCCTGCATTCAGAGCACGGAGTGTCAGCTACTGGACCACCAAGGAAGTTCCCAGGGAATCTTCTTTAATGGACAGGAGTGACAGGCTCTGACCCTGGCAGGTAGCTATAGGGCTTGGTGGGCCTGTGCCCAAGATCTTGGGACTTCAGTCAGGGTCCTGAGCTGGGACCTCCTGTGGTTGGATTTTCCTGCTTCTTTACACTACCTTGGCACTTGACCATCCCTCCTCATGGGTGGGCTTTAAAAAAATTGTTTATTTACTTGGCTGTGCCAAGTCTTAGTTACAACACATGGGATCTTTAGTTGTGGCATGTGGAATCTAGTTCCCTCACCAGGGATCGAACCGGGGCTCGCTGCATCGGGAGCGTGGAGTCTCAGCCACTGGACCCCCAGGGAGGCCCCGTGGGTGGGCTTTTGCTCTCCATGTATGGTTGAAATTCCCTCCTTGGCGCTGAGCCTTCTGGATACCATTAAATCTTCTCAGCCTCCAACCATGCCTTTTCATCTCGCATCTTGAGTGTAGGCCACCCAGGAAACAGGACTTTCTTTGACCCAAGTCCAAGCCTGCCAGCTCCAGTAACTCTTTGGAACAGCAAATTCTCTGGGGATCTAGTTTTCGTTTTGTTTCCCCTGGGCGCCCCCCTTCCCCACCCAGTCACCACCCAGAACCACAGTTCCCTTCCTGGCTCAGAGTAACAGTGGTGGGTCCCATTTCTGTTCGAACTAGAAAGTTCTGCAGCACAGTTCTTGAATTGAGGCTGACATCTTAGGAGAGGGGCATGGTGGGTAAATCTGAAACGTCTGGGGTCTGGCTTGCATCCCAGTAATGTGGTGGCTGGCTTGGAGGTGGGTGTTCACTGGGAAAGGGGAGATGGCTGGGTTGGGAAGGGGGCAGACATGTGGGCAGCTGCCCAGCAGGGGTGGCACTGGGGCAGGGGGTGATGATCCCCCCTCAGCATTTTGTCTTTGTGTCTCTTGATTGTTGACTCTCCTCCCTCCTTTTCCCTGTGGCAGAAAAGTTGGCTTTGGGGACACCTTACAAACACATAATCAAGGAGAAATCTCAGGTGCTCACACAGCTGGTATATGCCCTTTGGGATGAGACATGTTCGGTTTCTCTAGATTGGATCACTGTGCTCTGGAAGGCAGCCCCCTACTCTGGCCTGACCCATGGGCGACCACATCCAGAGCTTAGGAATATTCCTGTCTTCTCCACACCCCTGGTACCAGAGGGTGCCTGCTCAGCATTAAAAGGTTTCTGCGCAAAGGGTTGGACACGACTGAGCGAATGAACTGAACTGAAGGTTTATTTACTGTTCAAAAAACTTTGCCCGCTCCTGCCTCTTGTTGATCAGCATGGCATCCACTGGTAAGTCTCCTCCTTTCTAAGATGCTAGCTGCAAGAGATGGGAGGGATTATCCCCTGATTGGCAGGTCACGATATCTCTAGGACCCAGTGGCTGGAGGAATCACGGTGATGTGACAGCCACTCTTCCTTGTCAACCAGGACATTCTCACCAAGCAGACAAGACACCCCAGATGCTCTGTACCCCTGCTGGCCAAGAGCAGGGTATCTGCACTGGACAATTTCTCCTGCCCCCTCTTTGAGATCTGGCTGTTCTCAGAGATTAGGAATGAATGAAGGATGAGAATATTCTCCCTCGCACTTGTAGTGATACTTCACAGGTCTGTTTTTTGACAAGGCCCTTGCATCTGAAATACCCAGTTTTTGTCACCCTAACTGAATAATATTCTGAGAATCCACACCACTGTAACCTCTTTTTTTTTTTTTCCCTCAAAAGTCCCTTCCACCCAGGTCCATGTAGAGTCAGAGACTATCCAAGCAGGAAGGGACTTGGGGAGTCACCTCAGTACCTCTCACCCTGTAATGTGTTCATGACTCACCCGGGGAGCATGTTAAAATGGATTTTCTGGTTTACTCAGTCTGGGGTGGGATCTCAGATATTGCGTTACTACCAAGCTTCCAGGTGATGTGGATGCTGCTGGTCAAAGGATCACACTTTGGGCAGCATGGACCAATCTGGTCATTTTTACAGATATGAAAGCCATATATAAGTGATTTCCCTAAGTTTCCGAATAGAACACTGCTCTCTCCACTCCTGGACCATCCTGTCAGCTTTTAAAAGGGCCTTCCTCCTTGTAAGTTGCCACTTCCTGCTCAGGCCTGGAGCTCCA
The DNA here is from genome assembly GCF_019923935.1 of Bubalus bubalis. NCBI lineage: Eukaryota > Metazoa > Chordata > Mammalia > Artiodactyla > Bovidae > Bubalus > Bubalus bubalis. Next base: position 51,090,714 of record NC_059176.1, read on the forward strand.
GCATAAACATAACGCCTCATCTTAATCCCATCACACTGGAGCAATGAAAGGCTTCTTGTCTCATCAGGGCCCCTTGTTCCACAGCTGCCCTTGTACCATCTCCAAAGAGGTTTTACAAGTGTTTTAAATTTGTTCTGACTTATGGATGCCGCCCCTTCTCTGCTGGAAGTGTTAAAAATCATTTCTTTCTCAACAAAAGTGTGCATGGCACCTTTAAGACACAACCATCTTAGTTCCAGGCAGGAGAACTGATGCTGGGCCAAATCCACATGGCATACCCTGCTTACGGGACTTTCCCCAGACCTGGTCTGAGAAAGCTTCTCCCTGTTTTTCTAATACCGCCTGAAAAAAAGGCCAAGGGACAGCTTCGAGTACGCCTCAGTTTCCCTGATTTTCAATCAAGAAATTCCAGAGCTCCTCACAGACTGGCACTGGGGGCTATCAGAGATGGCCTTGGGCCAGTAGGAACTGGTTTGAGAGTCTATGGAGGTCTCCACTCTCTGTCCCCTCCTGCTGGTGGGAGGGCAAAATGCCAGTCTGGTAAGGAGGCCACACTGGCAACAGGGGGTAAAAGTCTCACCGAGGCCAAGGGAAGGTGGAATGTAAGAGGGAGTCGGGAAAAATTGCCTTTTATAGACACGTTCTTTTCTTTCTTTCTTTTTTTTTTTTGGCTTCCAAGTTTACTCACGGCGACAGAGCCACTCGCAGGCGCCCAGCCAGCCTGAGACTGCGCCCGGGTCGGGCCGGTGGCACCCGCATCTCCCCCATCCCCCCGTCTTGTCCGCAAGTTGCATGACCTGCATCGGAATCCACAGGGGGGCGGGGGAGAATCCTTTCAGATGCTGGATGCAGCTGAATTCAGCGTGTTCGCTTCCTCGCCTGCCCTCCTCCAAGTCGGCGAGGAGAGCGCCGCTTTCTTCTGCGTGTGAATGCTGTAGTGTGTCTGCCTGCTCGGACTTTCCTAACCCTTTCTTCTCCTTTCCCACCGCGAATGCTCCGGTTGTCTCAGCAAACATCTCACACTTGGCATTCTGACGTTTGATTAAAAAGAAAAATCGCTACCAAGGCGAAGAACGGGGGCTCGCCTCCTCTCCCGCGGGGAACCGAGCTCGCGTGTCAGGCTGCACCTGCTTTGCGCCCCTACCAGGAAGGGGTGCTTGTGTGGGAGGGAAAGGGGGGGAGGTCCTGTGCCCCCGAATCCGGAGAAAGCAGCTCGCCCACCCCCTCGCCCGGCAGCCAGCGCAGCGCACCCGATCGCCGAGCCCGAGAAGCCGGCCTCTGACGGTACTGGCCTGGTGCTTGCCAAAAAATGCCCCTTGCATCTCAATTTCCCCGGCGGTTTTTCTCGCACGCACGGTTCGCCTCGAGCCACCTCGGATCTCCAGCGCAGCCCTTTCGGCGCTAGTTCCTTCCTTCCCGGCTCCCAGTCTGCCCAAGGACGCAAAATCCGCCGCCAAGAAGGCGCAGGGGGTGCGGGGGCACCTACCCAGCCGTGTCCTGCAGTCCCCTCCCAGCCGATCCTAGCTCCCGGAGTCTAGATTACGGAAACGAGTGTCGCGTAGACCGAGGACCGCGCGTTCGTGGCGCGGGTCCCCGGCCCTGGGCGCCTCTCTGGGGTTCCTGTGCGCCCTAGCACTCCTAATCGCCGTCTCCGAGCCTGTGCCCCTCCCCAACCCCAGCCGGGCTTGGGAGCGCTCCCCGGTCACCTCGGCCGCGTTCATTTCACTTCCTTTCGCGGTCCGGCTGCAGCAAAACCGGGCAGCGCGAGGGCCAAAAAGTGGAAAGGAGAGCGCCTTTCCGCGTCGCGCCGCCAGCTCGCCAAGTCCCCCTCCCCAGTCCAGACCCTCGCAATCCCAACTGCAACTTTTTCCCTTCCGTCTGGCTTTTCCCTGGGCTGCGGCGAGCGGGCGCCGGGCCGCTAGGCGTGGAGCGGGCGGTCGCGCGGCTGCGGGTGGCGGTGCGGGCGAGCGCCGGGAGCCGGCGAGTGGGTGGGTGGGTGGGTGGGTGGGGAGGAGGGGAGAGGACGGGCGGGGAGAGAGGGAGAGGGGTGTGGGGAGGGGAGTGGGAGAGGGAGGGAGGGGGGAGATTCCGCTCTCTTGCCGCTCCCAGCCGGGGCGGGGGGTGGGGGGGAGGAGGCCGCGAGGAGGGAGGGGAGAGGAGGAGGGAGGGGGAGAGAGGGAGGGGGCCGAGGAAGACGCTCCGATAACCCGTGCGTTTCGTAAGGCTCGGAGCACTTGTGCATTTCTGCAGGCGCGCGGCGAGCCATTCGCGGCGGCTGCTGCGGCTCCGACTGCATCTTCCCCTCCTCCCGGCGCCGGGTGTATGGATGTGTGAGTGTGTGTGAGTGTGTGTATTTTGCAGGTGTGTCCGTTTTAATTCTGCCCAGTAGGTGGGACTTGGTGACTTTCGCACCATATTTTCCTTTTGCCTTTTTTTTTTTTTTTTTTTTTTGCCTCCCCACCGTCTGTTGCCACCCTGCAAAGTCTCGGAGTCGGAGAGCAGTCGGCTCGCTTCCCGAGCCCCCGGACCCGGCGAGCCGGCGAGCGCCGAGCCGGCCACCATGCCAGGCAGACCGCGGCACTAGGCGCTCCCCGCGGCTCCCACCCAGCGGCGGCGGCGGCGGCCGCGATGGTTTCAGACGCTGAAGGATTTTGCATCTGATCGCACGGCGTTTCAAAGGCAGAGGCCCCCTCCCCCTTCCCCCCTCCCTCGCCGTCTTTGTTTCCTTCCCCCCCCAGCTCTCCCCACTCCCCCCACCCCACCCCCTCTCCTCTCCTCCTCCTCTTTTTTAGAAGCAGCGATCGGAGATGGATGTCTCTCTTTGCCCAGCCAAGTGTAGTTTCTGGCGGATTTTCTTGCTGGGAAGCGTCTGGCTGGACTATGTGGGCTCCGTGTTGGCTTGCCCTGCAAATTGTGTCTGCAGCAAGACTGAGATCAATTGCCGGCGGCCGGACGATGGGAACCTCTTCCCGCTCCTGGAAGGGCAGGATTCAGGGAACAGCAATGGGAACGCCAGCATCAACATCACGGACATCTCAAGGAATATCACTTCCATGTAAGTCAGGCGGCCGCTCCCCAGCCCCGCCGCCTCTCCCCTCGCTCCGCGTCTCGCTCTCGCCCGCCGGCCCGCAGCCGGGAGCCGGCCCTCCGCCCGCCCCAGCTTGCCGCTGCCCGCCTGCCGCCGGGCGCGCATTAGGCTCGCTCTGGCTCGGGAGATGCTCCCGGGCTGCGTATTCCAGGTGACTCTGGCCTTGGCGAGGCGTGATCCGGCGATGCGTGTGTGTGTGTGTGCGCGCGCGCGTGTGTGTGCCTCTCCCCCGAGAGGACCCCAGCGGCCAGGGCACGCGGGACCCGGCTCCCGCCCCCACCCCCCACCCGCTGCGGCTCGTTTCGAGGGTGTGAATCGGGTTCTTGGCCCCCCACTAAATAGCAACAGTTTGGCCACGCTAAAGTGGAATAAAGTAGACGAGGTTCGATTCCCTGGCAGCGGCGCCGGGCAGCGACAGTGGCGGCGGCGGCAGCGCTTAGCCGGGAGGAAAGGTGACAGATAGGGACTGCTCTCGATCCAGCCGAGAGGTTTAACTCTTTCCGTTTGGAAACCTCAAAACACGCCGTCAAGTAAACAAGTTGGAAGCTGGCTGCTCTCTGGGAGACTTTGGACCTGTCGAGGCAGTCATGGACGCCTACCCCTTCCTCTTCCCTCTCGCCCGCCCTCTCCCACCCCATTTTGGGCATTTCCGAGACAGCCACCCCCCCACCCCCTGATTCCCACCCTCATCTGCATCTCCGCGCCTACAGATCCCGTTCCTCTTTGAGCTTTGATAACTGTTCCAGTAATTCCGAGTCAGGCTGCTGAAGGGAGGAGGGAAGGCTTGCGTGTTTGGGAGATGGGGCTCCTTCTGTGATCATTTATTCGAAAAATCGAACTCCGACTGGCATTTGCTTGGTTCTGCCCCATCTGAGTGAGACCTATGGTGGCCTGCTCTTTTTTTTTTTGGGGGGGGGGGTGGCATTTTTCTTTGGCAGGGGTGGGGGTCAGACGCCAGGGCGGAGAGAGGGAGCCTGTCCAGATTCTCTTCCACTGATCTCAGCCAGGTGACCCCCCCCCCCGGCCCCCATCCTACCATCCAGAGAAGGTTGTGGAGGGCATAGTGAGCGTTCAGGAGATAGCTCTCGCCTGTCTCCCCCCCACAAGGCCCCCACTCCTTGGAGACCCCCAAAGTGGGTGGGATGCTGAGAAGGGTTGACACTGAAGTGCTGGCTGGCGTCTGAGGAAGGCATTTGGGCGGATTCGGCTGTGGGAACTGTTCTCCTAAGCATCAGACCTCCCCTTGCCTTGGCCCCCAGTCCGATGGGGCTATAAAGCCAGGAGGAATTGCGGTCCTGCTCGCTCCCAAGCCCACCAGCCCTCTTGGCTTAATGGAGACTCCGCTCGTGTTCTTTCAGCTAACAGTTTGAGGGAAGTGTGCAGCTCAGGAGGTGCCCCCTGAATCCTGGCTCAGGAGACAAGCTTGGCCCATATCTTGGCTGGACCGTTCACCACTACCCGCCCCCCAACCCAACCTCACCACCTTCAACCCAGTTGGCCCTGGGGTGACAAAATAAACAGCCAAGGGTGGGGTGGAGGGGAGGGCAGGAGAAAACAGCATGGACCCAGCGCAGCCTCTCCCACCTGCAGGCCACAGCATCTTGGCCTCCCTGAGGATGCAGTGAGGAGGGTGGGAGTGAGATTGCCCCGGAAACTCTGCCTTGGAAGTACCCTGTGGGGGTGTGTGTGTGTGTGTGGGGTGGGGTGGGGGGTTTCAGGGCAGCCCAGCAGTGGGTTCAGGAGCTCAGGAGCTGGACCTGGGGATTTCCAGGGGATGGGGTGGGTCAAGAGCTGGAGAGATGGTGGCCCGGGTGCCCACCGTGGGTCTCTGGAAGCTGGTGAGCTTCACTCAGCCTGTTCTCTGCTTCAAGGATGTGTGTGTCTGTAGGAAGCCAGTGGGAGGCAGGGAGGGTCACAATCACGTAGGCTTTTCATGGCCACGCAGCAGTCCTCTGAAAAATGGTCCCTCTGAAAAAATGAAGCTTGGGGAGGCAGTTTGACAGGGAAGAGCTGGTTGATCTTTCCAGGCGGAGGGTCTAAGATGGGACTGCTGGAGAGGTCAGTGACCTGGGGAAGGGAGGAAGTGGCTTCTTATCCCCTGTGCCATTGAAGGACCAAAAGGGCAACTGTGGGGACAGGGAGCCAGGAGTAGATTGGGAGTCCCTCTGTGGGTGTCTCCATCCTTGTGTCAGGACTCAAACTCTTTACCTGGGAGTTGGGACTCCTTTCCTTGAAAACACCCCAACACCTCAGAGCCAGGCAACTGGATTCCCACAGGAGCTGTGCCGAGCGGCAGGTGGGGGAAGGTCAGAGGTCACGGGTAGGATGACCCTTTCTCACCCCTTCTCCCCAGTGCCCTGTTATATCTGTGGCTGGTATGACTGAACTGGGGAAGGGTCCAGCCTCCTGGCCTGGAGGCAGATGACCGTGGAGAGAAGGAGGGGAGGTCTGCCCGCCCTGGGAAGCAGATGTCACCCCTCCGTATCTTACCCCATGAGGGAGGCTCTGGCTGCCAAATGGCTCCTGGGGGTGCACAGCCCCAGGCAGTGAGCCAGGCTTAGACCTCTGCAGGGCTGAGGTCCCACCCCAAAGCCCAGGCCCCCACTCTGCAGGGCTGCTCATGGAGGCTTGAGGGCAGACAGGAGCCCTCCAGGCAGAAGAGGGGGCCTTCATTTAGTGGGACCTGGGAGGGGGGCTTCACTCCAACCCTGGGCTTTGCTGGAAAGGAATGTGTTCCTCAGATGTCTGATGGTATCAGAGATAAGGCATCAAGGGGGTACCCCAGCCCTCCATCAGCCTGAAGCCCTTAATGCTGCTGTATGTCTGGGGGTGCAGCTTGGACAGGCTCTGGGGGCTGAGGAAGAGGCTGGGGCACATTCTGGAGTTCCAGCAGCCCTAGCTAAGGGAATCAGGGGTGACTGCCACCCAGCCACCCGCCTGTTCCTGGGGCTCTGGGGTCCTGAGGTTTCTCCTTCAGGTGCTGAACTGATGACACCTGAGTTTTCAGAGGAACTAGAGGTTTCCTGTGGTCCTTCCTCTTTGGGCTGGCATGTGGGTTGGTTCCCGCCTCCCCCGTGGGAGGCTGACTGAGGGTGCCTCTGATGGGGAGTTGGCAGCCCCACCAGCATCAGGAGGAGATCAGATGCAAGGCCTCAAGACAGACGCGTGAGTCTCACCTCCGTCCCTCCCCAGGCGCCCTCCCTTTCGGCCTCTTTCTGTTCAGAAGGCCAGTCCCTCTGTGGTTGAAGCTCCTGACATACAGTAACCTTACCTAGAAGGGTCCATGCGCAGCCGCGCCCAAGCCGGCTCTGACGTCACAAAGGCAGAAGGGTGGTGGCGGGGAGGGGGGCCGTCTGGGCGTCTGGAGACCAAGCCTGCCTGGGGCTGGGTTGGAACCGTGCATCCTCGGGCTGTTAGAAAGACCAGGGGGAGAAGACAGCATCTCTGGGCTGGGTGTTCTTTGGCTTGAGAAGAGCACGGGCTCTTGGCTGGGGCCCTGAGCCACCAGTGGGGCCCCTGGCGTTTCCAGGGCTCTGGTCCCTTTATTTCCCGTGTCTTCCCGGAAGGCCCTCCCCTGTCTGGGTGAAGGATCATCTGGGGCTTCGCTTGCTGCTGCACTGACTCCTTGATTCTCAGTCTTTCTGAGGGTCATGGGCAGAGCCAGCCTCGACAGTTACCAGTGAGAACCGGATTGCAGGCAGCGGTGGGAGCCAGGCCCCAAGAACATCATGGGGCTCACTCAGGAGCCCCCAAACTGAGGCTAGGCCTGAGGGAGGTAGACAGAGATGTTGAAGGGTTTTGGGGGTGAGATTTAGAAGGGGGAGTGGGTATAGCCCTGGAGAGAAGCTGGGGACCGCAGACTGCAGAGGCCCTGAGCTTTTGTGTGGACGCCAGGCTGTGGGAGGGGGGTTCCAGGCATTCCCTGGAGGACCCTCCCTGGAGCCAGAACCCTGAGCCCAGCTCAGTCTTCTGAGGAGCACCCTGAGGCCCAGGACATCCATCTTGCAGCTCCAGGGGACCTAGCATGTGACCGTTTTGGATAAAACCAGCCCAGCCTGGCTTTGAGAGAGCTTGTCCTAGCCCCCTGAGGGCTGAGCCTGGAACTCGGTTGTCAGCTCAGCATCCTGCAAGTGGCGGACCACCCTCCTGCGTAGCGGAAGTGGAACGCTGAAACTGTGCAGGGGGAGGGGCCTCCATTCTTGCCCCACTGGTCTCTGCCTGCTGTACCTTCCTCTTTGACTGTTGGGGGCGGACTCGGCCCCTGCCCCAGCTGGCCCTTTGCCGAGAGTGTGGGTAACCTGTGACCCTCCCTTGGGGTGGATTTTGACCCCAGGCTCATGGCATCTCTGCCGCTGCCTGGGTCCCCCATCTCGAGGGCTGCATCCAGTGGCTTATCCTGGGACCACAGACACCATTTCAAGCTTCCCTTTGGGGGAACTGTCCAGTTGGCCAGTGGAAGGGTAGGGTTAGAGAAGGGATGGGTCATGTGAGTCAACTCCCCTAGATTGTCCCTTACCCTCTGTGGACCACGATAGAAGACTGTAGCCTTTCTGAGCCTGGAAATTCAACTATGAATTGAGACCATGGGGCAGTGTCCTTTCCGGCTTGAACATATGCCATCCCAGGGCCCAAAGAGGCTCTGCTGGACCACTTCTAAGGGCACCACCCCTGGGCTTGGTGCTGGCCCCCATGATGCCGCCCTCAGGAGGGCAGCAGGTGTCCCCTTGCTGGCCATTGTCTCCCCTTCCTTCCCCGTCCACCTCTGGAGGACTCTGGGCTCCCCAGTGTGGAGTCAACTGCCAAGACCAAGTGTCACGCTTAGCAAGAATGCACTGAAGCCTGTGGACTCTCACTGGAGGCCTCTCATGAGGCCCGCTTCTGTACCATGAGCTCAAGGCGGGGAGATAGCCCCTGCCAAGCTTCAGCTCCTTGCCCAAGCAGGGGCCTCTGCTGGGTGTGAGAAGAAAATGTTAGAACTTCTATTTCTAGTTATTCTCGTTGAGAAAAGGGAATATTTAATATTTAATGTATGGATGGAAGATGTATAAGCATATAATTTAGTAAATAGGCATGTTTGGAGGTTACATGATGAAATTTTTATTGCTTAAGCATGCATAATTAGAAAAGCTCAGGGCCCGCTGTTGGGATTGGCAGGGCCTGGGCCAGCACTAGGAGAGGTGGTCCTGAAGCCCCTGGCTCCCCTTCTTGGCTCTGTCCCAAGGGAGGGTTGATGAATTGGCAGGGGGAGCCACGTGTGGGAGGAGGGGGCAGGCAGGCTGGCAGGGGGATCAGGATTCCTAGGGCCCCCTAGACCCGAGGCCAGGCCAGCGCTCAAAAGACAGTCTCCAGTAGCCCTCCAGGTCCTGCCCTTTGTCCCTTGTAGCAAATCCTTCACCGCCATGAATCCACCCTATTCATTTCTGCCTTGGTTTCCAGTTTCCAGTTGTTCATTTATTTTTGCCACAGCTCCTTGAAGAAGCAGGGATTATTAGCCCTATTGTCTTGATTTACCAAACAAAATGAAGGGGAGAACTTGAGTGTCTCACAGAAGGAAAGATCTGGAAGAGCCTTGAGCCCCCTGCTACCCACCTCTCCTCCGGCCCCCAACCATGCTCCCTTCATGGCCTTTCTGGGTCCCGAGTCAGGCAGATCGTTTTTATCCAGAAAGTTCCTTTTCTGCCTAGGGGCAGCATTAAGGCAGCAGCCCATCTGGGAGGGCCTTGTGGAGGGCGGCTGAGTGTCCTGGCAGCTGGGTCTAAATGTGGCCTGAGTGAAGGCTGCACTTGGGCCCCCGGCTCTATCAATGACCCACTGAGCCCTCAGCTCAGGTCGTCTGTCATCCCTTGAGCCTTGCTGGCCTCCACTTTGAGAAACACAAACGCTCCAGGGCCGGGCATGCCTGCAACCCCTCTTTGATGGATTGGCTCATCAGACCATCAGGGATGAAGGCTCCAGAAGCCCAACGCCCAGTGGAACCCTCACAAGGATCAGGGCTTCCTGGAATTCAGAGCTGGAAGGGACCTCTTGAGTCATCTTGTTCTTTATGTTCCCTGCGAGGGTCCCAGGAGAGGCACAGAGAGGGGCAGGGAGTTGTGGGCCCTCTCAGGCTGCTGGAGGACGTGCCCGCCCAGGTGCCAGCCCATCTTCTCCCACTCGGCTCTGGCACCCTCTCTGGGCATTCTGTCAAAGCCAGAGCCTCGCCCACGACTGTGTCTCCCTCCGGGGCGATGATTCCAAATCCAGGGTCCCCAGAGGCAGCAACTATGCAAGGCTGGCAGCCCTAGGCTCTTCTCAGCCTGCAGCCCACGCCAATTAGAACCACGTTGAGGCCTCTGCTGAGCTCTATTTACATAGAGGGCTCCAGGATCTGTGGGGGCAGTCGGCTTGGAGCCTGTCCTTTCTGACTTCCCCTTTGCCCCCGTCCTCGCATCTGACTTGTCCCATCGAAAGTGTGCCCCATTTGGGTGGCGGAAGATTCAGGATTCTCTCCCCAGACAGAATCATCCAGTAGGGAGTAGAAGCTGGCAGCTGGTTTCCCCATCAGCTCCCCGAGACCTGGCCTTTTCCTAGCTCTGGACAAACCCCTTTCCTTCTCTGGGCCTCAGTTGCCTTCTCTCTGAGATGAGAATAATAATTACAACTACCGTTATAGCAGCAGTCTGAGAGTCAGTGGCCTGTGTCATGCTGGGTAAAGGGAAAGCTGTCGATACTAGTGGTAACTCATGACAGCACCTACTATGTTCCAGACACTGTTCCAGGCACTTCAGAGGCAATAAATACCCCATCATGGCCTCACACCAACTCTCTGAGATAAACACTATTATGAATCCCATTTTACAGATGGGAAAAATGAGTCCAGAGTTGGCATGTGACCCACTTCCCTTCACACAGCCAATCAGTGGCAAAGGAGTCTGACATTCAGTGTTGCCTATTCTCTTTTGCAGTACTCTTTATGCATGTGAATATATACAGCTATACACATGCATTCATGAATCTATGACCATCCAGATAAATTAATCATAAAGTAAAAGGTTTTTGAAAAATGATTTTATGAAGGTTTAGGAGGATCCTTTATAATTGTCCAGTTCCCTAACTCCCCTGGCTGGGCTTGGAGAGGAAGGCGAATGAGAGTGGTGGGTCTGGTGTTGGCCAGTCTGCCGTGGCCAGTGCTGACACAGACAGGATGTAATGATGGGGGAGACTTGGGGTCCTCCTGCCCTGTTCCCGACAGCAGCCTCCCCGAGGCCGTGTCTCAGCCAAGCCCTCTCCCCAGACCTCCTTGGCCACCCCCTGGTGTCCCGGTTTCTGAGGTCAGGTCAATTCCTCTAGGAGACCAGGTGCCAGCTGAGACTGGCGGAGATTCAGGAAGCTGGCTGCTGGGTCCCTGCCAGCTCCGCTCTGGGCTGAGACACGGTCAGCAGGACTGTGTCCCCGATTGCCCATGGCCAGAGACAGCCTGGATGGAAGAGCGGAGGGAGGGGCGGCTTCTCCCAGTTCAAGTTTGGAGTTCTAAGGCTGCCACTGGATGCGGAGCACAAGGGGATGTCTGGTGTCTCCATCTCGAGCTAGAAGCTGATGTTTAGAGCATCTTCCTGGAGGGTGAATTCTAGTTCTTCCTGATGTTTCTGTTGCCTCCTCCTCAAATGAGTAGCTTTTACCTCCCTCTGCCCTTTCTCTTCCTGGAGAAGGAAATGGCCAACCCACTCCAGTATTCTTGCCTGGAGAATCCCATGGACCGGGGAGGCTTGGCGGGTTACACTCCCTGGGGTAGCGAAGAGTCGGACAGGGCTGAGCGACTCACACACACACACACACACTCACACACACACACACCCTTACTCTTGCCCTGTGTCTCAGTCCCCCTTGCCCAGGGATGCTCTGTCTCTCTATAGGGATGAACATGGGGAGGGGAGTGGCTCCAGTTGTCCCCAGAGAGAGAGCTGGGGTCCCAGCAAACTGCTGAGACCGCAGGGCAGGAGTCTGTGGAAACACCCCATTTTGCTGCTGCTTGGCTTGAAGAGTTCACCCCATCTGGGAGTCCCTCAGTTTCCCCTTCTGGGAGCTGGGATCACCTCTAGAAATTGGAGCCTGTCTCCCTCTCGGGGTCACTGTCAGGGTCAGGGCGATCACACGCACACTCCATAGACTCCCAAGCGCTAGGGCGCCATGTTGGTTGTTTTCATTTATAGATGTCCGGGAGTGTTTTTGAATTATGACAAAAGATCAAGACTTTGAACCATAAATCATGACCTGGAAAGGGGCTCAGCAACAGTTGGGGCCAAACCCCTTTTTACAGAGCGGGAACCTGAGGCTCCAGAGAAATGAATAGACTGGACTCAGTCACCCAGCGAGTTCCTAGCACTGCGAGACCAGAACGCGCAAGGCCGCCTCCCCAGCTGGTGAGGCTCTCGTCCTCCCGCTCTCTGCTAGCATCTGCTCTGGGGCTGAGGGATCTAGGCTCTTCCAGAGGCAGGGAAAGGAGCCCTTAGACTCCAGCAAAGAGAGAGGGGATGAAGGGAGCAGTCTTAGACTCGCAGTCCTAATCTGGGCTGCCTCCCACGGTAAAACGGGCTGTCTGCGCGCATCGGGGGCGTCTTTGCGCACGCACAACTGCATCTCTTCCGTGTTCTCTGCACATCACGACTGAGGTCCCCGTAAACAAGCCTTAACGCCTTTGGCTTCCTGCCTGCCGAGATCGTCTGCGTCTAGGCTCCCGGTGGCCACCAGAGGGCAGTGCTGCGCACGAGACGATCCACGGCTGCCTTTGCCTGGGGTTGCGGCTCTCTAGTCCGGCGAGATGCTCACTGGCTGGCCTGGCTTGCAGAGCCTTTCTTGAGCAGGGAGGTAGGTCTCTCCCCTAGGCGGGGCCTCCCTTAGCAGAGCTGGTCCTGCCTGCATCATATCTGCAGCCCAGGCACGTGAGTCTCCTGGACCTGAGCTTCCCCCGGGAGGCGGCTGGGAGAGTGCCTTGGGTGAAGGATGTCTGCTGGAGCGCCCTCCTTCCCTCCAAGTCTGTCTGAGCAGCAGCAGGAGGGGTCAGTCATCTGCTCAGGGGTAATGGAGATGAATGAACGGGGGATGGTTCCTGCCCAGGAAGATCAGTCTTGATGGGGACACAGAGAGGCTGACAGAAGGCTATGATGTGGGGTTAGTGTCATGGGAGAAGGGAGCCTTATGACCTCCAAGGCATCTCTCCCCTTTCTCTCCCTGCATCCCACCCCCGCCCGCTCCCACTCCTAAGCGTTGGAATGAATTACACACCGAGTAACTGCTCAGGAATGACAAGGCCCTGATATTTACCAGACGTGAGAGCTTGGTGCTGTCTCTCAACCTCTCTAGAGCATCACTGTTCTCAGAGACACCCATCTACATTGGTGGGTATCAACGTGCTTTGCAAACTGGGGTCCTGGGCCCTCCTTGGATTGGCTTGTTGTTGTTCAGTTGCTAAGTCGTGTCCGACTCTTTGCGACTCCATGGACTGTAGCCCATCAGGCTCCTCAGTCCATGGGATTTCCCAGGCAAGACTACTGGAGTGGGTTGCCATTTCCTTCTCCAAGGATCTTCCCAGATCAGGGATCGAACCCATGTCTCTTGCATTGGCAGGCGATTCTTTACCCCTGAGCCACGGGGGCCTATTTCTGTTCTGTGCATGCTTTGGGCTCTTTTCTTGCTGTTCCAGGCAGTCTGCTATTTGAGCAGGTGCCGTCTTGTTCTGTGCACTAGTTGGTTCGTGAAGGAGCTTTGTCCCACAGTTACCAGCTTTGGAGACAGGATCTCCCACTTTCCTGGTGGGGCCTGGGCCCATGGGCTGGGTGGGGCCTGCGGCTCTGCCCTGAGGGCCATCTCCTGGCTGCTGGACCCCAGGCTGCAGGTAGGACCCTCTCTGTTGTGGTCAGTCTTTCCCCATCTACTTATTTCTGATACTTTTTAATTGAGGCTGATCCTCTGAAGAGCAGGGATGAAGATAACATTTACGGCTGTCCTACTGGGTGGGAGAGTATTTGCCTGTATAACCTTGCTTATGAGCAGCACCTGCTAAATGAAGCTTGTGTTCGCAACCCTGCCTCTTCCCAACTGTGTGACCCTGGGCTGGCTACTTTTTTGATCACAGTTTCCTCATTGGAAATAATACTGATAAGATTTTGATGAGAATGTACACACGCATGTGCGTGTGTGTGTGTGTGTGTGTAGAACTCTTAATGCTGGTCTTTCTCATTTTCTTCTTCTCAGTACCATTCTCCAGAACGTCGCCCCACAGGCATGGATACTTTTAATGATCCTCGTCTGCTCTTCCTGAGTCCAGTCTCCCCTCCTCTCAACCCATCCTACACCCTGTACCAGATTCATGTTTTATTTTTTTCTTAAAATTTTCTAAATTGGAGGATAATTGCTGTACAATATTGTGGTGGTCCCTGCCATCCATCAACATGAATCAGTCATTATATATATATATATATAATATATATATATCCCCCCTCCCTCTTGTGCTTCCCTTGCCCCACTCCATCCCTCTAGGTCGTCACAGAGCGGGTTGGGCTCCCTGTACTGTTCAGCAGCTTCCCACTAGTCATCTGTCTTATGCATGATAGTGTATATATGTCAACGCTACTTTCTCAGTTTGTCCTACCCTGAATTAATCTTTTAAACCTAGGTCTTCCATTAGAACAATTCTTGGGCCCTGAGATTTTCAATGGCTCTTTTGTCTGAAAGGCAACTCAGTGTCATAGGAAGAGTAGTGGCTTCTTTGGCCAGATCGCCTTCAGTTTAAATCCTGGCGCTGCGGCTGCTGCTGCTGTGTGAGCTTAGGCAGGTTACCTAACCTTTCTGAGCCTCCATCTTTTCATCTGAAAATTTAGGCTTCCTAGATCCACCTTCCTAGAGCAGCTGATTAAATGATGTTGCAATAGGTACTTGGGATCTGGTGGGTACACAGAGGCCAAACTGGCAAATATACAAGTCAAGTCTCTTAGAGGGGAAGGGCAGGGGTATTTCTGGGTCCGTGAAAAGTGGGAATAGATAGGAGCTGGGACCTGGGCCAGAGTATAGGGAGGCAGCAGAATGATCAAGGTGGCGTGTAGTTGGGAAAGTGTCGGGGTGGCTGAGGCACGCGTCGGCTCAAGAGCAGGGAGGCCGTTATGGTTGCTACTGATGACATCAGTTGGGAAACCAAGTGTCAGGGCCTGCCTGCCCCACTCCTCAGCCTTGGAAGTTTAGGTGCCAGGAACCTCCATGCAGGGAAACTCAGGAGCACCCAGTCCCTTGCAGCTGTTGTTCTGTGCGGTTTTGCTGCTCTTCTTGTCCAGGGTAGCTTCTGGCTCTCTGGATGATTCTCTTCCAGTTATTGTAATTGATGAGGCTTGTCAGCTACAGATGGGGTTCCAGGACCAGCCCTGGGAGAAAGAATGTATAAGTTCGATGGGAAAGGGAATATAAGTGTAAGTTCCCTCCCATTAAGAGCCTTCCATGCACATTCATTCCAGTTCCATGATCAGCCACAAGAGGGCACTAGACCACGATTTCTGCAGGGAGGGAGGCGCTAGTCATCCGGCCCTAGTACCCTCACCAGGTGGCTCAGGGGTAAAGAATGGCCTTGGATGGCAAAACCGACTCAATGGGCATGAGTTTGAGCAAACTCCCGGAGGTGGTGAAAGACAAGGAAGCCTGTTGTGCTGCAGTCTATGGGGTTGCAAAGAGGTGGACATGACTGAGCGACCGAACAACAGCAACAACAATGCAGGAGACTTGGAAGACATGGGTTCAATCTCAGGGTCAGAAGGTTCCCTGGAGAAGGAAATGGCACCCCACTCCAGTATTCTTCCTGGGAAATCCCACGGACAGAGGAGCCTGGCAGGCTACAGTCTGGAGCTGCAAAGAAGCAGACCCGCCTGAGTGACGGAACAACAAAAAATATGATTGTGCCTTTGAACAAAGCTGCACTTGGTCCCCTCCCAGCACCTCTGCGGAGCATGGCAAGCCCACTTGATTTAACCCGAACCCCCGACCCTGAGTCTGGTGTCTCAAGGGAGGCCAAAGTGCGTAGTGAATGGGCATGAAATTTGGTGTCAAACTTGGGTTCCAATCCTTGTTCTCCTTTTTGCTTTTTTTTTTTTGAACTTGAATAAGTTAATTTCTAAGGGTTTCCTTTTCTTCACTTGCAAAGTCAGGTGTTGCTGGAAGGTGTTCCTGTGAGAATTAAATTACATGATGTGTGTCAACTGTCTGGAACATGTTGGATACTCCATGATGGACCATCTCTTTGTTCCTGGAAGAAGGGTGAAATTAGGGCACAGTGCAGGAGATGTTTATGCCCCCTGTTCGCCTGGGGGGTAGCAATGGGGGGGGGGTGGGTCATTTTACTCCCCAAGGAGCCCTCTATGGTTCCAGTTCATTAGGGGCAGCAGTGACACCAAGTGGCCAGAATGGAGAACAGCAGAGTCTTCTGACCTGGCGGGATGGCGGCGGTGGGCATCATTGGGCAGATGAGACTGACTCTGCATCAGGCATCAGACGACCCATCAGTTGAATTTCTCTCCCCTTCCGATGCCAGCAGCTAGAGATGGTCCTCTGAGGACACGAGTGTGATGATGGCCATGGGCCATGTTTGCTGCTGGGTCGATGGCATGAGGCTATACCTGCGGACCACACCTGTGGACCTGCCTGACTTCATTGTGGCCAGCCAGTTCCAGTGTCCAACAGCCAGACCCTTCCTGGTGTTTTCCTTGAGTGTTGACTCTTCTTGAGATGCTTTCATCCTGGGTCTGTCTGATTGGGCTCAGCGATGAGATGCAGGATCTCTGAGGCTCAGTGTGTTTATCTGGAAAGCAGGGTGGGGGCGGATGGTTGGTCTGGTTGATGGGGAGGGCTCGTCTAGCTTGGATTTGAGTGTCAGACATTATTTCATATCCTTTACTCAGTGTGTGTGCATTCGTGTGTGTGTGTGTGCGCGCGCACGGGCATGTGTGTGTCTAGGGGTGTGGGATGACGTGGGAAGGATTTACTTTAGGCTTTCCTGGTGTAGAAACTCCAGCCCAGAGAAGGAAGGGGCTTCCCCCCAGGAAGGCGTGGCTCTGAGGCTGGAATCGGGGTGCCGCTGGCTCCTCATCTTTAGTAGCTTCTTTATTATCCACCTGAGATCCAGGAGGGAGCCTTGGCAGACATGCCAGGCTCAGGAAGTTATTTAATATCAGCTTTGCTCCAGATTGTGTTTCTGACTCCTTGCCACCTCCTAAGTGGCAGTCATTTTAACAAATGTGGCGACAAGACACCAAGTGGGAAATAACATGAGGGATGGGGAGGGGGCAGGGCGTGGGGGAGGGGCGGAATCCTAGTCCCTCGGCAGAAACCTTGTCTTGGAGGCCCTGGGAATGCGCGAGGGCTCCTGGAAGCCCCTGGCAGTGAAGAGCAGGGCGTGGAAAGAGGTGCCTGGCTTTCTGGAGCATGTGGCCTGTGGCCCAGGTGTTCCCTGTTGCCTAGGAGCTTCCTGTGTCTTCTGGGGGAGTCTCACTCCTGTCCCTGGGCGGGAGTTGAAGGGGGAGGCCTTGTGCTCTGCCTTCTCAAAGGACTGACTCCCAAGTGCATAACAGACCATCCACAGGGGCCTGGCGCTGGTGTGTGTTCCCCTCGCCGTGGAGACTGAGCTGTGTCTGGCCCCAGGCTATGGGGGCCCAGGTATCTAGCTGCCCGCCTCACCCACCCAGGCCCCGCCCTCTTGGGGAAGCATGGGCGGAGGAGGCACTGGCTGGGCTGGCAGGCCCAGGAGAGAAGGGGCCAACCCTTTTTGTCCCAGTCCCAGGCTCCAGCCATGAGCCAGGCACGGTGCTCAGCCTTGGGATGGAACCCTCAAACGCAGAAGGCCGTGGCCCCTCTCTCTTGGAGTTTAGAGTCAAGTCAGGGTGGCAGCTCGGAGGGCTGTCTCAAGAGAAGCAGGGAAGAATTTTAGAAAATGTATTTAATGGAAAATTTGAAAGAAAAGCATAGAGATGTGAAAATAGAGCTTCCCCAGGAGGAGAGGGGATGGCTTTTTCTAAATGGAGATTTAAAAATTCTAGATGTACCTGCTTTCGACTTTATCTGATTGGACACAGTAGCCTTGGCTGTAACCTTGACTCATTGTCCTGCTGTCTGTCCACAGAGACCCCGTGGGATCGTAGGGGAAGTCGCAAACAGAAGTCAGGAGAGGAGAATTGTGTTTCTTCTCTTGTCACTTTCTGATTGTAAGAGACAGAGATTTGGGGGCCGGTGGTTTGGGGGCCGGTGGTTCACGGGGAAGGTGACCCTGGGGCATCCTGGGGGAGGGAGTGAGCTGGAGAGGGAGGAAGCCAAGAACATTGGGTTCCGGGAGGTGTCGCTGAGCCTCTCCCCAGGCACTTGCTCATTTCCTGATTTCTGCATTTATTCAGCATGTTTATTTGAGCGCCGCGCTGGGCTGGCCCCTTTTGTGAGAGCTAGGAAAACCGCAGGCAGTGCTTGCCTGCCGGGCAGCTGGGTCTGTGTTCTCCCCGTAGTTACAGGATGTGTAAGGTCAAGCCCCCTTTTCTTTCACCTGGAGTTGACCTTCGGGCTCTGGGGAAGGTGGGCTGAGGTGCCGAGTGTGTGGCCAGGTTCCCTTGGGCCCCCAGGCTGAGTTCCTGGGAGAAGGTTCCGTCAGAGGGTGACTGGGGGTGGGGGTGGGGTCAGGTGATGGGAATGAGCGCCTGGGAGAGCAAGTGAAGACTGGCTTCATGTGTTGGTCCAGGACTGAGCCCAGCTTCCCTCTGGCAGCACCTAGTTGACCCTCTGCCCAGCCCATTGGGGGCCTGCCCTTCTTCTTCTCAGCTTAGAGCCATTCCCCGGGCCTGGGGAAGCTGCAGTGGAGGAGGAATGACTTATCCCCTCCTGCAGGCGTCATGATCCAGGGTCACGTCCTGTCTCCATGGAAACGGCTGCTCCACTCTTTCCTGCTCCCTATCCTAGCCCGGCTACTGGCAGGTGACTCACCTGTTTCCTGGACTCTGATCAGGAGTATTCTGACCTTGGAACTCCACCCTGTTATCTTCCCAGGTGCCTGCCCTCACCTGCCCAGGTGGGTCACTGGGCAGAGAGGGTGCTCAGCCAGCATCTTAGTCCCGTAGAGACTCCCTGGCACCCACGTGCCCTGGCTGGCATCAGGCTCCTGGACCTTTCCTTCCTGTGCGTGCAAAGGGCTGTAGCAGGCACCTCACAGGGACTCAGGAGAGACTTGTTGAATGGGACGGGCTCATTCCTGCCAGAATCTCTCACAGACCCACTGCAGATCCCAGCTTGTGGGCTCGCGTACACCTGCCTGGAGCACAGGGCACCTTGTTCTCATGGCTCCCGCACCTCTGTGGTCCCCGGCTTTGCCTTCAGCAGAGCAGCTGCTGGAGGAATCTTCTAGGGAAACTTGACTGATGACGGGGAGGGCAGGCACTGTGGGGTGACCAGGTCCCAGGTGCTGTTCTCAGGACGGTCTGTTTTTTTTTTTTTTTAATTTATTTTTTAATTGAAGTATAGTTGATTTACAGTGTTGTTTGATTTCTGCTATAGAGCAGAGTGGCTCAGTTGCTCACAGATATACATTCTTTTTATATATGGGACAGTCTGATTTTAATCCTGTTTCACTCTTAGCACACTCCAATGAGGTAGGTTAGCATTAGCATCTTCATTTTATGGGTGGGGAAACTGAGGCACAGAGAGGCTATGGCACTTGTCCTGGGTAACGAGAGCAGGAAGCGGCTGCACTGAGGTTTGAATCAGCAGGTCTGCTCTAAAGCCCCTGCTCACACCCGCCGCCCCCCACCCACCCCGTGTCACAGAGCCTCTGAGTTCCTGTCCACCCACCCTCTCCGGTCCTGTGGCTTTAGTCCTAGACCCAGCCCCCGGTCCCCACAGCTCCCATCAGCCTGGCCAGTGAGGCACAGTGAGTTCTGCGGCGTTATGTTTCTGACACTGGTGCCGGGAAGAAGGGCGGGGCAGGAGGGGCCCCAGGACCCAGTGGAGCTCAGCGTTCCTGAATTTCGTGGGAGCAAGTGTCTTGGCCGCGTCCTGAGAACGTCCTCTGAGTGAGGGCACTGAGGCAGGACGGCGTGGTCTGCCCCGTAATGGCCACGGACTTGGACGGTGAGTCTGGGCAAGGCACTGGCCACCCCTGAGCCTCCGTTTTATTACATTTCATCCTGGGGTCTTGACCGGGTGACTTCTGATTCCTCTTCTGGCTTTGACCTCTTATACTTCTAACGCGGGGGTTGTGGACTGGGTGGAAGGTTAGGGAGCGCCAAGGCTGCAGAAGGATGTCTCGGGGCCGGACCCTGTGGGGAGGAGGGGTGTGGGGTCAGACCCTGGGGGTCCTCACGCTTCTGCGTGCGTCCTCTGGCTAAAGCCCCGGCTGCTGGATCCCAGCCCAGAGTGTCTGATTCCGCTGTGAGTTTTTGCGATGGGGCTGGAGGAGGCCATGTCTCGTCAGTGCCCAGGTGAGGCAGACGCTGCTGGTCCAGGGACCACACTTCCAGAACGGCTGTCACACTGGCAGCTTTCAAACTGTGCTCTCCGAAGTGAGGTCAGAGCTGCTGTGGTATTCCGCAGGAAGGTATTTATGACGTTTGTGAGCCTGCTCAGTCGCGTTCGACTCTTTGCGACCCCACGGACTGTAGCCTGCCGGAGTCCTCTGTCCATAGGATTTCCCAGACAGGAATCCTAGAGCGGGTGGCCATTGCCTTCTCCGGGGGACTTTCCCAACCCAGGGATCAAACTTGCGTCTCTTGCATCGGCAGGCGGGTTCTTTACCACTGCGCCACATGGGAAGCCCTTTATGAAGTTTGCCAGGCTACAAAGTGTTTGAATATCTTATTGCCGAAGAACACTACCTGCCCCTAAGCACGTTCTGAGGGTGCTCCCTGGGTGCTGGGTTCTCTTTCCATTTCCCTTTCGTCTCTTCTCTCTGCATTCCCCCCAAATGATGCTTGGCTCCATCCTGACCTTGGCGCCCACTCACCTTTTCCCAGTGGGGCTGGGCTTGACCGAACACGCTCTGACCTATGTCATCTGATGTGCAATTGAGAAATGAAAGAACGCTGTGTTTTGGAATGCCTCCCAGGCTCAAAGTTGACTTTAAAAAACTGTTTGGGTGGCAGGGAAGTAATTCGGTGACTGCAGCTCAGGAACGTCATTTGGGCCCTAGCTGCTCCCGGGGTGAAGTTGAGCCTTTTGCGTTGGTGTTCAGGATCTCGTGGCTTTAGGATCTCTCTGTCTTAACTCACATTCTTCCCCTATGAGAACCGTCTGCCCCAGCCAAACTCATCAACTGGGCAATCCTGAAACGTCCCCAACCGTTTCCCACTCTTAGTCTTCTGCTCAGGTCCCTGCCCTTGCCTGGAAGCCCTCTGGCCTTCATTCTGTCCACCGGAGCTCTGCCTGTCACTGGTCCCATCGTTGAGATGGTCTTTGTTGTCCAGACTTGTGTTTACTGATGCTCTATCTTTTCAGCCTCTGAGGCACATGGTAGGTCGAGGCGGCTGGTTTTGAGCCCTTGCTCTGGGCCAGGCAATGTATGCAGCGTCTCATTTAATCCACACCATCCTATGAACGGTCTGCCACTGCAGGAGACACAAGAGACGCAGGTTCCATCCCTGGGTCCAGAAGATCCCCTGGAGGAGGGCATGGCAACCCACTCCAGTATTCTTGCCTGGAGAATCCCATGGACAGAGGAGCCTGGTGGGCTACAGTCCAAGGGAGTCACAGAGTCAGACATGACTGAACGACTAACACACACATCATGTGAGCAGAGAACTGCTCTCATATCACAAATGAGGAGATTGAGGCTGAAAGATGCAAGAGCTTGAGTAAGACCATAGCTGTTGATGGCAGAGTTAGGACTCAAACCCAGGCTGACTTCAGAGGCCATGGTTCCATATTCATTGCAAACCAGTTGGGAACCAGCTTATCATGTCTTCAGGAGGGGAAAAGATGAGAAGCCATGTGTGCATTAGGCTGGAATCCTGCATAGCATTTGCATTGAAAACCTTGTTCTCGGTGTAATAACCTGGCTAAACTTAAAAAAAAAAAAAAGTTGCAGAATGACATACCATATATGTAAAATATTCAATATTCCATGATAAACCATAATGGAAGACAAGAGAAAAAATGTATATATGTATAACTGAATCTCTTTGCTGTATAACAGTAATTAACACAACGTAAATCAACTATACTTCAATCTAATGACACCATGATGACCAATATAATGTATTGTTTATACACAAATATATAGTAAACAGATAAGACCACGGGCTGAATACAGAGCGATTTCATGAGAGGCTTAGGAAGAGAGGAAGGGGAAATGAAGGGTAAACACAGGACTTTTAACTTTATCTGTGATGTTTTCCTTCTGTTTTGGAGACCTTCGCATCTGACAAAATGGTAATATGTATTAATTCCAGGTGATGAATAAATAAGGTGTTTAATGCATAATCCTTTGTATTTTCTCTATTAAGATGACACTTGAAAGGCTTCAAGCAATAAAAAGATGACCACATCCACTAGATTTGTAGTTTGAAATGGAACCAATGTTAAGCCTCTCTTCTTGATTTGCCAGTGGCTGTAGCCTTTTGTGTCTTCACATGGTCTTTTCTGTGTTTGTGCTCTAAATCCTTTCATTTTATAACATCAGTCATAATGCATTAGAGCCTGATGACCCCGTTTTAACTTAATTATCTCTTTAAAGACCTTACCTCCATAGAGAGTCACATTTGGAAGTACTGGGGCTTAGGAGTTCAGCTTATGAATTTTGGGGGGATACATGTCAGCTTAGAACAACCATGTGTGTGTGTGAGTTGCTGAGTCCTGTCCAACTCTTTGTGACCTCTGTGGACAGTAGCCTGCCAGGCTCCTCTGTCTTTGGGATTCTCCAGGCAAGAATGCTAGAGTGTGTTGCCATTTCCTTCTCCAGGGAATTTTGCAACCCAGGGAATAAAACCAGGGTCTCCTGCATTGTAGGCAAATTCTTTACCATCTAAGCCACCAGGGAAGCCCTCAAACAGCCGTAAGACAGACAATTTGCATGTCTGCTGAAATGAAAATAGAGTCTTAGACTTCTTGAGTGCAGAAAAGCTGAATTGTCCTCATTTTTTGGTGCCTCTGGCTGCTGATGCTTTAAACATACCTGCTTGTTTGGCCCTTGTGAGCCAAGGAGCCCTGTGGGGGAAGTTGTGCCTTCATAGGAGAAACAAAGTAAAGGGAGCTGAGCCAGTGCAGAGTTTGAAAAGGGCCCCCGAGGACAAGTCTCTGGTGGTCTGATGTTTGGCAGATTGCAGGTGGAAATCGGAAAACAGCCATATCAAATGCACTATGCACTGTCCCTCTTATGAATCAGCTAATTTAATTATTTCAGCAATTACCGGTGAGTACCTGATTTGTATCACCACCAAGTTAGACACCCGCTCCCCCCACCAAAAGTCTCAGCGGGCTGGGACCACAGCGTATCTGTTTAGCAGAAAGGAAGAGCCTCCTGGAAGTGGGGCTAGGAAATTGCTCTCCTTTGTTTGCTGTTTTTGCTGTTCAGATGTTGTGTCTGACTCCTTGTGACCCCATGGACTACCGCATGGGCTGTCTGCCGGAGTTTGCTCAAACTCATGTCCATTGAGTCTGTGATCCTATCTTTCCTTGGGGCGTGCACGTAAGTAGGATTCTCCGATATCTGCCATTTCATCATGAAAATTTTTAAGCCTGTAGAAAAGCTGAAAATTTTTACAGTGGACAGCCATGTTCCCACCCTCTGGAGTCTGCAATTCATATTTCACTTACTTGCTCTGTTACGAGGTCTGTCCTTCTCTTAGTCCTTCTAGCCACTCATTTCCACCCTTTTTTTCTGATGCACTTCAGAAGAAATTGTAGATGTTAGTATACTATACTCTCCCTGAACACTTTCGTGTGTGTATCATTACACTAGAGTTCAGTATTTGTTTTCACTGCAGGTAGTATTCTAGTCAATGAAATGTGTGAACTGCAAGTGTTTATTCTGTGTTTTGACAAATATATACACTTGTGGAACCCAAACCCGGCAAAATCTAGCTGATTATCCTTCACCCAGAAAGTTCTCCCCATACTCCTCCCTAGTCCCTGCCCCCATCTCCCTAGAGGTGGCCACAGTTCTGATATTTTCCCACCATAAATTGCTTCTATCTGAGTTACAGCTTCATATAAATGGAAATGCACGGTATGTATTTTGCAACATGTTTCTGAGGTTCATTCATGTTGTAGACAACAGCAGGCTGTTCTTGTCTATTGCTGAGTAGTATTCCATGGAAGACCCGAGTTTGTTTAGTCTCCTAGTTGTTGGAACCCTGACTGTTCCCAATTTTGGACTATTATGGGTAAATCCGCTCTGAACATTCGAGCACAAGGCTTTTTGTGAACAAACACTTTCATCTCTCTTGGGTCTGTCCCCAGGAGTAGAATTTCTGGATTGGATGATATTTAACTTTCTAAGACACTGCCAGATCTTTTGCCAGAGTCGTTGCACCCGTCTACACAATGGGGCTGCTTTTGATGAATCTGGGTTAGGATAGACACACGTACATGACTCATCGAAACAGGTGCTGTTGTAGCTTTGTCTTGCAGATGAGGAAGTTGAGGGGCATGGGGTGGCAAGGTCACCCCGCTGGTAGGGGGCAGGGCTGGGAGCCTGTCTGACTCAGAGCCCGTGGGGTTTCTGCTGTGACATGCTGCTGCTCCTGGGAGCAGGGCTGAAGCAGGCAGAAAAAGCAGGGTGCTCTCCTCGGGAGCACCTTCTGGTGTCCACAGCCCAAGGACGGTCCTTGTTCTTGCACAGCGCCCGTCTTCTCTCTGACACTGTGGAAGCCAGGGCCGGGCAGGCGTGTGGTGCTCTCTGGCCTGGGGTTGGCCTCTTTACTTCATGTTCCCCATAACCCTAGTCGTTTGCCCCACTAAGTTCCCTGGGCTGGGTCCTGTGTGCCGTGGACAGATGAAGGCCAGACTGCAGCCCTGGTTCTGCATTTCCCCCTTGATGTGATGTAACCAGGGGACTTTCCTTGGTGGTCCAGTGGGTAAGACTGCACTTCCACTATGGGGAACATGGATGGGTTCAATCCCTGGTCAGGGAACTAGGATCCTGCATGCCACGCAGCCAAAGACAAAAAAACAAAAACAAAGTCACTCCAAAATG
This sequence comes from Bubalus bubalis, assembly GCF_019923935.1. Taxonomy (NCBI): domain Eukaryota; kingdom Metazoa; phylum Chordata; class Mammalia; order Artiodactyla; family Bovidae; genus Bubalus; species Bubalus bubalis. The sequence continues at coordinate 51,114,977 of NC_059176.1, forward strand.
ATGTAAACGAGATTCCTGCTTGCTGAGCGCTCGAACATGGGGTGTGGGGGCCCCAGCCCACCTCTCAATCTGAGGTGGGTGCTGAGCGCAGGGCTGTAGCATCAGCCAGATTGGTCCTGCCTCTCAGAGCCTGACGATTAGTGGTGTGGCCATGGGTAGGGACACCAACAAGCTTCATTCCTTCATGTTGGTGATGCCATGATGCACAAGACAGATAGAGTGTCTGGCTTGGAAATTCAATGGGCAGGGGCCATCAGCATTGATATAAATCACTCAGATAGTGTCAGAGAGCTGTAAGTTCTAGAAAGGAACTGAACAGAGTGATGAGATGAGAAGCTTGACTGGGAGATGGGAAGTGGGCGCTGCTCCTGGTTTGGGTGGGGGCGGCCCCAGGAAGAAGTAGCAGTCTAGCTCTCACCTGGAGAGTGAGCAAGAGGCAGAGCTTAGGGAATATCCCTGAGGGTGGAATTTTCTGGCAAGCTTGGCACTTTTGAGTTGGGAATGGACTAGATGTTGTTGGGATGGGAGAGAGGCTGGAGGAGGGTAGGGCAGGTGGGATGGAGTGAGCAAGGGGGAGGGGTAGGCAGGTGAGGTTGGAGGGGTTGCAGGCCACGGGAAGGGGTTTCAGCTTTAATCTGAGTGCAGTGAGAGGCTCTGGAAACCTTTTCCGTTTAAACAGGATTTGATTCAATTTACATCTTAAATGGGTGCAATAAATGTGTTGGAGAAAGCTCACCGGCTTGTGAGTTCAGATAGCTGGGGCTTGTGGAGAAGGTCCCCAGAGGAAGGGACCACTGACCTGAAACCTGAAGGGTGAATTAGACCCGTGGTGGGGGACACATGCGATGGATGCTGCTCCAGGGTGAGAGAACGGTGTGAGGGAGGCCCTGAAAGCACGGGAACCTTTAAAGAGCTTGAGGATCTTCATTCTGGCTGGAGACATAGGGAGGGGCCGGGCCAGGCAGGGATGAAGGAGGTGGGCTTTTTCTTGGGACAGCTGTGAGCTTGTAAGGACTGGGGTCTGGTCTATTTTTTTAAGTTTTTTTTTTTTTTTTTTTTTTTGATGTGTACCATTTTAAAACTCTTGATTGAATTTATGTCAACATTGCTTCTGTTTTATGTTTTTTTTTGTTTTTGGCTAAGAGGTGTTTAGGACCAGGGAGTGAACCTGCGCTCCCTGCATGGGAAGGTGATGTCTTAGTCACTGGACCACCAGGGAAGTCCTGGGGTCCAGGCTTGATTATTACTTTCTTCCCAGTGCTCAGCAGCTGCCTGGCTAAATCAGTGCTGGGGCCACACATAAATGAATGAATCAATGAATTAGAGGAGTTTACGCAGGAGACCTAGAGGAGGTGGGACTTTTTCAAGGTCAGGGGAGACGAGTGGGAGCCTTGGGTCATGAAAGGGGTAGATGTGGCTGGATGGGAAGTGGAGACCGTCACCCTGTAACGGTGGGTCCAGGCTGCCTGACCTGACTGCCCGGGAAGGGGCGGTAGGCCTGAACCTCATCTGCCCTCAGTAGGCTCCGGCCGCCTGGCAGGCCCTGAGGCCCATGCGGGAGGGAGCTCCGAGTCAGGAATGCCACTTGCGAACATCTATTTGTTTATTCAGAGATTTAATTAACATGTTTAAATATTAAAGAGTAAACAACGTGTGTCTAGTGGGATTCAGCGTTTACCAACAGGAGTGCTGACTTATTTAATTATTTGTGCTTTCTCGGCCCTCAGGGTCTTGTTTCTGGCTTCCTTCAAGGGAGGCAGTGTTCTCCCAGGAGTGGGTGGGGAGTGGGGTTGGGGGTGAGGGTGGGAAGTCAGAGGGAGGAAGAGGGGCTGGGGAGGGGGAATGGGAGGAGGGGAGTTTTCTGGGGAGGTGCAGTTGTCCAGGCCCAGAGGAACCGAGATGCTGGGTGGCTGGCCTGTGCAGAGGAAGAAGGGAGTTGAGTTTCAGGACAGTGAATCGGGGACTGGAGGGTCTTGGGGCCTCCTCTGTTTTCCTGTGCTGACGTTTGTGGGGGGCAGCTTCTCACCACGATGCCTAAAGGGCCTGCGGCCCAGATCAGAGCGGCCCTTAGTTCGTTCCTTCTCCGGAGGGAAGGACCCGGGTAGATGAAGAGGCCCCAGCTGCCACGCAGGGGGAACTCTGAGACCAGAGGTGTTTTACAAGTGATCTGCATTATAACATCTCTGCAAATGAAGTCCTGGGTGCTGAGAGATTACACTGGGGGTTATTTATTGGCAATGTGCGCTACGGTTTTAATTTTTTCTTTTTGCTTATTCAGGCTTTAGCTCCAGAGGAAAATAGCCTGGGGTGGCTCCGAAATAGATTCTCTCTGCCCCATTAACTTATTCAGTGAGTTTAATGGTCCTTTTTCCCCTCAGCCTTGAAGCCATCATTAAAAGGCAGAGATTTATAAAAGCAAAGACACTGAGCTTTAGTCAAACTTTTGCTCTGAGGAGGGAGAAGGGCAGGGGTCGGGGCAGCTGGGGTCCCCTGGGCCCCTCTGCTGTGGGTACTGTCCACGAGTGTGGAGTGAATCCTAACTCTTAGACAGAAGCTCGAGGCTGGCTGGCTGGTTTCTGAGGGTTGGGGGAAGTGGCACGGCCTAATTAGGGGTGAGTGTCCCCCTCCAGGCTTTTCCCAGCTCTCACTGGGCTGGTGTGTCTTGGAGTGCTTCTGCCGAGTCACTGAAGGGCCAGGGTTGAGCTTCCCTGGTACTCAGGGGTCTCCGGGGCTGTCATAAGGTCCATCCCTGCTCCGCTCACCGCCTGCTCTGGTCCATTCAACAGAAAATCAGGTCACTGCATGCAGGGAGCAACTTGTCAGAAGGCAGTCCCCCGAAAGCCAAGTGACAGAGAGCCAGTTGCCCAAATGATCGGGGAGCAAGTGGCCAACTTGCCTGTAGGCCACTCATGGAAAGCCTGGCTGGGTGCTCCAGTTCGCCGAATTTACCAACACTTGGATTTAAGGAATAGAGTTATGGACTCAAGTCAAGCCAGGGCTGTCCAATTCATTTCAATCCAATTGGATCCACTTCACTTGCTCCATTATTTGAGCATCTGTGGTGTGCAGAGCTGGATATTGCAGAAACTACAAAAGAGAGCTCAACTATTCTGGGGGGAGGTCAGACTAGAAAGATCCTTGGTTCCTCCAAGGAAGGTGCCTGCGAGGAGCAGGGTCACCACAGAACGGGAGGCGGTGGGGGCAGAGTGGGGTTCAGGAGGACTTGAATGAAGCAGACTTCTCAGGTGGCACTAGAGGTAGAGAACCTGCCTGCCAAGGCAGGAGATGCGGGTTCGTTCCCTGAGTTGGGAAGATTCCCTGGAGGAGGGCATGGCAACCCACTCCAGTATTCTTGCCTGGAGAATCCCCGTGGACAGAGGAGCCTGCCAGGCTACAGTCCAGGGAGTTGCAAAGAGTTAGACACAACTGAAGTGACTTAGCATGCTTGAGTGGGTTAAGTAGCTGATAATGGGGGTGTCCCTTGATGCACAGGTCTGGATTGGGAAGGAGGAGTAGGGGGCACATTTTGGGCTGAAGGTACAGCGAAAGTGCCCAGTGCATTAGAGGAAATGCAGGGTTCCCATTATGGAGTATGGAGGGGTGTGAGAGATACAGACAGACGCGCCTGAGACCGCTTTGAATGCAGGGCTTTGAATGCTCAACTGAGGCATCTGGACTGGATTGGGTGAGTGATTGGAGTTGTTGAAGGTTTCAGAGGACAATCTTTAGATATAGTTCAAATGACTTCACAAAACAAAATGTATGTTTGTTAATGGAAAATTAGAAATAGCCAATAGTAGACAAAGAAATCACTCATAGTCCCAGCAACCTGGAAAGAAAACCATGCTTTGGGAGGGTTTCCTTCAAGTCTTATATTAGGGTTGAGTCTAGAGCCTACTTAAGGCAGAAAGTAACCCCTGAAACACTTTGTGCTCACTGTGAGGGGCACGTGGGAGCTGAGGCCAGCCAGGGGCACAGCAGTGGAGTTGCAGCTTAGTCTGATAGAGGTTCTCATCAAGCAAAATGGGGACCGAAGCACCAGTGGCTTGAAATAGTTTTTATTTTCCTTTCTCACTCTTCCTGGATGCATAAGCTAAATGGCATAAATTCAGTGTTTGGACTGATGCTGACGCTCCAATACTTTGGCCACCTGATGCAAAGAGCTGGCTCATTGGAAAAGACCCTGATGCTGGGAAAGATTGAAGGCACAAGAAGGGAAGACAGAGGATGAGATGGTTGGATGGTATCAGCGGCTCAATGGACATGAGTTTGAGCAAACTCCGGGAGATGGTGAAGGACAGGGAAGCCTGGTGTGCTGCAGTCCCTGGGGTCGCAAAGAGTCAGACACGACTGAGCGACTGAACACAGTATTGCACACCATTGTGTGCGTAGGTGCACACGTGTGTGTATTTGCGTGTACGTGAGCAGGTCATTTTGATTTGTGTTTTAAGAAGAATCGAAATGACAGGTATACCATGGGTTAAGGAAAAGGGGAGGTAAATGGTAGAGAAAGAAGGCAGGGGTGAGTGCAGTAACTCAGGGATGGATGCAAGGAGGGTGGAGAGGGAAGGGATTTTAAAGACCCGACAAACATTTCAAAGGACTTCGCTGGTGGTCCAGTGGTTAAGACTCCTCACTTCCAATGCAGGGATGCAGTGGGGCTTGAGTTTGATCCTTGGACGGGGAACTAAGATCCCATGTGCTGCGTGGTGCGGCCAAAAAAGAAAAATGCATATGGAATTTCAACTTTTCAAAGAACTCTTATCGCACTTGCTGAGTGAGTGATAGAGACATGAAGGGATACTGAGGTTTTTAGAACTTGACTGAGGGGAGGACATTGCTGCCTGGAGCAGGTTTAGCTGAGAAGCTGAGATGGTGATGTCTTCTGGGGACACCTGAGTCCCTGGGACTTGGGAGAGGTGCTGAGGGTACAGGTTAGGAACCCGAGCAGGCCTGGGTGTCCCTGATCGGGGCCCTTCTCTGAGAAGTCTCACCAACTGATGAAACAGCTGGGGTACTTGTTAAAAAGGGGCTGTGTCCACCACCAGGCTTCTCGATGGCCGTCCAACTAACTGCTATTTCTTTAGGAGAGGGTCTTTTGCCTGGGAGAGTTTTGTTAGAAACAGTAGCTCCAGAAACATCTCACCTTTCTGTATTTACGAGGCCCTTTGGGCTTCTCTGCTCCTCTCTCCCTTCTATCCCTCACCTCACAACGTCTGTAGGTAGCATCCTGCCTCTTATCCCAAATAAGGACAGCAAGGTAATAGGGGGAGTCATGATGTTGGCATTTGGGTGGAATAACAAGGAACCTGGTTGCTAGATGGATGTTAGTAATCATGGAGAAGTTCAAATGATAATCACTGACTTACACTCAAATGCCTTTTCACAATCACTTCTTACTGCCCTATGACGAAGGCTGGCCAGACCTTACTGTCCCGTTTTCCAGAGAAGGCAAATGATTTATTTCAGATCTTCTGTCTGTTAAGAGGGGAAAGAATCCTTTCCACAACTTCCAGTTTTCCCACGATCATATTCTCTGACTCCAGAGTGAGAACACGTGGGCACATGTATGAGAACAGCAGGACCCCATATGTGAACTTGGGAAATCTGGCATCCTCTCATCCTCCTCTGAGCTGAAAAGTTCTTATAAATAATGATGTTGATGATGATAATGATGATACTTGTTAATAAGAGCGTCACCCAAACTCTGGTGCTTACTACGTGCCAGGCTCTACGCTGAGCGCTTTTCATTCCATGGCTTTGATTCTTAGACGACTGAATGAGGTAGGCATTATTGGTCCCATTTTCTAGATGAGCAAACTGAGGTGGCAGTGAGAACTTAGTTGGTATATTCCCACGATCACCCAGTTTAGCAAGCAACAAAGTGGGTTGGAGCTCAGGCAGCCTGACTCCTGAGCCCATGCTCCCACGCCCTCTGTTCTAGATGACAGCCTCAGGTCTTTGGACTTCCCGTCCAGCCCACACCCAGGGGTGCTGGGACTACCCATCCCATCCCAGCAGTTGCCTTATAACTCGGTTAGCTTTTCCAAGCAGGAACAGATGTTCCTTGTGGCAATTCAATGAGAAATTCTGCTCCATGCTCCCTGGGCTACATTGATCCATTCACCTCAAATAAAATAAACCATGTGGGGAATGAGATAAAATATTTGTCCCATTGATTGCTTCATTTTGTGTGGTTGGGAGGCAGGAGGGAGCAAGTGGCTGTGAGCAGGTGGGTGGAGGCTGTGCCCGCCTGTGTGCAGAGAGCAGCTGGGACAGGGCCTCGGGCTGCTGGGGCCCCTGGGCATTGCCTGGTGCGCCCAGATCGACTCTTGACAAGGGACTGTTGATAGCCCTGGTTAGACACCACACTAGCCACTGATCCGGGCACCTGCTTTTGCATGGAGGGGAGTGGATGAGGGCAAAAGCTTGAGGAAGATACAGTCCTTCCCCATATCTCTAAGGGGTCCTAAAGAAGAAAAGGGCCTCCCAGGTGGCTCAGTGGGTAAAGAATCTGCCTGCAACACAGAGATGCAGGCAGTCACGAGTTCAGTCCTGGGGTTGGGAAGATTCGCTGGAAGAGGGCATGGCAACACACTCCAGTATTCTTGTCTGGAGATTTCCATGGACAGAGGAGCCTGGCGGGCTACAGTCCATAGGGTCCCAAAGAGCCAGACACGACTGAAGCGACTGAGTACAAAGAAGAGGATTTGGTAAGTGCATGGTCTTTTTGCTCATTGAGTCACTCAACAAACATTGGAATACAGCATGGTGGGAAGCAGGTCAGAAAGAGCCTGGGTTTAAGAGTCGGGCAGATTTGATCCTGATTCACCTACTCATAGGCTCTGAGATGCTGGGCAAGTCATATAACGTGTCTGAGCTTCAGTTCCTCGTGTGAAAAAGAAACAGCCATGCTGCAGGGTCACTGTTAGCATTCAGTGAGATCACTCTTGTGATCTTGCATTTGGCTGTAACTAACTGAAAACTGGAGCTATTGGTAGTTGCCCTCTACTCTTCCCCAGTAGCCTACTGGACACCTTCTGACCTGGGGAATGCGTCTTCCGGTGTCATATCTCTTTGCCTTTTCATACTGTTCATGAGGTTCTCGCGGCAAGAATATTGGAATGGGTTGCCATTCCCTCCTCCAGTGAACCACGTTTTGTCAGAACTCTTCACTATGACCTGTCCGTCTTGGGTGGCCTGACATGGCACGGCTCATAGCTTCATTGAGTTACACAAGCATCTCCACCGTGACAAGGCTGTGATCCATGAAGGGGATCTAATACCAACAGCTGTGGGACATGGTGGAGGACAGAGGAGCCTGATGTGCTGCAGTCCGTGGGGTCGCAAAGAATCAGACAGGACTTAGTAACTGAAGAACAACAACTGAAAGCCAATTTGGGTGGTTTAATCATACAGAGGTGGTGTTGGTCCATTGGGAAGGAGAGCGATGCCTCTGGTTTCTCACGCTGGATTTGGGTTTGGCTTGGAAAATCCACAGGCGTACATCTGGCTGGTGGTTGGAGTTTCAGGGCCAGCCTTGGGCTTAGCTGGAGGTTTGCAAATTCTGTGCCTAAAGGTGAGAGCTGAAGCCAAGGGTGTGAGTGAGCAGTGAGAAAGGAGTAGGGCCAGGGAGAGAAACTGAGCTGTCTCCATTTGGAGGAGGGAATGAGGAGAGAGGCCAGGCAGGGCGCGGGCTCACAGGGAGAGTGCATGGTGTGGTCGCCAGGGGGATGCGGCCTTTTGGACCAAAGAGCAAAGTGCTCAGCCAAGGCCATGGCCAAGCGAGGGTGGATTGAAGGGGAAGGGGAAGGGCATGTGGAGCAGTGATGCAGACCCTTCCTTCAAGGGCTTTGGTTACCCTGATGGCCTGGCATGCCTGTGGAAGGCAAGGGAGGGATGGAGCCCTGGGAGGCTGATGTAAGGGCTGGAACAACAAGGCCCAGATGTGGCCATGGGGTAGGTTGGAAAGAAACGCTTTTTTTCCCTCAAAGGCCTGAATGTGCTTGTGGCCAGAATGGAAGGGCCAGTGGAAAGAAAAGGCTAATGGAGCAAGAGACACTGACAGGGAGGAGAAAGGGCTCATGGAGCTGGAAGTTGGTTTGGGACACAGATGGAAGCTGTGGTTCCTAGAAGGCTGGACACTGGTTTGTGCAGCTAAATCTGCCAGGTCTCATACAACGCTGGATCCTGAATGAATAAAAGAAAAGGGACCCTCTTTCTCTGTGAAAGTAGGGAAAGTGGAAAAGGTGACTGTCCAGATGCCCTAGTGAAGCGGAGAAAAGATGAGAAAGCTCACATCAGGTGTCCTAGATCTTCTCAGTGAGTTATATAACCTCTCCAAGCCTCAGTTTCCTTATCTGTAAAATGGGGATAGTATTCCTAGCACTTTCTCAGTGGGTTATTGGGAGGATTAAGGTAGACAATTTCTGTAGAATGCTTGACACATGCTGAGTGCTCTTTAAAAGTTCTGTATTATTACTGTGATTAATTTTATTGGTAGTGGAATGGGAAATAAGATCCTTCATTGATGTGAGTGTGAGCCCAAGGGCAGGGATGGGGATTCAGTGGAGATTTGCATCAGCCACAGGTTGTACGCAGCCCAGAGGTGGCTCAGTGCTTCCCTGGGTACTAAGGGTGGGCCTGAGAGCAGGGAGGAAGGGCTTCTGAAGCTGAGCATCCCAGGTCCTAAGATCTCCCGTGGTCAGAAGAGCCCTGGGCTGCTGACATCCTCTGGAAACCACTGTCCACCCACTATGGGCCACGTCTAGAACAATCTGTGCCTGGAACTGCAGGGGCCAGATAGTTCTCTGGGAGGTTGTTTTTGTTCAGTCACAAAGTTGTGTCCGACTTTTTTGTGACCTCATAGACTGTAGCCTGCCAGGCTCCTCTGCCCATGGGATTTCCCAAGCACGAATACTAGAGTGGGTTGCCATTTCCTTCTCCAGGAGATCTTCCCAACCCAGGTATCCTGCATTGGCAGACAGATTCTTTACTGCTGAGCCACCAGGGAAGCCCCTCTCTGGGCTGAGAATATAGTAAAACGTGTGGTCCACATACTGTACCCTGATCCCCAGCCTTCCTGGGCCTCTTGAGGCTTGTCCCATCCACTCACACCTGGCACTTTCCATGATCTACACTCAGCGATCCTTGGTGATGTGCTCAGGGGCTGGAGCCCAGGGGTACGGAGGGAAGGACATGGGAGGGGCACTATGCTTCCCTGGGGCAGCTGGCCTGTGTTGCTTGAGTCTTAGACCTCTCTGCCTCAGAGCTGGGGATCTAGAGATAGTCTAGTTCTCTTCTCTCAGTCCACAGATGAGGAAACTGAGGCCCAGAGAAGGGAGGTCTTAACCTGGAGTCATAATGTGGACAAGACACAATGAGAGGTCACACCCGCAGCTTTGACTTCATGTCCAGTCCTCTCTGGACTTCTGGGCTGCTTCCTGGAATGCCCTTGGCTTGTCACATCTGCCCTTTGCACAGGTCATCTGTCTAGGGTAGAGGAGCCCAAGTCTGGGGCAGAAGCAGTGGTGGGCTGTGTATATCAGGGCAGCCAGTGACCGCTGACCACAGTCTGTAAGGCCCTCAGGACACATTTGGGTCTTGTTGCTCCAGCCCTTACATCAATCTCCCAGGGCTCCATCCCTCCCTTGCCTTCCATGGGTGTGCCAGGCCATCAGGGGTCCTTGCATTTCTGGATTTCTGGAGAGGACTGAGGATCTGATCTGTGGGGATCTGGGCTGGGTAACATCAGCATTGTCAAGAGAATGGAAGTGGACTGCTCCCGGCTGGTTCTGAATGCTGGGATCCTGCTTTATGAATTGAGATTGTGGAGTGACTTACAGCAGAGATGTTGAGAGAAAGAAAGAGAGGCCTTCCCACGCTCTGCAGCCCTGCCCCAGCTCTTCCTGCCTCTTTCCCCGACCTCCATTCGCTTCACACTTCATTCATCTGCAGCTTGCTTTGGGGGGGCCTTCTCTGAATAGCATCCAGGGGTTCTTCCTACAGAGACTGGAGCATTCTTGGGGTTTGCAGAGAGGAGGCGGGGGGGGGAGTGGCCTCTGCAGTTCCCACTGGTTCATCTCTTTCAGATCAGGCAGAGGGTGCAGCCCCTGGTTTCCCCAGCCCAGTGGAGAACCCACAGTGGTGTGAACCCTGTATGTGAGGTTTTCTGTGCAGAAATGTCTTCTCTTACTCAAGCGAAAAGTGAAAGTTGCTCAGTCATGTCCAGCTCTTTGCAACCCCATGGACTATAGCCCTCCAGGCTCCTCTGTCCATGGAATTCTCCAGGTAAGAATACTGGAGTGGGTAGACATTTGCTTCTCCAGGGGAATCTCCCCAACCCAGGGATCAAACCTTGGATCTCCTGCTTTGTAGGCCGATTCTTTACCATCTGACTCTGTGATTGGAGGGGCAGTGATCCATTGGGGTTTCTCAGCGGGTCCCCCTCTGTTTCATCTTGAGGTTCCTTCCCTTTAATTCTGGGGCATCACTTGCTGGCCCAGGAGCATGGCCCCCTACACAGCCCCTGTGAGAAACCCCATTTTTCTTGAGTCCTCTTGGCAGTACTGGCTGACATTTAAAAGGAAAAAAAAATGACTAAATACTCAGGGAGAAGAAAGTGGGATAATTATAGGGGGAAAAAAGCAAACATTATCAAAATAGTCAGCGTTTCAAAGAAAAGGGCTGCCTTTGTGCACTTGCTAAGCCCTGCTCCCCAGGGGTCGATGTCTTTGTGTAGAGCCCGCCCCCCATCCCCAGAGGCTCCCTCCTGGAGTGTGGGGGCTCGTACACACCTCTGCCCGCCTCTGTGCAGGGTGCCTTGTGTAGCAGCCTCCCTGTCGAGGCAGGGACCCCTCAAGGTCAGGGGCAGGCGGGTCTGAGCAGCACCTGCCTTTTCAGCATCACAGCTCTTCTTTGTGGTGGGCGACCGGGGCCTGCATTCCTGTTAAAGAAGGGGCATCAGCGACCACATAGCTAACGAGAATCTCACTGTCGTGAGAGCTGCTATTTTGTTGTTGTTGTTTAGTCGCTAAGTCATGTCCAACTCTTGGTGACCCCATGGATTGCAGCACGCCAGCCTTCCTTGTCCTTCCCCATCTCCTGGGGTTTGCTCAGTTTCACGTCCATTGAGTTGGTGATGCCATCCAACCAAGCTCATCCTCTGTTGCCCCCTTCTCCTCTGCCCTCAATCTTTCCCAGCATCAGGGTCTTCTCCAATGAGTTGGCTCTTTGCATCAGGTGACCAAAGTATTGGAGCTTCAGCATCAGTCCTTCCAATGAATATTCAGGTTTGCTATCCTTTAGGATTGACTGGTTTGATCTCCTTGATGTCCAAGGGACTCTCTAGAGTCTAGTACCGGCTGCTGTTTGTTGAAGTCTTAATATGATCCAGGCCCTGCTACCTTATGGAGATGATCTCAGGAATTATTACCATGTTGCTCTGAAGTGGGAATTCATATAGTCATTAGCCCCATTTGACAGATGAGGAAACTGAGGCTCAGAGAGGTTTATGGGTAACATGCCTGAAGTCAGTCAGCTGGGAGATGGGGGAGAGAGTCCCTGGACCCGGCTTGTCCAGGCCCCAAAGTGCAGCCCGTGGGGACTTGTCTGTGGTTCCAGAAGGCAGGGGTTTGAAGATTCCTAACTGCTCGCTATGGGGGCCTTAGACTCTGACCCCTCAGCTTGCCCTGATGCTCTCCCCCAGTTCTAAGTCCTGAGCTGTGGTGCCTGGCACAGGATCGCCCCCCACTTTGCATGTAGAACCTTAATCTGAACTTGGGGCCTCATTTCTCTCAAGGCCAGATGCTCACAGAGGGCCCTGATGCTCACACTGCGCCATCTATAGGGCGGGGGTCCCGGCTGCTGTGTTACAGTCTCTGCACCTGTGCGGAAAGGCAGAGTCTGCGATCTGAGCTAGGTAGGCATGATGGCGTCCTCCTAGTTATGGCGATTTGGGGGTGTGTCTTCTTAACTCTGCAGCTCTCCGGAGTCCACAGAATGAATGCCCCTGACTGCTCCATCCTGTCTCCAGCTCTGTCTCCCCTACTTCATGTCCCTCGACTCCTCTATCTCTGGTCTCTAGGCTGTAACTTTCCAGGTCTTCCCCTCCCACCCCATTAATCACAATAACGACTGCCTTTCATTAAGCTCCCGTGTCGTGCCCTTGGCGTGCAACGTCTCATCTACCCTTCCCGTGGTCCAGGGAGGCAGATGACCCTGTGATGGCCATTTTCCATGGAGAGAAGTAACTGGAGATGCAGGGGTTCTGGCTAACTTTGAGCGCACAGAGCATTGGAGTGCCCAGTGCTGGGCACTTGGCCACCCCACTGCCCTCTTGTTCCCGGTATAGCCCTCTGTCTGCCAGCTGCTCCTCTGCCTCCGAGCCTGCGGATGGAGGGGCTCCGGGGGGGCAGGGAGCAGCAGGCAGTGGGCCACAGATGTGACTGCCCCGCTCCAGGCCCTTACGCCCAGCGACACAGGCCAGCGAACCCTCCTGGGTGGCCTTGCTGCGACACTGAGCCCGGGCCAGTTGGTCGAGGACAGTCCTCTGGGAAGGTCACTGTATGCCGTGGACCCCGCATGCTGGGGATGTTCCAGCTAGACCTGTGGGCATCTGCCTTCTGTCGACTGAGCCCCGGGCCCCTCCCTGGCCTGCAGCGCGGGGGCAGATGGGGAGCGAGGGCTTTGTTGCCTCAGCCCCCGCCCACCCGCCTGCCTCCTGGCCTTTCCTCCCCTCCCCACAGCTAGTTCTGAGCTCTGGGCCACTGAGTGATGGGGTGAGGCCATTCAGCATCCTTAAAGGATCCTGGTGGCCCCACAGTGACCCTTTAGTCAAACTCAACTGCTGCTTGGGCAGTGAATGTCCATCAGGTCATGCCCTCTCCCTGGGCCTTGGGTTTCCTTGTCTGCTTTTTTTTTTTTTTTCGATATTTTTATTTTTATTTATTTACTTGGCTATGTTGGGCCTTCATTGTGGCATGCTGGGTCTTCAGTTGCAGCATGTGGAATTTAGTTCCCTGAACAAGGATCGAACCTGGGCCCCCTGCCTTTGGAGCACAGAGTCTTAGCCACTGGACCACCAGGGAAGTCCCTATTCTTTTGTTGTTGAAAGGCCGTTTCAAGGGTAAGAGCACAGGCTGGCACCTGCCTGAGTTTGAATCCTAGGACTGCTTCTGGCCAGTGGTGTGACCTTTCCGTGCCTCAGTTTCCTGATCTGTCAAGTGGGGGTAACAGTGGTATCTGAGTCACAGGTTTGTAGTGAGGTTTGAGCACCGGCTGTGTGCCAGGCTCAGAGTCAGACTGTGTGTTGGGAGGACGTGTAGATTCGGAGTGTATCAGAGTTGGGCTCTGGGGTCGGAACGGATGCCTGTGTGGCAGAGGAGGTCTGGGTCCCCGCTAGCTGACACGCAGCTCCTCCTTCGTATGGCAGGGCCCTCCCTGGGCTCAGAAGTTTGCTTTCTGGCTCCTGCTCTGAGGCCAAGAGATTCCGGCTGCATTTAAGGTCTGCAAGAAACCCTCGCTCAGGTTGCAATCTGTCCAGTGTCTCATAAGCCGTATTGATCAATTCATCTTATATAGTTGGGACCAAACAGCCCTGTAATCTTTCTATTGTGCAGCCTAATTGGTCTCTAGGCCTGTGTCATTAGCTCGCTTGTTTGTAATCTGACTCCCTGGGCCGGCCTTTGTGAGCCAGCGGACAAGAAGACCCCAGCCTCGCCTGCCCCATTTGCCCATCCCCGGGGTGGGGGCTGACCTTGGTGCCCCTTCATCCTGGCCTGGACTCCTTGATAAGGTGTGACAGGCAGGGGCAGGTGAACTCCTTGGGTCAAGGAGTGAGCATAGCAGTGGGATCACTGGACCTGGGTCCCGGCCCTGCACTTGGCATTTATCAGCTGCTCACCTTGTTTATTTACCGTATTTGAAATCGCTCCGTTTTTTCATCTTTATTGATCTTTCCTGTGAATGTGTAATGACATTATAAAACACTTAACATAAAATCTAAGGGAAGGAAAGCTAGGATTCAAGTTGTATATCCATAATTCTCTCATCTGCCCAAGAATGAAGATGAGTGAGGATGCCCCCAATGCCGAAGGTGGCTGTCTCTGGGAGACGTGATTATAAGTGACTTTAATTTTCTCAGTATCTTTTCATTTTTTCTCCAAACTTCCTGCAATGAGTCTGTATTACTTTACAACCAGGAAACGAATCATTGAAATTAGTCAGCATTAGGTTCAGCAGTGATAGATTTTCTTCATTTATAAAATCAAAGCGTTGGACTAGATTCCCAAGCCCGGCTCTCTGTGCACTAGCATCCCCAGAAGAGCTTGTTTACTAAAAATTCAGAGGACTGAGCCCCATGCCGGGGACTGTGATGCCGGCGTTTCGGCTGTGCATCGAGGGTTTAGAACCTTGGATGTGTTTCTCTCTTGGACTCTTTCTAACATGATCATTCCCCATGGATGCGTTGTTTTAGGCCATGGGTGGGAACAGGGAGCCCTGTGGCCAGCCACCTCCCTGGCTTCAAGAAGGTGCTTTTCGAAGCTGGGAAGAAGCCGGTTCTGGAGTATGTGGCCTTTGGCTACAAATGGGTGGTCCCAAAGGTGCGTGGGTGCGTGGCTTCTCCCAGAGGGGGGCCCTTCGCTCAGCCAGCTGCTTCTCAGAGCCTCAGAAAGGTAGAGTCATTTCCCATCTGATCACATTTCATCCCCAATAACTCACACTCTTGGGGTTCCTCTCCCCATTTCCCACATAGGAGGCACAGGAAAGCTAAGCAACTTGCCCTGTGCCACACAGCTGCTCAGTAGCAGAGCCTGGATTTAAAGTCCCATCTATACCTGCACATTTTTAAAATTTCCAGCAGGTTCCACTGGGGGCTGGCTCTCAGGTCTCCAGCTTGGGGGTCTTTGAGGTCCTAGCGGTCCCTATGAGCAGCAGAAGCTGGGATTTTATTTGTGTGGTTTTTCTGGTGGGCTGTCTCCCTTCTCCTTGCCTCCAGCAGGACGCCTGGCTCAAGGAGTCTCCCCCTCCCCGCTCCCAAATGCTTAAGCTGTTTTCTTGTTTGGGGCGCTTTTGCAGTGTCTCTGTGTGTGGCCCCACGCCACGGTCATTCTCATTGTCATCCTTGCCATTGGCATTCTTTTTCTTTCTTATTTCACTTATTTTATTTTCTTTTATTGTATTTTGGTCTTCTGATGACATCAGCTCTTAAACCCAAGCCAGCTAAATTATAGCCAGATTTGCTTGGGGATTTTCTGCAGGCTTTTGAAGCGCTTCCCTCCAGGCTGTACACAGGTGACATTTTAGGTTGGACTGGTGGGAGCATGGGAGGAGGTTGAGGCAGTCCTGGGTTTGAATGCAAGTTCCCCACTGAGGGCTGTGCTACCTCGGGGGTCCCTGGTTTCACTGTGTGTGCAGTTGGGTAATGAGTCCGTCTCAGTGGGGTGTACGGCGCAGGGCTGTATTTACTCAGTTGCAGAGCACGGGCCTGGAAGTGCTCAGTGTTTGTCAGCCACCACCATCACTGCTCTTCTGGTCTTGATTTTGGGCTTCCCTGGTGGCTCAGTGATAAAGAATCTGCCTGCCAGTACAGGAGATGCAGGTTCGACCCCTGGATTGTGAAGATTCCTTGGAGAAGGGAATGGCAACCCACTGCAGTATTCTTGCCTGGAGAATTGCACGGACAGAGGAGCCTAGCAGGTTACAGTTTATGGAGTGGCGAAGAGTCAGACACGACTGAATGACTGGACAACAAGTCTTGATTTTGGAAGCCTGAACAAGTCATCACTCCAGGAGCTTTGGTTCCTGCCAGGATAAACTGCTCTGGAAATGGAAATGCCCTCATAGTTGGGCTGGCGGAGGCCTGGCCTTGGTCAACCTTGTCCAAGGAGAGTGATGACTACTTCTAGAGTTCCCAGGGCAAGGGGACAGGATAGGTTCTAACTCCTAAGCTTCCTCTGGGCTCCCTAACTGCAGAGCACTGAAGCCAGGAGGCCAGCCTTCTGCCTCGAGGGACCAGCCTCCAGCGGCTCTGGGGTCCCCATGCCGCTGCACTGCCCCAGCTGCCAGCCTGGGCTCCCCCTCCCTTTCCAGTTATCAGGGACCTGTCAGTTCGGAGCAGATAGCACCATTATATACCAACAGCCACACAGCTGGCTGGAGAGGATTAAACTTAATTTGCTGCAGGATTTCCAGCCTCCCCTGTCCCTTGCCCATTGATTCTTTCTCTTTGATGTTGTAAGGGGAAGGCGGACTTGGCTAATGGGCCTCCCCCTGTGTCCAGGCGGGTGGTGTCCCGTACGTGTGTGTACCTCTGGCCCTCAGAAGCCCTTCCTCCATACATGGCTGGTGGCTGTTTACTTATTTCCCATCAGTCTGTGTCCAAGAGGTTGTCTCCTGTCATGGTTGCTAGGCCTGTTGCTATGGAGTTTGTCATCCAGGCTGTGTTGTGAGAGAGACCAGGTGGGTGAGCTCATGCCCTCTGTGGTATAAGCTGTCCTTGCTGCTAGGGTGGAGAAAAGTCTCAATGGGAAATGCAGGTTGGGTTTATAGATAGGTGGGTTTGATGAGAAGGAAGACGTCTTAAGCCAAGGGAATCCCAGGCAACCTGAAGCTCCTCCTCTTCCAAGGGTGAACATAAAGTCAGAGCCCCGGGGAGGGGGTTAGGGGGTCAGGGAATGATGCTGATGGTGACATTTTCGCGCTCCTGGTCCTGGTGTGGGGTTCTGGTCTCAGCACAGTCATGCATGGCCTGGGGGTAACACCTCCCAGGAACCCCAGCCCTGCAAGTGGGCTGTGAGCTGGAGAGCAGGCACGTGGGGGCTCTGCTGACAACACAGGTGGTTAAAACTCAGAATGTTCATCATCATAGTGTGTGCTAAGTCGCTTCAGTCATGTCCGACTCTTTGTGACTCCGTGGATTGTAGCCCACCAGGCTCCTCTGTCCATGGGATTCTCCAGGCAAGAATATTGGAATGGGTAGCCAATTCCTTCTCCAGGGCATCTTCCTGACCCAGGTCAAACCCTGAGTCTCTTGCATCTCCTGCATTGGCAGGTGGATTCTTTACCACTAGCCCCACCTGGGAGGGCCCATCATCATGGTTCCACTTCCTAAATGCCTTCTGGATGACGGCTACTCAGCAGGAATCATCTCTTGTTCTCAGAACACCTCTTGTTGGTGAACATTATTTTCCCTTTTAGAAAGGAGAAAATCTAAGCTCAGACAGATCCAGAAGGTCTCAGAGGGTCACACACCTAGGAAGTGGTAAGGGCAAGTTCCAGTTCAGCTATGGCAGGACTCTGTAGTCTGAGTCTCCTCCACTAATGACCATGGTCTTGTCGCAGAGGCCTGTTTCTTTGCAGGCCTGGGGCAGTTTTCTATGGAGTCCTCCTAAGAAAGCCCATGAGAGGCGTCAGTTCAGGGCACCTGCTTACACTGAAGTCAAACACTCTCCTCCTGTCTTTTTATAAAAAAAATTAATTAATTAATTAATTAGGCTCTGCTGGATCTGAGCTGTGGCATGTGGGATCTAGTTCCTTGACCAGAGATTGAACCCGGGTCCCCTGCAGTGGGAGTGAAGAGTGTTAGCCCCTTGACCGCTCCTCCTGTTTTGTAGGGTGTCGTGTGACATGCCCGATGATGTGCAGAGAGTTGGGCCAGATTAGAAAGGATTCCTTGCGCACAGCTGGGTTCATCTCAGGGTTTGAGATGGTCTGGGCCCGGAGGTCATTGGGAAAAGCCGATATTCTGTGCTCCAAGTATTATTCCAAATTGGCAACTCCAAGGCAGCCTGGAGGATGGGCACAGAGTCTGGTTTTCCTTTTTCTAATTGTGATAAAATAAACATAACATAAAGTTCATTTTCTTCATCATTTTTAAGTGTGCAGCTCACTAGTATGAAAAGCATTCACATTATCATGCAACCTAACTCCAGAGCTCTTTACCATGCAGAACTGAAACTCTGTACTCATTAAACTGGGCGCTCTGGTTTGGGGTTTCCCAGGTGGTGCTAGTGGTAAAGAACCTGCCTGCCAATGCAGGAGACTTAAGAGATGTGAGTTTGATCCCTGGGTCAGAAAGATCCCCTGGAGGAGGGCATGACAACCCACTCCAGTATTCTTGCCTAGAGAATCCCATGGACAGAGGAGCCTGGCGGGCTACAGTCCATAGGGTCACAAAGAGTTGGACACGACTGAAGCAACTTAGCATGCACGGAAGCATCCATTAAACAATGATTTCCCATTTCTCTTCCCCACCTCCATCCCTGGCAACCAACCTTCTACATTTTGTCTCTGTGAATTTGACTACACTTGGGACCTCACGTAAGTGAAATCCTACAATATTTAGCTCTTTGTTACTTGCTTATTTTATTGATACTTGGTATAGCCTCAAGTTTCATCCATGTTGTAGCATGTGTCAGAATTTCCTTCCTTTAAAGACTGACTAATAGCCCATTCTTTGTATACACCAAAGTTTGTTTCGTGTATCCATTCATCCCTTGGGTTGACACTTGGGTTTCCTCAACCTTTGGCCATCGTGAATGTTGCAAAGAACTTGGCTATACAAATCTCTCTGCGAGACCCTGGTTTAAAAATTTTTCTTTTAATAATCCCTAGAAGTAGAATTTATGGATCATATGATTTTTTAAAAAAATTATTTATTTATGGCTGCTCTGGGTCTTTGTTGCTGCCCACGGGCTCCTCTCTAGTTCTGTTGAGCGGGCTACTCTCTATCTGTGGTGTGCGGGTTTCTCGCTGCAGTGGCGTCTCTTGTTGCACAACATGGGCTCTAGGGCTCAGGCTTCAGTAGTTGCAGCACCATGAGCTCCAGAGCACAGGCTCAGTAGTTGTGGCACATGGGCTTAGTTGCTCCACCACATGTGGGATCTTCCCGGACCAGGGATCAAACCTGTGTGTCTTGCTTTGGCAGGTGGATTCTTTACCACTGAGCCACCAGGGAAGCCCTGGATCATATGATTTTTAATGTTTTGAGAAACATGTGGTTTTCCATGCTGGTTGCACCATTTTGCAGTCTAATGAACAACTCACAAGGGTTCAAGTTAGAACCACATTTCTGCCGGCATGTGTTACTTTCTGCTTTTTTGATAGTCTATGGTTTTTCCAGTAGTCGTATATGCATGTGAGAGTTGGGCCATAAAGAAAGCTGAGCACCAAAGAATTGATGCTTTTGAACTGTGGTGTTGGAGAAGACTCTTGAGAGTCCCTTGGACTGCAAGGAGATCCAACGAGTCCATCCTAAAGGAAATAAGTCCTGAATATTTATTGGAAGGACTGATGCTGAAGCTGAAACTCCAATACTTTGGCCACCTGATGCGAAGAACTGACTCCTTGGAAAAGACCCTGATGCTGAGAAAGATTCAAGGCGGGAGGAGAAGATGAGGTGGTTGGATGGCATCACCGACTTAATGGACATGAGTTTGAGCAATCTCCAGGAGCTGGTGATGGACAGGGAAGCCTGGCTTGGTACAGTCCATGGGGTCGCAAAGAGTCGGACACAGCTGAGCGACTGAACTGAACTGAACTGATCCTAACAGTATGAGGTGGAATCTCATTAAGGTTTTGATTTGCATTTCCCTAGTGGCTAATGATATTGAGCATCTTTTCATGTGCTTATTGGGCGTAAGAGTCAGGCTTTGCAGATCTGTCAATTTGGAACCCTAAACTGCTGAGCTTGTCTCACTCCACTGGTACTTTGGAGTCACAACCAAATATAGTTCTTATTTGCAGGGCATTTGTAGATAAAGACAGGTGGAACCTGAGGCTATTTCACAGACAATCACAGTAAAGCCGGATAAAGGACATTTTCTAAGAGAGGGGCAGATAATAGATTCTGGAGTTCTTGAAGCAGGAGGAGGCTGTGTGTTTGGGATGACCCTGAGCTCCGTTAAGAGGGGGTGACAGAATTCCCCAAGCAGCTAGCCACCCACCCTTCTGGGTCACCTCTGGGGGTGTGTCCCCTGGAATCCTGTTCTTGGGGAGGATGGGTAAGGTGACAGGAGACACATCCAGCTTGGATTAAGGAGAATGTGCCCATGTGTTTCAGCCCTGTGCCAGGTCTCCCTGCCAGTTAGGGGCTGGCAGAATTCTTCCTCTGCTCCGACCTGGCGCCTGTGGGGCCAGGCACTCAGGCTGGGCGGGTGAACCCTGGGCACCTTTGATCTGCAGCCTGGTGTCTTTCGTAGGCTACATGTGCTTAGGATGGCCTCTCTCTGAGTGGGGACAGGTGCCTGGGGCCATGGTGTGTGGGTTTTCAGTACCCAGCCCTGGACCCTGGTGTGGCCAGCAAGTTGGACCTTAAACCCCGGGGTATGTAAATAAAACTTAAGAGGCCCTTTTCATACGCCAGCAGTTTTGTCCCTTTGGGATGGGGGGTCAGCAGTTTCTGCCGTCCTTACCCCAGGTGACCTAGAAGGCAGCAGCCCGTCCCTGCCCCTCATTTAAATGATTTATTTATGTATTTTTGGCTGTGCTGGGTCTTGGTTGCTGCACAGGCTCTTTCTCTAGTTGTGGCGAGCGGGGGCTGCTCTCTGGCTGGGGTGTGCTGGCTTCTCATCGCAGTGGCATCTCTTGCTGCGGAGCGCAGGCTCTGAGGGCATGCAGGCTTCCGTCGTTGCAGCGCGTGGGCTCAGTTGTTGCGGCTCTCGGGCTCTAGAGCGCTGGCTCAGCAGTTGTGGCGCATGAGCCTAGCTGCTCTGTGGCAAGTGCGATCTTCCCAGATCAGAGATCAAACTCATGTCTCCTGCAATGGTAGGCGGATTCTTTACCACTGAGCCACCAGGGAAGCCCTCTACCCTTCGCTTGATCCTGCATGAAATGGGAGTGCTGTGGGCCTGGGGCTGCCGGCACTCCTGATACAGGCACTGCCCCCTGCTTTACTTAGGTTTCCTTCTTCAGGTCTCATAACCTAAGGAAGACTGGGGATTGTTTCCTCCCTGGGCCTCATGCCTTGCAGGATCTCAGTTCCTTGACCAAAGATTGAACCTGGGTCCCTGCAGTGAAAGCCTGGAATCCTATCCACTATGCTACCAGGGAACTCCTTCCATTTTCTGATAGAATAGGGGTTAACAGCAAAAACCCTTTTTATGAATGTTTGCATTTTTATTATATTTCCTCTTAGCCTGTGTCATTCTTTGCAGCTCAGGATTCAAAAGGTACAGTGGAAGGTTGCCCTTCTAACTGCCAGCTTCCTTTCCCTGGAGGCACCCGATGGCAAGTTTTTTACCAGAAGTGGTCCACCTTGCACTCGGTTTGCAAAATGCCTCTGTGCGTCCACTACTAGCGTTAGATGTGACATTTCTCTGTCTCTCATTCTATAGGTCCTTAGGCCTTGTTTCTTCTCCTCTTTCATCCCTGCATTAGCCTAACTCTGCTGAAATCTGCCTTTTGACCCTTTGAGTTTCGCTCCCAGCAGCTCCCTCCTGGCATCGTGGGAGGCAGCAGACAATACTGAGCATTGTAGGGGGAGAGGGGAGGGATGAGTAGTGATGGTGTGATGCAGGGGTGAATGCATGCACAGCGAGTAATAGCTCAAAGAGAGAGGGGATGATGGGGACCAGGAGAAGCCGATGGGTGTGCGTTTGCTGTGGAGCCGGGCTGCTCCGGCCATCCCTGCTGATAGCAGCTTTCCTTCCTGATCCCCAAGGATGATGCTCCGTTCGAATCTGGATTTGCCAGAGAAGCTGTGAACAAACTGGGATGTTTTCTCTCTGATAAACTGTTATCGCTGAACTTCAGAATTGCTTCCTGAGCCTAAATGCTAGGCAAGGGAGGAAACCAGACACAGGAATGGGGAGAAGAAAGAGGACTCAGAAAACCCTCTATTCCCCACCCCTAGGCTGAGCCCCTGCTGCATCTCAGGTGCTGCTCTGGACGCCTGGTGTGAAGATGAGCCCTGGGGGTCCGCCCTTAAGGATCTATTCTCCTTGTGGAGGGACCGACCTGTCCCCAGCTGGCTGTGAGGATTGGACGGCGAGTTCCTTTCAAGCTAGGATAACACGGCAGGCATGCTGCGGAAGCTGGTCTCACCTGGGAGGATGCAGCGTGTTTACCGGGGGTTCATTTTCTGTCTTGATTCTCTCTGGTTTCATTTTCTGCTTTATATTTTCCTGGCTCAAGGGAATCTTGGCTCTAGTTACTTTTCTTTCTAGAAACAGTGTAGTGTGGTGACTCTGCTGGGTTGAATAATGTCTTCCTAAGAGTCACGTCCTCATGGAAACTCAGAATGTGACCTTACTTGCTCTTGGCAGTGTAATTAGTTAAGATGCAGTCATACTGGATGAGAAAGTGAAAGTGTCAGTTGCTCAGTCGTGTCCGACTCTGCCATCCCATGGTCTGTAGCCCGCCAGGCTCCTCTGTCCATGGAATTCTCTAGGCAAGAATACTTCTCCAGGGAATCTTCCCAACCCAGGGATCGAACCCAGCTCTCCTGTATTGCAGGCAGAGTCTTTACCATCTGAGCCACCAGGAAAGCCCTGTACTGGATGGGAGTGGGCCCTGAATCCAGCGACTGGTGTCCTTATAAGAAGGCTGTGTCCACAAGAAATGATACTCAATATCTTGTAAACCTATGATGGAAAAGAGTCTGAAAAAGAGTATATAGGGACTTCCCTGGCAATCCAGTGGTTAAGCCTCTGTGTTTCCAATGCAGGAGGACCAGGTCCTATCTCTAGTTGGGAAACTAAGATTCCACATGCCCTGTGGCCAAAAAAAATATGTATATATAGCCGAGTCACTTTGCTGTACACTTGAAACTAACTCAGTATTGTAAATTAACTATACTTCAATTTAAAAAGAACAAAAACTATAATAAAAAAAGTTAAAGGAGAAAAATTATACATTTTCCAAAAAGAAAAAATAAGGCCATGTGAAGACGCAGACACACACAGGGAGGAAGGCCCTGTGAGGATGGCGCCAAGACTGGAGGGATGCAGGGAGAAGCTGAAGGATGTTAAGGATTGCTAACAGCCACCGGAAGTCAGGCAAGGCCAGGAGGCTTTGACCCCTAGAGCCGTCAGAGAGAGCGAGGCCCTCCAGACACCTTGGTTTCAGACTTCTAGCCTCCAGAGCTGTAAAAGAAGTAATTTCTGCTATTTTAAGTCATCCAGTTTGTGGGAGCCCTGGAAAACTGCACAGTGGCTAAAAGCATGGATGGCCAGGCCGTATCACCTCAATTCTAACCTTGGTTATACTGTGTGACCTTAGGCAGGTTACCTGGCCCCTCTGTGCCTCAGCTTCTTCTCTGTAAAACAGGGATCGTAGTAGTATTTCTCTAAAGGGTGAGTGGGGGTGATGATAAATGAATGACTGCAAGCATTTAAAACAGCACCTGGCAGAGAGTCGGCCCTATGTGCCCACGATGATCATTTGGAACCCATCGACACACCTGCTTCTGAACCACAGAGCTCCCTCCACCTGCCCAGATGATGCCAGACCGCCTTGTGTGTGTGTGTGTGTGTGTGTGTGTGTGTGTGTGTCTGTCTGGACTTTGCGGTGTCAGCTTTAGTGAGAGAAAGGCCAAGACAGACTTGAAAAGACCTTCAGGTCTGTGTGTCGGGAGCCTTGTCCTGGCCCCTCCCTGTTTCATTCTGGGTTTTTCTTTAGGTGTCAGACGGGAGCGATGCTCTGACTTCAGAGTCTTGTGGGGATGATGTGAAGTGAGATTTGCTCACCCAGGTTGTAGGTGATCAATACATCTTCCTTGCTCTTCTTCCCGTGTGTCTGAGGAGGAGCCATGCTAGAAAGCTAATCGTGCTGATCTCTGACATCATAAAGGCATATTTTAATTTTACTGCAGTATAAACCCGGGGCAAGCAGGTGCCCAGAGCAGCCACCTTCCAACCCTGTGGAGGCTGGACATATGCGTTTGTGTGTGTGTGTGTGGCAGGAGTGCTTCTGACCCAAGATGGGGTTGGGGCCCACCCAGTCCAGAGGCCCTGACTTTAGACAGGGTTCTCAGCCCAGATATTTGCAGATTTGCCTGCTGAGTTTCTCCTTGGCTTATGGCAGCCCCAGAAGTGGAACATAGTGCTGAGTGTGGGGGGCCTGGTGTGTGCGTGTGTGTGTGTGTGTGTGTGTGTGTTTGTGTGATACAGTGACCAAAAATAGCTTTGATGAAGCTTGGGCCAGGTTGGGAAGGTGGGAAGAGCTGAGAGAGGGAAGAGTCAGGGGTAGCCAATTGTAGTAACATGGCTGGGTGGGACAGGGGTTCTCTGATAGGGAAGCTTCTCATAAACCCACAGCGAATAACAGCTTCCCCTCTTGCCCATCTCACGTCTAATAACCTTGAGGCCTTCCTTGTGACCAGCTCATAAAAGACCTGCATCACGGGCATGCGTTAAAGACTCTGTGTGCCGGACAGTCGTGTGCTGAAGAAAGAAACTCTTAGAGAGAGACTTTCATGGATGTTTCAGGGTTGTTTCTTTGGGCTTCTTCACGTTTGATTCACATATTAAATCGGGCATTTAGAAAGCAATGTATCTGGGCTGTATTTTCTTTGCTTTATCCTACAAAATTGGCTTTATCGAATTACAGTTGAAATGTGTTCATGATCCATATAGAGTTGATTAAAAAGAAAAAAAATCAAATCCACTCATTTGAAGAACATTTCTATCTCTTGCAGAAAGATAAAGATTACGTTTTCCACAATGTCACACACAATCTTTTATACAAGGATCCATGTTATGGATGCCTTTCTGGATTTACTGTTAGGGAAAAAAATGGTTATCTCTACAAATGACTTTTGCTAACTTGATTTGCTTCCTTTTTCACCTGAGCTGCCAGGAAACCCACAGCAAAATTCAGTGCCTGATCATGGAAATTAGTTTATCTTGGAGTCCTGATACTGTTTTGTTCTAAGAGTATGTTTTGCTTATGTACCCAAAATTGCTATTTTATATTATGTCTATATTATGCTACTACTGCTACTAAGTCGCTTTCAGTCATGTTTGAGTGTATGTGGCCCTATCAACTGTAGCTTTCCAGGCTCCTCTGTCCATGAGATTCTCCAGGCAAGACTACTACTGGAGTGTGTTGCCATTTCCTACTCCAGGGACTCTTCCTGACACAGGGATCTAACTCACATTTCTTGTGTCTCCTGCATTGGTAGGCAGATTCTATACCACTGTGCCACCTGGGAAACCCCATTATGAATGCACTAAATGCTACGAAATTACATACTTTAAAATGGTTGCTTTTATGTTATGTCAATTTTTTTCAATCAACCCAGAAAATATTGCACTGAAATTTTAAAAAAATGAGTGGAGTGTAGAAATCCAACTGGAATGAAAGGGAGGCGTTGGGAATCTGGATGAAATATCTCTTTGTTCTGGGGCACGGGCAGGGCACGTCCCCCTCCTTCCCTGCTCTGAGTCTTCCCTGAAGCTGTGTCCTTTGCAGACGGCACGTGCTGCCTAGTGCCTGGTCTCTGGTTAAAGGTACAGGGATGGTTGTACTCACTGCCGCAATCTTACGTTGCACTTTCACAGCCATTTGCAAATATTATCTTGGGCTCCAAAATCACTGCAGACGGTGACTGCTGCCATGAAATTAAAAGACACTTACTCCTTGGAAGGAAAGCTATGACAAACCTAGACAGCATATTAAAAAGCAGAGACATCACTTTGTTG
This sequence comes from Bubalus bubalis, assembly GCF_019923935.1. Taxonomy (NCBI): domain Eukaryota; kingdom Metazoa; phylum Chordata; class Mammalia; order Artiodactyla; family Bovidae; genus Bubalus; species Bubalus bubalis. The sequence continues at coordinate 51,140,620 of NC_059176.1, forward strand.
ACAAAGGCCCACATAGTCAAAGGTATGGTTTTTGCAGTAGTCATGTACAGATGTGAGAGTGGACCATAAAGAAGGCTGAGTGCCAAGAATTAGTGCTTTTGAACTGTGGTGCTAGAGAAGACTCTTGAGAGTCCCTTGGACAGCAAGGAGATTAAACCAGTCAATCCTAAAAGAAATCAACCCTGAATATTCATTGGAAGGACTGATGCTAAAGTTGAAGCTCCAGTACTTTGGCATATTCATTGGAGAAGACCTTGATGCTGGGAAAGATTGAGGGCAGGAGGAGAAGGGAGCGATGGAGGATGAGATGGCTGGATAGTGTCACTGACTCAATGGACATGAGTTTGAGCAAACTCTGGGAGTTGGTGATGGATAGGGAGGCCTGGCATGCTTCAGTTCATGGGATTGCAAAGAGTCAGACACAACTGAGCAATTGAATAACAACAAAGCCAGAAGCCTTTGGTGAGGTTGGTGGTGTTGAGGGCAGGCCTGGGCTTTCTCCTTGAACTCGACAGAGATGCACCTAGAGGAATTTCTAAGTAAAACCGGATGCAAATGGCCCTGGGTCTTGGCGACCTCTGGGGCTTGAGCACGTCCAGGCAGCACCCTGTTCAGGGGCACTTCCAGAAAAGTTATTGGTGCTCTGAGCTTTCCCTCTGGCCAGTTTGTTCTGTGCTAGACCATCACGGTGAAAAGCCAAGAAAGGAGTTTAGGGATCATAGAGCCACAGCTGCTTGAGATACAGAACACTCTGCAGAGTCAGTCCCCTTACTTCTTTCAAAACCAGAGGCTGGGGCAGTTTTCTTTTCATTCTGAGAATTTCTTCCATCTTCAGGATTCCATGAAGAAGACAGGGCAGGCCATGCTTCTGTTTTGGAATCAGCGCCCGCTTGGAACTGCATCTCTCCTGGTGCTTCCAGGTGGTCTGCACAGTTCAGTGGGTCTGGGGCTGTCTCCCCTTGACAGGCCCTTCCTATTCCAGAAGAATTTTCTCTTCATAGGTGTGGTCTCCCTTTAATTGTTCTTTTTTGTTGTTGTTGGAATATAATTGCTTTACAATTTTTTTTGGTGTTAGTTTCTGCTGTACAATGCAGTGATCATATAATTACTTCATGGGGGATATGTGGAATAGGGGAAATAGTGGAAGCAGTGGAAGATTTTCTTTTCTTGGACTCCAAAGTCACTGTGGACGATGACTGCAACCATGAAGTTAAAAGATGCTTGCTCCTTGGAAGGAAAGCTATGACAGACCTCAACAGCATATTTAAAAGCAGAGATGTCACTTTGCTGACAAAGGTCTGTATAGTTAATGCTGTGGTTTTTCTAATAGCTGTGTGCAGATGTGAGAGCTAAACCATAAAGAAGGCTGAGAACAGAAGAACTGATGCTTTCAAGTTGTGATGTTGGAGAAGACTCTTGAGAATCCCTTGGACAGCAAGGAGATCAAACCAGTCCATTCTAGAGGAAATCAACCCTGAATATTCATTGGAAGGACTGATACTGAAGCTGAAGCTCCATTACTTTGACCACCTGATTTGAAGATCCATCTCATTGGAAATGACCCTGATGCTGGGAAAGATTGAAGGCAGGAGGAGAAGGGGGTGACAGAGGATGGTATGGTTGGATAGTGTTACCAACTCAATGGACATGAATTTGAGCAAATCCAGGAGACAATGAAGGACAGAGGAGCCTGGCGTGTTGCAGTCCATTGGGTCACAAAGAGTCAGACACGACTTAATGACTGAGCAAAAGCAACATACAGATATCCCCTCCCTCTTGGACTTCCCTCCCACCCACCCCTCAGGGTCATCACAGAGCACCGAGCTGCATCAAAAAATTCTACAAAACAATGAATGCTGGAGAGGATGTGGAGAAAAGGGAACCGTCTTGCTGTGTTGGTGGGAATGTAAATTTATACAGCCACTGTGGGGAATAGTATGCAGGTTACTTAAAAAATCTAAACACTGAAGTACCATATGACCCAGCAGTCCCACTCCCAGGCATATACCCCAGGAAAACCATGATTCAAAAGGACACATGTACCCCAATGTTCATTGCAGTGCTATTTACAGTAGCCAGGATGTGGAAATGATCCCTGTCTCTTAGCTTTTTCTGAGAACGGTGCTTCTCAGAAATTTGTGCTCTGTGGCACAGTGAGAAACTGATCAAATTTGCTAGCACCAGGGGAATAACCAGAGAGGGTATTTGCAGCTAGAGGTAGGCGGCGTCTCCCCAGCTCCGTTGCCGACAGTGTCTGCAGGACATTCTGGGCAGCTGTGCTCTAGGGCACGAGGGGGTTCTAAGTGCAGGGGAAAGGGGTGAGGGGAGAGGGCTCTTCAGCCTGCTTTGGCCAGAGTGAATCTGTCCTTTTCCTGTAAGTGCTCAGATCCCTTCCCTGTCCTTCCAGGGCCTGGCCCCTGAAAGTTCCATGTCCCAGGCTCCTTTGCCAAGTGGCTCTAGGCTGCAGCTGGCCAGTGGGAGCCACAGAGGGGGAAGAAGGAAGGGAGAAGGCAGGCACACCCCTACCCTACCCCCTTGCTGCGGGAGGATCAGAGTATTATCTTCGCATCTTTGGCAATGGCTGCGTCTCTCAGTGCTTCCTGCTGCGTGGTCCCAACTGTCACCAGCTCCCAGCGGGTTCTGACCCTGGGCTTCTTGACACCACCTCCTCGCTTCATCCTTCAGCCTGGGGGCTTCCTGCTGTTGCTGATCGCTGGGTTGCCCGGTGGCTCCCTGTTTGGTTTTTCTTTATTTCTGTTTATTTATTTTTGGCTGCACTGAGTCTTTGTTGCTGCCTGTGTGCCTTCTTGAGCTGCGGAGAGTGGGGGCTGCTCTCTGTGGTGGTGTGCGGGCTTCTCATTGCGATGTCTTCTCTTATCGCAGACCTCAGGCTCTAGGTGTGCGGGCTCAGTAGTTGTGGTGCACGGGTTTAGTTGCCCCGTGGCATGTGGGATCTTCCTGGGTCAGGGATGGAATCCGTGTCCCCTGCATTGGCAGGTGGACTTTTAACCACTGGACCACCAGAGAAGCCCTGTTTGGTTTTTTGGCCACTCTAAAATATCACTACTTTCATCAAATTTCTTGTGTCAGGTAGAAGGTGTGGGTTTCTGATCGGACTCTGGCTTATAAGGCATTCTGGCTGCTCCCACTGGTCCTCCAATAGCACCAGTCAGTAAAGAGAACATGCATTGGGGTGACCTTATACTTAATGCTACACTTTCTTCATATACCCAGGGCAGCAGTAGGCAGCCGGCCCAGAATACAGGACCCTGGGTCCTTGCCAGACATCACCCCCTGTGACCAAGAATGGGGAGAAACAGAGGCCTGAGACAGCTGCTTCCTTGTCTGCCTAGAAAACTCCTATTCATCCTTTAAGGCCTAGATATCACTGTCTCTTGATGTCTGATTTTTTTCCCCCTTCTAATTTCACCTAGACTGGATCAGTTGCTCCCTCATCTATTATTCTCAGCTTATCTGAATATGCCTTTTATTGCTTTTTCCGATAGAGACATGAGTGGACCTGTTCCCCTCATTAGTGGACATGCTCACTGAAGGCATGGACCTCAATTCTGAGTGCAGTGGAATTGAGCCCATTATACCTGGCATGGAAAAGGCAATGACAGTTTTCCTGTTCTAATTGAGTGGGGCCATAACCAGGCTCCATATTAGGGTCACCTGGAAAGCTTAAAAAATTTCAAATATTCAGGCTCTACCCTAGACATTAGAATCTCTGAATTGGGGCCCAGGCACTGGAATTTTAAAAGGCTCCTTTGTGGCTCAGACAGTAAAGAATCTACCTGCAATTTAGTAAACCTGGGTTTGATCCCTGTGTCAAGAAGATCCCCTGGAGAAGGGGATGGCAACCCACTCCAGTATTCTTACTTGGAGAATCCCATGGACAGAGGAGCCTGGCGGGCTACAGTCCATGGGATTGGAAAGAGTCAGACACAACTGAGTGACTAAAGCTTTTTTTCCCTTGGTAATTTTAATGCACAGCCAGGTTAGTTTAACTACTTTACCTTATCACTTGGTGTGTGTGTTAATGATTCCTTCCATCAAACCCAGGTCCTCTTAGAATTTAATCCGACCTAACAAATCTTTTTGAGCACCTTCCTTGTGCCAAGAATTGTGTAGACAGACTCTTGCTACTCTACATTCTATGGGCCACCAACCTCGGCATCGCCTGGAGCTTGTTAGAATTGCGGGATCTTGGGCTCCGCTCCAGACCTGCTGGGTCAGAATCTGCATCGTCGCCAGCTCCCCAGCTGGCTCGCATGCGCATTACAGTCTGACAAGCAAGGGTGCGGGTCTTAAACAAAGGTCAGCTGCTTGTTTACCATGAATCACGTTTCCTTTCTTATCCACTGTTTTGCTTCCCTTTACGGTTGCTCAGATGGTAAAGAATCTGCCTGCAATGCAGGAGAGGAGGTTTGATCCCTGGGTCAGGAAGATCCCCTGGAGAAAGAAATGGCAACACACTCCAGTATTCTTGCTTGGAGAATTCCATGGACAGAGGAGCCTGGTGGGCTACTGTCCATGGGGTTACAAAGAGTCTGACACCACTGAGAGTCTTTAACTCTCATGAGGGTATCATTTTGCATTCCTTTCTCCAGCTCAAATGGCCCTCCCAAGGAAGTGGAGACCATGCAAGAGTTAGGTGAGGGGATGGATCCCCCTGAGTGTGGAGGGGAGGTGTTGGTATGGGAGGTCTTTGAGAGATGGAAGCCTTTCAGCGCACGCTGAGCACCAGTGCTCGGGAGGCCTCTGGGATGGGCTGTTTGGAAGGGATAACTCCCATTTCTGACATTACCATTTCCTTGGGAACGGTCCAGGCATCCTGGAGGGATGCTGTGGCTGTGCCGGATGGAGGACGGCAGTAGATCCGATTGCCAGGGAGCGGGTTGGCAGTGATGCGGGCAGAGCAGCCGTGCTTGCCTCATGCTTTGGTGGGGCCCAGGCACAGTAGGGAGTTTCAAGAGGTCGACCTGTTGAGATCCACAGGGTTTCCTGTTATTCAGGTTTAAATGGAGCACGGTGACCTGTGTCCACCAGAGTCATGACTTCTAAAGGCAACCTGGAGTGTGCAAGACCCTTTTCATATTCACCTGAGCACGAATGCTCTGAAGAGGGGCACAGGGCTCTGTGATAATGTAGGTCTGGGGGACCTGGGCACATCTTGGGGGTCTGGAAATGCTTCTCCGAGACAGCATGCATTCTCTGAGACTTGAAGGAGCTGGCCATGTGGAGAGGGGTGTGGAAGGATCATCTCTGAGGCTAATACACAGTTGAAGGCCCCGGGCAAAGGGTGCCCTTGCAGGGGTGAGGCTGAGTGTGGGGAGGCGGGGTTGAGGGATGGGCAAGGCCCGGCCCCACTGCTCGGCTACATTAAGGACTTTGAGCTTATCCTCAGACTCAGCATCTCCACTGAAGAGTTTTGCTAGTGTGTTTGCAGATTGTCTCCAGCTGCTGTGGAGAATGGGTGAGAAAGGGGTTGGGCAGGTGCTGAAAGGAAGGCAGTCATTGCAGCCGGACACCTGCTTTAAGCCGTCTCTTCCCACGGCGCCTTCTGGTCTGCGAGTGGGAGCAAGATGCATCCTCCTGGGAGGCCCTGGGCACGTGGGGGGCAGGGTCTGGGCCAGCTCAGCTCTGGGAGGTCAGAGTCCTGGGCAACTTTCATTCAGTCTGTGCACCCTCCCATCCGCAAACTATCCAGGATCCGTCTCTTGTGGTCAGGATCACCTGACTATTTATTTATTCGAGGCCTAAAGAAAGGAGGGGTCAAGTGGGAATGAGAAGGTTGAGCCTGGGGTCCCCGGTTCAGGGGCTGAGGGCAGCCATTGTAGAGCAGGACTGCGTGTGGCTGAGTCACGTGTTGGGGCTCTGGGAATCAAGGGCTCTGGCTGGATGTATTTCCTGGATCTCTAGGACGACTGTTGGAGCTCATGTCTGCAGAATTCATAACCTCCTACGAAGAATCTTAGTCTTCCCTGGTGGTTCAGTGGTTAAGACTCTGTGTTTCCAGTGCTGAGGGTATGGGTTCAATCCTTGGTCAGAGAACTAAGATCCCATATGCCCTGTGGCACAGCCAAATAAAAAACAGAAGGAGAAATCTTTGGCAGATCTGATAATGCGTCCGTGTAAGCATCATGGCCATGCTGGGCTCTCAGTCCCCATGGACGTTTGGACAGGTGCTTGCACAAAGGCCTCGGTGACTAGGGGACCGGGTCTGAGCGCCCAGAACCGCATCAGTCCCTCTGGACACAGACATACCTTGTGTTGTCCACATGCTCCCTGGGGCCAGAGAGATGTGTGCTGGTTCCTGTTTCTTCCCTGACAGGGACACTAAGGCATCACAGCTCTAACTGAGACCTGTCTCAGAAACTGAATCAAAATCTGTTGTCTTCCCATCGTGTATAGAACAACATGCTCAGGCTGGCAGCAGGGGCAGAAAACCCCTCTTCATGAATGTCAGTGTCAACCCTCAATTTTTTTCCTAATATTTATTTATTTGGCGGCGCCAGGTCCTAGTGGTGGCACGAGAATGCTTAGTTGTGGCGAAAGTGCTAGCTGCTCAGTTTTGTCCAACTCTTTACGACCTCAGAGACAGCCCGCCAGGCTCCTCTGTCCATGGGATTCTCCAGGCAAGAATACTGGAGTGGGTAGCCATTCCCTTCTCCAGAGGATCTTCCTGACCCAGGGATTGAACCCATGTCTCCTGTGTTGCAGGCAGATTCTTTACCATCTGAGTCACCAATGCGTTAGTTGGGGCATGTGGGATCTACTTCCCTGACCAGGGATGGAACCCAGGCCCCCTCCATTGGGAGCGTAGAGTCTTAGCCACTGGACCACCAGGGAGGTCCCTCAGCCCTGGCTAACTTTCTCTTTTCTGTCCAGTTTCACAGTGCTCCTGAGAGTTCTTATTTTCCTGTGGGAAGGGATGGGGTGAGGGGAGATACCACCCTGATTTTAAATTTAGTTTTTCATTAACAGTGAACCCCAGAAATGCCTCTTAGCTGCCATCACCTCCTCTTCTCTTTCCATCAAAATGGAGCCAAGTGGGGCAAACTGGGTTTGATCCAAAGGGAGAAGGGCTGTGTGTCCTGGGCCAGGTGGTCCCTTCCTGCTGAGCGGTGACCCTGGACGAATGCACCGGAGGTGGTGACTGTGCCCAGCAGGTAGCAGGCCCTCGGTGGAAATGCTGGGAGATGGTGTAGAGTAGTTGCCCTACCTGAAGGAGAGGCAGGCCACGGATCTGGGCTATTTGCTGCTCAGTACCCCTGACACTAGGCCTGCCCTGGAGAAAGCTTTCAGGCTGAGATGCAGAGTCTGGTGGCCAGGAGCCAGCTACCAGCATGAAGTGGTCCCGGGGACATCAGGGGACACAGGACATGGAGTGTTTGCTCTGTAAGATTTGTCTTGTCTCACCCAGCCCTGACCCTATTTTTCTGCCAGCCATTTGCATGTGTAATTCCTAGCCTCTCAGGCTTTAAGTCTGTGGTCTTGAGTCTTGGTTGTTCTAGGTTCTCAGCTCTGAAACCAGGGCTGAAACTCAGGGCTGAAACCAGGCCTGTGGTACCCGCCCAGCCTCTTGGAGACACAGGTTACCTCCTGCAGTTGGTAGCCACGCTGCAGCATCCTCCTGTCCAGGAATCATGGTGTTGCAAGGACGTGGGCTGGACCAGTGATGGAGAGGCAGCCCCCGGAGGAATTCTGGGGCCCCAGCTGTACACACCCTGAAGATGAGTCCTTTGGTAAAAAGGACACCTTGAGCTCCCCTCACCCACAACCGTCCAGAGGAGCTTGCTGAGTGCCCGGGGCTTTCGGAAACACTGACTCACCCTCTGGGTTGTCTGAGGCTTCTGCTTTAGAGAATGGGGCATTCTGCCGCCAAGTATGATTTCAGATGCAGAGATCAGCTGGCGGGAGAGGAGATGCATGACTGAAGGGAGAGCAGGGAGAGGAAGCCAGCGAACTGGGAGGGGATGCTGAAGGGAAGTGAGACCGAGAGAAGCTGGCAAGGCTGCTGAGAGGCAGGCTGGTGGTGGCGAGAAGAGGATTCCCCCGCCTCCCACCCTGGATGGGGGTAGCATTTTCTTTTTTAATATATTTATTTTATTTGGAGGATGCGTAGAGAACACACCTGTCAATGCAGGAGACTCAGGAGACTTGGGTTCAATCCCTGGTTCAGGAAGATCCCCTGGAGGAGGGCATGGCAACCCACTCCAGTATTCTTGCCTGGAGAATTCCATGGACAGAGAAGCCTGGCGGGCTACGATCCATGGGGTCGCAAAGAGTCAGACGTGACTGAATCGAGTGAGCCAGCACGTGATGGTTTTTGCCATACAGCAACATGAATTGGCCATAGGCATACATGTGTCCCCTCCCTCCTGAACCCCGCCTCCAACCTCCCTCCCTGCCCTGTCCCTCCAGGTTGTCATGGAGCACCAGCTGTGGGTTCTCTGTGTCAGACATCAGACTCCCCCTGGCTATTTTAGGAGAGGACCTAGAAGAGGGCTCCTTTGGGCTTGGGGCAGCAGTAATCACTGGGGAAAAGTCATTAAGGGGTGTCTGGGAATGCTAATCTGTGAACCCCTGATCTTCTTTGTTTGCAGGTAGATTTGCAAATTTTGACCCCACTGTAGTCTCTTTTCAGAAATTCAGACCTCTTGGAAATGTGTTCTCCTTTTTACAAAGAAAAGAAGGAAGGAGGGAAGAGAAGAGGTCAGAATAATTTAGAGCCCCACTCACGTTTATTTCATAAAGCTGCTAGCCCTAAAGGAGAGCTTGGTGTGCCCTATGGAAGTGTTTATTCCAGGGAAATCTCTAAGTAGAGTCAGTGGACTGGGCCTTTAGAAAACAGGCAGTTTCCATTAAGAAAAAGTCTGGCATCTTGGTGTCCTGTCCTTTTGTTGGGGCCCCCAGGCATCCCCGTGTTGTTTTTGTCGCCAAGTCATGTTCAACTCTTTTGACCCTATGAACTGTAGCCTGCCAGAATCCTCTGTCCGTGGGATTTCCCAGGCAAGAATACTGGAGTGTGTTGCCATTTCCTTCTCCAGGGCATCTTCCTGACCCACGGATCGAATCCCAGTCTCCTGCATCGCAGGCAGATTCTTTACCAACTGAGCCACCGGGGAAGCCCCCCAGATGTCCTCAGGCAATGAATGGCTCAATTGTCTCACAGATTTAAGCACGGGGACTGGATGACTCAGCAGCATCTCCACCTTGGTGGGCTGGCCAAAGCCCCCTGAGTGCAGACGGTGTGAATTGGGAGTGTATGTTTTCCGTGGGCTCATTTGCAACTTGACGCCCTTTCTGCACACAGGTGGCCATTGGGAAGCGCCGGGAAGTGAGAGTGTGTGTCAGGCAGTTTCCTCCAGCGTCTGAACTGAGCACAAGCCGTTTTCCACCTTCAGGAAATGAATAAGCAAGTGCTGTTCTGGACTGGAACCTGCATTCTTTTTTAAAATGAATTATTATTTATTCATTTGACCACAGCGCGTGGCATGTGGGATCTTAGTTCCCCAGTCAGGAACTGAACCCAGGCCCCCTGTATTGGAAGCTCGGAGTCTTAACCACTGGACCGCTGGGGAAGTCCCAGACTTGCATTCTTCTTTCTTTTTTTTTTTCAAAGAGCACTGGAATACTAATTGTGTTAATACTTAATTTCCCTAAAAGTAATATTACAAATCAAATAGAAATAATAATTTTTGAAAGCCTGCTATAAGATAGCTGATTTAACAAACTTTACTCAAGTTGAAATATGCTGAATATCTGTAATTTAGAGAATACTACAGACTGGCATTCTTGAATTGTGCGTGATGGTGGGGCAGTTTGACAAGCCCCATCATACTCTCATATATGCAGGGACAGGGCCCTGGGATCCGTTGGTGGTAGAAGTATCTATTGGACATTTCAGATTCCGAGGGCCATGCTGATGAAGGGAAGGAAGAAACCTAGGAACAGGTGAGTTTAGGTTTAAGGAAAACTGACACAGCTCTTGTTCTGGTGTCCAGAGTATAGTCAGCATTCCCACTCCAATCTCTCACGGTGGAGTAGGGTATTGGGGCTGGGGTCTAACCTGGGCTGGTGCGGCTGACAGTGAGCTCTCAAATGGGGGTCTGGGTACCAGTGCTATTGTTAACAGAAACTGAAAATGCTATGATTCCAAGGTGGGCAGACAGGAGCCCACGTGATGTAAAATTGGGCCCATGAGCCGTTAGCAAGGTGGTGATGAGAAGTCATGATCAGGACCTGGGCCCATCCACTAGGAAAAAGAGGCTGATGTATCCTTTCTGGGTCGTTAGGGCCCAGTTGAGCGGCTAGAATTTGGGCAGGGTCCCCAGCATTCTGACTCCCATTGAAGTGACGACCAGAACCTGGGAGGAGCTTCTGACCTATTGGTGGGACCCTGGAATGTGAAGTCAAGTGGGCCTTAGAGAGCATCACTATGAACAAAGCTAGTGGAGGTGATGGAATTCCAGTTGAGCTATTTCAAATCCTGAAAGATGATGCTGTGAAAGTGCTGCACTCAATATGCCAGCAAATGTGGAAAACTCAGCAGTGGCCACAGGACTGGAAAAGGTCCGTTTTCATTCCAATCCCAAAGAAAGGCAATGCCAAAGAATGCTCAAACTACCGCACAATTGCACTCATCTCACACGCTAGTAAAGTAATGCTCAAAATTCTCCAAGCCAGGCTTCAGCAATACGTGAACTGCGATGTTCAAGCTGGCTTGAGAAAAGGCAGAGGAACCAGAGACCAAATTGCCAACATCTGCTGATCATGGATAAAGCAAGAGAGTTCCAGAAAAACATCTATTTCTGCTTTATTGACTATGCCAAAGCCTTTGACTGTGTGGATCACAATAAACTGTGGACAAGTCTTCAAGAGATGGGAATACCAAACCACCTGACCTGCCTATTGAGAAACCTATATGCAGGTCAGGAAGCAACAGTTAGAACTGGACATGGAACAACAGACTGGTTCCAAATAGGAAAAGGAGTTCGTCAAGGCTGTATATTGTCACCCTGTTTATTTAACTTATATGCAGAGTACATCATGAGAAATGCTGGACTGGAAGAAGCACAAGCTGGAATCCATTGCCGGGAGAAATATCAATAACCTCAGATATGCAGATGATACCACCCTTATGGCAGAAAGTGAAGAGGAACTAAAGAGCCTCCTGATGAAAGTGAAAGAGGAGAGTCAAAAAGTTGGCTTAAAGCCCAACATTCAGAAAACAAAGATCATGGCATCCGGTCCCATCACTTCTTGGGAAATAGATGGGGAAACAGTGGAAACAGTGTCAGGCTTTATTTTTATGGGCTCCAAAATCACTGCAGATGGTCACTGCAGCCATGAAATTAAAAGACGCTTCCTCCTTGGAAGGAAAGTTATGACCAACCTAGATAGCATATTCAAAAGCAGAGACATTACTTTGCCAACAAAGGTCCATTTAGTCAAGGCTATGTGCCCTGGATGCAAGAGTTGGACTGTGAAGAAAGCTGAGTGCCGAAGAATTGATGCTTTCGAACTGTGGTGTTGGAGAAGACTCTTGAGAGTCCCTTGGACTGCAAGGAGATCCAACCAGTCCATTCTGAAGGAGATCAGCCCTGGGATTTCTTTGGAAGGAATGATGCTAAAGCTGAAACGTCAATATTTTGGCCACCTCATGCGAAGAGTTGACTCATTGGAAAAGACTCTGATGCTGGGAGGGATTGGGGGCAGGAGGAGAAGGGGACGACAGAGGATGAGATGGCTGGATGGCATCACTGACTCGATGGACGTGAGTCTGAGTGAACTCCGGGAGTTGGTGATGGACAGGGAGGCCTGGCGTGCTGTGATTCATGGGGTTGCAAAGAGTCGGACACGACTGAGTGACTGAACTGAACTGAACTGAATTGAGGGAACATGAAGTGGGGCCCAAAGCTTGGTGCTGCAAAAAGCCTCTCCGGGTACACGGACGCTGGATGCAGGCAACTGGCACACAGTGGGTCCTTTATAAATAAGTGAATGAAAACTTCCCTGGTGGTCCAGTGGGTAAGACTCCATACTGTCAATGCAGGGGTCCGGGTTCAATCCCTGGTCAGGGAACTAGATCCCACATGGTGGAGCAAAGATCCTGTGTGCTGCAACTGAGACGCAGCACAGTCAATAAATAGATAAGTGAATGTATGCAGTGGAGTTCAGCGCTCCCTCTAATGAGGTTCGGCCCTGCTGGACCAGGCCAAGATGAGCCGGTGGGGTGAAGGTGCTTCAGGCTGATAGTAGCCAGAGCCATCGAGGCCTTCGTGGTGATGAGAGCAGCTGGGCGGTGCCAGCCTGGCAGCAGAGGCTCCTCCAGTCAGTGCTCAGTCATGCTGCCAGCTCATTTGCTGTCACTCTCCCTTCCAACAGCCATGGGCACGGGCTCTGCCTTCCTTTCTCCTTGCACAGGGGCTGAGAAGAGAACTACTGGGGATTGAGATGTGCCAGGAAAACCCCACATCTTCTGACACTAGCTCCTGCCCCAGCTTGTAGAAGTCCTCTTTCCCGGACTCACTGGGCATCACTGGCACTTTCTGCCCTGTACCACTGCTCCTGGAAGGGGTCCCCCAGGCTATCCTGTCTGCTGACCTCTGGGGGGAAGCTAGCGGTGCAGTTGCACGTTGCCAAGCCCCTCGGTGTCCTGAGTGAACCCCGCTGTCAGCAGCCTGGAGAGGAGGATGTCTGCAGGGTTGAGGCAAAAGCCAACTTCTGGATAGGATTCCTCCAGGTCTTGGGGTTGGAGGCTGAGATGCTACCTTGACCTTGGGGTTTCTAGCACCTCCAATGAGAAGGTCAGTCTCCAGGGGATGTGCGTGACCAGGCTTCCTAACAGAGCGTCACTGGTGTCTTTGCCATTCAGTTTTCTTGTTCCTCGGGGGACTCCCAGATGGTGCCTCAGGCTTCCCTTCACTGACAACAGAATTAAATGCTCTTGCCCCAGGGTGAAGCTGACAGTGCAGGAAAGGAGAGCCCCTGGTGTACCCACAGCTCCTTTACTGAGGGCTTTTAAGAGCCGGGCGGGTGTCGTATTTGGTGCTGGGGATGCTGAGATTAAAAAAAAAAAAAAAAAAGACCAGTCCCTGCCCCTAAGGATCTCCAAGGCTTGCAAGTATTGGAGGTGTCAAAGGGTATAAGACAACATGATGAAGGTCCGTGTGGAGCTGATACTGGTCTGCACACTCCGGCTAAGGTGGGGATGTTAAGATGGTGAAGTGCTTCTCTGTGTGCGTGCTAAATGGTTTCAGTCGTATCCAACTCTTTGCAGACTGTAGCCTGCCAGACTCCTCTGTCCATGGGATTTTCCAGACAAGAATACTGGAGTGGGTTTCTATACCTCCTCCAGGGGATCTTCCTGACCCAGGGATCGAACCCACATTTCTTATGTCTCCTGCATTGGCAGGTGGGTTCTTTACCACTAGCGCCACCTGACATGCTTCTAAAGCAGTGGTTTAAGCATCTGCATCCTGAGCTCGGTAAGTGACCACACCCAATTCTCCAGTCACCCTGGTCCCTCCGGGATCCAGGAGCTAAGTAAGCATCAATGCCTGGCTTGGGAGGAGGCCCTCGGGGGCCCTGATCCAGCCCTCTGGCCGGAGTCCTCTTTGCTGGGAGTTTGTGCTCTACTTGTTATTGTTCAGTTGCTCAGTTGTGTCCAACTCTTTGCAACTCCACGGACAGCAGCACGCCAGGCTTTCCTGTTCTTCAGTGTCTCCTGGAGTTTTGTCAAACTCATTTGCATCAACTCATTTGAGTCAATGATGCTGTCCAGCCATCTCGAGTATCAGTGCTATTTCTGGGACAGACAGCACAGCCAAGGCACACTCAGGATCTGGAAGGGGAAGACCAGGGAAAGCTCCCGGAAGAAAGGGCCTGTCTGAGCTGAGTTTTGAAGGAAGACATCAGAGAAGCGTGGGCCAGCATCTTCTCTCTTCGGCCCCATGTTTTATGCTTCTCTGAGCCTTGACATTGGACCCCAGCCCTGCCCCATACCCTAGACAGCTCTTCTCTGCCACAGGCTGGAGCCCACCTCATCCCAGTTTCAAGGAGAAGCTGCTTGGAACCTCTGAGGTCTCTGCCCACTTGGAGCACAGAACTAGCACAGAGCCAGAGGAGGGAGAACAAAATAGTCTTCAGAGGACTCTGTCATCAAAGTCAAGGAATTTACATGCTTCCAAGGGGAGAGCCCCTGGAGGAGGAAGTGGCAACCCACTCCAGTATTCTTGCCTAGAGAATATCATGGACAGAGGAGCCTGGCGGGCTACAGTCCATAGGGTCACAAAGAGTCAGACACAACTGAAGTGACTAAGAACACACAAGGGAAGCCAGGCACACGTAGGTGACAAGCTCACAGACACAAGTCCCCAGGAGCTGATCAGCGGGATCACTGATCATTGCAACTGGACGTGGATGGTTTGATAAAAGCTTAGCAGAGGAAGGGGCTTCCCTGGTGGCTCAGATGGTAAAGAATCTGACTACAGTGAAGGAGATCAAGGTTTGATCCCTGGGTCAGGAAGATCCTCTGGAGGAGGAAATGGCCACCAACTCCAATATTCATGCCTTGAGAAGCCCATGGACATAGGAGCCTGGAGGGCTACAGTTGAAAAGAGTTGGACATGACTGAGTGACTAATGCTTTTAGTGGAGAGAGGAAGATGCAGCATATTGGCACCCCCCAAAAGATGTTGAGCTTCTGGAACATTCGTTAGGTACTCAAGGTACCTGGCAGGCAGAGGAACAGAGGAACAAGCAGAGACAGTGGCTCAGAGCAAGCAGGAGGGAACCAGCCCTGGCAGCAAGTGCTTTGTTGGGCTGACTTGTAAAGTGCAGGCTATGTTCTACGAGGAGGCAGAGGTGTGGGGAGAGGTGAGAAAGAGGGTCTCGGGCTACATGCATGTCACAGCCTCAGCACGGCAGCTACAAGCACGGTCACTCTCCTGGACACAGAGGCCCCAGTTCCTGACCTCAATCCCTGTTCAATCCAGCGACAACTTGAAAAGCAAAGACTCACATCCACTTCTCTGTTCTGCTCTTAGTACAGTTCTTCACTTCCCTCTATACTGGTCAGTCCTCTAATTCTCAGTGGCCACTGAGTGGGTGTCTTCCAATTCAATGCAATTCTGACACTAGCTTCCTGGAACGAGTGTCAGATCCCATAGTTAAGGGCTAGGTCCCATAAGGTGATGTTACATCACCTCAGATGCAAATCACAAGTCCAGGTTGTCACCTGAGCTGCTGACCGACCAGAGGTTCCCTGGACCCCCTCCTGGGGTTTGGTAATTTGCTAGAGTGACTCACCAAACTCAGGAATACAGTTCATTTACTGTTTATTGTATGTGCATGCTAAGTCACTTCAGTCATATCCGACTCTGTGCAACCCCATGGACTGTAGCCCACCAGCTACAGCTCTGCCCATGAGATTCTCCAGGCATGAATACTGGCATGGGTTTCCTTCTCCAGGGGATCTTCCTGACCCAGGGATAGAACCTGCGTCTCTTATGTCTCCTGCATTGGCAGGCAGGTTCTTTACCACTAGCGCCACCTGGGAAGCCCTTTACTGTTTATTATCACCAGTTTATTATAAAAGGGTCCAACTCAAGAGCAGCCAGATGGGAGAGACACACAGGGAGAGGCATGGGAGGAGAAAGGGAGGTTCCATGCCCTTTCCAGGTGTGTCTCCCTCCCAGCAGCCCCTTCTGGTCGTGAACCTGGAGGCTCCTTGAACCTCACTTTAGGATTTGTATGGAGGCTTCATTATGTAGGCATTATTGATTAAATTATTGACTTTTGGTGATCAATTCAGCCTCCGGTAAGCTGAGGCTGAAGGTTCCAACCCTTTAATCACTTGGTTGGGTTCCTTGGCTACCAGCTGCCCATCCTGAGGCCATCCAGGAGCCCCTGGCCACAGGCCATTTTGATGTAGTTCAATCGCAAAGTTGTGTCTGACTCTTTGCAACCCCATGAACTGAGCACGTCAGGCTCTTCTGTCCATGGAATTTCCTCCCACAAGAATCCTGGAGTGGGTTGCCATCTCCTACTCCAGGGCATCTCCCTGACCCAGGGATCAAGCACACGTTTCTTGTGTCTCCTGTATTGGCCTGCAGATTCTTTACTGCTGTGCCACCCAAGAAGCCCAGATTTGGTTAATGGTGTTTATGTGGCCCTTCTGTGTCCCGTGCCCAGGACAGACATCACTAATCAATCACAGTTCTTTTTCCGGCTCAACCACAGCCTCCTTCTAGACACAGCAGTCTGGGTTAACTCTCAGCATCCCAATGATATGGCAGAAAAATTGAAATCTATTCACCATCTCTGCTTTAACATTTCAAGTCAGGAGGACTCAGCGGAGGTACCTTGGGATAATTCAGAAGGAAAGCATGAGCTCTCCTGTCCATATTTTTTATTTTGTTCTGAAGTATCCAGGAGGATACATACTGTGAGAAAAGGAAGACAGGACAGTGGAGAGGTTTAGGCATTAATGGTAGACCCGTGGAACTGGAATTCATCTCTAATTAGACAGTTATTGAAGGCATGTGGATAGAGAGATGTCTTCCAAGAGGGTGAGTAGATGGGGAAAAGAACAGACGGCTTCTTGCCAGAGGATAGGAAACGGCTCACGATGCCGAAGCAAGAAAGTGAAAAAAGTTAACAAGAGAAAAAACTGCATTTCTTTTTCTGAGGAGTTAGGCCATCTCTCCAGCTCCCAAAATGGAATCCTCTGGAACCTTAAGGAATGGCAGTGCTGGTTTCCTTACAGATGCCAGAGACTGATGCTGTTGACATCTTCCTTTTCAGTCTTGGATGTAACCAGGGTTTCTTCCACTGGTGATGCTTTAAAGGAGCATGCCTCTCTCCCTGCTGCCTCCCACTCCACATCCTGCTTCCAGTCTTGGCCCAGCTCACCCATTCTCCTCTGTCCTGTGATATCTCTCTTCTCTGTGGCCTGGTCCCCTCCCAGCTTACCGTGCAGAGGGAGGGCTGGGTACCACCCACGTGACCTTGCCTTCCTGATGATTACCTTGACTAATCACTCTGACACCCTGGTTTCTGGGGATAATGATTCCTGTAAAGTCAAGGACACCCTTTCCTTCCAGTGACCTGGATTACCCTCTCATAAGGAAAGCGCCCAGAGCTTTGGAGTAACTTTTCCACATTAACTCTGAGGCCGAGTTGCAGTGAGGAAATCTACCCTTTTAATAGGGGAAAATATTGCCCTTGTCTGTCTTTATGCAGTGCACTTGAGCCTAATGCTCACTTACCCATTCGCCTTTATAACTTCCATATTGAGTGAATTAAGTCCTCCATGTGGGTAGGTATTAAAGAAGTGATAAGTGCTTTATAATTCAGTAAGGGGTGGCCTGGCCATTTTGTATTTTCCTAAGGAAATTGGCCACTCCGAGGGCAGCACTCTCAGGACCCCTGGGGCCAGCTGCTCTCAGGCACAGAGCGTGCACTATTGGATTACTCTCAAGCCAGCTGCTCTGGCCTAGACCCGACTTTCCTTCTTGCTCAAACTGTCTCCTCCAAGGCCCACTGGGGAGAAAGGGTCAAAGCTAGTGTCCCTTCCTGCCTCAGGCTATTTCTGCTTTGGATCAAAGACCTCCTCTTTCTCTCCTGGTTCAAAGCTGAGATGTCTAGGAGGGATTGGAAGTTTTATGATCAGCATGCTTTGAGTAGACGAGAGATGACTGTCTCCAAGAGGCCATAGGGCTCTGTCTCCCTCCCCAACCCTACAGGCACAACGTGCTTCTTTACACCTTTGTCTCTTCAGAGAGTTGGAGAACATGCTGGTTCCATCAAGACACTGGGAGCCATGGCCTTTTCATGACTTGCTGCAAGGTCCCAGGGTTCTGAGGAAGAACAGTCATTTGTTAATTTGTTCCTTTAAATCTTTTACTGTGTATCAAGAACTGGGCTGCATGTTGTGGATACAACAGCAAACAAGATGACAGGTTGCCTGCCGTCAGAGATCTTGCATTCTGTTGGGAGAAAGAAACAATAGACAAGTAAACATGCACGTGAGGTCGTTATAGATTTTGGCTACAATATAAAGGAAATAGCTAGAGCAACATTTCTCAAGCTCCATACTATTGACATTGTGAAAAAAGTGAAAGGCACTCAATCATGTCGACTCTTTGCGGCCCCATGGAGCACACAGCCCATGGAATTCTCCAGGCCGGAATACTGGAGTGGGTAGCCTTTCCATCTCCAGGGGATATTCCCAACCCAGGGATCGAACCCAGGTCTCCCGCTTTGCAGGCAGATTCCTTACCACCTGAGCTACCAGGGAATTCTTGGACATTCTTTGTTGTGAGGCACTGTCCTATGTTGTAGCATATTTAATAACATCCCTGGCCTCTACCTGGAGAAGGAAATGGCAACCCACTCCAGTATCCTTGCCTGGGAAATCCCATGGGCAGAGGAGCCTGGTGGGCTACAGTCCACGGGGTCACAAGAGTTGGACACTTAGTGACTAAACCACCACCACCTGGCCTCTACCCACTAGAGACCAGTCATGACAATCAAAAGTGTCCCCAGACATTGCCAAATGTTCTCTGAGGGGTGAAATCCTCCCCTGGCCTAACAACACTGGATCCAGAGGAAGGTGACACAGAACATCTTTGGCTGGTTGGTCAGGGAAGGTCTCCCTGAAGAGAAGACGTTGAAAGGGAATCCAAGCACTTTTAAAGGCAAAAACAAGTGCAAGGTCCTGAGAAGGGGGAGGGAGCTTGATGTTTTAAAGACTGGAAAGGAGACCAGTGAGACTAAAGCCAAGTAAACAAAGTTAAGTTTAGTTTGAGCTGAGGAGGGAGAGGGATGAGCCAGACACGGAGGATCCTGCTGGCTGAGGTGGAGACTGAATTCCATCCCAAGTACAGAAGCCATCAGGTGCTGATTTTGGGGTGGGAAAGGTGGAAAAGAGGGGAATGATCTAATTTAGTTATTTTTAAATATATATTTTTAAAATTTTGCTGTGCCAGGCCTTAGTTGCGACACATGGGATCTTTGATCTTTGTTGTAGTATGCGAGACCTTGTTCCCTGACCAGGGATTGAACTTGGGTCCCCTGCATTGGGACTGTGGACTCCTAGCCACTGGACCACCAGGGAGGACACTGGTTTATGTTACAAAAAGCTCATTCAGGCTTCTGTGTGAAGACAGGTTTTGTCAAGTGGAAGTGGAAGCCATGAAAGCAGTGGTCATGTTTTGGAGGCAGTGGTCTTTGAAAGAGACGTGGCAGCCTGGGTGGTAAGAAATGATAAGAGCGGAGATGGTGGGCAGTAAGCAGAGCCGATGATCTCCTGTGGAGGTGGACTTGCTAAGGTGTGGGTGTTGGAGAGACGGAAGGGAGCAATCAGTGATGAAATTTGACTTGGACAACTGTGTGGCATTCGGGCCATTTACTGAAATGGAGACGCCCAAGTGGGAGGACAGCAAGGATTGATGTTGCTGATGTATCACGGAAGAGCCTGGAGCTCAGCTGGGAGGTCTTACCAGAAATACCTTTGGGTGCATAGATGATGTTCACAGCAGAGCACCTGGGTGAGCTCCCCATGGCCTGGTGAGGGTGAGACCTGGAGACTCCACCACTGATGGATAAAGACTATGGAACCAGCAAAGGAGACTAAGACATGCTAGCCAGGGAGATGGAAAGAAATCCAGCAGAGAGTGAGGTTAAGGGATTCATAGAGAAGAGAATGTTTTCAGAAAGAGAGAGTGGTTAATTAGGTAAAATGCTGCTGAGAGACTGAGAAACTGGATGGCAGAGAAGAATTTGCCAACGTGGAAACCACTGGTGACCTTGACAATATTGTTTCAGTGGAGTGGTGGGGATGAAGACAGATTGGGATGAAGAATCAAAGGGAGGTGAGGAAGGAAGGCCTGGGAATGTGGGCAATTCTTCTGAAAACATTTGGCATATGGAGATGGAGAGACATGAGTTGGTAGCTGAAGAACATCGAGTCGAGGAACTTTTCTTTGAAATGGGCTTTCCTTGGATGTGTTTATATGCTGATGGGAAAATCTAAGAGGGGGAGAGTGAGGGGACTGGGATGAGAAGGAGAAAAACGGAATGAGCCCTGGATTAGTGGATGCGGGCAGGGGAAGGCCCACAGAAGAGCTGGTAGAGGGCTATCCATTTCAGCTCCGCTGTTGATCACTTTGAGGTTCATCCATTCGTTCAGATGTCACTGAGCATTTTCATGGCACTGGGGACACACGCTTTCAGAAAACTCATATTCTGGTGAAGACCATAGTCATGTGGGGAAGGGAAGGATGGAGAAGATGTGCTTAGGCACCAAGAGCATTTCCACCTCATCTGCTCCAATGTCTGGTGAGAGGAGGCCCTGCCCACTGCCCCATTCCTGACCCCGATGGTGGGCAGTAGACCTGAGATCTCTCCTGGAAGCGGGGAGGTCTGGTCCAGGTCTGGTCCTGAGATCTCTCCTGGAGGCAGGGAGGTCTGGTCCAGGTCTGGTCCTGAGATCTCTGGGATCACCCCATCTCTGGGCTCTGCAGTGATTCCCCAAGTTGCCTGTCCCCATTTGGGCTGTTGAATCATGTGCCCTGGGCCGCATTCTTCTTTAGAGATCAAGCTCAGGGTTTCTGCAGGTTCAGCTACTGAGCAGGGCCCAGGGAGAGGACCGTGGAGATGCTGTGCCTGGAACACCTCTGGCGTGAGTTAGGACATCTAGGTGGCTACTTAGCACCAATCTGGATGACACCCTGAGTATATACTTACCCTGGGGCAGCATTTGAGATTCTGGAGGTAAGGGAGTCGGGAGTAAGACGGATAGGAGCTCTGTTCTCATGCATCATAGTTCTAGGGACACAACAAACACGTAATCAAATAATCAAATAAGACAATTACAGATGGTTATTAAGGGCTGTGAAGGACATAAACAGGGGCTTGTGCCAGAGAGCAGCTGGCGGGGAAGGGAGGGTGGGCTCACAGAGGAGTCGGCTGGCTTCTCCGAGAAGGTGACCTTGGAGGGGAGGCCTGAGAGATTAGAAGGAGTCAGGGAAGAGCGTTTCCTGGAAGTTCTGATCAGGTATTAGCCTGGTAGGTTTAAAGAACAGAAGGCGCGTCCCTGTGGCTGGGGCTTGGAAAATCAGAGGGGTGTGTTCTGGGAGGGGACCATGGAAGCAGCTGGAGATCATCTTGTGGGCCACTACGACCTGGGTTTTGGATTTTATTTTAAGGAGCAAAGGAAGCAGTTGGAGGGTTATAAGCAGGAAAGAGGAGGATTGCGCTGGAGGAGAGTCTGTTGGGGGAGAGTGAAAGCTGGGAGGCCAGCTCAGAGGTGGTGGCCGTTTGCAGTATTAGGCGGTGGCTCCCTGGCATGTGGATGTGAAGGCTGCAGTGAACATGGGGAGAACCAGACAGACTGGCGAGGGGCAGGCCAGTCTGGTCACAGGCTGGGACCTGTGCAGGGCAGCCTGGACTCCCCAGTAAGCTGGCTGAGCCCCCAGATGCATGCCTTTGACTGTTCCTCCATTAGGAGACATCGCATTTCAGCAGGTGGAGAGCATAGGTGTGCACACAAACAGCCCCCATTCCTGGCACGAGTCTCAGAGTGGATCAGGAAGCCGGCACAGATGCTGTCGCCTTCCATCTGTTCACCGCACGACCTGAATGTTCCTTTTTGCGGTCCCGGGGGTGCCTGCGACGTGGGGCTGGTTCACCATGGTCCTTGGCGGGCAGCTGCTTGTAGAGCTGGTGTGCTCACATGCTGGCATGCTGGGGTTGCCAGCCCAGGAAGCCTCCCCAGGCATCTGGTATTCCCCTTGACGCCTGTCAAGGGAGGAGAGCTGAGTGACTTGGCTGGTGCGATCTGAGGCAGTTCTTCCCCAGTCCTCTGGTGCTTGAGCTCCACGGAGCTATCGCTCCAGACGGTTTGTTTATAATGCTAAACATATCAGATAATTGAAGGCTAATGCTTCTGTCTGGATCACTAGACATAATAGGCCTGGATAACAAATCAATTTTCTCTTTGCCCTACAAGGTTGGGAAGTCGAACATCCAGCGCATTCTTGGTGTGTGTGCATGGGTGTGCATGTGTGTGTGAGTGCGTGTATGTGCACACTCATGCATCTGTGTGCTCTAATACTGACTTATTAGAAAATGAGATCCCAAGCTAGTTTCCCCAGGCACCCAACTCTATACTTCAGTTTGGGCCACCATCTTAGATTCGAGTGAGAAGGTGATGGGAGCCCCATGTCTTACAGGGAACAGGGACATCTGGAGGTGAAAGGATGGGATGTCTGTCCAGCCTTGATATCTGAAACGCCTGTGTTCTTGGAGGACTGAGTACTCATATAAAAAGCCTCTGAGAAATGCCAGTTTCAGCTACCTCCTGCTAGGATACACCTCCAAGAATGGCAATAGGAACATGTGAATTATGAATTAACAAGAACACTTACTTCTCTGGTTAGCTCAATCATCCAGAAAGGGTATGTGAAACAAAGTAAGATAACAAGGGCAAATATCTATCTATCTCTATGTGTGCATGTGCTCACACATGTCTGTGCATGATTTTTTTCATATTCTCTTAAATTCTTACTCAGATTCTTACTACTCTGACCTAAGGCACAGTTCCAAAGGCAGCCATCGAGTCAGCTCTGATTTGCACCAGTGCTGAGTGTCAGAGCTAAACGGAGGACCTGGGCATGGCCTCAGCTAATCCTCAGAGCACCCAGATGTCCTGTTAGGAAACTGAGGTCTGGAGAGGCTGGAGTTACTGGTCCTGAGGCATCCAGTTTCCAAATTCTGGATGTGGGTGTTGAGTGTCCACTGTTATTTGTTTCTTCGTATTTATTTTTATTGAAGAAGGACAGGGAAGCCTGGCTTGCTGCAGTCCATGGGTCACAAAGAATCAGACACAACTGAGTGACTGAACAACAATAGTTGATTTACAATGTTGGTAATTCCTGTTGTATAGCAAAGTGATTCAATTATATTAATATGTATATAATATGTTAGATAGATAGATAGATAGATAAATGGGCTTGCCTAGTGGCTCAGAAGGTAAAGAAACTGCCTGCCATGCAGGAGACCCAGATTCAATCCCTGGGTCAGGAAGATCCCCTGGAAAAGGGAACGGCAACTCACTCCAGTACTCAGTATTCTTGCCTGGAGAATTCCATGGACAGAGAAGCCTGGTGGGCTACAGTGCATGGAGTCGCAAAGAGTTGGACACCACTGAGCAACTAACCTAGTAAAGTAATGCTCAAAATTCTCCAAGCCAGGCTTTAGCAATACGTGAACCGTGAACTTCCAGATGTTCAAGCTGGATTTAGAAAAGGCAGAGGAACCAGAGATCAAATTGCCAACATCCACTGGATCATCGAAAAAGCAAGAGAGTTCCAGAAAAACATCTACTTCTGCTTTATTGACTATGCCAAAGCCTTTGACTGTGTGGATCACAATAAATTGTGGAAAATTCTGAAAGAGATGGGAGTACCAGACCACCTGACCTACCTCTTGAGAAACCTGTATGCAGGTCAGGA
Source organism: Bubalus bubalis (assembly GCF_019923935.1). Taxonomy (NCBI): domain Eukaryota; kingdom Metazoa; phylum Chordata; class Mammalia; order Artiodactyla; family Bovidae; genus Bubalus; species Bubalus bubalis. The sequence goes on from NC_059176.1 coordinate 51,164,150, forward strand.
AGCAACAGTTAGAACTGGACATGGAACAACAGACTGGTTCCAAATAGGAAAAGGAGTACATCAAGGCTGTATATTGTCACCCTGTTTATTTAACTTCTATGCAGAGTACATCATGAGAAACGCTGGACTGGAAGAAGCACAAGCTGGAATCAAGATTGCCGGGAGAAATATCAGTAACCTCAGATATGCAGATGACACCACCCTTATGGCAGAAAGTGAAGAAGAACTAAAGAGCCTCTTGATGAAAGTGAAAGAGGAGAGTGAGAAAGTTGGCTTAAAGCTCAACATTCAGAAAACTAAGATCATGGGAACTGGTCCCATCATTTCATGGCAAATAGATGGGGGAAACAGTGGAAACAGTGGCTGACTTTATTTTTCTGGACTCCAGAATCACTGCAGATGGTGATTGCAGCCATGAAATTAAAAGACACTTACTCTTTGGAAGGAAATTTATGACCAACCTAGGCAGCATGTTAAAAAGCAGAGACATTACCTTGTCAACAAAAGTCTGTCTAGTCAAGGCTATGGTTTTTCCAGTGGTCATGTATGGATGTGAGGGTTGGACTATAAAGAAAGCTGAACACTGAAGAATTGATGCTTTTGAACTGTGGTGTTGGAGAAGACTCTTGAGAGTCCCTTGGACAGCAAGGAGATCCAACCAGTTCATTCTGAAGGAGATCAGCCCTGGGTGTTCATTGGAAGGACTGATGTTGAAGCTGAAACTCCAATACTTTGGCCACCTCATGCGAAGAGCTGACTCATTTGAAAAGACCCTGATGCTGGGAAAGATTGAGGGCAGGAGGAGAAGCGGACAACAGAGGATGAGATGGTTGGATGGCATTACTGACTCAATGGACATGAGTTTGGGTGGACTCCAGGAGTTGGTGATGGACAGGGAGGCATGGCGTGCTGCGATTCATGGGGTCGCAAAGAGTTAGACATGACTGAGCAACTGAACTGAACTGAACTGAGCAGCTAATCCACACCCCGCCCCATACACATACATCTATTCCTTTAAAAATATTTTTTTCTGTTATGGTTTATCATAGATTCTTTTTTTTTTAATTGGAAGATAGTTGCTGTGCAATGTGTTGTTTGTGCTGTGTAACAATGTGAATCGTTCTATGTATACATATATCCCTTCCTCTGAGCCTAAGTCACTCAGCACCCAGCTGACCTCAGAGTGTCCACTCTTGATCTCTGTTCTCCAGTGGACTGCAGAGCAGCATGTTAGAAGGGCCCTGGGGTCACAGCTTGATAGCAAAGAAGAGCCAGAAAATCTTTAAAAAATGGAAGCAGTAGCCCTTAGAATTCAGGCATCATTTCAGGATAGGATCATTTTGGGCAGGGATACAGGTTCTACCTACTTCAAGAGCCTCTGAGGCTAGCTCAGAGGGACAGGTAAGTTGATCACAATGATCCAGGATCTTCAAGAAAATGTTCTAAGTCATGTTCTGTCTGTTTTTTTTGTTGTTTAGTCGCTAAGTCGTATCCGACTCTTTTGCAACCCCATGGACTCCAAAGACTATCAGCTCCATATATATATATATATATATATATATTCCCTCCCCCTTGAACCTCCCTCTCACCCCTCTGAAAAGTGAAAGTATTAATCGCTGTGCTGCTGCTGCTGCTGCTAAGTCCCTTCAGTCATGTCCGACTCTGTGCGACCCCATAGATGGCAGCCCACCAGGCTCCACCGTCCCTGGGATTCTCCTGGCAAGAACACTGGAGTGGGTTGCCATTTCCTTCTCCAATGCATCAAAGTGAAAAGTGAAAGTGAAGTTGCTCAGTCGTGTCCGACTCTTCACAACCTCATAGACTGCAGCCTACCAGGCTCCTCTGTCCATGGGATTTTCCAGGCAAGCGTACTGGAATGGGTTGCCATTTCTTCCTCCAGGGGATCTTCCCCACCCAGGGATCGAATCTGGGTCTCCCACATTGCAGGCTGATTCTTCACCCCTCTAGGCCATTACAGGACGCCGAGCTGAGCTCCTTGTGTTGTACAGCAGCTTCCACTGGCACTTCGAAGGCCTCTTCATTGCATGGGAATATGAAATGTTCCATGCAGAGAGTCACGCCAGTGGCCTGTCCCTGCCCCGTCGTCACTGCCCTTCCCTCATGCCACAGAATCATGACACTCGGCTGAAGTTCTGCCAGGAGCCAACGTGCAACATTTTTCCAGGGAGAGGAAGGAAGGAACCGAGGCTTAGTTCATCACAGCACTGAGCTCCAGAGCCAGAGCTGAGCTCGGTGTCACAGCTCAGAAAACTTCCACAAGGTCTTGGTGGGGGGCCTTTGGTCAAAGCACATGCTCCTTCCAGGTAGACTTGGGAAGGATGGAGTCACTCCCAGTGGCTCATCAAGCATTTATTCCTGGAGATAAACCCAATCCACAGCTGCTTTGAACCCCTGTAGGGATGAGTCAGAGCACAAGTGAAATACTAATTAACATGCGTGTGCATGGGTTGCGTGCATGCTAAGTCCATTCAGTCGTGTCCAACCCTTTTGCAACCCCATGGACCATAGCCCGCCAGGCTCCTCTGTTCATGGCATTCTCCAGGCAAGAATACTGGAGTGGGTTGCCATGTCCTTCTCTAGGGGGTCTTCCCAACGCAGGGATTGAACCCTCATCTCTTAGGTCTCCTGCACTGGTAGGAGCATTCTTAACCACTAGCACCAGCTGCTAATTAATTAAGCCCCTGTTAATTAATATATTCATAGAGAATATAAAAATCCTTTGCATTAGAATTCATCCAATTGTGCTTTTGTACCATTATTTCTTCCTCCTTCTGTTTGGCTAGGGCCAGTATGGTAATGAATTGGCAATCTCCAAGTGCATAAAAACTAGACGGTGCAGACTGTGGTCTTTATTTTAATTAAAAATATGCCATGTGAATGTGTTTAAGAATTGTTTGTATCTCCAGTATTTAAAAGTTAAATGCAGAAAACCCTAGAACACGGCAACATTCAAGTCCATATAACACCGGAGGACTAAGCTGGCTGTGGATGCTCATGAGAGGGGCGAGGCGCCGTGTACCTGGCAGAGCTCTGCTGCTCACCTGGCTACCCAGAAAGATAAGGGCTGTCTGGTGGGACAAAGGAGTGTCCTGCCTTTCTTTAATGCAGCAGGCCCAGTATTTCCTCATCTTCCCAAGCTTTTCTCTCTCCTCCCTGCTGTCAGATGGCTGTTATTTTTTCCTGTGATCCCTCACTACTATTAATGAGCTGTTCTTCATAGCCAAATTTTCCAGACAACAAAATTTAAATACAGAACCTCTGCATGTTCAACCTCCTCACTGGATGTTTCTTCTTTTCCCTAAGATGCATTACACACCTCCTTAACTTTTGAAGCCAAGTAGACAAGAACACGGGGCTTCCCTAGTGGCTCAGCGGTAGAGAATCTTAAATAGAAGCGTTGTGTAATAAAGCAATGTTTCCCATCCTGAATACCATGGACATTTGGGGCAGATAATTCTTTGCTGTGGGGATGCTGCCTGGCGGATGATGGAATGTTTAGGAGCATCTCTGTGGATACCGGTGCCGCTCCCTCACCCCAGTGTGGCCATCAAAAATGTGTCCTTGCCTGTGTGCTCCGTCGCTTCAGTCATGTCCGATTCTTTGAGACTCTATGGACTGTAGCCTGTCAGGATCCCCTGTCCATGGGATTTTCCAGGCAAGAATACTGGAGTGGGTTGCCATGCCCTCCTCCAGGGGATCTTTCTGACCCAGGAATCAAACTTGGATCTCCTGCATTGCAGGCAGATTCTTTACTGCTGAGCCACAGGGAAGCCCCCCAAATGTCTCCAGACATTGCCAAATGACCTCTGCGGGGCAAAATTGCCTCCAGTTGGGAACCACTGAATTCAAGAGACTAAAGTGGAGGAAATTAGAGTAGGGATGGGAGCCCGGGGTCACACTGAGGCGAGGCTGCAAGTCTTTGCAGGGCCAGCACCACCACACGCTCTGTACCTGAGCAGACAAACGTGGGATCTGGGCTCCTGCTGAGCTGTGTTCCTGGCACCACTCTGAGTTCTCAAGCCCTCCACAGTGGTGGCAGGCGAGTGCGATGCTGCCGCTTGGATGGGCTGGTGCAGCCTGTCGTCCTGGGAGAGGGTGACCAGTGACTGCCCTGCTGGACAGGGCTCAAGGGCCTAACCTTCCTTTAAAAACATGATCATTCTTGTTGTTTAGGTGGTAAGTTGTGTCCCACTCTTTTTGTGACCCCATGGACTGTAGCCTGCTGGGCTCCTCTGTCCATGGGATTCTCCAGGCAGGAATATTGGAGTCGGTTGCCATTTCCTTCACCAGGGGATCTTCCAAGATCAGGGATAGAACCTGAGTCTCCTGCATCGGCAGGTGGATTCTTTACCATCGAGCTACCTGCGAAGCCCGCGATCATTTGTGATTGCTTTCCATATGACAGAATCCATGCGCCATGCAAACAACCTGGACAACCCAGAAAAGCACACCAAAAGAAGTCACGTGTAATTGTACTGGGCCAATGGAACCACTGTTTACTACAGACCAAAGCAAAGCGGACTTCTCTCAGACTTGGTCTTATTTATTTATTATATTTTTAGAGCCTGCCTTTTCCACTTAAACTCACGATCTCTGCGTTAGCACAAAGCAGCCAGCAGAGTTACGACCCCTGGGGCTGGTACCAAGTGGTGAGTCACTGGGAAAGCTTGGCAGGCGCCCTGCCAATGTCAACGGCAAATGTCAGGCTGCACCTTCGCGGTTCTGCTCTTCCCTGAGAACCCGCTCGGCGCTGCCGTCTGTGCATCCTCTGACGCTGTTTATAATTTCAGCTCGAACAGTTTTCCTGGAGGTCATGAATGACAGGTTTACTGCCCCTCCACCCTTCTGCCACTCGGAGTTTTTATCAATGATGGCTGAGAAATGACAACTTCCAGCAGAACCAGGCTGCCCTTTTAGCATGAAAACTGAGATGAGACTGCTCGGCCTCTACAGAAGTGAAAAGAATGAACATGTTAGCTGCTTAGTCGTGTCCATATCTTTGTGACCCCCACGGACTGTAACCCCCCGAAGGCTCCTCTGTCCATGGGATTTTCCAGGCAAGAATACTGGAGTGGGTAGTTATTCCCTTCTCCAGGGGATCTTCCCAACCCAGGGATCAAACCCAGGTCTCCTCCACTGCAGGCTGATTCATTACGGTCTGAGCCATCAGGGAAGCCCAGCCCCTACAAAGCCTGAGGTTAAAAATAATCATCACAGTGGGCACTCCCTGAGGACTTACTCTGACCCCAGCTGCTGTAATGGCTTTTTAATGTAACATGCAATCCTTACGTCCTTCTTATGCTGGAGGTATTCTATTATTCCCATTTGACAGATGAAGAAACTGAGGCACAGACAAGTGAAGAAACCTGGACAGGGTCCCATAGATCGAGGTAGCGATGGAGACAGGATCTGTATCCTGGCAGTCAGGCTCTAGGCAGGGGTCAGCAACCTTTTTCTACGAAAGGCCAGAAAGTCAATATTTTAAGTGAGCTTCTGTGGCAATAACTCAACTCCACTTTTGCGGAGAAAAGTGGTCACAGACAAGAGTAAATGAGCAAATATGAACATGGGGATTTAAATTTCATATACTTTTCACATGTCACAAAATAGGATTCTACATTAGATTTAAAAAAAAAAAACTATTCTTATTTCTCAGGCTGTACGGAAATGGGTGGTGGGCTGGAGTTTGTAGTGGCTAACCCAACTTTGGAGCACCAACTCCTAATCACACATTTGCTATAAAAGTGCCGTTCCCTGATGTAGGAAAATTCAGACTCAAAAAAAGATACAAGGGGCTATGTGGAATAGACGAGAGAGCCCTGTGCACCAAGGACTTCAGCCATCATCCTGCTGTGCTTCTGCCGGGGAAGGTCATTTGTGGGCATTAGGACAGGAAGGCTGAGAGAAGTCAAGTATTCGAATGCAATAATGATTGACAACTCAGCCATAATAAAAACACATTTCTGGAATTCTAATGTGGGCTCAGAAAACTGATTTCATTTATTTAAACAACTTGATTGACAGCTGCTTGTTGGGAGCTTGTGTGAAGCTGGGTTCCCATGAATGAATACCCGTCGGTAGGAACACTGCAATCTGTTAACACTTGGTGGCTTACATGGACTGAGTGGATACCCCAGGTGGGGGTGGGGCTGGCACAGGTCCTTCTGCTCACTCTGGCCTTCCTTCTCAGCTGACATGGAGTCGGGGTCCCTGCCCTGGCGAACCCAAACTAAACAAACTGTCCTGGGGCCATGCGGCTTCCAGGGGAGAAGGCTTTGGAGAAAGAATTCAGTACCAACCTGGCCACCTGGCCCATGTCCCCAGCAGATGCTAATGTGTCTGGCTGCTTAGCAGGGGCTCCGAGAGAATGTGGTACAAAAAGGGCTCTTGGCATACCTTGTCGCTGTGCGGCTCTGAAATGCTTCCAGAGGCCCTGGCCACCGCCTCCCTGTGGCCTTCCTGGCTCTGGTCCCACCTGATGGCAGATGGCAGAACCACGGGTAGGGTGGGACCTGGGAGGGGATGTCTGGGGAAGGTGGCTGTCTTTTCTGTGCCTTGGGTATCACGGTCCCAGGGTGATCTGTCATGTCTTTCCCCTCCTCTCCAAGAGGATGCTTAGACTTTGGGGGCACTGATGGGAGAGTCAGATCCCAGGAGGGCAGCGCGAGGCCTTTTCCTGTGGCCCCCTGGAGCTCCTTGGGGTGGCGGGTGCGTATGAATGGCCTCCTCTCAGATGACTTTGGAGCTGGAAAGGACCTTGGTAATCAATAATCTAATGCAGAGGTCCCTAACCTCTGGGATCTAAAGCCTGATGATCTGAGGTGGAGCTGATGTAATAATAATAGAAATAAAGTGCATAATAAATGTAATACACTTGAATCATCCCCCAACCACCCACCCTCTCCAGTTGGTAGAAAAACTGTCTTCCACAAAACCAGTCCCTGGTGCCAAAAATGGTTGAGGACTGCTGGTCTAACGGTTCTCAACCTGGAGCCCAAAGCGGTAATGTAGGATGTTTGTCCCTGGTGTTCTCTCTCTCTCTCTCTCTATATATATATACACACACACCAAACAAAGGAAATCAAATCCATACCCATGACGAGCCCTTCCATGCTAACAGTACTTTCAAGAATTCCTTTGCTTTGGGCTGGAATTTATCTGCTGGGTGAGTCAGTGCTGGCTTATGCCCGTTGATAAAAAAAAAAAACTCTGGTTAACAGTGATTTATATCTTGCATTAGTAAATCTGAGAAGATGAATTAAGTGTGTGTGCTTGCTCGACACATGTTTAGGGAGCTAAGCACGAAACCTCTTGGGAGAAAGTTCTAAAAGAAGATCTTTGTGAAGAGATGGGGGAGAAACTGCTGATCTGGTGTAACCCTCTCCCCTTACAAATGAGGATACCAGAGGCCCAGAGTGTTGAGAGCTCATGCTCAAAGCCATGGCTGCTAAAGTCCCAGAGAGAAAGCTGGAATCCGGCTCCTCTAATGCCAGCCTCCCGTTCTTTCCGTGACACCCAGGCGTTTGGTCATGCCTCCTTTGTGGAATTGGTTCTGCCATATGAAGCCACTGATGTCCTTGACCAGATGAATTGGGTCATGGTAACCAAAGGGGGCTTCCCTGGTGGCTCAGATGGTAAAGAATCTGCCTGTGATGCAAGAGACTCAGATTTGATCCCTGTGTCAGAAAGATCCCCTGGAGAAGGGAATGGCTACCCACTCCGGTATCCTTGCCTGGAGAATTCCAAGGACAGTGGAGCCTGGCGAGTTACGGTCCATGGGGTTGCAAAGAGTCAGACATGACTAAGCGACTAACTTTCACTCTCATCCAAAGGGGGTCGTCAGTGTCTGGCCCCTAGGGGACCCTGAGGTGGTGTGTGTTCCTTCTGGGCTTTTCCACTCAAAAGCCATGTTCACGAAGCAAGCTCCCCCCAACACCTTTAAAAAAAAAATCACTTCATTTGTGTTCTTTCTGTGGGCAGGAATGTAGAAAATGAGCCTATTCTTAAAAAAAAAAAAAAATTCCTAGAAGTTAAAAAGAACTAAAAGAGAATGGAAAGAAACTGAATTAGGAAGACCTGCAGGGAGATTGAATCTCAAGAATTTAAAGAGTAGTCTTTCTAGAGCCCAGGGGATGCGGGGGCATTAAGCGCTATCCATGGGCTCAGAACTTGAGATCCCCCAGCAAGCCCATCAGCCAGGTGGTGTGTGTGGCCCCATGCAGAGAGAGAATGGAGCAGGCTCAGAGATCACTGGGGACTTGGTGGAGAGCCTGGCTCGCGGGTGGCTGCTCCAGGATTTAAGCCCAGGTCTCTGGCACTAAAGCCAGCATCTTTCCGGTGATCCCTCTGCTGACCTGAACCTTGCCTCTCCTCCCTCCCTGCAGACACATAGAGAACTGGCGCGGTCTGCACACGCTCAACGCTGTGGACATGGAGCTCTATACTGGCCTCCAAAAGCTGTGAGTGCACCAGCTCCCGGTGGGGTGGGGGCAGGGGCCAGCCCATACGTAGTTCAGGCTTCGAGATACAACCTGAACCCACGTCCCCCGGGTTAGTGCTTTCCTCAGTCCCGTGCTGGACTGATGGTCCACAAGGAGCAGGGATATTTCCAGTCACCGCCTCCTTTGGATTCAGTGCGAGTGACTGCGGGGGAATTGGGGTGGTAAAGGGAGGGGGCTGAGTGCTAGAGTTGCTGGACCAGAGTCTTATCCATTTGCCAGGATGGGCACATTTCTCACACTTACCCAGGTCCCAGTGGGATGTGAGCCCAAATCCTGCCCACTGGTCCTGTGGTCCTGTCCCTCAACTGGACCACAAGTGATGACCGGTGTTGAAGAAATGCATTCAGTTTACAGAGGCAACTGTTGTCCAGTCTTGGCCTCACCGGCTGTCAGCCTCGGCCCAGAGCAGAGCTGTATTGCTACCCCGTAAGCTCTGCTGACCCTCTTTTCCTCTCTCTCTTTAGGACCATCAAGAACTCAGGACTTCGGAACATCCAGCCCAGAGCCTTCGCCAAGAACCCCCACTTGCGCTATATGTGAGTAGAGCTGGGTCCGGGCTGCAGGGAAGTTGGTGGGTGGGTGGGTGGTTGGGGGCAGGCATACGGCAGGGAGAGAGAGTCCTGGGCGGTGAAGCCCGAGGCCTGAGATCTGGACATGGCTTCGCTAGTGTGTGAACTGGGGCAAGTCCCATCGCTTCTCTGGGCCTCGGATTTTTGCCCCTTAAGATGAGGGTTTTGGATTTGATGATCTCTGAGGTTCCTATTGGAAGGTAAAGCCTGAGACTAGGGAATTGGTTTACTTTTTATGATGAAATTTGCAACTTAATGGGAATGTAAATGAGAGGAAATTCCCCATATAAGTGTAGTGTGTGACGTGAATACTACTCTTCAGAGACCATTTGTAGGTCCATAAGTGTGTGTGTGTGTGTGTGTGTGTGTGTGTGTGTGTGCTGGGGTGGGGTTGGCTGAGAGAAAGCAGGGCCAGGCCAAGTGTCACATCTAGATAGATCCTGGGTTCAGTGGCGAAAGGCTCTGAAAAGCAGAGACACCAGTATATAAAGTCACACAGCTTTGGGACGCGCTCGAGGTGACCCGGCTCTGCTGGGATCCTGTCTGTCTGAGCCTCCTCCTCCTCCTGCCTCTCCCCTCCCACCACTGTCATGTGTGATGGTGGTGGGACCTCCGCAGGCTCAGCTCTGCCTAGCCCTGTGCAGATGGAATCTCACGAACTTAGTGCTTCCTCTCTAAGCCTAATTCTGGGCTGAAGACTCTGGGGTTTGATGGGAGGACTGCCATTTCCTGGGGAGAGAGGGGCTTGAAAGGAAACCTGGAGCCAGCAATTAGGGAAAGTGCTAACACACTGCACCCATGGGGGTCCTTGGTGTTCGGTCAGGTCTTTGCAGATGGTGGCCATCTTGGACATCTATGGGGCATGGTCTCCAAGAGCAGACATTCCATAGGAACCAGCGGGGTGGAGTTGACTGTATTTGGCCAGAAAATGGAGGAATGGTGTGCAGATGAATCTTTCCTTTGGCCACCTGAGAGTTGCTCTGGTGCAGGCACTTTGGACTTGAAGGGCATCAGGCTGAATAGGAATCTCACAGGAAGAGACAGAGCATCCGAGGGAAGTGGAGGGGAGGTGGAGGAAGAGAAAAGATCATGGAGAATTGTGGTGGGCTGTTGTTTCTCCTTTGGGGGAACCTGGCCTCACCCCTGGGCCTTTGTGTGTTTTTCCAAACACCTAGTGAACGCTTAGGGCTTCCCTGGTGGCTCAGCAGTAAAGAATCCACCTGCCAATGCAGGAGACACAGGAGATGTGGGTTCTATCTCTGGGCTGGGAAGATCCCCTGGAGGAGAGCATGGCTACCTACTCCAGTATTCTTGCCTGGAGAATCCCATGGACAGAGGAGCCTGGTGGGCTACATATCATAGAGTTGCAACAGAGTTGGACATGACTAAATCGACTGAGCATGAGTGAGGGCTTGATAAGTATTTTTATTTTTGAAATCAGTTATGGCCACCTGACGGAGGAGCCTGGTAGGCTGTAGTCCATGGGGTCGCGAAGAGTCGGACATGACTGAGCGACTTCACTTTCATGCATTGGAGAAGGCAATGGCAACCCACTCCAGTGTTCTTGCCTGGAGAATCCCAGGGACGGGGGAGCCTGATGGGCTGCCGTCTCAGGGGTTGCACAGAGTTGGACATGACTGAAGCGACTTAGCAGCACAGCTTTGTGCTGAACTTTCTTTCCTCCCTTTGGACATGGCACACTGCAGGGCCATTACTCAGGGTCTTATGTAGTAGCCATGGGGGACCGAGTCCCCCTCTATGCCCCACCACAGCTGTCTCAATTATTTGTTGCCCCCTTGCCCTAGCAGCCATGAAATTAAAAGACGCTTATTCCTTGGAAGGAAAGTTATGACCAACCTAGACAGTATATTAAAAAGCAGAGATATTACTTTGCCAACAAAGGTCCGTCTAGTCAAGGCTATGGTTTTTCCAGTAGTCATGTATGGATGTGAGAGTTGGGCTATAATAAAGAAAGGTGAACACCAAAGAATTGATGCTTTTGAACTGTTGTGTTGGAAAAGACTCTTGAGAGTCCTTTGGACTGCAAGGAGGTCCAACCAGTCCATTCTAAAGGAGATCAGTCCTGAATATTCATGGAAGGACTGATGCTGAAGCTGAATCGCCAATACTTTGGCCATCTCATGCAAAGAGTTGACTTATTGGAAAAGACCCTGATTCTGGGAGGGATTGGGGGCAGGAGGAGAAGGGGACGACAGAGGATGAGATGGCTGGATGGCATCACCAACTCGATGGACATGAGTTTGGGTGAACTCTGGGAGTTGGTGATGGACAGGGAGGCCTGGCGTGCTGCAATTCATGGGGTCACGAAGAGTCGAACACGACTGATCGACTGAACTGAACTGAACTGCCCTAGTTGAGCCTCTGTGGTGGGATTCTCCTGATGTGTGTTCTTTGCAGCTGGGGGTGTAGAGGAGGGTCTTGGACCAGATGTTGCAGGTGTTTATTTTACTGGGGATTTGACTTTCCATGTAAACTGTCCCAGGGGACGAAGCTTTTGACCTCTGAGAAGTCTCCTTTTCATACTAACTCGTATGAGGGTCACAGAGCCAAATGCCCACAGAGGACCAATGGGGACAGTGGAAACTGGGGACCACGTGTTCCCTCTTAGGGCCAGCCTGTAAACAGTTCTAGCAGACTGCTGCTGTAAGGAGGTGGGGCCTTGGGTTGCCAGATTTACTGTGGTTTTTTTTTTTCCCCAAGAAGAGCTGGAGGTTTAGTGAAACCTCTCAAATTTTAATACTGGCACTAAAAATTAAACCTTTCAACACCATGGGCCAGGCAGCATCACACTGTGGACAGAATGTGACATAGGGAATGCCAGCTTGGGGGCCGGGGTCAGACTTGGGGGACAGAAGCTGCCCGCATGGGAGAGGCTCTGTCCTTTTAGATGGCAGTGGCTTGGTGCTCAGAATCTGCCTGCACACCTATCAGCTGCAGCTCTCCAGGCATTTGAGAGGGTTTTCAGATGTGTCGCATGTCCAAGGGCTACAGAGGTGGGGGGAGGCATGCAGCTTGGGTTCCAGGTATCTCTGAAGTGGGTTGTACTAGAACTTTGAATTACCCTTGAGATCCCTGAAGAGGGCTGTGACCCACCATCTCTTTTGAGATGATCCGGGTCTGCTGGCAGTGACAGGCTGGTGGGGCTTTGCAAGATTCCCCAAGGCTTTGGGGGCAGGAAGGATATCAATGGAATAGGTTCTGTTGATACCAGTGAACCTGCCAATGACCTCGGGCCCCATTTCCTCCTAGACACACTGGCCAGCTCTTGCCCAGGTGTTGCGGTTGGCTGCAAAAGGATCAAGAGTGAGATAGACAGGTCACCGTCAGTCCAACTCCAGTTTGGGCCTGTCTGCATATTAGGGATGAGCTGGCTGCTCAGATCCACGTGATAGGGTCAGCATCTGGCCCAGGGGCTGCTGGAGGAGGAGCCTGGGGGTCCCAGAGAGGAAAGTCAAGAGGTCCAGCCACGTGCACTGGCTTCATCGATGGGTTCACTTACTAACTTTCCCATTTACAGAGACACGTCCCACATCTCGACTGAGTGAATTTCCCGGCAGCTCTGGGACACTTTCTCCTGGCAAATGGGCAAGGTTTCTCTGCTCTCTCACACATCTTCTATTTCTGTCCTCTAAGTGCATGTACAAGTTTTCAGGGCCCAGCTGAGCAATCACAAGATGGTCACTTACTCCAGCACTAATTGCCGAGCTCTGGCTTGGTGGCTTTTTTCCCTGCTTCTTCTTCTTCTTTTTTTTTTTTTTTTAGGGTAATGGCTAAGTCTTTTCTTCCCCCCTTCTGTACACAGTAAGAGGCAGGAAGTGAAATCATTGCCTTCTGTACCGATGTCAAGTTATCCAAGTTGTTCTGATTGGTTCAGCTTCCCGCACCTCTAAGCTGCTGTTGCATTACTCATAGTGCTCTCTCAGGCCAGAAAATGAGCCATATGAAGGCCAAATTGTCTGCCGCAAAGAAGGCTGGAGACTAGGACTCTTCAAGGTTTATGAGTGACTGAGCATCTCTTTTTGACCGCGTCTGTCTTCTTTGTCTTTTACTGAGTGTGAAAAACTAAATACTGATTTATATACATTTGAGAGACTGGAATATTCTTGACCCTTATATATCCTTTCCTTGGTGAAAGATTTTGGATTTTGAATTCTTAAGGATAAGGATTTTCCAAATAGATCATTGGAGCCACTATTTGCTCATCTGTAAAATAGGTGTAATGATGGTGCCTGTTCTATGATAAAGATTTATGATAGGAGGTACATCCATCGATGAGCCCAGTGCCGGTAAATGGTGTTTATAAATGCAAGCTGCTAATAGTGATGGAATTACTGTTATTACTGGGGTGGTGATCCTCGAATCAATGAGGAGAGATAATACAGCTTTGATGGCGATTATGACCACTTCTTTTTTAAAGGAAAAGCTGGATTTCTGTCCTGTGTCTCTCTGATGACTTTAGGACTCCAGTCTACACTCTCTCTGATGATTTTAAGACTCCAGTCTACACTCTCTCTGATGACTTTCTTCCTTGAATGCTGATTGATGAACAAACCCTGATAGATCCTCTATAGTCTCCATTTAGTCCGTCTTGCTCTAGTTCGGGGATCCCTAACTTTTTTGGTACCAGGCACTGGTTTCATTGGTTTCGTGGAAGAGAATTTTTCTATGGACAAGACGAGGGGCTGGAGGGATGGAGTGTGCAACCAAGATCCCTCAAATGCGCTGTTCGCAGCAGGATTTGCGGTGCTATGAGAATCTGATGCTGCCACTCCGCTGACAGGAGGTGGAGCTCGGTTGTAATGTGAGTGATGGGGGACCGGCTGTAAATACAGATGAAGCTTCCCTTGCTCACCCGCTGCTCTCCCGGTTCCTAACCACAGACCGGAACCCACTGGGGACTCCTGATCTAGACTGTGTGCACACCCTTCTTACCCCTGTTAGTTTCAGAAAGGATCCAACCAGTGGCAACTGGTGAGCTTACACTTTGTTGATTTCCATCTCACTTGAGACCACACCCACCAGGACTACAGAATTTGGATTGCTTGCTGAGTGCTCTAACCTCACCTCCTGCAGCAGACTCTTCTCTTCCTTTCTGCGGTTAGTCTTCTCTGGGATGGCTCACATACATAACAGATACCTGCAGTTTGGAGTCCGCATAAGTAGAGTCATGACAGTGTCTACCTGAGACCTGCACACAAAACATGGTACTTGCTTTCATCTGTACAGCACTGCCTGGTTTCAAAGTACTTTCTCCTATATTATCTGCAAGGGAACATTTCATGCAAAGATGGGGTCGATAAAGGACAGAAATGGTATGGACCTAACAGAAGCAGAAGATATTAAGAAGAGATGGCAAGAATACACAGAAGAACTGTACAAAAAAGATCTTCACGACCCAGATAATCACGATGGTGTGATCACTCACCTGGAGCCAGACATCCTGGAATGTGAAGTCAAGTGGGCCTTAGAAAGCATCACTATGAACAAAGCTAGTGGAGGTGATGGAATTCCAGTTGAGCTATTCCAAATCCTGAAAGATGATGCTGTGAAAGTGCTGCACTCAATATGCCAGCAAATGTGGAAAACTCAGCAGTGGCCACAGGACTGGAAAAGGTCAGTGTTCATTGCAATCCCAAAGAAAGGCAATGCCAAAGAATGCTCAAACTACCGTACAATTGCACTCATCTCACACGCTAGTAAAGTAATGCTCAAAATTCTCCAAGCCAGGCTTCAGCAATATGTGAACTGTGAACTTCCAGATGTTCAAGCTAGTTTTAGAAAAGGCAGAGGAACCAGAGACCAAATTGCCAACATCCACTGGATCATCAAAAAAGCAAAAGAGTTCCAGAAAAACATCTATTTCTGCTTTATTGACTATGCCAAAGCCTTTGACTGTGTGGATCACAATAAACTGTGGAAAAGTCTTCAAGAGATGGGAATACCAGACCACCTGACCTGCCTCTTGAGAAAACTGTATGCAGGTCAAGAAGCAACAGTTAGAACTGGACATGGAACAACAGACTGGTTCCAAATAGGAAAAGGAGTACATCAAGGCTGTATATTGTCACCCTGCTTATTTAACTTCTATGCAGAGTACATCATGAGAAACGCTGGACTGGAAGAAGCACAAGCTGGAATCAAGATTGCCGGGAGAAATATCAGTAACCTCAAATATGCAGATGACACCACCCTTATGGCAGAAAGTGAAGAGGAACTAAAAAGCCTCTTGATGAAGGTGAAAGAGGAGAGTCAAAAAGTTGGCTTAAAGCTAAACATTCAGAAAACAAAGATCATGGCATCCGGTCCCATCACTTCTTGGCAAATAGATGCGGAAACAGTGGAAACAGTGTCAGACTTTATTTTTTTGGGCTCCAAAATCACTACAGATGGTGATTGCAGCCATGAAAATAAAAGATGCTTCCTCCTTGGAAGGAAAGTTATGACCAACGTAGATAGCATATTCAAAAGCAGAGACATTACTTTGCCAACAAAAGTCTGTCTAGTCAAGGCTATGGTTTTTCCAGTGGTCATGTATGGATGTGAGAGTTGGACTGTGAAGAAGGCTGAGCGCCAAAGGATTGATGCTTTTGATGTGTGGTGTTGGAGAAGACTCTTGAGAGTCCCTTGGACTGCAAGGAGATCCAACCAGTCCATTCTGAAGGAGATCAGCCCTTGGATTTCTTTGGAAGGAATGATGGTAAAGCTGAAACTCCAGTACTTTGGCCACCTCATGCGAAGAGTTGACTCATTGGAAAAGACTGTGATGCTGGGAGGGATTGGGGGCAGGAGGAGAAGGGGATGACAGAGGATGAGATGGTTGGATGGCATCACTGACTCCATGGGCATGAGTCTGAGTGAAGTCTGGGAGTTGGTGATGGACAGGGAAGCCTGGTGTGCTGCGATTCATGGGGTTGCAAAGAGTCGGATGTGACTGAACTGAACTGAATTGAAGTGAATCCCTTTACCATCCTGGGTGGGGGAGTGTGGTAGGCAGCCTTCCTTTATAGCCTGGAAGACAGGTCCAGGGAGGGCCTGTTTTATAAATAGCAGAAATACAACTGCATTGAAGTCTTCTGGTTCTCTTTACAAGAATCTTTCTCCTGTGGCTCATGGACTGGAAGGGACAATGTTTTTCACTGATGCAATTAAAAAATTTCATTTTTACAAAATCGGATAAAAAATGCAGGTATATGAGGAGAAGGGGAAAGACTAATACTGATTAAGAACCTACTATGTGCCAAGGACTGGACCTGCTGCTTTGGCAAATATAATCTCACCCCTCACAGTAACTTTTAAGTTTGGGCTCCCCATCCCCATTTCATAGATGAGAAGACTGAAACTCAGAAGTCATAACTGAGTTTCCGCAAGGTCACGTAGTGATTAGTGGTACAACCAGGATTTGGACTCTGATCCTTTAGGCTCTAAAGTCCATGGACTTTTCTACTCCCTTGGCATGTTTTGTTTCTCTGTCAAGCTTTCACAGCAAGAATTCCTTGTGGTGGAAGGGGCAGGGAGGGTCTTTAAAGTTTTATTAGAGAGCAGCCATTTCCCCGGGGGTATTTAGCACCATCCATCCTCAAAGAACTCCCGTTTAGAAAGCTCCATTTCATTTATTTTCCTATTCAGGTCAAATCCTATAACAACAGCTACATTATGACCTGAATATTTTTGTTGTAAAAGATTTCTTAACGTTAGCCTGTGGCCCACTTATTTCCAAGAATGTGTAATGTAAGATTCCAGCAAGCCAAGAGAATTTATTTAATCCCTTAGAGTGGTTGTGATGGGACCTTCCTTGTGTTCAGTTGGTTGATTTCTCCCCCTAAAGCTCTGATTGTCACACTAAGTTATTCCTCTGCAAATGTACGTGGGATCTTCCCCCCGAGAGAGCCAGCCTGGAGCTGATCTGTGTGGGAGCAGGATGGGGTGGGGAGGGGAGAGTGTCCTGATTTGGGCATGATTATTGTGTTGATTGTGGGCATGTCAACTGTGTTATGTTCACAAGGAGTGAAAGTCAGCAGCACTGGGCAGATAGGATTAGAGAAAGTGGCCGGGTTCCCTGCCCTTTCAGTGACACATCTGAGCTGGCAGCACATTTTTCTGGAGACCGCTGGGGTGAACACTTGGTGAGATGGATTTATGATGTGTTGTAAACCACTCGGTGTTCTCTCTCCTTGAAATAACCACCCCAGTCTGGGTCTAAGACAGTGTGCAGATATTGTATCAGTAGACTTGTGCCTCTCGGCCTGCCCTTTACCTCTGCACTGACTTTTCTCCAAGTCCCAGAGGACTTGTAACTGGCACACTTGTCCCCAGATCTCTTCTCCACGCATGCCCTTCCTTTTACGTAGAGAACTTAGCCATTGGGCGTTGTGTAGTAACAGTTAGGAATGTAGGCTTTGGAGACAGAAAGGCCAAAGTTCCACTCCTCTATCTTCCCCGTACAACTTTGGGACCTTAGGCAAGCTGATGAGCTTCCGTGAGCTTTGAAGGGAATGTAAGAGTTCCCACTTTGTGAGATTGTTCTGAGATTTAAATGAGACGATGCTTCAAAAGTGCTTAAAACGGTGCTTTACGAAAGACTCAATATTTTCTTTGCTGCTATTAATGACTTCTTTCTTGTTGGTGGTCTCTGATTTCATAGAATCATGGATAGTTAAAAGCGGAAGGGGTGTTAGCACTAAACCCCTAACTTTATATTCCTCGCCTTGCTCCCATCCTGGCCCTTTGGACTCATAAATCAAACTGCCTGGCTGGCATCTTTACTTGGGTGGTTAAGACCCAAGGCAGACTCAACTTGGCCAAAACAGAATTCTTTATTTCATTCCCCGTCCTGACTCCAAGGCCTCAATGTTTCTTGTTTTCCTGAATGGTAAGGCAGACTCAACTTGGCCAAAACAGAATTCTTTATTTCATTCCCCATCCTGACTCCAAGGCCTCAATGTTTCTTGTTTCCCTGAATGGTACCATCCACCAGATCGCTGAGGTCAGAACCTTGTCATTTCTGACTCCTCTTCCCTTTCCCTGCCCTGCTCCACCCTTCCACCATTCAGTCCACAAGTGCATAGGCTGCTTTATATCCATCCACTGTCTCTCCCTCCACATAGGCAGTCTTGATCCAAACCACCGTCCTCTCCTCTGGCTCTATGATAATAGCCTCCTAACTGGTTTTATTTCCTCCATTTTGTCCCCTGCATTTGATTCCCAACACAGTTGCCGGAGTAATATTTTAAACACATAGATCTGATTGTATCCCTGTACTGCTTAAAGCCCTCCAATTACTTCCCTCCTTACTGACAATAAAAGCTAAACCTCTCACTGTGGCCCGGGGACTTGAGTTGATATGGTGTCCATCTCCCTCTCGGCTTCCCTTGCACTCTTCTCCCTGGCCCTCCGCTGCAGCCTGGGAACCTTTCTTCCAGTCCTTTCAACACACCGAGCTCATGGGCCTCCTTGGAGGGTGGGTGCTTGCTGGGCCATCCTGCGTGAATCCCTCTCCCCAGCTTGCTGCAGTGTTCGCTCCTCCTCCTCATTTCCCCCAAAGACCTCTCAGCAAATCGTCTCTAGCCTCCCAGTCAGAGTGGCCTTTCTTCACCTCACTCTTCGCTACAGTTTCCTCAGCCCTTATTACTTCTGATGATCTGACGGCATGTGTTGTTTTCAGTCGCTAAGTTGTGTCCTGCTCTCTGCGACCCCATGGACTGCAGCACACCAAGCTTCCCTTTACCAGTCCTTCACTGTCTCTCTTGGAGTTTGCCCATATTCTTCTCCATTGAGTTGGTGATGCCATCCAGCCATCTCATCCTCTGCTGCCCTCTTCTCCTCTTTGCCTTCAATCTTTCCCAGCATCAGGACTTTTCCAGTGAGTCGACTCTCTGCATCGGGTTGCTAAGCTATTGGAGCTTCAGCTTCAACAGCAGTCCTTCCAATGAGGCTGATTTCATTTAGGATTGACTGATTTGATCTCTTTGTAGTCCAAGGGACTCTCAAGCGTATTCCATTTTCATTTGTTTACTTGTTTACACTCTGGCTCCCCCACTAGAATGAACTTTCATGGAGCAGAGACTTGGCTCCCGTGCCTAGAAGAATGCCTGTCGCATGGGCAGTGGTCCTTGGCTATTTGTTGAGTGTGTGAGTGATGCTAATCTGCCTTGATCATTCTATGGAATTTCTTCCCATAAGAAGCCCTGCACATACATGCACCATTTCTCACGCATTTTCAGGGATTTGTAGACTTACCTTGCATCCTGGGTTAAGAACTATTTCCAAGTATGTCCCAGAAAGAGGTGTGTAGTTTCTAGGATGTAAGGATTATACCTAGCAGGTCTTGGCCATTTAAAAAATATTATACCAAAAGCAACGAATGAAATTTATGTTATGTCATATTCTCATGGGCATAAAAGAATGCGTTCATAGTTTAAAATATTGAGTATAGTTATGATAAATCAGGAATATACTGGTACAGGATTTCTTTTTGGGATGATGAGAATATGTTCTAAAACGGATTATAGTGAGGGTTCCACAACTCTATAAATATACCAGAAACCAGCGACTTGTACATTTAATCAGGTGCTTTGTATGTAAATTGTATATCAATAAAACTGATGAGTGTATGTGTGTTTGTGTGTGTGTGCATTCACGTCCCTCCTAGCAGAAGCTTTCAGAGCCTGTGTGTGGTCCATCGTGTCTCTTTGCCCTCTGTCATGGGACAGAGGGCGTTAATGTTTCAGACGGAGGCTGTTCCATTAGCCTGAGTCTCGCTGGGGAGGTGATGGGAGCGAAGCCACAGCTGACTTGCTGTGGACTTGGAGTATGGGAAAGAACAAAACTTTTGCTGTGGTTTAAAATAAAAGAGAGAGAAGAGGATAAACCAGGAACGGCAGTAGCTGTAACCGGTGCCCAGGTGGGCTGCCAGGAACGCACACTCACTCTTGGTGCCTTAGCTGCCATCCTGTTCCTTTCGATCTTCCTCAAGAGAGGGTCCCAGGATGCAAGTGAGACGGCTTTGGACCTTCTCTGATTTACATGTATAAAGAAGAAAATCATAAGCAAGTAACGTTTCTTTTATGATTGGAGGATAATTACATCACAGTGCTGTTAGTTTCTGCTGTACGGTGAAGTGAATCAGCTATATGTATACATACACCCCCTTCCTCTTGAGCCTCCCTGCCACTCCCCGCACCCCATCCCACCCCCCTAGGTCATCACAGAGCCCCTGTGCGGTACAGCCGCTTCCCACTAGCTGTCGGTTTTACACAGGGCAGTGTGTATACGTCAGTGCTACCCTCTCAGTTCATCCCCAGTCTCCTTCCCCCGCTGTGTCCACATGTCCATTGTCTAATCTCTGTCTCCATTCCTGCCCTACAAATAGGTTCATCTGCACTATTTTTCCAGATTCCACATATATGCATTATGCATTATTGATGACAAAGGTGTGACCACTCACACCTTTGAAGCTCTGTACTTTCTCCAGTCTTTGAACACAAGGCAATGGAGGGGCCGCTGGTTTAGCCTGTAAGTGTGATTGTGGATCAGAGTTGGAGCATCTGAGGAGGCTTCCTGGAGGAGGTGTGGGTTTGGATGGGTGGACAGCCTACTCATGGCACAGGGGCTGCCGCTCACTGCAGGGTGAGTACAGACCTTCTCCAAAGGTCTTCCTTTGGAGCACCTTCCAAATTATTTCGGAATTTCTCCCAGAGCTGTGTAGACACATGTTCATGGTTCCAGGCCATCATGTCTGGTCAGCAGGTAAACGCTGAAAGAATTCCAAGGGAACAGAATTTTGAAATGGAGCCATGCGTCCAGGCAGTGGGATTTTTGCAGATCTAATACCGTGGGAAGTGCGAGTCAGTGGTGTGTCTGGGTGGTGGTCCGGAGTGGAGAAGATGCTGAACTCTGGGTCCATGTCTGAGTTGGGGGAAGGACTTGGCCCCTGGCTGGCTGTCAGCTGTGAGAGGTACTCTTTGCTATGACAGTGCTGGCTGACCACATTGCATGTGATTTTGCCCTTTTTCTGCATTATCTGTGACCCTCGATAAGCAGCTGTGTAACCCATTTGATCTGTTTTCACATCTGTAAAGGAGGCAATGTTGTAAAGGCCCAATCCGGGCCTCGTTGAATTTTAGGAAATTCTTTCTGGAAGAAAGTGTTAGTCAGTCAGTCGTGTCCATCTCTTTGCAACCCCATGGACTGTAGCCCATCATGCTCTTTATTCATGGAATTCTAGCCAAGAATACTGGACTGGGTAGCCATTCCCTTTTCCAGGGGATCTTCCCGACCCAGGGATCGAACTCGGGTCTCCTGCATTGCAGGCAGATTCTTTACCGTCTGAGCGGTAAAAGTGGCCATCAGGGGCATGGCCACAGGAAAGCTGTTTTCAGTTGATTTTGGCCCTCCACCCCCACATCCCTGGAATGGTAGTTGCTCCAATGCATTGAGTTCCAAAGACATCTAGAAAGCACTGGTTATATGCCAGGCATTAGCTTGTATGCACATATTATGTCACTTTATGCTCATAATAGCAAGTGGACACTATTGCTGTCTCCATTTTACAGATGGGGAATTAAAGGCACAGAGAGCTTAAGTGACTTGCTTACGCTTACACAGCCGCTCAGTGGCAGAGACAGAAGCCAACCCTGGATGGGCTGCCTCTAGAACTCCAGAACCTGTGGTCTTCATCATGGTCTTCATGGACGATCTCTGATCTACCGTCCATTGACTGTGACCAACTCAGGTCCAACCTGGGCTGGTGTCAGTTCTCTGGAGCCCAGCTGGACAGGAAGGTCGAGTAATAAGCTTCAGAGCAGTGCTTCTCAGAACGGGGGCCATTTGGGGAGAAAGACCATTGGGCAACTATGAAGGACTCTCTGAAACCGAGTCCTTCTTTAACTGGCTGCCAAAAGGGTCGAGGGGAGCAGGCGATGCCCTTTAGCCTACTGGCTGGCACTCAGGAGGGCCGTTAGCAGATGGTCACACAGAGCGGGTGCTCCACAAAGAGAATGGAGCAGGTGGAGATAAATGCATGCTATGATATGTGGGTGCAGGAGCAGCAGGCGTTCAACCCACCCATTTTCAGGAAGCTCCAGGCTGCTTTCCATGTCATCAGCTCTGGGCAGGACCATGTCTGTAGGTGGCAGACCTCATTGCAAGATCTGAGCATGGGAGTGGGAAAGGAGGGGATGTGGAGCAGATTAAAGGCACTCTGAGGCCCAGGCTCTGCCGAGTCATGATTTCATGTCTGTGTTTGCAGCTTCAACACTTGATACCTCCTGATGCAGTAGAGTCGTGTTTCTGTAGAGGTGCCTGCATTCTCACGTTCTTCCCATGTCCCAGCTCCTGTGACATCTGATGACTGCAGGGAGAGCCTCTGTTGTCCTCTTTTTTTTTTTTTTTAATTAAAAAAGTTATTATTATTTTAAAGTTTATTTGTTTGGCTGACTGGATCTTAGTTGTGGCATGCAGGATCTTATGGTTGTGGCATGTGGGATCTAGTTCCCTGACCAGGGATTGAACCTGGGCCCCTTGTATTGGGAGCATGGGGGTCTTAGCCCCTGGACCATCAGAGAAGTCCCTGTCATCCTCTTTTATTTTTTAAATTAAAAAAAATTATTACAATAAAGTTTATTTGTTTGGCTGTGCCACGTCTAAGTTGTGGCCCACCGGATCTGATAGGTGTGGTATGTGGGATCTAGATCCCTGACCAGGGATCAAACCTGGGCCCCTGCACTGGGAGCATGGGGTCTTAGCCCCTGGACCACCAGGGGAGTCCATGTTGTCCTCTTAAACGGATACTTCTTGGTCCTATTGAATCCAACGTGTGTTTTGTACCCTAGAACTCCAGCTTTTCAGTTTGGAGTTTCTTAGTCTCCACTCGTTTCTCTGCTATCTCCAAAGAAAGTAGATTTCTAGTCCACTCACACCCTCATTTTCCTGGGAGATTGCCCCTCTGGAGCCATGGGAAAGAGTAGCTCATTGGTCCCTAGGGAGGCAGGTGGCAAGCTTCCTAAATCGAGTTTCTTTTTTCTTGTCCATTTGAGTCTCTCCTTCAGGCTCCCTATGGTCCTGGGATTACTCACATCTTCCCTCATTATTTCTTTCTTTACTCTTTGTTTTGTGGAAAGCATTGTGATCCACCCGGGGCAGACTCAATGTGACCCAGACTGTATGGCCACACACCTCCCTTTACCAGCCACTATCTGTGTTATCTGTTTTGCAATTGTCCTACTCAAAGCCCTACATTCAGCATAAAGGCTGTGTTCTTTCTCATTTCAGGAAACTCCATTCTCTAGGATACTCTGGACTGAACTTTAAGAGTTTTATGTAACTTCATCAGCTTTGCCTTTAAAAGCTGAGTCCAGTGCTGAGTAAGAACCCTGGACTGCATGTCTCCTGGCCTTGGGGATTAGACTGTGTGCCTGTATTTTCCAACCTTGATTATCCTCAGTAGATTTTCTTTTCTTTTTTCCTCCCCTCCCCTAAGGCGTCATTACTTCCCATTTGTCCACAGCTCTTTTCTTCATTTTTCTTGTTAAGGACAGATTTAGAAAATGAGATTAGTCTCGTGGCTATTTTGGAGTCATCATTAATTTTTGTCCCTCTTCATGCCTTAGCAGGCTGGCAGGCTTGTGTCTTTCTTCCTGGTTTCCTCTTGATGGCTTTGTGAAAGTCTTTTGTTCCTGGGTTAACCCCTTTTGTCTCATGGGACTCGCCTTGGTCTTGAGGGGCCTCTGCCTTTTCTGGGTGGTCTTCTAGGTTATGCAGACATTGTGACTGTTCTGGATTGGAAGGGCTTGGGTCTCTCAGATCAGGCCTGGACCATCTGCTGCCCTTGATCTAAGCCATGGCAGTCCCCTGGCTAACAGGAGGGGCTCCTCCCCGTGTTTACTTTGAAACCCTGAAATAGACCTTCAGAAAGGTATGTCTCTCGCCATGATGTGCAAGGTCCTTGGGAGGGAAGACTAGGTCTTATATCCGTTATGTTTGCTTCATGCTAATTGCAGTTTTGAAAAACGAATGAATGAGGGAGTAAATGGAAGAGTGGAAACAGCATATACTTTGGAGGTGACATTGGATCTCCAGCTTTGCCAACTCTTTCTTTAAGCTGATGCTCTCCACCAAGGAATGATGTCTCAGTATCCCTCCCAGAACAATGGGAGGGAATTCCTGCCTTCCAGACCTTCATGTGAGGATTGAAAGAGTGAGCACACAGCACCTCCCTTGGTGGCTGCATGTGGTAGATGCTCAGCACCCAGTCTGTCCTGTATCTTGGAAACCTTTGCAGAAGCTCAGAAGTTCAGTCCTTGTTTAAGGCACTTGGAAGCCCAAGGTCTAAATAGGCGGATCTCAGACTTCCCTGGAATTCTAACCCAGTATTTGGGGAAAACCAGGAACTCAAAGATAGGGGGGTTGGAAGGCTGTGTTGAACTGGTTGGAACCAGTGGAGCCTGGTTCTCCCTCCACATCCCCCACTATATGCCCCATTTGCTGTCAGGCAGTAAGGCTCACACGCCTCCTCATCTCCTTCTAGAGGGAGGGCTTGGTGCTTCCCTGCCAAGAGCCCCAGCCTCTCTTACACATGTGTGCATACTCCGTTGCTAGTCCCATCCAACTCTGTGCAACGCTATGGACTGGAGCCCACCAGGCTCCTCCGTCCATGGGATTCTCCAGGCAAGAATACTGGAGTGGGTTGCCATTTCCTTCTCCACAGGATCTTCCCAACCCAGGGATCAAACCCATGTCTCCTGCATTAGCGGGCAGATTCTTTACAACTGAGCCACCTGGAAAGCCCTCTCTTACACACCAGTGTCCTAAGAGGTCTCCCCAGAGCTGTCAGTCTTACCCCCATCCTGTGATTGTTTTCTGTGCAAAGGGAAAGGAGATTTTTTTTAATTTGGTTGCACCATGCAGCATGTGAGATCTCAGTTCCCTGACCAGGGATTGAACCCACGGCCCCTGCCTTGGAAGTGTGAAGTCTTAACCACTGGACCACCAGGGAAGTCCCAAGGAGATTGTTTAAACATTTCAATCAGAGCCTCATGAATGTGCCTCTGATGCTCTTAGACTAAGAACCAGATTCCCTTGGTCTTCCAGGTGAGCATGCAGCCTGGACAGAGATCTGAGTGGGAAGCAATACAGCCCTGGTAGCAGCCTGG
Organism: Bubalus bubalis; assembly: GCF_019923935.1. Lineage (NCBI taxonomy): Eukaryota > Metazoa > Chordata > Mammalia > Artiodactyla > Bovidae > Bubalus > Bubalus bubalis. Next base: position 51,189,410 of record NC_059176.1, read on the forward strand.
GGACTGACATCTCCCTCTCCACCTCTTCTCTTGCTCCTGCTGCCCTGTGTTTCTCTCCAAACCTCCATCATGCCATGCTCACGGCCTTTGTGGTAATCCCTTGGGTGGGAGACTTTCATCCAGCCCCCAGGCTCTTTAGTTAGCTCTTACCCTTCCTTCCAGTTCCAGCTAAATAATGGATTGAAAGCAAGCTTTTTATGACCCTCACCCCAACCCCTGCCACAAGTGCTGTTCCCATCACTTTTCTTAGGGCTCTGTTCTTTTTCTTCCAGGACACTTGTCTCATAAAATATACATTGGAATTGAATAATTATCTTTTAGTTCTGTGAATTCTCTGGACAAGAATTCTGGAGTGGGTGGCCATTCCCTTCTCCAGGGGATCTTCCCGACCCAGGGATTGAACCTGGGTCTCCCACATTGCAGGCAGATTCTTTACCATCTGAGCTCCCTGGGAAGCCCCAGTTCTGTGATGTTTGTTGTCTCTCCTGGGCTGAAAGCTCCCTTAAGATAGTCATCCTGCCTCCCTCCTCTACCACCTGGTACCCAGTCCTTGGCAGCCCCTGACACATGGCAGGCACGTCAGTGGATGAATGAATGGGTGACTCGATAGAAGGGTTGCATCATCCTTTGTTTCCCTTTCCTCATTGGGTAGCTCTGAAGCCCAGGCGTTTGGGGCCCAGCCACTGGGCAATAGAAAGTAGGCTTCTGCCTTTGAGAATCTGATCAACCTCCTCCGATGCTTGTTGAGTCTGGTTCCATGCTGTGTCGGTGTCACTCAAAACCAGTTGCCCCCAGAAATGCCTGCTCCAAGGGGAGGATCGGCGGGATGACCTCACCCACCCACCGGCCACCCCAGCATCTTCCTCCAAAACTGAATGGGCACCTTAGTCCCTTGTCTTTTTCCACATCTGGAGAGCTGGGCTGTGTCCTAGGGGTTGGGTAGCTCACCCCCTCCCGGCAGCAGTGGGGCTGCCCCTCTGAGTGCCAGCTGTCTGTCTGCAATCAGGAGTCTCTGCCTATGCCAGGGAGGGTGGTGTTTGCAAAGAGCAACCATGTGCTCCTTATTTATTGTGCGGAAAAGAAAACAAATTAAGGCCTTGTAATTATACAGTGAGGCATGTTCTTAAATAAAGCTTAAGCAGTCAGAACTCCATTTGAAATATTAATAATCGCATTTCCCAGCAGCCTTCTCTCTCTCTCCTCTATCCCTCTCCTCCCATCCTTCCTTATTCCTTTTCTCCTCTGTCTCTCTCATGGGGGCAGGTCTCTGCCGGGACCTCAACAGTCTCCGGGGCTGACTGGGCATCCTTGTCATCCCACAATGGTCTTTTTTTAATGTATTTATTTGGCTGCATCATATCTTGGTTGCACATGGCATCTTCATTGGATCACTCAGGATCTTTTGTCGTGGCACACGGGCTTAGTTGCTCTGTAGCATGTGGGAATCTAAGTTCCCCAACCAGGGATTGAACCTGAGTCATCTAAGCTGCAAGGCGGATTCTTAACCACTGGACCATCAGGGTAGTCTCCACACTTGTCTTTTCAAAGATCATCAACATTTTTTGTAGGTGTTTTCAGAGGCACGGGGCTGGTTGTGCTAGCATTTTCTTGACCACTAACCACCCTCATTCCAGTTAAGCCTTGAGAAGAGGGTAATGTTGTGTTGAGGACCCGAGGATTGGAGCCAGTTGGAACTGGACTCTATTCCCAGCTTGACTGCTGACCAGCTGCAAGACGTCAGTGAAGTTCATCTAATCTCTCTGAGCTGATTCTTCCTCTGGCGATAAAATCACCTCCCTCATAGGCTGGTCTTGGGACTCAGATGAGATAATGCTTTTAAAGTCCTTACTCATAGCAGGTTCTTACTTATATTAGGTCTTTTCTTTGGATCACACCAAAATTTGATGGAGCTTGTTTCTATTGGGAGCTTCCCTGGTAGCTCAGTTGGTAAAGAATCTGCCTGCAATGCAGGAGACCCTGGTTTGAGTCCTGGGTCAGGAAGATCCTCTGGAGAAGGGATAGGCTAACCACTCCAGAATTTTTGGGCTTCCCTGGTGGCTCAGATGGTAAAGAATCTGCCTGCAATGTGGGAGACCTGGGTTCAAGCCCTGGGATGGGATGATCCCCTGGAGAAGGGAATGGCAACCCATTCTAGTATTCTTGCCTGGAGAATCCCCATGGACAGAGGAGCCTGGTAGGCTATAGTCCATGGGGTCACAAAGAGTTGGACATGACTGAGTGACTAAACATAAGCACATTTCTATTGACCTGGACCCACACTTTCATTGATGTACCTAGAACATGCTAAGCACCTCTTAGGTCTCCCTAAGTGATTAAGAATCCACCTGCCAATACAGGAGATGCAGGTTCCATCCCTGGGTCAGAAATATCCCCTGGGGAAGGAAATTACAACCCACTCCAGTATTCTTGCCTGGGGAATTCCATGGACATAGGAGCGCAGTGGGCTGCAGTCCGTGGGGTCACAAAGTGGTGGACTTGACTTAGAGACTGAGCATGCGTGCAGGCATCTGTGAAATGAGTGCACGTGTCTGGGGCCCTGCAGGTGGACATAGAGTGGGGCTGTCACTGTCACGCATGGTGTACATTTCCTTTTATGACTAACGCCTGATTCCTGAATAACATGACCTCATAACCAACATGGCTGCAGTGCTTTATACCACTTCTCAAAAGTACCATCTCATTTAATATGTAGTATTAAGGTGAATGAGGCTCGTGACATTGTACAGGAGACAGGGTTCAAGACCATCCCCATGGAAAAGAAATGCAAAAAAGCAAAATGGCTGTCTGGGGAGGCCTTACAAAGAGCTGTGAAAAGAAGAGAAGCGAAAAGCAAAGGAGAAAAGGAAAGATATAAACATCTGAATGCAGAGTTCGAAAGAATAGCAAGAAGAGATAAGAAAGCCTTCTTCAGCGATCAATGCAAAGAAATAGAGGAAAACAACAGAATGGGAAAGACTAGGGATCTCTTCAAGAAAATCAGAGATACCAAAGGAACATTTCATGCAAAGATGGGCTCGATAAAGGACAGAAATGGTATGGACCTAACAGAAGCAGAAGATATTAAGAAGAGATGGCAAGAATACACAGAAGAACTGTACAAAAAAAGAGCTTCACGACCCAGATAATCACGATGGTGTGATCACTGACCTAGAGCCAGACATCCTGGAATGTGAAGTCAAGTGGGCCTTAGAAAGCATCACTATGAACAAAGCTAGTGGAGGTGATGGAATTCCAGTTGAGCTATTCCAAATCCTGAAAGATGATGCTGTGAAAGTGCTGCACTCAATATGCCAGCAAATGTGGAAAACTCAGCAGTGGCCACAGGACTGGAAAAGGTCCGTTTTCATTCCAATCCCAAAGAAAGGCAATGCCAAAGAATGCTCAAACTACCGCACAATTGCACTCATCTCACACGCTAGTAAAGTAATGCTCAAAATTCTCCAAGCCAGGCTTCAGCAATATGTGAACCGTGAACTTCCAGATGTTCAAGCTCGTTTTAGTAAAGGCAGAGGAACCAGAGATCAAATTGCCAACATCCGCTGGATCATGGAAAAAGCAAAAGAGTTCCAGAAAAGCATCTATTTCTGTTTTATTGACTATGCCAAAACCTTTGACTGTGTGGATCACAATAAACTGTGGAAAATTCTGAAAGAGATGGGAATACCAGACCACCTGATCTGCTTCTTGAGAAATTTGTATGCAGGTCAGGAAGCAACAGTTAGAACTGGACATGGAACAACAGACTGGTTCCAAATAGGAAAAGGAGTTCGTCAAGGCTGTATATTGTCACCCTGTTTATTTAACTTATATGCAGAGTACATCATGAGAGACGCTGGACTGGAAGAAACACAAACTGGAATCAAGATTGCTGGGAGAAATATCAATAACCTCAGATATGCAGATGACACCACCCTTATGGCAGAAAGTGAAGAGGAACTAAAAAGCCTCTTGATGAGGGTGAAAGTGGAGAGTGAAAAAGTTGGCTTAAAGCTCAACATTCAGAAAACGAAGATCATGGCATCCGGTCCCATCACTTCATGGCAAATAGATGGGGAAACAGTGGAAACAGTGTCAGACTTTATTTTTCTGGGCTCCAAAATCACTGCAGATGGTGACTGCAGCCATGAAATTAAAAGACGCTTACTCCTTGGAAGGAAAGTTATGACCAACCTAGATAGCATATTCAAAAGCAAAGACATTACTTTGCCAACAAAGGTCCATCTAGTCAAGGCTATGGTTTTTCCAGTGGTCATGTATGGATGTGAGAGTTGGACTGTGAAGAAAGCTGATCGCTGAAGAATTGATGCTTTTGATGTGTGGTGTTGGAGAAGACTCTTGAGAGTCCCTTGGACTGCAAGGAGATCCAACCAGTCCATTCTGAAGGAGGTCAGCCCTGGGATTTCTTCGGAAGGAATGATGCTAAAGCTGAAACTCCAGTACTTTGGCCACCTCATGCAAAGAATTGACTCATTGGAAGAGACTCTGATGCTGGGAGGGATGTCGGGCCAGAGGAGAAGGGGACGACAGAGGATGAGATGGCTGGATGGCATCACTGACTCGATGGACGTGAGTCTGAGTGAAGTCCGGGAGTTGGTGATGGACAGGGAGGCCTGGCGTGCTGCGATTCATGGAGTCGCAAAGAGTCGGACACGACTGAGCGACTGATCTGATCTGATCTGATTAAGGTGAAGTGACAGTTACTATCATCTTCATTTTATTGCTGAAGAAACTGAGTGAATTGGCCAAGGCCACAGAGCTGGAAGCAGTGACGTATGGATCGAGACCTGCACATGACTCCAAGTTCTTGGTCTTTTCTGCTACACTGTGCTGTTTAATAAGTCATCGCTGACCCCCAGGAGGGGATTCACCTCAGGGTCCTGATGATGCTCTGAGACTCACCGTAGATCAATCACCACCTTGCTGTTCATTTCACTTTTTTTGTGACATGGGAAACACATACCAATACAGGGTTAGTGGCGATATGATGGTAGTTGGATCGTTGCATGCGTGCTCAGTCACTTCAGTTATGTCTGACTCTGTGTGACCCCCATGGACTGTAGCCCACCAGGATCCTCTGTCCATGGGATTCTCCAGGCAAGAATACTGGAGTGGGTTGCCATTTCCTCCTCCAGGGGATCTTCCCAACCCAGGGATCAAACCTGTTTCTCCAGCAGATTCTTTATCACTGAGCCAGTGTGGAAGCCCCTATTTGGATCATTGCCAGAAACTAACTCCAAAGTAGTTTGAACACATTCAAATATTGTTGGGTTCAAGTCTCACCAATGATTGCTGTTACAGTTGAATCAATAAAGACTTTGAGTATCAATAGATACCTCTATTAGATGATTGTATGGATGACATCATGAAGGGCCTTTTTAAATGCAGGTAACAGGCGCTCAGAAATGTCTCCATTTGACCAGCCCTGTAACCTGAGGAAGGGGGAAGGAATGGAGATACTAAGACAGTACTTGTTGCAGGTACAGTTGAAATGTTCAATCTAGTCGGGAAGATAAAATTAGCTTTCTTAGACCAGAGAGGCTAATATGCTAATAATGACTGTTTGGTGTTGACCATACCAGGCAGAGATTCTTGTATTTTGGGAATGCTCGAGAAGGATTGAAGAAGGACCTGGGTCTTAAATGTGTCTTTGAGGGAAGATAAGCAATATTATGTGGGTTTCCCAGGTGGATGCCAATGCAGGAGATGTAGAGATTCAGGTTTGATCCTTGGGTGGGGAAGATCCTCTGGAGGAGCACGTGGCAACTCACTCCAGTATTCTTTCCTGGAGAATCCCATGGACAGGGGAGCCTGGCAGGCCACAGTCCTTAAGGTCACAAGGAGTCCGCATGACTGAAATGACTTAGCATACAAGCAATATTATATAGGAAGAGGGAGAAAGCTCATGAAGTGTGTGTGGTGCACTCACGGTTACAAGCAAACAGGGAATGAAGCCAAGAGAAAAAGAGAAGAAACATTTATTGTGTTAAGCTCTGTTCTAGGCACTCTTCCAACAGTAATCTTGCTCAAATAAGGAGTATTATGTTTTACAAATGAGAACTCTAGGGCTCAGAGAGGTTATGTATCTTGTCCAAGGTCACACAGCTAAAGATATGAACTCATGTCTATAAATGTCTGCTTCAGAACTCACTTTTTTTTTTTGTTGTTGTTCTATCATGGAGCAAAGGCCAACTCACCTATCTGAGGGTGGTCAGGATCCCAACTTTCCCCAAAAAGAACATCAGAAAATTGTTTCCTCTTGGCAGAGAGACTGGTATCTTCTCAGTACCACTGTTTTTGCTTATCATGTTGTCAGCCTCCATGTCTCACTCCCTGGGGATTCAGCACCATGGCCAGAGCCCAAGGAACCCTCTTGGGCTCTCCAGAGAGAGCTGAGAACAGCTCTCCAGAGAGAAGCTGCCAGTCTGATCCCCCCTGTATCTTCTCTCTAGCATCATCACAGCCGCTCACCTGTGTCCTTAAGTGCCATGCAGCACTCAGGAAGAGCCTAGCACATGTGGTGGACAGCTGGCCTGCTCTTTGCCAGCCTTCCCGGTGGGGTCCAGATGCAAGGAGAGGAGGAGATATGAGAAAGGCATGCCTGTCTAGGCTCCTCTCCCCCACCAGAACCCATACAGAGGGAATACGGACTTGCGATTTGTGACTGGGTTACCCTGAACTGGGGCATCATCTAAGACCACGGAATTGGGAAGGAGATGGGAAGTTGGAGTGGGATTCTTTCTTTCAGGGCAGAGCTCCCAGGGTTTGTGGTTCAGGTTTGCTGTGCTCATCGCTTTGGCCAAGACTGTTCCGTTTCTGTTGAGCGGGGGCCCTGAGCAAGCTTAAGTGTCACGTGCCTTCTCAGAGAAATAGTCAGAGGATATAGACTGTGCGGGAAATGGCAGAGCTGGCTGAGTTATGGGTTTGTCCTGTGTGACAATGGGGGTTTGTCCTGGTGGGTTTGTCCTACGTGACAATGCGCTTTCATTCTTGGAAGGCTTTCATCTGAAGGCACAACACAAAGTCCCAACTGGAGGTCACACCTTCTGGCTGATGTGTGTGTGTATGTACACACTCACACACCACACACAGGTGCACACTGCAGTAGTGTGCTAAGGGCGTGGATTCTGGAATCAGACATAATCATTCAGGTGCTGTTTTAACATTACCAGCTTTGTGACCTTGAACTAGCTACCTAACCTCTAAGCCATGTTTTGTTTTTTGTTTTTTAAATGAGAGCAAATCATAGCAACAATGTGGGCCATAAAAGGTTTTGAGAAAGATTCAATGGACTAACATCTTTAATATCTCATATCTTTAGTGATTAGTTCCTAACAAGCACTCAATAAATGTCACCTATTAGTTCTCTTTTTCAGGAAATTATTTCTGTATCCCAATTTTCTTTTGTTTATTCACATGATTATTGTTAATGATTCTGGGAAAAGTCCCATAGTGGGGAAAAGTGATTAGCAAGTTAATTAATTATTTGCATTTGTCTTCAAAGCGCATGGTTTAAATTAAGCCGAGGTCAGCTATAGTCGTGCCAGAATCAAAAAGAATTAGTTGACTTTGGCACCCTGTTTAATGAAAGATTTGTGAAATTCAGACCATTCAGTGAAATTTACCTGTGTGCTTTTATTTAACTAACAGTGATGGCGATCAAAGTGCTAACTATGTCTTCCACTCTGTGAAAAGAGCTGCCAGCAGAACCAGGATTCACAGATTCTGGTGTGGACGGTCACCCCTGGATGTGCCAGCCTTTGCCAGACTCAGGCACGAGTGCTCTTTCCCTCTGTTCTTCTCTCTCTTGTTTCCCTAAGTCTCAGTTTAGATCCAAGGTGTGAATAGAGACACAGACATGGAAAACGGACACATGGACGCAGGCAGGGGAAGGGGAAGTGGGACGAGTGGGGAGGGTAGCGCTGGCGTATACACGCCATGTGTAAAGCAGATAGCTGGCAGGACACTGCTGCACAGCTCAGGGAGCTCAGCCCGGTGCTCTGTGGGGACCTGGAGGTGTGGGACGAGGGTGTGAGATGAGGGGCGGGGAGGCTCAAATGGGAGGAGTCTATGTATACTTACAGCTGATTCACTTTGTTGCACAGCAGAAACTAGCACAACATTGTAAAGCAACTATACCCCAATTAAAAAAAAAAAGTGCCTTGTCTCTGTAGGCAAATGCCCTCCCTTCCAGCTTAGATTCCAGCCTCATGCAGCCTGAGAGAAGGTGAAGAAACAGCCCCTTGGAGGCCGTTCCACTCTACATGGAACCAAGTTGAGGGATGGTAGATTCTGGGTTCCATGAATTCAGTATAAGAGTTCTCATTTCATCTCTTCCCTCCGTAAGTCCCCATGGACTCTGTCAGGTCTCTGCAGGAGGGAGTACATGGTGAATAGGAACAAGCCCTGCTTCTCTCAAACATTTTGCAGAATTGGACAATAGAGACCAAAAGACTGTGCATGGTATAAATTACAGAAAACAGTGGTGTAATGACATTGTTTGGTGAATAAATTAAAGCCCTGAGTCATGAGGCCAATAACAGAGTGAGCAAGCAAGTTGGAGAAGTATAATTAAAAGGAGAAAAGAGATGTTTTCAGCTGATACTGGAAATGAGACCAAGATGGGGGTGGGGTGTCTGGATGGGGGCAGCTGGCCTCTTCCTATGGCTGTAGCTCAGCAGAGAGGACGTGGCTGTAAGAGGCAGTCTAGCAAGGTGAGAGAAGAGGCCAACACTTCTGAAACCAAGGAGGACAGAGAGTGGCGGCCTGGAGAATTTTAGTGGAAGGAAAAACCACATGAGCTTTGGAAATAGAGATAATTGTAGATCCTGAACTCTGCAATGATTTAGAATAAGGCGGGATGGGAGAGGTCTGTGCAAAGACAGATAAACTGGGGAATGAGAAGGGGCATCAAGATTGGGGCTGGGTGTCCTCAGGGTCATGGGGTTCTGACGATTGTTCTCTTGAGTCTCTAATATTTGCAGCTCTGGCCTTTCTTGAAAATAAAGTTACTTGCCCTTTCTAAGGATTAGAAAAAACAAGGTATCTTATACAAGGACACCCAACGTGGGCCAGCTGACATACATAGATGTGGACACTGTGGCCAGGCTGACTGCATGTCACAACCCTGTGGGGCCAGGAGAGGTTTAAGACGATGCAGAAAAATTCAAATTCTGAGCCACAAGCAAACTTTGTCAGACAGGTCCCTTTCCCCGAATTCATATGGAAATGTTATCAATGAAGGGGTAGGGGAATGTGTCTTGTTCACCCCACGCTCCAGTGCCTAGCCTTGCCTGGCAGAGACTAGGTTCCAGATCAGCATGTGTCAAATGATGGAGGGGTGGGGTTTACCTTTCAATGGAGTAAAAGCTGCGATGAGGCTAAAGCTCATTTTGTTTAGAGAATTTTCTCAGCTTTTTTGTTCTGGGCTGTAAAGCAACACACAGAAGAGGGCGTGACACAGAGTAGGAATTTATTACAATTATCGTCCAAACTGGGATGCTTCTGAGAGCAGCGGGGGAGCTAATGGGATGTGATTCCAGGACCACAGGTATAAAGTGGGACTGTCTGGGTACACCTTGCTGTGTGGTCACCTGTCGTCAGTACTTAGTGAATGAATTAATCTTGTTTTCTTGCAGATATATAAGGAAAAGGGAATGTTTTGCAGGTTTGCCTTCTTTCAGCTAAATTGCATTCACTTATCCTTGGGTTCATTCAACAAATATTTACCAAGCACCTACCAGGTGTATACCAGGTATTCTGTTGTATCAAGTATACAAAGAGACAGGGAATAAGGATGCCTGCTGTCTAAAAGTGAGCCAGAGTGTTGATAGGCACATTATATGATGCTATGAAGTGAAAGTGAAAGTTGCTCAGTCGTGTCCAACTCTTTGCGACCCCATGGACTATACAGTCCATGGAATTCTCCAGGCCAGAATACTGGAGTGGGTAGCCTTCCCCTTCTCCAGGGGATCTTCCCAACCCAGGGATCAAACCTAGGTCTCCTGCATTGCAGGCGGATTCTTTACCAGCTGAGCCACCAGGGAAGCCCAAGAATACGGGAGTGGATAGCCTATCCCTTCTCCAGGGGATTTTTCCGACCTAGGAATTGAACTGAGGTCTCCTGCATTGCAGGCAGATGCTTTACCAACTGAGCTATGAGGGAAGCCCTATGATGGTATGACATCTAGCTCTTCTAAGAATATCTGATACACTTCTCATCACCCTCCATGACTCCCTAAAATGTCCCTCCTCTAACCAGCCTTCCTAACCACCATCTCCAGACAATGCATTCTCCATGCACATGTGGAGATGGTGGTTAGGAAGGCTGCTTAGAGGAGGGACATTTTAGGGAGTCATGGAGGGTGATGAGGCATGTACCAGACATTCTGAGAGGAGCCAGACGTCAAGGAAGCCTGTCCAGGGCAGAGAGTTTATTCCAGATGCCGGGAATAGAATTGTGACTAGGACAGCGTGTCTTTGACCTCACAGCCAGATCATCTACAAGTCCCCTCTAACGCCTACATCTCTATTCCTTGCCTGCAGATAGGCTTATCAGTGCCATTTTTCTAGATTCCATATACATGCATTAATATACAATGTTTGTTTTTATCTTTCTGACTTACTGCACTCTGTATAACAGACCTGTGGACACAATGGGGGAAGGAGAGGGTGGAAGGAACTGAGAAAGTAGCATTGACATATATTCGCTATTCACTGCTGCTGCTGCTGCTAAGTCGCTTCAGTTGTGTCTGACTCTGTGCGATCCCATAGACGGCAGCCCACCAGGCTCCCCCGTCCCTGGGATTCTCCAGGCAAGAACACTGGAGTGGGTTGCCATTTCCTTCTCCAGTGCATGAAAGTGAAAAGTGAAAGTGAAGTTGCTTAGTCGTGTCCGACTCTTAGCAACCCCATGGACTGCAGCCTACCAGGCTCCTCCATCCATGGGATATTCCAGGCAAGAGTACTGGAGTGGGGTGCCATTACCATGTGTAAAATAGCTAGTGGGAAGCTGCTGGGAGCTCAGCTCGGTGCTCTGTGGTGGTAACTGCATATATAGTTACAACTGATAGACGCTGTATGCCAGAAACCAATGCAACGTTGTAAAGCAATTATCCTCCAATTAAAAAACAAAATAGAATATCGTCTGATCCATCAGGTCTGCGATGGGGGAATTACAGTGTGTGACGGGAGGCAGGAAGCTTGCTGGGGGTGACCCTGGCAGAGCACTCGGCAGGGAAAGAGACTTCCAGGTCCTCAGTTTGACTGTGAAGGGGTAGCTGAGCATCGCCCGCCCCTGCCCACCTCCTGTCTGGTGATGTGGGGTAGGTTTTTCACCCTGCCCTTCTTCCTCTGCTATTGTCAATGGGCAAACAGAGCAGCTACAAGGCTGGACCGGGGCAGCCACTGCCGTGTGCAGAGGTGGGAGGCTCAGAGGTCTCCCTGGGCCGCCTGGTAGTCTCCGGATCCAGGGGAAGAGCCTGGGTGGGAGGTGGTGGGTAGACAGGAAGCCAGTGCAGGGGGAGGGGGTCCGGGTATTGCTTCGATAAGGCCCATCTGCTTCCCCATCCAGAGCTTTTGAATGTAATATGAAAATGTTCCTCATTATTTTCCTTGGATGGGTTTGCTATCCTGATGATATTAATTATTCTTAAAGGTCAACAGCACTCTTTCGAATCCCCTTCTGTTCTATCATGTAATCAGTTAATTAATTGGAAACCATTTAGCAGCGTCTGCTGAGCGCGTTGCCGGGTGCGAGTTTTCTTGTTTTGCTGCTTCTGTGGTGATGGTTCCCTCCACGTGCCTCTTTTCTTCCAAGAATTTGGGAAATTGAGCGTGGGCCGCACCCTGCATCCCCCCTCCCCTGGTGGGCTCCCCACTTTGTTCACAGTTGCCATGTCATCAGCTTTTTTCCTCTTGAGTCTCTACGAGTAATAATAGCTGGTTTCCATTCAGTGCCTACGCCGGGCACTATGTCCGTGTGTATTAGTTAATTCTCACTTTCTAGTGTGGTAGAGATTTTGTTAGTAGGGAATGGCTACCCACTCCAGTATTCATGGTGGTAAAGGGAGCCAACCAAGAATTATATAGCTAGAAAGTGGCTGAGCAAAGACAGAAACTTCTAGAAGCCTTCTAGCCTGTGCGCTAGGATGCTGGTGCTTCAGAGCATCTGGGAGAGGAGACTTGGGTCATCGCTGAAGAATCTTATTTAGAATTCTTAGTCACAAGTGTTGCTGGTTCATAACGTGTGTGTTTAGTTGCTCAGTCGTGTCTGACTCTTTGTAACCCCTTGGACGTAGCTTGCCAGGCTCCTCTGTCCATGGGATTCTCCAGGCAAGAATACTGGAGTGGGTTGTCATTTCCTTCTCCAGGGGATCTTCCTGACTCAGGGATCAAACCCACATCTCCTGCATTGGCAGGCAGCTTCTTTACCACTGAGCCACCAGGGAAGTCTTAGTGGGTTGTTCCAGTGTGTGATGGGCTATTATATGCACAATCTTTAAAGAGCGTCAGCCCAGAGTGAGGACCACTGGGCATGTGAGCTCCTATCATTACTACCACCTGCAATACCTCAATGACCCCAGCCAGGCATCGAGTACCTGCTATGAGCCAAGAACTTGTTTTGGGGCACATGCACTAATTCATCTTGATTTTCCAGGCTGCTCTTTAAGCCTTTTGCTTTTGACTTCTGTGGTTTGGATGCACAGACTGAGACCCAGAGAGGTTCAGTAACTTTTTCAGGAAGAATCATCCAATTTGGGAGGGCCAGAGCCACCAAGCATCTAGCCAGATGGTCTGACTCCAGAGTCTGGGCTACTTACCAGTAAGCCAGCAGTTCTCACACTTAAGCCTGAGTCAGCGTTGCCTGGAGTGCTTGATACAACAGGATGCTGGGCGAACCCCGTGAGTGCCCTCCTCAGCAGCTCTGGGGTGGGGGCCCTGGGAATGTGCATTTCCAAGTCCACACTGATGCTGCTGCTGCTGGTCTGGGGACCACACTTGGAAAATCTCTGCCTTCCTGACAGGATTCGGCCTCACAGAGCGGTGCAGCCAGGACATGATGAGGGTCTCCATCACACGGGCTGACACGGGGCTCCCTGCAGTGGCATTTGCCTGTGCAAACTCCATCTTAAAGGTTAATCTGTTACCCAGTTCCTCAGATGTTCTTTGTGACTGAGTCTCCTGGCCAGACCAGGCAGAGGAGAAGGCCCTGAGCACCAGTGGCATTTGTTTGTCCTCTGGGCTCTGCCAGACGCTGGGCAGGCAGCATCTTCAGCTCCTTATTTCTGCAGTCTGTGGTCCGGGACGGGGAGGGACAGGGAGGGAGAGGGAATCTGAGCTGCTCTGGTTCATAGAAGTCCAAAGGCCACAGGCCATTGTCAGCAAAGTCACCTCTGTTTTGCCCTGGCCACTCCAGAGAGTGGTCTCAGTTAGCCATTTGTCCCTAATCGATGACACTGTGCTCTAAGCTCCTAGAAAATCTCCAAGCTCCTCCAGAGGGCCACTCCTCAGGCAGCCGGGAGTGTGGCCTTTGGCATACAGCCATAGGCACAATCGTTTCTCCCGGAGAGTGGCTCTGGCCCGCTGTTGCCACGCGCCTGCCTGCCGCCTGCCCCTCCAGCACCACCCTCTCTGCCCTCACCCTGGTGGCCCTTCCACTCGCCGTGCTCCCCAGCCCCAGCCTGGGATCGCACTCGTTGGTTTGGAGGCTGTGGTTCTGTCCCCTTGTTCTTTCTCTGCTCCCTTTCCACAGGTCCGTTTCTTGGGTCTCCTTCACGGACTCTCACTTTTCCCTTCATCCTCCAGGGTCTCCAGACATGGAGTTTCAAAAGCCCTCCTTCCTGGAGGGAGTCCCCGTGGGGGTTTCCCTAAAACAACCTCCAGGTGGTAAACCTGGGTCCCACACTCAGAAATCCTGCTAAAGAGAGGGGCCAGGGGTGGGGGTAGGGAAAGCAGACAGATTCATCCTGCAAATCCAGGAGGCACTTTGATCCAATTTGTTCATTTCCATCAATTTCCAGCGTGGTAACAGCCCTTCTCCAGACTTCTCAGTGGCATCTCCCCATTGGCGATCCCCCACCAAATTGCACCAAGTCCCCTTCCTAGCTATGAACAATGAGATTTGTTCCTAGGAGCCTTTATAGGAATTGCTTAGCTCCTGACAGAGTGTCTCTTTACATCCTTATTTTCTTATGTATGTTTGATCGTCCAACCTTGCCCGACAGTAGGATTTGATAGGTGCTCCCATGTGGCTCAGTGGTAAAGAATCCACCTGCCAGTGCAGGAGATGCCAGAAACGTGAGTTCAGTCCTTGGGTTGGAAGGATCCCCTGGAAGAGGAAATGACAACCCACTGCAGTATTTTTGTCTGGGAAATCCCATGGACAGAAGATCCTGGCGGGCTAACGTCCATGGGGTCGCAGAGTCAGACACGACTGAGTGACTGAGCATACGTATAAAGTAAACTCACTGGGAAAGCAAAACGTCACTAGATCAATGGTTCTTGAAGTAAACTTCCCAAACCAACAACATCAGCATCCCTTAGGAGCTGCCTGGAAATGCAAATTCTTGGCCTGAGTCAGAATCTCTGGAGGGAGGTGGAGCCTGGCTGTCTGGTTTACAAGCCTCCGGGTGATGCTGATACTGAGTTGGAAAACCTCTCTGCAGATGCTTTCCTCAAATCCACACCTGGCCTGTGTTTCTTCAAGTGCTCATCCTGAAGGAGGGTTGGGATGCCATGTCAGCCTAATCCGATTTCTGTTTAAAAAGGCCCAAAGCAACTTTTTGCTCACAGTTGTAAGACAGCCATGTGTTGTTCAGTCACTAAATCATGTCTGACTCTTTGTGATCCCAGGGACTGCAGCACATCAGGCTTCCCTGTCCCTCACTGCCTCCCAGAGTTTGCTCAAACTCATGTCCAGTGAGTCAACGATGCTATCCAATCATCGAATCCTCTGTCACCCCCTTCTCCTGCCCTCAGTCTTTCCCAACATCAGGGTCTTTTCCAGTGAGTCAGCTCTTTGTATTAGGTGTCATAAATAATGGAGCTTCTGCTTCAGCATCAGTCCTTCCAGTGAATATTCAGGTTTGATTTCCTTTAGGATTGACTGGTTTGATGTCCTTGCAGTCCAAGGGACTCTCATAAATTTCCCTTAAATCCCAAGAGTAGATCTCAGAATGAAGACAGGTGACTGGCCTGGCTACCAGGTAATTAGCAGGAAAGTGCTTTCTGCATCTTGAAGAGCAGCATGGCCTTCCTGCCCCTGCCTGTCTCCCTCCCCACCTGCCTCCCTTGGTCTCAGGTTTCCCTGGTCCTGACAGCATCTCACGTAGATGCCCAGGCAGAGCCTACACCAGGTTCACCTCTGGCTCCCTCTTCCCTCAACAGTCCCTGCTTCACTCTTATTCTCTACAGTAGTCATCCCTCAGTATCATCTAGGGGGACTGGTTCCCAGATTCTGGCCGTATTCCAAACTCCGAGGATGCTCAGCTCCTTTATGTGAAACAGCATAGCACCACCTGCCCTTGCTATGTGCAAGTTCTGCATCCACTGATTAAACCAGCTGTGAATTCCATCCATGGTTGGTTGAATTAGTGGATGTGGGACCCGAGGATGCAGAGGGCAGACTGTATCGCTGTTTCCAGGTTTTCTCACAGATGCTCTCTGCATCTTTGCTTTTCTCCTGCCACGACAGCTCTGGAGTAAACAGTAGGTGTGATGCTTTGGCCCCCATCACCACATCATCCTCCATGGACTGGAGCCTCTCTTGGGGTGGTGGTGCTCCCCAGCCAGGCCAGCCTGCTCTGCCCCTGAGCGGGCCACTGCTAGAAATGCCCGCGTCTGCCAGGCTGTGGCCGCTGGGCTGTGCCTGCCCAGGGCTCCAGTGACTGCTCACGTACTTCAAGGCAATTAGCTTTTTGTTAATTTGTCTGAAAAGAAACTCCCAGGGAGTAAATCCCCCAGAATAGTCTCGGTGACACTCGAGGTCTGGTATGAAGCAGCGAAGTGAAGGAGCGAAGCTGACTTTCAGGCCTTTTTTGGGATTTTGTTGTTTCATTGCTAAGTCACGTCCAACTCTGTGACCGATGGACTGTAGCCCACCGGCTCCTCTGTCCATGGGATTCCACAGGCCAGAATATTGGAGCGGGTTGCCGTTTCCTCCTCCAGGGGATCTTCCTGACACAAGGATTGAACCTGGGTCTCCTGCACTGCAGACAGATTCTTTACTGTCTGAGCCACCAGGGACCACATACTAAATATTTTAGACTTTGAGGGCCTTTCGGTCTCTGTCACAGTGGCTCAACCCTGCTGCTCTAGTGCAGAAGGGACCTGTGTTTGTTTTCTTTTGCTGGTATAACAAGTTGCTGTGGACTTGGCTTAAAGACAAAGTGATTTTCTTACACTCTGTGGGTTACAGGTCCCACACGGGTCTCCCTGGGCTAAACTCAAGGTGTTGACAAGGCCAGGTTCCCTTCTGGGGCCTCTAGGGGTGAATCCATTTCACTGCATCTTCCAGCTGCTCGAGGTCGTGTGCATGTCTTGGCTTTTGATCCCCTCCCCCCATTACATCCCTCTGTGCTTTCTTCTGTGTTGCAGCCCTCTTGACCTCTCTGCCTCCCTCTTCCACCTTTAAGGACCTCTGTGGTTACTCTGGGGCCACAGGATAATTAAAGGTAATTTCCTCATCTCAATTCATACCGTCAATCACATCTGCAAAGTCTTTTTTGCCCTAGAAGCTGATGTATTCACAGATTCCGCGGTTGAGGCCGTGGACATCTTGGAAGATATTTATCCCACCTGGACCGTAGACATAGTACATGCATGCTTACTCCCTCAGTTATGTCCAGCTTTTTGCACGCCCATGGATTGTAGCCCACCAGTCCTATGGGATTCTCCAGGCAAGACTACTGGAGTGGGTAGTCATTCTCTTCTCCAGGGGATCTTCCCGACCCAGGAATGGAACCTGGTCTCCTGCATTGCAGGTGGGTTCTTTACCATGTGAGCCACCAGAGAGAAGCTACAATGTGCAAATAAATGGACATGGCTGTCTTATAATAAAACTTTATTTACAAAAGCAGAGTGCTGGCCCACAGGCTATAGCTTGCTGACTTTGGCACTCAATGATTAATGAATCTGCATCCAATTCTAACGTGACTTTCCCCGCCATCAAGCAATTCTGGGTCACCAGCTGAGGGTCTCACAATTCAACTCAATTCTGACCTTATCTACCCCGAAATAGCATCAGACTACACAGATTAAGGGTTCAGTCCCACCGGACCACCCTCCACTACAGATGGTAATCGCAAGTCCAGGTTGTCACCTGGGTTTCTGAGCAACTGGCTAGAAATCAGAGGTTCGATGACCCACTCCTTGCTGCTGCTGCTACTGCTAAGTCGCTTCAGTCATGTCCGACTTTGTGCAACCCCAGAGACGGCAGCCCACCAGGCTCTGCCATCTCTGGGATTCTCCAGGCAAGAACACTGGAGTGGGTTGCCATTTCCTTCTCCAATGCATGAAAGTGAAAAGTGAAAGGGAAGTTGCTCAGTCATGTCCGACTCTTAGCGACCCCATGGACTACAGCCCACCAGACTTCTCCATCCATGGAATTTTCCAGGCAAGAGTAATGGAGTGGGGTGCCATTGATCAATTTGCTAGTGTGGCTCACAGAACTCAAGAAACTCTTTTACTCTCTAGATCAGTGGTGTATTGCAAAGGACATTAAAGGATACAAGCCAACAGCCAGATGGGGACTTCCCTGGTGGTCTAGTGGCTATGACTTCATGCTTCCAGTGCAAGGGACCTGGGTTCAATCCTTGGTCAGGGAACTAGGGCCCATATACTACAGCTAAGTTCACATGCCTCAACTAATGATCCTGCCTGCCACAACTAAGATCTGGTACAGCCAAATAAATAACTATTAAAAAAAATCAACAGCTGGATAAAGAGATATGAAGAACAAAGTCCTAAACAAGGGAACCTCTGTCCCCATGGAGTTTGCAGCTTGACATGGTGACACACAGAAGTATTCTGGTTTCCCAACCCCAAATCCTACCCTCCTGGGGTTTCATGGGGGCCTCATTGCATCATTGGCCATTGGTGATAGATTTCCTCTCCCCTCACTGGAGATCAGGGGTGGGACTAAAAGTTCCAACCCTCTACTCGTAGTTGATTCCCCTGACAACCAGATGCACATCTTTAGGGGATTTCTAAAGTCACTTCACTCTCTGAAGCAATTTTAGGAACTGAAGACAGGAGACTGAGTCTCATAACAAAAGATGCTCCTGTTTATCTGTCCTTAAAGAAATAACAAGGGTTTCGGGAACTCTGTGTCAGGAACTGTGGATAAGAACCAAAGATATACTTCTTATTATGACCATTATTTCTCTAATCAGCAGTCCCTAGTCTTTTTGGCACCAGAGACGGGTTTCATGGAAGACAGTTTTTCCCACAGACCGGAGGTTGAGGGGGATGGTTTCAGGATGATTCAAGCCCATTACACTTATCGTGCACTTTATTTCTATTGTTATTGCTTCAACTCTGCCTCAGATCATTAGGTATTAGATCCCGGAGTTTGGGGACCCCAGCTCTAAGTATATTTTGTGCAGTGATTATTTTTGCCTGACATTTCATGAAGACGGTTCTGGGATCCAGTAAGTTTGAGAGGGGCTTCCCAGGTGGCTCAGTGGTAGAGAATCCACTTGCCAGTTCAGGACACCTAGGTTCAATCCCTGGGTCAGGAAGATCCCACTCCAGTATTCTTGCCTGGATAATCTCATGGACAGAGGGGTCTGATGGGCCACAGTCCATGGGGCCTCCAAGAGTCAGACACGATGGAGCAACTAAACAAGAACAACAACAAATTTGAGAGACTCGATGGGTCAGATCCTTCACTCAGTAAAAGTTCTGAGAAGTTCTGCAGTAAATAAGCCTGTTTAATTTCATTTAGTGCCATTTTTTTCAAGCAGCATGAGATTTTTGGCCTTGTAATACCCATTAGCACACAGAAGACCTCTGCTTCCCAGGAACGTTCTCTGGGAAACCCAGGGTTTAGCTCAGCCCCAGGCCTTGTGGACAAGCTGCCTCCAGTCTCCTGATCTCAGGTCAAGACACCAGTCACGTCACTTGAGATTTGATTAGAGAAAGCATTTTGGCTTCATTAAAGTTCATTAAATGAGCCATCCAGTGTAATTTAGCTGAATAAAAATGGCTCAAATGGCTTTAACCCACACCCCCCTTTTACAGCAATTTAATTGAGGGGAAAGTAAATATATCAACGACGTAGAAAAATACTTCTTGGCCCTCAAGAGGAACACTGGGTGGCGGCATCTGCTTCCTTGTCACAGGGGCTGGATTTTAGGGGGTCGGCTCAGGGGGGACCCTTCGGGGGTGGGCAGCAGCCCTAGTGATGAGATGACCGGGAGCTTCCTTCCTTCAAGGAGGCTGAGGGCAGCCACCCTCACTTTGCCCCACAGTGGGCAGCAGGCATCTCTGGTGTGGGACTGGTGTGTGCAAAGTCCACGTTCAAGATCATGAAGTGTAAGCTCCCTGGTTCTGGGAGAAGCTCCCTGGTTCTGCCAGCCTCTTCTTTCTCTGTGGTTTGTTCCTTTTTAAGCAAACTCTCTATAGGGCTAGTGGTACATCAAGGAATTCTTCTTTCTTGGACTTTTCCTCCACATCCGTCAGCGATTTCAAATGAATCTTGGTGTGGCTTAGCAGGGGAGGGAGTTGACTGTCTTCAAGAAGACCAAAGAGATAGTTCTTTTGTGGGAAAAATTCGAAAGGCAGAGACAAATCACTGAAGGGGTGTGGGGTCTTCAGGAAGGAAGAACAGCCTCTTTCATATGCTGCATTCGTGGATGGAGGAAGTCAGAATTACATCATGATGACGTCACCAAGCCACAGCCCCCGTGAGCTTGTGAGAGTGGAAGGGGGTGGCCTTTTGTTGTTCTCTGGGTGGCCACGCCTGATGCTTGGAGCTCGTTGTTCAGTCACTCAGTCCTGTCCGACTCTTTGCGACCCCACAGACTGAAGCACACCTGGCTTCTCTGTCCTTCACTACCTCCCAGAGTTTGCTCAAACTCATGTCCACTGAGTCGATGATGCCATCCAACTGTCTCATCCTCTGTCACCCTCTTCTCCTCCTGCCCTCAAACTTTACTAGCATCAGGGTCTTCTCCAATGAGTTGGCTCTTTGCATCAGGTGGCCAAAGTCTTGGAGCTTCGTACGGTTCTTAGAATAATGCTTTCTGCAAGCAGCAGGGTGAATCCTCTAGGAAAAGTCAGTGACTATGGCATTCACGATTCGGATGCCAGCTGAGCACACTCCTGGGTCTCTGTGCTCTCTTGTAACCATCTTTTGCAAGAGGAGACTAGCATATGCCTTGGGCAGGAGTTGACCAAGCGGACAGGCTCCAGATTGCATCTTCGTGGCTGGACCCTGATTGGGAAGCTGGTTTCCTGGGGTGATGAAACATAGGCACAGAGAGGGAGGGACTGAAAATCAAGACTTGGATGCTTTCAGAGATCACAGTTGGGCAGCCAGCTCTGCTGTTAGGACCTTGGGGGCAAAAGAGGGGCTGAGGATAGGTGTGCTTGTCTGCTAGGGCTGCCATAAATGCTGCAGACAGGGTGGCCTTAACAGCAGAAATGATGACTTCTTCACAGTTCTGGAGGCTGGGAGTCCAAGATTAAGGTGTCAGTAGGGTTCCTCTCTTTTGAGGCCTCTTGCCTCAGCTTGTAGACGCTGACTTTTCCTCCTGGTGTCTTCTTGTCATCTGCCTCCGTGCATGTCTGTGTCCTAATCTCTTCTTATAAGGACACCAACCATGTTGGGTTAGGGTTCATGCCTCCTTTAGCCTTAATCATTTTTTTTTCAAAGATGAAAAAACAATATTTACTTTAATATCTATTGCCATACATTACATTCCCAAATTTCAAAAAAATAAGGTTGTAGGCAGATGAAATTATGAGAAACCTAGCAAAGTGCATCAATAACATCATATTCAGTGATGAAACACCGGATGTTTTTCTTCTAGGTTCAGTAACAAGGAAAATAAGCTGTCTTACTTCTTATACTCAACATCACACTGAAAATCCTAGCTAGTACAATAAGTCAAGAAAAAGGAAAATCAATTGGGTTGGGGGAGGAGCACCCAGGGTTTAACGCAGATTGTGAAAAATATATCCAATTGGATATGCTCAATGCTTCTGAGGGCTCCGTAGCATAGGAATAGCTAGGCACCTGTGGCCAACAGTCGTTCCACACTTGAGTCCTAAGACCCAGGCTGCCCCGGGCCTGCCTCTGCTGGTAGGACAGGAAGCACTTCTGAAGTCAGCCGCACCCTTAATCTGGGAAGTCCACGGAGACTTCCATCTTCAGCATCGCTTCGTGGGTGGGAATTAGCGTCTCCTTCTCAACCTTTTTAGCAAACTGGAGGGTCAGCCCCCAGTTGTCTCAGTGTTTGGGGAACAGAAGTATTCACCTGGTTGGCTTCTTTTGACCACAGAGTCCATCTTTTTTATTTTTTTTTAATTGGAGGAACATTGCTTTACCATGCTGTGTTAGTTTCTGACGTACAACAACATGAATCAGCCACATGTGTGCTAAGTTACTTCAGTTGTGTGACTCTTTGCAACCCTATGGACTGTAGCCCACAAGGCTCCTCTGTCCATGGGATTCTCTAAGCAAGGATACTGGAATGGATTGCCTTGCCCTCCTTCAGGGGATCTTCCTGACCCAGGGATAGAACCCACGTCTCTTAAGTCTCCTGTATGGGCAGGAGGATTCTTCACCACTAGCGCCACTTGTGAATCAGCCATAAGTTTACAGATATCACCTCCCTCTTGAACCTCCCTCCCACCTTCATCCCACCCCTCCAGGTCATCACAGAGCACTGGACT
Source organism: Bubalus bubalis (assembly GCF_019923935.1). Taxonomy (NCBI): domain Eukaryota; kingdom Metazoa; phylum Chordata; class Mammalia; order Artiodactyla; family Bovidae; genus Bubalus; species Bubalus bubalis. Next base: position 51,211,328 of record NC_059176.1, read on the forward strand.
GAGCTCCCTGTGTTATACAGCAGCTTCCTACTAGCTATCTGTTTTACATATGGTAGTGTGTATATGTGGAGAAGGCAATGGCACCCCACTCCAGTACTTTTGCCTGGAAAATCCCATGGATGGAGGAGCCTGGTAGGCTGCAGTCCATGGGGTCGCTAAGAGTCGGACACGACTGAGCAACTTCACTTTCACTTTTCACTTTCATGCATTGGAGAAGGAAATGGCAACCCACTCCAGTGTTCTTGCCTGGAGAATCCCAGGGACAGGGGAGCCTGGTGGCTGCCGTCTGTGGGGTCGCACAGAGTCGGACACAACTGAAGGGACTTAGTAGCAGTAGCAGTGTATATATGGGGCTTCCCAGGTGGCGCTAATGGTAAAGAACCTGCCTGCCAATGCAGGACACTTGGGTTTGATCCCTGGGTCGGGAGGATCCCCTGGAGAAGGAAATGGCAACCCATTCCAGTATTCTTGCCTGGAGAATTCCATGGACAGAGGAGCCTGGCAGACTGTAGTCCATGGGGTCGCAAAAGAGTTGGGCATGACGGAAGCACTGAGCACAGCGATCAGTCCAGTTCAGTCTAATCGCTCAGTTGTGTCCCTTTGCACCCACGGTGTACATATTGTCAATCCCAATCTCCCAATTAGCCTCCCTCGCCTTCCATTGCTTGTCCTTCTCTACATTTCAGGGTCCGTGTTGAGTGCTTTTGTTGGATGGTAGGGTTCCCAGGGTAGAGGGTGACATCCTCCCGAATCTTGGGGCTCCATCCTGCTGCAGTTGGGTGCCCCTTTAGGAGGGTCACGGAACTACTTTCCATCCTAAGGTTCCCTCTGTTCACCACGGGGCTAATGCTGGAGGGGCCACCTCAGCCTGTCTCCCGCTCAGGGTCAGATTTGGCCATCTGGCGCCTTGTTTCCAGAGCACCCAGGACCCGCATCACTGTCGTTCATTACTCTGGGCCCAGAGTCTGGGCTGTGAGAGGAGCAGTAGTGCAGGAAAAAATTAATGGCTTTGTTCGGTAGTCTCAGATGAGGCATACGGGGCGAGGGCATGGGGCTTGGTTTTGGGAAAGGGTTTGATGCATCATCTCGTAAAATCTTGCTCACCAAATTAATTCCAGCGGTCAGGTGACTTGGAAACTGGCCACGGACTCGAGCAAAAGTCAGAGACGGGTGATAATGGATCTGTGGGGGAGGAGGCTCGGGGCTGCTATGCAGCTCAGAGGCAGGATGGTTCTTAATTAAACCTTTGTCTGATGAGTGGGGTAACCGGCCCATCAATAACTGATGACAGGTGAATACAGGCGAGGCATCAGCTAGAAGGAAAAGCAGGGGCAGTGGGTGGTAAGCGGGTGGTAAGTCAGTTAAAACTCTTTACCTCATCTTTCCAATCTGCCCAGCACCGTGAGCGCTTATAGATGCCTCCGAGGGCAGGATGGCCAGAGGCGTGCCCTGCTTGCCTTGTTGGGGGTGAATATGCTTGCCTTTACTCTTGCTCTGTGTGTGTGTTTGCCTCTGGGCTGGATGCTTCTATTGTGCGTCTCTGGCAGGCTGCAGTGTGTGGTTGTCCAGGTTGTATATACGCTCTCCTCCCGGGACTTGCGCAGCACAGCGTTGCTCTCTCTGGGGACAGGCACTGTGCGGTGTGTATGTGGACCTGGGCATTTACATATCTGTGTGTTGGTTGCAAATGTTCCTAGGTATGTCATTTTGTTGCCTGTTGCCCGAGTCTTTACGTTAAGACTGCTCAGAGCTGTTCAACTTTGATTGGCAGCCTCTGAGCCTCAGTTTCCTTATCTATTGCATGGAGATCATAGCAATACCCACCTTGTACAGTTGCTGTAAATATTAAATGAAATCGAGAAAGCAAAAGTGGGTAAATGAGTTGTTATCATTGTTATTTTGTTGCTAAGTTGTGTCTAATTCTTCTGCGACCCCATGGACCATAGCCTGCCAGGCTCCTCTGTCCATGGGGTTTTCCAGGCAAGAATACTGGAGTGGGTTGGCATTTCCTTCTCTGGGATCTTCCCAACCTGGGGATAAAACCCAGTCTCCTGCATTGGCAGGCGGGTTCTTTACCACTGAGCCAGTGGGGAAGCCCCAAGTAGCGGAGAGGCTGGTACTGAGTAAGCCCTTAGTGAATGCAGATTTTGGTCTTGGAGATGATGTGGGGAGGCAGGAGGAGGTGAGAGAAGAAGAGGATCTGGACCCCAGAAGGTGAAGGTGGTTTGTGGACCATGGAGGAGGAGGAAGGGAAGAGGGCAGTCATGGACAAAGCCCTTGAGTCCTGCCATGGCCGCTCCATCTGGCCAAAGAACTGAAGGAATGCAAGGGGCTCTTTCTCCCCCAGTTGGGGCTTGGTGGGTGGGGGAGGCCTGGGGTGGGGAGCTACAGAGGGGACACCCCTGGGAGAGCGGGATCCCCCCTCCCCTGTATCTGGTCTCCCCTGCCCCTCCCCCTCAACTTGTAATAAGGAGATAATGCCATTTCTTATTCTTTATTTGCCCAGAATGCCTGTTATTTTCTTTCTTTCGGAATCCAATTTTCTCTTGACATTTCTGCCTAATGTAGCAAAACTTGACCTTTGTGAAAGGACATTGCTGCAGCCTGCTCCCTGCCTCGGGCCCCCCAAGAACTCCGGGCTGCTCTTCCCTCAGAGACGGGCGAGGGTCCCCACTTTACCTGGACCACTCCTGGGTCCGCGCCTCCTCCTTCCTGTGGGGGCGGGGGCGGGGCATGTTTCCCAGGGCGCGGTGAACCTGGGGTTCCTGGCTGCTGCCTCTCATGGCAGCCACTGCTCAGCTTAGAACCAGGAACTCTGTTCCAGGCTGTGCTGGAGTCGGGCAGAGAGCTCAAGGCCCCAGGGCCTTGTCTAACTTCTGCTGCCTCTGGTGCTGTTGTGCGTAAACCAGCAACAAGGTTCTGATGCATAAACTCACCTTTATGGAAACATCAGAGCAGCTGATGGTAATGGAGATATCTAGGGTGGTATCCAATCCTGTTATTCTTGACCCCGAGCTTCAGCTTCAGGTCCACTCCCGGGTGTAAGGTCACGACTCTAATGGGTGTACATGTCTGATCGCCTGCTCCTCCCTTCCGAGCAGGAGATGCTCTGCTGGGAGCTGGGCGCCTGGGTGTCCTCATGGTCGTCATGAAGTTCTTCCAGCCACCTTCCCTTCCAATTCAGTGGGGGAATGAGGCGGTTTTTAGGAAAAAGATATGCCGTTGTTAGGGGTTTTGTGAAGCTGAGCATGCAGATGGGTTAAGGTTTATGGGCTTTTTTTTTAAATTAGGGTACTGTATTGGAACACTATTACAACAGCTAAGGCATGGAAGCAACCTAAGTATTCAATGGCAGATGAATGGGTCAAGATGTGCTACATGATGGAGTATTACTCAGTCATTAAAAGGCGGTTTATAGGCTTTTGGTTTATAGGCTATAGGGTTAGGCTGTGTTGGCATTCACACCAGCGTTCCACAGCCCTGCAGAGAGGAAGTTAGTGACAGCGAGGGGGTATGAGGGGCCCTTCTAAAGAGGGCCAAGGAGAGAGTGCTGGGAGTTGGGGAGAGAGTGTGACAGTAACTTTGGGGTACACCTCCTTGGAGACCTTCCCTTTGTCCCCAGTCCCTTGCACCCCAAGAATGGGGTCTTCCTCCCCCACACAGTCATGGGCTGCCCCCAAATAGTGCTAGTTGCTCAGTCATGTCTGACTCTTTGTGACTCCATGGATTGTAGCCCACCAGTCTCCTCTGCCTTCTCCAGGCAAGAATACTGGAGTGGGTTGCCATTTCCTTCTCCAGGGGATATTCCTGAGCCAGGGATCCAACCCAGGTCTCCTGCATTGCAGGCAGATTCTTTACCGTCTGAGCCACCAGGGAAGCCCATGTCACCAAGATAGAGCTGCCTCAAATGCAAAGGGGAAGTCCTGTCCTGCAGCTTGTCCTTGGCTTTGAATATCTGCTCCTCCGATGAGCCATGATTACCCTCTGTGACCTCACCCAGGATGAGCTTCTCCAATGGGCTCCAGGCCCACACATCCAGCAGGCTGTCTTATGTCTCTCTGTGGACATCAAACAGGCATCTCAAGCTTAGTGTCTGCAAGGGGGAAGGTCTTGATCTCCATGCCACTCTCCAGTGGGGACCCTTCTGCAGCCTTGGGCTCATTAAATGACAGCACCACTCTCCTGGGCATTCAAGTCTCCCTCTGTGGCCTGATCCAGCCCCACAGGAATTCTGGCAGCTCTCCCTCACCACCTCGCTTGAATTCATCAGCTTAATCATCTCTGTGCTCTCTTCTTGCCTGGAATATGGCAGCATCTCCTAATTGCTTTGATGGCTTCCAGTCTTGGGTTCCTGTTTTTAAAGATGCTGGTTAGATTACGCCACGTCCCTACTTAACACCGTTCGGTGCTCTCCCATTGTTCCTTAAAGTAAAATCCAGACGCCTTACTTTGGCCCAAAAGGTGGGTGTGGCATGGCCCCTTCTGGGTGCTTACTCTACTTTTAGTTTTAAAATCTTTTGACCAAATGGCATGGGGATCTTAGTTCCCTAACCAGGGATCAAACCAGCAACCCCTGCCTTGGAAGTGCAGTGTTTTAACCACTGGACTGCCGGGGAAGTCTCCCTCCTATTTATCCTAGACCACACTTCCCCTACTTCCTTTCTCACTGGCCTCCTTTCTGGCTCCCTTATCCCTCTCAGGGCTTCACACTTGATGTTCCCACTGCCTGGAACACACCTTCCCTGGCCCTCAGCTCAGCCTCACTCCTCTTGTCTCAGCTCCAGTGTCCCCTCTCAGAGGGCATTTATGGAAGCCTTTGACTTGTGGAATGTTCAAAATGCTTGTTTATGGCGATTATTTCATAGATATATATTATCTTAAACTCATCAAGACATATACATATACATTAAATATGGACAAAATTTTTTGGAAAGTCAACTATACCATAATAGTAAAATAAAAAAGGAGGGATAAATGAGAAGTTTTAGACTAGCAGATACAAGTTGCTATATATAAAATGGATAAGCAGTAAGGTCTTATACACTTCTAACATAGCCCCGTCTCTCTTCCCCATTAGTTTCTTGCCCCACTTTGCTTAGACCCTTTATTCTACTCATCACAAACTGCAATTCTCTTGCTTATTCATTTGTAACTTGAACATATGTTCCCAAGAGACCTTATCTACTGTCCACCCCCTCGTTCCTTAGTGGAGCCTATATTTGGCTGTGAACAAATATTTGTTATAGAAGTCCTCTAAATATAGGTGCACTTGTAAGTCTACGCATATGTGTATGAACAGGAGCCTGTGTTTCCTTTGTTACCGACATGTTTGATAGACATAAATATGCACGTGCTTGTGTGTGTGAATAGGTATTTACCTAAGTGCAGTCTTTACTGCTCTCCTTTCTCATCACTAGATGAGTCCCCACAATTCCTGAGGTGCCACTTTGACTCCAATGTCTCCAGCTGCTGCCTTGAAGGACTGTTATCACATTGAAAGTTGTTTGTTGAGCCTGGCAAAGTAATAACCGTGGGTGTGTTTCTTCTTTTATTCAGAAGACTAATGACTGCTCCTTTCCCTGTACATCCTAATGAGAACAATTAAATAGTCATTAGGAGGAGAACAGAAGTGTGAACAAAAAGGCTGATGTCTTGATCATCGATGGGCAGGGTAGCTGGGGGAGGAACTGGCTTGAAGGAATTATAGGTGTGGAGTTTTTTTTTGACTTGTGTGAATGTTAAGAATGTTTGTTGGTAACAGGGCACAATAGCCTCACTTATGAAGGGTGAAGAAGTCCCAGGTATCTACAGTATAGGGTAGGGCATATACAATATACAATAACAATACAGTATTGTACACTTACAATTTTGGGAAAAGGGTACATGTTCTATTAAATATTATTATAAAAAAAGGAGGGAAGAAACTTTTAGAGGTACCAGTTAAGTTTATGGCACTGTTTATGGTGATCATTATATATATATATATATATATATATTATTTTAAACTCATTAAGACATATAAATATGTACAGCTCTTTTGGTAAGTCAACTATGCCTCAGTAATAAAAAAATGGGAGGTGGGATAAATTAAGAGTTTGGGATTAGCAGATACAAACTACTGTATGTAAAATGGATAAGCAATAGGTCCTACTGTGTAGCACAGGGAATTATATTCAGTTACTTATATAAACCATAATGGAAAATAATGTGAAAAAGAAGGCATTTTTGTGTAACAATCACTTCACTGTACAGCAGAAATTAACTCAACATTGTAAATCAACTGTACTTCATTTGAAAAAAATACTTGCTGGTTTGTATACCCTCTACCCTGAGGGTTCTCTGTCCTCCTGAAAGAGGGTGGGCTTAAAAAGGTGAAATTTTATTGTGGTGAGAGGACAGCAGAGAATGACCAAGAAAATTTTATTAATTTATTTATTCCATTCGATTTGTAAAGTCTTTTCTTTGAAAGGTCTCAGCATCCTCTCAAGACATGATCTTTAGCCTTGACTACTAGCAGATGTGCTGTTAGCCGAATGGAACAAAGGAGAAGCACAGCTGAGCCAGGCTCCCATGAGATGACCATGCTTACTACACAGAGCGAGACTTATTCCAGATTGTCCTGTAATTTTCTTTATTTGTCCGTCTTGCAGAAACCTGTCAAGTAACCGGCTCACCACACTCTCATGGCAGCTCTTCCAGACGCTGAGTCTTCGGGAATTGTAAGTTCAGTTTTGAAAACTGTCCAAATTGGTGGAGTGGTGGTCAGAGGTTGGATGAAGCCACTGGAGGCCGGGCATACAACCGAAGGGGTTTTTGGGGTGGATGACATGGGTGTACCATGTTCAGTGAGAGGGAGTCACCTCATCCCTTGATTTCTGATACTCTTTCTGGGCATAGTACATTTCAGAAAATAGGAATTTCATCTCTTAGCAGGATGTAGTTTTGTGACCTGTTAGTAATTAGTTAATAACAGTATTGAATTTATAATAATAAAGAGAGTTAGTTTATAATAAATAACATTTGTAATATGTAAGTAGATTATTAGGTGTGCTTTCATTTACATGACCTCTGACTTATCATCACTAGTGTCAATCAAGGTAGGTATTATTATGCTTCCCATAAAAATGGTATCTCCACCCTTTAAGGTGAGGGTTTTTTAGCTCCAGAAAGGCATGCGAGACACAGCTAAGATCACCTTGCTAGGGATTGGCAGAACCAGGACTTGAACATAAGCCTTTAGTTTCAGATTGCATGTCTTTTCCACTTCTCATGATCTTCTGTCAGCCTATTTGGCTTGAGTATGGGCATCTTGAAGGGACAAAGCCCATATATTTATTCAATCCGCCTGTGGACCTAAGCTTAGCCTTGATGCATTCTGAGCCTGATCAGTGTGCTCCTACCCCAGCTAGCCATTTTCCACAAACACATATTGGATGGATGAGTGAAAAACCTGTGACCACTGCTGGAAAAAATAACTCATGTTGTCGTGTGAGTCATCAGGGTCAGCTCTGTGCAGGAAGGACAGCATATTATGTTGAGAGAACAAATCAAGGAATAAACTGCAAAGGAATTGAGACATGGATGGAATTAGGGACTCAGTGTTCCAGAGACACTGCTCACATGTCTTCTCTTTTACTTGGTGACTCCGATCCAAATTCACTGAATGCAGATTGCTTTCCTATCCTTTACCAAGAGGCAATGAATGACCTTGGATCCCTGCCCAAGCTGTTGGCCTTTCAACTTGTTCTCCTTCCAACTGGTTAAGACCTGAGTTCAAGGAAGAGTCATAACCTTTTCTGACCCAGTTGGTCAGGAGGAAGAATATGTACATTGTCACGACAGTCCTGTATGTACCCTACTCATCCTCATGGAGTAGGTGTCTACATGATGCTGAAAGAGGCCATTCCAGGGATGGGAAGGGCAGAGAGGGTCTCTTTGACAGTGTTGGAGGGTTTAGGATAAAACTGCTTTCCTACCTTAGGACTAGCCTTCTCCTCTGCTACGAGCACAATAGCTGTAGTGATCAGAGTTCATATATGGCGACCATATATCAGGTCATATATGGCTACCATCAGATGTACATCAATAAAAACTTCTGATCTTGAAAAAAAGGTGAATATATACTCACGTGCGTTCATGCTAAGTTGATTCAGTTGTGTCTGACTCTTTGCTACCCTATGGACTGTAGCCCACCAGGCTCCTCTGTCCATGGGATTCTCCAGGCGGGAAAAATGGGGTGGCTTGCTATGCCCTCCTTCAGGGGATCTTCCCAATCCAGGGATTGAACCGGCGTCTCCTGTGTCTTCTGCATTGGTAGGTTCTTTACCACTAGCGCCGCCTGGGAAGCCCAAATATATACTCGTTAGTTTATAAAACACAGAGAAACTGGACAATGTCACAGAGATATCTCAGCGTCAGGTTGGTCCACCTGATGCACTTGTATTCATTCCCATCTTTGTAGGTAGACAAGATATTAAAGGTAAATGAACCTGACTGCTTTGATCACCACTAATGCTGACTTCTGAGATCTTAGTTTGTTGCAGGCACTGTGCCAAGCAATCTATTGAGTTATGTATGTTATTTAATCCTTATAACAATTCTATCAGGTCAGAATGACTACTATCACTCCACCTTTGGGGACCCTGGGGTACTTAGCAAGGCTAAGTATCTTGGTTAAGGTCACCTGTTAGTTGAATGGCAGCATATGGACTCAAGATCGTGACTGTTATGCTCAGCCATCTCCCAACTTTTTCAGTCTTTTTTCAATCCAGGTGTGTTAGTCACTTAATCATGTCTGACTCTTTGTGACCCACCAGGCTCCTCTGTCCATGGGATTCTCCAGAAAAGAAAACTGGAGTGGATAGCCATTCTCTTCTCCAGGGCATCTTCCCGACCCAGGGATTGAACCCAGGTCTCTCCCATTGCAGGCAGATTCTTAACCATCAAAGCCACCAGGAAAACCCTTCCAATCCAAGGATGGATCCATTCTATGATAGTTTTCAAACAAATGTGTGATTGCAGTTTTTCCTTACCTTGCTTTAAAACTGACCAGGGGCCCTGCCCTAAAGGATCTAGTTGGGGGCTCTCTTTCTTGAGAGTCTTTCATTTAGTTCTCTCAAGAACCCAGCCCTTTCATCTATGGGAGTCTAGGGACAGCATCTCTCCAGGGGACATCTTGGTCTGCCATTGTTGGAATTATCGAGACAACGTTCAGTGCTCCTTCTAAAAGTCACTGGCTGCTAAATCAATGGTTTGCTGCCCCTGTGACCTGTTTCTTGGAGTTTTAGAAACAGTTGTTCCGTGGATATATATTTAAAGAAAATGTCAGATTTCTCCCAGAGGCTCATGGGACTCTGCATTCATCTTTGCCCAGGATCAATACACCAGTGAGCTGGCTGTGACTTATGGTGGAATGAAGACGTTCCCTCCAGGCCGAGTCACTGTGGGAGAAGCACCATGTCCACGGAGTATTTTATTTCTGTCATATTGTTAAATAAGAAAAGAATTATATTGGAAAATAAAGAAACCCCTCTCTGAGGGAGCAGTCACCTGATAGGGTTTTTTTTTGTTTTGTTTTGTTTTTTTTTTTGAGGAAGAATTGAATGTTGAGAGTGGAAAATTTATCTCTTGGCTGGAGGGGCCTCATGTTGGCTCTTAGCTGTGGCTGTGATTAAAATCCAAACAATCCCAGTTCCTGGCAAATGGAAGAGGGGGTCGTATTTTCTTGTCTGACTTCCTGATTAGTCCACATGGCGCCATCTGCCACAAGCCATGTAGACTGCCAGGGTCTGCCCAATGGAGCCTGCGGGCTGGGGTGTGGGGAAGGATTGGGTAGTTCCAGGAAGAAAGACTGTTGGTCCTAGAGGAGATGGCTCTGTGAACTGGGGCAGCCAGATCATCACAAGGGTAGAGGTGTGAGGCTTCCAGCGACCTTCCGCAGGAACAGAAGGCTTGAACTGGGGCTTTTGACAGCTTCTTAGCACATTTTATTCCTTCGTGGGGGATCTCTGCCTGCCCCAGCCAGCCCCTCCTCTGATCCTTGATAGAAGAATGAATGCTGTTGGGATTCCTCATCAGAAGGCTGAGTATGTATGACTTTTCTAGTAGCAGAGAAGGAGAAAGAAGAGATGTATATTGAGTCCCTAATGTATACAAGGACTTCCCCTGTGGCTCAGCGGTAAAGAATCCGCCTGCCAATGCAGGAGGTGCTGAGATGTGGCTCAGTCCCTGGGTTGGGAAGATCCCCTGGAGGAGGAAATGGCAACTCACTCCAGTATTCTTGCCTAGGAAATCCCATGGACAGAGGAGTCTGGCGGGCTACAGTCCATGGGGTCACAAAGACACGGACACGAATGAGCGACTAAACAACAGCAGCAATGTATAAGAGGTCCACTCTCATCTCAGGGAACAACCCCACGGCGGGGTGGGGATGTCCTTATTCTCCAGTTTGACAGATGAGGGGTTGGAGGCCTGGCCAAGTGAAATAACTGATCCGACATCACATGGCAAGTAATGGGAATTAGTGCTGTGATTATTAGCATTGCTACCACCCAGGTCTGCTCTTTTCAAAGACCAGCTCTTTTCTGACCCAACTGAGCCCCACAGCCCGCATACTTTGCATCACCTTCCAGAAGCCACTCTCAACATGGCAGCTCCCCTTGGAATCAATGGGAAAAAAAAATGGAATCCAAAGGGAAAAAAAATCCAAACAAGTTAGCATCTCAGGGCCCTCGCCATGTGCCAGACACTTCTTTCACTCATTTCTCATTTACTCTTGAGTTCGATGAAGGGTGTGGTCTTGGCTGAGCACCTGGCCCACTGCTTCTCACTGGTCCAGTCTGTTTTTCTTACTGATAAAAACTGGAAGCATCTTTCAAGACTTCATCAGAGTAGCCGGCAGTCTTCCAATGGCACGGGTTTGGAGAAACTTGAGTTGGCGTTGCACAGTGCTCTCTGAAGTCTCTGGTTTGGGTAAGATGGTGTCTTCCCATTACCAAGAAGATGGGAATGGTCTGATGAGAAAGCCAAGCAAGAATCAAAGAGATTGCCTCTGAGATAAAGAAGGAATTTGAAAGAAAAGAAGCTTGGATTCTGAATCCCATGATACAATTTGGGCAAAGGCGAGAAGCATCAGAGGATATAAACTCACAGTGCAGAAACCCTTCAGAAATACCCTAAGGACCATTAGTGTATCTCCAACAGGCTTCTCTTAATACCCTGCATGCACAGAGCAGACATGATTAAAATAGACTGGAATATTTCATTTTCTTAAAGCAAAGTGATAATTACATCTGGTATAATTTGCAGATTTAATCGACTTGGTAAAATATTAACTTGGTTTCGGGGATGGCTTTGTGCTAATCCTGGCACTTTCCTTCTCCCAGTCCTGGCACTGACTGCTTGCCATGGCTCTTCAAGTCACTAAACAAGCTGGTTAAGGGGTTCCCTGGCTGCTCCGTGGTTAAGAATCTGCCTGCCAGTGCAGGAGACTTGGGTTCCATCCTTGGTCCAGGAAGATCCCACATGCCTTGGAGCAACTAAGCCCGTGTGCCACAACTACTGAGCCTGTGAGCCGCAGCCACTGAAGCCTCAGCACCTAGAGTCCCTGCTCCACTGCAAGAGAAGCCACCACAATGAGAAGCCCACACACAGTAACTAGAGAGTAGCCCCCACTCACTGCAACTTGAGAAAAACCTGTGCAGCAATGAAGACCCGGCACAGCCTAAATAAATAAGCTTCCCAGTTGACTCAGTGGTAGAGAATCCGTCTGCAATGCAGGAGACCTGGGTTCAGTCCTTGGGTCAGGAAGATCCCCTGGAAAAGGAAATGGTAACCCACTCAGATATTTTTGCCTGGGAAACCCCATGGACAGAGGAGCCTGGTGGGCTACAGTCCATGAGGTCTCAAAAGAATTAGACATGACTTAGTGACTAAACAAGGAGAAGGCAATGGCACCCCACTCCAGTACTCTTGCCTGGAAAATTCCATGGATGGAGGAGCCTGGTAGGCTGCAGTCCGTGGGGTCGCTAAGAGTCGGACATGACTGAGCGACTTCCCTTTCTCTTTTCACTTTCATGCATTGGAGAAGGAAATGGCAACCCACTCCGGTGTTCTTGCCTGGAGAATCCCAGGGACGGGGGAGCCTGGTGGGCTGCAGTCCATGGGGTCGCACAGAGTCGGACACGACTGAAGTGACTTAGCATAGCATAGTGACTAAACAACCAACAGCAAAATAAGTAAATAAACAATCAGACTAATAATACTGTTATTATAATAATAACCTGACCTCTTTATCGCCCCTATAACTTCAGAAAGCATATTAACATAGGTCATCACTAACCCTCATGGTAACTGTGAGGACGGAAGATTGAACCCACCTGCTCCCCTTTATAGAAGTAAAAACAGAGCCTTGCAGAATGAAGTTACTTGCTGTCTTCATATCCTAGGGCTGCCTGAACCTATTTCCACAAATTTGGTGGCTTTGAACAGTAGAAAATGATCCTCTCCCTGTTCTGGAGCCCAGAAGTCCAAACTCAGAGTGGCAGCAGGATACACACACTGCAGAGGCTCGAGGGAGAGCCCGTCCTTGCCTTTTCCAGGGCCTAGTGGCCTCCGGTGGTCCTCGGCTTGTGGTAGCACCATTCCAGTCTCTGCCTCCGTCTTCACGTGGCCATCTTCCCCACCTCTCTGTCTTTCATCTTTCCCTCCTTTCTCTTTCTCTCTCTCTCTTTGGCTGCACAGCATGGCTTGTGAAACTTCCCCGAGCAGAGGTTGAACTCCAGGCTCCCTGCAGTGACCACTGGGGAAATCCTTTCCCTCCTTCCTCTTCCATGGATACTGGTCATTGGGTTTATGGCCCACTGTATTCCAGCATGATCTCATTCATGATTTAACTTGATTATATCGGCAAAGACTCTGTTTCCAAGAAGGTCACATTCACAACTACTGGGACTCAAGGCTTTGGTAGAGGAGGAGACACTCTTCAGTCTCCTATGGCCCCTGCAAGGTGACACGGCTGGCTTAACTCAGATCTTCGGGTACTTTTTTAATGATCGGGATGCTGGCATCTTCAAATGCCCTTTGGGCACATTTTCTTCTGTGACAACAGATTTGGGTCTCTTCCCCATTTTCCACTACCTGGCACCAGGATTGCCACCCACAGCACCGATACTGTGGAGGGGAGAAGAAAACCAGAGTGATGCCTGGCGGGGAATCAGTGTTTTCTAAACACCCAGTCTTGGCGTTGGCTGTTCAGCCAAGTGTCTGTGTGCACAGATTCAGATGAGGCTGAGTTAATCTGCGGGAAGCCCCAGGGCCCCTGCAATTAGGCCCCGGGCCATCTTGGGGCAAGGGCTGGGTGTTGGTAATCTGTGCTCTGAAGCAGCTGCTGCTGTATTATTCATGGGGCTGCCTGCATTATTGATGGAGCCCGGGAAGGCTGGCTTTAGGCTCCAGGAGTCTGTCCCTGAAGCCCTGGCTGAAGCCTCCACTGCTCCAGGCCGGACTGGATGGGAGAACGGACAGCTTCATTTAGACCCAGGACTTGCCCTTCTTTGCTTCTGGTCCATTTCACGGATTTTTTGTTTTTTTAAAAAATAATTTTATTAATTAACTTATTTGGGGCCTATGCTGGGTCTTCCTTACTGCGCGGGCTCTTCTCTAGTTGTGGCGAATGAGGGCTGCTCTCTACTTTCGGTGTATGGGCTTCTCACTGCGGTGGCTTCTCTTGTTCCAGATCACAGGCTCTAAGGCACTCAGGCTTCAGTAGTTGCGGTTTCTGGCCCCGAGAGCACAGGCTGAATAGTTGGTGACGCATGGGCTTAGTTGTTCCACCACATGTAGGATCCTCCCAGGTCAGGGGTCGAATCCATGTCTCCTGTATTGGCAGGCGGATTCTTTACCCATGAGCCAGCAGGAAAGCCCCCACTGCGCTATTTAACTCCCTCATCAGATTATGAAGATGACAGTGGATTTGCTCAGTGAGATGCTTGGTGCACTACTGTTCTGAGTCTCAACATGCTCTCTGCTGTGTGTATGTCTCGCTGTCCAGGAGGAGGGTCCAGAGGGATCGGGGGAGAACTCAGGCCTCTTCTGCAGTTTTCAGGAGACTCTGGATGGGAGGAAAGGAACACGTCTTGTGGTGCTTGCCTTCTGGAGGAGAAAGAGGGAAGGAAATAAACAAGCCATTAGCGTGCCCATGCCCGGCGGGGTCTTAGTAATGCCCCACATGTCTTACCAGCTCCTCCTTCTAGCCTCAGGGTGCTGAGGCATCAGCCTCCTTGCTGGGGGACACTCCTACGATGTGGGGAAACACAGGAGTGCAGGGCTCAGACCAGAGGCAGAACTGAATAATGCACATGTGACCTGAAGCAGCCCGGCCAAGCCTCTCACTTGTCTAGTATTTTCCACCCAGGTGGGTAATTTGTATTTTTACAGCTACTTAATAATGAATGACCACATCTTGTCAAGTAAGCAACTGGGAAAAATCAGGCTGACCTGGTTCAGTTTGCATATATTCCAGCATCTGGACCCTCAATATCCTTCCAATAGGGCTGACAGGCCTCTCCTTTCAGCCCCTGCAGTGTGAATCCCAACCAGTTCTCCGCTTCCCTTCCCCCAAGGCAGGCTGGGCAGTTTCTTCCCTCCAGAAAAAACCTCTCTGGTTTTCTCCTGTCTACATTTTCTCTGTTCTCTTTCTCATTTCTCAGCCACTGCACATGCATCTATCTTAATCCCAGGGCAAACCCCTCCGAGGGTCCTTAATTTCATCCCTCACTTTACTGCCCTAGGACCTTCCCTTCCCCTCCCCACCCCCCGGCCCTACCCCCAACCCCAGCCCTGATATGTTTCCCTTCTTCCTTTCCACTGGTTTCTTCTCTTCTGTTTTTCAACCAAAGACATTTCTCTCCACCATTAACCTTCTGTGCCCTGGAGCATAAAACCTTTGGGTCATATTTCACTCTTTCCTTTTCTTCTACCTCCAATGAAACATCAAACACCACCTTGTCTTCCTTTATGATATTTGCTCCATTTTCTCCTTCACTCTCCCCAATTTGATTGCAGAATTCCAAATTTGAATGCATCCTTTTGAATGAAGAGTTCCAAAGAATAGCAAGGAGAGATAAGAAAGCCTTCCTCAGTGATCAATGCAAAGAAATAGAGGAAAACAATAGAATGGGAAAGACTAGAGATCTCTTCAAGAAAATCAGAGATACCAAGGGAACATTTCATGCAAAGATGGGCGCAATAAAGGACAGAAATGGTATGGACCCCACAGAAGATATTAAGAAGAGGTGGCAAGAATACACAGAAGAACTGTACAAAAAGATTTTCATGACCCAGATAACCATGATGGTGTGATCATTCACCTAGAGCCGGACAACCTGGAATGTGAAGCCAAGTGGGCCTTAGGAAGCATCACTCCAAACAAAGCTAGTGATGTTGGAATTCCAGTTGAGCTATTTCAAATCCTAAAAGATGATTCTGTGAAAGTGCTAAACTCAGTATGCCAGCAAACATGGAAAACTCAGCAGTGGCCACAGGACCGGAAAAGGTCAGTTTTTATTCCAATCCCAAAGAAAGGCAATGCCAAAGAATGTTCAAACTACTACCACACAATTGCACTCATCTCACACACTAGCAAAGTATACTCAAAATTCTCCAAGCCAGGCTTCAGCAATACGTCAACCGTGAACTTCCAGATGTTCAAGCTAGATTTTAAAAAGGCAAAGGAACCGGAGATCAAATTGCCAACATCCATTGGATCATAGAAAAAGCAAGAGAGTTCCAGAAAAACATCTACTTCTGCTTTATTGACTATAACAAAGCCTTTGACTGTGTGGATCACAACAAACTGTGGAAAATTCCGAAATAGAGGGGAATACCAGACCACCTGACCTGCCTCTTGAGAAAACTGTATGCAGGTCAGGAAGCAACAGTTAGAACTGGACATGGAACAACAGACTCGTTCCAAAATGGGAAAGGAGTATGTCATGACTGTATATTGTCACTCTGCTTATTTAACTTATATGCAGAGTACATCATGCAAAGTGCTGGGCTGGATGAAGCACAAGCTGGAATCAAGATTGCTGGGAGACTATCAATAGCTTCAGATATACAAATGACACCACCCTTATGGCAGAAAGCAAAGAAGAACCAAAGATCCTCTTGATGAAGGTGAAAGAGGAGAGTGAAAAAGTTGGCTTAAAACTCAACATTCAGAAAACGAAGATCATGGCATCCGGTCCCATCACTTCATGGCAACAATGGAGAAACAATGGAAACAGTGAGAGACTTTATTTTCTTGGGCTCCATAATCACTGCAGATGGTGACTGCAGCCATGAAATTAAAAGACAGTTGCTCCTTGGAAGAAAAGCTATGACCAACCTAGACAACATATTAAAAAGCAGAGACATTACTTGCCAGCTTTGTCACATTGCCAACAAAGGTCTGTCTAGTCAAAGCTATGGTTTTTTCAGTAGTCATGTATGGATATGAGAGTTGTACTATAAAGGAAGTTGAGTGCTGAGGAATTGATGCTTTTGGACTGTGGTGTTGGAGAAGACTCTTGAGAGTACCTTGGACTGCAAGGAGATCCAGCCACTCAATCCTAAAGGACATCAATCCTGAATATTCATTGGAAGGACTGATGCTGAAGCTGAAACTCCAATACTTTGGCCACCTAATATGAAGAACTGACTCATTTGAAAAGACCCTGATGCTGGGAAAGATTGAAGGCAGGAGAAGAAGGGGACAACAGAGGATGAGATGGTAGGATAGCATCACTGACTCGTTGAACATGAGTTTGAGTAAGCTCCAGGAGTTGGTGATGGACAGGGAAGCCTGGCATGCTGTAGTCCATGGAGTTGCAAAGAGTCAGACACATCTGAGCAACTGAACTGTACTGAACTCCCCAGGTTTTACCTCTGTATTCCAGGCTCTTAGTAACTGAGCAGCAGTTCTCTCATGGTGGTCCAGGGTCCCAGGGATCCCCAAGACCTGTACTGGCAGATCACAAGGTTAAATCTCTTTTCATAATAATCCTGCAATGTTATTTGCCTTTTTTTACTCCCATGTTCAAAGAAGTTTTCTAGAGGCCACGTGATGTATGCTAACATCCTTCCTCTGATGCTCAATGGAGTTTTTGCTAATGCATTCTTGTGTTTTTTAATTTCTAATATGGTAAATTATGATAAGTATCATGCACCTAAAAGCTCTTTGAGACCCTCAGTCATCTATCAGGGTGAAAAGGAGTTCTGAGACCAAAAAGCTAGAGAGCGCTGACCTGGAGAGCCTGCCAGCCTGAATGGTGCCTATGTGTGCGTGAGAAAAGATGCCTCTTCTGGGCAGATAGAGCCCCATACCTGGCACCAGGTCTGGTCAAGGGTGTGCAGGCTGGATTTCATCCCTGTTCCTCCCTTTGGCTGGGTGCTTTGAGACACGTACAAACTTCCCCACTGTACACCATGACCCTGTGTTTCTCAGATGTCCTAACTCATGTCCCAGTCTCCAGCTCACCCCCTCTCTGGTTCATCCTGTCCAGCATTGTTGGATTGCTCTTACAATTTTGTTCACATCACTGTCCAACTACAAGGACTCCAGTGGTTCCCACTGCCTTCTGGATGCGTTTCAAGCTTCCTGATGTGGCCATGAATGTCCTCCACCATCTGGCTTTCACTTGTCCTTCCAGCTTCATTTCCTGGTACTCCTTGACACAAATTCTCTGCCATGGTGCAACTTTGTTTTTCTTGTTTTCACAGTCCAGTCAGTAACAGGCCCTCTAATTCTTTCCCTAGTCACTCCCTCCACAAGCCCCCAAAGTCAGGGGTCCTGCTTACTCCTCTTAGAATCCCCTATCTAGCAATTTCTTGCCTTGTGATAGATGATGAGGAAGGTGCGTGAATTTTGGAGTCCAGCAGGCCAAGATTTGAGGCCCTGAGGCTTCCCCTATGATTCAGCAAGTAAAGAATTCGCCTGTAGTGTAGGAGACACAGGAGATGGGTTTGATCCCTGGGTTGGTAAGATCCCCTGGAGGAGGAAATGGCAACCCACTCTAGTATTCTTGCCTGGAGAATTCCATGGACGGAGGAACCTGGCAGGCTACAGTCCATGGGGTCTCAAAGAGTTGGACACGACTGAGCACATCAATTCACTGTCACACACTAGCCAAGGGACTTTGAGCGTGTGACTTGACTCTTCCAAACATGAGAGGGGCAGTCCCTCATCTGTGTGGTGATGGGACTTGGCTGTCTCTGAGTGTAGCTGTGAGAGGCAGATGCTTGATAAAATTTAGTTTTCATCTCCTTTGCCGAATGAGTGTGGTGTGTGGAGAAAAATCACGGGCACTTTTAGACCAAGAGGATATCACGTGGGGGTGTTTGCACATGCAACCTTTGCTGTCCTGTTGGCTGGAAAACACTGATTCCTGCCCCCAAGGGTCTCTCTCTTCTTTTATTTTAAATATTATTTATTTATTTGACTGTGTCATGTCTTTGATCGTCGTTGTGGCATTCAGGGTCCTTAGTTAAGGGATGTTGGGATCTAGTTCCCTAACCAGGGATGGAACCCAGGCCCCCTGCGTTGGGATTGTGAAGTCTTAGACACTGGACCACCAGGGAAGTCCCTCTCGTCGTCGTCGTTGTCGTCGTCGTTGTTGTTTTGCCTGAAAGCTGGTTGATGTTGATGCCTGCTTCACTACTTTGGAATTCATCACCTATCTGAGTGGAGTTACCCAAGCGCCCCTCCCTCTGGGCATCAACAGAGTCATCCTTATACTGGCCCACAAAGAGAATCATGATCCAGCCAGGCATTCCGATTTATCAGTTGCCCTTGACCTCAGGAGTTTTACATCAGCTAATGCCCTTCAGTTGTCTGCTAATAACTCCCTTCTGGATGGGTGGTGAGGAAGGCCTTGAACTTGACTCTGCCTCCGTTAGATGGTCTTCTTCACCGAGATGAATGGTCCCAGGAAATAGGGACTGATGATTCGTTTCCATTTCAATAGCACTCACTCCAGGCAGAGCCAGACATGGAAGAGGTGCTTATTAAGGATTTTGTTGACTCTATGAAAGAAGAAAGCTGGTCCCAAGATGGGCTTTGAGAAAATGTTGGAAATAGCTAACCACCTTCTCTCCAAGGATAAAAGCTTCTTCCTTCCTTTCTACTTACCTTCCTTCCATTTTTCTTCCTCCTTTTATTCATTCAACAGGTATTTAAGTGCCAGGCTTACTTATAGGTGTGGGGAATACAGCAGTGAACCTAATAGTCAATGTCTCTGACTTTGACGGAATTTAATTTTTATTTAGGGAGATAAAGCAAATAAATATTTATTTTTTAAACTTTTTTCTGTATCCATTTTATATATACTAAATAGTTTGCATCCACTAGTCCCAAACTCCCAAGCAAGCAAATAAATATTTAAACTGCTACTGCTGCTGCTGCTAAGTCACTTCAGTTGTGTCCAACTCTGTGCGACCCCATAGATGGCAGCCCACCAGGCTCCCCTGTCCATGGGATTCTCCAGGCAAGAACACTGGAGTGGGTTGCCATTTCCTTCTCCAATGCCTGAAAGTGAAAAGTGAGAGTGAAGTCGCTCAGTCGTGTCCGACTCCTAGCGACCCCATGGACTGCAGCCTAAGCATTGGAGAAGGAAATGGTAACCATAGGAGATCGAGGGAGCTGATCTCCAGATATGTTCTGGGCCCAAAATCTGTAGACAGAGAAGACAACAGGTGCAAAGGCCCTGAGGCAGGAGCATGCAGGTCATCCTGCTGACCTTGACCCACAGCAAGGTCAGTGTGGCTGAAGAAGAGGAGGGGAGGGTGAGGCAGGAGATGACAGAGGGTGGTGCCAATTCCATAGGTCTTTGACTTTGACTTTTGATGAGTTGGGAGGCCACTTGGAGGGTTTTGAGGATAGGAGCTTCCCAAAATGACATATTTAAAAGGTCTATTTGCCAGATGAGTTCAGTGGAATGGATTTTCTTTTTAATAAGTTTATTCATTTAGAAACTATAAATTTGTTAACTTCTATGAAGTTACTTCTTTAGCTGTTCAGTCACTCAGATGTGTCTGACTCTTTGCAACCTCATGGACTGCATGCAGCACGCCAGGCTTCCCTGTCCTTCACTATCTCCCAGAGTTTACTCACAACTCATGTCCATAGAGTCAGTGTTGCCATCCAACCATGCCATCCTCTGTTGCCCCCTTCTCCTCCTGCCCTCAATCTTTCCCAGCATCAGGGTCTTTTCCAATGAGTCAGCTCTTCGCATCAGGTGGACAAAGTATTGGAGCTTCAGCTTCATCATCAGTCCTTCCAATGAACATTCAGGACTGATTTCCTTTAGGATTGACTGGTTTGATCTCCTTGCTGTCCAAGGTACTCTCAAGCATCTTCTCCAGCACCACAGTTCGAAAGATCAATTCTTTAGTGCTCCATACTTCTTTAGAGATGCTGCTAAATGCCTTCTCTCATGGGTATGAGGAGCAGGTGGGGGCCCTTGGCTTCAGAGCCCTGAGAGGGAGCGGGGCCTCCCTTGGTTCAGGGGTTCCCTGAACTTGCTTCTCGCCCACAGGAGGTTGGAGCAGAACTTCTTCAACTGCAGCTGTGACATCCGCTGGATGCAGCTGTGGCAGGAGCAGGGGGAAGCTAAGCTCAACAGTCAGAACCTCTACTGCATCAGCGCCGACGGCTCCCAGCTGCCGCTCTTCCGCATGAACATCAGCCAGTGCGGTGAGTGAGCCCCCGGCCCGGCTGGCTCCACGCCGCCCTCCCACAGACCCAGGGATGGTCAGTAAATCAGTAAAGGAATCCAGGGCGTTCCTTCCCCACTGCCCTCCCAGCCTCAAATTCTCCACACTGGCTGTGGATCTGGCTCCCCTCTTACTTCCTGCTCTCTCCTGTCCCTTCATGAGCGAGCTGTGGGAAGGTTGGTTTCAGGCAGTGGTCCCCAATCTTTTTGACACCAGGCACTGGGTTCGTGGAAGACAATTTTTCCGTGGATGGAGGATGGAGGGGTTGGGGGGAGGATGGCATGGTTTGGAGATGATTCAAGCACATTACATTTATTGTATACTTTATTCCTAGTTTATTACATCAGCTCCACCTCAGATCATCAGGCATTAGGTCCTGGAGGCTGGGGACTCCTGGTTTCAGGGACGCAGAAAAGGGTCGCGTGTGTCCTTTTTGTGATCGGACCAGAGTCCCTGTACCCTGTCAGTTTCTTGTTAAGTAAACCTGAAGGAGTGCAGGTCCAGGTGTGGTATCCAGGTCTCCTTTATCAGGACATCTAAGGGACTTTTAGAGAAGCAGATGTGTGGGCCTGATCACTCATCTCTGACTTAACGAGATCAGAGTGTCTGGGGATGAGTTTGGAAATCTGAATTTCTAGCGAGCTCCCCAGGGGAGTCTGAAGCAGATCCACGTTTTGAGAGCCAGTGCCCAAAGTGGAAGATGCCGTTTGACGTCATTGCTAGAGTTGCCTGCCTTGAGCAACTGTCCTCCCCTCCAACCCTGCCCCCCCACCATCCCCTCCACCAGTCAAGCCGCATGGGCTCACGTCCTGAGATCTGACGTCTGGAGCTGGGGTGAGGCTTCCGAGTCTTGGGGGTACATTTAAGAGGTCAAGCAGGTTGTGTTGGAGTCATGATTAGACAAGGCAGGAAGTGCCACCATTGCCCTCGTGGACAGAGTTTGGTCACAAGCTCTTCCTTATCTATGCGCCCGCCCTGTCCTTCCTCCCAGACCTTCCCGAGATCAGCGTGAGCCATGCCAACCTGACAGTGCGAGAGGGCGACCATGCTGTCCTCACCTGCAACGGCTCAGGCTCGCCCCTGCCCGATGTGGACTGGATGGTCACCGGACTGCAGTCCATCAACACCCACCAGGTAGGCGTCCGAGCCTTGGGCCCTGCCGCCTATTAGTCTTAAAGAGCTGAATCATGAAGAGAAGCAAGAGATGTAAGAAGAAGAAAGAAGAAGAGGGGAAGTTTGTGGTCCTCTCTCTACAAGAAGAAAGGCAGAGACTTGGGTGCCACCCAGCTGCAACTTTTTCTGGCCAAATTGATCTCAAACAGACTATAAACATCTCTGTACCTTACCTTCCTCATCTGTGAAATGGGTATAATGCTACCATTCGCCTCATAGAGTAAGTGTGAGGGTTACTGAGCTCTTGACTGTAGAGAGCGTGGCCTTTGGTTAGTGTGTCTTCACCGGAAAGCCCTCTTTCACTTTCTGCTTATCTTTCCTTTTGATTCCTGCAGGTGTTGGGGAGTGAGGTGGGGGAGGCTTGTGGAAACTGTTTGATTATTGCCTTTGTTTTGGTGCCATCATCTAATTTTTCTGTTTTGAATCTTTTTTAAAAATTTTTATGTGATAAAGTATACATAACTTAAAATTTACAGTTGTAAACATTTTTTTAGTTATTATAAAATATTAGCTCTATTCCCTGTGCTGTACAATATATCCCTGTAGCTTATTTTATACGTCTGATGGTTGTCTGTTTTCTTGGGGTTTTAGACAAATCTGAACTGGACTAACGTACACGCCATCAACCTGACGCTGGTAAATGTGACGAGTGAGGACAACGGCTTCACCCTGACGTGCATCGCTGAGAATGTGGTGGGCATGAGCAATGCCAGCGTGGCCCTCACTGTCCACTGTGAGTGGACACCACTGTGGAGGGCGGGTGGGACCCTGGGGATCTCAGCACAGGAGGCTGGGATGGGGTGGGGCCACTGCAATGAGCGTGGTCCAGTAGGAGGGTCAGAAAGACTCCTCTGGGGCAGTACAGGCCAAGTCAAGTCAGTCCTTGGCTAGTAACCCCAGAAAGCATGTCCCTGTCCCACAGAAGGCGCTGTACCTCCAACTCGGATTTGCTCACTCCTGCTGCTGCTGCTGCTAAGTCACTTCAGTCGTGTCCAACTCTGTGTGACCCCATAGACGGCAGCCCACCAGGCTCCCCCATCCCTGGGATTCTCCAGGCAAGAAACACTGGGGTGGGTGTGCTCACTCCTAAGTTGGCCCAAGTCTGCCTTTTGCTAAACCTCTAAAGTTCTCTGAGGAGCTACTCCATAGAGACAGGGAATGGGCAAGCATACATATGAATTTTTTGGGCTGGGAAATACATGTAGTCTTACACACTTCTTGGTAAATTACTGCTAATCACACCAAAAAAAAACCCAAAAAAAACAAAAACCCTACCAGATATCTGAAGTTAATGACTTTGGTGCTTATCTATGCAACAAATGCAAGTATCTGGGGTCATTGAATGACCTTTAGTATGAAATTTTGGTTCTCTTTTGGCTTAACGGCAGAGAAGGCAATGGCACCCCACTCCAGTACTTTTGCCTGGAAAATCCCATGGATGGAGGAGCCTGGTAGGCTGCGATCCATGGGGTCGCAAAGAGTCGGACACAACTGAGAGACTTCACTTTCACTTTTCACTTTCATGCATTGGAGAGGGAAATGGCAACCCACTCCAGTGTTCTTGCCCGGAGAATCCCAGGGATGGGGGAGCCTGGTGGCTGCCGTCTATGGGGTCACACAGAGTCGGACACGACTGAAGTGACTTAGCATAGCATAGCATAGCATTTGGCTTAACAGAGATGCTTTTAAGGGAAATTCTAGTGGGACTTCCTGGTGGTCCAGTGGTTAAGATTTCGCCTTCCAGTGCAGGGGATGTAGGTTCAATCCCTGAATGGGGAACTAAGATCCCACTTGCCTTGACACCAAAGCATAAAACAAGCAATGTTGTAATAAATTCCATAGACTTTATAAATGGCCAACATAAAAAAAATCTTAAAAAAAAAGATAAATTCTGCCAACTTCTCTTACATTCTTAGACTTTCTTTAGCCAAGAGGAACTCATCTCTTTAAGGAATTCTTAGACACTATAGTAGACTGAATGTTTATGCCCCCCAACAAAGGTCATGAGAAGGACCCTCCAGCTGTAGTGGATCCAGAAAGCTTGGGTGAAGACAGACATCTCTTCACCTCTTTAGGGATGGTGTTGGTGTTGATGGGGAGTGGGGGACTTCTGATTCCCTTAGTCTTTTTAGAGCTGATGGAGAAGAATTGGGGCTTCCCAGGTAGCAGTAATAAAGAATCTGCCTGCCCATGCAGGAGACGCAGAAGACAAGGGCTAGATCCCTGGGTTGGGAAGATCCCCTGCAGAAGGAAATGACAACCCACTCCAGTATTCTTGCTGGGATAATCCTATAGACAGAGGAGCCTGGTGGGGTACAGTCCATGGGATTGATTGAGCATGCATGCACGCATGAAGAATTGGGCTGCCCGCCCCAACTCCTGGAAGGCTGCTCCAGGACATGGGAGGTTCTGTGTCCTGGGCTTCAGCCGGCCTGTCCTCTGGCAGACCCCCCGCGTGTGGTGAGCCTGGAGGAGCCCGAGCTGCGCCTGGAGCACTGCATCGAGTTCGTGGTGCGCGGCAACCCGCCGCCCACACTGCATTGGCTGCACAATGGCCAGCCGCTGCGTGAGTCCAAGATCATCCACGTGGAGTACTACCAGGAGGGCGAGGTCTCCGAGGGCTGCCTGCTCTTCAACAAGCCCACCCACTACAACAACGGCAACTACACCCTCATCGCCAAGAACCCCTTGGGCACCGCCAACCAGACCATCAATGGCCACTTCCTCAAGGAGCCCTTTCCAGGTGAGGGTGGAGCTGCCCTGGAGTGGCTGATCCCTCCAGGCACTCAGGGGGGTCGGGGTGTGGGGGCTTGAGGGGAGAAGCAGCATCAACACGGATACCATCATCACCAGCAACACACACACTTTGGAACATCTTCAGCCACCACCTGAATTTTATGTAAACTAGATAAAGTCTCTGATGTTAGCAGTCACAGTAAAAACCAAGACCCCTTGGAAATACACAGCCATGAATGTAAGGGTATATGGTATTATGGTAGAGTAAGTAGGGGCTTGAGAACTGGACCCAGTCCTTTGTTTGTTGGGGGACTCTGGGCCTGATCATTACCTCAATACCCTCATCTGTGAAATGGGCATGATGGTACTGCTCCCATTAGAATCTTGTGACTTTTATTAAATAACTTAAAGTAGACAAAGCATGTGTCACAGGCTTTGGTACCTAATGATGGTTTGATGACCTTCCGTGTAAGGGACTTCAAGGTCTATCTGATTCATCCCCATGTTTAACAGAAAAGTTAAATCTCTTTCCACTTGCTGGGTAGAAGCAAGGTTTTGCCTGGGGTTGAGGCTTCCAGGTCTGTGGTGGCTCCTTTCCTCTAATACTGTGGTGAGTTGATGGGTGGGGAGTTCCTGATACCATCAACCTGGATGGTGCTGATGTCCAGTGGATGGGTGGGGGAAGGAGAGGTCATTGAAATAATGAAAAAAATTTGTTTGAATATTTTGGAGGGGAGTCTGTCTTTGTCTGGGCTGGAATATTTCAAATACCTTCCTGAAGTTGGAGGAGAAGAAAACACTCCAAGAGTTTAGTGAAAGTGGCTTCAGCATCTCTTGGTAGATTTGGCAGCTGATAAGTTTCTATTAGTGAAGTCATGTATCTTTGATGACCTTGCTGATTTCTGCTGGGAACAAGCTGGAGGACCTCTCAGCCTTCAATTCCTAGAAATCCAGGCTTCTAATGAGGTAAAGGGTAAAGCAGATATCAGTAAAGATATCAGTAAGGACTGATATCGTGCATGCACACACACACACACACACACACACACACACGCACGGCAATGGAGGACGAGCACTGCAGCATCTGCTTATGTGAAGGTGACTTTACAACGTACAGATAACCATCAGGAAGCAGCTCCAAGGGGCCTTTTAAATCTTAGCACAAGGAAACCTGAACTCAGGAGACACTGAGAGACACTCTGGAGAGGCGAGACTGCCTGGGAAGCTAAATTCTTGCACGGAGTTCTGTGGAGCAGTGATGACGCCATCACTCGGGAGAGGACTGAGAATGTGCCAATGCTTGAGACCCTGGCCATCCCATATGGTCTGACATTTCCAACATCATTCCTAGTATACCCAGTAAAGGGCCTCAGGACACTTCCCACCTTGGGTCACACGGGGCTTTTTAAGAACTGGAAGAGTCCCGGTCGGCACTGTGGAAGCAGCGACCTTTAGATGCAGAGACGCTTTGCTTTTCGGGACCATAATGTCAGGCTAGCTAGGCTTAGTTGGCATTAAGGGCTGGAGTGGCCCTTTGCCTGCACATGCCCATCTGGTGATTAGAGAATGGAATCTGCTTTTAAAGAGGAGGTGTATCAACACTGACGGGGGAAAGGCGAGGTGGGATGACCTGGGAGATTGAGGTTGACATGTATACACTACTGTGTATAAAATAGATAACCAATGAGAACCTATTGGACGGCACAGGGGACTCTGCTTAATGTTCTGTAGTGACCTAAATGGGAAGGAAACCCAGAGAAGAGGAGATATATACGTACGTATGGTGATTCACTCTTCTGTGCAGCAGAAACTGACACAATATTGCACAGCCACTGTACTCCAATACATGTTTCTTTCTTTTTTTTTAAAAAAGAGAATCTACACTCCCTCATGAGTGAGGAGTGAAGCTCCTGCCAAGTGATGCTTCTGTTCTCAAAGGGAAACTCCTGGGGTCTGGAGAGAGGGGGAGCCCTTGAATGTTTGAGAGGTGGGGCAAGACACTCCGGCTCCTGTCCACAGAGGGTGTGCTGGCCGCGGGGCAACAGGAGCAGTGGAATGGTGTGGGGCGTGGCTTTTCCCACTGGGAGGGAAGCCCTTCTCTGCATCCTCTAAGCTGTATGTACACCTTCTCTGTCCCCAAGAGACACAGCTGCCCCTCCTCATCACCTCTGGATACCCCTATCACCTTATCAACTCTAATCAGGCCAGTCGTTCTCCAGGAGTGGTCCCCAGACCAGCAGCATCCACATCATCTGGGCAGGTGTTAGAACTCAAATCCTAGAGCCCCACCCAGACCTACTGAGTCAGAAATTGTGGGGTGGGGCCCAGCATTCTGTGTCTTGACAAGCCCTCCCACCCACAAAATTCAGACGCTCTTATTTGCCAACTGCTGCTGTGGGCATCTAGTGGACCGAGGAGGCAGGAGAGAGGGTGGAGGCACAGAGGAGCTTGAAGGCAAACTGCTCACCTGAAGCGGGCATCTAGTGGACGGAGGAGGCAGGAGAGAGGGTGGAGGCACAGAGGAGCTTGATGGCAAACTGCTCACCTGAAGCGGGGTTCTCGGACCCACCTGCACCCTGACAGGGCCATCCTGTGTGAAGGGTTACTTGTTCGTAAAGGAATCAATGGATGATGAAAAGGCAGTGACAGGGAAGAGATGGGCCAGTGGTAACAGTGAAAAAACAGCTAGGCATTCAGGAGAGTCAGTCATCCCGTGACGCAGGCAGTAAACTGCACACCCTCTGAGCCCTGGGTACAAAGGCTCTTGGTGGATTCCTGTTCTTCTCTTGCTGTAAAGTGGTGGGGAGGTTGTATTTGTCATTTGTACCCCCTTGCTCCCAGACAGCAAAGCATAGAGGTTAAGAGCCGAAGGTCTGAAATCAGACAGATTGAGGTGCAAACCGCATCTGTGGTCCTACTGGACAGGTGGCCTCAGCTCCTAGAATGGGGCTTGGCACACGGTTGGCGTGAGGTGCCTCTGTTTCTTCGTCTGTAAAATGGGGATAACTGGAGCTCCTGCCTAAATAGTCCTGAGGATGAATGAAGTGATGTCTGCCAAGTGGTTCGTTCTATGTCTGGACAGAGGGATGGTTCAACTGCTGTTGGCCTTGACCTGGATTCTGAGTGGAGAGTTAAGGAGTTGAGTTCAGGAGTTCTGGAACTGGTAGTCACTCTGTAACCAAGCTGGGAACTTCTAACAGACTGTCATCAGGCAGTTTCATTGAAGGTAGTGCTTATGGGCTCAAAAGCCAGGGTTCAGATTCTCACTCAGCTGCCCATCAGCTCTGTGATCTCAGGCAGATTACTCAGCCCCCTCCCTTCTGCCTCAGAGATTGTGGTGAAGATTAATTCACAGACAGTGGATCAATCTGCCTAAAATATCTCCCATGGTGCTTGGTACAGAGTAAGAGCAGAATTAGTTTGTTTTTATTTTTATTTTTTTTTTTAAAAACACCCAAGGACAACTGAAAGTGGATTTGTTTGGGGAGGGGACGGAGATCTGAAGGTGAGGGTCTTCTTTCCTGACTGTTCGTGGGTCGGAGGCCCACAAGAGAGACTGGATTGAAATGAATACATTGAGTGGAAACGTCTGAAGATGCAGAGGCTTCGATCAGAGGATTTTCTCCGAGCAGGACATTGAGATGAAAATGTTCTGGGAAAGCTTTTTGTAAGCTTCACATCCTATGCAAATGTTGATGGTTCCTTCTGCATTTCCAGGGAAGCACTAGAATGTTCCACCTGGAGTTTAAGCCTTAGTGTAGGAGCCAGTCCTTGGAAAGGAAGATGTGTTCTAGGAGCATGGAATCGTCTTTCATGTTCCAGGATCTTAGAGAGGCCACCAAAAAGGATCTGGATGTAAGAGTGGGACCATGAGGAGTCAGGGATCTGAGTGTCAGGGGAGGCTGGGGATCATGTCAGGGTCAGGGTGGTACCTGGAAGGTCACCATTAGGGATCCTTAGATGATGTGATAGAAGGGGGAATGTTGCCAAGGGGTTTGTGTGTGTGTGTGTGTATGTGTTTGTATGTGTGAATGTGTATGCATGCATGTGTGTGCATGTGTGTGAGTGTATGTTTATGTATGTGTGTATGTATGTGTCTATTTATGTGTGTGTGTGTGCAAGGGGTGTGTGCATGCACGTGTGTGTTTGTACATGTGTGTGCATGTGTGTGCACGTGTGCATGTATGTATTTATGTATGTATGTGCATTTATGTATATGCACAGTGTGCGTGCATGTGTATGTATGTGTGTATTTATGTGTGTATATGTGTGTATGCAAGGGATGTGTGCGTGTGGATGTGCATGTGTTTGTATGTGTGTATCAGTGAATGTGCTTGTGTGTTTATATGTACATGTGCGCATGTATGTATGCATGTGTGTATGTATGTGTGTTTTTATGTGCATGCGTGCATGTATGTGTGTAAGCAAGGTGTGTGTGTGCACATGTGTTTGTACATGTGTGTGTATGTGTGCATTTATGTGCTTATGTGTATGTATGTATGTGTGCATTTATGTTTGTGAGTGTGTGTTTATGTGTGTGCATATATGTGTATTTATGTGTGCGTGCACATGTATGCAGTTGTATGTGTGTGTTTATGTGTGTGTGTGTGTTTGCCTGCACTCCTGCAATGAATATCTGTGAATACTTAACGAAACATTTAGGAACAAGCGAGCTGCCATAACTCTTGAATTCTCCCTTTTTCGCTTGGCCAGGAAGTCTCTTCATTGTGACAGCAGAAACCAGGGTTCCCTCAAGGCCCTAGGTACCACCAAGGGGAGAAACCATTGCGCTAGTGCCCTTAGCGGCATCAAGACTGGCTTCTTTCCCACAGGGAACTTGTTGAGACAAGAATGTGCTCCCAACGGGCGGGTGCTGGGGAAGTGGGGGGGCAGCCGTGTCTGGCCGTCTGCGCGGGGTGGGCCAAGCATGTGGACGCCTGGCGTGGCTCCCTCCTCTGTCCTCACATCTGAAGCCAGGCCATCTCTTCACGTCATCACGTCTCAGTGCATCTCTGTCTGTCTGGATGCAAGCTGCTGCCTCTCTTCTCTTTTCTCTGGACCCCACTGGCTTTTCCCACTGAGTTTTTCTTGAGGAGTTTGGGATCTGGAGGAGACATATGCCTTCCATTCGTGCCCCGTCCCCTTTGGGATTCAGATGCTGCCTTGGCACGCGAGTCCAGTTGTTCTCCCAGCCTGCTGGTGCAGGCAGAGACGAGGACCATTCTTGGGTACCATCCTCCTCCAGGGTGAAGTTTTGAGTCTTCCCACAAGTTAAAGAGAACCCCGGAGGTCTGGCTCTTCCAGGTCTCAGGTGTTTCCTGGGTGAATACATGTCTCCAGGCTCCTACAAAGGAGCTAAGCATTCATAGGCTCACCGAGAGATTACAGGGTTCACAGATTTGGCCAAAACATTTGGCTGACGTGAGAATATTCTCCAATAAAGGAAAACCTTATGAGAAACATGCAAATCAGTTTTAACTATGAGTTGATCTGGCATGTCTCTATTCTCTGAAACCACAGCTAGGGTCCCTTGACTCCCATCTTCCTCCCAAATCAGGTAGTTGGTCACTTGAAATTTAGAAGAGGCTGGGGGTATGAAGGGCATGCTCAGGAATTTGGGCAAAGCTGTATTGCTGTCCCTTGAAACAACGAAAAGCAGATGATGAACAAGAAATCTATTAACAGTGCATTTACTATACGTAGAACTTTCTTTAAAGGACTCCTTCCTTATAGAAAGCATCATTTTCTCCACAGGTAGAGAGCAGAGCTACGACTGCAATGACTGAAAGCTCAGCTAGCCAAATGCCTGGTAAATAGAAGGTCCATGATGAATGAATGAATGAGTTGCTGTTTTTAGGGTGTGGCAGGCTTGTGACAGGAGGAGCTGTACTACAATGCAAGGGTTCGAAAAGGGAGCAGCAGCATCCTCATCACCTGAAAATTTGGTTAAAATGCAAATTCTCAAGACCCACTCCAGACCTCCTGAATCAGAAACTCTGGGGTGAGGACTGATAATCTGTGTTTCTTTTGTTAAAAAGTTAAAAAAAATTTTTTTTTAAGTTCTTGATTTTGAAGTAGAGATTTACCCTCCCAAATTGCAAAAGAATACAAAAGACGTTCTTATACCCTTCACCCAGCTTCCCCCAATGTTGCCGTCTTACATAATCACAATGCAGTGATCACAACCAGGAGTGATATTGATACAACCCTATTACCTAATCTACAGACTTTATCTAAATTTTATCAGTTGTCCTTCTCTTCTTGAGATCCAGTCCAGGATTATACATTGCATTTAGCTGCCATGCTACCATATTCTCTTTAAATCTGGGGCAGGTCTTCACCCTTTCTTTGTCTTTCATGATCTGCGTACTTCGAAGGCTCCTCAGTCATTATATGTAGGCTATCCTACAGTTTGGGTTCGCCTGGCGTTTTCTCACAATTAAATGCCAGTTATGCGTTTTTGGTAAGAGCACTGCAGAAGTAATGTTGTGCCCTTTCAGTCCATTGTGTTGGGGGTACATGATGTCTATACATCTTATTACCTGTAATGTTAACTTTCTCACTTGGTGAAGATGGTGTCTGCCAGATTTCTCCACTGCAAAATGATAATTTTTTTCCCTTCTGTAATTAATAAGCATCATATTTTGAAGCTTTATAAATATCATTTCTTATTCTTTCACATATTAATTTTAGCATTCATTGGTGATTCTTGCCTGAAGCAAATATTAATGTGCCATTTGTGAATGGTGATTTTTTCCTAGTTCCATCCTTTCCTCTCTATTTATTAATTGGAATTTTATTGTAAGGAAGAGCTTTCTTTTCTTCCTCATTTGTTGATTAAATTACTTCTTATATCAGTATGGACTCATGGGTATTTATTTTGTTCTGTGAATTACAATCCATGTGTTAATTTGCTAGAGCTGCCATGAGAAAAAGTGTCAGGGACTAAATGGCTTAAACAGCATAAATTTATCTTCTAACACTTCTGGAGGCTTGAAGTCTGAGATCAAGGTATCAGAAGGGCTGGTTCTTTATGAGCCTCTCTCCTTGACTTGCAGATGGTTGTCATCTCCGTGTGTCTTCATCTGTCTCTGTATAACTATGTCCTAATACCCTCTTATAAGGATACAAGTCATATTGGATTAATGCCCACCCTAATAAGTTTATTTTTTCTGAACTTTTTTGCAAGGGGAGAAAAATATTTATTTTTTTAATTGGAGGATAATTGCTTTACAATGTTGTGTTGGCCTCTGCCATACAACAGTGTGAATCAGTCGTAAGTATACATATGTTCCCTCCCTCTTGAACCTCCTTCCCACCCTCCTATCCCACCTATCCCTCTAGGTTGCTAATGACTTTAACTTAATTACCTCTTAAAGACCTTACCTTTAAATATAGTCATAGTTTAAGGTACTAGGGGTTAGGACTTCCATGTATGAATTTTGGGCAGATATAATTCAACTCATAACAACCTATGACCATTATTATATTTTGTTGCTCAAATCATCCCTGGTTTGGCCATTGGAAACCTCATCATGGTGGCTCCTGCATCCTTTCTTCCTTCCCCTAATAATTTTTGTGTGCTTTCTTGCTTTTCCATACCACAAGATGTTCTAGGCATATCTTTTACTTTTTCTTCCCCAGCCTTGGAATTATGCATTTCTCCAAGAAGCCCTCATTCTTTCTGTTGGAGGATAGTAGTGGTCATCTCCTGGATGCTTCTATGGCAGACTGAAGTTTGAGAATCTCTTATAAACTGGTTCTGAGCCCAGGCTTGAATCCAGTTGTATCCCTTCTTAGATGAGTGACATTCAGTTAGTCACTTGATCTCTATATGTCTGTTTACTCTCCTGATGAAAGGGTGTAATGCTACCCATCTCCCAGGGTGGGTATAGGATTGGGTGATGTGTTACATAAAGCATTTTTCACACCCCCATCTCATAATCAATGCCCAATAATGATTGGCTTTCAGTATTAGGTGATCATTTCTAAAGGCCGAAGACTCAACAACACATTTTCATCTGGGAAATAGATTCTAGAGGGATTCCCAAGCATGTCTCAGTGAACTATTAGATTAAATTTTACAATTGGGGAATTGTGATCTTGAGATCATAGCTGGCATTTCCCAGGTAGATCACAGAAGCCCATCCTGGAGGATTTCTTCTGAGCTCTAATGTTCCACCATCATCCCCAACACACTGGGTATCTGAGGGAAGGCTGTGGGTGTGACAGGGAGTCTGGATTTAATTCCTCATCTCATGGTTTGGTTTCTAGTCTCCAGGTGGGCCGGGCCACCTCCCTTGAAACCCAGGAGTTTAGCTCTTATTCCTTCTCCATTTGGAAGACCACCTTCTAAAGAGTAATAGGGTGTAGGGGAGGGGTGACGTGCCAAGGGTTTTAGTTTTCAGTTGCCAGGGCAACAGGGGATCATGGTGAGTGGGAGAGGTCATAGCTATGAAGAAGATAGAGCGAGGCTGTTCCAGTTTTTATTACGTTTGTTAATTATCTCTGTCTTTTTTTTGCAGAGAGCACGGATAACTTTGTCTCTTGTAAGTCTCTTTTACCTTTTGCTTTGAAAGTGATTTATTCTGATACTTTTGGTGACTACTGAGTCCAGATAGCCCTCTTTCCTGTTCTATCACCATCCCCAAACCCATGTCCACTGAGAGGATCTGAGTGAACCATGAAAGGAGAGCAGAAACTCTTCTTGGGCAGTTCCAAGCCCATGCCTCTTAGACGGTCACTTGCTGCCTCAGTTCTCCTGCAGTTTTCTAGGGTCTGACCATGGTGCGGGTCTTCCTACCCAGACAGAGAGAGTTGGTGTCAGGAAGCATGTGGGGCTCACATGCCCCTGTGGGCCCATGTTGAGCATCTCAGTTGTTCTTGCAGAGAGAATGTGGAGCCTATGATGTCAGTGTTTGTCACCTGCTTCAAGAGCCAGGGAATTTGGCTAGAACCCACCCAGGTGGCGCTAGTGGTAACGAATCTGCCCGCCAGTGCAAGAGACCTAAGAGACATGGGTTCAACCCCTAGATCAGGAAGATCCCCTGGAGGAGGGCATGGCAAACTACTCCAGCATTCTTGCCTGGGAAACCCATGAACAGAGAGGAGCCTGGCGGGCTACAGTTCATGGGGTTGCAAAGAGTCAGACACAGCTGAAGCAACTGAGCACGCAAGACAAGTGGAGCTGTGACTGGCCAGGTCTCCCACAGGCTCATCTGTCTTTAAGTGAAATTACTGAGGCTCAGTCTATAAGTGATTCGGGGCCAGGACTAGACAACTCCTAAAGGATTTGGGGGTTTTCTTGTGGACTGTAGGGGAACCCCTATTTATTCCTTTTGTCCCCCATGGGAGAGGAATGGTGACAGCTGAGGTCATTTCAGCTTCCTATGTGGCCTGAGACAGCAGACGGTCTTTTTTAGGACATGCATTGCTGCTCTGGAGAAGGAAATGGCAACCCACTCCAGTGTTCTTGCCTGGAGAATCCCAGGGACGGGGGAGCCTGGTGGGCTGCCGTCTATGGGGTCGCACAGAGTCGGACACGACTGAAGCGACTTAGCAGCAGCAGCAGCAGCAGCATTGCTGTTCGGCTCAGATGTAAATATCACCTGTAATTCCTTTATTTGTCCTTGGTCTTAGAGGACTTGTCATCTCACAGAACATCCCTCTGGAGAAATTTGAACTGGGGGTGTCTCTGGATAAGTTGGTGATTCCAGATGGAGGTCCGAGGGAGGCTTGGCTGCTCCTCCAGGCCTTGCTGGGAAGACCTGGTGTTTCCTAGTCAGATAAACTTGTTGCTTAACTGAAGCTGCCACTGTGCTCTGAAATCTGCCTCAGGGCAATGGATAGTGGGTGGTTTGTGGGGCCACAGACCTCCTGGATCTCAACCGAGGAGTGAAGAGGGAACAGGAAGGGCGTAGAAAGAAGGGACAGGATAAGGGATGCAGAGAGGAGCTGTGTGTAGCCAGAGCTGCCTTCACGGACAAAATGGGCTGAATCCAGACCCTGGCTGTGATCCCAAACCATCTCCTTTCCTCTTGTCTATCCCATAGCTCATGGCCCGTGTTGCCCAGGTTAGGGTTAGGCTGTTTACTCTGCGATGTGACTCGAGGGATGAGAGTGAGGGCTCTTTATGCCGATGCAGTCTATCCTTGAGCTGCCAACACCTGCCAGGGCGCCTTTGGGGATCTGGTCTCTGGGGACCCCTGCAAAGCCTGGACAGGTCAGACAGAGTCTGACTTCAAAGGCATATTCTCTAGGAAGAACTTTCGAGAAAGCTTGGGAGTTGGGTAAGAACTGTGGGGGAGGTTCTTGTGGCCAGCAAACCAACGACTCTTCTGTTTTTCTGTTTGGTTTTCAGTCTACGAAGTGAGCCCCACCCCTCCTATCACTGTGACCCACAAACCAGAGGAAGATACTTTTGGGGTGAGTCACTTCTTGGTCAAGAGAAAGGTGTTACTGATGCAGTGGTTTTCCGCCTTCTGTTTTAAGTTGTCAACTTTTCCAAACACTGCCCTGTTTGGAACTATGGCATAAAGAAGCCGTGATGAATGACCTCCTCTCAGGTGGTTGAAGCTTGATGAGAATAATTCATTGTTTGAGGAAGTCTTTGAGGATCTGCTTTAAGCCCCCGGGCTTGGAAGAGAAGAGTTGGAGAATTCCCACTCCATCAGCAGCCAGCTGGGCCTGACTTGAAGGGGCTCCTAATTGTACAACCTTTTACAAAAGTCAGAGTTGCCCGGGGCATCTTCTTGGGTGGGAGGTGCCCCTACCCCGTCTCAGAGCCTGAGATTTCTCTGGGGAGGAAAGGAAAGAGGTCTTTTTAGAATCTCATGGATAAGAATATTAGCCCAAGCAGGTCAATGTGAAGATGCAGGATTTACTTGCTAATTAAAACCACAATGAGACAATAGACAGAAGCCTCTCTGGGCTTCCTCCTGCCTGTGTTGGGATGGCCCCAGCTGAGAGGGCTCAGAAAACTGAATCATGGAAGTTTTCTCTAATCAATTTGGGTAATTTATTTTTTGATGTTCGTAGAACCTTATAAATTATGTCTTCTCAAGACTTTCCTCAGTCTGAGAAGTTCTGGAGTTTACTGAAGTTCTGGGAGGGCTCCAGTTGCTACTACAATAGGGCTGTTCTCATCTGAGCCCGTGTGTTACTCACACAGCCCTCGGGTTTTCAGTAACTGTGCTCGCTTGTCTGTGTTTGGCTCCTAACAGGTATCCATAGCAGTTGGACTTGCTGCTTTTGCCTGTGTCCTGTTGGTGGTTCTGTTTATCATGATCAACAAGTATGGGCGACGGTCCAAATTTGGAATGAAAGGTAAGGTGGGCTGTTCATTTGCAAGGGTCGCATCGGGAACCATGGCTCCTTTTGATCAAAAGATGCTGTTTTAATCTCTTTCTGCTCTCTGAGAGGGTCTCTCGTGGTGGGCTTAAGTGGCCCTGGCTGGTGACTCCTGTCTACACCTTTATTATTGGTAATGATGGATTGAAGGCAGTGTCGGTGTCTGTGAGGACCAGATTGTGGACCACTTGGTTTTTCTGTGATGACTGAAAACATGGCTTCAGTGGGCCGGTGCCAAGATGATGCAGAGAGGTTAAGAAAGTAAAGTGAAAATTTGTTTAAGCAAGGAGACACTCTTAGAGGGAGAGCAGGCAGACAGATGAGGGATTCATCTGTCTGGGTCTCTTAGGCAAGCCAGTTACGAGGGGCATATAAATGAACGGGCAGAATATTCACTGGGGAAGGAGGGGTTTGGGGGTAGACTTCCCTGATTTTTCATCCCAGCTGCATTTTCCCGAGGGGGAGGAGGAGCTTCTGTCCCTGTTTAGCTTAGATCAAAAGTGTCATGGCCGTTGTGCATGATGAGTACTTTGTACCTGTAAGGCTAACCTTGTTATAATGAGAGGGTGTGTGCGTGCTAAGTCTCTTCAGTTGTGTCCGACTCTTGGCGACTCCGTGGACTGTAGCCCAGCAGGCTTCTCTGTCCGTGGGATTCTGGAGTGGGTTGCCATGCCCTCCTCCAGAGGATCTTCCCTACCCAGGGATCAAACGCGCATCTCTTATGTCTCCTGCGTTGGCCGGTGGGTTCTTTACCAATACTGCCACCTGGGAAGCCCAGCGTGTAATGAGAACACAATGAGTAAAAGATGACGGTTAGACTCAGGAGGTTCCTGCCTTTCCTCACCTTTCTTTGTTTGCTGCCTGAACCCTCATCACCCAAAATATGTGGTTTCCTGTCAGTCTGAAGGTCCCTGCTTTCCTTTGTCTGCCTATGGACCCCTTCTGTTTACAGGATGCGTGGTTTCTGGCCACCTGGCTCCTGCCCCCATTTCTCTACTCATACCTAGCTGCCTGCCTCCTGAAACAAAGGGACTTTCTGAGTAACCAGATTTTGCGCTTGTCTGCACCTATGTGTGGAGTTGTGATGAGAAGGCATTCAGAGAGTTAGATGTTGGTGGTAGCCTCTGGCATTGAAAGTGGCCCATGCAGGGTATTCCAGCACATAGCTCTACACAGAGTTCCAGAAACGATGCCAACAGCATCATGATTGCTAGGTTTGCTGCCCGGTTTCCACCACACAGAGCACTCAACCCCATGAACACTGGGATCAGGTGTGAGACGTGGCTCTCCACCAAGACTTGGGTTAAGGGGACTGGCACGAAAGGGGTTAATATGGTAAATTAGCATCCATCTGCTTGGTCCCAGGATGGATCTGACCAAATGGCTCAAGGGAGGCTGGGTACCAATGTTTAAACAGAAACTTGAATTTCAAGATATATTCCCAGCTGGGGTTTCCATTTATGGCTGATGTTAATAGGAGATGGGGAGGGAGAGCTGATGAAGGGTTTGACAGGCCGTCAGGTTCCTGAGGTAGGATTCAGGGTGGAGTTTTCTGATGAGATTATGGGGTCCAGAAAGATGATTTCTATGACTTCTGCACCAGAGCTGGTGTCTGTGGTGGGGGTCTTGACCTGGGGACTCAGGGACTGAAGGGGAAAGCATAAAAGATTCACAGGGATAGTGGTCCCTTGAATTCAATGTGGGCTTCTCAGGTGGCTCAGTGGTAAAGAACTCACCTGCCAGTGCAAGAGACACAAGAGATGAGGGTTTGATCCCTGGGCCAGGAGAATCCCCTGGAGAAGGAAATGGAAGCTCACTGCAGTATTCTTGCCTGAAGAATCCCTTGGACAGAGAAGCCTGGCTGGCAACAGTGCACATCAGATACGCGTGGGCGACTCAATGCAATAAAGAATTGATATGCAAATGTTTGAGTGTTTGTTCGTGGCATGGGGGTGTGGGGTTCGAAAGGAACTAATCCTCAGCTATTATGTTCTCAAAAGAGTCTGTGACTGTCCTATAAATCTATAACACTGATGTATAGCAAGAGACATGGCGTGGAGAACCAGAAAGGTAGGAAACAGGACAGACTGCCTGGCTTTCTAGAAGCCTCCGGCCTCTCTCTGCTCTTGGTTAAGCTGAACAAGTCCCAGCAAGGCAAATCAGGCTTTCTTGAAGTATATCAAATATTTCGTCCAAGAGAAATATGCACACAGGCAAATTATAAAACTTTCTATATATACATATATAGAAGCTTGGCCCAAAGCCAGATGACTTATTAAACAAGAGGAGCCCATGGTCAGGTACCTTGGCTGCAGACATTTTATCTGCCAGTACCCCACGTGCCAAATAGGGTTTCACAGGTTTGGAAGATAAGCCATCATACTGTAAGGTTGGAGCCTACAATCTTCTTTTAAAAAAGATAATTAATTTTTGGTTGTGCTGCGTCCCCTTGTTGCTACACAGGGCTTTCTCTAGTTGCTATGAGCAGGAGCTACTCTCTCACTGTGGTGCACGGGCTTCTGACTAAATGTGGCTTCTCTTTTTGCAGAGCACAGGCTGTAGGGTGCTCGGCTTTCAGAAGTTGTGGCATGCGGGCTTAGTTGCTCCACAGCATGTGGGATCTTCCTGGAGCAGGGATCGAACCCATGTCCCCTGCATTGGCAGACGGATTCTCTGCCACTAGACCACCAGGGAAGTCCCTGAGTCTTCAATCTTAGCATCATGCTTGGAGTCCTGGCTTTGAGGACCTAGTGCTATTTCTTGTGCAGACTTTTCCTACCGTGGGAGGAACTTTTCTTTGTCTTCCTCTCTTTACCTGAGAAAACAGCAGAGCCTTGAGCAAAGGGAAGAATGAGGCATTCCTGCTTTCCCCACCGAGAGGCGCGCCACCAGCTGAGACCCTGCGACAAGCTTGGCAGCGCTGTGAGAGCAGATTTTTCCTATTAATTGTCATCCGGTTTCTGGAACAGCGTGTCCCCATGTCGGATGGATTAGGCAGCACCCAGGGTGGCGCCTTCCCCTCAGCTGTCCTTGGAGCCTCTCCCAGCGCCCGCTCCCCTCTCTCAGGCTGAACTGCCCTCATCGGTCCCTACTGAGCTACAAGAACATGTCCATGAAGTTGACAGTGAAATATTCCTTAAACTTAGGTGACCTAAAGAAGTTCCGCTAAAATGAGAGGCAAGATGAGATGGTGTATTGAAGGCTGACCCTGTTTAGAATTAAGCCTGCATCTTTCTGCTCTTTATTACACCTGATTGTATTTAGTTCTCATCTTAGGATGACGAGCAAATGCCCCAGGCTGCATCCACCCTTGATCTTTGATTGCCAGAGGGCATCCCAGTCCAGAAAAAAAAAAAAAAGGGCAAAGATGTGGGTACCAGAAACCCCCCAACTCTGAAGCAGGCAAACTTCCTTCTAGTCTGAGCCACCCCGTCCCCAGCTTTGAATTTTCAACTCTGGGTTAGAATCTATAATGTCACTCAATTGCTCTTTGTTCCCAGCAAAGTTACTTAACTTCTCACGGCCTCTGTTCCCCCAACTTCAAAATGATGCAGTGACCCCACCTCCCTCTTCGGATTGCCCTGAGTGTTAAGATCTGTGTGTGCCTGACGTTTGCAAGGCTGCCTGTGGTTGTTGTTTTCTTCTCTTCTTTGTGTATAAGCCTTTCCAGGCTCCTTTTATTCTCCTTCCAGGAAGGGCTGCCCTCCCAAGACTTAATCATGCCCTACTTTGTCCTGCACAGTATTTAGTAAAAATAGTTTTCTTCTGCCCTAATCCTAGGGCACTGTCATTATTTCGCTCAGACGTCATCTGTCCTGTAGACCAGGAGTGACTTGTCATAGAAGCCTGTGATCACTCTGCCTGTATACCTGAAACTTTGCAGTCTGTGACAAATGGTTATTGAACTTAGAAATAAATGACTTTATTTTTACTCATTAAAAAAAAAAAAAGCACAGCTTGTTAATCAGTAATGGGCTAGTTAGGGCTCATTTGGAAATCTGAGCTGTCTGCGCAGTGGGAGGGAGAGTGGGGATGATCTGGGAAACTCATAAATAATTCCCACCATCCACATCTGAGGGCCTGGAACACAGTGTGTGGATGGGAAGAACTTATTCAAATGAATTCTTTCTGAGAAATTAAAAAATATTAAAAAAAATACGAAGATTAGTTAAACAAACACTCATATTCCATTCCTGCCACTCAGAATGAGCAAACTCACTGTTTTGTTCTATATTGCATCTAATTTTTTTTTTTTTTTTACTGATAAAAAACTAAAATGGCTTCAACTGTCACCCCTGGGCCCATGGCCCCTCCCATTTCCCTAGGCAGTCATTAGCCTGAGTTCACTGTGCATCCATCAGTCCACTTGTTTTGTCTCTCTGCCTGTATCTCTGCCTCTCTTTCTCTGCTGTCTCTGCACACCCACACTTACCCTCATGGCTCTCTCCCAACCAACCTCACACTCTGTCAAATTAGCAACTGCCTCCACCCTATGACAATCTTAGTGCCCAAGTGTGAAAACCAGTTCAATTTTATAATTCTACTTATATGTATACATTTGTATATATATGTGTGTGTATGTATTTATGCATATATATATATAGGCAATGGCACCCCACTCCAGTACTCTTGCCTGGAAAATCCCATGGACGGAGGAGCCTGGTAGGCTGCCGTCCATGGGGTCGCTAAGAGTTGGACACGACTGAGCGACTTCACTTTCACTTTTCACTTTCACGCATTGGAGAAGGAAATGGCAACCCACTCCAGTATTCTTGCCTGGAGAATCCCAGGGACGGGGGAGCCTGGTGGGCTGCTGTCTCTAGGGTCGCACAGAGTCGGACACCACTGAAGTGACTTAGCAGCAGCATACATAGGTTTTTTTTTGACATTACAGTTGCCTTTGTCAACAGATATCTAGAAAATAGTCAAAAATATTGGGTTGGCCAGAAAGCTTGTTTGGATTTTTTCCATCACCTCTTATGGAAAAACCACCTTTCTGGCCTATGCAATATGTATATCTCTGTCTCTTATAGACCTTTTTAATAAATTTTATTTGGATAAGAGAATGTGAGTGCCAGCAGTTTTAAACAGCATAATTAAAGACTGCAGACTCCCAAGAATTGTCACAGATATGGGCAGGATGTGAAGATATACATATTATATATGTATATGTATTATATATGTATATATGTGTGTATACATATTACATATGTATATACATATTACATATGTATATATATTACATGTGTATATATATGTATACATATATGAGTATATTTATAAGATGCATCACTTTGTGTATGTTTTAATGTATGCACATGTTATACTGCAAGCACCCTTCCGCATCTTGCTTTATTTACCTCTCGTTTGTTAGAGTTCTCGCCATGTTGGTATGTATAGGCATTCCACTGAGCAGTTGTTTTATGGGAGATGAATGTATGGACCAGAGCTTATACAAATGAACTGAAAATGCATTGTCTCAGACATCTTTTCATTGTTATCAGCTGCCATCCTGTTGATCAAAATTTTGGCCTGGGGAGAGGTCTGGATTCTCTCCTGTGGAGGTGTGAGGATTAGAGTTCCTCTCCTCTTGTGATCACAGGGATTCTAAAATGAGGCTGAGTGTCTAAAATGAGGCTGAGTGTCTGGTGGGGATTCTTTGGACTGTTGATGAAGCCCTGTGCTTTCGAGCAGGATGATCCTGAAGTACTTGGTGTGGTGTAGGCACTGGCCAGTCAGAACAGACACCAGCCCTCCTGCTGGGCAGGGCCCTGGGGCTCCCTGCGGGGTCGTGTGTTAACTCATGATCATTGCTGGATCATGGGGTGATTGAGGGGTGGGTGGTTGGGAGGTTCCAGGCAGGGGTCATTTACTGGGAGGTACAGAAATGAATGGGTTTCCCAGGTGGCTCAATAATAAAGAAACTGCCTACCAATGCAGGAACCACTGGAGATGTTGGTTCATCCCTGGGGTTGGGAAGATCCCCTGGAGAAGGAAATGGCAACCTGCTTCAGTATTCTTGCCTGGGAAATCCTATGGACAGAGGAGCCTGGCAGGCTGCAGTCCACGGGGTCGCAAAAGAGTTGAACATGACTTAGTGACTAATATAGCAAACAACAGAAATATTTAAAAATAGTTCATTATTTTAACATCTAATTATACTGTGCCCGTGCATCCTGGGCCTGAAAGTGACATGGCTTAGAATTTATACCATGCTTATTCATAATATATGATATTTTAAAATTACACATCAGAAGATCATGACAGGGATCTAGCCAGGCTTAACAACATTAGTATTTACAGATGAGAAAATGAGGCATAGGAGGCACAAGAAAAGAGGTGACTTACTCTGGTTTCTCAGTCTATTAAGCTGGGCTGGGCCTAGAATACCCCTGCCTTGCATTCTCACCCATTTTTCGTGGCAACTAGAATGACCTAACTGCCTGGTGTTGGCTGTCCCACCGTGAAGAGCCACAGAGCATCTGCCTTCTTTGTTTCACATTGTTGTTAGAATGATGACCAGGTAAAAGATGCTTTGTCTAAGTATGTCTTTAAATAACTGAACAGGTCCTGTAATTCTCATATAAGGTGACTCATTACTATTAAATGAAGAAGGAAGCAAATATGTGGGGTTTTTGGAGCCTGTAAAAAGAGCATACATTTGGAGGACTGCCTTGATGGTCCAGTGGCTACGATTATGCGCTCCCAATGCAGGAGACCCAGGTTCAGGAAATAAGTCCAGTATTTCTTCTTGATAGTTCCCTGGTTAGGGAGCTAGATCCCACATGCCACAACTAAGACCAGATGCAGCCAAGTAAAGAAATAAATATTTTGAAAAAAAACCCAACAAAGGTCTTTGGTGCCCTGCGTCAGTAACTGGGGGCAGAGACTAAAATATATGTATATATATATATTTTTTAAAAACAGCATACATTCTTTGGTCTGTCTTATCTGACTACCTCTTATGTATGTGTGTATTTAGGTATGTGTGCATGCTCAGTTGTTCCTGACTCTTTCCAACTCTTTGCAACTTCGCCAGGCTTCTCTGTCCATGGGATTTTTCAGGCAAGAATACTGGAATGGGTTGCCATTTCCTCCTCCTGGGGATCTTCTGACCCAGGGATCGAAGCCAAGTCTCCTGCACTGATGCCTGCATTGGCAGGCATCGAGGATATCCACTGAGCCACTGGGGAAGTCGCGTAAGCATCTTTATATATATCCAGATGAGAGTTACTCTGGCAGTGAACTTCCTTTGTCTTGGTTCCCTCTTACTCTCACAGAAGAACCAGAATAATCATTTATTAGAGTTGAAAGAGACCTTAGACTTATAGGCTAATGTCCCCATTGTACAAGTAAGGAAAGAGACCCAGGGAAATGAAATGGCATGCCGTAATACATGGCTAGCTAGAGCAATGCTGGCCTGCTTTCCCTCATATGTGGTGTGCGCAGAGTCTGGGAGGGTCTGGGAGATGAAGCTGGATTATGAATAAATAAGTTTTGCTTATTCAGTATTTTATCTAATTACCTTTGAATGCCATCCTACTTCAATGGGGCTTCCAAAAGTATGAATCTGCTTTTCTCAAGCTGGGACACACCTCGCCTGGGGAAAAGATGGGGGCTGATGGAAGACTCTTGCTTCCCAGGTTTAGAGGACATCCTTTCTCTCTTTCTGGACACGTTGGGGACCACCTGGCAAGGCAGAGGAAGTGGGAGGCTGGGAAGGAAAAGCTGCCTGGGCTTCTGGTAAAACCTTAAGTGCTTCATCTACTTGTCGTCCATCCTAATGGTTGGATGTGTGCTGGTGCCTCTGATGGGCCTGTAGACGGGCACTCCAGGATTGTTCCATTGTGAATTAGCTTCAGCTAATAGGTACTTAAAGTAAAGTGGTTGCCTATTTGATTATGATTGGGGGTTATTACCATTTTTTCCCCTCCATAAACAGATGGTAACTGTCCTCCAAGTGGATTGTAGAATCATGCCAGAGTCTTGAATTTGGAGGTACAGGCTGCTGCCAAAAGAGCTTGGGGGCGGCTACCCACGTTGAATCGCCTTGTTTTGCCTCTGGTGTAACTGCTTGGTTAAAGGGGATGGTTAGACTTGGGAAGGAGTCATTTCTGCCCTCTCTCCTAAGCTTGGGACAATGGACTCAGAAGAGTTCTTCCAGGGTTGGGAGGGGTCCTATCCTAAGGTTTGATCCTCTCACTGGCATTTCTTCTTCAGCTGGGAGAGAGAATCCCTGTATTTACAGCTAAGAGCACAGAGCCAGGGAATTGATACAAGAGTGGGTTAGAGACAGAGACTTCTGAGCCAGCTGGAAGGGGCCCTGGGCCCTGGACGAGGCCACCGTTGGTGCTGCTGATGTGGTAGCTTCTTTTGTCTTGGGAAATACACTTATCTGGCCTTGATTTTGAGGCTTCTGAGGTTGGTGCTGGTGGGAAAGAACCCACCTGCTATGCAGAAGACACAAGAGACGCCATACTGCCAC
Organism: Bubalus bubalis; assembly: GCF_019923935.1. Classification (NCBI taxonomy): domain Eukaryota; kingdom Metazoa; phylum Chordata; class Mammalia; order Artiodactyla; family Bovidae; genus Bubalus; species Bubalus bubalis. The sequence goes on from NC_059176.1 coordinate 51,255,822, forward strand.
CATTGGTCATGTAAGACTGCCCTGCTCTGTTCCTCTCTCAGGGTATCTGGGAACCAGCTGTTTTCCAGCACCGACTGACTCTTCTATTTGAAGAGAAATCCCTGTTTTTTTTTTTTTTTTTTTTTTTGAGTCTGATACAAAATGTTTCTCTACTGTAACTACCTGCTTGCAGGCTGTTCTTGGCAGGTCCCTGCTTCCTGCAGCAAGGCCAAGGGTGGCCAACGTGCCTGCTCTACAGCCAAAGCCATTGTCTCTCTGATTCATTTGATTTTGGCAGCAGAACACAGTTCTTACTAGCCCATGCCATTGCAACAGGTTCCCACAGGGTTAACAGCCCTTTGATACTTCAGATTAGAAGTTCTCAGCTTTGTGTCCCCTGCTTCACATGTGACAAAGGACTGTCAGCCACATACCTTTGTCCTCCTGCAGGAATAACCAGGTTTTTGGACAAATAATGGCCCTTGCAGTAGCTTGATACCTAAAAAAAATTGATGAGCATACCAGTTAGCAAAAGAAATGTTTAAAACTAGGAATAAATAAGGTCCATGCTAATTTTTACTCTTAGAAAAATTCACAAACTTTGGTGTTTTATTAGTCACCCAAAGTCCTGGTGACAGACTTCCTCTCTGATCCAGAAATCTGTCTCTGTCTTGGTACTAGGATGGAGGATTAAGAGGGTAAGGGGCCGCCAGCCATGATTTTCTCACAGTGACCTTGGCCCAACGTGGTTTGCACCCCTGCACAGTCAAGCTGCAGAAATAGTCCCAGCAGGATCCCCTGTCTTCTTACAGCACGTTGTTTCCATCTCTGTATCTTCTCCTGTGGGTCCTGGGGGCTTTGCACTTGCCCTGAAGAGGAGGGACCATGGACTCTACTTAATGGAAGCTTCCACAATGGCTGCAGTGCCTGAGCCCTGGGTTTAGGTAGCCTGTTCTCTCGTGAACTCGGCAGAAGCTTAGGGATGTCCAAAGAGTGGCTCACGGAACCACAAGCAGCAAAGCAGAGAGATGAAAACGGCCGTTGATGGGGGAACACGATTTTGGACTCGGGGAGGAAAACCACACAAGGAAAACAATGTCAGACAAGAGAACCATTGCGAATCCCGGGTCCCAGCTCCTCCTCAGTCTGCTTTGTGCTGCGCGTCCTCCAGGGGGATGAGCCAGATGGGGCGGAGGAGGGGTGTGCTGCAGGAGTAGGAAGGGCAGTCTGCATCCAGCTGGGGCTCAGCCCCCAGGGGTGTCCGCCGCCCTCTCCGGGCCGGGAGCATCCCGAGGAAAGAAGAAGAGCGTCCAGTTGGTCCCTTCCTGACTCTAGTGACACCCTCTCTTTCTCCCTTCCTTGATACCATGGTATGTTTAGTTCAGAGAAAGATTCATTCAGGTCACTGTAGAACTCACCCCTTTATTCTTTCTTCCTATATTCATTCTGCTGCCACAAGCCAGAGACAGATTTGCTGACATCCTTGCACGGGTCCCCAAACCAGCTTCCTCCTTGACAGGACCAGCTTCCTGATTTGTGGGACCCAGTGCAAAATCTTCCCAAAGTACTAGAATTTCAGGACAGCTACGGCAGAGACTTACACCCTAATCATGGGGCTCTTCTGAGCGTGGAGTCAGGGTCAGGCTGGTGAAGCCAGCTAAGCTTGCTGAACACCAGCTCCAATGTGGTTTCAAGCCCTGGCGCCTTTATCTTTTCCTGCATGGTGATGAGGGGAACTGATATTTCTATACTTCTTTTTTAAAGAGAAGTTGAGAAGTTTGGGGTGTCAGCTGATTTTTCACTTCTGATCATAGCAGAGGAAGATTATGGGGGCATTGGGCATTTAATGGGTACTTACTGTATGTTGTTCATTGTTCAGTTACCAAGTCATGTCCAGCTCTTTGCGACCCCATGGACTGCAGCTTCCTTGGGGAAGGAAGTCTTCCTTGTCCTTCACCATCTCCTGGAGTTTGCTCAAACTCATGTCCACTGAATCAGTGATGCCATCCAACCATCTTATCCTCTGTTGCCGTCTTCTCCCCCTGCCTTCATTCTTTCCTAGCATAAGGTTTTTTTTTTTTCCCCCCATAAGTTGACTCTTTGCGTTAGGTGACTAAAGTGTCGGAGCTTCAGCTTCAGCATCAGTCCTTCCAGTGAGTACTCAGGGTTGATTTCCTTTAGGATTGACTGGTCTGATCTCCCTGCTGTCCAGGGAATTCCCCAGAGTCTTCTCTAGCACCATATTTGGAAAGCATCAATTCTTTGCTGCTCTTACTGTATGCCTGCCCTGCCTTACTTACTGAATGTCAGATGTCTAATACACATCATAACATTTAGTTCTTATATGTGACTATTCTCCCCATTGTAAGGATGAGAAAGATGCTCAGACTGGCTAACTTGCCCTGTGTTGTGTGACTGGTGAGTAAGAAAACCAGATTTTAATTGAGGTCACTCGGAATCAATGGTTCTCAATCTTTGCTGCACATTCCAATCACTTGGTCAAATTGTTTAACTCCATCAGCCCAGGCGGCACCTCAGACCAATTAAATTCGATTCCAGAGGTGAAACTAGGGCATGGGAATGTTTTTTAATGCCTCAGGCGATTTCAATTGTGCAGCCAAGTTTGAGAACCAGGCCAAGATGCAGCTGCATATAGCCTCCCAGGTCATGTATGCAGTCTCTAGACTGATCTATCTGGTCACCTTGGGAACTTGGGAAACATGCAAATGCCTGGGATTCATTCCACACCCACTAGGGCAGACCTGGGATGAAGTGGGGGTGATTTTGATGCTCACTAACGTTTCATGACCGTGGCTCATGAATCCTGGGAGATGCTGGGGATCTTGGGAAAATGCAGATTCTGATTAAACAGATCGGACAAGGGCTGAGATCTAAGTTTCCAAAGGATATTTCTCCAGGGCCCACAGTTCAGGTAACGAGGGATTAAGTGAAAACCCCAGGCCTGTGATCTGGGGACTTAGGTCAGTCACATCTCTGCTTTTCATTTCTTCCTGCACATCATGACCAAAATCAGCCTGCCTCAAAGGCTTACTGTACTAGCTGGAATAATGTGACTCCTGGAGGAAGAAATGGCAATCTACTCCAGTTTCTTGCCTGGAAAATTCCATGGGCAGAGGAGCCTGGCAGGTTATAGTTCATGGGGTCACAAAGAGTCAGACACAACTGAGCATGCACACACAACAACAATATTGACTATCAGATTACAAAATAGAACCACGACTTCTAAGGTATTTGAGTTCTACCCTGGGCTTTCCTAGTAGCTCAGACGGTAAAGCATCTGCCTGCAATGCAGGAGACCTGGGTTTGATCCCTGGGTCAGGAAGATCCCCTGGAGAAGGAAATGGCAACCCACTCCAGTATTCCTGCCTGGAGAATTTCATGGACAGAGGAGCCCAGCAGGCTACAGTCCACGGGGTTGCAGAGAGTTGGACACAACTGAGCAACTAACACATACTCATTGGGTAGTTAAGCCTTGCTTTTTTCCAAAGCAGTTTCTGTGGTGGATCCCTTGGTTTACACCGAACTGCTGTCTCCTTCCATGCCAGGGTACTTTGGAAGGCATGCTGCCTCCTCTGATCTCAGTATGAGGTCCATCAATGCAAGAGTTGGGGATGGAGCCCCAGGGAGGTCAGCAGTCAGTGGGCAGGCGGCCTTCCCAGCCCAGAGTCCCTTGTGCTACTGAGGCAGGCATTACCTTTCCTCTTTTAGAAACTTCCACGCCCTGTTTCCTCTTCCTCCCACGGCAGATCTTGGAGGTACCACTGGGGGCTGTAGGAAATCGGAGCAGCTTGGACTGGCAGGCACTGATGTGGATCTAGGCATGTTCTTTGCCGGAAGAAGCCTTGCGGGTTAAGTCAGCGGTGGCCCAGGCCACCTGCCAGCCTCAGAGACGCTGTGCTTGGTGGCTGGAATGTTGTCCTCCTCACTCCTGCTGCTCCGGTGGTATTTACACTGGATGCCTGCCCTGTGCTCCCAATTGACTGTGGAATAAGAGTTGCATAGCTGGCCAGAGACTGGAGCAGTTTCCTTATCAGTTCCAGAAATGCCAGGCCTCTCTACCTGACAGGCATCTGGAGTTCAGAGGGGCCTCGGTGCTGTAGCAGCCGTGCATACCTGTCCCCAGGTGGTGGAGAAGAATGCCAGCATCTGTCTGTCTGCCAGCAGGGCCTGATGTGAACCACCAGGAGGGTGCCCAGGTGGTTCCAGGAACTACCTTTCCAAGTGAAGCCTTCCCAATTGATTGAGTTCAGTGGGTTGGCCTAGGACCAGTGGAGGGGTGCTGGGGGCCACCCCATGGTTGGCTCTTTAAGGAAAGGGGGCAGGATCTGAGTCCTGTTATTGGCCATGATGTACAGATATGGCTCGAACAGCGTCGGTCACTGCGTGTGCTTGCTTCTCAGGAGGGAACATGCCTGCCTGGCTGGGCTGTGTGTGGGGCTGGAGGCCTTTAAGGAGAAGCACTGTCGGCAATGAGGAGCCATGCAAGAGAATGGGAAAAATGGACACTCACGTTTGCTGTCGCTGAGTGTGCGGACTGAGGCTGCCTTTCTGGCAAGCGGTTTGGCAAGTTCTGTTATAAAGCTAAAGTCAGAAGAAGCCAATACCCTAGAAACTCCACTTCTGAGAATTTAGCATCAGGTAGTGGTCACAAACAGCTACCCGTCTTGACGTGTGTGGGCATTTATCCCACTGGGACTTACACAGTCAACTGGATCAACCAAGAATTGCTTGAATATCTAGTAATAAATGGCTGGTTAAGCACACGATGCTTTGATATAATTCAGTGAAGATATTTAAACTGACAATTCATTATTTATTTTTCCAAACTTGAAAACTTTTTATTTTGTATTGGGGTATAGTTGATTAACAATATTGTGGTAGTTTCAAGTGAACAGCAAAGGGACTCAGCCGTACATATACATGTATCCATTCTCCGTCAAAACCCCTTCCACCCAGGCTGGCACGTAACATTGAACAGAGTTCCCTGTGCTAGACAGTAGGTCCTTGTTTGTATCTGTTTTAAATATAGTAATGTGTACATGACCTTCCCAAAGTCTCTAACTGTCCCTTCCTGTGACCTGTGACCAGCCGTCACGGCATCATGCCCCTTCCTTCTGTAGCATCTCAAGCAGTTATTCAGTGTTTGCTGAATGCTCTCCTCTCCCAGAGTTTCGTCAGATTCATGTCCATTGAGTCGGTGATGCTGTCTACCCATCTCATCCTCTGCTGCTCCCTTCTCCTTTTGCCTTTAATCTTTCCCAGCGTCCAATGAGTCAGCAAACTCCAGGAGACATTGAAGGACAGGCAAGCCAGGCGTGCTGCCGTCCAAGGGGTCACAAAGAGGTAGACACGACTGAGTAACTGAACAGCAGCAACTCCTCTCCCAGTAGATGAACAGTGGTGGGCTAACTCCCAGAGCATCACTGATGCCGCAGACCGCCCCAGGCACAAGGGCATGTGAATGTCCTCTGGCCACCTTGTGCTGTGCACCCTGAGACCTGCACCTAGACCTCCTCCCCTGACCACCGGTGCCCAGTGTTGTGGCTACTGTGATGTGTTGTGTGATCCGAATATTTTCTTGTGATGCCTGGTGATTGCCCGTAAGATAGAGACATTTTCCAGCTAAAAGCTCTTTCCCTGCCTGCTTTTCTCCTTGCACCTCATGGGTGTTCCATGGACAAGAAGATGCTAGATGGACCTGCCTTCCCCTGTGTTTGCTTGGTCCTCTCTCACCCTTGATGTCTCTTCCCTTACCCGCTGCCTTTCCACCCCCCTCCTCCCCATGTGGCATTGGATCCACAGTATGGCTTCATCTTCTATCAGCATCGCTGAGATGTCTTCCTAGCCTACTAGTCACACACGTGGTGCCCCTTACACCTTAGACAGTGTGTGCAGCTCAGTCACTCAGTCGTGTCTGCCTCTCTGTGACTCCATGGAGCTGTAGCCCACCAGTCTCCTCTGTCCTTGGGATTTTCCAGGCAAGCACACTGGAATGGGTTGCCATTTCCTCCTCCAGGGGATCTTCCCGACTCAGGGATCAAACCTGTGTCCCTTGCGTTTCCTGCACTGGCAGGCAGATTCTTTACCACTGCAACGCCTGAAAGGTTGGCAAGGAGTAGTGCCACCAGACAGATGTGGCATCGAATCCCACTTCTGCTGATTGGGAGCTGTAGCACTTACCGTGATGCCTTAACTCTTCTGGGCTTCCATTTCCTCAACTGATGAATGAGCGGGCCAGTTCTCACTATAGATGGTTTTGTGGGAATTAAATAAAATTATGTATATAAAGCGATTAGCTTAGTCCCTGGCCATGTAGTAATCACTCAGTAAATGTGGTGAGGGGAGAAATAATTATGACTTTTGCTCCATTCAGACAAGTGGTGAGTAATCCACAGATGCCATAATGGCTGGGGTTTACAGCCTTGGGCTTACGTTAGAATTAACCTAGGGATCTTTTACAAATTCCAGTGTCCAGGCTGCTCCCCAGACCAATTAAGTCAGAATCTGAGTGGACAGGACCAGACTCTAGTAGTCTCTAGAAGGTGCCTGGGTGAGTGTAGTGGGCTGTGAACCAAGGCTGTGAACCTACCCTGTGGCTTCCCTTGCCCTTTGGGACAGAAGCGGGTGGAAGGGATGAAGGGATGAAGATTCGGCAGGGAAGGCTTTTGTTGATTGTGTGTCGTGTGCTCAGATGTATTCAACTCTTTGTGACTCCATGGACTGTAACCTGCCAGGCTCCTCTGTCCATGGAATTTTCCAGGCAAGTATACAGCAGTGGGTTGCCATTTCCTGCTCCAGGGGATCTTCCTGACCCAGGGATCGAACCTGGGTCTCCCATGTCTCCTGCTTTGCAGGCAGATTCTTTGCCTGCTGAGCCTCTGGGGAAGCCTCTATCCATAGGATTCTCCAGGCAAGAATACTGGAGTGGGTTGCCATGCCCTCCTCCAGGGGATCTTCCTGACCCAAGGATCGAACCTTCGTCTCTTATGTCTCCTGCACTGGCAGGTGAGTTCTCTACCACCAGCTTGTTTATTGGGTCCCAACTACTGTGTCAGGCATGGTGCTTGGCCTTTATATGTTCTTGCTTTTCACTGTGAACTTGTGACGCAAATTCTTGTACCTGTTCCTTACATGAGCTTCAGGAAGGATGAGTGGCTTGTTTTGTGTCGTATATCAGCTGGCTTAAGGATGAAGGGCTTTCCTGGTGGCTCAGACAGTAAAGAATCCACCTGCAGTGTGCGAGACCGGGGTTGGATCCCTGGATTGGGAAGATCCCCTGGAGAAGGAAATGGCAACCCACTCCAGTATTCCTGCCTGGAGAATTCTATGGACAAAGGAGACTGGCAGGCTACAATCCATGGGACCACAAAGAGTTGGATGTGACTGAGCAGCTAACAAGGATGAAGGACCAAGAGATGAAGGTGGGACCAGTCTTTCTCTCTTTCCTTTTGGTTCCTCCTTCCCGCCCTCCTTCAGAGAGATGATGGAGTGCCCTGGCTCTCACCCACTCTGCGTGGGGACCGGCTGCCACACCTGTTTACCTGCAGTGTTTAATGACCCAGCCCTCCTGTGGTTCCTTAGGGCTCTCTGCCACCTGTTCTTACATGCACAGTTGGCTGTGCTGTTTACTTAACGGAGAGATTTAAGTGCCCCGCAGAGGCTCCCTGTGGATAAGAGCAGAAACATCCACTGACTAGACGTGGGAGCCTTGTTGTTGTTTTGCTTTTTAAAAAACTGTTTATTTATTTATTTATTCATTTTTGGCTGTGCGGGTCTTTGCTGCTGCTCGTGGGCTTTCTCTAGTTGCGGCAAGCAGGGGCAGTGTACTGGCTTCTTATTGCAGTGGTTTCTCTTGAGGCCGAGCATGGGCTGTAGGGTTCGAGGGCTTCTGCAGTTGTGGCTCACGGGCTTATTTGTGCTGCAGCATGTGAGATCTTCCTGAACCAGGGATCGAACCCATGTCCTCTGCATTGGCAGGCAGATTCTCAACCGCTGAATCACCAGGGAAGTCCTGTTTCGGTTTTTATTGCCATTAATTTTTAGGCTCTCTTGTGGGTTGGGGAAAAGTACAGAGCAGGATGGACACAGAAAGGGAGAGAGAGTCTCTTTCTCGCCTGACTGTAGATCAGATGGCAAATTCTCTCGTTCAGAGAGTCTCCAGCTTTACTGTGCATGGCAGGACGAGAGGATCCTGGTAACATGCAGGCTCTGATTCAGCAGGTCTAGGGCAGGGTCTGAGATTCTAAATTTCTCACCAGTTGCCAGAGGAGGCTGCTCCTGGTGTTCTGCCAGCCACAGCTGGCTTAACAAGGCTCTAGTTTCCATAATGGATACCCAAGTCTATTTTATGAACCCTGCAATTTTTACTTTGGGAGATGTCATGGGATAGTTTAACGATCTGTGTTCTAGCCCTGCCTATACTCTAATCATCTTTGGTGATTTTATGAACTTCATTTTTCTCTTCCTTAATAGGGAGGATCTGAATTCAGTGGCTTCCAAGGTCCCATGTCATTGTAACATCCTGTGATTCATCGGTGGATAGGGGTTGGGGGGGGTCAGCGTAGATTAAAGGGAGCATGGAGTAAGGAGGATGGCAATTCCTTGGGACATGGGAGTTGAGAGAAGTGTCTGTTGCCTAAATTGGCTGTTCCTTTAAGATCAGTGGGTCTGAATCATGAGAGGTCAAAGGTTGAGGGAGATGGGCAATGAACTTTCTATTGTGCCGTGTGCCCACAACCCTGGGGTAGTCTCTGAACTCCCGGCAGGTAGGGGTGTGGCTCTTGCTTCCTCACTTGCCTTCTCCGAATGGCAGGAGTGTACTGGGAGATATCTGTTATGCTGCAGGACTCCTGGAGGGCTCTCTCTGTGGGTCACGGGTCTAGACCCTGGGGACCGCAGACTTGAGTAAGACAAGTCTTACTTAAGACTTGTCTTAACACTTGTCCTTCTTTGTCTTCAGCAAGCAGAGTGTACCTGATCTCTCAGCCCTTCTATCAGGGGTGGGCACCCACTCAATGCTTTCTGCCAGTGGGGTGCTGTTTTCTCCAGTTGCCACGATGGTTAGCCCCTTGGGTCAGCCCCTATGAGGTGGTGGTGGTAGTTTAGTCGCTCAGTCATGTCTCTTTGAGACCCCATGGACTGTTTGACAGGAGTTTGCCAGGCTCCTCCGTCCGTGGGATTTCCCAGGCAAGAATACTGGAGTGGGCTGCCACTTCCTCCTCCAGGGGATCTTGCTGACCCAGGGATCAAACACAAGCCTCTGCATCTCCTGAATTCCAGGTGGATTCTTTATTGCTGAGCCACAGGTAAAGTCCACACACTTATGCACACACACAGATACACCTGAACCTATGTAACTATCAGTCTATATACCTTAAATATCTATACTCACATTTATATTTTACACATATGTTTAAATGAAAATTCAGTTCCCTGGTGGCTCAGGTGGTAAAGAATCTGCCTGCAATACAGGAGACCTGGGTTTGATCCCTGGGTTGGAAAGATACCCTGGAGAAGGAAATGGCATTCCAGTGTTCTTTCCTGGAGAATTTCAAGGACAGAGTAATCTGGCAGGCTACAGTCCATGGGATCACAAAGAGTCAGACACGACCGAGCAATGAACACTTTAAATGAAAACAATCTTGAATAATCCATACAGTTGTTTTGACCTATTATTTTTCACTTAACAATGTGTCTTAAACATCTTTCCATGTTATCCAATAGGCCCATGTCTTTAGCCTTTCCGTTGCTCTGTAAAGGTTGTTTTTCTTTCTTGCTTTTTTCTTTTCATGATGCTTGTATATTACACCATTTCATCTGGTTCATTCAGAATTTAATCCATTTTCCCTGGGGCGACAATGGCAAAGGGGCAAAGGCTGCATTTATATGAATGAGAGTAAGAAAGACACAGGCCAGGCCTTCTCAGCTCCCCTCGGTTCCCTCTGTGTGTGTTTCCAGCCTGGCTTTGTCCAGGAAGCATCAGGTATGAGAGGCTTGGCAGAAGCCAAGCTGACCTTCTTCTGTGAGCAGGGGCACCAGTCCTCAGTCATGGGTCCCCCGAGTGAGTGTTTAGTCACTGAGTTGTGTCCAGCTCTTTGCGACCCCATGGACTGTAGTCTGCCAGGCTCCCCTGTCCAGGAAATTCTCCAGGCAAGAATACTGGAGTAAGTAGCCATGACCTTCTCTAGGGGAGCATCCTGACCCAGGGATGGAACCTGGGTCTCCTGCATTGCAGGCAGATTCTTTACTGTCTGAGCCACCAGGGAAGCCCACCATGGGGGCATTTCAAGGCCTTGAGGGACATGGCTTATCTGTAAGCTTAAGCTGACGTGGAAGCTGCTGCTGCTGCTGCTGCTAAGTCACTTCAGTCGTGTCCGACTCTGTGCTGGATGCACTCAAATGAAATATTTAGAATCTATCATCTTAACAGCAGCATCCTTTATCATATGCATGTACACACCCCAACAAAGGCTGAGGGTTGAGACGGGGGCTGTGGCAAATGGTGGCTAAGGGCACAAGTTTTGGGCTGAGACTGAACCTGGGGACCTCACTGGTGGTCCAGTGGTTAAGACTTTGCCTTCCAGTGTGGGGGGTGTGGGTGGGTTCCATCCCTGGTCGAGGAGCTAAGATCCTGTATGCCTCATGGCCTAAAAACCAAAACATAAAACAGAAACAATATTGTAACAAATTCAAGACTTCAAAAAAAATGGTCCACATTAAAAAAAAAAAAGACTGAACCTGGAATCCCAGACTTGACACTTGCTCTGTGTCTTGGGTGAGTCACTTAGACTCTCTAACCTCAGTCCTCCTTGTTTGTAATGTGAATGAATAGTGCCGACTTGGTTGCATTTTGAGGGCATTACCTGGGATTCCATGTGCAAAGCCCTTGGTGCAGTGACAGCCAGGTGGTCAGTGTGCAGATGGTGGCCCCTGGCATGCTTTTAGGGCTCTCCCAGGTGGGAAGAAGGGAGAGCCTCTCTCTCTGTCTCTCTCTGTGTATTTCCACTCATGAGGTCACTTTCTTTGGATGAACTTTAAGTACTTCTTGGTAGTTATGTACAGATGTGAGAGTTGGACCATAAAGAAGGCTAAGCACAGAATTGATGCTTTCAAACTGTGAGGCTAGAGAAGACTCTTGAGAGTCCCTTGGACAGCAAGGAGATCAAACCAGTCAATCCTAAAGGAAATCAACCCCGAATATTCGTTGGAAGGACTGATCCTAAAGCTGAAGTTCCAGTAGTTTGGCCATCTAATGGGAAGAGCCGACTCATTAGAAAAGACTCTGATGCCAGGCAAGACTGAAGGCAGAGGAGAAGCGGATGGCAGAAGATGAGATGATTGGATAGCATCACCGACTCAATGAACGTGAGTTTAAGCAAACTCTGGAGATGGTAAAGGACTGAGAAGCCTGGCGTGCTGCAGTCCATGAGGTCACAAAGCGCTGGATATGACTTAGCGACTGAATAACAACAGCAACAAAGTAGTTAATGGAGTTATTTTTCTTCAACCTCTGTATGAAGCACAGGGCAAAGATACAGCCCTGCTCTCATTTGACAGAAATACAAATTCATACCCAGGGATGCAGAGGTGTGTCAGGGCTGGTGGAAGAGTATCAGACCAGTTTAAGGAGGTGGAGTCCTCCTCCGGCCTCGGATACTGACTGGCTGGGTGGCCTGCATGGTCACTGCCCTCTGATCCCCATTTTCATGACTCAAATTGAGCCAACTTGTGGGGCTACCTCATCACTAAGGTCTCTCCCACACCCAGCCCTCTGACCTCAAGAGAGCAGTAGTTTAGTCTCTCCTCTTTCAATGGTTCCCTTATTCTGGGTGGACATTTCTGAGGCATTAAGCATGGGTGGTCAGGCCAACACTCACTAGTATCCAAGAGAGCCCTGGAAGTTGTCTGGATTTGGCAGTGGCCAGCATACACTTGGGGCGGGGGTGGTGGTGGTGGTGAGATGACCATCATGTCCATTGCCTCCCTGGAATGTGCTTTCTCTCCCTGAGTGTAGCTCAGTTGGAATTACATATGATGATCCTTCCTAGTCATTTGGGAAGATGAATGACTCTTAGTCATCAGAGCCCTTGCACAGCCTTCTCTTGGCTAATGTCTATTGAGACATCAGTCCATCCAGAGTGCCAGGACTAGAGAATTTCAGGCTTTCCACTGAATTAAGTGGGAACCAGCAGAGTCCTCCCAGGTTAAGCAGTAGCCCAACCTGCTGAAATAGAGTAAGGAAACTGACACATTGTGTTCTACACGTGAAAGTGGGGACTTCCCTGGCAGTCCAGTGGTTAAGACTTTGCCTTCCCTTGCAGGGGGTGCGAGTTCAATGCCTGGTCAGGGAGTTAAGATCCCACATGTCTTGAGGCCAAAAAACCAAAACATAAGACAGAAGCAGTTGTTGTTGCTCAGTCACTCAGTCATGTCCAACTCTTGGTGACCTCATGGACTGCAGCATGCCAGGCTTCTCTGTCCTTTATCATCTCCCAGAATTTGCTCAAACTCGTGCCCATTGAGTCAGTGATACCAGCCAATCATCTCATCCTCTGTCGTCCCCTTCTCCTCCTGCCCTCAATCTTTCCCACCATGAGGGTCTTTTCCAGTGAGTTGGCTCTTCCCATCAGGTGGCCGAAGAATATTCAGGGTTGATTCCCTTTAGGATTGACTGGTTTGATCTCCTTTCTCTCCAAGGGACTTTCAAGCATCTTCTCCAGAACCACAATTCAAAAGCATCAGTTCTTTGATGTTTAGCCTTGTTTATGGTCCAACTCTCACATCTGTACATGACTACCAGAAAAACCGTAGCTTTCACTGTGTTGATAGCTGGCAAGTGGCAACAGCAAGAGACTGTCAAAGGCAACTCACCCAAAGTCGAAACATGGTGCTGATGGGCGAGTGGGGAGTCAGCAGCTCTAATCTTCATCCTGGTGAAAGAGTGTGAAGGAAGAAACAAGTGACCAAACATTATGAAGACAGTGTCTCAGGCTGCAATAGGGAGACAAAGATTGTTTTTTTTTTTACATTATTATTATTGGAGTAGGGTTGCTTTACAATGTTGTGTTAGTTTCTGCTCTACAACGAAGTGAACCAGCTGTAAGTATACATCTACCCCCTCCCTCTCACCCTCCTTTAACCCTCTAGGTCATCACAGAGCACGGAGCTGAACTCCCTGTGCTATACAGCAGGTTCCCACTAACTATCCCCTCCTCCACCCTCTTTTTACTGCAGAATTGGACATTAGGGGAGAAATCAAGTGACTTCTTGGAGAACAGTGTTGGTTGGGACAGGACAAGGCTAGAACCCAATCTCTTAACTCCTGATGCTATATTCCTTCTGCTGCAGCATTACTTCTATGAGCTTACTTCTCATAGAGTAGTAAGTAGGTAGTAAGTAAGCTTACTTTTTCTGTGAGTACTTCCGCTGTACTTCTATGAGCTTACATCTGGGTCTCCTTGTTTCATAAATCTTTACAAATTTCAGGAAGTACTTGGGCAGCTAAGGGATGGGGTCAATCAGTAAAATTAAGGACCTTGATTTTGAATTCCTGTTCTTCAGAATATTCGCCCTCATCCAGCTCCTGTGGTTGTGGACTGTGTCAGCTTTTAGCAGCTCCTGCAGCCAGGACTCCTTGTCTCTTGCATGTGCTTTCTCCAGATTGTCTTTTTCCCCCTTTTTATCACCTGGGTCATGTTTTCCCTTCCACTTCCAAATTCAGTCATGCTTCACATTTTGCCTGTTTCCTTGGTTCTGTGAACTCTCTCCAAGTTGCTTGCATCTTTCGGCCAACAGGCTGCCCAATGCGTTTCCACTGGTCACCTCCCTGGAGCCTCTCACAGTTTCCTCGATGGTCCCTGACCCCTATTCTGAAAGGGCCAGGGCTTACCCAACTCCTTACATGCTGACGACTATTCCATTGCATACGTGTACCACATCTTCTTGACTCATTCATCTGTCAGTGGACATCTAGGTTGCTTCCATGTCCTGGCTGTTGTAGACAGTGCTGCTGTGAACATTGGGATACATGTGTCTTTTTGAATTATGGTTTTCTCAGGGTATATGCCCAGTAGGGGTATTTCTAGGTCATAAACCATAAAAAGGAATGACAACTGGGTCATTTTTAGTGATGTGGATGGACCTAGAGTCTGTCAATGTGAAGTAAGTCAGAAAGAGAAAAACAAATATCATATATTAATGTGTATGTGTAGAATCTAGAACAATGGTGCAGATGGACATATCTGCAGGGCAGGATTAGAGATGCAGATGTAGAGAGCAGACGTGGACACAGGGGGAGGGGTGTGTGTGATGAACTGGGAGATTGGGATTGACATGTGTGCACTGTCATGTGTATAAAAGACAGCTAGTGGAACCTGCTGTACAGCCCAAGCAGCTCAGCTCGGTGCTCTGTGATGACCTAGTTGGACGGGAGTGGGGTGGGAGGGAGGTCCAAGGGGGAGGGTATATATATATACCTGATTCACTTTGTTGTCTAGCAGAAACTGACACACCATTGTAAAGCAGTTATGCTTCAATTAAAAGAAAAATACATACCCTCCTCTTTCCATCCTGTGTCTCCAGCTGGCCTTTGCTCTGACACCTTGTCATTCATACAGACCCCTCCCCTCTCCAGAGTGTCTTTCAGAATTAAAGTTAGGTGAATGAACCTTCAGGCACACAATTTTAGAGGCTGAAAAAATCCCCAATAACCAAGGTTTTAAAAAAAAATCAATGGATATTTTGCATTAACTTAGTTTTTTTTTTTTTTTTTAAAGACTATTACATCACGCTACTATTTCTCTTCATTACTGAGCCTTTGGGGACCTCCTGAAATTTTGTGTCTGAGATGAATGCCTCGTTCATTTCACCTAGACCAGACCTGTCATTCATTCTCCATCTCACTGTGTTATTTTCTCCTAGTCATTCTTTCCTGTTATCCCTCTAGCCTTCTGGTCCTTGTTGACTTATTCCTTGTTAATGAATGTTCTGTTGACATCTTTATCCAGATTGTTAGTAAAGATGTTAACACATTCTCTAGTCCTCACTCCAACCTCTCCATAGCTTGTGTGCTAACTGGGGCCCTTCGTTCAAGAAAAGAAACTGCATTTTATCATGAGTTGTGTTGTTTACTGTCTCCCAGCGAGCATCTCCATATTCTCCAGGTCTCTGTTATCCTCAGCCAAGCACCTTCATGGCTCATGTTCGAGACTTGCTGAAGCTCCACGAATGGCTTGAGAGATAAGCCCCTGAAAATTAATCCTTGTGAACGTTGGGAGCTGACAGCATGCATGGTCTGACCAATTTGGATTAATTTTTCAAGGGAGATTTGGGTAGAGGCCATGTCAAGAGCTTCTCTGAAGTCCTCCTCTCTCATCTCGGCTCCAGTCTCCTGGGCCATCTGCTTGTTTTGGTCAATCAGGAAAAACATTGCTGCCATAGTCAGATGTGACTTGCTCTTTATAAACCTAGTTGTTCTTCCTGTTCTCCACCAGCCACATTAAAATATCCATCTCCTGTTAGCCTGCTTGTTTCAGAAGCAGCTGGAACTAAATTTACCTTTCTTTCTTTTTGTCAAAGGAAAAGAGAGATTTTATAACATGAATCTGGTAAAATAGAAGGATACTGTAGAATGATACATCCTTTGTAAATAGGTGCATGCTTTTAGCAGCCCACATGTTAAGGAGGATGGTCATTTTCTTTGTTCTTCATTAACGTAGAGAATGCCAGTAAAATGAATTTGGGAAATACAGAAAAACATTAAATTGTAACATCCTAAAATAACCACATGGGTTTACATCCCGGTCCATTTCGTTCTAGTCTTTTTTTTGCATATTTATTTATGCTGTGGATGCAATTTTATATCTGCTCTTTCATCTAGCAAGGTATGAGAATAGTCTCCGTATCATTACCTGATCATTATAACCATCAGTTTTAAGGATTTTCTGCCCTATAATTCACATATATCTGCCTTATAACAATTTAATCACTTGCCTTTTATTGGTCACTTAAGTGATAAACAACAATGAAACGAACATCTTTGTGCATATCATTTTGTGCATAGTTGGGATGAGTCCCCTGGTTTAGATTCCTGATGGTGTAATTACTGTTAATACAGGGGAATGGTAAACATTGCTAAAATACTTTATGAAGAGTCTGACCAAGCAACAAGGCTACTATCAGCATATGAGGTGCTTCTTCCTACTCCTGTTCTTGCACTGAGTGGAAGTCATTTTTATCCATGAGTTACTGTTACCCTAAGAGTTCCTCAGCTAGACATATAAATACTTGTGGCACTCTTTAGAGTCCTTGGGTCCGTTCATTTTATCATGCTAACAGCATCAATGATGGGAGCAATAGCATCCCCAACTGCTACCTGTCATAGTCCTTCCACCAGTGCTCTCTGATAGAAATATATTTGAGTCATGTATGTATTGTTAAATGTTCTAGTAGACATATTCATCAAGGTAAAGTCAAACAGATGAAAGTAATATTAACACTACATTTTATTTAACATAATATGCTCAAAATACATTTCACAATTTAACTTGTGGTACTAGCTGTATTTCCAGTGCTCAAATGTAGCTATCAACCAAAAAAGCCAAAATGCATTGTTAAATTCTCTCTTCCTTCTTTTGGGTAGGCTGTTAAAGTCTTTTCTGGTTTTTTTTTAGTCTTGAGTTCAGGTTTACCCAGAAGCTGACTCTGAGACAGGGACTTACTGTATGGGTTATCTACTTGGGAGGTGATTGTAGGAGGCAGAGAGGAGAATGCTAAGAGATGATGAGAAAGGTGACAATATGCACTTCTTGCCATGGGCACCTGAAACTTAACCCTGCTGGGAACCACCTGAGAATCTTGGGATGGAGGGACATACCTCAAAATTGCTCCCTTGAAGATCAAAACACTGGGGCATCTACTCACTGATCATGGTCCTCTCTTCATTAGCTGTGCTTATCCCCAGGGGTGTTCACTGGGTTGTACCTACTTGGGGCCAAGCACACTTCCTGGTGCTGGATGAAGTCCTCGGGCAAAGAAGAAAGATACAGACTCTTGAGAGCTTTGGAGACTGTTTGCATAATTTCTTGTGAACTCAAATGGGTCAAGGATGTAGGGTGGGGCCTCAGCAGCATTGGTCCTTTGGTCTTTGTCAGGGAACACTGGGCTCTTCTTGAATGGACACAAGCCCAGTCAAGTCATTCCCAGTTAATAGTCATCATGGTTGGTTCAGTCTGAATTCTTATATACAAGCAATCAGAAACTGATTCTGGCTAACCAGGCAAAAGGTAATTGATGGAAAGATGTTGACAACTCAGATTGTAACAGGACTGAGGGTGCTGACCAGGTTTGGAAATGGGATGGAATAGACTTTTGCTGAATAATTTATGTAGTAAACTGGCAGCATACTTAACATCTTGTAGTGGAACAGAATGTCCTCTGGTCCTTTGTTTGTTCTAGGGCAAGGAAAAAGGTCACCCTGGTTTATTTTCAGAAGGTCGCCATCTAAAATTATCCTCCTACTTATACGATACACAATGGAAGAAAGATGATGCCCCAATAAGAAATCAAGTTGCTATGAGGGAATAAATGCTGGGCAGCTAAAAATGGACAAAAGACACTGAAAAAGGGATCAGGCTTTCTGGTGAAATCTGAGTAAGATCGTGCAGATCAATTTCCTGGTATTGATAATGCATTCTGGTTGTGTGAGATGTCACCATTGGGGGAAGCTGGGTGATGGATATTGGGGACCTCTTCTGTACTTTATTTTTGCAGTTTTCATGAGTCCATCATCATTTCACAATAATAAGTTAAAAAAAGAAAAAAGGAAGGGAATTGGCTTGGAGATTTAGATCCTCCTTTGGAGTAGAATTTGGAGAAGTCACCTTCACTTCCAACCCTCAAGGGCACCAAAAATCACTGGAGCCAAACCTTTAGATCTATACAAAGTCACGTGATGTCTTTGCAGAGGAATGAAAACTCATCCTCTCCTCGTGTCAGGGATTTGGAGCTGGAGAGGGCTCCATGTTATCCTGGCTCTACCAGGATGGTGACCTTGCCTGGGGTTGTCTGCCCTTCCCCGTCCTCAGTTTCCTGTGGAGATGGGAGGGGTGATACCACCGCCTGCTGGCAGGGACTAGCTAGCAGGGAGCTCATGTTAACTTTATAACAGAAATACTGAAGCCCAGAGAGGGTTAAAGGGATCCTTACTGAGTCAGCAGCAATAGTCCTGCCTTCTGGTCCAGGGCACCCATGGGGGTGATGCCTGGATGGCCAAGGTCACGGTCACAGCACTGACTCCAGGATCATCACGAGCATCACCAGAGACATACTGTGGTGACTTTTAAAATATATTTATTTATTAAAATTGTTTATTTACTTGGCTGCATTGGGTCTTCATTGCATCATGCGGGATCTTTCATTGTGGCTCCAGAGCATCTGGGCTTCAGTAGTTGCTGCAGATGGGCTTCTTATTTGCTCCACAGCATGTGGGATCTTAGTTCCCTGACCAGAATTCAAATCCACCTCCCCTGTATTGCAAGGCAAATTCTTAACCATGGGGCCAGCAGGGAAGTCCCTGTAGTGACTTTTCTTTTTTTAATGAATAACTATGGCATTTAATGGATACAGTACTCTTTTTTTTTTAATTAATTACTGGTTTTATTTTTGGCTGCATTGGGTCTTCATTGCTATGCGGACTTTCTCTAGCTGAGTCTGTTGGGATCTACTCTCTAGTTGCAGCGTGTGGACTTCCCATTTCAGTTCTCTCCTCTTTTGTCGCAGAGCATGGCTCTAGGACAAGTGAGCTTCAGTAGTTGTGGCGTACCGGCTTAGTGGCTCCGTGGCATGTGGGGTCTTTCTTGACCCGTGTCTCCTGCATTGGCAGGCAGATTCTTTACCACTGAGCCACGAGTAGTGACTTTTAGATGCAGACAGAGCCTGTTTACATCCTCGCTCAGCCATTTATGAGCTGTGAGATATGGGCAAGCTCTTTGCCTTTGCAGAACTGAGTTTCCTCATCTGTGAAGTAGAGAAACAGGTGCCTGCTCATAAGGATGAGAAGAGGAGTAAGTGCAGATAGAGCACCTAGCAGGCTGCCCGGCACATAGTAGGTCCTCTCGAAGTGTCTCTTCTGGATCCTCCCCTTTCCTGCTCCCCTGTCGTGCTGCCCGTCTGCTGGTGATAGCCTCCCTTTCTTCCTTCTTTGTTTCTAATTCCCTGGAGAACTGACTTTTTCCAGGATAATAGATGTTTGACTTTGTGATACAGAAGGAGGTTCCTCTTGCTAGAAAATGCTTCCCCATCTGTTTGAGATTCTTTATCAAGGGAAAAAAAATTATGTTTACATTGAAGTAGAGTGACATTTGGTTTTACCTTCTGTGGTAGGCAGAATAATGACAGCTCCCCTCCCATACACACAGACACAAATACAGGTCATTGCCCCTGAAACCTGTAACTGTTACTTTTCTAGGAAAAAGAATCTTTGCAAATGTGATTCAATTAAGGATTCTGAGATGAGGAAATTAACTTGGATTATGGAAGAGGGTCCTAAATGAAGTCATATGTATCCTTCTAAAAGAGAGGCAGAGAGGCCTTCCCTGTTGGTCCAGTGGTTAAGAATCTGCCTGCCCAGGCAGGGGACGTGGGTTTGATCCCTGGTCTGGGTAGATTCCATGTGCTGTGGGGCAACTAAGCCCATGCACCACAAGTACTGAAGCCTGCATGGTCTAGAGCCTGTACTCCACAACAAGGGAAACCACAGCACTGAGAAACCCAGACACTGCAACTGGAGAGTAGCCCCCACTCGCCACAACTAGAGAAAGCCAACAAGCGACAACGAAGACCCAGTGCAGCCAGAAATAAATAAAGTTGGAAAAGAAATAGAAGAGAGGCAGACAGAGACTCTACACAGAGAAGAAGACAGGATGGAGCAGAGAGAGATTTGAAGGTTCTGGTCTTGAAGGTTGGAGAGACGTGGTCATGGGCTAAGGAATGCTGGCACCCACCCGATGCTGGAGCAGGACAAGACCAGATTTACCCCTAGAAGCTCAGTGACCAGAGCTGTGGTCCAGCCCTCGGAGGTTAACACCGCAATATTGGTGGTTGGGTTTCATCTGACCTGTCTGTCATGATTGCCTGGGCGAGATTGCCTGTCTGTTGAGGAGCTTGAGACTGGCAGGGCTGCAGGCACAGAGGACGTGAGATGCTTAGGAGACCATGCCTTGACTTGCTGCATCTTTATGAGACAGGAGGATGTCTTAGACCTGTGGTTCCCATCGGCCTCATTGTGATGTATGATCCACTGTGAAATGGTGTGCATGTAACTTGTTAGCAGTATTAAAATGTAGACTTTTGCAGATGATTTACTTTGTTCAGTCAATGAGGGCAGGGAACTTCTCTGGTGGTCCAGTGGTTAAGACTTTACCTTCCAATGCAAGGGGTGCAGGTTTGACCTCTGGTCAGAGAGCCAAGATCCAACATGCCTCTTGGCTGACAAACTAAAACATAAAACAGAAGCAATACTGTAACAAATTCGATAAAGACTTTTAAAAAATGATCTACATCAAAATAAAATAAAATGAAATAAATTAGGCCAGATTCATGGTGCTTTCACTAACTTGCACTCTGAGATGCTTTCTTGAGTAGGGCAGAACAGGGTGGGGTTTTAGCACACTGGGAATTGCTCACAATTTGGGAGACACTTCTCTGGCAGGAGAACCATGGAAATAAAAATAATCTAAGAGCCATGCCCAAGGACCACTTACCCCTTCCCTTCAATCCACAACTACAAGTCAGAATTGTGTGATCTCCCCACCCTTGTGCCCATGGCAGACATCACTAATTGGTCACAAAGCTATTAGGTTTGAATTCAGACACTGAATCCTTCTTAACACAGGGCTTTAGTTATCCACTACCAATTCATCTGTGTTGACATAAGTGGTGGCATACATTGACCATTGCTGCTAATTCCTCCCTGAACTTTAAGATACTACAAATCTGCTCCAATTCCCATCAGGCAGGCTAGTTTTTCCAAAGTTCCTTTCTAGGCATCCATTTAGCAAGAAGTCTGGCCTCCTTTAGGACTTACCCCAGTGGCTCAGCAATAAAGAATCTGCCTGCAACGCAGGAGATGCTGGTTTGATCCCTGGGCCAGGAAGATCCCTTGGAGGAGGGTGTGGCAACCCATTCCAGTATTCCTGCCTGGAGAATCCCATGGATGGAGGAGCCTGGCAGGCTCCAGTCCATGGGGTAACAAAAAGTCAGACATGACAGCATGCATGCGTGCTGGCCTCTGTTCTTTGATCAGGATAGTCTGCAGGTCGTAAAGCCAGTTCCCAGTTTACCTCTTTTCCCCTTTCAGAGCTATGGCAGATGTCACAGCAAAGATTGTGCCTCTGGCTTTTCTCTGGGTCACAGATCACAGAGGAGGCATGGGCACTAAATTTAGACATCAGCAACTCTCTTGTGATGGGTGTTAGGTTGCTTTTTTTTTAAGGTGAGAATCTTGGTCAGATGCCTTGAGCACTGTCGTGCACCAGGCGCCGAGAGGGGCGGTGAGGGGAGGGATGTATTCGAGTCGTCCGGACTGGAGGCTACGAGCTGGCCACCTGAGAGGAAGAGATAGGAGGGGACAGCAGTGAGGAAGGAGATTTTGCAGCCTCTGATGCCTGGAACTGTGGGTGGTAGTGGCTGTGGGGATGATGGGAGGTGAAGGAGGAAGAGGAGTGGGCAGGAAGACAATGCAAGGCTGAGTGTTCGCAGCCGGTTGGTTGATTTATTTATCTATTTGGTATTATATCCCTGAGAGTGGCTGGAGAGGGATGGCTGCCATGTCTTTGCTGGAGGGAAAATGACCATGGCTGGATTTGCATTAGGAATTTCCTACTGGGGTTGCCTAGTGACTTGTTAGCTGCTCAGTTGTGTCCGACTCTTTGCAACCCCATCGACTATAGCCTGCCAGCCTTCTCTGTGCATGGGATTTCCCAGGCAAGAATACTGGAGTGGGTTGCCATTTCCTTCTTCAAGGAATCTTCTTGACCCAGGGATCGAACCCATATCTCCTGCATTGGCAGGCAGATTCTTGGCCACTGAGCCACCAGAAAGCCTGCATATATACACTACTATGTATAAAATAGACAACTAATGAGAATCTACAGTATAGCTCAGAAAACCCTACTCAGGGCTCTGTGGTGACTTAAATGGGAAGGAAATCCAAAAAAGAGGGGATATGTATATACATATAGCTGATTCATTCACTTTGCTGTACAGCAGAAACTGACACAGCAGTGTAAAGCAACTATATCCCAATAAATTTTTTTAAAAAAATGGTACAAATGAATTTATTTAGAAAATGGAAACAGACTCACAGACATAGAAAACAAACTTATGGCTACCAAAGGAGAAGGGGAGTGAGGGAGGGATAAAACAGGAGTTTGGGATTGCTGCCGCCGCCAAGTCACTTCAGTCGTGTTTGACTCTGTGCGACCCCATAGATGGCAGCCCACCAGGCTCCCCCACCCCTGTGATTCTCCAGGTAAGAGCACTGGAGTGGGTTGCCATTTCCTTCTCCAATGCATGAAAGTGAAAAGTGAAAGTGAAGTCACTCAGTCGTGTCCGACTCTTTGTGACCCCATAGACTGTAGCCTACCAGGCTCCTCCGTCCATGGGATTTTCCAGGCAAGAACACTGGAGTGGGGTGCCATAGCCTTCTCCGAGGAGTTTGGGATTAACAGATACAAACTATTGTATATAAAATAGACAAATAACAAGGACTTACTGCATAGCACAGGGAACTGTGTTCAATATCCTATGACAAACCATAATGGAAAATTATATGAAAAAGAATAGATATCTGTATATAATATAGATATTTATATGTGTATAACTGAATCACTGTTGTGTACCTGAAGCTAACATAATATTGCAAATCAACTATGTGTGCATGCATGTTCAGTTGCTTCAGTCGTGTCCAGCTCTGCAACCTCATGGACTGTAGCCAGGCTCCTCTGTCCATGGGATTCTCCCAAAAGATAGTGAAGTGGGTTGCCATTTCCTCCCCCGAGGGATATTCCCGACCCGGGGATCAAACCCTTGTCTCCTGTGGCTTCTGCATTGGTAGGCATATTCTTTACCACTGAGCCACCTGGGAAGAACCACATATTTCAGTTCAAAAATGGACATCACATTATTTCTCTATTGTGAGCTCCAAAATCATCCAGACCCTGACTTGCCTTCTCTAAAGTGTCAAGTCTGTTGTGGGGAGGGGAGTCAATGCTTGTCTATTGAGTGGTGAGGTCAGCTGGTTGTACCTACGGAAAACCAGCGCCATGGCTTTTTTTTTTTTTTTTTTTTTGGTTTGAAGGCTAAAGTAATACATAGTTTTGAAGCAGTTTTGCAAATACTGAGAAGCACAAAAAAAGAGTAACAGTTCTGTGCTTTCCCACTACCCTGAGATTATTCCTATCTGTGAGTTTCTTTATATAAAATCAACATTGGATTCCACTGTGCCTACTTCATTCATTCAACAGAAATGTATTAAATACCTATTATATACCAAGAACTGTTTTCAATGTTGGGAATATAGCAGTAACCAAAATAGAATAAAAAAAAAAACCCTGGGAGGAGCCAAGATGGCGGAGGAGTAGGACGGGGAGAACACTTTCTCCCCCACAAATTCATCAAAAGAGCATTTAAACATCGAGTAAATTCCACAAAACAACTTCCGAATGCCGGCAGAGGACATCAGGCACCCAGAAAAGCAGCCCAACTCTTCGAAAGGAGGTAGGAAAAAATATAAAAGACAAAAAAAGAGACAAAAGAGGGAGGGACGGAGTTCCGTCCCGGGAAGGGAGTCTTAAAAAGAGAGAAGTTTCCAAACACCAGGAAACCCTCTCACTGCCGAATCTGTGCCGAGCTTTGGAAGCACAGAGGGCAACATAAAAGGGAGGGGAAAAAAAAAAATAAACAATTAAAAATCGCGGATTGTGAGCCCTACGGGAACTCCCCCAGCGGAGAAGCAGCGCAGACGCCTGCACACGGCATTAGCAAGCGGGGGCTGGGCAGGGAAGTGCGGCACAGGCTGTGTCCCTTAGAGTAAGAATCGGGCCGAATGTCCTGAGCGCTATCTGAGCGAAATAATTTGGGCTAGCAAACCAGACTGTGGGATATCTACCACGCGAAAAGCCAGCCCTAACCTAAGACACCGCCAGGCCCGCGCACAGAACAAAGGACTGAACAGAGATAGCCGGCTGCAGACCTCCCCCTCCGGTGACAGGCAACCAGAGCCGGAAGGGGGCAATCGCAGCCCCAGAGAGACACTATCTATAAAACTGTAAGCAGGCTTCTTTGCTAACTAAAACTTCTTGGGGGTCTGGACGGTCAACATCTGCCTGAGAAGGTGCGCCGGTTTTACACCCAGATAACCGAGTGGCGGGGAGGCGATAAGTCGCAGCATTGGCGCCCGCCAAGCACCTCATCGCCTGAGCTGCTCGACCTGGGAAGAACACAAAACGCAGGCCCAACCGAGTCTGCGCCTCTGAGGACTACCCGAGTGCCTGAACCTGAGCGGCTTGGACCTGGGACCTCAGTCCAGGGCCGGCCTCTGATTGTTCCCGGCGGAACAACCTAGAGCCCAAGCAGTGTGGGCAGGGAGGTTACACGCGCCGTGAGCGGGGGCAGACCCAGTGTGGCCGAGGCACTTCGAGCGCATGCCAGTGTTATCTGTTTGCAGCATCCCTCCCTCCCTCCCCACAGCGCGGCTGAACAAGTGAGCCTAAATTAAAAAAAAAAAAAAAATAGGGTCCTCCACCGTCCCCTTTGTGTCAGGGCGGGAACCAGACACTGAAGAGACCAGCAAACAGAAGAAGCTCTAACAGAGGGAAACGCCTTGGAAGCTACAGGCCATAGATTAAAACCCTGTGGTTACTACGGATTACATAGGAAGGGGCCTATAGATCTTGAGAAATATAAGTCGGACTAAGGAACTGCCAAAAATGAACTGAACCCACAATACTCACAACAAAACCAGAGAAAGACCTAGATATATTTTTACTATTTTTACGATCAATCTTTCTTTCTTTTTTTTTTAATTAAAAAAAAAATTTTTTAAGTCCTCTATTGTCCTTTAATTTTCACTTTTATAACTATTACTTTGCAAAAAAAAAAAAAAAGACCCTATTTTTTTTTTTTCTTCTTCAGCAAACTTCATATATATATTTTATAATTTTTTGACCGTGGTTTTTTTTTTTTTTTTTTTTTTTTCTTTTTTCTTTTTCTTCTTTTCTTTAACATTGCATTTTTGAAATTCCAAACTCTACTCTAGATTTTTAATTTTAGCCTTTTGATATATGTTATCAATTTTGTACCTATAGTTTTTTTCATAATTGCTGTGACTTTTTTTTTTTTTTCCTCTGTTTCTTTCTCTTCTTCTTTTATATAACATCGTATATCTGCAATTCCAAACTCTACTCAAGATTTTTAATTTATGCTTTTTGGTATTTGATATCAATTTTGTACCTGTATTTTCTTTATAATTTTTGCGACATTGTTTTTGTTGGTTTGTTTGTTTTCTCTCTTTATTTTTCTTCTTCTTCTTTTTTTTTTTTTTTTTTTTAACGTTGTATTTTTGAAATTCCAAACTCTACTCTGGATTTTTAATTTTTGCTGTTTGGTATTAGTTATCAATTTTGTACCTGTAGTTTCTTTATTACTTTCACGACCTTGTTTGTTTTTCTTTGTTCGTTTTTTCTCTCTTTCTTTTCCTTCTCCTTTTCATTAACATCGCATTTTTGAAATTCCAAACTCTACTCTAATTTCTAATTTTTGTTTTTATGTATTTGTTACCAATTTTGTACCTTTAAGAACCCAATCTTCAGGACCCATTTTTCACTAGTGTACGAGATTACTGGCTTGACTGCTCTCTCTCCCTTTGGACTCTCCATTTTCTCCACCAGGTCACCTGTATCTCCTCCCTAACCCCTCTCTACTCTACCCAACTCTGTGAATTTCTGTGTGTTCCAGACGGTGGAGAACACTTAAGGAACTGATTACTGGCTGGATCTGTCTCCCGCCTTTTCATTTCCCCCTTTTATCCTTCTGGCCACCTCTGTCTCCTGCCTCCTTCTTCTCTTCCCTGTATAACTCCGTGAACATCTCTGAGCGGTCCAGTTGTGGAGTGCACATAAGGAAGTGACTACTGGCTAGCCCACTCTCTCCACTATTGATTCCACCTCATCTCATTTGGGTCACCTCTAACTCCCTCCTCCCTCTTCTCTTCTCCATGTAATGCTGTGAACCTCTCTGAGTGACCCTCACAGTAGAGAAACTTTTCATCTTTAACGTAGATGTTTTATCAGTGGTGCTGTATAGAAGGAGAAGTTTTGAAACTACTGTAAAATTAAGACCGATAACTGGAAGTAGGAGGCTTAAGTCCAATCCCTGACTCCAGGGAACTCCTGACTCCAAGGAACATTAATTGACAGGAGCTCATCAAACGCCTCCATACCGACACTGAAACCAAGCACCACACAAGGGCCAACAAGTTCCAGGGAAAGACATAACAAGCAAATTCTCCAGCAACAAAGGAACACAGCCCTGAGCTTCAAGATACAGGCTGCCCAAAGTCACCCCAAAACCATAGACATCTCATAACTCATTACTGGACATTTCATTACACTCCAGAGAGAAGAAATACAGCTCCATCCACCAGAACATCGACAAAAGCTTCCCTAACCAGGAAACCTTGACAAGCCACCTGTACAAACCCACACACAGCGAGGAAACGCCACAATAAAGAGAACTCCACAAACTGCCAGAATACAGAAAGGACACCCCAAACTCAGCAATTTAAACAAGATGAAGAGACAGAGGAATAGCCAGCAGATAAAGGAACAGGATAAATGCCCACCAAACCAAACCAAAGAGGAAGAGATAGGGAATCTACCTGATAAAGAATTCCGAATAATGATAGTGAAATTGATCCAAAATCTTGAAATTAAAATGGAATCACAGATAAATAGCCTGGAGGCAAGGATTGAGAAGATGCAAGAAAGGTTTAACAAGGACTTAGAAGAAATAAAAAAGAGTCAATATATAATGAATAATGCAATAAGTGAAATTAAAAACACTCTGGAGGCAACAAATAGTAGAATAACAGAGGCAGAAGATAGGATTAGTGAATTAGAAGATAGAATGGTAGAAATAAATGAATCAGAGAGGATAAAAGAAAAACGAATTAAAAGAAATGAGGACAATCTCAGAGACCTCCAGGACAATATTAAACGCTACAACATTCGAATCATAGGGGTCCCAGAAGAAGAAGACAAAAAGAAAGACCATGAGAAAATACTTGAGGAGATAATAGTTGAAAACTTCCCTAAAATGGGGAAGGAAATAATCACCCAAGTCCAAGAAACCCAGAGAGTCCCAAATAGGATAAACCCAAGGCGAAACACCCCAAGACACATATTAATCAAATTAACAAAGATCAAACACAAAGAACAAATATTAAAAGCAGCAAGGGAAAAACAACAAATAACACACAAGGGAATTCCCATAAGGATAACAGCTGATCTTTCAATAGAAACTCTTCAAGCCAGGAGGGAATGGCAAGACATACTTAAAATGATGAAAGAAAATAACCTACAGCCCAGATTATTGTACCCAGCAAGGATCTCATTCAAGTATGAAGGAGAAATCAAAAGCTTTTCAGACAAGCAAAAGCTGAGAGAATTCTGCACCACCAAACCAGCTCTCCAACAAATACTAAAGGATATTCTCTAGACAGGAAACACAAAAATTGTGTATAAATTCGAACCCAAAACAATAAAGTAAATGGCAACGGGGTCATACTTATCAGTAATTACCTTAAACGTAAATGGGTTGAATGCCCCAACCAAAAGACAAAGACTGGCTGAATGGATACAAAAACAAGACCCCTGCATATGTTGTCTACAAGAGACCCACCTCAAAACAGGGGACACATACAGACTGAAAGTGAAGGGCTGGAAAAAGATTTTCCATGCGAATAGGGACCAAAAGAAAGCAGGAGTAGCAATACTCATATCAGATAAAATAGACTTTAAAACAAAGACTGTGAAAAGAGACAAAGATGGTCACTACATAATGATCAAAGGATCAATCCAAGAAGAAGATATAACAATTATAAATATATATGCACCCAACACGGGAGCACCGCAGTATGTAAGACAAATGCTAACAAGTATGAAAGAAGAAATTAACAATAACACAATAATAGTGGGAGACTTTAATACCCCACTCACACCTATGGATAGATCAACTAAACAGAAAATTAACAAGGAAACACAAACTTTAAACGATACAATAGACCAGTTAGACCTAATTGATATCTATAGGACATTTCATCCCAAAACAATGAATTTCACCTTCTTCTCAAGTGCACATGGAACCTTCTCCAGGATAGATCACATCCTGGGCCATAAAGCTAGCCTTGGTAAATTCAAAAAAATAGAAATCATTCCAAGCATCTTTTCTGACCACAATGCAGTAAGATTAGATCTCAATTACAGGAGAAAAACTATTAAAAAATCCAACATATGGAGGCTGAACAACACGCTGCTGAATAACCAACAAATCACAGAAGAAATCAAAAAAGAAATCAAAATTTGCATAGAAACGAATGAAAATGAAAACACAACAACCCAAAACCTGTGGGACACGGTAAAAGCAGTCCTAAGGGGAAAGTTCATAGCAATACAGGCACACCTCAAGAAACAAGAAAAAAGTCAAATAAACAACCTAACTCTACACCTAAAGCAACTAGAAAAGGAAGAAATGAAGAACCCCAGGGTTAGTAGAAGGAAAGAAATCTTAAAAATTAGAGCAGAAATAAATGCAAAAGAAACAAAAGAGACCATAGCAAAAATCAACAAAACCAAAAGCTGGTTCTTTGAAAGGATAAATAAAATTGACAAACCATTAGCCAGACTCATCAAGAAACAAAGGGAGAAAAATCAAATCAATAAAATTAGAAATGAAAATGGAGAGATCACAACAGACAACACAGAAATACAAAGGATCATAAGAGACTACTATCAACAATTATATGCCAATAAAATGGACAACGTGGAAGAAATGGACAAATTCTTAGAAAAGTACAACTTTCCAAAACTCGATCAGGAAGAAATAGAAAATCTTAACAGACCCATCACAAGCACGGAAATTGAAACTGTAATCAAAAATCTTCCAGCAAACAAAAGCCCAGGTCCAGACGGCTTCACAGCTGAATTCTACCAAAAATTTAGAGAAGAGCTAACACCTATCCTGCTCAAACTCTTCCAGAAAATTGCAGAGGATGGTAAACTTCCAAACTCATTCTATGAGGCCACCATCACCCTAATACCAAAACCTGACAAAGATCCCACAAAAAAAGAAAACTACAGGCCAATATCACTGATGAACATAGATGCAAAAATCCTTAACAAAATTCTAGCAATCAGAATCCAACAACACATTAAAAAGATCATACACCATGACCAAGTGGGCTTTATCCCAGGGATGCAAGGATTCTTCAATATCCGCAAATCAATCAATGTAATACACCACATTAACAAATTGAAAAATAAAAACCATATGATTATCTCAATAGATGCAGAGAAAGCCTTTGACAAAATTCAACATCCATTTATGATCAAAACTCTCCAGAAAGCAGGAATAGAAGGAACCTACCTCAACATAATCAAAGCTATATATGACAAACCCACAGCAAACATTATCCTCAATGGTGAAAAATTGAAAGCATTTCCTCTAAAGTCAGGAACAAGACAAGGGTGCCCACTTTCACCATTACTATTCAACATAGTTTTGGAAGTTTTGGCCACAGCAATCAGAGCAGAAAAAGAAATAAAAGGAATCCAAATTGGAAAAGAAGAAGTAAAGCTCTCACTGTTTGCAGATGACATGATCCTCTACATAGAAAACCCTAAAGACTCCACCAGAAAATTACTAGAACTAATCAATGACTATAGTAAAGTTGCAGGATATAAAATCAACACACAGAAATCCCTTGCATTCCTATACACTAATAATGAGAAAACAGAAAGAGAAATTAAGGAAACAATTCCATTCACCATTGCAACGGAAAGAATAAAATACTTAGGAATATATCTACCTAAAGAATCTAAAGACCTATATAGAAAACTATAAAACACTGGTGAAAGAAATCAAAGAGGACACTAACAGATGGAGAAATATACCATGTTCATGGATTGGAAGAATCAATGTAGTGAAAATGAGTATACTACCCAAAGCAATCTATAGATTCAATGCAATCCCTATCAAGCTACCAACAGCATTCTTCACAGAGCTAGAACAAATAATTTCACAATTTGTATGGAAAAACAAAAAACCTCGAATAGCCAAAGCGATCTTGAGAAAGAAGAATGGAACTGGAGGAATCAACCTACCTGACTTCAGGCTCTACTACAAAGCCACAGTTATCAAGACAGTATGGT
This sequence comes from Bubalus bubalis, assembly GCF_019923935.1. Classification (NCBI taxonomy): domain Eukaryota; kingdom Metazoa; phylum Chordata; class Mammalia; order Artiodactyla; family Bovidae; genus Bubalus; species Bubalus bubalis. The sequence goes on from NC_059176.1 coordinate 51,286,307, forward strand.
ACTGGCACAAAGACAGAAATATAGATCAATGGAACAAAATAGAAAGCCCAGAGATAAATCCACGCACATATGGACACCTTATCTTCGACAAAGGAGGCAAGAATATACAATGGATTAAAGACAATCTCTTTAACAAGTGGTGCTGGGAACTCTGGTCAACCACTTGTAAAAGAATGAAACTAGAACACTTTCTAACACCATACACAAAAATAAACTCAAAATGGATTAAAGATCTCAACGTAAGACCAGAAACTATAAAACTCCTAGAGGAGAACATAGGCAAAACACTCTCTGACATACATCACAGCAGGATCCTCTATGACCCACCTCCCAGAATATTGGAAATAAAAGCAAAAATAAACAAATGGGACCTAATTAACCTTAAAAGCTTCTGCACATCAAAGGAAACTATTAGCAAGGTGAAAAGACAGCCTTCAGAATGGGAGAAGATAATAGCAAATGAAGCAACTGACAAACAACTAATCTCGAGAATATACAAGCAACTCCTACAGCTCAACTCCAGAAAAATAAATGACCCAATCAAAAAATGGGCCAAAGAACTAAATAGACATTTCTCCAAAGAAGACATAAAGATGGCTAACAAACACATGAAAAGATGCTCAACATCACTCATTATCAGAGAAATGCAAATCAAAACCACTATGAGGTACCATTTCACGCCAGTCAGAATGGCTGCAATCCAAAAGTCTACAAGTAATAAATGCTGGAGAGGGTGTGGAGAAAAGGGAACCCTCTTACACTGTTGGTGGGAATGCAAACTAGTGCAGCCACTCTGGAGAACAGTGTGGAGATTCCTTAAAAAACTGGAAATAGACATGCCTTATGATCCAGCAATCCCACTGCTGGGCATACACACTGAGAAAACCAGAAGGGAAAGAGACACGAGTACCCCAATGTTCATCGCAGCACTGTTTATAATAGCCAGGACATGGAAGCAACCTAGATGTCCATCAGCAGATGAATGGATAAGAAAGCTGTGGTACATATACACAATGGAGTATTATTCAGCCATTAAAAAGAATACATTTGAATCAGTTCTAATGAGGTGGATGAAACTGGAGCCTATTATACAGAGTGAAGTAAGCCAGAAAGAAAAACACCAATACAGTATACTAACACATATATATGGAATTTAGAAAGATGGTAACAATAACCCTGTGTACGAGACAGCAAAAGAGACACTGATGTATAGAACAGTCTTATGGACTCTGTGGGAGAGGGAGAGGGTGGGAAGATTTGGGAGAATGGCATTGAAACATGTAAATATCATGTATGAAATGAGTTGCCAGTCCAGGTTCGATGCACGATACTGGATGCTTGGGGCTGGTGCACTGGGACGACCCAGAGGGATGGAATGGGGAGGGAGGAGGGAGGAGGGTTCAGGATGGGGAACACATGTATACCTGTGGCGGATTCATTTTGATATTTGGCAAATCTAATACAGTTATGTAAAGTTTAAAAATAAAATAAAATTAAAAAAAAAAAAAAAAAAAAAAAAAAAAAAAAAAAAAAAAAAAAACCCTGCCCTTTGGGGATCTCAATTTAGAGGAGGGGGGAAATGGACCACTCAATAAATAAGCAAAATACATAAAATGTCCTATGTGGTAAGTGCTTAAGGAAAAAAAAAATTGAGTTCGGAAGGGGGTCAGAATGTTTGGGAGGAGTCTACAGTTTTTGATAAGATGTTTATAGAAAGAAATCCTGATTGAAAGAATATAATTTGAGTCATTTGGGTAAATCCGAGAGAGGTGAAGTTGGGAGCCCTGTAGATAGCTGGGGAAGAGTATTTCTGGCAGAAATGCATAGTTCAGAGGAAAATTCCAGTGCAAAGAACAGCATGTTCAAAAAACAGGGAGGACAGTGTGGCTGGCGGGGAGGGAGGGACGGAGTGGGAGGGATGTGGAAGATGAAGTCAGTGAGGTTATGTGGGACCACGGTGGAGACTCTGGCAGCCGTTCTGAGTGAGTAGGGAGCTTGGGAGGGGTGTCAGGCAGGGGAGGACATAAGCTGACTTGTGTTTTGTGGAGGGCTTCTGTGTGGGTATCAGTCCCAAGGGAAGCAGGAAGGGCCGCCCTGTCCAGTGGTGCAGGTTGTGCCCTGCTCAAGGGCACGGGCCCAAGGCTGCAGATGGGTAAGCAGCAGAGTCCATGAGAAGTGAGCATCTTTCTTGAATTCATCCAAGGGATCCCATGGTTCCCAGTGACACAGCTAGTTTTGTAAACCACTTTCCCCCTTAATAAGATGTCATGGACATTTCCCCTGTGTCTTTAAATAGTCTTTGACACATGTTTTTTAATGGATGAACAGTATTGCATCATTTGGATGCACTATAATGTAATTAATCTCCTATGTTAGACATTTAAGTTATTCCCAGTTATTCACTATTTTAAAAAATGTGCCATCGGACGTCATTGTATATAAATCTCTGATTATTTCCCTAGGCTAAATTTCTAGAAATGGAGTAGTTGGGTTAAATAATATGCATTTTAAGGCTCTTGGTTATTAAATTATTTTTTTAGATAGTGGAGCTCAGGAAGGTTGAGGAACTGGCCTCCAGACAAGCAGCTGGAAGTGGTAGAGTAAGATTTGAATGTAGGCGTGTTGGTTTCCAGACCCAACTTCCTCCATCACATCACCCTAAGGGCAGCTCAAATGTCACTTAGCCCACAGCCATGGCCCACGTGGCCTCAGCTTTGGTGATGATGTCGGCTGCCACAGAGGTGCAACTAGCCAGTTTTCTTGAATCACTTTGTGCTGGGAACTGTGCTTGGCACAGAACATGAGTATTCCCACTAGATCCTCAAAGGAACCCTAAGAAGTGGTAAATAGATTTAGCTCCGTTGTATACATGGAGATACTGAAGGTCAGAGTGGGGAGGCAGCCTGGCTGAGGTCACACAGCTAGAAGGTAGGCAAGCCAGGACTGAGCCCTGTGTAATACTTGCGTTCTCAGCCATCTTCTGCTGCAGGACTTTCCAAGGTAGCAACCACGTCCAAGTGCCTTGAATGATAAATTCTAGCTCATGTAGGCTGCCTGTCTGTTTCACAGTCCATGCTTGGCCTGACAGCTTCCATGATGCTTGTGTGTGTGTGTGTGTGCGCGCACGCGCGTGCACTTAGTTGCTCAGTTGTGTCCTACTCTTTACGACTCCATGGACTATAGCCCACCAGGCTCCTCTGTCCATAGGGATTTTCCAGGCAAGAATGCTGGAGTGGGTTGCCATTCTATTCTCCAGGGGCTCTTCCTGACCCAGGAATGGAACCTGGGTCTCCTGCACTGCAGGTGGATTCTTTACTGGCTGAGCCACCAGGGAAGTCCCTCCATGATGCTCTAGCTTAACAATAATAATTGTCACTAACATAATTGCATTGCTTTTATTTTACTACTGAATTTTATACTATTATAATAATATGTTTTTATGCAGATATATGTATATTACTTTATGTATACTAACAAATATATTATATTGCTGTTACTACATGCTCTTATTGTTACTGCTGTTATTATATTATTACTATTAGTACTATATTGCTACTATTTCCACACTCTGTGTTTCTCACTCTGGGGCCCCAGTGAAGGGACAGAGCATGTTCTTCTCAGAGCAGATGACGGGGGTACAGAGGATAATAAGAAGTCTGTCATGCCTCTTAATTTATTGCCTCATAGTATTGCTATACTTATTATTATGAGGATAGTAATAATCATTATTATTATTATTACTATAATAAATATAGGAGGTGATACTTTCAAGCCAGTCACTGGGCGAAGTGTTCTGCTGGATTTTCTCACAGCCACCCCTTGAGGCAGGTACTTTTATTCTCTTCAATTTACAGCTGGGGAAATCAAATCCTCGAAAGTTTCAGGACTTATCCACGCCTCACACGGCTTCCCAGGTGACACTAGTGTAAAGAATCTGCCTGCCAATGCAGGAGACACAGGAGATGGGGGTTTGATCCCCGGGTCAGGAAGATCCCCTGCAGAAGGAAATGCCAACCCACTGCAGTATTCTTGCCTGGGAAATCCCATGAACAGAGGAGCCTGGCTGTCTACTGTCCCTGGGGTCACCAAGAGTCAGACACGACTGAGTACACCACGCACACACACAGCACAACACGTCTTAGCACTGATATATTTTTAAGCAGCTCCATTGAGGTCTAATGTATTCATAGTAACCTGGAAGCCCTTCAAGGGTGCGGCATGGGGTTTGGTGTGCACTCAGGAAACCATAACCGTGGTCAAGGTCATAACCCTTTCCTGAGTCTGGTGTCCCCAGGGCTCTGATGATGCTGATGTGGGGTGCCTCCTTCTGAGACTCCCCCGTCAGTCTGTGGGTGTTGCCTGGTTTGGGTTTCTCTCATCTGTCCTGCTGACCACGGGAGGGACATCTCATCAGGGCCCAGGCTTTTTCATGGCTGCATCCACTTCCAGTTCCTTCTTGCCTCCAATTAAAAAAAAAAAGTTTTAATGAATGGGAATGTGCATTTTATTTTTTGGCCTCACCATGTGGCATATGGGAGGGGTTCCCTGATCAGGGATGGAACCCATGCCCCCTGCATTGGGATCATGGAGGCTTTTTTTTTTTGATTGATTTTTCAAAAAATGTTTTAATCGGAAGAAAATTGCTTTACAATATTATATATATACACAATATATATGTGTGTATATATATATATATATATACACCGTCTCCCCCTTTTACAAAATTATTTATTTTAAAATTTTAGTTTATTTTTAATTGGAGGATAGTTACTTTACAATATTGTGATGGTTTCTGCCCTACATCAACATGGCAGCCATAGGTATATATATGCCCCCTCCCTCTTGAACCTCCCTCCTCTGTCCCACCCCATCCCACCCCTCTAGGTTGTGACAGAGCATCGGTTTGAGCTCCCTGCATCATAGAGTAATTCCCACTGGCTATCCATTTTGCATAAGGTAGAAATGCATTTGAGTCAGTTCTAATGAGGTGAGCCTAGAGCCTATTACACAGAGTGAAGTAAGTCAGAGAAAAACAGATATTGTATATTAATGCATATGCATGGAATCTAGAAAGATGATACTGATGAACCTATTTGCAGGGCAACAAGGGAGACTCAGACACAGAGAAAAGACTTATCCCCTCTCTCTTGAGCCTCCCTCCCCTCCCACTGCAGCACAGAGTCTGAAACACTTCCCTTAACCAAGGGAAGTCCTTGCCCCCACTTTTTGTGGTGCTTTCTGTGGCCAAGGAGCTGAAGTCTTGAGTGACAGCAGGAACTTATTTCAGGGATGGCGCCTCTAGCAAGGGGCACTCTGTGGGACCACTGTGCAAGGAAAATGGGATCCCAAGAGCAGAGCAGCTCCTCCCAGGAACACCCTTCTCCTGACACTCCCCCCGAGGCCACTTGGGGACCGGAAGCCCCAACTGAGTGACCCTGTGGAGTCCCCCACCTCCCACTTTTCAGCTGGTGATCCTTGCTGAGTCTGCAGGGCCAGCTCTTTGGCTTCCATGCACAGATGCATTTCCTGGCTCCCTGGGGCACACACTTTGCCTCTGGGGAACTTGCTGAGTAAGGTTAATTGTTACAGTATCTTCACATGAGCCTCAGTTAATATTCAGATGAACAGTGTGGGCAGAGTAATTATAAGTTGTGTGTGTGTGTGTTCCATTGCTGGAAACCTCTCTGTGACTGAATAATGTGATGAGTTGGGTCTCCTGGGGTAGAGCGAAGTTAACAGCCAGAAAGTCAGGGAAGTGCAGGGATAGGTGGGGGGCCTGGCTCTGGGTGAGCTGAGGCTAGACCTCTGAAAACCAGTCTCTGGTTGGCCAGGAAGAGGTCAGTCCCATTGATCCTATGGGTCCCAGGAGAAGACGCTTGTGGAAGAAGGGCTCAGAGAGGTCAACGGCCCACCCCGAGGACCCGTTGATCCTATGGGTCCCAGGAGAAGATGCTTGTGGAAGAAGGGCTCAGAGAGGTCAACGGCCCACCCCGAGGACCCAGCGCGTGTGCTTTTCATGGTCGATGGTGACATCTGCGTCCCCACTGCATGGCAAGAGGGCTGTGCCTTTCTCTGGCATTTTGCTAGAACAGTGGTTCCTGCACTTGTCTGCACATTGGAATCACCTGTGTGAGTTGTGTGTGTTAGTCACTCAGTCGTGTCCGACTCTTTGCGACCCCATGGACTGTAGCCTGCCAGGCTCCTCTGTCCATGGAATTCTCCAGGCAAGAATACTGGCATGGATTGCCATTTCCTTCTCCAGGGGGAATCACCTGGGGAGTTACTAAAATACTGATGCCTGGATGCCCCCTCCTTGGCACCTGATTTTATTGGTCTAAGGGTAGACTGAGGATTAGAATTTTTTTAAAAGCCCCCCTGGGGATTCTCCTGTGCGTGGCTTGATTTAGGTCTAGAATTTAGCACAGCACCATCTTATTGAATATAATGAGGGTCATGTATGTACTTTTAAGTTTTTAATAGCCATATTTTTAAAAAAGCAAAAAGAAACAGGTGAAATGAATTCTAATAATGTTTTTTATTTAACTCTACATATCCAAAATATTGGTGGTACAGTGGTAAAGAACTTGCTTGCCAATGCAGGCAACTCAGGTCTGATCCCTGGGTTGGGAAGATTCCCTGGAGTATGAAATGGCAACCCATTTCAGTATTCTTGCATGGGAAATCCCATGATCAGAGGAGCCTAGAGAGCTAGTCTAATGGGTCCCAAAGAGTCAGATATGACTGAGCACGCACACATCTAAAGTATTATCATTTCAACATGTTTCCAATTTAAAAATATTAACGAGGGACTTCCCTGCTGGTCCAGCGCTTGACACTTTGCCTTTCATGCAGGGTTTGTTGGTTCGATCCCTGGTCAGGGAGCTGGGCCTCGAAGCCAAAAAACCAATACATGAAACATAAGTGATATTATAATAAATCCAGTACTTTAAAAAATGATCTGCATAAAAAAATCTTTAAAAAAATTGATGAGATGTCTTAAATCCTTTTTTTTCTTGTGTGTTTTTATAATGATAGCACATTGAAATTTAGACTAATCAGCCTTCAAGTGCTTACTATGGAATCAGACAATGCAGGTCTGGCACATAATAGATACTCAAGGGGAGTGTTTGAACACATAAGCCAAGGAGGCACTCATGGCTAAATCTACAGTAATGAAACTGGGCAGCTGCTCCAAAGATTTAGAAAAGTGTGATTTGTTGGCAGAGCTCTGCACAGAGAACAGTTTTGCTTATGTCTTAGGATTTAGGCCTCAGACACCATTCCTACCATGAAGGCTTCTGTAGTCACCCTCTGTCCCACTCCTGTACTTCACTCAAGGCCTTAGGTGAACTTCTTAGACTGCAGAGCTTCAAGATCCTAGACTTGTTCTGTCATTACCATTGTCTCTCTTCTCAGTGTGACTGTCTGTCATGTAACCTGTAAGTTCCCTAAGGACATAGCCATGTCCTAATTAATCTCTGTAGTCCCAGTGGCCAGCCCAGTTTAATTCAATAGATGTTTGTGGAATGAAGTAATAAACTGATAATAACATAGTGATTCAACTGCCATGCAGACCACTTTTAAGGAAGAAGACTAGCCCACAGGACAGGTCCTGTATAGAAGGCAGAGCTGACCCAACTGATTTCTTATAGTCTGGTCATTAGGGGCTATAATCATATGTTTTAGTCAGCTATTGCTGTATAATGTCAGGTAACAAACATCCCCAAACTCAGTTGCTTCCACCCAGCATTTATTAATAAGAAATAAATGCCTGTGAGTTTGCTGGGGTTTGGCTAATTCCAGCTGAGTTCTGCTGAGTTTTGCCCCATGGAGTCAGTCCTGTTCTTGTCCACATTTCTCATTCTGGAGCCCCAGCTGAAGGGGTAGAGCATGTTCTTCTCATGATAGATGACAGGGGTGCAAGGAAACATTCTCTCTCTCGGGTTGGAACTGTCCCCATTACTGTCTCTGCATGTCACCCCACCAAAAGCAGGTCACCCCACCAAGTCAAGCATCAGTGAGTCGGGGGAACAAGGAAAGAGAATATTAGTAATCCATCTTACCCACTATAATAGGCTTCCTTGACTATGAGTAATGGGGCTTTCCAGAAGCCCCATCCCTTATGTTGGTGATGTTTGATTTTAAGCCTGTTTCTCAATGCAAGAAGAGAAGAGGGACTTCCCTTGTGGTCCAGTGGTTAAGAATCCACCTTCCAATGCCAGGGATGCAGGTTCAATCCCTGGTCAGGGAACTAAAATCCCACGTGCTGTGGAGCAACAAAGCCCACACGCCACAATCAGAATCTGTGCACCCAAGAAAATATCCCACATGACACATAGATCTCACATGCCACAACTGAGACCTGACACAGCCAAATAAAGAAATACATAAATAAGTACTTTTAAAGATATGACGGAGAGAAGAGGATTGGAGTTTCTTATCAGCTGTAGCTTCTCTGCTGCACTAAAGTTGCCTCTGCTCTATCTGACATTGACTACCTTGTTTTCTACCCTTTTGGCCCTTGAATTAGTTAACATAAGCATTCACACTAAATTCCCTTCTTGCTCTCTAGGGAAGCCATCAGGGATTGTCAACCTCTGAAATACAGATTATCCAACTGTGCTGTATGTGCAGACTGTGCACATTCCCATAATGGCGCTTGCTCATGCTTTGATTCTATGGTTTTCTTGTTGAGGAGAGAACGTGCCTGGCCACAGGCTGGCCAGAGCTTAGGGTGGCCCAGCAGGTATTTCTCAGGATCCCTGCCTGCATTGAAAGGCATCTCTGAGGTTTAAGGACATCAACCCGCGCTTTTTCTTTGCCCTTGATAACCTCCAGCTTCACCAGGCCAGGGACAGAGAGATGTCTTTGTGGATATGAAACCTTAGGGAAGACTCAGCAAGGTGAGGGGTGCATCTGAGGGGGAAGGGGGAGCCAGAGCAGAGCGTCATCCTTCATCCATCTGGTCTGGACCTTCCAAGTTCACTGCCGTTCAAGAGACCTTGCCAAAACCCACGACTGAGCTCTGCGCCAGGGGCCCCGGGCCATTTCCAGAGGAACCTGCTTGTAGGGATTCTGTTTTGAGTCAAGATGCTACTTCTAATGAAGCAGAACGGAACTCCTGGCCAGCTCTCTCTCCCTCCTGCAGGCCTCTGTGGGCTCTGAGGAGCACAGCCTTGGCTGTGAAGAGAACAGTGTGACCCTTACATAGCCCAACTGCTTCTACCCCCGCCCCCCCCACCTCTGCTTCTCCTGGTTTAATTTGGCCGCTTTTAGGACTCTGCCTCCCCGAGAGGTGAGCGGGGCAAGGGGGCAGTGAACACTCCTCCAATTGGTTGAGGTCTCTGGGGAAGCAGCGGCTTTGAACCCAGTTTGACCCTCTAAGGGTTCAAGTTCCTGTTCTCTTGGCAGCCCATGATTTCCTGTTTCAAAGAAAAAAAACCTGGGGTTTTAAGAGCTTTTTTTTTTTTTTTAAAAAAAAAGGGCTTTTGGACACAAAACGGCTCTTACGAAACAACATGTTGATGAGTTTAGTATAAATGAATCGGAGACATATGGATTAAATTTCCCTTGCAATCCACAGGGGCTTCAAAATTAGGGGAAGAGTGTTTGTCAAAATGTGTGTCTGTCTCCCACCAGGGTCTGGGTCAGAATCAGAGCCTGGCCCACCCTCTTCCCCATACCCCTCTCCCCTGATGGTGGGACTAAGAGCCAAGGGGTTTACAGCAAGTCTTATGTTTGCTCTTTTCAACCTGCAGCCTTTTTGCTCTTAATTGAGTTGTTCCCCACACCTCCCCCTGTACCTTCAACAGGCCAATGTCTGACTCCTGCAAAGACCCTGAACCTGTGCAAAGAGAAATTGACACGAGCTGCCTTGACACATGTTATATAGGTGCTGCTCCTTGACTATGAACCATCCCATGTTGACCCATCCTATCTTAACCTTCCTTGGCAACATATGCATCTGTTAATATTAGTGTTCAGATGTGGCCATTAGAAACCTCCCCCACCCAATGGCCAGGGCATGGACCCCATAGCAGGGTGTGGGGTGAGGATTGGTGGCTTATATTTTAAGTTTCTCAGATCCCATTCTTGCTGTCAAGAGGGTTGGGGCTGGAGGTTTTCTGGTCTTATGATAAGAATAAGGATACTTAAAGAAAGATGACTTTTTTGTCACCTGGAATCATCCAGATATCCAAAGTGTGTTGATCTTGGTGGGTTTTTTTAAAGATTTTTTTGACGTGGACCATTTTTAAAGTCTTTATTGAGTTTTTTTTTTTTTTTTTTTTTTTACAATATTGCTTCAGTTTTATGTTTCTGTTTTTTGGTCACAAGACATATGGGATCTTGGCTCCCCCACCAGGAACTGCACCCACACCTGCATTGGAAGGTGAAGTCTTCACTACTGAACCACCAGGGAATTCCTGGCCTTAGTTTTTTACAAATCTAACTTCTATCTCTATTTTTGACAAAGGAGCAGAGAAATACAGTGTGTTTGGAGAGAAACCTGAGAAGCTTCTATTAATATCACTGTGTTGTCTTTTGGCCTTAGAACTCTTTAGGCAAGAGAAAGCTTAATGGAAGCCCCTTGTGTGTAACAGATAAACAGCTTCAGCGGACGAACCAGAGCATAACTCACTCTCTCCTTCATACCCTCCTGCCCCACCTTCCCCTGCTTCGTGGGAGTCGTCGGTCCCCTAGGAACACAACTTGAAAGCACAAATGATGTTCTAGCATAGAATTCACTAAATTCTTTGGCCCTTAGTGCCAGCAGTGAAGTTAATGCATGTCTCATGGACATTATATTGAGTGAAAGAAGCCAGACGCAAGAGACAACATTCTATGGGATTCTCTTTACATGAAGTTTAGAAATAAGCAAAACGAATTAATGCTGATGGAAATCAAATAGGGGCCACTTTTAGCAGTGATTGGGAAGAATGCATGAAAGAACTTTCTTGGGAAGTGTTTTGTATTTAGATTTGGATGGGGGACACAGGGGTATAGCTATACACATATTTCTTGAGCTGTTCACATAAGATCAGCACACTTGATTCTTTCATTGTTGTTGTTCAATCACTCAGTCATGTCTTTGTGACCCCATGGACTGCAGCACACCAGGCTTCCCTGTCCTTCAGTATCTCCCAGAGTCTGCTCAAACTCATGTCCATTGAGTTGGTGATGCCATCCAACCATCTCATTCTCTGTTTCTCCCTTTTCCTCCTGACCTCAGTCTTTCCCAGCATCAGGGTCTTTTCCAATGAGTCGGCTCTTTGGATTAGGTAGCCAAAGTATTGAAACTTTAGCTTCAGCATCTGTCCTTTCAGTGAATATTCCGTGTTGATTTCCTTTGGGATTGATTGCCTGGTTGAATCCTTTAGAATTCTCTTAATAGTATGCACATGATGTTAAACTAACCAACAGAAAAAGTATTGTCAGGTTATTCCCACACTAACGTCTGAGGGCACCCCTGTCAAGTAAGCTCTCTTAGCACAGTGACTGAGAGTCTGGGCTTGGAGATTGTTGGTGCAGATGATGGTTGAAGCAAGACACAGGGAAAGGTCAACTCAGGAAGCACAAGCAAGGTCTGCTCTAAGCAGGGCTTGAATGACAAAGACGGCCACCGTGGAGCTGGGATAATCCAGGTGGGTTCTGATTGAGTAGATTGAGCCTCATCACAAAGGCCAAACTCAGAGGACGTCTGTGGGCTTGCGGGATCCTGAGCGGATTGCAATATGGCGGCACTAGTGGGCGGGGAACCAGTCCCGCCTCAGGCACTTCCGGCCAAGTTATACGGCGGGTGCCCTGAGCCCCTGTCTTCACCATCTTGATACGCAGAAGAATCTAGGGGCTCTGAAGAGAGAGGAACAGCACCCACACAGCCTCACCACCCCACTCTTTTGGATTCAGAGGGACTTGGCACGTTGAAGGCAGACAAGAGAACAGAGTGTCCACAACCAGCCTGTCAGGTCTCCAGAAGGGGGCTGTGCCTGTTGCAGGAAGCGGGAAGGCTGCTTGAAGAAATGGACTTAGCCTTGTCGGGCTAGCATGTCTGGGTTCTGTCTGGAACACTGAACAAACCGTCAGTCAGTCAGATAGAGGAATATGGCCTGGACAAAGGACAGGGTTAAGTCTCCGACGGGAGGGGTGGGGCACCCTGGGTTGTTACCTGGTGGCCCAGCAGGTGTGGGGCACCTCCACCTCACCCCACACTCCCCTTCCCTCTCCTGCTGAGGCTCCACACCCATCATTGGATCCCCCCCCGAGGCTTCCTGTCTCCTTTCTAGGGTCCACATGTGGAGGCCTGAACCTCTGCCAGGCAAAGCACAGTCTTGCAGGAGGGAGATTTCAGTTCCCTTTTGGAAAACAGTTTTCCTTCCAACCTAAGCAGCTGCCCCCCTACCAACCAGTGCTAGAAGGCAACTATGTACAGCTCTCCTCTAAAATGACCCGCCCGGCTAATTCGTCCCAGCCTCTCTGGGTTTAGTGCTAAGGCAGGGAAACCAAACACCGTAACTTGCAGAGACTTACACTGCCACGTAGTGACACTTTCATTCTTGAGGGATAAGTACTCTTTTGAAACTTGGCTAGTTGGACCAACAGTGCCAGTTATATCCGCGTGTGCCCACTTCCTTTCCTTTCTATGGAGTTGCCGAACATCTGCCATATTGAGGCCACAATGCCAGGCTTGTACTCCCCCCCTCCCTAACGTGACTGTGTCTCTACACCTCGGTTCCCAGCTCCTTCCTTCACCAACCTGGGGTCCTTTGCTTTGGCCATCAGGTTGGAAAAGCCTTGTCATTATTGGATTTAGCTAAACATACTAGGGGTGTGAGAATTGTCCTGTGCATGCAGGGTGTTCAGCAACATCCCTGAGCTCTAGTGACTAGAGTTTTCCAGTAGCATGCCCCACCTCAAGTTATGACAGCCAAATATGTCCCTTGTTGTTGTTCAGTCGCTCAGTCGTGTCCAACTCTTTGCGACCTTGTAGACTGCAGCCTGCCAGGCTTCCCTGTCCTTCATCATCTCCCAGAGCTTGCCCAAACTCATGTCCATTGAGTTTGATTGATGTCCATTGATGCCTAGACATTGGCAAAATTATGTAAGTGATCTTTGGTCCTCAGGCCCATGGTGGCTTTTGGAGTAACTTGTAAATTGCCTTTGGGTCTAATAAGCTCTCAAAAACCAGCATGAAGACGATAAACAAAAGGCAGGAACAGGCAATTCCTAGAATTAAAAAGGGGGAAAAAGTCAAATAGCTACTTAACATGTGGAAATTTGTTTAGCTGAAGTTGGGGTTAAAGGGATACTAATTAAATCAACTACAAGTTTCTGCTTCCCCCTATTAAAGTGGTAAAAAATTAATAGTACATAGTGGTTTAGATGCAGGAAAATGGGGGCTTGTGAGTTCGATCCCTGGGTCAGGAAGATCCCCTGGAGGAGGGCATAGCAGCCCACTCCAGTATTCTTGCCTGGAGATTCTGACGGACAGAAGAGCTATAGTCCATGGGGTCGCAGAGTCAGATACGCAGCGTCATAGCACGCACATACACATTCCCTACTCTGAGGGGAGAAATGGGTACCAATTTTATGGAGGGCTGTTTGACAGTAGTTTCCAAAAACTTCAAAGGATATTCTCTTTGACTCAGAAATTCCATGTCTTGGCAATTCTCTTACCTTAAGGATATAATCAGAGATGTTCATGAGAGTTCATGTACAAGGTTGTGTATCAAAACACTATTTGTATGATGGAAAATTGGAAATGACTGAACTGTACAACAATACGGAATCTGTTATGTAAATCAGGGTTCATTCAAATAATGAAACACCATGAAATCATTAAGACATGTTGTAGAACAATATTTGATGGCTTGAGAAATATTTACAGTATTTGCTATCTAGAAAAAAATTTCAGATTATAAGTCAGTATATTCAGAATGATCCCAATTTTATATCAACAACAAAAAGGCCAAATAGATGCATAGGAAAAAAAAAGTTGGAAAGATAAATGCCTGCAGTTTCATTATGGTTATTTCTAGGTATGGCTATTATGGTGAATTTTATTTTCTATTTTGTGCTTTTCTTTTGCCATTTTCAAGTAAGAAATTGAATACATCCTTAATTGTTTGAAATTTAGATTGTTTCCAATTTTCCATTATTGGTAATACTTTGATGAATATCCTTTGCTTATATGTTTTAAAGAGACTCTTCTCAATTCATATAACGGAATGTAGGGGGGGCCGTGGTGGTAATTGAAAACAAAAGTAAGGAACTTCCCTGGTGGTACAGAGGCTAAGACTCCATGCTCCCAATGCAGGGGGCCTGGGTTCGATCCCTGGTCAGGGTACTAGATTCCACATGCCGCCACTAAAGATCCCACGTGCCACACTAAGACCTGGTACAGCCAAATATGTAAATAGATAAATAAATCAATATTGAAAAACCAAAAAAAAAAAAAAATAGAACAAAATCAAAGCCTTGGAGGGTTTTGTATTAGAACATCCTTGCCTCTGGGCTTCCCCAGTGGCTTGGTGGTAAAGAATCCGCCTGCAGTGCAAGAGACACAGGAGACATGGGTTCGATCCCTGGATTGGGAAGACCCCTTGGAGGAAAGCATGGCAACTCACTCCAGTAGTCTTGCCTGGAGAATCCCCAAGGACAGATGAGCCTGGCGGGCTATGGCCCATGGTTCACAGAGTCGAACACGACTGAAGTGACCTAGCACATTCTTGCCCCTAAGCAGCCCTGTATCACCCCGCTTGTGTTCCTTGTGACACGCACCCCCGTGTCCCTCTCATATTTGCTCTTTTGAAGTTGTGAGCTGAGAGTTTGTGACTCTGGTGCCCCAAAGACAGGAGTTGCTGATGACCTGGGCTCTGCCACTTTCTCCCTCAAATTCTCGCCTTACCCATTAGTCTCAAGCTTCTGAAACCAAGAGGCATCCTGGGTGTTCTGTTCCTTGAGCAGCGTGTCTGCTGGCAGGTGGGTCAGGAAAGGAGAAAGGCTTGAATACATAGTATCAGGTTTGTGCTGGATGCTTCCTTAGATGTTATCCAAACCCTGGGACATCTTGGATGATTTTTCTTACTCTACATCTAAACTGGTCGTCTTAGCTTTGCCTTCATATTTTGTCACTGGTCTTGCTTCAGCATCTCCACCAGTGCCTCCACTTCGTGCCCCATCGCTTCCTGCTGCACAGTTGTGATGACCTCTTCTTGGCCCCCTGTGCTCCCTGTATTCGAATCTCTACCCAGTAACCAGAAGGGCCCTTTCCGGAACATACTACTGATTTCTCTTCGCTCCCACAAACCCACTGTGGTTTCCCATTTCATGCACAAAGTCCAGGGCTCTATACATCCCCACCCAGACCCCTGCCCCCATCCCCCTTGCTTGTCTGCTGGCCACCCTGGCCTCGCCGCTGCTTCCCAGACATCCTGAGACCATCTTCCCTGATGACCCCTACCAAACCCGTTTCCCTCCTGTCTGGAATGCTGCACCTCCAGCCTCCTCGCTTTGTCAAGGTCTCTGTTCTGAAGTCATGTGATCTCAGAGACCTTCTCTGACCTTGCTTTCCCCTGCCCCTGCTTTATTTGTTATCATAGTACTATCAGGACTAGCCATGCAAGATCTCTTTTTCTTTTTCCCCAGTTAGAGTGGAAGCGCCCAAGAGTAGAGACTTAGCTGTGTTGCTACAGTTCTGCCCTCAGAACCTACCCTGGAGGATAAGTTCTCACAACAGTCCTTGAGCCTCTTGCTAGGATGACAAAGCTGGGACTCAGAGATGTTCATGCGCCCACCTGTTCAAGGTCAGGCATGGCATGAACGCATTGCAGATCCAAGCTCTAACAGCTGTTAGAGGTTTTCTCTCCTCCCAGAGGCAGGGCCCCTGGGCTGGGCTGCTGAACTGGCTGCGTTTCCCAAAGCAGTGGGAGCCACTGGTAGGATGCTTGTGTAGCTCAGGTGGCCCATAGATTCACATTAAGATGAGCTCTGAGATTTCCCACTGAGTTCTGCCTTTTTTCTTTGCAACCTGCATGGGTCTGCCTCTGCACTGCTGTGTGATTGTTGGTACCAGTGTTCCTACATCATTATGTCTGGGAAGAAGACTTACTTGCTTTTTTGTTGTTGCTGTTGTTCAGTCGCTCAGTCGTGTCTGACTCTTTGTGATTCCATGGACTGCAGCATGCCAGGCTTCCCTGCCTTTCACCATCTCCCGGAGTTTGCTCAAACTCTTGTCCATTGAGTCAATGATGCCATCCAACCATCTCATAAATGAAGATGGTTAGATAGCATCTCACCCTCTTCTTCTTTTGCCTTCGCTCTTCCCAGCATCTGGATCTTTTCCAATCAGTCTTTACCAATGGGGTAAATAAAGTTCCTTGACCCCGTGTGACAGTCCAGCCAGGGCTGTGGTTTCAGGATGCTCTGGACATGGACTGAGAATGAAGCTGCATCCCAGCTCTGCATGCAGGAGGGACATTTTTGCAGTGTTTTACCCAGTGTTCCCAATTGCTGCCTCCTCCCCAGGGTTATTTACAATTTGTTGAGTGCCTCCACTGTGTTCAGCACTCCAGGAGACATAAAATTCCCTGCCTAAGACCTTGAGGTCTAACATGGGCAGATAAATGACTCTAGCATAAGCCACCTTCCCTGGGGAAGATGGTCATCTCTCCAAGGCACTGGGTTTCTCAAGGTTTCCATTTGCACGTGACTTTCCATTTTTAAACTCCCCTTGGAAGAAGTGGAGACAACTCTGGCAAGGATGGGGGAGGCAGGGCTGGGAGGGCAGAGTGGAAAATGTTGTCTGTGAAGGGTTTTTTTTTCAGAACAAATGGCATTCCAGGAGGCATTTCCAAGGCATGCAGTTCGTGACTTGAGACAGCTTTGGGGTGGGGCCAAGATGATGTTGAGAAACAGAGAAAAATGAAGGCAAACCCCCAGGGAACAGAGGCAGGTATGAGAATAAGGGACCAGAAGCCAAATTTCGTAACTGAAGGTGTAGCAGCAAGGTCAGCATCCAGCCAGCCAGCCAGCCCTTCATTAATTCAACTAACCCTTAGTCCATGTTCCATCTTAGCTGGAAACTCTGCCAGACCATGGGAGCTGGTTGTTTACCTGCTGCTCCAGGAACTCATAAGTCTACCTACAGTAACATAGTTTCATCCTTGAAAGTATTTTAAAACCTGTGATGCTCTGACTTAGACTCTGTGATTCCCCTTGTGCTCTGGACTCTTCCATCACTGCATTCATCACAATTTTATTTTTTAATTTTTGAAACTAATTAATTAATTATTCATCAATTTGGCTGTGCTGGCTCTTAGTTTTGGCATGTGGGATCTCGTTCCCTTGACCAGGGATTGAACCTAGGCCCCCTGCATTGGGAGCTCTGAGTCTTAGCCACTGGACCACCAGAGAAGTCCCCCCGTCACAATTTTAAAGTGTGGTGGGGTGTGTGGTGGCTTTTGAGTGTGTGGTGTGTATGCTCATCCATTAAATATTCATCTCTCCTTCTGTAACTTTTTTGAGGATAGGGACCTGCCCATTTTCTTCACGCATCCCCATCCTGAGGGTAGGCGTTCAATAAATATTAATAGAATCAATGAAGCCATGAATGAATGAAGTGAAGAAAGCCTCATAAGAATGTAGTGGGAAACCAAAAAAGGACTCAATGGAGGAAAGTTCCCTTAATGATGTCTCCTTTGTAGTAACAACTATAGCACCGTCAACAGCAAAACCAGTTTCTCCCATACACGCAGCCAGGCTCTGAGCTGACTTCTTCACATACATGATCTCATGTGATACGAGTGTGACACTCCCTATTTTGTAGGCCTGGGGACTGAGGCCCAAGGAAGCTGGCTCATTTGTCTGTGGACCCAGGCATTGTCCATACGCTGGGGTTCTCATAGGACCCCCCGCCCCCAGCTGGCACTCAGTGTCTTTCTGCTTTATTGCCTGTAAACTGGCATCAACTGTTCTTGCAAATTCCTATCGAAGACTGAACCAGGGGAGATTCCAGCAGGCTCGAGAAAACTTTGGGATGCAGGGATGCTCTTCAAGAGGTAGAGAGCATTCCCTTTAGAGACGTTTGAGAAGGGAGTGCCAAGCGGTTAGTGTCAAGAGTTCTGGTGGGATCCTTCCTCTGCAGGGAAAGAGAGGGCTGGGGATTCTTCTGGGCTTCCATTCAGGACTGTCTCTCTTGACCATTAAACTGCTAATGGAAGGTGTCAGTGCTTGACATTTGGTAATTAAAACATCCACTGACTGAATAATAACTTGTTATTGACATTCATATTGATGAAAGCAAAAGTAATTTGATTTTAGACATCCTCGTCATGGGCTCAGCTGGGCAGGGGCCACTGCTGTGTGAATGAAGTTGTTGGTGCGGTGGATGGCAGCGGGGCCTCTCAGGTGGTCTCCGTTCAGGCCAAGTGTGAGGTGGCTGGTGTGGTCTGACCCATCTGGGGAGACCAGCTGATTGAGGCAAGTAAGAGGTGGAGCACTGGGACTGCTGGCTTGTTGGTGACCATACAATTGCTCTTGGATTCTGGACTCTTCACTCTGGAAGGCATTTGGGGAAATACTCTTTAAGGCAGATCTGTGAGGTGCCTTACCATCCATGAATAGTCAGAACAACCCTCAAAGGTGGGAAGCTTTTAGATCTTAGAGGAATCATTGTCGTGGAAGGTAGGGTAAGGGTAAGGATGTTAAGAAAGGGAGGGGATGCCTTACATTATACATCAGCTCATTTCATTTCAATAACCATCAAAGCTAATTATGTTCTCCCCATTTTTATAGATGGGGAAATGGAGACTCTAAGAATTCAGTAGCTTGCATAAAGCTATCCTCCTATTTAAAGACTAGGGTTAATTTGTGACTGGCCAACTATAATCCTACGAAACACTTTATAATGAGTGTGATGGTGGGCTGGGGGTGCCCCAGGGAAAAAAGAGATTTGCTTTGTCAAAGCCACAGGAAGGCCAGGTGGCCATTGACATCACCATCCACCAGCAAGAGGATGCTGGATGAAGGCGATCTGGGAAAAAGGGTGTTTGCTACTCTGTAACCAGGGCCTGTGCTAGAATTTTGTCACCAGTTCTCTCGAGCTTGAGTCATCCAGGGACAAGGATCAGCCTGAAATCAAAGATGGAACTCACCATTGGTTGAGAGCTGAGCTCTCCAATACAGTGACTATTAACCGCATGTGGGTCTTTAAACTAATTATAATTAAATAAAGTTTAAAAACCAGCTTCTCAGTACCACTAGCCACTCTTCAAGAGCTTAGTAACCACGAGACAAGTGACTGCCATGTTGGCCGAATATTTCCCTTTATACGGAAGTTCTCATGGACAGTGCCAGACCAGAAACCACTGGCTCTTTCCAATAGCATGGCAAGTGTGGATCCTGCTTCTCACTTTCAAACTGTGAAACTTTGAACAAAATGCTTACTTTCTCAGCATCTCTGTTTCCCCAACTATAAGAAGGGAAGGGGGGTTATCATGAGAGAAAATGATCGTGTATGGAAAGCATGGCCCATGGTGCTGGGTATACAGCTAGTGGTCATCAGAGGCTGCCACCGCGTTCCTGTCCACAAGAGACAAAGACAAGCCTTTTTGGTCTCGGATGTTTCTGTCGCAGATGGATTTCCATTTACTGAATTTACCTGAGGCCACCTGTCTTTCTGCTGTACGTGTGTGTGTTAGTCACTCAGTCGTGTCCGACTCGTTGTGACCCCATGGACTGTAGCCTTCCAGGCTCCTCTGTCCCTGGGGTTCTCCAGGCAAGAATACTGGACTGGGTTGCCATGCCCTTCTCCACGGGATCGTCCTGACCTAGGCATCAAACTCGGGTCTCCTGAATTGCAAGCAGATTCTTTACCATGGAGCCACCAGGGTTCCTATTTGCTTTTTGAATAAATATCACCAGAAACAAACAAACAAACAAACAAACAAAAAACACCTCACCTTTCCTCTCTTCTCATGTGAGAATGGCCCTGCTTCCATGATGCTAAAGCTATGTTCCCTTCCGGAGGACTGCAGCACTCTGCACCTTGGCCTGCGTCTTGCATCTTCAGATTTCTCTGTCTTGCCTTCTTGTCCACCTATCCCCCCCACACATATAACAAATTAAAACATTTCATTCCTGGAGCTTGTTTGACACTGTGCACTTGGACAAGCTGAGGGTGTCTTTTCTTATCCCACGTGGCTTATTTTCTAAAATGTATGTGTAGCTTCTTTGGGTCTTGCTGCGCATGGGCTTTCTCTAGTTGTGGCCAGCAGGGGGCTGCTCTCTAGTTGCGGTGCCCAGGCTTCTCACTGTGCTGGCCTCTCTTGGCAGAGCACAGGCTCCGAGTGTGTGGGCTTCAGTAGTTGTGATCCATGGGCTTAGTTGCCCGGCGGCATGTGGGATCTTTCTGGACCAGGGATCGAACTTGTGTCCCCTGCACTGGCAGATTCTTAACCACTGGACCACCAGGGAAGGCCCTCACTTTGCTTACAAAGAACAGGCAGCAGAAGGTAAAGCGGTTCTTAAGCTTGGGTGCATATTGGAGCCACCCTGGAGGGCTTGTTACACTAATCCTGGGAGCCCCGCATGCTGAGTTTCAGCGTCGGTCAATCTGGGCGTAGGGCGACCAGAACTTGCATTTGTAACAAGTTAGAAATGCTGCTTGTCTGGGGACATACTTTGGGAATCTGTCTTTTAGGCCATGCTCCCCTGTATGCTGAGTGCCCTTGAAGTATGTTGTGTTAGTAGCTCAGTTGCATCCAACTCTTTGTGGCCCCATAGGTTGTAGCCCGCCAGGCTCCTCTGTCCATGGAATTCTCCAGGCAAGAAAACTGGAGTGGGTTGCCAAACCAGGGGATCTTCCTGATCCAGGGATTGAACCCAGGTCTCCTGCATTGCAGGCAGTTTCTTTACCATCTGAGCCACTAGGGAAGCCCAAGTGCCCTTGAAGAATTGTGCATATCAGCATTACCTGCAGGGCTTATTAAAACAGATTACTGAGCCCTCTCCCCAGAGTTTCTGATTCATTTCTGGGGAGGTAGATACAGCCTGAGAAATTTGCATTTTTACCAGATTCCCATGTGAGGCTGATGCTGCTGGTCTGGAAATCACACTTTGAGAACTGCTGGTATCTGTATACCAGTGTTAGCTCTGTGATCAATGAGATATGAAGTCAAAGCCTGTCTCTGCCACCCTGTGAACCTAACACTCTCTGAGCCTCAGTTTTCCCATCTTTTGAATGGAAATAAGGGCTAAGGTTGTTGTGAGAATCAAGCAAAGAGTAGGTGCTAAATAAATGCTTTATTTCTTCTCCCCTAATGTGAATTGCCCTGGCTGGGCTGCAGTGAGGCTGCAGGAGACAGAACATTCATAGCTCTGAATTTGTCCATCTACGGCTTTTTGCTGTCCCCTAGTCAGCACTTCCCGCTCCCCCTCTCTGCTCCCCAAACCTGGCAGTCCTCATCAGCCCTCTCCCCCACACAGTTAGGCTGCCAGATCTCTCGGCCTCCAGATGCCCGCTGCACCACTGCCCTCTTGCTACCACTTCCTCAGATTTCCCAAACAAATTGTGTGTCCCATCAAATTGTATGTTAACTGTGTTACCATAAGAATAAATTGTGTTTATTTCCAGATGACCTGGAGTTTTTGGCTGCCTTGCCTAAAAATAACTAAAAGCAGTTTTAAAAGAGGGAAAAGAAAATGGAAAACAACAACAGAAAGTAAAGGAAAGGGCAGCTCCAGCCTGATGACAGATTTGGGAGAGTGGAGTTCACCCCCCCACCCACCACCCCCTCACGCCTGGCAATAAGTATCTAGCTGCCTTGCAGTGTCCTGCACTACAGTGGATCCAGAGAAGCCCAGAGCATCCTGGAGCTGGGGCTTCCCTGGTGGCTCAGATGGTAAAGAACCCGCCTGCCATTGCAGGAGATGCAGGTTCAATCCCCAGGCCTGGAAGATCTCCTGGAGAAGGAAATGGCATCCCACTCCAGTATTCTTGCCAGGGAAACCCCATGGACAGAGGAGCCTGGTGGGCTACAGTCCATGGGGTTGCAAAAAAGTAGGATGTGACTTAGTGACTAAACAACAACAGAAATCCCTGAACTGAGCCTGTCTGTGGCATGTGGTCTTTCTGAGAGCCACCCAGTGGGAAGGTGAGGTAGAAGGTTGGTTTTGTCCTGTAGTTTGTGAGAAGGGAGATAACTGTCCTGGGATGCTTCATGGAGGAGCTCCTCTAGGGAGCAGAAACCATCAGGAACTGAAGCACAGAAGCAGAACTCAAAAGTGCGGCAGAGGCTGGGAGTCTGGGGCCATGCCATAGAGCAGGGGTCCCCAGCCCCCAGGCTGTACAGTAGGAGGTGGGCAAGCCAGCAAAGCTTAATCTGTATTTACAGCTGCTCCCCATTGCTCACTTCACCACCTGAGCTCCGCCTCCTGTCAGATCAGTGGCGGCATTAGATTCTCATAGGAGCACAAACCGTAATTATAAAGTCAAGGCAGAATATCCTGAGATTGCCACTAAATAGAAATAAAGTGCATAGTAAATGTATTGCACTTAAATCATCCGGAAACTATCACCCCCCTGCACCTACCCTATGGAAAAATTGTCTTTCACGAAACCGGTCCCTGATGCCAAAAAGGTTGGGGACCGCTGCCATAGAGAAGATAAAAAAGCAAGGATTCTGTGTCTGCCAGCTCCTGCTTCTAGCACAGTCCTGATGCTTTTGCATAGAACCTCGATTCATTTTTTCCAGCTTCCTCTCATCAGGCACATCAGCGCTTTCCAGCTCTGTGATTTGAAGCATGCCATCTAGTCTCCCCCAGCTTCCGTTTTCCTAGCTCTGAAATGGGTATCATGACATCTTAAGGCTGCAGGTTGCTGTTCAGACTAAACGAGAATATTCATAAAATTGGACAGCATGGAGCCTACCATACAGTAGGTACCCGATAAACATCGGTTCCCTTTCCCTCATCTCTGCTCTATTGGAAGCCCTGCTGCAGATGTTCAGAGATGAAGGTGGTGATTCTGAATGCAATGGCTTGTGCAAACCCCCATGCCTCCCTAGCATTCTTGGTCAGAGGGGACAGACACTCCAGAAGAGAGAACCACACCAAAGGGACAGCTTGGCATTTTCTAACCAGTGAGCGCTGTAGTTTCCTCAATCCTCCCTGGATCACGTGGCAGGTGGCAGGCAAGCTGGAGAGGGCCTCCCAGGCAGGCTGCTCAGCAGACACAGTCAGGAGGAGGGCAGCGTCCACCCCTCACCCTCATTCCTAGGCTGGGGTGAGGCCCTGGGCCTCAGGTGCGGGGAGGCGTGTATAATTCTCATCTCATCGGGCCCTAGACTTAATCGGAGCCGCCTCCTGCATCACTGCCATCCATCTTCAGGAGACAGGTGAGACTCAATGAAGATGAGTTAGGACGTGAAGAATGCGGCAGGATTAAACCCTGATCAGATCATTACTGCAGCAAGAGGGAAAAAAAAATCATGCCAGGCCAGGCTGATGTCTCTTTCTGTATCTTTTATTTATTTCCTAACATCTATGCTTCTGCTCGAGGGCCAGAAGTCTTCCTTCACCTCTCCCTTTTTATCTGGCTCTCCTTTTCTCTCTCCTTGGGTTTAAATTGTGGCTTTTCTTCTGGGGTCCCAGTTAAAAGTGGTCCCTAGATCCCTGGTTCCTAAGAGCATCATCCACTGACTTCCAGTTCAGGATGCAAAGAGGCATATCGTGGGTAGTGCTGGTCTAGGTTCCTGTTCCCAGGCTGCCTTGCAGATCCAAGTAGACCCAAGTGGATAGACTGGGATTTCACTGGGACAGGGGAGTCACAGGCAGAGTAGAGGAGGAGGATGGTGATCAGGGAGCATGAAGAGTGAACACACAACGGGAGTTAGAATAAAAAGAGCAGAGGATTGTGCAAAGAAAAGGATGAGGCCATCTGGGTCTCAGCAGTCCCCTAGGTGAGACCTTCTTTCACTGAAAGGAGGGAACCTGATATTCTCTCTCTGCATCTCTTGTCATGTGTCTCTGCCCCTCGCACCACATAATCGCAGATGGTCCATCCGTGATGACCCTGCATGTCCCAGCCTGCTGTGTGGTCAGACCGAGTGCCCATAGCCACCTTAGTGCCCATTTCCTTGGGTACCGCACCCCACTTTGCTCTCCTTCTAGGCTCAAGTTGCTGGATGATCAAGGCAGGACTTGTGCAATCTGTGGCATACCTGGTAATTCAAAAGCAACAGCCCCAGGCTGATAGATCCCAGGGCACCTGGAACTTTCCCATTTTCCTCGTAGGAGCCTACTTCTTCAGATAGCTTTCTTTTAAAATTAATTCATTAATTTGTTTTTGGCTGTGCTGGGACTTCATTGCTGTGCATGTGGACTTTCTCTAGTTGCAGTGAGTGGGGGCTACTCTTCATTATGGTGCGTGGGCTTCTCATTGCAGAGGCTTTTCTTGTTGCAAAGCACAGACTCCAGGCAAGAGTAGGCTCAGTAGTTGTGGCACATGGGCTTAGTTGCTCCACGGCATGTGGAATCTTCCTGGACCAGGAATGAAACCCATTTCCCCTGCATTGGTAGGCAGACTCTCAACTACTGGACAACCCTGGAAGTCCAAACTTCTTTTTGAAAGGGTTGCCCAAGGGGTCAGTTTTCTGCTGAATTTGCCAATGGGGTCTTTATTTGCCAGTGGGGTCTTTATTTTCCCATTGACGGTCTTGCATCGCATGACGGTGCCAAGAATGATGGGAGGAAGAAGGAAGCAGGACAGAAGAGGCTGCAAGATGGGTTAGTGGCAGGTGAAGCTTGTACATGATCTATAGTAGCAAGGATGGCTCTTGCCGTGGCATCCCTGGATGTTTCAGCGATCTCTCTAGACTGTAAACAGTGCCCTGTGAATTCTGGCTTCCTGGGTGTACGCCAGAGAGGAGGCACCTTGCGTTTCTGGACTGTTGGAGTGCTGACCTTTTCACCAAGCCAGCCTCCCTAGGTGAGGTCAGCAAATGTATTTGGATGTGTACCATGTAAACAGTGAAACCCTAAAGGAGAGGACAAGAAGAGGCAGATGGAAAGCTGTAGCTAGCATCTGGCAGTTTGGAAGCAAAATCCTGCTAGTTCTGTGCCAGCTTCCTCCATGTCGTGGCCCCATCTGTCTGCCAGCTCTGTTAACATGGGCCAGGGCATCTCTGGGTCCTGGGGTCAGCATCCTGCCTCTTATTCCTCATCCTCTTCCGCTGACATTACTCCACAGGGAGCCACTATGCCTCCGCCTGCACCCAGGCTGCCTACATATCTGGCTCCTTTCGATACCATGGCAGAGTCACTGGAACGTCAGGTGTTTGCACATCACCTCTGTTCTCTGCCTAGGCTGGTAGATTTGACTAGTGGCTTTAAATTACTTTCCCCTCTGGGGAAATTGGTGCAAAGTTGAATGTGACTCGTGAAGGGTGTAGCAACTTGGAGCGATCATCATAATGTTCAAGATGCTCCACCATGAGCTCAGGTAGCCTCCTTCCTGACAGCTTCTTACACTGTGATATCATCTTGGATGGAGAAGCCAAGTGGGACTTGCCCAGAGGTTTTATGATGAATCTCTTTCTGCAAGGTTGTAATAAAAAGTCTCTTCTGCTGTAGAATTTGAGAGCAGCACTGGAGTTCTGAGATGTGAAACAGTGCTGATGACCCTTGGCACTCCTCCTCTTCAACCCCTTCCTTATCAGTGACCTTCACTTCCTCAACATTTCAGCCATACAATAGTAAGGCCACTCCTTGGCTTGCCCTATGGTGTGGAATTTCTCTAAGATCCAGACCTACCTCTAGTCTCCCTTCTCCCCACTGTGCCTTCGCTTCGTTTTATTTTAACATTTTATACTGGAATATAGCCAATTAACAATGTTGTAATTTTCAGGGGGATAGAAGAGTGACTCAGCCATATACATACATGTATCCATTCTCCTGCAAGGGCTTCCCAGGTGGTGCTAGTGGTAAAGAACCCACCTGCCAAAGCAGGAGACATAAGAGATGCGAGTTCAATCCCTGGGTCAGGAAGCTCCCCTGGAGGAGGGCATGGCAACCCACTCCAGTATTCTTGCCTGGAGAATCCCATGGACAGAGGAGCCTGATGGGCTATGGTTCACAGGGTCACAAAGAGTGAGGCATGACTGAAGCGACTTAGCACACACACATTCTCCTCCAAACTCCTCTCGCTTCCAGGCTGCCACACAACACTGAGCAGCGTTCCCTGTACTATACAGTATGTCCTTATTGGTTATCCATTTTAAACATAGCAGTGTTGTGCCTTCACTTTACACCTGACCTTGACGTCCAGTCTCTTGGCCCCTGTGGCTTCTGTGTTCTCTTGGCTCCATTTGCTTTCCCATCCAACCAACCCCATGGTTAGCCATTCATGGCATCTCCCTGGAACTCTAGACTCCCTCCACCCCGATCATTCTTTCTCTGCCTGTTTAACAACCCCTCCTCTGTGGATCCCCATTCTGTGATTTTTCTCCCTTGTGCTGAGTGGTTGAGCAGGACAGCTATAGACCTGTGCTAAGTGGATCCACTGTATACCTGGTGTTCAGACCCCAGCAGGACCCCTGCTGATCTTTGGCACCTTTCGTTTGGCTCCTGGTCACCCTGTTGCAGCTGTGCTGGGCCTTGCCCAACCCTTTAAAGCCCCATAGCTCAGCTCTTTAACCCTTGGTGAAATATCTTGCATATTTGGTTGAGCTTGACGCTGCCCAGTGCTTGCATTTGCAGTTTTCCTCCTTGCAAATGCAAACTTTACTCCTGTTCTCATCCTCACCTCTTCTCTCCTGTATCACTTAAAGTATCTTCAGGGACTTCCTTGGTGGTTCAGTGCTTAAGAATCCTTCCCTTCCAATGCAGGGCACATGAGTTTGAGCCCTAGCCAGGGAACTAAGATTCCACATACCTTGGAGCCACTAAGCCCATGCACCACACTAGAGAAGCCCACACGTTGTAGTGAAGACCCAGGACAGCCAAAAGATAAATAAAATATGTTTGGAGATTAAACAAAGTATCTGAGTCGGTTTGTTCATTAATTGAAAGTCTTTCTGTTATCCACTATATTCCTAAGCGAGGAATATGCCTATCACTGTGTGCATCCTAAGATAGTCACACCCTACAAGGCACTGATGTTCATAATAACTACCAAAAATGTATTAGAACATACTGAGAATACTTGTTGTTGTTCAGTCACTCAGTGGTGTCCGACTCTTTGCGACCCTGTGGACTGCAGCGCGCCAGGCTGCCTACCTGGTCCTTTACCATCTCCTGGAGGTTGCTCAAACTCATGTGCATTGAGTCGGGGATGCCATCCAACCATCTCATTCTCTGTCGTTCCCTTCCCCTCCTGTCCTCAATCTTGCCCAGCATCAGGGTCTTTTCGAATGAGTCAGCTCTTTGCGTGAGGTGGCCAAAGTACTGGAGCTTCAGCTTCATCATTGGTCCTTCCAATATTGAGAATAATACCAATAGTTATAAGAGCAGTTGTTTTCATTAATGAACACTAACTCTTATGTCAAGCCTTGTGCCAAGTACTTTCCAGGTATATCACACTTCATCTTGACCCCAAAGTCAGTGAGTTAGGGACTTACAGGATTCTCATATTATAGAAGAGAAAAAAAGGCTGAGAGGCTTAACTCAGAGGCAGAGTTGGGATCTAAACCCAGAATGTACCTTCAGATTCTTCCCTTCTTGCCCTCTCTCCCATTCTTCCTCCCGGGTGGACTCACCCCAGGACGGTCTCCTGAGAGCACCTGGTCCCTTCCCGCATCCTCTCTGCCCTCCGGGTTTCCCAGATCCACGCCTTTCTGCTGAACAAGCGCCGCTGCTCTGACCTGCCACACATTTAGCTGCTGAGCACGTGTAGACTCACATCGTGCTTTTAACTGCAGGCAAAACCCATCCCTCTGGGAACTGTCCCAGTTTGAGGGTTTTTTTTTTTTTTTTTTAAAGGCAGTCATGTTAAAATAGAGATTAATGCTATAGACAGAGAGAGACATGAAAATAGATCCAGGAGGGATGGTAGATAGCCTATCTGAATAGATCCCAGAGATAAATACATGGAAAACATAGAGAATTATTGTTGGGAATAATTCTCCATGGGAGGCTCTATGGATAAATATATAGACCAGGGATAGTGGAATCATTTAGAGGAAGTGAGATGAAAACAGCACGTGGGAGTCCGCAACTGTGAGAGCTGTGCTGAATGGGCTTGGGCCTTCGGTACCGCACGTTTGGTGGAGTTGTTCCAAGAGGAGGTCGGAAATCCGTGGGCGGGCTGTTATCTTCCAGAAGCCACGTGGCAGGGTGTCCTGGGGAGAGTGAGAGGGGAATTAACTGAGGACTTTGTGAGGGGTTCTGGGAGCAGGATGGGAGATGCTGAGGCAGACCTACGAGAGAGCATTATCGGGGTGGGCTTTGTAAGTTGACACAGGGATGTGAAGGCTGAATGGAACCTGGGAAAAAAGGGGCTAGACTGAAAAGGGACCCAGGGACCCACAGAGAGAAGTTCAGGGCTCTAGTCCTTGAGGGCATCCGGAGAGGAGAGCCAAGTCCCCCAGCCAGCAGGTGAATCGGTGCAGCAGGCTGTCTGCACAAACATGGAACATATGTCTGGAGGCTGCAGCCCAGTGTCATAAAAAATCCATCCCCGGGTAGCACTGTTCCTGTGGTTGATGACTGTGGCTCTGTGGTGATTGGATCTGGACTTGGCTCAGGCCCTGCCCACCAGTATCCAGGGAAGATTGTGAAAAGCTGGGGTGAACTTGGGACAGAGCTGCGCACATGTTCTTCTCCTCACCCTGGTCCTTGCGCTGTTTATCCAGAACTCTGCAGCTCTGTTTGACAGACATTCCTGACTGTGCTGTTTGGCTGTAGAATGTTCTACTCAAGGGCAGAAGAAAAGGGCCAGGAGGCGGCTATGATTCAGAAAGGGGGTGACAGTGCTCATCTCTTTGTGTGAATGCTAAGTCGCTTTAGTCTCTTTGCAACATCCTGGACTGTATGTAGCCCACCAGGCTGCTCTGTCCGTGGAATTCTCCAGGCAAGAATACTGGAGTGGGCTGCCTACCACGCCCTCCTCCAGGGGAGCTTCCCAACCTGGGGTTTGAACCTGCATTGGCATGTGGGTTCTTGACCACTAGTGCTACCTGGGAAGCCCACTCATCTCTCTATGGAACTTCTTTTGTTTCTTAGAATGATTGACTAGGAAAGGGGTCAACAATCCTTAAGTGAGCGCTTTGACCCTGGACACTGATTCCATCTTTACACCCCACCCTCCTTTTCCAGGAGAAAAAGGGAGTAACTGTTGACTGTTTCTGACAGAGACCTTGCCATGATAGCCAATGACCCATAATTCTCCCACACATGTCAAGAGTATCCACTGACTATCTTGCCTTATTCTAGGGTGGGTTATGGGCTGTGGTGTATAGGAATGTAGGGTATTTACCTTCAAGGAATTTGACATCTGAAGACTTTATGTCAGAAGTCAACTTGCGGCCCCTCTGTACTGGAGAGAAAGAGCCCAGATGGTTGCTTCTTTGATATTGGGAGTTTTGCCTCCTATGCATGAGTTAGCTGCTCTGGTGTTGTTTTAGATGTCATAAGACCCAGATGTCCTTTCTCAGGGATTAGCCTTGACAGTAGGGCATTCTGGAAAAGTTGCCTTTCCTCTCTGAATCAGGGTCTCTCTCCCTATGTTGGATAAGAATCATGGCGATGTAACTCATGTGGGTATCAGAGAGATCAGGCAAAGGACATACTGGAGAAACCCAAGTCCTCAAGCTGCCTGATGAGAGAATCTTAGTTCAACAGAGAACTTGCAGTCCAGAATTTCTGTTGGGTTAAAATTCCTGCCCCGTTTATAGAGGAGGGATGTTTGCATAAATAACAAGGGAACAGTTCCAGAGAGAACTTTTCCAGTAGGAATTTGGCTAATCAGGTCTCTAGCTGGACTTGTCCCCAGAGGATTCATGAGAATAAAAATTGAGGGGACAGCCATCCAGATGGCATGTGGCAGGGGTGTGGGTTCTGCTCCAGCGATATTCTGGGGTCTCTGCCCAGTTCTGGCCGTCTGGAACACCCTTCCCTCTATTCCAGGCAGGAGGGTGTCCTGGAGAATGGGCAGCCATCTGGTCACCGGGCAGAGCCTCAAACCAGGGGGACAGGGACCATATGGGCTGCACATGGTTCTACCTTGCTTACTTTTGACTTTAATCTTAAAGTCCTCTGAACTGGAAATAGGATTCAGGAGAAAGCTTTCTGTTGGAGAGTCAGACACTCTGTTTGCCATGGAATTTTTTTCTCCCTGCTACTGCTGTGGTCAGACTGATGGGCAGGAGGATGACCCAGTAGAAAGTGGATAGGGATAAGACTGGAAATACTAGGCTTCCATGCTAGGTTGCCTGCTTATCAGTAGCAACACGCTAAGATGACCTCCATTTCCTCTCTGTAATGGGTGGAGGAAATACAGTCCTAGAACTTGAATCTGTAAAATGCATGGACACCAATTATATGGTTGTTATAGCTATCTAGTTTTCATAGCCTCTTTATTCAACACACACACACACAAAAACCTTTTGCAAACTTAGGTTGGGCTTTCCTGGTGGCTCAGTGGTAAAGAATCTGCCTGCCAATGCAGGAGATGCAGATTTGATTCCTGGGTCAGGACGATCCCCTGGAAAAGGAAATGGCAACCCACTCCGGTATTCGTGCCTGGAGAATCCCATAGACATAGGGCTCCTATAGACATAGGTGGCTACAGTCCATGGGATCACAAAGAGTCGGACACAACTGAGTGACTGAACATGCATGCATGCAAGCATATGTTACATGCAAGATATTGGAGAGACCAAGAAAAAGAAGATTAAATCCTTACATTATTTTTTCATCTGTGATTCCTCCCTCTTGACCCTTGGGAAACCATGTGGTCCATTGCCATGGGTATCAGTGAAGGAGACAGTCCCAGTGTGAAGGGCTTACATAGACTCAAGGATTGGACTTGGAACTCAGCTGCAGAGACCACAGAAACCTGTTTTGAACCAAGTTTTGGTTTTTCCTTAGACTCTGGGGTTCTTGACCTAGATGTTGAGTCCCTCTGCAGTAGAGAGAGGAGTGGGAGAGATGGGAGTATAGTATTTAAGAGCAGACAGACAGATTTAGATGGGAGTCCCAACTGTGCATCATGGAGCAAATGACTTACCTCCTCTTCCCTAAAATAGGGTTAATGATAGAATCTACCCCAAAAGGCCATTGGAGTGTTGAAAGAGACAATGCATGCATCTTCATTGACATTTTTAAAAAGAAGAAAGTGTTAGTTGCTAAGTTGTGTCCCACTCTATGCGACCCTATGGACTGTAGCCCTCTGTCTGGTGATTACATTGCCAGGCTCCTCTCTGTCCGTGTAATTCTCCAGGCAAGAATACTGGAGTGGGTTGCTATTTCCTCCTCCAGGGGATCTTTCTAACCCAGGAATCAAAACATTGTCTCCTGCATTGGAGACATATTCTTTACCCACTAAGCCATCAGGGAAGGCTGACATACAAGTCACCATAAACTGGGTGGCTTAAAACAGTGGAAATTTATTCTGTCAAAGTTCTGGAGGCTGAAAGTCCAAAATAAGGTGTCAGCAGGGCCATTTTTCCACCAAAGGCTCTTGGGGAGACTTCTCCATTGACTCTTCAGTTTCTGGTGGCTCCAGGCATTCCTTGGCTTTTGGCTGCATAAAACCCGTCTCTACCTCCATCTTCACAAGGCTTTTCTCTTTTGCCTCTGTGCCGTCCTTTTCTGTCTCTTATAAGGACACCTGTCATTGGATTGAAGACCCCACCTGATTCGGTATAATCTCATCTTGAGCCTTACCTTCACTATATCTGCAAAGACTCTGTGTGTGCTGTATGCTAAGTCGTGTCCGACTCTCTGTGACCCCGTGGACTGTAGCTCATCAGGCTCCTCTGTCCATGGAATTCTCCAGGCAAGAATACTGGAGTGGGTAGCCATTCCCTTTTCCAGGGGATTTACCTGACTGAGGGATTGAACCCATGTCTCCTCTGTCTCCTGCATTGGCAGATGGGTTCTTTACCAATAGCACCACCTGGGAAGCCCAACAAAGACTATTTCCAAGTAAGGTCGTAATCTGAAGTTCCAGGTGGGCATCTCTCCCTCTCTCTCTTTTTTTTTTTTTTTTGGTGGCAGGGGATAGGGACAATGTTCAGCCCACTACACTGACCAAAACAGAAGCAAGGGAAGTTCTTTTTCTTTTCCTCCAACTCATCAGTTTCTTACTTCTGGGCTTCTGGTTACCTGGGCTTCCATGACCTGAGAAAAGAAGTTCTAGGGAACAGTTCATTCAGCCATCCACCCATGTCAACCTGTACTTGTTGAACACTGGTACCCGTGAGATGGATGCTGTGCCAGCCATTGGAGCATGAAGATAAATTAGGAGAACAGAAGTGTGCTGCTAATGACCAGGGGCCAGCCAGGGGTCATTCCTGTGCCCGGTTCTGGGCATAGATATGAACCACATGCTCCCCATCCTCTCACAGTCTTCAGGGAAAGGTGGGCAGGTCATGAGTCAAGGACCAGCCAGAGAACTGAGCGCTCTGGCAGCTACCAGTCCAGGACTCTGGGGGCAGAACAGAGATCCCAGTGGACCATGGGGTCATCCAGAAAGGCCTCCCAAGAGAAGTGGCACCTGGATTCAGTCTTCAGGGGCAAGGCAAATCTAGTAGCTGGAGAAGCTTTAACTAGGCAGATTAAAAGCTAAGCTAAGTCTCTTCAGTCGTGTCCGACTCTGCAACCCCACAGACGGCAGCCCACCAGGCTCCGCCGTCCCTGGGATTCTCCAGGCAAGGACACTGGAGTGAGTTGCCATTTCCTTCTCCAATGCATGAAAGTAAAAAGTGAAAGTGATGTCGCTCAGTCATGTCCGACTCTTAGCGACCCCATGGACTGCAGCCTACCAGGCCCCTCTGTTCATGGGATTTTCCAGGCAAGAGTACTGGAGTAGGGTGCCATTGCCTTCTCTGAGCTAGGCAGATTAGAACTCTGCAAAATCAGGAGACTTGAGAGAACAGGCTGGTTCAGAGAGCCATCGACAGCTCTCAGTCTGGTCCTGACAGGTGCGTGAGCTGGTGGTGGGGAAGCTGGGCAGGTGGGATTCGTCCTCACCATTGTTATTGTTATCATCAACATCACTAACGTTTAGGGAACCACGGAAACTGGCTTTGAGTCCCAGCCTAAGGAATTTGGCTTTTCCTCCCTGAAGCTGTGGAAGTGTGTGTATGAGGGAGGTGGAAGGCACCCTGCCAGGCAGGAAGAGTGAGTGGGCCGTGTCCTTCTCCACCAGGCGTGGCCCATGGATGGGCGCTGCTGCTCCTGCTCAGGTCTGCTTCTCTCGCTGTTGTTGTTCAGTTGCTAAGTCATGTTCAACTCTTTCTGACCCCATAGGCTGCAGCACACCAGGCTCCTTTGTCCTTCACTATCTCCTGGAGTTTGCTCAGATTCATGTCCATTGAGTTGGTGATGCCATCCAGCCATTTCATCCTCTGTCGTCCCCTTCTCCTCCTGCCCTCAGTCTTTGCCAGCATGAGGGTCTTTTCCAATGAGTCACCTCTTTCCATCAGGTGGCCAAAATATTGGAGCTTCAGCTTTAACATCAGTCCTTCCAATGAATATTCAGGGTTGGTTTCCTTTAGGATTGACTGCTTTGATCTCCTTGCAGTCTAAGGGACTCTAAAGAGCCTTCTCCAGAACTGCAATTTGAAAACATCAATTCTTTGGCGCTCAGCCTTATTTATGGTTCAACTCTCACATCCATACACAACTACTAGAAAAACCATGGCTTTGACTATACAGACCTTTGTTGGCAAAGGGATGTCTCTGCTTTTTAATACTCTGTCTAGGTGTGTCATGGCTTCTCTTAATATCAATTTGTTCTGATCTGTTGTGGTCATTGAGTGGAGGGCATTCAAGATGCTGAAAGCTGACCCTCTCTATCTCTTGGAGAAGGAGGCATGAGCATTCTGTGTCCCTTTGACCACTGGGGATCAGGTAGGTGGTCATCAGTGATGGGGAGGCTTTGGTAAGGTTTTATTCTTTAAACCCAATTTGATCACCAAGGATTCAAACTTGACTGTGCTATTTTACTATAGCAAGTACGCTTTTCATGGTCGGATGAAAGTTAAATTTATTCATTTATTTAATCTTGATTAAAGGCATCTCTAATGACTTATTGATTTTTTTATTAGTTGGGGGGAAGGGGAAGCTCACTGTCTTGGCAAGCAAGCTATTACCTGATGCCAGGTTTGAAAGCTGCTAAACAAGGGATCTGTTTTTGAAATATGAAAAGAAATATTTCAACATAAAAATCGATAAAAGGACATGAAACAATTGAAATGGATGAGCAAATTAAAAACAACTCTTTTTTCTCTTAATGAAGATCATTTGAAATGTTAAAAAAAAAAATGAAAGAAAAGGGAAGAGAGGCATTGCAATCCTTTGTCTGATACCAAGACACAAAATTAACCCATTGTGAATATGTTGAGATTAAATGTGAAGATTATAGCAATGGCTGAACATAAATATTCTTTTAAAAAATTTTTATTGGAGTATGGGTACCTTACAATGCTGTGTTAGTTTCTGCTGTACAGCAAAGTAAATCAGCCATTAGATTGGATTGTTTAGTCACTGAGTTGTGTCCTCCTCTTTTCGACCCTGGGGACTGAAGCCCACCCGGCTCCTCTGTCCATGGGATTCTCCAGGTAAGAATACTGGAGTGGGTTGCCATTTCCTGCTCCAGGGATCTTCCTGGCCCTGGAATTGAACCCTCATCTCCCGCATTGGCAGGCGGGTTCTTTACCACTGAGCCACCAGGGGAGCCTGGTGTATCAGCCATATGTAAACATATATCCACTCTTCTTTGGATCCTTCCCATTTAAGTCACCACAGAGCACCGAGTAGAGTTCCCCATGATGAACAA
Organism: Bubalus bubalis; assembly: GCF_019923935.1. NCBI lineage: Eukaryota > Metazoa > Chordata > Mammalia > Artiodactyla > Bovidae > Bubalus > Bubalus bubalis. The sequence continues at coordinate 51,321,306 of NC_059176.1, forward strand.
AGATAACTTCTCACACTCGGGTTGTGCCTTCATCTTTTTTTTCTCGGATGATTGAGATGAGCTTTGAATGGGGCTAATGCTTCGACTTCTCCCCCTGAACCCACGGTCCCTCTGCACACAGCACACCGGGTGATCCTTTATGAAGCATGGTCAGATCATGCTAGCCCCCGAGGTTCAACCCCCGACGGCTTCCCAGCACGTGTAGAAAAGACAGCACACTCTTCCCCAAGACCCACGTGGTCCTGCGTGGCTTGGCCCAGGGCTGTCCCACCCTGCATCTTTCCCTTCGCTTCCCATCAGCCCTACCAACCTGCATGTTATTCCCGATCACACTGAGTGTTTTCTCCAGGACCTTGCACGTGGGATTCTCTCTGCAGGAACTTACTTCCCCCAGCTAGTCCCCCAGCTCCTTCTTTGTGGCATTCATGCCGCTGCTCCCATGTCACCTCCACAGGGAGGCTTCCTGACCACCCCTCCACCATCACACCTGCCTCTTTCCCTGCTTCACGTGTCTCTGTAGCGCTTAGCAGTTCCTCCCCATGTGTTGTGGGTTTCCTCTTTCCTCTTGATCACAGATCTTGCCTTCTGGGATACAAGCCCATTAAGGCTGGGGACCTGTTGTTTGATGTTCCCAGAGCCTGGTGCCTCACAGGTGCGGCATCACTTGTTATTGGGTTGGCTGAAAAGTTCATTCATGTTTTTTCCATAAGATGCTATGCAAAACCTTAACGATCTTTTTGGCCAACCCAGTGTATGACCTGGTCATATACTGCTTCTCCCCCTTCTACTGTCTCCTGGAGCCTCACAGTAATCCTGAGAGGTGGCCAGGACAGACAGTTGTCCACTTTTCCAATGGGAAGACTGAGGCCAAGAGCACTCATGGTCAGCAGTGGGGCGGGCCTGGGACTAGCCGCAGGGGCTCTGATGCTCAGCTAGTTCTCTTGCTGCACACCTGCTTAGGATATCACACCAGAGACTTGCCCTTTCTGCTGTGCAGTTTCTGCATTTGAGGGACGCCTTGTGGGGACCTACTCTGTACCTGACGAGAACTTAGCAGACCCCTGGCTGGAAGCACCAAGCATCTTCAAGCACCTCCCAGTGTGGGGTGTGGAAAAGAAGACAAGCTCAATCGATATTCGTGCAACCGAATGGAACCTAAATTATCGTGGTGATTAAATCAGGGGCTTGTGTCCCAGCTCATCACTTACACGATTCCCTTAAATCTCTCTGAGCTTCAATTTCCTTGACTCTAAATAAGAACGGTAGCTGTACTTACTTATAGAGATAGGATTGTCGGGAGTCTTGAGTGGGGTAATGGATTGAAAGTGCTTAGCAGGGCTTGGTATGTGGAACTTTTCAAAAACGCTCTTCATTTTATCCCCATCCTTGTTGTCATCCTTCTGCGGTCTGTGGACTCTCTAGGAATGCTCAGGCTTTGCTACTGAGTTGGGCTCAGTTCAGTCACTCAGTCATGTCTGACTCTTTGTGACCCCATGGACTGCAGCACGCCAGGCCTCCCTGTCCATCACCAACTCCCAGAGTTTACTCAAACTCATGCCCCTTGAGTCGGTGATGCCATCCAACCATCTCATCTTCTGTTGTCCCCTTCTCCTCCTGCCCTCAATCTTTCCCAGCATCAGGGTCTTTTCAAATGAGTCAGCTCTTTGCATCAGGTGGCCAAAGTACTGGAGTTTCAGCTTCAACATCAGTCCTTTCAATGAATATTCAGGACTGATTTCCCTTAGGATGGACTGGTTGGATCTCCTTGCAGTCCAAGGGACTCTCAAGAGTCTTCTCCAACACCACAGTTCAAAAGCATCAATTCTTCGGTGTTCAGCTTTCTTTATAGTCCGACCCTCACATCCATACATGACCATTGGAAAAACCATAGCCTTGACTAGATGGACCTTTGTTGGCAAAGCAATGTCTCTGCTTTTTAATATGCTGTCTAGACTGGTCATAGCTTTTCTTCCAAGGAGTAAGCGTCTTTTAATTTCATGGCTGCAATCACCATCTGCAGTGCTTTTGGAGCCACCCCCAAGTAAAGTCTGCCACTGTTTCCACTGTTTCCCCATCTATTTGCCATGAAGTGATGGGATTGGATGCCATGATCTTTGTTTTCTGAATGTTGAGCTTTAAGCCAACTTTTTAACTCTCTTCTTTCACTTTTATCAAGAGGCTCTTTAGTTCTTCTTCACTTTCTGCCATAAGGGTGGTGTCATCTGCATATCTGAGGTTATTGATATTTCTCCTGGCAATCTTGATTCCAGCTTGTGCTTCCTCCAGCCCAGCATTTCTCATGATGTACTCTGCATAGAAGTTAAATAAGCAGAGTGACAATATACAGCCTTAATGTACTCCTTTTCCTATTTGGAACCAGTCTGTTGTTCCATGTCCAGTTCTAACTGTTGCTTCCTGACCTGCATACAGATTTCTCAAGAGGCAGATCAGGTGATCTGGTATTTCCATCACTTTCAGGATTTTCCAGTTTGTTGTGATCCACACAGTCAAAGGCTTTGGCATAGTCAATAAAGCAGAAATAGATGTTTTTCTGGAACTCTCTTGCTTTATCAGTGATCCAGCAGATGTTGACAACTTGATCTCTGGTTCCTCTGCCTTTTCTAAAACCAGCTTGAACATCAGGAAGTTCACGGTTCACGTATTGCTGAAGCCTGGCTTGGAGAATTTTGAGCATTACTTTACTAGTGTGTGAGATGAGTGCAATTGTGCGGTAGTCTGAGTATTCTTTGGCATTGCCTTTCTTTGGGATTGGAATGAAAACTGACCTTTTCCAGTCCTGTGGCCACTGCTGAGTTTTGCAAATTTGCTGGCATATTGAGTGGAGCACTTTCACAGCAACATCTTTTAGGATTTAAAATAGCTCAACTGGAATTCCATCACCTCCACTAGCTTTGTTCTTAGTGGTGCTTCCTGAGGCCCACTTGACTTCACATTCCAGGATGTCTGGCACCTATGCAGTATCCAGGGCATCTCAGGTGGTGCTAGTGGTAAAGAACCCACCTACCAATGCAGGAGACATCAGAGATGCAGGTTTGATCCTCGGGTTGGAAAGATTCCCTGGAGGAGGCCATGGCAATGCACTCCAGTATTCTTGCCTGGAGAATCCCATGGACAGAGGAGCCTGGCCGGCTACAGTACATAGAGTCGAAAAGAGTCAAGCATGACTGAAGCAACTTGGTAGTAGTTACAGAAGCAGCAACAGGAAATCTTTGATAGTGTGGTCTACTTGGCCAACCTTGTGGCCTTTGGTCACCACAGCATTGAAGACTAGAAGGGTCCCATAGACAAGTGTCTTTGTGCAGAAGTGGACCAGTATTCACACATTTGTGGAGCACACAACCCATTTACTGGTGTAGGCTGAGCTCCCCGTATGGTGACTGTGTGACACCCGAGCACCAACTCCCATCTGGCTGAGTGTCTGTGTTTGCGAGGGTTGTCATCACAAAGTACCATAGGCTGAGTGGTTAAGACAAAAAAAAAAAATCTATTTTCTCCCAGTCCTGGAGGCTATAAGTCCAATATCAAAGTTGGCTTCTTCTGAAGTCTCTCCACCTGGCTTGTGGATGTTCATCTTCTCCCTGTATCTTCATATGGTCTTCCCTCTGGGTGTGTCTGTTTGTTAATTTTATCTTGTAAGGACACAAGTCATACTGGATTAATGTGAGTGCGTGTGTGCGTGCTCAGTCGCTTCAGTCACGTGTGACTCTTCGTGACCATATGAACTGTAGCCCACCAGGCTCCTCTGTCTGTGAGATTCTCCAGGGAAGAATACTGGAGTGGGTTGCCATTTCCTCCTCCAGGGGACCTTCCTGACCCAAGAATCAAACCCCAGTCGTCTGCATCTCCTGCACTGCAGGCAGATTCTTTACCACTAGCGCCACGAGGAAAGCCTGTGTTGGAGTCATGGCAGCTCTCTGAAGACTGGGTGGATGTTCTGGAAAATGGATGCAGGCACTTGCCGGCATGTTCATTTGCCCGTGTTGGTGGAGGCACATGAGGGAGATTGCCCAGGTCATGTGTTACACGGTTGGAGCTATGCACAGAATAGAAGGTGTGTGAGGCACGTACAGTTGTGGGGATATGCGTGGACTGTGTTTATATGGGTCTGGGGTCGTGTGTATTTGTCCTGGGCAAATCACTGGGATTTGTGCCTATCACTCAGGGTTTGGAGATGAGAGAGCAGAAACCACAAAATGAACACACAGGACATGTATGCTGCCCATCAAGTGAAATCCCCAGCTCTCTGCAGACAGAATCATTCTATATTCTGGACTCTGGTCTCCCAACAAAGCCGTCCCTGATCTATCTGAATTACAGATTAACTGGCACCGAAGGGACAGCAGAATCCATTTAAATGAATAGCTCTCTAATTTATTAAAGGGCTTATTTATGCTGCTGGTATCAGAGGCTCATCAAATTCTTGCAGTGGTGCGGGCCCCTCTCCTGCCCCCCTGACCCATAGCTGCTGGAATATTTTATCTTTTTCCAGGAGAGCTGTAACAAGCCTGCGATGGAGGATATGGGTGGGATAAAGGGCCACACACCTTCCGTGGGCTTGCTGGGTCCCTTGTAGATTAGATTAGCAATTAGCTTGCTGCTTGTGGGGAATGTCTGAATCCTTGGGAAGAGGCCAGAGTCCCGCACTTGTCTCTTAGAGAAGAGGATGCAGAGGGAAACACTTCCCTGACAACCAGACCCTCCGCTTAGCGTCATCCTGTGTGTTGTGATGACTTGCAGATTTCTGGAATCTGATACACGACTCTCGAGTTGCTCTCTTGAATGTGGCCCCGCTTCTCTTCTCTAGCCTCATGGTTTGGGTGAGAGCTCAGGAGGATGGAATAGTAGGGAATGGTTGTGTCTGAACATGCAGGGGGTCTTCTGTGGGGTTAGCTGGCTGGCTTTCGTCTCAGGAAAGGGCACTGGGCCATTGGGGAGGTTCCTAGTGCCAGGTTGGTTGGGGGGAGGGATTCTGGGAAATGAGGTGAAAAAAATGGCAATGCTTGGAGTCCTTCAGAAAGCAGAGAGGCTCAAAGATAGAACGTCACCATCTGACCTTAGACTTTCACTACCTTTTGACTTTTGGAAGGAAGATATTCAGTTCTGCTTATCATCCTGCTCATGCTTAGCTGCTAAGTCATGATAACCATAGTGTCAAACATTTTTCATGTAAGTCTGGGTTCGGCTGTCTTATCAGTACCATTTTATAGACAGAGAAACAGAGAGAGAAACTAAAGAACGCCCCCCACCCCCCCACCTCCAAGCCACTCAATTAGTAAATGAGGACCTGGGGTTCAAACCCAAGTTCAAGTCTGATGGCAGAGTCCTTGTGCTTCCCTGCTCCGCCGGACCATTAACCTTTCCCCTTTGCCCCAAGCAACCTGAGTTCCTGCCGACTCTCCAGACCCTGTCAGAGTCCAAGCCCTGGGCTGTGCTATCTGCCATCTGCTCTCACTTCCACGTGCCAGGGAGAGGGATGGGCTCAGAGAGTCGTGAGCTCTCACCCTGCGAGCTCGAGCTTTGTCACCCGTGGCTTCTGCAGTCCGAGCATTTGCTGGGCTCTTCATCCCCGGCCCTCTCTTTCCTTGACAGGTGATTCACGGTGTCAGTGCTGTGTCAGGCCTGTGCTGGCAGCAAGCCACTCCCCCGCACATCATCAAGGCAGAGGAAGACCAAGAAGGACGGGGTCAATCCTGTTCTCGCATTAAGACTGTTGTTCAGTCGCTCAGTTGTGTCTGACTCTCTGTGACCCCATGGACTGCAGCATCCCAGGCTTCCCTGTCCTTTACTGTCTCCCAGAATTTGCTCAAACTCAGGTCCATTGAGTTGGTGATGCCATCCAACCATCTTATCCTCTATCAACCCCTTCTCCTCCTGCCCTTAATCTTTCCCATTAAGTTAGTTGGAATCATTTTGAGTGGGCTTGAAAAAAAGCTGGACAGGAGCTCAGAGGTGGCATCAGAGTGAACTTGGGTACAGCCCTGGTTTGCTGAGGGTGGGAGTCACAGTTATGTACACATCTCACAGCCCCCAGGAGCACAGCGCTGTGCCTCCCAGGTGCCCTTCTGAAGTTGTCACTGACAGCATGGTAGATACACCTTTACCTTCCCTTGAAGCTCACCTCGAGTTTCCTGTTCCTCCACCTTCCAGAACTGGCCAAGGGACTCAGATAAGTGCTCCTTGGTCAGGACACACTTCTTTTTGCTTCTGATGCCCTAGGAAGGAGGCCGCCACTCTAGTGAAGGTGACGATCAGAAGGGGTTTGGTCTCTCCTTGAAGACCATCAGCCCAAAGGAAAGCTCTCTGCCTTCTGTCCAGGGAGGCATCACAATGGAAGATACCGGAGAGGGATCACAGACTCTCTCTCTCTCTCTTCTCTTTTTTTTTTTTTGATGTGGACTGTTTAAAGTCTTTACTGAATTAGTTATAATATTGCTTGTTTTATGTTTCAACTTTTTGGCTGCAAGGCATGGGGGATCTTAGCTTCCCAACCAGGGATCGAACCTGCACAGCCTGCATTGAAAGGCAGAATCTTAACCACTGGACTGCCAGGGAAGTCCCCAGACTCTCTCAATTGAGATTTTCTAGTCTTGAGGATGCATGCTAAGGTTTTGTGCAAATCAGTGATGAGTGAGGTTCACATTTTCATGAAAAATGCTGTCTCTTTGTCACATTTGAAATTTGTGTGAGATTATTTGAATTCTTGAAACCAGTTTCTTCTCAGCTCCAAATTATGATCTCAGTGTCAAGTTGAAGCAGTGTATTTGTTCCCAAGCACAACCAATACCCCGAGGCAGATGATAAACTATATAAACATTGCAACTATAGGTAGAATATTTACTGTATTTATTTTTCTAAATTTGGACCATGAAGAAAAAAAATAGAGAAATGTTATCATCTCCCTTCATCTCTGCCTTTATGCCCTAAAAATTGACTTATTATTAATATTTAAGAGCTGTCACTTTGTATGAATCATTGGCTATAAAAAGACATACGTTTTGCTCGATTTCCATTTTATTCACATATTTCTTCCACTCTCTACTGTATGGTGGAGGTTCCACATTAAAAATACATGTATAGGAAAAAGGGTCTGTGCTTGCAATGTCTCCCCCACCTTGTCTTAACTGATTTGTTCAGTTGAGAACTCTAGGAAAATTTTACCAGTGAAATCAGGGGCCTGACACTCTACTTTTAGTTTTCCTGTCTGCCAGCTTTCTGTTCAGTTTGACCTTAAGCCATGCCTTAACCTACATTTAATGCCACTCTGCTGCCAGGGCACCTTTCTCTGCCTGTGTTTGGCTTCTTCATTCAGTTGTCTTTCAGTGATGCTAGGGATATAGGACATCAGCCCCCTTTCAGCCTATCCTTTCTTCCTTATCAAGGCACCCTAAATTCAAAACCTGTTTCAGCTGCTGGGAGGAGGGACATGTCTTTGTTGTTGTTCTAAGTTGTCCAACTCTGTGACCCCATGGACTGCAGCACGCCAGTCTCCTCTGCCCTCCACTATCTCCCAGAGTTTGCTCAGATTCATGTCCCTTGAGTTGGTGATGCCCTGCCAACCATCTCATCCTCTGTCGCCCCCTTCTCCTCCTGCCCTCGGTCTTTCCCAGCATCAGGGTCTTTCCCAAAATAAGTCTGCTCTTTGCATCAGGTGGCCAAATTCTTGGAGCTTCAGCAACAGTCCTTCCAATGAATATTCAGGGTTGATTTCTTTTAGGATTGACTGACTTGATCTCCTTGGTGTCTACTTTGGATTTAACAAACTTTACAATTGCCCTGTTTAATGCCTCCTCCTCCATCCTGGGTGTTAGGCAGCATGCAATTGGAGTGGGATGGGAGCACAGCATGGGAGCACAAGGTCAGAAACCCTGGCTTCTCCTTTTAGCTGGTTGATTGAGCAATCTCGAGCAGCTCCTGGGTCTTAGTTTTGTCACTGGCTGGAAGGGCAGGATGTTACCTGCCTTATCTCTGTCGGGGGTAATTGGGAGAGGGAAGCCAATGAGCCAGTGAGCGTGAAAGCTCTTGGAGTCGTACAGTGCTCTTCACCGAATGAAGATTATGATGACGGTGATGATGCTTCCAAGGGGCACTGCTTTAATAGATTTTATACTTCCAGGAAGTATGTCCTTTGGTTTTTCTTATAAAATTTCATTATGAGAGTCTGAGCTTGAGCCCAGTCCAAAAATTGGGAAGTGCTTTCTCCCCTAGAGCTGCCTCTGATCTCACCAGTGCTATGGGTAGGATGTGGTCACCGAGACGCCACCGCATGTCTCCATCTGCCTGCCCCTCCTGCTATAATTCTTTAAGTGGCACAGATTTCCTTTAATCTCTTTCCTATAGAGAGAGGGGGAGGGCTGGAAAGGATAGTTGGCAAAGGTCTTTGTGCTGTCTACAGAAGTTGGAGGCCCTGGGGCTCCACTGTGGGGCCTGGGATGTGCATTTAGAGCCAGAATCTAAGCTCATGAATGCATCACACCATCAGCCATGCCTCCTTCCCCGACTCTCTGCCACCTCCAGGATTTGTAAAGTACAGGGAGTGTTCAGGCCCTAGATATACACACATTGAAATCCTAGCTCTGAATTTCCACCTCCTTGATGCTGAGCAAGGGATTATATTTCTCTGAGCCTCAGTTGTTTCACCTGCAAAATGGGCCTATTCATAGAACCTAGCTCATAGAATCGGGGGAATATCTAGGTGGGGGGGTGGCAAAGTGCCTTCAAAGAGCACAGTGCTTGAAGCATAGTCAGCATGGCTATATTTTCAGAAGCCAGGGACAGCCCTGTGTATCCTGCTGACCCAGGAGGAAATAGAGCCTCAGGAAGATTTTGGCTGGGCCCCTGTGTTTGCCACTGTAATGTCAGCTACTGAGGACTTTGTAGAAACTCTAGGACTGAAGTAGGTTTCCCAAGTGGCGCCAGTGGTAAAGAATCCACCTGCCAGTGCAGGAGATGCAAGAGACGGGGATTTGATCCCTGAGTCAGGAAGATTTCCTAAAGAAAGAAATGTCAAACCATTCTAGTATTCTTGACTAGGAAATCCATGGACAGAGGAGCCTAGTGGGCTACCATCCATGGGGTCGCAGAGAGACATGACTGAGCACACATACATGCATGCCAGGGCTGAAGTAAGAGGTGCCGTGTTCTTTTGCAGTGTCCATTCATTCAGTTATTCATTCATTCTAACCATATAGAAGTCTGCTGATGCACTCCTCATTTTAAGGATATAGACATGATTCTAATATGTCTGCTCTGGTGTGAAAGAAAAGCAAAAGTGTTAGTCACTCAGTCACGTCCAACTCTTTGTGACCCCGTGGACTGTAGCCTGCCAGGCTCCCCTCTCCATGGAATTCTCCAGGCAAGGATACTGGCATGGGTTGCCATTCCCTTCTCCAGGGGAATCTTCCTGACCCAGGGATTGAATCCGGGTCTCCTGCATTGCAGGAGGATTCTTTAGCATCTGAGCCAACAGGCAAAGGGCCTACAAAGCTAGGAAACCTAAGACCCCATTATCAGCTGCAGGACAAGATGGACTGTGCACCATAGTGGGGCATGGGGGTGAATGCCAAGGAAGGAGGGTCCCTTCCTCTGGAGCTGGGAAATGGGTGAAAGCAGCGAGGCGCTCAGACCAGAATTCACAGAGCAAGAGGCTGTGAGCTGGGTCAGGGATATATAGATTGTCACACCTGGCTTATATTACGTTCTCAACAAATGGTAGCTATTAATGTTATTATTTAATGCTTTGCTCACAATGGGCATTCAATATATTTTTTTGGATTGACTGACTGCCTAACTGGCAGTACAAACAAATGAGGCAGGTTTTATTATTCCCATTTCTTTCTGCCCAGAAGAGCCTCTGGCTTTTACTGAATGAGTGTTCCATCAGTCGTGGCGCTGGGGCCTGAGACATCTCCAGGCCTTGACTATCCTTCCCTCCTACCCCCAACTCCGATCTCCCCTCCGCAGCAGGGCACACACCGCCTACCTGCGCACAGGATGGGGCAGACCTTTCTTCCGTCAAATTCCTGTATTGTCAAATGAAACAATCAGCGGCTTTCTGTGGAGCCCGATGCAGAGAAGAGAACTCAGGGCAGATTGCCAGAGAACATGCAATTCCAGGCCTTAGCTGTTCCGTTAATCATGGCCTCTCCAGTCAACAAGAGATGCATATATATACGTATCCATGCTTAATAAGACTATTCAGAACAGCTCACATTTATTCAGCCTCTCCTGGATGCCAGTTGGGCTTCCCTGGTGGCTCAGATGGTAAAGAATCTCCCTGCAATGCTGGAGACGCAGGTTTGATCCCTGGGTTGGGAAGATCCCCTGGAGAAGGGCATGGCAGCCCACTCCAGTGTTCTTGCCTGGAGAATTCCTTGGACAGAGGAGCCTGGATGGCTGCAGTCCATGGGCTTGCAAAGAGTCAGACATGACTGAGCCAGGTACTGTGCTAACTGTTTTCCGGACATTTCTCCATTTAATTCTCACAGAGTCTCATAAGGTCAGTGCTCTTATTTCTCCCATTCTTTAAGTGGAGAAACTGAGGCACAGGAGAAGACAAATAACCTGCCAGCTGAGGTCCAAAGAGCCTGGACTTGAACTTGGAGAGCTGCCCACCACAGTCCTGCCCCTGAATCAAAATCCATCACGGCCTTACTGGATGTTGGGAATCAGATTCTTGGTTGGCTGGCTTTTGACAAACTCAGGGTAAATGGCAGCACCTGGGATTGCTGGTTTCAAGGATTGTTCCTGAAAAGTACCCTTCAGCAGTCCCTAAACTTTTTGGCACCAGGGACTGGTTTCATGGAAGACTGTTTTTCCATGGAGCGGAGGCGGGGGGATGGTTTCAGGATTATTTCAAGTGCATTACATTCATTGTGCACTTTGTTCCTGATCTGATGCCACCGCTGATCTGATAGGAGGTACTGGTCTGTGGCCCAGAGGTTGGGACCCCTGCTTTCCAGGATCTTGTGTATCAGTCCCAGGACACTGCTTAAGCCATCAGCATCCCCAAAGTTCAACACTTCCACTGTTTAGGAGGATCCAGGCCTTCTGCCTTCCTTACCTCATGGATCACCCATGTGCTGACTGCAGGGCAGGTCATTTGAATCCACTGGATCCTCTAAATCGCACTAACTCATGTGTAACTCTTTTGCGACCCCATGGACTGTAGCCTGCCAGGCTCCTCTGTCCATGGGATTTCCCTGCAAGAATACTGGAGTGGATAGCTGTTTCCTCCTTCAGGGGATCTTCCCAACCTAGGGATCAAACCCGTGTCTCTTGCATTGCAGGCAAATTCTTTACTACTAAGCCACCAGGGAAGCCCCATTTATAAAATTAGCTTCTATCCCTCACTGTCCCCCTTACACTGCTACATATCTCTTTATGGCTCTTATTCCTACCTGACAAGCATTTATTGATTTGCTTATCCACAATCTGTCCCCTTCCCCTGGAAGGTTAACTGCACAGGAGAGGGGCTTTGTTCTGCTCACTGTGCTATTCCAGTCTCTAGAACAGTGTCTGGCACATGGTAGGTACTTAATAAAATTGGTGAATGAACTGTCTTAAGATGTACACTTATTCCCTAGTTTTACTGATGGGGAAACCAAAGTTCAGAGAGGTTAAGCAACTCACCTAAAGTCACATAGCTGATGAGGCCCCCAGATCTTGTCAGCCGATACCCTTGGACCCAGGGTCTATTTAATTTCCAGCCCCTTGGTGGTCAGATACTTGGAGTCTGACAAGCTATTCCGGGAGTGAGTGCTTCTGTTCCTGTGACACCCCTGCGGGCATGTCTGCTGGCAGCTTTCTGCACAAACACAACCCTCCCTACCACTTCCACTCCTGGGCCTATTACCCAAAGACTTTTCGCTTTCCCTTCTCATTGCTCATTGATTTATTAGCATAAGCCATTTTTAGCTCACTACTAGAAGAAATCTCTTAATTCCTAATGATTACAATCAGCATTGATTACATTTAACCTACAGTATCATACAGTGCTTGGTCGGAGGGGAGACTCAGCTTTTTGACATGACAGCCCCTGAGACCCCTGGCAGTGGAAGTCCAGGTGCCCCTTCAAAAGATGCCTGTGAGCTTTGGTATGTTGGGGCAATGGAAGTCATGTGCCTGCCCAAAGACTGGAGAAGGGGTGTTTAAGTCTAACAGAGGTGGGTTCAGATTGACCTTTTTATTCCCCTGGCCATGCATGCTTGCCCCTGTGAACCCGTTTCCTGTCACTGGGAGATCGAGAGATGGCACCCATGCTTGTTCTTCCCCCAGCTTCTCGCAGAACAGGATATGGGATGAGGAACCCAAGATCAAGTGCTGTGTACATCCCGTCCAGTCCTTTTGGCTATTTCAGATTAACACCTGGAAAATATTCATTATCTCCCTTACTCTGCCCTTCGCCTCTCTGTATGGAAATCAGGGACCTGTGTCCATCCAGCTTAGAGGGCAGTGCTGCCCTTTGACATTTATTGCATCCCTATCAAATTCCTGGATGGGTGATAAATCAGACTAAAGTCATGGAAGCCAAGAAGAGTTAGCCTATGTGTCAATTCAGATCCTCTTTTCTATCTCTAACTAAGCTCATTTCTCTTTTTGCATCATTAAGTACTCTTTCTTTGATCAGAGATGAGAAACATTGGTTCATTCTAATTCCCCAGCATGGAGTGGGAGACTTTCAGAAATGCTAACGCTGTCATTTGTCTCCATATTAAAAAAAAAAAAAAAAACCTCTCAAATCAGTAATTAGTGTAGAGGTTAAAAGTATCAACAGCAGCATTCTTGAGTTAGCTAACTGCCATTTGCTTTTGTTTTTTTTTTTACTTTCTGGGTGTTATTATTAACAGGTACTGAGTACTTATACCAAGCCAAGTGGTTTATATAAATATTTAATTTAACTCTAACAATAGCCTGATGAGGGTGTTACTGTTATTAACCCCATTTTATAGATAAGGAAATAAATACTTTGAGAGGTTAAGTGACTTGATTCATGAATCAAGTGGGTAAACGCTCATGACCTAGACATCATCACTGTTATCTTTTCTCAGTCGAGAGGAATTAAAAAAAAAAAAAAAAAAAAAAAAAGACCTCAAAACCAGCTCCTCCCTTTTTGTGAGCCTTTTCCTGGCTTTGCAGAAAATAAGCATCAATTGAAGGAGACAAGAGGAGTAACAGGGAAACCTTGATTTTCAGAAGTGCTGCAGAAATTTAGAGAAGGAAGTGGCCAGGAGGGTGGGATGAGGAGAAAGCAGAGAGAGAGGCATGTTCAAGAAAGGCTTCAGGGTGATGATGGGAATTGAGCTGGTTCCTGTACAGGATCTGATGTGGGGACTGGAGGCATTAGGGCGAGTGGCTTGGGCTGGAACACAGGTATGACCAGGATAGGAAAGTAGATTACTTATATGGAGAATAACAAACAAACAAAAAGCCGGAATTTTTACTCAGTTAATAGTGGGAGTTGCGTTCGGTCGATAATTAGAATCCGATGGGCTTTGAGTATCAAGGCTAAATCACCAGGACGCACTTAAATAAAATTAGAGAGTGGATAAGATGGAAATTCTGCAACAGACCCAAGGAAAACCTTAACTATGTTTTCTTACCCTTTAGATTGCTTTTTAAAGCTTTCTTTAAAAGGGTAACTTTTTTAAAAGGTTAACTTCTGGCAGACTATGTTATGGGATGACTACTGGCCTTGGCATGAGATAGTCCCTAGATTTGAATTCAGCTTCATCATTTAGAAGCTGAAGGACTGTGTATAGGGGAATAAAATAGTTCTGAGCCTCCATTTCTTTGTTTATAAAATGGAGATAATTGTTGCAAGATTATAAGGGTGAGACAGGCAATATTTATACATTGTTTGGGACAATTTTTTGGCCATAATTGATACTCATCCAGGAGTAGTTTATTAAATGAGAAAATACAAGAGCACACAGGCCAGTGCCTGGAGTGTAGCAAATGCTTCAGAGATAATATCCATTTCACTGGTGTGTGTGCTTGTGTATGGCATGTATATGTATATGAATACATGCACATATGTAATATTTATGAATTACTCAACCTACCTGGTGAAACTTTGAAAAGACACATGTATCACATCTGAAGTCAAAAAACATTCCACCTACAGACTCTCTGTGAACCCATGTGTGTGCCTAACAAAACTTGTTTACCTTCTAGTATTTTCTGACAGTTGTCTCCAGCAATTCCAGAGATGATGAATCACTGATTCTGCACCATCTTTGATTAGCAGGAACTTCTAACAATCAAGTTTCTCTGCCCCCAGCCCCGCTTTCAATTGGTTGCATGCATGCTCAGTCACGTCTGATTCTTTTCGACCCCATGAACTGTAGCCCACCAGGCTCTTCTGTCCCTGGGATTCTCTAGGCAAGAATACTGGAGTGGGTTGCTATTCCCTTCTCCAGGGGATCTTCCTGACCCAGGGATTGAACCCACGTCTCCTGTGTCTCTGGCATTGGCAGGAGGATTCTTTGCCACTGCACCACCTGGGAATGACCTTAAAAGACCCTCAGTTACACTACCACATCTTTAAAGGGTCTTCTTTTTAAAGGCATCTTGGAAGGCTTCTCTGGTGGCTCAGACAGTAAAGAATCTGCCTGCAATGCAAGAGACCTGAGTTGGATCCCTGGGTTGGGAAGATCCCCTGGAGAAGGGAAAGGCTACTCACTCCAATATTCTTGCCTGGAGAATTCCATGGACAGAGGAGCCTGGCAGGGCACAGTCCATGGGGTCGCAAAGAGTTGGACATGACTAAACAACTTTCACTTTCACACTTGGAAGGAGTCTCCTGATTCACACGTTTGCATATTAGGGCGATGTTCTAAGTGTGTTTGGGAAGTCAGCAGTTCCAAGTTATATTGACAACCGCCTCTGGCCAGACTTGACATTATCCAGCTCAGGCTTGCTCCATATGTTGGTTTGCTTTGCCTCGCCTCTTAGGTCAGTGTCAAGATCAGCTAATTAATATTGGTGTTTGCTAACTCCATCAACACACACGTATTCTGAAATGGACACGTTAAACTAGGGTGAATTTTAAATTCCATTGCGAAACACTGTGGAGTTTTTAATAGAATGTTAACGAACAATATTGTTAAGCAATTAAAAAATAATAAAGTAAACCTGCTTAAATAGCTATAACCTCACGGGCTCTAAAATTATGCTGTTGCCCTGGGAACATAAGCTCATGAGAGCCAGGGAAAGTAAACTGTTACGCTAGAGGATTTAAAATAGAGAAGTAGCTCAAGCATCACTTCCATGCTCTCTGCACGAGGTTCACTTAGCAGGAGACAAGACTGGCTTTTTTCTGTCTTCAGTCTCACCCTCAACTGCATTCTCAGCTCCAGGGTTTCTTCTGTGCATCTTCTATCAAGCACAGGGGGAAAAAAAAAGAAAAAAGCCATTTCTACACACCTTGAAAGGTCTTAAAGAATCTCTGATCCCTCTGTTACCCTTGGCACTGCTGGCATTTCATTTCCTTGCGGCGTTGCTGGGCAGCAGGAGGTTATGGTTGACTTTCCATGAGGCATTTGAAGCTCCAGAGAAATGACGTGACCGGTTCCTGATTTCAAACAGTTGTCTTCACAGCAATGCCGGGCTGAGAACCTGGATTAGAACCCGGGACCCTTGTGGCCTCCATCTGTTGCTCTTGCCTTCTGTGACAAATCTCCTCTCCTGCTAGGATGGTTTGACTTTTACAAGATCTTGATTTCCATTTTAATAATCCCAAGACATCCCTTAACTCTGCAGAGGAATTAAATTTAAATATGTAGCCTACATTTTATCTTGACATTTTCTTTAGAAGGCAGGAAAAAGAAGAAAAAAGAAAAAGGAAAACGGGGGCCAGATTGTCATTCTTCCCATCACGAGAGCAAAATCCGTTTCTTTTGTTAGAATCGTTTGCTTGGATTCTCTCGGGAAAGGTGTAGGACCAGGGGCTGCTTTGCAAGCCTCCAGGCTCTCTAGTTACCCCTGGAGACACCAGGCAAAGTCTGCATCCAGTATTCTGCGTCTCTGTGGGGAACATACAGTGTCAGCACTAAGTGATATGGCTTAAAGATAGGCTTGTCAGTCTAATTGATCTTGAGTCATTGCCTTTCCTGTCAGAGCTGTCTGTCTCCTTACCCATAATCCTCATCACTTTGATAGCCCGTCAGGAATATGGGACTTGGCCCAGCCTTGCCTTCATCCAATAACATTATGAAATTGATACTGACACTTCCATTGGCACTAATTTCTCTAAGAGATTGGAGCCAGAGGACAAGTGGTTTAGCTTCATGGCAGTTAAGCTTTCCAAGTAGATCAAGATGGCCTAAGATTGATTGACCTGTACCCCGAGGAAGCGGGGAGGGAGGAGGGAACAGAGGGAGAAGAGGGAATGGATGGTCGATGGCTGCTTCATCATCATCAAGTGATATCTATTGACTGCCCACGAAGGACAGTGTCCTATATGGATAGTTTGAAGATGCATGCCAGGTCCTTCCGAAGACTGCTTCAAAGGGAGTTTAGAAAGTTACAGTGGAGGCAAGTTGGTTAGAGTGGTTCACTGCTTCACTTGTGGTATCGCCCCCTTGTGTCTGGAGTCTGAAACAGCAACTGAGCCTACCCATGACTGTCTTTTCTCCACCCTCTACTTCCAACACACAGCAAGTACTTTAATTAGGGAAACAGTATTATTCATCCGGCTTCCCAGGTGGCTCAGTGGTAAAGAACCCATCTGCAAGTGCAGGAGATGGGAGTTCAATCCCTGGGTCGGGAAGATACCCCAGAGAAGGAAATGATAACCCACTCCAGTATTCTTGCTTGGGAAATGCCATGGACAGAGAGGAGCCTGGTGGGCTATCATCCATGTGGTTGCAAAAGAATCGGACATGGCTTAGCGACTAAACGACAGCAACAAATATCATTTATCATCCAATCCAAAGGCTGAACTGTTGATAATTCCTGGAACAACATGTGTAAAGAAGGACTGTCCTGGGAAAATCAGGATGTATGGTCATTCACCTTTCAATAATTAAGAACAAAGCATATCTGAGCTAAATGAGGAGATGCTGTCTCTTTGACAGGGTTTTTTTCCTTACCTGAACCTCCTTTTGGTTAATGGATTCATCAGGAAGCAGGGTTTTGATGAGGAGGTCCTGTGAAAATGAGAAGTTTTTATGGATTGGGAGGTTTCATAATATTACCTAATCTGGAAGTCAGTATAAGAATAACACCTTAAAAGTGATTGCTGGAAGTCAGAAAGTTGAAGAAGAATATGCATTTTCAGATTAGATGCTAAATCTTTGGATTTTTTTTTTCTTCTTTCTTTGCTCCAGTCTGGCTTATGTGTCCATCTTTAGAAAAGTAAATGGTTAACTCACTACTACTAGAATCGCCCTTACCACCCCTTTTTGGGGTATTCAGTTTGAGTGTTTGATGTCTTTGATATATTATACTTTAGTATACTATATGCGTTACATGCAAATACTTTTGTGAGATGGAGAAGAGTCGAAATTGTAAAGAAATGTAGACCCGTAAGTCTCCGTACATACCTGTTCTATGACCAAAATACTAGTGTTCTTTACGTGTGCGTCCATCTGTATTCTTGCTCAGGAATGCATCTGTGAGTACATGCATGGAACTTCCAGCATGTTCATGAGGGCCTGGTGGGGAGCATGCCTAGGTCATCACTGCCTTGCCCTGCGTCACTTAAGGGGCTTCTTAGAGAATGTGGCTCCCTGCAGCGGGGTTGGAGGGAAGGTGTGTGAACAGGCACAGATACAACAGCATGTAAAGTGTGCCACACAAGGGAGGTGGTCACAGACCTGATACGGTGTGATTCTGATTGATTTCAGTGTTGTATCTGTACCTTCACATGCTGGAGATCGATGGATCCTCTGCACTCTCCCCAGTTCCTGCAGCAGCGCCACTCGGATGAAATGTTTATTTCATTTTTACGGCTTGTCTGCTAAAGGGAGGAGTGAGCTGAGAGATTAGTAGGGGCTGCGGAGGCTCTTGCTCGATTGCTGCCCAAGTGTGTGGGGGGAAGAGGCAGCGGCCAGGGTTCAAGGTGCCTCCGAGGTGACAGCCACCGAACCAGGAGAGGCAGTGTCTGTAGGGCAGGAGGGAAGGTGCATCCTCTGTGATGAGGCAATGACTGTTTGTGGGGATGAGCGGTGATGGACCCCAAGGCTAAGGTGTTTGCTGGGGGCTGGGGGTCCTTCTCTGGGCTGCCTTCTTTTCTCTCCTTCCTTGGTGTGGCATCTTCCATGTACCACCCCTAGGACTTCCCACATGGCACTAGTGGTAAAGAACCCACCTGGCAATGCAAGAGGCATAAGAGACAAGGGTTCCATCCCTGGGTTGGGAAGATCCCCTGGAGAAGGAAATGGCAACCCACTCCACTATTCTTCCCTGGGAAATCCCATGGACAGAGGAGCCTGGCAGGCTATAGTCCATGGGGTTGCAAAGGGTCAGACATGAGTTAGTGACTAAGCACAGCACAGCAATTTCATCTTTAGGCTTCCCAGGTGGCTCAGTGGTAAAGAACCCACCTGCCAATGCAGGTAGTTTGGATCCCTGGGCTGGGAAGATCCCCTGGAGAAGGAAATGGCAACCCACTCCAGTATTCTTGCCTGGGAAATCTCATGGACAGAGGAGCCTGGTGGGCTACAGTCCACGTGGTTGCAAAAAGTTGGATATGACTTAGCGACTGAACAACAACGGCAACAACAAACCTCAACATTAGTCAGGAAAGAGCCATATGGATGAATGGAATAGCTAAGTTCCAAAGTAGAATTTCACGGGATGGCTCGGTGACTTGTCCATGAAGATATCCTTGCCAAGGATGCAGGCTGAAAGCCTCCTATCATAGGACCCTGAGTGCCAGATGTACAGTCTTTGTGGAGTTCCTGCCTGTAAGATAGCTGAGCCTGGGAGATGTACCAACCAAGATAGGCAGGTGCCAAACCCTGGTCCAGCAAGCAGTAGGTGAGAGACCACAGAAGGGCCAAGAGGCACTGGCAACTCTCCATCTTCTCTGCAAGGACAGGGTCTATGGTCCGCAGTGAGAGAGTGCAAGGTTCAGGGTGCGCACAGCCCTCAGCAGATGTAGGATCAGGAACTGTTGACCTCCAAAGGCACCAACGGAGAACCCTGGGTCTCCACTTGGAGACCACAGAGAAACCTGGGCATGCCTTGACAGCCCTGTTGTCTCTTCAACCCCAATAATCTGCATTCTTTGGGATAAGTTTGCTGGACACGCATGGGACCGACTTTGACCTTTACAGCCTTTTGTGAGGCAGGCTTTCCTGTTGTCTGGGTTTATTTTGCTTCTCTTTCATGTGCGTTGGCCCCATGGTTTCTAAGTCACTCTTGTGGGTTTCTAATTTTAGAAGAAGAGATTTGCAGCCAAACTCATGAAATCTCCAAACAACTTCTGCAAAGATCCATCTGGTGGGGAGTCCTCGCAGCTCCCAAAGACGCCAGTTTGCATCTTACTCCCCAGATGGAGAATTGCGATGCATGGCCACCCCTTAGGCTTCTAGAGGAATTGAGTTTGATGTGAGCTCTGAAGAACATTGGAGGGGGAGTTGGAAGAGCCGGACTGAAGCCACAGCTTTTCCCAACTGTGCCTTAGGTCACTTCAACAACTCTGAGCCTCAGTTTCCTGATCTGTGAAATGGAGAAGGCAGTCTCTATCTTGAGTATCTCGTTGGGTTGCTTGAGTATCCCACAAGGTGATTAAGGAAGTTCAAGGATAGGAAAATGTCTTGGAGCAATAATGTATGGCACACAGATCTGAGGGGTTTCCACTGATGTTAGATTATGTTTTTTTTTTTTTTTTTAACATTTATTTATTTGGCTGTATCAGGTCTTAGTTGGGCACGCATAATATTCACTGCATCATGGGGGATTTTTTGTTTTGGCGCAGACTTTCTAATTGTGGTATGAGGGCTCCGTATTTGATGCATGCAGGCTTAGTTGCTTTGAGGCATGTGGGATTCCTAGTTCCCTGACCATGTCCCCCCTGCATTGCAAGGTGGATTTTTACTGGATCAGTAAGGAAGTCCCGGAGAAGGCAATGGCACCCCACTCCAGTACTCTTGCCTGGAAAATCCCATGGATGGAGGAGCCTGGTAGGCTGCAGTCCATGGGGTCGCTAAGAGTCGGACACGACTGATCGACTTCACTTTCACTTTTTCACTTTCATGCATTGGAGAAGGAAATGGCAACCCACTCCGGTGTTCTTGCCTAGAGAATCCCAGGGAAGAGGGGGCCTGGTATGCTGCCGTCTATGGGGTTGCACAGAGTCAAACATGACTGAAGTGACTTAGCAAGGAAGTCCTGGACTATGGTTTTTAATGTACCATATCATGAGATCCCCATTCTAAAAGGCTCTAGGGTCTGTAACTCTCCTGTCCCTCCCTACTAGGGGCTCTTAGGAGGCCTCAGACCTTCCCACTGAGCATCTTCTAGTAAAGGGAGAAATTCTTTTTGGCTGACATAAGGTGATGGAATCTGTGCCCAGCCCAGGGAGGGCTGGGTGAGTCTCAGTGTTTGGGAGGAGTTCACAATCTCAGATTGTTCTGGAAGAAACCATGGGACTTTCATGGTTTCTCTCCAGTCTAAATTCAGGCCTTATTGCAGCATCTTCAGTTTAGGGGCATTGGAGATTTTATTGAAGTGTTTTTATTCTAGACCTCAATGGTTTGAGAGTATATAATTATGTTCCCAGGTGGTGCTAGTGGTAAAGAACCCACCTACCAATACAGGAGACATAAGAGACGTGGGTTCAATCCCTGGGTCAGGAAGATCCCCTGGAGGAGGGCCTGGCAACCCACTCCAGTATTCTTGCCTGGAGAATCCCATGGACAGAGGAGCCGGACGGGCTACCGTCCATAGGATCGCACAGAGTCAGACACAACTGAAGCGACTCAGCACGCACGCACACACCGTAAGGCAGTTAGGGGAGTGATTAAGATTATGGACTCTGGAGCCCAACAGCTCCAGCCTAAACGC
Organism: Bubalus bubalis; assembly: GCF_019923935.1. Classification (NCBI taxonomy): domain Eukaryota; kingdom Metazoa; phylum Chordata; class Mammalia; order Artiodactyla; family Bovidae; genus Bubalus; species Bubalus bubalis. The sequence continues at coordinate 51,342,339 of NC_059176.1, forward strand.
GATGCAGTGTGACCTGAGGCAGATTACTCAGCAGCTCTGACTCTAATTATAGGACCCACTTCACTGAGCCACTGTGAGACTTGAATGAGACAGGACAGTGCCCATGGTGAATACGTGCTCAGCAGACATTGGCTGTTTTCTAGTGTTTTGTTTGAGTACATAAGGCCATCACTCTGCAGAAGGAAGCAGGATTTTTTATAGGTGGCAATATGCCATGGCATCACTCCACGTGTACTTAGAAATCCCATGAAAGGGATTTCTGCCTGACATACCTTGGATAAGCTATTGCTTAGAAAGCAGTGCATGAGACCCGGGCAACTACAGGAAGCTTTTCTAGTGGAGAAGCCCCCTATGAGCCAGTGCCTTTAAGGGCCCAAGTTTCTCCTAAAGAAATTTAATCCGTCTCTTCTAACTAGTTATGTTGTTTAGTTGCAACTAGTTGTTTAGTCACAAACAGTTGGACACGACTTAGTGGCTAAACAACCACAACAAAGTCACTGAGTTGTGTCCAACTCTTTTGCAACTCCATGGACTGTAGCCCACCAGGCTCCTGTGTCCACGGGATTTCCCCAGGCAAGAATACAGGAGTGGGTGGCCATTTCCTTCTTCAGGGGGCTCTTCCCAACCCAGAGATCAAACCCGCTTCTCCTTCATTGGCAAGCAGGCTCTTTACCACTGAGTCACCAGGGAAGCCCTCTACCCAGTCATGCCTCTCTTTGATTTAAAGAACCTCACGCTGAAACCATCCACAGGTCAACCAATGAGGTTTTAGATATTGTTTCCCTTTTGTGAACTAGGTGAAGCTAGAGGCATCCAGGCTTAGCTCTGGATGCCTCTGGAATCTGGGCTCTCCTTCCCTTGGTCTTAGTGTTGAAATCTGATTATGCAATACAGTTACGTTAGTGAAAAATCAGACATGAGTGAGTGGGTGAAGGACATGGAGACATTGTTGATCCAACATGGCAGGACCACCTCGTTGATCCAACATGCCAGGACTGAGTACAGGAAGCTCAGAAATGATGTTTCCCTCTATTCACCCACAGTCCCCAAAAGGATGGGGAAAATCTGTGCATAATTCTTTTTTTTTCCAATTAATTTCCTTTGGAGTATAGTTGCTTTGCCTTGTTGTCTTGGTTTCTGCTGTATAGCAAAGTGAATCAGCTGTATGTATAGAAATCTATGGAGAAGTCTTTGGAGGAAATAAATGCCTCTACTTTGGGGTAATATTGACTAGTCAGGTGGCTAATGCTAAATTTAGGAAAGTTGAGACTTGAGCTATAATCTCTTTATGGGGCCTTAGACAAAAACACCAGCATTTTGTACTTCAGTTGGCTTATATATGCAATAGGAAGGTGATTACTCACTTTCTGTTTGTGCCTGGAATATTCTGAAACACTGTCTGTATAAAGTCTTTGGAGAAAGATGATGACAATTGCCTTTCTTCCAGGCCGCCTATTTCCACCTTCTCAGGCCCCTTGCTGCCTGCCACTCTGTCTATGAACCCCAGGTTACCTCTGCTAGCTACAACTGGGTGCGTGGGTTGTGGGTCTAAAGTTCCTTGGAAATGTTGTGAGCTCCCCTCCTCAGTGAAGCCAGTTCCCTACAAATGAGTTACAAGGGAATAACGATTGGGAAGGAGCTGTGGTTGACCCATTATAACTTTTTCCAGTGTCAGAAAAACAATGCTGGAGGGTCAGGCAGCATGATGCAGTGAAATGAGCCCAAATTTTGAAGTCAGATAGACCTAAGTCAGTGTACCATTTATTAACCGTGTGACCTTGGGCAAATGATGAATCCTTGAGCTTCAATTTCCTCCACTGCGTTACGGGGATAACAGGATCTACCCTCAGGGCTGTTGTGATGATTAACTGAGATAAGGAAAATCAAGTGTTCAGAGAGAGCCAGTCCTGCCTTCCTTTCCCTTACATGCGCATTCTCTGCATGGTTGTTAACCAGCATCATTTTCAGTCACCAAGCGATACCTCCAAGCTGTGAATGCTACCAGGCATGCACAAAGTCTTTGGCTCCTGTAAGAGGCTGGGAGGGAATAGAAGCCAGAGAATAAAGCTTATCTTTTGGGAAATGATTCAGGCAGAGGAACATAGAAGTGAGGAGGGCACGCCTTGTTGGGCAGCCTGCAGGACCCAGCGAGCCCCAGAGATCACAGAGGCGAAGACTGTCAGGAAGCTAGAGGAGGCAGAGAGGGGAGGGACCGGAGGAGGTGGTCCAGGAACAGACAGTTGGTGACTTGTCCTTAGGTATGCTCTTGGGCTCAGCCTATGTTCATTTGGCCTCTGACCCACCCCTGCCAATAAAAATTAAGAAACTGATTTTCTTTTGTTTGCCTCCAAGGACTAAGCTCTTTTTATGAAACAGTAAATGGAATCCCTCTCTGAGCATGGCTGGGTTTTTAATTGTGTTTGTTCTGCTTTCACTTATTCCATTTTATGAGTTCTGCTCCCGGATTTGTTGATGCAAAGCTCTTACCCATCAGGGACACGTCATTGTCTGATTTTTATCAGTAGGAAAAGGCTGAAGTTTTAAAAAAATCATTTCCTTAATCTAAAGGTTGGCTTGTTTGCCTCATTCTGACACATTAAAAAACCATGAGACCCATCCAGGTTTGTTTTCTTATACTTCCCAAGTCAGATTGAGGTAGGGCGGAGTTTTTTTTTCAACAGAAGAAGCCATGATCTGGCTGTTTGTGGAACTAGATTAGTTAGAGTTTAATTTGGGGATAGAGAATTGGGAAGAAGCATTTTAAGATAAATCACATCATTGAGGACAATAAACCCGTCCTTCGCATAAGGCAATTTTGTAAAGATTTGTTGAGGATGGTGTGAAGCATGCTCACTGTCTGAAGCAAAGAATTAAAGTAACGTTGTTAAGTGCAAGACGACTTCATTCCTATATGAGTCAGCATGAATCGGGTTATGCTGTAATAACAAACAGCACCTCTGCCAATCTCCGTGACTTAAAACAACAAAGCTGTATTTCTCACTTATGCACATGTGCACCAATGTTGGCTGGAGACCTCAACTCTATGTCAGTTTCACTCAGGATGGAGGTTGCCTGGGGCTCTGCCTCATGCTTTAACAATTGCCGAGGAAGGAAAAAGACAATGTAGCAGGTCACACACTGTTTTGTTTTTAATTGTGATGTAATTGATGTATGACATTATATCATTATATTAGTTCCAGGTACCCAGTGTAGTGAGTCAGTTCAGTTCAGTTGAGTCGCTCAGTCGTGTCTGAATCTTTGCGATCCCATGAATCGCAGCCCACCAGGCCTCCCTGTCCATCACCAACTCCCGGACTTCACTCAAACTCACATCCATCGAGTTAGTGATGCCATCCAGCCATCTCATCACCTGTCGTCCCCTTTTCCTCCTGCCCCCAATCCCTCCCAGCATCAGAGTCTTTTCCAATGAGTCAACTCTTCGCATGAGGTGGCCAAAGTACTGGAATTTCAGCTTTAGCATCATTCCCTCCAAAGAACACCCAGGGCTGATCTCCTTTAGAATGGACTGGTTGGATCTCCTTGCAGTCCAAGGGACTCTCAAGAGTCTTCTTCAGCACCACAGTTCAAAAGCATCAATTCTTCGGCGCTCAACTTTCTTCACAGTCCAACTCTCACATCCATACATGACCATTGGAAAAACCATAGCCTTGACTAGATGGACCTTTGTTGGCAAAGTAATGTCTCTGCTTTTGAATATGCTATCTAGGTTGGTCATAACTTTTCTTCCAAGGAGTAAGCGTCTTTTAATTTCATGGCTACAGTCACTATCTGTGGTGATTTTGGAGCCCCCCAAAATAAAGTCTGACACTGTTTCCACTGTTTCCCCATTTATTTCCCATGAAGTGGTGATCCAGATGCCATGATCTTTGTTTTCTGAATGTTGAGCTTTAAGCCAACTTTTTCGCTTTCCTCTTTCAGTTTCATCAAGAGGCTTTTTAGTTCCTCTTCACTTTCTGCCATAAGGGTGGTGTCATCTGCATATCTGAGGTGATTGATATTTCTCCCGGCAATCTTGATTCCAGCTTGTGCTTCTTCCAGCCCAGATTTTCTCATGATGTACTCTGCATATAAGTTAAATAAGCAGGGTGACAATATACAGTACAATATACAGCCTTGACATACACCTTTTTCTATTTGGAACCAGTCTGTTGTTCTATGTCCAGTTCTAACTGTTGCTTCCTGACCTTCATATAGGTTTCTCAAGAGGCAGGTCAGGTGGTCTGGGATTCCCATCTCTTTCAGAATTTTCCACAGTTTATTGTGATCCACACAGTCAAAGGCTTTGGCAGAGTCAATAAAGCAGAAATAGATGTTTTTCTGGAACTCTCTTGCTTTTTCCATGATCCAGCAGATGTTGACAATTTGATCTCTGGTTTCTCTGCCTTTTCTAAAACCAGCTTGAACATCTGGAAGTTCATGGTTCATGTATTGCTGAAGCCTAGCTTGGAGAATTTTGAGCATTACTTTACTAGCATGTGAGATGAATGCAATTGTGTGGTAGTCTGAACATTCTTTGGCATTGGCTTTCTTTGGGATTGGAATGAAAACCGACCTTTTCCAATCCTGTGGCCACTGCTGAGTTTTCCAAATTTGCTGGCGTATTGAGTGTAGCACTTTCACAGCATCATCTTTCAAGATTTGAAATAGCTCAACTGGAATTCCATCACCTCCACTAGCTTTGTTCATAGTGATGCTTTCTAAGGCCATACCTATATATATTGTGAAATGATAACATCCATCACCACACATAGTTAGAAATTTTGTTTCTTGCAATGAGAACTTTTAAGATATACTCTCTTAGCAACTTTCAAATACACAGTACAGTATTATTAACTGCAGTTACCATGGTGTGCATTATATCCCTGGAACTTCTTTTTGTTTGTTCATTTAATATTTCACATATAAGTGCAATCTTATGGTAATTGTCTTTTTCTGCCTTATTTCACTTAGCATAATGCCCCTAAGGTCCATTCATGTTGCCGCAAACGGCAGGGTTTCCTCCTTTTTAATGGCTAAATAATATTCCATTTGATATTCTTATCAAAACTGCTTGATATATACCAATTCCATTATATGTATGTATGTATATATATATATATGTATATATACATACACACACACTGGGTATATATATACATATATACACATATATATGTGTATATAGATATATATGTATATACATATATATACACACACACATATATACATATATGTGTGTGTGTGTGTGTATATATATATATATATATATATATCTGTATTGTTGTTTAGTTGCTAAGTCATGCCTGACTCTTTTGCAACCCCATGGACTGTAATCCACCAGGCCCCTCTGTCCGTGGCATTTTCCAGGCAAGAATACTGAAATGGGTTACCGTTTTCTTCTCCAAGGAAGATACCTGACCCAGGGATCGAACCTACGTCTCCTGCTTGGCAGATGAATTCTTTACCACTGAGCCACCTGGGAAGCTCCATATGCATATATGATTCAACTTTATGCATTCGTCAGTAGATAGGTTGTTTCCATATCTGGTCTATTGTAAGTAATGCTACTCTGAAGATGAGGGTGCAGCTATCTCTTTGACATAGTGTTCTCATTTCCTATGGATGTACAGTAGCCCACCCTGACCCTGTGTCCATGGGGGATGCATTCTGGAACCCCCATTGGAGACCTGGAAGTGAAGATAGAACCAAACTTTACATGTACTATGTTTTTCCCTATATATACATACCTATGATGAAGTTTGGCCTTTCCAGGTGGCTCAGTGGTAAAGAGTCTGCCTGCAATGCAGGAGACACAGGTTCAATCTCTGGGTTGGGAAAATCCTCTGGAGGAGGAAATGGCAACCCACTCTAGTATTCTTGCCTGGGAAATTCCATGGATAGAGGAGCCTGGTGGGCTACTGTCTGTGGGGTCACAAAAAAGTCAGACATGACTTAGTGACTAAGCAACACAAATGATAAAATTTAATTTATAAATTAGGTGCAGTTAGAGATTGATGGCATTGATAATTGAGGTAGAACAATTATAATAATACACTGTAATAAAAGTTACATGGGTGTGATTTCTCTCTCACAGTATCTTATTATACAAATGTAATGCCTATCCTTCTTAACCTTGGGCTCACCATGAACGGTGGTTATAATTTCTTCAGTTTGAGGTATGAGAGCAAAACCAGCATTAGTTCCTTTTTCCTTCTTCAAAATTTCGCCTATAGAAGATTGGTCCTTACTCTGAATCTTAGCAATCTCAGCTTACAATTTTTTTCTTTCCTTACTAAATGAAGAATTTTTACTCTTTCAATTAAGGGAAGCACTTTACAGCTTCTCTTTGGTGCTAAGTTGTGGCTGACTCTGTGACCCCATAGACTGTAGCATGCCAGGCTTCCCTGTCCTTCAGTATCTCCTGGAGCTGGCTCAGACTCACTTCCATTGAGTTGGTGATGCCATCCAACTCATCTGTCATCCCCTTTTCCTCCTGCCCTCAGTCTTTCCCCAGTATCAGGGTCTTTCCCAGTGAGTCGGTTCTTCATATCAGGGGGCCAGAGTATTGGAGCTTCAGCTTCAGTATCAGTCTTTCCAATGAATATTAAGGGTTGATTTCCTTTAGGATTGACTGGTTAAAAGTTAATTTTCCCTTCCTTTCCCTACTTGTTATAACCACATCCTTGGGACTCTAGGTCATTCCTTTGGAAATGGGAGATTTCCACTTCCACACATTGACTGGGAAAAGGCCAGAGTGGAGTGTCAATGCTGGGTGTTCTTGGGGCCAAATATCTGAAAATTGTTAATGCTTGTAAGTTAGGGGGTTGGTGGAATAGAAGGGGATTTAAGTGACAAGGATGGGAAACACTGGAGAGCTCATTTCAAGGAGGTCCTCCCCTTGATCCAAAATGGGCAGAACATGTTTCCATGGTAATGCATGACCAGGGTGGCTGCTGCCCTTCCCTCTTTCGGAGAGTGTGTCATACACGTCCCCCCGCCCCTCACCTTTTGTACTGTGGACCCTGAGTAAGCCGAGGCTTCTGAAGTTTCCGGGACCTTCGAATCCAGGTGTGGCTTGCAGCCCCCAGCTCCCCTGTGATGGGGGCCCCACCCACCTGGGTCCACGCTTACTGCACTGCAGGGAAAGTCCCTGTCCTGTTCCCATGGGATGCCTTTGCTTTCTGCAGGATACTGAGCCCTACATTGGAATCCACCACTTGTGAAAGTCTGAGCCATTCTTGGATCTGCTCCCTTATTTTTTCCTGCAGAAGGAGCAGTGAGGGGGAAGAGAAAAACAGTTTGGACCATCCTGCTGGGCCGGACACCTGTCGGTATCATCAAGCTTTCTCTAATTATTCATTGGTTCTACTATGGTGTAGTGAAAGATCAAAACCTACCACTGATGTGAAGGAAAGGAAAAAGCACCTGTTTGGGAAGAGAATCATGTGATGGGGGGGTGTCTGAGCAGACCTGTTTTCCTTCAGGTCTCTCTCAAAAGCTTGAACTTACCAGAAAGACTGTAAGCTGGCTTCTTTCTTTTTGTTTATTAGTGCTGCATATCAAAATAATTGTGTAGTTCGGAATGGATTAGTTACAGCAGAGAGACCCATCGCAGATACTAGACAGTGTGTGTGTGTGTGTGTGTGTGTGTGTTGAGAGCTCAGAACACAGCAAGCTTGACTCCTCCTGACCTGCCTTGGGGCTCAGGAAAGAGAAGAAAGCTCCCCAGACAGCTGAGATGTCTCTTGAATTACCCGTCCCTTCTTTGTATCTTAATAGATTCTTTTTCTGGGGATATTCAGGTAAGGGGAACTGATTTGTTTCCCAGAGGGACCACAGGTCTGTGGTTTTCCCCATGAAGCAAGTGACAGGGAAATTGGCCAGACTCGGGAAGGGAGATTGTTTCTTAGGGTTGATGCTGGTTGCCTCTATCAAGCGGTTCTCAATCTGGGACAGTTTTGTCACCCCAAGAGGGTATGTGGAAATGTGTTACGTCTTGCGTGGGAAAACTGGCTTTTAAAAACATTTGTGTTTATTTATTTTTGGCTGTGCTGGGTCTTTGCTGTTGCTGCACACGGGCTTTCTCTAGTCGCGGTGAGCAGGGGCTACTCTCTGGTTGAGGTGTGCAGGCTTCCCTTGCAGTGGCTTCTCTTGTTGTGGAGCACAGGAGCTAGAGAAAATCCTCAGTAGGTGTGGGCATGGGCTTAGTTGCCCCTCGGCACGTGGGATCTTCCCAGATTAGCCATCGAACCTGTGTCCCCTGCATTGACAGGTGGATTCTTAACCACTGGACCACCAGAGAAGTTCTAAGACTGGCTTTTTAAAAACATTAATTTAAACTTTTTTTTTGTTATTTATTTTTAAGAGTGGTTTGAGGTTCATGGCAAAATTGAGGGGAAGGTACAGACAATTCTGGTATATTCCCTGCCCCTACACATACATGGCCTCCCCTACTAGCATTATCCCCTCCCAGAGTGGTCCCTTCATTACAGTGGATGAACCTGAGACTGGCTTGTCATGCCCAGGTCCAAGGATGCCACATATTCTGTCACACCCAGAACAGCCCTCTCCAAGGAGGACTTAACCTTGCTCAGCTCCAGCTGTATCCCTACTAGGAAGCAATGCTGGACTGGGCACAGGCAGGTGGGAGCAAGCTGCAGGCTTCTCTCACATCCTTGGAAGTGATGGGTCTGCGGACTCTTGATTGGTTTGTATTTCAAGGAGTGTGGTGTACGGCCAAGCAGAGGTGAGTAAGAGGGCCTTGAGGATTGGACAGCAGACTGACGGCACTGTGCTCTTTCTGATGTGGGTGAAGTTGAGTAAGAGTGCTCACAGCCTCGGGGAGGGGGCAGATGATGAATTATCTGTAATCTATCTGGGTGAGTCTAATGAGGTGACACACTCTGGTCCCCATTCTCAAGGTTCAAGAGGGACATCTTTAAAAAAGGGTCTCAGGGACCTGCATCTGAAAGCAGCTGCTCATAAGCAGGAGAATGAATGGACTCGATCAAATGTCCCTTTGAACAAATCCATTTTCTCAGTCTGTACCTTCAAGGAGGCAGCTCTATGGAATGGTATACAGGCTCTGGGGCCAGATCAATGGGTTGAATTCCAGCATCACCACTTCTTCACTAGTGTGTGTCCTTGGGCACATCACTACTCTATGCCTCCATGCTCCCATCTATAAAATGGAGAGAAATTGATACCAACCTCACAGAGGCAGTATAAATAAAGAAGTGAACTTTCCCAAGCCCGATACATGGGAACCATTCAATAATAAAAATGATGAGGAGGATGGTAATTTTTCTAGTTCCTCAGCTTACTGTATGTGTGTGTTAATTGTTTTGGGAACTGACTAGACAGTATGTTGGGCAAATTTTTCTATAGGTTTTTTTTTTTTTCCCCTAGTCTTTCATCTTTCTCTTCTTCTCTCTGTCTCCCTCCTTTTAATCATATATTGGATCTCTAGATTGAGTCTTTAACTTTCAGACCTTTTCTTTCCTATTTACCGTCTTCTCCCTTTTTGACTTGTTATATATTGTTCCCCTGTTTTGTGGAAAGTACTCTCATCAAGGCCACCTTCTTACTGTCAAATGCAATGACTTGATTTCATTTTTCATCTTACATGACCTCTGTATATAGACTGACTGACTTCAAAGACAGTAGCCTTTTCTGATTCTTTTCTACTATTCTGAGCATTTCTTCTCATCCTTTTCCAGCCCCCTTTCTTTTGTGTGCATTTTAAGTAGTGGGTCCTCCAGAGCTCTGAAACCTGCTTTATTCTTTGATTTTTTTTCCCTAGTCTTTGTGAGCAACCCCAGCCATCGCTTTCCATGGCTTACTGTGGTTGTTGAATCGCTAAGTTGTGTCCAACCCTTTTGTGGCCCCATGGACAGTAGCCTGCCAGGCTCCTCTGTCCAGGGGATTTCCCAGGCAAGAATACTGGAGTGGGTTGCCATTCCCTTCTCCAGGGGCTCTTCCTGACCCAGGGATTGAACCTGCATCTCCTGCATTGGCAGGCGGATTCTCTACCACTAGTGCCACCTGGGAAACCCAACTGCAGAAGGACTCTTCTACCTATGGCTCTTTCCTAAGCCCTTTTCAAATTCTAGAATAAATAATGTCAAGAACATCAATGCTGTTTCAGAGCACAGCCTTCTGAAACATTTTATTGACCACTCCCTTTGTCCATGGACGATGAAAGCTGATTTGAATGTCCAGTGTTCTATTGTCTCCAAACTCTTCCTGACTTGATGCCCTTCTTGCATGTTGCCATAACAACTCACATCCTATAATGCTGAGAACAGAAGAAGCTGAGGTGTGGGGGCCTTCCATTGCTTGGTCTTTGGTGAACTGGATCCCTGGACTCCCCGTTTCTTCCTTTGCCCCTTTGTTTGGCTGAAGCTTCCACTTGCTGTTGCTTCCTAATAAAGGGCAAGGTAAAGTTTTCCATGTCTGCAAATACATCTCTTTTGCCCTTCCATTGGGTGAATACATTTTTAGGTGTAGAATTCTAGGTTGAATATTTGTCCATCAGAATTTTGAAGCAATTTGCTCAGTAAAAGTAACAGTATGAAGTTGTTATGGAGAATTATGCTGTCTTTCTGATTCCAGTTCCTTTGGAAATATGACCTGTCCCACCCTCCTGGGAGCTCCTAGCGTCTTCTCCTTATCCTTATGGTTCTGGCATTTCATAATTTTGTGCCTTGGTCTGTATCCACTTGTATGCACACATGCTTTCATTTATGCGATAACCCTGCCACAGACCCTGTGGTCCTTTCTCCCATATCTTCCTCCTCTTTGTAAGCAAGATTTGCTTCTCTGCTTTTTCATCTTCCCAAACGTTGTTGAAATACCTCGTTTCCTCTTGCCTTCCCTCTTCCTCTTTGTGCACCAATATTTATTTAATTCCTTTGTATGTTAACGTGGAGAGGAGGTAGAGACCTGTGCTCTAGCCGTGTTTAACTGGAAATCACTCTGAAGTGCTTCAAAAAAGTTTACAATGTCTTTTCAGGAGCTGGTCTCTCTGCAAGGCACGTGATGACTGCGAGAATTTCGGCAACCCCTTCTTGCGACTTTTTCAAGTGGTCTCCAAGCACAGTCAGACATTTGTTACAGATCATAACAAGCCTGTCTGTGCTTACGGAGTGGAATTCAGGGTCCTCAGTTTGCATTTACCCGTCTTCCATTTAGTTCAGCCTCATTGCTGCTTCACCTTGCTATCTGATGGGAAATATTCTTCCCATAAACTTCAGTAAGATGTAATGGATTTCTGCAGTGGAAATATTGTTCAAGCAGCAAAACCAAATCATGGCAGGCACTTTGTCTTGGGACCATGTGTCTTGCAAAGCAGCCATTTAAAACGCCACTTGTAGAAAGCCACAAACAGTCACAGCTAATTCACTTTACAGGAGTTTTATTTGTAGGTAGGGGAGAATCACACCAGCAAACAGAATCATTGCTTTACCAAGATTGTAGCATTAATTATCTTTGTCAACTTGTGTTCACAGATCACCTTAGGTCCTAGGCTTTTTCTTTGGGGTAGAAAATGGTGGCATTGGGGTTGGTGAAGATGCAAATGGTATTCTTTGAAGTCACTGGGGCAAATATAGTGCTCTCAAGAGTGGGACATGGAACTTCGCTCTGGTGGTCCAGTTGTTAAGAATCCTTCTGCCAATGTGGGGGACACAGGTTCGATCTCTGGCCTGGGAAGATTCCATATGCCGTTGGTGAAACGAGGCCTGTACACCACAACCACTGAAGCCCATGTGCCTACAGCCTGTGCTCCTCAACAAGAGAAGCCACTGCATTGGGAAGCCTGAGCACCGCGACTAGAGAGCAGCCCCCGCCTCACCATAGCTAGAGAAAACTGGTGCCCAGGAGCAAAGATCCAGCATAGCCAGAAAAAAAAAAAAAAAAAGAGAGGAACTGCTGGCTCAGCTGCACATAGGCTAATAGTGTTCCAGCCTCAGTGTGGTCATTTGTGGAAGCTGGTCCAAGTCAGATGCGAGCCTGCATTGGACTTATGCAAGACAGGATACAAGTCTGTCCTGGGCCAGGGAGGCTTGAGAGCAAATGAAAGTGTTAGCCTCTCATTTGTGTCCAACTCTTTACAACCCCGTGGACTGCAGCCCACCACGCTCCTCTGTCCATGGAATTCTCCATACAAGAATACTGGAGTAGGTTGCCATTTCCTTCTCTAGGGGATCCTCCCAACCCAGGGATTAAACCTGGCCTCTCGTATTACAGGCAGATTCTTTGTCAAGTGAAAGTTACTTCCTACTCCTGTAGGAATCTGATGGCCATGCTGGAAAGGTTCTTAGCCTCCAGGGACTTAGCTGGACGTGGGACTCCCAAGGAAACTCTTTAAATCTTAATGCCCAAGATACATTCCCAGACCAGCTGAGTCAGAATCTTTGGGGGTGGGACCCAGCATCAGTAGCTTTGTCTATTTTTAAAATATTTATTTATTTATTTGGCTGTGCCAGGTCAGTTGGTCTTTAGTTGCAGCTCATGGGATCCAGTTCCCTGCCCGGGGATTGAACTTGTGCCCCCTGCATTGGAAACTCGGAGTATTAGCCCCACTGGACCACCAGGGAAGTCCCCACAGTGATAGCAATTTTGAAAGCTCTTGAAGAGACAAAGGACAGGGTGCATACTACCACTGGGCCATTTTGTAAATCCTGTTGTTGTTACATAAGTGAATACATTTAACTTTTAATTATTTTGAACTAATTTAGATGGGAAGAAAGAGGAAATAATCATGTCATTATTTCACTCTTCTTTTGCAGCTGTTTCCATGGCATGGTGGGGTAAAGTTTTCTCCCTCTCATGAGAGAGAATTAAGGGGTTATTGTCAATTCAGAATCTAGGGCATTTGGGGAATATCCTTCTAGTGGATTTTACTCCTGTGGAAAATATGATGGGAAAAAATAATGGAAGGATCCGTGGGCAGGGCTGGGCGCTGGCTGGATGTGACTTCACCCGGGTCCCATGTCTCTCCTGGGGTGTGCAGGTCCTGTGGCTGTCATCAGCGGTGAGGAGGACTCGGCTAGTCCCCTGCATCACATCAACCATGGCATCACCACGCCCTCGTCGCTGGATGCCGGGCCAGACACGGTGGTCATCGGCATGACCCGCATCCCGGTCATCGAGAATCCCCAGTACTTCCGTCAGGGACACAACTGCCACAAGCCAGACACATGTGAGTACCATGGGAGAATCTTGTCCCTCCTGGGGTTGGAGGGGGGCATGGTGATAGACCATGTAGGTGGGGGTTCTGGAACATTCTGGGGTGACCTACCATCTGCTAACTTCCCACTCTCTAAGGGACCCTCCTTCTTTGTCTAAAAACTCGATGAACAGCCTGGGCAAAGGGATGCCATGGGACAGAGGCCCCTGGGTGGAGCGGGCTTGGGGCAGGGGAAGGGGAATCAGCTTGGAGGCAGGAGGCCCAGCCCCACCTGGAGAGGGGCTTCCAGTAAGGCAGGGACACAGGCACAGCGGGCTGTATCTGTAGACACCTGGCCTGTGTGTACAGGAATCTTTGCCCAGACTACGGCCCCCAAGGTCGTCAGGCCCTCCACCCACACCTCCCCGAGAGGGGAAGGGAGGGAAGGGTGGTGCATACCTTTGGAATGGAAACATCTCTCCAGCTGCCCCTCCAGTGCCCCGAAGTGTATGGTCTGAGGATTGGATCATAACCCTGTGCTCAGACCCCTCCCCTCCTCACCGTAGATGTCTCCTTGAGATCAGAGGGCTCAGGGCACCTGCTTCCTACTCTCTCTTACCTCCCGGTGGTTTGGGTCCTCCCTTTGCACTTCTGCTGAGTCTGCTAGGGCCTCTCCTGGCCCCTGGAGCCCCGGTGCCTCCGCCCTCCCTCTGGCAGGTGTTCCCCTTGCTGTGTCCCCAGGTTCAAATCTAGGCTCAATGACCCCATTTCACACCCCTCCACTGCCACTGCTCCTGCTCCCCCAGAATGGTCAGTGATGTCCAGAGAGGGAGCCCTGGAGACTGCCTTAGAGCTGGAAGGGACAGAAGAGATGGGTTAGGTTAAGGCCTCATCTGCAGACAGGAAACCCGAGGTTTGGGGAGGCTGGGAGTCCCCCTCCCCTGCCCACAGGCTTCTGCCAGTCTGTTCGCTTCATCCGGTCAGCTGGTCCAGGTCAGCGCAGGGAGAAATGCCCCTGGCCTTGCTCTCCCCCGGTGGAGCTGTCTATATTTGGTATGCACTCTTTGCAGTTCACAGAACTCTTGCTGCTCCCACTAGTCCGTCTGATAGCAGAGCAGGCATTCAGCTACCTCATCCGCCTTCGCTTCTGTTTTTCCGGCTCTGTTTTTAGTGAGAGGATTGCCACCGTGGGAGGGACTGAGCTTGAATCAGGACAAGGTCATCATTTGCCTCCCAACCTTGAGAGTCCTCTAGAATCTGTCTCAGTGTTTGTCGTACTCCCCCATCAGTACCAGTTAGAGGAAAGATACTTGGGTTCTAGACCAGGGCTGGGCAAGGGAAGAAAGAGACCTGTGTTTCAGATAAACAGTGGGGAAGACCGTGTCAAGAATGGTTCTACTCTGGCTTTAAAGCTTTCACCTCAGATCAGGATCATCCTCGACTGACCTGTGTGTGGCCATGAGGAAAGTGCTTCCGTGATGCTAGCGTGAGTCCGAGCTTAGTCTGGGGTTGGCATTGCTGAGTTTTCTAGAGTGATATTGGTACTTGAATAGAGGCTTGGAACTGCTGTGTTGAATATGCAACTGGTTCTCCTTATTTTGAGTATTCTATAAAATCACCATGAACATGAAATTAGCGAACCCTGGACCATTGTTCCTGGGGAAATCCAGAGTCAGGTTCCTTGTGAACCTCTGGTCACAACCTTTTTATCAGTTGATCAAGACGTAACCTGTATTGCGTGTGCTTCTGTTTAAGGACACCTTAATACATAGTATTGATTCATTAACATTGAGCTCATAGTGGCCAACAGCACTGTGACTCAGGCCTGGACCAAGCTTATCAAACACACCTGTTTTCTCCATATGGCACATCACAGTGTTCATGCTCATAGAAACACTAGACCTTGCTTCAGCACTCTGCTCGGGGGCTGCTTTAAACAGCGAACTCGCCTGCAGAAAGCACAAATATGCAGTGAAAGTGGCATTGAATAAACCAGGAGAAGGACACTCGTTACAGCACAAGAGCCACAACAAGAAGGCAGAGAGCATGGCTTTTTTGCGTTAATTAGGGATATGCGTGTGGGGGTGACTCAAACTTGTCACCACTCCTTGAATGTTTGTGAATAACTGTGAAAGCTCCGTGCCTGTGCGTTTATGGGGTTACGCATCAATTGTAGCAAGTAGATGAATTCATGAAGGCAGAACCCAGGAAAAATGAGGATGGGTTGTGTTCCTGTTAGTGGGAGCTCTGGGTCTCAGGGTAGAGGAGGGTCACGTGGGCTCCTGATCCCACGGGGAGTGACTTGGTGTCCACACGGGGAGAATCTGACGTGTGGGAAGGCGGCTCCTTCTGGGTTGTTGGAATAAGTGGGCGCTGTGGAGAGACCTGTGGGGTCTGAATGTCCTTTGAGGTCAGGACCCGGCCCCCAGCCAAGGAGCTGTTGCCTTAGGAACTGGTGCAGCGGAGAAGCATCCCTGGAGCTCCTTGGGTCTGTGACTCAAAGCAGGCAGCCTCTCTATGGTTCTCACAGCATTTCTCTGTATAAACGACGAGGTCAACAGAGACAGCGAGGAAGCAGGTTTAGCGACAAGACTTGAGGGAGCAGAGAACAAACAAGACCTCACAGAGTAGGCTCCCTCGCTGACTTCAGATCCTCCAAACCCGCCAATATTTAGGGGAGATGCCCTTTTCAGGGAAGCAGCACATTGTGCCCTGTCAATAGACAGCAGGCGGCTCCTAATTGTTTTCAGAAAACACGTGTGGCAGGACAAACAACGTACAGGAGCCTTGTAACGGGATTTTGTTAATCCTCCCTCTGTGAATCTGTGGCTGACTCACACAGTCGGGGAGGGGAGCACCCGGCCCTCTCCTCGCTGAGGTTTACGGGCTGGGAAACAGCAGGTCTCTGATTACAAAGCCTTCATCAGTCAAAGGCAAGGGACTCCAAGACACATCCCCGTGTGCGAGGAGACACCATCATAAATAATTAAAACCACATGCGCCTGGGCGGATAAATAACAGCGGGCGTTTACGATGCTGCAGACGGGGCTGGGGTCACTCCTTTGGGGGTGATGGCAAGGAGCAGGGGATTAAGCAAAAAGAAATGCTCATATCTCAGGGGCCCCCCAGGGGGGCCTCTCCTGTCTGATTCTCTTCCTCATCTCATTTAGCAATGTGGACCGTGGGAAGACATCATAGGGACACAGCTACCTGACTTCAAGCTTCATTTCCGCAAGTCTCCCGGTGATGGATTTAGCACAAAAATGCTTTTCTTTCTTTACACACGTGTTTATCATAATCAGGGGGGACCTCTCTGGCTGGAGTGATGAAGATGCTGCTCTTCTTCCTGCTTCTCGCTGTCTTCAATCCGGGCCATAGAATTTTTCATGGCGTGTCAGAGCTGCTAGGATGTTTAGGGATCACCCATTACCATTCATTATCAGATGCTCACAGCCTCTCATCTGTGTCCCTGAGCACTCTGCATATGGCATTGTCTTTATTTGGAATGTACTTGGCCTTTCCAGGGATTCTGGAAGAGCTGAATAAAGGTGCTCCTACTCGGGATTGGATACAGAATCTGCAGTGTAGTGAGGCCTCTCTCATATTTTATTTAAAGCCCCCTGATGCTCAAAAGCATCAGGAAACCGGTCTGCCTCCTTGCCACCCAGCTGATTTGGCGCTAGGTCCTTCTGAAGAAGACAGAGAAGGAAATGGCAACCCACTCCAGTAATCTTGCCTGGAGAATCCCTTGGACAGCGGAGCTTGGCAGCCTTTATGGGGTCGCAAAGAGTCAGACATGACTGAAGTGACTTAGCACACTCACCTTGTGCATAAGACACCAAGGGGCTGGTCTGGATGGGTCACTGGGGAGAAGTTTCAAGCTCTTTGTAGCCACGCTGGGCAATCGGTGACTTCTGTTCCCTTGTGACAGCTCTGGGCTGCAGTCATGGTGCCTGTACTGAGTTGGACTGTGGGCAGCTGTGTTAGGATCACGCTCTGGCTCGTTCCCATCGGCTGATTAGGAGGCTCCTTGGCTCTGCTGAAGGCCTTGGGGTTCTCTGCTCCTCCCCTTTTCCTGAACCTATTCTCAGAAGACAGCTGTGCCTCTTGGTTGAGAGAGCAGGGGCCAGCTGGGGTTGCTAACCCACATCACCCTTCGTTTCCTGCCCTCTGTGCCCAGGCCAGGCTGTCTGCCTTTATTCCCAGGTTGTTTCTGTCTCAGAGGAAACTGTCCCCCATCTTCCCAGCATCAGTGCTCCCACCTCTCCATCCCTCTGCCCCTCCTGGCGGGCCTGCAGTCAGGGACTCTCCCCGACCCAGGTCCTTTTAGACACCGTCTCCTTCTGCTTGGCCCTGCACCTCTTGATGTTCCCTGCTGCATAGCTCCATTTCCCCAGGAATCCCTGAATCCTCCACACCCTCCATCTCTTGGTAAAACTTGAGCATATTCCTTTGGGGTCTCTCCTCTTCATTAGCATCATCGTCATTCACAGAGTGCTGATTTTTCTCCTTTTCATTTATTCAATAAATATTCATGGAGGCTTTGTGTCAGGCCTTCTTTTCGGCTCTGGAAACAATGGAGGAAAAGGCACGCGTGGTCCCTACCCTCAGGGGCTCACTGCCACCGGGGCTGGTGTCCAAGACACAGGATAGCACACTCTGTTCCCCTGGGGCCTTGTGGAGGCTTCACCTTGCTCCTTTCTGCTGATGCCTCGCCAGCCTTTACCTCTGGACACATCTTTCCAGGTCTCCCTCCAACCGCATGCTTCCGACTCTTAGCATAGTGTAATTCCTGCTTCAAATGCCCGTCTCCTCTCCCCACATCTTCCCCCTCCCTCTTCTTCCTTCCTGCACCTATTCATCACTCAACCACTGGCTCATTTCCAACCTCCCGTGAGACCTTCCTGGGCCCATGCTATTGCAACATGATCTTTCCCTCCTGGGAAAGGAGAAGCCATGCACAATAGTCCTGCATGACTTTAAGTCAAATCTTCCGTCATCATGTCACTCCTCAAAGATGTGGGTACTGTCTCCCAAACCCAGCTTTGAACTTACTCCAAAGGATGTAGCTCTTCTGTGTCATCAGTCTTTGTTTTCTCTGGAAACACAGCATGGAACTAGGGTCAGAGAAGATACCAACCAAGCGCTACATGATGCTTGGTGAGTATGTCTTCATTCCAGGATGCAGGCTGCTATCACAGACCGAGAGAGAGGTCATTGATGGGCATTGGCAGCCTCCTCTGGACCAAGCCTTGGGCTGGCCTTTCCCTTTTTTATCTCATGCAGTCTTTCACCCACTCTCTAAGGGTGAGGCTGCTATACTCATTTTCTCGATAAAGAAACTGAGGCTCAGTGAACTTAAGGGACTTGTTGTAGCTCATACAGCTGTTAAGTGAGAGCCTGAGATTAGAAGCCAGACCTACTAACTCCAAGATCCATCCTTTCTCTATCAGATCACGTTGCCTGGGAGTACAGTGGTCCACAAGCATTCACTCTCCACTTCTTGGGCTCAAGGAAGCTGGCTTTTGAGGAATGCTGTTTTTTTGGAGGCCTGCTTTTCTCCCTGTTTCCAGGATAAGGACAGCTCTCTGGGAAGAACCTTGGCTGTGGCTCCCTGCAGTCATGAAGCTGGGCCAGCCTTGGTCTGGCTGTTGGTACTTATCCCTCTTTCTGAGTTCTCCCCCAACTCAAGTTCCCAAAGGACCATGGTGGCCTTTGGCAATACTTGGCCCTGGGGTCAAGTCAGTTTTTAATCTTTTAAAAATGTTTTTAGAGCATGTTTAGGGTTTATAGAAAAATTAAGCAGGAAGTGAAAAAAGTTCCATCTACGCCCCAGCACTTCCCTCACCAAAATCTCCCCCATTACTAACATCTGGCATTAGTATGGTAACATTTGTTACAATCAAAATAGAAATATTGCTACATTATCATTAACTAAACCATAGTTTACTGCAAGGTTCACTCTCTGCATTGTATACAATTCTGTGGATTTTACAAGAGCATCCTGTCATGTATCCACCATTTAATGGTGTATTCACCATTGTATGTAATTGTATCACATACAGTAGGCTCACTGCCCTAAAACTCTCTTGTGGTCCATGATTCATCTCCCCTCCTAAACCTCTGGCAACCACTAATCTTTTTTTACAGTCTTCATAGTTTTGCCTTTTCCAGAATGTCATTATAGTTGGGATCATACAGTATGTAGCCTTTTCAGATTGACTTCTTTCACTTAGCCTGGTACATTTTAGGTTCTTTTATGTCTTTTTGTGGCCTGATTGCTTACCTTTTTTTTTTTTTAAAATCACTGAATGCTTCTTCATCTTATGGCTGTAACAGTTAATCTATTTAGCTACTGAAGGACATTGTATTAGTTTCTAAGGGCTGCTGTAACCAAGTGGTACAAACTGGGTGCTTTCAAACAATAGAAATGTGTCATCTCACACTTCTAGAGGCTGGAAGTCTAAAATCAAGGTCTCAGAGAACTCTGCTCCCTCTGCAACCTGGAAGGGACTCTTTCTCCCCTCTTCCTAGCTTTTGGTGGTTTGCTGGTATCCCTTGGCTTACAGCCACGTCACTCCAGCGCTCTGTCCTCCCATGGCATCTTCCCTGTGTGTCTGTCTTCACAAGGCTGTCTTCTGATAAGAACACCAGCCATATTAGATTAATGGTCCATCCTATCCCAGTATGACCTCATCTTGATTTGACTCATTATACCTGCAATGATCCTGTTTCCAAATCAGGTCACATTCTAAGGTATTGGGGGTTTGGAATTCAACATATTTTGGGGGCGGGGGGGATGATGGTGAGGGACACAATTCAACCCATTCAACCCACAGTAAATATCTTGGTTGCTTCCTAGTTTGGGCAGTTATGAATAAAGCTGCTATAAACATTTGTGTACAGGTTTTGCATGGACATAAGTTTTCTACTCACTTGCATAAATACCTTGGTGCATGATTTCTGGATCATATGGTAAGAGGGTGTTTAACTTTGTAAGAAATGGTCAAACTGTCTTCCAAGTGGCTGTGCCAAGGCAAGTTGCTGATGCTACTGCTGCTAAGTTGCTTCAGTTGTGTCCAACTCTGTGCGACCCCAGAGACGGCAGCCCACCAGGCTCCCCCGTCCCTGGGATTCTCCAGGCAAGAACACTGGAGTGGGTTGCCATTTCCTTCTCTAATGCCTGAAAGTGAAGTTGCTCAGTCATATCCGACTCCTAGCAACCCCATGGACTGCAGCCTACCAGGCTCCTCCGTCCATGGGATTTGCCAGGCAAGAGTACTGGAGTGGGTTGCCATTGTCTTCTCTGACCACGGCAAGTTAGGTTCTGTTGATTTCATTATCAGACTGGCCTCCACTGACCAGAGACCCCTTCTGCGCCAGGGTCTCTTGGACTTGTCAGTGTATACCTGCCTGTTTTGTGTGCTTTCTGGAGTGTGTCTGTGTATGTGTGTGTACACACACATGTGTGCATCTATTTATCTTCTCTCTACCCTAAACTGTACCAGCAACGAATGATTGTAGAATTCTCATTGAATAGTTGCTTAACCTATATATAGTGAGCATACTTCATTTCCAACTTGTCATTCGTCTGAGGCCAGTTGCTACCTTGACTACAGAACTGGTCTCTTGACTTCCTGATCAGTGTGCTCACGCAGTCACAGTGTCTCCAAAGCAGTTTGTCAAGGGCTTACCCCGTGGCTCAGTGGCAAAAAATCTGCCTGCCAATGCAGGAGATACAGATTCAATCCCTGTTCTGGGATGATCCCCGCTGCCACAGAACAACTAAGCCTGTGCACTAGCAACTACCGAGCCTGTGCTCTGCAGCAAAAGAACTGCAGTGAGAAGGCTGCGCCACAGCTCAAGAGTAGCCCCCATTCACTGCAACTAGAGAGAAGCTGAAGCAGCAATGAAGACACAGCACAGCTAAAAATAAATGAAAAAAAAATTTTTTTTAAAGATATCCACTTGAATCAGATGAGTGTCAAATTTCTTGGGGGGAAAAAAAGCAGTTTGCCCCAGTGATTTCTCCACGGTGCCCACCTGGAATGCCTGGTGACCCTCACCTCTTCAGGCATCCAAATCCTTTGTTTTTGGTTTCTCTGCTGCTGCTGCTACTGCTGCTGCTAAGTCACTCAGTAGTGTCCGACTCTGTGTGACCCCATAGACGGCAGCCCACCAGGCTTCCCGTCCCTGGGATTCTCCAGGCAAGAACACTGGAGTGGGTTGCCGTTTCCTTCTCCAATGCATGAAAGTGAAAAGTGAAAGTGAAGTCGCTCAGTTGTGTCCGACTCAGTGACCCCATGGACTGCAGCCTACCAGGCTCCTCCCAGCTTTGCTAATTCCTTTTCTTTGCCCACGTGTCATTTTCAAGCTGGTCCTGGCCTTCCAGCCTCCCTTTTCAGGCCTTCAGGACTCGATTTTCCATCTGAGTCTCTGCCCTTTGAACCATAGGCATGCATTCAGCCTTCAGCCCCTCCTGGCTAGTCGCCTCTACTTCCTGCTTCCCTGGGCTTGTCACTCAGCCTCCCTGGCTGACCTGGCAGCTCTGCCCGGGGTCCTCCTCACAGCCTGTCTCTCTCATTGGGCTGTCGATACCCCATCTATGTTGGGTCCCTCCAATCCCCTTTTCTCCTTCATTCCTCAGCCAATCAACAAACATGCATTGAGCTTTTATTAACTGTTGGGTTCTCCGACGTGGGGGCTTCCCTGGTGGCTCAGCGGTAAAGAATTGCCTGGAATGCTGGAGACATGGGTTTGATTTCTGGTCTGGGAAGATTCCCTGGAGAAGGGAATGGCAACCCACTCACTCTAGTATTCTTGCCTGGAGAATCCCATGGACAGAGGAGCCTGGTGTGCTACAGTCCATGAGGTCGCACAGAGCAAGACGACTTAGTGACTAAACAACGACTGTGACGTGCGCCCTGGCGCAGGGCGAAGGACCCACCCTTCCTTGCCTCTCTTCGGCTGCACTGCAGCTCTTCAGAAGTCCTGTCCTCACTCTCTTTCCTCAGGGCAATTGCTTAATGCAGCCCCCCACCAGCCTATAAGGTGAGGACATTCACAAAGATGACCAAAGCTGTGAACGATGTCCCTTTAACTGGGACCCGTGGTTCCTTCATCAAGACTGAATGAACAGCTTGTCTCTTCCTCCTCTTCTGGACCAATCAGCCTTGTCTTTTCTGGAAAAGGAACTGATTTCCCCGCTGCAGTGGGGAGCACGGAGCCTGTGAACGTAATGCAGTATTGATAGTGCATCGGCGTGATCCAGATTTCTGTCCCCTTCTCTGCTAACACACCTTGCTTAGCGCAGGATAATGATGGGTGTTTCTTGCCAGCCACTTACCTCAACGTCATGGACTTATAGATGAAATACGGAGAATGGGCTCCTTTGTCTGGGAGGACCCCACCCCAGAACCTGGAGCAGAGACGGCAGCCACAGCTGCTCCTACTGAAAAATATGGCTTTCTAGGTTTTTCTCTAGCAGAAGCCCTGATGGACTTGCCTGGAAGGAAGGGTGTCTGGTTACAGGGCTGGGCTAGGAGCTTCTCCTCTGGGAGTGGAGCTGAAAAGAGGGGGCTGACTTATGGGGAAAGCGGGGGACGAGGGACTGTTGCTTGCTCCCTCTCATTGGTTTAGGAGGGAGGCTTAGCTCAATGTGGCTTGCAGAGAATAGGACCAACGTGGGGGTGGGCCATTCTGATGCACCTGCTTGTTGGATCTTAACCATCCCCGTTAAGGGAGCTATAGGTTGTAAAGGTAACAGTGATGTTTTGCCTTAGCCTTTGTCACCAGTTAGGTATCTCTAGGCCCTGTTTGCCAGGCAGTCTCTCATATAAAGTTTTAACTGAACATAAATTAGGATTGTTCCCTTGGATTTTTCTTCAATCCTATTTTCAAATGCATTTAGAATAAGTAGCAGAGTCCTGAGAAGGCTGTGATGCTAGGTATGGCGAGCCAAAGGAGGAAAGGAGTGCTCAGATACCTTGCATGTGCTAAGTTGCTCAGTCTGACTCTGCAACCCCATGGACTATAGCCTGCCAGGCTCCTCTGTCCATGGGATTCTCCAGGCAGGAATATTGCAGTGGGTTGCCATGTCCTCCTCCAGGGGATCTTCCCAATCCAGGGACTGGACCTGCGTCTCCTGCATCTCCTGCATTGGCAGGCAGTTTCTTTACTGCTTGTGCCACTTGGGAAGGCTGCTGAGACACATTATCTGTTTCCTTTCTTTCTAGAAAGAGCTAGATGATTCCAAAATGAATTATCTTGGGAACCAAGGCAGTTAAGTCCTGGACCCATATGCTTGAACTTGTCCTGAGGGTTTCAGTCAGATTAACCTCTGTTGGATACTGATTCCCAAATCACTTATATCTAGATGAAATCTAAGCTTATCACTTTGCCATTTCCCCCTTTTTATCCCAGGAAGAAAAAAATACCCACATGATTTCATTTCCCCCAAAGTACCTGAAAATGCTAAGACATTCTTGAGCATGTACTTTGGAGCTGTAACCAGCTAGACAGACCGTGGTCCATCTCCCTGAGCTGAGACAACCTGCCTTCCTGTTGAATCTCATGACTTCATCTCTTCTGTGCTCCACCGCCATAATCACATACGCAAAGTTTAGTAGCTTCATGCAGTTATGCTAATTAAGTAATTAGGTTTAATTATGCTCACTGTAAATACACGGTAATTGACTTAAAAAAAGTACTTCAGGGATAAGCATGTGCTGCCTGGTGGAGGAGGAGGTGAAGAATGATAAGACCCCCAGCCAGCCTGGATCATGTTATTTTGTGGGGGAACTTGCACCCAGGGGAAGGTGCACCCAACAACTGAAATTGAATGAGATGTGGAGTGGGTCCTTCACTTCCTGTCCAGAGCCCTGAGCGTTGAAGGATGACTTGTCTTCTTGGCATGTCTTGGCCTCAGTGGGAGATTAACTTCCCTCCAGAGATGTTCTCCAGCTCCAGCTTTCCCAGAACTTTTACGCTTTTTTTTTTCTCCTTTCAACCGGATTTGAGCATCTAAATTAAATGGGAGTGTTTTAATCATTCAGAACCAGCTGAAAAATCCACACAGGGGTCAGATAGGAATCAAAAGTTGAGCTTTATTGCTAGACTTATGGAAGTTGCTTAGGCATAAAGCCAAGATGGTCTTCTTAATGCCTCTCCGAAATCTTTTTTAAACAATCTATTTATTTGGCTGTATCAGGTCTCCTTATGTCACATGGGATCTTTCGCTATGGTGAGTGGGCTCAGTTGGGGTGTACGGGCTTAGTTGCCCTGGGGCATGTGGGATCTTGGTTCCCTGACTGGGGATCGAACCTTCTTCCCCTGCATTGCAAGGTGGATTCTCGACAAGTGGACACCCAGGGAAGTCCCTCTTCCAAATCTTGGACTTGGAATGTGCAGACAGGAGTTGGGTCTGCAGAGCAGCTGCTGTCTGTCTGGTTGCATGGAGGGTCATGGTCTGCCTCATCTTTTGCAAGTCAGAAAGCTTAGGAGCTCCTTGGAAAACCATGCAGGCAGAGAGAGTCTCCCTTGTCTGCACTGGCCCCACCTGGAAGAGAATATGATGGCAGATGACAGACTCTGCCCACCTCACCCATCGGGTACATCTCTCACTTCTTACAGGGTGGGGGGCCAGGTACACATGTTGAGGGAACAGCTGGCGGTTACTTCCTGTGTTTTCAAGGAGCCGGAAATTCCTATTTTATGGGCAGAGGCTAAACAAGGAAAAAGAAAAAAAGACACCTCCCCTCCCACCACCATCCTGGGAGACAGCGGGGGTTCTGTTGTTAGTGGTGTTCTCTATTAGTGTTTTCTTTCCAGAAGCCCTTTCCAGGAGAAAATGGCCATCATCTCCATTTCCTCTGAATGAGCACATGAGTCATACCCCTGATGGGAGATGGGCCAAAGACCTGGGAAGTTCTTCCCGTTGTGCTATATACTTGTGTGTTATTTGCTCAGTCATGTCTGACTCTTTGCGACCCCATGAACTGTAACCTGCCAGGCTCCTCTGTCCATGGAATTCTCCAGGCAAGAACACTGGAGTGGGTTGCCATTTCCTTCTCCTGGGGATCTTCCCGATTCAGGGATCCAACCTGGGTCTCCTGCACTGCAGACAGATTCTTTACCATCTGAGCCACAGGGAAGCCTGCTACATTCTTAATGGTCAATAATTAAAAACCCAAGTTCTACCCACTCTTAGCCAAGAAGCCTGGCATCCAAGTGCCCTTCTGTATTCTCCCCGGCTGCTTTAAGATATTTATTTATTTATTTGGCTTCCCTGGGCCTTAATTGCTGCACGAGGGGTCTTTACTTATGGCCTGTGAACTCTTAGTTGCAGCATGTGGGATCTAGTTCCCTGATCAGGGATCGAACCCAGGTCCCATGTTTTGGGAGTGTGCAGTCTTAGCCACTGGACCACCAGGGAAATTCCCCCAGCTACCTTTAATGCAGGACTTCTCAAATGGTGCTCTAGGCACTTTTAAGGAAAAAGAAAAATCCATGTCAAATAAATTTGGGAAAGTCTGGAGCACATGCCTTTTTTGTTTTGCTGTGGGATTCTGAGAGCTTCTATTGGTGTAGGTCATTGCAGTTTTGCCAGAGCATTTCCCATATTTTTGGGTCACCGAACTTGATTTTGGGGATACACTTGTTAACATCTCTTTGTGGACACAGATGTTCATTGGATTGCATTCCAGGCTGTTCTGGGCGTCTAGGGTTCTGTTTTTGCCTCCCCAGCAGACGTGGGAACTCACGTGACGTGGGAACTCAGTGTGCCCAGATGAGCCTGAACCTGTTTGGCACATGCTCCATCCTGTTTCTTCCTGAGCCTCTGGGAGGGACAGGAAGTGGCCGAGTTCCATGGGAATGCCCAGAGTTGGAGTGGTGGCACTCATCAGGATTTCTGACAGAGCACTAAATACCCTTCATGCAAGCAGATCTGAGGTCTTTGTCACTTGTTCTCTGCCTAGAAGCTCTTGCAGGTGCCTTTAGCACTTCTTAAGCCCCTAGATCTGGAGATGCTGGTCATGGCCAAATTTTCACTACATTCCTTGTTTCCAGGCAGATCTGCCTGTTAGGACTGAACTTCAGGGAGTCGTCTCCAAGGAGAAATGTACAATCCAAGATGCAAATGCCCTTCCCCCACCCCACCCCCGAGCTGCTGTTTCCAAACCATTGTATGAAAGGTCAAAGCATCTCTGAATTTCAAGAAGGGGCCACCTTTTCATCAGAAGAGAAAGTGGCCCTGGACTCTGGTCCCAGCCTACTAGCTCAGCAACCAGGAGACTGTGGGCAGGGCATCCACCTTCTCTAAACCTGAGATAAGAAAATGAGATAAGAAAACTTGATAATGAAAATGAAAACCACCCAAAGTGGTATTTTTTGGGATGACGTGGCATGAGAATTTGAAAAGGCTCTGTCACTTCGCCTAAGTGGCATATACATGGCCATCTTTGCCTTGACAACAATATTTTTACAACAGATCGTTACAATTCCTGCCTCAAATATGCTGTTCGGGGAAACCAGCTTGATGGTGTCAAAAATAGAGGTTGCCAAGGCTTAAAGTTATTTCTGAAAAGATAAGGATCTTTCCCTCCAATGATATCTTCCCCGCCACCAACTCTAAGAAAAAGCAGTTTATCACCCAGATCCGAAGCCACAGAGATGCTCTTAGAGTCAGGACTGTAATATGTTGGTTGTCAGGAAATGATCGATGTAGATGAGCAGAGGGCTCAGACCAATTTCCTTTTGGGTTAATGAGACTGAAAAGCTCTGGGCTCAACCAGGGGATGGCAGAGAGATTCATGGTAAGATTTTTGTGTTTGTTTTGTATTCTCTGCTTGCCCCGCCTCCCTTGTCAGCAAACATTATTTTGTTGAAACTGCAGTACCCCTGAACCCCTATATACCTGCCCAAGTGCATCACTTATGTTATTTATATAACTGTGCCCATGTGGTACTTGTTATGCAGTTAGAGTTCTAATGCCTGGTTGCTTAAGTGACCTCCTTTTTCCTTGTTCTTATACGTACACAGCCCCTTCATTCTTTCTCAGCAGACCTCTACATGGGACTTTCAGACATAAATGTACACGTTTATAGGTCTTGTTTATATTTGTGCATATATCTCATGTTTTGGACACTGATCATTGTCAGTTCACATCTTTTGGCTATAAGTAATAGGCAATCCTGACCCACTTGGGCTTAAATAAGAAGGCAATTTGCAACCACATAACTCAAGCAAATAGGTAGGAAAGGCTCCTGGTGAAAAACATTAGGACTCTAATCCTGCTTTCCTGAGATTTTCTTGCCTCTGCCCTTCTGCATTTGGCTTTACCACCAGTGGTTTCCTCTTGATTAAGGAAAGGTTGCAGCAGCTCCAGGCATCACAATGAAACACATGGACTGGGGACAGCACAGAATTGTATCTTCTTGTGGGTTGATTGAAACTGAGAAAACCTTTTCCAAGTTCCCCAAGTAGATTTTCCCTCCTGTCTCATTGACTGGAATTGTGTCATCTGTTTATTCCTAAACCATAAAGAAAATGGGACTAAAACAAACTCATAGGCTCCTCTAAATACTCCCCTGAGCTTGGAGATGCAACTCACTTCCCCTGAGGCTGCCTGGAGGGGAGTGATTGCCTCCATGGAGTCAGTCTGTTAGCAAGAAAGAAAGGGGAGATGGCTATGAGAAGTGACACTGTCCACCACCCCAGTTCCTTCCCCAGGGTCAACTCCTGCTCTGCTAGGAGTAAGCAGAGGCCTCATGGAGTAGAAGTGGGGTGGGGGGAAGATGAGAACATTGATCTCATGCAAATTTTACTCCTCCTGTATCTCCCCTTAGGGAAAGCAAACTGGTAATTTGTGGTGGTTGTCAGTGATATTCTGGTCTGGTAAATTGTCCTGCTAATTTTCAAGGCTATAGTTATATGCCCAAGCAGAGACAGATTTCTTCACGTGGTTTTAGCTGGCTCTGATGATCTTGGCTGAGCTAGCTGTGTGAGTTCCTGGGAGCTGCTGTGTGATACTTTGGAAGCATCGTTTCTGGGGAGTAGGTGGGAGCAGGGGTCGGCAAAGAGAAAGAAGTGGGGAGAGTAGTGAGGAGAGGAGAAGTAATGTTTACTCGGTGCCTCTCAAGACCTGCTCAGGGCCAGGCCCTGAGCTGCAAGCGCGTGAAAATATACTAAAATCTTACACTGCATAGTGCTTACTGTTGGTGCTGGAAATGGTTTAAATATGATAAATTGTTTTGTATGTCTGCTGAGTCTCTTCAGTCATGTCTGACTCTTTGCAACACCATACACTGTAGCCCACCAGGCTCCTCTGTCCATGGGGTTTCCCAGGCAAGAATACTGGAGTGGGTTGCCATGCCCTCCTCCAGGGGATCTTCCCAACCCAGGGATCAAACCTATGTCTCTTATGTCTCCTTCATTGGCCGGCAGATTCTTTACCACTTCCCAGGTAGTGCTATCTAGCAAGCCCAATAAATTGTTTAATCCTTGTGAAAGCCATAGGAGGGGACTTCCCTGGTTAAGGATTCCCTTAACCACTGACCGTATCCCATAGATGGTCCAGTGGTTAAGACTCCATGCTTTCAATGCTGAGGGCCAGAGTTCAGTCCCTGATTGAGGACCTAAGATCCTGTAAGCCATGTGGTGCAGCCAAAAAAGAAAAAACAAAAACACCCAAAAGTCATAGGAGGCAGGTGCTATTTCCCCCCTTCCATAGATGGGGAAACTGAGGCATGGGGGAGGGGGTTAAGGCATTTCCTATAGTCTCAGAACTGGGAGGTGACAAAACTGTGATATGACAGAGCCCACCACCCTCTCTTCCCCTCCTCAGTCCTCTGTCTACGTTCGATCCACTTGTCATGTGAGTGTCGTGATCCCCATGTCACAGATTAGGAAACTCAGGCCCAGGGAAGTTAAGGAACTTGGCCAAGGTCGCTCGCTGGTCAGTAAGAGAGCCAGGATTCCAACTCAGGGGTTTAGGAGCATGCCCCTTACACTGGCCCAGACAGCTTCCTGTCACTATTAGGTGGCCTCCAGTTTACCTGCACCCCACCTTCTGGGAGACTGAGGAGGAACTTAGAGATTCTCAGACAGATGCTGGCTTGAGTGAGCCACAGTGCCCCCCATTGAGTCAGCAGGAGGGAGTCCCTTTCTAGGACCTTCATGGCTCCTAGGGAGGCAGCCCCCTCCTCACTTCCACCCCATCAGGGCATCTAGAGCTTCAGATACCTGGAAGGCAGGCCTCCCAGTGCCATGCCGGGCTAGGTCACTTCAGTCATGTCAACTCTGTGCAACCCCATGGACTGTAGCCCACCAGACTCCCTATCCATGGGGTTCTCCAGGCAAGAATACTGCAGTGGGTTGCCATGCCCTCCTCCAGGGCACCTTCCCCACCCAGGGATTGAACCCGCGTCTCTTATGTCTCCTGCATTGGCAGGTGGGTTCTTTACCTGGGGCCTCTGCCACCTGGGGCCTCCCAGGCCTCCCAGAGTGGGATCCAAAATCAATGGGCAATAGGGGCACAAAAAGCTGCACTGGGAGGAAGAGAATGGAAGTCCTCGGGATCAACTTGGCTTCTTTCTCAGCTGCGCCTCCTTTTCTCCTGTCCTTGGTGTCTGTGTAGCTTAATTTGTCACCCAGATGGTAGCCAGCCGGGCCTCTCACCAGGCACTGGATTCGCTTCCGTCCCCAGATCTAGAATTGCTGGTGACGCAGCAACTCTTCGAACTCGGTTCTGCTGAGTCAGGTAGCCCTAATGCCACTGGTAGTGAAGAAGTGTTGAGACTAACCTCCTAATGGCTCATTGATTGGTTGAATTACACTCAGTGTCATTCTGAAAATAGATTTTAAATATGTGCTTGGGGATTTGTGGGGATTTGTTACTTAGGAGTGTTAACTCCATCGTGGCTGCTTTGACAAAGACATCCGCACCAGTTGCCTGGGCTGGGGTCATACTGTTCGTCTCAGGGAGATCCCTCTGCCCAGAGCCTGAGAGGTTTCAGAGAGCAGTGCAGGCAGGTGTGGAAACATCACCTATCTTTCATACACAGCCCTTGGCAGGTCATCTGAGAAGGTCATCTGGTTGACCCAACCGCTGCAAACCTCTCAATGTCCCCAAGGTGGGAAGGAGATGCACATAGATTCTGAATTCTCCCATTTACTTCCTCTGAAGTCAGGGAGCACAGACTTTTCCCTCTTTATAGTTCCAAGTTTTTACATTTCCTGGAGTTGCCACTCAGGGGAAGAATCAAAGAGAAGCTTTCTCAGAGGCTCCACTTAGCAGCCTCTTGGCATATTCAGCCTCCTCTGGCTGCTTGACATCCTTGAATCCCAGGCCTCAAGCGGGAGGTGGATGAAGGGCTTCTGCTCTGGGCCTGGCCTTCCAATACCTCTGCATTTTTTTTTTGTGAATGCCAAGTGAATTTGGACACGTTAGAGAAGCTACATGGAAACAGTGTTGGTAGCAACCAGTGTCCGGGACCCCCTAAAGACCCCTCAAGGGGAGCAACTTTTGAAAATGTTTGTGCATCTGTATGATGGAATATTATGTAGTCATTGAAAATAATAAAGTGGATCAATATGTACGGATGTTTAAAAAAAAAGAGAAAAGCTAATGAAGTTTCCTCTGCAAGGAAGAATCACCTGCCTTTCGTATTTATTTCTGTCTAGCCTATCAAGGACCTAAAATGTCTTCCATTTTCGATGCAGGGTAGGTCTGAAATAAATGAAGAACATCGTAATTGAGCTTCTATAGGGCACAATGGGAAGGTGCTGTAAGACCATATATCTGAGGGGAAATTGGTCAGCAGTCTTTTTTTTTTTTTTTTTTTCTGCAGACCGTTGATTCCACTGCTCCATTGTAACCTCTGTCTAAAAGGCTATATTTCCTGATAGAGTCCCCGGGGGGTAATTTATACCCAGCCCATTGGGAGAAAAAAAAAGTATCCTCAGGGAAGGGAGGGAATAAAAAATAAAACCTGGAAGAAAAGGTAAAAAAAAAAAAAAAAATCACATGCTGCTCTAATAAAGAAATTACTGACGTTCTACATTATGAACTGGATTAATTTTTAATGACTGAGAAAGGAGTTGATTTATAATCCTTCTCCACTGCAGCGCCTGTCCCCAGCTAATAAATAAATGACAGGTCTCTTGTATTAAAAGTATCCGTCATTTCACATTGTTGGAATGTAAAGAGTGAGAGGCGCTGAGTGAAAGGCCCCTGGGAGCAGGGGTGCCCTGCTGGGCACAGCTGGCCAGAGAGGTTGGCCTAGTTCTGACACTAGAGTTAAGCTTGTTCTTTTCTCTTGGTCTTAGCAAAATGACCCAAACCACCTACAACTCTTGCGGTCCTCAAAACCGTGTAACTTAGGGACTTGAAACCACTGTCTTTTAACGGAGATCACACACCTGGTCTCAGGACTTAATGAAGCTTGGGCTCTTGATGTCTCATCACAGAAAGAATCAGTGAGGGACAAGGTGGATTTAAGAAGCAGATTTATTTAGAGAGAAACACAGTCCATAGACAGATTGTGGGCCATCTCAGAAGGTGAGAGTGACCTCGAAATGTGGTGTGGTTAGTTCCTATGGGCTGGGTAATCTCATAGGCTAATGACTAGGTGGAGTATTCCAACTATTTCGGGGAAGGGGTGGGGATTTACAAGGATTTACAAGTCGGTTTACAAAAACTGACTTTTTGGTCTTAAAAATTTTTTTTTAATTATTATTGGTTTTGGCTGTGCTGCGTCTTCACTGCCGTGCAGGCCTTTCTTTAGTTGCTGGGCGCGGGCTTCTCATTGTGGTGGCTTCTCTTGTTGCAGAGCACGGGCTCTAGGGCATGTGGGCTTCAGTAGCTGTGGCGCGTGGGCTCAGCATTTGCAGGACCCACGCTCCGGAGCACAGGATCAGTGGTTGTGGCATGCAGGCTTTGTTGTTCCCCAGCATGTGGGATCTTCCCGGCCCAGGGACGGAACCCATGTCACCTGCACCGGCAGGCGGATTCTTTACCCCTAAGTCACCAAGGAAACTCCACTTTTTGGTCTTTGAGGATCAGCCTTGGAACTGCCATGACCCTGGTGGGTGTGGCATTTAGCTGCTGCTGTGTTATGCTGAGCGTGTTCTGAGGCTCAAGGTCTAGTGGAAGGCGATTCATCCGCCATCTGGGATCTATTTGGTTCCAGTTTATGTCGTGTCCTTGGGCTAGGTCATTCTTTTAAAGGTTGTACCCTGCTCCCTTCCTCATTCCTGTTTCAGGCTGGGAGAAGTTTCACAGGAAGGAGTGATGGAATGCTTAGGAATACTTAGGGATGAAAATTTAGATTCTTGGTCCTTGAGCAAAACTGTGGCTTCTCCCTACATGTCCTGACCAGGAACTGGTGGGAGCTCTGTGTTCAGAACTGGTCCTTTGTTGATGGTGATAGATGATTCACAGCTCTGATTCACCTCTCTTTGCTTCTTAAGAAAAAAATAAAGGCTAATATTTGCTCTGGTTCCAAAGTAGTATCTGTTCATTGTAAATATTGGTGCACTGCCTTCCAGTCTTTTTTTTTTCCTTTTTTTTTTTTTACATTTATAACAAATCACACAAGCAGACATGCCTATGCCAATACATACACGTGCATTATGCAAAAATGAGATAATATTCTGCCTACAGTCTTATAATCTAAATTTGTTGTTTAACACTATGTCATTGACCTTTATTTCATCTCATTAATAATGCAGCTGTTTTTAGTGGCTCCATACGTGTGGTCAGGGTCCTATTCACGTCGGTGCCTGTGCTTGAGCTGGCGATCAGTCAGTCAACATGCGCTGCTTGTGTTCCCTATGACAATGCCAACTCCGGGGTAAACACAGCGCGGGAGAAAAATGAGGGAAGATGGTTTCTGCACAGAGCTCATAATTACGGAGCAACGACGATGCTGCAGTGTGGCTGCCGTGGGATCGAGAGAGAACGGAGTGGAGGGGTCCCTGCATGAGGCGGGTTACACTCCAGCTGGGGGGAAAGAGGCTGAAACTGGTTCCTGTGATGCAGGCATGAGGCGTGCATCGGGGATGCTATCACAGAAATCCTGCAAGGAAAGGGCCAGGTGTGCTCAAAGAGCGCCAACTTGTTTAAAGTAGGGGAAGCCGAGGCTTGGGGGAAAGTTCCATGGAGGAAGGAGGGTTTGAGCTTCCTAGAAAGCCAAGGAGGATTTATTTCTGCAGGGGGAGAGAGGGAAGGTCAGGCGCCTCCAGGCCACAGCGTCAGTAGCACAGAAAGGGGGCTTTAGAGCAGGAGACTGAAGAAGTTTCCCTCGGTAGAGGAAGCATCCTGTTGACATATTATGTAGAATGGGCTTTTTGAAATAACAATGATGCATTTATTCACAGAATTTGCGCTTAAATCGTTCCATGCAGAGGGCGACTCGAGAAGCAAACACCACTCATAGTGTCATCGGAAAGGTCAAACAAAGTAGATGATTCTCTCTCAATTTAGGGACAGTTTCCAGAAGACACTGAGAAAGGCCCTGTCCCAGAAAGGAGAGAGATGAAACAGTGACCGCCTATACTTTTCGGCACAAGGAATGTTACTTAGAAAGCGAGAGAGATTTAGTGATCGCTGCCAGCAGGTTGACTCCTGATTTATTTATATTGTCTTCATAGGCTTATAGAAATGGAAGTTTGCCTGCACTTTAAGGCCAGGATTTTTATCCTTCACATGAGTTTATTTCTTGATTTGTTGTGTGCATCCCTAAACATAGATAGACCGATGCCTTTTGCTTTTGGGGGAAAAATAGGCAAGTCTCTGGGGCTGGTAAGTAGAGGAATCAGAGACCGCGTTTCTGTAAAGAGCCAGCTCCTGTGTTGCAGGAGAGATTGTGCCTGGCAGAGTCCCAGAAGCACTGGTTTCTGAAGCACCTGGGAGAAGCAGATATTTTTTGCCATGTTAAGAAGTGGCAAGACCTGAGATCAAGTCCTAGCTGGCCTTGGTTTTATAACCAGTCAGTTGCAATATAACCCTCACTTTTATTTGTGCTTTCAAATCTTGGACCCGAAATGATTCCAGGAATAGGACTTGGCTGAAAGCAAACTTCTCCCTTTCCTGTTCTTTAATTCTCTTTCACTTAACTTCCTTATAGAACATAGAAATTTTTTTTTTTTTTTAGTCTGAAAAAGACCTAAATGCTCCATTAAGACCAGTCTCTTCATTCTACAGACAAGGAAACTGAGGGTCAGAAACAATTCTGGAGTATGAAGCCACGTGATTATCTGGAGGCAGGAGGGGGATTGGGTCCAAGGGCTCTGCTTTCATGATGGTTCTCACTTCTGAACTGTTAAGTGGAAATGCAATCTTTTTCATTCCCCGGAAAGAAGTTGATTTTGTCTGGGTCATTTAATAAGGAACGTCTGACAAAAGTGAACTGTCTGACTTAGGTGTGGTAATTGCTACAGAAATTGGTTTTAGGGACTTCGGGGAATTCTGCAGTTGAACCCAGAAACATCCTTATCGAGTACAGTTTGTTCCAATAATTCCACAAATTTGAAGCACTTGAAATACTGCCATTTCTCTCTGGAGCGATTCTTTGTTTTTTAGTAAACTTTCAAGGAGCTCTGCCACACTGCCCCGTCGGATTCCTGGTAAGATACAGTGTCAGTGTCTTAATATTTTCTCTAGCTTCTTGAAACCAGGCGCTGCTGAGTCCTTGCATTTGATTGGAAACGTCATTTGCATGAAACAGATCTTTTTGAGAAGACTGTCTGAGTTCCTAATGGCATTAAAGAGGAAGTCAACTTGTAGCTAGGCATCTGTTTGATTCCCATGCAGCTTTCTTGTTACTTAATGCATCAGTCCACAAAGGGAATTCAAGTTCCACCGGAGACTAGGAAATGTAGCCATTATTCTGGCTGTCTAGCTAAAACTGGTGGGGAGGAAGTATTTTAATAAGGGAAAAAGACATTGAATAGCAAGTGAAACTTTAACTCTGTTATCTATGTTTATTTCCACTTCCTCCCAAAACTCCACTAAAATAATAGCAAAGGCATTTACAGACATAAACCCCCAAGGACAAAAAGAATAAGAGAAATGACCACAGATGAGAGATAACAGATTTAGTAGTAGAATAAAGACATTTTCAGATACACAGATATTTTTACTCAATGTGCCCCTTGCAGGAAGCCCCTGGAACATGTTCCCCACCAAAACAAATAAGTCAACTAAGAAAGAGGAAGACAGTGGCTCCAAAACACAAAAGGTATAAAGGAAATCGTCAGGGCAGTAGGAGAGGTAATGTAGATGAGAGGCGGGTTCGATCCCTGGGATGGGAAGATCCCCTGGAGGAGGGCATGGCAGCCCACTCCAGTACTCTTGCCTGGAGAATCCCATGGACAGAGGAGCCTGGCGGGCTACAGTCCATGGGATCCCAAAGAGTCAGACATGACTGAAGCAACATAGCACACCCACATAGGAGAGGTAAATCCATCATATGATTAGATAGCAATCCTGGAAAGCAACCAACATAGCCTGGAGTATGCAGAGAGAGACCCAGAAGGAATGTCTACGAGAAGAGGAAGAAGACGGAGGAGGAGAGGAGGAAGAGGAAGAAGAAGATGGGAAAGGAGGCGAAGGAAAGGAAGGAAGAGGAGAATTTTATCACCCCCTAAAATAGAATTCCATTCTTCTCAGGAGTAGACCTGTATTACAAAATTCATATTCCATTATCATCATATTTAGAATTGTATTTGGGGCTTCTCTTGTGGCTCGGCTCAGCTTGTAAAGAATCCACCTGCAATGTGGGAGACCTGGGTTTGATCCCTGGCTTGGAAAGATCCCCTGGAGAAGGGAACGGCTACCCATTCCAGTATTCTGGCCTGGAGAATTCCATGGTCTGTATAGTCCAATTGTATTTAATAAAAACTTACGAAAATTAAAAAAAAAAAAAAACAGAGGGAATTTGTTTCTACTCAACTTCTAATTGGCTTCACATGATTTGCAGTTGACAAACAGCATACTGGGAAACTTCCTGATTCTTTCTTTGGCAAACTGGTAGTGTATGCGTTTGTATCTTTAGGTATTCCATTGACAAACACTGGCGATGGCCCGCTGTGCTGAGCCTGTGCTAGGCAAGCACCATGTTTGCGTTGCATGTCTCAATTGCCTGGTTAAACTCTGACCCAAAGGAAGATGGTGTTTGTGACTTTTAATTATCCTGTCACTATAGAGTTGACAGTAGAATTTCAGAAAACCATCATTCCTATAGGATAATAGTTCTCAATGGTGGTCCCCATACCAGCAGCATCAGCATCACCTTGAATACTTGTTACACATGCAAATTCTTGAAATCTTTTCCCCCAGACCCACTGAATCAGAAACTCTGGGGGAAGAGCTCAACAATTTGTGTTTTAATGAATTTTCCAAGCGATTCTGATCCACATCAAAGTATGTGAAGCGCTATGTAAGATATTCATGGTGCTTTTTTCCCCTCTTCCATGTAAAATACTTGAAGAAGTTGAGGTAGGTTTTGATACAACTGTTGGCAGTATTTTAAAATTTTTATTCATTCAGTAGACATTTATTGAGCATCTCCTAAGTTCTAGGTATTGTATTAGGTGCTGAGAACACTAGTAAGCAAACAAATAGGTCATTTTGCTGTGGTTGGTTGTTTTTCTGTAAGTATTTTCATATTATTTATTTGTGTATGGCTTCACTGGCTCTTCGTTGCTGCATGTTCTCTGGTTGTGGCACTTGGGCTTCTCACTGCGGTGGCTTCTCTCGCCGTGGAGCACAGGCTCTAGGGACCGTGAGCTTGGTAGCTGAGACCCACAGGCTTAGTTGCCCTGCAGCATGTGGCATCTTCCCTGACCAGGGATTGAACCTGTGTCCCCTGCACTGCTAGATTCCTAACTGCTGGGCCATCAGGGAAGTCCTGCTGTGGCTGTTTTGAGGTGAATGTATAAGAACTCTTCAGGCTAACAGTAATATACACAAAAGACTCTCATGTGTTATCTTCATACCATTTGAGATGTCTGTGCTCTTCCAGGCCACTCCGAATGGGGACTTTGTCAAAGCTTGGGGGTCAGAATGTCATTACAGTAAGAAATGGAGTAAACAAGATGTGGGGAGGGATCCGGCATGTCATTTGGAAATAATAAGAATGCAAGTGTGAAGGTTTGTATCAATATTTTGTTGTTCAGTTGCTCCATGGACTGCAGCATGCCAGGCTTCCCTGTCCTTCACCATCTCCCTGAGTTTGCTCAAACTCATGTCTGTTGAGTCAGTGGTGCCATCCAACCATATTTTAAATGGTGTCAAAATGCTTCCTTTATATCAAAACCCCCATGTCCTGGCAGCCTTGCCAAAATGGCTGCATTGGATTGTCCCAGTCCACCCAGGCATCCATTAACTTGTGGGTTTGTGGTTCACGCCATGATGGCAGGATAGGAGTCAGACAGCTGAACATGGAATTCCTCAAAGAACAGTGGGTGTTTCTCCTCCATGGTCCCCCAGGCCTTCCCATGTGTAGACTTGGATGGACATTAGAGCTTGCATTTGCTGCTGTGTCATCTAAGTTTCTATTGGATTAATGGGAAGACCTGCCTCATAGGGTATTTCTGCGTATTAAACGATGGATGCAAGGGGCTTGAAACAGTTGCCTGCACTTAGAGAGCGATTGCTAAATTCTAGCTAGTAGGCTATTAATACATGATCAGAGTCTGCCTTAGTTACACTAAAGAAGGAATTTGACACAGAGCACCAGGCTGAGCTCACTGTTCCACAGCAACTTCCCACTGGCTATCTGTTTCACACATGGTAGTGTATATATGCCAACCTAGAGGCGAGGGATGGGGTGGGGGTGGGAGGGAGGCTCGGGAGAGGGGGACACATGTATACTGATGACTCGCTCACCTTGTTGTACAGCAGAAACCAACACAACAATGTAAAGCAATTATCCTCCAATTAAAAATTTTTATAAAGGAATTTGAGATGTCATTAGAATACTTCTGACCTACCAGATCTCTCTGGGAGTATTTAGTCATGCAGATTTGGCTTGACATCATTGGCAAGTCACACTTTCTTCTTGGTAGAGAAATGTTGGAGGGCAGTGTCTCTCTGTGTCCAAACCAGTGTTCACACTGACATTGTTTAGTGACTGGCTTACATGTCCACGGCCAGGGCCTGGGTATCTCCAGTCCTGGCTTCTCCTCTGAGTTAACCATGAACCATGACCCAGTCCTAGAACTTCATGCCTTAACCTCCTCTGGTAGAGGAGGCAATTTTGCTAGGAAATATCAGATTAGTGAGAATTTAATTATCATTTCCAAAGGTTCGAAAAGTATGCCAATACAACGAATGCCCCCTTGACATATTGAATTTAGGTATGTCTAACCCCTTTCTGTTAAATATGGAAATATATTCATTTTGTGAGTCCTTCACAGAATTAAGAGTAGAACCACGTTCTAATGAGTTCCCAGCTAAATTTTCTCAAATCCCTCTCCATTTTGATTTCAAAAGAACTTACTTAAAATATTTAACTTTAAAAGTGAAAGAGAGGGATTTGCCTGGTGCTCCAGTGGTTAAGAATCTGCCTGCAATGTAGGGGACACAGATTTGATCCCTAGTAGGGGAACTAAGATCCCAATGCCATGGAGCAACTAAGCCTGGGCACCAACTACTGAGTCTTGCATGTGATAACTAGAGAGGCCAAGTGCTGCAACTAAGACCTGGCTCTGCCAAATAAATAGATATTTTTAAAAATGGAAAGGAAAAGCCCAAGGTTCAGGAAAAGCCCAAGGTTCAGGATTTCAAACCAGAGACCCGGGTTTGATCCCTAGGTTGGGAAGATCCCCTGGAGAAGGAAATGGCAACCCACTCCAGTAGTCTTGCCTGGAAAATCCCATGGACAGAGAAGCATGGTAGGCTATATAGACCATGGGGTCGCAAAGAGTCGGACACGACTGAGCCACTTCACTTTCACTTTATACATAGTATAATAGCGTGTGTGTGTCAATCCCAATTTAAAAGCAAGCCACAGACTGAGTTTTCTGTCGGTAAATGCTTACTGGTGAGCAGGAGTTATAGGCAGCAAGAGCTGAGAGGCCCCGGGCAGAAGGAACAGCACGTGCAAATGTATAGAGATATGTTCTGGGAAGAGTCAGTAGTTCTGGACAAGTGGAGTGAAAGGTACATTGCAGAAGCCACGATGTAATGGCCTGAGAGCCCTGCTTGTTTATTTCAAACCTTCTGAAGCCAATACCTGGGGACAGAAAGATGCCCCAGCAAACTATGGATCAGAAAAGAACAAGAAGAACATTTGCAAAAAAAAAAAAAGAATTTTTTTCCCCCTTTCTTGGGAGTGTAAGGATGGCAGTATGTGTGATGGCATGAACTCTGAATTAAAAATTCTCAAGCTAAGTCCAAGTAACTACTATTAACCTACAGTGTGGTATCACGTGAGCGATTCAGAAACACCCTGAATGGTGACACAACCAGACCTGTTAACCAACCTACTTATTTCTAGCGTGACGATTCACTGATGTTTTGTATGTCTGCGTGGGGGCACGGGGGGTGGATGAGAGGATGTGTATAAACCCTAGAATGGCTGGACATACATTTTGCTCTTTTTTTGCTCTTACATTTGCAAGTTCTGTTATTGGACCTTAGTGGACAAAATTAGAATGTGTATCTTTTACACTAAAACTCTGCTTATTCAATGTGTTTATTAAATTGCTTTCAGAAGTAAAATCTGTTAGCAATATATTAATATCTTCAACATATAATTCATTGTTTAAAATATAAAAGCATAGTTTAATTCTTCTTTACTTTTCCTTTTACTACAGGGAAAAAAATAGTAAAAAGCTTGGAGAAAAAGCTACCAATTTATTTTGCATAAGTTTTCTGTTTTCCCCAAGATACAAACACACTTGTGTGGATGCTCAGTTGTGTCTGACTCTTTAGGACCTCATGGACTGTAGTCTGCCAAACTTCTCTGTCCATGGAGTTTTCCAGGTAAGAATAGTGGAGTTGGTTGCCATTTCCTTCTCAGGGGATCTTCCTAACCCAGGGATCGAACCCACATCTCCTGTGTTGGCAGGAGGATTCTTCACCACTGTGCCATGTGGGAAGCCTCTAAGATATTCATATCTTAAATCATAATAAGAGATCAGGGTGGTGGATGGAGCCTTGAGAATGAAGCAATGCTGAATGAGAAAGGATAGATAAAGCACAGAGCTGTGGACTTGGGATTGTATTTTAGGGAGAGAAAAGGAAAGGAGAGGGAGATGGAGTTGCAACTGTTGGAAAGGGCTGCTACATCCAAAATTGGAAACAGTTTGCAAAAGAAGGGTGGTGTCAGAGGTAGAAACAGTAGGCAGAGGCCAGGCCACCAGATTTGTGGAAGAGCTAGGTTCCAGAGCGATGGAGTAGGGGATGAGGTATGTTTCCATTGTGTGACTATACCACACAGTTCATTTATACGTCCTGCTGTTGGTTGATATTTGAGTTCATTTTTTTTTTTCTTTTTGCTATACAAAATGATCATAGGTAGCAGGGATACAAACTAGAGAGCAGTGACATGATGGCAAGGAATGGACCAGCTGACCGCAAAGACTTTCCCTCTAGATTTGAAGGCAATTTGAGGCCAACTCCCATGACTCATCATTCGAAAGAGTGTTTCTTCTTTCCTATACCAGATGCTTTGGCTTGCATGGGTTTGGTGACCCAGGGGACAAAGGAGTCCACAGTATCCTTAGGAAGGACAAAATTCTATGGT
The DNA here is from genome assembly GCF_019923935.1 of Bubalus bubalis. Lineage (NCBI taxonomy): Eukaryota > Metazoa > Chordata > Mammalia > Artiodactyla > Bovidae > Bubalus > Bubalus bubalis. The sequence goes on from NC_059176.1 coordinate 51,383,265, forward strand.
GTGTTCTTTCCCGACTGGATCCAAGGAGGCTCTGAGAATAGGCGCAGAGGTGCCTCTTATAACAGTAGTGGTTACCTGTTCTAGTAGAAGAATCTGGACTTACTCCCACCTCAGCACTAGCACCTACAAACCGTGAATGCTTGAGTCATTCAACTTCTCATTTGCAAAATAGGACCTTGCAGAGGTGTAAGCCAGCAGCCTCACAGCCCCATGCCACCCACAGAGGCGTGTTTTTTGACCTCTGCAAAGCGTGTGATGGTTTTGCACTGGTGGCTAATAGCTAAAACTTGGGAAAGTGTATATCATCATTCCATGCTTACAGTTTCTCATGAAATATGAAAGGCAACAGTGGCTTGCATTCTTATGTGGCAACTATTAGCTAGAGCCTAGAGACCACAGCCTTTTCTAAAAAGAGCATTACTTTGTCCCTTTTGCCAGAGTCCCTTTCACTCCCTGTGGGCTTATACCTGACTCCTCCCACTCATTTACATTGCTCGCCTGACCTTTGTGGTCATTTTAGTTTGTGACCGTCTTCATGTTTTTAGTATAAGTGATTTATTGAGGTACGGGCTTCCTTGGTGGCTTATTGGTAAGGAATTGGCCTGCAATGCAGGAGACGTGGGTCCCTGGGTTTGATCCCTGGTTCAGGAAGATCCTCTGGAGAAGAAAATAATGACCCACTCCAATATTCTTGTCTGGGAAACCCCATGGGCAAAGGCACCTGATGGGCTGCAGTCAGTGGGGTCGTAAGACACGGACACGACTTCCTGACAACCACCACAACTATTGAGATATTGGTTAGGCCAAAGAAGTTTGTTTGGATTTTTTTTGTAAGATGTTATGGAAAGCCCCAAATGAACCTTTTGGCCAACCCAGTATAAATCAAGCAGACAAACTGGAGATGTACAGCTACATGAATGCTGGTTAGACCCAAGTAACCAGCACCCCAGGAACTGTCTTATGCTCCTTCTAATCAGCACCTACTGCTCCCAAAGGTAAGCAGTTGTCTGCCTTCTATCACACTGTGCATTGGTTTTGCTTGCTTTTAAACTTTATATAAGTGGAATCACATAATATCTATTCCTGGAGTTCATTTATTCTCACTGCTCTGCTGTATTCCATCATGTGACTGTATCACGGTTCATTTATACATTGTACTGTGGGTGGACTTTTTTTTTTTGTTCTCCAAAATAATGCTGAATGTAGATATGAAAATGCTAAAGCATAAGTTTTGGTGAATGTATATACACATGTCCATGGGATTCCCAGGTGGCTCAGTGGGAAAGATTTCTCCTGCCAGTGCAAGAGACCAGGAGACGCAGGTTCGATCCCTGCGTGAGGAAGATCCCCTCGAGAAGGAAATGGCAACCTACTCCAGTATTCTTGCTGGAAAATCCCATGGACAGAGGAGCCTGGTGGGCTATAGTCCATGGGGTTTCAAAGAGTCAGATACGACTGAGTGACTGGGCAAATGCACACACACACACACACACACTCACACACACACACACACATCCACACACACACACACAATTCCACACACACACATGTTTCCACTGGAGATGTAATTATGATCGAAATTACTGGGTCTGAATTGTGTGTTCATTTATAATAATTTTTAAACTAAGGGTTTAAAAGACATGTCTGCAAAGAGCTGGCACACAGTCATAGCTCCATAAATCGAATGTTAGCTAATATTGCCATCATCAGCATCATCATCATCACCCGAATTATCCTCATATTTTTAATGACACAGAGAAAGAATTAAACTCCTTGAATATGCCACGGGTGCTGAGGCTTCTCCCAATCCTCTTAGCTATAAAGTCTCAAAAATTTATGGACAATGACAGCTCTCTTCCCACTAGACTGACCCCTTTCTCTCTCGACCCGAGGGCCCAGGGAGGCAGACAGAAAAGAGCACCAGGAGCCTGTCTCCCTTGCACTGAGTGTTGATAGCCCTCCACTTCAGTCCGACTTTGTTTCTTTCCTGGGCCCTAGAAGGGGGCTGGTCTGCAAAGTCGGGGATATCTGAGCTGCTGCTAATGGAAAGGGAATCTTCCAGCATGGAGAGCAAAAGGAGACAGTCCTCATGGAGGTGGATCTTATTTATTCCATTTCCCGCTCGTGGTCAAGATAATATTTCGGTAATTGATATGACTTTGTGAATAATGGAGCGTGGATCGAGAAGGCTGGAGCATCTGTTTCATGTGAAGGTTGCTGGGGGCAGAGCCCTGGCTCCTGCTCATTGTCCTTCTACTTCCACCAAGAACCTTGAGTGCCAGGAGACTGGGGTTGCGGTTGCTGTTCAGCTGCTAAGCCGTGTCCAACTCTTTGCTACCCCATGAACTGCAGCATGCCAGGCTTCCCTGTCCTTCAGTATCTTCCGGAGTTTGTTCAAACTCATGTCCTTTGAGTTGGTGATGCCATCCAACCATCTTATCCTCTGTCACCTGCTTCTCCTCTTGCCCTCAATCTTTCCCAGAGTCAGAGTCTTTCCCAGTGAGTCGGCTATTTGTATCAGATGGCCAAAGTGCCAGGAGACTGGGATGAGGATGGGAAAACATACTCACTTCCTGAAGGCAGAGAATTTAAAATGTGAAATTCTTAAAGGTCACCTAGTTCTGTGGGTACCAAATATATGTTCTCAGGTATCTTCACTAAAATCACCCAGAAGCTTCTAGGAACCACTGTGTCCTGGGTTCCATCCCAAGATTCTGGTTGGTAGTCTGAGTGTGGGCTGGACAGCTTATTACAGATTCAGAGATACTCAAGCAAATTTGGGAGCTATTGATTCCATCCAATCTTTTTGATTTACACACAATAAACAGAAGCCTCGAGTGGTTAAGACTTTTGTCCTAAGAGATTCTGTGACTTGGTGGCTTTGGCATCATCAGAAAGCAGATGTCCCACCTTCCTTTTTCAGCAAAATGTCCCTCCTAATGTCCTACACACAGAACTTCTCCCACAACCACCTCTCTTCCCTTGCAGGTTCTAGAATTATATTCCCTCTTAGTTAGTCTCAGCATTCTGTCTCTATTTTCTCTCCTGGAGAGGCCCAACCCAAATTAATTTCAGCTTTTTTCTTTCAGGAGACATCTCCCTTCTGAATGGGAACCTCTTTCTTTCTAGTGTATAAAAATCTTTTGGTTCCCTTGGTTCTCAGCATCTCTAGAGAGAAGTGGCCAAGTCAGCCTAGTAGATAATTTATGGGCAAATCCTCTCCTAGTAGATAATTTGTGGTGATGCTGCAGAGCTCTGGTTGTGGACCATTTGCCTCCACAACCAAGGAGATGTGGAAGTGCAGCATCATAGGGCAAAAGGAGCCTTAGGTGTCCCACTCATCCACCCATTTGACAGATGGGATCACTGAGGCATAGAGAGGTTGGGTGGCTTGCCCAGGAAACACAGCTGGTTTGTAGGTGTAGAAGAGAAGAATTAAAAGTCAGGTCTTCAGACTCCTCTGCCCCATCTTTGCCTTGATTCAAATGAGCACATCTTTTACGGCAGAATTTCACACATCTGGAGACACACTGAAGGCGGGAAAAATTGGTTTCCTGATACAGGTCTTCTCTTGTTTCTCAACAAACATCTTAGGACTGAAGGATATTCAAGTGATCTTTCTAATCTTGGATCTCCTTCAGCCCTTGCAGGTGGTCATCCACCTCAATACCTTTCTTTAAGTGACCCAAAGCTCCTCTTTCCACAGTGGTCCAGCCCATGTGTAGGATGCTCTAGTTGTGAGAAAGGCCTCACTGTCTTGGCCTAAGAATCAGCCTCCTGGGGACCCACTCCCTGGACCTCACTGTTCTGCCTGGAGACACTCAGCCAGCACTGCTGTGTTGAGAGCAAGCCCTGGCTTTGACAGTGGGTTTTAGTGCTGCTCTGCCAGCTATCAGTTGCGTATCTCCAACAATCCTGCTGCAGCTTCTCGAGCCTTGTCTGTAAAATGGGGGTAATACCCCTGTCAGAGAGTCATGATGAATATAACCCCAGCTCTCATGCTTAGGATCCATATCTCACAGGGCATGTCCTAGCACCCTGGACTCCCCGTGGCTCCTTCCAGGCTCTGTGTCTCCCTCTTTCCATACCAAACCTTCACATATCCTTCCATTGCTTCTCAGGTGGCTCTGGCCTCAGTGCTCCATGTGCTTTTTGGCAGTTTTCACCCGTGTTTCTCAGCTAAGAAGTCTCTCCTGAGATGAGTTTCTGTCCCTTTTTCATGCATAAGGAAGCATGTCTGCTAAGTCACTTCAGTAGTGTTTGACTCTTTGCAACCCAATGGACTGTAGCCCGCCAGGCTCCTCTGTCCATGGGATTCTCCAGGCAAGAGTACTGGAGTGGGTTGCCATGCCCTCCTCCAGGGGAGCTTCCTGACCCAGGGATCAAACCTGAGTCTCTTATGTCTCCTGCTTTGGCAGGTGGGTTCTTTACCACTAGCACCACCTGGGAAGCCCCCACAAGAGGAAGGGAGTGTAACAATTACCCATGGCGTAGCTTCATGTCTCTAAGGCAAGTATTCTGTATTCTGGAATCCACAGTTTGGAGACTGTCTATGTTGGGCTGTGCATGTGTGAGTCAGTGTGTGCATGTGTATGCACAGAAACCCAGCTGTGTGTCTCTGTATGTTTCTCTTCGAGTGTGCGTGTGTCTGTGTTCATAGACATAGTCTCATAAATCTATAATATTAGAACCTTGGCTCTCTTGGTCCATTTTTTAAAGTGGGAACCTATTACTCTTCTTTTTTTTTCCAGTTGCATCTATTTATTTGCTTACTTATTTTTTGGCATGTGGGAACTTAGTTCCCCAACCAGGGATTGAACCCACACCCCCGGCATTGAAAGCATGGAATCTTAAGCACAGGCCCACCAGGGAAGCCCCTGTCCTGGCCCATTTTTCACGTCAAGGAGGTGTGCACTGTTTCTTTAAGTCCCAGAATCCGCGGATGCCATGGAGCAGGGCTTTTCAGTTCATCCTTTTTTCCACCTGAAGCTACATGTGCCGCGTCACATTTCCATCACTAATCTGAAAAGCACTTTGCGATGAACGACACCCGAGCTGTGTAAGATATTAATAGCTGCAGAGATTTCGTCCTTGTGCCATTCAAATCCCTTGCATGAGATACACTCTTATGGAGACAGTGAGGGATAAGACGAAAAAAGCCTAGAATAATATAAAAGTATGGAAAAACATATTTTTGGATGATTAAAATAGTATTTTGTTTTTATCATCCTCCCTGCTACCTCCTGGGCCTCCCAGGTAACACAGTGGTAGAGAATCCGTCTGCCAATGCAGGAGATGCAGGAAATATGGGTTCAATCCCTTGGTTGGGAAGATCCCCTTGAGTAGGAAATGGCAACCCACTCCAGTATTCTTGCGCAGAAAATCCCGTGGACAAAGGAGCCTGGTGGCTTCATTCCCTGGGCTTGCAAAGAGTGGGACACGACCGGGTGCCTGAGCACGCACACGCACAAGACCACCAGTCACTTGAGTCCGTCCGTCCCCTGGTTCTACCAGTTCAATTGTTTGTATTTTAAGGCTGAGTCACATAGATCCTTTTAAATTTGGACTTTCATATTCTCTAAACACCTGCTGAATTCTTCTACATGTTTTCTTGTCCTGTGGAAGGCAGCAGCACACACATTTTTCTTGGTCGAAATACTCCTTGAATGTGCACAAGGGTAGGACAATGTGTTCTCTTTCTAATAGCTGGGTTTTCTCAAATTTATTGAAGTATAGTTGAATTGAAATATCATGTTAATTACTGCTGTACAGCAAAGTTTATAAGTTATACATATGCATGCTTTTTCATATTCTTTCCCATTATGGTTTGTCACAGGATATGGAATATAGTTCCCTGTGCTATACACTAGGATCTTATAGTTTATTGATCCTATACCAGTTTGTACCTGCTGATCCCAATCCTGCCCTCTCCCACTCTCTTCCCCCTCAGCAACCACAAATCTGTTCTTCATGACTGTGACCTGTTTCTGTTTCATATGGGTATGAGTGTGCATGCGTGCTTGGTTGTATCTGACTTTTTGCGACTCCATGGACTGTAGCCCGCCAGGCTCCTCTGTCCATAGAATTTTCCAGGCAAGAATGCTGGAGTGGGTTGCCATCTCCTTCTCCAGAGGATCTTCCCAACCCAGGGATCAAACTCGTATCCCTTACATCTCCTGCATTGGCAGGTGGATTCTTTACTGGTTAAACCACCAGGGAAGCCCCTTCTGTTTCATAGATAGGTTCATTTGTGTCATATTTTAGATTTCACATATAAGTGATATCATATGTATTTGCTTTTGTCTTTCTGGCTTACTTCACTTAGTATGATAATCTCTAGTTATATCCATGTTGCTGCAAATGGCATTATTTTGTTCCCTTTTTATGGCTGAGTACTATTCCATTTCATATATGTATCACATCTTCTTTATCCACTCATCTGTCCATTGACAGTTACATTGTTTCCATGTCTTGACTACTGTGAATAGTACTACTCTGAGCAAAGAGGGTGCATGTATCTTTTTGCATTATAGTTTTGTCTAGATATATGCCCAGGAGTGGGATTGTGGAATCATGTGGTGATCCTTCTAATAACTGTTTTGTGTTGGTATTTTTGGCCAAAGTAGCACATATTGAAACCATATCCTCAAGGAACACTTTTGAATCTTCCCTGTGTTTCTTTTCTAGACTGCATAGTTTAGATTATCCACTAATGAGAAGCATTCCCCTTTTCTTGCCCATGTGAAAATTTATCTGCCCATGTTATTGGCTACTTTCCTCCTGTTGCCCAAGGCACATTCAGAAAACCTCTTGAGATCTTCCTATGCTTTACACCTTTTGTTTTAGCATTATATTACCTGGAAGAGCTGAGGGTCATTTAAAAATCACAGTTGCTCTGGTGTAATCCCTCTTGGAGATCAAGGGTACCAGAAGGTGCGTTGAAGATGGAGAGTGCATGTAAGGAGTGAAGGAGCTTATGATGGATAAAGTGTGAGCATCGGACCAGGTGGATGATGGTACCAATGCTGAGGGACAAGACAGATAAAGTAGAGCCCAGAGTCAGGTCAGGGGCACACCAAATGGAAGTACCCCAAGAAAGCTAGATATGCTAGTGAAGATGCTCGTTATCCTGCCTCCCTTTTCTTAGGTATCCCTGATGCAAGAGATTCTCCTCTTGATTGAGGAAGGATTTCCAAGAGACTCTGACCAGTTTCCCATCCATGACAGCATATCTCCTCAATTACCATGGAGATTTCCATTTTAAAAATAGCCATTGGGTGGATAATCTTAGTGCAAAAAAAAAAAAAAATCCAAATATATCATAGCAGTTGGTGCTCCACACCCTTATGCCTATTTACTCCCTTGAGGATTCTCATCAGGTTTAACTTTTCCTTAAAAAAGTGTTTATTCCCCCATATGTTACATTGGCTCAAGCAATAAGTGATTCCCTGGTTGCAAATGTGTTACGTGGCCCTCTTGCTTCTTGGGGGAGCAGAGTATTGTTATACTTAGGTGTGTGGATGCTGGAGGACTCTCACCTATGTTGCAGTCTCAGCTCTGCCTCCTAGGAGCCGGCTCACATTGGGAAAATAACTTCACCTCTCTCTGTACCTCAGTTTTCTCATCAGACATTAGGCCAATATGGTACCTGGATCTTGGAGTTCTGTGTTGTAAAGGAACTAAAACCTGGCAGGTGCTGAGAATAGCACCTGGTGTATAGTAAATCCTCCAAACAGGCCAGTTAAGGTTTTCTCCAAGAATGCTCTGAAACACACTGGCTACAGTTTCCATGAATCATGTGAATGATGTAGTCAATAGCTCGACAAGTCCGTAGAGTTGCTTCAAAGCTCAGAGGTGGCTGCTTGTAGACCTTCCAACTTATCTCCACATAGTTGTCAGTTAGATCCAGAGCATTCTGCTTGTACTCCACACCTGTCTGCTTCAAAAGACAAGACAGCAGCTAGCATCTGATTGTCTCAGTAAAGCATTAGTCAGGTAATTTATTGATCTTATCTTTTTTGTCCCCTTCTCAACCCTAGGCCTATGTCTGGCTCTGTGATTATTGAGTGGAGCTGAGGATCCAAATGCCAGCAGGATGTACTTGGTAGATGCAGTCTTCTCTCTGACCTTGAAGTGTTTTGCAAAAGTTATTTGCATGTTGAAGATTCAGTTAATAATATCTGGTTTGGGCTTACTTACTAAGTTCCCTGGGCTTCCTCCCTCTCTTCTCTTTACTTGAGCAGTTTTCTGTTTATTTGTATTTTAAATTGTGTTCTAGTTTTTGTGATAGGCTGAGATTTAGTCATCTTTGCTTTCATTTTTTGTTGGTTTTTGAGAACCTGGGGATTTTGATTCATAAGTCTTGTTTTCCCTGGGCTTCCAGTAAGTTGTTTTTGCGTAGCCTCTCAGGTTTTTCTTGGGTTTTAATTTTGTTTCCGTTTCAGTATGAGGTTAACAACGAAATTGTCCACCCATTTGTCTATTGCTTTGCTTTGCTACTCCACAATTAAAAAAAAAATCCAAAGATTAAAGCAGAGATCCCATTGATTCCTCAACCGGCAGTTCTTACTTTGGTGGTTTGTTGTTGTTTGGTCACTAACAACACTAACAATACAACACTAAGTTGTATCCATCTCTTTGGTGACCCCATGTATCCTGCCTGGGTGACCAGTAGCCTGCCAGGCTCTTCTGTCCATGGGATTTGCCAGGCAAGAATACTGGAATGGGTTGCCATTTCTTTCTCCAGGGGATCTTAGATGGGGATACTGATTGGGGTAGGGTTCCCGCATCCTCCGTGTAATTCCTGGCAGCTTTAGCCAATAGGTATGAGCGTCAGGGCACATGAACACTATCAACAGATTCACCATTTCCTTGAGGGCAGAGTCAGGTTGCTAGTGGAAATGTCTTGAACAAGGTCTTCCATTGTCCATCCTTGACTGAACTTATGTCTGTCCTTTGAAGTTTTATAGTTCTCGTGGATGATACTGAATGCTTTATAGCCTGAAGAGTGGAGAAAACTAAAAAAAAAGACAAAAGCTTAGCTCTGAGATTTTTACTTTGAAAGGAATGATATCCTTCATAGAAAGGAAATCTCTTTTACTGCACACCTAGCCAAAATTATCAACTTTCTCTGTACATATTTCTCATAAAGGGGAGTTCATAACTTCCCGTGTGCTGTGCTGTGCATAGTTGCTCAGTCATGTCTGACTGTTTGCATTCCCATGGACTCCAGCCTGCCAGGCTCCTCTGTCCATGGGATTCTCCAGGCAAGAATACTGGAGTGGGTTGCCATGCCCTCCTCCAGGAGATCTTCCCAACCCAAGGATCAAACTCAGGTTTCCTGCATTGCAGGTGGATTCTTGACCACCTGAGCCACCAGGGAAGCCCAAAAGTGCTGGAGTGGGTAGCCTATCCCTTCTCCAGCAGAGCTTCCTGATCCAGGAATTGAACTGGGGTCTCCTGCATTGCAGGTGGATTCTTTACCAGCTGAGCTACCCAGGAAGCCCAACTTCCCATGGACCATTATTACATCAATACATAACTATTTATATGTTTTTTTTGGGAGTGTGCCTTTTTGGGGTTGTGGGGTCTTAGTTCTCTGACCAGGAATTGAACCTGGGCCCTTGGCAGTGAAAGCATCCTAACCACTGGACCTCCAGGGAATTCTCTATTTATACTTTAACTTTTTAAAATATTATTTTTGTTTAACAACTATTGCAGTTTTTGGATTGGAAGACAATATTGCTAAGTACTCTCCAAGTTGTTCATTCAATATGATTTCTATGAAAAGTCCAGGTTGCCTTTTTTTTTTGCAGAAATTAATATATTGATCCTAAAATGTATATGGAAATGCAAGGGACTCAGAGTAGCCAAACAATCTTGAAAAAGGCAAAGTTGAAGGACTTAAAATTTTCAATTTCAAAACTTGTTACAAAGCTATAGTAATTGAGACAGTGTGGTACTTGACATAAAGATAGACATACAGATCAATGAAATAGAATCGAGTCCGGAAATCAACCCTTACGTTTATGTTCAATTGGTTTTCAATAAAGTTGTCAAAACAATTAAATGGGAATAGAATAGTCTTTGCAACAATGATGCTGAGATGACTAAATATTCACATGCAGAAAAATGATGTTGAACCTCCTACCACATGCCATATAAAAAACAAATTCAAAATGAATCCATGACCTAAATATAAGGATTAAAACTATTAATCTATTAGAACAAAACATAGGTCTATAGCTTTGGATTAGTCAGTGGTTTCTTAAATAAGACACCAAAAGCATGAGCAACGAGAGGAAATATATATGTTGAACTTCATCAACATGGAAAACTCTTGTGCTTCCAAGGATATCACTGAGAAATTGAAAAGACAATCACAGAATGGGAGAAAATATTTGCAAATCGTTTCTGATAAGAGAATTATATCCAGGATATGAAAAGAACATTTACGGCTCAATAAAAAGAAATTTAATTGAAAAATAGGAAAATTCTTTGAATAGATATTTCTCCAAAAAGATATACAAAGGGCTGATAATAGCATGGAAAAAAGCTCAATAGTATTAGCCATTAAGGAATGCAAGACTATATTGAAATATCACTTTATACCCATTGGGATGGCTAAAATCAAAAAGTTGTACAATACCAAGTGTAGATAAAGATGTTGAGAAATTAGATATTCATATATTGCTAGTAGAAGGTAAAATGGTTCAGGCACTCTGGAAAATAGTTTGGCATTTCCTTAAAACATTAAACATAGAGCTACCATGTAAGCCTTTAACTCCACCTCTAGGCATGTACTCAAGAGAGTTAAAAGAAATACGTCTATAAAAAAAATTGTACATTAATGTTCATAGCAGGACTATTCATAATAGCTAAAAAGTGGAACCAATGTCTATCAACTGAAAAGTGGACTGTTTAAAAATACAGTATATCTGTACAGTGGAATATTATTGAACCATAAAAGGGAACAAAGTACTAATACATGTAACGACAGGGATGAATCTTGAAAACTTTATGGTAAGTGAAAGAAGCCAGACACAAAAATCGTATGTTTTATTTTATTTATTTGTCTTTGGCTATTCTGGATCTTTGTTTGCTGCGCCCAGGTTTTTCTCTAGTCGTGGCGAGTGGGGGCTGCTCTCTAGTTGCCATGCACGGGGCTTCTCGTTGTGGTGGCTTCTCTTGTTGCGGAGCATGGTTCGAGGTGAGCAGACTTCAGTTGTTGTGGTGCATGGGCTTAGTTGGCCCATGGGATGTGGAATCTTCGCTGACCAGGGATAGAACTTGTGTCCTCTGCGCTTGCAGGCAGATTCTTAACCACTGGACCACCAGGGAAGTCTGAAAACCATATGTTTTGTGATCCCATTTATATGATTTATCCGGAATATAGGCAAATTCATATTAACAGAAAGTAGATTAGTGGTCGATGGGGGATGAGGTGGAAGAGGGATGCTAATGGATATTAATTGTTTTTCAGGGGTTTGAGGGATTTTTTTGGTGGGAAAATGTTGAAAATGTTCAGGTATTATATACGGTGATTATTATACAACCTTTTGAATATACTAAAACCTATTGAAATATATAGTTTTAAAAAGTGAATTTTATGTATGGTGGTGGTGGTTTAGTCACTAAGTCGTGTCTGACTCTTCCTACCCCATGGACTGTGACTGCCAGTCTCCTCTGCCCATGGGATTTCTCAGGCAAGAGTATTGGAGTGGGGTGCCATTTCCTTCTCCAGGGGATCTTCCCGACTGAGGGATTGAGCCCAAGTGTCGAGCATTGCAGGGAAGCCCAAATTTTATGTGTATTAGATCTAAAAAAAAAAAAATCATTTAAAAGAAACCCAAACCTATATGGACACTACCCAGTTTGAACAGATGCCTACACACACCTTGTGTGGGGCCCTGTTGATGAACTGCAGAGATTCTCAGAGGAGGGTCCAGGGGTTGGCTCAGTGGTATTGAGGATCTGGTCACTCAAAGCAGAGGCTAGATACCAACTGGTGTGGACATACTTCAGCATTTGAACAATGACCATACTGGTATGTATCCCCCTGCTGTTAGCCCTGAGCTGTGCCTGAATCCTGTCACTTCCACTCAGGGCTCTGCTGTTAGCCCAGTGCAGCAGCAGAAAGCCTATATCCTCATGGCTTGAATAGGACTATCATAATCATAACATCAAGAAGTTTGAGCTCTACAGATTTAGAATCTCCAAGTCTGTGGATCAGGGAGCTGATAAATATCAGCATTTCAGGACTTTCCTGGTGGTCCAGTGACTAAGACTCTGTGCTCTCATTTCAGGGGGCCCAGGTTCGATCCCTAGTTAGAGAACTAGATCCCACATGCTGCTCCCACACCACAACAAAAGGGTCCCACGTGCCCCAACAAAGACCTGGCACAGCCAAAGGGGAAAAAATAGCATTTCATTCAATAATTTTGAGTAGGGTCTCACAAAGGATGGTAGAAGTGTCTGGTTTTATTGAATCATATCATAACACAATATAAAAGCCTCTCTCTCTCTCTGAGTCATTTGTATTCTCCGGTAAGTGTCTTTTTGTCTGTCCCAATGCCTCTTCCTCATCTGAGTTCCACGAGCCAATCCAAAGTGTCAAAGATGTAATCTTGGAGGGTAACTCTCCCACTTCAGCTACTTATCAAGCTCGTACCCATAGCAGCTTTATATAAGACCCCTGTATCCTGCCCAGGGACATATCTATATAGCTCAATCCATGGGAAATGAAATTTACATGGGAGAAGGGATGGTGTCTATGTATTACTTATTCAGTGACATCCTGTCTCATTGCAAACAGTGTTAGAGGTGGTTTGCAAAAATATACATGGGCAATGCAACGGGATCAATGAAGAGAATGATAATATCTGGAAATAGGGGAAATAAGTATAAGGAAATAAAACTAGTGGCAAGATTAGACTATTAAGTGCCTGATGATAGAGGGAGCTTATGGATTTGGTTCCAGGCATCCCAGTGGCCAAAGCACAGAGGTAAATATTTTAGGTTACAGGCTGCTGTTCAGAGGAAGAATAGCTTTCTCAAATGTTGTGGTTTAACAGACGCTTCTCCCATAGCACCACATAAAGAGCGGAGTGTGGGATGCAGAGTTATGCTCACCAGCAACCTGAAAATAGATCCCATGGAGCACCTCTTAGGAATGTTGGTTAAAATATCCCTTGATGCAAGTCAGTGGCTTCAAGCTCAAACCCACTTCACAAACGGGGTGGGTGGCAGGAGAAACGTTTTTAGAAGCACCCAGAAGAGCCTGGTCTTACCCTGGGGAGACCCAGCCTTGCCTGGAAAATGGGGCCTTTGGGGAACTCCATTGCTGAGTGATGATGGAATTTCCCTCTTCATCCCAGAACATCTCATCTGGGACCTTGCAGGTCAGCTTTCCCAGCCAGTGGCGCCCTTCCCATCTCACCCCCTCCTCCCACTAAGGCTTTTCTTCCCAGGCTTATTGGAACTTGATCATGTGAGGCCGTAAATCATCAAAATCCAGAACAAATCTCATTTGACATTTTTATCTTGACTCTTCTGGGGGCCTTTAATTAGCATGATTGCAGCGCAGGAGATTGCCCCGATGGAATCTGTACTACTCTTGCTTGATGTAATGGCTATGGAACGTTCTCTAGTTTCTGTTTCTGGTCATCTTGGAAAGACTCTGATTAAAAGTGATTAAGCTCCTTAATATGGTCATAATAAAGGGCCGTTAGCAGTGAGTTTATGGATTAAAACAAATGCATAAGAACATGAACTCATAGAGTTGTACAAAGCTCACGCCTAACACTGCGATGTGGGTTGTTTGCCGGCCTGGCTCCCACGGCCATGGCACACACCACCACTGCCTATCTGCTCCTGCGGTGGCCGCTGCCCCACAGCCCACGTAGTAGATGTCCTTGACCACCTTGCCCTCAGCCATGGCACACGCATCACAGCAGGCAGCCATGGCATTCACAGCCCTATTAATGGTCCAAGGCTTCGGGGAGCATCAGAATATGTTATGGCTGAAGACAGAATTTTAGTTGGCATTAAGGGTCCTGATTTCTCCAGTTCCTAAAGTACAGGGTATGGTGAAACCCTCTACTGGTGTAGAATGTACCATAACAGTGGTTTCCAGTGGGGCTGACTCTGCTGCCCATGGGACCTTTGAGAATGTCTGGAGACATTTTAGGTGGCATCTAGTGACTAGAGAGATACCAAACATCTTACAGTACACATGTGGGCATCCTACAATGCCCACCATCAAGAATTATTTGACCCCAAGTGTCAATAAGGCAGAGGATAAGAAATCCTATACTCTTTCAAGGAAGACTCCAACATTATCTTATTTAAAGTTCATTAAGGGCCTGGTGATAGAGAAGGTATAAAAGTTTTATTTCCGCTTTACAGATGGAAAAACTGAAGCCTACAGAGGTTACATACCTTCCCTCTCCACCAGAGTCAGGCCGTCTGATTATCTCCTTCTCATTCTATGGTCACTTGCACAAATTGCATGGGTGACATGAACTTTGGGGTCTCCACAAGGCTCCAAAGGGGATACAAGTTTTATTTAAGTGCTTAGGGCATATCTCTGGAGAAAGCATGACCCCCGGTGTCTTATGTAGGAAAAGTACCCTGACTTTGTATCTTTGCCTTTGGCATCAAAAAACACATATCCATCAAAAGTACTAGATGTTAAGATGATGGTCAGACTTGATCACGTTTCATACTTGGAGAGGAGTAAGGTCTTTACAGTGGGTAAAGATGCACTGATACCAGCCTGATGCCAGATCACACATTTAAATGTTCTGGGATCCCTCGGTGTGTGTGCTCAATCATGTCCGACTGTTTGCGACCCCATGAACTGTAGCCCGCCAGGCTCCTCTGTCCATGGGGTTCTCCAGGCAAGAATACTGGAGTGGGTTGGCATTTTCTGCTCTAGGGGATCTTCCCAACCTAGGGATTGAACCTGCATCTCAGGTGTCTCCTGCATTGACAGGCGGATCCTTTACCACTGGGATCCCTGGTGGTTACATAGAGCGTGACATGGTCGGCTGTGACAATATGAAAGTGTGGTGGTTTTGGAACTGAGAACACACGAGCTGACAAAATGCATTCATACAAAACACACACACATACACCATGGACCCCTCAAGTCTCTGTCTGTCTGGATGTTTATTTGCCTGTGGAAAATCTTCCAGAGCCTGCCAATTTAGTGGAATAATAAAGCTGAGAAGAGCCACCCATAAGGATAAAAATACAACTGTATTCACACTCATTGCTTGGATCATTTCCTGGGAGTTTTAAAGGATTCATAGTATTAGGAGATTCTACTGGGTTGGGATTTTTCATTAAAATGTCATATTTTTTCCATAAAGTCTTATGTTTTTCCATAACATCTTATGGAAAAACTCTAACGAACTTGTTGGCCAACTAAATATAATAGAATTCAAGGCCAATATCTTGCCATCTCACTCCCTGGTCTCTATTCCTAGGGCATGTATAGTTGTGTCATTGCACACTGCCCATGGGTCACATTTGGAATTAGAATCTAATTCATGCTGCTTGTGGTCAGGCACTGCCCTGTGTGTTTCCTATGCATATCTGTACCCCTCAGGCCTTCAAGGGAAGGATAATTTCTCTGTATACAGACGGAAACCTGGGCTCAGGGGGTGGCATCACTTGCGTGTGACCCACACGTGGTTGGTGGCAAAATGAGAGCTGAAACTTAAGCTCTGCTTTTTCCCTTTACCATGTTGCTATGTTAAACAATTCAGCCAATTATACCTTTCTCTGTGCTCGTCTAAACAAGCAAGATAGTCTCATTCTTATTAGAAGAGGAAACAGGGCCCCTAAGGCATTGAATTCATTGACTATAGTGAGAGTCTAGAGTCTAGAAATCATATCTCCTGCCTCCTAAGCTAGCTGGTGTGCTTGGGGAATGAGGAATAGAATCCGCGTCCCTTGCTTCTCCTGCAGTGGCAAGGTGGGGGTTCTTTATCACGAGCGCCACCTGGAAAGTTCCATGAGGGACCCTGGGAAGTCCCAAAAGAATTCATTCACACACAGAGTTTCTGAAATAAATTGATGTAATGTTAGTCTCAGTTCTTCCACCGATCTTATCCTATCTGAATTGGCTCTACTCTGAATGGAGTAGACTATAGGGCTCCAAACTGAGAATTACTCAGAGTGCTGGAAAGCATTTAAAATTATATATATATATATATATTTGTTTCTTTATTTGGCTGCCCTGGGTCTTGAGCTGTGGTACTTGGGAGTTTCAACCATCTTTGTGGCATGTAGGATCTTGTTCCCTGACCAGGGATTGAACCTGGGCCCCCTGCACTGGGAGCACAGAGTCTTAGCTGCTGGACCACCAGGGAAGTCCCAGTAGTGCATTCCTTGAGGGCATCATTTAAGGGCAAAAATCTTGCTTTGGGTCTGATGAAATAAAGTCAAGAGCCTAAAAAGGTTTCTAATTCCTATTCCAAGTGTGGCCACACTTTAAGGACTGCAGGATGCTCTTCTGGGTTTGTTCTGAAAGCATCACCAGCTTTCCCAGGCCTGTTCCTTTTCAAGGGCTCTGCAGTGTTGCTAACGGTGCCAGTCATCGACCATACTGAAGAACCCTGGGGCTGCATAGACCCCCACCTCCTCTCCTATCTCCTGCATTTAATGAGTCACAAAATACCTGATTTGCATAAGATATCTCTGCATTTCTCTGGCATCCATCCCCTTGATTCTTCTCTGGTGACCCCAGCCTTGACTGACCACTGTCCAGCTGCTTCAGTCACCCTTTTACCCATGGGTCTGCCCTATTGTAATATGTGAGTGTGGTTCAGACCACCACCTGTTTTTTTTGACAGCTCAGGAGCTAAGAATGTCTTTATTTTTAAATGGTTGGAAAATATCAAAAGAACTATCATCTTTCCCAACATGTGAAAATGATATGCAATTCAAATTTCGGTGCCCATAAATAAAGTTTACGGGAACAGAGCCACGCTCATTCATTACATACTGTCCGTGGCTGCTTCCATGTGACGATGGCAGAGTTGAGTATTTGCAACAGAAACTGTATGTCCTGGAAGGCCAGAAATATTTACTGTCTGGTCTTAGGAAAAGCTTGCAGGCCCCTGCCCTACCTCTTCAGTTGTCCCCTCTCTCACATTTTTCCAAACTCATCTATCACTCAAACTCCTGAACTTCCTTCATCATTAGCCCAAGTTAATCTCCATTTGGGCTTCCCAGGTGGTGCTAGTGGTAAAGAACCCACTTACCAATGCAGGAGATGTAAGAGGATGCAGGTTTGATCCCTGGGTCGAGAAGATTCCCTGGAGGAGGGCATGGCAACCTACTCCAGTATTCTTGCCTGGGAAATCCCATGGACAGAGGAGCCTGGTGGGCTACAGTCCATAGGGCTGCAAAGTTGGTCATCCCTGAAGCAACTTAAGCATGCACACATGATCTCCATTTATTTCCCAATAGGAGCTCCTTGCCCTTCTCAGGTGTATCTTATACCTCCCCACTAAGACCATCACTCAACTGATTCTCTCTGCTTGGAATAACTTTTCCTCCCATCTTCTTAGAAAACTTCTCTGCTCTTCCAGCCTCACAGCAAATGCAATCTGCCTTGAAGGTCATCTCCCACACTAGTTAGCTCCCTAAAGCTTTTCTGGATCTGCTTTTAAGGCATGAAGTCCTTTCTGTTACTCCTGGCTATTTCAGTAAAAGTCCTAGGGACCTAACCAGGGGCAAGGTCCTTGAAGGTGGAGGTGCCCCATAGCTGTTGCCTAGAGTTGCTAAGTGCAGACCAAGTGCGTCTGCCTGAATGTGGGCTCCCTGAGCTCCTGGGGGCTGTCTTCCCAGGTGTGTAGCTCCTGTGGTTATATGACTTATGTTCTCCCAAACCTATGTGGCATTGTTTTGAAAGTGGGAAACAGAATTCACCATTTAGAAATTGATTTTGAAGACTTCCCTGGTGGTCCAGTGGTTAAGACTCCACATTCCCACTACAGGGGGCATGGGTTCAATCCCTGGTTGGGGAACTAAGATCCTACATGCCACCTGGCAAAAAAATAAACAAATAAATAAATGAATAAATTGATTTTTAACTTTAAGTAGAAAGGTCATTGCCATTCACTGATATGTCATTTAATCTAAATCTCTTATCCATGTTGCCACCCCTGCCAGTTCTGTTGGTCCATCTTCACTCTTCATTTGTCTGTCTGTCTGTCTTCAGCTCTCTGTCCATCAATTGCTAAATTCTCTCCACAGTGCAGCCCCTTGATTGGGGGGGGTCACATTTTTATCAGATTACCCTCAAATATAGCCCAACACTGTTTTCTTACCCTGCTGAACTGGGTCCCTATTTTGCCCTTACTCCTGCTTTGTGCTCCAGCCAAATTATACTCTGCTTTTCTGGAAAAATCCCTGTTTTCTAGGGCTGCGGGTAACAAAGTCTGACAAACGTGGTGGCTTAAACAGTAGAAATTTATAGCCTCACTGTTCTGGAGGCCCGAAACCTGAGATGAAGGTGTTGCCCGGTCACGCTCCCTCTAAAGGCACTAGGGCGAGATCTGCTGTGTATGTATCTCCTGGCTTCTGGGTTTTTGCTGGGTGTCTTGGGCATTCCTTGTAGACGCATCACCTGAGTCACTGTCTTTATGGTCACATGGCATTCTGAGTGTGTGTATGTGTGCATCTGTGTGTCCAAATTTCCCCTGTTATAAGAACTTAAATGTATTAGATTAAAGCCTACCCTAGCAACTTCATCTTTCATTTTTACTGAAGTATAATTGATTGACAGTATGAATGATCTCATCTTAACTTGATTATCTGCAAAGATACTGTTTCCAAATAAGGTCACCTTCTAAAGTGGTGGAGTTATCTTTTGTGGGAGTGCAAATCAACACATAACAATCCCCCATTTGCTATGCTTCGCCCAAGCTGCCCTCACCATTTGCGAGGCCCACCCCACCCCAGCCTCCCACATTTTTGCCTAGAGACCAGCTTTTCTACCTCCTCTCTTCCTCTCGTGTGGAATCACAGCCCCACTAAACTCCCACAGCTCTGAGTGGGTACTTCTCTCTTGACACTTACTACAGTGGATTCTACATTATAATCATTTAGGATCCCAGTTGACTTTAAACTTCCTTTTCTATTTTTGCTCCTGGAAGATTGATGCTCAGGTGTTTGCAAAAATGATTGCTAGGTAAGCTTAGGAAGGTGTAGCCTTCACATTCTTGGCACTGGATTTTAGGCTTCTCTAGGGTACTAATTGGGTTTTACTCATAAAGACAGCTGAGCGCCCCAAAATTGATGCTTTTGAATTGTGGTACTAGAGAAACCTCTTGAGAGTCACTTGAACTGCAAGGAGATCAAATCAATCTATCCTAAAGGAAATCAACCCTGAATATTCATTGGAGGGACTGATGCTGAAGCTGAAGCTCCAATACTTTGGCCACTGATGGGAAGAACTGACTCATTGGATTAGACCCTGATGCTGGGAAAGATTGACAGCAGGAGGAGAAGGGGGTAGCAAAGGATGAGATGGTTGGATGGCATCACCAACTCAATGGACATGAATTTGACCAAACTCTGGGAGATCATGAAGGATAGGGAAGCCTGGTGTGCTACAGTCCATGGGGTCACAAAAAGTCAGACACGACTTAGAGACTGAACAACATTTTGGTATTTCTGTTCCCAACTCTAGACATAGGGCCCATGAGCACAGGAGGCCCTCAACAGGTGTCAGCAATTTGGAGACTTGGGGGACAGTGAAAGCAGGGGTTTGAGTCTGCATTTGCTGGTGTCTGTCATTGCAAAGTGCTGATGCTTTGTGACCTGTATGGCGTCTGTTTACTATTCTCAATATGGATCCTTGGCTAGACCATGGCACTTCCACTGCCCAAAATAAATGAGTCTTTTTCTTTGTGTGTCTCTGTGTGTATGATGCTTCTCTTAAATTGAAAAGAGCAAGCCCCAAGAAAGGTTAACAACTGTTGCTCTATACAGATGCCTGGTGGGACCTGTCTCATCTTCTTTCCACCTTTATCATTATTTTCAATACCTTCATCATCATCACCAGTCATAGGAATTGCAAGTCAGCAAAGCAACTCATAGGCTTATATCTTTTAATTGTTAGGGCTATAAATTTAGAATGTGCTAGTTACCCGATCCTATTAACCATACTCTGCTCTAAGATAATCTGCTTAAAATTGGTAACACAGTCAGAGATTGGGACTTTGTTGATTGTATTTCCTGCTAGACTCAGGCCTTTGCCTTTTGCTTATGAAAGCCTAAACTAAATGGCCTTGACCCTGAGCAAAGTCAGGCACCTGGGGTTGGCAGACAGACCTGAGGACTTGGGTTCTAAAAGAGGCACATGAGCAAGTCAGAGGAAGGAGGCGTTGATGTTAAGATAATTCTTTTTCTTTCCTTACCTCACACAGTTATTTTAAGGTTAACATAATCATTTAAAGTTTTGGGAAAAGAAACGCTTGGTAAATGCCAAGATACTATAGTAGAACTGCAAAATAATGTGGCATATTGTTATACAGATTCACACATACACACATGAGTTATATCACACAGTTCTAAAAAGTAAGTTTTATATTATCTGAAATGTGGGTCTATCAGGTAAGAAATAGGGATAGTTGTTCTTCCTTCCTTGGTTTCAGTATAGCAGAGGGGTTAATATAGCACAATTCAATATAGCACAAGAGCTGGAATGAGAAAGCCTAGATTCAAGATGGTGCTGCATCTTATTCACAGGACCACTTGGCATCAGTTACTGAGAATCCTCATTCTTCCTCATCCACAAACTAGGGATCATAACAGTTCTCCCCTCATAGAGATACTGTATAGGTTAGATGAGGAAGTCCATGCACAGTACTTTGCTTGTTGCCTTGGCATATGTAAATGCTTATAAATATTAATTGTTAGGTTTTAAAAATGATCTTACTGAGAAATGAAAAAATATATCCATGAATAGTTCCACTGTAGTGTATGCATTTAGAATAGTTCCAGGAAACAGAAGAAGAAATATCACACAGAAACTCACAATTAGGAATTCCCTGGTGATCCACTGGTTAGCGCTCCATGCTTCCACTGTTAGAAGCAAGGGTTTGATCCCTTGGGCCAGGGACTTAAGATCCTGCATGCTGTGGGGCATGACCAAAAGAGCAGAAAGTTATCACTAACTGCCAGATGACTTACACAGACACTGAGATTTGAGTTGGTTATTGAAGAATTAACTGGAATTAGATGAGGAAATAAGTTAGAAGATAAACATTCAGGATATCACAGTACCATGGAAGTAAGGACCGAAGCTAAGATCTGTAAGATATGGTCAACTTAGAGTTTATCTAACCAAGAGACTGTGAATAGGGGAAGAGTGGGTGACAAGACCAGAATATTTGGCTGGAAATAGGGTGTGGCAAGATCAGTAAGGCAGCCTAAGTCATTTGGGGTTCATGCAAAGGCACTTTCAATCATTGTTGGCCACTGAATGGGGTGGTAGATTGGTGAATATGAGGTTTTAGCCACATAATTTGACAATGACATGTTAGATAGAGTAATCTGTATTCCGAAGCTCCAAAACAGTGGCCTTGAAATGGAAATTGGGATTGAGGAAGCCTAAACTAATACTTGTTAATCATCTAATGCATTTCATGTGCCAGACTCTGACCTGATCCTTTTTTTTTTTTAATCACAACACTGCCTGCAAGATAGATAATGATATTTACAGTTTACATAAAGGGAAACTGAAGCTCTGAGAATTTAGGTAATTTACTTAAGGTTTTAAGGTCACACACAGCTGATGGGTAGTAGAACAGGAATTTGATAGCCATTCAGTCTGTCTCCAGGTCTTTCTGCCATGCTTTGCTGAAGTGGGGAATCTAGTAAAAGGATGTGTAAATGAGATCCTGCAAAATAAATATTGAAACTTGATGTCTAATGAGATACAGGGATAAGATGATACAGGCAAGGAATGAGGATGACTCCAGTAGTTTGTGCCTAGGTAATTGTAAGAGTGGTAGTGATTTTAAAGAATCGGTCTATTAGGAAGGCAGATTGTTTGCAATGCGTGCATGTGGGCTAATTCACTTCAGTCATGTCCAACTCTTTGCGACCCCATGGACTCTAGCCCACCAGGCTCCTCTGTCCATGAGATTCTCCAGGCAAGGATACAGGAGTGGGTTGCCATGCCCTTCTCCAGGGGATCTTCCAGATCCAGGGATCAAACCCAAGTCTCTTATGTTCCTGCATTGGCAGGCGGGTTCTTTACCACTAGCCCACCTAAGAAGCCCTGTTTGGGATAGAAATTATAGAAAGGTTGGGTTTGTGGTTATGATGCACAGTAATGGAAATGCCAAGTGGCCAACTGGCATTATGAGAATGAAATTTACATGAAAGTTTGCAGCTAGAGTTAAAGTGTTAGAAGTCACACCCCTAGGTTTGCACATTAATAATGAGTTTTACAAGGACATGGAGAGAGAGAGAGAGAGAGAGAGAGAGAGAGAGAGAGAGAGAAGATGGTTAGAGCAGTATTCCTACACTTTAACTGCCTGAGGATTTTGTTAAAATACTGGGGAGGCAGGTGGGATAAATTGGGAGATTGAGATTGACATATATACACTACTACGTATAAAATGGATAACTAATGAAAACCCACTCTATAGCACAGGGTACTCTACTCAATGGTCTGCAGTGAACTTAAATGGGAAGGAAATCTAAAAAAGAGAAGATGCATGTATCACTGATTCATTTTGCTGTGTAGCAGAAACTAACACAACATCATAGACTATACTCCACAACTATACTCCAATAAAAATTAATGTAAGGAATACAGATTTTGATTTACTAGGTTTGGAGTCAGAGCTTGAAAGTCCTCATTTCTAGCACACTCTCAGGTGAAGCTGCCACTGCTGGTCGGAGAACCACACTTTGAGTAGTCAGGGGTGAGAGGACTGATCCTTGAGAAGCTACCTTAGGTACAGGTGAAGGAAAAGAATCCGGCTGAAAGAAGAGGGACAGAAAGGTAGAAAGATGACACAGTATCCTGAGTGTCATGGGGGATGTGGGATGGTCAAGGTTAAGAGTAATGGAGAAAATCTAGTTAAGGAGTAACCATTGGTGAACTTCAAGAGGTCTGTTTCTGTGAAGGGAATAGAACTTGGATAACAGGAATTTAATCATTAATGACCTGTGAGATTGTGGAATTGCAATTGGAATTGAATCATTAAAAATGTTGGTACCCAAGGGCTTCCTTAGTGAGTTTGATCCCTGGATTTGGAAGATTCCCTGGAGGAGAGTGTGGCAACCCAGTCTAGTATTCTTGCCTGGAGAATCCCATGGACAGAGGAGCCTGGTGGGCTACGGCCCATAGGGTCACAAAGAGTTGGACATGACTGAAATGACTTAGCAAGCATGCAGGAACGAACCAAGAAAACGGGATGATAGCCAATGGTATGTAAAGTGAAGGACATTGATCCATCATTTACTAGATGAGAGTCTGGGAATGTGGGCACACTTGGATTTGGTACGTGAACACATACCAAAAGATAAAGATAACCATAGGTAGATTTCTGCAGAAAGGAGAATAGAACAGGAGTTATGGAAGATGCTGGAGAGAGAGGAAATAATTGAAGAAGGAAGTTGGAGATGGGATTGAAGACACCAGTTTAAAAAAAAAGAAAGAAAATACATTTTCCTCTAATATAGAAAGAAAGGGCTGTGGTCAGGGTGGTGCAGCAAGCTTTTTAGTGCACCTCCTCTGCTTCAGAAACAGAAAAATATGAGAACACATAACTGGGCCTGAAAGCAAGATAAATAACCTGATGGATCATAAATAGTACAGAAATAAAAGGTTGATGAGCAGGGCTACCTTCATTCTCAGGCTGGGCTCCAAGAAGGAGGCAACAAGTGTTTTTACTTTTGTTGGAGGCAGAAAGTAAGGACAGGAATTTAGCTCTTGAGGGTTCTGCACGGCCATATGTACTGCAGATTGTTGGGGAATCATGAGCTGGGGACAAGCTTCCACACTGATGAAAAGAGTCTGAAAAAACAGTGTTGTCAGTCCCTATATGAGAGTACAGCTAGGAGGAATCTCTGAGCCTAAGGAGGGAGGGGAGAGGGATTAAGATGCAACTGTGAGATGATGAACTGACTTAGGCCGCTCAGCTAGCTGAAGACTGTTCTGCTACATCCCATCGCAAAATCAGTATGGAAGGGAGCAACTACTTAACATGAGGGAAAATAAAGTTATTTTATCACCTCATACCAGTCACAGAAGAAGTTATACATTCAGGTTGAATATTTGAAGTAGAATTTTTTGCTTTCAGCAAATTTTTAATTTTAAAATGGTATTACCCTTTAGGGGCCCCAGGCCATCATTATAGGATGGGTTTGGAACTGAAGTTCTAAGAGCCTTGGTGGAGGCAAAAATAGCAACAACAAAAACATGAGACAGTGATGACTGAGCACAAAAGAGAAAGAGATTTAAAAAAAAAACCCTTCCTACACAAAATCAGCTACAATCCAAAATTATGAACTTTGTAAAAAAAAATAACAGATAACAATAGGATATTTGTTATCCTGATTCTGCTCAACAATGTTCTGGAGATTCTACCCAATTCAATAAGACAACAAAAGAAATGTAAGAATAGTGGAAAGATACATGACCTCCCTTTTGTGAATGATATGATCATCCTCCATAGAGTATCAAAAGGTATTTATAAAGCTAGAATGAATTAGAGAGTTCAGCAATGTTACTAATAAAAGATCAATAAGCACAAATTAATATATTCCCTAAACACCATTAGAAACTTTAATTGAAAAAAATCGCATTTACAATAGCAACAATAAAATGAAACAAAATAAAAGGCAAAAGATAAGCAATTCTTCTGGAAAATACAAGACAGTATTAAGAGCATTAAATGGAATGAGTAAATGGAGCGTATATCTTGTTCATAAATAGGAAGAAGCGATAAATGAAGATGTTGAAGATCCCCCAAGTTTATAGATTAAATACACTCCCAATAAAAATCCCAGCAGGATTTTTGACAGCACTTACTTGATAAGCTTAATCTATAATTTATATGAGAGAATGAAAAACAAAGAATCACCAAGGTTTTTTTTTTCAAGAAGATAAAGATTGAGGAGACTTGGTCTCATATACGCTACGAGTCGGACACGACTGAGCGACTTCACTTTCACTTTTCACTTTCATGCGTTGGAGAAGGGAATGGCAGCCCACTCCAGTGTTCTTGCCTGGAGAATCCCAGGGACGGGGGAGCCTGGTGGGCTGCCGTCTATAGGGTCGCACAGAGTCAGACACGACTGAAGCGACTTAGCAGCAGCAGCAGCGGCTCTCATGTACAAAAAGACTTATTATAAAGTTAAACTAATTAAGACAGGGGAAACGAATAGGCCAAAAATATAATAGTGTTTTTTTAGCACTCAGAAAACATATATGTATATGTATGCAGATACACAGATAGACAGAGATATGTGACTATGTGTATATTTTTGGTATGTCATTTCAAATCAATATGAAAGGGAGAATTTATTCAATAAAATCACTTGAGGAAAAATACTGGTATCTCATACCAGGCACACAATAAATTATGAATTCCGGTTGAAATTTAGAAGGTTTTTTAGGTAAGGTTTTATCTTGAAATACTTTTAGATATACAGAAATGTTGCAACAAGAATGCAGGGAATTCTCTTATACAGTTCACTCAGTTTTCTTTATTGTAATCATCCTTCAAATGACCATGATACATTTGTCACAACTACGAAGCCAACTTCAGCATATTACCATTAACTAAACTCAATACTTCATTCTGATTTCACCAGTTTTTCCTCAGCTGTTTTCTGTTTCAGAGCCACATCCAGAATACTGTATTGCATTTAGTTATCATCCCTATTATCCCTCATGTCTCAGTAGGTAAAGAATCTGCCTGCAACGCAGGAGACCTGAGTTCAATCCTTGGGTTGGGAAGATCCCCTGGAGAAGGGAATGGCAACCACTCCAATATTCTTGCCTGGAATCTCATGGACAGAGGAGTCTGGTGGGCTGCAGTCCATGGGGTTACAGAGAGTCAGACACGGCTGAGCGACTAACACTGTCACTTCCATCCTGTTTCTTTAACTTCATCTGACCTATGAGTTTCTCAGACTTTCCTTGTCCCCGATTACTTTGACAGTTTTGAGGAACACTGGCCAGCCTTTATTCAGAACGTCTCTCAATTTAGGTTCATTGGTTGGAGTCATGAGTTTTGGGAGCAAGACCACAGAGATGAGTGTCATTCTCATCACATCATTTCAAGAGCATGTACTTATCACCTGGCATCACTGAACTTGCTAGCCCTGATCACCTGGCTGAGACCATGTTTGCCAGGATTCTCCACTAAGATGGTGCATTTTCCCCTTGCCATAGTCTTTGGAAGTAAGCTGATAAACACAGCACATAAGCTGGGGAATTAAGCCCCATTTCTTTGAGTCAGGAGTGTCTACATAAATTATTCGGAATTCTTCTCTAAGAGAAATTGCTGCTGCTGCTGCTAAGTTGCTTCAGTCATGTCCAACTCTGTGCGACCCCATAGACAGCAGCCCTCCAGGCTCCCCCGTCCCTGGGATTCTCCAGGCAAGAACACTGAAGTGGGTTGCCATTTCCTTCTCCAATGCATGAAAGTTAAAAGTGAAAGTGAAGTCACTCAGTTGTGTCCAACTCTTAGCGACCCCATGGACTGCAGCCTACCAGGCTCCTCCGTCCATGGGATTTTCCAGGCAAAAGAGTACTGGAGTGGGGTGCCATTGCCTTCTCTGAGAGAAATTGCTAAATGTAGTATTTTTAGAGGAAAGGAGTACATCCTTTTGATGAGGGGGAAAAAATCTGAAGATATAGATTATAAATAATGTTAATGGAAAGATTAATACATTTGGTGACCTTAATTTTTTTTTAATGGATATACGATAGCATATACAAAATTAAAAGATCAACCATAGACTGAGAGAACATAATTCCAAAGCATGTAGTCAACAAAGAATTTGCATGCAGAATAAATAACAGGCTCCCACAAATAAACAGGATAAGACAAACTCATATATAATGTGTGTGGATGTATAGTATGTGTGTATATATTATGTATTATTCTATAGTATTATTGGACTTCCAAGGTGGCTCAGTGTTAAAGAATCCACCTGCCAGTACAGGAGCCATAGGAGACTCAGGTTCAATCCCTGGGTCGGGAAGATCCCCTGGAAAAGGAAATGGCAACCCACTCCAGTATTCTTGCCTGGGAAATCCCATGGACAGGGGAGCCTGGTGGGCTACAGTCCACGGGGTCTCAAAGAGTCCGACATGACTGAGTGATCACACACATACTATTATTGTATAGTCAATATATAGCCACACACACATGCACACACACACACACACACACACACATAAGGTATATAATACACACACACAACACAATGAAGGAAGCATAGGAAGAGACAGTTCATAAACCAGGAAACTCCAGTTGAGATGACGGAAACCTCAGCAGTAATTAGGAAATGCACCTTAAAGCTATAGGAAGGTAAGACCTACCACACATCAGCGAATATCAGATATAGAGATATGAGATAAGAAGTTCATTCATTTAGTGATCACAGAAATGAGTTGGTACCATCACTTTAGAGAGACATTTAGCAATACAGTGAAGGATTTCTATACATGATAGAGATACCCTCTAAAGCCCTTCTTCTCAAACATTTTTTTTTGTGCATAGAAGTCACCCGAAGAGCTTGTTAAAATGAAGATGTTGATGCACCGGAGTCTCAAAGTCTCCATTTCTGCTAAACTCCCAGCTGATGCTGAAACTGGTTCACATGCCCAGCCCTTGAGTAAAAGCCTCTAGAGCAGAGGTCAGCAAACCTGGCCCCTATCTGTTTTTGCCAGTGACGTTTTAATTGGAACACATCTGTTTGTTTCTGTATTGTCTATGGCGGCTTTCGGATTGCAGTGGCAGGATTTAGTAGCAGCAAAAGACAACTGTATGATGTGTAGAAATCCTAAAATAGTATTCATTATCTGGCCCTTCACAGGGAAAGTTTGCCAACTACTGCTCTAGAGAAACTCTCCCATGCGCATGGAAAGAGACTCATGTAATAATATTTATTGCACCTTTTTTTGGAATTATGACAGAATGGAAATAAATGTCAGTTGGTAGAACGGGCAAAAAATTTGTCGCATGTTCACATGCTGAACTCCATTAGTTACAATTAATGAATAAGAATTACATGTTTAAACATGGATAAATCTAGAAGACATCCCTTGTTTTAAGACGTAAACTTGGGCAGTTTTCTTAACAGATATATACCTCTGCAGCCAGTTTATTAAAAGATGCCTGGAAATGAGCCTCATCTATCTCAGGGCAGTGGTTACCTCTGGTGAGGGAGTAGATGAGGAACAGGATGATGGATGGATTCATACGGGCTGATAGCAATAGGTGTAATGTGATCTATCTCTCTCAAAAATTTGAAAAGAATATATCAAAGTGTAATAAATTGTTAATATTCGGTGGTGGGTATCCAGTTTTGATCATCTCTATACTTTCCTATTTCAGATATTCCAAACATTTGAAAAGAATGAAAAGAATCAAAAAGGGGGAAATGTGTTGAGTATAAAGTATTTGGGGACTTCCCTGGTGGTCCAGTGGTTAAGAATTCACCTGCCAAAGCAGGGGATGTGGGTTGGATCCCTGATCTGGGAACTAAGATCCCACATGCCTTGGGGCAACTAAGGCTGCAGGCCAAACCTAGAGAGAAGCCCCTCCCCGCTACCCCCACTCCCACCTCACATGCCAAAAGAAAAAGAAAAAAATAAAGGCAAGTATTTGAAATGCAGGGAGGGAGATGAAAATAAAGAAAGGCTACTCATACCTGAGGTTCTCGCTCCTCTCAGTTAAGCAAGAGATGTTCCCGTATGATAAATTATCCCTTATATGGTTAATTTTGAGAATGGAAAACAGGTTTTGCCAGGTGACTAATTTTATTCCATGGCTTATGAAGTATTTTGATTCTAAAAGGTCACTTCACCAGTGTCCTGGAGTGGAAGGAACTTCGCTTTCTCTGGGACTCACATTTCACTTCTTTGAGCCAAGCTCAGCTTATTGTTGGGACAAGAGTGATGCCAAGGGCAAAGCCCCCAGGCATATTCTTCTCCTTTTGAGTTCGAGCTTTGCAGTATTTCTCCAGGGAGAGTCAGGAGAGCCTTCAAGATTCCTTCAGGGAAGTGCCTTTTGCTTTTGTCTGAGAATCTCAGTGTTCCTCACCCTTTTATCTCACCCGGGCATGGATGCCCTCCCGCTGTGACTTCCCCTGGCACAATTCCCTGAGCTAATTCATATTTCGGTTACATTCAGCCGCAGCCCCCTCTCTTAGAGCATCTGTGCACAGCTGGAACCAGACTTTGCACATGGGCCAGGGCGGTCTCATCATTGATTTTCCCAGCAGTATTGAGGCAACTTTACAGGAAGAGGTGCTGTGTGCTGAAGTTGGGGATCTCAGTTCAGTACTCTTAGCCATGAAATGTACAAGAGGGACATTTCAGTTCCAAGTACATTTCAGTATGCTAAAGAAGCCTTTGTAGCTTGTTGCTGCAGGGATGTGGGAATACTTTGGGTCAGATCATACCCCATGAAATTTAACAGCTGCATTAAAAAGTCTTGCTAGCTGGCCCTTGACAACCTTTGGTCAAGTGCCTTGTATGTGCCAAGCAAAGTGGAAGCATAGCCAACTGATAATGCAAATACTCCAATACCCTCTTCTTCCCCAAAAGCAGCATTGTATGTAGTCTGTAGAATATTTTCTTCCTGGGAGCTCAATTTCTGAACCCAGTGCCCTCTTACCCATTGAACTCCTGAACAAGCTCCTCTTTCTGAGATAAGTTTGTCCTTCTGATGGAGATTTCCAGCCACTTCTTTATCATTTTTAACCATAACCAGTGAAAAGTGCAGGTGTTAGTTGCTCAGCTGTGTCCGACTCTTTGGGACATCATGGGCTGAGCCCACCAGTCTCCTCTGTCCATGGAATGCTACAAGCAGGAATACTGGAGTGGGTAGCCATTCCCTTCTCCAGGGGATCTTCCCGACCCAGAACTCAAATCCAGGTGTCCTGCATTGCAGGCAGATTCTTTACCATCTGAACCACCAGGGAAGCCCAGCTATATCTAGAGGGAGCATACATTTGGTTATCATAGGGACAGTCAGTGAGGCTCCCTGACATGGCATTTCCTGGTCCTTAACGCACAGCCTATTACCTAGTGCTGGCTTTACATTTATTATAAAGTTCTAAACTCAAATGCTAAGACAAAGCATTCAGGGATTGTAAATAAATGATGGAACCAGGTGGAGGTAATAGGAAGTGGTGGGGTATATGGCAAATTGGAGAACACACACCCTGTTGTAAACAAAGCGGCCACTGCTTTCCTCTAGCTGATGACCATTTTGCCGAAAGGCTGGCCAAGCACTGACAGAACTCCTGGATGATCAAGGGAATCTAGAAATAGGGACATTTTAAATGTGAAATCCCCCAGCTTTTAGATGTTGCAAGCTGATTCAAAATTTTTTTTTTAATTATGCTAAAAAGAGATACAACATAAAGCCACAGATGGCCCATAGGTTAGGTTTGCAACCTTGGAATAACAGAGGAAATGATCTGAGCGATTTAAGCAAGTTAGTTTGTGGCCAGCAAGTCTAGCCCTTTGGGTCTCACCTCCCTGGCTCAGTGCCACCAGCTTTTTGTTGAATCTGAAGGCAGGAGAGGAAAGACCTTAGACTGAGAAAAGCAACAGCCGCATCAAGAGGCAAAGATGAAGAACCACGTAGCCAGAGTCACATCCTGGGACTGCTAGGACTCTTTGATGACCGTCTTCCCATGACCTTCCAGACGCTACCGCAAAGGCAGCAAATGAAGCAGGCGACATTATGAGGGACATTTTCTTTATCATGATGTGCCCTTTCCTGTCACTTTTGTTCACATAGTGACCCAAGGAGAGGGTGCCGGGGAGAGAGTTCTTCTGGGCTCCATACTTCCCAGGAGGGTTCTGACTGTACATGCTTGCTCTAGGTATGACTGCGTTCTGAATAATCCCTCCAAATTCACGATTCTCTCTCATCAGGCTTACTTTGCATCCTTCTTGAGCGGAACTCCCGGAAGTGACACAAAATGAAGGGGTCCGTGTCTGGAAAGGGCTTGGGATTCTTTACTTGGAAGGTCCCAGGACAAACAAAGTGGTAGGTGTGGCTGGCTACAGAAGTTCAGAAGATGGTACAGAAGATGAGGCGGCCTGGGCATCAGCTGGCACGAGGATGTTCAGTTCTCTGGCTAGGGAAGCCATTACTGAGGAAATAACACTCCAGCCCTCCAGCCAGGCCTTGCAGAAGGAGCCAGAGGCAAAGCCCTGCTTTCCCTGGAGAGTGTCCCCATCACTGTGGCCTTGACCTCCATTTCTGCCTCCTTTTCCCAAATATCGATTTGCAACAAATAGAAGCCATATTGCGAAGTAGTTAATGACAAGGAGTTTAAGGTTATAAAGAACTTGGAATGTTCAGTATCAGACTCTGCCACAAAGTGAACTTGGGGTTTTTTTTTTTTCTTTTTAATGTATATTACTGAGCCTCAGTTTCCCCACATGTAACCCTGGGATTCTCCAGGCAAGAACACTGAAGTGGAATGCCATTTCCTTCTCTAATGCATGAAAGTGAAAAGTGAAAGTGAAGTTGCTCAGTCGTGTCCGACTCTTAGCAACCCCATGGACTGCAGCCTACCAGGCTCCTCCATCCATGGATTTTCCAGGCAAGAGTACTGGAGTGGGGGTACCATTGCCTTCTCCGAGATTTAATAATATCAACTTTTAAAAGGTATTGGAGGGACTTCCCTGGTGGTCTAGTGGTTAGGACTCTGAGCTTTCACTGCCAGGGCCTGAGTCTAATCTGTGGTTGGGGAACTAAGATCTTGCAAGCCACATGGTGTGGCCAAAAAAAAAAAAAAAGATATTGTTGTTGCTGTTGTCGTTCAGTCGCTGAGTCGTGTCTGACTCTTTACGACTCGTGAACTGCAGCACGCCAGGCTTCCCTGTCCTTCACTGTCTCCTGGAGTTTGCTCAAACCCACGTCTATTGAGTCGGTGATGCCATCCAACCATCTCATCCTCTGTCGCCCCCTTCTCCTGCCCTCAATCTTTCCCAGCATCAGGTCTTTTCCAATGAGTTGGCTTTCCTGCATTGCAGGCAGATTCTTTACTGTCTGAGCCACCAAGATACTGGAGATGCTGAATCACCTGTAAGCAGTGCCTGACGCTATCAGTAAGTTATATAGATCTTTGGATTCCAGGGTGATCAGTGATGTATTGAATGGTAGGATTGTTACAGACAGGTATTACCTGAGGCTCCCTTCATGTCTTCCCACCCCTTGAGGAACCACACAGGGGCTGTGACAAGAATGCCCCATGCCTGGGGTGAGGCACCCATCAGGCTCCCCACCCTGACATCTGTCCTGGGACCCTCCTGCTCTCACTGTCTCTCTGGACAAGCATCTGCATTGCTCTGTGCGTCTGATTCCCTGTAGTTAAGCCATCCATGACCTCAGTGCCAGAACGCCTGTGTATTTCAACCTCCTCCTTCTCCCAGCCAAGGATATGTAAGTTCTAAGCATTCCTGTGAGATAGCAACGTGAAGATGATGAACGAATATATTTCAAGAGGAAATGTTGGAGAATTATCCAGTAGAGCTCAGCTTGGTATTGGGCCTTTTAGCAAGGCTATAACCCAAACCCACCTTATGGAGTTTGGGAATAAAATGACCATGTCGGATAACAAAAGGAAGAAGCAGGGACAGAAGGGGAAGCCTTGAGAATCCAACTGGATGACGAGTGTGTAGGCAGAAGATGCGAGGCGGTTCTCACGGGCAGGTGTTTGGAAGGCTGCTAGCACTGGACTCCCCAGGCCAGAGCATAAGAATGGGGCTGGGATGAACCAGAGAGCGTGAGATGAATGGGATCTACAAGACTGTCAGGAAAACAGAGAAGTGTGAAGGTCTAGGTGTAGACCATCTTTCGTGTTGTGCAACCATAGCGGCCAGCCCTGGTCTTGCTGCAGTGAATATTAAAGAACTTGCCGCTGAGGATGCAACCTGCTTTTGGCCCCAGGGGATTGGCTCAGGAAGCTTTCATCCAATTGTCTGGGTGCTCGGCACTCCCGAGCCACTTCCTTCACAGTTTCCCTCCCTTCCCCAAAACAACCCCAGAGTCTCTGGTCGCATCTCAGGAAAACACACACCTAGACAGTCCCCAAAGACCAGGCTTTGTTCTGAACTACAGAGGGCCTACGAGAAACTTTGTGCTGGATGACTCTGGGGAACACTGTCTACAGATGGAGGAAAAGGTTAGGCATGGGGGTCCGTGGGCCACGGGTGGGTGAGACTTTCTTCAGAGGTGTGTCTGCCCACTATGGCCTTCCCTCCACCCTTCTGTCTCTTTCCCAGTCTGTGTCCATGGTGGTCCTGGTCTCCCCTGCCTCACCCCCACCTTCCACAGCATATGCCTTTTCCTTCCTGCTCTCGGGTTGTTCTGAGTGAAAGGGGGAACAATGGAAGATTTTGGATCTGTGCCTCTTATGCTATCAGGCTTCAGCATTTAGAATCTTGGAAAGGCTCCACCTGGGAAAGAGTTCCAGAGAAAACAAACTTCAGATCCTGGCTCATATGGGAGAAGGCTCATGTTCACGGAGGCAGCTTCAAGGACCTTGGCAAAGGCTTAGGCAGGCTTGGCCCCTGCCTTTAATGGATCTGACATGGAATCTTCCAGGGCCTGCGATGCTGCGTGGCTTCTAAGGGAGATTTCACTCTCAAGCTATAATGACACCTCTTTCATAGAAGAGTTGTCAGGTCTCTAAGGGGACCAGCAATTTTTGTTGTTCTGACTGTTGTGCCCTGAGACGGCCAAACTCCCCATCTCTTCTGCTCTTCATTCCTCTTTGCCAAGTTGTTTCCCTCTTGGAGAGCAGCTGAACTTCTTTTATAGGGGGCATGGGCCCAAAAGGGGGCCTCAAGACCTGCAGGATCATCCCTCAAGTCATAGGAGTCATCCTTCCATCCCCAGAAATGACATCCAGAAAAGCAGTGGTGGGCACAAGTTCAGGGTTCCCCGGCCCAAGAAGAGGGATGGGAGCAAGCGTGGTAGGGAAAGGTTGGACAGAGTTTACATTGATTCCCTTGAGCAGTTCCTTCATGCCACTGCATGATACTCAGAAGACCATGTATCTAGATTTTATACCTAGAATAAGGCAGGTGCCCCTTCAGTTAAAGTAGTGTGAGCACAGGAGCTGGGAACACCTGGATTTCTGTTTCTGGCCTTGTGCACTTAAGAAAACCACTTCCCCTTGTCTTTGCACTTGGGGCTCAATACTGACCACTAATTTCCCCATGTCTGCCTCTTCTGCCAGGGGTCTTTTCAAACATAGACAATCATGGGATATTAAACTTGAAGGACAATAGAGATCATCTAGTCCCATCAACTCACTATATATATGAGGAACCTGAGGTCCAGAGTGGGGAAGTGTCTTACCCAAGGTCACATGGTGAGTTACCTCCTTTGACATGTTTGTATGCAGTACAGACTCCCCTCCACCCCTCACCAATTTTGATTCTTAAGATCTTAAGACCTCATGATGTCTTCATAGGTCCCTGAGGACTGGGGGATGACTAGGTGCCTGATGTGGGTTGGTACTAAAATTCCTTAGGTGAGGGGGATTTTCCAGGCCAGGATACTTCATAGGGCCTAGATGAGGAATCTGGGAGAAAGGAGAGAGGGACTATGGCTTGGAGAGAAGCAAGGGTGTCAGAGACCCTCTAGGCAGACTTCCCAGACCCAGTAGAACCCTTGTCCTGGGTTAGCGCAGTGATGTTATCACACAAACATCTCACGTTGAGACTGAGTCTCCCTCTAAACACGGCGTCATCAGCGAGGAACTTTTCCTCTGTCTCCACAATCTCACCCCAATGCCCGCAGAAGGAGGGCACCCAGCATCCAAGATGACTCAACTCTGTTTTCATTGTAATATGTCCTGAGAATGAGGAGGGGAAAGTCTCAGTGCAACCAACCCAATCTCTCCCCATCACCTCCAACTGCCATCACACCTTCCACATAGCTGCACACAGCTTTCCTAAAAAGATAGGCTTACTCCTGTCTTGTCTGCATGTGCAGCTAAACAAACACACGCCCATTACAGACGTTATTTTATAGACATGATTTTACTGTGAGATTGAAAAACCTCCTTCTGGACATTTGATCAATATTACCCACATCTCTGGATATCCAAATTCCGTCCATGGCAGTGTGGGCCAGTGATGAGCTGAGCCAGCATGGAAATCCTCCTTGCCTGAGGCTGCCCATGGCTTGGTGATTACCAGTGCCAGCCCTCCAAGGTTTTTCCATCCCCTGTAAGACTTGGAGGGCTTCCCAGGTGGCGCTAGTGGTAAAGAACCCGCCTGCCAATGCAGGAGACATAAGAGACATGGGTTCGGTCCCCAGATTGGGAAGATCCCCTGGAGGAGGGCATGGCAACCCACTCCAGTACTCTTGCCTGGAGAATCTCATGGACAGGGGAGCCTAGTGAGCTATAGTCCATGGGATCGTAAAGAGTTGGACACGACTGTAGCGACTGAACACATAAGACGGAATTATGGGGAGGTGGAGTGATCAGCCATCATTTCACTGAATGGGTGAAATGGGAGGACAAAGTGAACAAGAAAGTGTTTCTAGTCTTGGAAGTACAGCACCCCCAGCCTGGTGCAGTCAAAGGTGGTCCACATCGTGCCAACTAGGATTAGAAATAGCTCACTAGAATCCCTTAAGAATGCCTGGAGAGCATTCTCCTCTGACCCCTTTGCTCCCCAGGGACCCTGGCGATTATGCCCCCTCCCCACTTGCCCCCCAGGCTCATCATTAGGGCCTCCTCCTACTTAGATGAGGTTGCTCCTCCTCTTCCAGAACAATCCAAGGCCATGCCCCCAAATGTTTTGCTCCCATCCCTTCCTTAGTTCAGTGGAGGCCACAGCAAAAGTGGAGTGTTTCCAGTTTCTCTGACCATGCTTGGTTTTAAGTTAATCCCCTCCTCCTATCCTTCCCTTTTGCTGAGAATTCGTTTGGCTGTTCCCAGTATATCTGTATCTGTATCTCCAGTTGTCCCCTGTCCCCCCCAACATGCCCCCACCCTGTCCCCACCTTTTGAGCTCCCACTCTCTTTGCCCTTCTAGTTTTGATCTTCTTTGGGGGTTTTGGTTTTTACTTTATTTTGCTTTTTTCTGTTTTTCTGTTTTTTTGTTTTTGTTTTTTATAGGTTTCAGAGAAATTATGTTGAATCCAATAAGCCTTCCCGGACATTCCAAGCCTCTTAACCATGGCATCTATGTTGAGGATGTCAATGTCTATTTCAGCAAAGGACGTCATGGCTTTTAAAGACTCCTTTTAAGCCTCCCTGTTTTGATGTCTCCTTGGTAGGCTGGGCCCTCTGAGAGGTTGGAAGCTCTAGGCATTGTTCCGTTGGAGCCGGGGATTAACTAGAAGCCACTCGAGCCATCGGTGCCCCCCGCATCCTTTATCACCACCAAGACGGGTGTGTCCCGCCCCCCATCCACCACTGGCAGGGTTGCCCGTCCCCTCCAGTCAGCACTGTGCTCCTTTTTTTTCTGGCCTCCAAGGCAGCTCCTGCCATCATCTTTAGAGCCAATAAAGAGAATTAAAAACCTGTGCACCAGGAACCATCTTTTAAACATACTAGCCAGTCTCTTGCTTTCCAAAAACAACCCAACCACCACGAGAAAGCCTGATGAAGTCCAGCCGTGCTCCGGCCTCGCTTTCTCTGCCTGGAAGTGTGGGGTCTCCCTGGCTCTCCTTAGGATACCAGGCCACCCTCTTAGTGACCTCGTCGCCCTGCAGCCTCCCGTGGGGAAGAACATCTAAGGAGAGGTGGAGACGGCGCGGTGAGAGGAGGGGGAGCCAGGCCCACGTGTTGGCACCAGATTAGGTCTCAGAGGAGAGAATGGACACCAATCATTTTCTATATATATACATATATATATATATATTTTTTTTTTTTTTGGTGAAGAAAACCATGTCTTTTTGGGGACACACTTTCCCCCTACTTCCTCTTCTCTCTGCAACGGCTCAGTGAGTGGTATTAGAACACCCCTTGGAGAAGAGGATTTCTCCAGGGCTCCTTCTTGGCCCCTAGACCTACAGTTCCCACGAGCTCTGGCTGCAGGAGGTCTTGCCCGAGAACCGGGCATCCTGCTAGGACCACAAGGGACCACAAGGGAACCAGGGACCAAGGCCCTTCCTGCTGGCCCGTGATTCCGGCACTGGCTCTCTTCCCCCATTTTACTTGTTCTTGACTCTGAGAACTTTCGGCACCCAATGGAATCACCATTTCAAGGCCAAGATGAACTGAAGGGGAAGAGATGTAAAAAACTGGCTTCCTCCAGCCCCTCTCATGGCACCAATGGAAGTGTCATCCTGTCCTCTGGTCAATATATGTGTTTACTTTGCTTGCTTTGACTCATGCCTTACTCCATGGCCACCCTCTCCCAAAGAGGAGGGATTTGTTTCCCCCATTTTCACCTTGATCCACAGCTGGGGGTGGGGGGGGTAGGGGGGGAGAGTGGAGGGAATGCCTTTACCCCAGCTTCCATAGGAAAAGTATAGGTGTAGGGCCTGGAAGTCCCCTAGATTTGCTGCCATATTGGCTTAGTAGGTTTCGGGGGCGTGGCTTACTTCCTCCCACCCCTGGTACTTCCACTGTGGGGGCTCACCACAGGCTGCCCGCTTGAGGGTGGAGCATGGAAGAAGAAAGGGCCAACCATGGGGAGCTTGTAGGACAAAACGGTGGTGGTTTTAACCCACCAAGTTTGGGAGTGAGGATGCACAGAGATAGATAGCAGATTCTCTGCCTTGGGAGATTTCCCTGGGGGTTAGGATTCCCTCTTAGGTCCTGAGTCCTGTCGATGGGGGTTCTCCAGGTCAGGTTCCCAGCCTAGTTCTGGAGATGCCCTCTGTGGGTTTTAAAAATACAGAGCTTTCCAAGTTCTTGCCCAGTATGTGGGGTGGCCTCCTGGGCACCTGAATGTCCAGAGTATCACATGGGGGTTCAGGTTGTCTCCAGGACCTCGATGGATGTGTTTATTCAGCCCCTCCCAGCTCCCCACCACCCCACTCCCCACCACTTCATGTCTGGCCATTCCCCACTGTGTCCTGCCAACTCTTTGGGCCAGGGCCTCTTTCTGAGTGTGGCTTTAAGGAGTAAGCTTGAGGATGATGTTTTTTGATTATTGTAATTCATTACCTCATTTCCAGCCTCCCAGGCTTCATCCATCCCAGCATCTTTTATTCTGCCATTTTTCCTCACCTTGTGCTATGACCATGGGGCGTTATGTTTCCACAGAGACTTATAGGAGTGTTCAGTGTATAGTTTCTTAATAAACACTTTATTTTCTAATGAAATGACTGAATCAGACCTCTTATTTGGCATTTTTTGCAAAGAATATTAAAGACATTTCAGGTTACCCCTGTTTTTTTTTTAAATTCCTCCCTATTTTGCTCTTTTAAAGAAATTTCTTAGCCAAGTCCTATTTGCAAAGGATTTTACAGTCTTCTCCATTGGTTGCTTTCACTGAGACCTCTCCAGATACACTCTAAGCCCATTCAGTGAAGTGTTTCCTCAGTCTTACTGAGAAGGCATTAGAGGCACAGAGAAGCTGATTGATTCACCCAGAGTCACACAGCACAAGAGGCAGAAGCAAAATTCAAACCAGACTCTACCAAATACAACTCAGGTGACTGAGACCCTCACCTCCTTGGTGGCAGGGGACTCTTCTGTTGTCTGAGCAGCCAAGACCTTTGGAGATTCTTTCTTCAGAACTGAGGTATAAGGGGCTCTGGAGTGGGGTCAAGGGAGCCTTTATCTTTGGGGCACCAGCAAGCCAGTGTGATTTTTCCCTTGGTTGGAGTGGTTTTATAGCTCCCTTATGAATCTTAGGGAAGAGACCTTGCCCAGAGAAAGATGGGGCTCTGAGTTTGTAGGTCAACCTGCCGATTACTCAGAGACACCCCCACCCCTCCCCACACATGACACGTACATACTCAGGTGGGCCAAGCGGCAGGTCCCACGTGGGCTCCCAGAGAAAGGGAGGAAGCGAGTCCTGGGGTCCTACTGAGACTGAAATGCTTAGATGAGCCGGGTATGTCTGTCTGCCCTTGGTTCCTGAGCCCTGACACAGCTGGAAGTGTTGAAATGCCTTCTGAGGAGGAAGTGGAAACCCATTCCAGTATTCTTGCCTGGAAAATCCCATGGACGGAAGAGAGGAGCCTAGCTTGCTAGCCCACGGTGGTCACAAAAAAGTCAGACACACCTTAGCAGCTAAATGATAACAACAACAACTCACAAAATGCAAGTCATTATTTCAGTGCATGGGTTTTAGTTGTGATGTATTGGATTTTCTTGAGTCAGGATTTGCTTAGCAGTTCCAAGGTAGAATTCAGGGACTGAAGATACATATACACACATACAACCAGTGTCTAGCACTTGAAAAAATATATATGTCTGTATTTTTTTCAACTGTTAGACACTGGTCTAGGTCTTAGGGAAGCACAGACATCATCTAGTCCAAAAAAGCACATAATTAAGCTTGAGGGACAGGCCTAGAAAAGCTGATCATTATAATGACAGTATCAGTAAGTTTTGGTGAAATCAAACAAGAGGCACACGGATTTAATTTTGCTTAAGAGGAACAACAGAAATATCACAGGCAATAATTAGGGTTTTAAGCCGGACTTTGAAAGAATAAGGATTTTATAGAATTTGTGAGGAAGTAAGGGTCTGGAAGATCCCCTGGAGAAAGGAACAGCTACCCGCTCCAGTATTCTTGCCTGGAGAATTCCATGGACAGAGGAGCCTGGCGGGCTACAGTCCATGGGGTCTCGAAGAGTTGGATACAACTGAGCAACTGAGCATGAGTGCAGCTTACAGTATCTTCCTTTTAGGAGGAGAGGACTTTGTATGTAGGAGGTTTGGAGCAACAGAGGAGGTTGGGGGCTGGGGAAGGGCTCCTGGGAGGGTTTGGACCCCTCCCTGGGTCTCAGTAGGCTTTGTTGAAGCTTCTTACTTAGGAAGTAAAGATGCAGGCAAATTGGGTGGGCGAGCTCAAGGTGGAAATCCAACAGGGATGGATCAGGCGAGGTCTGTGCTTTTCTACTTATCCTTACTCACTTACTCTCCTATTGGAGTCTAGTTCTGTTTGAGCCCCTACCCCTCACCTCACCCCAAATGGAGGCTCCTTTTCTATAGAGTGGCCTGAACAGGGGGTTTGCCCCAGCTTTGCATTCTCCTGTTCTCAAGGGTTCTAGAGTTGGACCAGGGATGCCCCAAGGGTTGAGACCATCTTTGGGACCATCAGGCTGCATGGATTCCAGGGGCAATTTCATTATTTAGGGCTTCCTTGGTGATTCAGATGGTAAAGACCATGCCTGCAGTGCAGGAGACCCAGGTTTGATCTCTCAGTTGGGAAGATCCCCTGGAGGAGAGAATGGCAACTCACTCCAGTATTCTTGCCTGGAGAATCCCATGGACAGAGGAGCCTGGTGGGCTACAGTTCATGGGGGTCACAGAGTTGGATACAACTGAGCAAATAACACTTTCACTTAGAGATATTTAAGCTTTGTTTTATCCGGATGCATAGAGCCTGCCAATGCATGGGAGAAAAAAATGATGAATAGAAACAGGCCCTGGGAAGATGGGAAAGAAAACCACCCATTCTCAGGAGGAAGGGCAAGCATCACCCACGTGGAGGGAGAGTGCAGCAAGAGGAAGAAGAAGAGATGAAGGTTTAGGAGTTTGGGGGTCAAGGAGTCAGAGAAACCTTGTCTGAGGGCCTCTATTTTGCCTCTAAAGTGTAAGGCAAGGCCTTGGGGTGCAAGTGGGAACATCGAAGAGCACCAAGAAGGCTTCAAGCAGCAGAAGAGACCATGGCAGATGGCAGGGAAGCATGAGAAAGTTCCCAGGAGGCATGAGGACTGGCTGAAGCTGGAGAACCATGTTGAGTGTGCACGACTCTGTTTCCCATGCTTTCCTGCTGGGCCCTGAAGTCCCATGGCATCTACCCCGATGTTAGAGGCTCCAGAGTGGTCAGAGCTGGCACGGGGAGGCCTTCAAAACAGAACTCAGCCCGCTAAAGATGCTGGCTTGGACAGGCTTCATCCAGGGAGGCTCAGGGGGACCCACAAGTCCTGCAGCTCTGTGACCTTCTGGGTTTGGAATCTCACCCAAAGGATTTCACAGTGGCTTTTTTGCCCTTGAGCTTGTGTTTGGTCATGGGGGACTTTATGGCAAAGACTTAAGCCCAGAAGCCAGTGTGCTTGTTGTGTGCTCTCTGGATCTTCATCCCGGAGGAAAGGATTGAGGGGCTTCTCTTCTGAACAGTGTTTTCTGAAGCTCAAAGGGTGGGGAACTCACTCTCCTTAAGAAGGTGTAGGACAGTGGGGAACGCGGGTGTAGGGCTTTCCAGGGACATGCTCTGTCTTTCACTAGCATTGTGTGGTTAGATCCTGAAACTGGTTGCCAAGCTCCAAAGAAGGGCTTTCCTAGGGAACATAATAACAATCATGTCAAACTTATGAAGCTCCTATTCAGAGCCAGGCCTGTTTGACCCATGGAAGCTGAAGCTCGAGAGTCAGTAATGACCAGGCCGCTGTGAATGGCAGAGCCAAGTCTGACATGGGGTCTCCTTGACTGCCCAGTGCTCTCAGCTGCACCACAGAGCAATCCATCTTCTACTCCAGGAAAGCTGAAGTCCTGAGGGCTCCACAATCATAGGCTCCCCCCACCTCCTGAGATGAAGTCCTTCAGGGGTCTTTAGGGCTAGATGCCATCCCTAACATCCTTCTGGAAACAGACAAGCATGGTGATTTTGAAAGACTCCCCAGAAAAGAGCATCCACCCTGCTCTTTCTTCACCCATTCTAGCATTTGGTGACCCTGGTTGCCTGAAAGTGTGGTTGTTCTTAGATCTGAGTTGAATCATCTGGTTTCCAGTTGGTGAGATTTCCAAACAGACAAGGGTGGCATCTTTGATGTTGAGAAGGACTTGTCAACTGAGACACACCTGGTCCTGAAGCTGGTAGCTGAGGCTGCCCGGGTGTGGACAATGTGAGCAGCTTCAGACTGGAAGGTAGTGGAAGGAAGAGCCTTGCTTGACTTCTGCACCCCCACCTGAACATTCTCCACCCTTCCCCAAAGACCTCCTGACATGTGGAAGCTCTGCTGTGTCCTTGCCACTCAGGGAGACAACAGATGCCAAGCATCTTCAGTTTGGAAGGCAAGAAGCTGGGCTCTGCACTGCCCTGTCTCTCCTTTCTTGCTTGGGAATTCGTTTCTTTAGCCAAGCTTCCAGCCACCACATCCTCCTTGGCCCCAGCTGCAGGCATGACCTCAGCCTAGTACAGGGTCAGTGACACTTCCCTGGCTCCACCCAGCTCCCGCAGGTCAAGGCCAGACCTGGGCAGAGGCTCATGAATCTCCGATCCAAGAGCAAGATTCCAGGGAGGGTTTGATTCTACGGAGACAGCAGATCAGTGCAAGGTTACTTCATTGCGTGCAGCTGCCTGGACCTCGCCAGATGCAGATTAAGCAGAGGGCCTTTGTTCCTTCAGTGTTTACTGACTTGGGGCTCCCCCTAGACTCACAGATGGCCACCAGAGTGACTCTGAAAGGGAGAGCAAGATGAGAGAGTCTCAGTGAGGGACAGACCAAGATGAGTGAGGGTGGAGTGACGCCGGCTGCTCTGAGGTTCCATGGTTCAGCATGCCAGAGGAGGTGGGAGTGTCAGGGGAACCTGGTTTACATATGCATTGTCCTGGAGGCTGAAGCTCCACTCCCCTGCTCACCTAGCTCTGCCCCACCCCCACAACTTCATTGTTCTGGGAGCTTTGGAGAAGCTGTCTTCTCTGCGGCCCCATTTGCCTTGGATGGCTCTGGTTCTGCATTTTTGCTCTAGAAATCCCTTACCATCCCAGGTGATGCAGTGGTAAAGAATCCACCTTTCCTAGGAGATGCCACTTTGATCCCTGGTTCAGGAAGATCCCTTGGAGGAGAGCATGGCAACCCACTCCACTATTCTTGCCTGGAGAATCCCATGGACCGAGGAGCCTGGCAAGCTACAGTTTGTGGGATCACAAA
This sequence comes from Bubalus bubalis, assembly GCF_019923935.1. Lineage (NCBI taxonomy): Eukaryota > Metazoa > Chordata > Mammalia > Artiodactyla > Bovidae > Bubalus > Bubalus bubalis. Next base: position 51,426,536 of record NC_059176.1, read on the forward strand.
GAGTCCAACAGGGCTGAAGTGACTTAGCATGCCCACCTGCGTGCGTGCGCGCACACACACACACACACCATCCCATGCACTTCCCCTCAAGAAAACCTCAGCCTAAACTTGACCATATATCCCAGAGCTAAATAAGCCTCCTTCCACCCTCCTTGCACCTAAAGTAAGTTGAAGATCTCTTGCTGGCAAGAGATACATTTTCTTGTCTGCTTTTTTGGATGGTTTGGGCATTCCATCAGGATTCTGATCTGGGTAGGATTTTAATCCCAGTTTCTCCTACTCAATGGGTAAAACTTCTACAGAGTGACCGCAGTTTGCCCTTGGGACTTAAGCTTTGCTGCTCAGGGAGACTTCTGCCTGGCTGATGAGCCTTAAGATCTCGCTGCCTTTCCCTCTCTGTCCATCAGGACCCTCGCCCCTCCTGGGTGTGTGCCTGAGAGCACTAGCTCTTCCTTCCCCACCCCTTTTGCCTTCTGGTGCAGGCAGATGCATTGCTCAGATGTCCTGTGGTTCTGGGTGTTGGGCGTGGTGAGAATTGGGGAGAAATTGCAGTTAGTCTTTGACTCAAGCATCTTTGGTTTCCACGCAAGAAAGAAAAAAGAAAGGCAGGGGATCTCTGCAAAGCCGGGGTCCTAGAAGGACACAGACAATGCTGATGGTTCAGATTCTATGTCAAAGGCAAGGCCAGGTCTGTGCCAATCTAGTTTGGGAAGGAATTTGGAACTACTTGGGTGAAGGGGAAAGACAGGGTTACCAAATTCCAAGAGAAGAGCCAGAGCTGTAGAGAAGTCCTACTGAGGGCTCTGGTAAGCCTTTCAAGCCTGGGAAACAGGAGATGTGTGAGTTTCCTGCTCACAGCAGCTCTGGACTTCTCTGGATCACGTGTCTTCCCATGATCCTTTGCAATAGAAGCCACTCAAAGTCTCCCTGAGGTCCATGAATCTGACTTTGATTTGTCTAAGAGAGGAGGGAGGGGCAATGGCATAAGGCAGGAAGAATGGAGCTTGGCTTCTCTGAGAGAGGAGGAGCAACTCTCCCTTCATCCCCTGTCTAAGGTGATGTCAAGCACTGTCTGAGGTTTTGGAGGGTGGATCAGAAGGCCCCGTTGGCTACAGAGAGAGTCTGAAGGCCCAGGGGTGAGGCCCTTAAAGGTATGAGTCCCAAAGTTGTGTCCGACTTGTGGTTCCATCCAAGTTTGAGGAACAGAGCATCATGTCAGTTCAGAAAACCCCACTGAGCCTGACTTGGGTGAGCAATGGTGGAGGCCTTGGTGGCTGACAGTCACACCAGCTGGTCTATGGAGCTCTCTCTTCTCCCCTCTGTTTCTGCCTCCCGTGTGTTGTAACCATAGCAGCAAAATGAAGCCTGGTTCTGCCTTTGGGGACCTCACTGGAGCAACCGGCCTATTTCCCTTTAAAAGACATGGCTTCCCTCTCTTGTCCATACATTCACTCTTCAGCGAGAAGGGCAAAGACCCAACCCCTGTAAAGTGACTTCGCCACTGTCAAATATGGCCTGGTGATACTTCCTTTATAAAGCTCTGAAATGTCACTTACTTTTTTTACTCTGAAGCTCGCACCAGCCTTGGTCTGTTCTGGTTCTCGTGATGTTTTAAGATTGCAGTGCAGTGTGCTTTACTTCCAAGGCTTGCAGCGATGGCCTTTGGCCAAAGGTCACGTGATCCTGACTCCCGGAGAGACTGACTGCTCTGGGGAAGAGAGGGTGTGGGGTCCCTGGTGCTCTGGGAGGAATGACGTCTGTCTGTAGTCCTGTGCCACAGTTCTTAGTGGCTGGGAGGCTCGGGGAAATAGTTACTGCACATGGCCAGATTCTCAGGGGTGTCGGGAGCAGGGAGACATGGGAAGCCCTTGAGTTTGAAGCTCAAAGGGTTTAGATTCCATAACACAGGAGACCCCTAGAACTACAAACACTGTCTTACTGCCAGGCCCATCTCAGCACTGACCAGACAAGATGTCTCCAAGATCTGTCCTCCAGCTGTCAAAATCCAGAAAGACAAGTCCTAAAGTCTTTGTCCCATGGACCAACCAATGTAGGTGCCTCTCCCGGGGCCCTCCTACAAGCAATCTCAAGGAGAAGGAAAATTCCAGAATGCAGGTTAGATGCTAAGTCCAACCTGTGTATTAAGTATACACCAACATGTCAGCATTTTCTTCCTGTTAATTCTGAGAGAAAATTCATGTGAGGAGAACCTGAGAGGAAACCTCAAAGCAATTTTTTGTCATGAGCATTAAGCCTCTGAAAAGTCACACTGGCCAAGAGGGTACAGTCAGGACCTCTGGTCACTCTCATCTGAGGACCGCAGCTCTGACCCCAGCATTTGCCTTCAGAGGGAGCCAGCTGCAGAGCTGGTCAGTGAGAACTTGACTTTGGGGGTTGTGGGAGAGGCGGGTTAGAGGAGGTACCATGAATAGAGAATATATTCTGAGAATGTCCTTCCTTCGAGAATTGAAATTCTGAGTCCATGTGTGAATGACTCACAGAATCGTTCAATCTTTATGGCTGTCAACTTGACATTTCCTGGTATCATGACAGGCAATTGCTGCACAGTGCCTTTGATACCAAATGGACAGTCGGGTCATTAAAAAGAGCAGAGTGACACCCCGGTGCATTTTCTGGAGGGTATCTTAGTAGTTTTAGTGGATCAACTGCTTGACCAAGTATTGCCCTACATGTATTGATCGGTTTTCTGAGAAAGCTTCAGTTTCTGCAATAGGGTTCTCTCTTCATTTGAATGTCCAACTTATTATCACATAAATGATGCTGTAAGGATCGAATGGGCTTCCTTGGTGGCTCAGTGATAAAGAATTTGCCTGCAATTTAGGAGACATGGGTTCAATCCCTGGGTCAGGAAGATCTCCTGGAGAAGGAAGTGTTAACCCACTCCAATATTCTTGCCTGGGAAACCCTATGGAGAGAGGAGCCTGGAGGGCTACAGTCCATGGGGTTGCAAAGAGTCAGACATGACTTAGGTACTGAACAACAACAAAAGATTGTGTGCTCCCCTTTTCATTGGCCTTGGAAATGCTTCCCTGTAGCATCATGAGGTGCTAAGAGCCCATCAAATAACTTTGGAGAATGTTATATGGTAGATAGCCAGCCTCTTAAAGATTCACCATGCTAGGACAGTAAAGGCTCTGAGAAGTCCTGCTTTAAGTAACCCTTTTGATTCTACCCCTTTCTCAGTCTAATTGAACATGAAACACTCTTCACTTAATACCTATAAACAGTCTCAACGCACACACTCTAGGTCACACTGGGTCAGGGTGTGGGCAGCAGCTTTTTGAAGGAGAACCAAGCAGGATGTATTAATTAACCACTGATTTCTCACATCCAGATGAACCACCAAATCCCAAAACCTCTGCCCTTCTTTAGGCTCCATCCCCCACTTCTGTGCTTGGCTTTGTAAGGAGGCAGACATTATTCTGGGGCCTGGTGGGTAGGTACTTTTGTGAAGTGCAGGAAACCTTCTCTGCGAGACTTCAAAAGAAAATGATAAATCACTTCACATAAGAGCTTAAGACTTCAGCCCTAAACCTGGTCACCCTCCCAGGAGGGTGGAGGTGATGTCATCTAGCGGTAGCAATAAAGAGCTGGCGTCAGTCTCAGCCCTACTATGAGCAAAATGACGTGGGTAAATTATCTTTCCTTGTTCCATGTTTGAGTTTGCCATTCCTCGGGGTTCCCAGGTGGTGCAGTGGGAAAGAATCCGCCTGCCAATGCAGGCAATGCGGGTTTAATCCCTGGGTCGGGAAGATCCCCTGGAAGAGGAAATGGCAACCCACTCCAGTATTCTTGCCTGGGAAATACCACGGACAAGAGAGCCTGGTGGGCTACAGTCCATAGGGTTGCAAAGAATCGGACACGACTGAGCACTCACGTACATTTTCCTCAGAAAAGAGATCTTAGCCAGACAGGAGTTCCAAATGCCACGTCCCCATGAATCTCTGTTGTCTCTTAGTTGGGGGGCATCTTCTGGTTCTGGGGTCTGTCTCTCTCTGCTGGGTGTCTTGATGTGTCATTTGGGAAGGGTGACCCCTGCTCCCTCCTGGAGTGCTGGGGAAGGTGGTAATAGGGGGAGGTGGCTGCCTTTCTGGGAGAGGGTTGGCAGATTTTTCTGGAAGAGGAAAGAAACAGATGCTTGGAGGTTAATAGACCCTCTCTGTCACAGTTGGACAGGGCCAAGCGGGGGTTCTTGGCAAGATTTTCCAACTTTGATCTCAAGAAGGCAGCTCTGCCTAACAAATAGTCTGAAATGTCAAAGAAGAAATGTTAAAGCTTGAGGGGTCGTTCTCCTGGGAGCCGCCTGGGCTGGCTAGGGAGGCAGAGGCGGAGGGAGAGAGGGACACTCGAGAATCCTTCACTTAAAGATTCTGACTTGGTTCTGTGATATTTAAGAAAGAAGAAAACTCTGAATTATTTATAGAGCAGAAGATGGAAGCTGGAATGCAGAGAAGTGGCCGGGCTACAGATGATAGTTCAGGATCCATTTGCCCAAGCCGTGAAATAGTAAAACTTTTCTTGTTGGTGACATGCTCTTGACCTCTCCTTATCTGTCATTATGATTACTATTATAGTTCTTTTCATTAAGATAATGCATGGCTTTTGATTATGGGAGTTGGGGAGAGGTGATTTCTAGAAACGATTGTTGCAAAGAAGCAAGAATTCTCTCTCCCTCTTAAAGGATCCGCAGCAAGTCCTTTACCTCCTCTTTCCATCCCCATTGGCTTCCAGCTTGTGCCTCTTCAAACAATGGGTGGGTAGCATCTTGGGTAACGGGTGGCCATATTGATCTGGGAAGGTAGATTTCACGTGTCAGTTCTTCTTCCATTTGAAATATGGAACCAATCGTATGCCTCTTCTAGGTGTACTGGGACTATGGACAATACCACGTAATCAAAACACCTGGAAACTTGGTGAGGGGGCAAGAAAATAGCATCTATGTTATGTGAAGGGAGGGAAAGGAAGTAAAGGAATTTACAAAGGGAAACTCAGACGTGATGAAAGGACTGGTGTTAAAGCTAGAGGGAATGAATGGGGTCTTTTATCTGTTTATTTTGGTCCGTGATGTTGTTTAGATCTTAACAAAAATACTTCTGTTTGATAACACATCCTGATTCTACTGATGGTCTCAAAATTGCAGTTAAATTTAAAATTATGTGTCAGGTGGTCTCCCTTCCCCTTTCACAAATAATACAAACATGCTCTCAGTCACCCTCCAATTATTTTTGTACACCCTTAGATCTCTCAAGGATGCCGACAAATAGAGCCAGTCTTTGGATAGGGACAGGTTGGGGGTGTTTGAGATGAGGCTAGTCCAGATGCAAATCAGATCATCAGTAAACTTCCAAACAAGCAATATTGTATTTAGGATGCATTGCTTTTATTGAAAATAGTCATACTTTTGCTTTTTTTTTTTTCTCTTTTTCTCTAAACTTGTTTTTTTTCCACTTCGAAGAACCTAGAGAACATTTTGCAGTTAAAATGTCACAGTGACACTCCTGTTATAAAACTCTGAAAGTGTACTTATTTTTATATTCAGTAACTTACTCTACCTCTCTGAAAGATCTTCCAAATATTTTCCCCACTCTTGATTTTCAGTGATGTAGACTATGACTAACATTCTTGCTGCAGCACAGTGGTTCTCAAATTTTCTGGTCTTGGGAACCCTTTCCATTAAAAAATTACAAGGACCTCAAAGAGTCTTGTTTATGTGGGTTTTATACATCTATATTCACTGTAATTGAAATTAAAACTGAGAAACATTGGAAAACGCACACACACACACATGCACGCACACACACATTGTATTTAACCATCAGAGCAAAATTTTCATCACATGTCAGGAAATCACTGGAAAAACTCCATGCATACCTGTGAGAGAATGTGAATGAACGAAAGTGAACCGACCTTCTTAGTATTCCTAGGAAAATAGGTTTGACACGTGGATCTCCTGAGAGGGTCTCAGGGCCAACCAGGGGTATTTGGACCACGTTTTTAGACCTGCCACCCTAAGGAAAACTGAAGAATGAGCAGATTCTGAAACTGAGTCTATGTTCCTTTGGTACCAGTGAATGAAATCAGTCATGCACTTTGCTCCAAGTGTCGGGCTCCATCAGAACCTCATTTCTTCATGCAAACATCACCAACTGCCCCTTAAGTACTGACCCAAACCTAGCTGGACATAACCATGTTCAGTTGCTAGAAACATCGGAATCATACAAGAAGGAATTCATCTATTATAAAGAAAACTAGGAGGCTGGGTGTGCTTGCTCTGCAGAAGAAGCATGGGCTTGATGCAGCTATAAACATTATTGGCTGATCAAAGAAACTCAGTATAAACAAGGTTTGCAAAATCCCGTTGGTGAGGGCAGGGAGAATGAATGTCAGGGGGATGAAGAGCTTTTGCAATCAGTACCTTGCAGGTCAGGAGTTGCACCGTGTGTAACACAGCCCTCACTGTGCATCGCGTTTTGGTTTGTCTAAGGAACACGTGGGGCTTAGCAGTGTTCTACAAGGTTCCTTAGGAGAGTCTTTTTAAGTTTAGAGTCCCTGGCCCCTCCTTAATTCTCCTAACCAGGGATGCTTTGGTAGAGAAAGACTGGACCATGAAATGGTCCTTACATCTTAAGGAGCCTCCTTGGGTCAGCTCTGTGCACCCATCAGGCAGAAGGAGCTGTCCCGTTCTTAGGGTCCTGGGCTCAGGACAGAGTTCATGCCTCCTATCGTTTTTACCTTTCTATCCCAGATTTATCATTTATACTCGGGAGATCAAGAACAGCTCTCAGCTTGTTCTGAGGAGTTCTTTGTTCCCAATATTTCACAATCCTCACCAGGAAAATGAGGTCTTTCAAGAATGCCTCTGAGATCATGAGTAGATGTTGGTTCATTCACTCACTCCTCAGTTACTGCATACCAACTCTCTGCCATGAACTCTGCCACTAAGTGAAGCAGTTGTATTTCCTTCCTTCCGCAGCTTCAGGGTCTACTGAGCTGGTTCTCACGGCGGGGGTGACTTGTCCCCCAGAGACTTTGGTTGTCACGACTAACAGTAGATGCTACTGAGAGCCCCCACAGCAAAGAATTATCTGGCCTAAAAATGTCCTTAGTGCCAAGGTCAAGAAAATCCAATCTAGTGAGAATATGGATCGGTATCCCTTAATCTTGGACAAGAGGGTTTTCATACATTTCAGGCTCTTCCTTCAGCTTCCAGGACTCCAAGGGCTATTTCACCAAAACCTCCATCTTACACCGCTTCTACGTAAAGTCTCAGTTGCCTGCTCCAGAATTCCTTACCCAAATGGCCCTTAGTCCACTTCTAGGACACGCACAGATCTCTTTATCTGTCTTTTCTCCTAAGGGTGGGCTGCACTACAGATGTGTGTCTGGTAAAGCCCGAGTGGGTCAAGGGCCTGCTGTTTGGGGGCAGAGCGGAGTGTGTGTGTGTGGAGTGGTTCAGGTTGGGTGTGCCTGGAGCCTCCTTTGCTGTGAGATTGAAAGGGGGAGCAATCTGGGGTCTTGTTCTCTGACACTGCCTGTCCCGTCTCACAATTCCAGGGAGTCCAAGGCATCTGAATTTGTGTCTGGTTCTTCAGGTCATTCTGAAAATATATTTAGAGGAAGATAAGATGTCCCTTATTTAACAGTGTGTTGGCTTGATTTGGGCTTCCCTGGTGGCTCAGATGGTAAAGACTCTGCCTGCAATGCAGGAGACCTGGGTTCGATGCCTGGGTCAGGAAGATCCCCTGGAGAAGGGAATGGTAACCCTCTCCAGTATTCTTGCCTGGAAAACCCCACTGATGGAGGAGCTTGGTGGGCTACAGTCCAGGGGGTCGCCAAGAGTCAAACATGACTGAGCAACTAGCATTAACTTAGCTCAATTTATGACTTCCAACTTTTTGAACATGTGAGATGTGGGCTTCTGATTATCCTCTTGTCCCAAGTCCTGCAAATATAAGGGACAGGCCTTGTGCAGACAAGTGAGTAATTATGAAGCAGTATGATGAAATTGTGCATGAGGTAAGCAGAGAGGAAGGACACTTAGTTCCTAAGTGTGGTTCTGGAAAATACTGAATCATGACATCTGTTTGCAGCTGTATAAATAGAAATGGCAGTTCAGGGAACCCACAATCAGGATGATCAGTTCACACTTCCAGTGTTCCATTATTTGGAGAAATGTCTATCTCTTTGAGTCTTAGGAAGCCTGATGCCTTTGCCACACAGATAAATACTATGGCCCTTTGGCCACCTTGGGCTGTTCAAGTCAAGTGTTCTTCCTACTGGACCATCTCCACGCTGGGGCAGAACTCATATAATGTCATGCCCTTGTCAGGTTGCCATGGAAACTGATCTCGAGGTCTCCAAAATTGATTTGTATTTATTGGGGATCTGCAGTTTTCTGGATGCTGTGACCAGCATTAAACAGAGCGAGAGAGAGAGAGAAAGAGGGATGCCCTCCCCCTCCCCTATTTGTGGCCTACTGGGAAGATATCTTTCTGTAACAGGGAGGTTGGAGAAATTGAATGGGAAGGATTTTTTTTTCCCAATAATGTGCTTTTTTTCTGATTACAAAAGTAATTTATATTCACAGTAGACAATTTGTTGAAATACAGAAAAGCACACAAACACATAAATTATCCACCTTCCCATCACCCAGAGACAACACTGTTAACATTTTAGCTTTCTGCCTTTCTAATCTTTTTTATGTTCTTATTTAATTATTTAACAGAATCAAATCATTCTACAGGCACATGCACACACATGCCCATTGCTTTGCTACTTCCTTCCTTGTAAGATTGTTTCATGTGCTGTTTAATCTTTTGTGATATCAAAGATTTTTTTAAACAGATAACCTATTCACATGGTTAAAAAACACACGCACAGACACGCCCGCACAACTTGTACATGAATGTTCATAGCAGCATTTTTCAAAATAGCCCCAAAGTAGGAACAACCCAGATGTGTATCAGCCGATGATAAATGAAATATGGGGTAAGCAAACAATGGAATACTACTCAATAATAGAAAGGGATGAAGTGCTGGTATGTGTTACGTGAATGAACACTGGAAACAGTATGCTAAGTAGTAAAAGAAGCAGGACGTGAAAGACCTCGTTTTATATGCTGCCATTTCCTGTGAAATGTCCAGAAGAGGCAACTCTACATAGACAAGAAGACTAGTGGTTGCCTAAGGCTGGGGTTGGGAGTGAGGATTACTTGTGAATGAACCCAAGAGATCTAATTGGAGTGATGAAACCGTATTTAATACGGAAATTGAATTACGGTAATGGTTGTACCACTGGTAAAAATCATTGAGTTTTACATTAAGATGGGTGAGTTTTCAATGCTATATTTAAAATGGATACCCATCCAGGACCTACTGTATAGCACAGGGAACTCTGCTGCTTGGATGGGAGGGGAGTTTGGAGAATGGACACATGTATATGTATGGCTGAGCCCCTTTGCTGTACCCTTGGAACTATCACCATTTTGTTAATCAGCTATATTCCAGTATTTGGCAAAACTAATACAATTATGTAAAGTTTAAAAATAAAATAAAATTTAAAAAAAATTAAAAAAAAAAGAAAAGAAAAATAAGTAAATTAAATGGGTGAGTTTTATGGCACATGAACAACACCTCAATAAAATTTACCTATTTATACATAAATATATATGTAAAAGAAAGGTGATATATATGACCTATATAATAAGTATGTGTTATATATTGATGTAAAATAAAGATTTTATATATAAAATTTATTAAGTTATTGTTTACCTCAGTTATTATATGTAATAAGTATATCATATTATCTATATGGGCCTTCCCTGGTGTCTCAGCTGGTAAAGAATCCGCATAACATATGTATATATACATTCTTCCTATACCTGTCTCTCCTCTGCAGGTTCTTTGTACTACCACCACCGCCACCACACATGTAACCACTGTCTTTGTGTGTCCTTGTGAATTATTTCCAAACAAATTATACATAAACCAATATAAATATTGGTTTATATAAATATAAACCAATATATATAAACCAATAAAATATAAATATGTTTTTCCTCCACTTTGCACATGTAAAAGTATATGACATATTATTCGGTCTTTTTAGTATTCTCCCTGACAGTTTCTTGGAGCTCTGAGAGAAATTCCTCATTCTTCTTTTGTTAGAGATACATACTATTCCCTTGCATAGATGTATCCCAATTCATTTAATGTCTTTATAAAACTTTGCTCTTATAAGTAACTTTAGTGGATTGATCATAAATATAATAAACCTAAATGAATGTGGCTGAACCCAAATATAACATTAATGCAGGGACAAATAAGCCTCGCAGGCTGTTTGGTATACCTGTTTTACACATATAACCCGTGTTAGGTTATACCAGTGTGTACCCTCAGTAATATATACGAATGAGATTCTTTGCAGCCTCAGTAAATACAGGGTCGCAGCATGATTTTTAATGGCTGGGTAATTTTCCAGCAGAGAAATTTAAAAAGCAGAGACATCACTTTGTCCACAAAGGTCTGTCTAGTCAAGGCTATGGTTTTTCCCGTGGTCATGTATGGATGTGAGAGTTGGACTATAAAGAAAGCTGAGCGCCAAAGAATTGATGCTTTTGAACTGTGGTGTTGGAGAATACTCTTTTGAGTCCCTTGGGCTGCAAGGAGATCCAACCAGTCCATCCTAAAGGAGATCAGTCCTGGGTGTTCATTGGAAGGACTGATGTTGAAGCTGAAATTCCAATACTTTGGCCACCTATGCGAAGAGCTGACTCATTTGAAAAGACCCTGATGCTGGAGAGGATTGAGGGCAGGAGGAGAAGGGGACGACAGAGGATGAGATGGTTGGATGGCATCACCGACTCAATGGACATGCATTTGGGTGGACTCCGGGAGTTGGTGATGGACAGGAAGGTCTGGCGTGCTGAGGTTCATGGGGTTGCAGAGAGTGGGACACGACTGGGCCACTGAACTGAACTGAATTTTCCACTGTGTATATATACCATATTTCTTTTAGTATTTGCACACCTGTAGTATTTTGTATTATTTTTCTTTTCTTACGGATAACACCGCAGGCATGTGTACTTTTGGTAGCCAGGCTGAAGGAGGGAGAGGGCTGAGCAGCAGCGCCCAATAGAGGCGCTGTGTATCATTGCATCCTGGCCTTGTGGACCACTGCAGACACCCCCTGAGTATTTAGGGGCTCCCCAAGCAGATAGCCAGTGGGCTCTCCTTATAGACAGCTCTTCTCTTAACTTTGGGAAAATCATCTCCTTCTGCAATATGATGTCTTCAGAGCCTAGGATACAAAGTTGGTGAGTGGAGGGGTCATTACCTTTTCCTGGGTGACTTTGAAGTGCTGCCAATATTTCCATAAAGTTCTCCAAAGGGCTCTTCTGGCCAGGGTCTTGCCACATTTTAGGTTTGGGAATTCAGAGCCGCACAGTCCAGAAATGTTAATGGGATTCTGAGTGAAGCCTCTAATCTCTTATGTCGTACAGATGGCTGACCAAGCGTGGCGGCTTGACTTTCTCAAGGTCCGGGTGAAGGTTGGGAGGCAGTCCCCTTTTATCCTGACCTCCTGCCCCGACCTTTAAGCAGGTGACCTCCTGGGAATGTACTGATTTGGGGCACGGCAGTAGAGATTGAAGCTGGCTGCGAGAAAAAGCCACAGACAATTTGAAGTGAGAGGTTTCCTGCCAACCCAGTGATCTGGGCTCCAGGCGGAAGAGGGGTCCAAACTGGAGAGAAGGCAACCGGCTGGAGCGGATTCAAGGAAATAGCAATAGGAAAGATGAAGGGGTGGAGAGACTGATCATGAGATTATCTAAATCTGGAGCTTTGGAGGCCAAGCGATAGCCATGTTTTCTCTGCAGGAACTCTCAGCGGTGACAGCAAAGTGCATGGTGGGATTCCAACAGGACCCCTCCTCTTTCCCTAAAAGGGCCCTTAGTGTCCCTCTGGGGTGGACATAGGACAGAAACTGACCAGGAGGAGAAACTGGCTCTTCCCTCTTCTGAGTCCTGGGCTCTTGTGTGCTGGAGAGGAGGTCCTGGGGAAAGAAAGGATACATGGACAGCCCAGCAGATGGTGTAGAAAGAACCCAAACATATGGGGCACAGACAAGCATAAGGGGGTGATATTAAGGACTGAGATTGAGTGGCAACAGGGAAGGGAGAAAAAACAAAAAAAAAAACAGAAAAACGGGCCTGGGAGGAGCATTGAAGTCGAGACCAAGGAGCACAATTAGGTTTGTGTTACTTCCTATAGCCCAAGCAAGCTGTTTGTGGGTCATCTGTTAGCTGACACTGCCAAGATGCCATGTGTATTCCAGGATCCCTGGGTGCTGGTCTTCCCTATATGCCAGGCCGAGGGAGGGACCATGGATGCCAGCCCTGGAAGCCCACTCAGGCATGTGTGACGCACCATATGAGGCTCTCTGGCATCACCCTGGAAGCCAGGCTAGCTGAGAATCAAGGAAGTACAGCATGGGAAGGACCTATTGAGAGCCTGCCCGTCTCCCTCCCTGTGACAGGATTGCAAAGAAGCAGTCGCAGGCAATTGGAGCAGCAGGGGCCACTGATGCCCAGGTCAAAGGGGACCCTGTGCCCTCACTTACATAAAAATAAACATCCACTCCCTACTTATTTTATTCAGTCATGTCCTCGGCAGGACCTATTCCAGCCCAGGAAGCAGAGAACACAGTGGTCACCCAGAAATAGGCCCTGCCATTGCAGCCTTCTCACTCCGGCTCACTTCCCGGCTGCCTAACCCCACCCCCCACCGCACCCCAGCCCACCCTCCCCAGGACCTGCTGCAGCCGGTGTGCCCATATGCTAATGCTATAGTGCCCAGCACAGTGGGTGCTTATAAATAGTTGTTCAGTTTTCCAAAGTTATTAACCAAGTCATTAATTAAATGCTCCTTGCTTTTGAAAGCTCTCCCAGGAAGGAGTATTTCCAGTTTCCCTGGAAGTCCACCCATGCAACTCACTGAGAATTTTTCTGCCTCAGTGACACACATTCTCTTAATGATATTCTGAGATTGAATGAGTATCTAAACTTAATTTGAAGCACAGGGCTATGCATCAGGGTGGGCTTCCCAGGTGGTGCTATTGGTAAAGAACCCACCTGCCAATGCAGGAGACCTAAGAGACCTGGATTCAATCCCTGGGTCAAGAAGATCCCCTGGAGAAGGGAATGGCTACCCACTTCAGTATTCTTGCCTGGAGAATCCCATGGACAGAGGAGCCTGGTGGGTTACACCCCAGAGGGTCGCAAAGAGTTGGACACACTAAAGCGACTTAGTACCCATGCATCAGGGTGGCAAAGAGGTTTAAGATCTAGTTACTGCTTCATAGGGAGATGCTATGCACAGTGAGGTGATACATGATGCTATGATAAGTCTGTGTGTGCTCTCTGCTTCCTGGAATTTCATAATCCTGATCATATCCATGTCTGACAAGATAAGTGAGTGCTTCTAGTCACATGCAAAGTAACTATTGATGAAAGAGATTAGGTGAGCGGTAGTCAGACTCTAAAGGACTTGAGATTCATCTGCACCTGATATCAAGAACTGACTCATTGGAAAAGACCCTGATGCTGGGAAAGATTGAAGACAGGAGGAAAAAGGGATGACAAAGGATGAGATGGTTGGATGGCATCACTGACTCAGTGGACATGAATTTGAGCAAGCTCTGGAAGTTGGTGATGGACAGGGAAGCCTGGTGTGCTGTAGTCCATGGGGTCACAAAGAGTCAGACACAGCTGAATGAGTGAACTAAACTGTATTGAATGAGGACTAATGAAAAGCTGTTGGATTTGGGTATCAGGAGATCACCATGACTTTGTGACAGGTTGGGGAGTGAAGTGGTAAAAGGAAGAGCTCGAGAAATAAATAGGGAGCTGAAAGTAGGTAGGCAGCATGAGTAGGTAGATCAATGTGTCTGGTGATGAAGGGAGAGTGGATAGCAGAAATTTCTAGGGGAGGTAGGGTCAAAGAATGCTTTTTATTAGGTTGGAGGAAACCTCATCTTGTTTCTTTTCTAAGAAGTCATTGAGAAGGAGAGATTTATAGTATTGAACAGAGTTAAGTACTAGATGGAACAATGTCCAAAAAGTAAATGGGAAAAACTGAAGATGAGAGCTTGGGTGGAGAGGTTATTCTTGGTGGAAACAACAACAACAACTATCAATTCATCTAAAACAAGAGTGAAAAATAAAAATGAGATAAGTAGAATTGAAGGGGGAAGTTGAGGGAATTTCTTTTTGTTTTCTTGGTGAAGCAGAGAACAAAGTCACTGAGAATGTGTTTGTTGGTTTATGCTGGGAAAGTTTTTCTGTGGTTCCCCTGAGAAGAGTCTTGTTTGGGATGGCGACCCAGATATTGACGAACTTCTATTAATAAAGGAATGCAAAATTGCTCTGATTTCCACTACTGTGGGTCTTGGGGGCTGCCTAGTAGGGTACAACCTGGGAAATGCAGTAGACAAACTCCTTTATTCTCATCTCCTACCCTGCTGAGGATTCAGCTTGGCAGCCGTGGCAGAATATGCTGGCCCCATACAAGAACGCCCACCCTGAGTCCTGGAGATGGAATGAGGTTACATGCCTGGCCTCAGCCTAGCTTTACACTTATAAAGGTTCATGGAACCCACCTAACTGCAAGGCAGTTTAGGACTTTCCTGTTGAAGAAATGGCCCTTTTCCAGTCTGTGTCAGTGGTTTAATGAATTAGTTCTGTGATGCTGGGTATAGGCTTTCAGGTTGAGGAGAAGCTGGGATTTCTGTAGAGATGTAGACCTGGGGTTCTGCTCTTCAGTAACCTTGACATTCTTGTGTTTTCTGGTGGAGTCTACCCTCAGATGACCGAGGTCTTAAGCTTTAACTCAGATCTGTGACTGCCCTCCTGCTGGGCACTGTCCTGGTGTAATAACTAGCACATCCACCTTGGTTTCTGAATTTGGTTCTGCTGAAGCTACAGCCACCATGGATGGTGCTGGATCTCCAGTTCTCAATGGAGGTTTTCAGAGTCATGGGAGCCTAGGGAATAATGAGAATAAAACCCACTCAGGCAGTCAGAAGTCCATCCCTTGATCTGCTGGGGCATGGTTCTGCTGGAAACCCAGCCTAGCTCTCATGGGGCTGGGGAGTTCCACTGGGGAGACCAGCTGGTAAACAGACAAATAAGTCAGTGATCCAGCTCTCCTGTGGTGGTAGTGCTGTGCATGAAAGTTTAAACACTGTCCTGTGATAGAAGCGGCCCCTTGCAGTTGAATGGTTGGAAAGGCAGCATTCAGGGACACGTAGTCAGGGCTATCAAGGCTCTGTCAGGGCTACGAGGTGGCACTGAGTTTGGCACGTGTGAGAAGAGAAGGAAGGGTGGTGGGGGAAGCTGGAGGCAGTGCAGGAGGGGCCAGGGATGCTGTTGGAGGCTGAGCTGGATCAGGTCCCATAAGCAATGATGAAATGAGTTTGGCTTTCAACCTAAACTTGGATTTAAAGTAGGGAAGACGTAGCAATTTTTTCTTTAACTTTTATTGGAGTATAGGTCCTCTACAATGCTCTGATAGTTTCTATTGTACAGCAAAGTGAATCAGCAGAGTAATACATGCACATACCCTTTTGTTTGGACTTCCTTCCCATTCAGGTCACCACAGAGCACTGAGTAGAGTCCCCTGTGCTGTACAGCGGGTTCTCACTAGTTATCTATCTTTACATAGTAGTGTATATGCATTAACCCCAATCTCCCAGTTCACCCCACGTCCCCCCTGTTCCCCTTTGGTGTCCATACATTTGTCCTCTATGTCTGTGTCTCTATTTCTGTTTTGCTACTTGACTTTTTACTAAAGATGACTCTGGCTGATGGACTGGCTTCCAGAATGGGGATGAGGGACGACATTGAGGGATGGGAGAAGAACAGAAGCTCAGTTAGCAGACCATTGCTCGGGTGAGGATGGAAGATGGTGGCAGCCAGATGGGAAGAAGTGCAGCCACGGGGGAGGTGGACAGGTTTGAGAAATGTTTTTCAGTAAGATTTATTGATGGGTTTGGTGGCACATCAAGGAAACCTGGTGATTAGGGGCTTGTACCCCTGAAAGATTGGGAATGCCATTTCTTACACTGGAGAAAGTTGAGGTCTTGGGCAGGGACAGGAGTAAAAAGTGAGCATTCTCTTCTGGCGCTGTGACATGTGAAACGGCACTAGACACCCAGGCAGAGATGTCAGGTAGGGATTTTGACAATGAAAATGATTTTGCAAGCCAGAGGACAGCTGAGCATCCTTCACATGGAACTGTTGCAGCCCCAACCCACATATGCATTCCACTGCTTCCTCCCAGGATGCCCAGGGATGGGATAGGCTGAGCATGTCCTCTCGTAAAAGCTTCCAAGTTCCTGCTTTCAGGATGGGTGGGTTTGCAGACCTGCCTCAGCAGCCACATTCACTCCTTGGAAGGAAATCTATGACAAACCTACACAGCATATTTTTAAAAATTTTATTTTATTTATTTTAATTGGAGGTTAGTTACTTTACAATATTGTTGTGGTTTTTGCCATACATTGACATCAATCAGCCATAGCTGTACATGTGTCCCCCCTCCTGAACCCCCCCTCCCACCTCCCTCCCCATCCCACCCCTCAGGGTTGTCCCAGTGCACTGGCTTTGAGGGCTCTGTTTCGTGCATCGAACTTGGACTGGTCATCTATTTCACTTATGGTAATATACATGTTTCAATGCTATTCTCTCAAATCATCCCACCCTCGCCTTCTCCCGACAGCATATTTTAAAGCAGAGACATTACATTCCTGACAAATGTCCAAATAGTCAAAACTACGGTTTTTCCAGTAGTCATGTATGGATGTGAGAGTTGGACCATAAAGAAGGCTGAGTGCCGAAGAGTTGATGCTTTCAAATTGTGTTGCTGGAGAAACCTCTTGAGAGTCCCTTGGACAGCAAAGACATCAACCAGTCAATCCTAAAGAAAATCAACCCTGAATATTCATTGGAAGGACTGTTGCTGAAGCTGGAGCTCTACTACTTTGGCCACCTGATGTGAAGAGCCCACTCATTAGAAAAGATCCTGGTGCTGGGCAAGATTGAAAGCAGGAGGAGAAGGGGATGACAGAGGATAAGATGGTTAGATAGCATCACTGACTCAATGGACCTGAATTTGAGCAAATTCCAGGAGTTAGTGAAGGACAGGAAAGCCTGGCATGCTGCAGTCCATGGAGTCACAGAGTCGGACACAACTGAGGGACTGAACACCAAAAACTCAGCAGCTCCATGAGCCACTGAATCTTTATCCTGGTACATGAAATGTGTCTTTCATTCAGTGTCTTATCCTCAGATCATCACAGAGCGTGGCTTTTGCTATAGTTTTGATGTTACACAAGAAGGTTATATGGAAGCAATACAAATGCCCGAATAATCAATCCTAGACACTTCTGTTCCTCAATGACCCTCTTCCAAGCTGCTAGGCTCCCTTTTATTCTCGTCAAGTTCTCCTTGCTCATCTCCTCCCAGGGAAATCCAAGCACCACACTTCAGCATCCAGGGCAATTTGGTTCTTTCCTTACTCAGCGCTGAGCCTGCTTTTGCATTTACATAGTCTGATTAACGTGCTCTGTTAAACAATGGGCCAGCTACTTCATGTCCAACTTCCAGCACTAGGGAGAACTAGCAGGGGCCTAAAATATTTCTGTCTTCTTTCACAGTCTCTGAGATGCAAAGGAAGCAGGAAGATTCATTTTTTGATTGCATAAAGTGTGTCACCCCTTCTTAAAGAACTCAGTGACTATGGCTGGATGAGATGTAAGCACTGACTTCCTCTGTGTTAACCCAGGAGCAACCCAGTCATGACCATTTACCAAGAACTCCTTTTGTTCCAATGGTTCTGCTGGGTGATTTCTCTATGTGAACTCATTTAATCTTACAATAACACAGTGGTAAAGTTTCTCTTATTAGCCCATTTCACAGATGAGGAAATTGAGCCTCAAAATGACAATACGGTTAGTGAACGCTGGGTTTGAGTTAATTCTAACTACCTCATTTTTTTCCAGTTGAAGTATAATTGATTTATAGTATTGTGTTAGTTTCAAGTGTACAGCAAAGTGATTCAGTTATACATATATGTGTTGACTAAAATAGATGCACAACCGTGAGAGTTGCGGGTTAAGGTTTTTATTATTTTTTTTTAATTTGTTTTTTATTTTATTTTATTTTTTTAACTTTACAATATTGTATTGGTTTTGCCATGTATCAACATGAATCTGCCACAGGTATACACGGGTTAAGTTTTATTTGGGGCCAAATGAGGACTGCAGCCTGGGAAGCAGCACCTCAGAAAGCTCTGGAAGACTGCTCCAAAGGGGCCGTGGGGGAAGATCAACATATAAAATTTTGGTGAAGGGAGAGTTCGGTGCAATCAGACGCTTACTTTACAAAAGGTTTTCTGCTAGTCCTGAGGAGGTGATGTCATCATGAAGGGATGTAGTGCTTTTCTAGATATGAGGAGCTCCAAGGATTGGGATTACGGTATCAGTTCCTGCCACCAGATTCCCTGGAGCGCAGCCTCACTCCACCCTGAACTCCCTCAGTGGGTGTTGAAAGTCAGTTGCAGGCAAATGCTCTCAGCAAGTGCAAATTTGTAGTTGACATATACATATGCCTCCCAGGTGACTTGGTGGCAAAGAATCTGCCTGCCAAGCAGGAGACCCGGCTTCAACCCCTGGGTCGGGAACATCCCCTGGAGAAGAAAATGGGAACCCACTCTGGTATTCTTGCCTGGAGAATCCCAGGGATGGAGAGCCTGGGGGGGCTACAGTCCATGGGGTCACAGAGAGTCAGACATGACTGAGCGACTAAAAAGCAGCAGCAGCACATGCATACGAATGTATCTGTATTCTTTTTCAAAACTTCCTTTCCATTATAATTTATAGGAAGATACTGAATCTAGTTCCCTGTGCCATGCAGTGACTCTTTTGTTGTTTATATATTATGTATATGGTGGTGTGCATCTGTAAATCCCATTCTCCCAATTTATTTATTCATCCTCCAAGAAACTGGGCTTCCCTGGTAGCTCAGCTGTTGAAGAATCCGTCTACAATGCGGGAGACCTGGGTTTGATCCCTGGGTTGGGAAGCTCCCCTGGAGAAGGGAAAGCTATCCACTCCAGTATTCTGGCCTGGAGAATCCCATGGACTGCTGCAAAGAGTTGGACATGACTGAGCGACTTTCGCTTTCCAAGAAACTACTAATGCCTCTATACACATAGGGTGCTGCAGTGGGACTGTGGTCATTCTTATGATGAAGGTCTTGATGAGGAAGGGGACCATGGTGACAGTGATGATAGCTGACATTTAACGATGCTTGCCTAATTTAGGGTACTTTTCTAATTATTTTGCACATACTAACATACTTATACTCAGAACAGTTCTATGAGGCAGGCACTACTATATGCAATTTTTCTTTCTTTTTTTTTTTTTTTGGCCATGACTTTTGGCATGCAGGATCTTAGTTCCCTGACCAGGCATTGAACCCATGTCCCCTGCACTGGTAGAGAAGAGTCTTAATAAAAATCAGACCACCAAGGAAGTCCCAGTATATCCAAACTTTTTACAGATAAAGAAAAAGAGGGCCAGAGAAGCTAAGTAACCTTCCTGAGATTACAGAGCAAAATGGTTGGTATAGGCTGAATTTGATCCTCACCAGTCTGATTCCTCAGTCACATTGACCGTAGTAGGTCGCCCAAGCAAGTCAGATAAGGAAGCATGAAACCCTCCCCTCTGGCCCAGCAGTGGGAGATTTCTCGGCTCAGCCAGAGGATTGAGATGTGGTGAGCAGAGCAAGGCCAGCTTTCCTGAGCAGCTCTCCTCTAAACGGCCTCCCCTCCCCCAACTAAAACACAGAGATGCATCCTTTGTACGTACCTGGAGTAACTTGTAGCATGTTATTCGGGCATTTTTATTGCTATTATTGGAGGATGACAGAACTAGAACATTTTCTCTCAGACTGTTGGTGAAAGTCATTTTTACATGTATTTTCACAGTTTTACAGGAAGAAATTCAGGCTCAGAGAGAGTCGGTGGTTTTTCTGCACAGTCTTCCCTGATCCCTCAAGACCCAGTTAGATGTACCGTCCACGTGCTCCAGGAGTCTTCTTACACCTGCCACCCCCTGCCCATTGATGGGGCTCATCACTTTGTGTTGGATTTGGCCGTGACTTGGCCATCTTGACTGTAGATTCATGGACTCCTGGAGACCCAGGACAGTCTTTTGTCCCCCACTGTGTCCCCAGCACAGAGGGAAACACACTGTAACTTTTTTTTTTTTTAAGCTTTTTATTTTGTATTAGGGTACTGAGAAGCCCTGGTGGCTCAGTGGCAAAGAATCTGCCTGCAATTTGGGAGATTTGGGAGATGCAATAGACATGGGTTCAATCCCTGGGTGGGGAAGATCCCTTGGAGGTGGACACGGCAACCCACTCCAGGATTCTCGTCTGGAGAATCCCATGGACAGAGGAGCCTGGTGGGCTACAGTCCATAGGGCTGCAAAGAGTCGGACATGACGGAAGCAATTAACATGCACGTACACCTTCTTTTCAGTATAGGATCACCACCGTGCGGGGGCCTAGGGTGGATCAATGGTTGTACTTGCCAGGTAAATTTGGAGCAAGGGTTACTTACAGGCTCTATGGACATTTTCTAGCATAGAAATATGCTGTTTTTAGCCAGGACCCAGACACAGAGTCACTCACCGTGTCCCTTTCAGCCACGCATACGCTCCATGAGCCAATGCAGAGGCTGCTCCAAGTGATTTCTACCTACTATGAGCTTATCGAGAGTCAACTGCTGCCTTCCAGCTTCCTTGTGCCTTTCCATATCATCAGACCCTCCTGACAGCAGATAACAAAAAGCCTCCATCAGTCAAGCAAAGGGCCCTTTAGGAAGGTGTCTGGCCTGGAGCGATTAGTGTTCTCCAGCTGAGAGTGGCAGGTAGAGGCTTCTGCAGACAAATCCTTGTTTGAGGTGGGCTTGTGGAGTAGGCATGTTCTTAGAGAAGGGAGGACCTTTCACTCCATCCCTCTGTTTGCGTGCGTGCCAGGGTGAGTGAAGATGTGCAAGGCAGCTCAAACTGAGCAATCTTGGCTGAGAGGGCAGAAATGGATCTCAGTCTAGTGCCCACTAGATGCCTGGTGCTGCGCTAAGAGGTTTACAGACTGGTACTACCTCATTTGTTTACAAACATCGAAGGTGGGTCACACTTATCAGATGAGATGTCATCTCAGAGATGTTCATTAAGATGTCCAGTGTCCCACAGCTAGTCCATAGCAGAATTGGGTATGTCTAGTGAACACGGGAGCCTCTAACCACCATAAGTTCTTCTCCATCCTTTGCCCTTTTGACTCCCACAGGACCCAAAACCTGCACTGTCTCAGGGGTTCATTCTCCTGACCACACTGCTGGGAAACCTATTCCCACACTCCTGGAATATTGCACATGAGCAGTGAAAAGATTTATATATAAAAAATCAGATCCCTCAAGAGCATTGTAGCCATCAGAGAACTTATGAATGCACTTATAAGTGGTTTTACGTATTAATCTGTTGACTTTGAACATCTACGAAACGAAAACAGAACAGTGTACCAGGTGAAGAACATGACACAGCTTTTCACACATGTTAAATTAGTCATTATGGGCACTGCACAGCAAATTCGATTTATCAAACTGATCTGCTAGAAACTTTTTGAAGGAATTTCCTCATTTCAGTGAGACATTTATCAAGCGGTTTTGCTCTTTTGCAGATAGCTTTTTTTTTTTTTTATGACCGGTCTTCCATCCAAAATTTAATTCCTTCCTGATTTTATAACGTGGATTTCCTAAATCATTCTTACTGAGTCATGACCTGGAGTAACTGGATATTCATGTGTGTTTGATCCAAAATCTCACAGATAAGGAAAAGTTATCCAGGATGACATCCACGTGTAATTGACAAAAGACACATTTGCAAGAAAGGGCCATAGCTGCCTGGCCTTTCAGCTTCTGTCCTTTGTTTACGCTGAAAATGAGGAAATGGGTAAGTTCTCAGAGAAGAGACACACGGGGAAAGGGTCAAAGAGCTAGTGTGGGAAACATCTGATCTCAAGTAACTCCTCTGCCAGCAGTCAGTGGAGCCAGGAGGGGCTGTGCAAAGGGAGCCCTGCTCGTAGTCTGGCCTCTCAGAGAGCTGGTGGGAGGGGACAGAAGCCCAGGTCTTTGGACCCTGCTTGAACCTTACAGCATGGAGGTTCAGGAGTCCTTCTCACTTGCCTGGGGAGCCTGAAGTGGAGATCTAGTTCAGAAAGAAAGCACATAAGTGCACACACACGCATACATGTGCACACACTGAAAAGGTCACACAGGAGCAGAGCAGCTGCACAAAGTGGTGAAGAGCAGGCCAACAATGAAGACCAATAACCCACAAGGAGAAGGAGCAGGAGGGCAGGGTTAGGAAGACCCTATTCTCAAAGAAACAGAAAGGAGTGGTGAGGATCAGGAGAGGGGGGTCGCAGCGCTCCCTGTGAAGACACCCACAGCAGACAGAGGATGTGCGGATGTTGCCACATTGAGCAAAAATCTCCTATGGAAAATGAGAAGGAGACTGTCACCCAGCCTGATGGGAAGGGGGAGTTGGGGTCCACTTATGGCATCTTGCAGGGCTCCTGAGTGTACCTAATGTGAATTCTTGAGGCTGATGCTTTTGAGGACCACCCAAGGGTGTCCAGGGGGCTTTCCAGGTGACGCTTGTGATAAAGAACCCACTTGCCAATGCAGGAGATGCCATTCTGATCCCTGGGTCCCAAAGATCCCCTGGAACAGGAAATGGCAACCCACTCCAGTATTCTTGCCTGGAAAATTCCATGGACAGGGGAGCCTGGCAGGGGTCGCAAAGAGTCAGACATGACTAAGCACACACAAGGCCATCCAGAGCTAACAATGAGAGCTGCCCACTTGTCAGTGACACCGGTCTGCGGTCTGTGATATTCAGTGAGGTCTCTCTTCTGATTTTCCACTGACATTAGTCCTGACAGTCCCTCACCTTCTGGAATCTTCCAAAGGATTGGTAAGGAAAAAATAATACCTACATTGTTCAAAGCCCACGCTTCTCTCCAGCTCCATTTCCTTGGGCACTAGGAGAACTAGAAAGAATGGGCTTCTGATCCAAGGTACCATCTGAGGGTTTGCTGTTACCTTTTAGGCAGCATACTTGGAACTCGGTGAACTTGACAGGATCTAGTCTGATTTGCCAAATCCGGGGAGGGATTCCAGGGGTCAGGCGTGGCACTCAGATTTCCAGAGATAAAATTTAAACTTTCTCTCTTTTTTTTCCTTGCAAATGGTAGGGTAGGAGGAGGTTCAGGAGACAGGCCAGGAAACCCCCGGCCAGTGCGTTTAACATCTGGCGTGGGGGAGCTCTTGGAAGTCAGCTCAGAGGATGTGGTGGGAAAGCACCTGGCGTGGCGAGCCAGCTTCCACACGGGTGGCTGAGATCCCGGGTCTTAGAGGCCGAGCGGAGCGAATCTGCTGGCTGCACAGAACTCAGGCTGCCCACGCCTGGGGTTCTGACCTTGAACCCCATCAGACATAGGGCTGAAGAGAGTGAGGACCAGAACAGGAGGCTTAGAGAGGGAGGGGGCCCGTGACTGGAGGACGCCTTAGCTGAGGGGGTGGGAGCTGGACACGGGAGCATTCCCCTTGGAAGGGGCTCAATCGCGAACACCTCGGGCCTCCCGACGGCCTCTGAGGTCTATGGAGGTGGGCTTCATGGGCCTCCAACAGAGTCTGGAAGAGCTGGGTGCAAACCCTGAGGCCGGGAGAAGGTCGGCCTGATGGGATTTAATGGGATGGGGAGTGGTGGTGGTGTTCTTTAGCCACTTAGTCATATCTGACTCTTTGTGACTGCTTGGACTGTAGCCCACCAGGCTCCTCTTGTCTGTGGAATTCTCCAGGCAAGAATACTAGAGTGCCTTGCCATTTCCTTCTCCAGGGGATCTTCCTGACCCAGGGATCGAACCCATATCTCCTGCATTAGCAGGTGTATTCTTTACTGCTGAGCCACCAGGGAAGCCTGGGTAGTGCTGAGCCTGCAGCAAAGAGCACTTTGAGCAGATGGGGCTGAAAAGAAAGTGTGCCCGAGCCCAGCCGAGTTGGAAGGAATGAGGGAGAGGATGTGGGGATTAGCAGGGGACATTTATCACCACAACCCCTCTACATGGCAGCAGCTAGGAGAAGACAGGAACTTACCCAGTGGGTAAGGAGGACAGTCTGACATTGCACCCTCCACCTGGGTGCAAGCCCTTTCCAGGAGCAGGTGCATAGGTTTAGTAAGGTCCCAGTTAGGTCCCAGTTCAAGCCCTGCCCAAAGAAGAGGAAAGATGAGTCCTTCTTGAAAGCAGATCCACCGGGTTGCATGGGGATGTGGTTTCTAGATTCCCAGGGCTGTGAACTGGGTGTCCCGCCTTCTCTTGGGCAACTCACCTTCTCTCTGGTGCCTGAGCCCTGCCCCCTGCCTTGGGCAGGGTTGAACTTGACTCTTCCTAAAAATAGGGCCTCCCAGGGCTCTCAGAAGGGGTCTGTGGCCATCCTGGGTTACTTGTCACTTCCCAGAGTGCTTTGTGTTAAAAGTAAAGTCTTTTCATGAAGTTTACTGCTGGGGGGAAGGATGAGAGAGAAGCAGCATCTTTAGGCTGCCAGACAGCAGCAGCCTTGGCAGTTGGTGAAGATAGGCAGTCTAAGGGCCCAGCCTGTGCCCGTAAACCAGCTGGAATCCTGTGCCCCAGTGTGTCTTATGCATGTTGCAAAATCTAATACTGGTGTTTACTAATGCTACTTGCTCTAGTGATGTGGCAAGTCTGTTTAGAGATGGTTTTCTGAGCTGTTCCAAGGTGAGTTGAGATTATGTAGCAAAGAAAGCAGAGGTGATTCCAGGGCACCTGTTTTTGCAATAAGAATAGACATTTTAAAAGACTTTTTAAAAAGACATTTGGGAGAAAATCTTATGGAGGAAATGGGATTAGAATTGATCTGGAGACGAGACATAGGTTGATTTCTCCTAGTGGGAGGAGGGTACCTTGGATGGTGTGGGCATAGATACATGGGCATGAACTCATGAAGTGGGCACAGAGGACAGTGAACGACCAGCCTGTCCATCTGTTGCACCTATTTTATGCATTTGTGTTGAGAATTTATGAGGAAGAATCCTGGGGATTTGGGCCATGTTATCAGAGTTTCAAATATCAGAACTAAGATCAAAGATTACCCTGAGGACACCAATACTATAAGCTGTTCTGAGCACCTACTTTGGTCTCCTGCACTGTTCTCAACATTTAACACCTCTCATCTCATTTAAAGCCTTCCCAGGTGACACTTAGGGTGAATAACCCACCTACCAATGCAGGAGACATAAGAGTTGTGGGTTCAATCCCTGGGTCCGGAAGATCCCCTGGAGGAGGGCATGGCAACCCACTCCAGTATTCTTGCCTGGAGAATCCCATGGACAGAGGAGCCTGGAAGTCTACAGTCCATGGGGTTGCAAAGAGTCGGACATGACTGAATTGACTTAGCATGCAGGCATGTGTCTTATTTAAGGATACCACAGCTCCATACAATAAGCACTTTCTCCCCCCGCCCCCCCCCCCCCGTCTCCATTTTACTGGTGAGGAAATCAAGGCTCAGAGAGACTGCATCATTGGGGAGAATCTTTGAAAGGTTGAGTAGGAGGGCAGGTGAAAGGAAGGAATAGATCCGTTCCTCTATGAACCTTTACATCCATGAGTTCATTCAATGCACTTCACTGTACATGCCTAATTTCACTGACTCCTCATGACAACTCAGTGCAACGGACACCTTCTTAATTTCACTTAGGAAAACATCGAGGCTTGAGATTGATTTAGTATATCGTCAAATGCTGCCTGCTAAGATGTGTCATTGAATGTGATTCTGTACCCAGTCCTGCCTTGTTCTGGAGTTATGCTCTTCCTCATCCCCCTTGTTCTAACACTAACGTCCTTTCTTCCTTTGGTATTTGTTTTGTATATTTGGATATATTGTTGTTTCTGATGACACAGATCTCCTCCTGCCTGAAGGGTTCAGGTTTTTATTGGTACTGGTAATCGTCCATCCATGTTCCATGAATGGGTTATTGTGGTCCTGTGGTCCTCCTTCCTCTGTGGAGGAAGGTTTTCATAGGTATGTCTGCTTGCTGACCCCTAGACTTCCTGTGTGAAGATGCAGGGCTCCATGGTGTCCTGCAGTCTAGGTCTTGGCCCAGAGCTCCAGGACTGGAAGGCGCAACCTTGAGTTCTGTGTTCTCTATGAGAAACCATGATGTCACCAGACGGACCTGGGAAGGCAGAATTAGATGCCAGGGATGGGAAGAGGCGGAGACAGCATCGCTGGGCAACTATTGGAAGAGAAGGGCCTCTGCGGAGACTGAGATGCAGAAGTAACCCCTGGTATGGGCATTTTGAATGAGAGTTTGACGCTATCACTTTGGAAAGGGAACATCTAGAAGGGGGGAGAGGAAGTGGGGAGCTGGGTAGGCTGTTGGAGGGACAGATTCCCAGTCGGAGCCTGAGCTCCATCTTTCAGCACCTAACTTCTCAATTCCAGATGCTCTCCTTGGGGAGTTCTCTTGCTTTTCACTCTTGGCTCGGGCAGTCCACGCTTAATGAGAGCCAGAGGGGTCTTCTCACCATGGGAAGAGCCAATGCGGCATGGAGGTGAAGGAAGTGGGTAGGAAAGGGTGGGCTTGATTAGGGAGCTGATGTCAGGGGCCCTGCGATGTTAGTAAAATGTCTGAGTTCCTGATGGTTGAACTCCAAGGGGTAGCACCTGGGGGCAGAAATACATCTGAACCTTAGCCTCATCTCTGAACTTCTTGTGTCAGGAAACATGAGCTGGAAATCGCCCCAGAACAGACAGTCCTCTGCTGATCCTCTCTCTTCACTGCTTCCAGAAGCAGCAGGGTGTCTTGTTTATTTATTCGTCTTGGTGGGAACACCGTGTCTTGGAGTCCTAGACCGCTACCTCTAGCCTAAGGGTGCACACGTGCCCTGGTTTTTGTTGAGCTTCAGCGGATACAGACCTGCAGGGACGCTTTGTTTAGCAGTCCACCATGCCTGTGACTGAGGGGTAGGACGTGGGTCTCAGGACGGTCCTGGTTCCGTGCGATCTTTGTTCCTGAGGCCAGTCTTAGAGCCAGGTCAGAAATAAGTTTGCTCTTTGGAACTTTCTGGATCCTTGCCGATTTTCACTCATCTCTCTCTTCTTTTTTACTGCTCCCTCGGCTTCCCTTCTTCCTCCCTCTTGGTAGTGTTTTTCTTGCTAAAGTCTCTAGCAGTGGCTTGGAGGTGCTTTTTGGTTCATTCGTTTATTTATTCCATATTGAGTGAGTACCTACTGTGTATTGGGCCCTGTGCTAGACCCAATTTACAAAGACAATAGTTCAGGATGTTGCCCTTTTGCCTTGAACATCCATTAGCACCCTTCAAAGGCCCTTTGCAAAGCCATCAGGCTCTGAAAATAGTGTGGGGTGAGAAAAGCCTTGGGATGTGATATGGGCTAGGCTGCAGAAACATCAGCGTCTTAGACAAACCATCCCGGGTCAGACTCACCAAGGGGCAGCAACAGCAACAGACAGCGATGGTGTCCTTCGACCTGGAATCCTTTTCCATGTCATTGTTTCCTGTTGGGTTGGTAACCTGGGACTAATTTAAACTTCCAGACCTCCAAGAGAAATTCTGCAGAGTTCTTCTGTTGGCTCTCTAGCCTTGGACATGTCTTCTCTTGGAAAATCCTTGACGTGGACCCAGGAGGTCCTCTTGTTTTCCGAGTCCGTAAATCATCCCAGCATTGCTTTGCAAGAGCAGTTGTTGGGACAGTGCGGCCATGCTCTGCTCTTCTGTGCAGGTGGAGAACTGGCTGGGTTGGCGGCAGACGACTGCAAAGGTATGGCGCTGCCTGCGGACATGTTTACCTGTCATGCTCTCCTGCAGTGGGGATTTAGTTCCTCTTGCCCTGCCTTGCAGAGGCCTGCGGTGCGGCCAGGAGAAGGGGAGGGGCCAGGTCTGCGGTGGCGTTCCCACTATTAGCAAAAGCAGGGGTCCTGCCCTCCTTCCCCTCTCAAAGAGGCAGAGCTGGCCTTCTATCTGCCTCCTGCTGCTTCAAAAACCCACAGTTGGAGATCCGGGAATATTATTCTTTTCCATTTAAAGACATTCCATTTCATGTGTAATTAAACGTGTGGTATCGCATTAATGTTTTCTTCTGAGTATTTTTTGGCAGCCTGAGACCCTGGGGTCTGGTGAGTGCAAAGAAAACACACACTTCTCAGAGAGCCGCCCTTCCTCTCCCCGCTCCCTCTTCCCCCCCTTTTCCTGCCAAGAATCTCCTTCCTCCTCTGCCTACAGTTGCTCTCAGGACTCACCTTGTAATTCGAGAGCCACCCAGGCTGTGGAGACCCTCTGTCCTTCTGTGGGGCGTCGGGGTCTTAGCTTTCCGACTTTTGGTGCATCCTCATCTCCAGAAAGCATCCTCACCGCCCACCTGGAGCTCAGGTGGTGATGACCAAGGGCGACAGGAGTGGGTGTTATTGGAAGAGCATCTCTGTCCTTATAGATGTGAAGTCAGTTAACGAGGCAAGCTAGCAATGGTGGAAGGATGGCTCGGTGGCAAGGTCCACCTGCACCAGAGTTTAGAGTCCAGTGGGTCACTTCTAACAGCTGGGTGATCTTGGGCAATTGCTTCATCACCTTGAACTTCAGCTTCCTCATCTGTAGCACTTTGGGAGCAATGTACTATGTTGAAGAGAGTTGTGAAGAAGAGACAAGGCATCTTGAGTGTTACTTAGCATGGTGCCCAGCTTTGGAATAAGTACTCAGTCCATAGCATTTTCATTATTAATAAGGGCACAGGGGATGACAGTAAGCTAAAAAGGACAAGGGCGGCGTGAGATGGAGTCGATGGGGAAAGATCCGAGAGGCTTCAGCACAGAGCCTAGGAACCAATTGTTGTTATTATTGTTATTTTAGTTGCTAAGCCATATCCGACTCTGCGACCCCATCGACTGCAGCCCACCAGACTCTTCTGTCCATGGGATTCCCCAGGCAAGAATACTGGAGTGGGTTGCCATTTCCTTCTTCAGAGGATCTTCCCAACCCAGGGATCAAATCCACATCTCCTGCATTGGCAGGCAGATTCTTTAGCACTGAGCCACCTAGGAAGCCCAGGAACCAATTAGGAACTTGGTATTACAATGGGCCAAAGAAGAAGGGAAGACAGGGTGGTTAGAAAATCCATCAGGGCTCAGCTAAGGGAACTTATGGGCAGCCCTGAGGGGCGCTGCTTCTGTGTCCCCCAGGTGACAGCCTTCAGGGAAGGATAGGGTCTGCACAGCATGCACACCTGGCTTCCTAGGACAGTAACTAACCAAAGCATCAAGTTGGCCAGTGAATTTCTCTTAAGACATTTTCAGTCTGACCGAGGGAGCATGTGTCTTTGGGGGACTGACTTTACTGTTGACATACAGCAGAGTCAGGATCACCATTATTTATAGCTGCTGACCCTGGGAAATTTGGTTTTTCTCTATTGATCAATAGCAATCTTTAGTAGGTAGCTGTCACTGCCTTTGATGTCTTTATTCCATTGTTTGACAAACCTCTTTGAGCAAACTATTTTGGACTTGAAGGAAAAAAGGGTTGGCCATCATGGTGGCTTGTTCAGATAGGCTGCCAGTGACTCCCTGATCACTGTTGGCTCCTCCCCATTACCCCCGTGCAAACTCATGCCATTTTATTTCAGAATATCACCGCACTTCTCCAAGTTTCTTCCCAAGCCACTATTTGTTCACAGGTAGATCGAGCTCTTTGATAAAAGCAAAATCTTGCAGAAAGGAAGGAAAAGTTCTCTTGTGAAATGTCCTATAGGTTTCAGATATTTTCTATTATCTCTTTGACTTAAATTTTATTACATTAGTTCCCTCAACAACTCTGCCAAGTAGATATCGAAGGTTCCCATTCTACATATGGGCTTTCCAGGTGGCACAGTGGTAAAGAACCTGCCTGCCAATCCAGGAGACATAAGAGATGTGGGTTCAATCCCTGAGTCGGGAAGATCCCCTGGAGGAGGTCATGGCAACTCACTCCAGTTTCTTGCCTGGAGAATCCCATGGACAGAGGAGACTGGCAGGTTACAGCCCATAGGGCTACAAAGAGTTGGACATGACTGAAGCGACTTAGGATGCATGCATATATCTACCATTATTTTTTAAAAATATTTATTTATTTGGCTGAGCAAGGTCTTAGCTGCAGCATGTGGGATCTTTGTTGTGGCACACTGAATCTTTAGTTGTTGCAGCAAGTGGGATCTAGTTCCCTGACCAGGATCGAACCCCAGGCCCCCTGCATTGGGAGTGCAGAGTCTTAGCCACTGAACCACCAGGGAAGTCCCCACAGGATGAGGATTTCGGATGAACCAGCTGTCCTGTGGGAACAGGAGCCTATCTAGGTGGCTTGCTCTGCGGGAACCACTGGTGATTTTCCCAGAAAAAGGATTTAGGGGAAAGCCAGCCCATTTCCATTTCCCCAAGACTGCTCCTCACTGTGTACCAGCCCTTGCTCTCTTGGGCAGCCCCCTTGGCGCTGGAGGCTGACAGGTCTTCCCACGGTCTGGGATCTGCATCCTCTCTCCTCTCCTCCCCTGCCTGGGTCCCCTCCTCCCCTTCCTGGGTCTTCTCCTCCCCTGCCTGGGTCCTGCCTCCTCCCCTGCCTGGGTTCCCTCTTCCCCTCCCTGGGTCTCCTCCTCCCCTCCCTGGGTCCTGCATCCTCCCCTCCCTGGATTCTGCATCCTCCCCTGCCTGGGTCCCCTCCTCCCTTCCCTGGGCCCCCTCCTCCCCTGCCTGGGTCCCCTCCTCCCCTGCCTGGGTCCTGCCTCCTCCCCTTGTGACCCAGACTCTGCTGGGCCGGCCAGCCAGGCAGTAAAAGGAGATTGATGCCCTTGCCTCCTAGGAAAATCCATCACTTTTTGGCGTGTGGGTCAGATGGCTTCACCAGAGGCAGCTCTGAGCTGCACAGTGTGAGCTAAAAATAAACACACCAAAAAGGTCCAAATAGCCATGTGGACGTCTGAGATGGAAATGGCCCACTGCCACCACTCCCTGGGGGAACGCACAGCACCCTTTCCTCCCACACTCTTCCCCACCTACACCCTTCTCCTGGGGGCCTCCGGGGTGGGTGGGTAGAGGAGGGCTCCTACTCTTTCCCTTGGGAGATGCTGCCTTCCATCCAGGAATGGACAGGGAGAGAGAAGTCAGGCCGGAGTAGAGGAAGCAGGGAGACGGAGGACTGAGCTTCTGGGGACCGACTGTCTCCTCCACAAAGTGGAGAAAGACTCAGAAAGGCGGCTTCAGGTAACAGAAAGCACACAGACTCAGGAGCCAGAAAAAGAAGAGTGAGTCCTTTGGCCACGTCTTAGCTCCGCCAACTTGGGAAAGTTACCCCCCGCCTCCGGTGTTTTCATCTGTGAAAGGGGTGCAATCACACCTACCTCTCAGCGTTATCGTGAGAATGGCATGTGGAGCAGATAACAGGACTGGGAACCCATGAATCCCTTTACCTACGTCTTCTTCTCCTTTGGTTCAGAGAAAGAAGCTGTGCAGACAGAGTTCTGGGATCTCGAGTCTTGTTGGTACACAGGGTTCTCCACATGGAAGTGATTAGTTTTATGTGTATGACCCCAGTCCAGCCTGTCCATCGCGAAAGCTCCCACATTACCTTGTGGAGCTCTTATCCCCACGGCTGGAGGGAGGTTCTCTCTTGGAGAAGGATTTACTGTGGGATGGAGTCTGTTTTGATTTTCTATTCCTTCTGCTACCCTTCCTCAGGTCTCCTCACTCCATCTGTGGACTAAGCTCAAGTATTGGTCTCAAAATACTTGTCTCTGCAGATGACTAGAGTCCAGCTATGTTATCCTGAGCCACTGCGTGTTTCCATGTCTCTGAAAGAGATTCATTGGCAGACTGGGGGCAGACATGTCGGTCCACAGGTGGCTTCTGCTTCATGTTTGCAGAGGGCAGATGAGCTCCCAGTGTCATGGCCACTTGCTCTCAGCCACGTTCAAGGCCTGCAGCTGTCAAGTCTGTGACCTCCTGAGGCTGGGGGTTGGCAGCTGCCTTGGGGCTCCTGTGTGTGCTAAGTCGCTTCAGTCATATCCAACTCTTTGTGACCCCATGAACTGTAGCCCACCAGGCTCCTCTGTCCATGAGATTTCCCAGGCAAGGATACTGGAGTATGTAGCCAAAGGAAGATCCTCCTCCAGGGGATCTTCCTGACCCAGGGATTGAACTCGGTTCTCTTATGCCTCCTGCATTGGCTGGTGGGTTCTTTACTATTAGCGCCACCTGGGAAGCCTGGGCACTTAACTCCTGAGATTTGGAGGAAGCCTTGAAAAAAGGCCCCCCTCTATGCTGCTGCCACAAGACTTGGCTGAATCTTCCAAGGCTTGTGATTCTTGCTGCCGAGGGAGGGAGAGGAGATGGAGGGTTCTGAGCCATGACTCAGGCTCAGCAGCTGGAAAACGGGGCCCTGCCCTCCATAGACATTCTCCCTTCTCATTCTGGACTCACTGTGGCAGAGAGTCAGAAGCTGGGGAGGAGGGTGGGGAGCTGGTGAGAGTACCCAGCTCAAAGTTGGACTTAAGGACGCAGGAATATATGGTTGTCCAAATGGTTCTTTTGAGTTTTCTGTAATATCTTATGGAAAAATGCAAATGAACTTTTTGGCTAGCCCAGTATATACTGTGGGCTTACCAGATGGTGCTAGTGGTCAAGAATCCACCTGCAATTCAAGAAATGAAAGAGATGCAAGTTGGATCCCTGGCTTGGGAAGATTCCCTGGAGAAGGAAATGGCAACCCACTCCAGTATTCTCACCTGGGAAATCCCATGGACCGAGGACCTTGGCAGGCTGCAGTCCATGGGATCACAAAGAGTCAGACACAACTGAAGTGACTTAGCATGCACAAGAGCCCTGAGGCAGCTGCCAACCCCCAGCTTGGCACGACTGAGTAGCTAAGCACACAGCGTATCCGGTAGCCCTGCCTTTGTAGAGGAGTGTCCCAAAAGTAAGGAATCTGGAGAGTCGTGGTCTCCATTGTGAGGATGAGGGCTGGAAGCACTGAAGGGGGTCTTGATGAGGCCATACAGGTAAGTCCAGGATTGCAGGCCTCCTCCTGGTCTTCGAGTGGTGATGCCTGACTCATATCTGTGGGTGTGGAACTTGTTGAGGCCAGTCTGCTAAGGTGAGCATCAGTCATCAGCTGGCGGAATCCTTGCCCCACCCACGTCAACCTATTCCGCTGGTTCTCAAAGAGGTGTCCTGGGCCAGCAGAACCAACATCACCTTGGGAACTTGTTAGAGGAGGCAAATTCTCAGGCCTCAGCCTGGACCTCCTGAATAGGAATCTCAGGAAGAAGGGCTGAGTGATCAGTTTTCATAAGGCTTCTAGGTGATTTTATTTTCATCCTGTTGCAATGTTGTTGGAGGCTGGGGTTGGGGAGGGGTCTGAGGCCAGAGGGCTTTTTCATAAGAGGCCTTGCCACTCTGACCTGTCCTGGTGTTCTGGATTCACGCCCCATTTCAACCACCAGCTGGCAATTCCTGACTTGGCCCTCATTTTCCCTTCATCAGTAATGATGAAAACACCAAAACACACATGGTTTCAGAGGACTTGAAGGTTTACAAACCTTTACACATAATAGCTCCTGTAACAGGTAAGTGGAACTTGGGTTATATGATACTCCTGACCCATTTTACAGATGAGGAAACTGAGACTCAAGATGTTTTGTGAGGTAGGCAAGCCCATAGTGGGGGAGGAGCCAAGGCCTGATCCAGGCGCCCTTGACTCCCTATCCCTGACTGACCCCTGTGGGCTCAGAGGGGCAGGCATGGCCTTAGGAAGCTACCACCCTGTTAGCACCCCCTCTCCACGCTTAGGCCCCACCCGGACGCTCACCTTTTGGGACCTGTGTATCATCAATAGTCACCTGGGAATGATTGTGCAGCCATGAGCAGATGGTCTCCGAGAGAGGTCCTGACTTCTCATTTTCTCTTGGTGGGAGACCCTTAGCCTTCCCCTTCAAGGCCAAAATATCCCATTCCTCAGAGGCTGGGAAATAGCAGCAAAGGGTGTGAAAAGGGAACCGATTTTTTATTCCCTTTCTGTAAAGATGGGGGCAAAGCCCTGCCGCATGTGGTAGCTCCCCAGCCACCCCATGGCCCGGGAGCCTGCAGGTATGTCTTGCTGAGAGGAAAGAAAATGCTGTGTAAATGCTTCTGCCCACAGATCCCGGAGAGCAGATCATCTGGGACACAGCAGGGCTACCAAGAATTCTGATAGGAAAAAAAAAAATTGTGTAATCTGTTATAACAAGAATCGCCCCTCCAGCCCCCGCTAAGCAAAATGCTAACCAAGGCCCTGGGAGCCACATCCCTCTGTTCTGGTCTTGTGTCCCCTCGCCCTGGGGGACAGTCTGCCCTGGTCCTCTGTCTTCAGCGTTCATTTTTTTTGACGAGGTCATTTGAGACAACGCTCTTTCCTGGCTCTGTAATGTTCTTCATAAAGTGAATGCAGGTATTTAATGGGCTTCTGCCTGTTGAACGATGAATGGAAAGGTCGGTGAGTAATCTCCGGCTGGCTCCCCCCATCGTCAGCCCACTTCTTGTACGATTCCTTCGAAGCATTCTTTCCAAATAGGTGGGAGGGCTGAGGTCACAGCTTTGCTTCCTCCTGGCTGACAGACTTTAATTAGGTTGCTAAATTAGCCGAGATGGTAGCAGTCCTTCTCTCTCTCTGCACAGATCCTGGTTCTGGGGAGGTCTCTGGACTTGATTTTCTTATTTCATTGGTTTCCTTTTTTTTTTTTTTTTTTTTGGGTCTCTCAGGGGAGAGGGATTTTCGTGTAGAGGCTTCCCCTAGATCATTTTAACTTCCACTTTATGGATTCTGTCGTGAACCAGACACTTTGCTATAGGAGCATTATAGACATTATAACAAGAGCCAGTATGGTGTGTGTGTGTGTGTGTGTGTGTGTACCAAGACCCTGGGCTAAACTCTTCATATGAATTATCTCGTATAATCTTCCGAAGAATTCGGAAAGGAAGGTATTGGTGTTCATTCCAGTTCACAGGTGAGGACATCGAGGCTCTGGACTGAAATACCTTTCCCAAGTTCCGAAACCTGCAGGGAGGAGGAACCAGGGTTCAAACACGATTTTTGGTCACCCAGAGTAGCTCATGGACCCACAGCACGCAGACCTCACCTGAGAGTTTATTAGAGATACCTTCTCAGACCCAATTGAGTCAGGGCCCATGCGATGCCCAGAGGACTCCTGTGCTCAGTGCTTATAGCCGGTTATGCCTGAATCCTGGGTATTAAAGACTACTGGCTCTGGTTTCCCAGTTTCCAGCCAAGGCAGATATGATTTAGAGAGCTTCAGGGCTAATCAGCTAGAGCCAAGATTCGATTCTGGGTAAGACTCAAGTCACTGCGTGTTGCCCATTATTACAGCCAAGGTCAGATGCTGGAGCTTGTCTGGCTCCACCGTGGCCTCCAAGGCGGAGCTCCCTGCCCTGGACCCCTATTTTCCTCAGATCCCTGAGCCTCCAAGGAGAGAACGAGCACCCGAGACTGACCTGGCTGCTCTCCTCTGTCCCCTCCCGCAGACGTGCAGCATATTAAAAGGAGAGACATCGTGCTGAAGCGAGAGCTGGGCGAGGGAGCCTTTGGAAAGGTCTTCCTGGCCGAATGCTACAACCTCAGCCCCACCAAGGACAAGATGCTTGTGGCTGTGAAGGTAATGCTCAGAGGCACGTGGGCCCCAGGAAGGAAGAGGGGTGTGGCTGTCGGCCATGGGGGTGGGAAAGAGAGGCTCGCTCCATTCTGGAAGATGGTATCAATGAACGTTATCAGATGCAATCAAAATGGTATAAACTAATGTAATCAGATGCGCTTGCTCCAAGGTTCATGAAATTTCCTCTGGACCCTTTGGCTTCAGAGGTCACGAACTGTGACACACAACGGAGGGCTGTGCCCGAGGTGCAGCTGGAGGGATAAGCGATGCCCATGATGGACACTGGTTTTATTCTGGAGGCTCTGGGCTCACCCCTGTCCCCCGCTGACCCTCTTCCCTTCTCAGGGACCTTACAGGATGTCCTGTCCCTGCCCAGAAAGTCATCTGATCATTTCTCCCGAGTACAGTTGCATGAGGGGTGGGTTGCTCATGGAGGCCCCGAGAGCCACTGCTCACAGCAGCAAACTTCACAGGGAATAGGAGGTGGGCTGGTGGAGGGGTCAGGGGCTGAGCCTAGGGAGGAGAGTGGGTGAGGTTGGAAGACATGCTCAGCTACCTCTATGGGATCCAGGTTCAGCCCCCAGGGGACAGCATGCCTGAGGGCTACTGTTTCCTGGCAGCTGCTTACTTAGGTCCAGGAACCACAGGGGTTTTGTGTTGCTGAGCTAGCTGAGCAGATTTGCAGCTGGAGCCGAATAGCCTGGGGCAGTAGGCAAAGGACTTTGCTACTGCCAGTTACCCTCCCCCACCCTTGCTCCAGGTTCTGTCAGTCCGTGTTGGACAAATCTTTGAACCTGATTGACACGGGCAAGAATCAAGTAGCCTCCCTGAGGCACCCGCAGGTCTGGGGAACCTTGCTCTGGAGCATGGAGTGGGCTCTGCAAAGGTGGGTGTGGTGAGCAGGCCTCTGAGGCTGGAGTGAATTCTGCTCCATGGACAGAGGACTGGGAGCTGAGATACCCTCCCCACGAGGACTCTTGCCAGGGCCTCGAAAGGTCCCTCTTTAACACTGAGGGCTCTGACTGAGCCGCTGTCTTGATGGAAGCTGAATGTTTCTGTGGCTTTGGGGATCTCTGTCTGCTGTGTCTGCAGAGGGTAAGTGCCCTCGGTAGATGCATAGAGTGATGTGTGGGCTACAGACATAGAATGGGAATCAGAGGCTTGGGTGGGCATCTAGCCATCACTGATTAGCAGTGTGACCTTGATGTTTAATCTCTTTGAGCCTCAGTTTCATTATCTGTATAATCAGTTCAGTTTAGTTGTTCGGTTGTGTCTGACTCTTTGCAACCCCATGGACTGCAGCACGCCAGGCCTCCCTGTCCATCACCAACTCCTGGAGCTGCTCAAACTCATGTCCATCGAGTCGGTGATGCCATCCAACCATCTCATCCTCTGTCGTCCCCTTCTCCTCCTGCCTTCAGTCTTTCCCAGCATCAGGGTCTTTTCTAATGAGTTAGTTCTTTGTATTAGGTGGTCAAAGTATCGGAGCTTCAGTTTCAGCATCAGTCCTTCCAATGAATACTTGGGATTGATTAATAGGTGATATAATAGCTCTTCTTTATAATTTTTGTGATTAAATTATATGACATGGAAAATGTTTCATATACTGCTTGGACTATAAATGTTAGGAATGAGTCATTGCTATTTGTTTTTGTCAACATCATTATACTTTGTTTTTAAGTTTCTTTTGTTCATTTTGTTGTTTAGTCTCTAGGTCGTATCTGACTCTTTCATGATCCTATGGACTATAGCCCTCCAGGCTCTTCTATCCATGAGATTTTACAGGCTAGAATGCTGGAGTGGGTTTCCATTTCCTCTTCCAGGGAATCTTCCCAATCCAGGGGTCAAACCCACATCTCTTGCATTCAGGCAGATTCTTTAGCACTGAGCCACCGGGGAAGCCCTTTGTTCGTTTACTTATTTATTATTTATTTTTTGACCATGAGGAAGGTGAGATTTTAGTTCCCTGACCAGGGATGGAAAACTGAGCCTCCTGCAGTGGAAGTGCAGAGTTCTAACCACTGGCCCACCAGGGAAGTCCCAACATCATTATTCTTGATGTTGATAGTAGCCAAGTGTGCTTAGACATGTGACATATGACCTGCCAAGCTTACATTGACCATCTGGAATAGGGGTTGTTGAACTTCTTCTCTAAAAGCCAGATAGTAAAAGGTGTAGGCTTTGAGGACCATAGGCGCTTCCTTACAGCTACTCAATTCTGCCCATGTAGTGGGAAAGCAGCCTAAACCATACATAAATAAATGGGGGTGGTGGCTGTCTTCCAATGCATTTTTATTTTTTATAAGAGTGGATATTGCCTGTCGACCTCTGCTCTAGAAAATAAATAAGGAACTAGCGTATTGTCCCATAAAAGGCTAATGCCTATTATTGCTGGCTCTCTTACGAATAAACTCGCTCAGTGTGTCTCCATAGACGTGGGGTGGTCAGAGGAGCAAGGGTGTCTTTAAACTGCTTGGACCAGGAGTGTGGACTTGTCCCTACACTTAGAATCTATCCTGCCCTAAAATTTTTAATTTATAGGATGACACTCCTCTACTGGGTGTTCCAGCATCTGTCTGGGGACTGGTGAATGAAACTGAACAATTTTGTGCTTAGAGCAGGAAATGAAATGATGTCGTCAACGCTGGGAAGTGTTTCCCACTGAGTGTTGTGGTGTTGAAGGGCAGTGCCCAGACTGGGTAATGCAGAAAATGTGTTTCTGTTTTCACCCTTTTAAATCGGTTTCCTTTCCTCCTTGGGTCTGGGAACCTTGAGGAGATGAATGTTCTGGGATTTTATGCCATTTGCTGCCTGATGGAGCCGCCCAGCGCCCAGCCCCTGGAGAAGACACTCATTTTCTCTGGAGAACAGCCAGGAAATGGTGCTTCCTGCTTCTCATCCTCTCTAGATTTTACTCCTTTCTTCAGACTCCTTCCCATTGAGTCTGTTCTCAGGTTGAGGCAGAGTAATTGTGGACTTCCCGAGAACACATCCAAGAATAACCCCAAATTAAGTTTTCCCACAATTGTGGTTTTTAAAGCAAGATTTTTTTTTTTTTTTGCCCAGCAATTGCTATGGTGGAAACAAAGAACAGAAACCCCAGTCTCTGTTCTGAAGACTGTTGGGGAGACAACAAGGGAATACCCATGAAAGAAACAGAGAGCAGAACGAAGCAGTGTGATTTGTATGTGTGTGTGATGTAAGAGTGACATTAGAAGCGTTTTAAATTTTTGATATTTTAAAATAGGTGGTGCCACCCTTAAATAGTTATTTGACAAGCAATAGACTTGCTCAAAAGAGTTTCCTCTGACAAATAGCTGATAAAAATATGAGAAAGGTGTCCAGCATTATTCATCATCAGAAAAATGCAAATTGAACCAGAATGAGATACCACGGTACGTGAAGCAGAATGGCTAAGCAGCAGTGACAAAACAAAGTGCTGACAAGGATATGGAGCAATTACAAATTTCATACTCTGGTGAAGGTATAAAGTAGTCTAACTGTTTTGAGAAACAGTTTGGTATTTTATAACATTACCATCTGTGTGACCCAGCGTTTGCACTCTAGGTCTAGACCTGACAGGTTATCTGTCTATCCATATAACTTATATGTGTCTGTCATCTATATCTGTTAATCTCCTCACCTATACCTATCTATCTATCTATCTAATGTATGCATCTATCTAATCTATTTATCTAGTCTCTCTACCTACCTACCTATGTATATATCTATCATCTATATTTGTTGATCTCTCTGTCTCACCTCTATCTATCTAATTGCCTATTTATCTATGGAGAGATATGTTTAAAAATGTTCATAAGCACTCTTTATAGCAGCCCAAAGCTGGAAACAACCCCAGTGTCCATCAGTAGCAGCACGGACAAATAAATGTGGTATATTCTTTCAGTGGGAAATTCTTCAACAAGGAAAATGAATGAACTACAGCTACATGCGACAGCTTGGAAGAATCTCAAAATCAATGTTGAATGAAAAAAGACAGATACAGAAATATATTATATATGCATAGATACATGTGTGATTTCACTTATTTAAAATAAAAAAAAATAAGTAAAACTAAGCTCTAGTGTCTAGGGATATATGTAGTTCTTCACATGTAATAAAATGTGTTTCAGTATATTAATAAAATTTGAAATTGAAATATCTCCACTCTAATAAAAGAAAAAGGAAATGGAAAGTAGCAAAACCCCTGGACTGAAAAAGATGATGTGAAGTGACTCTGAAGGTGTTGGGAAGTTTTGAGAACTGTGAATGTTCTGGCCATCTAGACCCTTCCCTCCTATCCAACTCACAGCCCCACTGACACCCAGAGCTGGGAGTGAACACGAGACGTGGTGTACATAGATGGGAGACTGGAAAAGGGAATGTCTTCAGATTTGGTGGGGGCTAAGAAGGAGATCGGAAGGGAAAACTCCAGCTCTTCTCATTGCACTATGGATGCTACAGGAAGTGTCTAGCCAGCCACCTGCCTGGCTTCAGGGACTCCTTGGCAACCCCATCTCCCTGAACTAACAGTTGGCAGCAGCAAGGAACCCCTGCTCCCTCACATGGCCCTGGCTGGTGAGTGACCCATCATGAAGTTTGCCAGCTTTGAAGAAGATGCTGAGGGGCACACGAGAGTCTCTGAACTGATTTTCCTCTTCAAGATTCCTCTCGTGGCATCTCTTTCCCAATTGCGTCAACCCCTGGGGACCCGGGCCACTTGCAGCTCTGGACTCCAGTTGCCAAAACAGACCCCTTGCCAATTACACAGGAACTTCAGGTTTGATCTGGGAGACCTGGAAAGCCCATCCTAAAGGTGGAGAAAGAACTGGCAGAAGAAGAGGTGCAGGAAGACTAAGAGAGACAGCAGTTGCTTTGTGCCCCATCTCCCGAATGTGTAACTCCTATCTGCCCTGCAGTGTAGGGCGCCGGCCTTAGGGATGCTGGCTGGCACTGCTAGAGAGCTGAGAACGGAAATATCCAATGGCTGCCAATGGCGTCTGGACTGTGAGAGAGAATGATTTACAGAGATGGAGAGTGGCCATTTGGCTGGCCCCAAATTTGATCTGCTTTTCCCTCTCATAAATCCAGAATTCACATAAATCTTGGTTTTCTCCCATCCCACCCATGCTGGGTTCCTTTTCTTCCCCTCTTCTTATGCTTCATGAAAATAAATAAATCACTGGCAGTCATCCTATACATACCCACACCCCAGCTCATGCAGCAGGTCACCAAGAGAGGTTTCCTGTCACCATGACCCTCTGCCTTCTTCTGTACCAAAAAAGCTTTGCACACATCTTTGTTCTGGTTGGATGTGAACCCAAGGCAACTGATGCCTTTATTATCAGGTAGCTTTTCTGAGAAGGCAGCCAAGGTGAAGCAGAAAGCACAGGAGATAAGAGCTGGTAAAAATCAGCAATGGACCAGGGGCCCTCCCACTTCCCTTTGACCTTGGCCCACCCTCTAAGCCTGGCATTCTTGTCAGACCCCTTTATTCTGCTGGCAGCCCACACTCTTCACCTTTCCTGACCCTCTCATCTGCCCTTTCACATCTTTTAATTTCTGTGCCCACCATTCCCCTGGGGAACCTGCCCATTGACTTAATTGATCGGATAAATTAACTCAAGCAGGTAAGCTGGACAGGAATGTATCCTGGACTTCATGCTCAAGCTATTACTTCTTGAATGATCTTTGGCAAATCACTTCTCTGTTCTGGACCTCAGTTTTCTCACCTATAAAATGGGAAAGCTGTATGAAGTGGCTTCCAACACTGTGGTCAACATTAGGATCATGTATTCCAACAGGTTTTTGGTGAAAACTCCAAGTGTTGAAAGAAGGGTGGTGCTTGTTGACGTTGGAGTGGGCCTTGATTGCTGGCTGAGAGACCATGGCCCTAGAGGCATTGCCATTGAATTTTGAGACATCAAAGAAGCCCAGCACCAAGAGATCACTGTGGTCTAGTTAAACTCTTAGCTTCTGTCATTTAAGATGTGTGAATGTGTGCTGATCCCCAAACAGGATGGAGCATCAGTTTTTCCAACACCAGAAGTGAGCAGGTAGAAACCAATGATGATATCTAGGGCCCTTTTAAAGCTGTGAGTCCATCATCTCTAATGTATGCTAATGACTGATGGAGGTTTGATGGGCCCCCTCGAAACAATTTTCACACATTCACATTCCTGCAGCGCTGTAAGCCAAGGTACCTCCGTGGATTTCAGCTAATGGGGGTTGCCGTGGCAAGAAAAAGATGTCTGGCTAGGGAGGTTTTTCAATAGTAGCATTCATCTATGGAGGAACTTAGTCGGCCTAAATAACCAGAAAAGGCCAGAAACTGGCAGAGGGAATGAAAACCAATCTCCTGTTAGATTCTCACTACCCTGAAAATGACATGTGAAGCGCACACCCATTCCTTCATTGCCTCATGTCCTGTCTCTTGGGGCTACTAAACTTTGTCAATTGAAGCAAGTGGATTTTTGGCTCCATTTGCCTTCTGATCTCATGGGGAGGGGAAGGATGGCTGAAGCCATATGTGAACACACCTGCCCAGGCGGCTCCTCCTGCAGGAATGACCCTCCCCGTCACAGTTCATCATTCGCCATAGCCAACATGGCTGCACCCCCAGGGCAGTGCCCTATTCAGGGTCCCGTGCATGTGCTCTGGTCTCACCCTTCCCTTCTGGTCTTAGAAAGTCTCTGTTCACTGACAAATTTTTTTTTTAAGTCTTTACTGAGTTTGTTA
This sequence comes from Bubalus bubalis, assembly GCF_019923935.1. Taxonomy (NCBI): domain Eukaryota; kingdom Metazoa; phylum Chordata; class Mammalia; order Artiodactyla; family Bovidae; genus Bubalus; species Bubalus bubalis. Next base: position 51,469,175 of record NC_059176.1, read on the forward strand.
CAACATTGCTTCTATTTTATGTTTTGGTTTTTTGACCACGAGGTATATGGAATCCTAAGTCCCCAACCAGGGCTCGAACCTATGTCCCCTGCATTGGAAGGTGAAGTCTTAACCACAGGACCACCAGGGAAGTCCCTGGATAACCCTTTTGAGCATTGCTCTTCCATTTATCTTCCTGGGTCCCAGGGCAGGGGGCCTGGTCTAGTACTTCTCCTGAATACTGGATTCTCCAAAAGGGGCCAAGGTGTGACATTTCCATGGCCACCAGCTGCCCACCATCCCATCCTATCCTGGGATTTAACGGGGTAGGCCAGGTCTGCCCCAGGCCCTAGTCCTGGCTGGGTCCTGGGGCTTCTGCCCATTGAATGCCATTCCCACAGCTGTAGCCCCCTTACCCCCAATTCTTCCATCTACAAGGAGGACGAAAATGCCTTTATAGAAGCCAAAGTGTTCATGTGAGTGCATGTGTGCTAAGTTGCTTCAGTTGTGTCCGACTCTTTGTGACCCCACAGACTGTAGCCCACCAGGCTCCTCTGTCCATGGGATTCTCCAGGCAAGACTACTGGAGTGGGTTGCCATGCCCTCCTCCAGGGGATCCTCCCCACCTCCACCTCACCAGGGATCGAACCCACGTCTCTTATGTCTCCTGAATTGGCAGGAAGGTTCTTTACCGCTAGCGCCACCTGGGAAGCCCCGTTGTTTCTCTACAAATATTTACCTCTTCACAATCTAAAATCAAGGAATAGAAAGAGTAAGGAAACTTAATTATGTTGTCAGCCTGATTTCGGATGGGCTGTGGGTATAGGCTCGGAGAAGGCAATGGCACCCCACTCCAGTACTTTTGCCTAGAAAATCCCATGGACGGAAGAGCCTGGTAGGCTGCAGTTCATGGGGTCGCTAGAGTTGGACACGACTGAGTGACTTCACTTTCCCTTTTCACTTAAGCTCGATTAAGATCTTACTTGTTGGGGATCAGCATTGTGTTTGGGATGGGCACCAACTTTCTTCCCAGGACGGAAATAGACAAGCCCCCGCCCCCTAGTGGCTAATAACCAATGTCCCATGCTGTTTCCAGGCCCTGAAGGACCCCACCCTGGCAGCCCGGAAGGATTTCCAGAGGGAAGCCGAGCTGCTCACCAACTTGCAGCATGAGCACATCGTCAAGTTCTACGGGGTGTGCGGGGATGGGGACCCCCTCATCATGGTCTTTGAGTACATGAAGCATGGAGACCTGAACAAGTTCCTCAGGTATGCCAGGACGGCCCCCCCCTCCTGTCACCCCCACTGCACCCCTGGGGTTCTCTCTGGAGCCAGAAGTCCTGTTGCTCCTCCAAACACTTCAGTCTGGGGATTAGAAATGAGAAGCAACCTTTCATTCTTCGACATTACCTCCTGAGCAATTGGATGAGGGCCTTTGCCCCTGATTTCTCAGGAGGGAAGTTGAGGATGCTATGAAAAGTAACCTGCAGATTACTTTCAGGTAACATGCATTCCAGGTCTGGAATGGCTCCAAGGAGGGAGCCCAGAGGGACTGCCAGTGTGTAACTTCCAACTTTAAGATTCTAAAGGGCCAGTTTTCCCCCTGATGTTCTGAATAGCTTTCTGACCTTATGTCTTATGTTCTCACTTGCAAAGTGAGGCTAGTCCCTACCACACCTCCTGAAAGCCTCCTTGTCAGAGACTTTTTGATGATGAATAAGAAAGGACAAGGTTACAAACTCATGGGGAGACAGATGGTTGAAAAAAAGGGCAGATTTTCCCCCAGATAAATTTAGAACTGTGCTATCCAGTACAGTAGCCATATATGGCTATTTAAATTTAAATCTACAATGACTAAATTTAAGTAAAATGTAAAAATTCCTCTGTCTCTCCAGCCATACTTCAAATACTCAGTAGCCACATGTGACTAGTGGCTACCATATTGGACAGTGTGGTACAGAGCATTTCCATTAATAGAAAGTCCTATTGGCTGGCACTGTTCTATAAGGATTGGATTTTTTTTTTGTAAAAAGGGTTTTCCCAAGCCTAGAGCAATATCATCTGGATTTTGAGAGGCTCTTGATAGAGCTTCTAAGAGACTGGAACCCCAGCCAGAAGTGCTGGATGGAGTTACAAGTAAGGGTTGGAAATCTACCTTCCCCAGAGAAGATAGCATCTCACCAATAGAGCAGAGTTAGCATTTCTCTGCCTCCCACACCTGCTGTTTCCAATTATTGCCCAGATGTGGAGGTAGCAAGCGTGTGTGAGAGTGTGTACAATCCAGGGTCTCATAAAACATATTGAACACTCAGGCCCTGGATGCTTTTAGGGTGTGGTCTTTGCATAGCCAACTTTTGGGTTCTACTGCTGAGAATGAGATTTCCAGAGCTCATGTGTGGGTTATGGTAAACTCTAGCATGTTCCCCTAAACCTGATGAGTATCTCCTTGAAGTGGGACATTCAAATGAGTGCTGTGCTTTGAAGAGGAAATGGAAAGGGTAGATACCAGGTTTCCAAAACTGGCCCTAGAGGATTTGAAAGTACCTGTAGGATGTTCTAAACCTCCTAAACTTGATTTCACGGTGAAACTTACTCATTTCCTGAAGAACTGAGTCCTTAGCATGAGACAGACTTGGGTTCATATCCTGGATGTGTCTTAGTGATGTAACCTAGAACAAGTTATTAACTCTTAATTCTCTCCTGGAAAACAAGACCATTCATAACTGCTTCATATGTTTGTTGTTATGAGTATTCAATGAGTATATTTGTGTAAAGCCTGGACAAGTGTTCAACCAATGGTAGCTATGATTAAAATTACTGCAATATTATTTTATCAGAACTGCGAACCATAATAGTTTCTAAAACAAACAGCATCTTTTCTCAGTACTTGAGATCTTCCTCTTCTTGTGCTTCCGTTCTTCTGAAGTCAAGGGATATGTTCCGTTTTTCCATCAAACCCTCCCCACTGATTCAATGGTAGACCTAGGCAACCCCACCGGCAAGGCTAAAGAGAGATCATGAGTACTGCTCTATGTCCCTGTCATGCCTACTCTACAGGAAGAGGAAGAAAAAGAGGGTAGAAGGTCCTTCCTGCTCTCGCATCTCCCAGTTGATGGGTTTTAGGGAATCCAGTGCATTCTTCCAATAAACGGGAATGGAGCTTGTCTGCTGGTCCATCTTCCTTGGGAGCTAATGCAGTTGCTCTCCTCTAGAGGCACGAGGGAGGCACAGCCCATGAGGGAGGCAATGCCCACAGGAGATAATAAAATGAACGTGTTTATATTTAACGGTGCCTTTCAGTGGAAATTGAAGAAGCAATAAAACAGGCCAAGGCTTCTCTGTACAGTGGGGCTCCTTGGCTCACAACTTCATAAATAAAGGCCTGGGTGTGGTTACGGCTCACTGGCTTCCTGGAGAAAAGATGAATACTAAAAGTGACTGATATGACAGGGCAAGGTGTTTGGATAACAAACCTGGGCCATGATTTGGGATGCAGTGGGTGCTGTGGCTCCCAGGTCTTTGCCTAGGGTCCCAGGCTCTCTTCATCCTGTCCTGCCATCCACAGACGTTGCCCAGTCCTAGGCAGGGGAGTGGGGAGGTTAGCAGCGTAGACTGAAGAGTAGTGCTGCTACCCACAGTGTGGACTGTATCACTACTGGAAGCATCATTACTGAGAGCTTGCAGGAAATGCCCCTGAAAGAGCTCCACCTAGCAACCAGAATCGTAGGGGGTGGGGCTCAGGAATCTCTTTAACAAGCCCTCTGAATGCTTAAAATTTAAAACTCTCCTCCATAGTCACATGTCACCCATGTGGCTGCTGCAAGACTTTGGCCAGATGATGTACCTCAGTTTCCTTATCTCAAAATTGGGGGGGGATGATTAATGGAATTAGTACATTACAGATACATAAAGCTGTGCACAGAACATAGTCAGGGTTATGTAGGTGTTAATTATCGTTTTATTAATTACTCTATAGTAGACATGAAGGAACTGGGAAGCCCCTGGATGGCAGTAAAATATCCAAAAGAGTATGTTCACTCCTTGATTCATTAAAACGAGTCTGCTGTCTTCTTAGATGGGAATCTTAATTGTATATTTCACCCTAATCAGGCTCACATAATAGAGTTTGGGGTAGATAGAAATAGGCCGCAAGGAGGCTGAGAAAAGAGATTTCATTCATCTCTGTGGTGCATTCCAGAGCCAAGGGAATCAAGAAGGCATTTCTCCTTGATCTGAACTCTGTCTGCTCCCTCCCTTCTCCTCCTACCCCCACCCCTACAGGGCCCATGGGCCAGATGCAATGATCCTTGTGGATGGGCAACCGCGCCAGGCGAAAGGCGAGCTGGGGCTCTCCCAGATGCTCCACATCGCCAGTCAGATCGCCTCCGGCATGGTGTACCTGGCCTCCCAGCACTTCGTGCACCGGGACCTCGCCACCAGGAACTGCCTGGTTGGAGCCAACCTGCTGGTGAAGATTGGAGACTTCGGCATGTCCAGAGATGTCTACAGCACCGATTACTACAGGGTAAGGGGGCCTCCCCCGATGCAGCATCCATGGCTCAGCTAGCACCTTGCTCACATGTCTCTGTCATTGTCCATTAACCCTGTTACTCTGGAGCACACGCATACACTCCTGTGCCCAGGTAGACACTTGATGCTTATCTTTTGGCCACGCCTGCATCTCTACATATCTGTCAATTTTTCTCTTGATAGCTTACTCATCCCTTCCACCTGGATAGAAATACGCGACTATATCCTTACATTGCAATGACATATGCACTGTGTTCTTACGTCCATCAGTACTCATTCTTCATGTAAACAGATACCAATATATACATATATATATATACACATATATATGTATATATATATCCCCCAATGCACACATGGACAAGCTCAACTTGATGCTACATTTTAACATCTTTCAACGCAGTTCCCTACCCGGCCTCACCCACAGCACATTATTGTTCTTTAACATTATCTGGTGACCATATAGGCTCATTTGCCAAGATAGATCTCGATGAGAAGGCAGAACCCAACATAAAGGATCAAAATGGTTAGTGTGTTGCTGAGCAGAATTATCCAAATGGTATAAGAAAGATGAGTGAAGGAAGCAGGTTCTCATTGCCAACTTTGGAGACAGTTGCAAATGGGCCTTAGGGGAAGCTGTTTGATGGTGAAAGGAAACACCCTGTTCAACTTTACTTCAATACACTTTTCTACTTTATAGTAATAGGTATCTTACTTTGCACCCCCCCACATTTTCCCCCTTAATATTTGAAAATCTTCTTCCCATGGATCATGGAGTGATTCTGACAGTGTTATTATTGCCAGGGAAAGGACAAGTGGGCATCAGTGGCATTTTTCCCCAAAGGAGAAATATGGGTGCAACCTGTATACAGAGATACAATAACTTCTGTATATTGATTAGAGAGGCAGATGCTTCAAGTACATGGGAGATTTACTTTAGGGACTTTGAATGGATGAGGGGTTTGGGTGGTGTATAAGGAGAAGGTGGTGCAATGTTTTGGAGGTAGAGAGACAAGGCAGCAATTTCCCTCATCTTCTTTGTATGGAATGAATGATCATATTGTGAATCAAAGGACCCAGCTTTTTGGCCTGAGTACGGTGGGTCAGGAGGCTGGGAGTTTGGGATTGGCATCTGCAAATCAACTCTGCCTGGATGCTCATGATGGCTTTGCCTAAAAAACATTGCCCAGACATTATAATGGATCACTCAAGACACTTTATCTTATTTCTTTTTAACTTTTAATTTTGCATTGGGGCATAACCAATGAACGATGTTGTGATGGTTTCAGGTGGACAGCAAAGGGACTCAGCCATATGTGTACATGTATCCATTCTCCCCCAAACTTCCCTCCCATCCAGGCTGCAACATAACATTGAGCGGAGTTCCCTATGCTATACAGTAGGTCCTTGTTGATTATCCATTTTAAATATAGCAGTGAAGACACTTTACTTTAGCCATAACCTGGGGAAAAATGGAATATTTGAGAAACTCCTTTTGTGCCTAAAAATTGATATGTTCACTGTATAACTGAAAGATGGCAGATGATATACAATCAGGAGGATATAAAGCAAAGTAGATCGAACAGTAGGGAAGGTAGAATGTCAGCAGAAAGCTACCTTCTGCTGACAGAAGAAACTCTTCTTCTGTCTAACCACCTGCCCAGTCTTAGCATCCCTAGATTTGGAAAAAGAAGCATGAAGTAGTGGTAGGCACAGACTGATGGGCAGGGCAGACCTGCCAGGAAGTATCAAAGTAGAGTCTTTCTTTAGCATCTAGACCAATTTTTTCCAGTTGTTTCCAAGAGAAGCATTGGTGTGGTTACCAAGGGGCCATGGGTCATAGATTTCGTGAGTCTAGCTGGAGCTGGCACCATTTAATTGCCTCTGCACTCTGTATAATGGGGTTTGCTGGCCTGTCTGGCTGAGCTCAGATTTATGTTGGTGTTGATAAAAGCTAGGGATGGATCATTGTTTTTCTGTGTGAGGCGGATGTTTGATTAGACCAATCTTGGAATCTTGGAAAACAGTATCTGAACTGCATGTGTGCAACCTCAGCTTTCAAACTTGCTTTAAGAAATGCACTTAATATTTCTCCGTTCTGATTTAAAAGAGAGAGAGAGAGAAAGAAAGAAAAGATCCCATCTCCCAACGATCTTGCTTTGCCCTGGCTTAAACAGTTGTGAACTATCACTCTTTACTCCTGGGAGAGTTACAAGAAGTAAATCTATCTCACTTCTGTGGGCTCTAGGGCAGGTTGGAATTCAAGGAAGGGAGTGAGATGGGAAGCTGTTCTTATACTAGGCAGCCACAGTTCCCTTTTCACGAGGGCTAAGCCAGGTAAGCAGAGGCCACCTGGCTTGAAAATGGATGGTCCCAAAGAAATATGAAATTTAAAAAAAGGAGAGCTATTGCAATCAAAGGTTCCTCAGTGGCTCCCATGGGCTAAGGCACTTCAGTTGTGTCCAATTCTTTGAGACCCTGTGGAGCGTAGCCCTCCAGGCTCCTCTGTCTATGGGATTTTCCAGACAAGAATACTGGAATGGGTTGCCATCCCCTTCTCCAGGGTATCTTCCCAACCCAGGGATCAAACCCGCATCTCTTATGTCCTGCATTGGCAGGCAGGTTCTTTACTACTAGAGCTACCTGACAAAGAATCCGCTGGCAATTCAGGAGACTTGGGTTCTATCCCTGGGTTGGGAAGATCCCTTAGAGGAGGAAATGGTGACCCATTCCAGTGTTCTTGCCTAGGAAATCCCATGGACAGAGGAACCTGGTGGGCTACAGTCATGGGGTCCCAAAAGAGTCAGACATGACTTAGTGACTAAATAACAACAATATTGCAGTCAAAACACAGCTCTCCATCAGAGAGCTACATACTCCACTGGTGGTGGGTAGATATTATACTCTCCATATTCAAAGATCAGCTTGTCATTTCTTCATGTTCAGATGCTCACAATGCTTTAATATGAACACAGCCCCACTCCCACTTCTGTAAAACAAAAGACTTGCCTGAGGTCACATCAGTAATAAACTAGGAAGTCTTATTATTCATACTGGATGACATCGAGGTGACAAAGGAGTTCTGTATTGGGTGCAACTTACCTGTGTTCACAACCTAACACGGCCATTAACCGCCATGGAACGTCAATGTGTTTTGCTGAAACCTTTATGTAATCGTCCCATTTTTCAAACGAGGACAAACATAGTCTCTCAATTGAGTTGTTTTTGATGTTCAGCAAGTTAATATGCATAAAGAGCCTGGAATACACTTCTAACTGGAGAAATTATTTGTTTGTTTTCCTTAGTTCCCATTACACCCAAGGCAGGAGAACCTCAGGGATAATCTTGCTTTCAGGTGTAAGTTTTGGGTCAGAGATAAGGCCCTCCTGACCACTGGAAATTAAACTGGGATAGCACAGCTTCCCTGAAGGAGCAGATCTTTATGTTGACCACGTAGGGAAAATTTCCCTCCTGAGGTTTCAACTTAACCAGAAATCCTGGGTCATCAGTACTTGCCTGTTCTTCTGGTCAGTGTTTATAGGGTCCTGCTCATGAATCTTAGAGCCAAGCCCATGTTCAGGTGATTTATGAAAGATTTTTTAATTTTTTTGTTTGGTACACCAGCTGAGACTCCAGGGGAAGGTGGTAATTTATTAGATAGCAAGAACACTGAAGGACTCTCTCTGCAAGCTGACAGCCAGGACAGGTTTGCACCTCTGGGCTACCGTATGTTACTGAAATCTACTGGGTCTAGGAGTTTGCTGGTTTCTGGTGCCTAACACAGCTTCATGCATGTGTGCTAAGTCGTGTCCTACTGTTTGTGACCCCATGGGCTGCAGCCCACCAGGCTCCTCTGTCCATGGGATTCTCCAGGCGAGAATACTGGAGTGGGTTGCCATTCCATTCTACAGGGGATCTTCCTGACCCAGGGATGAAACCCGCATCTCTTATATCTCCTGCATCAGCAGGCAGGTTCTTTACCACTAGGTCACATGGAAAGCCCGCCTTACACAGCTACATGCGTATCACTCTGGTGTGTGCGTATGTTGTGTGTGTGTTTGTATGTGTATATGTGTGCTCCCCTGCCCAGTGTACATTCCAGGAAGTGTTTAGGAGGGCAGAGGAAGTGGAGATAAACTTCGCCTTCTAGTCTTTCCTTTTAAATTTCTTTTTTTTTTTAATTTAATTTTATTTTTAAACTTTACATAACTGTATTAGTTTTGCCAAATATCAAAATGAATCCGCCACAGGTATACATGTGTTCCCCATCCTAAATTTCTTAACACAAAGAGGTGCCATCTGGCTCGTGTACACGTATGAAAGTGATACACAAAAGTGAACTGCCTAATTTCCTGTTGCACATTTAGAGAGAGAAAAACAAACAACTCTGCCCCAGAGTGAGTGCCAGAGCGATTTGTTCTGTCTTCTTAAGACTGTGCCCCATTACAGATCGCTTTTCCTTGATGGGTCACTGGCTCAGCCACTTTGGAGATTGCCTTTAAACAGGCTTTGACAAGGGTGGGTTTTGAATAGCATTATATCTTTCTCAGAGTATCAGACAATGCTACAATTTGAGGAGTTAAGTCTGGAATTAGGAAAGTCCTAGAAGAAGAGGAGGTTGGGCTTTCCAGGAAAGAAATATTTTAAGATGTTTTGATTTGGAAGGGAGATGGTATGTTGATACAGGAAGAGTGGTTGTGGAGGGGCTTGGTGCTCCAATCTTACTGAACCAGAGGGCCAGGAGAGTGCCTTCTTATTCACTCTGCCATCCTCTGTGCCTGGCATGGGACCTAGAACCTGGCAGACACCCAGTAAAAAGATGAATCAATGCATGGATGACCTCAGAGTGGAAATTCAGAGTGCAGGAAGTGGATGAGGCCAGACCAAGAAGAACCCAAATAGGCATCACTTTTGGGAGGGTTGGGGGGCTTGCATGCTCTGCAGAGCTGGGCATCAGGATCCAGTCAGCAGGCTCCCCAGTTAATTTTATTTGTTTATTTTTGGCTGTGCTGGGTCTTCATTGCCACACGGGCTTTCTCTTTTGTCGTAAGCCAGGGCTTCTCTCTAATTGCAGTGCACGGGCTTCTCATTGCGGTGGCTTCTCTTGTTGCAGAGCATGCGCTCTAGGGTATGCAGGCTTCAATAGTTGCAACATGTGGACTCAATAGTTTCAGTTCATGAGCTCCAGAGCACAGGCTCAGTAGCTGTACGTGGGCTTAGTTGTTCTGTGGCATGTGGGATCTTCCCAGATGAGGAATCGAACTGTGTTCCCTGCATTGGCAGGCAGATTGTTAACTATTGGATCACCAGGGAGGTCCTAGGCTCTCCAGATAAGATCTAGAGTAGATCTTATGTATTCCAGCTACACTTAATAGTGACAGAGGTGACAACCAGAATGGTAGCAGCAGGGGATCAGTGGATGAATGACTCTGCCCTTGAATTCCATCTGATTCTCCCACCTCATGCCTCCCCACCCTATCTCGTAAGCCCTCCCACTCAAACCAGCTAAAGAAGAAGTGCTCATTTTACACATACTGATTGTGGAGCTTTGCACTTTCTCACCAGACTCTTAGTGCTATGCCAGGAAAATAGGAGGGTCTTCTAAGACCTTCCAGGTAAGTAAGAGGTCAGACATTGTTAGCCTTCATTTTATAGCTAAGCCTTGATGAGGGTTGGTGATGTCTTCAAGGCTTTGAGATTCCTCAACAATAAGTCAGTGTTAGAACATTTCTACAGCCTTTGGATGATTAATTCACCATGTGCATTTGCTAAACTTGTCCATGCTGGTTTATTTCCCCTTGTGCCAAATCCCATAGCCATTGAGGAGGTCCATGTGTTAGAGACAGGAATCAGTACAATTCCCTATGTGCAAGGATGAAGAAAATGCAATCTTTATTCCCAAGGGAATTAAATTTTCATAGGGTGGGACTTCCCTGGAGGCCCAGTGGTTAAGACTGCGCTTCCACTGCAGGGGTCTCTGGTTCAATCCTGTCCTGGAACTAAGATCCCACATGACACAGAAGTGGGGGGCAAAAAAAAAATTTCCTTAGGAAATATAAAACAGGAGGAAAATTTGTAATTCCACCGTAATGCAATAGGATGACCAATTCCAAAAGCCCATCTAATTAGATGGGTGATTTGGATCTTGAGACAGTCAGTGGGTTGAATTTTAGGAGGAATGAAGAGGGCTTGGAAATCGGCACACTGAGAGAGGGATCTAGAACAGTGTATCACTCAACCAGCCAAACCTAAGGTATATGAAAGACACATGGAAGGAAATGTTCATAAAGGGTGGGACCACGGTGGTAGCTCTTGAAAGGCCAACTGTTCTGACATGGGTAGCTGCAGGACAGTCTTGGGAATTTGTCATCTGTTTTAGTGTAAATGAGGCTGTGTGAGGACGAGCCATCAGGCAGTGTCATGTAGGAGAGACCACTGGGACCTGAGGCCACTAAGGTTGGACGTGGCCATGGTCCAGGGAAGAGGCAATAAGGCTGTTGGCCATGGCGGTAGCAGTGGAGTATGGAAGAGAAGCCATCAGAATCAGTGGGGCTGAGAAAGGTGAACTCAAGGCCAGGGCCTGGGAACTCAAAGCCTCTTGCTGTTTTGAATCATAACCTTGAAAAAGAATAACAGTGAAATGAAGGGTCAGGATAGATTTTTAACAAATGCATCTTTTAGGCCACCTAGTCCATTCTGCGTCCCTGGAGTGTTAGAAAAACAGATGAACAAATGCCAAATCATTCAATTTTAAAGAAACATGAAGCTGAAAGCAGCCTTAAATGTCATCTATTTCACCCCTGTGGCCCCAGGCAGAGCAGCTTCAAAATCATCCCCGACAGATGGTTTGTTTGCTCTATTCCCCTGTGTCTCCCGGGATTCCACTGGTTCCTCCTTATTCCTTCCAGCTGTGGCAAAAGGAAACTCTCATCGGTGAGAGATTTATCCTTTTCTTTCTAATTTGTAGCACCCTTTAGAAATGGGAAGTTCTCAGTTATGTCTAGCCTCTACCTGCTGCAAAACAAGTTTATCCTGTCCAATATCCTTAGAAGAGATAAACACAGATTATATTCTAAAACAGACATTAGAACACTCAGGAAAAGGCTAAGTAGATGCTTAGTGAGACCAAAATGGCGTGGTATGTCTCATAGGTAATTGGTTGTATTTTATTCGTTGGAGGGGAATCAACAGGATATAAATCTTTCCCTCCCTTGACATGCCATATATATATATATATATATATAATATCCTTTTTCTGAGAGCAGTTTCTAGGAGTCTCCTCAATTTGATTTCATCTCCCTACAGTATTGAAATCTAGCTGTTTTCTTTTGTCAATGGCAGTGATGCAAGCATGGGATGGACGCTATCATAGTCAGCCTGATCTCCATGAGGACAGATATTGATTAAAAAAAAAAAAAAAAAAGGACCAGGGTGAATCCTCATCAGAAAATATCAAGAACTTGAGGCATGTTTGTACAGGAACCCAACCTCAAGGAAGGAGAAGAGAAGGCAGCGGGGTGTTGATTCACTCCATCTCTCTCTGCTCCTATGGGTGGCTGGGATGGTAGCCTCTTTGTAACTTGACAGTGGCGAGTATTATAATAGACCCTGTCTAGGTTCCCCAAGTATAAAGGGTTTTTTTTTAATGGCCAACTGAATATATAACATATAAAGATACATAAATTTCCATACAAATATCTTCTTTACCAGCTGTAATTAAGATATTTGCATGTAAAGAGAACAGTATATTCCCTTGACTTCCTCCTGGTGGGGAATTGTATTTCTCTCCTAATCCTCGAAGCCCAAGAGTTTGTGATCTGAGTCTAAACAGGAGGAGGAGGAGGAGGAGAAGGCAGAAGACTGGGTCAACATTACATTTGAAATTCAGAATTTTAAACACAATTTTTACTCCTGCTTGTTGACTTTTCAGGTTTAGCTAATCCTACAGGGCAAAGCTGAGGTGGGGATGGGGAGAACGTGGCCCAAGAGAAAGTGGGCCAAGTATACACTTACAATTTAAAGTTGCAAGCCAGAGTATTTCCATTATGTAGTGCTGGATGCTAACATTGAAGAGGAGATATTCCTTTGAATCTTGAGTTTCTGCTTATGAACTCCAGAATTTAGGAAATTTTCTTCAATTCTCTAAGCCTTAGATCCTCCATCTGAAAAAAATGAAAACAATTTCTTTTGTGTGGATTGAATAAGATAATGTATGTGAATTACCTGTTACCTATTAGGCACTCAGTAGATGATAGTTATTATTCTACATAAATGAATAAGGTAGAAATTATATACAGATCTTCCTTGACTTACAATGGGCTTGTGTATGTGTGTTAGTTGCTCAGTTGTGTCTGATTCTTTTCAACCCTATGGACTGTAGCCCACCAGGTTCCTCTGTCCATGGAATTCTCCAGGCAAGAATACTGGAGTAGATTGCCATTCCCTTCTCCAGGGGATCTTCCCGACCCAGAGATTGAACCCAGGTCTCCTGCATCACAGGTGGATGCTTTACTGTCTGAGCCACCAGGGACAATGGGCTTACTTCTAACTCATTGTAAATTGAAAATATAAGAAGTCAAAGATGCAGTTAATACACCTAAGCTGCTGAACATCATGGCTTAGACTAGCCTACTTTAAATGGGCTTGAACACTTACATTACCCTTCAGTGGACAAAATCATCTAACACCAAGTATATTTATAAAAAAGTGTTGAGTGTCTCATGAAATTTATTGATTACTTAACTGAAAGTGAAAAACAGAAGGGTTGTGTTGGTATAGAATGGTTATAAATGCGTGGGTTGTGACATCACGGCTGACCAGAAGCTGAGACTCATTGCCACTACGCAGTATCATGAGAGAGTTCCTTGCTGCATATTGCTAGCCCAGGGAAAGATCAAAATTCAAAATTCGATGTATGGTTTCTACTGAATGCATATCATTATCATACTCTGGTAAAGTCAAACTGTTGTAAGTCGAGGATGATCTATATAAGAAACTGCAAGTTATTTAAAGGTACAAGCCTAGTATTTCCTATCATGGTCTTTGGTGCCGGATGCTAACATTGAAGGGGAGAAGAGCCTACTTAAAAGAACCTGGAGAGATTAAAAAATAAAATAAAATAAAAAAACCACTCAATCTTCCGGGACTGATTTAAACCAATTGGAACTGGTCAGTTGGATGTCCAGGAAGAAAAAGAAGCACATTTGGGTGGTCACAGGAAGGGCTTTACCATTTTGGATCTGGTAGCTCCAATAAGGAACTAACTTTTGATAACTGTAACTATGAATTTTGTGGTCAACAAAGGCCTGCAGAATTACAGCCCATTCTCCAGGCCTCCTAAGTGTGTGATGCCCCTTGTCACTCCAGAGGAAGATGTTAGGATCATTGAACCTTGTGGATAGAAACAAGCTGGTTTAAGCCCAGTCTTCCTGCCTTTTTCGCTCTTAACAAATGCAACTTGATAACCTGTGCATTCATTCCTATGCATAACATGGGATAACGGATATTCAAGAGCTTTGTAAAATCATTGACTTGGGGTGCTGCTGGTTTTATTACCACCATCACCACAGTACACCCTGCTTAGTAGATGATTGCAGGCACTCTGGAAAAAAGTTCAACATCCCAAACTTGATTGGCAGTGGTCATCAAAATGCCATCTCTTTCCCTTTGCCAAACACCATGACAACCTCTCTTCCATTGAGTCATGCTCTCTAACCTCTATAGCCAGGATGGACCTTTGAGTTGCAGCCTGGTTTGTCCTTGAAGTTGGTCATTTCCTTACTCAATGGGTCAATCTCCAACTTCTTGACCTTTGTGTTTATTTAGTCATGTCCTTGAGTCTTTCAGGTACATGCATATCCTGTAGCTCTCTGCAGCAGAAATTCCCTTGAAGGCAAAGGAACCCACTCTGTTTTTATCACAGAGATGTTGCACATAAAAATACTTAATAAAAGTGCTTAATTAAAAAATATGTAGCCATATGTCAAGTGTTTATAATGGGCAAGGAATAACATCCAATGTACTTTCAAGTGTACCCTATAGTCCCCACTTGCCAGGGAGATCAAAGCAATTGATCCTAAAGGAAATCAACCCTGAATATTCATTGGAAGGCCTGATGTTGGAGCTGAAACTCTAATACTTTGGCCACCTGATGCGGAGAGCTGACTCATTGGAAAAGACCCTGATGCTGGGAGGGATTGAAGGCAAGAGGAGAAGAGGATGACAGGATGAGCTGGTTGGATGGCATCACTGATTCAATGGACATGAGTCTGAGCAAACTCTGGGAGATGGTGAAGGACAGGGAAGCCTGGCATGCTGCAGTTCTTGGGGTCACAAAGAGTTGATTGCAACTTAGCGGCTGAACAACAACAGCAACAATAACAGAGTCTGAAAGATGTAATAACGTCACCTAAGAAAAAGTCAGCAGGATCTGATTCCCTACCAAAGGCCCAAACAATCTGCTTCTCAGTGAGAAGGCCTGAGAGAATGTCTCACAATAATTAAAACACCCACGAGACTGGAGTTAGCACCAGGAGGACAATTTATTAATGCTCACAGGGGACTGGATTATTAAAAGGCTCTATGATCAAAGCATCACTCCCAGTAAGCCAGCCTGTGTGGGAAGCCTGACCACACTGAGAATGTTACTTAAGGAGGAAGAAGTCAGAGCAAGGACATCAGATGTATCAAATGGTCGATGGCATCCAGCCAAAAAATACTGATATGTCTCTACTAATCTGAGAGCAAGGAATTCTTGCCTTCCCAGTCTTCTGCCTAAATCCTCCTCTCTCCCCTGACTGAAGCCAGGAGAGGATGAACATCGCCACCATCTAATTCCATGACCTTTGCAGGTCTCTATGATCATATTCTTTTATTATCTGCATCCATCAATTTACAAATGAGCCATGATGGCCTGGAAGGCAGTCAGGCTTTTTCGGACAGACTTGGATGTAAATTCATGTTTTCATCCATTTTATGCTGATCTTAAGGAGATTAATTGCCTTGTCTTTATTTCCAAATACTTGGGAGGGGTCACTTTATGGTCAAAGTACCTCTTGCTTTCCATGGCACTGAATGTCCTTTATCCCTAAAAAATGACTCCTTTTGTTGCTTTTAAATCTGATTGCCTTGGTACCAAGTATTCTATGCCCCAGAGGTGGAAAGTAGGTCTCAGGTAGCAGTTCTGATGACCGGTAGTGGTTGCTCGCAGTAGAGTGATGAGAAGAGCTTGGTGACTGTATCTAGAGTCAGTGAAAAAGCATGTGGGGTCAGTGGGTGATGTCTACCATGAGCATAGGAAAGGGGATGCTGGCACTTGGGTTGTATAGTTACAGTCCTGAACTATTCCATCCCAATGTATGATCTCAATTCAAAGACTCTACCGGACCCTTCTAGTCATGCTCTAACCTTAGCTTCTCACAGTTGGTAGTAGTATAATCAGGCAGAGATGTGAGTTTATTGAATGCACTGCTCTTAAAGATCATGTACAAAGGAAGGGGGTTGCCAGGTGGGCCTTCATTACTGGGGCTAACAGGTTTATTTGCCCAAGTTTACATCAATGGAACTAGTAACCCAGTACTCTAAATTACCTTCCACTAGCCTTTTTCACACACTTTACTTAAGCATTTAGTTGTTTCTGTTGTTTTAGAACCTTGCTTGCTTAGTCACTTCAGTCATATCTGACTCTCTGCAACCCTATGGACCATGGCCTGCAAGGCTTCTCTGTCCATGGGATTCTTCAGGCAAGAATATTGGGGTGGGTTGCCATTTTCTTCTCCATTTATAATCTTATGTACAGAAAAAAATGCCTAATTCTTCATAGATCTGTTCCCTGTTCCACTCTGCCAAAGCTTTATATGGCCTAGATACAACTCTCCCTTCCAGTTTGTCATTTAGAGCTTTTATCAACACACTAGTAATGACTTGAAACATATTTTTAATTTCTTAGAGAGTTGAATAACTCAAGACTTGGATTTGCTGCTAGAGTCCTGCCCTCAAACCCATGTTGATCCAATTTTCAGCATTCTTTAAGTGCAGTCATTCTATGGTTAGTACTCTTACCCAGTCAGACTCTTCTCCTACACCTATTAACCTCCTAAGTATTTTGTGAGGGTCTTTGATAAATACCATGAAATGTGGGTAAGCAATCTATACTGACAAACTCATGAAGTTCTGGCTAGATATCCACTTGGAGGTTGTATTATAAAACCCACTTATTTAACAGATGGAGACACTGAAGTCCAGAGAAAGAGCCAGTGTTTCTCAAGTTCATGCATCAGTTTGCAGATAGAGTTAAAAACAAGAAAATTTTTCTCCCATCTCACAGGTCCAGTGCTTCTCTTTGATCATCATCAAAGGACTTTGAGGTTGACTAGGCTAGTATTATTATTCCCACTTACAGATCTTTAAACAGAGAATCAGAGAGATTAGTTGGTGTTGGTCAGATTGCACAAAAAGTAGGGTAGGGCAGAGTTGGGTTCTGTGTTCTGATTCCTAAGTAAAGCTTTATGAAGAATGTGAGTCATGGGACTTCCATGGTGGTCCAGTGGTTAAGACTTTGCCTTCCAGGGCAGGAGGTGTGGGTTTGATCCTTGGTTGGGGATCCAAGATCCCACAAGTTGAGGTTGTTGTTTAGTCACTAAGTTGTGTCGGACTCCTTTGCCACCCCATGGCCCCATGGACTATAACCCACCAGGCTCGTCTGTCCATGGGATTTCCCAGGCAAGGATACTGGAGTGGGTTGCCATTTCCTTCTCCAGGGGATCGTCCCAACCCAGGGATCAAACCCATGTCTCCTGAATTGCAGGAGGATTCTTTACCACTGACCCACCAGGGAGGCCCAAGATCTCACATGCTTTGCAGCCAAAAAACCAAAACATAAGACAGAAGAAATATCGTAACAAATTCAATAACAACTTTAAAATGATCCACATCAAAATATCTTTTTAAAAATAGCTATATCCCTTTAAAAAATAGAATCAAGAATATGAGGCTATTTGTGAATAGACATTTGAAATGATCTACCAGTAGAGTACAGTATCCATCAGCTTAGGTAGTTTAAATTTAGAAGTGTGAAACTACAAGAAGCTAGTGTCATGATTTTTTTTTTCTAGGAGGGCTTTGTGACAAAGATGAAAAGAAGGTAAACAGTTGGGGTGACTCAGGGCTGGCCCATCCAGCAAATGAGGAGACCCTAATTCAGGGAGTTTGGGGTCTCCAGGCAGGTAATAAAGCAAGCAGTAGCAAGGTGTTTCTAGCCACGTGTAGTCCCCAGATTATAACAGATTCAGTGAAGCTGGAGAGTAAGAAAAAGATGCCAGGAACAGAGGAGATGGTGATTGGAAATGAGGAATGCTGGCCTAGTACCTCTAAATGTGTTGCAGGAAGTGACTTTTTATACGTTTATTGTGAAAATGTATTCTCAAAACATCTGTTGACATGCATTTGTTTTTAGTAGCTTGAGATTTCTTTCCTTTTTGTTTTTTAATTTATTTTTGGCAGTGTTGGGTCTTTGTCACTGCGCACGGGCTTTTCTCTAGCAGAGGCGGGCAAGGGCTTCTCTCTAGTTGTGTTGTGCAGGCTTCTCACCGCAGTGGCTTCTCTTGTTGCAGAGCACGGGCTCCAGGGCGCTCGAGCTTCAGGAGTTGCAGCTCTCTGGCTCTGGAACACAGGCTCAATAGTTGTGGCACAGGAGCTTAGTTACCCTACAGCACATGGGATCCTTGTTCTTGGACCAGGTATCAAACCTGTGTCCCCTGCATTGGCAGGCTGACTCCCAACCTCTGGACCACCAGGGAAGTCCCACTTGGGATATATGAAAGGGCAGTATCCATGCCTTATTCCACCAGTCACATATCCTTTGCTTAACACCATACCTGGCATAGGGTAAGCATTCCATAAATGTCTGTTAAGTGAAATAAACAAGGAGACAAGTCTATCTCTTGGTGAATGGCTGATCTGGGATGGTGCTCCAGGGCACTGCAGTTTGGGACAGTCAGAAATCACAAAACCAGGTTTCATCACATTCAAAGTCCTCGGGGACTGTCCTCCGTCGGTTTGACTTGGTGAATAGGCTGTGCCACACAGTCCTTTACCCACAGCGGGTCAGGATTAGAAGACTCTTGGGTGCTGGAGCTCAGTGCCACAGTGTCCCTTCCTATGTGGAAATAATGGACCACCCTGTAAGACTGTGTATTCTCCACCCCTGGTGATTTTCCAAAAAATCCAAATAACCACCTTTTAGGGATGCTATAGAGACACATACCAGATGACCTCAAAGTTTTGCTTTTTCCCAATTCTCAGATCCTAAGAGTCAACTTAGTGATGAAAGGTGCTTAGACAGGTGCAAAGTGGCAGAGTAATTTAAGAAATTATGATTATGCTCCTGCATGGAACTGTGTCAAGTATGTATTTTTGTGATGCTATGAAATATTAGGCCAGATTCACTCTCTCCCTATCAACAGAGTCACATGTATGCGTTCCTTCTCACTTCCCTCACACCTCACCATCTGTCACCTGCCCGATCTCTAGCCCACCTCTTGCTGTGACTGTTTGTTTCACTCAATCTTGAAGTCTTTCTCCCTTTTTTCTATTCTAAAATCCATGATCTCTTCTACCTGAGAGAAAACTCTTCATTTGAACTTTCTGCCACCCTCAAATTTCACTTGTCTCCTCAACTACTAAAATAGTCATGTTTGTCTTCTGTCTTAAATTTGTAACAATATTTATTAATTTGGCTGTATTGGGTCTTAGTTGTGGCACACGGGCCTTCGTTGTGTCCTGCAGAATCTTTCCTTGCAGCACAGGGGCTCTCTGGTTGTGATATGTGGGCTCCAGAGTATGAGGGCTCAGTAGTTGTGGTGGGGTTAGTTGCCTCATGGCATGTAGGATCCTAGCTCCCCGACCAGGGATAGAATCTGAGTCTCCTGCATTGCAAGGCAGACTCTTAACCACTGGACCACCAGGAAAGTCCCTTCTGTCTTTATTTTTAAGCTTCTGATCTTACCCCTTCTTTGACTCTGCATTTTGGGGGTCACTAATTATCTCACCATGCCCAAACTCAGATGTCTTTGCTCTAAAAAGTCAAATCCTTTTTTGAATTAACTGTTAAATGATATTATCAATAACTGCACAATTCCTTGTCCCACATCTCCAGTCCCCCATGGCTTAACATCCTTGTTCAATGCCTTATTGATGCCTCAATTCACAATCTACTTCCCTTTCTCTCTTTTTCGATGTGGATGATTTTTAAAGTCTTTATTGAATTTGTTACAATATTACTTCTGTTTTATGGGTTTTGGTTTTTTTGGCTTCTATACATGCAGGATCTTAGCTCCCCTACCAGGGATCAAACCCGCACCCCCTGCTTTGGAAGCCAAAGTCTTAACCACTGGACCAGCAGAGAAGTCCCTCTACTCACCTTCTGGCCATTCTTTGCCTCTTCCATTGGTTTCTCTCCTCGTTGGAAGTTCTGGTGCCACCATTTTAGACATCTACTTTGGAATCTTCATGCACTTCCATGGTTGTAAACCCTTCTTGCCTTATACAAAAGCTGTTTGAATTTGCATTTTTATTTTACTTTTTGGCCACACGAAGTGGCATGAGGGATCTAGTTCCCCAACCTAGGATTGAACTTGCACCCCTGCAGTGGAAGCATGGAGTCTCAACCACTGGGCCACCAGGGAAGTCCTTGAATTTACATTTTTAGTTTCTACCTCTTTTCTCTTTGCTTAGTCTGTAAATCTTCCCTGGAGAGTTCGTGGGTGATTGAACCTTGTTGGAGATAAAGCTCACTTTGGTGACCTCCTACTTCCTCAGCAGTCTGTTGGCATGAACAAAAACTCTTTTGAGAGCTTCCTAAAAGGGGAGTCATTTTTAAAATTGTCTCTTCATCATCGGTACCTAAGTCTTCACCAAATCCTTCTGTCTTCATAGCACCCAGTATCACTGTTCTTTGAATGTTGGCAAGAACAATCTGCATTCACACCCTCATCAGATCAGCACTTGGATCAGTGCATGCACTTTCAACCTTAGAGCCCACCAACCCTTACTTCTCAAACTTTTCATCATTCTGACTGATTATTGAAAGCCTGGGGGAAATACTCATGTCTCAGAAATATACATTTCTCATGCTGCACTCTGCCAGACTCCTTCCTGTCCCCTCCCACCAGAAGCTACCTCAGTGGGACACCCAGCCAGCCTGACCCCCATTCCACAGTGACATTTGCTAAGTCCTATTTTTGCATGAGAACTTCTGCATCAGTTTGCAAGGGCTGCCATGACAGAGTTCCACAGAAGTCCAAGATCAGGTATTATAGCGTTGGTTTCTCCTGGACCTCTCTCCTTGTAGATACCTGTCTCCCTGTATCTTCACATTGTCTTCCCTCTGTACATGTCTCTATGCAAATATTCTCTTCTTCTAGAGACCCAAGTTATATTGGATCAGAGTCCACCCTAATGACTTCATTTAACCTTAATTACCTCTTTAAGACCCTATCTCCACATCTAGTCACATTCTGGGGTATTGGGGATTGAGACATAAGAATTTTATTGGGGGACAGAATTCAGCCTGTTATATCTTCTCTTCCCAACTTCCCATGGGCTCTTTTTCTCATCTCGCCCTTTGTCTCTTCTCTCTGTCTGTTTCTTGCTGCCGTCTAAGCGCAGCAGTGCCCATCTCATCGCCTTCACGGGATGGTCTCCTTGGCATGGCCCCATTGGTTTGCACACACAGATGTGTTGCTTCATGAATGTGCTTCTTCTTTGGGTCATTCCTGTGCTTCTCTGCCTCTGGTTTGACTGAGGGCAGGGACTGTGTGTCATGTGTTCTGTCCAAAGATCTTGATTTGGGAGGTACTTGAGAAATGCCATCGCTAAGTCATCGTACATCCCTTCTCTAAGGCAGCTTGACACTCACCCCCTCCTCTGACTTTTCAAGAGGCTTTTTGGGAGAAATGGGTTTTTCCCAAGTGGTAATAGGGAAGATAAATGGTGATTTTGCTGACAGCAAAGAGAAGGAGAGTTGAGACTCTACATAGATGACATTCTGCTAGCTCATCATGGAAAACAGGGAAGGTATCTGGGAGAGAAACTCCTAAAAGCAGAGATGAGTTTATTGATTTTTCTGCTGAAGAAAAATATTTCTCAGAAGCTTTGGAGAAGGTGCCATTTCTTGACCTAAAGGGAGAAAAATTCTAGGATAAGATCTATTTCCTTTCAGAGCCTCAATGAACTGGGAGGCTCATCCAGTCAAAAGTAGAACTGTTGGTGGGAAACCAGCTAGGTCTTGGTGGCTCACAAAGGAAGAAGATGGGTGCCGTGTCCTAGGAGTGGTGTGATGGGGTGTCTGCCTAGGCATGGATCCCTGAGCTGATGCAGTTAGCCTTTCTCTCCAGTAACATGGGAGCGGTGTTTGGAAGCCATGGCCGAGAAAGTCACAACATCCAGTTAAAGATACACCCACCTCCCTTCTCCTCCCTGCTTTCATCCCTTCATGCTTTCTTCCTGTACCTTCATCCCTTTCTTCTCTCTTCCCCTGCCCTCCTGTCTCCCCAATTCACTGTCAGGAAGGGCCATGCCAGAAGGGCCCGCCCAGCGTGTCATGGCAGCGGCAGAGGCTAGAAGCATCGGCAGCTTCCACAGTGAGTCTGAATTTCATTTCTGGGGTCAGGGGGCTGGGCAGTCCACACACACACTGACAGCTTGCAGACTTTGGAGAGGAACTTCCATGGGCTGTGGCTGCTCTCCACCTCTCTTCCCCTGCTTCCCATTCCGGGGACACCGTTGACTATTCATGGAAGTCTCCTGCCAAAGCCGTGATGTTGATGTGCTTCGGATGTCTCATGGGCAGAAAGCATGGAGGGGGGTGGGGGGGCCATGATCTGCTGAAACGAGGTGCACATTTGGAAAAGCCCCCGGAGATCGAGTGGCTGCCAGGGGTTCTGTCCCGCCCTGCGCGTGTGGTAGAGGCTGGAGGCTCTGCATGGACAGTGGTTTGGCTGCTTTCTTGCATTTCAGGAAGTGTGACCTCGAGTTTTGAAAACACATTGGGTGCCTATGTTCCATAAGAGACACACGTGAAGGAACTAAGGGTAACACATAGGCTCAAGTGACTGAAAAACTGGAGGTCTCCCAGTTGACTTAAGGCTTCCCTGGTTACTCAGACGATAAAGAATTTGCCTGCAGTGTGGGAGACCCGGGTTTGATCCCTGGGTCAGGAAGATTCCCTGGAGAAAGGAATGGCTACTGACTCTGGTATTCTTGCCTGAAGAATTCCATAGACAGAGGAGCCTGGTGGGCTACAGTCCATGGGATTGCAAAGAGCCATTCATGACTGAGCAACTAACACTTTCGCTTTTACTATCCCCATTGACTTCAGATGAAGCTTAGTCTAAGAAATGTGATGTTCAGGATAGTTATTACAGAGCTCCATGGCAAGTCACATGCCTGAGTACTGGAAGGAAAGTCTTTCCCCATCCCCGTTTTCATTTCTACCATAATTTCTGAAATAAAGATGGACACACTGCAGTGCTGGTCAAAGTTGTGTCTGTCTTGCCTGGATCGTCAGATGGAAGTAGATGGCTTCCTTCTGCTTTTTGCCCAAGGGCTGTTTCCTTCTGTTTGGGGAATGGTCCACTTGTGAAAATAGACCCACAAAATTTACCCACCCAACCTTAAAAACATGAGTTTGAGCAAACTCCAGGAAATAGTGAAGGACAGGAAGGCCTGCGTGCTGCAGCCCCTGGGGTCGCTAATTCAGATGCAACTGAGAGACTGAACAGCCACCACCGGACCTTAAAAATCCCACCCAGATTAGGAAGAGGGAAGTCCTTTTTGCCATCTCGAAATGCTGCTTCCAAGTGCTGACTGGGTGTGTTGCAGTTCAGTTTGACGTGAGCAGCCTCCACTTTCTATTAAGTGACATTATTCTGATGTCAGTCTTATGGGCAGGTGCTTGGGGATGCTTTTACAGTTCCATTCATTTCTCTCGTGATTTGGTTAGGGAGGTAAATTAAGCATAGCCTCCCAGGTTCTCTCAGGATCTCGTTTTCATAGGTGTCTGTTCTTAGCACTGTTACTAATAAAGGCATTAACTTTAAGAATAGCTGTGTAGGGCTTGAGTTTATCAGAACATGTTTGCCAGTCTTATTGGAATGTTGAAAGAAGGATAATTATAAGCGATTAATCACTTTTTTTCCTCATGTTTTTACAAAAAATCATATGCATTTCATTCACATCGAGTAAAACTCTTGGTGTCAAGAGTTGATGGGTTTAATTAAAGTATCATACTGGTAAAATTTGTTAATTAAGTTCAACAAATATTTATTATTAATCAAACTATGTGTATCTGATGGTCTAAACGAGGACATCTCAGAGACTGAAAAGAGAAGCTACTAATAATAAAGCAGAAATCAGAGGCATAAATTGGGATCTTGCCTGAGAAATTGGGACATAGGGCAACTCTATTCATGTATTGTGAACTGTTCTGGGCACTAGGGATACAATTGTGAATAAAACAGACAAAAATCTCTGACCTTAATAAGTGAGATAGAAAATTAAGATAAAGTAAAATATTAATATATTGAAGTTTGAGAATAATAGATCCTTAGAAGAAAAATAAAATAGAGAAGAGAAAAATAAATGCTTGGTGGTGGTAATGGAGATGGTGGTGGGGATGGTGTGTGTGTGTGTGTACAATTTTAGATAGGGAGGTCAAAGCAATTGAATTCCCTAAAGACCTTAGTGCATTTTAGTTTATTTAGGTTTTTTAATTTAGCCAGGGAGGGCTTTAATGGCATGGCTAAAATTTTTCTGAAACAAGTGAGATCTGGACATTTTGAATCCACAGCAAGAAAATACTTCAGAATGACCCATAAAAAATGGAGGAGGCAGAATCAGAGGTGGTTATGGCATTGGAAGCATACCTGGTCTGTTTGATAGGCTTCATTTTCAACCCTCATCAGAAAGTGAATAAGGCTGTGGCTTTAACCACCTGGGAAGCATCTTTGTAGAAAGTCCTTCCATCTTTGACTCTTTGGCCATTTAGGATAGTTCGAGGCTTTTCTTCTTCTATGTGGTGGCCTTGGGGTGGTACAGGATGGCAACTCACACTTACTGAGTGCCTACACGGCCAGGTACTTGGCTAGAGGCTCTGAATACGTTTATTTAATCTATGCTTCCCACATGGCTCAGTGGTAAAGAATCTGACTGCAATGCAGGAGATGCAAGTTCGATTCCTGGGTCGGAAGCATCCCCCAGAGGAGGAAGGGGCAACCCACTGCAGTGTTCTTGCCTGGAAAATCCCATGGACAGAGGAGCCAGGCAGTCCGTGAGGTCACAAAGAGTCAGAAATGACTTGGCGACTAAACATATAATCTATACTGTTCCCTTGAAGAAGTTATCATAGTCTTACTTTAGGGATTCAGTTAAGTTCAGTTCAGTCGCTCAGGCATGTCCAACTCTTTGCAACCCCATGAATTGCAGCACCCCAGGCCTCCCTGTCCATCACCAACTCCCGGAGTTCACTCAAACTCATGTCCATCGAGTCGGCAATGCCATCCAGCCATCTCATCCTCTGTCGTCCCCTTCTCCTCCTGCCCCCAATCCCTCCCAGCATCAGAGTCTTTTCCGATGAGTCAACTCTTTGCATGAGGTGGCCAAAGTATTGGAGTTTCAGCTTTAGCATCAGTCCTTCCAAAGAACTTTAGGGATTAGAACATTGATATTTAAACACAGAACTAGAAAATAGTGCAACAAAGATTTAAGCCCAGGTGATAGTAAGTCTGAAATCCTGCCTTTATCAATTAGTCTCAGCATCCATCCATAGCCACCAGTTGGCAGGAAGCAGTTGAAATAAAAAGAAGTAGGACTCGCTGGGTGATGGCAAGGTCCTGCGACTGGGCTGATTTGCATGGCTGGATCAAGAGCAGATGTGCTGAGTGGTTGTCCATGTCTTTGGTGACTGTGCATGAAGGTATAGTGAATTCTGATGCTTCTCCTTATGTTGTTGTCACTGGGAATGGGGGTAGGCGTGAACCACTGGGGAGCATGAGAGCAAGTCTTCTTGTCTGGTGTCCATCCTTGGCAGAGATGGAGCTTGACTTCAGTGTGTCCTGGATTCCTGGGTTTCATGCATGTTGGAAGGAGGGTGGTACATGGGTCTCTGGATAGATAATAGGGATGGGGAGGCCATATGTAATAGGGGTGGGGAGGATGTGTGTAATAGACATGGGGAGGGCAGGTTAAATAGGGATGGGGAGGATGCATATAATAGGAAGGGAGAGAATCTATATAATAGGATAGGGAGAATGCATGCAGATCTGAGATCAGACATACATGCAGATCTGAGATCAGACAAAGGTTTTTCAATAGGGGCTTGAGTGAAGAGTTGACTTTGGAGAGAATCCTAAATTTCCTGCCTCCCTTTGTGAATAGAGCCCACAGACTGACTTCATCTAGTCTTGGGATTGCTGTTAGCAAGAAGCATGAAATCTCTGGACCACATCTTATTGTGGTTATACTTCACATCCGTATCACTCTGTGATCTTGTGCTTACTTGTAATGTACATTTACATACTTCTCAGAAAAGAAAAATGAAGTAGAATCCTATTTTATGCATAAGTTGGGCTCCTGGTAAAGAGATGTGGCAAGCAAACTACCCTCTATGTGCACCAGAGAGAGGCTGTTATAGCAAAGTGAAGAATTATTTTGGTATCTCCAATAAACCTTTCCCATTTTCCTTTGTGCTAACGGAGGATCTTCCCACCTGCAATGCAGTTATTTCATTGGACTTCTGTAACATATTTACCCAGAGGTCTCAATCCATGTCAAGGCAATGTCTCTTTGAGTTTCACAGTATGTGTCATATGGATAGAGAGAAGTTATTACTCTGTCATTTACCAAGGATTTTCTTTACCTTCACAATGTCAGCATCACTTAAGAATATACTCCAGGCCCTTGAATGTCCCTCACTGTGGTCTTCCAGGTAGTGGATGATGATGGCTTCATCAAATCCTGGTTCTTTACTGCTTACGACCCGTTATCTAGTTTCCCTCCATCACTTTGAAACTCACAGGCTAAGGAGAAAAGCATCATTCATCTTCCTCCACAGGAGACACTTCTCTGACTTATCTAAGAGTCCTCTCCCTGGTATAAGGAAGCAAGCATGCCAACTTCCTTCTCTCCTAAAATATTAACCCATTTCAACACCTGTGACTTCTGTATTCTGCAGCCATGTGCTCTGTGGAGTACCAGTGTGGAATGGGGATAAAGATTAGAAATATCTATTATTATCTTTTAAGTGGACAAAGATATTCCTTCTTTCACTGATTACATAGGCTCACCCTGCCATTCACACATAGAATAAGTCTTAATTCTGGAAAGGACTTAGCTGCCTCTCGAAGGTCAATGCCTAAGCCTTCAACCCATGTCTATGAGGGCACATGATCACAAGTGAGTCCCAGTCCGGGAACGTGCTTAGAGACCCTAGGCACACTCTTTCCACCAGCATGCTGGGAGTCCAAGGGTGTGTTTCCTCACCCCAATGAAGTCAATTTTTATAATTCACCTGAAAGCACATCCCTGTCTCTTTGCACACATAAGGCACACAAGAAGAACTCAGTGTGAGCTTTTTCTATGTCCACTCTGCATATTAGTGCTTTTCAGCCATCATGGATGGAGGTTGTGGAGTAAATCAGGTTGCCAGGAAGTTGCCTATGAGCTAGAGGGTATTCTAAGACGCACTAGGACCTTGACGGGGAAAAATGTCATGTAGCTGAAAAGCCTTGAGACTGTGGGATATGATTTTCCTCCTCTGTGTTGCTATTCCAAGTCTCACAATTTAAGATAGTGAAGACGGGCCTGTGGGGAGGGAGCCTCATACACACTCCTGTGGGAGATGCCTCTTACATGGCATCTCAGGCCCTCAGGTTCAGGGACATTGGCTGTGCGCTCCCAGGGCCAGTTCCTTGGGTTCTCACTCGGAGGTTTCTTCAGAGATAGGAGCTCTGCCCATTCAGTGGTGATTAATCTTTGAACTTCTAGGCCCCTTGGCATTTTGCTCTCTGATGATCTGAAAATAGATGCCTCAGATCAGAGCAAGACCCCAGAACAGCATGAAGAGAGTTGCCTGGAATGGGATGATGCTCAGGCCTTCATGTAAAAGGGCTCTGGGGGGATCCAGAGGGAAGATGGCAGAGGAAAGAAGGGAATTGTATGGCTGTGCCATCATGCCATAATGCCACCATGCATTAGCAAGGGTGCCCTAACCTTTGCAATGGGACTCTATCCTCCTTGTTCTGAATCTTATCTTCAAAGCTGGTCAATCCATTTGTTTCCACAATTCTTTGGGGGATGGATGACTCATGAGAAATCCGTATGTCTGGGAGAACTGTGACAGCACCTCGGGTCTGGAGATGCTAGCGGAGATGACATTAAGTTCCGCGATCTCTCTTGCCTGGGTCTGCCGGGCTGGTCCCTACCTCTCTTGAGTATTAGCTAGTTCCTCTGATCTCTGCCATCTCCTTCCATGCTGGCACCTGTGGCTAACCCTAATGGAAACTAGATGTCTGATGCGACCTGCAGCCAAATGCACTGGTGTGGGGTGGATGTGGTCATGCAAAGAAAGCTTTCGGTTCAGGTGCTGGTTTCAGAGCTGTGCACGCATGCTGAGTTGCTCCAGTTGTGTCCAACACTTTAGGACCCCAAATGGACTATAGCCCACCAGGCTCCTCTGTCCATAGCATTCTCCAGGCAAGAATACTGGAGTGGGTTGCCATGCCCTCCTCCAGGGGATCTTCCCGACCCAGGAATTGAACTTGCGTCTCTTACATCTCCTGCACTGGCACCGCCTGGGAGCCACACATGTGTAAACTGTGTCTGTGATGCCTTGTGGCTGGTGAGACCTGGCAGGCGGGTGCCAGCGAGCAGAGCAGGAAAGGAGAGAAGGGCACGCTATGTGTGAGAGAAAGTGTATTGCAATTCCATCCTAGCGAGGCAAGTTCATTTCTATCTGGGCCCCTGGGATCTCTCTGAGTCTTTCTTCTTAGGTTCGTGTCTGGAAATAGACATTTTATTCCTAGAAATGGAGATGAACTTGAGAGTCAAATTTTCAACTGTTGGATTAAGATTCTTTCAGCTACAAGTGAGAGAAAACTTAATCTATCTTAAGCAAAAAGGCAGTATAGTGTCTCAGTAATTACAAAAACTCAGATTTAGGACTTATTTCTGCGGTGGCTTAATTCTAAGACCCTACCAGGCTTGCCATGTGTTGCTGGCTCTCTCCCTCCTTCCTTCTCAGCTCTACTCAACCCCCACCTCCCGTCATCCCTCCATCTCTCTCTGCCTTTCTCTTTTTCTGCCCGAGATGATGATCTTAGAGAAATAGACATTAATGGGAAATAGACTTCCAAACAATCAAGGCTAATGAATTTTGAAAAGGATGATGATACATGCTGCAGCAGCTGGGCAGATTACCCAGGACCTACTTGATCGCTAACAAAGACCTGTCTTCATCGGGGGTGGGGGGCCGGGTGGGAGGCCAGCAGAAATAATCAGCGTCACATCTAGAGGCATCAGGCCAGGCATCACGCAGGGCAAAGCTGCAAAGCAAAGACGGAGGAAGCAAAGCCTGTGACCGACTGCTTTTTCCATTCTCTCTATGAGGAGGAACACATGATGTTTTCCGGTGTCATTTTTATGAACGTTCTCTGGGCTGATGTCGGCTCCTATCTTCCTTCATGGCATCTGCAGATTTACGTATTTCTTAGTGAAAATCCTCTTTAGCTTTTATGGGTGTTTTCAGAGTAATCAAATTCTAGGATTTCTATCACATTTTCCCAAATCTGCCGCCTGCAGCCCATCAATGTACAGGCCTGAAAACATTTTTTTTTGCTAGTGATTCTTCCTTCAACATGGAGATGCATAAGAACTCCAACTTGCAGGGTGCAGAAGAACATTGGTTTTAAAATCAGAACAACTTAGGTGTGAGACTTGGATCTTTCCGTCTTCAGCCTTTTGAACTCCCATGAGTTGCTTGACCCCTTCTTCCCTCTCCTTTCCTTCCTTCTTTGGTGTAATGCTTTTGGTAGCAGGAAGGTCCAGTGTCAAGGTGTCTTGGGAGCAGTGGATGAAGCAGTGTATTTTAACTCATTCATCATAGACCCTGGCTCTGTATAAACACTCTATAAGTTTTTGTTCTGTATCCCTGTTCACTGAGACAGAGCTTCCATCTCTGCCCCAGCCTTGAAACACTGGAAGAATCTCTTTCTGCCTCTTTTATAATGGAGACCAGAGGTTTAAATAAATTCAGATGAGGGCATTAGGCTTGTGGACTGGCCTAACCTAGACGTAGCCTGGTTCTACCTCCTGGGGACTCACTAAATGTCCCTGAGTAAGAGATTTTTGTCTCAGTTTGATGAGAAACAAGAAGCCCACTTGCCCTGAGCCTCCTTTTCTTTTGCTTTTGGAAACATGAATGTGTACACCAGAGTAGGAATGCCTTTGAAAAAAACCATTCAACTGTGATTCCTGGCTCAGCATTTAAGACTTTCTCCTGGGTTCACCCTCAGAACAGTCTCCCCCCTCCTTTTGACCTTGAGGGAGAAGCCAAGAGGTGGGGCTTGTTTATAAAGGGAGGAGGAGCAGCCCGCAGCTGCAGGCCTCGGATGATGGCCCGAGATGCCAGATGCTGTGCAGAGGGACAGCTTCCCCAGTCCTTTCATCTGAGATTACCCTTGGCTCACACCCTTCACTGCAAAAAGGCACCCTGGGATCCAGTCGTAGAGGAGTGGGCTGTGTGGAACTCATGGGTTTCAGAACTCTAACCTTCTCCCAGGGCTGGAAGGGGCATCCAGAGGTTATCCAGTCTTTGCTTCACCACATCACCAGTGTCTTGGAACTCGATGATACCGAAAAGTCAATGAGCCCAACTCTTCCCTCATCCTACCATTTTATAAACGAGGACACAGGGGCCCAGGGATGAGCCAGGTGGTGTGATGTAAACCTAAGACAGGGCCCTGGAGTTCTCAAGTGCTGGCCCATTGCCTGCAACACACACAGACACACACACGTGCATGAATGCATGTGTATATATGCACACACAACTGCAAAGTCAGGCTGCCAAGGCTGCTGATGTTGAGAAGGGCCTTGAATGAGAATTTTGTTTTTAATTCTATTTTTTTAAACTCCAAAAGCATTTTGTTTTGGGGTATAGCCAATTAACAATGTTGTAGTTTCAGGTGAACAACAAAGGGACTCAGCCACAGATATATGTATCCATCCTCCCCCAAGCTCCCCTCCCCACCCAGCCTAGCATACAACATTGAGCAGAGTTCCATGGGCTATACAGTAGATCTTTGTTGGTTATCCCATTTTAAGTATAACAGTGCGTACCTGACCTTCCCAAAGTCCTTACCTATCCCTTGGGAAGGGCCTTGAGATGAGCTTAGGTTCAGTCCTCTTGGTATACTGACTCATGTAGATAAGAAAATTTTGCTTTGGACAACCTCATATCATTTTCAGGCGGTGAAGGATCTTAGTCCAGTGCTTATTACTGTTGTAAACATTGAGACTGAAAGGAAGCAGAAGGTGCCAAAGTCACAGGGTAACTCCCTAGTAGAACTAGGGCAAGAACTCAGCTGATCTGAATCTCAGTCCAGTGCCCTTCCCACTGGACTCCACAGCTTCCCTTAATGTCAGATCTTCCTTCTGACTCTCTTCCTCCCAGGTCGCCGTAAGGGTGGTGTGACTAGATTAACCTATATACTCTTTGCTGGAATTTCATATGGGAAGGGCTAGTGAGGAACCTGTGATGCTTAAAAAACAGCCGTGGGATTAACTTCTGTTGATTAATCACTTTGCAGCTGCCACCCATTTGCAGGCTTCCCTGAGATTTTAACCCTGTTATTTTTTTCTAAGTTCAATCCCCATCTTTAAATGAGGGTGGAGGATGTTATCCGTTGGTTCATATTTGTGATCCTGCTGGAGAGGCAGCCAGTGATCTGTGAGATCACTGTTCTCAGGCACCAAGTGTCCTGCTTTTAGAATCTAAAGGTCTTGTCCCTAAAACATGTAAGCACAAAAATTATCAAAGAACACTGATTATTTCAGTAAAACAGTAAGGAATGTAAAAATGAAGAAGGAGGAAAAGAGTTTTCAAAAGGAAATCTTTGGAGATTAGTTTACTGTAAATAGAATATACTAAACACTCTTGATACACATAAATACTAGTGACTAACAGGTACTTGGAAAATGGCATAGCTCTAAACAATGAATATTAAATAAATTAGAGGTAATTTCAGATACAAAGGATAAAACAAAGCAGTAATTAAAGAATAAGACACTCTGTGCTCACTTTGGGGCAGCCCACATACTAAAAAGAATGAGACATCCATCTCCACCAACATATGGACAGTATGAGCAAACAAAATCAAATACACTTCTAGCCAGTACTTTCATTAGAATTGTTTTAAATGCACAGAACAAATGTGCCTTTATAATTTTTTTTCATTTAGATTTCAAACAGTAAAAGCTTTGTTATTTTAATATAGATCATTGAAAATCTTGTAAACAGCCTGTTGCTCATTTGGAAAAATAAACCAGTGAAGAAAACCGAAAAAAGAAATAAAAGAAAACAGAAAGAAGAACTGATAGGTCTTGTGTCATGACTCAAAGAAGAATCCTTCATTCCACTGGGTGAAGAGGGGCATTCAATTCTCCAGGGAGCTTTGAGTATGTGGAAAGTTGTGTATTCACTTTCCCACCCTAGTTGGAGCTGCTCCAGCAGCTAGTTAGGGGAGAAACTGGAAGTTTTGCTCCAGCTCAGGGAAGCCAGATAAGGCAGTCTCTAGTCTAAGGAGGAGCTGTGTATGTTTTATGTCAGGTCCCGTAATGCTCTTCCAAATTCCCTTTGCCTAGGGACTTAGCCATTGATGGTAGGTTTCTGTTGCGGTATGTGTTGTTTACTCAAGTAATTAAAATATGCAAAGCATTCCCTGTCCCCCATTTTGTGCTTCTTCCCCAGCCACTTCTGGCATTTTTGGTTGGCAGTTAATAAAACAAAAGGTGAGCCCAAAGGCCCACGTCTCCCTCCGGCTAGAATGATTAATTTGGAGCAGTTTGGAAGTAGCAGATTTTACCTGTAGCTACAGCCGTGCTTTTCTAGCTGATGTGTTCAACCCACTCTAAACACTACAAGCAGGGCATGGCAAATGCTTCATTACAGGCACAGGGCAAGTGGAGGGAGGCAGGAGAAAGGAGGCGAGGGTTTATTCAACCTCTTATGGTGGCACAAAACCAAGAAGACTTCTCCTTCCAGGAAGCCCTACATTGAAAGAGCCAGGAACGTCCCTGGTAATCCAGTGGCTAAGACTCCACGCCCCTGGTGCAGGGGGCCTACCGTTGATCCCTGGTCAAGGAATTAGATTCCCACATGCCTCAACTAAGAGTTTGCATGCCATAGCTAGAGATCCTGTGTGCCACAATTAAGACCTGGCCTAGCCAAATAAATGACTCAATAAATAATATTTTTTTTTTTTAAAGAGAGAGAGCCATACTCAAGGACACTTGAAATTTACTTCCTAATCCAGTTCCTAATTTGCGACCCCATGGGCTACAGCACTCCAGGCTTCCTTGTCTTTCACCATCTTCCAGAATTTGCTCAGACTCATATCCATTGAGTTGGTGATGCCATCCAACCATCTCTGTTTCAGTGATTATTAGAAAAGCTCTTTCTCTCATGGGGCCATCGGTGTACATCTGCTGTCTGTCCCCCGCTGCACTTGGAGGAAAGGCCCAGCCTCATAAGATGATATAAAATGAGAATCAAGATTAAGGAATTGAATGCTGTAGTCTTAAGGCTGGTGGAATATTCAATCGATAGGAAGTATTATTGATGTTGTTATTAGTCTCCCTGAGAAGATGGCTGGAGGAGACAATTTATCATGTGGTTTGCTTTTGGAGGAAAGAGATCCCATCTGAGTCTTTGCTTTTTAAAATCCAAATCATCTTGTTTTTTTCTTTTTTTCCCTTGAGGCCTTTTTCATAGGTGCTGCAGCCACTAAGTCCAGTTCATAGGGAAATACCCTGTTCTAATTAGTTCAGACTTGTCTTCCCTGAGATTCACGTTAACTGCACTTCCTGTGTCTAAATCCTGCTTTGGTAAACAGTCAAATATTCCAATGGGACCCAGGTTGGTGGCCATGCTGCTCCTGGAAGCCCCTTTTACTGCTGCCAGTGTTTGTATGAAGAATCGTCTTGAACCCACAAAACCCCCAATGAGAAGGATTTGGAGTGTGGCAGTGGATTAACTTTGAGCTTGGCCTCTATCCACACACTTGCTGACGTTCCAATCTTGAGCCGGTTTCCTTATCCAGAAATCAAAAATGGTGCCTCTTTGTTGTAAGGGTCTCTGAGGAAAATGTCCAAGTCCCTGGAAAAGTGAAGAAGTGCTGTTCATTCAGCAAACATAGAGTTTGAGAAATAGCACCTTCTAAGAAAGATTTCGATTCAAAGTCTTATGCATATGTGTCTGTATTGAAAACCTGCCATGTCTCTGTTTCATTTAATATTGCATTTAGTGTCTGTACATGTTCTGTGTACCTCATTATTATCTTCATTTTGCATCCTAGGAAGCCAATTTTTCAGAAGTTAAATGTCTAGGGTTGCTATGGGGCTTCCCAGGTGGCGCTAGTGGTAAAGACCCTCCTGCCAACGCAGGAGACATGTGTTCTATCCCTGGGTGCAGAAGATCCCCTGGAGAAGGGCATGGCAACCCACTCCACTCTTCTTGCCTGGAGAATCTTATGGACAGAGGAGCCTGGCGGGCTATAGGCCATAGGATCACAAAGAGTTGGACACGACTGAAGCAACTTAGCATGCAGTGTTCTTCGCTAAGTGACATTTGCCAAGTTATAAATTATTATTTTTGCTCTTTTGGATCCTCTGTTTCCTCATCCTATACATACATTTTCAATGTCAGTTGTTGTATTTTCCATATTTTGAAGGGCATCTAAATATTAGAAAAGCCATTCTTGCTTGAAAGGGATTATCTTATTTTTGTGAAATAAGTCTGAATCTAAACCAAAACCTATTGGTGCTTGAGCTGTACAGGGTAAATTAAAAATCTAGATTGATCTCAAGGAGGTTTTATTCTCCTGCCTTCCTTTACCCATTAATGCTTAGCAAGTGTTTGGAGTCCGAATGGATCGGTCTGGGTCCAGGGTGATTTATGGATCTAAGCTGAGCTGAGATCTCCAGCTTTGTTCCATGAATTGGGCTCTTTTAGCACAATCCCTAAAGTTTGTTTCTATGAGAAGATATCAGCCAGGAGGCTCCAAGTCCGGGCATTTGGAAAAGAAAACAAAAGCCAAGTCATATTTCAACCCACATCTTTGGACTTGCAATGTAGGCTCTATAAAAATATATATTGCTTGGGGCAGTAAAGGACAATGAGGTCTCAGAATGACTGCCAACATTTAGACAGAATTTAGAAAGAAGAAAACAAAAGAGGAAGTTACAAAAGGTGTATGTTCCTGGGGCTTCTATCTGAGGAGTTGCTCCTGGCAGATGCAGCTCTAGGTGAAAAAGTTGAGCAGAATTACAATGGGCCTCTTTATCCTCCAGGCTCACACTGCTCAACAGCTTAACTGTTACACTCCTTGTGTTTTTGAAAAACTCCAAGGGTTTTTCCTAATCCGGGGCTAGAGGCTCAGCCTGAAAGAGCCATTCCACAGAGGTTCTGCTAAATGGAATGTCTTTTGCTTAAGCTGTCATAAAGCTTTTCTTTGAGGGAGCAGCGCTATAGTGGTGTCTTTGTGAGTTTCCTCTGCACCTTGCCTCAGAAGAATTCCAAAAACACTGGGGCCATGATCTTCAGTTTATGTCTATGAGAAGTTACATAATACTTTGGTCACTTGATGCCAAGAGCTGACTCGTTGGAAAAGACCCTGATGCTGGGAAAGATTGAGGGCAGGAGGAGAAGGGGGTGACAGAGATGGTTGAATGGCATCACCGACTCAATGGACACGAATTTGAGCAAACTTCAGGAGATGGTGAAGGACAGGGAGGTCTGGCGTCTTGCAGTCCATGGGATCACAAGCAGTCAGACACTACTTAGCGCCTGAACAATAACAACAATCCACTTGCGTGTGGCTGGCACACACATATGTTTATCTAAACAGTTTCCCTCCCAGTGTGTGGAAGTGTGTGTCTGCACTGGAAGTCACGAATACTGATGGGCAGCCCATGTGGGTGAACACCACAGACCCTCCATAAGTCTGGCATAGTCTGAATAAGAGTGGCAGTGATTTTAAAGACTGTGCTTGGTGGCTGCTGGGGCTCCTGCCGGGGCTGCCAGCCCTGGCTGATGGACTGTTCAGACCTGCAGACCTAGATTTAAGAGGCAAAGCTGCTGCGGCATTTGGGAAACCAGGAGACTTTCCAGGGGACAAAGAAAGCATAGGTTAAACTTTTATTTTTCCTTAATGCATATGGATATTCTCCTATGTCCTGAGACATGCAATCAAGAAAGATTAAAATTAAATAAATAAAAAATGACACTGTGCATGACAGTCTTAACGATAATCTCCTGAATTAAGATATTTTGCCATTAATGTACATTGCAATGTTTCTATAACTCTTCAGAAAGCAGTTGCCACTCTCGTTTACTTTGACAGATTCAACATGGCCCCCATGGATGAGCAATTTCAGAGAAAGCTTGAATCATTCTATGGGTATCAAAAATGCCCCGTGTTTGCTCACCTTTGCTGGGTCCTGGCCTCTTTATCTGGCATATATGGGTCACTCTGTCTCCTTTATACCTTGTCAGATGTGTGTGAGGATAGATGTTTTGAACTTCTGGGAGAGAAGCGGGCTTGTATGTGTCCTGTGAAGAAACTGCCTCCTTTTCTGTGTAATGAGATGCAGAGAACTGAGAGTCTTCTTGAGGTCAGTAGAATTTCTCTTTAAAACACAGCACTGGATTCCCTCTGACTGAAGGGAAGTTGGCATTATCAGACAGAAATGAGCAAGACAATTTCCTTGTGCAGGAAAGGGAGGATCCAAAGATAAGGGATGGGATGACTGTGGACAGGGGTGGGCGGGTGGGAGGTTCACCTCCTGCCGGGAGCACTGCCCCAGGGCATCCTGCCCCCAGCAGAACCCAAGCCTGGCAGCCCCTGCAGCTCTCTCTTTGCACCCTTCAGTCCTGCTTACTCCTGGCTCTCAGGGCATAGCTGGGAGTGAGGGCTGAAGGCTTGAATGCAGGAAATAAGGTTGAGGGATTTCAGGCAGGCATCCCAGGAGGATGGAGGTGAGGCTGTAGTTCTTGTGTTTTTTTTTAGGTTCTTCTTATATCTTTTCTTTTTAATTATTTATTTTTAATTGAAGGATAATTACAATATTGTGTTGGTTTCTGCCATACATCAACATGGGTCAGCCATAGGCATACCTATGTCCCCTCCCTCTTAAACCTCCCTCCCATCTGCTACCCCATCCCACTCCCTAGGTTGTTTCAGAGCCCCAGTTTGAGTTCCCTGAGTCGTACAGCAAATTCCCACTGGCTGTCTATTTCACATGTGTTAGTGTGTATGCTTCCATGCTACTCCCTCCGTTTCTCCCGCCCTTTTCTTTTTACCGCCCCCTACCGCCCCCATCCCCGTGTCCATAAGTCTGTTCTCTATGTCTGCATCTCCATTGCTGTCCTGCACATAAGTTCATCAGTATTATCTTTCTAGATTCCACATATATGGGCTAATATATGATACTTGTCTTTCTCTTTCTGACTTACTTCACTCGGGATAGTAGACTCTGGGTTCATCCATCTCATTAGAACTGACTCAAATGCATTCCTTTTTATGGCTGAGTAATATTCCATTGTGTATAAATGTACCACAGCTTCATTATCCATTCATCTGTCGATTGGCATCTATGTTACTTCCTAGCTTTTGTAAATAGTGCTGCAGTGAACATTGCGGTGCATGTTTCGTTTCATTATGGTTTTCTCCCACATCTTTTCCATGATACAGCTGCAGGCCTGAAGATGGGTGGGATACAACCATGGAGAGTGGAATTTAGCCAGAAAGACTCTCAACTTTGCATCCTGGATGCTCAATCTTTAATGCCCCTGTGATCTTCAAACTTTAATAACCCCTAAACAAATTTTTAAAAAAATGTATCCCCCTTTGCATGTTTTAATTTACCATCTAAAATCTTCCACATGTTTATTATAAGTATGCCATTTCCACAACATTGTAAATATTGACATTAAAAACACATTACTCCTTTAATGCATCTAATGAACTTTAAACACCAGAGCAATTTGATCCATCATCTATTAAACACATGAACAAGTACTTAAACCCTCAGTTTTACATGGTTCCATTTTCTTCTTGAATTTATAGTTTCATTCCAGTTTCCCCACCAAATATCCTTATGGATTCTTTTTTTATGCATGAAAGCCTTTTATTGGCCATTTTGTCATAATTTAGGTGACAAAAATACATGCGTGTGTGCGTGCTCAGTGGTGTCTGACTCTTCGTGACCCCATGGACTGTAGCCCACCAGGCTCCTCTGTCCATGGAATTTTCCAGGCAAGACTATTGGAGTGGGTTTCCATGCCCTCCTCCAGGGGATCTTCCCCACCCCCCTCCAGGGGATCTTCCCCACCCAGGGCTTGAACCTGTATCTGTCTCCTGCATTGACGGGTGAATACTATACCACTGAGCCACCTGGGAAGGCCATGAAAATGTGTATGAAGACTTTAATTTTTAATGGCCAGTGGCCTTAAGTTTCTAGATGTTAAGAGATTTGGATTGAGTTATCATCATAATTATTAGTAATATACAGAAATAGGCAGTAAATCAAAATAATAATCAGATAATACATATAACAATTTTTGATGAATATGAAAGATAAAGCACATAATATTTTTGGAAATCCATCTCATATTTTTCAATTAGCCTGTATTCATTAATCAATATTATTTAGTGCTAAAATAAAGAATAAGGTTAGGGTTCAGAATCAGTTCTATTACTGCTTTTTTATTTTTATAAATATAAGAAATGAGAAACACTATTCACAATAAATGAATGGATGGGAAAGGAAAGCGTTTTATTACTACAACTCATATCTCGTTATTTGCCCAAAATCACATTTGGTCTCTTATCAAAATTTCTTTTTACTCTTCTCTCAGTTGATAATTCTTTTTGGCTTGTCCCCCTTCAGTGGTTTGAAAAGAATTAAAAACCACCGAACTTGCAAAAGAATTTATTTCCCAGTCACTAGAGACATTCATTTTCAACACCTATACTAATATTTCATAGAGTTTATTCATTTGTGGTCTGTAGGTTTTCTCTCCTGAGGTTTAGAATGAGTGAAACATTTGTCTTCCCCTTTGAGAGTGGCA
Organism: Bubalus bubalis; assembly: GCF_019923935.1. Classification (NCBI taxonomy): domain Eukaryota; kingdom Metazoa; phylum Chordata; class Mammalia; order Artiodactyla; family Bovidae; genus Bubalus; species Bubalus bubalis. The sequence continues at coordinate 51,508,083 of NC_059176.1, forward strand.
GCGTGTGTGTGTGAGTGTGTGTGCACGCATGCATGTGTGCGTGAACAGTTGGGCAGGGAAATTGCTTACCACAGGGGGTTCTCAGTGTTAGAAAAAATCTGTAAGAGAGTAAGGATCTGCATAAACCTTCAAAACTATCCTTGCTAGGTTCCAGGATTGCGTGTATTTCCAAAGTTATATGGATCTTAGGTTGAATTCCTTTCAGTGGTCACTGAAGTCTCTCTCTGCCTATTATATTGCATGAGAATTCTAGGCTACGATCCAATGGGAATTCTAGGCTATTACCCTTTAGAAGAAGTGAGAAGCATCCTGAGCTATATGTAAAAGTGCGTTTCCCTGTTGGCAATAACGAAAGAATGGCAGCAATCCCAGGCCTATAAACAGTGGATTGATTAGGTAACCTGTGGTGTAATCATGCACATGGAGTCCAAACTAGCTAGAAAAGGAATGAGAGAATCCTAATGGGGGAAAAGGTAAAGTATATAACAGATATGGTATGGTGCTTCCATTTATGAAAGTGAGGAGAATGAATATAATCCCTATTTGCTTACGTTAAAAACAATTGAAGAATAAACTAAAAACGAGCATGAAATGGTTGCCTTCAGGGGAGGAGGAGAGCAGGATGGAGGGAGTGAGCAGAGATGAAACTCGACTTAGGTTCACGTACCTTGATTTGGGGTTGACTTTAAAATCATGTAATGGTTTTTGCATCGTTACAAAATATTATGTTGAATGGGAAAGAAAAAGGAAAGCAAGTCTTAAAAATCAAAAGCTAAATGAAACAAATAAACCTGCACATGATGTTGGTGACTTGGCCACTCGGAGAGGAATTATTTCCTGTGACTTTAAAACACAGCAGTGTCTTAAATATGTCCCTAGTATGTGCATCCTAAAGATGAGTAGGGCTGCAAAGACAGCTTTCAGAATCATGTTGTTGGTAATGATCTTCAGCTGAATTTGAAATATATATATATATATATGGATAAAAAAATAAGTAATATCACTAGTGTAAGAATCAATATTTTCAGCAAAAAAAAAAAAACCACACCAAATATAAAACCAAAAAAATTAAGTAAAACTCTGTAATCCTAAATTTGAGTTGGAAAAATCAATATGAACTCATGATATATTTTCCTTTCAAAGGAAATATTTTCCTAGTGTTTTCCACTATAAGGACCTAGAAATAAATACTGATCAACCCAACAGAGGTGAGCATTCCTGGCTTCCATCACGTGGTCCCTAAATTCCATTGTCCACTGAAAGGACCCAAGGCTCCTTGAAAAAAATAACTGAGTTAGGGCCAGGACAGCAAGTGGACAAAATGAGCCTAGGATTTTTTTTTTTTTTCATGTCAGAAAGCAAGAATGCTATCAAAGACCACTGGGGTTTGGTGAGATGTGCCAGCTTGAAGAGGCTGCTACTGGCCAAAGATTGAACAGTGAGCATCAAAAAGAAAAATTATAATTAACTGAAACACTCCAAATGTGTAAACACACACACACAGGCACAAATAATTAACTATGCTTCTCAAAAACAAGCTAAAACAAAATAAGCCTCTCACTGGTCACCTTCAGAGGATGCTAGCTAAGGAACTCGGGCTTCCCTGGTGGCTCAGACAGTAAAGAATCTGCCTGTAAAGTAGGAGATGCAGGTTTGATCCCTGGGTCGGGAAGATCCCCTGGAGAAGAGAATGGCTGCCCACTCCAGTATTTTGACTGGAGAATCACATAGACAGAGAGGAGCCTGGCGGGCTACAGTCCACATGGTTGCAAAGATTCAGACACGACCGAGAGACTAACACACATGTACAGAGAAGGAACTCATTATTCTGAAAGCTGGTAGATAAAAGGAGTTTCTATATAAACTGTCACCAGCGTAACCAGTAGTTAACGAAGGAAAGTTCTTATTCTGGGAAGATTTCCAGCTGATATATGCAGAGGGAATGCTAGAATTAGAATGTCACCCTTTTGCAGCCACTAATGAAATAATGGATCTCGGCAATGATCATCAGTGGCCACTGACATCCTAAGGTGAAAGGGAAGTTTGTGATGGAAGGTCAGGCTGACAAGCATCTTGAATCCACAATAATAGAAGTGCTGGAAGAGTTATCTAAGGTAGTATAATCCAAAGATCTCCAAGGACTTATTTTTTTCTTGACTCATTCCTTGGAATTTTTGCCTTATTCCTGTATATTTCCTGTTCAAAGGCTCAGCCTTCAGATTCTTAGTGTATCTCATTGAGAGCTTGGATCATTAACTAGAATTTCTGGGGCAGTGCCTGGGCAAGTTACCTTATCTTCATCTGTGAAATGGGGATCATAGGGAACTCTACCACATAGTATGAGAGAGAGGCTGAAATGCAGAGTGTGTGTAGCATCCAGTGGTATGTTACATCCAGTGTGTTTCACAGCCAGTGATATTCAGTGTGTATTAATTAGGATTATTCTTATTAAGATTATTATTTTATCCCATTGCTTGCCTGGCTAGGTTTCATGATGGGCATATTTGTCAATATATATATGTGTGTGTGTGTGTGTGTGTGTGTGTGTGTGTATTTTAACCTGGGAAGGATTTGACCAGTAACTTTCCCAGAGTGAATCTCTCTAATATGAGAGAAGGATACAGGAATGCAGGCAGCTCTGAAGGAAAATCAGTATAGTCTAGGCAGACCTATGGGAAATATGGACAGTCTAGGAAATTAGGCTTGTCCCGGTGCTCACCACACACAGGGCGCAGTCTCTGCATTTTATGTGTATACTCTTGTATTTCATGATGCTCAGTGGGTTTCTATATATTGAATATATCATCTCACTTTAGACACAGCTGTTGCTTAACTTCTATGCTGAAGATGAGGAAATTGAGATTCAAAGAGGTTAAGAGTTTGTCAAAAGTCACATCAGAACCCAGGGTTTTTGACTTCCAATTTATTGATTTTGTTGTTGTTGTTGTTGTTATATCACATTCCACTAGAAGTATTTCAGTCCACTTCTGGAGGAATGCTGTATAAATTTCATCCACACTGGTGATGCCACGCAGAATTAATAAAATTCTTCTTAGCGGTACCTCTGTGACTGATTAATACCTTTCTGATAATTTTCTATCCAGAGACTTAAACTCCTCAAAATTTATACTGAGGCACCCAGATTTCTCATTTTGTACATTTGGAAATTTCAATTTGAAATGGCTCTTCTGGGTTATGCATAGAATCATCAAATGAAGCAAACAGCCCACATCAATTTGTAAGAATCCAGTATTTACCATTTCTCATCAAGAGAAATGTTCCCATATTCCTAACCTCTTTTCCTTTTCATTCAAGAAACCAGGTACAAGAAACCATTCCACTAGCTTTCATCAAAAACCTAATTTTTCTCAAAAAATATTTTGATTTAGAACATGAATAAATTAGGTCCACTGGTTTTCCTTTAGTCATATGTTTAGTTTTTTTCCTTTTATTGTTTTAAAATTTTCAAATGTGGTACATGCTCATGAACAGACAGCATAGAAATACATAATATAGAAAAAATGGAGTTTTCTTTTTGGTCAGTTCTCTCACTTTTCCTTCCTGGAGGAAATTGCTGGCTTAATGACTATCTTTCTGGACCTTTTTCTATGCACTTACAGACTTATACGTTATTGCCTTTTAATATATTTGCTTATGCACACACATTTTACATAAATGAGAATGCTAATATATATTTACAGTGTTTTACATTTTTATTTAATATATCCTGGACGTATTTACATATCACAGTATATAACTCTACTACATTCCTTTTAAGTGCTGCATATACATTTAATGATGAACAAATTGCTGCCCTTAAAAACAATGAAATAAAATATCCTCAATGAAGTATTTTTGCTTACATAAGCAAGTATTTTTCTAAGACTCCTAGAAGTGAAATTGCTGAATTAAAAGGCACTTAACCTGGTAGCTCAGACGGTAAAGCATCTGCCTACAATGCAGGAGACCAGGATTTGATCCCTCGGTTGGGAAGATCCCCTGGAGAAGGAAATGATACCCCACTCCAGTATTCTTGCCTGGAAAATCCCATGGACTGAGGAGCCTGGTAGGCTAGAGTCCATGGGGTCGCAAAGAGTCAGACACGACTGAGCATCTTCACTTTCACTTTCACTTAACATCTTTAGGACGGACATATTCTGCCAGGCTGCCCTCAGAAAAGGCAGCCCAATCTTAGCAACGAACAACTCTTTCCTCAGGCTTTTTATACACTGGAAAGTACCAGTCTCTTCATTTTCCCCACATGATGAAGAATGCGTCTCTTTATTGTTTTAACTCACATCTCTTCATGTGTTCGTGGCCATTTGTAGCTCTTCTGTGAATCATCTGTTCTTCATTTCTCTGTTGGATTTCTTGTGTTTAACTAATTTAAATAAAACACTTTATAATGTATGGATTTTAATTCCTTCTTACATATATGGCAACTATGCCATTTGTTTCTTAACTATGGTGATTTTGTATTTTGCCATGCAAAAGTATTTAATTTTTACCAGGGGTATCTCTGAATTCTGTCCTTTATGGCTTCTTGAACATGTGTCTTATTTAGGAAGGCCTTTCTCTCCTGAGGTTATACAAATAGTTTTCTAAGTTTTCTTCTAATATGATTATTGTTTTGTTTTTTATGTTTAGCTCTTTAATCCATCTGGAAATGATTTTTGTATATGGTGTGAGGTAGGTATCTAACTGTACTTTTTAAATGAATAGTTCATTGTCCCTACACTGATTACTAACCCATCATTTCATATATTAAATTCCAGTATTGATACGTGAGTCTGTTTCTGGACTCTACTTTGTTCCATTGATCAAAGAAATTTGTCTATTCCTATGCCAATAACCCAATGTGTTCATTCCTGTAGTTTGATATTGTGTTTTTCTATCTGATTGAGCAAATATCCCTTGTTGTTCTATTACAAGTATATCTTAGTTTTTTTAATCAAATGCTCCTCTCGATGAATTTTGGTACTGTGTTGTCAGTTTCCATACATTATGCCATTGAGGGTTTTATTTAGATGGTGCTGAATTTTTAGATTAATTTTGGGATGAATGAGAAGTTTATAACTGAGTCTTCTTATCCAAGGAAAAGACACATCTTTCCATGTCTTCAGATCTTCTTTTATGTTTTTTAATAGTTATATTTACATAGACCTTATGAATTTTCTGCTAAGGTTTATACCAAGGAATTTTAAACATTTTTTTGGTTGTTGTTCTTGTTGCTATTGTACAAACAAGTTTACTTTTCATTGAATTTTGAAGTCATTGCTACAGTGCATGAGAGTAATTTGATTTTTGTGTATTCATTTTACGTCTGAGTAGCTTACTAAATCATAAAATGGTTCTAATTGCTTTATAGCTAATTGTCTTGAACTGTCATATCATATGCAAACAATGATAGTCTTGACTCTTCCTTTTCAGTGTTTTTATCTTGTTTTTATTCTCACTTTATTGTATTGACTAGGATCACATACAGAGTTTTGCATCAAATCTGTAATAGAAGATACCTTCTATGCTTTCAATGTTTTATCAGTAAATATGATATTTAGTGTATTAAATAAAGGAAGTTTGCCTTTTATTATTAATGAATTAGAACTATTAGTCAGGAAAGGATGTTGGTAGTTTTGGGCATCTTTTGAAAGAATAGCTTTTCTTCTTTTATTTTTACTTTAGTTTACCTTGTTTTTTCTCTTGGAATTTCTGACTTCTTTTTAAGGTAATATGTGATTTGTTTTTGTAAACACGTTTTAGGTAATTGGAAATAATATGCAACTTTTTAAGGAGGCTGAAAGATACATACATCACCCGTATCTATCAATTAAAACTCATTATTTGTATTTTTTAAATGTATCTTTATTTTTGTTGTCTTCTTGATCTGTCATTTTGCAAAATAAGTGTTTTAATTTGCCTTTGTAATTGTAGCTTTGTCAGTTTTCTTTTATTTATAACCTATTTTACTTTTTTATACATTTTTATTGCTGTTAATTTGAGTAAAAATGTTTGTGATTTTTCATAATGGCAAATTTTATCACCTTCAGATATAATATAGATCACTTTGTCTTCATTTAGTTCTTGACTTTCTGAAATATTTTTCATGTGTATATTCAATTTTTGATATACTCTATATTGATTATATAGCATATATACAATATACTTTATACATGGATTATATTTTCATATGTGTTACATATATTGCATATTATCTATTCAAGTTATATTATCTATTCAATTATATTTGCCCTTTATTTTTATGTATCAATGTATTAAATATTACGCACATCATATATTGAGTATTTTTTTTTACTGTTTTGTGTTTTTAAATTCTTTCAAAATTTTCAACATTTTCTGTTATTTCCTTTTAAACATGTCTTTTCTAGATAACATGTATCTTGGTTTTTTTAACATAAATTTTTTCTTTATTTAAAAGATAGTATAGCCTATTAGTTCTCATTGTCTATAGTGATGTAATTTAAAGTTCTTTTTCATTTGTGCTTGCTATTTACCATTATCCCACCTTCTTTTTTGTGGTCTTTTTGTATTGGTTAGAGATTTTTGGTTCTATTTTCCTGAAACTGCTTTGGAAACCATATGTACTGTTTTTATTCTTTTAGTAGCTACATTACTATTTTAGCAAGCACATTTAAAGTTAAACTGTTACAACAATTGAAGGCTATAAATTCCCTTGCAGAGTCTTTATTGGGCTTTTAATTATTTCCCTATCTACTCTTATATGCACTTATTTTTAATATTATCTAAAAGTTTCATTCCAGAATATTGTTAATAGTAGCAATGATATTACTATTAGCATTATTAGTGGTATTGTTTACTTTATACCTCTGTCTTACAGAAATCCTTTATTAGTAATTATATTACATTTAACTAACATAGTACTGACCATTATTTTGATTTAGACTGTGTTTCTGTGGCTTATTTGCTTTGCACTCTTTGTTATGTTCCAACTCATTGTATATTTTAGATTCTGTTTTCATTTTCCTGTAGTACATCCTCAATTAATTTTTCTGCTTTATTTTTCTGAAAGGCCATGAATGGTAAACTCTCTGAGTCTTTACTTATCTGAAAGAAACATCTTCATTTGTCTTTACACTCGATGCAGAACTGTCTTGATTATAAAACCCCAGGTTGAAAACAACTTCTGCAGATCCATATTATCATTTACCTTCTAAAATACTTTGTGGATACTGCAAACATGATCTCTTTTTTTAGTAACAAGATTGCCCGTCTTCAGCACCTCATTCTTTCTTATGTGTTTATGATTATAATTCCTACAACTGGCCCATCATAGAAATGAGAGCTTCAATTCATTGTTCATCATAATAGTTCATTTATAAAGAGCTCTTTTTCGATCAGTGGAAAACAGTTTTCTAACAAGTTTCATGTGTTAGCCAGAAGTTCCAATTTCTGCTGCTCTGTTTATGAATGATGCAGTTAGTTCGTGAGTTCTAAAACATGCTGTGAATTTTCTTCCACTTATGCTAATAATATCTCTAACCTGCTGGGCAGTGAGGATTTCCCTACTGTTTTTTCTCAGGGAAGTAAAGCCTGAATGTCAGTTGCTTCCTCATATCCTGGACTGCAAATCAGTAGATCCACAGCTGGCTAATGTCCTTGTTATTATTGTTGTTGTTTGGTCATTAAGTTGTGTCTGACTCTTTTGTGACCTCAGGGACTATAGCCCGCCAGTCTCCTCTGTCCATAGGATTTCCCAGGTCAGAATACTGGAGTGGGTGGCCATTTCATTCTCCAGGGGATCTTCCCAACCCACAGATCAAACCCACATCTCCTGCGTTGCAGGCAGATTGTTTACCACTGAGCCACTGGGGAAGCCCAATGTCTTCCTTGGGTTACTTTAAAAAACACTCTCCTTCCTGGCTTTTGCGATCTTGCTAAGAATGGTTGTGAATTCTCTTGTAGTCCACCTGATTTCTTATTAGCATGTGATCTCTCATGCTTTTGAACTTCCCTATCCCTTTCTCTCCAAGCCCTAAGTTACAGTGAGAAATTCAAGATTGTCAGATAAATGCTAAAGCCATAGTTCTACAGACTAGGTGCACATCGACCACATTGTGCTTTAACCTCCTTGGCCAAGGAGTCTAACCTAATGTTTGCAAATCCTCTGAGACTTGTTAGCCTCGCTCAGTGATTTTGTGACTTCCTTCTGGACTCCTTCTCAAGGTTAGATCTGACTGTAGTACCAGATTCTGAAACCCTCTCTCCCACTTCAAATCATCTTGTAATCTTTCTTGACCTTCTATGCCAAGGAGCCTACCTTCCCTTAGGTGTGATCTCTAATTGCTACCCTAGCTGCCTCTAGCATCCTAGGGCTTGGAGGTCAGCATCTCCACTGGCCTTTCGACACAAAAGTTGCATCCCATTTGGCTATCTTAGAATAAGATGCATCAAGAGGGCATCTTCAGATGAAGAGTGCAGGCTGATGCAACTGATTCTGGTCATTGGGTCACTCTGTGTGTGCTTCTGTCTTGGCCCCTTTTAGGTGGGAGGACATACCATGCTCCCGATTCGCTGGATGCCCCCCGAAAGCATCATGTACCGGAAGTTCACTACGGAGAGTGACGTGTGGAGCTTTGGGGTGATTCTCTGGGAGATCTTCACCTATGGAAAGCAGCCATGGTTCCAGCTCTCAAACACAGAAGTACGGAAGGGGGCAGATGCCGGGAGGAGTGATGGGGTGGGGGGAAGGGATAGTTAAAGAGTTTGGAATGGACATGTTCACCCTGCTATATTTTAAATGGATAACCGACAAGGACCTACTGTACAGCACAAGGAATTCTGCTCAGTGTTATGGGGCAGCCTGGATGGGCGGGACTGGGGGAGAGTGGATACATGTATATGTATGATTGAGTTGCCTGAGTTTACCTGAAACGGTCACAACATTGTTAATCGTCTACACCCCAATATAAAACAAAAAGTTTTAAAAAAGGAAAGAAAGGGGCAGGTGGGAACCTTGATCTGTGGGAGGCTGATAAAAGATATCTGAAGCCAGCAGCTAGACAAGAGTGTGCAAAACACTGGGTGGGGTTTGAAGCTAGCAGAGCAAATGTCAGCAGAAGCAGGAGGAGAGAGACCTTCTTGATAGGAAACAGAAAAAAAGCATAACTGCAGGAAATGTGCTGTGGTTGTCAGGAGAGCATGAAATCAGATGTCGACATTGAGATGCAAGGCACAGTTCTGTTTGCTCTGCTACACTTAAAAAATCACAAATGTTTCACTAAGACAGAAAGTGAAAACAAAAAAACAACTATGAAGTTTTTCAATTGTGCCGTCTTGTGGAAACACCTACCACTAAGTACACCAGATCATCTGGGTCCCCAGAGGCTTTAGGCAGGCCAGGCCCAGAGATGCTCTGGAAGGTGGATGGGGAAGGCACATTTCACGCACTGATAGAGCTGTGTGTGGACTTCCGGGAGTAAGATGAATCATAATAGTAAATGTAGTAATATACACATCATGCATTTTTACGCTTTTGATGTACAGTATTAATAAAAAGTGCTAGCCATCAAATTGAATAACAGCTCACGTTTAAAGCCAGGCATTTTCCGAAGCACATTAGCCTGTATTAACTCAGTATTTTTCACACAAACACTTGTTGAAATTCAGGACAAAAGAAGGGGGGCTGCTTGGGGTTCTGGAGTGGATTGGCCCGGTCTCAGAGGTGAAAGCTTCCGCCTGGAGAAGGCCTGGGCTGTGGTCCAGAACAAGATGCTTCTCAGTGACTTGTGTTGCCCCAGGGAACTCAGTCCAGTTTGTAGGCAGTAAAGGGCTGGGTCTCCCAACCCAGCAGAAGTATAAAAGATTGCAGTCTATGGTCTGTTTTCTGGGAAAACATGAACATGAGGAGGACCTTTTAATATTAGAATCCTATCTGAATATTCTAGAAAGTGTCTTTCTTTTTGGAAGCTATGTTCATGTTGGCTTTCCTGTACCCTGACCATTTAATTAAGTAAATATCAAAGGCTGAAAAGAAGGCATTTCTTTAAATTTATAATATGTTATCATTTGGAAATGGAATGGGTCCTGACGACATTTCCCAAAGAAGGAAAATACATTTTAACAACTTTTCTAAAAAAAAATGAAAGTGTGTATATCAAAACTCATTTGTTATGGTGCTTCATGGGCTTCCCTGGTGGCTCAAATGGTAAAAAATCTGCCTACAATTTAGGAGACCTGGGTTCAATCCCTGGGTCAGGAAAATCCCCTGGAGAAGGGCACGGCAACCCACTCTAGTATTCTTTCCTGGAGAATTCCATGGACAGAGGAGCCTGGTGGGCTACAGTCTATGGGACTGCAAAGAGTTGGACATGACTGAGAGGCTAACACATACACATACACAACTATTGTTTTCCTGGGTAGGGGGTGGTGGTAAACACACACACACACACACACACACATGAATGCATATACACATATCCATGTGTATATACATCCTGGCACATTTGCAGCACTCAGGCACACAAAGCATCCTGATCACAGCCCCCATGTAGTTTGGTGGCTCCAGTGGAAAGGGGATTCTGGGCTGAGGGCTCTATTGGTCTCAACAGACAATCTGTCCTGGATATCTAATCTGCCTCAGCATCACAAACGAGGTCATTTCTGACACTCCTCAGTTAGGCATTGGCCTTGAAGATGAGCTTCCTACCTCCCCGGCCCCTCCCTCCGCCCCCAGTTACCTTGTCCACTCCACCCACCCCAGCAATCAAGTCCTAGAAGTCACTGATCATGAATTTCTCTATCAAATGGGCAATCTGGAGAGGAGGAGACATCCAGTGCTTTTAATATTAGCACTAGCAGCCACTCCTTCAGTTTCCACTAGACCTCTTTTCACGGAGGTGAAGGTAATAGAGGATGGAGACAAGGCTCAAATAAAAGCAGGGAACATGAGCAGCAGCAGATCTATCAGACTGGCCAAGAATAGAGCCTAGTGGGCCTTTGCAGACTGGGAAGACCAGGACCAAGAAAGTGCTGACACAGGGATTGCTTGACAAGCTGCCCCAGAGTGACATGAGGCTATGCTGCAGACAAGGTGTTATTGGGGGCAGCCTAGGGAGATAAAAGCTACACATACAGGGACTTCCCTGTTGGCCCAGTGGTTAAGAGTCCATCTACCAGTGCAGGGGGCGTGGGTTCGATCCCTGGTCAGGGAACTAGGTCCCACATGCCATGAGGCACATTCAAAAAGTAAAAATAAATAAATAAGTAAAAAAGACTACAGATAGACTAATGCAGACAAAAGGGGGAAATGTGAAGCTGGCCAAGAAGTCTATTCATATTTTTCCATTGCATTCTAAGGAAAACCCAAACAAACTTTCTGGCCAACCCAATAATACTTTTTACGTTCTCTACTAGAAATGCATGCATGCTGTCACTTCAGTCGTGTCCGACTCTTTGCAATGCCAGGCTCCTCTGTCCATGGGATTCTCCAGGCAAGAATACTCGAGTGGGTTGCCATGCCCTCCTCCAGGGGATCTTCCCAACCCAGGGATCAAACCCAAGTCTCTAGCATCTCCTGGGATGGCACACAGTTTCTTTACCACTCAACCACCAGGAAAGCACTTGCCTAGAGATGATTTTGTATGTTTTTATCATCACAATTTTTCTTCAAATGAGGACACTGTAGTTTGGAGTCAGTAAGCTGACCAAGGTTACATAGTGAGAGTTAGGAAGAAGTTCAAATAACCTGAGAACTGGAAGATGGAATCTTAAAAATTCACAGTGGCAGCAAAGAAATCACTCTGAAGAATTGGACTTCAACCACAAATTACAGGCATGGTCCTGAGTTTCCAGTTGGGGATGGTCCAACTATACGTTATCTGCTTTCTTCCTGCTCCTCCTTGTGGCCTCCCCTTTGGTACACTGAGTCAGACAATCCCTTTTCCTCCTCATTGGGTCCTTAAACGAGTTGGTCAAGGGATGGTACCCATCTTACAGGTAAGGATGCTGAGATCCTATGAGGCCAGTTGACTTTCTCTGGCCACCCAGCTCGGCAGTGGTGAATCAGGCAGTTGGTCCCAGTGTTAAGGACTTTTAAAGAAACAGAGCAAGTAGAATTGACATATATGTTGTCATATCATGTGTAAAATAGATAGTTAGTGGGACATTGCTATATAACACAGGGCACCCAGCCTGGTGCTCTGTGATGACCTCCTAGAGGGGCAGGATGGGGGTGTTAGGAAAGAGACTCAAGAGGGAGAGGATATATATATATATATATATATATATATATATATATATACACCCTGGGTTCAGTCCCTAAGTTGGGAAGATCCCCTGGAGAAGGGAATGGCAACCCACTCCAGTATTCTTGCCTGGAGAATTCCATGGATGGGGGAACTTGGTAGGCTGCAGTCCTTGTGTGTGTGTGTGTGTGTGTGTGTATGTATATATGACTGATTCACGTTGTTGTATGGCAGAAAAAAGCACAACATTGTAAAGCAATTATCCTCCAATTTAAAAAAGCAGAGATGGAGTGCAAAGGGCAGCAGGGGCCTGGGCCAGCCAATGCTGGGTCCTGGCACTTGGAACTCATGCCCAGGACAGATGAGCAACTCTGATCTCAGCCCAGTCTTCACTGAAGAGCATCACTGAAATCGTGGCCTTTTGCTGAGCTTGAGCCGCTGGGCTACAGCTGAACATTGGCCATGACTTCCTTGTTCTTTCCCCTTTTCTAGGTCATCGAGTGCATCACCCAAGGCCGTGTTTTGGAGCGGCCCCGAGTCTGCCCCAAAGAGGTGTATGATGTCATGCTGGGGTGTTGGCAGAGGGAACCACAGCAGCGGCTGAACATCAAGGAGATCTACAAGATCCTCCATGCTTTGGGGAAAGCCACCCCCATCTACCTGGACATCCTTGGCTAGCAGTGGCCGGTGGTCACAAATCCATATTCTGTTGCCTCTTCTCTCCTGGCCTCACCCCATCCCTCTTTTCCACCTCACAGACTATTTTCTTCCATCCTTGACTGAAGCAAACATCTTCATATAAACTCAAGTGCCTGCTACACATACAACACTGAAAAAGAAAGAGAAAAACCCTGTAAGGCAGTTTGGCATATATATATATATATATATTTATATATCTAACTATCTATCTATCTATATCTACAGAGAGATACCCTCTTCTCTAATGCACAGAGAAGCTGCTGATACAGAAACTGCAAGACTGTAATGACAACCCAGAAAATCTTATATATTATGAACGCAATTGGAAATTTGCGTAGGTGTAGGCTGTGGCCTGTATTTCTTCAGCTCTGTCTTTTGAGAGTGGAAGATCTTAAAGATGCAGAGAGACAATCTTTGTATTGGGATGGGAGGAGCTGGGGAGGAGTGCCAACCACTTCTGCATGGGTGTGATCACCTGCACAGGTGTGTTAGCCTCAAGCTCTACACAGGCGCATGGGCAGACCGTGTTAACAGGGTCAGAAAGGAAAGAATACCAGACCAGGGGCCACTGGAACACCTCACGCCTCCCCTGACCATCGTCTCCACCGCCTTCCTCCTCTCCACCACTTCCGGACAATTTTCTAACTTGTTCTTTCTGGAAAGTACAGTCCTCATGCTTTGGGGAGTCAACAGTGGCGCCTACAAGTAAACACTGAACAAACAACAGCAAAACACGAAACCATGGCCACAGTGGACTACATCCATCTGGGTGTAAACCACGCCTTCCTTTCTAAATCTGAAAGAGAGGTGTCATCTATCCTCTGAACTTCAAAAACTGGACTTGCTGGATTTAACGAGCCACAGAATTAAAAGCCGAAATCTGAACCCTGTCATGGCACTGCCTTCTGTCTTTCCATCAGGCAAAGACTCCTTGGCCTCGCCTCCCACATTCAGGCTGCTGGGGAGATAAGGGGGGCTTTGGACACCCCCATGTTGTCTGTAAATGTGGATGTAGCAGGGTTCCAACAGCAGGAGAGTTCTTGCCTCGCAGGTGTTTGAAGGTGTGCCCCCTCTGGGTCCTCCGTGTCTCATCCTGTCTCCTCTAGATTCTAGCTTCCACTTCTTGGGAGCCCTGTTAAGCCCCAGGTAAACCCCGCTGCTGGAAAAGGGGGCCAGGTCCAGCCAGAGGCACAGGCAGTGCTTGTTTCAGAGAGTCAGGTGATGGTGTGGGCAGGAGCCAGCAGGGGAGACTCTATTTGGCACCTGCACCTGGCCCCTTGGCATTCCCCTCACGTTTCCAGCCCCTGGAAGGATTGATGCATCTGCCTTTGAGCCGCTGTGAAAATGCAGGGGCTGAGGAATCGCTTTTGTGGGCTGGGGGCGGGGGAGGGGCCGAGGCTGCTTTGGGAGGCGTCCAATGGCCACCGCTGCGGGCTGGGCATCTTAATGAGGATGGAGCCCCGACCAGGGAGAGAGAACGAAGAAGCATCTGGGCTGGGGCCAGCTGCGTCTGCCCCGGCACCAGGGGGATCACTGCCTTCTCAGTGGCTGCTGTCAAGGACCATGATGGGGTGGGTCTCTGGGCCCCCTGACCCATGACCACAAGAGGCCCATGGAAACCGACAGCCTGGCCCCAGGGAGCCCTCCCGCGGGGGAGGAGAGGCTGTGCTTCTCCCAGGCCACCGGCCCTACCGAATGGACTGGCCTTTTGCCCAACTGGCATCTCCGGGTCCCCTGACCTGCCTCCCTCTCTGCCAGCTTAAGGGACAATCGGCAGCCTGGACGTTCTGGTCAGCTGCTGGACAGTCATCCTGTGTGGGGTTCGGGAGACTGAATTCTGTGTTTGTGGCTTTGCTTCTTTTTTTAAGACCCACAAATATTTTTATCCGGATAGAAAAGAGCAGCGCTCAGACGGTGGGGCACGGGTGCGCTGCGGCGAGGGGCGAGGCTGCTGAGTGGGCTGCGAGGGGTGGGGAGGGAGTCAGAGTTGGGTGTGGGCTTTCTCACTGTGCTGTGCTCCCCACCCCTGGGACTTTTGAGAAGAGCTCTTGGGATGGACCACCTCAAAGGAATCCTGTGCTGTCCTATGGCAGTTGACCCCTCGGGCCACTCAAGGGCTGCTGATGCTGGGTTGAACTCTGCGGTCTGGTTTGGTCCTAGCTAAATGAAAGACAGGTGTTCCAGGAGGGAACGGTCGGGAGGTCCTGGGAGGAGGTTTCTCTTAGCGAGAGATGAGTCCCCAAGTTTCCTATTGCTGCCTCTTCCCCAACCCCCCAACACACACACTGCGTGGCTTCCATCTTCCTGTCTGTGTGTTCTGGAACCTACATTCCTAGAACCTCAGAGTCTCTGGTGGTCTTGAAGATGGGGAGGTGAGAAGGGATCAGTGGGCCACTGGGAATTCAGAATGCAGCAAGGTTTCAATACAGGGTGCTGAGTCATCCTGGCCTGATGAAAGAAGGCAATTCCTTTGCCAGCACGGAGGCTGGTGTTGTCAGATTTCCCTCGTCCTAGTCCCGCGGGCCTCTGTGTTGGCCTGGGGGTCATGCCCTCGTCACATCCATTGTCGGCAGCTGCCTCCTGTGAGAGTCCGAGATGAAGGATACAGAGGGGGAGGGCTTGCTTTCTTGCTGCCCTTGCTGTGAGCTCTGTGTAGAGTCTGCACATTGACTTATTAACCTCGGTGGGTAGCAAACATCAAGAGTCTTTTTGGAAAGTGAAGGAGGCAGAGGATGGGGCTGCAGCAATGGAAAGGGTCCTCGGGGCTCTGGGGTGAGCCGAGTAGGTGTTTCCTTCTGTAGAGGGGCGGGACTGAGAAGGCGCCCCTGGGTCTCCATGTCTGTATCTGTGACAGGCAGGATGTGCTTGCTCAACTTGGGCCCCTTCTTTGTTCTGAGATTCTTAGAATCAGCCCTAAATCTCTGTGTCCTTTTTCCTCAGGGCCACTCTGGACTGCCAGGGGGAGCCCTCTGTAGACCCTGAATGGGTGGGGGCAGTTGCCTCAGAAGTCTCATCCTTCTGAACGTGGGTGGCTTCCGAAAAGACTCTCCTCTCTTCCTTGGCAGTCACAACGCTGCAGGGCTGAAGTGCCCGAGGTCACTTTAGTTCTCCTTCACCCTCCTAGCCTCCCTGCACACTCAAAAAGCCCTGGTAAAGGGTTATTTATTTGCTTATTTATTTTTAAAGAGCTGGAGGTGGTTAGATGGGTTTTGAAATGACACCCCATTAGCCAATATGGCCACCCACATCTAGATCAATCTCATGGCCCGCTACCAAACTCCATAGTTTAGAAGTCCATGCCAGAGTGACTGGGAAGGGGCATAGCATCATGCAAGCTCCTTTGTAGCTGTGGTGGATGCGTGAGGTCCCCCAGGCTGGTCTCCTTGCCACGCCCTCCTCACCTGGTCCCCCCCAGACTGAGTGTGAGTGAGTTGCTGTTAGATGCCCACCTGGGAATAGGGTGCCATGGCCAGGGTCCTTTCCAGTTCTTGACTTTGGCGGTGAACCCAATGCTGTCCTCTGATCTCTGAGTGGATCTTGAGGGTCACAAAGCCTCGTTTAGTTAACAGACAAAAATCTTGATATTTCCTCCACTCAGAAGATGGTGTGCAAATCATCCCTGGAAAGAGACCTTCTACAGGAGGCAAAGGTTCCTTGGTCCTTCTGGGTTCAGGTTGACCATGACTCTTTCTCCTCTGATGCTTACTTTGCGGACTACACTAGTGCAACTATTTTTGGTGCTAAATACTACAAAACCAACACCAACGGTAGAACAGCCAGCCAGCCCATTTTTAGAGCTGTATGAGACTCAACTCAGAAGCAAAAGCAGGTCAGTCTTGCCTGGAGAGCACAGGATACATGGGAAGGTAGATGATGACATGGAGTGGTGGGAAGACCTCTGAGATTTCTGGCTTTGCTCTAGTTTCTCAGGGGATGTTGGCCAAGTCAACTAGTCTTGCAGATTGTCCTGTTTCTCATCTGAGGCATTTAGAAAGTTGGAATGGTTATCCTTAAGGTCTCTTTCAGTTAAAAAATGTTGTGTTATGTTCACACTTTTTTTTTAGACTTGCTTGTTAGAAATAAGAAGGAAAATAAAAGATAGGTAAGGAGGAGAAGGAGGGAGCATTATCAGTGGTGGTTAAGATATTGATTACAGAAGCCAAATCAGACAGGCTCAGTGATGATTAGGTCTGGGGGTTGTTGGTGGAGGGAAGTCAAGCAGACAAGCCCAGGACCCAATTTTCATACCTTTAAGGAAGGCTGCCAACTGGCCCCTTGGTTGATCTTACCAACCTGTCCCCCTCAACTGGTCATGCTACTCCATTCAACACCAACATACCCAAAGTTGGCAGAAACTGTTCCAAGACTTGTAGACAGTGTGCCTGCTTACTCGTCATACAGGTTGCTGGCAGTCTGAGTCAAACAAAATTCAAGAGATCTTTACTTTCACCTGCTATTGTGAGGAGCTAGGGCGTTGAAAAGACATCAGTGTTTTAAGTGGCAGACTATTCAACAAAGTTCTGCTTCATTCAGGCATGATGAGTGACTTTCTTGCCATGTTTCCAAACAAAACAGCAGCAGTATTGTTTTCACTCAAGGTATGGTTGTTACTATGGATGGTCTTGAGGTCTGGGGTCTTCCTTATGCTTTGCTCAGCGTCTGGAGCAGAGAAATAGCTATAGATGTTTGTCGCATGAGCCCATGTGCTGCCAGTCTACAGAGCTGCCCTCAAAGGCCCCTGGACTAGCTATTGTCAGCTTTGGCTGGGAGCCAGCCTGCTACTGAGCCCATAGCAATTGCCTCAGAGCAAAAAATGATTCTGTAACCAATAAGGTTTTGGTTCCTGGAGCACCAGTATCTTCTTTGATATCAATCTTTTTTTTTTTTTTTTTTTTGCTACACTTAATAGGTTTCAAAGGAAGATTCCAAGTTTTTATATTATCATTAAGATATCAGTATAGGCTTTAGAACATGTTTTGGGATTGCCTAACATCACAGGGAATCATCTTAAGTCATCTAAAGGAGAGTGAGTGAATGATAGTCATTCAGTCATGTCTGGCTCTTTGTGACCCCATGGACTGTAGCCTGCCAGGCTACTCTGTCCATGGAATTCTCCAGGCAAGAATACTGAAATGGGTTACCATTTCCTTTTCTACTTATGGAGAGAATAGGCCTATATACCTTATATGCTTATATCCACATATTTCACTGGAAAGACTTCAGTGGAGGTCCCCTTGGAGTAAGAAAGTCGATTCCATCAAGCTTCATCAATTTGAGCCTTACATGTCTCAGGGATGAGAAATCCAGAGATGGACTGGCCTAAGAGATGTTCAGAAAGGTCCTGATGGGAAATCTGTTCTCTTGTAAAGTTCGATCGTTGGGGGCTCCCTGAATTAAATTCTGCTGGTGATGACATCCTGAGCATCTGAAAATCACTCTTCCCGGTTCACGGATCACATGAGAACTCACTGTTTCTACACATCCTGTCCTGTTTCTGGGCTGGTATTGAATTCACCAGCACTGCAGGTGAAACCAATCTGTGGGAGGGATGGGATGGAGAAAATGTGAGATGTTGATCGCTGATCGCTCTTTCTGAAAGGCACTGCTGACTGTGGTGGATGTGGTGAATATCTGTGAATCCCTGCATGGGGTATGAGAACTTTTGCTGTGAGAATAATCAATTTCACACAAAGAATCTGGTATCCTGGCTTCTGACATAGTCTCTGCCTCCCTGGTATGTTCCTCCGAATCAGAGTTCCCTGGACTGTCTAAACAAATTCTTTGCAAACAAGAGATCCTCCCACCCAAGTCTTGGTATGCCAACATAGACACTATTCTATTTCACAAGTATATCTAAGGAAATTGGGGGTGCTCTCTCAAAGTCCTTGAAATTCTTGGTCCAAATAAGAAAAATTCAGATTCCACTTCCTCTTTAAATTCCAAATTTAAAACAAGACCTGATCTGATATTTGCAGTAGAGAGCTGTATCTTAAGCCAGTGTGCCAGGCTGTCTCCCATCCTATAGAGGCAAGAGAGTGACTCTGTTCATTTTTCCCAATCACCAAGGTAAATGATATTTTATGTGCAGTGCATGGCCTAAGCTTGGAGCTTGCAAGAGATACTTATGCCCAACAAAGCTAGAAGTTTATAATAGAAGGTGTATCAACATAGTATAGATGAAGAAAGCTTGTTGGAGTCTCCTTCTGAGAAATGCCTGTCACTCAGATCTTGCTTTTCAGCTTTACATCTTGTGAGAGAAGTTGGTTTCTTCTCAGTTTAGGTGATGACAAATTTAGATTTCCTTCCTGAATGTCTGAAGGTAGATTGAACACCTGGATATCCACAGTCTACTCTAACACTTCTCTGGATGCAGCATCTCTAAAGCCCATGAGAAATATGAGTAGCTAAGTCTGGCAACTATTCCTTCATTTAAGAAGAGTTCGTGGGCATCATAAAAACAAATTTTGTAATATGTTAACAGGTAGCACATACTCAAGTGAATAGCTTCCTGACATCTTTTGTTTTCTCTTGGAGAAGTGTTTATGCTCCATCTTCATTCCACAGCTTCCTGACATTAGCTGATTCCTCTAAGCTCACTTCTGGAGTGAATAAATAAACCTGGTCCAAGTGATTTGATGCCTGCTTTCCACAGTAGAGAAGTAAATCTTAGTAAAGAAGAACGTCTTTCATTGTTGTCTTCTTCTTTTTTTTTTTGTTCTGCTCTTATCCTCCTGCTTCCATAGGACTGACAATCCAGTTTCTCAGACTCCATGAAGGTCTTAATATAAGGTGAATCCCAGGACCACAAACAGTTTGGACTTCAAACAGTGAGAAAATTGGCGCTGAATGATTCGGCACACAAAGCAGAAAACTCTCATTTCCTGCAGGCGGGATGGAATTGACTGTTATATTAAGACTTCTGAAGGAGCCCTGCCCTGGAGTAATTTCAGCACTGTCAGACAATGTTGACATCTAGATTAACCTCTGTGCAGTGAAGTTTACTGCAGAGCTCATTGAGATGCATGTGGTGGATCTCTGCAAATCCCATCTGGAACCATTGGTGGGCCACCCTCCACACCACGCCCCTCCACTCCCCACCCACTCCTCTCCCCACCTGTGGACTTTTTAACCTCCAGGAACCATGGCTGGGATCTGATCCCAGGAGATGGAATTTGGCCCCCTTCGCTCTCTCTTCTGTCCATGGTGCTGAACCAGGCTTTGTGCTCAGCTGGAGTGACAGTGGTTGTCATTGTATTGGTTTTCCCCTCAGGAGACTACACATCAAGGCATGAAAGCCACTCTGCTGATGACAAACAATTTTGTGGCATATCTTTATGCTGCACAAAGTGAAATGGTTTATAAGGAATTAGTGTGCCCCATATCTATAAGACTTGCTCTGAGCTCTCCAGTTCTCCAGCATTTCCAGGTTCAGACGTAACAGGTCCTGACTACAACTTGGTGGTCAGGTGGTGGTGATGGGTTCTGATGGACAAAGGTATTGCCCTATGTCTGGGTAGGTGTTTCCTATGGTTCTAACAAAAGAGGTAGTATAGCTCCTTTTTCTCCTGGATGGGACAAAGGATGTAGCTGTCCACTATGATCTAGTTTGCCCACTCTCTCCTGATGGGGTGGTGGGCTCCAGAGTGGCCCATACCCTTTCTAATTGACTATGTGAAGCCACACAAGGGTGCAGCAGCCAGAAGAAACCTCAAAGTGAAAACCACAACTTCTCTACAACCAGGGGCCCCTCATCACACCAAAAGTCTTGAGAAATGTCCTTTAGCGTAAATTCATTGACCACAAATTTCCCTGGTGTCTTACTGATTTGTTTCTCCCTGAAATTGTTTTTCCCATTTTGCCTTCTATCTTTAATATGAGTAGCGGGGGTCTTTTTGTATTCCCTTAGACATTCTTTAGGAGAAATGAAAGTTGCCAGTCAAGGACATTGTGTTTATTGACTGGGAAAATAGATTTCTGGGCCAAGTAATGTCACAGCCATAAAGAGGCAGGCCTGATGACTTTATTTAAAAGCAATTATCAGTGTTTTATTTTGTCTGGGTGCTCAAGCTCATATAGGGCAAACTACATTCATCTTTCTATTTTATTACTTGTTCACACGCACACACACACACACAAATACCTTTACACTCCTATTGGTCCTAAAATGTCCAACAAGCAGTGTGCCCCATTTGTCTTTCTCCCAACAATATCCATGCACATGTATGTTCAAATAAGTGTGCACCAAGCCTGAAGTTTCTTAACCTTATGATATCTCACCTTTTATTTTATTATCAACACAATCTTCGGCTTTCTGACTTTTTGCACTATGGATCATCTATGAAATTAAGGCCTTTTCAAGGAAGACTATGTCTTGAGTTCAGAACCTTCATATTCAATGGTTGGGTTCATTTTCTCAGAGAAACATAAAACCAAACTGAACCTTGATGCAGATTTTATTTAATTTTTCGGGATGGAAGAGAAGCACTGGGTTGGAGCCTGAATAGTACATATTGTATTAAGTATAAGTATAATGTAAGTTAGTTCAAGCAGATTACTGAACCTATTTTGGGACTGAACCCATGAGATATCAAACATTCAAATGGAATGGAAGCATGAAGGGGAAGTGGTAGACTTTCCTGGAAGATTTCAATGTTCCAGGGGACAAGGACAGAGCACTGGGCTAAAAGTCAGCTGGGTATAGTCTGTCTGGGTGACTGTTTCCAAGTTACTTCAATTCTCTGGGCTGATGTGTAAGTGTCCTTAGTCTACAGTGGGCAGCTGGTAGACCTCTTTTTGAATGGCAATGATAATATAAGTCAATCTCCAACTTGTCTGTTGCTCAGATCACTTTTTTTTAATTTAAATTTTATTTTATTTAACTTTACAATATTGTATTGGTTTTGCCATATATCAAAATGAATCTGCCACAGGTATACATGTGTTCCCCATCCTGAACCCTCCTCCCTCCTCCTTCCCCATACCATCCCTCTGGGTCATCCCAGTGCACCAGCCCCAAGCATCCAGTATCGTGCATCGAACCTGGACTGGCGACTCATTTTGTATATGATATTATACATATTTCAATGCCATTCTCCCAAATCATCCCCCCCACCTCCCACAGAGTCCAAAAGACTGTTCTGTACATCAGTGTCTCTTTTGCTGTCTCGTATACAGGGTTATTGTTACTATCTTTCTAAATTCTATATATATGCATTAGTATACTGTATTGGTGTTTTTCTTTCTGGCTTACTTCACTCTGTATAATAGGCTCCAGTTTCATCCACCTCATTCGAAGTGATTCAAATGTATTCTTTTTAATGGCTGAGTAATACTCCATTGTGTATATGTACCACAGCTTTCTTATCCATTCATCTGCTGATGGACATCTAGGTTGCCTCCATGTCCTGGCTATTATAAACAGTGCTGCGATGAACATTGGGGTACACGTGTCTCTTTCAATTCTGGTTCCCTCAGTGTGTATGCCCAGATCACTTTTGACTGAAGGATATCTTCTCCAGGTCTCCCCTAGAACAAGATTGCAAATGTCCCTGTCCTGAAGATTCAGCCTCACTTTAGTCTTGTGTTCAGTTCATCTCTTGCAGCTCTTCTTTGTATGTTTTTGAAAGTTCACACTTGTACCATCCACCACTACCCCCTATCACATCCATCTATCTCTGCCAAGTCAGAAAAAGCCCCACCGGCCCATTTCCCTCTTTCCAAGTTTGGGCATCAACCACACTTGTGATTTAGCCAAGGTTTCTGGAGAGGAAACCAGTGTGTTCTCAGCCATCAGTCTCTTCCCAGCTCATTTGACCAAATGATTACCTCCTCATTATCGCCTCATCAGTCCCTTTTGCACCAGAGATGTTGGGACAACAAACCCATGAATGCCCTGTTCTGTCTTTTTGAGGATTATTTGTTCCTTCTCTCTTGGTTTAGAGAGGTTTGCCTTGCCACAAACAGCTTTTCCTTCAAATTTCTTTGGTCATTTTTCTGGCTGTTAAATAGACTGATAAATGGTAAACCATGGTTTCCTTCTCTTTTTTTTCTGCTTAGGCGCCTATCAGCATGGAAGTACTATATCCCTACAGAATAAGAGTGTCACATGTCAGCAAGATGTTTATTTATTTAGTGGAAAGGCTATAATATGGAAACACAGATTTGCAGCAGCATCCAAATCTTGAAGGGGATAAAAGAGTCTTTTTCAATCAAATGAGATCTTTACTGTAATGGCACCAGAAAGGTTTATACCTTAAGAACTGAATTGAACCTGATAACATGTTCTCTTTTTAGGGAACAATGAGGTGGAAGAAATTACTCCAGGACCTGGGAGACTAGATCCTCCACTCCACAAATCATGCTGTATCAGTAGATATTTCAACTCTATCTCTCAAATGGCTCTGAGAACCAACAGTGACCTAAGATCAACTATCCACGTTAACTATTAAAAGCAAATACATCACATTTAAACACATTCCTATCTGCTTAATATAGTTTTTCCCCTGGTACTTCTGGGGATAGTTTAATATTGTTTCTTTTCTTGATCCCTGTTAATATTTTCAATAAGATTTCTAAATTCTTTTATGTTCATTTCTTTAGGAAAAACATGGAGTCAATTTAAGATTTTGTGTATGATAAAATGATTAAACAGACTGAAAGTAGTGTAGGGTAGGGGGGCAACCATAGGACTAGGGAGGAGGCAGATGATGTCAAAGCTCCTATTTTTGCTGCGTGATCTTGGAAAAATCATTAGCCCTTCTGTGCTTCTGGTTCTTCATCTATAAAAGAAAGCTGCTAACAGCCCCCTGTCTGCAGCAAATGAGATCATAGTTGTCCAAGCACCCTGTGGGCTTCACAGACACCTCAAGCAGTAGAGTCCACTCTGGGCAGTGAGTTTTGCCAAGAGCCTTCTTGGGTGTTGAGGCTGTGGGTTCCTTTGGAGATGTGCTGTTTTGAAGAGCATCTTTCTTAAATCCCTCCTGTGATTTGGTTTCTAGAGTTTTGTCATGGGTATTTTTCCTCTTGGAATCATCATCAAGCTTGGAAGGCCAGAGAATGCCTTTTCAAAAACACAAGAAGGAAAAGGATGCTTTACTCATTTGGCTTTGTCACTGAAAAAGCTCTGATGGTAGACCTTATTTTCAGGTCTGGAGTCCTGAATGTTTTATAGCAAAATGGCATCTCCTGCTGTGTTGAACTCTGTATTATTTGTTATTGCTTTTGTGAGGTTCTGTAGATTTCCATGTAATTTTTTTTTAAAGTATGACTCTAGTACGTTTCCTTGATAAATTGGGTAGTGAAGCCAGTCTTGAAGAACAGCACCCAAAGTGATAATGATCCTGAAACAGTATTGTGTTCATTCTGGGGCCAGCATTTTGTGTATAGGAAAATAACCTTAAGATGGAAAAAAAAAATTGCTGGAGTGAAAACCAAATGCCAGACCACCTTTCTAACAGCCTTGAGCACTCCCAAATAGGTGTGATTGGGATTCCCACTGAGAAACACATCTGATTGGAAATGAACCCCCTGACAATACATCCTGAAGCCAGATTACCAAGGTTACAACAGTGATGTCATTTACAGCCCCTTAAGAAAAAGGTCCCAGGTGTTTGTAACACCAACCACTCTTTGTAAGGGTGATTACTTGGTATGTTAAATTTTTCAAATGTAATTTCCTTTAGAGCTCCAAGCTATGATCAGGTGCAATGCAACTAACTAAATGCTGTGCATGCCTCTTCTTCTTTTTAAAGAATTTATCACTCCAGAGAGAAATCACAATAAGACTGAGGACCTGAAATCCTAAGAAATTCACAAATCTTTTGCTCAAGTTCAGACCATTTCAGCTTCCCACTTCTCTTTCTACCTGAGGGTCAATTTTTGCCTGTCTTAGATAGGAAAGCAACATCTTTGTTCTGAACCTCTGTCCCTGTGACTTTTTCCCTGCAGCTGTACAGCAGACAGAAAGCATTTCAGCTTACTTTGAAATGAGAGTCCAAATTGGGTTATGACTGGGATTTTAAATTATGATGTGAAATTGGAGAAGGCAAGCTGATTCAGGGTGATGTTCCATAATTCATTCTGCTAATCCCATGGAGTTGACCTTCTTCACAGCCTGCCTTGAACAAGCCATTTCCCTGTGTAACTTCCTAGTGACAATGTTTGATTACTTAAAGATTTCAGAGATATCATTTGAGAAATAACTCACTGGGTATGGAAAATTTGATTTAATATGTTAACAGGAACAACAAGAACCTATTTTAATGGTTTTTTTCTTTCCTCTCTCTGAGAATTTAGTCTTTCTTGAGGCCATTGGGCTGTTTCCTTTTCAAGGCTGGAAAAAATTGATTATAATTCATGTCTATAGCAAAGGCTCCCCCAAGCCCATTGCAGCTGGAGGCAACCCCAAATGACCCATGTTAATCTTTTGTTACCCAACAGAATCAAGGACCCTTCTTGGTTATATGTGTGGGCCATTGTGGGTGAGCTCAAGGGTATTGTCAAAATAAAATGAAAAGAAGGCAAGTTGGGACAAGAAAATTCTCAGTTTGAATTTGAGAGAAAGCAGCAGTCTTGCTCTCTCTGGCAAAGATTTGTGTACTGTGAAGGGAATAGTTATGTTCTTTCTCAACTAGGTTTTACTTTCTGAGTGTGTGTGTGTGTGTGTGTGTGTGTGTGTGTGTTGGGTGGCAGAGGAGCTGGGAACAGGAAATAGCTGTTTATGAGTTTAGACTTCCTCTTGAGCATAGTAAAAGCTCTGCTCAGTTTCTCAGAATGTGACAATAAAATCAGGGATGGAGAGGAATTCAGAGGCCTGTGTTTCAGTATATGACAAATTTTTACCCAAATGCTTCTTTCAGAAACATTTAGTCCTTTGCAAGCCACATATATCCTATGTCTAAAGTGAAAGACAGTGGAAAGTGAAAGTCACTCCATCGTGTCCAACTCTTTGTGACCGCATGGACTATATAGCCCATGGGATTCTCCAGGCCAGCATACTGGAGTGGGTAGGCTTTCCCTTCTCCAGGGGATCTTCCCAACCCAGGGATTGAACCCAGGTCTCCCACATTGCAGGCTGGTTCTTTACCAGCTGAGCCACCTAAAGGTATCAGGAAAAGGAATCAGTCAGTAGGCAGTTTCTGCAGACCCCAATGCTTCATCCAATTGATAGGTTCCTTTTCTAAGAGTTAAGGTACTTTGACTCACCTGAGGAAATATACCAACAGGGCCTGAATGGGGAGTGGTTTGGGGGTGAGCTACTGTATGGTATTGGGAGGTATTATGACAGTGTGTTAACTCTCTTCCACGGGAAAACTAGGGCTGCTTTCATTTGGAATGGTGTAAGAAAAGAGACTATTAAAACACGTTTTGAGGACTGTCCCCCCAAATCAGCCTCTGTTGTGAGAGTTTTCAGTTTCTTAGGCAGGATTTTTCTCTTCTCCCATCTGTCAATAATTGTGTGTGTGTGTGTGGGGGGGGGGGGGGGGGGGAGGCGGGTGGTTGGTATTTGTTTTCAGCACCAAGGACAGCAAACACCTCCCTCAATTGAACCAATGCCTGCTATTGTGATTTACCTGCCAGTCAAAGAAGGGTGAGATTTTTCTTTTAATTCCATCCTTTGGGACCTCAAGCTGGAAGACTTTATTCTTAAGATCAGGTGCTCACATCTTTTATTTATTTCCAAGCCTTTTCCTGTCACATTCTTAATCTGCTAACAAATAATAGGTGTTGGACTAACACACCCAAATCTCTTGGCTCAAAGGAGTGGAAAGAAAGACACTTAGGCATCAGTGGAGGACACATTTTGGCATGGTGACCCACTGCAGAAAATCTTCACAAGGCACCAATGACTTTCAAACTCCCAGATGGAGGATTGCTCACTGGTAATCACTTAGAAAAAAATTTCTGCCCATTTCTCCACAAAGTGCAAGTCTATGTTTTACTCCATATATACGTGGAGGCAATATGTCACAAGAGTTGAGCAGAAGCTATGAACTTTGGAGACAGAAAAGGGCCCAGTGATGCTGTTGTTAAGCATTTTGAACACCCAGTGGGGCATGGCTTTGAATGCCAGCAGCCACCTTTAAATCCTGAATGCTGTTCAGCAGCTAACTTTGCCTTAAACAATCATAGTAAAAATGCAAATGGCTCCTTAAGCCTTCTGTCAGGTTAGACTGGAAGGCTTACCCTGAGAAAATGCATAGCAGAAGCACATTTTGTCATCTTGCTTTATGGTGGGACAGTTGTCATATAGCACAGTCATACATAGCTGCCATCTTAGAGGCAGCATTGCATTCTCTTAACTAATTGTCAGCATTCTCCACAAATGTCAGAGTGGACACTCCATTGGGAAGACAAGAGAGTCACTGAGAATTTCACTTTAGATACTGTCTTCTATTTCACAGAGGTTAGATATATTCCACTTCAATTGCTTCTGAACCATCCTGTCCAAGTCTTTGACTTCTCCATTATACCCTCTCCTTCACTTTCTCCTCCTCTCTTCAGTGTTGCTTAGCATAATCCATAATATTTTTTGCTGCAAGACCACAAGGGGTCCTTTTTAAGGATAAATGAGGTGGTAGAACTAGACCAGAACCAGATCTCAAAGGAGCCAAGTCAATGGAGTTGATTTTGAACCTTTGAATGGGTCTGAGGGAAACCCATCTTCCCCTACATTCCTTGTCTTCTTGAGGGCATCCCATTCCAGTGCTTCCATGCAAAATAGGTCATGGAAAGAGTTTCTCTAGATTATTTATGTGAAGAGGGTGGGAGAGCTGGGTCAAAAATCCTTTGTTGGGGTCCTTTAGAATAGAGGAGCTTTATTTTACAATTGAAATAAAGGGACAATCCTGTTTAGAAAGAATATGCACATGAATGACCAACAGCTTCCACAGAGTTTAATAAGACCAATTCCTTGTTCTCAGAACAGAGAGGAAGGAGTTGTAGATTGACTGGTAGGAAATGATCTGAGACAGAGGTACAGAAGCAATGGAGATGATGGCCAGGGAAGACTCAGGAGAGAATGGGCCAGAGAATAAAATACTACAAAGATTCTCATTACCTTTTCTGCAAAATTCCTAAAGTTTCCAAGGGCACGTCTAGCCCTCTGCCTCCCTAGAGGCAAGCTCAGTGTTTCTACTGAGTTACTAAGGCATATGCCCTACAAACACCAAAGTCTTGTATTTTCCACTCCCAGCAACACTGGCTGTCCAGAGTGGGATTTGTCCCCCTTCCCTATATCAAAGGGACTTGTTTTCAGGAGAAGTGTCCTTTAAATATCCAGCGAAAACTGGAGGTAATTTTTTGCATGAATGGCTTTTTACAGCTAGGTCTAAAGCAGAACAAAACTTGTATTAAACTAAGTGCTACTTTACATATCTTATTTCAAGAGAAATGAAGGATTTATTGCTGTGTAAATGATGTACACTGATTTGTTTCCTAATGGACATTACATGTCCCTTTATCTTTAGGCTGATGTTGGGCAGCAAACTTTCAATATCTGGAAAATCAGCTGGTACCTACTTCAGTGCACTCGTTGGAAATTACGTTCTCAGAGAGGAATTTTGCAAATGAAGTTTAGGTGCTCATGTAACTGATTTCCACCCCCTCCCTAAGCTTTCTGTACTAAATATATGTAAAGTGATTATATCTTGTCTCATCCCATGTGTTTGTGTGTGTTTCCCAATGTATGTGTAAATATATTAGCCATCTGAAGGGTTCCTCAGAATGTGGCACCAGCTAAGCAAAGGTGTCTATGGCATGTGGATATATGATCCATGTACACACTTGTTCTGAGGCCAAGCTAATCTTACAGAGCATAGGAAAATATGGTGTGGCTTGGGAAAAGTTTAACGAGGGATACAGGATTGCCAAGCCACCGCTCATTGGTGGAGACCTTGGCAACAGCCGAGTTGAGGTGTGCTCAACTGGATTTGACATCATTTATTTTCATCTCAATTGATTGTTCCTCAAGTCTGTTGTATGACTTAGAAATATTCCTCCATGATTCTTGTTTCTTTTTTCTCCCCAGACCACTGGAAATTGCCCGTCATTCTTGCTTCCCATTATTCAGATACTGAAGTTGTTGACTTAAAAATGGGTGCCTACGGTTTTAGTAAAACTGGGTTTTCCTAATAAGTAGTGCCATTTCCTTGAGGTACTATTTCTCCCATTCTTTTCCTTTCTAACAAATACATCCCTTAGCTAAACTAAGCTTATTTGCATCCTGGCAAGTCTTAGCGAGTCAGTTTGGTTAAAGCAATGATTGTTACTTGTGTTTGGAGAAGAGGCTCATGATCTGAGTAAAATTCTTATGTAAAGGTGTGTTTTATGTAAAAAAAGAAAAAGAAAAAACAACCCCCCAACCCCCAAAAAACCCATATTCTAATCTGGTAAGATGGCTCCAGGGTAAGGGAGATGTGTTCTCAGTTAATATTAAAAGATGCATTGAAAAAGCAAGTGCCCTCCATTTCTCTCTTCCCCAGCCCACCCTTCCTTCCTCCCCAACCTCAAAATAAAACAGAAAATTATTTTTTTAAATTGTATTAATAATTTATGTTTAATACAAAAGGATGATTCAATGGTATCACCAAAGGTCATTTCTCCCATTGTGCATGTTCATCACTCTCGGCCCCGAATCCATCACCCCATTCTTCACCCTCATGCTTCCATCCCAAGGCAAACGCGTCTTCATTGGAATCTATCTGTGTTGGAGTTCAATGTGGGGGCAGAGATGTAACACCATGACTCTGATGAAACCAACCATTCTTCACCTTCAAATGGTTAATTACTACAAGAAGGCAAACTCTTTTCTTGGATTTTGCTTAAAAACATTTTATACATATATATGTATATATGTGTGTGTATGTATGGACATATATATGTATATGCACATGTACATGTATATATGTATATATCCATCTCCAATATAAATATATCATATGTGAGAGTTGTAAATACTCCTTGGTCATACATCTGTCTTCCTCATGGTATCATATCTTCAGTGTTATGTTAACAACTCCATTTACTGATTGATGAAATCGTGTGTAGATCTGTATTCTCCTGACATAGTTTATGTAGGGTCTCTTCTCAAATAAAGTATAAAACATTATCAATGCCCTTGTTTTATTTGAATTTATTATTTAGTAGGGAAGTGTGTTGAACTTAAAGATAGGTTGAAGTTTGGGAAAGTCCGATTGTGTGCAAAGACTGTGGGATTCAGGACCATCTTGAGAGCTGGGACCCTGATTTGCTGAAGGTGAGATGGCTTGCAGATGCTTCAGGTGATCCTTAAACTGGATATTGAGATGGGTTGAGATGAATGTTTCAAGAAGAACATATACATATTTATAATTTGAGTCAGGGCCCAAGGAAAGGATTGACTATCTCCAGGTCTAGGTCATGGTGTCCCGTCATTCCACAGACATTAGCTTCCTAGTTACAATAATTTCAGTTTCTAACATGAGAAAATATATTCCTTGGATTTTGTTTTTTACACCAAAGATTTTAGGATTCTTTGGCATAATTAAATTAAAACTCCTTCCCTCTATTTCCACCTTTTCCCCTCTTCCCACCCTCTCTCTATTTGCTTTTCAATTTCCCTTCCTTTCTCTATACTTTTCTTTACAGCATATATTATGTGTTTCCTTTAATGAGGAAGACTTATTTCCATTTATTTATTTCAAAAGCATTGCTGGATTATGGGGGAGAGACAGGGAGGTTGTGATGTCATTCATGAGAGCTCACCAGAGGTACAGAAGGCAGAATTCCCCCTACTTCCATCACTATTGACATTTTGGACCAGAGATTTCTTGGTTGTGGGGGTTGTCATCTGCATTGTCTATTGTTTATCAGCATTTTCATTAGAGCAGTAGTGCTGCTCTCTGACCCCTCCCCCCCCCCCCCAGGTGTGTCTACCAGAAATGTCTCCAAACATAGTCAAATATCCTGTAGGGAAGTGGGGGGAGAAAAATTGCCCTGGTTGAGAACCACTGGTATGAGGGTTTGGCTGTTACCCTGAAGTATCATACAGTATTAAAAGAGGAGTTTCATCCAGGAAAATCAAGAGCCCCAGGTCATACCCTTTCTAGACCGGTGCGTGTGTGTGTAAGCGCACGCTCAGTTGCTCAGTCACATCTAACTCTTTGTGACCCCATGGACTGTAACCTGCTAGGCTCCTCTGTCCATGGGATTCTCTAAGCAAGAATATTGAGGTGGGTTGCCATTTCCTACTCTAGGGGACCTTCCTGACCCAGGGATGGAACCAGTGTCTCCTGTGTTGGCATGTGAATTCTTTACCACTGAGTCAGGGAAGCCCACATGGTTAACTTGTCTCCTTTCTCCAAGCCTGATGCTTAGATCAAGTTACAACACTACCTTTTGGGTTCAGACAGCCACAAAATTATCTTCCTCATCTGGTATATCAAACACATTGTTACCCCTAGAATATATATTCATACTACTTTTAAAAATGTATAATTTGTATACTTCTGAGTGGGAAGAAACCCAAATATTCTTTTTGAAAGTTTTACCCCTGTGAAGAAAGTTACCATTCCTAAAGGATGAAAGACTTTTCTTCTTCAATTGTCTCTTGCAATAAATTATATTTTTTACTTGGCTCTTGCCACATGCTGACATAAAATTACAAGTTCATGGAATTTTCCTAGTGGTCCAGTGGTTAAGACTCTGAGCTTGCACTGCAGAGGGCATGGGTTTGCTCCCTAGTTGGGGAACGAAGATCCTGTATGCCATGTGGTGTGGCCAAAAGCTTAAAGAATAAAGCAGAATACCATTATTAGAGTTGAAAAAATTGCAAGTTCATAGTTAGGCCTTTTGTAGGCAAGGGACAAAAGTCCTTAGTGTATCAGCTCCTTTTAATGAGTAAGTGAAGCTTATACTAAGTTCTTCCAGGCAAGGGCTATTGAACAATGATAAATATATAGTGGAGAAGGCAATGGCACCCCACTCCAGTACTCTTGCCTGGAAAATCCCGTGGATGGAGGAGCCTAGTAGGCTGCAGTCCATGGGGTCGCTAAGAGTCAGACATGACTGAGCGACTTCACTTTCACTTTTCACTTTCATGCATTGGAGAAGGAAATGGCAACCCACTCCAGTGTTCTTGCCTGGAGAATCCCAGGGACAGGAGAGCCTGGTGGGCTGCCGTCTATGGGGTCACACAGAGTCGGACACGACTGAAGTGACTTAGCAGAAGGCAATGGCACCCCACTCCAGTACTCTTGCCTGGACAATCCCATGGATGGAGGAGCCTGGTAGGCTACAGTCCATGGGGTCGCTAAGAGTCGGACACGACTGAGTGACTTCACTTTCAGTTTTCACTTTCATGCATTGGAGAAGGAAACGGCAACCCACTCCAGTGTTCTTGCCTGGAGAATCCCAGGGACGGCAGAGCCTGGTGGGCTGCCGTCCATGGGGTTGTACAGAGTCGGACACAACTGAAGTGTCTTAGAAGCAGCAGGAGTGTTATATATATACCAGGAGTTATATATATGAGTGTTATATATATATATATATATATACAGGAAAATGCAAATGGAAACTACAATGAGGTCATAATGGCCATCTTTCCTATATATATTTAGTAGTATATTTCCTATATATATAGTAGTAGGAGGAGTAGTATATTCACTCAGTCATG
Source organism: Bubalus bubalis (assembly GCF_019923935.1). Classification (NCBI taxonomy): domain Eukaryota; kingdom Metazoa; phylum Chordata; class Mammalia; order Artiodactyla; family Bovidae; genus Bubalus; species Bubalus bubalis. The sequence goes on from NC_059176.1 coordinate 51,540,654, forward strand.
TCTGACTCTTTGTGACCCCATAGACTAGAGCTTGCCAGCCTCCTCTGTCCATGGAATTCTCCAGGTAAGAATATTGGAGTGGGTAGCCATTCCCTTCTCCAGAGGATCTTCCTGACCCAGGGATTGAACCTGGGTCTCTTGCATTGCAGGCAGATTCTGTATCATCTGAGCCACCAGGGAAGCCCGATATGTATTCAGTTCAGTTCAGTTCAATCGCTCAGTCATGTCTGACTCTTTGATACCCCATGAATCACAGCACGCCAGGCCTCCCTGTCCATCACCAACTCCCGGAGTTCACCCAGACTCACGTCCATCAAGGCAGCAATGCCATCCAGCCATCTCATCCTCTGTCGTCCCCTTCTCCTCCTGCCCCCAATCCCTCCCAGCATCAGAATCTTTTCCAATGAGTCAACTCTTCACATGAGGTGGCCAAAGTACTAGAGTTTCAGCTTTAGCATCATTCCTTCCAAAGAAATCCCAGGGCTGATCTCCTTCAGAAAGGACTGGTTGGATCTCCTTGCAGTCCAAGGGACTCTCAAGAGTCTTCTCCAACACCACAGTTCAAAAGCATCAATTGTTCGGCACTCAGCCTTCTTCACAGTCCAACTCTCACATCCATACTTGACCACAGGAAAAACCATAGGCCTGACTAGATGGACCTTTGTTGGCAAAGTAATGTCTCTGCTTTTGAATATGCTATCTAGGTTGGTCATAACTTTCCTTCCAAGGAGTAAGCATCTTTTAATTTTATGGTTGCAGTCACTATCTGCAGTGATTTTGGAGCCCTCAAAAATAAAGTCTTAGTATATACTTACCTGATGTTTGTTATGTTGAACTGGATTTCTCATTCTCCAAGTCCCAGACCATTGGTGATGAATTCAAAGAGCTACCACTGTGCCTCGTGAACCTCACATGTGAAAATGCTGAGGATCCAGAATTTGGAACCACCCAACCACAAGGAAACTCTGAGTAAATCTCTCTCCTCCCCAGCATGTGGCTGGCGCCTTTATCCGTGTCTCCCTGGGCTGCCTGAAGGCAAAAGTAATGCTTCTCAAAGCAGGATTTTTAAATGCCCTCAGAAGCCCAGGCCTGGTGGCTTGGCCCCTTTGTTGTCTAGTCTAGTGATAGGAAATGGTGGAAGTGTGGTGAGAGACAGCGGGTTCTATCCTGCGTACTTGAACCTAACATCATCCTTCTGCCGGGGACTCCTTCCTACTCCACAGAAAGGCTGTGTAGCCCTGAAATCTTGCACCTGTGTTTCAGAACATCCTTACACCCTCATGACAAATTATTTTACTTTTATTTTGGAATTACAATTTAAGGACTGAATAAGGTTACGGACTTCTAGGTCTAGAAGGTCCTTGATTAATAATCTCATTCACCTACTTGCCTGCAGCCAGGGTTCTCAGGTAAGCAAAAACTGGGTCAATCTCCCTATTGATAGCATCTTCCAATGCCTGAGGGCATGGCTAATACTATTGTCTTATAAAGATAACATGCTTCTGAAAAAATCATTACCTCAGTGGGACAAAGAAGCAATTGTTTAACAGGGAAACTTCAGAAATAGCAGCTGGCCATCCTTGAAACTGAACCGGGAGGCTACCTATCATTGCATTGATTGTAGACATGCCAGAAAGGTAGGCATGAAACACTAGGTAGAGATACAATTTAACAGGCCTGATGTCCTAGGGGAGGTGGTAATGTTTTGGCATGCATTGTGGACATATATAGGAGGGAACTCCCAGGAATTCTATTTGAGCTTCTCAGAATCCAGTCCTCTAGTGTTTCAGGGCATTGAGGGGCACCTTGCCCTTAGCCATGCCCCATTCCTTGATCCTGTTGGGATGCTCAAGGTTACTTAGCTATTAACTAGGGAAATGTTTTATTTTAGTCTCTCTTTTCTCCCCATTACCAAGGTTTGCAGTGTTCTCAATTATTCAAATCGCCAGTGTAGGGCTCAGCAGAGGGTCTAATTACTGCTCTGCTTGCTACTTGCTGATGAGCTGCAAGGACCAGGGAATGACTTTAAATCAGTTAAGTAGGGAAGGGCAGCTTCTGTGGAAGGTTCTCTGGGAGTCTGGGTCTTATTAGGGAAATCTGAATGGTAAGCATGGGAGAGTCCATGAATAAGGACATCTCCTGACTACAGATCATGGCCAGGGACCCAGGTCTTAGAGGGAAGCACAGTACTTGCAGAAAGTCAGCCAGTCTCTATTAGCGTCTTAGTCAGTCCTTTATCCTCAGATTTTTAAAATAATATTTATTTATGTATGCATTTATTTATTTTTTTAAAATTACTCTTGGCCATGCTGGGCCTTCGTTGCTGCACAAGGGCTTTCTCTAGTACAGGGACTTGGCTTCCCATTGCAGTGGTTTCTCTTAATGCCAAGCCTGGGCTCTAGAACACAGTAATAGCAGTTGTGGCCCATGGGCTTAGTCGCCCTGCTGCATCTAGGATCCCCCAGACCAGGGATCAAACTCATGTCCCTGCATTTGCAGAAGGATTCTTAACCACTGCACCACCAGGGACACCTTATCCTCAGAGTTTTGAAGACCTTCTCAAGTAGTAGTTCAAGTCACTTTAGCAGGCAAATGCTCGGCTCTAAAGGAGGAAGGTCATGGAAGAGAGAAGTTGTCAGGCATGGTCACAGGCATTCATATTTAAGCCACATGCCACTATTTGCCCAGAAAGCTGTCCGCAAACACTCGGCATGAGTTAATTCTTTCAATGGGGTCATATATTCATATTCTCATTAGAAAAGACCCTGATGCTAGGAAATATTGAAGGCAAGAGAAGAAGAGGAGGAGAGAGGATGAGATGGTTGGCATCGCCGACTCAATGAACATGAGTTTAAGCAAGCTCCAAGAGATGGTGAAGGACAGGGAAGCCTGGCATGCTGCAGTCCATGCGGTCACAGAGAGTCAGACACGACTGAGCAACTGAAAAACAACAAATATTCATATTTCCATTGCGTAGATGTACTGATCAAGCTTCAGCAGTTTAGGTTCAGCCTTTTCCAAGGCTGCTCAGTTACTTTAGGCAGAAGTAGGGTTTGAAAGTTTGAAACTAGTAGTTGGGTTTCATATGCATGGTCTTAATCACCTTCCTGTCTTTTCCATCTCAGGGATTGCATCATCTGTCTGAGACCACAATGGAAGGTGGTAAGCCAAAAAGCAAACAAACAAACAGGAATGATGGGGAAAATGAGAGGATATCTCTTTCAGGATGGTTCTTTTTTAATTCATTTACTGATGTAACAAATTTGAGAGCAATCTTATATTGTTGTTTAGTCACTAAGTCATGTCTGACTCTTTGCAACCCTGTGGACTGTAGCCCACCAGACTCCTCTGTCCTTGGGATTTCTCAGGCAAGAATACTGGAGTGGGTTGCTATTCCCTTCTCCAAGTCTTATATTAGAGGTACTGTAATACACCAAAGCCTGAAGATGTGAAGTAGATTAAAATCCTCTCTCCCCCTAGACCATGCTCCTCTTTGTCCCATACTCTGGATCTCTCATTGAACAGATCATCTGGGTTGCCAAACTCAAGGCTATAAGAGGTTCAGAGAAAGTGCAACAGAGGACAGGATTTCAGTTATGACTTGGATGATGACTAAGAGAAGGGATTTTGATAGACTCCTCTGGCTTCTCTTGAAAGAGAGCCAACTTCTCACTCATTTTTGTCCTTGTGTTGTGTATGGAAAGGTTAAGGGCTTTGAGATCCACCTAGCCAGAATTCTGTGGATGCCTTGACCTGCTCCTAGATATTACTCCAGGTGGTAAGCCAGAATTGTCTCCCAAACCCTTACACAGACATTGACCTAGAGAGAGTAGGGTGATGTTTCAATCATAGTCTGACACCCTTGGGTCACTGCTCCAGGGATGAACTGCCTCTGTTCATTTCTGTTTCTATGAGACACGACAAGCCACTGGCTCCTGCTACGTAATGGAAAGCCCCACCGGCAGAGTTATGCGCCATGGGGCTGATCATAAATATGATTTATGGAGTTAGTTCATTTACTGCCTCTGATGCCGGCCCCAGCTGCCAGGAGTTTGACTGACAATTTCTGTTTATTTATTTCTCAGTATATAATATCTGACTTCACATTATAAATTCTTCTGATTGGAATTTCATGGCATCTGCTCCGATATTTATTGATGATATACTTATCAGGGACTCTGTCCTTTTAGGGGATGAGCTGTGCTCTGAGCCCTTGGTTCTGTCTGTCAGGGTGAGGCTAGGAGCCTGACACCCCAGTGTGAGAGGATGTCACTATTACCTCTTGTGTCTGGTGAATGATACCTGTGTATGTGTCAGAGATATGGTCATGACGGATGTCCACCACAGATGTCTCTTATGATTCAAAACCGGTGGAAATAAATGACAAAGAGCAACTCAGAGTCAAAGTGGTGTTTGACCACTTGAAAGAGATCTGATGGGGTAGGATAATACAGATCTTGCCTGGATTATGGCTACTGTGTCTTTTCCTTATCCCTCTTTTCTAGTTCACAAGTAGAACAAAATGACCACTAATCTCCAGCCTTTGGATGGGGCTTCAGTTCATGCAAAGAGAAGAGAGTTATACTCACTCATATTGAGTTGATGTTCTTCTCATGGTTAAGTTCCCATCACTCAAGTGTAATCAAGAGTAGGGGTGAGAAAGCATTCTGAGAAATCCAAGAAGATTCCCACACTAAATTAGGAGAGGTCAAAGGTTGGGTGAAAGACCCCTAGAGAGTTATGATAGTGTTTATTCTCCTTCTATAAATGTAGAGTTTTCCATCCAGAAAGAATGGACCAGAAAATTTCCTTGAGACCAGTTGTATTAAAAGAAAAAGAGATTATTCTCTTGCACAAGAATTTTATATAATTTTTCCAGAGAAATGAGACCAGTTTCTATAATTTTTTTTTTAACACTTTGGCCCTATTTATTTATTTATTTATTTTACTTCTGGGCTTCCCTAGCTGCTCAGATGGTAAAATATCTGCCTGCCATGCAGGAGATGTGTGTTCGATTCCTGGGTCAGGAAGGTCCCCTTTAGAAGGGAATGGCTACCTGCTCCAGTATTCTTGCCTGGAGAATGCCATGGACAGAGGAGCCTAGTGGGCTATAGTCCTTGGGATCTCAAGGAGTCAGACACGAGGGACTGAGCAACTAACACCCTCACTTTTTGGCCTTGTGGCTTGTGAGATCTTAGTTCCCCCACCAGGGACTTCACTCATACCTTCTGCAGTGGAAGCTCAGAGTCTTAACTATTGGACCACCAGGGAAGTCCTTATTACATTTCCTTCCCTATCCATCACCCCCCACCCCCAGTGTTATGCTCACAGATGAAACTTCCCTCAATTTTACTCTCAATCAGCCCTGTCTGCCCAACTCCTATAGTCCACCTGGAGCAGAGCTGATATGAGCTTCATGCTGAGATCACCATGCTCTGGCTTCTTGGTCCCTAAGAAGGAAGTAACTTTCATTAAGCCCATAGTATGTACCACCAGATAGACATCTTGATAAAGCTTCACTGAGCCATCATAAATATCCCCTGTGTGTTATGTATTTTTATTTTCATATTTATAGTTAAAGGAAACTGAGGCTTGGAGAGGCTGAGTCTCAGAAAGATTAATTTCCTTGTCAAATGACATGATCCAATATTAGGCAAGGGCAAAACTCAAACTTCTATCTGACTAACTGCCCAGTAAATTTTGTTTCAGTTTGGTACTACCTGTGAGGTTTGTTCCCCAAACAATGAGGAAGGAAAAATATCTCTCATTATCCCAAAGCCTTTTTCATCCATTAATAAACTGGGGACCTTGGTCAAGTGATTTAACATTTTTGGATCTCAGTTTTCTCATATGTAAAAGACACATGGTCATACTAAGCTCTGCTCTTATAGTATGGAGTCATATGAGGACATGAATGAAGTGTTTGGTGCTTGGTCTTGCACTTAATAAGCCTTAAATAAATGGTAGAATCATTGTCATAATCATGGCATCACCATTATCATTAGTATCACCATTGTCATCACCACCATCACCGTCACCGTCACTATAATTAATACCATCGTCTCACCACTATATCTGTCACCATCGTCACCGTTATCATCACCATTGTCATCCGCACCATCACTATGATCACCGTGAACACCACCATCATCGTCATCATTACCATTGTCACCACCACCACCATCACCATCACCACCATCATTTTTATTATCATCGCCATGCCCACCATCACTACCAAAACCATCACCATCATCACCATCAACTTCCTCATCTTCTTGAGAGTGGTCTCCCTCTCCCCCTCCTCTAAGACCTAAATGCCTTCCTGACTTCTGTTAGATGCACTTTGGGGGGTTTTCTCTCTATTGAGGTGGACAGGAAAGCCCTGACAGTATTGAATTACATTATTGATTTCTGCCTCCCAAGGCCAAACCCTCTTGAGATTCGTTAAATCAAACAATAAAAGAAAACCCCAGGAGTTAAGACATTTTTCCAACCATTGCCCAAATTCAGTCCCTCTCCTCAGCTTCCCCAGCATGGTCATGGCTATTTGTGTCTGACTGTCACACAATGAAAAGGTCACTGGAGCCATTGATGGATCCAGGAATCACAATGACTCCCAGAGCTTCAAAACTAGAATATATTTTATAAAAGTAAAAATTGGTCTTACTGTCAAAAACTGAGTGATAGAAAAGGACAAGGGAAAGGAAGAAGCTATCATTTAAGGTTCATCTGTTGATTGCTTGAAAGTGGAAGTGAAAGTCGCTCAGTTGTGTCTGACTCTTTGTGACCCCATGGACTATAGTCTACCACACTCCTCCGTCCATGGGATTTTCCAGGCAAGGGTACTGGGGTGGGTTGCCATTTCCTTCTCCAGAGGATCTTCCTGACCCAGGGATTGAACCCAGGTCTCCCGCATTGTAGGCAGATGCTTTACCATCTGAGCCACCAGGGAAGTCCTGTTGATTGCTTCAGTTCAGTTCAGTCACTCAGTCGTGTCCGACTCTTTGCGACCCCATGAATCGCAGCACGCCAGGCCTCCCTGTCCATCACCAACTCCCAGAGTTCACTCAAACTCTTGTCCATTGAGTTGGTGATGCCATCCAGCCATCTCATCCTCTGCCGTCCCCTTCTCCTCCTGCCCCCAATCCCTCCCAGCATCAGAGTCTTTTCCAATGAGTCAACTCTTCGCATGAGGTGGCCAAAGTACTGGAGTTTCAGCTTTAGCATCATTCCTTCTAAAGAACACCCAGGGCTGATCTCCTTCAGAATGGACTGGTTGGATCTCCTTCCAGTCCAAGGGACTCTCAAGAGTCTTCTCCAGCACCACAGTTCAAAAGCATCAATTCTTCGGCACTCAGCTTTCTTCACAGTCCAACTTTCACATCCATACATGACAATACATAAGCAATATATAAGTTGATTGCTTAGGTGGACTTTATTATTCTCCCACTTTCCAAATGAGAAAACTGAATCTCAGAGAGGTTAATTGCCTTGTCTAATGTCACCCAGCTGGTAAATGACAGAGGAGAGTTTGAACATAGGTTTATCTGACTCTGAAGGTCGTTGGTTCTACAATGTTCTGCTACCTTTATAAACTCACAAGGACTTGTAGACACAAATACACCTGCACGTGATTGAGTATATGCTGCAGTTTTCTCCAAAAGCTCCTCTGGGCTGGCAGTTCTGAGCTGATTAGATGAACTTGCAGAACCAAGGAGTCCAAGGCCACAACCATCACTCCCATTCCATGTGTAATCTTTATGGGTCAGGAGTAGAAAATCTTTCTAAGCCCTGAGCCAAGGCTATATTGCTTCAAGACCTTGAGAAGAAGGAATAAAAATCTGGAAAATGTGGCTGCCTCATGGTTAGATCATCTTATTCCTGGGCAGGTATCTTACACCCTCTATTAATACTTTACTGGTCTTAGGAGCATGGAAAAATGATATTCTGTATTATTAACCTAAATGTACAACAGAAAATCAACATTGAGCATATATAAACCATGGCTACTTTCTACCAATATGTGTGCGTGCATGCTAAGTCGCTTCAGTCATGTCTGACGCTTTGTGACCCTACCAAGCTCCTCTGTCCATGGGATTCCTCAGGCAAGAATACTGGAGTGGGTTGCCATGCCCTCCTCCAGGGGTTGAACCCATGTCTTTTAGGTCTACTTGCATTGGCAGGTGAGTTCTTTACTACTAGCGTCACGAAAACATTCTGACTTTATTTCACAGCATCAAAGTCCGAATTACTACTAGGGCTCCTCTGATGCAGTGCCTGAGTCAATTCCCTGGCCATGGAGTTGAAAGCTGTCCTTGTCTGACACTTTTAACCAGACCCTGGAGTCTCTGTGAGCTGAGACTCAGTTCTCCTATCTGAAAAAAACAAGAATTAGGTGATCTCTAAAAATAATTCTATCTCTAACCTCCATTGGCCATCTACTGCTGTATCAGTTCATTTCATTCACTCAGTCACGTCCAACTTTTGTGACTGCATGGACTGCAGCATGTCAGGCTTTCCTGTCCATTGCCAACTCCCAGAGCTTGCTCAAACTCATGTCCATTGAGTCAGTGATACCATCTAATCATCTTAGTCTCTGTCGTCCCTTTCTCCTCCTGCCTTCAGTCTTTCCCAGCATCAGGGTCTTTTCCAATGAGTCAGCACTTTGAATCAGGTGGCCAAAGTATTGGAGCTTCAGCATCACCATCAGTCCTTCTAATGAAAATTCAGGACTAATTTCCATTTAGGATTGACTGGTTTGATCTCCTTGTAGTTCAAGGGACTCTCAAGAGTCTTCCAACACCACAGTTCAAAGGCTTTGGTGCTCAGCTTTCTTTATGGTCCAAATCTCACATCCATACATGACTACTGGAAAAACCATAGCTTTGACTACATAGACCTTTGTCAGTAAAGTAATGTCTCTGTTTTTTAATATGCTATCTAGGTTGCTCTATAGATATAGCTAAATGAATATGGAGGAGGTGTGTAATATGAGGCATTTATATAAAAAGAAGCAAGCAAAACACATACTTGCAAACTAAAAAAGAAAAAGCAAGAGGAAGCTGTTTTCCCATAAAGGACCAAGGAGTCTTTAAAAAGAAAAAAAAAAAAAAAAAAGATAAATAGTACAGTTAAAACAAAAACCAAACAAAAAAATGTTGAAATAGTAGGTGTTAGTAGAAGACAATGCCACCCCCAAAGTGAATTCAGCTCTGTCTACAATAATTAAAGGTCAGAATGGGTGAAGCAATTGCTTGCATTTATACAGCTGTTCAAAAAATGGCAATTTTACTACTACTACTAATGCTGATGATAATAATGAAAAGTATTATTATATTATTATCATGATCATTAAAATATACCACATAATAACAGTCTTGGACAGGTGTTATTATGTTCATTTTAAAAACAAGTTAATCAAGTTCAAGGAGGTTAAGAAAATTGTTCCAATGTACTCAGCTACTAAATTAGGGTTTATCAACCTCTGTACTGTTGACAGTTTGGGCCAGATAATTCTTTGTCGTGGGTGGCTTTCCCATGAGCATGTGAGCTGGAGCCAGATTATGCCACTGAAGCTTGTTCAGTAGCATTTTTGACCTAGATGTCCCCAGTCATGATAATCAAAATTCACAGACATTGTCAAATGTCCCCTGTGGGGGCGAATTTGACTTTGGGTGAGAACTACTGTCTTAAAGGATGGAGCTCTGTTTCATGCCAATATCTGCTGATCTTCTAAACTCAGCGCCATCATGCTGCTTAAAGGAATCATAAACTAAGAGGAGAGACAGCGGAAAGATGGAGGAGTTAAGCACAGGAACAGAACCTCTCCCTCCCAATCATTAAAAAGGGTCAGAGAAAGAACCTGAAAACAATTTACTAGATAGGAAGCAAGTAGGGACTGGGATATAAGCTCATCCATAAACTCCAAAGAGTGGTGGCTCTAGCAATAAACACTCCGGTGGGCTCGGTGTGGTTCCTCTTCCTCCCTTAATCCCAGGCAGTGATGCTAGAGAAAGAACATGAGTTGAAAAAAAATGCTGATATTTGTAGATAAGTGGCTGAGTGAGTATAGGGAAGTCAAGGGCAAACCCATGGGTGTAGAAGCCCCGCTTGCTTGTAAACATTATCATCAGAGGCAGGAAAGTTGATCAGAGCTCCCCAAGGCTCAGAGCTCCCCTTTGTCTGGGGAGAGATCCAGCATCGCCAGGGTGTCCAGCCATGTCTGAGATATCGGTCAGATATTCTGTCAAAGTACATTTGCTGAGTCCTTCACAACTTCGGTCCCTGCTGGGCAGTCATTCTTTCCTCCCGGATTTTCTCCAACTACAGAAAAACTGATGACACACAACTCTCAAACTCCTGATGGTGGATAAAGGTTTCAGTTCAAGTGGGAGGAGCGCCAAAGAGAATTCGCCTACTCTAGATCAGAAGAGATAGAGGGTCTGAGCATAGTTGCCTAGATTGAGAAAGACCTAGCAAAAATGCAATACATTTATATATTACAAATATTGCAGCACGTTTCAAATGTGTGTGTGTATATATATATATAATTATAGAATCTAATTAACAATATAAAACATAGTGTAACTAACAATATAAAATATAACTTAAATTAACAAAACATAAGGTAATATAAAACATAATATAAATTATAAAACATAATGTAAATTAACAAAAGCTGGTGGAAACCAATGTAAGTATTCTTTCATTTCTCCTAGTGGGGTATTAATCAATATGATAAAAAGCAAAACAAGTAATTTAAAAATGACTCCAATATTTTAATATTTTTTATGTTTGTGTATCAACCATAGATTAAGTTTTTAGTAATTACTGTTTCTTTTTTTTGTTGTTGTTCTATTTCTTTTTTTTTTTCATTTTTTTAAATTTTATTTTATTTTTAAACTTTACATAACTGTATTAGTTTTGCCAAATATCAAAATGAATCCGCCACAGGTATACATGTGTTCCCCATCCTGAACCCTCCTCCCTCCTCCCTCCCCATTCCATCCCTCTGGGTCGTCCCAGTGCACCAGCCCCAAGCATCCAGTATCATGCATCGAACCTGGACTGGCAACTCATTTCATACATGATATTTTACATGTTTCAATGCCATTCTCCCAAATCTTCCCACCCTCTCCCTCTCCCACAGAGTCCATAAGACTGTTCTATACATCAGTGTCTCTTTTGCTGTCTCGTACACAGGGTTATTGTTACCATCTTTCTAAATTCCATATATATGCGTTAGTATACTGTATTGGTGTTTTTCTTTCTGGCTTACTTCACTCTGTATAATAGGCTCCAGTTTCATCCACCTCATTAGAACTGATTCAAAATCAAAACCACTATGAGGTACCATTTCACACCAGTCAGAATGGCTGCGATCCAAAACTCTACAAGTAATAAATGCTGGAGAGGGTGTGGAGAAAAGGGAACCCTCTTACACTGTTGGTGGGAATGCAAACTAGTACAGCCACTATGGAGAACAGTGTGGAGATTCCTTAAAAAACTGGAAATAGACCTGCCTTATAATTACTGTTTCTTATGATGAGTAACCACTAATGAGGAAAGTTGATTACTCAGTTCTATAATTTTACCTGAGAGAGAAAGTATACTGGGCTTTCCTGGTAGCTCAGCTGGTAAAGAAACTGCCTGCAATGCAGGAGACCCCAGTTCAATTCCTGGGTCGGCAAGTTCCCCTGGAGAAGGGATAGGCTACCCACTTCAGTATTCCGGGGCTTCCCTGGTGACTTAGACAGTAAAGAATCCACCTGCAATTCGGGAGACCTGGGTTCAGTTCCTGGGTTGGAAAGATCCCCTGGAGGAGGGCATGGCAACCCACTCCAGTATTCTTGCCTGGAGAATCCCCATGGACAGAGGAGCTTGGCAGACCCCAGTTCATGGAGTTGCAGAGTCAGACATGACCAAGTGACTAAGTGCCACACAGCACAGAAAATATACTAGAGTACGTTGAAAGTGTTCTTTCCTTATTGAACATGTATAGATAAAGGCTTGCAATAATGTTCATCTATTTGGAGTATTCTTTCTAGGTGGTGAGATATTTGCTGAATTTTTTCATCCTTTAATTTTTTCAATATTGTTTAAAATTTTACACTTATATGTTATACTGACAAAAATAAAATTGTTCAAGAAAGTATAGAATCAAGGCAGAGAAAGATGGAGGGAAAAACGGAGGAAGAAAAGAAAAAGAAAGGAAGGAGCAAAGGAAGGAAGGAAAAAAGTGAAAGAATGTGAGAGAAAGGGAGATAAAAGGAGAAGAAACAGTGAGGCTTCTTTTGAGGGGGAGAGGTACGAAGGCTCTGACTCATTTATTCTGACTGGGGGAGCTAGTAGAATATAGTTGAAAGTGTAAAATATGTAAGGATTTTGGAGTTTTAGAGGTCTGGGTACATTTTGCATCTGTCACTTAATGAAAGGATCTCTAGAAAAGTTTCTTAAACTTAAGTCTGAAGTTTCCTCATCTATAAAAGGAACACATCACACTTGCTTTTATAAAGGTGGCTTCGAGTTTGTAGCAGATATATGCCCACACAGTACATCTGTTACACTGCATCCGAAGAAAGTGAAAGTGTTAGTCACTCAATCCTGTTTGACTCATTGTGACCCCGTGGACTGTAGCCCACCAGACTCCTCTGTCTGTGGGATTCTCCAGGCAAGAATCCTGGAGTGGGTTGCTTCCTGACCCAGGGACTGAACCTGGGTCTCCAGCATTGCAGACAGACACTTTACCAACTGAGCCACCAGGGAAGAGTTCATAGTGTTAGTCACTTGCCATGTCTGACTCTTTAAGACTCCATGGACTGTAGCCCATCAGGATCCTCTCTCCATGGAATTTCCCAGGCAAGAATACTGGAGTGGGTTGCCATTTCCTTTTCCAGGGCATCTTCCCAATCCAGCATTTGAACCTGCATCTCCAGCATTTCAGGCAGATTCTTTACCATCTGAGCCACCAGGGAAGTCCAGATCATCTCTTAAATGATGCCAGTTTCATTTCAAATTGCCTCTGGTAATTCTTTTCCAATCCATCCCTCTACCCATTCAACCATTTATCATCTATCCATCCATCCATCCATCCAATTATCTATCCAATTATGCATGCATCCATCCATCCATCCAGGCTCTCACCCTCCCATCCACCCATCCATCATCCATGCATCCATCCATCTATTCATCTATCCATCCAACCATCCATCAAGAAACTTTTATGGGAAAAGTAAGTGTTTACTAACTGCTAGTAAACTTCAATATGAAAAGATTCAATCCTTGCCCTTGGCAGATCTTCAGGGTCATAAGATGCAGGGGCTTCTGCAGAGAAGCCCTGGCAACCATTCATTAACCATTCCCTTCAGAGGAGGTCTCCTGTACCTTTGCTTGGCACATCAGAGTGGCATTGTTCTGGGACTCAGGAGACAGTTGGTGACTGCGTCGTTTTCATTTTGCTCCCACCACCTCTTCTGCCTCTGTTCTGACTCCCACCAATAAGTGCTCTGGCTCTTTATCATGGGTATGAAATCGAGAAAGACACTTTGGAATTCAATTAGCCACACTGTTGCCACAGCAACGAAAACATATAAGCTTAAATGATTTATACACACAGACAACACTTCAGAAAGGAATATATTTAATCCCGCAGCTGGGAATGAAATGGATTGTACAATAAGAAAATTGTATTCCTTTCTCCCCCACGAGAGGCTTCCAGGTCTTAATGTGATCTCAGCGAGCACGGAGGCTGAGGGAAGAAGACAGCCCGTGAGCAGCTCATGTCCATGGCCAAGGTCAGAGTTCACATGGATCCTTGCTCTGCAACTGCTGGGGCATCGGGGACCAGCAGAGCCAGGCATGAGTGTGTGTATTTGTTGATGGGTCAGAAGCGTGTCTCCTGTAAGTGAAACTGATTGGTGTCATTTCAAGAGGGCTCCAGAGAACTCCGGTAACATAGTCCTTTATGTCTCATTGCAGAGAAGAATTCATCAAGAGCAAAGTGGTAGATAAGAAGTGATTTATTAGAATAGGAAGCTTGTGACAAGAAATGCCACGCCTGGAGAACTTACTGGGCTACATTTTTGTAATCAAAGGAAACGTGGGGAGGGGCAGAAGCCCTTCTTTGTCTTTCTTGTGTAGATGCCATGTTTACCTCATCAATTCCTCCCCCAGGTAGGGCAGGGAAGTTTATTTGTCCCTCCCTATTTGATCACTCCAGGATCAAAGCACTTTGGAAAAAATATTTTCAGGTCTCAGTGCAATGAGAGTCCTTCATATTGAAGTTACTTTCCCATAATAATTTTTTGTGTGCACAGAGCCTGTTTTGAGGGTCATTACATGGTGTCATCAACTGCAGATGACACCATCGGGCAGGTGGTAGGCCTTATTTTCTACTATTCTTTTATTGTTTGGGGGGCAAAGAACATGTCGTAGGAGCCAAAGGACATGCTTTGGGGGTTACTAACGGGGGTTGCTAGCTCAGTGAGCTCACTGGGCAGGATGGGGGTCTCGTGCCACCGCTGTTTTATCATTTAGGGGCTTGTCTCGTGCCTCTGTTGCATGCTTTTGTTGCTAAGCGAGCCTGCTTGATTTTGTGGTTAAGCAAACCTGCTTTCTCGAGTAATCATTAACTCACAGAGGTCCCCCATATTTCTCTACTTACAGTCCCCTAGTGGGATTAACAATTTAATCTTCCTCTCCTACGGATGCTGTACATAGGTTTGTACACACCCATAAATCCTGAGATTGGCTTCATGTTAAAGTGAGGTCCTTCACAGAGCCACAGAATCTAAGAAGATGGGCTAGGAAAAAACAAAGAAAACCCTTGCCTATCAGGTATCTTGCAACAATTCCTGCTTTACTCCTGAACTGCTCTCTGCTTACAGGTTGCAGGACTCATGGATATTACTGGGCACCGAGCACCTTTTAAGGTGGATTAAAATCTGCCCAGACTGTGTCAGGAGTTATATATTTTACTTCTGCTTAACATTAAACGAGAATGTTTAGTCTTCATCAGCCATATGTGTGAAAACACATGAAAACAGACAGTATCTTGAAATATTTATCTTTTATTTTTCATTTCTTTTCGTCACTTTATATATATATATATATATACACATATATATATACATATATATATATATATTGACCCTTAGGAATCACCTAGAATAGTTTATGAATTTTCTTTCATTGCACTCTCCTATTAGTTGAACAAATATATATGTTTTTATTTATAAAATATGCAGATGTAGTATGACTGATCCATATATGTTCAGAGCTAATACAGTATATTTTAAAATTTATTTTGAAACAATATACTAAAGTTCTAATATTTTCTCTCATACCTAAATGAATCAACCTCAGCCCACTTTACAAAACACTGAGTGAGGGACATGTGCATTGCTTTAAGAATTAGGGTGCTTAGGATGGGAGTCACAGAGGGAAAAATAACTCCATCTAAACTTCTAGTGTAAGATCTTGAGAATCAAGATGGAAGATCACAAGGCTACTGGGCACCCTGCCTCACGAAGAATAGAAGCTGGGTGCAGTCAGTACTAAGCTTAGTGTTCTCTGCCCTCTCAGAGGACTGGAGGGGTGGGGGCGCGAGGAGCTTATGGAAAGGGCCCTGAGGTATTATATTTGGCACTGGGGAGGCACTTAGGCATAAAGCCAATCTCTCCCTTACTCCCCACCAATTGGACGGTCAACTTGGCACCTCAGCTGAGGAGCGGTCTTTCAAGTGGGTCCTTGTTCCTCGAGGGCTCTCCGTCAGCAGACTTTACAGGGGACCACTGAGTGGTCCAGCTGACAGAGACTGCTGTGGAACCCGGAATCGCATAACACACCTCAGAGGGTACCCCAAGACAGCAGAGTACAGTTTATCATGCCAGCGGGCCCAAGGGGACTCAGTTCCCAACACGGACCCTGGTGTTTCTGAGAAGCCCAGTTTTATACCCCCCGCTACGTGACTGATGACATGCGAGCAACCTCTTTGTTGTATGGGATTGAGTTTCACGACAAGTAGGTGCTAGGAGAACAAACAGTTGAGATTAAATGGGGGAAACAATGATTATATACCAAGGGGGAATGTCTCCATGGTTAATCTAACAGGGGCAGCCTGACCTCAACTACTGTCTCTGTTTGCCATCCGTAGGGAGGGAAGTCTCCAGGAGACCTGGTTTCCACACTCTTGGGCAGGGTTCAGGCCCAGTTCACATCCTGTCTTTAAAATGGATGACAGTCTTCAAGATGGAGCCTCTCCTGCTTTCCTCACACCGGCCCCAACAAGACAACTGCTGCTCCCAAGACTTTACTGTTGCTATTGTTGTTTAGTTGCCCAGTTGTGCCCAACTCTTTTGCAACCCCATGGACAGTAGCCTGCCAGACTCCTCTGTCCGTGGGCTTTCTCAGGCAAGAATACTGGAGTGAGTAGCCATTCCCTTCTCCAGGGGAACTTCCTAATCCAGGGATTAAACCCCGGTCTCCTGCACTGTGGGCTTCCCCAGTGGCTCAGTGGTACAGAATCTGCCTGCGATGTAGGAGCCATAGGAGACATGGGTTCCATCTCTGGGTTCCCAAGATCCCCTGGAGGAGGGCATGGAAAGCCACTCCAGTACTCTTGCCTGGAGAATCTCATAGACAGAGGAGTCTGGCAGGCGTCAGTCCATAGGGTCGTAAAGAGGGAGACACGACTAAAGCGACATAGCATGCACGCATGCAGGCTGCTGCATTGCAGGCAGATTCTTTACCATTAAGCCACCAGGGAAACCCTAGGCTTGGCTGAGTCCATCCAAATCGCATCATCTGAAAAATTTCATCTTCAAATGCCCGCGATTAGTGCCCTGTGGAAAATGGTACAGAGGGATCCCCGACACTCATAGGATGATGGTGCCTGTGTGCAGGGCTAAGCCAGGCTGAATGCCCAGGTGGTACGGGGCAAAAGGTCAGCCAGGGATGGTGAGTGGGTCCAGTGCAAAGTCCCTAGGCCCCAGCATAAGGGCTGAGGGGAGTGTGGGGACCGAGAGTGAGAGAACAGATCACTAAGACCCGCCCTTCCGTGCTGGGCTCAAGACTCAAGTGGGATTTTCTTTGCACATATTTTCCTTTCTAGTAGTGTACATGTATGCCACAAACCAGTACTCAGATGCTCAAATTCCAAACAAAACCGTAGCATGCAATTTTCTGTGTAATGCTTAACACCTAGGAAAATCAGGAAATTTTCCATACACCAGTTTTCATCAATGTATTTGGGGAAAAAAACCCCACAGTAGTTTATTCATATCATGTAATTCAGGATTTTCCCCATTTCAGACAGTTCTTCTCCTAAGTATGCATAGACTTTGAGTAAAGGGTTTGAATTCTTGCTGTAACTACATAGCAACTGTGTAGTCCCAGGCAAACCACTTACCCTCTGAGAAATCAGTTTCCCAGTCTGTAAAATGGGGATGGCAAAACCACCTTTGTGGAATTGTTATAAAATGTATTTGTCATCAAAAGCATCAGGCTTCCTGCTGAGCACACAGAGACCATTCAACTTGTAGCTGCTCCTATCATGGTAATTAGTGTAAATGAAGAAGCTTTTCCTCTATACCCCATTCATATGTATATGTTCCCATTCATTCATATGTATATATGCATCTTTTTCCTGTATTCATATGTATGTGTTTGCCTGTTTTCAAGTAGGTTAGGACTAACTGTGTGTGTGAATGGTGGTTAAGTTTTAAGGGATAGACACCCTTTACCACTGCCCATTCATTGGGTTTGGGCTATTCTTCAGTAGAATTTTGAGCAGGGCTAGCTTCCTAGTGGCTCAGACAGTAAAAAAATCTGCCTGAAATGTGAGAGACCTGGGTTCAATCCCTGGGTCTGGAAGATCCCCTGCAGGAGGGCACGTCAACCCACTCCAGTGTTCTTACTTGGGGAATCCCATGGACAGAGGAGCCCAGTGGGCTATAGTGCATGGGGTCACACAGAGTCGGACACAACTGAAGCAACTTAGCATCAGCATCACCATCAGCTGTATACGGGGGCTTCCCTGGTGACTCAGACTGTAAAGACTCTGCCTATAATGCAGGAGACCCAGGTTCAATCCCTGGGTCAGGAAGATCCTCTGGAGAAGGGAATGGCAACCCACTCCAGTATTCTTGCCTGGAGAATTCCATGGACAGAGGATCCTGGTGGGCTACAGTCTGTGTGGTCGGAAAGAGTGGAACATGATTGAGTGGCTAACACTTTCACTTTTCAGCCATAGAAGGCCAGAGCACTGAGGAGCTTCTGTGAATGTCTGCAACTGCTTCTCTCCCTGCGAGTGCGGCAAGACCCATTGCCAGGCCATCTTGGTAAAAGTGGATTACATTTTTTCATTTTTGTATGTTTTTTGGTTGTGGTAAAATAAATACATATGACATTTGCTATTTAATCATTTTAAAGTATAAAATGTCAGATATTAAGTACATTCACAATGTTATGTAAACATCACTGCTATCTAGCTCCATAACGTCTTCATCATTATCCCAAGCAGAAGCCCCATACACATTCAGCAGAAATTCTTTATTTCTTCACCCTACCCCCACCCCTTCCTGATTACTACTAATCTTTCTGTCTCCATAGATTTGCCTATTCTCTTTTTGTTTTGAATAAATAAGATCATACGGTATGTGGCCCTTTGTAACTAGCTTCATCAATTTAGTGTGACATTGTCAAGGTTCATCCATTTTGTAGCATGTGTCAGTACTTCATTCTTTTCTATGGCTAATGGTATCCTGTATAGTCAAGCCTATGGTCTTTCCAGTAGTCATGTACGGATGACTATGGTGAGAATTGCACCATAAAGAAGGGTGAGCGCCAAAGAATTAATGTTTTCAAACTGTGATGCTGGAGAAGACTCTTGAGAGTCCCTTGGACTTCAAGGAGATCCAACCAGTCCATCCTAAAGGAAATCAGTCCTGAATATTCATTGGAAGGACTGATGCTGAAGCTGAAGCTCCAATACTTTGGCTACCTGATTCGACGAGCTGACTCATTGGAAAAGACCCTGATGCTGAAAAGACTGAAGGCAAAAGAGAAGGGATTAACAGAGGATGAGATGCTTGGATGGCATTGTTGATTCAATGAACATGAGTCTGAGAAAATTCCAGAAGACAGTGAAGGACAGGAAAGCCTGGCATGCTGCAGTCCTTGGAGTCACAAAGAGTTAGACACCACTGATAGACTGAACAACAACAGATGGTGTCCCACTGTGTGGATGTACTGTCTTTTGTTTATCCTGAATTTGTTGTTTAATCCCATCAGCTCAGGCCGCTTCCTGATGTGGTAGACTTGAGTCATGAAGACCTCGGTTCAATGACACTGTCTCAGGTACTCACCTGTTCTGGGTATGTTTTGGTAGGTGCCCCACCTGTGAAATTCAGGTAATGATGATCCTCAGGGTTATTGGGGCAATTGAATGAGATGAGCATGTGCGTATGAACATATCTGGCACATGGGAAATGTCTTAATTCATTGTTGTTTTCTCCAATTTCTTCAGCTTTGTAAAATTAAACGTTCTTGATAAAACAAGAAGCATGGAAACCTAGGCTCCCAATGAGGTGTACAGCAGGCTCAGCCGTGGCCCTGAACCTCACTCTGACCCCTGGGGCAGGACTGCGTCCCCTGCCAAGTCCCTGGATGCTGCCCACTTCTCCATTGTCTAAGTCATTCTTGTTCTTCCTCTCTATCCTGCCTCTGGAAGCTTCCTGAATCTCTCATCAAACATCAAGTAGCAACACCTGTAGGCTGATACCGGGTGAGGCAAGCAGCCTTGGTCATGGGCCACCCCTGCTGCTCTCTGACACTCACCTCTCAGGACTAATCCCTGGAGGCCTGCCTGGAGGCAGCTCCCCCACATGCATGATGATTCAGCACACAGGTGGCCTCCATCACTTCCCTCCCTACAGTCATTAAAATTCTTCTCTGCCAGGGTCACACTGGAGATTTGGGGAGAAAGGATGTGTTCAGGGAAGAGCTGCACTAAACAGCCTTGGCTCAGGGTGGCCTGGCCCTGGCAGATGAAGACATGGCCCTCTGTTCCACTCTGACTGTTTTATTCTAGCTGCTTACTCTGATGCTGCTTCTTGGACTTCCCTTCTCTGGACTGTTGAGTCATCTTTGGTCACCTGGGCTCTGAGCCACTCTGTAGGCTGTAGTCCTTTCTTGATGATGCTTTCCTCAAAGCTGTCTCAATCACTAGTAACCCTTCAGATGGTGGGCATGGGCCAGGCTAGATGCTGTATCTAGTGATAGTACCAGGCAAGACCAGATCCATAGCCATGGGATATGTGTCTCAGAATGGAGTGAGGTCTGGAGCCAGGCTTGGCCACCAAGTGGGGCAGGTATAGCTGCAGGTATTAGGAGAAAGGTCAGTCCACCAGGCTGAATGCCCAGAGATGGGACACAGGTGGTACAGGGTCAAACGGTCAGCCAGGGATGGATGAGCAGGTCCAATGCAAAGTCACTGGGGTCCCAGCAGAAGGGCTGAGAGTAGTGTGGGGAAACCCACTCAACCAATCCAAAGCTGTCATGGAAGCCAGCACCTGGGACACACCAGAATCCAGCAGCCTGACTCCAGACTGTAAAGGAGGTTGAGGGGAAAATGCTGGTCTCAGTGGTCAGCTGGTAAGAACAAGCTATGTCACGGTCTGGAGGGTGTGTCTGCCAGACAGAAGTAAATCATCCATCCCTGGGCTCTAAGAAGTGGGTGGGGACTTGTGTCTTAGGAAGGGTGATGCTCAGGTATTGGAACAGGCTCTCTTGGAGCCCTCAAGGCCCTTCCTGTCTGAGGTTAAGTTGGTACTGTTAGGTAGGTAGAATAGGGAAAAGGAGTCCAAAATGGTGGTGGCTAAAAGACAAGGAAGGTCAAAGGAAGGTCCGAGGACCAGAATGAAGACTTCAGGCAGAACAAACAGCACTCCTGGATAAACCCAATTTACACAGGGCAGGCCCAGGTGGAGGAAAAACATATAAAAGGGGGAGCCAAAGCACTTTCTCATGGACTCTCTCTCCCGTGTGCATGCGCTCTCTCTCTCTCTCTCACTCACTCTCACTCTCTCTCTTTCTCTCTCTCTCTCTCCTGCTATCTTCTAAATAAAATAGAGCTGTAACACTGATTTGCCTAAGAGCTATAACACAGTTTGTCCAAGACCCAAGAGCTGTGATGTGCCAAGGGCTTTAATGTCCATCGCTCCAAATCTTTGTTGTGATGAGACAAAGAACCAAGGAACATACACTCGCGTGACAGTACCAAGGCCAAGGCAGTGTTGAATGTCATCAAATGGGGTGGACATGTGCTCAGGGCCTGGGCGTGGCCATGGTGTAAGAGGGTCCACCCATACTTTCATTCATTCATTGTCTCAAGACACTTTTTCTCTGTTATAGGTTCCCACTAAGCTCTTGTGTAGATTAATATGGTCACAGGAACTTACAGTACATTGAGGTCACCCTCTTTTGTAGAGGCACAGGCACAAGCCCTCCCAGCTCCTCTGAATCAAGCTCCCTGAGGACACAGTCAGTGTCTTAATAATAATCGTATTTCTAACAGCCAGGCACACAAGGGCTCATTGTTTTAATCGTTTAGTGGTGTCTGACTCTTTGCGACCCCATGGACCATAGCCCGCCAGGCTCTCTGTCCATGGGATTTTCCAGGCAAGAATGCTGGAGTGCAGTGCCATGCTCTGCTCCAGGGGATCTTCTCCACCCAGGACCTGAACCCATGTCTCCTGCATTGCAGGCAGATTCTTTACCCACTGAGCCATGGGGGAAGCCACATAAAGGGGTCAGTGATCATTTATTGAAATAAAAACAGCTTATTTAGTTCAAACTCTTTACACTTCCCTCCTGATCAATGTTAATCCAATTTCCAATCAAAGTGAATACCTTCTCCCAACCTGTCCTTAGCCTCATCCAAACCAGGCGTACAATATACCACACACGAACACACACACACACCCTGAAAACTGGGTCACTTGAATAATTCTGGTTCTGGGTCACATTCATCCAGACTGCTGAGTTTGTAAATGTCAGTGTGATCCTGCATAAGTATTTATCCACCTCTTGCTTCAATTTCATAATAGATACAATTACTTGTATTTTACCATATACCAATATGTATATATTATTTATAATATCACATGTAAAATGATCATTGCAGTCCTAACTACCTCATAAGCCTAGAAGGACATTTTATTATTTTCAAAAATATTTTTTGAAGTATAATTGATTTCAATTTTGTGTTATGTTAGTTTCAGGTATGCAGCAAAGTGATTCAATTATAGATACATAAATATGTATATATGGTCTTCCCAGGTGGGACTAGTGGTAAAGTATCTGCCAGTCAATGCAGAAGATGCAAGAGATGAAGATTCAATCCCTATATCAGGAAGATCCCCTGGAGAAGGAAATGGCAACTCACTCCAGTATTCTTGCCTGGAAAATCCCATGGACAGAGAAGCCTGGTGGGCTACAGTCCATGATGGGGTCACAAAGAGTTGGACAGGACTGAGCACATGCGCACACACACATATACATAAAGGTATAAACATTATTTTTCAGATTCTCTTCTCCTATAGATTATTATAAAATATTGAGTAAAATTCCCTGTGCTATACAGTAATATATAGTAGACTGTATATATGAATCCCAAACTCCTAATTTATTCCTTCCCACCCCACTTTCCCCTTTGGTAACCGTAAGTTTATTTTCTATGTCTGTGAATCTATTTCTGCTTTGTATACAATTTCATTTGGATCATTTTTTATGACTCCACATATAAGTGATATCATATGATATTTGTCTTTGGCTTTTCCCATTTGTCATAATAACCTCTAGGCCCATCCATGTTGTTGCAAACGATGTTATTTTATTTTTAATGGCTGAGTAATTTTCCATTGTTTATACACCATATCCTCTTTATCCATTTATCTGTTGATGGACACTTAGGTTGCTTCCATGTCTTGGCTATCATAACTAGTGCTGCGATGAGTATTGCGGTGCATACATCTTTTCAGATTATGGTTTTCTATGGATATATGTCCAGGAGTAGGATTGCTGGATCATATAATAGTTCTATTTTCCATTTTTTAAAGAACCTCCATACTGTTCTCTATAACTAGTTGGCTTTATCAATTTACATGTATACCAACAATGTAAGGGGTTCCCTTTTCTCCAAAGCCTCTCTAGCATTTATCATTTGCAGACATTTTGATGACAATTCTGACCAGTGTGAGGTGATACCTCATTGCAGTTTTCATTTGTATTTCTCTAATAATTAACAATCCTCATCCCAATTCCCAAGAAGAATGTGGTAACCATCAGACAATTGCACTTATCTCCCATGCTAGTAAGGTCACACTTAAAATCTTGCATGCTAGCCTTCAGCATTATGTGAACCAAGAACTTCCAGATGTCCAAGCTGGGTTTAGAAAAGGAAGAGGAATCAGAGATCATATTGCCAGGATTCACTGGATCATAGAGAAAGCTAGGGAATTCCAGAGAGACATCTGCCTCTGATGCATCAACTACGCCAAAGCCTTTGACTGTGTGGATCATGACAAAGTGTGGAAAGCTCTTGAAGAGATGGGAATACCAGACCATCTTACCTGTCTTCTGAGAAACCTGTGTGCAGGTCAAGAAGCAACAGTTAGAACCCTGTATGGAACAACTGATTGTCTCAAGATTGAGAAAGGAGTATGACAGAGCTGTCTGCTGTCACCCTGCTTGTTTAATCTATACACTGAGAACATCATGAGAAATGCCGGGCTGGATGAGTTACAAGCTGGAATCAGGATAGGAGGGAGAAACATAAACAACCTCAGATATGCGGATAATACCACTCTACTGCCAGAAAGCAAAGAGGAACTAAAGAGTCTCTTGATGAGGGTGAAGGAGGAGAGTGAAAGAGCCAGCTTAAAACTAAATATTAAAAAAAAAAAAATCAGGGCATCAGGCCCCATTACTTCATGGAAAATAGAGGGGGAAAAGGTAGAAGTAGTGACAGATTTGAACTCTTTTGGGGCTCCAAAATCACTGCGGATGGTGACTGCAGCCATGAAATCCGAAGACGTTTGCTTCTTGGCGGAGAAGCTACGGTAAACCTAGACAGTGTGTTTAAAGCAGAGACGTTACTCTGCCAACAAAGGTCTATATAGTCAAGGCTGTGGTCTTCCCCTGGTCATGTACAGTTCTGAGAGCTGGACCATAAAGAAGACAGAGCACCTAAGAACTGATGCCTTTGAACTGTGGTGCTGGTGAAGACTCCTAAGAGTCCCTTGGACAGCAAGGAGATCAAACCAGTCAATCTTAAGGGAGATCAACCCTGAATACTCATTGGAATGACTGATGCTGAAGCTGAAACTCCAGTACTGTGGTCATTTTATGTGAACAGCTGACTCGTTGGAAAAGTCCCTGGTGCTGATAGAGGTCAGAAGGAGAAGGCATCAGATGAGATAGCTGGATGGCATCACCAATACAATGGACATGAACTTGGGCAAACTTCGGGAGGTGGTGAGGGACAGAGAGGCCTGGCATGCTGCAGACCATGGGGTTTCAAAGAGTTGGGCAAGACTAGGTGACTGAACAACAACAGTAATTAGCAACATTAGGACTTTTTAAATGGGAGAAAATACCTAGAAAATCCTGCCCGTCCACGGAGGGTCACAATTTTGAGTTTGTTCTTGCATCTCCACGGGTCTTATCTCTGGGTAGGGAAGAACTCCCATTGCCCAAACCCCGACCTGGAATGTCAAATGAACTCAGGCCAGCTCCTGGGAGAGTCATGAGTGTCAGTGTGTTGATGTGGGTGAAGCGCCTCACACTTAGAAAATCACTGGAAAATTTATTACCTCCCTCTTTCTCTGGTGGCTCAGATGGTAAAGAATCTGCCTGCAATGAGGAAGACCCAGGTTCAATCCCTGGGTCGGGAAGATCCCCTGAGGAGGAAATGGCAACCCACTCCGGTATTCTTGCCTGCAGAATTCCATGGACAGAGGAGCCTGGCAAGCTACAGTCCAAGCAGTCACAAAGAGTTGAGTGACTAACACTTTCACTTCTCACTTTCCCCTTTCCCTGAGGACAGCACGTGTGTGTGCTCAGTCTCAGTCATGTCTGACTTTTTGCGACCCTGCCAGACTCCTCTGTCTGTGGGATTTTCCAGGCAAGAATCCTGGAGTGGGTTGCCATTTCCTCCTCCACTGACCGCAGCTACTGGTCTTATTCATCTGTGAGCTCCTCGAACAGTCTAGACCAGGGCTTCACACAGAGAAGTGCTCATTTAAGGCTTGAGGAATTGAGGTGAATCTGCAGGTCCCACTGGATCAAGTACCAGTCCCCCAAACCAGATGGATCTCAGTCTTCTTCTGAGATGTGGGCTACAGAGCCAGCCGGGGAAGAGTTCGACCTGTAAGGTCCTTCCGCTTTAGAAAATGCATGCATGTGTGTGTTCTTAGTCACTCAGTTGTGTCCAGCTCCTTGCAACCGCATGGACTGTAGACCTCCAGGTTCCTCTGCTCATGGGATTCCCCAGGCAAGAATACTGGAGTGGGCTGCCATGCTCTCCTCCAGGAGATCTTCCCGACCCAGGGATTGAACCTGGGTCTCCTACATTGCAGGTGGATTCTTTTCCATCTGAGTCATCAGGGAAGCCCTAGAAAATGCATGCAGGTGAGTAAACCTAATAAAACAATGGCCATGAGGAATAAGGGAGGGTGAGGAAGCTCCAGGAAGACCCAGGTTCCCATGGCAGGCAGTGCTTAATGAGGTCTTTTGGCACAAGGCATGTGACTCTTGGCCAGTTCCCTGGGGGCTGGATTTGCTGAATCTTGTGAAAAGAGGCATCGCTCTGCGGGGAGGTCAAGGGCTGACGAGTGCACGTGGAGGGGCGGTGAGTCATCAGAGCCCTGAGCTCTCAGAGCCAGGCTGCTGCTGCCAGCCAGGGCGTTGGCCATGCTCCAAGGCCCTCTGGCTGCTTTCTGTGTGGCCATCACCTTGACGGCCCACACGGGCATCCTTGGGGCTTCCTTGTTTTTGCTTACAGAAGGCCCCCGACAGTGACCTTGGTATTTCCCTGGCAAATACAGCAGGCTCACAATGCCTTATCTGCAATTCCGCAAGAGCTCAGAAAATGGAAATGTGTTTCGTAACTTAATTAGCAACAAAACCTGACCTGATCTGAACTCATCTGACTGCAAAAATGTGACCTTATCTGACGGGAGGTTATCCGTGTGGTGTGAATATTCATATATTGCACCGCAGGGATATTTATGTGTTTGATTACAGGTGCGGCCTTGGGCCCTGCTGAGGCTGTGGGGGACCCATGGTATATGTGTGGATTCTTTTCCTCAAATCGGGGAACTTCTGAATCCTGAAATGGAGGCATCCCTGAGGATTCCAGAAGAGGCCTTGTTGATACATTCTGTACTTTTCCATTTACATACCAACACCGGGGGAACAGTGCAGTCATCTTTTAGAGCCTGCTTTACATTTTTTAAAAATTTATTTTATTTTTTGGCTGCTCAGGGTCTTTATTGCTGTGCAGGCTTTTCTCTAGCTGTGGTGCACAGGCTTCTCATTGCAGTGGCTTCTCCTCTTGCATTAACACAAGCTCTAGAGCACATGGGCTTCAGTAGCTGTGGTGCGAGGTCTCAGTAATTGCAGGTCCCAGGCTCTAGAGCGCAAGCTCAGCAGTTGTGGTCCACCAGCTTTCTTGCTCCGCGGCCTGTGGGATCTTCCCTGACCAGGTATTGAACCCATGTCTCCTCTATTGGCAGGTGGATTCTCTACCACTGAGCCCCCAGGGAAGCTCTGCTGCTGCTGCTAAGTCGCTTCAGTCGTGTCCGACTCTGTGCGACCCCATAGACGGCAGCCCTTTTAGTTGATGCCTCCTGGACGCAAGGACCAGAAACCTTAGAAAAGGGAGGCAGCACAACCGTGTGTTTTACTCCATGGGAACGGGAGGAAAAAATGAAGGCTTATCATAGATGGAGACAGCTTTAGGTCTCTCTCTTCCCCCTTTCTCACTCATGGGGCTGCTGCAGAGTCCTTCTCTTCCTTCCTACCCCTCCCCTCCCCCATCTTCTTTTCTCTCCACCTCTTCCCCCCACCCTCCTCTTTTCTCCCCTGTCTTTGCTCAGATCTCGGCTCCTCACCGAGCATCTATTCCTTTCTCTCTCCCTTGCTTCCTCTGCTTCCTTGTTCTTGTTGGAGCCTCACAAGCCTGGCTTGCACAAAGCGCATCCATAATCCCTCTATATTTCCACACTTCGTTCCATCCTGCTTTCTGCATCTTGGTGTGCTCCATCTTTCTGTGCGTCCCAAGTGGACAAAGAGAATTCTAATTGTCTCAGCTTATCTTTCCGTTTGTGCTAGGCATAAGGAAGGATCGCCCTTGTTAGGTGCTCACCTGGAGCTATGGACTGTGTTAGGGGAAGGTCATGGGATATGAAATATAGCTGCCTAATCTGACCCTTGAGTGAGGGTAGGAATTAATTTCACTTAGAAAGGACTATGGCTGGGAGGCTCCAAATTTCACTACTTAGTCCAAACTCCAACATTGCTGGTAGATGCCAAATAGGACCAGAGACTAAACCATATTTTAGAAGTTTTTTAGTACCTGCTTCCTCAGTTCACTTCAGTTCAGTTCAGTAGCTCAGTCGTGTCCGACTCTTTGCGACCCCATGAATCGCAGCACGCTAGGCCTCCCTGTCCATCACCAACTCCTGGAGTTCACTCAGACTCACGTCCATGAAGTCAGTGATGCCATCCAGCCATCTCATCCTCTGTCATCCCCTTCTCCTCCTGCCCCCAATCCCTCCCAGCATCAGAGTCTTTTCCAATGAGTCAACTCTTTGCATCCCTACCCTTACCGAAGCGCAAATAGCCTATCAAGTTGCCCAAAGTTGACGGGTTTCCTCTTTTTCACTGCAGAGTCACATGCTGCCAAGACTCAGCACTGCAGATAGTCCCCATCTCTGGGTCAGTGCCTGTCAATCCTAGCCAACCCTGATGTCCTACTTCCCATGGCGAAAAACACTGAGACTATGTGAGCAAACTCACATAGGGTCTTCAATATGTAAGTGTCTGATAACTGTTGGTTAAAGTCATTTGGGTGAAGACACCAAGGAGAGCAGAAGAGCCAGTGAATAATGATGCCTCTGTGAGCACATCTATCGAGCTTTAGTACAATAAAGTGCAGAGAATGAGTTTTGCTGATGGAGTGGACATCAATGAAACTCTGTAATTGCACGTCCAGTGTGTGTGTTAAGTCACTTCAGTCATGTCCGACTCTTGGCGATGCTATGGAGGAAGACATAGCAACCCTCTCCAGTATTCTTGCCTGAAGAATCCCATGGACAGAGCACATCCAGAGGTGGTTGCTTTTTAAAAATATATTTATTTGTTCTTTTGTTTTGAGGGCTTCCCTGGTGGCTCAAACAGAAAAGAATCTGCTGCAATGCAGGAGACCAGGGTTTAGTCCCTGGGCTGGGAAGATCCCCTGGAGAAAGGAATGGCAGCCCACTCCAATATTCTTGCCTGGAGAATTCCATGGACAGAGAAGCCAGCCTGGCGGACTACAGTCCATGGGGTTGCAAAGAGTCGGACATGACTGAGGGACTAACACTTTCACTTTTCCTTTGTTTTATTTTTTGGATTCCACACGTAAGTGATAACACACAGTATTTGTCTATCTGACTTATTTCACTAAATATCATACCCTCCCCGTTCACTCCTGTTGTTGCAGTTTTCATTCTTTTTAATGGCTCTGCAATATTCCTGTCTGTGTGTGTGTGTGTGTGTGTGGTGTATATGTGTGTATCACATCTTCTTTATTCACTCATCTGTTGATGGTCTCTTAGGTTGTTTCTGTATCTTGGCTCTTGTAAATAAGGTGGCTCCTTTTGCATTAAAGCCAAGGAGACTGAGATTGCTGGCAGCTGGGAGTTACTAGGAGTCCTGGGCAGCTTGGTCCTGAGTCCCAGGCGGCCCCCATTGCCAGCCTCCACCAGTACTGGCAGACATGGGAGACCATGGGCCCGCAGGGCTTGGGACCTGCCGAAGTCAGAGGCCAGGCATCTCGGGAGCCAGCTGGGCAGGGCTGCAAGCTCAGCTGTGCCATTTTCACAGGGAGAGGATCCTCAGTGCAGGGGAAGGCCCTACTGTGTTAGCAAGAGTTGTTGAAATAGATTTTCTTGCTAGCAGGGTGCTAATGAGGTGCTAACAGGGTGGAGGAAGGCAGCAGGGGCTCTCCGGGAGAAAGAGAAGATCGAGCGGCCTTCAAAGGAACCGAGTTAGGAGCCAGAGAAGGTGGCCCTGCCCACTTGCCCTAAGTCAGGGGAGGCCTTTCTTCGAGAGTTGAAGAGGACAGCTTGGGTGTTCAGAGCACAGATCCTCTTTGTCTCAGGGCTTTCAAGTCCTCCTCCTCATTCTTTAGATGCCAAAGTGCTAACTATTGTGTTCTGGGCCAATTCACATGTTAGACCGCCCACACCAGAGTTGGGGAGGGTCACCCCTCCCTCCTGGGTTTGTCTCTCATCTTATGGGGAGGGGCAGACCTATTTCATCTCAGACGGACTCCATTCCCAGGTGACTCCTGCCCTCCTTGCCAGGGGAGGCTGCAAAGGGCATGTGCTTTTATCATTCCTTCGATTATTAAAAATTTTTTTAACTTACCGTTTATTATGGATTTATTTGGTTGTGCCAGGTTTTAGTTGTGGCCTGCGGGATCTTTTTAAATTGAGACATATGGGATCTAGTTCCCTGACCAAGGATTGTACTGGAGACCCCTGCATTAAGAGCCGAGAGTCTTAACCATTTGACCACCAGGGAAGTCCCAAAAACATTTAAAAAATTATTTTAAAATTTCTCTCCTGGAAGGCTAGCAAGGTACCTTTATTTAAGTCTCTCTGTTTTAAGGATAAAAAGAGTTGGCATCTATTAAATCATACTGTATGAAACTCCCATTTTTTGTAGGTCAGGAATAATTTTATTTAGGCAACAGCACATTATTCAAACTATTGTTTCTGCCTGGAGCTGGTTAAGTGGAACTCAAAATGCTGGATGCTCTCAGGATGGTGTATGTGTGCACTGGGTGCAGGCTGGGGTGGCCTGGACTTGGAAGTTGAGAAAAAGAATAATGATAATGATGCTCCAGAACTAATTGTTTATTTATTTATTAGTCACTCAGTCAGTTGTGTCTGACTCTTTGTGACCCCATAAACTAGCCCGCCAGGCTCCTCTGTCTATGGAATTCTCTAGGCAAGAGTACTGGCATGGGTTGCCATTCCCTTCTCCAGGGATCTTCTCAACCCAGGAATTGAACTCGAGTCTCTTGTACTGCTGGGGTATTCTTTACTGTCTGATGGTCACATTTATTGAGCCCTTATTACATGCCACAATAGGAGCTTTTCCTGTAAGAACTCATTGAATACAACATCCTCATGAGCTAGTTTTTGAGAAGGTGAAGAATCTAAATTCCAATGAAATTAAGTAATCTATCCAAGTCTGCCCATCAGGATACCAGAATATGGCCAGGCAGGAGCACCCCAGAGGTTGAGCTGTCTTCTCAGTTTTAAGGGAGACAGAGAAACTGCAAGTAAGAGGTATTCCGGAAGCCCCCCACCTTCTCCCTGGCTGTAGGAAGTCCAGGCAGGGTGTGCTGGGGAAAGAAGAGCCCTTTAGATGTCAGAAAAACTTGGGTCTATTGGGTTTGGATACCAGCTCCACTTTTATCCAATCAAAAAGCATTGGGTTTCCAGGACATGGAAGCAACTTAAATGTCCATCAACAGAGAAATGGATAAAGACCTAGAGGGGTAAGTTGGGGGGCAGTGGGAGGAGGCTCAGGAGGGAAAAGATATGTGTACACATATGGCTGATTCATTTTGTTGGGTGGCAGAATCTAGCAAAACATTGTAAAGCAATCATACTCCAATTAGAAATAAATTAAAAATAAATTTTAGTAAAGAACACATTGTACACAAAATGGAATATTGTACATATATACAGTAGAATATTACTCAGTCATAAAAAGGCACAGAATTGTCCCATTTGCAGAGATGTTGATGGACTTAGAGACTGTCATACATACTGAAGTAAATCAGAAAGAGAAAAACAAATATCATATATTAATGCATACATGTGGCATCTAGAAAAATGTGATTTTTTCTAGCATTTATTTTGCAAAAACTGCTATTCGCAAAGCAGTAATAGAGACACAGTTGTACAGAATAAACTTGGTATGGACACCAAGAAGGAAAAGGGTGGGGTGGGATGAATTGTGAGATTGGGATTGGCATATATATATACTACTATGTATGAAATAGATAATTAATCAGAACCTGTAGGGGACTCTACTTAGTGATCTGCCATGACACAAATGGGAAGAAATCCAAGAAGGAGGGGATATATGTACACATATGGCTGACTCACTTTGCTGTAGAACAGAAGCTGACACAGCATTGTAAAGCAACTGTATTCTAATCATTTTTTTTAATAGGCATTGGGTTGGAGAGACCCTTTTATCTGCTGCTTCAACAATCCAGAGACGTATACTGACTGTAGTTGCCAGGGCTGCTTTCACAGTCTACCATGAGCTGGGGCTTCCCAGGGGGCACAGTGGTGAGGAATCTCACCGGCCAACGCCAGAGATGCAGGAGACGAGGGCCACATTCTTGGCTCGGAAAGATCCCTTGGAGGAGGAAATAGCAACCCACTCCAGTATTCTTGCCTGCAAAATTCCATGGACAGAGCAGCCTGGCAGGCTACAGTCCATAGGGTTGCAAAGACTCAGACACGACTGAGTGACTGAGCACGCACACACGGGTGCCTTAAGACAACAGAAATTTACTCCTTCACAGTTCTGGAGGCTGAAAATCCAAAATCAGGATGTCTGCAGGACTGTGCTCACTCTGAAAGCTCTAGAAAAAAGTCCTTTCTTGCATCTTCTTTGGCATTCCTTAGCTGTGCCCAAGTCTTCACATGGCCTTCTTCCCTCTGTACACCTGTCTTTGTTTAGATTTCCTTCTTCCTATAAGGACACTGGTCACTATGTGATGTTCTATCCCAATCCATCATGACCTGATTTTAACTTGATTCTATCACCGAAGACCCTATTTCCAAATAACGTCGGATTCTCAGGTTCTTCCTATAAGGACACTGGTCACTATGTGATGTTCTATCCCAATCCATCATGACCTGATTTTAACTTGATTCTATCACCGAAGACCCTATTTCCAAATAACGTCGGATTCTCCCAAAACATGAATTTTGGGAGAACATTATTCAATCCAGCACACCCTGCTGGCCATCAGCTTCAGCTTAACACTAATTCATTAAGTCAGTCAGTCAATAAACATTTACTGAGCACCTAGTATCAGATACAATATTAGATACTGGAGATATATGTTGAATAAGTCAAGGTCATCCTGCATAAGGACCTCACCAACTAGTTGAAGAGACAGATGTGTCCAATAAGAAAGCTCAGTAGAGGAATTCCTCAGTGATCCAGTGGATTAGAATCCACCTGTCAATGTAGGGGACACGGGTTTGATCCCTAGTCCAGGAAGATCCTACATGCCTCGGAGCAACTAAGGCCGTGTGTCACGACTACTGAGCCTGTGCTCTACAGCCCTGTATCCGCAGCTACTGAAGCCTGCCTGCCTGGAGCCTGTGGTCTGCAACAAGAGAAACCACTGCAAGGAGAAGCCCACAAATGGCAACTAGAGAGTAGCCTGTGGACAGCAACGAAGACCCAGGGCAGCAATAAATAAATAAATCATGTATATAAAAAAAGAAACCTCAGGAGAGGTTTGTAGAGCCCCATGATTGGATCCCTGTTTATAAGGCTGAAGGAGTAAGTTCAAAGTTGGCCTTGAAAGACATTGGTCAGGAAAGGTTTTGTAGGTAGTGAGGGGGTGCTTGTGCTGAGTCTTTCCTAAAGTCAGTCTTTCCTAAAAGGGGTTATAGATTGGATGAAGTGGGAAGGTGCTCTGGGTGGTGGGTGTGATATGAGCAAAGGCTGGGGGACCTTGAAACTGCCTCTGTTGGTTTGAGGTTCTGCACACTTGGACACTGATACCAGAGAAGGGGTGCAGAACCCACTAACGTGGAGAAAAGGGGAGACAGTGACTGACTTTGAAGGCCAGCAATGGGTTATGTGCTGATGCCAACAAGTCTCAAGTGGAGACAGGACAGCCAGTGGTCTAGGAGCATCTTGTCCCTAAACGATGCCGTTACTTTTAGCATCTCTCACCTGGCCAGTTTGCTGTGGGAAATAAAAGAAAGGACACAAAGAAAAGAAGTGGGCAGCCTTTTAGCCATTTGATCATCACAGTAATCCCGTTTTACAGGTAGAGACTTCGAGGCACAGAGCTGTTAAATGATTTACCCTAAATGGCAAAGCAAATAAACTGCAGAGTGTCAAACCTTGACTACCAGGATTTTGACTCACTGAATTGTTCTGTGTTCCTTGCTGCCTCCCAAGGAAGGTACAAAAAAAAAAAAAAAAAAAAAATCCACAGTTACCAACAGGCTGATTAAAAGGCAATTATTTTTATTACATAACAGGTCTTTGGCTTACCTAGGGATTTGCCACTGTCACAGAGTTATGTTTAAATAGCAACCGGTTAATAACAGCCTCCCCCAGCAGCTTCTGTCCCCAGGGTATTTAAACATGCCCTGATAAGTCACAAACTGCTTATTTTAGGGAAACAGAGGAGAAAACCAAAAAGCCAAAGTGTTAAAAGCCACCACCAGTTAAAGATCGATCAGAAACGAAGAGGCATTCATTAACACTTCCTGGGAATTATAACGAAAGTCCATGAAAATGTGATTGCATTAACAAATCCTGTATACGTTAACTACAGATGCTTCCTCCACCAAAAGCTGCCACCCTGTCTACCCCTTACTGCGAATTTTTTAAAAAGGAGATTTGGACCCAGAGCACTTAGGAATCAAAAGTTTTCACCAGGTGTACAATTTTTTTTTTTTCTTCAGAAGAACACTTCTTATGTTAAATGAGATGGACTTCCCCAGCTACTGAAAAAACAATAAACTCTCTGTAAGAATCTGGCAGCACATGGTCGTGCTGGCAGAAAGAGCTTTGGCTGGGATTATTGACATATTGGGGTTGCCCCCGCCTTCAGCGTGGTTGGGGCCTGAAAGACCCCAGATATCACATGAGTCCCTCGGAATACCCATCCAAGCTGAGAGGGCCATGTATACCACGCGTCAGTCGCTCAGTGGTGTCGGGCTCTTTGCAACCCCATGGACTGTATGTAGCCCAGCAGGCTCCTCTGCCCATGGGATTCTCCAGGTAAGAACACTGCAGTGGGTTGCCACTTCCTCCTCCAGGGGGTCTTCCTGACCAGAGATTGAACCCGGTTCTCCTGAATTGCAGGCAGATTCTTTACCATCTGAGCATGGCAGCCCCCAATTGGATTATTCTGGAATAAGGAGAAATCAGATTATTCCAGAGTAAGAAGGAATCTTTGCTTCCAAAATGGAATAAAGACTAGAGGAAATTGTTACAATGGGAATCAGGCATAAAAAGTCATAAGTTCCAATGCTCTGTGGTGACCTACATGGGAAGGAAATACAGAAGAGAAGAGATATGTGTATACATATAGCTGATTCACTCTGCTGTACGGCAGAAACTAACCTAACATGGTAAAGCAAGTGTCCTCCAATAAGAATTTAGAAACAAACTCATGAGCTCAGGTCCTAGCTCTGTGCTATATGAGTGGCACGGGGCAAGTTCTTAGGTCTCTCTTGATCTTTATTTTCCTTACCTGTTACTTCAGCATAGAGAAGTAGATGCCTCGGTTATGCCCTCCTGGCTCTGTGACCAGGCAGGCGCGAAGTCAGATGCCTCCATGTGGGGAACCCAACCCAGGCCTGAAGCCTGAGCCATCTAGGGAGAACTGCTACTGAGGTCGTGGGCCAGGCTGGGGACAGCAGCTGCTGCAGCTTTTACAGCTTCAGGACTGGGAGGAATCGATCGATATGAGTCAAATGGAAAGGACATAAGCAGCAGGGGAAATGTTATTGGCAAAGGGAGACACTTAAACCTGTGAAAATGGAAATGATAAGGCAAGGACGAGGAAGCCTTGAGGCAAGGCCATGGCATCTGCAGTGTGCCCTTGAGTTTAGCTTCAACAACAGAGGAAAATGAGCTTTTGGAAGTGTGATGGGTATCAAACCCCTTCTTTGTTCAATTGCCAGAGCGTGCTCCCCGTAAAGCCTGCTTACCCTCCCATCCAGGGCTTCCCAGGTGGCGCTAGTGGCAAAGAATCTACCTGCCAATGCAGGAGATGCAGGTCTGATCCCTGGGTCTGGAAGATCCCCTGGGGAAGGGCATGGCAACCCACTCTGGTATTCATCCCCAGAGAATCGCATGGACAGAGGAGCCTGGCGGGTTACAGTCCAAAGGGTCGCAAAGAGTTGGACATGACTGGAGTGACTTAGAATGCACACACGCCCTCCCACCCATGGCTCCCTGCCTTCCCATATTGTCACACATACACACACACACGCCCAGAGCCTCAATAGGAATATTACAGAATAAGTGACACTTTGGCTTAAATAGAAGACACTGTCTTTATAGAAAACTCTGCTTCCCTGGGATTCTCAGTGATACAGGGATGAAAGGAGAAAGCCTGCTTTTAAAGAGAGGCCACCATAGGCCAATTCCAGACTCAGAAAGAGCTGACTCAGACCATCTTTGAAGGGCACTCCCATAGGATAAATGAAAAGGCTGAAGCACACATATGACTGCTGTTGGGTACAAGGCCAACTGTCGAGATCTGCAGAGGGCTGCTCTGTGCCATGTACTGAGCTGGGTGGTTCCATTGGTAGAAGGGGGTGGGGGTGCTATGTTAACAGCAGCCTGGGTCTGCTCTTCACGACTGTGAAAGAATTCTGTTGAAGAGAAGAGCCTCCAATTTTATTTAGGATAACACATTGATGGGATTACTGATCATGGATTATGAGCTTGTCTGGGTAAGAGTGGGCAGAGAGTAAGAAAGGGTAAAATTACGGAAGAAAGCAACAGGCCAGAGAGGAGAGAAATAGTGGGTGTGGTCTGCAAAGGACGGGGACGGAGAAGAGGTCAGAAGACGCATCCAGGATCTCAAAGGGAAGAGCCCTACTAAATATAGAGGATGTTACTGAGTACAGTAAGTCCACTATATACGGACCTCCAAGTTGCGACCTTTCGAAGATGCAAACGTGTGTTGGCATGTCCAATCACTGAAGTTAGTTCAGGGATCTGGTGTACATTGTCACGTGGGTGCCTCTTCTACAGGTGGTTGTTCCTGTGTGTACTTTACCATATGGAGCACAGTAGTGCAGTATCTTTTTTTCAAGTCCAGGATGTCCAGAAGTAAAGCATAAAAGCTGCGGTGAGTTAGCTGCTACTGCTAAGAAGCTCCAAGCAATAATGACTCTGTTAGCTGGGCTAAGTTTTTGGACTTAGGAACAAATTGGACTTGCGAATGCACTCTTGGAATGAAACTCATTTGCATGTAGGGGACTTAAGGTGTCAACCTTCCTTTGTTTTCCTTTCTGCTGCAGTCTAACTCCTCCACTGTTGCCTTGAAAGAATCAGTTTTCGAGAGGAGGTGACCTTGTCCTCCATGCATTTGGCAGCGTTGTCAGGAGACATTTGGGGTTGCCATGCTTAGATTGGCGGGGGCGCTACTGGCATCTAGTGAGTCATGCCCCAAAGATGCGGCTAAGCCTCCTCCGTGGCACAAGTTAGCCTCATAACAAAGAGCCATTCAGTCTCAAATGTCACTAGTGCCGAGGGTGAGAAGCTCTGCTCCAAGCTCTTAGTTGACTTTGCTGCACAGCCTTGGGTGAGCTGAGTTGTGGGGATGACAGGAGAGGGGGGGCTGATTCAGGCTGAGGCAGAGCTGGGAGATGATAGGATAGCTGTCACAGGTGGGAGCTATCTGGGCAGGATAACTGGGAATTCACCAGAGGGAGGACCCAGAAGGAGCAGAAATAAGACTATGGTGCAGGCGTGAGCTATATAACATTTTGTTGTTCTAGCTTTGGTGTTTCTAGTCTTTAGGAATGAAGGCTAGTTGGGATCAGTAAGCCAGAGGCATAACACTTATTATTCATTTTCATGTAGCTGAGGCCTATAAACTTCAAATATGAAATTTTGAAGGAAGGAAATGAGCAATTAAAGCATTTCATTTTTTATTGAACTATAATTGATTTACAGTGTTAATTTCTGCTGTAGAGCAAAGTGACTCAGTTATACATATACATATATTTTTTTACAATCGTTTCCATTAAAGTTTATCTCAGGATATTGAAAATATTATAGTTCCCTGTGCTACACTGTAAGACCTTGTTGGTTATCCATTCTATACGTAATAGTTTGCATTAAAACATTTCATTTTTAAAAACAAAAACAAACAAACAAACAAAAAAATATGGTGCAAGAAATGACAGTAAAATCTAAGTGTCCCTACCCCTAGCTCCTGGGATCCTTGATATTCTGGAGGTAGCCCCAACTTCCCTCTTACTGTGGGGTGAGGGAGATTTGACATTTTTTTCGGTATGAATGGGAAGGGCAACTCCTGCCTGTATAAGACTTGAGGACTCTGGTTTAAACAAGTGCACATGGTCTCCCTATCTTTTTAAAAACCCTGTTTGTAGATCCATCGGCCCCATTTTATACTGGAGAAAAATGGAGACTTAGGGCTTCCCTAGAGGCTCAGATGGTAAAGAATCTGCCTGCAAGGTGGGTAGACCCAGGTTCAGTCCCTGGGTTTGAAAGATCCACTGGAGAAGGGAATGGCAACCCACTCCAGGATTCTTGCCTGGAGAATCCCATGAACAGAGGAGCCTGGTGGGCTATACAGTCCATGGGGTCGCACAGAGTCAGACATGACTGAGCAACTAACACAACAATGGCAAAGTGTGGTTAGTAGGTTTGTGATCACTTGAGTCGTCTGAGTCAGAGCTGGGGTTTGATCCAGGTTTGGCCGACTGTGGACCCGAGCTGCCCGCCAAGGCACAGGGGTGCGGGGAGGGAAGGGAGGCATACCTAGGCCACACACATGTTCTGGAAGTCAGAGCACACCCGTTGGCTGTGAATTTTCAAACCACTCTCATGTAGGGCGGATGACTTGTCAAGAATTTTTAAAGAAATATTTCCTAAGTGGGATTATTTAAGTTTCAGGTGTTATGAAACCACCTGATTGATGTTAGCCTGATATTTATGTGAGGCTATTATTTTCAAATCTAGTTCCTTTCTTTCCTTCTATCTCTAAATTACATCCTCACTTTCCTGTAGTTGGAGGGGCAGGACATTCATTCCCAGGAAATGAAGGCTCCTGCCAGGGAATGACTAGGAAGGCCATTTCTCAGTGGGGGATAATGCTGAATATGCTGACTGGGGTCATGGCTACAGCCTTCAGCCAAGCTGGGCTGCAGCCTTGCTCTCTGCCCTGCAGATCAGACTGTGGGTCCTTATGAGAATCTGGAAATCCAATCGTTTAGAATTCTCAGACTTGGTTATCATCCCAGAGTCTAATTTGGTATCACAGTTCATCAGAAGAAAATGATCCGCTAACTGAAATCAGCGGTGCACTTTCTCCCCTAGGACTGACGCAGCTGTCAATCTCTCTAGGACTGGTGATGGTTTCCATTTTGGGTTTAGGAAAATCTGAGGTGCTACTCTGGTTGTATACGTCTACAGAATGCTTGTGCGTCAGTAGCAATCACCCGTGAGCTCCTATCATAATAATTTAATTCTTTAATTTGCTGATTAAAAAGATAAACAGTGCCAATGTCCTCAGTAGTGTTTTTATTTTTTTATTTTATTATTATTATTTTTATTTATTTATTTATTTTACTTTACAATATTCTATTGGTTTTGCCATACATCAACATGCATCCGCCACGGGTGTACACGTGTTCCCCATCCTGAACCCCCCTCCCACCTCCCTCCCCATACCATCCCTCTGGGTCATCCTCAGTAGTGATTTTAAATGAACTTGTATTTTGCTGATCACAACATCAACTCCAACCATTTGGAAAATCATAGCACATGTATATATGCATTTGGGTTTTCAGCTTTCTGCCACGGCCTTCTCCCCTCACTGTTGACCCTCAGCCTTCATGGTTGCAGACTGGGAAGACCACGTGAGTTTTCAGCTTGGAAATCTGCATCTCTGCCCTTTGCCTGGCAGAGCTCGGGTTGTAGGAACTAAAAGACAAAAAGCTGTTTGTGTTGTTTATGCTTTGTTGTTTCCTTGCACAGTCGTGCCTGGCTTTGCATCCCTGTGGACTGTAGCCCACCAGGATCCTCTGTCCATGGGATTTCCCAGGCAAGAATACTGGACTGCGTTGTCATTTCCTTCTCCGTGGAATCTTCTCAATCCAGGGATCAAACCCGGGTCTCCTGCACTGGCAGACGTTTTTTTAATTTTTTTACTGCTGAGCCACCAGGGAAGCCCCTTTGTAACATCAGTGATATATGATTGTTTTCAAACTTTGATTCTTCTTAATTCTTCTGGGTCTGGCTTAGAAAAATAGCATTGAAAGGAAAGAGCATTTTTCATCGTGCTATAGGTACTGTTTGTAAATATTAATTCAGATGGATTCCTCCCCAACCCTTCCCTTTTTCATTTCTCACCTCTCCTAACCACAGTGCAGGATTTCTCAGGCCAGGCACTCTTGGCATTTTGGGTCATGTGCTTCTTTATTGGGAGGGAGTGGGCTGTCCTGTGTGGTGTAGGATGTTTAGCAACATCCCTTACTTTTCCCGCTAGATGCCAGCAGCACCTTCTCAGGAATGATAACCAAAAATGTTTATAGACATTGGACACTGTCCCCTGGGAAGCAGAATCTCTGCACAGTTAAGAACCACTACCACAGTGGTAGTGTCTTCCCTGGTGGCTCAGACAGTAAGGCATCTGCCTAGAATGCGGGAGACCCAGGTTCGATCCCTGGGTTGGGAAGATCCTCTGGAGAAGGAAGTGGCAACCCACCCCAGTACTCTTGCCTGGAGAATCCCATGGATGGAGAAGCATGGTGGGCTACAGTCCATGGGGTCGCAAAGAGTCGGACACGACTGAGCGACTTCACTTCACTTCACCACAGTGGTTCAGCCTTTTGTAAGCATTTGCCTTACATATAAGTCATGAAAACCAAGTCCTTTAACCAAGAGTTTGAAATTTCCAGGGCTTGGAGATCTAAAGGCAACGCTTTTATGATATGCTAGAGTGTTGAACTTGGAATAAAACCTGGTCTTGAATCTGGATTCTGCTATGTATCAGCAAAATAAGTTAAATTCTCTTGAGTTTGAATTACCTTATCATAAGATGCAGATAATATTCTGTCTTGCAGAGCTGAATGTAGAACTGAATTCATCCCACTGGATATAGTACATGCCAACATCTTTGTCTCCAATACTGTGCTAGATGAAACTTGTTTAATTAGTGTGTGTGTGCGCTTAGTCGCTCAGTTGTATCCAACTCCTCATGGCCCCATGGACTGTAGCCCACAAGGCACTTCTGTCCATGCGGATTCTCCAGGCAAAAATACTGGAGTGGGCTGTTATGCCCTCCTCAAGGGGATCTTCCCAATCCAGGGATCAAACACAGGTCTCCTGTATTGCCGGCGGATTCTTTACCATCCCAGCTAGTAGGGAAGCAGCAAATTGCTAGAAACCTACACTAATAGGTGGCTCAGATGGTAAAGAATCCACCTGCAATGTAAGAGACCCAGGTTCAATCCCTGGGTTGGGAAGATTGCCTGGAGAAGGGATAGGTGACCCACTCCAGTATTCTTGCCTGGAGAATGCCCATGGACAGAGGCGCCTGGAGGGCTTACAGTCCATGGCCTCACAAAGAGTTGGACACAACTGAGTGACTATACTTTCACTTTTCTAGCAATTTGCTAGCACAATTGACAGGAAATGATTTCTAAAGACTATTATTTCAAAGGGAATCTGAAATCTCCTAATCTCATAGAATGTTAATGACGGGAGGACACGCAGAGAAATTTTAGTTGGTTAAATCAGGTTAAGTTAGATTACATGCCTTGGGAAATTATTTGCCTTAATGAATGACCTACTTGGGGATAATATCCAGCTTTGCAAATGACCATGACCTTGACCTGCATCTCACTATATATTCACACCATGGAACTGTGAGCAGTATGAGAGGGCAATGCTTTGTGGATTCAGTTTATTGGTAGAGCCTCTTGGAATATGCCCATTTCACCCAGATAAATCCTATTCCAGCTCTTACCCCAGGCCTTCAAGGTACAAGATGCATCTTATATTTTCTGGTGTTTGGAGGCCTCAGTTCTGCCCTGTAACCAGAGGAGACCATGTCTCTTGGGTTGGTTTCCTGGACGCAAGACTGGTCTATCTGGGGCCTAAGGCAGCCCTGAATACTACAACTGTGAATTACTTGGTGTGTCTTCCAACACTGGAGACAGCCTGAGTCTCCAGTCTGCCGCTGATGGACAGAGATATGGTGTGGATGTAAATAGTCACAGAATACAAGAAGAGGATGAAATGGAAGGCATGTGGATTTTGGACTCCAGCAGAAGTAACTCTGAGATTGACCCCAAACTGCTTGTCAGCTGGGGACACGGGGGCACTGCGAGCTTTGGTTTCCTTGTGTGTGAAGCTGACGTTCAGGGTAGGTTTTGACTCTGGAAGTCACTATAGGCATAGCATATGACCCAGCGTGTGCCTACAGACAGTAGGCACTCAAAAAGTAGAATTTCCTCATACTGCTACTGCATATCCAATGATTGTGTTTGAAACAAGAAAATGGCAGGAAGCCTGCTCAAGAACTCTTTTCATGATGTGTATATGTCTTAATATGAAAGGCTTTTTGCAGACACATCTAGAGGAACGTGTAGGTGTACATTGAATGGGCTGCCTTAAACCAGATGAGCAAATTACCCCACATGGAGCTGAGCAGGAAAACCTGGGACATGGCAGACTCCAAAGCCATCCCAAAGCAAACTTGAGAGAAAGAGCCTTTGAAGTCAACATTGTGGCAACCTAAATCATGTTCACTCTCAACTCCTATCTCAGTGCAGCGTTTCCCTTCTTCTTAGATTTCTTCCGGCAGCCCTCGTGTCAGCATCTTCAGATCTCCTACTGCAGAGAATTCTTTTGCAAAGACTTTTATCTCCCCGAAGTGGACTGTTCAGTCTGGAAGCATTAAAAGAGGGATTGCAGGCAAACTCCGGCTTTCCACGTAGGTCTGATATTTTTTTAACAACTGTGGGTTATTCCTTCTGAAAGTTCTAATTGTCTGGTTCTGTCAAAGCACATGATATCTCAGGCTCTAACTTCTCCCTTATGGTGACAGAAAGACATTTGTCAAATTCTGTATAGGTTTGTTTCTCAGCTTTTTGCTGTAATCCCTCTTATGAATTTGAAGGAATAAATGAACGCTTAAACATTTGAGGAAGCCATTGTAGTCCAATTAACTTTTTTTTTTTTTTTTTAACAAAGGAAAAGAGCCCTGGAAAGAAGGGACCCTTTTGTCTGACTTTACAGCAAATTTGGAAGCTGATTGAGCCCTACTCCTTTGGTGGGGAGAGTCTTGGGGGGCTGGTGCAGCCAGGACTACTACAGGGTTCAAACTTAAAAAGTTTGCAGAGTTGGTAGCCTTCTTCTTCTTCTTCCTTCTTCTTCTCTTTTTCTTTTCCTCTTCTTCTCTCCCTCCTTTGCCTCTCCTTCCCTTCCTCTCTTCCTCCTCCTCTTCATCAATCTCCTCCTTCTTCTTTTAGCATTTTATAATGAACATTTTCCAACCTACAGCAAGCCTTACTGAATAATTATATACCTACCATCCAGCCTCTACTGTTAACATTTTTACCACATTTGCTTGTTCAGATAGCTCTCAACTTACCATTATTTTATCATATCGATCTACTCATCCACCCTTCCACCCATCCATTAATTTCTCTAATTTTTAAGGATTTCAGGTTAAATTTGCAATATCAGTGTACACGCCCCTAAATGTTTCAGTGTTCATGTTATCACCTCTAGTTCAGTATTTGTTTATAGGATTTTTTCTTTGAAATAAAACTAATATACAGTGAAGTGTACAGTTCTCAAGTGTACATGAGTTTTGGTAAATGATTACCTTGTGTAGCCCAGATTCCTATAAAGATTCTGAACATACACATCACCTCAGAAAGTTCCTTTTCAAATCAGCCTTTGCTCTTCTCAAGGGAACTACTCTTTTAGTTGTTTTCTAGTATGAGTTGATTTTGTCTCTTCTTGGACTTAATATACTTGGAATCTCACAATATGCACTCTTTTGTGTAAGACTTCTATCATTCAGAATAAGATATTTGAGATTCACCCGTGGTGTTGTGGGTGTACATCATCCACTCCTTTTCTTGCTGAGTATGACTCTATTGTGTGAACATATCCTGTATATTATTCATTCTCCTATTGATGGACACTTGGATGGCTTCCAATTTAGAATTATTATGAATGAAGCTGCTCTGAATGTTATTGTACAAGTCCTTTTGTGTACAAATATTTCCATATCTTTTGTGTAAATACCTAGCAATGGAATTACTGGGTTGTAGAGTACATATATGTTTATAGGAAGCTGATAAGCCTTTTCCTAAAGTAATTGTACCATTTTATTGGAGAAGGCAATAGCACCCCACTCCAGTATTCTTGCCTGGAGAATCCCAGGGATGGAGGAGCCTGGTGGGCTGTAGTCCATGGGGTCGCTAAGAGTCGGACACGACTGAGCGACTTCACTTTCATTTTCCACTTTCCTGCATTGGAGAGGGAAATGGCAACCCACTCCAGTGTTCTTGCCTGGAGAATCCCAGGGATGGGGGAGCCTGGTGGGCTGCCGTCTATGGGGTTGCACAGAGTCGGATATGACTGAAGCGACTTAGCAGCAGCAGCAGCAGCATAGTCTTACTAACATTGTATGAGCATTCTAGTTGTTCCACAATCTTGCCAAAATATGGTGTTACCAGTCATTTTAAATGTAACTCTTTGGGCAAGTATGTAGAAGGATCTAATTATGGTTTTCATTTGTATTTTTCTGATACCAGTGTTGCTAAATGCCTTTTCATCTGCTTTTTGGTCATACAGAGGTCTTATTTTGTAAAGTAACCATTCACGTCTTTTATCAATTTTTAAATGGGTTGTTTGCCTTTTTATAATTGGTTGTAGAGGTTCTTTATATTCAGGATACCAGCAGTCTTTTGTCAGATATATATTTTAAAAATATTTTCTTTCAATCTGTAGCTTGCTGAAGCATTTCTTTAGTGATACCTTATGATAAGCAACTTTTAGTTTTGATGAAATATATAATAACATTATTTTTTCTTTTGAGTCATTTTCTGTAAAGCAACAAATTTCTGATTATTTTGAAGTCTCTTCTCCTTTGTCTTCCTCTAAAAGCTTCACTGTTTCATTTTTCAAAATTGTGTATGTGATCAATTTTGAAATGGTTTCTATGTTTGGTGTGAGGCAGTAGTTGAAGTCCATTTTTTTTTCCAGGTGGATATCTAGTTAGCCTGGAGTCATTTGTTAAAAAGATCTATGTATCTCTATTGAACTGCTTTGTCACCTTTGATAAAAACTAAATACTTGTAAAATGTGAGTCTAATTCTGGACTCCCTATTCTGGGCTCTCCACTGGTGAAGATGAATTGAGATTATTATTGTTATTTATTTATTTATTTATTTTTGCATATACACATCCAAATGTTTCAGTTCCATTTGTTGAAAAAGCTGTCCATTTTCCATTGAATTGCTTTTGTCTATTTGTTTAAAGTCAATTGACCATATATGTATGGGTCTATTTCTTGATGGTCTTTCCTTATCTTTGATGAAAATGTGCATCCTTTCGCCAGTACCACACT
This sequence comes from Bubalus bubalis, assembly GCF_019923935.1. NCBI lineage: Eukaryota > Metazoa > Chordata > Mammalia > Artiodactyla > Bovidae > Bubalus > Bubalus bubalis. The sequence goes on from NC_059176.1 coordinate 51,585,568, forward strand.
CTATCACTGAAGCTTTGTAGTAAGTCTTGATATCAGGTAGTAGGCATATTTTTTTTCCAAAATTGCTTTGGATAGTCCAGGTCTTTTTCAATTCTATTTAAATTGGAGTCAGCATGTCAGTTTCTGAGAAAAAAGAAAACCTGTTGAAATTTTGACTGGGAATCATATTTATAGATCAGTTTAGGGGGACATGAACATGATAGACCTCCATTTGTCTTCTTTTTCTTAGAGTTTTCTATAGCTTTGAATGTATAGAACTTGCACATCTTTTGAAAATTTACTGCTGAGCATTTTGCATGTTTAATTCACTTGTAATTGGAATTTTGACAATTTATGTCTGTAACTAGAATATAAAAAAATGGACTTTGCATATTACCTTTTACTTTGTGATCTGTATAAATTCATTTATTAGTTTTACTCATCAGTTTTATATATAAGGAATTTGCTATATCACCTTGAGATTTTGAATGTAACCAGTAATGTCATCTACAGTAGCGGCACTTTTACTGATTACATTTAATTGTTTGTTTTTATGCTTTTTATTTATTTTTCCAGCTTTAGTACAATGGTAAAGACATCATGTTGAATAAAGATAGTGCGAATGGTCCCCTTTTCCTTATTTCTGATTTTATAGTTAAGGAAATCATTATTTCACTATTAAATATGTCAGCTTTGATTGTTTTGTAGATGCCCTTCATCACACTGGAGAAGTTCACTTCATGTCCTCGATTGCTGAGAGTTTTTACTGTGAATGCCTGTTGACTTTCTTTATACATTTACTTTGAGGTTGTACTTCTCTCACACTCTCTTTTCTGGGGCTCCCTCTTTGCCTATTAGATGAGAAAGGGTTTCATACCATTGTTTTTATTTTCATTTAACTGATTATTGGGACATTCAACATCATTCTCTTATACTTACTAGCCACTTATTTTATTTCCTCTTCTGTGAAATCCTGTTAAAATCTTACATCCAGTATTATATTGAGTTATTTTTTATTGATTTATAGAAAGCAATACTATATTATGGCTATAACATTATTCTTCCATGAAAAACAAATAGTCTTCAAGTCTTTTTTTTTGTCTTTTAACTTTAAAGTTGAGACTGTTTTGACATGGATGTAGTCAACTTTACCGATCTTTTCTTTTATGGCTTGCCCAATTTGTATCTTGTTTAAAAAGAGTTTTTACTTTGCCAAGCCTAGAAACGAATCATAGCAAGAGTATTCTGTAGAAAACCAGTGAGATGCAGGTAAGTAAAAGCCAGAAGAGAATCTGTAGTTTTATGTAGGAGAATATGTAGTTTTATGCCACTCATTTGGCAGTGAGAAAGATTAAATGTTAATAAATAAATTTTCTCACTGAAGAAGCGAGGAAAAGAACTTCCGAGTACCAAGGAGTCCTCCTTCCCCATGAAGTAAAAACTTAATCGGAAAGGCAAGCCATAGAAAAAGAAAATGGGGTCAATAAAACCAAAAGTTCCTATTTAAAAAGACAAATAAAAGAGAAAATCTTGAGCAAATTTACTTAATGAAACATGGGATAAGACATAAATAAATAATTCAATCTAAAAAGGGACAAAGCTACTGATGGATTAAAAATTGTGATGAAATAAATGAAAATATAAAAATATTAGAAAAATATTCATATAAATGACCACACTAATAGACAAAAGAAAATTTCTTTGTTCATCTATCCCAATTCATTAAAAAAAGTACTTCTTATAATTCAACATTCATACAAAACAAACAACCCAATAATCAAAAGAACCGTCTTCGACAATGAGGAATCAAGAACAACTCCCTTTCTGGGATAAAGGTGTCAGCTGGAAACATCAGCATTGTATTTGGAGCCTTATTCAATAACGGAAGACAAGAAAAAGTTTAAAAGTTATAAATATCAGAAGAGCAGAGACAAAAACCTCCTTTTTACTACAGACAATATAATCTTCTACCTAGACTACTGACAAATATTAGAATGAATATGAGCATTTAGTAACATGAGTCAAGCCCAACAATCAAAAATCATTTCAAAAACGTAAGTACCAAACATATATTATGAGATATGCAAAATTTTATTGAAGGACATAAAACAGAGTCAGGGAATGGATAGATATAATTCATTCTGGATGGAAATATTTAGTATGGAAAGGATGAGAACAGTATCCAAATTTACCTGTAATTTCAATGCAATCCCAATAAAAATCTAATAGCATTTTTCATGGAACTTGGTAAATGACTCTCAAATTCATAGAAAAGGAAAAAAAAAAAGTAGAGCCAAGGTATCTTTAAAAACGGACAGTGAGGGAAAACTACCAGCAGAAGTGAACTTACCTTGAAGGGAATGAAACTTCAAACACAGGGCCCTTCTTCTGGGATGAGCCCAGCTGCATACTAACTCAGTCATATGCTGGCGTGAAAACTGCCAAATTAAAATTCCCTAACTACATAACTCTTTCTGTTCTACCTGCCCCTCTGTCGTATCTCAACTTGCGTCCAGAGGCATTGGAGCAGCAACAGGACAGCTTCAAGCTGGGGCCATGGGGAACCGTGGCCATTGCTGAAGGCTTTGCTCTATTGGAATGGCTTTGCAGAAGCCAGACTGTACACAAAAGTGGTTGTGAACCCCACATGTTTACCCCAAGCTCAACTTACTTTCAGCCGGAAACACGAAACACACTACTAAATTCTTGCAATGTGATTTCAATGATATTTTCAGGACTCTAAAATGTATTTTGAAGAGAGAGATTAGAAAACAGATGAGATACAAAATGAATTCACAAAGTGAAAACCCTCTTTTAACTGCAATTTGGAAAGACGTTTTGGAACATTTCAATAAAATAGTGAGAAATTATGGACTTCTGATTTGAATGGATATAAAAGGGAACTTCTTTGTCATCTTTAAATTTATTTATTAAAGAATAGATAAAGGAGTCAGAGAAAAAACTGAAGCAGGAAACTCAAGCAATAAAAATGAGCTATAAAATTAACAGAAATTGTGCCGACACTGAGGAGAAAAATATAAAAAATTGCCAAATTATATCAAAAGGCATAATTATCATGAGAAAGAGATATGTTTTAAATAGAAGTCATGAATAAGCTCATAGATTGTTTGATAATCTAAGTCACAAAGACAATGAAGCATAGAAACACACTGGAAAAATATTTTCCTTTATTGCTGGTTTGATAAATATGCTGATATCAACAAAAATAAACTTGTAATTTGCCACTACAACAAGTACATTGACATGGAACTGGCTAATGAGTGTTGTCCATTCAAAGAGTCCTTCAGATTAATCACATCATAGAGAACTTGCAAAGCCCTGAAACTTTACAGCTCAGGTAGAAAAGAAATTAGCTAGAGAATGTTCCAAATTTGACAAAAATCTTAAAACAGTCATTACAAATAACTTTGCATTATACTGAAATATTTTTTTAGAGCTATTAAGAATGGAAAACTAAACTTTAACTCAGAGGAAAGCTTGAGTAACTTTCTTACTCTCCCTGTAGAAAATATTACAAAATTATTGTCATCTTAGGTGGGCAAGAAAGCGTATACAGGCCTGGGACTTCCTGGTGGTTAAGAGTCCCAGGGTAAGAGTCCACCTGCCAATGCAGGAGACACAGGTTCGATCCCCAGTCCAGGAAGATTTCACATGCTGCTGGGCAACTAAATCTGTGCACCACAATTACTGATCCGGCGCTCTATCGCCACAACTACAGAAACCCAAGAGCCCCAGAGCCCATGCTCTGCAACAAAAGAAGCCACCACAATGAGATGCCCATGCACTGAAACTAGAGAGTAGCCCCTCAACCCCCACCCCAGCCACAACTAGAGAAAGCCTGTGCACAGCAACAAAGACCTAGCACTACCAAAAAAGGGTACGTAGCCCCCAAAACGGAGGGAAAATACTATCACAGAGATGGGTCAGTTCGTTAATACATATAGTATATTATACAGAGAGTGTATTCTTTTTCTGGATTTCTTGATGTTTGTAGTATTTCAAAACGTTTTAAAATGTGTAATTTGTTGTGAACTTTTTCTCACTCAATAAATATTTACTTTTACCCCTAATTATCTAAATGTAAATTGGTACCCTTTCATCTTCCCTGCAGCTCCAATGGTAAAGCATCTGCCTGCGAGGCAGGAGACCAGGGATCAATCCCTGGGTTGGGAAGATCCCCTGGAGAAGGGAATGGCAATCCACTCCAGTATTCTTGCCTGGAGAATTCATGGACAGAGGAGCCTGGCAGGCTATGGTCCGTGGGGTCGCAAAGAGTCGGACACGACTGAGTGACTAACACAAGAGTCATCTTAAAGAGGATCTTCCAAATTAGGCAAGTGTTAGGCCCTACAAAAATTGAATTATTTCTAGCCTGGTAGGTATCAAAACACATAAAACTAGAGTAATTTAAACAATGCTATATTGGTTTGGGACTAGATCGGGGTAAGTAAATATTTTCTGTACATACAATAAGTGTTTTCAGCTTTGTGGGTTGTACAGTTTCTGTTGCAACTGCTCAGCTCTGCTGTGTGAAAGATGTCACACAAAACATAACAAATGGAGGTGGCTGTGCTCCAGTAAAGCTTAATTTATGGAGACTAAAATTTTAATTTCATATATTTTTCATGTGGCAAGACATAGTCTTCTTTTGATTATGTTTTTAAGTAATTAAAAAAACATAAAACCACTCTTAGCTCATAGGCTGTATAAAATCAGGCTGTGGGCCAGATTTGACCCATGGGCTGTAATTTACCAACCAGTAGAATAGATAAATATTTTAGCAGCATAAAAGAGTACATTCTGTAAAAGACTATATGTGCATTTTTTGTGTGATACATTCAGAGATCTTAAATCAGAGGGAGAAGGACGCAGTCAGTTGGTGTCCGTTCTGAAGCAACGATCCACATGGGGATACATTTCAGGTCAGTTAAAAGTTTAACCACAAGCACAGTTTTTAAAGTGTCAGAAGGAAATGTAGGTGGACAAGTTTGTCTCTCCACCGTGCAGTTTTCTCCTTTGTCTTCCCTTAGCCAATCTGCAGCAATCCTAGGCAGAGACTTGTTTGGCCGGAGCCGAAAGGGATTTTGTAAATGCAGTTTACAGCAACGACAACAGAATATCAGAGTGTAAAGACCAGATCAAGAGTTGAAATATCAGATAAAAGATTTTAGAGTTTCTCCTGCAGACAAAAGATTTTGAGCTGGAGAGTAACAAGATTAGATCTGGGCTTTTGAAATGGCACTTGTCTGGCTCTGTGGAGGAAGGATTAGAGGAAGTGGTGTGGGGAAGCAGGCAGTCCATGTGAGCCTGCTCAGAAGGGCAGGCTGGAGTCAGGGAGGAGAATTGCATGGGGCACCCAGGTCTCCTGGGAGGTGAGTCTGGTCTCTTGGACTCACCAAGGATGCACATCACTGCCCTCAACCCTCTCATACTGGCTGGCTGTGGACATCCTGGTTTCAGCCCAGGCATTCTGGGGTCTATTTGGAGGAAATGTCAACAGCAAAAGAAGTCCCCTAGATACTGTGAGATGGGTATAACAGGGGCAAAATAAAACAAATAACAAAAGAGCCAAACCTTCCAGGGCTGAGAATGGGAGCTCTGCCATGGACTTACAGCTTTTGGGATAAGGACCTCCTTAGAAGAAATAGAGTCTTCTGAAATTTGGGTCAGACAGATAGAAAAGGCAAATGGGTGATCCAGACTATCCACAATAGAAAAAACAGAGGTGATTTTTAAAAAAGCTTTTTTTTTTTTTTTTTGGCCACTGGGCACATAGGATCTTAGTTCCCCAACCAGGAATTGAATCTGTGTCCCCTGCATTGGAAGCCCAGGGTATTAACCACTGGATTTAGGTGATTTAGACTTCCATCATAAAGGAGGGGTCATAGTGTTTCTGCACTTCACCCTGAAATACAGTCACTGAGCCAAAGGTTCTCAAGAGTCCAGCCAACTGGGATCTTGTAAAATCCCAGGGGACTAGTCAGACCCTTCTGTCTGTATTATTAGGGACTATTAAGGTAGAGGGGCCTCTCTTGACTGTGTTTCACCCTCATCCCCAAAGAAAGGGTCCCCCAAACTCCCCGTGTGTCTGCTCACTGTACTTTCAGGCAGACTTCGTGTCTTCCTTTCATCAATCCCAACTACCCTTGCTCCCTCATCCAGGGCTGCAGAGCTGGCAAGAAAGAACAGCCTGCATCTGCAGCTGGGTCGGAAAGGTGCGATCAGCATCCCCTGCCAGATTGGGTCACACCAGGCTCTTTATTACAGGCTGTTTTGTTTCAGGTGAACTTGATTTAACCCTCTGTTTATTTAGAATCTATGAAATCGTAAACTCTGTCTATTGTATTTGCACTCAGCAGATGCCTGGGAAAGAGTTTCTCTCCAATGTTTATGTCAGGAGGCTCCAGGGCTCCACTTCACTTCCTGCACATCTGCACACAAGTCTGAACATGCATACACATCCCCTCCTGCCCAGGGGCTTCCCAGATGGCTCAGTGGGTTAAAGAATCCACCTGCAATGCAAGAGATGCAGGAGATGCGAGTTTGATTCCTGGGTCGAGAAGGTCCTCTGAAGGAGGAAATGGAAATCCACTTCAATATTCTTGTGTGGAGAATCCTATGGACAGAGAAGACTGGCGGACTACAGTCCAAAGGGTCACAAAGAGTTAGACATGACTTAGCATGCACACGCACACACATGCTCACATATACCCAGAAACACATATAACAATTAGCAAACTCCGGGACCTACCACTTCTTCCTGCTGGAACTCTGGTTTCTACAGCTTCCTTAGAGCTCTTTGGCACTTCCTTGGTGGCTCAGGTGGTAAAGAATCTGCCTGCAATGCAGGGGACCTGGGCTTGATCCCTGGGGTGGGAAGATCCTCTGGAGAAGGAAATGGCAACCCACTCCAGTATTCTGGCCTGGGAAATCCCATGGACAGAGGAGCTTGGTAGGCTACAGTCCATGGGGTTGCAAAAGAGTCAGACATGACTGAGAGACTAACACTTTCACTTTTTCACTTTTAGAGTTCCCTAATTTGGAAAATATTTAATACTTACCTGGACGAATGCCTGACTTTCTTCCATAGCAAATCCATATATCCCAAGGCAAAGGAATCGTAGTCATTGACAACTTCATTGAGGTACCTCCGTAAGCAAGAGTGAAATTGTAATGTGAGGGTAATTTGTGGATTAAATTCATGGGCAGCTAGATCTGGGATTTCCATTTCTTTACCATCAAGGACATTTTTTTTTTTGCCCACATAGACCCCATGCCTTGAAATAGTTTGTCTAATGAGAAACCTGAAGTATCACTAACAGCCTCTCTTTTCTTTTATTTATTTATTTAAATTTTATTTTATTTTTTAAACTTTACATAATTGTATTAGTTTTGCCAAATATCAAAATGAATCCACCACAGGTATACATGTGTTCCCCATCCTTCTTTTCTTATTTAACAAAGACACCCAGGCCTTCCAATTCCAATTCCAGATCAATCCCTGATAGCTATGGCTACACATTGAACTGATAGGATCTGGGCAAAAAGCTGAGCAACTTGACATTTGAGTTAGCCTTTGCAGCCTTATCTCAGATAATATACCATTTCTTTCAGGCTTTTGGAAATATTGAAAATAGCTCAAAGACCTTCACTACTCCCTTCATGGATCCCTACAGGTCTAGAGACCCCAGATTGGGAACCGCTTGAATGAAACCTTTGACTATTTTGCCAAGGCAAGTAACAATGTAAAATAGGAATGGGGGAAAAGAATAAAAAGATGTGATTAATTTTAGAACCTAGGTGGCTTCTGGGAGGTAGTTAGGCTGGCTGAAATATCTGTACTGGATTTTGCTTGTAAAGTTGAAAACCTCACAGTGTAAATGGACATTTATTAACCAGGCTCTATGATGATGTAAGATTTATGAATAGACCATTGAAGTGTGGCGGCTGCAACGGATGGTGCAGAAGCTCAGCCGAGAGGAGCTACCCCACGTCCAAGGTCAGGAGCAGTGGCTGCGCTTTGCTGGAGCAGCCGTGAAGAGATACCCCACGTCCAAGGTAAAAGAAACCCAAGTAAGACAGTAGGCGCTGAGAGAGGACATCAGAGGGCAGACACACTGAAACCACAATCACAGACAACTAGCCAATCTAATCACACTAGGACTACAGCCTTGTCTAACTCAGTGAAACTAAGCCATGCCTGTGGGGCCACCCAGGATGGGCGGGTCATGGTGGAGAGGTCTCACAGAATGTGGTCCACTGGAGAAGGGAATGGCAAACCACTTCAGTATTCTTGCCTTGAGAACCCCATGAACAGCATGAAAAGACAAAATGATAGAATACTGAAAGAGGAACTCCCCAGATCGGTAGGTGCCCAATATGCTACTGGAGATCAGTGGAGAAATAACTCCAGAAAGAATGAAGGGATGGAGCCAAAGCAAAAACAATACCCAGTTGTGGATGTGACTGGTGATAGAAGCAAGGTCCGATGCTGTAAAGAGCAATACTGTATAGGAACCTGGAATGTTAGGTCCATGAATCAAGGCAAATTGGAAGTGGTCAAATGAGATGACAAGAGTGAACATCGACATTCTAGGAATCAGCGAATTAAAATGGACTGGAATGGGTGAATTTAACTCAGATGACCATTATGTCTACTACTGTGGGCAGGAATTCCTTAGAAGAAATGGAGTAGCCATCATGGTCAACAAAAGAGTCCAAAATGCAGTACTTGGATACAATCTCAAAAATGACAGAATGATCTTTGTTTGTTTCCAAGGCAAACTATTCAATATCACGGTAATCCAAGTCTATGCCCCAACCAGTAACGCTGAAGAAGCTGAAGTTGAACAATTCTATGAAGACCTATATGACCTTCTAGAACTAACACCCAAAACAGATGTCCTTTTCATTATAGGGGACTGGAATGCAAAAGTAGGAAGTCAAGAAACACCTGAAGTAACAGGCATATTTGGCCTTGGAGTACAGAATGAAGCAGGGCACAGGCTAATAGAGTTCTCCCAAGAGAATGCGCTGGTCATAGCAAACACCCTCTTCCAACAACACAAGAGAAGACTCTACACATGGTCATCACCAGATGGTCAACACCAAAATCAGATTGATTATATTCTTCACAGGCAAAGATGGAGAAGCTCTATACAGTCAGCAAAAATAAGACTGGGAGCTGACTGCAGCTCAGATTATGAACTCCTCCTTATTGCCAAATTCAGACTGAAATTGAAGAAAGTGGAGAAAACCACTAGATCATTCAGGTGTGACCTAAATCAAATCCCTTATGACTATACAGTGGAAGTGAGAAATAGAATTAAGGGACAAGATCTGACAGAGTGCCTGAGGAACTATGGATGGAGGTCCATGACATTCTACAGCAGACAGGAATCAAGACCATCCCCAAGAAAAAGAAATGCAAAAAAGCAAAATGGCTGCCTGGGGAGGCCTTATAAATAGCTGTGAAAAGAAGAGAAGTGAAAAGAAAAGGAGAAAAGGAAAGATATAACCATTTGAATGCGGATTTCCAAAGAATAGCAAGGAGAGATAAGAAAGCCCTCCTCAGTGATCAAGGCAAAGAAATAGAGGAACACAACAGAATGGGAAAGACTAGAGATCTCTTCAAGAAAATTAGAGATACAAAGGGAACATTTCATGCAAAGATGGGCTCCATAAAGGACAGAAATGGTATGGACCTAACAGAACTAGAAGATATTAAGAAGAGGTGGCAGGAATACATAGAAGAACTGTACAAAAAAGATCTTCACGAACCAGATAATCATGATGGTGTGATCACTCACCTAGAGTCAGACATCCTGGAATGTGAAGTGAAGTGGGCCTTAGGAAGCATCACTATGAATAAAGCTAGTGAAGGTGATGGAATTCCAGTTGAGCTATTTCAAATGCTGCAAGATGATGCTGTGAAAGTGCAGCACTCAATATGTCAGCAAATTTGGAAAACTCAGCAGTGGCCACAGGACTGGGAAAGGTCAGTTTTTGTTCCAATCCCAAAGAAAGAATGCTCAAACTATTGCACAATTGTACTCATCTCACATGCTAGTGAAGTAATGCTCAAAATTCTCCAAGCCAGGCTTCAGCAATATGTGAACCATGAACTTCCAGATGTTCAAGCTGGTTTTAGAAAAGGCAGAGGAACCGGAGATGAAATTGCCAACATCCGCTGGATCATCGAAAAAGCAAGAGAGTTCCAGAAAAACAACTATTTCTGCTTTATTGACTATGCCAAAGCCTTTGACTGTGTGGGTCACAATAAACCATGGAAAATTCTGAAAGAGATGGGAATATCAGACCACCTGACCTGCCCCTTGAGAAACCTATATGCAGGTCAGGAAGCAACAGTTAGAACTGGGCATTGAACAACAGACTGGTTCCAAATAGGAAAAGGAGTACATCAAGGCTGTATATTGTCATCCTGCTTATTTAACTTCTATGCAGAGTACATCATGAGAAATGCTGGGCTGGAAGAAGCACAAGCTGGAATCAAGATTGCTGGGAGGAATATCAATAACCTCACATATACAGATGACACCACCTTTATGGCAGAAAGTGAAGAAGAACTAAAGAGCCTCTTGATGAAAGTGAAAGAGGAGAGTAAAAAAGTTGGCTTAAAGCTCAACATTCAGAAAATGAAGATCATGGCATCCGGTCCCATCACTTCTTGGCAAATAGATGAGGAAACAGTGGAAACAGTGTCAGACTTTATTTTTCTGGGCTCCAAAATCACTGTAAATGGTGATTACAGCCATGAAATTAAAAGACGCTTACTCCTTGGAAGGAAAGTTATGACCAACCTAGATAGCATATTCAAAAGCAGAGACATTACTTTGTCAACAAAGGACCGTCATAGTCAAGGCTATGGTTTTTCCCATGGTCATGTATGGATATAAGAGGTGGACTATAAAGAAATCTGAGCACTGAAGAATTGATACTTTTGAACTGTGGTGTTGGAGAAGACTCTTGAGAGTCCCTTGGACTGCAAAGAGTTCCAACCAGTCCATCCTAGAGGAAATCAGTCCTGGGTGTTCATTGGTAGGACTGATGCTGAAGCTGAAACTCCAATACTTTGGCCACCTAATGTGAAGAGCTGACTCATCTGAAAAGACCCTGATGCTGGGAGGGATTGGGGGCAGGAGGAGCAGGGGACAACAGAGGATGAGATAGTTGGATGGCACCACCGACTCAATGGACATGGGTTTGGGTGGACTCTGGGAGTTGGTGATGGACAGGGAGGCCTGGCCTGCTGCAGTTCATGGGGTCACAAACAGCTGGACACAACTGAGCAACTGCGCTGAACTGAATTAGAATGTGGCCAGAGATACACAGCTAAGAATCATGTCAGAGACTGTGCTAGAACCCAAATCTGGGTTACTGGATTCTGGGGAAATTCCCACTGTGGAGGGATGGGGAGAGGTACAGCAAGTCCCCTACATACCAACCATCAAGCTGCAAACTTTCAAAGCTTTGAATGTGAAGCTTACTAATGAAGACCCGATGGATTTGGAGAACCAGAGGAAGGACAAATCGAAACAAGAGGAAGAAGAACTGAAGCAACTGAAGAGAGCCATGGTGCAGGAAACGGAATGGAGTTTTCTTTATCTGAGGGGGCACTGTTAGATTTTGAGGCACCAGACCTGCTTGTAGAACAGAACAGGAAGGTTTCAGCAGAATGCAATCCAGTGCTACTGTGTCATCTATGACAAGGTTAAAAGAGCTACTAGACATCACAGGAGAAGGCAATGGCACCCCACTCCAGTACTCTTGCCTAGAAAATCCCATGGACAGAGGAGCCTGGTAGGCTGCAGTCCATGGGGTCGTTAAGAGTCGGACACGACTGAGAGACTTAGCAGCAGCAGCAGCAGCAGACATCACTGCATCACTTTTTCAAGATAGTAGATAGAATCGAATCCAGCAAGGAAGCAGAATCCAGGCCATCAATGTCACGTGTGAGTGAAGAGGCAGCTTGCCCTCTGTCTCCTATTGCTGACAATTCTTCAGCTCTACCATCTCCCATCTCCTCTCCCTCCTCCAGTCAGTAACTCTTCTTGTCTGTTCAGTTGATGCCAGCCCCTGTATGCCAGCTGTTGTACTTACTACTGTACTTTTCAAGATACTGTAAGATCCAGTTCAGTTCAGTCACTCAGTCATGTCTGACTCTTTACGACTCCACAGACTGCAGCATGTCAGGCTTCCCTGTCCATCACCAACTCCTGGAGTTTTCAAATTGTTTTATTTTTGTTTTTTAATGTTATCTTTCATTTGAAAAGTATGACAAACCTATTATAGTGCAGTACTATATAGCCTATTGTGTTAGCTGGGTGCCTAGGCTGATTTTGTTGGACTTAGGAGCAAATTAGATTTAGGAACATGCTCTTGGAATGGAACTTTTTCATATGTAGGGGACTACTACTTCATATTTGGTATCTGCTACTAACTTTGTATGGATTATTGAAGAAAGAGTCCCTAGGGAAGTTCCTCTTCCTCTGACCTGAATTACAGATGTCACAGGCACTGCGGATAGGGTGCTTGATTCATGCTTCTTTCAAATGCAGAAAGCTGCAGGTGAAACATGTTTATAGAGCCTCAACCTTCCCTGGAGACAGATCCTTCCATTCTGGCCACTCACTGGAGTTGCTCTGGGCCAAAACTGGGATGTTGCTAGCAATTCAGGAAGATCCTGGCTGCGAAAGCAGGCACCCAACAGAAAGCAAAACAGGAAAAGATGGCTAGTTAAGAATCCAGGTGTTATTACCTGTGCCCTTCAGTTCTCCAAATGAGGTGAATGCTCTCCAAGAGAATGAGAAAGACTTTGCATCCTCTTGAACACACTGTGTCACTCGTGGTCTCTCAGCATGGGGTAGATTGAAAATGCAAAGCTTCCTTCTTCTCTTAAGAAGAGAAAATAGTTTTGTATCATGGGTTTATCCAGCTAAACTTCAGGGTACAATTGGCTATGATCTCCATTTTATGGGGTAGGAAAAATGAGACTCAGAAGTAAGTGCAAATCTATTTGTATGCCCCTGACATCATGGGGGCTCCAGGTGGTAGAACCTCCTCTCTCTGCAACAATCAGAATTTGAAAGTCCATCACTATCAGCTGGGAGATAGCCAGTATGTGAGTGTTAGAGTGACTTCATGAATGAGTCTTTTGCTTCTGTTCCCTTATCTCATGTGGATCAGATGTCTTTTATTCTCAGAATCCTGGCATTCATGAAGGTCTCAAGACTCCATGCTTTTGTAAGGACAAAGGTGTGGACAGATACACATGACATGGTTATCATTGGTGGCATGTGGGCAAGAAAAGGAAAGACTGCTAACTTTTATTCATTCATTTCTTAATGATTTGGTAACAATAAGCATGTGCCTTTGGAAGAGCAATTTTTAATTTTTTTTTTCTCTACAGGAGATTCTGTTCTATTCCAGACCATTTCCCTGGAGAAGGAAATGGCAACCCACTCCAGTATTCTTGCCTGAAAAAATCCTATGGACAGAGTAGCCTGGCGGGCTACAGTCCATAGGGTTGGAGGAGCCAGACACGACTTAGCAACTAAACCACCACCACCACCAGACCATTTTTTAAGTGGGATATTTGGGCCAATTATTTATTCATATGAACCTCAATTTTCATAATAATGGATACCATAACACCCATATCTCTATGCTCAACAGATGTTATGTAGGTCAAAGAGGAACTCTAGACATTATAGTTGTTGTTGTTTAGTCATTAAGACATGTCCAATTCATTGTGACCCCATGGGCTTAGCCTGCCAGGCTCCTCTGACCATAGGATTTTCCAGTAAGACTACTGGAAGGGTTGCCATTTTCTTCTCCAGGGAATTTTCTCTACCCAGGAATCAAACCCATGTCTCCTGCTTGACAGGCGGGTTCTTTACCACTGAGCCACCTGGGAAGCCCTGACATAACAGGCAATAAGTCAAATATTACTATTATTGGGAAGAACTGAAAATGCTAGAATTGTAAGGGACACGATTGCTTGCCTTCAGCTTTTTTTCTCATCTCTTTAATCATCTTTCTCATTTTTTTTTTTTAGCCAGAGGGCTGATTTCATTGATTCCACAAAGATTTATATGTTTTATCTGGAAGGCTTAGAATGGTGACAGGTCACTCTGGTACCCTTTCATGCCATTCATTCTGATTGGAGACACCCAGAGAAAAGAAAACAATTTAAAATAAAATAGAAATTGCTATAAAGGAGCCATCAAACAGACTGACTCCCCTAATAGGAAGGGTTTCCAGTTGATTTATAGTTTTTGATAAAATTTGCTTGGTAAAGCGGTCATTCTTGTTGGGGGAAATAAACAAACAAAGAATGCATAGCCGCACTGAACACAAACAGGGAGAATTAACTTAAGTCATGTTGGAATATCATATTTTGATTCTGTGCTGCTGCTGGTTAGTCGCTCAGTCATGTCTGACTCCTTACTACCTCATGAGTCCATGTAAATATAGCCCTCCAGGCTTCTCAGTCCATGGGATTCTCCAGGCAAGAATACTGGAGTGGGTTGCATGCTCTCCTCCAGGGGATCTTCTGGACCAAGGGCTCAAACCCGCATCTCTTATATCTCCTGCATTGCCAGGCAGGTTCTTTACTGCTAGTGCCACCTGGGAAGCCTGAGCAATTTTTAAGTATCATATTCTGACTCTTCTCTCAGGCTAAAGACAGAAAGAACTACAAATAGCTACTATATTATAGTTAGTAGGTCTATTTGCACAGGGGTTAGCAAATACAAAAACTAGTTCTTAGTTGAGAAAATATACAAAATATATTGTAGAGAAGGAGAGTGAGAATTCTAAAAGTCAGAGAAAGAAATTGCAAATATGAAAAGAAAAAGCTAAAATGGACAATGTGATGCTGACTTGGAATGGAGGTGTCAGCATAAACTGATTTTTAATATATATAGTGTTGACTTAAAAATGCACAACATGAGAGTGGTAGTTAAGTTTTATTTGGGGCAAAATAAAGACTATAGACTGGGAAACAGCATTTCAGATAGCTCTGAGGAACTGCTCCAAAGAGGCAGGATGGATGGCTAGTGATTTGTGATTTTGGTGAAGGAGGAATACATGCAATCAAGCACATATTTTTTGCAGAAGGTTTCTGCTAGTCACAAGGAAAAGTCATCACCACAGATTTTAGTTCTTTTATAGCCATGAGGAGACACACAATCTGGGCTTATGATATTGGCTCCTGAAAATATTTAAGTATTTGAAGACCTGTCCTTCCAGTATTTCCCAGAGCACAGAGTGACTCTTGCCTGTTCTCTTCCCTTAATTATCTTCAGGGGTGTTGAAATTCAGCAGCTCCAGTGGTTATGTCTGGATGTGAGAGTTGGACTGTGAAGAAAGCTGAGTGCCAAAGAATTGATGCTTTTGAACTGTGGTGTTGGAGAAGACTCTTGAGAGTCCCTTAGACTGCAAGGAGATCCAACCAGTCCATTCTGAAGATCAGCCCTGGGATTTCTTTGGAGGGAATGATGCTGAAGCTGAAACTCTAGTACTTTGGCCACCTCATGCGAAGAGTTGACTCATTGGAAAAGACTCTGATGCTGGGAGGGATTGGGGGTAGGAGGAGAAGGGGACGACAGAGGATGAGATGGCTGGATGGCATCACTGACTCAATGCACGTGACTCTGAGTGAACTCCGGGAGTTGGTGATGGACAGGAAGGCCTGGCGTGCTGCAATTCATGGGGTCGCAAAGAGTTGGACATGACTGAGCGACTGAACTGATAGCACATGATTTAATTCTTGTAGAGTAGATGGCAAGTACCAATTTGATACAAAGAAAAGATTGGAAGGACCCTGGAAAAGGGTCTTTGGGAAAGACCCTGATGCTGGGAAAGATTGAGGGCAGGAGGAGAAGCAGGTGACAGAGGATGAGATGGTTGGATGGCATCACTGACGCAATGGACATGAGTTTGAGCAAACTCCAGGAGTTGGTGGTGGACAGGGAAGCCCGGCATGCTGCAGTCCATGGGGTCGCAAAGAGTCAGACATGACAGAGTGACTGAGCAACAAAAATATATGCATACACACACACACACACACACACACATACATATAAATGGTGGAGGAGAGAAAGCTCTTCATGTGATAGAATTCCAACTAATAAATGAAGAGAGAATCATGAAATTTAGAATGACCATTTGGCAGCCACTACAGTAATAATTTTTTCAGACAAGTGTTATCAATGAATGCTTGATTCAGTGAGTGATATTTTTATGGGAGGCAGGATACCTTCATAGTCTCCAAGCACCTCTTCACAAGGTACTGATACATTACAAAGAAAAAATAGCACCTTATAGTGGAGAAACCTGATGAACGCTACCCTAAGAGATTGACATTAATATCACCAGTCCCAAGACAGCTAGATGTCTCATGCCCATGTGATGTACTGAGAGCACAGTGTCACTTCTGTGTTATTCTATCAACAATGCACAACTCAGGGCTTCCCTGGTGGCTCAGTGGTAAAGAATCCATCTGCCAGTGCAGGAGCCATGAGTTCAGTCCCTGGTCTGGGAAGATCCCACATGTTGTAGAACAACTAAGCCTGAGCACCACAGCTATTGAGGCTGTGCTCTAGAGCCCAGGAGTCACAACTACTGAAGCCCACATGCTCTAAAGCCTGTGATTTGCAGCAAGAGAAGCCAGCACAATGAGAAGCCCTTGCATCAAAATGAAGAGAGGCCCCTGCTCTCCACAACTGGAGAAAGGCCAAGCCCAGCAATGAAGACCCAGTACAGCTAAAAATAAATAAATAAATAAGCCTACATATTAAAAAAAAAAGCAAACTGTTTAAAAATTCACAACTCTAACTAGGTCATAAATACTATTCAAACCCAAAGGGATGGGCTATCGGGAGGAACACTCCAGCACTCTTTAAAAATGTTGAGGTCATGAAAAACAAAAAATGATTGAGGAATTGTTTCAGATGAAAGGAGATAAAGACATGATGACTGAATGTGATACAGGATCCTAAACATGGATTCTGGATCAGAAAATTATTTTGCTTTTGCTACAAAGGATGCTAGTGGAACAATTGGCAAAATTTGAAGGCTGTCTGTTAAATTATGACTCTTTGCAATCCCATGGACTGTAGCCCACCAGGCTCCTCTGCCCATAGAATTTGCCAAGCAAGAATACTGGAGTGGGTTGCCATTCCCTTCTCCAGGGGAATATTACCGACTCAGGCATTGAACCCGGGTCTCCTGCATCGCATGCAGATTCTTTACCATCTAAGCCACTGCTGCTGCTGCTAAGTCGCTTCAGTCGTGTCCGACTCTGTGCGACCCCATAGACGGCAGCCCACCAGGCTTCCCCGTCCCTGGGATTCTCCAGGCAAGAACACTGGAGTGGGTTGCCATTCCCTCCTCCAATGCATAAAAGTGAAAAGTGAAAGCGAAGTAGCTCAGTTGTGTCCAACTCTAGTGACCCCATGGCCTGCAGCCTACCAGGCTCCTCCATCCATGGGACTCTCCAGGCAAGAGTACTGGACTGGGGTGCCATTGCTTTCTAAGCCACAGGGAAGCCCAAATAAGATAACACTCCATCAATGTTAATCTGCTGTCCTGGGGAAGTCTACTATGGTTATGTGAAGGAAGGTCTTGCTTTCTTGAAATATGTGCTGAAACAAAAAGGGGCCACAGGTCTGCAAATTACTCTAAAGTACTTCACATTATGTACGCACAGATCAACGTAGAGAGGACGATGAAAACACTGAGGCAAACATTTAAAATTTGAGGAGTCCAATCGAAGACTATATGTCAACTTTTTTTACTCCTTTTCTATCTCTTCTGTACATCTGAAATTATTTCCAAATAAAAAGATTTTTTAAAAGGCACAGAGATGAGCTGAGTAGCATCTGTTTAGAGCCAGAGACAGTACAGATAACTTTGGCTTAGTGATGTAGGGAGCAGCTGAAACAGAGATCTTCACGAGCACAGGGGGTCCACACTCGTCACTAGTGCACTCTGGTGCCCAGCACAGAGCAAGACCCTGTGGTTACAGTCCATAGGGTCGCAAAGAGACGGCCACAACTGAAGCGACTTAGCATGCACATGCACGCATCCACTGAATACAGGGAAGACGGAAGGAGGAGGGAAGGAAGGGGGCCTTTCCTTCTGGACTGATTAAGGGCAGGAAGTGGCCAGCTCCAGCTTCAGGTTTATTTCTTGGGAATCACTCTAGCAGACTACAATCAGATATTGTTCATATTCAACATGGGCTCACTCGGAACTCGGTTGAGTCCATGACTCCATTCCTTTGTACTTGTTACCACAGTATGCCCGTGACACTGGAGGGGGAAGGAGTCCTCCTGAAACTGGGGTGGAGCTGATACTGTCTGTCAGAGAAAATTTTCATCACCTGGCAATGACAGGTATCAGCACTGCTTACTGAATTTATAACCCAACATGTCAAAAGGAAAAAAAAAAAAAGCTTTCAGAGAGGTTTGACGAGAAAACATTGAGAAAGGAATCTGGAAGTTTCACTTATTAAGGTCAAAATGTCACTGAAGTATTAAAGGAGCGAATAGAAAAAAAAAAAATCTGAAACAGAGCTTCTTAATTCCAAGTCAAATATACATCAGTTCAGTTACTGAGTGATTGAGAGATGACTATTCAGCAATTCGAGATGACTTCACTGAGAGCCCGCAGTGGGTGGAAAGTTCACTTAATGATGACATGCTATGAGCCAGAGCATGGGCAGGATGTACCCACATGCTCAGTGGTGTCTAACTCTTTGTGACCCTACGGACTATTGCCTGCCAGGTTCCTCTGTCCATGGGATTCTCCAGGCAAGAATACTGAAGTGGGTTGCCATTTCCTACTCCAAGGGATCTTCCTGACTCAGGGATCTAACCTGAGTCTCCTGCATCTCCTGCACTGCAGGCAGATTCTTTACCACTGTGCCACCTGAGAAGCATGGGCAGGATATATATATATATATATATATATATATATATATATATATATATAAACACCTGTGAGCCTCCCAGCCACCACTTCCTCTCCCTCCTTCTCTAGCCTTCTTCTTCTTCAATTTATTGAATACTTACTTTGGGCCCCGCTCTTTGCTAAAACCTTCACATTCTTTATATTGCTTGATTCTTACCACTGCTCCATGAGTAGCTATGAGTGTAACTTCCTTTTGGCAGAAACATTAAATAAGTTGCCTAGGGTTGCAAAAGTTGTAAGAGGCAATTTTCTGGGATCCACAGGAATTTCAGTTCTGTGACTTAAAATAACAGATGGAGGTACAGTATCCAGGACATTAACCCATAGGCAGGCTAGAAGCTAGAAACTTACAGCCACTAAAGTCGCATGATTTTTTTTTTCCCCACCCTGAGACTGTAGGCTTGCAGAGCACCTGAATCACACAGTTAGGACAGCACAGAGGGCTTGCATCACTGGTGAACTTTGCTGATCTCTCTTTGGTCTTTTTATGGCATTTTCTGAAAGAGGCGACTGTTCAGATACTCAACTGCAAATGATCATTCCCTTGTCTGTCCACTCTTTTTACCTGAAGAATATCTGTGATGTTCAGACGTCTTTTTTAACTCAAGTAAATCTAACACAACAACAATGGCAAATACCTACCATGTGCTAAAGTCTCTGCTGGCTTCTGGGCCTCTCGATTTCCCCGGGTTGAACCGAGGAACTACATCTATACATAAATAACAAGGTGAAAAGAGCTATAATAGAGGCATGCATAACAAGTCATTATTTTAACTTAAAAGATTAATTGAGAAAAAATATTTATGCTAGAGGGATTTCCAGGTGATGCAGTGGTAAAGAATCCACCTGCCAATGCAGGAGACATAGAGATACAATTTCTAACCCTGGGTCTGAAAGGTCCCCTGGAGGAGGGCATGGCAACCCACTCCAGTATTCTTGCTTGGAAAATCCCATGAACAGAGGACCACGGCAGGTTACGGTCCATGCGGTCGTAAAGTGTCGGACATGACTATGCTAGAAAATGAAATAGGAAGATAGATTAAGTCAATTAATGTAAGCAAAAAATATATACAGGAAACAATGCATAGAGTACTCATAGCTTAAAATGTCACTCTTATGTTAATTACAGATACCTTTCTTGCTGTAGGGCTTCTTTTTGGCTCAGCTGGTAAAGAATTTGCCTGTAATGTGGGAGACCTGGGTTCAATCCCAGGGTTGGGAAGTTCCCTTGGAGAAGAGAAAGGCTACCCACTCCAGTATTCTGGCCTGGAGAATTCCATGGACTGCATAGTCCATGGGGTTGCAAAGAGTTGGACACAACTGAGCAACACTGCTTTTTCACTTTTCTTACAATATCAAAGGTCAGTTTTCATTCCAATCCCTAAGAAAGGCAATGCCAAAGAATGCTCAAACTACCGCACAATTGCACTTATCTCACACACTAATAAAGCAATGCTCAAAATTCTCCAAGCCAGGCTTCAACAGTATGTGAACCGTAGAATTCCAGATGCTTAAGCTGGATTTAGAAAAGGTAGAGGAACCAGAGATCAAATTGCCAACATCCGCTGGATCACCAAAAAAACGAGAGTTCCATAAAAACATCTATTTCTGCTTTATTGACTATGCCAAAGCCTTTGACTGTGTGGATCACAATAAACTGTGGAAAATTCTGAAAGAGATAGGAATACCAGACCACCTCACTTGCCTCTTGAGAAATCTGTATGCAGGTCAAGAAGCAACAGTTAGAATTGTACATGGAACAACAGACTGGTTCCAAAGAGGAAAAGGAATATATCAGGCCTGTATATTGTCACCCTGCTTATTTAACTTAAATGCAGAGTACATCATGAGAAACACTGGGCTGGATGAAGCGCAAGTTGGAATCAAGATTGCTGGGAGAAATATCAATAACCTCAGATATGCAGATGACATCACCCTTATGGAAGAAAGTGAAGAACTAAAGAGCCTCTTGATGAAAGTGAAAGAGGAAAGTGAAAAAGTTGGCCTAAAGCTCATCATTCAGAAAACTAAGATCATGACATCCGGTCCCATCACTTCATGGCAGATAGATGGGGAAACAGTGGAAACAGTGGCTGATTTTACTTTTCTGGGCTCCAAAATCACTGCAGATGGTGATTGCAACCATGAAATTAAAAGATGCTTACTCTTTGGAAGGAAAGTTATGACCAACCTAGACAACATATTAAAAAGCAGAGACATTACTTTGCCAACAAAGGACCATCTAGTTAAGGCTATGGTTTTTCCTGTGGTCATGTATAGATGTGAAATTTGGACTGTGAAGAAAGCTGAGCGCCAAAGAATTGATGCTTTTGAACTATGGTGTTGGAGAAGACTCTTGAGAGTCCCTTGGACTGCAAGGAGATCCAACCAATCCATCCTAAAGGAAATCAGTCCTGGGTGTTCATTGGAAGGACTGATGTTGAAGCTGAAACTCCAATACTTTGGCCACCTTATGAGAAGCGATGACTCATTTGAAAAGACCTTGATGCTGGGAAGGATTGAAGGTGGGAAGAGAAGGGGATGACAGAGGATGAGATGGTTGGATGGTATCACCAACTCAATGGAGATGAGTCTGGGTAAACTCTGGGAGTTGGTGATGGACAGGGAGGCCAGGCGTGATGCAGTCCATGGGGCCACAAAGAGTCGGACACGACTGAGCGACTGAACTGAACTGAGCTGCTGTGTCAATGGAGAACGCTCATCCAGGATAATGTTTTCTGATTCTCATGGAAATTGTCCTCTTCTCTTCCTCCTCTTCTCTCTCCATTCCTTTATTTGTCTTTCACTGCTTGATCTCTGAGGCTATTCCTGATAAGATTTGTTCTTTTTCATTTTTATTTTTTACAGAACTGACATATTAATAGCTGTGTTGTCTCATTCTCTATGTCTGAAATTCTTCAGTGTTTGAAACACAAATTCTTTCTGTTTGAAAAGTCCTGATGGCCAGGAGATTTGACTCTTTTTATTTTCCCTTCAAAGAGTTCATAGTCCCATAGAGCAGGTGCTGAAAAAGGCCACTTAAAAAGCACATATCTTGTTATTCTTATATCTTTCTCTTTGGTGAGGTGTTTCAGTAAGATATTTAGAGCCCAGACGGGCCTTGGTGAATCCACGAGGGCAGAATTTAAATCTCACTAAGTATTAAGATGTGCTTCTCTGGTATCTCATACAGTAAAGAATCTGCCTGCAATATGGGAGACCTGGGTTCAATCCCTCAGTGGGGAAGGTTCCCCTGGAGAAGGAAATGGCTACCCACTCCAGTATTCTTGCCTGGGAAATCTCATGGACAGAGAGGAGCCTGGTGTGCTACAGTCCATGGGGTCGCAAAGAGCTAGACATGACTGAGTGACTCTCACACTTTCTTGTATTAATATATAACTATATGGGAAACTTGACACTGCCTTATATAAAGTGGAAGTTTGCCTGTGGGTTTTATGGATATGTGAGTGATAGCTATTGATCCCTTATAATATTCCAAGCGCTATGTTAAGCTCCTCATGCATCTTTTAATAGTGATCCTCACAAGAATACCATGAGGTTTTATTATCTTGTGGATGAGAAAACTAAGATTTGGAGAGTTTAATAGGCTCCAAGTCACACAGCTGGTCAGTGGTAGTTTGAATCTGAATCCAGGTATGTTAGACTGCTCCAGTATTCTTCCCTGGAGAATTCCATGGACAGATGAGCCTGGTAGGCTACAGTCCATGGGGTCGCAAAGGGTCAGACATGACTGAGTGACTAACACTCTCACTTTACAGGGTGGACTGAAACCCCAAGATAATTCCAGCACAATAGTAGTCATCGGACTTTAAATTTAAGAGGTCTGAGACAGGGGTTCAAATATGCATTTTCAATAACTACACCTGAGGATTTCATGATTAAGCGCCAACCTTCTTAGAGTTGTTCCTTACAGAGACACATAGACAAGCATATAATGACTCAGCAATTACTATATATAAGTCTCTGTGTGGCATGGAGATGGATACAAATGTGTCAGTTTCTTCCTGCTAAGGACTTTTATTTTGCCATGATAAGATATGAACAGGGTAAGCCTTAAATAGACAAAACAGATATAAATGTTAACTTACTGAGTAGAAGTGATGTCACAAGACCATACATGATCCAATGGTAAATAAAATACAAAGATATACTTCCAGAAGACTTCAGAGAGGAAACAATTTCTTCAGACTGAAGTGTTCAGGGAAGGATCCAAATATGACGTGAGAGGTGAACTGGATTTTGGAGAATGATGGGAAATAATTGAAGAAGGGGAGCATTTGATGGAGAGTGATGGTGTGAACTGTAATCCAAATAAACCTCTTCTCCACCCGGTGGTCTTTGCCTTATATGACATTCAAAGAAGCATACTCTAACAATCATGTTAATGTTAGTTACTCAGTCATGTCCTACTCTTTGCGACCCCAGGGACTGTAGCCAGTCAAGCTCCTCTGTCCATAGGGATTCTCCAGGCAAGAGTACTGGAGCGGGTAACCATTCCCTTCTCCAGGGGATCATCCTTGACCTAGGGATCAAAGCCAGGTCTCCCACATTATGGGCAGATTCTTTACCATCTGAGCCACTAGAGAAGCCTGAGAATAATTATATTGATATGTAACTCCAATCTTTACTTGCATCTCTCAAAGAATATTAAAGGAGAACCAATTCCCAAATCTACTCTTGGGATTTGACTGTACGGTTTCCTCGAAATCAAGGGTTTCCTGAAATGGGGGACTCTTGCTGTTAAATCAGGAAGGTCCTGGGAAAACTGGCCACCCTGCATGGGAGACGTGAATTCCTTGCGACTGAGGCGTCAGAGGAATAGAAGATTCTGTGAGTGCCAGTGGCCTGATCCCAGCTTACGCACAGCACAAGAGATGGGTATTACTGTGAGATGCCTGTGTAGACTCTATGCCAAATATTATAGTCTTAAAGCCTATATAAGCCTATAAGGCTTATAGCCTTAAAGAAGATGGCTTCTTTGGTGTCAGTAGAGAAGAAAGTTTGGGGGGGCACTTCTGGAGTCTTCTCAAAAATGGGGGTGCCTCATATCCTGACACAAAGAAAGGAGTGGTGTTAACCATGACATTGTGTAACAGAGGGACAAAACAGTGACCATCATGGACCAAGAATCAGATTTTTTTCTCATCTCTTAGAGGTACTTAAGCTCAGGAATTCTTTTGTGATCCAATGGAGAGAGCAAAAGAACCCATTGCTTTTGTAGTCTGCTAATATCCACAACCTTGTCAAGTGGGGTTTCAGAGTTGGCTTCGCCCTTACAGGCATTATAACATCATTAACATCCAGGATTGAGGGGTTTCCCTGGTGATCCAGTGGCAAAGACTTTCTGCTCCCAAGGAAAGAGGCCCAGGTTTTATCCCTGGTCAGGGAACTACATCCCACACGCCGCAACTGAAAAAAAAAAAAAGATCCCACATGCCACAAGTAATACCTGGTGCAGCTAAATAAATAGATATTTTTAAAACATCCAGGGTTGAGTTCTAACTTTGTTTCTTTACTAGCTATGTAACATTTGACAAATTACTTAATCTTTACTTAATCTCTCTGAACCTAGGTGTTCTCTTAAAATGAGACTACCTCATAGGTCTGTGATGTGAACTAAATAAATTAATATTTGAAAAGCACTCAGAACATTACCCGATGCAGTGTAAGGTCTCTGTAGATGCTTGTTAAATTAATTTAGAAAAACAAAGTTGCCTTTCTTCTAAGGACTAGGACACAAATTTATATCTATGAAATCATATAAAGCCATTGAATTTGTGATGGGAAGGACAACATTGACCCAATGCGTGCAGGGGGAAATTTGCAATGAATTAAGATGAACTGAATTGTCAGCAATAGAAGCTCCTTTTATGTATTATCCATTGAATGGTTGGAAGGGAAAGGAGAGAGTGAGCAGTATGTGTAAGTTGCCAAGAGGGCTCAGATATATCTGCAGTTCTTCTCTTGTTGGGACTAAGGTTTCCTCTTCCCTTTCCTGTTAGCTCCCACTTCTATTTGCCTGACTTTTCCAAATGGGCAAAATCCCCAGCAGGGCTCCCCTTGGCCTGGGGCCAAGCCAAGGTGGACTCCAGCCATGATCTCCAAGTCCTGTGTGTATACAGTAGCTGAAGTGCTTTCAGAATGGAACAGGAAATTGTATGCATATCACAGGCCAGTCACAAAGATTCTGCTTTCAAGGTCAAAAGCACTGTTTCCCTTTTGATTTGTGATTTCACTGACAGCAGGAACAGTTAGGGAATTGGCCTCTGATTGTTTCTTTAGTGTACTCACAAAGAGGATAATCAGGAACTGGGCTCTGATCGTGAAGGGGGAGACTGGGGAACTGGAAGTAGGGGGATCATAGACTACTAACCTGAAGACTAGAGTATCCCAGGGACCAGCAGTTGACATTTCTTGAGCAGGTAGCATAAGTAAGTATTATACAGATATGCACATTGTATATATATTGCTGCTGCTAAGTCACTTCAGTCAAATCTGACTCTGTGCGACCCCATAGATGGCAGCCCACCAGGCTTCCCCGTCCCTGGGATTCTCCAGGCAAGAACACTGGAGTGGGTTGCCATTTCCTTCTCCAATGCATGAAAGTGAAAAGTGAAAGTGAAGTTGCTTAGTCGTGTCCAACTCTTTGCAACCCCATGGCCTGCAGCCTACCAGGCTCCTCCATCCATGGGATTTTCCAGGCAAAAGTACTGGAGTGGGGTGTTATGTATATATAATTATGCATTGTTGTTGTTGAGCCGCTCAGTCCTGTCTGACTCTTTTGTGATCCCATGGACTATAGCCCACCAGACTCCTCTGTCCATGAGATTTCCCTGACAAGAACACTGGAATGGGTTGCCGTTTCCTTCTCCAGGGGATATTCCTGACCCAGGGATCGAACCCAGGTCCTCTGCATTGCAGGTAGATTCTTTGCCATCTGAGCTATCAAGTACCCTTCCAAAACATACATAACTACCTATTAAATCCATGACATCTATCAGAATGAAAGTGTTATTTCCAAAGCTTATTTAAACTTTACTTGTAAACTAGCATTGCCATAATTATGTATACATATCATATTTTATATTTACCCCAAAGTCTATCTTTCATATGGGATAACTGAGGTTCAAGGAAGTTAAGTAACTTGTCCAAGGTCACAGTGAGAGACCTAAGCTAGACCTGGGATTTTTCTCTTTTCTTTTGAAAACTTCTGTTCTATCTACCCTAAACTTCATGGTTTCCAAACTGTGGTTTCTTCATGAGTTCTGAGATAAGCACAGTAAAAGTGCATAGGAAACATGAAATGTATAAACTCACCTCCAGGGAGTCTGTCTGGTAGCCCAGGAGGGATCCAAGAATCTGTGCTTTTAAAAGCTCATCATATAATAGTATGGAATATCACTCAGCCATTAAGAAGGACACAGTTATGCCATTTGTAGCAACATGGGTGGACCTAGAGAGTGTCATACTGAGAGCAGTAAGTCAGACAGAGAAGGAAAAATAACATATGACATCCCTTATATACTGAATCTAAAAAGAAATGATATAAGTGAACTTATTTATAAATCAGAAGCAGATTCACAGATTTAAAGAATGAGCTTATGGCTGCTGAAGGGGAAGGGTGGGCGCATGTTCAGTTGCTCAGTCACATACGACTCTCTGCGATTCCATGGACTGTAGCCCACCAGGCTCTTTTGTCCATTGGGATTTTTCAGGCAAGAATTCTGGAGTGGGTTGATATTTCTCTCTCCAGGGGATCTTTCAAACCCAAGGATTGAATCCCCATCTTGTGTCTCCTGTATTGACAAGAGAATTCTTTACCACTAGCACCACCTGGGAAGCCCAGGAATAAGGATTGGGGGAAGGAATAAGAAGTATAGAATTGACAGGTACACAGTGCTATATTTTAAATGGATAATCAACAAGGACCTACTGTATAGCACATGGAAATCTTCTTGGTGTTATGTGGCAGCCTGGATGGGAAGGGAGTCTGGGGGAGAATGTATACATGTATACGTTTGGCTGAGCTGCTCTGCTGTGCACCCGAAACTGCCCCAGCATTATTAACCAGCCATGCTCCAGTGCAAAATAAGAAGGTAAAAAACAGCTCATCAGGCCGTTCAGTTGTTCAGCTGTGCAACCACATTGGAAAAATCCTGCCCTGGGCCACCTGGATGTTCCCAAACTCTTGTGGGTGTCTCTGACTTCATAAGGAGCCTGGAAGTATGAAGGAGCCACAGCAGGCTGAATTTATCACCCTCCCCTTCTCTGCCTCAAAGAAAGGAAGAAGAGGAACCGAACCTGATGGCACAAGATGCATGGTTCCCTAGGCCTTTGTTTTCAGCTTTGAAAGGCAGACCCATCCTGGGGCAGGGATGGCTGGACTCATGCCAGCATGAGCCAGGGAAGGCAGAGGTCTGGTGTGAGAAGCCAGCAGGAACTTAGCATCTCCCAGGAGGCTGGACACCCAGGCTCGGGCTGCAGTGTCCACCATGTGCCCTTGCACAACCTTGACACTTGGGGCCTTAGGTGCCACCACGTAGAGCCAAGGGACCAGACTGGGCAACTCCATTGGGCCCTCCTGCCACCAACATTCTGTGATCCATCATGTTTTGATCCTGAGATTCTCAGTCAGCAAGAAGGGTTGTGACTCTCTTGCGCAGACTCTAGGGAGTAGAAGAAAGAGAAGGCTGAGGAGAGGGAAACTGACAGCCTCTGTCACCCAGAGCAAGACCCTGCTCTGTCTGGGCAGATCAGCAGCAGGGGAGAGTGTGGGTGTGGGGCCTGGGTGATGAGGGATCAACCAGATGCTATTTCTCTGGCGACAGAACTCTTCAGGGCTAAAGAAAAGTAATTGAACTTAATGTCCAAACACAAAATCAGTCCATAAATCCAGGTGCTGTCTATTGGAAATTTCAGAAGGGCTCTGCTTCCCTTAATCTTATCTCTGCCAGGCAGTTACTGTGTTCTTGATGTAATTAGAGTGATAAAACAACGTGACTCAACTGCTGGTTTCTATCATGGCATCGCTGCTGTTGACTTAAATGACAAGGTAATAATTTTATAAGAGGCCCTTTATTTTTATTTCCCTCTCCATCGCGGAGGGGCGTTTTCCAAATGGGGGACATATCTCTCTAGATAAGTTCACCAGACACCACATGCAAAGGCTGCTTTGTTCATTACCATTTAGTCAAGTACCTACATCTCTCAAGGGACCTTTGAGAGTGTTTTTGTAGTTAAAATCACAGGGCCAGCTAGGCAGTATCAGAACTATAACGCATTTCTTGCAGAGCAGAGTGATTTATCCATCCTTCAAAATTAACCCTGGAAGGAATAAGGCTGCCTTATCCAATTGATATCCATCTGTTTTATGGAAAAAAAAAAAAAAAAAGCTAGACTTGCCTGGACCCTATGCCCCTGAGAAAGAGCTGTCCAAGTGGATGTGACCAGAGGCAGACATTCCTGACCTTGTGGAGTCAGACTCAGAGTCCAGAAAGCAGTGTTCTCAGACAGTAAGGAATGGAGACTGATAAACAAATCAAGTTTTGTGTGAAACCAAGGAAAAATTCAAACCATCTTTGGAGATACAAAGAACCCAAGACTGTAACTGGGTCCAGTTTGCATTTCTCTAGGAAGACATTTTAGTGGAAGCCCACATTCTAACCAGAATAGTCGTGGGCTGATAGTCACAAGAGCCTCCAAGCTAAATCTTCAGCATCAGAGGCCCGATGCTTTCCTGTCAAGAATAAAATTAAGGGCTTCCCCGGTGGTCCAGTGGTTGAGAATCCACCTGCCAGTGCAGGAGACACAGATTCGATCCCTGATCGGGGAAGATCCCACATGCTGCATGGCAACGAAGCCCGTTTGCCTCAGCTATCGAAGCCTGTGCTCCCAGAGCCTGTGTTCTGCACCAAGACAAGCCACTACAGTGAGAAGTCCACGCACTGCAACCAGAGAGTAGCCCTTGCTCTCCCCAATTAGAGAAAGCCTGCCCTGCCCATAGCAATGAGGATCCAGCACAGCCATAAATAAATAAATTAATTAATGTTTTTTTAAAAAGGAACAAAATTGAATTATTTGCAGACACTGCTGTGCCTGATTTCTACTGGGTGGCTGTGATGTGCTTTCCGTGGTGCCTTTCTCCAGTCCCTGCATGCCCCGATGGCCACAGTGCTACAGGAGAAGTCACCCGGCTTAGGGACAAGAGCAGTCAGCAGTCTCCTTTTATTCAACTTTCTTTTGTTTCAGCCCTGGACAATTTTCCCATCTCACTCCATATGGAGGGCTGTTGCTCCTCCATTTCTCAAGAGAACTGGCAAGGAGGATGTTTTTACACGCCAGAAACGGATGCCAAAATGCACAAGAAATACAGAGGCCCAGAGACAAGTGGTCATCCAGCTTGAAGGGCTCAAAAAGGCAAATGACCCACTTAAACACCAGCAAACATCTGTTGCTCTGTCCTGATGGCCCTTTTTTGTATTTTTTAAACTAGGAAGATAGCTTTTCATGGAAGAAGGAGGGATAAGCCCTCATGAAACCCATTCCAAGGAATAAAAGTGGTGATCAGGCATCCAACAAGGCCATTAGTTACTATCTTTCATAATAAAGTCAGGACTTTGAGACAAAGAGCCCAGTCTGCAACAGCTTCATAAGATTCTGGGAACCTGGATCTTTCCTCTGTCAATTTCCTTAAGTGAGTTATCCAGAAAACTTTTATACTGAAAGGATACATGGCTGTGTCTTTAATTGCTGGCAAGAAGTATGACAAACCTAGAGAGTGTATTAAAAAGCAGAGATATCACTTTGCTGACAAAGGTCTGTAAAGTCAAAGTTATGGTTTTTCCAGTAGTCATGTGCAGATGTGAGAGTTGAACTCTGAAGAAGGCTGAGCACTGAAGATTTGATGCTTTTGAATTGTGGTGTTGGAGAAGGCTCTTGAGAGTCCCTTGGACTGCAAGGAGGTCAAACTAGTCAATCCTAAAGGAAATCAATCCTGAATATTCATTGGAAAGACTGATGCTGAAGTGGAAGCCCCAATACATTGGCCACCTGATGAGAAGAGCTGACTCATTGGAAAAGACCCTGATGCTGAAAAATTGAGGGCAGGAGGAGGAGATGACAGAGGATGAGAAGGCTAGATAGCATCACTGACTCTACGGACATGAGTTTGTGCAAACTGTGGGAGATAATAAAGGACAGAGGAACCTGGCATGCTATAGGTTATGGAGTCACGAAGACTCACATACAACTTAGTGGCTGAAAAACAGCAACAACAAAAAAGTAGAGAGCTGAGAATACCATGCCTCACTCACCCTGTGGGTAGTGCCAGGGTTGAGCTGAAGACTCCCTATAGAGAGTGCCTTGTGATTCTGCAAGAGAAAGAAAATTGAAAACTGCAGTGGAGGAAGAGAAAGGAAAAGGAGGCCAGAGAACTGGCCTCTCAGCATCTCAGAAGGAGATGTGGAGCTAAATCTACTTCCCTGAAGCCTCTCCTCATTAATTGCAACCACTGAGAGCCATTGCTCTTTTTCTCTTACTTGACAGCCTTTCAACCATTTGAAGAAATTGAACAGTTTTCCATGAGTCTTCTTGAAGATAATATAACTTCCTGTATTTTACCCAATAGAAAAAACCACACAAAATCACCCTTTCTTCTTCCATTTAGAATTTACACCGGTTGCATGTGTGCTGGTATATGCATCAGTATATGTATGGTCAGTTTTGTCCAACTCTTTGCAACCCCATGGACTGTGGCCCACCAGGTTCCCCTGTCCATGGAATTCTCCAGTCAGAAATACTGGAGTGGGTAGCCATTTCCTACTTCAGGGGATCTTCCCAACCCATGGATCAAACACTAGTCTCTTGCATTGGCAGACGGATTCTTGACCATCTGAGCTACCAGGGAAGCCCAGGTTTCTTAAGCCCTGACTTATAATAATAGCTATTTTCACTTATTCAGTGTTTACCTTGAGCTGGACCTCAGCTAAGCACTTTGCATATGTTAGCATCTGTAGTTCTCCCAGTAGCTAGAAGAGGGAGTTACTATTAAATTTATCCCCCTCGCATATAGGAAAAAAGTAAGGGTCAAAGAGTAACTAGCCCAACATCTCCCAGCTATAACTGTCAAAGTTAGGGCTTGAACCCATTTCTGTCTCACTCCAAAGTTCATACATACTGTTTGGCATTGTATCAAACTGATAAATCTATGCGGTGTCCACTTTTTACCCATAAGACTACTGGAGTTAGGGAATTTCCAAATTTTACACTTTAAAATAATTTTCTAAAGCCTCTAACATTTGGTTCTGAAAAGAACAGAACCACCACCATATCCAGACAAGAGAAATTTGGAACTTAAATAAAAAAAAAATCCATGAGATTTGTCCAAATTTAATTAGAGAACAAAGAAAAATCTGAACTGAAGAGTTAAAGGTTATCAATGCAGAGATCATCTTTATTTTATGCAAATTTGTCCTGGAATGGGAGGAGGAGGAAGCAAAGTTCCCAAAATAATTTTTTTAGGAAATAAAAGTCAGACAGGGTTTGTAAAAGAAAATTATTGCCCAATCATGTCCACAGACATACATGCAAAAACTTCTAAAGACAATCACAAATAAATTTGAAAATATGAGGTGAAAGACAAAATACAGCAAAATCAATATGGGATAGATCCCAAGAGTCCAAAGTTGACTATTGATCTAATTTGCCATATTATTGGACTTCCCAGGTGGTGCAGTGGTAAAGAACCCATCTGCCAATGCAAGAGACCAGGGTTCAATCCCTGGGTCAGGGAAGATACCCTGGAGAAGCAAACAGCAGCCCACTCCAGGATTCTTGCTGGGAAATCCTATGGACAAAGCAGCCTGGCAGGCTACAGTCCATGGGGTCGCAAGAGAGTCGGACACGACTGAGCAACTAAATAACACCACCACCACCATATTATTATATTAAATATTAACTATCATATGATTATCTCAAGATAAGCTGCAACAAAAACCTTTTGAGAAATTTGAAGATATACTGATGACTAGAAACACATCATATAAAACCAAAAAGGAAGTTATCTTTAACACGACTGTGTCTACCAAAAATATATTTGCTAGTAATACTTAGATGTGAGCATATTACTATCAGAGACAATTCCATAATGTTTTTTCTTCATTATTACTATTCAATATGTACTGAAGGGCTTAGTCAATGCTCAAAGACAAAATAAAGAAATGAGATATATGGTTTATAAAGAAGGAAAATTTTTTATTATTTGCAGATGCATTTATGATCATATACATAAAAATATAAGAGAATCTACAGAAAATTATAATAGGTGTAAAAATGATGGATATAAATGGATAAAAATGATGGATCAACAGACAATAGTTAATAAATTTTATATTCTACCAATTAGATAGAGAACGTTATAAAAAATTCATTCACAATAGCCACACTTCTATAAAGTAGCAAATAATAAATATCAAAGAATAAATATAATAAAAGACATGCAGAGAAAAATATGGAGAAAATTATAAAACTTTATTAAAGTTTATAAAAGCCTGAGTAAACCTGGAAATATATTACAATCATGAGTGGGAAGACATAATATTATAAAGATATGAATTCTTCAGATAATAAGCTATGAATTCAACAAAATTCTAAGTAAAATCCACATAAGACCTTTCAAAGAACTGCATAAACTGATTTAAAAATTTTTTAAAGTATATATGTCTAGGGACTTCCCTGTTGGTCCAGTGGCTAAGACTCCATGCTCAAAATGCAGGTGGTCAAGATTTGAGCCCTGGTCAGGGAACCAGATCCCACATGCAGCAACTAGGGATACCACGTTCCGCAGCTAAGACCCTGTGCAGCCAAATAAATAAATATTTTTTTTTAAGAAAGTAACTAAGAATAGCTAAGTCCATTTTGAAGTATAATAAGGAGGGAGGATTTATAAGAGAATTTGTCCTATCTAGTTTCAATAATTATAAAGCCACAGTAATTATTTAAGTGTATAATAGAATGATGGTTGAACAAAGTGACCGAAATTATAGGGAAATCCAATAAAATTTCCCATGATGATAGAAATTAAGCTGTTCGGTGTGGTAGCCGGTAGCCACATGTGGTTTATCAGACTAAGAAATAAAATTCTTAATATCATGTAATCGTAATCAATTTAAATTCATGTAATCACGTGTGTGTGCTTGGCAGTGCAGCTCTATAATAAAGCTCCTATAAGCTGGCAGAAACAAAAGCGGTAGTGTAGTTTTAGACCAAAGTGCCATTAAAAACCAGTGGGAAAAGAAATTGGCTAGTTAACAGGGAAAAAACAATTCTGTATACAAATTTAATCCCCACTGTAGCCTATCTGCATAAATAACTGCCAGGTGAATTAAAAATCTAAATACAAAAATAAAATCTTTAATAAAACTTTTAGAGATAATACAGTGGAGAATCTTCTAGAACTTGTGATAAAATTTCTTAAGCAGGAACACAAAGCACAGCTCTTAAAGGAATTTATCCATATGTTTAAAAATATTAAAATGAAAAACTTCTGCACAACCAAAGATGTCGTAAAGTATAGTGAAAATACAAGAAACACAAGAATACATTTGCCACATACAGCCGACAAAAGGTAATTATTCAGAATATACAAGTGACTACATATCAATGTGAAATAGCAAGCAACTCAGTGAAAAAGATAAAGAAAATGTATGAAGAATATTTTCCAGAAGAGGAAACTCAAATGGCTAATAAAAATGAAAAAGATAGTCAAAATCCATAGTAATAAGGAAATGCAAATGAAACCAACAATTGTCTAATTTTTATATTCAATAGAGCATCAGTGTCATGGATATTTGTTGATCTGTCCATCCAGCATCTAAGCTCCCCTTAATATGTTTGGGAATCTTGCCCACATTTAAAGAAAATTTACTGAAGTACAGTTGCTTTACAATATTGTGTTAGTTTCTGCTGTGCAGCGAAGTGAATCAACCATATGTATACATGTATCTCTTCTTTTTTGGATTTTCCTTCCCATTTAGGTCATGGCAGAGTTTTGAGTAGAGTTCCCTGTTGTATACAGTAGGTTCTCGTTAGTTATCCATTTTATACGTAGTAGTGTATATACACCAATCCCAGTTTCCCAATTCAGCCCATCCCCCCACAACCCCCCTTGGGGGTCCATACATTTATTCTCTGTGGCTGGGTCTTTATTTCTTCTTTGCAAACAGACTCATTTGTTTATGATAAAACCAGCTGTCCTCTGGGAACCTGAAAATGCTAGATGCTAGTGGAGCTAGAACTTGGGGCAGGGACTTCACCAATAAAATGCTGCTGACTGTGAGCTATTCTTCCGAGGGGTGGTCATACTGGTAGGGCAATAGATTGCTATGTCCACTTATAGCGGGTGTTGGGGCTGATGACCCAGGCCTCTAAAGCAGTGTTAGGAACCTGAGTGATGCAGGTACAATGTACAGCGATTGGGGCTGATGGCAGCCTGATAATGGTGCCCTCATTGGACTGGATTGTGAATGTTATGCTGAGCTGAGTAGCTGTGAAATTGGTTCCCAGCCTTCATAGTGGTGCTTCTGTCAACCACTCAAAGTCTTTTACATAATGTTCTTTTTTTTTTTTTTTCTACTTGAATCAACCAGAGTTTGTTTCTATTTAGTACATTAGGAATACCAAGGGCATCCCTGATGGCTCAGGCTAAAGAATCCTCCTGCCAGTGTAGGAGACGCAAGTTCAATCCCGGGGACAATCTCCTGGAGAAGGAAATGGCAACCAACTCCATATGCTTGCCTGGGAAATCCCAGGGACAGAGGACCTTGGTGGGCTACAGTCTGTGGAGTCACAAATGAGTCAGACAAGAACCAGTAACAAAAACAAGTAATACCAAATGCTGGTGAAGATGGGGGAAATAGTTCAGTTCAGTTCAGTTGCTCAGTTGTGTCTGACTCTTTGCGATTCCATGGACTGCAGCATTCCAGGCCTCCCTGTCCATCACCAACTCCCAGAGTTTACTCAAACTCATGTCCATTGAATCGGTGATGCAATCCAACCATCTCATCCTCTGTCGTCCCCTTCTCCTCCCACCTTCAATCTTTCCCAGCATCAAGGGCTTTTCCAGTGAGTCAGTTCTTCACATCAGGTGGCCAAAGTATTGGAGTTTCAGCTTCAGTATCAGTCCTTCCAGTGAATATTCAGGACTGACTTCCTTTAGGATGGACTGGTTGGATCTCTTTGCAGTCCAAGGGACTCTCAAGAGTCTTTTACAACACCACAGTTCAAAAGCATGAATTCTTCAGTGCTCAGATTTCTTTATAGTCCAGCTCTCACATCCAT
Organism: Bubalus bubalis; assembly: GCF_019923935.1. Classification (NCBI taxonomy): domain Eukaryota; kingdom Metazoa; phylum Chordata; class Mammalia; order Artiodactyla; family Bovidae; genus Bubalus; species Bubalus bubalis. The sequence continues at coordinate 51,620,923 of NC_059176.1, forward strand.
AAGTGACTACTGGAAAAACTATAGCTTTGACTAGATAGACTTTGGTGGCAAAATAATGTCTCTGCTTTTCAATATGTTGTCTAGGTTGGTCATAACTTTTCTTCCAAGGAGTAACCGTCTTTTAATTTCATAGCTACAGTCACCATCTGCAATGATTTTGCAGCCTAAAAAAATAAAGTCTGCCACTGTTTCCACTGTTTCCCATCTATTTGCCATGAAGTGATGGGACTAGACGCCATGATCTTAGTTTTCTGAATGTTGAGTTTTAAGTCAACTTCTTCATTCTCCTCTCTCACTTTCATCAAGAGACTCTTTAGTTCTTCTTCACTTTCTGCCATAAGGGTGGTGTCATCTGCTATCTGAGGTTATTGATATTTTTCCCGGCAATCTTAATTCCAGCTTGTGCTTCATCCAGCCCAGCGTTTCTCATGATGTACTCTGCATATAAGTAAAATAAGCAGGGTGACAATATACAGCCTTGACGTACTCCTTTCCCCATTTGAAACCAGTCTGTTGTTCCATGTCCAGTTCTAGCTGTTGCTTCCTGACCTGCATACAGGTTTCTCAGGAGGCGGGTCAGGTGCTGGGACATGGACATTTATCTCAGCCACTTTTGAAGGCAAGTAAACACATAGTGAAGGTGAAGATGCATGGACACTATGAGCCTAACTACACTTCTAGGAACATGACAGATAGAAAGATTTCCTTTAAAAAGAAAAGTTTTTATTTTATGTTGGAGTGTAGCCAATTAGCAATGTTGTGATAGTTTCAGGTGGACAGCAAAAGGGCTCAGCCATACATATACATGTATCCATTCTCCTCCAAACTTCCCTCCCATCCAGACCACCATATAACATCAGCAGAGCTCCCTGGCTATACAGTAGGTCCTTGTTGGTTATCCATTTTAAATATAGTGGTGTGTACATGTCCATCCCCGACTCCCTAACTATCCCTTCCCCCTATCCTTCCCCTGTGGCAACCATAAATTAGTTCAAGTCTGTGAGTCTGTTTCTGTTTTGTAAATAAGTTCAATTGTATCATTTCTTTTTAGCTTCCACAGATAAAGGATATCATATGAATATTCCTCTTTGTCTGACTTACTTCACTCAGTATGATAGCTGTAGGTCCATCTATATGGCTGCAAATGGCATTAAGGATATTTCCTCTTATTCAAGGAGAATGTGTATAAGGATTTCCATTGCAGCAACGTTTTCAGTAGTCTACATTGGGAAACAATTTCCGTCAGTGGGGAAATGGACACATAAAGTGCGGTTTATTCATATGATAGCTTTAACAGTGATCGTAATACATGAAATTGATCTTCTATACTTGAATATGGATGCACTTCACCCAAATGTTTGACTCAAAAGAAAGTGTCAGTATGCTACCTAGAATACACTATCATTTACGTACATTTAGAACACATATGAAGCTGTGTTCTATGTGGTTTATGAGTAAGTACGCGTGTATAAGTCTTCCCAGGCGACTCAGTGGTAAAGAATTTGCCTGCAATGCACGAGTGTGGGTTCGATCTCTGGGTTGGGAAAATACCCTGGAGATGGAAATGGCAACCCACTCCACTGTTCTTGCCTGGAGAACTTCATGGACAGAGGAGCCTGGTGGGCTACAGCCTGGAATCACAAAAAGAGTCCGATCAGACCTAGTGAGTAAAAAACAACATGTGTATAAAGCTATTTGTGGAAAGGGCCAAAAGAAAGGGAATAAAGGTCAGTAGAGTAATCTCAGGGAAGGGAATGGAAGTGTAAATAATCTGAATTGTATCGATCATGCCTTTTTTTAAAAAAAATTAAATAGTATCTGGACCAAATATGCCAAAATTTTGATATTTAAAAACTCTGGGTAGTGAGTATATGAATGCCTGTTATACTCCTCTCTCTACTGTATATTTGAATTATTAAAGAAACCCTAAAGCTTTTGAGTTAAAAAATTTAAGACTATTTTATTGCTTTTTCACACTGTTCAGATCCCTCTAATTAATGATCATATTTTTATTGGGTGTTCAGTATTTGTCAGGCACTGCACTAATTGTTGTAACTATATGATCTCACTGAAGCCTTTCCCTAAGCTTTTGAGGTTAACCAGAAGATCATTTGAATCTCTTCGGGAACTTAAAAAAAAAAAAAAAAAAACTGATGCCTGGACCCCATTCCTGGAGAGTATTGTGGTCTGACCTGGAAATTGAGTATGTTTAAAACTCCCCCTGTGATTCTAATATGCAGCCAGGGTTAGCAATTCTTGAAATAATTTATAGATTTGGTTCCCAGACTCTTCCTGGTTGTAAGAATCACCAGGGGCTAATTACAGATTCTCAGGTTCCACGAAATCACATTCTCTAGGGAAGATGCCAGTGTTTCGATCGAGAGCTTCGATGATCTCTCTGATCTGGCGGGCCTGATAAACCTGGGATTAGTACTTTCCAAGCTGGAAGGCCTTGGTTATCACATGCCCATCTCCCTCTCACCTGCATCTCTTTCCTGGAGACTCTGATGTAGGAGGTCTCAAGGGAGACTGCAAAAACTATTTTCTTTAAAAAACCAGATAATGAACAGTCAGATTAAGGACTCAATAAAGTACATATTATTATTATTATTATTATTATTGGGCTTCCCTGGTGGCTCAGAGGGTAAAGAATCTTCCTGCAATGCAGGAGACTGGGTTTGATCCCTGGGTCAGGAAGATCCCCTGGAGGAGGCAATGACAACCCACTCCAATATTCTTGCCTGGGAAATCCCATGACCAGAGGAGAATGGCGGGCTACTGTCCATGGGGTTGCAAAGAGTCAGACATGACTTAGCAACCAGGCATGCATGCACGCATACATTATTATTATTCCAGAGGAGTAAACAGAGACTCACAAATGAGAAACACCAGCTTGGTCTGGCTCCAAAGCTCATGCTATTTCCTCCACTTACTCTTCTGATATCTGGAGTCATTTCCCCCAGGCTCTGTCTCTGTGCTGATTGTGGCTCACATTTTTCTTTCTACCAGGACCCTCCAGGATCACAAACAAATGTGGACCTTCCCAGTCAACAGATGGAAATGTAAGTAGCAGTAGGGCTTTGCAGTAGGACTGGTGGTATCTCCACTCCGAAGCAGGGATGCAGCTAAACAGGCTGTGTGCCAGGACGCAGATGCTAGGAGGGAAGCCGAAGTGGCACCACGAGTGATGCTGGACCAGCCTCTGGTACAGTGGACATGTGACTCACTGAGATGCCGTGCGTGTCGACTCTGCCCTGGTCCCTTCGGGTTCAAGAATTGTGTGTGTATATTGGAAACAGAGGAACAGGCAGGTGGAATCTGCAGAGAAGCTGGGAGGAGTGGAAGAAAACCAGGTCTCAGAGTCCTCTCTTTTCCAATTCTTCCTTCCGATCTAAGCCCCCACATTCCTCAACCTGCCCATCACCAGATGAAACATTCTAAAGGTACATTTTCAAAGTGTGTTCTGCTGAACTTAACATGAGTCCCAAGAGTGACTTCTTGGGAAAAAGAAAAAAAGATGGGAAGGTTTCTATTGGGAACTTCTGCTCATCACATGCCCCTCTTGAAGATTCACTATGCTCATTAACATTTAAAAATCCCTGAGAAGTCCTTCAGTAAAGGACTGAAGTAAAGTACAAGAGCTGTTAACAAGTAAACTGTGTAGCTCCCGTGTTCTCAGGAATTATTTTGAATAACAGTATCACAAATTACAGGCTTCCCAGGTGGCTCAGTGGTAAAAAGAATCTGCCTGCCAAGCAGGAGACCTGGGTTTGATCTCTGGGTTTGGAAGATCTCCTGAAGAAAATGGTAACCCACTTTAGTGTTCTTGTCTGGGAAATCCCATGGACAGAGGAGCCTGGTGGACTACAGTCCATGGGGTCGCAAAGAGTCAGACACAACTTGGCAACTGAACAGCAGCAGCAGCATCTTGTATGTCTGTGTCATGCGGTCATTGAAGAACACTACCTATAAGACAGGATGCAGAAAAGCAAACAACAACAAAAATTTTTGTCATCATGTTAGTAATATTTAAATTCTTTTGCTTTGCACCATTTTTATGTTTATTTGATTTTAACTTTTTATTGTATCTTGGAGTATAGCTGATTAACAATGTTGTGACAGTCTTAGATGCACAGCGGAGGGTCTCAGCCATCCATCCACAGGTACGCATTCTTCCCCAAACCCCCCTTGCATGCAGGCTGTTGGCACTATTTTTTGACCAGGGAGCTATCTACCTGTAAAACTTCAGTTGTATTTATGTGCCACAAATTCATTCTGATTTTTTTGTTTGTTTTAACAGCACTTTATTTTCTTGTGGAAAGGAAGGGACTCATTCATGCCCTAATTTTAGTCCAAGAGTCCAGAGATTGTATGTACATGATCTATACCTAGCCAATCAGAATATTTCATCTTCTCAGCTGGGCGAACCATGGGCATTTGGCCTATGTCAAATCATCAGAAAGTCAGTTCTGGAACCTCTTTAACTCTTGAGACAGTAAATTTCCTTTTTTATCCTAGGGTTTCTGTTTATAATAAAATTATACGTTTGAAATATCAGAGGTACTATACATAGTGAGTTTTCCTTGAGGGTGAAACCAACAGAGGAGAGAATGGAACTTGGAAAAGGAGAAGACAGTGGCTATAGGCTGATGACATTATTTAAGCCCCTAGATCCAACTGTGCCTGAAGCCTACACTTTCGATGAAACTTTCTGTTGCAGTGAGCTAATGACTTGCTCTCAATTTTCTTTGCTAAAGCAAGCTTACAGTGAGTTCATCTCTCCTGCAGCCAGAGTAGTTTCTAATATGGTGGTTCTCAAAGTGTGGTCCTCAGAGTGGCAACATTAATTCCCCTGGGAACTTGCTTTCAACATACATGTTCCTCTTTTACCTTCCACCTTTACTTTCTTGAAAGCATCTGAAACACATGACCACAGTCATCTGTTTCTGACCTTAATAGTACCTCTCATAATCTACTTATTACTTGCCTTCTGTATTCTTTTGTCCACGAGAGTATGACCTCTAGAGCCATGGATATTTTCTGATTTATCACTGATTCTCCCACTGAACTGAGAATGGAACCTGGAAAATGACTGAGAATTGCTTAAGGCTCCTGAATTGTATTTTTCAGACAGCCTCCTCTCCCAGGCTCCATTTAAGAAGGCAGACCTTCTTAATGAGAACTGTTAGCACCCATAAGCGTTTGTAGAGCCTGTCTCCTTGGGGTAATTTAAGGTTATGAAGTGCGGGCCCTTGTTAACAGCTCTTGTGAGGTAGTTGTCTTAACTTCAAACATGGGTCACTGTAATAAATGGTGCAGGAGAAACACAATTCCGGACCTTGCTAACTGTTCTCGCCTCACTGAGTTAAACATTACGTCTGCATATGACCAAAGGTCGATGGAATGAAACAGTCCCTCAAGGAAGCTAATAGAAAGTCAATTACTTTGGCCCTGTAAATTGCTTTTGGAACAGACCCTTTCTAGGTCTTGTGGGACGCTTTCTTCACTCAGCTCTGATGGGTGGATGGAAGGCCCTAAGGATCACTTTGGGGCCAGCCTCCTGCTGCACCAGGAAGCTCCTCTCTATCTAGTGCAATAAACAGGCACATCATCTCCCCTGGCTGGGCCGCCCAGGTCAAACCCTCGCTTTGAATCAAAATCAACAGATGATGAGTATGTTTTGTAGGCAGGCTTCTGCTTGGCCAAAGTGGACAAGAGAACTGTCCGGAGTCTACTAGAAGTGAGTAGGGCTCATCCATGCCTGAACAGGCTTCTCAGTCAAGCCCTCTGGCCAAAAGGATTGTCCGTGTTGGGGGCAGTCATTAGCAGGAGTCTCAGCATTCCCTTCCTTCTAGCTGTATGGGGGAAATTGTCTTCTGTCTCCTATTCAATGAGAGAATGCAGGCCCTGCAGTCAGGGCTGGTCCTGGCTGCTGGAAGGGTGTGGCCTCCTGCTGTCCTCACCCAGCCTGTTTTTGAGCTAAGTGTGAATAGCTTCTTGTTTCCGTGAGAGCTCCAGACGCCCATCTTTTGTATTTGGGCAAAATGCAGCAAAGTAATTTGGAGATACAATTTCAACCTCTGGCAGAGAAGCTCTCATTACCCCATCAGAGAAGAAGGAGGGGGGCATCCAGAGGTCAAAGGGCAGTGCGTTGTGCATCCACTCTAGGCAACACCCAAACAGTTGTAGCATTTAATTAAGAAGGACCTTGCACTCTTGGGGGGGACCAGGAAATTCGCTTTTATTTCAATCTGGCTGCAAACACTCCAACCGCAGTGTGTCTGCCTGTCTTCTCAGCCATTGAGTTTCCCTTACTTTGAGCCAATTAAAGTATGTTCTTTTTCTTTTTTCAGTTAGGTATTGGGAAAAAATAACTGTGAGGACTATTCAGAAGCTCAGAAATAAGGAGCCAGGCAGGGAAACTGGAGTAACAAAGAGGTGACTGAAACAGGTTTTAGAGGTGTGACAGGTCTCAGAGAGTTTTGGCTGGATTTGCGTTTAGGGATTGTGCGGCATGGCTCATGTCAGGCATCTTGCAGAGACCTGGTGCTTGCTGCAAGCTAAGTCGCTTCAGTCATGTCCAACTCTGTGACCGCATGGACTGCAGCCCACCAGGCTCCTCTGTCCAGGTGATTCTCCAGGCAAGAATACTAGTGTGGGTAGCTTTACCCTCCTCCAGGGGATCTTCCCGACCCAGAGATCAAACCTGAGTTTCTCATGTCTCCTGCATTGGCAGGTGGGGTCTTTACCACTGTTGCCACCTGGAAAGCCCAGCAGAGACCTAGTAGCAGCTTCTTTACTACCTGCAGAGGAGGGTAAGCTCCTGAGACTTTGAAGGTCAGGACTAGATGAGACTCTTATTCTCTCAGTTTCCTTCCCAAGGACACTGGCATCAAGAAAAAGATCTCCTGGAGCCCCTCATGTAACGCATCCTCTTCTCGGAGTCTTTCGGGTCATGGTGGGCTTCCCTTTGCTGATGCCCTGAAAGAGAGGGTGGTCTGCCCTGAGAAAGAGAGGTTTTCATTGTCTCTTTGTAACTTTATTTTTCCATCAGTCTGTCGGGCTTGGTTCAGATCCTGATGCTAAAGGCTGTACGTCAAAAGTTTTGATCAGGAGAGTCCATTTGAGCTTCCCTGGTGGCTCAGACAGTAAAGTGTCTGCCAGCAATGCAGGAGACCTGGGTTCAATCCCTGGGTTGGGAAGAGCCCCTGGAGAAGGAAATGGCAACCCACTCCTGTACTATTGCCTGGAAAATCCCATGGATGGCAAAGCCTCATAGGCTACAGTCCATGGGGTCGCAAACAGTCAGACACAACTGAGTGACTTCATTTGTAACTTTATTTATTTTTTATTTTTTGGCTGCACCAGGTTGGGGGATCTTAGTTCCCCAACCAGGGATCAAACCCATACCCCCTGACATGCAGGGGAAGCGTGGAGCCTAAACCACTGAACCACTAGGAATGTTCCCGCCTCTTTGTGATTTTAGAGATAATTAGACTTCTCTTTGATGGCATTCTGTGCAGCCTTGTCTCTGAGTGCTGAATTTTGTCTTGAAATTCCTCAGGATCTCGATGCCACATAGGATTCTTAATTCCTGGACCACAAGGGAAGTCCCCACCTGCTTATAGATGGACTAGGAGGTAACCAGGGATTGGGGATGGGATAAGGCATTCTGATTGAGGGTTAAGGGGTGAGAAGACGGACAAGAGAAATTGCTGGTGGGAGTCTTTTCCATCAGTCTGTCAGGCTTGGTTCAGATCTTGATGTTAAAGGTTGTAAGTCAGAAGTTTTGACAGAACTGGTCTGGAGAGTCCATTTGAGCCTCAGGATTCCAGGGGGCTGCATTAGAGCTAAGGGGTCCTAGAACCGCCAGGTGGAGGAGGAAGTTGTGAATGTCCTTGCAGGCATGTGGAAACCAGGGCAGTCCCACTGTTCTGAGGATTGTAAGTTTCAAGAACACAGGGACAGAGGGCTCCCCTCTGCAGAGCAGACCCCCTCAGGTGTTTCTCAGCAGCAGAAACTGACAAATGCAGATGGAAGAGAAAGACAGGAGGGACAGTCTGTGGCAAAGACAGCTAAGGATTCCTTTGTGGGCACATGTAAAAATTTGCGGGAGGCAGGTAGTAAACCCTTTGGTTGGAATAAGCTCCTGTTTGGTTAGGGATGTGGGAACTTGGAACCATTGCAATCTGAGCACAGATGCCACTGTGAAATGACGAACTGGTGAGAGACCACACATCCAGGCTGTGTGTAATGACCCAAACCAGGAAAAGGCAGGGTCTCAATGATGACAAGCCAAATGGGAAACCATGAAGATTTCCTGTGAATGACTTTGCTGTCAGGAGTGCCTGCGGTTATGGGGTTGCTGACTGTCTATCCACTTCTATTCAGAAGTGCCCAGGATGGGGTTGGGCTGAGGAGCTGGGCCCCTTCCCGGTTCTTTCTGAAGGAGATCATTACACTGTGTATACGTGTCCTTGCCTATGGGCTTCCCAGGTAGCTCAATGGTAAAGAAGCAACCTGCCAATGCAGGAGACACAGGTTCTATCCCTGGGCTGGGAAGATCTCCTGGAAGAGGAAATGGCTGCCCATTCTGGTATTCTTGTCTGCAGAATCCCAAGGACAGAGGAACCTGGACATGACTGAGCACCTGAGCCTATGTTTATACATATATCACCCAGCGTTACTTTTTTAAACTGTTGTGACAGGTGATAGAAATTGTTTCTTTAGGAATTCACCCCTTCTTCAGTCATGCTCTGGTTGAAATGCTTCCTCTGGACTCTGAAGTGACTTCTCTTCCACCCCCATCCATCACTCCTCCCTTTCTGGTCTCATCTCATTTCTTCGGAACCTCAATTTCTTCCCTCATATCTCTTCTTTCCTCACCCTCCTGCCTATCAACACTATTTTTTTTTTTTGAATTTTAATCTTGACTGGCTTTCAGGATGTGTTAGGAAACTGTGTGTGCAGGTTTGCCATCAACAGTGATTGGGATTGCTGCCCATCTCATGGTCATAGTCACTTGCTCTCCTCTTAGTGAGACTCTGTACCTAGGAATGGGCCCTTCAAGGTCATCTCTGTGCTCTATGACCCTGCTCTATGACTGCTCTATGGCATGACTGATGGCTCTGAGGGGGCTGACCAGCTTATCTTTGCCTCAAGAGCATGAAACCTGGAGCAGAGCATCAGACAGTGGGGCTGAGCCACGTTTTGATGGCAGTGGTGGACAGAGAAGGTTCATGATAAACTCCTGCCATTGTTCTGGCTGCTGCAGCTGTGGGCTCACATGTGTGCCAGGCCAGGCTGGCGTAGCGAGGAACACTCCTGTGATGCCACAAGGGATGGCTCTGATATTGTGTTAGAATGGACCGTGCAGAAGTCACAAACAGACCAACCCATCAGAGGCCTGCACCATACAACTTTATCTCTCACTTACCCGGTGCCTAATAGCTGGGCAACCCTCGGTCACCCTCTTCCAAGTGACTGAGATCCTGGTGGCTTCCATTGGGTGAACACGTCATCTGGAACATGGAGCCTCCAGAGCTGCTTCTGCAGGGGAGAGGGAGGAAGTGTCAGCTGTTCTTACTGTGGATCACCCAGAAGAATCAGGCACAAGGGTCATCATCACTTTACTTCCCATCTCATTTGCCACACTGGCCGTGAGGCCTCCTGAGAACCACAGGGAAATGGTGAACACTAGCCCTCCCTGCCACCACTTTTCTTCTTCTTTTTAAAATATTTATTTGTTTGCCTGAAGCAGGTCTTGGTTGTGGTATGCAGGATCTTAGATCTTAGTTGCAGCATGTGGGATCTAGTTCTGTGACCGAGGATCAAACCCGGGCCCCCTGCACTGGAAGCATGGAGTCTTAGCCGCTGACCACCAGGGAAGTCCCTGCCACATATTTTTCGATAGATGAAGAAAAACAAAAAAAGAAAAATCCTCTAGGATGCCAGCGTTTTCATGTGATGATGAGAGTGGCTCTTGAAATAGTTTAAGGCCAACAGAACCTTTAGGGTTAAGCAAGATGTAAGATGAAAGATATTATTTTGTTTGAGTTCAATTGTGCCAGAATAAAGGCAGCCACTGGTACCCTTTGCCTCATCCTTCTGGTTGTTCAAAAGACAGCTAAGTACAAGCCCTCACAGTCTCTAATCCTATAGAACTGAGATTAAGGATAAAGGATGAAGTTGGTGGGGGCTCTTTTTCTAAGTGAAGTATCCTGTCTGCTTCTATTGACCCAGAAGAAGATGTCTTGAAGCATTAGATAGCTGTCAACACCCTAAATGAGAGAGGAGGCAAGAACCACAGGACAGAAGGGTGAGGTGGGCAGAGGAGCATGGGAGGAGAGGGGTTGGGTTGGGGAGCTTGGAGGTTTGGGGAGACTCCTTGCATGGCCTCGCTGTGGCCCAGGATTCAGTGGAAACCCTGAGGGAGGGTTTCTTACCTGCTGACTTAGAAACAGAAGAAACTGAAAGAAGTCTGGTATAGCCACCCCATTCCCTGCCTGCCCCTTGCATATGGTTTATAGGTGCAAACACCCCAGAGACCACAGATTTACCTCTTTGATCTCCACTTGGATCATCTGCCCAGTGCCCTAGGAATTCAACCTGACACTGTGATCCTTCCAGCAGAAAATGCTAAAGCAGAAAAATAATACAGAACATTTCCTTTAATTCCAGTTTAACTAACAGAGGAAAGAAATTAGCCCAGCAGCTAATTTTGTGGCTGCAAATTTTAAAGGATACTTTTTAAGATTCAAAAGGAGAATCTCACTCACTTATCTAGGTTACTTATTTATTTATATTCCTCTTAAAGGGAAATTGCCTTCCATTGCTCCCTGGTTGTTATCACTGGGACGAGAAGCATGGTTCCATGAAGGTGTTAGTCCTCCGTCTTCTCTCCCTCTCACTCCATGCTGTCTGGACAGCCCTGTTCTTTCAAGAAATCACACTATCTAGAACAGACCCTGGGGTTCAGCCCTCACTGGGCAGGGGGTTTAACATGGCACAGTTAGAGAATAAAGGTGCTGAAACTGTGTTACACAGATTGGGACTTGAACCTACAGTCTTTTAATCTGGTCTCTGTACTTAATGGAGCTCCTTCTCCATTCTTCTCTTTCTGTTCTTGATCTTTCAACAGAGAAAGAAATCAGTGCGAGACAAAGTGATGGGTTTGATTTATTTATAGAGAAACAGACCAGAGCCAGAATGTAGGCCATATCAGAAGACGAGAAAAGAAAGCTCTCCAAATAAGGCGTGGTTAGTTTTGATAGGCTGGATAATTTCATGGGCTGATTAGTGGGAGGACTATAACAGCTATTTTGGCGAAGGGGTGGGAATTTCTAAGAGCTGGGCCACCAACCACTTTTTGAATTTCATGGTTGGCCTTGGAATTGCCAGGACGCCTGTGGATATTTCACTTAGCTTGATGATGTGTTACAATGAGTCTACACTGAGGCTCAAGGTCTGGTGGAAGTTGACTTGCCCACCATCTTGGGCCTATTTGGTTCTAATCGGTTCATGTTGTGTCCTCGGGCTATGTCACGCTTGTAAAGTTTGTGCCCTGCCCCCTTTCCTCCAGTTTCAGTGCCAGTTACAGGCATTTGACTTTGAACCCTGGCTCTGCTCATATTAAACTTAGGATAAGTGTCTTGCTTCCTTTGTGTCTTTAATTTTCTCTTTTTGTTTCTTTTAGGGACTTCGATGGCTGTGCAAAGCACTTAGCATAATCTCCATTGCATCGTAGGGATAAAACAAGTAGAAGCTAATGTTATGGTGATTTGGGGGTAGGCGGGGAATGGGGCTTAACAAGGTTTCTGAAAATCATTCATGCTTCTTGTTTTTCCAGAACATTTATCTTGGATCTTATCTTGGTCATAGACTCATTGGAGAAGTTGATGAAATTTCCTCAGAACAAGGAAATATGAAGGCGACACAAAATTTTGCATGCTTTTATTGATTGCTTCCTATACGCAGTGGTTCTCAACCTGTTTGACAAAGATTTTTTATTTTTGCTTTTTATGCCCCTCCCCCAACTTGATCTTAATGGTGCTTCTCGTCTTGTTGATTGAGAAAATGCCTAATGACGCACAGCAACTCTGAATTCTGTAATGCTTTTAAGAGATTTTGCATTCTTTAATCACAACAGCATCTATCTGGATTTGAAAGGAAAAGTTGTAAATATATCTTTGGGCCACATGATTGATTCCATCTGTATTCAATGCTTGGTACCCCTGTGGATTTCTCCATTGTTAGAAATCTCTCTAGTAGAAAGGTTTGTGGAATCCAAGACTGGAAGGAAATCAAAGGGCCATTCAATCCAACTCCATTAATTTGCATAACACAGAAGTCAAAGGAGGAAAATCAACTTTTTAAAAATCACGCAGCCAGATGATATCAGAGAGGATCAGGAATCCAGGATCCCCAACAGCCTAACAATTACCTGAAGTTGACTTTCTTTGGCAGTTCTGGGTTGGTGGAGTCTTGCTCTTCCACCAGTCAGTGGTCAGTAGTCTGTAAAGAGAGTGAATTGGGAAATGAAACTTGGCAAGTAACTGCAGTCTCAAAGCTGCAGAGTGACGGTATAATTTATCTTCCAAACTGGGACACGTTTGAGAGTGAAAGGGAGTGCTATTAATAATTATGCCAGAGCAATAGGTATAAACCAGGACTATTCCGGGCAAGCCGGGGCAGACGGTCACCCTGCTGAAACCTGACCGACGCCAAATTCAGAGCACTTTAAAAGCCAGTCAGCAACAAGAATGACTTGCTCGAAGGAAATCTGGGCTAAGTGAAAAACATTTATTGATTATGCCAAAGTCTTCGACTGTGTCTATCACAACACACTGGAAAATTCTTCAAGAGATGGGGATACCAGACCACCTGAACTGCCAAGAAATCTGTATGCAGGCCAAGAAGCAGCAGTCAGAACCAGACATGAAATAATAGACTGGTTCCAAATTGGGAAAAGAGTATGTCAAGGCTGTATATTGTCACCCTGCTTATTTAACTTATATGCAGAGTACATCATGCAAAACACTGGGCTGGATGAAGCACAAGCTGGAATCAAGATTGCTGGGAGAAATATCAATAACTTCAGATATGCAGATGACACCACCCTTAATGGCAGAAAATAAAGAGGAACTGAGGAGCCTCTCAATGAAAGTGAAAGGGGAGAGTGAAAAAGCAGGTTTAAAACTCAACATTCAGAAAATAAAGATTATGACATCCAGTCCCATCACTTCATGGCAAATAGATGGGGAAACAATGGAAACAGAGAGAGACTTTATTTTGGGGGGCTCCAAAATCACTGCAGATGGTGACTGCAGCCATGAAATTAAAAGACACTTGCTCTTGGGAAAAAAGCTATGACCAACCTAGATAGTATATTCAAAAGCAGAGACATTACTTTGCCAACAAAGGTCCTTCTAGTCAAAGCTAGTAGTCATGTATGGATGTGAGAGTTGGACTATAAAGAAAGCTGAACTCAGAAGAATTGATGCTTTTAAACTGTGGTGTCGGAGAAGATTCTTGAGACTCCCTTGGACTGCAAGTAGATCAAACCAGTCAATTCTAAAGGAAATAAGTTCTGAATATTCATTGGAAGGACTGATGCCAAAGCTGAAACTTCAATACTTTGGCCACCTGATGTGAAGAACTGACTCATTTGAAAAGACCCTGATGCTGGGAAAGACTTAAGACAGAAGGAGAAGCAGACAACAGAGGATGAGATGGTTGGATGGCATCACTGACTCAATGGACATGAGTTTGAGCAAGCTCTGGAAGTTGGTGATGGACAGGGAAGCCTGGTGTGCTACAGCCCATGGGGTCACAAAGAGTTGGACATGACTGACTGAACTGAACTGTCGCCCTTCTCTGTGGCCAATTTCACATCTTGAAAGCACAGCGTGCGCACGCGCGCGTGCGCACACACACACACACACACTCACACACACACACAAACTTGAAAATCTGAAAACTCACTAGGAATCACTAGTTTCTCACTGGCCTACCCTCCATGTAGCAGCACAGACACCCCTTCTCTAGTTCTTTCCCACCATGAGTATTAGTTCCTCCCTAGTCCCTCTGCTGGGATCTTGTAGACATCTTCATGATGGCTTGAGCAATCATGTCATCAATCCTCATAGACATAATAGGGGGACTAGTGTCCTGGAAAGTGCTTGGGATGAAACCTCTACTGGATAACCTCAAGCAACCACTTCTTCTCTCCTTAGTTTCCTAATCTATGAAATTACCAGGTGGTGCTATTGGTAAAGAACCCACCTGACAATGCAAGAGACATAAGAGACATGGGTTTGATCGCTGGGTCAGGGAGATCCCCAGGAGGAGGGCATGGCAACCCACTCCAGTATTCTTGCCTGGAGAATCTCATGGACAGAGGAGCCTGGCGGGCTATAGTCCAGGGGGTCACAAAAGGTTCAGAGGAGCCTAGTCAGCGACAGTCCATGGGATCGCAAAGAATCAAACACTGATGGAAGTGACTGCACACATGCATACAGAGATGAGACTCATTCACCTGTGTTCTGTGTTAGTCAGGGAAGGCTGGTCTGTGCTGTGTAACAAATAGCCACCAATTCTAAGTGACTTAACACAGCAAAAATTCATTTCATACTCAGGTTTTAACATTAGTAGGTAGGAGGGCTCTTCTCTTTATAGCCTCCTAGGGTCCCAGGCTCCACAGAATGGAACAGGAAATTGGAATTCAAGCAAGTGCCACTAAATATGTTTACCTGAAAGTGACGTGTACATTCGCATGTCATCGGCATCCACCAGTCACAGGGCCACGCCTCAACTCATGCAGGCGGAGAAGAGCAGGCCTACCATGTGTCCAAGAATTGGGGAATCAGAGTATTTATAAATGCTCCCATGGCTATTCACCCCACCCTCAACTTATTTCTAATTTAAAATTTTACAAGGAAAGTGTCATTTTCTTCCTCCTCATCCCCACCCTCAAATGAAATCTAATGGAGAATACGACATAAAGTGGGTCGAACTGAAGCTGATCTGGTTGAAATGGAAGTTGATGATTTAGACCTTCATACTTTGGTAGCAATGTGATTTGTTTTAGGAAGATCATTTGATAATTTTGTAGATGACAGATTGAGTTTGGAGATACAAGGAAGACCAGTTAAGTGGCTATTTAGAATTTTCTAGGCAGGGAAAATGATGGAGAAGGCAATGGCACCCCACTCCAGTACTCTTGCCTGGAAAATCTCATGGATGGAGGAGCCTGGTGGGCTGCAGTCCATGGGGTCGCTAAGAGTTGGACATGACTGAGCGACTTCAGTTTCACTTCTCACTTTCATGCATTGGAGAAGAAAATGGCAACCCACGAAAGCTGTACAGAGGATAGAATGGGAGGGTTGTATTTGTTATATATGTTGCATAAAAATTACCCTGAAATGAGTGGCTTGGAACAATACATGTAAAGATAACATCTCACAGTTTTTAGGGGTCAGGATGTGGTGGAACTGGGTCTTTTACATCAGAGTCTCTCACAGGCTGTAGTTTAGATGTCAACCAGGCTACTGTCGTCTTGAAGTTCAGCTGGGGTGAGGTCCCCTTTCAAGGTCTCTTGGTGGTTGATGGCAAGATTCAATTCCTCCTGAGCTATTGGACTGGGGAACCGCCGTTCTTTGCTGGCTGTTGTCTGGAAATCACCCTCAGTTCCTTACCCCTACTTCTCTCCAACAGAAGACCCAGGGAGACAGGATGTGTGAACAAGATGCAAGTCATAGTCTTTCAAAGCCTAATGACAGAAGTACATCGTATCCCCTTTGGCATATTCTGCTGGTTAGAAATCTCAAGGTCCAGTTCACACTCAAGGGGTTTTGATTACAAAAGGATGTTGAACACAGGAGGCGGGGAATCATGGGATCCAGGTTACAAGCTGCCTGTTATAGGGGGATTTGGGAGAAGTTGAGAAGCCTGAACCTCCCTGAAGGAGAGTAATGAGGTATGGGTTACAGAGATGAAGAAGGAGCAAGTGATGCCTTCAGAACTTTGGTTTGGATAAGAATGATGCCATTATTTGAAATGGGCAAAGCACAATCAGGCTTGGGCATTAAATGCCAACCTGGGCAGAGGTCAGGCTGGGTCCCTAGACACTCAGAAACCCAGTAAAAAGGGTTTCTTAACTCCCGACTGGGCACCCACATCCATCCTGCTCTATTCTCTGTTACTCCTTGCTCTCCCTTCAAACTTGAGCAGACTAAAGGAATTCGGGGTGAAATTTATAGCAAGTAGAGGTGATTGAAGTGGCTTTAACGTTCCAGTCTTTTCTATGTAAATTACCAGGCTCTGACTCTTGCTTGGGCACCCCGTCCCCATTTTCAGTTACAACTGAGCAAGGAAAGGGCCCACGGAGTGGGATTTGCATGAGGCTTTAAGAGAAAATGAGAGAGACACAAGGGTTATACTGTCAAATCTGCCAGGCTTGGCTGTCTTCGAGACATAGGCAAGTGGCTTATTTAACTTTTTTTTATGTGTGTGTAAATTTCCTAAAAGGTTGACCCAAATGAGTTCTTACCAAGATCTGATAGCCCAGGACAATGGAATAATCCTTTTTAATAGGATTACAGGCTATGCTAAAAGAGGCTGGCGACTTTTAGACTCCGCATTGTAACATGTGCTTCAAGAAAGCAGAGGAACACTGAGACAGAAAGCAGGTTTCCTGTGTGCTTTCACACCCTCTAAACTATTCCTGTCTCCAGCTCACTGTATCCTTGGCTACCCAAACAGAGCACATCTGGGATCCTCTTCTGGAATTGTCTCTAGTCCTGGGTCCTTGGGTTTCTCTGGGCCATTGTGAAAGGTGACATTGAACTAATGGATCCCTCAAGGTCAATCGTGCGCTAGTGGGAAAGAATCTGCCTGCAATGCATGGGCCACAAGAGACACAGCTTCCATCACTGGGTTGGGAAGATCCCCTGGAGGAGGAAAGGGCAACCCACTCCAGCACTCTTGTATGAAGAATCCCATGGACAGAGGAGTGTGGCGGGCTACAGTCCATGGGGTTGCAAATGTCATGACTGAGCAACTGAAAGTCAATTGCAGTAACATGAACCTGATTTCTTCTGTCTATCTTTATTCAAGTTCTCTTCCAGTCTCTATCATTTCAGGTTCTTCATTCTGTGGGATATCAGGAACAGACTGTAGACCCAATGCCAGAAGTCTTGAGATGAGGCATTGTGTTTTGGACAAGGGCTTTACATCGGACTGATGACCCCAGGCTTGGGTGTTTAATGATAATTCTCTGCAGCCTTTGGAGAAGGGATGTGTAAAGGGTTCCCCTAGCTCAAAACACCCGTGTGAATGCTTCTCTTAGGTTTGAAGAGAGAGACATGCAGGAGAACCTGATGGCAATACTGAAGCAGCTTCCTTCTAGAATAACATGTTCTGCAAATGGCAAGGCTGATCAAGAAGGGAAAAAAATTAAATTCCATCCTCACAAAGGCAGGTGAGACACATGTCAGATCAGTAGCAAACATTAATTAAGAAAATATTCTGCAAAAGTGACCATAGTCATAATGAGTGAATTAAAAAATATTTAGTAAAAAAGAGGCTATTTTATTAATCACCAGTCTGAATGTTTTCTAAGTGTTTTTAATACATTTTTGAAATTCTCAATCAAGCACTTCATCTATCTATCCAGTCCATTAGGATACAATCTACGTGTTTGAAGGTTTTTTGTTGTTTTGTTTTGGACGTTGTTGCTCAGTCGCTTAGAGGTGTCTGATGTTTGCGACCATAGGAACAGCAGCACTCCAGGCTTTTCTGTCCTTCATCATCTCCTGAAGCTTGTTCAGACTTACCACTGCTGATGATGTCATCCAACCATCTCATCCTCAGCTTCCCCCTTCTCCTCTGCCTTCAATCTTTCCCAACATCAGGGTCTTTTCCAATGGGTCGGTTCCTCACATCAGGTGGCCAAAATATTGGAGCTTCAGGTTCAACATTAGTCCTTCCAATGAATATTCAGGGTTGATATTTTGTACATGGACCTCACTTATATTGAAGACTGCTCTCATTTGCTATTGTCTGGCTTACATGTTAGGTTTTCTGGCCTTGTCCTGAGTGTGGAACTCAGACTGCTTTGCCCGCCATGACTCAAGATCAAAGATGGAAGGAGATAGTGAGATTATAAGTGGAATCTGAGGCTGGTGGCAGGCATGGTTTGGGGAACACAGTCAACCAATTAACCAATGAGCTTTTATGATTAAGTACTTGCTGTGTGCATAGGGATACAGAAGACGCCAGAACCAGTATATACCTAAACCTCAACTGACTTTTAGAGAAGGCAGTATTGGTGATCAACCCCCGAAGAGCAGGAATTTTGCCTGTGTTATTTGTGGCTATAAATCCAGTGCCTTGAATGATACATAGATTAAAGAAAAAAGTTATTCAAAAGATGAAATGCAAAATGATAAGAATGTAAAAAGTGTTCAGAAAAAGGAGACATTGGTTTGGGTTCAGTAGATAGAGCATGCCCAGCACACCCATCCCTGTTTCTGGAGTCGTCCTGATTCCTGCTCACCATGGATGTGTCCTCCCTGCTTTTGTTTGTCTACCAAATTCATCCAGCACTTCAAACATCCTTTGGCACTTTATCCAAGTTATTTTCTTTGATCCTGAAGCCGAAAGAGATTGCCTACTCCTTCAAACTCTCATAAAGCATTTATGAGGCCTTTGTTGTACACTTCATGTGGGAAGGTGGGAAAAAATGAGCCAAGGTCTTTTTGAAAGCACCTCATTTAATCTATAAAATAAACCCAGAAACAAATTATATTATTTTCTCTCTTTTTTTTTTTCTCAACAGTGGTGACTACCAGCACAAGGCTAAAAAATTTATTGAAGACCCCAGGGCTGTTTAGACAAGGATCTGGAATGATGTTCATGTCTTCCGAGCTTCAAATCCCATCTCACTTGCAGCCGGTCATGCTGCTTTCTCCCTTTTTCTCATTTATCCCTACAATGCTTCCCCTGTGTAGGCTTGGTTGACTCACATCTTGCCTAGTAAGTAGATTTCAGACTTGAGGAGAACTGTGAGCTTTGTGTGACCCATTCTGGATGTTGGTTACTTTTCACAAGACGGTTACTCAAACTTGTCTGCTAGATCAATATCGAATGACAGGAATTCCCTGATGGTCCATTGTCTAAGAATCCACACTCCCAATGCAAGGGACCTGGGTTCAATCCCTGGTCAGGGAGCTAGATGCCACATGCTTCAACTAAGACCCAGCACAATGTAAGTAAGAAAGTAAATACATATTTTAAAGAACAATGAAGGAGATCAATCACATGTCCACAAAGTCTGTGTATGAGCCCCGATTGGATGACTTCCCTGCTTCCATTGTCCAAATGAGGTCCCCCACTTCCTCCCCTTCTTGCCAATCATACCAGTTTGAGCTGGAAAGGCACGGGACTTCATAAAGCTAGGGCTTCGAGTATGATAGACTCACTCTGTTTAATAAGCCCACTGTTACATATATTTTAGAATTCCAAATTTAAATCCAACATATATTTGCTGAGCACTGTCAGCAGAGATATGAAAAGATTAAAGGAGAGGGTGAGAGGAAATGAAAAAGAAGATTCTGTGACTTCCTGGAAGATGGGAAGGGGATAAATGTGACTCAGAAATAAGGCTGGGTCAGAAGGCTCCTGGAGACCAATTTAGCACTGGGACCCATGTTTCCTGGGCTCCAGACCATGTTACGTGGGAAGCTGTCAGTGCAGAAGCTGATATAGGCTTGCTGGGGTTCCCACCCAGTGGCCTGAACTTCCTCTTGCCCAGGGGGTGCATTTAGGCACGTTTGAGAAACAGCCTGTCAGTTGCCACAGGGCAGATGACATCACCTGGACTGGTGAAGTCGACCTTCAGGTCTTAGCCTCGTTTGGGCTGTGCCCGGACCATGAGGCTCTAGCTATAGAATGTGACTCTGCCCCTTTAACAGCCCAAAAGGTGAGCCCAAGAGTTGATTTAGATGAACATCACATTCATTTTCACAGGTGGCACAGTGGTAAAGAATCCTCCTGCCAATGCAGGAGATGCACAAAATGCAGGTTTGATCCCTGGGTCAGGAAGATCTCCTGCAGAAGGATATGGCAACCCACTCCAGTATTCTTGCCTGGAAAATCCCATGGACAGAGGAGCCAGGTGGGTTACAGTCCACAGGGCAGCAAAGAGTCGGACACAAGTAAGCACACACACACACATATTCCTTGATTCTGTCCTTGTACAGACTCAGGGGGTCTCCAGGTGGACAGTGGGCCAGATCTCCAAAGCATCCATTCTTGGTTTGTTTTGGCTTTTGCTTCAAATTTCAGTGCTGTTGCTTTGGTTTCTGTGTGATTTCTAATCCACTCTGTCCTTCCCCCATGGTTGACTTGGTCTCCTGGTTGGAAGAGTCACTCTGACCTTCTAGCCATGTTTTCTTGTTATACTTCAGCTCTGGACTCCAAACCATGGGCTCAACCTAAGCCTTCGTGTTTTGGAAAGGAAGCCAGCAGGGGACTTCCCTGGTGGTCCAGTGGCTAAGACTCCTTGCTCCCAAGGCAGGGGACCATGGGTTCAATTCCTGGTCAAGGAACTAGATCCCACATGCCACAACTAAGACCTGACACAGCCAAATAATAAATAAAAATAAATAAATATTAAAACGAATAAATAAAGCCTAGTGGTCCTGTTCCAGATCAGTTGCAGCTTCTGTAATTACAGCCTCTTTCTAAATCTCCCTTCCTGGGTGCCCACAAACCTTTGTGAGCCAGGCCAACCTCCCCTCCAGCCCAGCTTGCTACCAAGCCCACTCTGCCCTTGAACTGTTTTGCTTGGGTCATCAAGAAAGAAACCTTTGGCGCATTTCAGTTCTCTAAGTCAAGTTTGCCGAGATGCTGCCGGGCTCCTTCTTGGTGATGATTTATGCATGGTAAGTGGAAAAGCATGCTGTTTTCATTCCTTTTAAAACCAAGTAATGACCTGGGGGGAGAACATTATATCTATATCTGTGTCAGTTCCTTCCCCTGTATATGTGTCTTTTTCTCTATCTAAATCTGTGTAGCTGCATCTATATTTGTATGGGTAGGGATCCGGTGACGTGAATTTAGGAGTCCAGCAGAGCCTTGCCACAGCATTGTCTATAATTTATATTTGACCTAGTAGAAGTTGACACTTATTTGCAATGCAAAGATGCAGAGTTGCATCATACCCTTCAAGAAAGATCTGTGTAAATACAGGCCAACCCCTTCAAGTGAAGTAAAAATATAGGATGTTTGTCTTTGTGCTACGGAGATGAAGATATTCAAATCTCCTCAGGATAATTCTCACTGGGAAAATGAGAAGAGCCACTAACGGAATGACCTTGGGCACGTCCTTCAAGCATTCAGGACCTCAGATTCTTCAACAGGGAAAAAAACAAAAAGATTTAGACCAGATGACCTCTAAGGGAAACCTATGACAAAGAAGCTTCTGATTTTTGGCTGGCATTTTAAAAAAAATTATTTATTTTTATTTGAAGGATAATTGCTTTACAATATGCTGTTGGTTTCAGCCATACATCAACATGAATCCGCCATAGGTATACATATTTCTCCTCCCTCTTGAACTTCCCTCCCGCCTCCTACCCCGTGACTGGCATTTTTTGATAAGTCGGTTTTAGTCCAAATCTAGTCTTACAGATTCTGCTCAGGAAATTACAACTGCAGGTTGAGAACAGGGTCTTTCGGTTCTGGGTTGTGTGACAGTCAAGGTCTAGCTAGGAAACCCACGCAAGGTGGTTTAACAAAGGAGTGTTGATACAAGGAACCAGTGTGTTGGAAGCACTGCAGAGCCAAATGGGGTGGTGAGAAAACCCCCAAATTGGCAATAGCAGGGATTCACCACCATCTTTGGGCTGCAAGCACTGAGCGCGGTGGGGGTTTTGCCCGAGCACAAGATCCAGGGCTTCCAGGTGGACATGGGACCACTGAGTGAGTGACACGCTGGCAAGAGCTGAGGGCACTTCAGGACAGAGTTGCTGCCACCGGTGCCACTCAAAGCCAAGGAGAGAGATGTAGAGAGGGTCTGGCTGTTTTTTGCCTCTCAGTCCCCAGTTGATCTCGGATACTCATAGAAGCCAGACCTTGAGGGAGTCTGGGATGCATTGTTTTCAGGATTCCTGGGGCTTCTTAGGTGGCACCATGGTAAAAGAATCTGCCTGCTGTTGCAGGAGACTCGAGAGTTACGAGTTCGATCCATGGGTCAGGGAGATCTCCTGGAGTAGGAAATGGCAATTCACTCTAGTATTTTTGCCTGGGAAATCTCATGGACATAGGAGCCTGGTAGGTCACAGTCTATGGGGTGGCAAAGAGTCGGACGCAACTAAGCGACTGAGCATGCACAAGCAAAGGTGGGGGGATGGTGGGGCCTAGGGAGGCAAGCAGTTGACTGATACAGGCAAGGATGCTATGCTATGCTAAGTCACTTCAGTCGTGTCTGACTCTGTGCGACCCCATAGACAGCAGCCCACCAGGCTCCCCCATCCCTGGGATTCTCCAGGCAAGAACACTGGAATGGGTTGCCATTTCCTTCTCCAATGCATGAAAGTGAAAAGTGAAAGCGAAGTCGCTCAGTCGTGTCCGACTCTTAGCGACCCCATGGATTGCAGCCTAACAGGCTCCTCCATCCATGGGATTCTCCAGGCAAGAGTACTGGAGTGAGGTGCCATTGCCTTCTCCGACAGACAAGGAGGGATGCACACAAATATACAGTCGTGTATTATACTTACACACACACACACACACACACACACACATATGACTGAGCCAGCATGCTGGCTCTTTCTTCGTTGGCAGCATGCTGGATCTTTCGTTTTGGCAGGCAAACTCTTAGTTGCAGCATATGGGATCAGGTTTCCCGACCAGGGATCAAATCTGGGCCCTCTGAATTGGAAAGTGTGAGGTCTTAGCCACTGGACCACCAGGGAAGTCCCAGAAGCTCCTTTCAAAGCATTTAAGACTGCCATCCTAGCCTGGCTTTCCAGTGACCTGACCGCCTGAGATGAGGCTCAGAGGTGGAAAGATGTTTCTAAGGCCTTTCCAACCCCTATCACTCACATTCAGATTGCTCTGAGAAACAACTTCTAGATTCTCAAACAATTTTGTGATATTTTCGATCAGTAATTACAAGTTCTGATTACTTGCCCTGTGCTGAGCAGTCTATAGGTGATATCTCTTTCTGTCCTTTGACTAATCTACTTGAAAGATATAAACATCCCTGTTTTATAGGTGAAGAAAAAAGGTCAGCGAGAAGGAGTCATGCGCCCAAGGGCTCCGGCTGGCTGCGTAGGAGGCAGATTGAACCCAAGGCATTGTGTCTCTAAAGGTCCCTGTCAAACAGCAGCAAGGTCAAGTCTAGTGGAATTCACTGTTTTATAAGGACTGTCAGTTTGATTTCTGGAAACGAAAGCTTTAAAATGCCAAGAAGCTGTGGCAACAGCAAACTTTCAGGCAGGGAATAGCCACGGGCTTCCAACCTTCTGAGAGGCATCGACTAGGAGGACAGCTCCCCTCCCTGCCAGCCTCTCCCATCCTGGGGTCTTCAAGGCTTCTTTTACCCACCCTCCCATTAAAAATTTTTTTAATTTTATATTGGAGTATAGCTGATTAACAGTGCTGTGATTGTTGGTTTCAGGTGGACAACAGAATGACTCAGTCATACATATACACGTATCCATTCTCCTCTAAACTCCCCTCCCATCCAGGCTGCCACATCACTGAGCAGAGTTCCCTGTGCTAGACAGTAGGTCCTTGTTGGTTATCCATTTTAAATATAACAGTGTGTACATGTCCATCTCAAATTCCCTGTCTCCTGGGGGCTTCAAGGCTTCTAATTCTTTCTGGCAGCTTTGTTGGACTCATGCACTTCTTGGTCCATATAACCAGATTTTTTTTATTTACAGAATCACACTCGGCTTGTGAATGTGGCTGTGAAAAGTAGGATACTACAGATGCTATTTGAAAGCAGTTGCTGAGTAAGGCCATTACAGCCCAGAGTGAAAAAGAGGTGGGGGAGATAAGTGGATTGTTTTTCTCCTTCTGAAGAGACAGAAGGCTGGTGGCAACGTCAGGCAAGAACAGTAGTTTCAAGCCATCAGGGTAAAGCAGTGTCCGGATGGAAGTGGAGTATTACTGAGTGGGAGACCCACGGCAGACAGATGAGTCCCAGCGGCTGGTGGTCCAAGAGATGAAGACAAGAGGCAAGTGGACAGCTGCCTGGAATTTGAAAAACCCAGGCTCCATGGGCTCCTGCCCCCTTCATGCCACAACATAAACTTGTTGGGATGAAGATGATGGCAATACGGATCAGGGCTGAGATTGGAGGAAGCATCCACACATATTTGGGAAGACTTAGGAAGTGTTCAGGAATTTGACCAGGGTTCAAAGCTTATGCATAGGCTCCCCACCGGTAGCTCAGAGGTAAATAATGCGCCTGTAATGCAGGAGCCACAGGAGTCATGGGTTCGATCCTTGGGTTGGGAAGATGCCCTGGAGGAGGGCATGGCAATCCACACCAGTATTCTTGCTTGAAGAATCTCATGGACAGAGGAGCCTTGCTGGCTACAGTCCATAGGGTCGCAAAGAATCAGACACGACTGAAGTGACTTAGCGTGTACACGTGCAACGCTTATGCATAGGGTCCCTATAAAGAGGATGCTTTACCTCCCTCATTCTTTTTAAAATTGATTAATGGTGTTAATAATACTTATCTAATAGGGTAGAGGTGAGGATTAAGTGAGGTAACTGACAGAAAATTGCTATATTAATTGATCAGAAACTTTGAACGGTTATTGCTGAATGTCTCATCTGTGTGCTCAGCTGCTAAGTCATATTCAACTCTCTGGGATTCTGTGGCCTGTCCATGGGATTTCCCAGGCAAGAATGCTGGAGCGGGTTGCCATTTTCTCCTCCAGGGGATCTTCCCAACCCAGGAACTGAAGCTGAGTCTCCTGTGTCTCCTGCATTGGCAGGTAGATTGTTTACTACTGAGTCATGTGGGAAGCCTCATGGGCCCTAAAATCACATCTCTTAAAGGTGTTTAGAATGTGAGGGATGACATATTTTCCCCTGCCAGTCAGACCCAAACCAGCCCTTGATTCAATTTTACAGGAAATGTAACCAAGCAAGAGGATGCCCCCAGATGCATTGGTGAGCCCATAGTAGCTGGGGACAAGAAGACCAGGGGCATGAAAGACCATATGTAGGACATCATTTAGGGTCATGTGTAGGATGTCAGAGTAGAGAGCTTTGTGGGATTAAAATGTCTGCTGCTGCTGCTGCTAAGTCACTTCAGTCGTGTCCGACTCTGTACGACCCCATGGACGGCAGCCCACCAGGCTCCCCTGTCCCTGGGATTCTTCAGGCAAGAACACTGGAGTGGGTTGCCATTTCCTTCTCCAATGCATGAAAGTGAAAATGAAGTCGCTCAGTCATGTCCGACTCTAGCGACCCCATGGACTGCAGCCTACCAGGCTCCTCCGTCCATGGGATTTTCTAGGCAAAAGTACTGGAGTGGGGTGCCATTGGGCAGTTATTACCAATTCTTAGGCATTTAGGAAAGGTAGACTCCAGTACAATCAAAAAGAAGACTTACTAATAATTTGAGTTATCTGATGGTTGGACGGAGTGCCTTGTGAAGTAGTGAGTTCCCCATCATTGGAGGTATGCAAACTGAGGTTGAATATTATGGCAGAGAGACTAAGCACTAAGAGTTCTGGATGGTGCTGGGGACCCCTCAACAGCATCTTACTGTGATTTTGGGGGGACTCTGCCTCAAAATGACTTGCTTCTCAGTAAAGATTCACTTTGATGGTAGGAAGTGGCCCAGATAAAGAGGGACCCCCAAAGAGGGTCTGATTCCCTGGTGGCTCAGTGGTAAAGAATCCGCCTGCCAGTGCAGGAGACGCGGGTTTGATCCCTCGTATGGGAAGATCCCACATGCCTCGGAGCAACCAAGCCTGTGCGCTATAACTATGAGCCTGTGCTCTAGAACCTGGGAGCCTCAACTAGTGAGGCCACACGTGGCAGCTACTGCAGCCCACGCGCCTAGAGCCCATGCTCAGCAGCAAGAGAAGCCACCGCGATGAGAACCTGAGAGCCTTGCGTGGTTCCAATACGTGGGGTGCGGGTTCAAACGCCGGTGGGAGAGCTGAGATCCCATGTGCCTCGTGGCCAAAAAAGCTAAACATAAAACAGAAGTTTTGTCTAGAACCACAACTAGAGAGTAGCCTCTGCTTGCAACTAGAGAAAAGCCTGTGCAGCAATCAAGACCCAGCACAGCCAAATAAACAAATTTAAAAAAAGAAAAAAAAAAAGCCACCTAGAGCTCTTGACTTCGAGGCAAAGCTAGTGACAGGGGCGTCCTTGGCTTCTGGGACTAGTGAGAGCTTTCCAAGCTTTTTGATGCAACACACCTACTCCCCACACCCCACCCTGCAATGGTTTTGATGTCTATCATAGCTTATCCTTACAAACATCCTACGAAATAGAGTAGGCAGATAGTCATATTCCCATCTAACAAGTGGTCAACCAAGGAAGAAAAAATAAAATGTGAAAGTGAAGTCGCTCAGTCGTGTCCGACTCTTTGCGACCCTGTGGACTGTAGCCCACCAGGCTCCTCTGTGCATGGGATTCTCCAGGCAAGAATACTGGAGTGGGTTGCCATGCCCTTCTCCAGAGGATCTTCCCGACCCAGAGATCGAACGCAGGTTTCCTGCATTGCAGGCAGACACTTTAACCTCTGAGCCATCAGGGAAGCCCAAAATAACTTCACAAACTGCAGGTTGGGACTGGGTGGGATCTGAGATTGGTTGTGCCAAACCTCCATTCTACAGATGGGGAAACTGAGGCCCTGAGACGCAGCCCCTTGCCCAAATTCACATTGGGTCAAATCATTCTTTGCACAATATCCCACAGTTATCACTGTAGACTTGTGGGATGGATCTGACATGGCTCTCACTGAGAGAGAAGAGATTGTGGATCAAGAAGAGATTGTGGGGGACTTCCCTGGTGGTCCATTGGTTAGGACTTGGCCTACGGTGCAGTTCAAACCCTGGTGGGAGAGCTAAGATCCCACATGCCTCCCGGCCAAAAAACTAAACATAAAACTGAAGCAATATTGTAACAAATTCAAAAAAGTCTTTAAATATGGTCCACATGAAAAAAAAGAAGATTGTGGACCCTCGTTCTCCAACTGATGGGAAAGTGTTTTGAGCCTTTGTGGGAAAAGACTCCAGATAAATGGAGAATTTCTGGAATCCAGAAGAATTAGAGGTCTGATGGAGAAGCAACCACAGAGGACTAGGGTGATCCCCGGCCAAGTCAAAGATGTTCTCCTGTACTCTGGGAGTGGGTAGAAACCTTGGAGGAAGCCTGGAGCAGCAGAGGGGTAATGCAGGCAGCGGCGAAGCAGCTGACTGGGGACAGTCTGCCACTCAACACAGCGTTATCGACGTAATTATACAAAGGACAAGTTTTCTATTTGGAAAAAGAGCCAGAGTACAAGAGGCACCTCCCGCCAAAACAACAGCCGTGTTGGCAGCCCCAGTCACTCCTGCTGCTGCTGTTGGTGCCCAGGCCTCCTGGCATGAGCTGGCTTTATGGATCCCAGCTGGGCAGAATGAACGAGAATCCTGCCCCTCTACTGACCCCAGGGAAGTACACAAGAGGTAGGTTTTCTTTAATCACTTTCCAGCCTGATCAGAAAGGGACAGAGACAGAGACAGCTAAGAGGTTTAGAGGACCTGGCAAGATGGTAAAATGAACAAGGCAGTATTTTTATCCTGAGACTGTGATATGAAGGAGACAAAAAGATGTTTTATATATACATATATTTTTGGTCACGCAGAGTGGCACTCGTGCGTGCTAAGTTGCTTCAGCTGTGTCCAACTCTTTATGACCCTGTGGACTTTAGCCTGCCAGGCTCCTCTGTCCATGAGATTCTCCAAGGCAAGAATGCTGGAGTAGGCTGCCATTCCCTTCTTCAGGGGATTTTTCCAACTCTGAGATCAAACCCGGGTCTCCTGCATTGCAGGCAGATTCTTTACCATCTGAGCCATCAGGGAAGCCCTATGAATATATGACATGCAAAATATTTTTCAGAGTGTGTACACAGGGTGTGAGCATAATAATAGATGTAAAACTATGTTATCTAAGTTTCCTTCTATCAAGTGAATGTAATTCAGTTCACAGAACTTCAGCATGTATTAAGAACCCAACGTGTGTAAATCATCTTGCTTTGTCCTGTATAACAGTCCCGGTGGAAACAAACACACAAGCTAGAAGAGCTTGGTCCTTCTCTTAAGAGGCTGAACACTCAGTGGAGGATGTGAGGGGGGTGTGTAGACACATTCATAGGTGACCATCACAGGAGGCAGAAGGTAGACTCAGGCATAATAGCCATATACACAAAAAAGTATGGGAGAGGCGAGGAAGAGAATAAGAAATGGTGGGGTGAGGAAGACTGGATGGACAGGGAGTTACCTGAACTGGCTTTGAAGGCTGCGTATAAAGTGCAGGCTCACAGCTGGAAAGAGTTACCTGGGCAACGAGAAGGGGCGGGGCCACAGCCCAAGGTGTGTGCAGCCTGTGCTTCTGGGGGGTGGGATGGGGAGAGTGGAAGGCACGGGAAGGAAAGAGGAACCTTTCCTGCATCTCCAGCCTCTCCCTCAACACCGTGGTGACTTCTCTCCAGCTCTCCTGACCAGGTGGAAGCGTTGAGGTTGAGGGCTCGCTGCTGCCCTGAGGCATTTGAGACCTAACCAGGTCTCAAATGAGATTCTGGCTGAGGCCTTGAACTTTGGGTTTTGTACCCTGTCTCTTTTGACCCTTTGACTCCAGGACTCAGTTTCCTCTCCTGTCACCCACACCTCGTAGTGCCTGTTGCAGTCATTACATACATTAAACACAAACACACACGTTAAAAAAAAAAAAGAAAGAAGTGATGCATAAATATTACTTCTCTTTGAGAAGACCAAACATGCATGTGTGAATTGTGTCCCAAAGAACCATCGTTCCCAGTTAGAATTCAGGCTTCTTTTCTACTAAAAGGGGAGGTGATGATGTGTTTGGTTGCTGCAAACTTCTTGGTACCAGAATCACTTGTTCTCTGTGTAAATCTAGTCACAGTGTTCCTATCAACCTCGGGCAAGACAAATGGTATTCTCTGTTTTGCAACTTTGTATGTCTGTAAGAATGGAAAAGTGTTATACCCTCAAAGGTCAGAGCCTAGGGAAAGGGCTTTCCTGTATTTCAGGGTACAGGCAACATTCTTAACTTGCAGTGAAAGCAATAGATAAGATGGTTAAAGTAAAAGAAACAGATTCAGTATGGAGTCAGGTTTATTCTTCTCTATCACAAAACTCTCGCAGAGTACACTGAACCAGCAGCAAAGCTGGGCCAAGGTATTATCAGGAAGGTACCCACAGGCTGTCTTTATTGCTCACCTAGGAATTTTCTTTGCTGTATGTTGGAGGATCTACCTCTCAGTTTACAGAGAAGCCATTTAGGAGGTGCAGTTATTTGCAAAATTAATTTTGAGCACTTGAACTTTTTGCCAAGGATGATATAAATGGGGAGGTTGTTTTTTTTCTCTTGTGATGTGTTGGGGACAATTTGTAATGGATGAGCATTTTATTAAAAAGGGAGCAGTTACTTTTCTCTCATCCACAAACTCTGCATAGGTAGCAAAATGTAACTCCAGTCTGATATGCAAACACGGCAGATATCTTGCTCTAGAATTCCATACACGTCAAGCTCATCTCATGAATTGTCCTTACTAACTCTGAAACAGGGAATAAAGAGGATCTCAAACTGCCTCCTGGATCCTGTCCAAGATATTTCAAATATTTGATATGACATAATACAAATGGGGTGTTTTATTCCCCCAGAGGTCAGAGGAGGGAAGTTCCTGACCGTATAATTATATTCTGACCTCCTGAAATTTACCCTGCTGAAATTTACCCTCTTGAAATTTTCTTGTACTGTGCATGGGTAATGCCGTGCTTTCCCTTCTGAGTGGGAGCCTTGTGCTGGATGGAAGAGAAAAGGAGATTTCTCATTTTATCCACACACCACTGGCCAAGGTAGATAGTTTCTACTCTAACAATGGTGGTCCTCTGTGTCTTTTGAGGATTTAGGGCAGCTTCTGTATCTGCTGTTAAATGAATGTAACCAATGGTAATGGAGCAAACAATAACACCCCAGTGATATAAGAGCAGTCTTGCATGCCTGAAACACAGGCTGTGAATCAGGACCCCGATGTACATGTCGCCGGCCCAACTTGTTCAGATGTAACCGTTGCAATTTCTAGAGTCAAATACCAACTGGGCTGGAAAAAAACGAGAGAGGTGGAATTCAGTTAAGTAAAGGGTTAGCTGCTCTTGCATTTGCCTGAATAGATCTTGTTCTTAAAATAACTGCACAGTTGAGTTTGAATTGTATTCTTGTGTGTGTTTGGTTTTGTTTACATTTGTGGACTTTTTTTTTTTCAAGTAGGGCTTTCAAAGGGTAATTTATGTCTGTAATTGCATCCTTAACAAAACTGCTTAATCACCAATTAAAACAAACATTTCAAAAATAGGTAAAGTGAAAAATAGGTTGTTTTCATTACCACCTCAGATTGTTTCAGTGAATACACCTATGGCCTCCTTAAGGCAGACTTACTCTTCCAGGTGGATGAAGAGTCCCCAGAAACAGAAAGCACAGACACACAGAACCCCATCCAGCCATGGTTTTGAAGTCTACAAATTCTTCAGTATTAGAGGGCTTATTTTTTAGGAGACTATTTCTCTGATGTTTTTAAGTTTGTAATATGCTCATATATACAAGACATTTTAAGAATAAAGTTGCCTTCCCTTAACTTCTCTAATCAGATTCCCCTTCATAGGGGAAACGACTGTGGTCACTTTAAAGACTATCCTTCCAAACTTTAACAGATGTATAGATATTAAATCTGTTGAACTGTACCTATTGCACAACTTGCTTTTTTTAATTTAATGATATAGGTAGGAATTCTTTCCATGACAAAACAGGTAAGGCTTACCTCCTTTAAAAAAAAAAAAATACATTGAGTTCCATGATATAAATAAGACCCTAGCTTATCATGTCATTTTCTTATTGATGACACAGATGATCGTTTAAACTTTTTCCTACTATAATTATGCAATACAAATCCTTGTCTCTGCCAGTTTGCATTGATGACAAGCATTTTTCTATGTTAGGTACCTAGAAGTGAAATTTCTGGGTTGAAGGATATGCATATTTTAAATTTTAATAGAAGCTGCCAAACTCATCTCTAAAAATGTTGTACCAATTTATACTTCCATCAACAGTATTTGAGGACCTGTTTCTGTACACCTGAGCCAATACTTGCTATTATTCCTATTTTAATATTTTATAAACTGGTGAGCAAAAGTGATATTTCATTGTTCTTTTAACTTGCTTTTTAATTTGGTTACTGATGAGAGTGAGCAGCTTTGCATTTGCCACAATCTTTCTGAAGCTGAATTTTTAAATTATATTTTATTTTACTAAATGAGTGCAAGTCCATAGTATAAAAAGGTAAATAATGCTAAAAGAGTTATAACAAAAATAAAATACCAGCCCTCTGGTTCCCTTTTTCTCTTATTTCTCCCTGTAAAGACAAAACCTTTCAAATTTTATGATTACTTTTGCTGCTTTTTGCTTCCATATTTCTAACTAATGTGCATGTATTGCTGTCTTTTGATTCTTCATTTTTACCCATTATTCAATTTTACTTCTGAGGCCAGTTTTCTAGCCTAAATTTATTCTCCTTTTCTTGCTTAGCATTCAGTTCAGTTCAGTTCAGTCGCTCAGTCGTGTCCGACTCTTTGCGACCCCATGAATCCCAGCACGCCAGGCCTCCCTGTCCATCACCAACTCCCAGAGTTCACTCAGACTCACGTCCATCGAGTCAGTGATGCCATCCAGCCATCTCATCCTCTGTCGTCCCCTTCTCCTCCTGCCCCCAATCCCTCCCAGCATCAGAGTCTTTTCCAATGAGTCAACTCTTTGCATGAGGTGGCCAAAGTACTGGAGTTTCAGCTTTAGCACCATTCCTTCCAATGAACACCCAGGGCTGATCTCCTTTAGAATGGACTGGTTGGATCTCCTTGCAGTCCAAGGGACTCTCAAGAGTCTTCTCCAACACCACAGTTCAAAAGCATCAATTCTTTGGCGCTCAGCTTTCTTCACAGTCCAACTCTCACATCCATACATGACCACTGGAAAAACCAGAGCCTTGACTAGATGGACCTTTGTTGGCAAAGTAATGTCTCTGCATTAGGCACTATATAATAGGGGGTGGTGTTTCCACATAAAGAACCAGCCTTTCCTGCTTCCCTTATTGGGTAGTTGATGATTTGCATGTGGCAATCATTTAAGGGGAAGTAAGGAATTAAGGAGATCCAACCAGTCCATTCTAAAGGAGATCGGTCCTGGGTGTCCTTTGGAAGGAATGATGCTAAAGCTGAAACTCCAGTACTTTGACCACCTCATGCAAAGAGTTGACTCATTGGAAAAGACTCTGATGCTGGGAGGGATTGAAGGCAGGAGGAGAAGGGGATGACAGAGGATGAGATGGCTGGATGGCATCACTGACTCGATGGACGTGAGTTTGAGTGAACTCTGGGAGTTGGTGATGGACAGGAAGGCCTGGCGTGCTGTAATTAATGGGGTCACAAAGAGTCGGACATGACTGAGTGACTGAACTGAACTGAACTGAACTGAAGTAAGTAAGTAAGTAAGTGTTGGTCGCTCAGTCGTGCCCAACTCTTTGCGACCCAATGAACTGCAGCCCACAGGGTTCCTCTGTCAGTGACATTTTCCAGGCAAGGATACTGGAGTGGGTTGCTATTTCCTTCTCCAGGGGAGCATCCCAACCCAGGGATCGAATCCAGGTCTCCTGCACTGCAGGCAGATTCTTTACCTACTGAGCTACAAGGGGAGCCCCATTTAAGGGGAAACGCTCTTTAAAGGGTGATAACATATAAGTGAATTTTGACTTTCTCCCTTTCCTCCTTCTTGCTTGGAACACAGATGTAATGGCTGGTGCTTGAGCAATTATCTTGTGATCATAATAGTCACACAACAAGTAATAGAACAGAAAAGTGCAAAAAATCCAAGCAAACTTTCCATAGAAATTCTCCATCTACTTCATTTTGACTTCCTTAAATTCTGCTAATCACTTATTATTTTTTCATCTGTATTTTGATTTTGTGTATTATGCTCACATTTAAAGATGTTCCCTAGTTTCATGGAAAATGGAGGTTTTGTTCCTGTTGCATTTTCTTCATGTAGTTTTATGGTTATTTTTAGAGGCTAAAAGACAAAATGCCTTTTCTGTGTTACCGTAAAACTAGAATTTTGGTATATTTTTAGTGTCCTTATGTGTACTGTAATTTGATTTCTACAAAGATTATATACCCTTTCACTTTACCAGCAGATTTGTATTAACATATCTATCTTAACTAATGCTGTCAACATTAAATATCATCATATTAAAAAATGTTTGCTCTTCTCATAAGCTAAAGTGGCATCTTTTAAAAATTATTATTTTATTAGTGAGATTTAAGCTTTTTAAGGGCTTCCCTCATAGCTCAGTTGGTAAAGAATCTGCCTGCAATGTGGGAGGCCTGGGTTCAATCCCTGGGTTGGGAAGATCCCCTGGAGAAGGGAAAGGCTACCCACTCCATTCTGGCCTGGAGAACTCCATGGACTCTATAGTCTGTGGGGTCACAAAGAGTTGGACACTAATGAGCGACTTTCATTTTCAAGCTTTTTTTAAAAAAAATCTCATTATTAATCTTGTATTTCTTTTTTTTGTGAATTTTATTTTTATCTCATTTGTTTGTCTTTTACTACTTTATCTTTAATATTTTTCTCATTGCTTTTTAAGAACTGTTTATATATTTTTCATTAGCCTTTGTATTATTCAACTTTTATAAATATTTCTCTCCAATATTTCTTCATTTTTTTTTTCATTTTGTCATTATTTTTGGTATATGCAAGCTTACATTTTTATGCAGTTTTTAGTATATTATCTGTCTTTTCTTCTATTGCTTTTTTGTTTAGAAGGTATTTTTATCATTTAGAGAGCTAGATATTTATCTATTTTTTTCTAGAAGTTTTTACATTTAACTCTTTAATATACCTAGATTACATACCTACAATTAGAATACATTTTAATGTGCATACTAGGATTTTGCTTTTTAAATAGTTTACTATTTTTGTTACATCTTCTATTGACTTTTGAAGCACTTTTGCATTGCCTTATTGTACCCCCTTTCATAATTAGTAACTTTTCACTTATCCAGGGGCTATCAATTTAGTTTCACTGGACTGTTTCTTGGTTGTTTGGCTGGTGTCATGGTTATTAAATGACCACAGTTTTATAAGATATTTGTGAGGGCAAGTGAATACTTCATTTCCCCCCAAATATAGCTATTGCTTTTCTGTTTGTTTCTAGAACATCTTAAAATAACTTTGGTAAATATTCAAAATATCTACATGAAATTTTGATTTAGATGATTAATCTTGTTCTTTATTTTTATGAAATGTTAACATATTGGAAAAATTATGTCTTCCCATCCAGAAACATTATTTACTCAAATCTCTTTTCTGTTTCCAATTTTACTATTTCCTATATATAGAGTTCTCACACAACTTTTTAGGTCTTTTTTTGTAGGTAGTTGATATTTTTTGCTTACTATCATAAATATAACCTTATCTTTCAAATTATTATTGTTGGCATATAGGAAATATGATTTTTTTTGCATTTTTATATTTCTTAATACCACTAACCAAAATCTAATAAATTCTGGGAGCTTTTAGATTGATTCTGTAGTGTATACTGAAATAAAATTAGATTTTAAATCTGGCTATCTTTTAGCTTGTAATAATTTTATTAATTGCTCCTGAACTATGTATCTTAATCTCTTTTATACTTTCATACCATTATGGAGGGTGGGGGCTATGGGGCAGTCTTCAATGAACCCCTCACAGGGGGAGAGGCTAGGATTAAGTCTTAGAAGAAGATTAAAATGCTGTCAAGATGAATAAAAAGCATTAGTCGCTCAGTCATGCCCTACCCTTTGCAACCCTTTGGACTGTAGCCCCCCAGGCTCTTCTGTCCATGGGATTCTCCAGGCAAGAATATTGGAGTGGGTTGCCATTCCCTTCTCCAGGGTATCTTCCCAACCCAGGGATCAAACCCCTGTCTCCTGGATTGCAAGTGGATTCTTTACCAGATATGTTAAGGAGATGGTCAATAGTTTGGTATGACTGGATATAGGGATTATGAATCAGATTCACATTCTTGGTGTGATCTATTGTCCCTGACCTTGCTTTCCCTTTTCACTCTGATCCCATCTACCCCAAGTTCTCAGTATATAATCCAGGAACTGGCCACAGTATGCTTCCTGCTCTTCAGATTATCTTTCCTGATCACATTCACTTTGCAAACTCTTACTCAACCTTGAATGCTCTACGCAGTAGTTTTCTGGGTCCCTAGGGATAAATAAAGCAATGATTAATCCTATGGTAACATGATTTTTATACATTAAAAAATATATTTATTGGGGGTACAGTTGCTTTACAATGTTGTTAGTTTCTGTTGTATAACAAAGTGAATCCCCTATATGTATACATATACACTCTCCCTCTTGAACTTTAGTTCTCCCTCCATCCCATACCTCTAGGTCATCACAGAGCACTGAGCTGAGCTCCCTGTGCTATATACAGCTTCTCACTAGCTAGTTTACATGGTATATATGTGAATACATGGTAGTGTATATATGTGAATCCTAATCTCCCAGTTCATCCCACCACCCTTCCCCTGCCTTGTCCAAATGTCTGTTCCGTGTGTGTGCATCTCTATTCCTGACCTGCAAATAGGTTCATCTGTACCATTTTTCTAGATTCTATATATATGCATTAATACATGATATTTGTTTTTATCTTTCTGAGTACTGCACTCTGTGTAACAAAACTCCAGCTCCATTGACGTCTCTACAAATGATCCACCTTCCTTCCTTTTAATGGCTGAGTAATATTCTGTTGTATACATGTACCACATCTTTATCCACTCACATCTCTCTCTCTTGTCCTGACCTGTGTGCAAAAACTGTCTTACTTATCTTCTTTTAGTATCTAGCAAATGTTTAAGCACATGAAAAGCAGATGAATTTAGGATTATTACAATTAGATATTCCAATTGCCTATTTATTTTTGTTGTTCAGTTGCTCAGTTGTGTCCAGCTCTTTTTGACGCCCTGGACTGCAGCATGCCAGCCTTCTCTGTCCTTCACCATCTCCCAGACCATGCTCAGAACTCATGTTCATTGAGTCAGTGATGCCATCCAACCATCTCATCCTCTGTTGTCCCTTTATGTTGTTTATAGCATTCCCCATTGTTTACCAGACACAGCTTCTGAAATATTGTTTCTAGCCTTAAGGTAGAAGGAACCATAAAAAGTTCTTATTATTTTTCTAAATATGAGAGACACAGACTTGTGTATTAGGAGAGCCAGAGAGGAACAGTTAATCAAGTGTCTGTGTCTAGCATCTAGGGCAGTGCATTAAAGAGCACTAGTAAAACTAAAGGGCTTGGACTTATGATTTAAAAAAAAAAATTTGCTTTTAGAAAGGAGTTCAGCTTTGTTTAAGTAACCAGAGGGATGGTCATATGTAAAATAAAGACTTGAAGTTATTTTACTGAGGATTTCTTTAAGGAGAGTTATTTCTAATGAGCTACTAATGACATGTACTCTTGAAATCCTACAATGGCATATCTACAGATTTATGGGAGGGAATGAATCTGAAAGATCTAGCTAAAGCAAGGGCATACCTATATCTATACCATCTTTTTAAAGACAATACTGGCATTATGTGTTCATGTGTGCTAAGTCACTTCAGTTGTATCCAACTTTTTGCAATTCCATGGACTGCAGCCCATCAGGCTCCTCTATCCTTGGGATTTCCCAGGCAAGAATACTGGAGTGGGTTGCCATTTCCTTCTCCAGAGCATCTTCCCCATCCAGGGATTGAACCCGTGTCTCCTGAATCTCCTGCACTGCAAGCAGATTCTTTATCACTGAGCCACCGGGGAAGCCTATTGGCATTATAGATGTCTTTAAATAAAATAACATAGATTGGGTCAAAATAGATAAATTAAATCAAATGATTAGCTCCATCCAGTGCTAGTGAACAGTTGGGTTAGATATTGGATTGAGTCTGACATCTGGTTTGGAGTTCATCCAGAGAGATCTGGTTTGATTCTGATGGTTAATTTTTCCTCCTGAGAGGCAAGGCAGGACCGAGAGGTCGCTGGCTCCATGTGGCTCGCTGTGGGAGACAGAGGAGTGAAGTGGTACCTGGGGTGACCGGATGCAGGTGGAGCTGGAGCCTAAGGGCAGAATCACATCCATGAAGCAATGCAGTCGGACCCAAGGCACAGTCAGACAGTGATGGGGGAGGAGTATGTTGTGGGAAGAGACAAGGACCAGGGCTTCTTCTGGGGCCCCCAACACCTTCTTGATGATCACAGGCTCTGGAGGGGGGGCAGTGGTGAGGAAAGACTTTGAACAGGTAAATGCTGCTTGATCCCTGGGCAGACTGATGGGCATGATCTTAATCCAAGCCCCTTGATGAAGATATTAAATCTTATCAGCATTACAAACCCACTATGAGGGGCATGATGCTGTTTAAACCGGATGATAGGTACTTCGATTGATTGTACTTTCGGTGAATGTTTACCCAGCTGCTTCATGTTAATTAAGTGAACTAAATAAAAGAAGGCAAGAAGGGACTAATGTGGGTTCAATTTCGTACCTGCTTATGCTCATGTGTGTGTGCTCAGTTGTGTCCAGCTCTGTGACCCCATGGACTGTAGCCTGCCAGGCTCCTCTGTCCATGGCCCGATCCAAGGATCCAACCTACCTCTCCTGTGTCTCCTGCACTTACCACTGAGCCACCGGGAAAGCCCTATTAATACTCAGTGTTATCAAGTACAGCCATTTGGATCCCACTATTGAAAGGTGGACTGGCTATTAGTTATGAGTTTGAAGAGTGAGGATGGATTGTGTTATGATCAGAGCATAAGTCCAGGAATTAACCTCACAGAGAAGAGAGACCTGAGCTACTATGAAAGGAAGACACATGTTCCTACGAGAGTGTCCTACGACATGGAGAAGAAACAGGCAGCTTTAGACTTCAAAGGCTGTCATGATTTCATTCTATGACCTCACCTGTCATTTATGAATAACAATGAGAATTGGAAACACTTTTTGGATGCTTATTATATTTTGCATGTGTAAACTGTTAGTCTTAACAACATCCCTCTGAGTTAGTGACTGTGATTTCATGCTACAGGAAAGGAGGTGCAGGGAGGCTAAGCAGCATGTCCAAGGTCACACAGCTGGTAAAAGACTGAGCTAGAATCAGACTCTGTGCTGAAAGCTTTTATCTGACTCTCTGCTACCCTATGGACTCTAGCCTGCCAGGCTCCTCTGTCCACGCGATTCTCCAGGCAAGAACACTAGAGTGGGTTACCATGTCCTCCTCCAGGGGATCTTCCAACTCAGGGATCAAACCCATGTCTCCTGCATTGGCAGGCAAGCTCTTTACCGCTAGCATCGTCACCTGGGAAGCCCAAAAGCTTTTGCACATTCTTTTATTTAAGCATCTCCTAAGAGAGATAGTAGTGTTACCCTCCATTTGTAAATTTGGAAATCAAGGTTTGGATAGGCAAAGGAAGCTGCCAGAACTCACATGGTAGATGGTAGATGGTGAATTTAGGTGAAAGGCATTTGAGTGTTCATTGTACTACTCTCCCAGGTTTCCTGTATGTTGGGATTTTACAGAGTATAAAAGTTGGGGAAAATATTTATGACTGATTCCCTGACTCCACTGCTTGACCTCTGCTCTCTGCAAACCTCAGTGCTGATCATCTGAGCCCCCTTAGAAAGATGGATCATTACCACCTCTGACGATGATGGGCATCACTTCACATTTACCGTGTATTCAATCAGCAAATGTCTTCTTGATCATGTACTATCTATCAAGCATCTCTCTAGGGCCTGAAGATAAAATAGTGATCAAACAAAGTCCCTGACTTTGTGGAAGTGGGGAAACCAGCCAAACAGACAGAAAAATAAATATTTCAGTGAATAAATGTTTCATATTATTTCAGTCGGAGATAAAGCAGGATGGACCTCAGAAAAGTGATGGAAATAGATGTAGGCTGTTTAGATAAGTGTGATCAAGGAAGGCGTCTCTGAAGAGGTGGTTTGGGGGCTGAAACTTGAATGAGATGAAGGAGTGAGTCTGGGGCAGGCGTGGAAGACAAGTGTATTTCAAGGAGCCGACAGAGAGCATTCCAGGTACTTCACATCTCATTTAATCTCGCTATTATCTTTCTATGTTTTTGCTCCATTTTGTTTATTTTTCAAAATGTGTAATCTGCTTTAGCAGCATTCCCTTAGAAAGAGAATATAATGACACTTTTTCTTTAAAGTGCAATCTTTTGTTTTTCAGAAAATGTAGGCTAAGAAAAAGACGTACTGTTGAAAGATGTTCAGGTGCAAGGAAATGTCACATTTCTTTCCCATTTGACTAAAGCTAATAGATTTTTCCTCTCAGAAGAGAAATAGTTCCAATCCCCTTTTCTGGAGTTGCTCTGGTTGACTGGATCCTAGACAAGTCTGGAGATCCCCGTGCTGTGGGCCACTTGGGGACGTGGCTCTGGATTTGTGGCACCGCCCGTCTGCTGAAGGGCTTCCCTGGGGGCCTTTCTTTAGTGATGTGGCAGGCCATATTTTTCATTCACATTACTAGTTTGGAAGAGTACTCTATATACTACGCTGATCAGTCTTACCTGATGTTGAGTTGGCCAAACAGTTCATTCATGTATTTTCATCTGCTCTTACAGAATGAGCTTTCTGGCCAACCCAGTGCAAACAAATATTCTCCCTAATCCATCCCTGGTCATTCAGCTTTGTCTGTCGTGACAATTTCTACATGCATTGTTTTGATCTTTATGTCCTCAAGTCTACCACCCTTTTGTTTTTTGACTATAGCCTTTGACAACCTCCTTTTAAGGTCACAGAAGTAATTACTTCTGCTTTTTAAAAAGTAATTTTTATAGTTTATTACAGTTAAATCTTAATTTTTTTTATAATTCGTGTTGATACACGGTAAGAGACAGGGATCTAATTTTATTCTACTTCCAAAAACCCTCACAAAGTTTGTTGAGGATCAAGAAAGATAAATACAGAGAAATAGAATTTTTATAGTTTAGGCTTCTTGGTCATAAATGCCATATTCACAACAAAATCTTGTATAAGGAGAATTTGTGGTAGTGTAATTCATGTTTAAATACATAAGGCCTTTTCAAGGAAATAAAGCTTGAGGCCTGTAGTCGTGAGTGAACTACTAACAAGACACAAATAATTTTCTTTCCTTGAAAACAAAGCAGTAAAGTCGAGAGCCCTAAGTGAGACAATCAGTGACATTTTACCCTATTAACAAGTAATAGAAGACAGTCAATTTTGTTGCCTAGAAACTTTTCAAGACTCCATTCTTTGCAAATTTAGTAAGGTGTTTATAATTTTCTAAAACCATTTAAATGTTATGCAGGGTACGAGACATTATTTTATGAAGTTGGTCCTACACTGAAAATTTCAAAATATTTTCTCTTTTATTTAAAAAATGTTTTACTTATTGTCGTAGATGCTGCAATATACATTCTATGGAAATCAGTATAGACTACAAATGCTGGAGATAAAAATGGCTTACATTACCACCATTCAGACACACTTAATGGTATTTATTTGTTTTATGTACTTCTAATCCTTTTTCCATGTACATTCAGTTTAACAGAAACTTTATTATTATTATGTTTTTTTAAACCAAGTGTTGGTTTGAGCCAGTACTGTGCGAGAGAAGGGCAGACTACTTTATGTCCTGTGATTAATGAGAATGTGTGGCCGATGTGAATAGAATGGAAAAGAAAAGAAGCTTAGAACTTTCACCTAAGACTATTCATAGGCAGTAGCTTGGCATGACATGATGGAAAAGAACTATGATGTTTTGTAGTCTGAATTCTTGTAGAATATGTGCTTTTTAATATCCTGATAGTCATTTATTGTGTGTCTACCATTTCTTGTTGTTCGGTAACTAAGTTGTATCCTACTCTTTGCAACCCCCTGGACTGCAGCACGCCAGGCTTCCCTGTCCTTCACTATCTCCTGGAATTTGCCCAAACTCATGTCCATTGAGTTGAGGGTGCCCTCCAACTATCTCATTCTCTGTTGCCCCTTTCTCCTCTTGCCCTCAATCTTTCCCAGCATCAGGATCTTTTCCAATGAGTCAGCTCTTTGCATTAGATCAAAGTATTAGAGCTTCAGCTTCATCATCAGTCCTTCCAGTGAATATTCAGGACTGATTTCCTTTAGGATTGACTGGTTTGATCTTGCAGTCCAAGGGACTCTGTAGAGTCTTCTCCAGCACCACAATTTGTAAGCATCAGTTTTTCAGCATAAAGGCACTCAAGCTTCTTTATGGTCAACTCTCACATCCATCCGTGACTACCATATGCAGGTCATTTTACACACATTAGTTCTAAGCTGCCTAACAGTTTCCAGAGTAGGAAAAGTAATAACCCTCTCCCTGCTACTGTTATATGTAAGAAAAAGGAGATTTTGCTGCTGGTTAGTAATAATCTAGTTTGCTACTCTTAGAGACAATGTTCAAAATATTGAACAACTTGGCCTTCAATCAAAACCAGTACCCAACCAACCAATCTTATGATATTCTGCCCACTGGACACGGTACAGGACTGCTACCAACCCTTATGGATCAAAATTTTCTTGATTATGTTTTATATAGTGTTTGGTAATCTTTTATTTACCCAACTCAATAATGTACTGTGACATCTTTGCAAGTTATTAGATGCCATTTTACT
Source organism: Bubalus bubalis (assembly GCF_019923935.1). Lineage (NCBI taxonomy): Eukaryota > Metazoa > Chordata > Mammalia > Artiodactyla > Bovidae > Bubalus > Bubalus bubalis. Next base: position 51,662,953 of record NC_059176.1, read on the forward strand.
GTATATATTTTAGTGCAGATTAATTTAATAACTCAGAAGGGCTTGTGACTTTTATATACTCAAACTGAAATTCTCTCTAATGGGTAAAAAGTACACAGAATTAAAATCACATATAGTTGAATTTTACATAATGAGAATTCACAGTAGGAGGGGAGTATTGTAATGAAAATTAGTGATACTAAGTAGACTAAGAAGCATCCTAAAGGCTGAGCGCTTCCTGTTGAAAACATTTTCCAGTGGTTTTTCGTTGTGCAGATAGAAAGTGTGTGGCTGTGTGCAGGTGTGCATGTTCCTGTGTTTGTAAACAAATTACCTCTTAAAAACTCCCTCCCTCTCTGGCCTCAATCCTCTCTCTATAAAAGAGCATGAAAACAAATAGCAAATTAAGGCAATTTAGGAGGAAAAATTGAAATGATTTGATTTCGAAAAATAGGGTCCTTTCACAAAAGAAAACAAGAAGTTCCATAGTTTAATGACAGAAGACTGAGAGGAATTTAGAAGTTACTAAAAGACTTGTGTCTCTCCTAATTATAAGATAAAGTAAAGCATGACTTAAGTTGTAGGAAGAAAGAGTTCAACTAGGCATAAGAATGAAACTTTGACTCATTAAATTCAGTGCTAGAATGTACTGTCTAGAATCTTTAACTGGAAAATTTCAAAATTAGAATCTACAATTGGGAATCTTTACATTTTAAGTCCCTACTTGTGTGAGTCATGAACCAGATAGAAACCTGTGGAAATAGGTACAATTTACACAGTTAATTTAGAAACTAGGGAAAATTTGAACATAAAGTACTAAAGTGACCAATTGTATAGATCCGTCTCAGCTAGTACCCAGACACTTCTACATGGAATTCTTAGCCTGTAGGTTTGACTAACACCATTATTATTATTATCTATTAATTTTGCAGCATGTCATGAGGATTTCCTCTATCTTTAAATGCTTTCTGAGGATCAGTTTTGTAAAAAAATATTTATTTACTTGCTTATTTATTCACTTATTTAGCTGCCTGGGTCTTAGTTGTGGCACACAGGATCTTTAGTTGCAGCAAGCAGGATCTAGTTACTTGACCAGGGATCGAACCCTGGCCCCCCTGCACAGGGAGCGTGGTGTCAAAGCCACTAGACCACCATGGAAGTCGCGAGGATAAATTTTGAACAGCTGGTGTAGTATTCCACAGTGGGACTGCGCCTAGCTTTACCCAGCCTTTTGATTTCCCACTTAAGTGTCAGTCTTGGGGTTGGGAGGGGTTTGAGAGTTTGAGGAAGTTCTGGTGCTGATGTCTGGGAAGACCATCTGCCTTTAGTTGTGATCCTGCCTCTTTGACACACCCACAGGCAATTCCCAGAGCGAGTGCTCTTTGCAAGGCTCCTTGGCTACATTCACAAACATGTATTTCGCATTCCCTTGGGAAAACTATTACAGATTTAAAAAAAAAAAGGCTCAAGGCTTCTGAGAACCCAAAGGCATCTCAAGATTTAAGATGGGTTTCCCTCTGAACCATGTTCACTCCACACAGGCATTCTGTATTTTCTCAGACTGGGCTCCAAAGTCACTTGTTTGCTTCTGCTGTCAACACACTTAATATAAATTCATTTTTATTAAGGAGCTGCATGTTCAGGCTTGTCAATAATCAACTACTTTCTGAACAAGAAATGGCATTCCCAGGGTAAACAAGGAATGGAAAAAATGTGGTCAGCTGAGAAACCAGTGGCTAAGCCTCCATGGGTCCTGCCCTGGGATTTGATTATGTCATTTTTAGAATTCTGTAGCAGAGATTTTTTGGCCTTAAACACACCCTGCCTTTTCTGGGGTCAGATGGAGAATGCAAGTATCTTCCTGCTTTATTGAGATCCAGACATCTCTCTATAAGGCAAGAAAATGTTCCACTTATCCAGCTTAGTGGTGTTTTGACACTTTGATGTCCATAGGACCTTGGGTATTTAATTCACTTTGTCAGTGAGAATCTCATGTGACCTTTCGGAGTGGATGTAGCGCATACAGTATGGTGAACTTGAGATTCAATAAAAAGAATTACACCCGAATCTTAAGAAAGTGGTGTGATCTGACAAGATTCCTGGAAGAGAAGACACATATGGGCAAAGCAGCAGAATTTATTTTGAATATTATAGGCACTTCTTGTGTGCAGTCATGTCTGACTCCTTGCAACCCCATGGACTGTAGCCTGCCATGCTCCTCTGTCCATGGGGTTTCCCAGGCAAGAATATTGGAATGGGCTGCCAATTTCTTTTCCAGGGGAGGATCTTCCCAACCCAGGGATCAAACCCATGTCTTCTGCATTGGCAGCCATATTCTTTATTGCTGAACCACCAGGGAAACCATATGCACTTATAGTTGCCCAGATTTAAAAGGATGATCAGACACGGAAACATAGTTGAAGAACTCCTTCTAGCCACAAATAATGATGAACTCAGGACATAGGTGGTTTAATATGAGGGGTTTGTGTATGCCTAGAGCCAGCATTTTGCAGGATACATAGTAACAAAATGCATACTGATTTGAATCAAATTCTGATGTGTAAGTCAAATCAGTATCAACAAGTCAAAATTGCTGCCCTGTCTCTAAATTGTCTGATCTCTTTGTGGAACTCAACCTACCATTTATTCCACAAGGGGTTGGGAGTGGATTGGGGTTGGCCTGAATAGAAGTGATAAGTCACTGCTCGCTTTTCTACTTTAGAATCTTTCTAGCCTAGGGCTCTAGGAAGTTCCTACCAATAAATAGAGTTGGCTTATGTTGAAGTCAGTTTCCCGACTCTACATGGAGTCAACTCAATGGCCCCTTCCATCCCATTCTATCTGTGATCTATTGTTTGGAGTTGTAAATCCCCATTTCTTGTACCGATATTTTGTTTATTTGTCAGTTTTTTCTTTTTGTTTGTTTTTTTAACTTTCGGAGGGAAGGAGGACTCCCTTCAGGGTCTCAAAATGGCTTCTGAGTTCTGGAGCCAATCTTCTTGGAATGACCAGAAGTTTCTTTGCTTTCTTGCTTTCCACTTACTATTGATCTAGTTCCTGACATTTAGGTATGTTACCTTAGGATTATTGTTGTTGTTGTTTAGTCACTAAGTCATGTCCTATTCTTTGCAACCCCGTGGACTGCAACACACCAGCCTCTTTTGTCCTCCACTATCTCCCAGAGTTTCCTCAGATTCATGCCCATTGAGTCTGTGATGTTATCTAACTAGCTCCTCTTCTGTTGCCCCCTTCTCCTTCTGCCTTCAATCTTTCCCAGCATCAAGGTCTTTTCCAATGAGTTGGTTATTAGAATCAGGTGGCCTAAGTACCAGAGCTTCAGTTTCAGCATCAGTCCTTCCAAGGAATATTCAGGGTTTATTTCCTTTAGGATTGACTGATTTGATCTCCTTGCTGTCCAAGGGACCCTCACGAGTCTTCTCCAGCACCATAATTCAAAAGCATCGATTCTTTGGCGCTCAGCCTTCTTTATGGTCCAACTCTCACATCCATACATGACCACTGGAAAAACCGTAGCTTTGCCTATACAGACTTTTGTCAGCAAAGTGATGTTTCTGTTTTTAAATATGCTGTCCAGGTTTATCATAGCTTTCCTTCTAAAGAGCAAGCGTTTTTCAATTTCATGGCTGCAGTCACCATCCACAGTGATTTTGGACCCCAAGAAAAGAACATCTGTCACTGCTTAAACTTGCTCCCCTTCTATTTGCCATGAAGTGATGGGACCGGATGCCATGATCTTAGTTTTTAGAATGTTGAGTTTCATACAAGGTTAGTAAGTTGCAAACCCCTGCAAGGGTTGGGATGCCAGGAACTAGGCTGTAGAGCTCTCTAGCAAAAATGAAATAATCCCATGTGTTTTCTAAGTAGAAGATAAGGAAAGGAATTGACCAGACAGAATGCTTTTAATTTTTTTAAGTACCCACATTTTGTCTTACAACTGTGACACTGTTTGTTTAAGCCAATATCTAGTATGAGGAGGTTATAATTTAATTTACCACAAATATATCTCTTTGGTTATTACAAGTTTAATATATTAATGTCCAAAAATGTTCCCCAAAGCACATTGCAGGTGCTTTGCAGTTGAATATGCTTGAGAATCATTTCCCTGGATTGTTTGCATTCGGAAAGTGGTGGCCATGGTTGGGTGAGCCTTAAACCAAAGTGAACATCGTAATTTTTCCAGTTGCTCTCTGCTTGAGAGTGTGTTGGCCACCAATGTAGATGGTGTAGATTGGACCTAGAATGTGAATACGTCTCAGAAACTAGAGTGACTGATCCAACTCAATAACTATGACTTTCCTTGTTATAGATGTTATAATAGATCCCAAGTGAAGATTATTGGCAACCCTAGTCAGGTCATATGTACCTACAGAAGGGACCTCCAGGTTCAACTCTGCCCAAACTCTGAGACACTGGGGGTGATGTCTTCTACATCCTATCACCATAGTGATGTGACTGACAACCTCTGATGTTGATATTCATGGTCTAGAAGTTTAGACTCTTAAACCCTGGCAGACATACAGATTCAAGAGAACTCTCTAACTTCTGTCACTCATGGTCCCTTACTCGAAATATTTATGATGGGTTCTTTTCCAAGCTCTGGATGTCAACTAGGAGAATCTGAAACAAAACTAAAGAACATGGCTTTATCTTCTGACTGTTCAAAGATTTTCTTTGCTTATTTTGAAAGCTAATCATTCCTTGAAGTACAGATTCTTTTCCTTCCTTATATGACAGAACTCACTGGGCTTGCCCATAGATCTTGGCTGGTCCTCTGGGTACCATGACTAGTTCAGATGTCTCTAGTATCCAGGGAGGAAAGAATGTTCCTGTCCTCCAGCCTTTTTTCTCCAGCACCTATCTGGCACCAAACGTTTTCATGCCTTCTCCAGGTTGGCATAATGAACAGGTAATACGTGGTCAACATAGTCCTGGGAAGACAACGATTTTGTGCATTGGAAAAGGAAACTCAATTCAAGAAGACAGCTGAAGCACACCTGTTAAGTGAGCTAACTGGACAGGTGTAGATGTCCTCTCTCCTTGTGTGGTGCACTGCAACACATTTTGATTGGCTGGTGAGTCCCTGCCAATATTGACCTACTCAGCTAGTAGTACCACCCTTAAACTCAGGCTTCCATCTCTCCAATTGTAGTCTTCCAATTCTCAAATGGCCAAGGACTCCCTTTCAACTGTCCAACTTGCAACTCAAGTAGAGATCATTCTGAAAGGAGATCTTTGAACTCTGAAGGTCAGTGTTCACCTGCTTTTTCCCTCCTGATGACCTTCTTCAAGCTTCCTCATAGAAGATGCTGGCTCATGGATCCTGAGAGTGGGATGGACTCTCTTCAGCTGAAAGAGCACAGGAAAGATCTAGAACACTTTGGTTATGGCCATGTGCATTTTCCTTTGTTGGAAATATGGAGCAAGGCAGACTCTTTCTCCACGAAGAAGGCTGCTCTGATGCTGCTTGTTACACAGGTCACAGACTTTCTGCAGGAAAACAGCCCACCTGCCCTCGTTTCACTCCCTTCAGTGTTCAAGGGAAATTTTGATCATTCCTTCCCAGAGATAGAGATAGTCACAGCAGTGAAAGTGAAAGTGTTAGCTGCTCAGTTATGTCCCACTCTTTGTGACCCCATGGACTGTAGCTCACCAGGCTCCTCCGTCCATGGGATTCTCCAGGCAAGAATACTGGAGTATTGAGACTGGAGTAGCCATTCCCTTCTCCAGGGAATCTTCCCGACCCAGGCATTGAACCCACATCTCCTGCATTGCATGTGGATTCTTTACCATCTGAGCCACCCGGGAAGTCATAACGATAGATAATGTTTATTAAGAATTTCCTGTGTGCCGGGCACTGTTCACAGCTCTTAACATGCATTGTTTGATGTACTCCTCACAACAGCCCTGTGAGCAATTCCCATCTGATGAATGAGGGGACTGAACCACAGAGCAGCGAAGCCATCCTCTCAAGGTCACAGGGCTTGGCTGTGGCAGAGACAAGAGTTGAATCCTGGACCCAATTTTGAAACCACCACCCAAACCATCAGCCATTGTTCTTCCTTGGTTCTCCATGGATGGGACACAGAGGGAAGCCTACAGTGATTGAGTCCTGCTTTGTTTCTTTAAAAAAACATGTCATTACATTCTCTCTCCTGTTTGAGAGAATGCCGTGCTCTACGTGTCAATGTCATCATTTCACAGTTGGACAACCTTGCAGGAGACTGGCCAGGTGGACATGTCCAAAGTCACACACCTACAGAGTGACAGAGGTGGACTTTGACCTCAAATCTTTCTATGTTAAAAAAAAAAAAAAAAAGCTAAAAAAAAAAAGCCTAAGCTGCTTTCCTGGGAGAAAGGGAGAGAAGAAAAGACAACATATGCTTGTTAGTCTTCTCATTCAAGTTCTTCATCTTCTCATTCAACAAATATTTACTGCTACTACAAAGTGCTGGCACTTCCTAGGTAGGCAGGAAGCACTTTTAACGTCAGAGTCTCTGTAACTCAGACACTCTCCTTTCACAGTGGGAAAATTTTTTTTTCAAACAATACCTGTTCAAATAATAGGTGAACAGTTTTTTTTGTCAAAACGTAATAAATTTTATTTATTTATTTTTAATGATTTTTTTAAACAGTTATTTATTTGTTGGCCTGTGATGGTTCTTAGTTGCGGCACGTGGATCTCCAACGTTCACTGTGGCAGCAAGATCTTTAGTTGCAGGCTGCAAAGTGTTAGTTGCAGCATGTGGGATCCAGTTCCCTGTTCAGTTCAGTTCAGTTCAGTCGCTCAGTCTTGTCTGATTCTTCGCAACCCCATGAACTGCAGCACGCCAGGCCTCCCTGTCCATCACCAACTCCCGGAGTCCACCCAAACCCATGAGTCGGTGATGCCATCCAACCATCTCATCCTCTGTCGTCCCCTTCTCCTCCTGCCCTCAATCTTTCCCAACATCAGGGTCTTTTCAAATGAGTCAGCTCTTTGCATCAGGTGGCCAAAGTATTGGAGCTTCAACTTCAACATCAGTCCTTCCAATGAACACCCAGGTCTGATCTCCTTTAGGATGGACTGGTTGGATCTCCTTGCAGTCCAAGGGACTCTCAAGAGTCTTCTCCAACACCACAGTTCAAAAGCATCAATTCTTCCATGCTCAGCTTTCTTTATAGTCCAACTCTCACATCCATACATGACCATGGGAAAAACCATAGCCTTGACTAGACAGACCTTTGTTAACAAAGTAATGTTTATGCTTTTTAATATGCTGTCTAGGTTGGTCATAACTTAAATTTTAAATGGAAGAATAGTTGACTCACAATTGGCACAGTGGTAAAGGATCCACCTGTCAAAACAAGAGGTGCAAAAGACTCATGTTTGATCCCTGGATCGGGAAGATCCCCTGGAGTAGGAACTGGGAACCCACTCCAGTATTCTTGCCTGCATAATCCCATGGACTGAGGAGCCTGGTGGGCTACAGACCATGGGGTCGCAAAGAGTCAGACACAACTGAACGACTGAGGCTGGGCACAGCAGCACAACAATGTTGTGGTAGTTTCTGATGTATATCAAAGTGATTCAGTTCTATGTAGGTGAGAAGATTCTTAATGATTCCTGGGATAGGCAGACTTGATCCTGTTTATGGGGAGAACTCTGTTCTCTCGGATTAAGAAACTATGTCTCTATTGAAAGAACCTTGGAACTGCCGGTTTCCCTGGTGTTTTCCCAGTGCTCTTCTTGTCAAAATCATGCTCATTTCATTGGCATTCCTCGGATCTGATTCCCCTTTCTCCTCTTGCGTAGTTCTTCAGCTATGCAGGACTCCTGATGGGTCCTGCTACAGAACATTTCAGGCTGTGTTTTTGTCCAAGTGGGGAGAAGCATGGGGGTGGAAAAACAGGATAAGCAGGGTATCAGCTATTTTCCATGCCTGATGGACTCAAAACTCACGGACACCAGCATCCAGATGTGTTTATTCACGTGACGGGGGAACTGCGTGGATGCAGGCACTGGCTAAACACTAGCTAAACACACACAGAGATCAACAAATAAACCCTCTGATTGCTAGGATCACACACTCATAGACACACACTTGCACGGCAAACCCAATTTTGCAACGTCGTTAAATGCACACAGTTACTCTTGGTCCTCATCTCTTCCAGACTTCCTGAACTTGTAAGATGCAGTAAGCCCTGAGCAGTGGTTGGAAGAAATCCCTCAAGTGTATCACGTCTTCCACCCACCCACCAACACGGTAGCTGCTTATTATTTGGTGGTTATTCTTGGTTTTGAGGAAGAGAGTCTGTCTCATTCAGGCATCAGGGGAAAGTAGGTGCGGTTCCTCAGTCACACCTGACCCCAATCCAGGGGACAGCCAGACACCTGGGGCCTAGCCTCCCTTTCCCTTTCCATCACCAGGCACACGGAGGAGCCTCTTTCACAGCAGATGGAGATTCACCCCAACCCCTTGCTCTCATCCTCCTGAAATGAACAAATGAACCAGTTGGGAGCTGGCTTCAGAACCTTCTTTCCCTCCAGGTGTCAGGCGGTTACCAAATCTCAAAGACCTGCCCCTGGTCATCTCACATGGGCCAAACTCCCCATGAGTAGGATGCTCACACCCTAGGGTGGGAGGGGGAACCATGCCCTGAGACTCGGCATCTACAGGGGGGTGGGGGAGGGGCTGGCCTGGGGGTCCATGCCCCCCCATCCTGGGACAGACCCGCCTGGAGGCCCCGCCAGTGTTTTCACAGCTGTGGCTGGGAGGCTGCTCCCCAAGCTCCTTGCATACAGTTGGCCTGCGCCCGAGCAGCTGTGCACACCCCGGCATGACTTCGGTCCCTGCAGGGATGGGGGGGCCCTGGCCAGTGCAGCGGGAACTGGGGAGCAGAACTGACTCACCTCGCCAGGCTGGCTGCATCTTATTTTCCTGAGCCGCTTTGTTAACATGGCTATTAAGAAGTTCTCACATGGCTTCCCCAGTTTTCTCTAACTTCCCTGGGCAGCAGTGACAGCCTTATTAACGGCAAACGGCTTCTCGTGGCAGTGTTCCATTTCTAATATTAATAATCAGCATTTAATAAAAACAAAGCAGGGAGAGATACAGGTGGAAAAAACAGACTGCTTTGCCCTTTGCATTTATCACCCTGGCAGGAGTTACCAGCCATAGTCCCTAACTGGTTAATCCCACATCAAAGACACGCCAGCGTATGCACACGTGTACATACACATGTGAACACACGTGCATACACACCTATTCTGGGAACCGCATTTCATCCCTCACTTGGCCAAAGTCAGGCTTAGACCATCCTCCCTCCTTCCTGCCATCCCCACCCTCCGGCTCCCCCATCTGAGCATCTCGAGTGACTTGGATGGTTCAGAGCCATGTCATGAATTGATGTCTTTCAAGGAAGGGAGATAAGGGAGTGGGGCGGGCTGGCGGGAGCTGCTGGCTCTTGCATTGGTACCTTTCCCCGTTTCCTTCTCTCTCCATCAGGTCAGTCATCTGTAAGACAAATGGCCCCCTCCTGCCAAGGCTGAGGAGAGTGGAGGTAAAGATGTAGTTAATTACATGTACTCAAAAAGGTCAACTCTCAAGATTAGGAGCTGCGTTTATCACCACTAAAAATAAACAGGGCTGGGGAGGACAGGATGGAAGAAATGGGAGTGGAAAGGTGGATGGGGGTGAAGAGGGACTTGGGGCTTTGGATCCTTGGACGCCGGGCTGATATTTAAAGACCTTTGACTTTGTGGAAGATCTCAGCAAGCAGCTGACATCTCCTGGGGCCTGGGGAGGTTTTCACGATAACAAACAATCCCACCTGGAGGCTGAGAGGACTAGTTCCCTCTCTGGGTGTGCGGAGGCTGTAAGAAAAGGAGATCTTTGTTTGTGGTGAGAAGTGCCGTTCGTTTATTCCCTCCTTCATACCCCAGCTAGTAGTCCTCATCCCATTCTCGTCCTCTACCTCTGAGCTGTGTGGACATGAACTGGAAGCTTTACAGAGAGGGCGCACAGGCAACTATCCCAGAAGGAGAGTGCTCCCAGGGCTTGCCTTTCCCAGGATACTAAGTTCCCTACATACAAGTGAGTTCCATTCCAAGAGCTCATTTTTTAAGTCTAGTTTGTTCATAAGCCCAACAAATTTAGCCTAGGCACACAACTAACACACTTATATAGTCCTGAACTGTAATAGGTTTATACTTTTCACACAAATAATACATAAAAAAACAACCGCAAGAAATAAAGCAAATATTTTTAATCTTACAGTACAGCAAGAATCCCTTAGAAGAAATGGAGTAGCTCTTATAGTCAACAAGAGTCTGAAATGCAGTACCTGGGTGCAACCTCAAAAACAACAGAATGATCTGGGTTCATTTTCAAGGCAAACCATTCAACACTACAGTAATCCAAGTCTATGCCCCAACCACTAATGCTGAACAAGGTGAAGTTGACCACTTCTATGAAGACTTACAAGACCTTCTAGTGTGCCTAGTCACTCAGTCATGTCTAACTCTTTGTGACCCCATGGACTGTAGCCCACCAGGCTTCTTCTGCCCACGGGATTGTCCAGGCAAGAATACTGGAATGGGTTACCATGCCATCCTCCAGGGGATCTTCCTGACCCACAGATCAAACCTGGGTCTCCTGCATTGCAGGTGGATTCTTTAACATTTGAGCCACCAGGGAAGCTCAAGACCTTCTAGAACTAGCACCAGAAAAGATGTCCTTTTCATCATAGGGGATTGGAATGCAAAAGTAGGAAGTCAACAGTTACCTGGGATAACAGACAAGTTTGGACTTGGAACACAAAATGCAGCAGGGCAAAGGCTAACAGAGTTTTGTCAGGAGAACACACTGGTCATGGCAAACACCCTTTTCTAAAAACCCAAGAGATGACTCTATACATGGACATCATCAGATGGTCAATATTGAAATCAGATTGATTATATTCTTCAGAGCCAAAGATGGAGAAACTCTATGCAGTCAGCAAAAATAAGACCTGGAGCTGACTGTGACTCACTCAGATCATGAGCTTCTTACTGCAAAATTCAGGCTTAAATTGCAGAAAGTAGGGAAAACCACTAGGCCATTCAGATGCAACCTAAATCAAACCCCTTATGATTATACAGTGGAGGTGACAAATAGATTCAAGGGACTAGATCTGGTAGACAGAGTGCCTGAGGAACTGAAGATGGAGGTTCGTAACATTGTACAGGAGACAGTGATCAAAACTACCCCAAAGAAAAAGAAATGCAAGAAGGCAAAGTAGTTGTCTTAGGAGGCTTTACAAATAACGGAGGAAAGAAGAAAAGCAAAAGGCAAGGGAGAAGGGGAAAGATATACCCAACTGAAAGCAGAGTTTCAGGGAATTAGCAAGGAAAGATAAGAAGGCTTTCTTAAATGAGCAAGGCAAAGAAATAGAGAAAAACAACAGAATGGGAAAGACTAGAAATCTCTTCAAGAACATTGGAGATTCAAAGGCACATTTCATGCCAGGAGTGGCACAAAAAAGGACAGAAATGGTAAGGGCATAACAGAAGCAGAAGAGATTAAGAAGAGGTGGCAAAAATACACAGAAGAACCATACAAAAAAGATCTTAATGACCCATATGACCAGTAATGACCCAGATAACCACAGTAGTGTGATCCCTCACCTCGAGTTAAACATCCTGGAGTGTGAGGTAAAGTGGGCCTATAGGAAGCATTACTTTTGAGCAAAGCTAGTACAGGTGACTGGAGAAAGCAATGGCACCCCACTCCAGTACTCTTGCCTGGAAAATCCCATGGACGGAGGAGCCTGATAGGCTGCAGTCCATGGGGTCGCTAGGAGTCGGACATGACTGAGCGACTTCACTTTCACTTTTCACTTTCATGCATTGGAGAAGGAAATGGCAACCCATCCAGTGTTCTTGCCTGGAGAATCCCAGGGATGGGGGAGCCGGGTGGGCTGCTGTCTCTGGGGTCGTACAGAGTCAGACACGACTGAAGCGATGCAGCAGCAGCAGCAGCAGCAGAGGTGACAGAATTCCAACTGAAATATTTAAAACCCTGAAAGATGATGCTGTTAAAGTGCTGCACTCAATATATTAGCAAATTTGGAAAACTCAGCAGTGGCCATAAAACTGAAAAAGTTCAAATTTCATTCCAATCCCAAAGAAAGAAAATGCCAAAAAATGTTCAAACTACCATACAATTGTGCTCATTTCACATGCTAGCAAGGTTATGCTCAAAATTCTTCAAGCTAGACTTCAGCAGTATGCGAACTGTGAACTTTCAGATGTACAAGCTGGGTTTCCAAAAGGCAGAAGAACAAAGATCAAATTGCCAACATTTGCTGGATCATGGAGAAAGTAAGAGAGTTCCAAAAAAACACCTACTTCTGCTTCATTGACTACACTAAAGCCTTGAACTGTGTGGATCACAACAAACTGTGGAGCATTCTGAAAGAGATGGGAGTAACAGAACAACTTACCTGTCTCCTGAGAAATCTGTATGCGGGTCAAGAAGCAACAGTTAGAACCAGACTTGGAAAAATGGACTGGTTCAAAATTGGGAAAGGAGTACATTGGCTATATATTGTCACCCTGCTTATTTAACTTCTGTGCAGGGTACATCAGGTGAAATGACAGGCTGGGTGAATCACAAGCTGGAATCAACATTGCCGGGAGAAATATAAACAACCTCACATATGTAAATGATACCAGTTGAATGGCAAAAATTGAAGAGGAAATAAAGAGCCTCTTGATGAGGGAGAAAGAGGAAAGTGAGAAAGCTGGCTTGAAATTCAACATTCGAAAACTAAGATCATGCCATCCAGTCCTATCACTTCATGGAAAATAAAAGGGGAACAAGTGGAAGCAGTGACATATTCCATTTTATTGGGATCTAGAGTCACTGTGGATAGTGACTGCAGCCATGAAATTAGAAGACACTTGCTTCTTAGAAGAAAAGCTGTGACAAACCTAGACAGCATGTTAAAAAGCAGAGACATCAGTTTGCTGACATAAAAGTTACAGTTTTTCCAGCAGTCATTTAAGGATGTTAGAGTTGGACCATAAAGAAGGCTGATCGCCAAAGAATTGACACTTTTGGACTGTGGTGTTGGAGAAGACTCTTGAGAGTCCCTTGGACTGCAAGGAGATCAAACCAGTCAATCCTGAAGGAAATCAACCTTGGATATTCATTGGAAGGACTGATGCTGAAGCTGAAGCTCCAGTACTTGGGCCACCTGATGTGAAGAACTGACTCATTGGAAAAGACCCTGATGCTGGGACAGATTGAGGGCAGGAGAAGGGGGCGACAGAGGATGAGATGGTTGGATAATATCATTGACTTAATGGATATGAATCTGAGCAAACTCTGAGAGATTGTAGATGACAGAGGACCCTGCCATGCTGTAGTCCATGGAGTTGCAAAGAGTTGGGCAAGACTTAGCGGCCAAACAACAACAACACAGTACCTTGAAGAGTACAGTAGTACCAGCTGCATCACCGTTGCTTTTAAGCTTGTTTCTGGACATTCTGGACTTGAAATAAAAATACTGAGCTACTGTACTCTATACAGTGAAGTGAAATCGCTCAGTTGTGCCCGACTCTTTGCGACTCCATGGACTGTAGCCTACCAAGCTCCTCAATCCATGGGATTTTCCAGGCAAGAGTACTGGAGTGAGTTGCCATTCCCTTCTCCAGAGGATCTTCCTGACCCAGGGATCGAACCCGGGTCTCCCGCATTGTAGGCAGATGCTTTACCATCTAAGCCACCAGGGAGGGCCTCTATGCAGTACTATGCAGTAACGTGCACAAAAGCACGACCGCTTGTAGAGGATGCACACACGCCGCAGTGTACGCCAGACACGTGAACTAACTTACGTGATCTGACACATGAATGCAAGTTCACATCTTTGAAACTTCCCAACTTGAAGATTTGTATGTAGGGGACGTACAGTATATTCCAGACCCTGCCTGGCCAGGGCATATGCTCTCCTTTCTTGGAGGCTGAAAATTCTCCTGATGGGTCCATGAACATAGGGTACATGGCTGCCCTTAGAGATGCACGCAACCAGGCTCACTGTGCTGACATCCGTAGCCTGAGGTCGGGATCCAGAGGCACCAGCTTGCCCAGGAGTCACTCACTGGACTACCAGCTCTTTCATCTTCCATGACCTGGCATCTGCTGCTCTTATTGCAAGGCTTCTAGTCCTTCCTCAAAATCCTTCGCAGGTAGGTGTCATGTCCTCCAACCCTTCAACACCAGTTCAAACACAAGTCAAAGCTGATCTTTCTGTCCTCCGGTAGTTCAACGCTAACTCTTACCATTGCAGGCTTTGCCTTCTTACCTCTGTGTGTGTGTGTGTTAGTTGCTCAGTCGTGTCTGACTCTTTGCGACCCCATGAAGTCAAGACCGCCAAGCTCGTCTGTCCATGGGATTCTTCAGGCAAGAACACTGGAGTGGATTGCCATTCCCTTCTCCAGGGGATCTTTCCAACACAGGGATCGGTCCCAGGTTTCCTGCATTGCGGGCGGATTCTTTACTGTCTGAGCCACCAGGGAAGTTGCCTTCTTGCCTCCTCCCTCCTCAATCATGAGCATACTAGAGGACGTGGACTTCATGCCTTTTCATCTTGCTCTTCCGCAGCCCCTCCTGTAGTGCTCCTAGAGGTAGCTCAAAGGAGTTGAGGCCCCAAAGGGGCAGCAAAGGTGGGCAGTATCTCTAGGGTTTACATTCTGAGTTAGCCCCAGATGGGCCTGACATCAAGAGCCCCGAAAGTACATCCACTTGTCAGTGACTATTGTCTTGACTTGAAAAGTGGCTGTCACTCTCCTATTCTGAGATTTACCTTGGAAACACGCAGAGAATAGTCAGCACCTTTCAAATTAATTTACTTACCAAAGTGTCATTCTGCAAAAGCCGTTTGTTAGCTGTGAGTCTCTCTAAGTTTCCTTTCTTTGAGCAGGCAGCCTTCCTCTGTTAAATGTGAGCACACAGGGATGCTAGGAGTTGGGGCCTGGGCTGGGAACTCAGAATCCCTGAGGCAGAGGTGGTTCGATTGGACTGAAGCTCAAGCTTAAGCATTCATTTTTCATACAGATTCCCCTCTCTGGCCTGCAGGGCTAGAATAGAGAGCAGAAAAATAAACTTTGGCAGGAAGAGGGAAGAAAAAAAAGAATCATTTCTAATGGAGGCGATGACAGAGCACAAGATAGATATAAGCTCAAAAAAACGGTCGTCTACCAGGATATTAATGTCCTTACTTTTTAGTTTCATATATTTAACATTCAGGGAAACCTGGCTGTGTAATAAGGATGCACTATGGAAACGCCAGTGCGAGGTGAAGACAGGATCAACAGGGCTTCTTAATCTCACAGTTCGCTGCGCTCTGTCTGTCTCCCAGTCACAGGCACAGACACAGGGTGAGGCTTCTTAGCTCCTGTTGGCTGTTCTGCAGAAACTAAAAACAAAACAAAACAACAGAAAATAAGAACCAGTCTCTCCTGCTGCCCCAAATCGGGGCCAGTTTCTTCAGCTTCCCTGGGAGAATAGCAGGCAGTCAGAACATACTGGAACACAGCTTTCTGAGAACTTTGCCCTGCTCTCTGGAGCTGGAGAACATGCAAGGTGGCTGCCAGACATTCCCCCATCCTGGGGAATTCTCAGTTTCTGGTCTGGAATACGGACCTGATACTCACACTGAAATGAAGGGCTTGTCACATGCTTTTTTGACTCTAGACACACCATTCCTCTGTAGGGGACATGCCTTCTGCAGGTTCACCTTTGCACTGAGGGAGTGAGAGCCGTGCAGGAAGCCTAGGTTCAATCCCTGGGTTGGGAAGATCCCTTGAAGAAGGGCATGGTACCCTACTCCAATGTTCTTGCCTGAAGAATCCCATGGACAGAGGAACCTTGTGGGCTACAGTCCACGGGGTCACAAAGAGCTGGACACGACTAAGCGACTAACACTCACTCACTCACGCTTACCGGGGTATGT
Organism: Bubalus bubalis; assembly: GCF_019923935.1. NCBI lineage: Eukaryota > Metazoa > Chordata > Mammalia > Artiodactyla > Bovidae > Bubalus > Bubalus bubalis. Next base: position 51,678,928 of record NC_059176.1, read on the forward strand.
GTGTTGAGCATACAAAGGGCGTGATGTGCTTTAGAGAACCCTGGAAGAGGAAACAGCAATCGATATGCCTGTCCAAACAATTAGAAAGAGATGTTTCTGTGAGTCTCCTAAATCTCTTTGGCATGTGTTAGACCCATGCTGTCAGTTCAGCTGCCATTAAACAGCTTCTAAATAATGCAAAGACAATCAGATGTACAAATAAGCAGTTCAGTCTGGGTGATTGATTATCGAGATAATGCTCATGCACCCGAGGCGTGAAATTTCCAATCACATCTCCATTTCATTTCTCAGGCAGTAATGATCTTTCTACCTCCAGTGCTCTCATGGCTGGACGATCTGGGTATGGGCTAGTATTCTTGGGTTCTGTGATTAGCTGGTCATCTTGAATGTTGGTTGAATGATCCTTGGACACTTGAAACAAGAGTGTCTCCTTTGAATCCTTTCCATAATATGGAAATGCCACCAGCAATGGGCTATAGTTTTTCACATGTAAAGTACATGTTTAAGAATCTTTCAAGGTCAAGGTCTTGCAGATGACCTTAATGTGGCTTAGTTTTTTCACTCTGTCCTTCCAAATTCTTCAATCTTTACAACACCAGGAGAAGGCACATTGTATCCTGCAGTGCTTACTATTTATCATGTTTTTGTCTTTTTTAAAAAAATTTTATTGAAGCATACTTGATTTACAATGTGTTAATTTCTGCTGTAGAGCAGAGGGACTCAGTTGTGCGTACATGAACACATATACATAAATATATATATATATAAAAATATATATATATATGTTCTTTTTCATTTTGGTTTATCACAGGATATTGAATATAGTTCCCTGTGCCATATTATAGGAGCCTTGTTGTTTATCCATCTTATATACAATATATTTGCAAAGCATTTTATTTCAAAAGGATGCTTATATAGTAAGCGGGTCACCATAGAATTCAAAACTCAGCTCGGGCACCACTAAGTCATGTCTGACTCTTTGTGACCCCATGGACTGTAGCCCACCAGGCTCCTCTGTCCATGGGGTTCCCCAGGCAAGAACACTGGAGTGGATTTCCATTTCCTTCTCTAGGGGATCTCCCTGACCCAGGGATCCAACGTGAGCCTGCCTGCACTGCAGGAGGACTCTTGACCACTGAGCCTCTGGGGAAGCCCTTTAGAGCTCATACCTTTAATCGTTTCACCACAGTGCATATATGAGGAAGCTTGTTTAAGTAGAGACATTTTAGAAGAAGAAATAAAGAGTCTGAAAGAAATACGTGCCTCTGGTAGCAGAATTGAAAAGTGAGGGATATACTAGGGAGAAATATTAGATTTCCAGTATATGGCCTTTAGTAACTCTTGACTGTGGATCTCATGCATTTCAAGACAGCTAATGCAAACCTGCTGTATAGCACAGGGAGCTCAGCTCCCTGCTCTGTGATGGCCTAGAGGGGTGGGATGGGGGTGGGAGGGAGGAGGCTCAGGAGGGAGGGGATATATACATATAGCTGATTCACTTCCTTATACAGCAGAAACGAACACAACACTGTAAAGCAATTATGCTCCAAATAAGTTCAAGCGAAATCTCATTAAAGCAAAAACTCAAATAAAAAAAAAAGACATAAACATAAAGCTTTAAAGGAAATATCATGGACAGAGGAGTCTAGCGAGCTATAGTCCATGGTGGCAGAAAAAGTCAGACACGATTTAGAGACTAAACAACAGCAACAACAAAGGAAGAAAGATACTAGAAAATCACCCTAATTTTAATATTGCATCTCCTCTCTTCAGGACCTGTTGGCTCCAGATCCAAAGGAAAAATCAAACTGATTTCTAGGATAGTGAAAGAGCCCTTCGGACTCTCGGCAGTGATTCCTCCGCCCCTCCTCCCCCCAGGTCCCCAGGCCCAGGAGACCAGAGAACACTGCACCACTGTCTGCGAATTCATTCCTTGTTCAAAGAGAAGTTTGCACTCGAATAGATTTTTGCCTTTTGCAATTATGTCATTAAAAGCATTCTGAACTTCAGACTTGAAATGAACTCCAGAAAGGGTCTGCCCTTTTAGCTTTCTGGCTTTACATAATTTATGGTTTTGAATCTTATTGAAAAATGCAAAAGGGATTCAGCAAAGGTTCCCAGCAGATACCCACAGAGGCACATCCCTCTGTCCCTCCCAGCGTAGTCTTTGTAAAATTTCTGCCCTCAAGGGGAGGGGCACTGTCTTCGGGATTAGAGGGTCTTCAGTATGGCATGGAAAGAACATAAGCAAGTGGAAATTGTAAGGAAATTTCTCCTGTTCATGTCTTTGGTTTATCTGTTAGCAGCTCTAATGTTCCTTTCCTGCATTCCTTTCTCTAGCATCCTCCCCTCAGTCCCCTCCCTCCCCAAGACCCCTTACTCCCCTGGCACACTTGGCTCTGGAGTATCATTTAACATTTAAGGGAGTAGATGGTGTTACCGACCAGGGTTCTTAACCTTCCTCAGTCAATAGAAATTGACTAGAGGCCAGACCAGAAATACAGGCAAGGCTTTATTGGAGCCCCTGCTGCAGTGGGGTGCAGTAAGAGCAAACAGTAGGTTCCCTTGCTTGTTCCCTGAGGGAGGTGAGCATGTTCCTTATATAGGATGAGGGGAGGGGTGTGTCTGGGGGTCGGGCCAGCGGCTTAGGTGTTTGGCCCACCCCTTAGATGGTGGTGTGCAGGGGGCATGTGCAGTACCCTGCTTTTGCTCCAGGATCTTCAAAAGTAGCAGTTGGGGTTTTTGGTCTCTTTGTATCTTTTGGGTCCAGAATTTTTCCCAACTGCGCATGCCTGCTGTTGTTTTCAGTCCCATGCAGTTTCTTTGTATTTTGTTGTTCCAGGAGAGGTGTGTCCAGGTGCAAGCATTGCAGCAAAGGGTCACAGTCCCGGCCCATCTCAATAGGACCGGAGGAGAGCGAAGCCAGAAGTCATGTTGTCAGCCTTCTACTCCTTGTTCTCATACCTTCCAAACCTGGGTCTCTGCACAAGTCACTTTAATGTTTTGCAGCTCTGTTTTGCACATTTGTGAATTAAGGCTGGTAGTTACATCTATCTCTCAGGTTGTAGCTTGGCTTAAAGCTCAAACTGAAAGTAGAAAACTTAGCACTGTATAGTAAGCACTTAACAAATACTTGCTTTATTATTTGGGAGGCAGGACAGGATGGTGTGGGTAGGATCTTATTCTCTGGCAGCTGACTGTTTGAGTTTGAATCCCTAGTCTGCCATTTAATCATTGGGTCGTTTTCAAAGTCATTTCTGCTCTCTGAGGTCAGTCGTCTCATCAGGGTGATGCGGACAGAGATGCCGTTTATCTGTAGGATCACCGTGGGGAGAGAATGAGATGAAATATGTAAGTTCTTAGCACAGGGCCTGGTTTATTGCAGAACTTCCATAAATTCAGACTGTTAGTGTGGGGAAATGTGCCAAGCAGTGAGAGACACACAAACAGTAAATACATTTCTCGAATCCCCTGAAAATTATTGCATCTAATTGGGTAAAAGGGTGACCTCACCCTCAGCCAGATTCCTGGCTGCAGATCCAGCCCTGAGCTGAATTCATGGCCTTTGGCTGTGCTGCCTGCCAGACAGGGCTGCCCACCCCAGACCTGTGACAGCTTCGGGGCGAGAAAGATGTTCACGTTTTTACCTGGCAACCCCCATCTCTCCATTTCTGTTGGCCTTACTCCTCTAAATATCTTTCCCTCGATGGCCAGACATCCCAGATCCCCTGCTCCAGTTGCAGATAAGGAAAGCAGTGACTGGGGTGTGTGTGTGTAGGGAGGGGGTAGAAGCGTGGCAACAGAGTAAGCTGATGGGAAAGACCCCAGTCTCTGGTTGTCTCTCAGCCTGGGACACGCTCAGTGGGGACTGTGGCTTCCCACCCAGACCCAGAACCTGGTTCTAGATCTTCTGGCTGTGGATTCAGGCTGAGTTCCTTAGCGTCTCTCCACCAGCCTCAGTTTTCTCTGCTGTGAAACTGGAAAAACAACAGCTGCTGTTGAAAAATAATGCCTTCAGAGTAACTGGCTCAGCAAATGATGGAAGGGTTATAATGGGTGTAACCTTGAATAGTGGGTCCTCAGAATAGCCAACAGAGGGTCCAGGTGGATGGGGAGCCGGGGAAAGAGGACTCATCCTTTTCTTTCTTTTCTCTTTATTTTTTGAAGTATAGGAGACTTACAATGTTGTGTTAGTTTCAAGTGTACAGCAAAGTGATTCCATTATATATCTATGTATACATTTATATTTATATACACATAAGGCAATGGCAACCCACTCCAGTGTTCTTGCCTGGAGAATCCCAGGGACGGGGGAGCCTGGTGGGCTGCTGTCTCTGGGGTCACACAGAGTCGGACACGACTGAAGCGACTTAGCAGCAGCAGCAGCAGCATACATATGTATTCCCTGGAGGAGGGCATGGCAACCCACTCGAGTGTTTTTGCCCAGAGAATCCCATGGACGGAGGAGCCTGGTGGGCTACAGTCCATGGGGGTCACAAAGAGTCAGACATGACTGAGTGACTAAACACATACATACGTATATTGTTTTTCAGATTCTTTTCCATTATAGGTTATTACAATATACTTCCCATTCTATCCATTAGGTTCTCATTGCTTATCCATTTTATATATAGTAATTTATATTTGTTAATCCCAAACTCTTAATTAATCCCTCCCCTACCTGTATGTGAGTCTGTTTCTGATTTGTAAGTAAATTCATTGGTGCCATGTTTTAGATTCCACATAAAAGTGATATCATATGGTATTTGTCTTTCTCTGTCTGACTTATTCTCCTTAGTCTGATCATCTCTAGGTCCATCCAGAGTTCTATCATTTTAAGATCTGAGGTTCGCAGTGCAGTTTCTCCTTTCTGAACTCACTTCTCTAGGTGTTGTCCTAGGTTCTGTGGGGATAGTCCAAAGCAGGCTCCTGGCAGAAGGAGACCAAGGACTGGGGGAGAGAAATGGGGTTGAGCTGAGCTGGCTGTGGCTCTAGCAACCCAGCTCTGCAGAGCCTCCTCTGAATGCACCAACAGACTTTCTTTTTGAGGATGCTTCTCAAGCCAGGAGCCTCAAGTCATGTCTCCTGCACTTGTTCCCTGCTTGCCGAATGCCTTCTCCATACAATGAGTAAGACTTGGCATCTCATTTTTTAAAATAATTTAAACCGAAGAGGTGTCCTGTCTCCATGGCAGGGACAGACTCAGGGGCTCTGTCTAGCACAGCCTTGCAGCCTTTCTGCTCCAGGCAGGATCAAAGCTCCCGAACCTTGCATGCTCTCAGATCCAGTCCCTACTTTTATTTCAGCAGCCTTTAAAATTCTTTCATTTTCTAGTAGTGCCTTGGAGCAGAATACAGAATCACAAACTACCAGAGCGAAAAGGGACTTCAGTTGATCATCTCTGGAGATGACCAACTTCCAGTCCATGGCAAATCTGATTCACAACAACATTTCATTTGGTCCAACACAGATTTTCTTTTAAATGAATGACGTGTCAACATTTAAAACCTGGGAGTTTTCCCTGGATGTCCAGCTTCTCTTATAAAGTCATAAATCTGGCTGTGCTGGCTTGAGTTTCAACATGGCAGCATTTGGATGAAAAGGGTCATGGCTGACCCCTGCCTCCTTTTTTTTTACTCTTCTTTTTAATTTTTAAACTTATTGATTATTTAAAATGCAATTTTATTTTATCATTTTACTTTTTTTAGGCCATGCAGTGTAACATGTGGAGATCTTAGTGCCCTGACCAGGGATTGAACCTACGCCCCTTGCATTGAGAGTGAAGTCTTAACCACTGGACCGTCAGGGAAGTCCAAGTGGCTTCCCCCTTTGCCTTGTACTTGAACTTCTGTCCACCCTAGCCCCTTCCACTCCACATCACATCATACTTGTCTCTGGTTCATTTTCTTATCTGTGTGACCCCAATTGGCATTTAAGTTTGCAAGTTCTAATCTAGTTGCAGTCTTGGTACAGATGGGAAATCTGAGGCCTGGGGATAGGAAGTGCCTCTGCCAAGACCATCAAAAAGTAAATGCTGGGGGTGGGAATTGAGTCCAGCTTTTTCCATCTTTTAAAAATCGAAGTACTGATCTACAATGTGTGTTAATTTCTGCCATAAAGCAAAGTGATTCAGTTATACATATACATACATTATTTTAAAAAATTCTTTTCCATTATGGTTGTTTAGCCCTTTTCTCCATAGAAGCCCACCTGTTGAGGATGGACCAGCCCATGAATACGGCATCTTGGCCCTGATATTCTCTTGGAGTCCTGATCTCTGGCCTTTGTCTATCACTGAGTCACAGGCTTAGGTTAAGGTGGTTTTGGCCTGAGGGCAGGACTCCTGAGTGTCGCCTGATGGTCAGAATCAGTAAAACAAGCCTGGAGACAGTGTCTGGCTTGCTGTTGCCTGTTTCATTTCCCTCGCTTTGTCATCTCTCGTCCTTTTCCATCATCCTTGTTAGAGAAGGCTGGCATGATGTTCTCAGGGTTTCATAGAAACTGTGGTCAAAAGGGGTAAATTACTGTGATGCAGGCTGCCCTGCAGCTCCAGAACTGTCTCCCTGCCTCTTACCCCTATTTACAGATGAGGTCATCAGGCCCAAAGGGTGACATGATATTGGCCCTCCAGAGCCAAGATTACAGCTCAACCCTGATCTTGCTCTCCCAGCGCTCAGCCCTCAGGGATACAGCCAGTGATGCCATGAATGGCCAGAACCGACTCCAAACAGGTGGAGAGGAGGCTGGCAGATAGCAGCCACAGTGACCTCTGCCTCCTCCTGCCTCCCTGGGGGCTCCAGGGCCCTGCAGAGCCTGTGACAACAGGTGAGGGCTTGGCAGGGGAGGGAAATGACATCTCAGTGTCTGGCTGGTCTTGTGCATTGATGTGGGTTCCCAGAGGCCCTGTGGGGGCTGGCCGGGGCTGGCCCTACATTTCCATTCTCTTCAGTCAGCTGTAAATCTCTGTCTCTGAAAATGAAATTAATAGGCACAGCTAGGAGATAATACAGACAGTAGATCCACACATAAAATGCCTCCCCATCCCTCTGATAAGGCTGCCCCTAGGACAAGCAACAGGATTATACAGTAATCTTATTATACAGGGTCTGCCAAGGGCAAAGAAAGGGTCACTCTTCTGTGCATGGTGACACCATCCCCCACTTTCCTTCTCGAAGCCGCTGTCCCCATCCACTGCAGAGCTGTCCACCCTCAGGGAGCAAGGCACGATCATGCAAGTGTCCCGAGCCTCTTTCAGGCCAACGGGTTTCTGGTTTCCTCCCTGTCTCAATATGATTCCCAGGCTGTCCCCAGCCTCAGAGACTTTCCCACAGCAGAACCTGCTGCTGGAGTTCTGATTCCATCATCTGTCAAAGAGAAAGCTGGATAAGAGGGGTTAAATGCATCCAGACCAGACATTCCCGTGTCTGGTCCATCCATGTGTTCTAGTAGCACAGGGCTTATTTCTCTCTTCAGACTACCTGACAAAGCAAAAGATCCTTCTGAGCTTCTGGCCCAAGACATAGCATTAGGAGGAATGAAAGTGAGAGATGAAGTCTTGCCACTAACATTTGTTTTAATTGGAGGATAATTACTTTACAGTGTTGTGTTGGTTTTTGCCATACAATAGCATGAATCAGTCATAATTATATATCCCTTCCCTCTTGTGCCTACCTCCCATTCTATCACTCTAGGTTCCTTGCCACTAACTCCTAACTTTGTTGCCTGCTTTCTGAGTAACGAAGTATTAGGAAACCATGCTTGGCCCCTACCCAGCTCCCGCCTTTTTTGCTGTCAGTAAAATTGAACTCCATCCACTTTCCTGATGGATCATACCTCTGAAGGAGAGTTTGTATGGTGCCAGGAGATGGATGGACTTGGCCACTGGCATTGAAAGTTACCCAGGGATGGGAAAATGCACACATTTTAGCTAGTGAAAAGTAACAAGATCCAGTATTTACAGAGATTTTTACATGAAAACCCAAGGCAATTTATATTATTGTACTCAGTTCTGTTCTCTGTGCCAGTGGATGGGGAAAAAATAGATCATGTAAGAGAACGGTAAAACCATTGTTTTGACTTCTGCAGATATTTCATTTCTTTGTAATACCAGAACACCAGTGTGTACATACATCTTATGGAGTCATTGTTTTTGTCTTGAGCCAGTGGAGGGACTTCCCTGATGGTCCAGTGGTAGAGATCCACTTTGCAATGCAGAAGATGTGAGTTCAATCCCTGATCAGGGAACTAAGATCCCACATGCGGCAGGGCAACTTAGCCCATGCACTGCGACTGCTGAGCCTCCGTCACAGCTAGAGAGTCTGTGCCCCAGGGAAGGATCCGAATGATGCAGTGAGGATCCCGTGTGCCACAACGAAGAGCTGACACAGTCAAATAAATAAACATGAGAAAAAAAAGAGCAATCAGAAACCATCGAGGAGTTTTACTTGGGTGAGTGAACAGTTTGGATTTCCATTTTTCAAGAATCACTCTGATTACTGTGGAAAGAGTTGAATCAGAGCGTCTCAAGGACAGCTGGCAGTGCTTTCAAGCAGCGTGGTGATGGTGAAGATGGCCAGAAGAGAAATAATTAAAGGAAAGTGTGAGAGGTGAAATAGAGAATTCCGCAAGTCGTTGGAGGAGAGTTTCCTTTATGAATGCAGGATGGATGGGGTGATAGTTACCGACATGGACCGTTTCGCAGGAAGAAGGTTGGCGCTAGGTGGGAGGGGTTTTTTGTCAGTCGTACTGAGTTTTGTTACTACTTATTGGACCCATGGACCCCAGATCTTTCAATTTGGCTGAACCAGCTAAGACAGTTCTCACAGTGTGTGTTACTGCAGTCCCTGTTGGTACTCTCTTGTAGAGTTTGGATCTCATGCAAGGGTATTGGGTCCCTTGGTCTCCTACACAATTAGTTCCTGCACGTCTGAATTTCTTGGTGTGAAGACTATGGTTATTTATCCTTTTGGGAAGCTTAGGGCATCAGCACTTGCTTTCCCCTTCCTTGTTCTTCCTTCTGCACCACCCGTGTGACTGTCCACAACTTCTGACGAGCAAGTCAGCTGTAGTTGTTCTCCAGACTCCTTTTTCCCCCTTTATCTAGGAGTACAATTAGTTCTGTCCTTCCAGAATCCCCTAAGTGGGCCATTTGTCTTGAACCTACTGTGAACTTGGCCTTGTTTATTAGGCAGGAATGGACCTCAAGGTATGATCAATGTACAAGCAGAATTTTTCAAAAATTCAGGGATATTATCTACTTATATTTCTGCCCTTTCCCCCCTTCTTGCTCTTTTTCCTGTTAAAGAAATTCTTCCCTGATACCCAGAAAGATGTTATCTGTTTATTTATTTGCCATGCCACAGAATGCAGGATCATAGTTCTCTGACCAGGGATCAAACCTCTTCCCCCTGCAGTGGAAGCTCAGAGTCTTAACTACTAGACTGCCAGGGATGCCCCCGTCCCAAACTCACCTTCTTGCTCATTGGGTTAAAGTCCTAATGGTTCCAATGTTTATAACACTATGACTGAAAACAGAGGAATGTTATAAAACTCAACTCACAAGGCCGTTGTCAAGATTACATGGGAATGAGCTTTCTGGATGACCTGAGGGCAACATTTCTCTGTCTTCTCTCTTTTTCTCATCATCTGTGAATAATTGGGGCTGGAATCATGATTGAATCCATGGCAGTGATTTCCAAACTCTTAGACAATGTCAGATTCTGGATATGAGAATAAATTCCATCCAGGGAAACTCTAAGAGTAATTCTCTACTCTTTCCAGAAAACCCAGCTTCAGAAAAGTCCCAGGAATATCCCAGATCAAGAGCCAAATCCTTCTTTCTTCACCTTGAGGCACAGGAATTTGATACCATTTCATTCTTTTCCCACTTTTCCCTCTATGAGGAAGGGCATATGTAAAGCATGGTTGCATCTGAAGGACACAGAGAGGAAAAAAATACCCCACAGTCAGAGGAGGGATGGAATGAGCAAAGTGAAATTGAAAGTGTTAGTCACTCAGTTGTGTCTGACTTTTTTCAACCCACATTGACTGTAGCCCGCCAGGCTCCTCTGTCCATGGGATTCTCCAGGCAAGGATACTGGAGTGGGTTGCCATTTCCTTCTCCAGGGGATCTTCCCAACCCAGATATTGAACCCGGGTCTTCTGCATTGCAGGTAGATTCTTTGCCATTGAGCCACCAGGGAAGCCCAGAATGAGCAAGTTCATTAAAATATTATTGGCAGTCCAGAGGAACAAGGCAAAATCCCATCAGCTCAGCAGTCCTGGATTATTTCACTACATGACACTAAAAATGAACAACATGCTAACCAATTAGTTTTTTTTTTTTTTTCCTTCTTCACGAGTCTTAGTTAGAATGGGAACATCTGGAGTTTGGAATCAATTGTCCAGAACTAGCTGCTGTGCTAATTAATATTCATTTAAATAGCTTTCCACCAAGGTGTCCCTTCTTGCATCTCTGTTCCCTGCAGGCATCAGTCACTTCCCAGAAACTGTGTCCTTTTAGGAGAACTCTGGCTGGCTGCTACAAGGAGGAGGGGGGAGCCAAGGGTGATAAAAGAGCCTGCAGCATGCCATGCCCTTCTGTCTGAAACAATGGACGGTCCACCGGATGCAGTGCTGGAAAACAAGTCCAGAGCAGGAGGACTTCTGCCAGGTGAACAGGGAGATTTAATTAGCAGGGTTGCCTCCCTCCTTTCTCCAGCATAGAAGAAGATGAATCCCAGAATGATTTCATGATTACATCTTGTCAAAAGAGGGCGGAATTTAGACCCTTTCTTTATTATTATTATTTTTTAATATAAATTTATTTATTTTAATTGGAGGCTAGTTACTTTACAAAATTGTAGTGGTTTTGCCATACATTGACATTAATCTGCCACGGGTGTACACGTGTTCCCCATCCTAAACCCCGCTCCCACCTCCCTCCCCATACCATCCCTCTGGGTCATCCCAGTGCACTAGCCCCAAACATCCTGTATCATGCATCAAACCTGGACTGGTGATTTGTTTCACATGTGATAATATACATGTTTCAATGCCATTCTCCCGAATCATCCCACCCTTGCCCTCTTCCAGAGTCCAAAAGACTGTTCTATACATCTGTGTCTCTTTTGCTGTCTCACTTACAGGGTTATTGTTACCATCTTTCTAAATTCCATATATATGCGTTAGTATACTGTATTGGTGTTTTTCTTTCTGGCTTACTTCATTCTGTATAATCGGCTCCAGTTTCATCCACCTCATTAGAACTGATTCAAATGTATTCTTTTTAATGGCTGAGTAATACTCCATTGTGTATATGTACCACAGCTTTCTTATCCATTCATCTGCTGATGGACATCTATGTTGCTTCCATGTCCTGACTATTATAAACAGCGCTGCAATGAACATTCGGGTACACGTGTCTCTTTCAATTCTGGTTTCCTCGGTGTGTATACCCAGCAGTGGGATTGCTGGGTCGTATGGCAGTTCTATTTCCAGTTTTTTAAGGAATCTCCACACTGTTCTCCATAGTGGCTGTACTAGTTTGCATTCCCACCAACAGTGTAAGAGGGTTCCCTTTCTCCACACCCTCTCCAGCACTTATTGCTTGTAGACATTGGAGTATAGTGGAGTTTACAATGTTGTGTTAGTTTCAGGTGTATAGCAAAGTGATTCAGTTATACATGTTCATATATCTATTCTTTTTCAGATTCTTTTCTCATATAGATTATTACAGAGTATTGGGTCGAGTTCCCTGTGCTGTACAGTAGGTCCTTATTGTTTATCTGTTTTATAGATAGTAACATAATTGATCCCAAACTCCTAAAAATGTATCCCTCCCTTCCAAGACCTCTTCTTTAAAGATAGACTCTTCTGGCTTAGCCACAGTTTCCTTTTTTTAGTGATGAACTGGTATAAATGCAAGAACTGTCTGGGAAAGTCGCTATCTGCAGGAATCTATACAATTCTGAGTCCACTGCAGTTGGCTCTTAGGATAGCTTGCAAGAGTCTCTTCTTCACTTCCACTTCACAATGAATAAATTAAAATAAATTAAATTGGTTCCGATGTTAATGCCCAGTGCACCACTTCATCCAGTGCACTGGCTGGTTTGGTGATTCACTTTGAAGACCTGCACTGGCTAGAATGGTAGTTAACTGAAATGCAGTTAGTCTGAGTTGAGATGTCCTATGAGTGTAAAATATACACTGGATGTCAAAGACAGTCTGAAGAAAAGAACGCAAAATATCTCCTTAATTACATTTAGGCTGATTACATGTTGAAAGGTAATGTTTTGGAGATACTGGATTAAATAAAATAGAGTATTAAAATTTCTTTTTGCCTCTTTAATGTGACTACTAGAAAGTTTAAAAGTATATATATATATAGTTTACATTTGTGGCTTGCACTATATTTCTATTGGATAGTACTGATCTAGAGTCTTAAACTTCAACTGATGGAATTGCCTTCAGCTCTCTCTAATAAAATAGCTAGTATTTACTGATAACCTTCCCTGGAGTACCTACCTTGGGCCTGCCCCTACTTAATGAAAAGTGGTGGCTCAGACGGTGAAGAATCTGCCTATAATGGGGGAGACCCAGGTTTGATCCCTGGGTCAGGAAGATCCCCTGGAGAAGGAAATGGCTACCCACTCCAGTATTCTTTCCTGGAGAATCCCATGGACAGAGGATCCTGGTGAGCTACAGTCCAAAGTGTTGCAAAGAGTCAGACACAACTGAGCAAGTAACACTTTCACCCCTACTTAAGGCACTTGTAATTACCTTTAGTAGTCATGGCAACCCTACAGTCTGGTGATTCTCAACTTCCTTTTACAGATGAAGAAGTTGGGCTAAGAGAGGACATGTGATTTCACGGATCCATTTGACTGAAGTCAACAGCCTTGACTGAGCACGAACTGTGTGCTCTACATTTTGCCAGATTCTGGGGCCCCAGATTTGAAGGTTTACCACCCATAACTGACTTGATTGAAACCCAGATGTAAACAACTCTTTCCTGGACACTATGTGAGTTACCTGGTAGTTTCTCAGTGTGAGGAAAGTGGAGATTTCCCATCTGTTTCATTGTTTCATTTTTTGCTTCTCTTTTTCAAGGGGACTGAGGGGTGCAATTGTTTCCCAGGTGGCTCAGTGGTAAAGAATCTGCCAGCCAATTCAGAAGACACAGGAGATGCGGGTTTGATCCCTGGGTTGGAAGATCCCCTGGAGGAGGAAACGGCAACCCACTCCAGTATTCTTGCCTGAAGATCCCACAGACAGAGGAGCCTGGAAGGCTATACTCCATGGGCTTGCAAACAGTCCTACACGACTGAGCATGCCCGATGGATAGAATTAGAGCCAGGGTCTGGGCGTGACTGTTGGAGCTCTCTGCCTAGGTAAAGCCTTTCCAGCAATTGGTGTTCTCAGGGGTCTATGAGTGTCATCAGCTGAAGCTTTCAGCCCTGGGTTTGATATTTATATAAATCAACACCATGCTAATACAGAAGGAGCCAGGATGTGATAAACTATGCAATCCTGGGATAAGAAGTTGCATCTGGGGAATCAAGGCAGAAAATCATTGAGACATAAGAATACGCAATCAGTATGAAAAGGGGACATATGAAAAAGGGGGACTATGAAAAGTTAATGGCAGAATCTGAGACTGGGTCATGCAGAGTGGTTAGGGGTGCAAACTCTGTTGAGTAAGCTGAGGGCTTACAACCCAAGGCCCAGCAATATGCGAGGGTCTCTGAGAAGATAGTAGTTATTCTTTCCTACATGGATTTAGAGTCTTGGTTTGCTTTGACATAAATTAAGTGACCATTTGACCTTAATTCTTTCTGGGTCCAGACTATCTAATTAATCTCTTCCACTCTGATAAATCTTATCCGCACTGACCCGTTCATTCTGTCCCTCATCGCTTACTTGCTTTGTTGCAATAATCCTTCAGGGTCTTTCTTTAAACCAGGACCCCAAGATGAAAACCACCATAAGAATATAACCAACAGGAGGTTTGATATCAATATACTTTGATTCTCTTGCTCTGGTATGATTCTTCTTTTGCTTCTTTCATCACCTGTGGGGTTTTTTTTGTTGTTTTTTTTTTTTGTAATTTTTATTTATTTATTTTTAGCTGCACTGGGTCTTCATTACTTTGCGTTGGTGTTCTCTAGTTACAGTGAACTGGGGCTTCTCATTGCAGTGGATTATTTTCTTGCAGAGCCTAGGATTTCAGGGTGTGCGGGCTTCAGTAGTTGTGGTATGGGCTTAGTTGCCCGAGGAAATGTGGAAACTTCCTGGACCAGGGATTGAACCCATGTCCCCTGCATTGGCAGGTGAATTCTTAACCACTGGACCACGAGATGAGTCCACCTGTGGTTTTGTTTTGCAATAGGTGTTTAAGAATCTTGGTGTAAGAAAGTGGTGGGCCATGGACATGTTCTTGGGAGCTCTTTGAGTTCTACATCTCATTTAAAATTTGTGATTTTACATTTATGCCAGATTATATGTTGTAGAGATTTTCTAGAGCCTTGAAATGGTCACCATTTAGAATTGATTGCCATTATTTCAGGGACTATCTCTACAGTTTAGAATCACATCAAGGCCAACTAACATTTTTCCAATTGCTTGGGCAAAGCAAGAGAGGACAGAGGTAGATTAAAGCATAAAAGACATCTTCTATCCAAAAGATGTCACTGCATTTTGAACCAAGGGGTGGCTTGCAAAGCTTTGGCAGTAGCTTGCAAAGAAAAAAAATTAGCAATAGGAAAGTTGAGTCCTCACAGAGCCCACATTAGTATTAGCATGCTACCTTCAAAATAATTTATTCCACCACAGTCAGCATTATATGCACATTATGAGCTGAAATTTAGTTTGAGCAAAAGAACCATATCCATCACATTAAATTAATATTGTTAATTTAAATATTATTGGCTTTGTTTGTATTTGATTTGTGACTCTGTTTTGATTTTATAGTTGTATAAGAGTTATAAGAATAAAGAATATATGCTTAATTTTATGTCCCTACATATTTTAGTGTGTCAGGAATAAAAGAGTTAAGTGTAAATACTCACCGTGTCTTCCTGTCAAGCACTGCATAATAGCATCCAAACCTCCTGTTTCCCTGAGGTGGTGTCTCTAGGTGTCCCCAATCCTGAAAAGCCCTAGAACTGTCTTGGATTGGGAAGCCCCTCTTTTGAATCACTGGATGGATCTGGATTTGGAGCAGGAACCATATTCTGTAGGACCTAGGCTTTATAAACTTTCTATGGATGCCATTGCAGGCAAATTGGTAACTTGGTTGAGTTTGATAGTTGAGGATGACCTTGCTGACTTCCTGCATCATGACCCTAGAGGATTTTGCCCCTTCAAAGAGACACTACAACAAAAACCAAAACAGGTATCAGAGGGGAAAACAGATCCCATTAACAGTTACATTCTTCTGGTTCAAGAGCACATGGTCTAGCCACATGACCTTCTCAAGTTAATACCAAAGGTAGGGACTGTGAGTGGTTCCTAGAGAAAACACTGCATTCTAGATTCCTATAATGAGTGAAGATAAGACAGAATGCACAATTCTGCCTTCTGTAGACTCTGGTCTCTAAGACCAAATGGATGGTCACTTCTGCACATTAACCATGGGAAGCAATATTGATGCTGTTACCTGGGTCACTGCTGCCGCTGGCTTTGTAACAACTGTGCAGAAGAAATGTAGAATGTAGGAGTCTGAGTCAGCCTACTTCCTGGACATCACAGCTCTAAAGCTTAGGTACCTTTAGATGCACCTTGGAAGGAAGAAGAGTTGATCAAAAGGATGCTGCTGTACTGTTCTCAGTCATGTCTGACTCTGCAACTCTGCGGACTGTAGCCCATCAAGCTCCTCTATCCATGGAATTCTCCAGGCAAGAATACTGCAGTGGGTTGCCATTTCCTTCTCCATAAAAATGATGGGGAGCAAATAAATAATGTCACACCAGTGCCTGGAGGGCCTCCCCTCCTCATGACACACCTACTTAGAGGCAATCACAATGTCCACGGCCCTGAACTCCACTGAACCTTCTTTCTCTCTCTCTCTCTCTCTCTCTCTCCACTTGAGGGACCTGGGCCTGGTGGTCTGGACCATTCCCTTGACTTGCAGAAGTATTGACAAGTGGAAGGACATCCACAATGGGGCCTCCTCTACCCCTCTCTCCTCCAGGTTCTGAGACCTTTTGTTCAGGTGCTGATTAAGCTTGGAGGATCCTTAGAAAGTAGGAGGTCTTCAGGTTCCCACTCTCTTCTTTGCCTCTAGGCACAAGATGCCTGTCAAACCCCCATCCCCAGTGGTGGCATCCAAGAATATCTCTAGACATTATCAATGTCACTGAGGGGTTGAGAGACAAACTCTCCCCCTGTTGAGAACAACTGATGGAGAATTAGAGATCTTTGTCTACCTGTATCAAGATTATAAGGAGGTTTCTTTTTTATATTTGCTTCTCTAGGATCTCCTAACTTTTTTTTTTTTCTTCTTTGAATTACCATTTTTTATTTATTTATGGCCATGCCATGCAGCACATGTGGGTTCTTGGTTCTCTGATCAGGTATCAAACGCACCCCATGCACTGGAAGTGAGGAGTCTCAGTCACTGGACTGTCAGGGAAATTCCCCCTCCTAACTTTTGACAATGACTTTTCTGCATAGATCTTTCATTGTACCTACCCCAAGCAGAATCAATAATATAATTCAGTGTTGATGTTGCCTCACCCCAGATCTCTACAGCTGACAACTAGAAGCAATAGCTCACCCAATCAGGCTCCTGGAAAATCAACAGTGTATTCCAGAAAACCCTGTGTTTGTTGGGTTCCTATTAAATGCATTCACTGTTGTTATTGTTCAGTCGCTCGGTCATGTCTGACTTTGCGATCCCATGGACTGCAGCACTCCAGGGCTCCCTGTCCTTCACTATGTCCCAGGGTTTGTTTAAAATTCATATCCATTGAGTTGGTGACACCATCTAACCATATCATCCTCTGCTTCCCTCTTCTCCTTTTGTCTTCAATCTTTCCTAACATCAGGGATGTATCTCTAATTTTTTCAACTCTCCTACAGGTAGGCACTAATACCTCCATTTTACAGATGAAAAACATGCGGCTCAGAGCAGTTAACTTAGGAGAAGGAGGTGGAGTTTCATCACAGTTGGAGTTTGCTCCAGATCTTGTGTAACACACACACCCCTGCCCCGTCTCCGTGACTACCCCACATTGTCTGTGATGGAGTTCTGCACCACGGAGCTCTGGAGCAGTATAACTCCATGCTGCCGTCACCCCTGGGGCCCCACAAATTGTGCCACACACAGACAGGCTTCCAACTTTCAGCACACTGTCAGCTGAGTGCCCTGGGGACATGCACCAGCCCTCCCAGACTGACCCTGCAATACTTTCTGGATTCCCCTGAAACCCGAGCACCACTTTTAAGAGCTTTGCTGTCTCTGGATATTGGCCAAACTTTCTTCCCCTTGTCTTGTTTGAGTTGTGACTGTGATAAAAGCCTTCCTCCTTCAGGGAGTGAGGTAGCCTGATCTGAGCTCACTATTCTAGAGGTGCCTTCTGAGAAGTTGGGCTCTCAAGACAATCTTTTGTTATTTCAGTTTCACTAGTGGATTCATCTTCTCCAGAGTCCTCAAATCTTGGGAGGTCATATCGCTAATGTAAACTTAGAGCAATTATATATAAGTTCCAAACAGAAGTCTTACTGG
This sequence comes from Bubalus bubalis, assembly GCF_019923935.1. Taxonomy (NCBI): domain Eukaryota; kingdom Metazoa; phylum Chordata; class Mammalia; order Artiodactyla; family Bovidae; genus Bubalus; species Bubalus bubalis. Next base: position 51,696,656 of record NC_059176.1, read on the forward strand.
CTTCAAAACCCTGAAAGGTATGTTAGTGGGGGGAAAAAATTAGACTCTCCTGTGATTAATTGTTTAAATCCCCTTGGTAATGTATAGTCACCTCTCATTTTCATACTTTACGCAGAATTCTCTTTGCCCAAAATGATGGCATAAAACCGAAATATAGTTGAGGGGTAAAGAATCCGCCTGCAATGCAGGTGCCGCAGGAGACGTGGGTGTGGCCCCTGGGTCAGGAAGATCCCCTGGAGAAGGAGATGGCAACCCACTCCAGTACTCTTGCCTGGAGAATCCCTTTGACAGAGGAGACTTGCAGGCTACAGTCCATAGGGTCACAAAGAGTCAGATATGACTGAAGGGACTCAGCACGCGCTGGCAAATGATTTCTCTACAGAGAGCTCGTTAACATTTCAGTGGATTCTTACCAGTTTTTTTCTCTCTCACTCCTTTTCCCTGCCTCTGGCTGGCTTCCCAATTCTTCATGGTTTTTTAATAATTTGTAACTCTGATCACTGTAAGTGGTTCAGCACGTCAGGCACTTTCCTTAATTCTCCAGGAGTCAAGCCATCAGGATTTATCGATTTGTATACATTCATATTCCCCAGTCTCTTTTTTATCTAACTTTTGACAACCACAGTTGGGGTAAGGATTTCATAACTTCCTAATTCCTCTGATTTCTTTACTTCCTCTCATTAAAGACACATTTAGAAAATGAGGTCCCTATCTCAGCTTTTTTGTCTTGCCCTTCATTCTTTGTCCCTTTCTTCCTTCTTTATTGCCTGGGCTGGGGTCTCTAATTCATTCACTCACTTTCTTATTAGGTAGAGAAAATCTGCTTCTATCTTTTAAGCAGTCATTTTTCCTAAAGAGATTTGGACAAGTAAGAACAGTTTTTTTCCATACTTTCTGTCCCCTATATATTTCTCTCATAAGCTGTTTGCAGACCCTCCACACTATCATTGTATTATTATTTTTTTAAGTTCAGCTGGCAGAGATAATTAGAAAGCTTAAGTCCAGACCTACCACAAACATCGTATTGTATTTTGGGCTCAAGCTTCAGAAATAATCCTTGTTTTCAACTGCCTTTTTATTTATTTATTTATTTATTTTAGTTTTCTTTCAGCATCAATTCTGAGCAAACACTGCTGAAAATGAGGCTTCAAGGGACTCTCTCCTTCTCTACTCTACAAAGCAGAGTGTCAAAAATGGAGAAGGTAGGGAAATATATTTTTGAGTCTTCTAATGTTTTCTGAGCCCCATAACACTTTAAATTCACTTTCCCTGTCTCTCAGGAGGTGGATCCCATGTGGTGGGTAAATGAAGGCATTGTCTGTTTGTTGGTGTGGGCCAATGGCGCCCACTCCAGTACTCTTGCCTGGAAAATCCCATGGACCGAGGAGCCTGGTGGGCTGCAGTCCATGGGGTCGCTAAGAGTCCGACACGACTGAAGCAACTTAGCAGCAGCAGCAGCCTGAGTTCTCAGGAACTTAGTCGTGTCTGATTCTTTGTGAGCCCATGGACTGTAGCCCGACAGGCTCCTCTGTCCATGGGATTCCCCAGGTAAGAATATTGGAGTGGGTTGCATTTACTTTTTCAGGGGATCTTCTTGACCTAAGGATCAGACCCAAGTCTCCTGCATCTACTACCCTAGCAGGCAGATTCTTTACCACTGAGCCACCTGGGTCTCTTTCTAATGAACCGGCTGTCTAACTCTTGAAATATTTGCCTTTTCTCTGAGTGTACTTGTGTGTTTATGAGGCCTGTATGCATGTACACTTGTGTGAATCCCCACTTGGTAACTGAAATGGGCTCTACCTGAGGTCCACATGTACATGAAATCAGGACTCATTGCAGCCATTTCTTTTTTTTTTTTTAATTTTAATTTATTTTTAGTTGGAGGATAATTGATTTACTGTGTTGGCTTCTGTCATACATCAACATGAATCAGCTATAGACATATGTCCCCTCCCTCTTGAACTTCCTTCCCACCTCCCATCCTACCTCACCCCTCTAAATAGTCACGGAGCACTAAGTCTGAGCTCTGTGCATCACAGCCATTTCAAGGAGAAAGTTCCAAACATCTGGAGGCTGGAAATTTGGGACCGGAACTCCTGGATCCTTGTACGACTACTTTTTTATCCCTCTGGTTTTCATCCTTTGGCGTAGACCCCACCTTGCTGGTTCCTTTTGTAAACTGAGCCTTGTGGTGCCGGTGTGTAACTGAGGTTAGCCTGGGAAAGAGTGTCAGGGGCCTCAGTGGGACGTTGCTGGACAAGCCCCAGACAATGTTAGGAAACAAACCCTTGTTTCCAGGGTGGAGCCCTTGCTGAATGACCTGTAGGACATGGTTTCAGATCAGAGGACAGAAATAAAACATTTTTAATTTCTGGGAAAGTCAGGGTTCAGACTTCAAGAGTGAGTTATGAAGGGAGGAGAGGCTATCCCTGGGTGGGGAGAGCTGGCAGAGAAAGCTTGATAGCTTTCCCATCTGGGGCTGCCTTATCACCCTGGGAACCGAGCTCTGTGTTTGGGGCTTTGGAATAGAAGGAGCTGGGCTTCCCAGGTGGCTCAGTGGTAAAAGTCTCCTGCAATGCAGGAAACACAAATTCGATCCCTGAGTTGGGAAGATCCCCTGGAGGAGGGCATGCAACCCACTCCAGTATTCTTGTCTGGAGAATCCCATAAACAGAGGAACCTGGTGGGCTGCAGTCCATGGGGGTCGCAAAGAGTCAGCCATGACTGAGCCACTGAACAACAGTACCCGGGTTGGAATTGATTCATATTGTCAGAGCTCATTCTTTCATTAATTCACTTATTCAACTGGTATTTACTGAGTATCTGGGCACTATGTAAGTTCAAACCCCAGCTCCAATGCAAAAGTTGAACAAATTACTCAAGCTCCACAAGCCTTACTTTACTGTCTGTAAGATAGAGATAAAAATACTAGCTATCTCTCTCGAAGGCTTTTGTAAAGATTAAATACTGCCGTTCAGTCACTCAGTCATGTCCAACTCTTTGCGACCCCATGGTCAAGCTCCAGATTAAATAAACTAATGCTTATGAAGACTCAAGCATAGGCTACTCTGGGCAGGCACTTCAGCATCGGATGCTGTGGTCAGCATCACCATTATTGTCGTTAAAGTTATTATTATCCTCCTTCCCATGTGTATGCTTTCTGCCCCCAGACTTAGCTCTGCCATCCATGCAACCAAGAGGCTCCTAGATGTATAGGCACAGCATATTTTGCATTCCGTTTACCTCTTGTCAGCAATGGGGTCTTGAGCAGAGCAGACTGCTTACTCAATGTGCAATTCACAGATTTCCTGTTTCTCTCCCTGTAAGCTGCTAAGAGGTAAGGAGGAAGCTGTTTCATTACAGTCTCATTTACACCTCTCCCTGTCTTCCTGCTTCCTCCAAGGAAAGTTAGCTTGCTGTGTTCTGCACAGACAGAGCCTGGCATGCAGGATTCCAGGCTGCACTTTCCCAGGGAAGTCTCATCAGTGTCGTTGCTGCTGCCCAGAGGGTGAAGTGATCACCCCGTTCCCACCCAACATGGCACTTTCGTGTGCTATTGTTGTTGGTCCATCTCTCAGTCATGTCCGACCCTTTGCAACCCCATGGACTGCCGCACACCAGGCTTCCCTGTCCTTCACTATCTCCCGGAGCTTGCTCAAAGTCATGTCCATTGAGTCACCGATGCCATCCAACCATCTCATCCTCTGTCGTCCCCTTCTCCTGCCTTCGATCTTTCCCAGCATCAGGGTCCTTTTCAATGAGTTGGCTCTTCCCATCAGGTGGCAAAATATTGGAGCTTCAGCTTCAACATCAGAACTTCCAATGCATATTCAGGGTTGATTTCCTTTAGGATTGACTGGTTTGATTTCCTGGCTGTCTAAGGGGCTCTCAAGAATCTTCTCCAGCACCACAGTTAGAAAGCATCAATTCTTCAGCACTCAGCCTTCCTTATGGTACAACTCTTACATCTGTACCCTTTCTGAGCTCAGCAGATGCTGGGCTGTGTTCTACAGGAAGAAGAAAAGAAGTCCCAGCACCTGTCAACACCTCTGTCCTTGTTCGTGCTGCTTCCTAACTTATCATATACCCTGTTCTTCTTGGCCTGTTGAAATACCCCAGCCTTACACCAGCAGGGCTCTGCTGCCTGGTGTAAGAAGAGGGTAACAGTAGAGAGAACCATGAGGAGGTGGGTAGAGGTTCTGCTAAAGAGAATCCTGAATGCCAGGCTGAGGCGTTTACAATGTAGATCAGCAAAGATGAGTCATCCAAGGTTTGAGCTGAGGAGGATGGGATTAAAGGGTAAAATCATTTAAATAAAATCACAAGTCCTTGTCCTCAGTATTGCTCTTTTGTTTTTCTCTAAAAGTAAAATCCAAAAAAAAATTCATTCCAACCCCAAAGAAAGGCAATGCCAAAGAATGCTCAAACTATCGCACAATTGCACTCATCTTACACGCTAGTAAAGTAATGCTCAAAATTCTCCAAGCCAGACTTCAGAAATACATGAACCGTGAACTTCCAGATGTTCAAGCTGGTTTTAGAAAAGGCAGAGGAACCAGAGATCAAATTGCCAACATCTGCTGGATCATGGAAAAAGCAAGAGAGTTCCAGAAAAACATCTATTTTTGCTTTATTGACTATGCCAAAGCCTTTGACTGTGTGGATCACAATAAACTGTGGGAAATTCTGAAAGAGATGGGAATAGCAGACCACCTGATCTGCCTCTTGAGAAACCTGCATGCAGGTCAGGAAGCAACAGTTAGAACTGGACACGGAACAACAGACTGGTTCCAAATAGGAAAAGGAGTATGTCAAGGCTGTATATTGTCACCCTGCTTATTTAACTTATATGCAGAGTACATCATGAGAAACACTGGGCTAGAAGAAGCACAAGCTGGAATCAAGATTGCCAGGAGAAATAACAATAACCTCAGATATGCAGATAACACCACCCTTAAGGCAGAAAGTGAAGAGGAACTAAAAAGCCTCTTGAAAGTGAGAGTGGAGAGTGAAAAAGTTGGCTTAAAGCTCAACATTCAGAAAACGAAGATCATGGCATCTGGTCCCATCACTTCATGGGAAACAGATGGGGAAACAGTGGAACAGTGTCAGACTTTATTTTTTTAGGCTCCAAAATCACTGCAGCTGGTGATTGCAGCCATGAAATTAAAAGATGCTTACTCCTTGGAAGGAAAGTTATGACCAACCTAGATAGCATACTTAAAAGCAGAGATATTACTTTGCCAACAAAGGTTCGTGTAGTCAAGGCTATGGTTTTTCCAGTGGTCATGTATGGATATGAGAGTTGGACTGTGAAGAAGACTGAGCACCGAAGAATTGATGCTTTTGAACTGTGGTGATGGAGAAGACTTTTACAAGTCCCTTGGACTGCAAGGAGATCCAACCAGCCCATCCTAAAGGATACCAGTCCTGGGTGTTCATTGGAAGGATTGATGCTGAGGCTGAAACTCCAGTACTTTGGCCACCTCATGCAAAGAGTTGACTCATTGGAAAAGACCCTGATGTTGGGAGGGATTGGGGGCAGGAAGAGAAGGGGACGATAGAGGATAGGATGGCTGGATGGCATCACTGACTCGATGGACATGAGTTTGAGTAAGCTCTGGGAATTGGTGATGGACAGGGAGGCCTGGTGTGCTGCGATTCTTGGGGTGGCAAAGAGTCACACACAACTGAGCGACTGAACTGAACTGAAAAGTAAAATCATCCCTTGGGTTATACAGAGCAATTTTGTTTTTATTTTTACTTTTTGACCATGCTGTGTAGCATGTAGGCAATTAGTTTTCCAACCAGGAATCCAACCCATGGCCCTGCAGTGGAAGTGTGAAGTCTTAACCACTAGACCACCAGGGAAGTCTCGCAAATTTTTAAAAATGAACATTTCTGACTTTCCTTGTGCTCCAATGGTTAAGACTCCCTGCTCCCAATTTAGGGAACACAGGTTGATCCCTGGTCAGGGAACTAGGATTCCACACAGCGTGGCTAAAAATTAAAAATAAATGTTTCCTCCTGATAGACATTCCACAGCTTTGCCAATGCCCATTCATCAATCCCTTGACAAACCTATTGTTCAGACCAGATCAAAAGATGACCCAAATTTTCATATAGATGAGAAGGGAAGTTCAGGAGACAACAAAAGGCAAGATGTCAAGAGAAACCCAATGCCTGGGTAAAAGACAGGGCATTCCATTAGAAAAAAATGGACACTGAGAGGATACATACAGAATAGGAAGCATAGAGGGGGAGGGGAAAAGGGGATGGAAAAAGGCATCGAATTACTAAATCTACACTTCCTGCCTGGCCTGGGATTTTAACTAAACAACTACACAGTGAATGACATTCATATTCTAATTTTGCTGAGGGACTAGGTTCATATAGGTAAATAACTTCTCCAACTTTCTGGGGCAAGTAAGTGGTCTCCTGTATTACAAAACCCATCCTCATTCCATCTCTGGCACCATCACGCGATTTGGCTCTACAAAGATGACCAAGAACTTGTCCTTGTTATGAGGCAGCTTGTTAATGAGCAAGGGAGGGAGCAAACATACCCAAGTAATGACTAAAAATGAACAAATGTGTGGAGAGCTCTGTGGAAGATATAAGACACTGGACAATTTCAGACCAGGGCATGAAGGATCATTTCCATCCAAGTGGTATAGGAAAGATTTTTATGGAAAAGATAGCCAGTGAGTTACTTTCGGGGTTGGTAGAATTTTGCAGGTAGAAATCGTGAAGAGAGGAGTACTAGGAATTCCAGCCCAAGAAAACCTGAAACACAAAACCATGGAGATGGGAAATGTGGGTGTATTTTGGAAATCAGATGATGGATCATAAGAGAACAAATTGCAAAGGCAAGCTGGATAAGGGAGGACTTTGAAATATTCCAAATGCAGGGGTACTGTTTTTTTTTGTTTGTTTTTGTTTTTAAATTTTGTATTGGAGTATATCCAGCTAACAACGTTGTGATAGTCTCTGGTGCACAGCAAAGGGACTCAGCCATACATATACATGAATCCATTCTCCCCCAAACTCCCCTCCCATCCAGGCTGCCACCTGACACTGAGCAGAGTTCCCTGTGTTATACAGTAGGACCTTGTTGGGTATCCACTTTAAATATAAGGCAAAGGGGAATCAGTGCGCATGCCTGCACAGGGACAGATGTGGTCTGAGTGGGGCTGAAAGATTAATGTGGCCGTGTAGAGCAGTGAGCAGAGGCCAGTGTTGCAAGGCTTGGTGCCTCTACAGTATTCAAGGGCCTCTTAACTTTGCATTAATGCAAACAACGGGAGCAGTGAAAGGGGTCCCGGCTAAGAATGAGGACCACTGAAGAGGCTGCAGAAATAATCTGGGGTTTTCTTTAAGTGGAGAGCCTTCTGGGTCCTTGAGTAAGATCAGATATAACAGAGAGCAGGCCATTTGTATGGGGCAAATAAACCCGGTGTCACCAAATAGGGGGAGGAAATCGGTGATGGGGGAAGCAAGGATCACAGAGAGGGCTCAGAGCGGCTTGTGCACGTGTGCTCATTTGCTTCAGTCGTGTCCAACTCTGCGACCCCATAAACGGTAGCCTGCCAGGCTCCTGTGTCCATGGGATTCTCCAGGCAAAAATACTGGAGTGGGTTGCCCTCCTCCAGGGGATCTTCCCAACCCAGGGATCAAACCTGGGTCTCCTGCATTGCAGGTGGATTCTTTACCCACTGAGCCACCTGGGAAGCCCAGGGCTGCCCAGTGACCTCTTTTGCAGAGTGTTCTCTGGTTCAAAAAGTCTCTCTTAGCTAAGAAAGATTTTTTGCAGCATTCTGAGGACATGGACTCCCATGTAGCAGGCCTAGGACTGCAGATACCTTGCTCCTGGCCACGCTGCTGGCGGCTCTTTCATTCGGGGACGGGGATTCAACCACGGAAGTGGTGGGAGCTGCCACATTTTGGACGAGCCAGAGAACAGAATTCTGGGCTGCTGGACTGACCTTGTGGTGGCCTTTGTTCATTTGCTCCTTGGGTTTATCGCCCATCTGGGCTTATCTCACCACCCTGAATGGCTCATACTCAGGGCTGGTCCAAAGAGGAAATTTATCTTCTCCAACATCTTTGTCAATTAAGTTTCAGGGAGGGTGCATATGCGCCTCAGCTGTGACAGGGAGGATGATAGATAGCCAAGGCTTGTTTTTGAAATTACAGATTTGGATAATTTTCATGATACTGAAAGGAGTGGGGGAGTCTGAAGTGTTTAAAATAGACTTACTAGATTTTTGACTCTTGTTAAGATGGGCCAGGATGGGCTGAGTAAAGAGTAGGCTTGGGCAGGACTGTAAGCTGCCAAGGTGTATGCCGGAAGTGCCATCAGCACCCTCGTGAGCCCTGGAAGACCCTCCTAGGATTCGTGTCTATGAGTGGAATTGGAATTCTCCACCTAGTCTTAAATTTTGCAATTAGGGCCAACTAGATTTTTTTGTTAATTGGAGTATATTGTTTTACAATGTGGTGTTAGTTTCTGCTGTACAACTAAGTGAATCAGCTTCATGTATACATATAGCCCCTCCTTCTAGAGCCTCCCTCCCACCGTTCTCCCTCCCACCCCACTTCTCTAGATCATCGCAGAGCACTGAGCTGAGCTCCCTGTGCTATACAGCAGCTTCCCGCTAGCTGTTTATTTTACACACGGTACTGTATATATGGGCTTTCCAGGTGGCATAGTGATAAAGAACCTGCCTGCCAGTACAAGAGACAGGAGTTCAATCCCTGGGTCGAGAAGATTCCCTGGAGTAGGAAATGGCAACCTGGTATTCTTGGTTGGAAAACTCCATAGACAGAGGAGCCTGGCAGGCTGCACTCCACGGAGTAGCAAAAGAGTCAGACGTGACTGAGCAAGCACACAAGTATGTATGTTAGTGCTACTCTCTCAATTGATCAGTGAGGAAGGCTTTCTTATTTCTCCTTGCTATTCTTTGGAACTTTATATTCAAATGGGTATATCTTTCCTTTTCTCCTTTGCCTTTAGCTTCTCTTCTTTTCTCAGCTATTTGTAAGGCCTCCTCAGACAACCATTTTGCCTTTTTGCATTTCTTTTTCTTTGGGATGGTCTTGATCCCTGCCACCTGTACAATGTCATGAACTTCCATCCATAGTTCTTCAGGCACTCTGTCTATTAGATCTAATCCCTTGAAGCTATTTGTCACTTTCACTGTATAATCCTAGGGGATTTGATTTAGATCACACCTGAATGGTCTAGTGGTTTTCCCTACTTTCTTCAATTTAAGCTTGAATTTGTCAATCAGGGGTTCATGATCTGAACCACAGTCAGCTCCCAGTCTTGTTTTTGCTGACTGTATAGAGCTTCTCCATCTTAGGCTTCAAAGAATACAATCGATCTGATTTTGGTATTGACCATCTGGTGATGTCCTCGTGTAGAGTCTTCTCCTGTGTTGTTGGAAGAGGGTGTTTGCTATGACCAGTGCATTTTCTTGGCAAAACTCTGTTAGCCTTTGACCTGCTTCATTTTGTACTCCAAGGCCAAATTTGCCTGTTACTTCAGTTATCTCTTGACTTCCTACTTTTGCATCCCAGTCCCCTACGATGAAAAGGACATCATTTTGGGGTGTTAGTTCTAGAAGGTCTTGTAGATCCTCATAGAATCTTTAAACTTCAGCTTCTTCAGCATTACTAGTTGGGGTATAGACTTGGATTACTATGATATTGAATGGATTGCCTTGGAAATGAACAGAGATTATTCTATCACTTTTGAGATTGCATCCAAGTACTGAATTTCAGACTCTTTTGTTTATGATGGCTACTCCATTTTTTCTAAGGGATTCTTTCCCACCGTAGTATATATAATGGTCTTCTGAGTTATATTCACCCATTCCAGTCCATTTTAGTTCATTGCTCCTAAAATGTCGATGTTCACTCTTGCCATCCCCTGTTTGACCACTTCCAATTTACCTTGATTCATGGACCTTATAGGTTAGAAACAGACCTAATATTCAGGTTCCTATGCAATATTGCTGTTTACAGCATCAGACTTTACTTCCACCACCAGTCACATCCACAACTGAGTGTTGTTTTAGCTTTGGCTCCCTCTCTTCATTCTCTCTGGAGTTATTTCTCCACTGATCTCCAGTAGCATATTGGGCACCTATCGACCTGGGAGGATCATCTTTCAGTGTCCTATCTTTTTGCCTTTTCATACAGGACTAGAGAAAGTCAGTTTTCATTCCAATCCCAAAGAAAGGCAATGCCAAAAAATGCTCAAACTACTGCACAATTGCACTCATCTCACATGCTAGTAAAACTAATGCTCAAAATTCTTCAAGCCAGGCTTCAGCAATACGTGAACCGTGAACTTCCAGATGTTCAAGCTGGTTTTAGAAAAGGCAGAGAAACCAGAGATCAAATTGCCAACATCCGCTGGATCATGGAAAAAGCAAGAGAATTCCAGAAAAACATCTATTTCTGCTTTATTGACTATGCCAAAGCCTTTGACTTGTGTATCACAATAAACTGTGGAAAATTCTGAAAGAGATGGGAATACCAGACCACCTGACCTGCCTCTTGAGAAATCTGTATGCAGGTCAGGAAGCAACAGTTAGAAGTGGACATGGAACAACAGACTGGTTCCAAATAGGAAAAGGAGTATGTCAAGGCTGTATACTGTCACCTTGCTTATTTAACTTCTATGCAGAATACATCATGAGAAATGCTGGGCTGGAAGAAGCACAAGCTGGAATCAAGATTGCCGGGAGAAATATCAATAACCTCAGATATGCAGATGACACCACCCTTAAGGCAGAAAGTGAAGAGGAACTCAAAAGCCTCTTGATGAAAGTGAAAGAGGAGAGTGAAAAAGTTTGCTTAAAGCTCAACATTCAGAAAACAAAGATCATGGCATCCGGTCCCATCACTCCATGGGAAATAGATGAGGAAACAGTGGAAACAGTGTCAGAATTTACTTTTTTAGGCTCCAAAATCACTGCACATGGTGACTGCTGCCCTGAAATTAAAAGACGCTTTCTCCTTGGAAGGAAAGTTATGACCAACCTAGATAGCATATTCAAAAGCAGAGACATTACTTTGCCAACAAAGGTTCGTCTAGTCAAGGCTATGGTTTTTCCAGTGGTTGTATGGATGTGAGAGTTGGCTCTGAAGAAGGCTGAGCACCGAAGAATTGATGCTTTTGAACTGTGGTGTTGGAGAAGACTCTTGAGAGTCCCTTGGACTCCAAGGAGATCCAACCAGTCCATTCTAAAGGAGATCAGTCCTGGGTGTTCTGTGGAAGTTCTGATGCTAAAGCTGAAACTCTGATACTTTGGCCACCTCATGCAAAAAGTTGATGCATTGGAAAAGACTCTGATACTGGGAGGGATTGGGGGCAGGAGGAGAAGGGGACGACATAGAATGAGATGGCTGGATGGCATCACAGACTCAATGGACATGAGTTTGAGTGAACTTCAGCAATTGTTGATGGACGGGGAGGCCTGGCGTGCTGCGATTCATGGGGTCAAGGAGTCGGACACGACTGAGCGACTGAACTGACTGACTGACTGTTCATGGGTTTCTCAAGACAAGAATATCGAAGTGGTTTGCCATTCCCTTCTCCAGTGGACCACATTTTGTCAGAACTCTCTACCATGACCCGTTCTTCTGGGGAGGCCCCACAAGGCATGGCTCATAGTTTCATTGAGTTAGACAAGGCTGTGGTCCATGTGATCAGTTTGATTAGTTTTCTGTGACTGTGGTTTTCATTCTTTCTGACCTCTGATGGAGAAGGATAAGAGGGTTGTAGAAGTTTCCTGATGGGAGAGACTGACTAAGAGGGAAACTGGGTCTTGTTCTGATGGGCAGGGCCATGCTAAGTAAATCTTTAATCCAATTTTCTGTTGCTGGGAGTGGCTGTGTTCCCTCCTTCTTGTTTGACCTGAGGCCAAACTATGGTAGAGGTAATGAAGATAATGGTGACCTTCTTCAAAAGGTCCCACGCATGCACTGCTGCACGCAGTGTCCCCAAACCTGTAGCAGGCCACTGCTGACCCACACTTTTGCCAGAGACTCCTGGACACTCATGGGAAAGTCTGGGTCAGTCTCTTGTGGGGTCACTGCTCCTTTCTCCTGGGTCCTGGTGAGCAGAAGTTTTTGTTTGTACCATCCAAGAGTCTCTTTCCCCAGTCCTGTGTAAGTTCTGGTGGCTCTATGGTGGGGTTAATCGTGACCTCCTCCAAGACGGCTTATGCGATACCCAGGTCTGCTGTACCCAGAAGCCCTGCTCAGGCGGCAGGCCACTGCTGACCCGTCTACCTCAACAGAAGACACTGAAACTCTCAAAGGCAGGTCTGGCTCAGTCTCTGTGGGGTCTTCTGGTGCCTATGGGGTTTTGTCTGAGGCCTCCGAGAGTCTCTGGTTGGGGAGGGTTTTGATTCTAAACGTGATTTCGCCCCTCCTACCATCTTGCTGGGGCTTCTCCTTTGCCCTTAGATGTGGGGTATCTTTTTTTGGTGGGATCCAATATTTTTCTGTTGATGTTTTGTTCAGTGGTGAGTTGTAATTTTGGAGTTCTTGCAGGAGAAGATGAGTGAACATCCTTCTACTCTGCCATCTTATTAAACCTAAGAGAAGAAGAATATTAAGAAGAGGTGGCAACAATACACAGAAGAATTATAAAAAAAGATCTTCATGACCCAGATAACCATGACCTTGTGATCACTCATCTAGAGCCAGACATCCTGGAATGAGAAGTCAAGTGGACCTTAGGAAGCATCACTATGAACAAAGCTAGTGGAGGTGATGGAAATCCAGTTGAGCTATTTCAAATACTAAAAGATGATGCTGTGAAAGTGCTATACTCAATATGCCAGCAAATCTGGAAAACTCAGCAGTGGCCACAGGACTGGAAAAGGTCAGTTTTCTTTCCATTCCCAAAGAAAAGCAATGCCAAAGAATGTTCAAACGACCGCATAATTGCACTCATCTCACATGCTAGCAAAGTAATGCTCAAAATCCTCCAAGCCAGGCTTCAACAGTACGTGAACTGTTAATTTCCAGATGTTCAAGCTGGATTTAGAAAAGGCAGAGGAACCAGAGATCAAATTGCCAACACCCACTGGATCATGGAAAAAGCAAGAGAATTCCAGAAAAACATCTATTTCTGCTTTATTGACTATGCCAAAGCCTTTGACTGTGTGGATCACAATAAACTGTGGAAGATTCTGAAAGAGATTGGAATACCAGACCACTTGACCTGCCTCTTGAGAAACCTGTATGCAGGTCAGGAAGCAGCAGTTAGAACTAGACATGGAACAACAGACTGGTTCCAAATAGGAACAGGAGTACATCAAGGCTGTATATTGTCACTCTGCTTATTTAACTTATACTCAGAGTACATTATGAGAAACACTGGGCTGGAAGAAGCACAAGCTGGAATCAAGGTTGCTGGGAGAAATATCAATAACTTCAGACCTGCAGATGACACCACCCTTATGGCAGAAAGTGAAGAAGAACTAAAGAGCCTCTTGGTGAAAGTCAAAGAGGAGAATGAAAAAGTTGGCTTAAAACTCAACATTCAGGAAACTAAGATCATAGCATCTGTTCCCATCACTTCATGGCAAATAGATGGAAAAACAATGGAAATAGTGAGAGACTTTTTGGGGGGCTCCAAAATCACTACAGGTGGTGACTGCAGCCATGAAATTAAAAGATGCTTGCTCCTTGGAAGAAAAGCTATGTCCAACCTAGACAGCATATTAAAAAGCAGAGGTATTACTTTGCCAACAAAGGTCCATCTAGTCAAAGCTATGGTTATGTATGGATGGTAGAGTTGGACTACAAAGAAAGCTGAGTGCTGAAGACTTGATGCTGTTGAACTGTGGTGTTGGAGAAGACTCTTGGGAGTCCCTTGGACTGCTAGGAGATCCAATCAGTCAATCCTAAAGGAAATTGGTCCTGAATATTCATTGGAAGGACTGATGGTGAAGCTGAAGCTCCAACACTTTGGCCACCTGATGTGAAGAACTGACTCATTGGAAAAGACCCTGATGCTGGGAAAGGTTGAAGGCAGGAAGATAAGGTGATGACAAAGGATGAGATGGTTGGATCGCATCACCAACTCAGTGGAGATGAGTTTGAGCAAGTTCTGGGTGTTGGTGATGGACAGGGAAGCCTGGTATGCCGTCCTCTACAGGGCCACAAAGAGTCGATTATGATTGAGTGACTGAACTGAACTGAACTCTCTCAACTGGGTCATTTTTAGTGATGTGCACGAACCTAGAGTATGGCATACAAACTGAAGTTAATCAGAAAGTGAAAAACCAATATAATATGTTAAGACATATATATGGAATATAGAAAAATGGTACTGATGAATCTATAGGGAAAGAATAGAGATGCAGACATAGAGAACAGACCCGTGGACACAGCAGGAGAAGGAGCTGGTGGGACAAATTGAGAGAATAGCATTGACATATATACAATACCAACTAGATTCTTCATAGATCCTTGGTATTGTAGAGTTAAAAGTAGTTTAAATGTAACTTATAACTGAGCAGCTCAAAGGTGCCAGGAACTGTGTTTGGACACTTCTTGCCTACAAATCCAATTGAAACCTCAACACAAACTGGAAAGTTTCAAATCTCTTTCTGGTTGTAAAGATTTTCATCTGGAATTTTAGCAAGGTACAGGACTTGCTCAAAGTCAGAGTTGCTAATAGAGCCTCCCATTTCCAAATGCCTGCTGCTTCTGCTAGAAGGAGCTTCTCCCCAGGCTGCTGGTCCTCATTTATGGAATAACTTAAGAAAACAAGGAAGAAGCCTCAGGCTTTTTATTAACTAGGGCTCCTTGGAAGAAAAGCTATGACCAACTTAGAAAGCATATTAAAAAGCAGAGACATTACTTTGCCAACAAAGGTCCATCTAGTCAAAGCTATGGTTTTTCCAGTAGTCATGTATGGATGTGAGAGTTGGACTATAAAGAAAGGTGAGTGCTGAAGACTTGATGCTGTTGAACTGTGGTGTTGGAGAAGACTCTTGGGAGTGTTTGGAGAAGGACATGGCAACCCACTCCAGTACTCTTTCCTGGAAAATCCCATGGATGGAGGGGCCTGGTAGGCTGCAGTCCATGGGGTCGCAAAGAGTCGGACACAACTGAAAGACTTCACTTTCAGTTTTCACTTTCATGCATTGGAGCAGAAAATAGCAACCCACTCCACTGTTCTTGCCTGGAGAATCCCAGGAATGGGGGAGCCTGGGGGGCTGCTGTCTATGGGGTCGCACAGAGTTGGACACGACTGATGCGACTTAGCAGCAGCAGCCTTCATGGCATAACTCCAAGGGGCCTCCTCAGGGAGTAACAGTGTGCCACCCTCGGTGTGGGCCAATATGAACTTGCTTTAGAGAGTGGTGGTTTAATCAGTAAGTCGTGTCCAGCTCTGTGACCCCTTGGGCTTTAGACCACCAGGCTCCTCTGTCCATGGGATTTCCCAGGCAAGAATACTGGAGTGGTTTTCCATTTCCTTCTCCAAGGGATCTTCCCTACTCAGGAATCAAACCTGCGTCTCTTGCTTCTCTTGAAATGGCAGGTGGGTTCTTTACCACTGGGAAGCTCACAAATATATTATTTGCATTCAGTTCTTTTTCTCCACTGGCAAAATCTTGGTTAATAATAATCATTCAAATGATAATGATTCAAATTTGTTGAGCCTTTTGCTCTACACATAATGTTTTCACAAACATGACTTCCTCACAACCTCCTTTTAAAGCGCACAGTATACCTCTTATTTGTAGTTAAAGATTTGGATTCTCTGAGAGGTAAGTGACAAGGTGCTCAGGGTAACACCATAAGCTCAGCTTCTTTGCTCTCAAGTCTTATTGTCCCTCCCCTCCCCCTTATAATGATTTTTTCCTTTTTCTGGTTCACTTCTTATTTCTGTGGTGTTATTTCTCCTTCTCTATTGCTTGAATCTCTTCTTCCTTTTCTTTGCTCCCAGGCTTTGTCTTTAGACTTTCCTCTCTGGATGGGCTCATCAGATTCCATAGCTTCAACTCTTGTCTCTAAGATGAACTTAAAAAACATTATTTGCTTTTGCTTACTGGGTCTTCACTGCTGCTTGAGGGCTTTCTCTAGTTGCGGTGAGTGGAGGCTACTCTTCATTGCGGTGTGCAGACTTCTCATTGCAGTGGCTTCTTTTATTGTGGAGGACGGGCTCTAGGCTTGTGGGCTTCAGTAGTTGTGGCACATGGGCTTAGTTGCCCTGCAGCATGTGGAATCTTCCTGGACCAGGGATCAAACCAGTGTTCCCAGCATTGGCAGGTGGATTCTTAACCACTGGACCCCCAGGGAAGTCCCCTAAGATGGACTATAAATCTCTGTTCTATTACTGTGTGTCTTTGGATCAGTTTCTTCCCTTCTGTAGGTTTCAGCTTCTTTGTTTGAAATATAAAAGCACTAGGTGGCTGATGTATGCTTTCCTCTACAGCTCCAACTTCAAATGAAATGAAGAATGTTAAAGTAATTTTTAAACAAAAATCAATATCAAAGTACAAGATCTCATAAATAAATTCAGCAAGGTTGCAGGATCAAGATCAATATACTAAAAAAAATCAATTGCATTTCTATAGACTAACCATGAACGATCCAAAAATAAAATTAAGAAAACAATTCCACTTATAATAGCATCAAAAAGAATAAAATATTTAAGAATAAATCTAACAAAAGAAGTGGAAGACTGACAACTGCAAGACATTGTTGAAAAGGAATTAAAGAAAATGTAAATAAATGGAGAAACATCCTATGCTCATGGATCAGAAGATTTAACATTCTTAGGATGGCATTTTTCTCTAAATTGATCTACAAATTTAACTCAATCCCTATTACAATATCAATTGACTATTTTGCAGAAACTGACAAGCTGGTCTTAAAATTCATATGGAATTGCAAGGGACCCGGAATAGCCAAAGTAATGTAGAAAAATAACAAAACTGGAGGAGTCACACTTCCTGATTTCAGAACTTATGACAGAACTCAAAGCAGTGTGATAGTGACATAAAGATCAATGGAATATAATTGATAGTCTAGAAATAAACCCATACATCTGTGGCCATTGATTTTTTTTTAAAGGGCTGCCAAGGCAATTCAATAGAGGAAGGATTCATTTTTTTTTCAACAAATGGTGCTGAGACAACTAATATCCACATGCAAAAGGATGGACTTGGACCTGTACCTGATGTGATATGCAAAGATTATGCAAAATACAAAAACAAATGTAAGATCTAAAACTATACTCTGTTAGAAGAAAACATATAGTAAATCTTAGTAGGGTTAGGCAGTGGTTTCTTAGATACAATAGCAAAAGTATAAGCAACAGAAGAAAAAATAGATACATTAGACTTTTATCAAAATTAAAAACTTTTGTACATTAGATGAGTGTCAAGAGTAAAAACACAATCCATAGAATGCGATAAAGTATTTCCAAACCAAATATCTGATAAGAAGCTTATGTAGAGGAAAAATATATATCTTACAATTCAGTAATAAAAGGTAACCTGATTAAACATGGGAAAGAGGTCTGAATAGGCATTTCTAAAAAGAAGATTGTACAAATGGCCAATAAACACGTCTAAAGATATTACCATCATTAGTCACTAGGGAAAATGCAAATCAAAACCCCAGTGAGATCCTACTTCATCTCCTTTAAGATGGCTATAATCAAAAAGACAGTAACAGGAGTTGGTGAGGATGAGGAGAAATTGGAAGCTTTGAACACTGCTGGTGGAAATGGAAAATGGTGCAACCTCTTTGGAAGACAGTTTGTCGGTTTCTTGGAAAGTGAAGCACAGAGTTATCATATGGTCCAGAAGTTCCACACCAAGGGTTTTAAGAGAAATAAAATATATGTTCACACAAAAAACCCATAGCAGCATTATAGCAGCATTATTCACAATGGCCAAAAGTGCAAGCAACCCAAATGTCCATTTAGTGATGAATAGATAAACAAAATGTGATATATCTGAACAAAGGAATATTTTTGGCAATTAGCAGGAATGAAATTATGATGCACTCTATAATGTAGTTGAACCTTGAAAATATTATGCTAAGTCAAAGAAGCCAGTCACTGAAGACTACATATTACATGATTCCATTTATATGATTAGAACAGGCAAATCTATAAAGACAGACAGTGGATTTGTGTTTGCCTAGGGCTGGAGGTTGTGGGAGGAATAAGGAGTAAGTACTAAGGGGTTCAGGGTTTCCTTTGAGTGGTGAAAATGTTCTAAACTTAGATTTTGGTCATGATTGCAAAACTCCATGAATGTGCTAAAACCTACCACTTTGCACACTTTAAGTGAGTGTACTTTTGCCACTTGAATTGTACTCACCGAAATTGTTGCTGTGTTCAGTTGCTTCAGTCATGTCTGACTCTCTGAAACTCTATGACTGTAGCTGGCCAGCCTCCTCTGTCTGTGGGATTCCCCAGGTAAAACTACTGGAGTGGGTTGCCATACTCTCCTTCAGGGGCTCATCCCTAGCCAGGGCTCAAACCAGTGTCTCCTGTGTCTCCAGCATTGCAGACAGATTCTTTACTGCTTAGCCACCAGGAAAGTCCCCACTGAAACTGTTAAAAAATCAATTTATAAAGATGATGCTAATGATTAATATCACTATTATTCACACAATTACCCTGTTATGTAGCAGTTTTGGAGTTAGGGATATCTTTTCCTAAGTGACTTGCTTGGGAATCATTTCCACTCACAGCCATGAATACATGGCAATTCTGGTGTTTTAGAATAAATAAAAGACTTTGGTTTGATTCCCTTCTCAGCTACCATCCAGCTGTGTGTGTTATTGGACAAATTTTTGGACCTAACACCTAAAGTTCCCTAATTTCCATAAACAAGGACCACAATGCTTTCTGAACAATGCTAGAACAAGAGATGTAAATGTTTAGCATAAAGCTGTAACTTTCTACCTGTACTATAAATGTTATTTCCATCTTTTATTTCAAAAAGCTTTTCTAGCTCTTCTGCCCTGAATGGGACAGATAAGAAATACTGCCTGAGGTTACCTGGCCAAAACTGTGGGTAGAAGGGAGGCTGGCATTGTCTGTGAATTTCTTTTCATGGGTAATCATTGGGTTTTTAAAGCTTTTGAGGAATGATGAAAAGATCTCATGAAGAGCTAAGAACTTTCTCAACAGATTGCTTATTCTCTAGAGAATAATTAAAATACATATCATGCAGTGGTTTTCAGAGTCTGGACGCTTTCTTCTCCGAAGTCCTTGACAGTTAGAACAATGAATTTTCCCCGGAAGGTATATGCAGGGCCAGAATAGCCCAGGGGCAAGGTGGAAGGAATGATTGGCTGGAGTTGTAGTCCAGACTTTGCTCAATCAATTAATTCTATACCTCAGTTTGCCATTCTACTAAATGGGGTTTAAACTTACCCATCAACCTTTTTCCCCCTTGGAGAATGACTTTGGGGAAACAGACTAAAACACTCTGACCTATTTGGAAAGAAGATCTCAAATGAAAATAGGGTTTTCATTAGCATCATTACTGTTTTCTACTTCTAATTTTTATAATTTGGTGATACTGTGTAATTATCTATATCTAATATGGGCTTCCCTGGTGGCTCAGTGGTAAAGAATCTGCCTGCTAAGGCAGGAGATGCAGGTTCGATCCCTGGGTTGGGAAGATCCCTGGAGAAGGAAATGGCAACCCATTCCAGTATTTTTGCCTGGAAAATCCACGGACAGAGGAGCCTGATGGGCTATAGTCCATGGGGTTGAAAAGAGTTGGGCATGACTTAGAAACTGAACAACAGCAACACCACAATAATATTGCATAATAACCCATGTGAATCTGCATGTAACTCTGGTGGCCCACTGTGCCTCATTGCCTCCCCTCCTCTGCTAAGCCTGTGCTCTGTGGTGTGGACCATTTCTCAGTCCCTGTGTTCCTGCTATCTGGATGCTCAAGCTTCATGACTATAGGGCATTGCTGGGGCCCACAGCAGTCATGAGGATTAGAGAGAGCATCATAACAGTAGACTTCCTAACCATGGGCCCGGTTCAGAAGCTGTGTGTGTCTGCAAGCATTCAGCAAATACATATGATGCTTCTGCTACCTACTAGACTTTGTTTCAGGCTCTGGGGACACAGCAGTGAAGGAAAAATGTCAGAAATCTCTTCTCTAATGTATAAGTGTGTGGGGTTAGGGAGAGTGATGATAGCGAGTTGGAACATGACATAGGAAGTAAGATACATAATATGTTAGATGGCAGTAAGTGCTATGGAGGAAAATAAACCAAGGAAAGAAGATGAGAAAGCATTGAAATTATGCACATTTGGTGAGTTGAAGGAGGTGAGGTTGTCACTCTGAGGAAATAAGAAGAAAGATGCAGAGGATCTGGAGATGAGGAGACTCTGGGATGGGAGTGTTCTGAGGGTCTTTGTGGCTGGACTGGTATGAGCAAGGGGGATGTTGGTAGGAGATGAGGTCAGAGAAATGACGAGGCTAGGACTGAGGGTTGTATAGCACAGGGGTAGGTGAATTACCTCTGGTCAAATCTGACACACCCCCTGTTTTTATAAATAAAGTTTTATTAGAGCACAGCTACATTTATTGATGTATATATTATTTATGGCTGCTGTACTGCTAAATGGCAGAGTTAAGGAGTGTGACAGAGACTGTGCCAAGTCGCTTCAGGCATGTCTGACTCTGTGCGACCCCATGGACTGCAGCCTACCAGGCTTCTCTGTCCATGGGATTCTCCAGGCAAGAACACTGGAGTGGGTTGCCATTTCCTTCTCCAGACAGAGACTGTATGAAGCCTAAAACATTTACTACCTTGCCTTTGCATAAAAGGGTAGCTGGTCTCTAGAATAGGGCTGTGCAAGAATTATTTCCTATTTCTTCCATGCCAGACAGTGTACTGAGTACTTAGAGGTGAAAGAATACAGTCTGTGCCCTCAGGATGCTAATAGTTTAGGGAGGAGAAAGTTATGTAGACTGGCAATGAAAACATAGCACCATGCTCTCAAAGCTATGGTTTTTCCAGTAGTCATGAATGGATGTTAGAGTTGGACCATAAAGAAGGCTGAGTGCTGAAGAACTGATGCTTTCAAATTGTGGTGTTGGAGAAGATTCTTGAGAGTCCCTTGGACTGCAAGGAGATCAAGCCAGTCAATACTAAAGGAAATCAATCCTGAGTATTCATTGGAGGGACTGATGCTGAAGCTGAAGCTCCAATAATTTGGCCACCTGATGGGAAGAGCCGACTCATTAGAAAAGACCCTGATGCTGGGAAAAACTGAAGACAGGAGGATAAGGGGATGACAGAGGACAAGATGGTTGGATGGCATCACACCAAATCAATGGACATGAGCTTGATCAAGTTCCAGGAGATAGTGAAGGACAGGGAAACCTGGCGTGCTGCAGTCCATGGGGTCACAAAGAGTCGCACGTGACTGAGTGACTGAACAACAACAACAACCATGCTTTCACACATTGTTCTGGATTTTATAGAACAGGCCAAGCAATTTGGAAAACTGTTTCTGTCTACCAAAGCTAAACACAGTTATCTGCAATAACCTGACACTTCCACTCCTGTGTTTATACCCAACAGAAATAAGTGCTTGTGTTTACTAAAAGGAGTATGTAGGAAGTGTCCAGGAAACTTTATTCATGACAGCCCCCTAGTGGAAACACACCTATATAGCCACCAACATTTGAATGGATAAACACATTCCAGCATCTTTATTGGAATACTATACATCAATGAAAAATAACACCTGGCACTACATACAAGTACATGGATGAATTTCACAAACCTGATGTTGAATGGAAAATCCAGACAGGAAAGAACTCCGATTTCATGATTTGATTTCAAGAATATGAAGTTCAAAAACAGACATAACTCATGTATTCAGGGAGAGGTCAGAATAGTGATTATCTTTATCTCTGATAGCTCAGTTGGTAAAGAATCTACCTGCAATGCAGGAGACCCCAGTTAGATTCCTGGGTCTGGAAGATGTGCTAGAGAGGGAATAGGCTACCTACTCCAGTATACTTGGGCTTCCCTTGTGGCTTAGCTAGTAAAGAATATCCCTGCACTGTGGGAGACCTGGGTTCAAACCCTGGGTTGCAAAGATCCCCTGGAGAAGGGAAAGGCTACCCACTCCAGTATTCTGGCCTGGAGAATTGGATGGACTATATATAGTAGTCCATGGGGTTGCAAAGAGTCAGGCACAACTGAGTGACTTTCACATTCACTTCACTTTTGATTATCTAGCTTGGAGGACACAGGAAGACTTTTGGGAGGCTTAAAATCTTCTGTATCTTAACTGGGTGTAGTCACATGACTTTTGAATACATAAAAATTAATTAGCTCTATCCTTAACATTTTTGTACTTTACTGATGTAGAGTATTAGTGTTAGTTGCTCAATTGTGTCCAACTATTTGTGATTCCATGGACTGTAGCACACCAGCCTCCTCTGTCCATGGAATTCTGCAGGAAAGAATAATGGAGTGAGTAGCCATTTCATTCTCCAAGGGATCTTCCCAACCCAGGGACTGAACTTGTGTCTCCTGCCTTGGCAGGAGGATTCCTTACTGTCTGGGCTATCAGGTAGTTTATGCCTTGATTAATACATTAAAAAATGAACATACAGAGCCACTTTCATAGAATTGATAATAAAAGCTATGGCTATGCAGAAAACTGAGAGACTAACAGCTGAGGGAAGATAGGAATGTTGTCTACTGGAGTCAAAATTTGAGCTTCAGGAGTTAAGCTTTCCCTGGAAGATGAGTAGAAAGAATGTACTGGGAGAGGAAATAGCATATGAAAATTCTGAAAAACAAGACTTATTCAGGAAACTTCTGCATGTGCAGCAGTGTTTCTAATAAAATACAAAGTATTTTTACTCCCCTCTATTCTTCTTTCCTCATGCCTTCCTATTTGAATTTCTTTTTGTTTATACTTTATTTTCATGTCTTTCAGTTATTATAATTTTCAACTCAACCATTTCTATTTTATTCCTTTTTATACTTTTATAGAAATAAAACTAACATACTATGTCTTTTCCTTTCAAAATATACAATTCAATCATTTTCAGTACCTTCACAAGACAGTGCGATGACCACCATTCTAAATCCAGAACATATTCATCATCCCAGAAACAAACCCCACACCCATTGGTAGTCACTATCAATTCTCCTCTCTTCCAGTCCTGGGAAACTTCTAATCTAATTTCTCCCTCTGGATTTCTCTATACTAGACATCTCACCTAAATTGAATTATGCAATATGTGCTCTATCAGGTCTGGCTTCTTTTCAAGGCTCATCCATGTTTTGGCATGACTAAGCAGTATTTCAATCAGTGAACTCAAATGGACTGGAATGGGTGAATTTAACTCAGATGGCCATTATATCTATTACTGTGGGCAAGAATCCCTTAGAAGAAATGGAGTAGCCATCATAGTCAACAAAAGAGTCTGAAATGCAGTATTTGGGTGCAATCTCAAAAAGGACAGAATGATCTCTGTTCATTTCCAAGGCAAACCATTCAATATCACAGTAATCCAAGTCTATGCCCCAACCAATAATGCTGAAGAAGCTGAAGTTGAACAGTTCTATGAAGATCTACAAAACTGTCTAGAACTAACACCCAAAAAAGATGTCCTTTTCATCATAGGGGAGAGGGATGCAAAAGAAGGAATTCAAGAGATAACTGGAATAACAGGCAAATTTGGCCTTGGAGTACAAAACAAAGTAAGTCAAAGGCTAACAGAGTTTTGCCAAGACAACACAGTGGTCATAACAAACACCCTCTTCCAACAACATAAGAGAAGACTCTACACATGGACATCACCAGATGGTCAACACCAAAATCAGATTGATTATATTCTTTGCAGCCAAAGTCAGCAAAAACAAGACCGGGAGCTGACTGTGGTTCAGATCATGAACCCCTTATTGCCAGTTCAGACTTAAAGTGAAGAAAGTAGAGAAAACCACTGCACCATTCAGGTGTGATCTAAATCAAATCCCTTATGATTATACAGTGGAAGTGACAAGTATATTCAAGGGATTAGAGCTGATAAACAGAATGCCTGAATAACTATGGAAGGAGGTTCCTTACATTGTACAGGAGACAGGGATCAAGACC
Organism: Bubalus bubalis; assembly: GCF_019923935.1. Classification (NCBI taxonomy): domain Eukaryota; kingdom Metazoa; phylum Chordata; class Mammalia; order Artiodactyla; family Bovidae; genus Bubalus; species Bubalus bubalis. The sequence goes on from NC_059176.1 coordinate 51,720,819, forward strand.
ATACCCAAGAAAGAGAAATGCAAAAAGGCAAAATGATTGTCTAAGGAGGCCTTACAAATAGCTGAGAAAAGAAGAGAAGCTAAAGGCAAAGGAGGAAAGGAAAGATATACCCATTTGAATGCAGAGTCCCAAAGAATAGCAAGGAGAGGTAAGAAAGCTTTCCTCAGAGATCGATGCGAAGAAATAGAATAGGAAAGATTAGAGATCTTTTCAAAAACTTAGAGATACCAAGGGGACATTTCATGCAAAGATGGCACAATAAAGGATAGAAATGATATGGATCTAACAGAGGCAGAAGATATTAAGAAAAGGTGGCAAGAATACATAGAAAAACTATACAAAAAAAATCTTCATGACCCAGATGACCACGAGGGTGTGATTACTCACCTAGAGCCAGACATCATAGAATGCGAAGTCAAGTGGGCCTGAGGAAGCATCACTACAAACAAAGCTAGTGGAGGTGATGAAATTACAGCTGAGCTGTTTCAAATCCTAAAAGATGATGCTGTGAAAGTGCTGCACTCAATGTGCCAGCAAATTTGGAAAACTCAGCAGTGGCCACAGGACTGGAAAATGTCAGTTTTCATTCCAATCCCAAAGAAAGGCAATGCCAAAGAATGCTCAAACTACCACACAATTGCACTCATCTCACACACTAGTAAAGTAATGCTCAAAATTCTCCAAGCCAGGCTTCAGCAATACATGAACCATGAACTTCCAGACGTTCAAGCTGGTTTTAGAAAAGGCAGAGGAATCAGAGATCAAATTGCCAACATCCACTGGATCATGGAAAAAGCAAGAGAGTTCCAGAAAAACATCTATTTCTGCTTTATTGACTATGCCAAAGCCTTTGGCTGTGTGGATCACACCAAACTGTGGGAAATTCTTCAAGAGATGGGAATACCAGACCACGTGACCTGCCTCCTAAGAAATCTGTATGCAGGTCAAGAAGCAACAGTTAGAACTGGACATGGAACAACAGACTTGTTCCAAATAGGAAAAGGAGTACGTCAAGGCTGTATATTGTCACCCTGCTTATTTAACTTATACTCAGAGTACATCATGAGAAACGCTGGGCTGGAAGAAGCACAAGCTGGAATCAAGATTGCTGGGAGAAATATCAATAACCTCACATATGCAGATGAAACCATTCTTCTGGCAAGAAATGAAGAAGAACTAAAGAGCCTTGAGATGAAAGTAAAAGAGGAGTGAGAAAAAGTTGCCTTAAAACTCAACATTAAGAAAACTATGGCATCTAGTCCCATCAGTTCAGTTCAGTTCAGTCGCTCAGTCGTGTCCGACTCTGTGACCTCATGAATCACAGCACTCCAGGCCTCCCTGTCCAACACCAACTCCCGGAGTTCACTCATACTCATGTTCATCGAGTCGGTGATGCCATCCAGCCATCTCATCCTCTGTCATCCCCTTTTCCTCCTGCCCCCAATCCCTCCCAGCATCTGAGTCTTTTCCAATGAGTCAACTCTTCACATGAGGTGGCCGAAGTATTGGAGTTTCAGCTTTAGCATCAGTCCTTCCAATGAACACCCAGGACTGATCTTCCTTTAGAATGGACTGGTTGGATCTCCTTGGAGTCCAAGGGACTCTCAAGAGTCTTCTCCAACACCACAGTTCAAAAGCATCAATTCTTTGGTGCTCAGCTTTCTTCACAGTCCATCTCTCACATCCATACATGACCACTGGAAAAACCATAGCCTTGACTAGATGGACCATTGTTGGCAAAGTAATGTCTCTGCTTTTGAATATGCTATCTAGGTTGGTCATAACTTCCCTTCCAAGGAGTAAGCATCTTTCAATTTCATGGCTGCAATCACCATCTGCAGTGATTTTGGAGCCCAGAAAAATAAAGTCTGACACTGTTTCCACTGTTTCCCCATCTATTTCCCATGAAGTGATGGGACCGGATGCCATGATCTTCATTTTCTGAATGTCGAGCTTTAAGCCAACTTTTTCACTCTCCTCTTTCACTCTCATCAAGAGGCTTTTGTGTTCCTCTTCACTTTCTGCCATAAGGGTGGTGTCATCTGCATCTGAGGTTATTGATATTTCTCCCAGCAATCTTGATTCCAGCTTGTGCTTCCAACCCAGCATTTCTCACGATGTACTCCGCATATAAGTTAAATAAGCAGGGTGACAATATACAGCCTTGACGTACTCCTTTTCCTATTTGGAACCAGTCTGTTGTTCCATGTCCAGTTCTAACTGTTGCTTCCTGACCTGCATATAGGTTTCTCAAGAGGCAGGTCCCGTGGTCTGGTATTCCCATCTCTTTCAGAATTTTCCACAGTTTGGTGTGGTCCACACAGTCAAAGGCTTTGGCATAGTCAATAAAGCAGAAATAGATGTTTTTCTGGAACTCTCTTGCTTTTTCCATGATCCAGCGGATGTTGGCAATTTGATCTCTGGTTCCTCTGCCTTTCTAAAACCAGCGTGAATATCTGGAATTTCATGGTTCATATATTGCTGAAGCCTGGCTTGGAGAATTTTGAGCATTACTTTACTAGCGTGTGAGATGAGTGCAATTGTGTGGTAGTTTGAGCATTCTTTGGCATTGCCTTTCTTTGGGATTGGATTGAAAATGGACCTTTTCCAGTCCTGTGGCCACTGCTGAGTTTTTCAGATTTGCTGGCATATTGAGTGCAGCACTTCCACAGCATCATCTTCTAGGATTTGAAATAGTTCAACTGGAATTCCATCACCTCCACTAGCTTTGTTCATAGTTATGCTTCCTAAGACCCACTTGACTTCACATTCCAGGATGTCTGGCTCTAGGTCAGTGATCACACCATCATGATTATCTTGGTCATGAAGATCTTTTTGTACAGTTCTTCTGTGTATTCTTGCCACCTCTTCTTAATATCTTATGCTTCTATTAGGTCCATACCATTTCTGTCCTTTATTGAGCCCATCTTTGCATGAAATTTTCCCTTTGTATCTCTAATTTTCTGGAAGAGATCTCTAGTCTTTCCCATTCTGTTGTTTTCCTCTATTTCTTTGCATTGATTGCTGAGGAAGGCTTTCTTATCTCTCCTTGCTATTCTTTGGAACTCTGCATTCAGATGCTTTTATCTTTCCTTTTCTCCTTTGCTTTTCACTTCTCTTCTTTTCACAGTTATTTGTAAGGCCTCCCCAGATAGCCATTTTGCTTTTTTTGCATTTCTTTTCCATGGGGATGGTCTTGATCCCTGTCTCCTGTACAATGTCAGGATCCTCTCTCCATAGTTCATCAGGCACTCTATCTAAGGGATTTGATTTAGGTCATACCTGAATGGTCTAGTGGTTTTCCCTACTTTCTTCAATTTAAGTCTGAAAGGAGCTACCCCACGCCCGAGGAGCAGCAGCTGCATGGACGTGGGAGGGCCGAGAGGAGCTACTCCATGTTCAAGGTCAGGAAGGGCAGCTATGAGGAAATAGCCCTTGTCCAAGGTAAGGAGCAGCGGCTGCACTTTGCTGGAACAGCTGTGGAGAGATACCCCACGTCCAAGGTAAGAGAAACCCAATTAAGATGGTAGGTGTTGCTAGAGGGCATCAGAGGGCAGACACACTGAAACCATATTCACAGAAAACCAGTCAATTTGATCACACGGACCACAGCCTTGTCTAACTCAATGAAACTAAGCCATGCCATGTAGGGCCACCCAAGATGGGCGGGTCATGGTGGAGAGTTCTGACAGAATGTGGTCCACTGGAGAAGGGAATGGCAAACCACTTCAGTATTCTTGCCTTGAGAACCCCATGAACAGTATGAAAAGACAAAATGATAGAATACTGAAAGAGGAACTCCCCCGGTTGGTAGATGCCCATTATGCTACTGGAGATCAGTAGAGAAATAACTCCAGAAAGAATGAAGGGATGGAGCCAAAGCAAAAACAATACCCAGTTGTGGATGTGACTGGTGATAGAAGCAAGATCTGATTCTGTAAAGAGCAATATTGCATAGGAACCTGGAATGTCAGGTCCATGAATCAAGACAAATTGGAAGTGGTCAAACAGGAGATGGCAAGAGTGAACATTGACATTCTAGGAATCAGTGAACTAAAATGGACTGGAATGGGTGAATTTAACTCAGATGACCATTATATCTACTACTGTGGGCAGGAATCCCTTAGAAGAAATGGAGTAGCCATCATGGTCAACAAAAGAGTCTGAAATGCAGTACTTGGATGCAATCTCAAAAACGACAGAATGATCTCCGTTCGTTTTCAAGGCAAACCATTCAGTATCACAGTAATCCAAGCCTATGCCCCAACCAGTAACACTGGAGAAGCTGAAGTTGAACAGTTCTATGAAGATCTACAAAACCTTTTAGAACTAACACCCAAAACAGATGTCCTTTTCATTATAGGGGACTGGAATGCAAAAGTAGGAAATCAAGAAACACCTGGGGTAACAGGCAAATTTGGCCTTGGAATACGGAATGAAGCAGGGCAGAGACTAATAGAGTTTTGCCAAGAGAACACACTGGTCATAGCAAACACCCTCTTCCAACAACACAAGAGAAAACTCTACACATGGACATCACCAGATGGTCAACACCGGAATCAGATTGATTATATTCTTTGCAGCCAAAGATGGAGAAGCTCTATACAGTCAGCAAAAACAAGACCGGGAACTGACTGTGGTTCAGATCACGAACTCCTTGTTGCCAAATTCAGACATCTCTATAAGTGATACTAAACTTACATAGAGCATATACTATATAGGTCATAATTATAGTACTCTGAGAATGAGGCTTTTAAAGAGCTATAGACTCTTTTGTTCCCTTTCTTTTGCTCCCCTCAATGGCTCATAGACTATTGATTTTCATTTAAAATTGATCAGTTATCTTTCAGAGCTAACAAATAGCTGGAGAGTAGGAAAAGGGACTAGGACAAATTACAAGGTTACAAAGCTCCCTGTTCTTAGTACAATTCTGCTATTTGTGGGGAGGGCATACATGTTCCCCAGATTTCTTCAAGTCTTCGATTAATTCCAGTTCTGGATAAGTTTTTTTTTTTTTTTTTTTGCAAGTTTTCTTATTGCTTTTATGGAGGAAACAATTTTCAGAGGGCTGTGCTCCATAACTTTTGCTGATGTTCTCAACTTTCTTGAGTATATTTGTGGCACGGATGTCAATACATGCCAGCAAGAGCTTATGGTCTAGTTGGAGAGAGAAAGAATATGTTTAAGTATTATAGAGCAATGGAGAATGTTTTAGAGTCTTGCTACTAAATTGTTGTCTAAGGGCCAGCATCATCAATAGCATCCAAAACTTATAAGGAGGACAGAACCTCAAGTCCCTCCCTATATCTACTGCATTTTAATATTTTAGCAAGATCCCTACGTGACTCATATTCACATTGAAGTTTGATATGCATTAATGTCATGGACCTCTTGCTAGGTTAAGCAATGCCAGATGCTGCTACCCACAACTCTCTATCCCAATCTTAGTGGCTTAGCACAATACTTTTATACTCAATTTCGATGGCTGGGAGCTGTCCACTATCTGATGGCACAGAGATCTAGGCTCTCTTTACTTGGTGACACTATCGTAGAAACACATGACTTCCAAGTTTTCTACTTAAAGAAAGAAAGAAACAGAGCTAGCATGCTGCCTCTTAAATGCCTCAGCCAAGAAGTGGCACAGAAAACTTATTCTCACATCTTTTGGCATGAACCATTCACACAGCTCCAGGCTAGCTGCAAGTAAGTTGGAGAATGTAGAGATGGTATGCTTGGATTATTTTTGGAGCATCATTTCTGTTACTCTCCTTCAGAGAGTTTCATATCATCCAATAAGGATATTAGGAGGAAGGATAAGTCCATTCTTAGAGGAATCCTAGAAAAAAGTTATAAAGAAAGTCTATCTTTGGTTTAGGGCTTAGAAGATAGATTGACTCTAAAAGTTAAACCAGCAGAGAAAGGTAGATATGAGAGAAAGAAAGGAGAGCATTGTTGGAGGAAGGCATCAACATTTGTTCAGAGGGAAAGATATGTTGAAGATATTTCATGAAATCATCTGTGCTCACTATAAACTTGAAAACAAGTATTGCAGGATAGCTTCTTTTGAATTTGATTTGGGTAGACTGAATGAGTTGGGATTGTGAATTCTAACAGGTAAAAGTGAAATTATATCCTTATCCATCTGCCCAGGAAAGAACAATGGGATAGGGATTAATGAATGTAGACTGGGCCTTTGGAGACTGCCTATCTAATCCCTACTCTATTAGACATTCACTCTGGGGTTTGAGGTCTGACTGTTAACACTGCTGAGCTTTCAGGGAGTGTCAACCTAGATGAGCAGTTTGTAAACCAGCAGTCCTTGACCCTGGCTGCAGATGAAAATCATCCACAAAGCTTGCAAAAAGTTCCAAACCAAAGGAAACACTCTCTGGGGATGTGGTTGAGACATCTGTATAAATTCTCGATAAAGAAACCCTGGTCTGTCCCAGTGGGCTTCAAACTTTAATGTGCCTATAGATCATGTGAGGATCCTGTGAACGTGAAGATTCTGAGTCAGTGGGTCAGGAGTGTGACCTGAGATTTATTTATTTTTATTTTTGGCTGCCCTGGGTCTTCATTGCTGTGTGTGGACTTTTGTAGTTGTGGCGAGAAGGGGCCACTCTCCAGCTGCGGTGCTCAGGTTTCTCATTTCAGTGGCTCCTCTTGTTGCAGAGCACGGCTCTAGGGTGCAAGGGCTTCACTCGTTGTGACGCAGGGGCTTAGTTGCTCCAGGGCATGTGGGATCTTTCCAGACCAGAGATTGAACCCGTGTTCCTGCATTGGCAGGTGGATCCCCAGTCATTGGACCAGCAGGGAAGTCCCTAGATTCCGCACTCCTAACAAACTCCTAAATGATGCTGAGGCTACTGGTTCTGAATCCATTGAGGCCTGAATTATGTTAAATAATTCATCGATTTTAAAAGTTTTTTTTTTTTTTTTTCTTCCAACTTCCCCAGATTGGGGAGCGATTTTGGCATTGTCTAGAAGCGGGCTGGGTGGGCCCAAGCAGAGAAGCCTCTAGAGGAAGAAGTGAAATGTTTGCACTCAGAGGCTAATCCATTGCCTCCTCCCGGGTATCAGCAAGATGTGTGAACTGGCGCTGCTCATCTCTCATGTCAACACTCCTCTTAAACTGAAGGCAGACAGTGCTGCCTCTGGGGATGTGAGACAGACTGATCAAAGATCAGAAGGAGCCAGAGTTAGGTCATGAATTAACACAAACTGTGCTGTGCCCCTGGCGGATGAAGACAGGAAGAAGCGTGAAACTGGGAAAATCATAGGCAGGAAGCACCCGGAATCCAGCCAGTCACTTTCACATGCATTATGTCAGTTCATTCTTTATCAAAAATACCCTCAAAGGTTGGCATTATTACCTGCATTTTCCAGATTAGAAAATTGTGACTCAGAGAAGGTAAATGGCTTATCAGTCTGGAAAACATCTACATGACACCCAAATCCATCTTTTCTTCATGAAAGTGCACTAAAAGTGTCTTAAATCTTTTTTTAATATTTATTTTAATTTATTATTTATTTGACTGCAATGGGTCTTAGTCATGGTACTCAGGATCTTTAGTTGCGACATGCAAACTCATATGGGATCTAGTTCCCTGACCAGGGATTGAACCCAGGCCCTCTGCATTGGGAGCACAGAGTCTTAGCCATTGGACCATCAGGGAAGTCCCAAAAGTGTCTCATATTTTAAGTCATGTTGATAGCAGGTAGAGGAACTGGGGTGACTCGTCATCCACTTCTGAATCATTTTATCATGGACATGTTGGACCTGTGGTCCACCTACAGCTTCTCTCTAGTATTTTCCATCCTGTGCAATTAATCTAATGATATGGAGACAAGAAGAAACACTATAAATGGAAGCTGTGCAAAAGGAGGCAATGATAGCCCAAGAATTGTGGAGAATTGTTTTCTTGGTTCTTCCCATATTTCAGAGCCTACCATCATGAAGGTCAGAAAAAGGAAATACATCCAATGCAATATAATTTTGATGTATTGAACATGGGGGTACATGTGTCCTTTTGAACTACAGTTTTTTCAGGATATATGCCCAGTAATGGGATTACTAGGTCATATGATTATTTTTAGTTTTAGTTTTCTAAGGAAATCCCATACTGTTCTGTATAGTGACTGTACCAGTTTACATTCCCACCAAAAATGTCAGAGGTTCTCTTTATTCCACACCCCCTCCAGCATTTATCGTTTGCAGATTTTTTGATGATGGCCATTCTGACTGGTGTGAGGTCAATACCTCATTGTAGTTTTGACATGTGTACACTTTTTGTTGTTGTTCAGCCCTTAAGTCATGTCAGACTCTTTGCGACCCCATGGACTGCAGCATGTCAGGCTCCTCTGCCCTCCACTGTCTTCCAGAACTTGCTCAAATTTATGTCCTTTGAGTCAGTGATGCAATCTAACCATGTTCATGCTCTGCTGCCTTCTTCTCCTTTTGCCTTCAATCTTTCCTAGCATTAGGATCTTTTCCAGTGAGTCAGCTCTTTGCATCAGGTGGCCAAAGTATTAGAGCTTCAGCTTCAGCATCACTTCTTCCAGCAAATATTCAGGGTTGGTTTCCTTTAGGATTAGCTGGTTTGACCTCCTTGCAGTCCACAGGACTCTCAAGAGTCTTCTCCAGCACCACAGTTTGAAAGCATAAGGATACTTGATCTTATGTATGTGTGTGTGTGTATATATATATATATATATATTTTTTTTTTTTAACCTGTATACTAGCTGTCTCAATCATCTGCTGGGACAATGCTTGGAAAACTTTTCCTGAATTGGCTAGATATATTTTAGGCTTTGCAGGTCATACTCAGCTCCATAGAAAATTTGTACATTGAATTGGTGTGTCTGTGTTTTGTTAAAACTGTGTTTACAAAAATAGACAGTGGGATAGATCTGTTTCCAGGCTGTAGTTTGCTGACACCTGCTCTAGGAGATCGGAGAAGGTGATGGCACCCCATTCCACTACTCTTGCCTGGAAAATCCCATGGGCCGAGGAGCCTGGTAGGCTTCATGTGGTCGTGAAGAGTTGGACACGACTGAGCAACTTGACTTTCACGTTTCACTTTCATGCATTGGAGAAGGAAATGGCAACCCACTCCAGTGTTCTTGCCTGGAGAATCCCAGGGACGGGGGAGCCTGGTGGGCTGCCGTCTATGGGGTCGCACAGAGTCGGACACGACTGAAGTGACTTAGCAGCAGCAGCAGCAACTCTAGGAGATAAGTCCTATGAAGACCTTGTCTTGTCTCCAACAATATGCCCAGCATCAAAAGTCAGTGCTTAGTATCAAGTGGCATGTAATAAGCTTACCTATTTATTTATTATTATTATTAGTTTTGGCTATGCCAAGCCTTTATTGCAGTGTGTGGGCTTCTTTAGTCGTGGCATGGGAGCTTAGTTGCCCCACAGCATGTGGGATCTTAGTTCCCTGAACAAGGATCAAACCCACATCTCATGCATTAGAAGGTGGAGTCTTAACAACTGGAAGAGGGAAATCCCTAATAAATTTATTTTTAAGTAAATGAGTGAGTGAATGAATGAATAACTTAATGAATGAATTCACTACCTCAGGGGGACACAGGAAAACACAGGAGAACATAGACAATAAAAGAAGTAAGTTGTAGGCTTTTGAAGCTGAAGTCCCCCCTTCTAAGACATTGTGCTATCTCTTCTGTCATGACTTGTCACAATTCTTAAAAACAGATTTTTTTTTTTTTTAAGTAGGGTAAGACTGGAGAGAGCCCAGTAGAGAGAGATGGTTAGATCATTTCTAGCAGATTAACTCAAGTCCCTAATGGATCTTAATTCTTTGTGAAAAATTAGAAAAATGGAATCCTCTGTCTCAGAACCTTGCCCAGAATTATTATGTTGTAGCATCAAGCATCAAGGCTATTTTGGAGCATGGGGGAAATGGCCTAGTTATCATTCCTTGCATATTCCTTGAGAACTGAGTAAATACCATGGACTTAAGAATTCAGAGCCTTAGGTCTTAGATCAAAAGTTGGTTTGTGTTGACTAAACAGACTGGGCAATATCATCAGCCACCCCAGAGAGGAAATGAGACCAGTCTGGGGCCACTGAGAAAATGTGAGGATAAGTGGATAAGACCAATGGCAGCTGGTAGATTATTTCTCCTTGAGAGTAACTCTCACCCATGCCTCTTCTGGCCAAGACAGACATCATCACTCTAGGTGATTGCAAAATGGGCATAGAAGCAGTTATTGTTTAGTCAGTAAGCCATGTCTGACTCTTTGTGACCCCTTGAACTGCAGCACACCAGGCTCTCCTGTCCTTCACTATCTCCTGGAGTCTGCTTAAACTCATGTCCACTGAGTCGGTGATGCCATGCAGCCATCTCATCCTCTGTCACCCCCTTCTTCTGCCTTCAATCTTTCCCAGCATCAGGGTCTTTTCCAATGAGTTGACTCTTCCCATCAGGGGGGCAAAGTATTGGAACTTCAGCATCAATCCTTCCAACGAATATTCAGGGTTGATTTCCTTTAGGATTGACTTGTTTGCTCTCCTTGCTGTCCAATTGACTCTCTAGAGTTTTCTCCAGCACCCGATTCAAAAAAATCAGTTCATCGAGTCAGGTCTTATAATGATGCTGTTTTCATGAGGCTGCATAGTCCCTGATCTTGGGAGCTTATGTCTATGTAACAATTCAGTTGTCAGCAATTCTGGGGCATCACAACAGCCTAACAAGACTTTATTTCATGAAGATTATTCTTCACTCTTTCAGGAAGACTTATTTGAGGGACTTTCTGAGAATCTTTAGATTCCACACATTAGGGGTTTGAGAAAAATAGGGCATTTGTTTGCAGAAACATTCCTGCCATATGGGAGAGGGCATTTTGGAAAATAATGAAGTTTCTGTAGGTCCAGTAAGTTCAAAGATGCAAACGTGAGGCATACTAATGAAAACCTGATGGAATTGGAGACCCAAAGAAAGGATAAAGAGAGACAAGAGGAAGAAGAAGTAACTGAGGAACTAAAGAGATCCACAATGCCAGAAATGGCAAGGGAATTATCTTTATTTGATGAGGCACTATTAATTTTTTTTTAATTTTATTTTATTTTAAACTTTACATAATTGTATTAGTTTTGCCAAATATCAAAATGAATCCGCCACAGGTATACATGTGTTCCCCATCCTGAACCCTCCTCCCTCCTTCCTCCCCATTCCATCCCTCTGGGTCGTCCCAGTGCACCAGCCCCAAGCATCCAGTATCGTGCATCGAACCTGGACTGGCAACTCGTTTCATACATGATATTTTACATGTTTAAATGCCATTCTCCCAAATCTTCCCACCCTCTCCCTCTCCCACAGAGTCCATAAGACTGTTCTATACATCAGTGTCTCTTTTGCTGTCTCGTACACAGGGTTATTGTTACCATCTTTCTAAATTCCATATATATGCATTAGTATACTGTATTGGTGTTTTTCTTTCTGGCTTACTTCACTCTGTATAATAGGCTGCAGTTTCATCCACCTCATTAGAACTGGTTCAAATGTATTCTTTTTAATGGCTGAGTAATACTCCATTGTGTATATGTACCATAGCTTTCTTATCCATTCATCTGCTGATGGGCATCTAGGTTGCTTCCATGTCCTGGCTATTATAAACAGTGCTGCGATGAACATTGGGGTACACGTGTCTCTTTCCCTTCTGGTTTCCTCAGTGTGTATGCCCAGCAGTGGGATTGCTGGATCATAAGGCAGTTCTATTTCCAGTTTTTTAAGGAATCTCCACACTGTTCTCCATAGTGGCTGTACTAGTTTGCATTCCCACCAACAGTGTAAGAGGGTTCCCTTTTCTCCACACCCTCTCCAGCATTTATTACTTGTAGACTTTTGGATTGCAGCCATTCTGACTGGTGTGAAATGGTACCTCATAGTGATTTTGATTTGCATTTCTCTGATAATGAGTGATGTTGAGCATCTTTTCATGTGTTTGTTAGCCATCTGTATGTCTTCTATGGAGAAATGTCTATTTCGTTCTTTGGCCCATTTTTTGATTGGGTCATTTATTTTTCTGGAGTTGAGCTGTAGGAGTTGCTTGTATATTCTCGAGATTAGTTGTTTGTCAGTTGCTTCATTTGCTATTATCTTCTCCCATTCTGAAGGCTGTCTTTTCACCTTGCTTATAGTTTCCTTTGATGTGCAGAAGCTTTTAAGGTTAATTAGGTCCCATTTGTTTATTTTTGCTTTTATTTCCAATATTCTGGGAGGTGGGTCATAGAGGATCCTGCTGTGATGTATGTCAGAGAGTGTTTTGCCTATGTTCTCCTCTAGGAGTTTTATAGTTTCTGGTCTTACGTTGAGATCCTTAATCCATTTTGAGTTTATTTTTGTGTATGGTGTTAGAAAGTGTTCTAGTTTCATTCTTTTACAAGTGGTTGGCAAGATTTCCCAGCACCACTTGTTAAAGAGATTGTCTTTAATCCATTGTATATTCTTGCCTCCTTTGTCAAAGATAAGGTGTCCATATGTGTGTGGATTTATCTCTGGGCTTTCTATTTTGTTCCATTGATCAATATTTCTGTCTTTGTGCCAGTACCATACTGTCTTGATAACTGTGGCTTTGCAGTAGAGCCTGAAGTCAGGTAGGTTGATTCCTCCAGTTCCATTCTTCTTTCTCAAGATCGCTTTGGCTCTTCGAGGTTTTTTGTATTTCCATACAAATTGTGAAATTATTTGTTCTAGCTCTGTGAAGAATACTGTTGGTAGCTTGATAGGGATTGCATTGAATCTATAGATTGCTTTGGGTAGTATACTCATTTTCACTATATTGATTCTTCCAATCCATGAACATGGTATATTTCTCCATCTGTTAGTGTCCTCTTTGATTTCTTTCACCAGTGTTTTATAGTTTTCTATATATAGGTCTTTAGTTTCTTTGGGTAGATATATTCCTAAGTATTTTATTCTTTCCGTTGCAATGGTGAATGGAATTGTTTCCTTAATTTCTCTTTCTGTTTTCCCATTATTAGTGTATAGGAATGCAAGGGATTTCTGTGTGTTGATTTTATATCCTGCAACTTTACTATAGTCATTGATTAGTTCTAGTAATTTTCTGGTGGAGTCTTCAGGGTTTTCTATGTAGAGGATCATGTGATCTGCAAACAGTGAGAGCTTTATTCTTCTTTTCCAATTTGGATTCCTTTTATTTCTTTTTCTGCTGTGATTGCTGTGGCCAAAACTTCCAAAACTATGTTGAATAGTAATGGTGAAAGTGGACACCCTTGTCTTGTTCCTGACTTTAGAGGAAATGCTTTCAATTTTTCACCATTGAGGATAATGTTTGCTGTGGGTTTGTCATATATAGCTTTTATTATGTTGAGGTATGTTCCTTCTATTCCTGCTTTCTGGAGAGTTTTTAATCATAAATGGATGTTGAATTTTGTCATAGACTTTCTCTGCATCTATTGAGATAATCATATGGTTTTTATTTTTCAATTTGTTAATGTGGTGTATTACATTGATTGATTTGCAGATATTGAAGAATCCTTGCATCCCTGGGATAAAGCCCACTTGGTCATGGTGTATGATCTTTTTAATGTGTTGTTGGATTCTGATTGCTAGAATTTTGTGAAGGATTTTTGCATCTATGTTCATCAGTGATATTGGCCTGTAGTTTTCTTTTTTTGTGGGATCTTTGTCAGGTTTTGGTATTAGGGTGATGGTGGCCTCATAGAATGAGTTTGGAAGTTTACCATCCTCTGCAATTTTCTGGAAGAGTTTGAGCAGGATAGGTGTTAGCTCTTCTCTAAATTTTTGGTAGAATTCAGCTGTGAAGCCGTCTGGACCTGGGCTTTTGTTTGCTGGAAGATTTTTGATCACAGTTTCAACTTCCGTGCTTGTGATGGGTCTGTTAAGATTTTCTATTTCTTCCTGGTCGAGTTTTGGAAAGTTGTACTTTTCTAAGAATTTGTCCATTTCTTCCACGTTGTCCATTTTATTGGCATATAATTGTTGATAGTACTCTCTTATGATCCTTTGTATTTCTGTGTTGTCTGTTGTGATCTCTCCATTTTCATTTCTAATTTTATTCATTTGATTTTTCTCCCTTTGTTTCTTGATGAGTCTGGCTAATGGCTTGTCAATTTTATATATCCTTTCAAAAAACCAGCTTTTGGTTTTGTTGATTTTTGCTATGATCTCTTTTGTTTCTTTTGCATTTATTTCTGCTTTAAGTTTTAAGATTTCTTTCCTTCTACTAACCCTGGGGTTCTTCATTTCTTCCTTTTCTAGTTGCTTTAGGTGTAGAGTTAGGTTATTTATTTGACTTTTTTCTTGTTTCTTGAGGTGTGCCTGTATTGCTATGAACTTTCCCCTTAGGACTGCTTTTACCGTGTCCCACAGGTTTTGGGTTGTTGTGTTTTCATTTTCATTCATTTCTATGCAAATTTTGATTTCTTTTTTGATTTCTTCTGTGATTTGTTGGTTATTCAGCAGCGTGTTGTTCAGCCTCCATATGTTGGAATTTTTAGTAGTTTTTCTCTTGTAATTGAGATCTAATCTTACTGCATTGTGGTCAGAAAAGATGCTTGGAATGATTTCTATTTTTTTGAATTTACCAAGGCTAGCTTTATGGCCCAGGATGTGATCTATCCTGGAGAAGGTTCCATGTGCGCTTGAGAAAAAGATGAAATTCATTGTTTTGGGATGAAATGTCCTATAGATATCAATTAGGTGTAACTGGTCTATTGTATCATTTAAAGTTTGTGTTTCCTTGTTAATTTTCTGTTTAGTTGATCTATCCATAGGTGTGAGTGGGGTATTAAAGTCTCCCACTATTATTGTGTTATTGTTAATTTCTTCTTTCATACTTGATAGCATTTGTCTTACATACTGCGGTGCTCCCGTGTTGGGTGCATATATATTTATAATTGTTATATCTTCTTCTTGGATTGATCCTTTGATCATTATGTAGTGACCATCTTTGTCTCTTTTCACAGCCTTTGTTTTAAAGTCTATTTTATCTGATATGAGTATTGCTACTCCTGCTTTCTTTTGGTCCCTATTTGCATGGAAAATCTTTTTGCAGCCCTTCACTTTCAGTCTGTATGTATCCCCTGTTTTGAGGTGGGTCTCTTGTAGACAACATATGTAGGGGTCTTGTTTTTGTATCCATTCAGCCAGTCTTTGTCTTTTGGTTGGGGCATTCAACCCATTTACGTTTAAGGTAATTACTGATAAGTATGATCCCGTTGCCATTTACTTTATTGTTTTGGCTTTGAATTTATACACCGTTTTTGTGTTTCCTGTCTAGAGAATATCCTTTAGTATTTGTTGGAGAGCTGGTTTGGTGGTGCAGAATTCTCTCAGCTTTTGCTTGTCTGAAAAGCTTTTGATTTCTCCTTCATACTTGAATGAGATCCTTGCTGGGTACAATAATCTGGGCTGTAGGTTATTTTCTTTCATCATTTTAAGTATGTCTTGCCATTCCCTCCTGGCTTGAAGAGTTTCTATTGAAAGAGCCGCTGTTATCCTTATGGGTATTCCCTTGTGTGTTATTTGTTGTTTTTCCCTTGCTGCTTTTAATATTTGTTCTTTGTGTTTGATCTTTGTTAATTGGATTAATATGTGTCTTGGGGTGTTTCACCTTGGGTTTATCCTGCTTGGGACTCTCTGGTTTTCTTGGACTTGGGTGATTATTTCCTTCCCCATTTTAGGGAAGTTTTCAACTATTACCTCCTCAAGTATTTTCTCATGGTCTTTCTTTTTGTCTTCTTCTTCTGGGACCCCTATGATTCGAATGTTGTAGCGTTTAATATTGTCCTGGAGGTCTCTGAGATTGTCCTCATTTCTTTTAATTCGTTTTTCTTTTATCCTCTCTGATTCATTTATTTCTACCATTCTATCTTCTAATTCACTAATCCTATCTTCTGCCTCTGTTATTCTACTATTTGTTGCCTCCAGAGTGTTTTTAATTTCACTTATTGCATTATTCATTATATATTGACTCTTTTTTATTTCTTCTAAGTCCTTGTTAAACCTTTCTTGCATCTTCTCAATCCTTGCCTCCAGGCTATTTATCTGTGATTCCATTTTAATTTCAAGATTTTGGATCAATTTCACTATCATTATTCGGAATTCTTTATCAGGTAGATTCCCTATCTCTTCCTCTTTTGTTTGGTTTGGTGGGCATTTATCCTGTTCCTTTATCTGCTGGGTATTCCTCTGTCTCTTCATCTTGTTTAAATTGCTGAGTTTGGGGTGTCCTTTCTGTATTCTGGCAGTTTGTGGAGTTCTCTTTATTGTGGCGTTTCCTCACTGTGTGTGGGTTTGTACAGGTGGCTTGTCAAGGTTTCCTGGTTAGGGAAGCTTGTATCGGTGTTCTGGTGGATAGCGCTGTATTTCTTCTCTCTGGAGTGTAATGAAATGTCCAGTAATGAGTTATGAGATGTCTAAGGTTTTGGGGTGACTTTGGGCAGCCTGTATCTTGAAGCTCAGGGCTGTGTTCCTTTGTTGCTGGAGAATTTGCTTGGTATGTCTTGCCCTGGAACTTATTGGCCCTTGTGTGGTGCTTGGTTTCAGTGTCGGTATGGAGGCATTTGATGAGCTCCTGTCAATTAATATTTCTTGGAGTCAGGAGTTCCCTGGAGTCAGGGTTTGGACTTAAGCCTCCTACTTCCAGTTATCGGTCTTATTTTTACTGTAGTTTCAAAACTTCTCCTTCTATACAGCACCATTGATAAAACATCTACGTTAAAGATGAAAAGTTTCTCTACTGTGAGGGTCACTCAGAGAGGTTCACAGCGTTACATGGAGAAGAGAAGAGGGAGGAGGGAGTTAGAGGTGACCCAAATGAGATGAGGTGGAATCAATAGTGGAGAGAGTGGGCTAGCCAGTAGTCACTTCCTTATGTGCACTCCACAGCTGGACCGCTCAGAGATGTTCACGGAGTTATACAGAGAAGAGAAGAAGGAGGCAGGAGACAGAGGTGGCCAGAAGGATAAAAGGGGGAAATGAAAAGGAGGGAGACAGATCCAGCCAGTAATCAGTTCCCTAAGTGTTCTCCACCGTCTGGAACACACAGAAATTCACAGAGTTGGGTAGAGTAGAGAGGGGTTAGGGAGGAGATATAGGCGACCTGGTGGAGAAAATGGAGAGTCCAAAGGGAGAGAGAGCAGTCAAGCCAGTAATCTCGTTCCCTAGTGAAAAATGGGTCCTGAAGATTGGGTTCTTAAAGGTACAAAACTGGTAACAAACACATAAAAGCAAAAATTAAAAATCTAGAGTAGAGTTTGGAATTTCAAAAATGCAATGTTAATGAAAAGAAGAAGGAAAAGAAAGAGAGAAAAAGCGAACAAAGAAAAACAAACAAGGTCACAAAAATTATAAAGAAACTACAGGTACAAAATTGATAACTAATACCAAAAAGCAAAAATTAAAAATCTAGAGTAGAGTTTGGAATTTCAAAAATAAAATGTTAAAAAAAAAGAAGAAGAAAAATAAAGAGAGAAAACAAACAAACCAACAAAAACAATGTCTCAAAAATTATAAAGAAAATACAGGTACAAAATTGATATCAAATACCAAAAAGCATAAATTAAAAATCTTGAGTAGAGTTTGGAATTGCAGATATATGATGTTATATAAAAGAAGAAGAGAAATAAACAGAGGGAAAAAAAAAAGTCACAGAAATGATAAAAAAAACTATAGGTACAAAATTGATAACATATACCAAAAGGCTAAAATTAAAAATTTAGAGTAGAGTTTGGAATTTCAAAAATACAATGTTAAAGAAAAGAAGAAAAAAAAAAAAAACATGGTCAAAAAATGATAAAATATATATATGAAGTTTGCTGAAGAAAAAAAAATAGGGTCTTTTTTTTGTTTTTGCAAAGTAATAGTTATAAAAGTGAAAATTAAAGGACAATAGAGGACTTAAAAATTTTTTTTAATTAAAAAAAAGGAAAGATTGATCGTAAAAACAGTAAAAATATATCTAGGTCTTTCTCTGGTTTTGTTGTGAGTATTGTGGGTTCAGTTCATTTTTGGCTAGTTCCTTGGTCTGACTTATATTTCTCAAGATCTATAGGCCCCTTCCTATGGTAGTCCGTAGTAACCACAGGGTTTTAATCTATGGCCTGTAGCTTCCAAGGCGTTTCCCTGTGTTATAGCTTCTTCTGTTTGCTGGTCTCTTCAGTGTCTGGTTCCCGCCCTGACACAAAGGGGACGGTGGAGGACACTTTTTTTTTTTTTTTTAATTTAGGCTCACTTGTTCAGCCGCGCTGTGGGGAGGGAGGGAGGGATGCTGCAAACAGATAACACTGGCGTGCGCTCGCAGTGCCTCAGCCACACTGGGTCTGCCCCCGCTCACGGCGCGTGTAGCCTCCCTGCCCACACTGCTCGGGCTCTAGGTTGTTCCACTGGGAACAATCAGAGGCCGGCCCTGGGCTGAGCTCCCAGGTCCAAGCGGCTCAGGTTCAGGCACTCGGGTAGTCCTCAGAGGCGCAGACTCGGTTGGGCCTGCGTTTTGTGCTCTTCCCAGGTCGAGCAGCTCAGGTGATGAGGTGTTTGGCGAGCGCCAATGCTGCGACTTATTGCCTCCCCGCCACTCGATTATCTGGGTGTAAAACTGGTGCACCTTCTCAGGCAGATGTTGACCATCCAGACCCCCAAGAAGTTTTAGTTAGCAAAGAAGCCTGCTTACAGTTTTATAGATAGTGTCTCTCTGGGGCTGCGATTGCCCCCTTCCGGCTCTGGCTGCCTGTCACTGGAGGGGGAAGGTCTGCAGCCGGCTATCTCTGTTCAGTCCTTTGTTCCGTGCGTGGACCTGGCAGTGTCTTAGGTTAGGGCTGGCTTTTCGCGTGGTAGATATCCCACAGTCTGGTTTGCTAGCCCAAATTATTTCGCTCAGAAAGCGCTCAGGACATTTGGGCCCAATTCTTACTCTAAGGGACACAGCCCGCGCCGCGCTTCCCTGCCCAGCCTCCACTTGCTAATGCCGTGTGCAGGCGTCTGCGCTGCTTCTCCGCTGGGGGAGTTACCGTAGGGCTCACAATCTGCGATTTTTAATTGTTTATTTATTTTTTTTCTCCCTTTTATGTTGCCCTCTGTGCTTCCGAAGCTCGGCACAGATTCAGCAGTGAGAAGGTTTCCTGTTGTTTGGAAACTTCTTTCTTTTTAAGACTCCCTTCCCGGGACGGAACTCTGTCCCTCCCTCTTTTGTCTCTTTTTTTGTCTTTTATGTTTTTTCCTACCTCCTTTAGAAGAGTTGGGTTGCTTTTCTGGGTGCCTGATGTCCTCTGCCAGCATTCAGAAGTTGTTTTGTGTAATTTACTCGACGTTTAAATGCTCTTTTGATGAATTTTTGGGGGAGAAAGTGTTCTCCCCATCCTACTCCTCCGCCATCTTGGCTCCTCCCCGGCACTATTAATTTCTGAGAATTATTCATGAAGGATGCAGGAGCCATTCAGAATGCAATCCAGTGCTACTGTGTTATCTATGATGAGAAAAAAGAGCTACTACTAAGATATCACTGGATTGTTTTTTCAAGTGAGTAGATAGAATTGAATCCAGTGAGGAATAGTACCTGTGCCATCAATGTCAGGCATGGGTGAAATTTCAGCTTGCCCTCCGCCTCCTATTGCTGATGACCCTTCAGCTCTACCATCTCCCACCTCCTCTCCCTCCTCCAGTCAGCAACTTTTCTTGTCTGTCCACTTGACGCCAGCCCCTGTACACAAGCTGTTGTATTGTACTACTGTACTTTCAAGGTACTATACTGTAAGATTAAATGCTTTTTTATTTTTGTGTTTGTTCTTTATGTATTATTTGTGTGAAATGTACTGAAAACCTATTACAGTACAGTACTATATATAGCCAATCATGTTAGTTGGGAACTTAGGCTAACATTGTACTTACAAAAAAATTAGGCTTACAAACTTGCTCTCAGAACAGAACTCATTCATATGTAGGGGACTTACTGTACAAGGAGGGTATGTGGACCTGTGCTGCCTCCAGGAACCTAAGACTAAGCAAGGAAGGGTGGGTAACATATGTCATGGGCAACTGTCCATATTCAATTCTGTTCAGTTCAGTTGCTCAGTCGTGTCCGACTCTTTGTGACCCCATGGACTGCAGCACACCAGGCCTCCCTGTCCAATACCAACTCCCAGAGTTTATCCAAACTCGTGTCCATTTAGTTGGTGATGCCATCCAACCATCTCATCCTCTGTCATCCCCTTCTCCTCCTGCCCTCAATCTTTCTCAGCATCAGGGTCTTTTCAAATGAGTCAGCTCTTGGCATCAGGTGGCCAAAATATGGGAGTTTTGGCTTCAACATCAGTCCTTCCAATGAACACTCAGGACTGATCTCCTTTAGGGTGGACCGGTTAGATCGCCTTGATTTTCTGCAAATTAGCTCTTGGAGGAGTTTTGTCCCTCAAAACAATTATCTATCTAAACTCATACACAATCATGGCACAACTCTAATGCTGAGCTTCACTGACCTCTGGTTAACTAACAGGTCACATCTAAAGTCCTAAGCTTGGCCACCGGGCCTCTTTGTGATCCAGTCCCCACTTGGGGTCGCTGAGGGTCGGACACGACTAAGCGACTTCACTTTCACTTTAATGCATTGGAGAAGGAAATGGCAACCCACTCCAGTATTCTTGCCTGGAGAATCCCAGGGATGGGGGAGCCTGGTTGGCTGCCATCTATGGGGTCTCACAGAGTCGGACACGACTGAAGTGACTTAGCAGCAGCAGCAGCAGCCCCACTTACTCTCCACTTTTACCTCTGACCTTGCTGTTTCCTGCCTCAAACTTTTTGCTTGTGTTGTTTCCTCTGTCCAAATTATCTTTCCCTTCTCTTTTGCATGGTATTTACCTCTTCATTTTTTTCTTTTCTGTAAAGTCCCACTAACTCACCCAATCATGATTGCTACCTCTCTCCCTGGGCTCCTTAATAACTTTATTTTTAGTTTTGGTTGCACTGGGTCTTCACTGTAGTGTTCAGGTATCTCCTGTAGCAGAGCATGGGCTGCATGGCACTCAGGGTTCAGCAGTCGCAGTTCATGGGCTCTAGAGCATGGGCTCAGTAACTGTGCTTCACGGACTTGGTTGCTCTGAGGCATGTGGGATCTTCCCGGACCAGCAATAGAATCTGTGTCCCTTGCGTCGACAGGCAGAGTCTAATCCAATGCACCACCAGGGAAGTACCATAAATAACGTTATTAATGGTCTATTCTCACCTTGTTGCCCGGATTACAATCTGGGAATTCCATCAGGGCAAGGACTGGGGCAGTTGTTCCTGACCTGATGCCTGACAGGCTTTTAATAAATGTTTAAGGTGAATGAAAGAATGAGTAAATAGATGGACTCTTGCTAGAATGTGAGCTCTCAGAAGACAAAGGACCAAGCATTTTAACTCATGCATTGTCTGAATTTTACAGTGTCTGGCAGTTAAGAAAAATGCAGTTATTACTTGTTTATAAAATAAATAGGCTATTGAAAGAACATATCTTCCTTCTGCTAGTAGAAAAGTCTGGATGCTCAGGGGAGAGTAGCTGCCTTGAATAGAGACACTTCACACAAGCGCACTGTGCACAAATGCCACCCTAAGACAGTATCTCAACCAACTGCAACCCAAGACCCTTGTGGCATCCCCTAATTGATGACCTTTAATTCATTAGCCTGGGGCAGTATTGGTTAATGCCAGGTTGTCATGGGGCAATTATTGGTTGAACCCCTCTTGTTCCCCAAAGCATCCTAGTTTGGAAGATAAGTTGTGTGCTATGTGATAGGCATGCATTATATGTGCATGCTCGTGCTCAGTCGCTCAGTCATGTCTGACACTTTGTGACCCTGTGGACTGTATCCCACCAGCCTCCTCTGCCCATGGAATTTTCCAGGGAAGAATACTGGACTGGGTTGCCATTTCCTTCTCTAGGTAATCTTCCCAACCCAGGAAGCAAACCCACGTCTCTTTTGTCTCCTACAATTGTGGGCATATTCTTTACCACCAGTGCCACCTGGGAAGCCCAGGCATACATTATAGGTCTCAAGTTATTAATGTTTCCACAAAGCTCGAATGTGATAGCACTGGAAGATGGCAATGAGGTGAGAATGATGAGAAAAGTGGCCACAAATTAAAATGCATTGAAGCATCACTAGGTGAGCAAAAGGAATCGCACAGTGACAGTATGCGTGTGTTTGAGGGCTCCAGCAAAGGTTTCATAAGAGAGTCTGGCATTTAAAAAGAGCCCTGATGAATGAAGGATGGCTCCGGCTTCTTACAGTCCCTGAAAGCATCTAGACAGTCTTTTCCTGGCTTGTGCTGGTTTTCTCTCTTGCTCTTTTTTCCCCGTTTTTTGCTCAGTGTCCACACCCTCAAGAATGTCTTTCCTCCTTTTATGCACTTGAAAGTTACTCGTTCTTTATGACCCAGACTGAGTCCTACAGTTCAGGGCATCCCACAGTCGCACTGATTCCTATATTCTTAAATGCTGTAGATCTTAAATCCTCTTCAGTTGGTTTGCCACTTAACATATGGTGCCTTTTAACTTTCATTGCCATGTGCAGCATCTCCCTTAACTCTAAGCAAAAGGAAAATCTGCTGGTGAGAATCTGAAAGGTTTGGCTGGGGGAACAGGTGATGGAAGCCAGCCCTCTTGGAATGAATATGGGAAGAATATGGGACTGAGATTCAGCCCAAAGCAGGAGGAATGGCTCCTTCCTGGTGACTTGGGGCAGTAGACTTTCCATGGATGTACAGGGAGAAAGGATGGAGCCACATGAGGCTCTAAGGTAGACTTTGCCGGTACCTTGGATTGAGCAACCGTTGAGTATATGGCTCCAAGTGATGGTGGCAGAAGCCCTTTCCTGTTGCTGACATAAGAAGGCACTGGTTTCTTCCAGGTCCTACTTATACCCAAGCTCTGCCCAAGGTAGGGAGGTCTGGGAATGGTAGGCTGTCCAGAGGCACAGGTGCGATGATGGAAGGGAAAGCAGGTAGACTCTTCTGGCTGCTGGCGTAGGGCAGGGATGTTCCCATGAGGCTCATAGATTCTTCAGGAGAAACGGACAGTCACTGATGGACAGTATCAATGAGAGACCACACAGGAGAGGAAGAAACAGCTCCAGAATAATTTCCCTATTTTAATTCAGAGAAAAAAGTTGGAGAGGCTGAGATACCAAACACTTGGGCTGAAATGAATTAATTCCCTGATGTTAGTTCAAAGCCAGTGATCTGGGAAACACCTATATTATATTAGTTCGAAGCTGGTGATCTGGGAAACACCTATTAAATTACATGCTTTTCTTTATTTTTTTTCTGTTTTCTTCCTATTTCCTCCTTTCTCTCATTTCCTTCCTCCCTTTCTTCCTTCCTTATTTCATTCCTTCCTCTCCCTCCCTTCCTGCTCTCCTTTCTTCTTTCCTTCCCTCCTTTTCTCCTTTCTTTTTCTATCAGTCGACTTCAACTTGAATATACATCCTGGAAAGAATTAGCATCTGGATGTAACCATTTGTATCACCACAGTATTTATCCTGATGCTCTGAATTTGGTAGGTCACAGGTGCTTAATATATGCTTTCTGATTGAATGTTGGGCTGAGAATGTTCGATAGATACTTTCTTTGCCTGAATCACTCTTGAAATGCAGACATCGGACATTAACCGTGGCTCCTTGATTATGTAAGAGGGGGAAAAAACCCTCATGAACAAGAAGTCAGGGTCTAGAACCCAAACAGTCTGAACAGAAGAGAATACCTAGAGTTAGGAAGCTGGCTGAGCACAGTGTGTCTTCCTTGAGCAGAACACAGCATCCATCAAGTCACCATGGGCTCTTGCATGCATGTGTGCTAAGTCACTTCAGTCATGTCTGACTCTTAGTGACCCCATGGACTGTAGCCCACCAGGCTCCTCTGTCCATGGAGATTCCCCAGGCAAGAATACTGAAGTGGGTTGCCATGCCCTACTCCAGGGAGTCTTCCTGACACAGGGATCGAACCCGAGTCTCTTAGTCTCTTGCATTGACAGGAGGGTTCTTTACCACTAGCACCACCTGGGAAGCCCAATCATGGGACCTTAGATATCACCAAAGTGGCCAGTTAGGAAAGTAGAAGAAAAGTAAGAGAGGAAGATTCAAGATTCTTTTGATTTTATTTTGTGCATGAATTGGGAGATGGTGACAGAAACTTCTGTTTGGGAATTGGTTCATATGTGGCTACTTTGACAAGTTTCCAAATCTCTTTCTCTTGCTGCTGCTTTTGTTAAGCCATTTTGCTATCACCACCTTCACTGATCTTCTAAGCTCAGCCCTCTAAGTGCTTTTAAAATTCAGACACCATTCTAGACTACAGAAAGCAAGAGTATACTCATGAATCCCTTCCTTTCTTCCTGACACCTCCATGGATGGAATTTCACACTTACAGCAACTTTCCAAAGTGTGGGTGACCTTTTCCACTTTAGAAAGAGCTTCTTTTTGGATGGCTTTGACTTAGACTTCCTGGTAGACCAGGTCTAGTGGAGGCTGGAGATCCTGGCCCAGCTGGCCTCCAAAGACATGTTAGGAAGCACTGACTTCAAAGTTTAGTTTAAAAGCAGCATCTTTAAAAAAACATACCCCTCAAGAATCTGATTTTTTCCCCCAAGAATGAAGAAGAAAAGCACCAAAAATCCTCTTTCTTTACAGCCTTCAAGAAGTTGTCTTAGAGGCTTTGCTTGCTCAGGACAAAGACACTGATATTGCATGAATCACCTGCTACCCTTCTGTCTAATAATTGTAAACTACAATTTCCTCAATTGTCCATGCTTTGCCTGCCTCTATACCTTTTGATATGCTATTCCTGCTTCGCAAGATATGCTACTCCCTTATTCCCTTGGATAGGCCTATTAAATACCTAATTCCTCTTTCCAGAGGCACCCAACTCAAGAGCACCTCCTCTGTGAACCCCTCCAGGCTTTCTCCCCAGATATGTGTCAAACTACTTTCTCTACTAATCTTTAATTAGTAGAGAAATAATATTTATAAAAAATAATAGTAGATAATAATATTTAATATTTGATTCAATAATTAAACAGTAATTGCTGCATGCCAGGAACTCTGCTAGGAACTGGAAAAAATAATGAAATGAGATATAGACATAGAATCTTGTCATCAAGATTCTTAAAGCTTATCTCTGGCTGTATACGTGAAATGATATGCTTGTATATTTGTTCTGTGTATAAGAGGAGCGGGGGTCTCTGGAATATGGCTGTTTGGGTTCATATCCTGGCTCTACAACCATGTAAGCCGTAAGACTAGCAGTCTAAATGCTCCGTGCCTCAGTTTCCTTATCTGTAAAATGGAAAATTCATATCACCAGTAGGGCTGTGATGAGAAATAAATGCATCAACATTTACAAAGCACTTAGAACAGTGCTTGAAATTTACTAAGCCCTCTTTAAATTTAGTTATTATTTTTCTAAAGTCTCTTTCCCTTGGGGTAGGCTCCTGATATTATTTTTTGGGTACTCCGGATACTTAATGTGTAGAATGTAGCATACAATAAGTTCTTAATAAATATCTGTTGAATGAATGAGCCATTATATAATAGACTAGTTTTAAAAAGGAAAACCACTAATTCATACATCTCTTCCAAGGCAGGAAATTCACTATTTGTTCCCTTAAGACACTCAGCTTTGACAGCCATGCATGAAACCGTATTAAGCCTGGAGAACTTTCCATCCGCTCCGGTGGCTGCTATTGATTTTACCTACTGAGATATTTGGCTCCTTCATAAAATGAGAAATTATTCACAAACAAAACAGGAAAACAGTCTTTAAATGCTTATATCTACAATTCACATGTGATTTAACATTTTTTTTTTTCCCTTTTGGATAGGAATGAAATATCTCTCTCCATTTTGGATAAGAGTGAAAAATGGTTCCAAATCAATTGGTTATTTGGTCCATAGTTATTTCAGAAGATGTATGGAGAAGAGAAAATAATTTTATAAACTGATTTTGCTTGAAAACAGCAGAAGATTGGATTTTCCTCCCCAACTCAGCCAGAAACCCAGATTTTTATGTTTCGGGGTTTGTTGTAATGGAATTTGCCAGTTAACTAGGTCAAACATTTAGCTTGAATCACCTTTCTGCTCTGCCTAGTGATTACTTAGGTAAACTGGCTAACTCAATTACTTTTTTGGAATAGGAGGAGAGTTTTGGTTCAATGAGAGCAATGCCATACCCTGCAGGGATCTAAGAGCCTTCTCTGCCTTTTTACTTAATAACTTATTCTTATTGGGATCAAAGTCTTTTGTTAATACTATATAAGCTTGTCACTGATCCAAGTGTTCCCCAAAGTTCACAGATAGCCAGGTATTAGGTATCACAATGATACCTAATATATCATTATTCTCTCTGCCCTTTAATAATATCCTACTCAGGGCTTCCCTGGTGGCTCAGTGGTAAAGAATCTGCCAATGCAGGTGACACAGGTTCAATCCCTGGTTCAGGAAGATCCCACATGCCACGGGGCAACTAAGCCCATGCACCACAACTGTTGAGTCTGTGCTCTAGAGCCTGGGGGCCGCAACTACTGAAGCCTGAGTGCCCTGGAGCCTGCGCTCGTAACAAGAGAAGCCCCCACAAAGAGAAGCCCATGCACGACACCTAGAGAGTAGCCCCACTCACTGCAACCAGAGGAAAGCCCGCACAGCAACAAAGACCCAGCGCAGCCAAAAATAAATGAATGATTTTAAAAATTATTAAATAATAATAATATCCTAGTCATGCTACCAATTATCTAGCACCTTTCACGTTTCAGGTCTTTTCCATGCGATATATCACTTAATTCCCATGACAGTAGCCCATAATCATCTTCGTGACAATCTCAGTGGCTTATCACACTAATGCTTTAGTAAAAATATATATTTCACTCGTGTCTCAGTTCAAGCACATGCTTCTAGGGTGGCTTCCACAGGGATTCAGGGATCCAAGCTTCTTACATCTAGTAACTCTGTCCTCCCCCAGGACATTGAAAAGCTCCACTGGACCCTTCTATTTACTGGGAGACCAGAAAAGAGTGTAACAGGTTAAGTTGTGTTCTCCATGCTTGAGTCCTAACCCATTAGCTGTGGAGGTGACGTTCTTTGGAAATAGGGTCTTTGCAAATACAATGATGATATAAATTAAGATGGGGTTATACTAGAGTAAGGTAGGTCCTACATCCAATGACTGATGTCTCTGCAAGGAGAGAAAGGTTTGAAGATTCAGGGATGATCCAGGGAAGCAGGCCATATGATGACTGAGCCAGAGATCAGAGTAAGCCAAGAGCTGTTGGCAACCACCAGAGTTAGGAAAGAAGGCTTTCTTGATTATCCAGTGGTTAAGAATCCACCTTGCAATGCAGGGTACATGGGTTTGATCTCAGGTCCAAGAAGATCCCACATGCCACAGAGTGACTAAACCCATGTGACTCAACTACTGAGCCTGTGCTCTGGAGCTTGCGAGTCACAACTACCGAAGCCCAGGTGCCTACAGCCTGTACTCCACAACAAGAGAAGCTGGCGCGTGGCAACAAAGAGGAAGCCCCGCTTGTTTCAACTAGAGAAAGCCCGTATGCAGCAAAGAGGACTCAGCACAGCCAAAATAAATAAATAAATCTTAAGAAAAAGAAGTTAGGAGAGAGACATGGAGCAGATTCTGCTGCAGAGGGGACAAGCCCTACTGATACCTTGATTTCAAACTTCTAGTCTCCAGAACCGTGAAGAAATACTTTTTTTAAAAAAGTTACCTACTTTGTAGTATGCTTTAGAGCCACCTAGGAAACTGATACAAAGGGGTGCCCCCTATGGATTCCTCCGACACTTTAAAGATGTTGTTCCATCACCTTCTGGCTGTTTCCAGTGTGTAATCTGCGGTCTTCCTTGTTTTTGTTCTTTTGCACACAGTGTTTTTCTCTGCCGTTAAGATTTTCTGGTTTTAAGCAATTTGATTATGATGTGACAAAGTAGTTCTGTTTATGTTTCTTCTGCTTGGGCTTTATTGAGCTTCGTGGATATGTGGTTTTATGGTTTTCATCAAATTTGACTGCTTAAGGTTGTCCCACAGTTCATGGAGGCTTTGCTTATTTTTAATTGTTTTTTCTGTGCTTAGCTTTGGATAGTTTCTATTGCTATGTCTTCAATTTCACTAGTATTTTCTTCTGAGAGCTCCTCTAATCTGCCATTAATCCCACTCAGTGTTTTTCTCATCTTGATATTACACTTTTCATCTGTAGAAGTTAGATATTGATATTTTAAAATACTTGCCCTATATTTTACTTAGTAAGTTCAATTTTTCCTTTAGCTTCTTGAGCTTATGGAATATAGTGTATACCTGCTTTAATGTCTTTGTCTACCAATTCTATGATCGCTGTCACTTCTGGGTCAGTTCTATAGATTAATTTCTCTCCTCTTAGGCTGTGTTTTCCTGCTTCTGTGCATGACTCTAATTTCTGATTGGGTGCTACACATTGTTACTGCTGTGATTTTACGGGGTGCATTTCTATAAATGTTTTTGAGTTTTGCCCTAGGGTTTGATTAAATTATTTGAAAACAGGCATCCTTTCAAGTGCTTATTTTAAGCTGTGTTGGGTGGGACCATACAAGCATTTAGTATAGGGCTAATTTCCCCCAACTATTGAAGCAAAATATTTCTTGGTATTTTGATGTCCTTTAAATGTTGAAGTTTTTCAATAGGCTCTGTTCTGTACACCTGCTAATCTATTCAGTTGATTCTTTCACTGGGCTCATACATGTGTATGTGTGTGTGTGTGTGTCTTTATCACAAGCAGGCATACCTCATTTTATTTTGTTTTGCTTTGTAATACTTCACAAATACCACCTGTGTTTTACAAATTGAAATTTTGTGGTAACCCTATGCTGAGCAAACCTATTAGCATCATTTTTTTTTTTTCCCAATAACATTGGCTCACTTTGTATCTCTGTGTCACACTTTGGTAATGCTCACAATATTTCAAATGTTTTCATTATTATTAGATTTTTTATGGTGTTCTGTGCTCAGTGATCTTTGATGTTACTACTTTGGCTCATTGAAGGCTCAGATGATGGTTAGTACTTTTAGCAATAAAGTAGTTTTTAATCTTAATTAATGGATTTGGCTGCCTCGGGTCTTAGTTGAGGCACACGGCGTTTCATTGTGTCATGTGGGATCTTGTGGTGTACGGACCCTCCAGTTGTGAGACACAGGCTCTTCAGGTGCCGCACATGGGCTTAGCTGCTCTGCGGCATGCTGCTGGATTTTAGTTCCCGGACCAGAGATTGAACCCCTGTCCCCTGCACTGCAAGGTGGATTCCCAATCACTGGACCACCAGGGAAGTCCCGGCAATGAGGTATTTTTAAATTAAATTGTTGTTTTTTTTTTTTTAGACAATACTGTCACATACTCAATAGACTACAGTGTAGTGTAAACATGACTTTAATATGCAATGGGAAGCCAAAAAATTCGTTGTGACTTGCTTAAGTGCAATATTCACTTTACTGCCATGGTCTGGAACTGAACTTGCAATATTAGGAAGTTTCCCTCTCCTGTCCCACAGGACGCTAGCTCTTGGAATCCCCTGGTACCAGGTACGTTTGTACATGGCCTGATTAATATTCAGTTTAATATTTGGCGGGGATGTTCTGTACATATCTGGAGCTTTCTCTGCATGCAGCTTTCTTTTCACCCGTATTCTTCCCTGCAATCTCTAGCCACTTTAGCTTTTACAGACATCTAGCTCTGTTATCTCAACTAAGAGAGAAAGCTGCACTCTGCCTGAATTTTTCTTCCTATGCCATGTCTGGGAAACTTCCCCCAGGCAGAAACCTGGAACAATTATAGGACTTAACCTTTTTTTTCCCTGTCTCTTAGGGGTCACAGGCCTTTGTTGCCTTATGCCTACTGTCTTGATTGATTCTGGGTTGTGTTCTTTGCCAAGTTTTCAATAGTTTCAAGTGAGAGGTGAATGTGGTCCTGTTCCGCCACTTTGACTGAACTCTGTGGTGGAACAAGCAGGGTCAGAAACTCCTTAACACACTTCCCATTGGCGAGTACGGCCTATGTTCACTCCGCGTACAACCAGGCAGGCTTTGTTACTGCTTGGCCAATAGAAAACGGCAGAAGTAGTGGTGTGCTAGTTCCTGGGCCCAGAGTTTAATAAGAGAAGGGCAGCTTCCCTCTCCTGTCTCATAGAATGCCAGTTCTTGGAATCCCGTGTTACGAGGAAACCCACCACCCCAAAGAGAAGTTTGTGGGGAGAGAAACATAGGCACTGGCTTCTCAGCCATGTGAGGGGTTGATCATGGAAGCACATCCTCTCTAGCCCCAGTCAAGCTGTCCTGGCAGACGCCACATAGACAAGAGAGAATTGTCCTTTAGTCCTGCTCACATTACCGAGGTGTGAGCAGAGTCAATGAGTGCCATTGTTTCCACCTGCTATGTTTTGGGGTCCTCTTTTTGCTTTCATATTTTATTTTTTAATTAATTAAAATTTATTGAGGTATAGTTTATTTACGATGTTGTGTTAATTTCTTCTGTACAGCAAAGTGACTCAGTTATATATAACTTTTCTTTTCCATTAAGGTTTGTCACAGGAGATTGAATATATATCCCCTGTGCTATACTGTGCATAAGGGCAAGCTCAGTTGTGTCCAACTCTTTGTGACCCCGTGGAGTGTAGCCCACCAGGCTCCTCTGTCCATGGGATTTTCCCAGCAAGAATACTGGAGCGGGTTGTCACTCCTTCAGGTGATCGAACCCATGTCTACTGCATTGCAGGCAGATTTTTTACTGCTGAGCCATTGGGAAGCCTATGCTTCACTGCACATTCAAAAATTATTTTTTTTAAGTTTTTTTTATATGGACCCTTTTCAAAGTCTTTATTGAATTTGTTACAATATTACTTCTGTCTTATGTTTTGCTTTTTGACCAGGAGGCACCTTAACTCCCTAACCAGGTATTTAACCCACACCCCGTGCATTAGAAAGCAGAATTTAATCCCTGGACTGCTAGGGAAATCCTGTAAATTGCTTTTCTTTGCCTGAATCTCCCTCGGCTCCTCGGGGAGCTTTGCATAATCAACAGAGTCAGTTTACAAGGTTGGGCTGATAGAAGGAGACAATGAAGTAAAGTAGACCCCAAAGTGGGGGTACGTGTGATACTGAGAGTAATGGGAAGACAAGTCCAAAAACTAGTGAAAAGAGCCTGAATGTGCCACCGAAATATTAAGGGATTCAAGATCTGGAGTGCAAGGGGTAAAGCCTGAGGTGGTCCTGGGAAAATACCTACAGCCGGCACTGTAACTTGTTCTGGGTCAGCTCTATTTGAAAGCTCAGGGCTGGGATTAGTATTTTATTAATATATTAATATTAACATATTAATATTAATATTTTCATTTTATAAAAATATGTTATTAATATTTTTACCTGGCTACCAGGAGTCTCACTTGGGCTGGTGGAGATTTGGAAAGGAGGCCCCAGGCTTCAGCCGATTGCCTGAGATGCTATGATGGTTAGTTTTCTGCGTTAGCTTGGTAGCGTATCCAGTTATCCAATCTCACCCAAATCTAGGTGTTGCTGTGAAGATATTTTGAAGAGGGGGTTAATATCTATTTTTAGTTGACTATATAGAAAGGAGATTTTCCTTGTTAATGTGCATGGGCCTTCTTCAATTTGTTGAAGGACCATAAAAGCAAAACTCAGGAATTAGGAATGAGAAATTTTGCCTCAAGACTGTATATCTCTAGCCTGCCCTGTGGATTCCAGGCTTGTCAGTTTTCACATATTTCACATTCTAGCAAGGTAATGCTCAAAATCCTTCAAGCTAGGCTCAACAGTATGTGAACCAAGAACTTCCAGATGTACAAGCTGGATTTAGAAAAGGCAGAGGAACCGGATCAAATTGCCAACATACATTGGATGGTAGAAAAAGCGAGAGACTTTCAGAAAAACATCTACCTCTGCCTCACTGGCTACACAAAAGCCTTTGACTGTGTGGATCACAGCAAACTGGAGAATTCTTAAAGAGATGGCAACACTAGAGCCCCTTTTACCTGCCTCCTGAGAAACCTGTATGCAGGTAAAGAAGCAAGTTAGAATCAGACTTGGAACAACAGACTGCAAAATTGGGAAAGAGAGATAGTGAAGGACAGGGAAGCCTGGCATGCTGTAGTCCCTAGGGTTGCAAAGAGTTACACAGAGCTGAGGAACTGAACAATAACAAAAGTTTCCACGATTGCAATCCGGTTTCTTGAAATAGATTTTTATATGTTCACACATGCGCATGTCCTGCTGCTTCTGTTTCTCTGGAGAACCTTGACCAATACAGACCCCACACCAAACACAGACTTGAATTCTTATATATCTGAGAATATAGCCATTAGCACTGGGACTCAGTTGCAAATATTACACGAGGAGCAGAAACCACCACCAACTTGACCTATCATGGTGGCATCAGTTAGAGCCTTGAGAGAGAAGAGCAAGTTTTCCCAGGCTGTCATCTTCATAGCTCAGCAAATCAATGCAGGCTCATCTTGGAATGCTGACTTATTGTTCAAGAAATCCAGGAGCATCTCAGGAGGCAGAGGCCTTTCATATTGAAGATTTATCCTTAAACTGGGTTCTAGTGGTGAGGGGGACTTCTCGGACAGGAAATTATCTGCATTGCACACTGGAGCTAGGCAATGCTCACCAGAAAGCAGCAATTTAAACGCTATGCACACACCAGCGGCCTCTGAATTAACTGCCATATCTGTGTTAAAAGTACAGAAAGAGGTTAACAAAAAGAAAAAAAGAAAGAAAGGGGAAAAAAAGGAGATCTACAGCCAGTGTCATTATGAGCAGTTCAATGAAGACATCTGCTCTATGCCCAGTGGCGGTCAAAGCCTGGATAAGACAGGACTGTGTGAAGGGGATGGGGGATGAGATGTGGAAATATTATTATGCCATTCTATAAATCAACACTACATCCTCACTCTGAATACGGCAGCCAAGGCCGGCTGTCTCATCTCAACGAAGATATAAATGAAAGGGTGAAAGGGCAGTGGAGTTGATTAGAGGCATCAGGATTGGATGGGGGTAGAGGCGAGAGGGTGAGTCCCACTGGCAGAAAGACTGTGGATGATTAGAACTGTATATTACAGAGACACATGGAGCAGCCAGAGAGACCAAGGCAGAGCTAAATGAGGTAATGAAGGGCTCCCCAAAGGCCAAGTGGGCGTCCCTATTTATCTTGCCTCCTGAAATTAAATGGCAGCAGGTTTGAGATAGATGAAAGGACATTTCCCTTAACGCATAAGGTGCCTGGTTTTCAACTGAGTGTATAGGCAGCTGCCTGGCTTGTTGAGGAGGCTGCCAGGGAATTTAGACTGGGAGTGAGGAAGCAACACTCTCATCCGGTGGATATATCTGGCTCTGTTGCTTCTCTTGTCTGAGCCTCAGCTTCTGCCTCTGTAGCCTGGGTAGTTGGGGCCCCATCTTATCAGGCCCTTCCAACTCGGAAGATCCTTGATTCTCAGCATCTGCCTGGTATGAGTTCAGGGTAGGCGTGCATGCTCAGTTGTGTCTTTGTGACCCCATGGACTGTAACCTGCTAGATTCCTCTATCCATAGGATTCTCCAGGCAAGAGTACTGGAGTGGGTTGCCATTTCCTCCTCCAGGGGATCTTTCCAACCCAGGGATCAAACCCGCATCTCCTGTGTCTCCTGCCCTGGCATGCGGGCAGATTCTTTACCACTTTACCCCTGAGCCACCTGAGAAGCTTTGAGTTCAGGGAAACCCAGTGAAAAGGCTCTGCATCTCTTCCTTCCCCATTTCACTCCCCCTACTGGGAAAAGATGGGAACAGTAAGGCTGGGATATAGGTGTCGGGATAGCAGTCTTCCCAGGGGATCTTTGTAGCATCAGATTGAATGCTAATAAGATGGAGTATGTTTCAAGATATAAAGTCTCCTTAAAATAAACAAAAGCTTCTTTTTTCGGCCAGAGTAATTCCAACTATACTTATCAGTTTTGTGACTTAAGTAAACTACCAAATTACTTATCTTCTCTAAACCTCACTTTCTTTCTCTTTAAAATGGGGATAATATAATCACCTTCTTTGCAGACAACACATTCAAGGCACATAGCCACACAGCCAGTGTTTAGTAAATAAAAACTATTATTAAAGCTGTTATTAAAAACTATTATTAAAACTGAAAAGACTGGCACCAAACCATTAGTAATTTGACAAATCACATTGGTATTTAGTGGTAGATTTGGAATTGAAATGCCGATTCATCTTCAAGGGAAATATGTGTTTTTCCCACTGGATCATATTGCTTTTAACAGTGGCAAAAGTTGCTCACAGTCCCAGGCAGGGTTTGATGAATGCCACATGTCTGATGATAAGAAGGACTGTGAGAAGTTAGGGAAGGGGAAAGCTGACTAGAGTAATCTGAGGTGGTCTTGGAAAGCTTCCTGGAGGTCATTTGAATTGGGTCTTAGTCAAGAGGAAAACTCAAGCGGAGGCCAAAGGGCATTCACAGTAGGAGAAACTGAGCAATTTACAGAGGCCAGCTGCACCCTGGAAAACACACCTGTCTTACTGGAGTGGAGAGTTTCAACAGAGCGATGAGGATGTTGACAGTGGGAGATGGCAGATTACAGAGGGCTTTGGAGGATGGGCTGAATTTGAACATTTTCCTAAGGAAAGTGAGGAGCCATCAAGAAGACGTTGTGAATTAGAATGGGGCACATGTGTGTCTGCAAAGTCACTCAGTTGTGTCTGACTCTTTGCGACCCCATGGACTATAGCCCACCAGGTTCCTCTGTCCATGGAATTCTCCAGGCAAGAATACTGGAGTGGGTTTCCATTTCCTTCTCTAGGGGATCTTCCCTATCCAGGGATCGAACCCAGGTCTTCTGCATTCAGTCAGATACTTTACCATCTGAGTCACCAGGGAAGCCCAGAATGGGGCATAAGCTTCTCAAAAACCACCAAAGTATGCCTGAGAAGATTCATCTAGCAGTGGTGTTCAGGGTGGGAAGGTGAGATGAGACCCAAAGAGCCAGGCCCGAGCTTCCACCCCGACAGGACATTCTGGGTATCAGGATGGGGATGGTGGTGGTGGGGACCAAGGCAAGCATGGGGCCATTTGGCAGAAGAGTAAGATCAAGAGCAGCAAAAGCAAACACCTCCTGCA
This sequence comes from Bubalus bubalis, assembly GCF_019923935.1. Taxonomy (NCBI): domain Eukaryota; kingdom Metazoa; phylum Chordata; class Mammalia; order Artiodactyla; family Bovidae; genus Bubalus; species Bubalus bubalis. The sequence goes on from NC_059176.1 coordinate 51,756,001, forward strand.
AGCTCATGTGTGCTGTTTCTCTCCCAGGCACATGGGGTATCTTCACAGCATCTCTAGAAGTCCCTAGGATGCTGTCCACTTTGTAACCAACAGACCTGCTCCAGCACTTCCTGCATGTGCACCTGAACCATGGCCAGTCAGCACACTAAACCTCAGTTTTCCTTATCTTAAAAATGGGCTAATTCTATTGATCCTGTAATATAGTTTTGAGAGTTAAGGATAATGCATGCTGTGCATGTTGCTGTGCTGCACTCAGTCATGTCCGACTCTTTGAGACCCCATGGGCTGTAGCCCACCAGGCTCCTCTGTCCGTAGGATTTCTCAGGCAAGAATACTGGAGTGGGTTGCCATACCCTTCTCCAGGGGATCTTTCTGATTTAGGGATCGAACTCACGTCTCCTGCATCTCCTGCATTGACAGGCAGGTTCTTTACCGCTGAGCCACCTGGGAAGCCCTAAAGATAATGTATCAGTTCAGTTCAGTCGCTCAGTCATGTCTGACTCTTTGCGACCTCATGAATCGCAGCACGCCAGGCCTCCCTGTCCATCACCAACTCCCAGAGTTCACCCAAACTCACGTCCATTGAGTCGGTGATGCCATCCAGCCATCTCATCCTCTGTCATCCCCTTATCCTCCTGCCCCTAATCCCTCCCAGCATCAGAGTCTTTTCCAATGAGTCAACTCTTCACATGAGGTGGCCAAAGTACTGGAGTTTCAGCTTCAGCATCATTCCTTCCAAAGAAATCACAGGGCTGATCTCCTTTATTTTTTTTTTTTAATTTATTTTATTTTTTAACTTTACAATATTGTATTGGTTTTGCCATATATCAACATGAATCCGCCACAGGTATACACATGTTCCCCATCCTGAACCCTCCTCCCTCCTCCCTCTCTGTACCATCCCTCTGGGTCGTCCCAGTGCACCAGCCCCAAGCATCCAGTATCGTGCATCGAACCTGGACTGGCGACTCATTTCATATATGATATTACACATGTTTCAATGCCATTCTCCCAAATCATTCCAGCCTCTCCCTCTCCCAGAGTCCAAAAGACTGTTCTATACATCAGTGTCTCTTTTGCTGTGTCGTATACAGAGTTATTGTTACCATCTTTCTAAATTCCATATATATGCATTAGTATACTGTATTGGTGTTTTTCTTTCTGGCTTACTTCACTCTGTATAATAGGCTCCGGTTTCATCCACCTCATTAGAACTGATACAAATGTATTCTTCTTAATGGCCGAGTAATACTCCATTGTGTATATGTACCACAGCTTTCTTATCCATTCATCTGCTGATGGACATCTAGGTTGCGTCCATGTCCTGGCTATTATAAACAGTGTTGCGATGAACATTGGGGCACACGTGACTCTTTCAATTCTGGTTTCTTCAGTGTGTATGCCCAGCAGTGGGATTGCTGGGTCATAAGGCAGTTCTATTTCCAGTTTTCTAAGAAATCTCCACACTGTTCTCCATAGTGGGTGTACTAGTTTGCATTCCCACCAACAGTGTAAGAGGGTTCCCTTTTCTCCACATCCTCTCCAGCATTTATTGCTTGTAGACTTTTGGATCGCAGCCATTCTGACTGGAGTGAAGTGGTACCTCGTAGTGGTTTTGATTTGCATTTCTCTGATAATGAGTGATGTTGAGCATCTTTTCATGTGTTTGTTAGCCATCTGTATGTCTTCTTTGGAGAAATGTCTATTTAGTTCTTTGGCCCATTTTTGATTGGGTCATTTATTTTTCTGGAGTTGAGCTGTAGGAGTTGCTTGTATACTCTGGAGATTAGTTGTTTGTCAGTTGCTTCATTTGCTATTATTCTCTCCCATTCTGAAGGCTGTCTTTTCACCTTGCTTATAGTTTCCTTTGCTGTGCAGAAGCTTTTAAGGTTAATTAGGTCCCATTTGTTTATTTTTGCTTTTATTTCCAATATTCTGGGAGGTGGGTCATAGAGGATCCTGCTGTGATGTATGTCGGAGAGTGTTTTGCCTATATTCTCCTCTAGGAGTTTTATCGTTTCTGGTCTTATGTTTAGATCTTTAATCCATTTTGAGTTTATTTTTGTGTATGGTGTTAGAAAGTGTTCTAGTTTCATTCTTTTACAAGTGGTTGGCAAGATTTCCCAGTACCACTTGTTAAAGAGATTGTCTTTAATCCATTGTATATTCTTGCCTCCTTTGTCAAAGATAAGGTGTCCATAGGTGCATGGATTTATCTCTGGGCTTTCTATTTTGTTCCATTGATCTATATTTCTATTTTTGTGCCAGTACCATGCTGTCTTGATGACTGTGGCTTTGTAGTAGAGCCTGAAGTCAGGCAGGTTGATTCCTCCAGTTTCATTCTTTCTCAAGATTGCTTTGGCTATTCGAGGTTTTCTGTATTTCCATACAAATTGTGAAATTATTTGTTCCAGCTCTGTGAAGAATACCATTGGTAGCTCAATAGGGATTGCATTGAATCTATAAATTGCTTTGGGTAGTACACTCATTTTTACTATATTGATTCTTCCAATCCATGAACATGGTATATTTCTCCATCTATTAGTGTCCTCTTTGATTTCTTTCACCAGTGTTTTATAGTTTTCTATATATAGGTCTTTAATTTCTTTGCTGCTGCTGCTGCTAAGTCGCTTCAGTCGTGTCTGACTCTGTGCGATCCTATAGATGGAAGCCCACCAGGCTCCCCTGTCCCTGGGATTCTCCAGGCAAGAACACTGGAGTGGGTTGCCATTTCCTTCTCCAATGCATGAAAATGAAAAGTGAAAGCGAAGTCACTCAGTCGTGTCCGACTCTTAGCGACTCCACGGACTATAGCCTACCAGGCTCCTCTATCCATGGGATTTTCCAGGCAAGAGTACTGGATTGGGGTGCCATTGCCTTCTCCATTAGTTTCTTTAGGTAGATATATTCCTAGGTATTTTATTCTTTTAATTGCAATGGTGAATGGAATTGTTTCCTTAATTTCTCTTTCTATTTTCTCATTATTAGTGTATAGGGATGCAAGGGATTTCTGTGTGTTGATTTTATATCCTGAAACTTTACTATATTCATTGATTAGTTCTAGTAATTTTCTGATGGAGTCTTCAGGGTTTTCTATGTAGAGGATCATGTCATCTGCAAACAGTGAGAGTTTTATTCTTCTTTTCCAATTTGGATTCCTTTTATTTCTTTTTCTGCTCTGATTGCCCTGGCCAAAACTTCCAAAACTATGTTGAATAGTAGTGCTGAGACAAGGGCACCCTTGTCTTGTTCCTGACTTTAGGGGAAATGCTTTCAATTTTTCACCATTGAGGATAATGTTTGCTGTGGGTTTGTCATATATAGCTTTTATTATGTTGAGGTATGTTCCTTCTATTCCTGCTTTCTGGAGAGTTTTGATCATAAATGGATGTTGAATTTTGTCAAAGGCTTTCTCTGCATCTATTGAGATAATCATATGGTTTTTATTTTTCAATTTGTTAATGTGGTGTATTACATTGATTGATTTGCGGATATTGAAGAATCCTTGCATCCCTGGGATAAAGCCCACTTGGTCATGGTGTATGATCTTTTTAATGTGTTGTTGGATTCTGATTGCTAGAATTTTGTTAAGGATTTTTGCATCTATGTTCATCAATGATATTGGCATGTAGGGTTTTTTTTTTTGTGTGTGTGTGGGATCTTTGTCAGGTTTTGGTATTAGGGTGATGGTGGCCTCATAGAATGAGTTTGGAAGCTTACCTTCCTCTGAAAATTTCTGATCTCCTTTAAAATGGACTAGTTGGATCTCCTTGCAGTCCAAGGGACTCTCAAGAGTCTTCTCCAACACCACAGTTCAAAAGCATCAATTCTTTGGCACTCAGCCTTCTTCACAGTCCAACTCTCAAATCCATACATGACCACTTTAAAAACCATAGCCTTGACTAGACGGACCTTTGTTGGCAAAGTAATATCTCTGATTTTCAATATGCTATCTAGGTTGGTCATAATTTTCCTTCCAAGGAATAAGCGTCTTTTAATTTCATGGCTGCAGTCACCATCTGCAGTGATTTTGGAGCCCCCCAAAATAAAGTCTGACACTGTTTCCACTGTTTCCCCATTTATTTCCCATCAAGTGATGGGACCAGATGCCATGATCTTCGTTTTCTGAATCTTGAGCTTTAAGCCAACCTTTTCATTCTCCTCTTTCACTTTCATCAAGAGGCTTTTTAGTTCCTCTTCACTTTCTGCCATAAGGGAGGTGTCAGCTGCATATCTGAGGTTACTGATATTTCTCCCAGCAATTTTGATCCCAGCTTGTGATTCTTCCAGCCCAGCGTTTCTCATAATGTACTCTGCATAGAAGTTAAATAAGCAGGGTGACAATATACAGCTTTGACCTACTCCTTTTCCTATTTGGAACCAGTCTGTTGTTCCATGTCTAGTTCTAACTGTTGCTTCCTGACCTGCATACAGGTTTCTCAAGAGGCAGGTCAGGTGGTCTGGTATTCCCATCTCTTTCAGAATTTCCACAGTTTATTGTGATCCACACAGTCAAAGGCTTTGGCATAGTCAATAAAGCAGAAATAGATGTTTTTCTGGAACTCTCTTGCTTTTTCCATGATCCAGCAGATGTTGGCAATTTGATCTCTGGTTCCTCTGCCTTTTCTAAAGCCAGCTTGAACATCTGGAAGTTCATGGTTCATGTATCGCTGAAGCCTGGCTTAGAGAATTTTGAGCATTACTTTACTAGCATGTGAGATGAGTGCAATTGTGTGGTAGTTTGAGCATTCTTTGGCATTGCCTTTCTTTGGGATTGGAATGAGAACTGACCTTTTCCAGTCCTGTGGCCACTGCTGAGTTTTCCAAATTTGCTGGCATATTGAGTGCAACACTTTCACAGCATCATCTTTTAGGATTTGAAATAGCTCAACTGGAATTCCATCACCTCACTAGCTTTGTTCGTAGTGATGCTTTCTAAGGCCCTCTTGGCTTCACATTCCAGGATGTCTGGCTCTAGGTGAGTGATCACACCATCGTGATTATCTGGGTCGTGAAGATCTTTTTTGTACAGTTCTTCTGTGTATTCTTGCCACCTCTTCTTAATATCTTCTGCTTCTGTTAGGTCCATACCATTTCTGTCCTTTATCGAGCCCATCTTTACATGAAATGTTCCCTTGATATCTCTAATTTTCTGGAAGAGATCTCTAGTCTTTCCCATTCTGTTGTTTTCCTCTATTTCTTTGCATTGATCGCTGAGGAAGGCTTTCTTATCTCTTCTTGCTATTCTTTGGAACTCTGCATTCAGATGTTTATATCTTTCCTTTTCTTCTTTGCTTTTCGCTTCTCTTCTTTTCACAGCTATTTGTAAGGCCTCCCCAGACAGCCATTTTGCTTTTTTGCATTTCTTTTCCATGGGGATGGTCTTGATCCCTGTCTCCTGTACGATGTCATGAACCTCAGTCCATAGTTCATCAGGCAGTCTATCTATCAGATCTAGTCCCTTAAGTCTATTTCTCACTTCCACTGTATAATCATAAGGGATTTGATTTAGGTCATACCTGAATGGTCTAGTGGTTTTCCCTACTTTTTTCAATTTAAGTCTGAATTTGGCAATAAGGAGCTCATGATCTGAGCCACAGTCAGCTCCCAGTCTTGTTTTTGCTGACTGTATAGAGCTTCTCCATCTTTGGCTGCAAAGAATATAATCAATCTGATTTCGGTGTTGACCATCTGGTGATGTCCATGTGTAGAGTCTTCTCTTGTGTTGTTGGAAAAGGGTGTTTGCTATGACCAGTGCATTCTCTTGGCAAAACTCTATTAGCCTTTGCCCTGCTTCATTCCGTATTCCAAGACCAAATTTGCCTGTTACTTTAGGTATCTCTTGACTTCCTACTTTTGCATTCCCGTCCCCTACAATGAAAAGGACATCTGTTTTGGGTGTTAGTTCTAAAAGGTCTTGTAGGTCTTCATAGAACCGTTCAACTTCAGCTTCTTCAGCATTACTGATTGGGTCACAGACTTGGAATACTGTGATATTGAATGGTTTGCCTTGGAAACGAATAGAGATCATTCTGTCATTTTTGAGATTGCATCCAAGTACTGCATTTCAGACTCTTTTGTTGACCATGATGGCTACTCCATTTCTTCTAAGGGATTCCTGCCCACAGTAGTAGATATAATGGTCATCTGAGTTAAATTCACCCATTCCAGTCCATTTTAGTTCACTGATTCCTAGAATGTTGACGTTCACTCTTACCATCTCCTGTTTGACCACTTCCAATTTGCCTTGATTCATGGCCCTAACATTCCAGGTTCCTATGCAGTATTGCTCTTTACAGCATTGGACCTTGCTTCTATCACCAGTCACATCCACAACTGGGTGTTGTTTTTGCTTTGGCTGCATCCCTTCATTCTTTCTGGAGTTATTTCTCCACTGATCTCCAGTAGCATATTGGGCACCTACCGACCTGGGGAGTTCATTTTTCAGTGTCCTATCATTTTGCCTTTTCATACTGTTCATGGGGTTCTCAAAGCAAGAATACTGAAGTAGTTTGCCATTCCCCTCTCTAGTGGACCACATTCTATCAGACCTCTCCACCATGATCTGCCTGTCTTGGGTGGCCCCACACAGCATGGCTTAGTTTCATTGAGTTAGACAAGGCTGTGGTCCTAGTGTGATTAGATTGACCAGTTTTCTGTGATTATGATTCCAGTGTTAAAAGGCATCTAATAGGGGAATCTGTGAACCAACTTTTTAGCCAACTAAATAGAAAGCCTATGCAAAATGAATGCTCTTGCTATCATGTTTATATTTAAAAGACAGCTGAAAAGGCATTTTTTGGACCGGATGTGAGAGGTGGAGCATGAAATGTCAAGAGCTCAAGGTGACTCTAGTGTTCCATTTTCAGAGCCTGAGAAAATGCTGCTTCCATGGACAGAAGTAAGAAATTCGGTTTAAAATATGATAGGCTTGGTTTGGCTTTTGAGGTGATGGCTGAGCACCCAAGCAGAAAAGCTTGATGGGCCACTGGAGGCATAAAGTTAGATCTTGGGCAATACACCACCATTCTAGAAGAAAATTGAGCTATTTATCAAGTGTCTAAATATCTTGCCCACATAATGCCAAACATCCAGATTTTTGAAACCTTTCTGACATGGATTTAAATTTTGACTTTGTATCTCAATACTTGATTGTGTTGATTCATAGACAAAGACCTCTTGTTTTCCTCTGAATTGTGAACCCAATTTTTTTGCCAAGATCCACATGCCCCAAACTACAATCGATTTCTTTGCCCTTTGGCAGGAAAATACAGAAGGGTTAAATAAGAAGTTTACTTCTATTTTAGCTCTGAGCTCTTGATTTCTATATTATTCACACCTCAACAAATCTTATTTCAATACGTTTTGGAAATTGCAATATCATTTTGGTGATTACCTTTAAATTGGGGCTAATACGCTGACAGACATTAGCATAATGTCAAAAGATTTTCTTACAATTATTTCTTAACCTTCATCAAATTACTGTTTCCCTACAGACCTGTATTAATAGAATGGGGACAACACGGCAGAACTCCAAGTTGTGGAAAAGAAAAAGTGATTAATAAGAGCACTTATCAGAAGTGATCAAGGCTAAGGACTTCCCTGGTGGTACAGTGGTTAACACTCCATGCTTCTACTGCAAGAATGCGGGTTTGATCCCTGGTTGGTGTAGTTTTCTACATGCTGCAAGGTGGAAGAAAAAAAAAAAAAAAGGTAAAAAAAATGATCAAGGCTAGTAAAAGGCAGTGGAGTTGAGCTGTGTGTTCTCATATTTCCCTGTCCAGGAGCAGACGTTTGAAGACGCATTCTGGAAGCTGCTCTAGGGATGTTTGGGTTAGAGCACGGCTGGTAGGAGTTTTGTTCCCATTGTCACATCTGTTGCCAGTACCCAAATGGAGCAGGCATTCTGGTGAAAAACGAAAACAGCTTGGCAGGCCGAAAATAGTAGCTCAGTCCCACGTGGAGAGCCTTAGGAACCAGACAGTGCCTGCTGGAAACAGCAGTGGAAATAATATCATGAAAAGAAAGATAGTCTTAAGAGTCTTCAAAACATGTTCACTTATATGATCTACTTGGGGGATCCCAGCCACTTAGGGAAAGCTTGCAAGGTCAGTGGTGAGTAGTCCTCATTTTATGAAAGCTCAGACATTTTAAGGTCTGTGTGTGTGTGTGTGTCTGTGTGTTCAGTTGCTTCAGTCATGTCTGACTCTTTGCGACCCTATGGACTGTAGCCCATCAGGCTTCTCTGTCCGTGGGATTCTCCAGTAAAGAATACCAGAGTGGGTTGCCATTCCCTCTTCAAGGGGATTTTCCTGGCATGGGGTTCTAACCCATGTCTCCTGTGTCTCCTGCTTTGCAGGTGAATTCTTTGCCACTGAGCCACTGGGGAAGCCCACATTTTAGGTGACTTGCCTCCAATAATATGGTGACTATGAGGCAGGAGAGTAGATTGGTTTGGCTTTCGGCTCAGACAAGGATGAATTCAGCCTGTTTCCACCATTCACGAGAGTTCTTGGCTGAGAAAATAACTTACTCTTTTAGGGCTTCAGTTTCCTCATTAGTCACATGAAGATGATAGCAGTCCATTTCTCATAGAGTAAAATTGATGCAGAGTATTCTCAGTAGTTGGTAGCTAGTGAATATTATAATTAGGAGAAGAATGGTAGAATATGATAAACCTAGAACTTGAGCATGCTGAGTCCTGCTTTCCCCATTGTATCTACATAATGCAGGGGCAGGGGCAGGTGCAGGGGGGACAGTTAGACAAAGCAAGAGGAAGGAAGTGGGGAGGTTTAGTCATTGCTGCCCTCTGAGCCCCATCCTTAACCCTCCACACTTACATCCATCAGGCTAAGATGCTGGTTGTCTATATAATCTTCTTAGGTTCTATGCACAAGATTCATACCCATAATAAGCCCCTCTGATCTTACACAAAACATTTGGTCCCTACGACTTGCCTTCATCCAAGGGGACAGTATTTAAATTAAAAGGTTAGTGCTAGAAAATTCTGGTGTTTAAGGAAGAGAGCCTTTCAGAAGACAGAGGAGGAGCTTGAAGGAAATGAAACATAAAATGCTGGCTGCATCTCCCAGGTCCCATGGCAGCTGGCACTTGGCTGGCATTAGCTCCTGGGAGGCTCTGGGACAGGCTGGGGCCTGCAAGGAAGGAGGAAACCAAGGTCTTTCTGCTCCCACCCCCCACCCCCCACCGGTGGCCTTACTAACAGTGACTCCAACTCCCCAGTGAATAGGCCCCCTGTCATTCCAGTTCCTACCTGGTGACCCCAGCCACTGGGTTCCATCTTTGTCCCCCCAGCCTTAGGGTGGCAGTGATTTCCTGCTGTCCAATCTCTGTGCAGCCTCACAACCTATAGCTGGCTTTACCATCATCAGTTGACTGATCAGTTCTAATCGCTCTTTTCCTGGTCAGAGCCAGACTGATAGCCTGTCTCAGCACCCAGCACTTTGTCTGCTTTCTACAAACATCATACACCTTTGTAGAACAGCAAGGAGTTTGTGCTTTCTCCAAACCCAAGTAGCCACTTACTTAGCTGTTCAGACCCAGCCATAGAGAGGTCTATAGAAATGCAGGAAGAGGATTTCAGAAATGTAATGAAAATGAAGACATTCAAGTGCTGGGTGGGGGTTATGGTAAGTTGTAAAGAAGAGTGGGAACAGAGACTGAGCCCAGGAAATGGGAATGAGGTCATTAATGACACCCTTTATACATCCGATGACAGAGCTAGTTCCTTCCTAACACTCTAAACGTTTGTCCAAAGAATCAGCCAAGGAATTAAAGACTATTTGAAATGATTCCCTTAAGCCTAAAGCATGGGAACTTCTCATTTTATAAAAATATTTCTGTCTGGGATAGTTTATTCCTTATAAAATCCATCAAAAACAAAGCAGAGGTCAGGGACTGTTATATTAATATTTGGAGGAATTTCATGACATTTTCTTTCTAACTTTAGTGGTTCTCTGGCTGCCAAGATCTTCTATTTCAGATCTTCCAAGTTGGCAGGTTCTCTGACCATGCTTCAGTGTGTGAGCATCTGTTTGGATGTACTAGACCCTCTAGAAATTATTTACAGCCATCCAGAAAACTAACTATGGTGAAGATCTCAGTGGAAAGGTGATATGGAATAGTATTTTGAGGCAGACTCAAAGGTTGTGAGGAGTGGGTTAATGTGTAAATCTTGCCATTTATTAGCTCTACGATGCTCAACAAGGTACCTAAATTCTTTGAGTTATCCTCAGTTTCCTCTTCTGAAAATGGGAATAGTAATGTTTGATCTGTAGTAATTGTGAAAATTAATATGTGTACATATATATTTATCATTATTTTATAAGCTATTTATAAAATAATGTTTATTTTATAATTTTATAAAAGATTTATGAAGGGCCACCAACACAGAGTAGAGATGCAATAAATGATCCATTGCTCTCATCACCACTATTTTCATCCCCATTAACCTGCTGAATATTTAGAATAAACAGACCCAACTTATCCTCTTCTTCCTGGTGGCTTAGTTACATGGTGTCAGCATCTTGAGGGTCAGAGCTTCCCAAACTGTGTTCCATAAACCACTAGCCTCCTGACATTGTAATTAGTCTTCTTCAAATATAAAGGTGGTAAAATTTTGCAGCATCCTTCTCTTTTCTTGACCATGAACTCTTGTTGAGTAGAATAACCACATTTTTTAGAATGTATTTTGCTATACACTTAAGCAGTGGTCTAAATACTGCGCTTTGGGAGCAGACTGATCTGGGCTGTCATCCCAGCCCACTATTTATAGTTGCATGACCCAGGACAAGTTTATTACTGCCTTTGAGCTTGATTTCTCAATCTGTAAATGGTGATAATCATAGCATCAACTCTGTTGTTGTTTCCTGTGAAGGTTTCATAAAATACTTTAAGTGTAAGAGTGAACCTGGTGTCTGGCACTTGTTCAACAAATGGTAGTTATTAAGGTCACAGGAGTTTCATTGGTCCATGAGAACTAAGTAGAAATAAACATCAAGAGTTCTGAATTTGGACTCAGAGACAAGAGGAGTAAGTTTCCCGAAGGTGGTGGGGTTTGGAAATGGAGATGTGACTTCTCCAGGAGTGAGTTGTGGATCGGTCCCTGCCCCTGGGCAGCCTGGTCCCTTGCCCATCTCCCCACCCTCTGACTGCCTGTCTACAAAACCAGTTTTCATTTCCTGCTCACATTTCTTGTTCGATTGCTCTGTGGCAGACCTGAAGGCCTGCTATCCAGCATGCAGGCCTTCTCTTTCTCCTGTGCCATGGTCCATGGGGCAGGCTGAGAGTGCCAGAACCTTTCCTGAACTGTATGCTCAGCACTTCCCCTGGAGAACCAGCCTTTCCCCAGATGGGCCCCAGGGTCTGAGCTGGGCCAGGAAGGAAGCCATAAAGGGAGTCTCTTAGCTCTTCGAAGCCAAAGCATCTCTAAGCTGCATCTAAAGTGGTTCATTTTATGATACGACTATTTTTTGACCCTCATCTTAATTCTCAAACCTGTTCCTTTATTAATTCCCAATCAAGAAGGGAGAAATGGTAAGGTTAATTGGTATTAACAGGCCTCACATAATATCTTTATTGACGAAGAAGACACTCTGAGTCTGCAAACTGCATTTCCCCATAGGTGGTGAGGATCACCATCCTTCTAAAACTCCCAAACTTGATTCAGAATCAGATATCTGGGGTATATTTGCTGGATTTAACATAACTCTGGGCCTCTTCATGCAAGGAGTCTGTAGACAGAGGAGCCTGGTGGGCTACAGTCCATGGGGTCACAAACGGTCAGACATAACTGAGCATACACACACACACACACACGCACACACCACACACACACACACATACCATGCAAGGAGTCTGTTTACCCGTCTTGCCTATGGAGAACCAGTGCATTCTAAACTTGCGTCCCTGCCTCAGGGTCCTCCTGTTACCCATGACTCTCGAAGTTCTGCTCCAGGGCAGAATCTCACCATGTCCTTTACCTGGGCTCAGGACAGTGGCTGGGCATGTAAGTCCATGGGTGTTACTTCAAGTCCTTCAGTTTTTGGACCATGAGTGGATTTGGACACTTTTCATTTATATTGAACAATTTTAGCCTCCGGTAGAAACTGCTCTGGACAGTCTGCATGACTGATAGTTTTGTTCCTTCCTGAAAGAAGCTAATTCTGTTGATTTTTCATTGAGGCAGAAGCAGCCTTATCATTCCTTCTTTCCTTCTATGAGGATAAGCTAGTGAGAGACTATAAAAGACCAAGAAGAAGAGATAAGAGGACAGCATTTAGACTCTGACAAGGACTCTTGAGGCTCAGAGGAAACGGAGACCCAAGAATGGTTTTAATGCATCTTCACGTTGTTCATGTTTCTTCCCACCTTGGGGGGGGTCCAGTGTTTTGGCTTCTGCTGATGAGAGGTGTTTAAGTGAAAGACAATATAGAGGCCAGGAGGCAGGGGTCAAATGAGGGAGGCTGAAATGGTGGAGAACAGAGTCAAGGTGAAGGACACAGAGGTCCAGGTAATTTTAAGGCTTTTCCAGAGAAGTGAATTATCTAGGCTTGAAGGTGATTTCCCAGCTGGACTAATATGTCATTTTATCCATCGAGAGGGCAATGGGAAGAGTGAACATGTAGCAATAAAGGTAAACTTGAATGGTAAAAAATGATCTAGGACCCAAAAAGGTCAATGAAATTGACTAATAAAACACTTTATACAGGGCCTATGAGAGTGGCTCCTATTGTTTCCTAAAAATGCAGATGATTTATGAAAGACCACAGACTGCTCTTATATGAAGGCTATTTCCAGATCAATAGGCAAGAAGGACAGAGTACTCACAAGGCTGTTGTTTAGTCACAAGGTCATGTCCAACTCTTTGTGACCCCATGGATCATAGCCCACCAGGCTCCTCTGTCCATGGGATTCTCCAGGCAAGAAGACTGGAGTGGGTTGCCATTTCCTACCCGAGGGGATCTTCCTGACTTAAGGATCGAACCCAAGTCTACTGCATTGGCAAGTGGATTCTTTATCACTGTGCCACCAGGAACCCCTGTCCTCATGATAGGATCTGGGTAAAAGTCATGGAATCTGGGCTGTTCCAACCCAAGTATTTATTGGTATTTCTTTGGTGTCCTAAGAGACTGACCAGGGTTGAGAAGCAAAGCCAAGAATAGGACAAGCCTTCTTGTCCTACCATATTTCTGAAGAAGAACCAACATGAGCCCATGTCCTAACTGTTTTCTATTAGAGCCTGGGTGTCCATAGCCTGTGATGGTGGAGGGCTGGCATTTGGAGCATGGCATTGCCCAGATGGTGTAGATCAAGCAGAATTGTGGTGAGAAGAAAGCACAGTGATAAGACTATCAATTAAAAAAGTGGAGGGAGCAATACTGGTCAATGGCCTGGAAACTCAAGAAATTTAAGGAGCATCCCAGCCCTATGAGCTGTAACTGCTCCAAGTGTTTAGGCCGATGGAAATCAGTCTGCCACCAGGGTGAGATGGCCAAGAATAGCATATTAAGTGAGAGGTAGTGATGGAGAAGGGCAGGAATCACAGTTATTTTGAATTCACAAAATTAAAATCTGATACAACAGTTCATTGAATAACCACGTGTTTGTGTGTTATAGCCAAATATTCTACACTGACAACCAGGCTAGCAGAGCAGCCTGTTTAAGGTCAGAATGGACCACAGTGAAGGCACGTTTCTCTAGACTGTACAGTAAGTACTTTACGTGTGAACCTTCAAGTTTCAAACTTTCAAAGATGAAAATGTGCGTTCCATCAACGTCAGACATGAGTGAAATTGCAGCTTGCTCTTCATCTCCTATCGCTGATGATCCTTCAGCTCACACCTCCTACCATCTCCCACCTCCTCTCCCTCCTCCATCAGTGACTCTTCCTGCCTGTTCACTCGATGCCAGCCCCTGTATGCCAGCTGTTGTACTACACTTCTGTACTTTTCAAGGTCCTATAGTGTAAGATTAAAAATAATTTCTTTATTTTTTCTGCTTGTGTTTTGTGTGTTATTTCTGTAAAAAGTATTATAAACCTATTACAGTACAGTAATACATAGTCAATGGTGTTAGTTAGGTACCTAGGCCAAGTTTGTTGGACTTACAGACAAATTGGACTTACGAACATGCTCTTGGAACGAAACTCATTCATGTGTAAGGGACATACTATAATGGAAATGAATAATATTAGACTGGCTGCTTCAACACAACTAGAAATCATATTGGAATGGGAATCACAATCATCATATTAGGCAGTGTTTATTAAGTATTTACTCACGGGCTGCCAGGTATTTATTGTACGCTTACACTAATCTTTAAGCAATTATGGAAGGTGGTCATTTTAGCATCGCTTCAGAGAGCTCTGTTGTTTTCTTGTAAACAGCGGCTGCTCTGTGTTTTGAACCAGACCGATTTGCCCTCATAACCCGGGTGTGCGCTCTCCCTCTGGCTCATAGTCTCTCTACAAGCCAGTCTGTTAGCACAGCAGACGATGATGACATCTGCTTTCTGGCGAGAGTGTGATCAGAGGTGTGACTGGGGTGCTACAAGATGGAATTGATATTTCATAGATAAAGCGATGCCTGTCAGATCCTGCAGCCACCCTCAGTGCTTACTTCCCAGTAGTGACTTACTAAGACCTGTGACCCTCCGCTTCAGTCCCTCGAGTTGCCACCTCGCTCTTGATTGGAGAAAGAATAGCATCACCTGTCTCTGTCCATCAGTTAGGTCTTGAATTCAACTGACTGCCTGGACACCCAGGTTTCCTTATATCTGTGATGGGTCTTGGGTCTCCACACTTGGTGAGTGATATCCACACCTGCATTCTCATCCATTTTGCTTTGTTTATTTATTTTTAAATAATTAATTATTTTGGCTATGTTGAGCTCTTTCATTGCAGAGCAGAGACTCTCCAGTTGTGACAGACAGACTCTCTAGTTGTCGTCATGGACCCTCTAGTTGTGGTGCATGGGCTTAGTTGTCTTGTGACATGTGGGATCTTCCTGGACCAGGGATCAAACCTGTGTGGATTCTTTACTACTGGACCACTAGGAAAATCCTTTCATCTGTTTTACATAACAAGATTCTCTGTTTTATTTTATTCTTCCGCATGGGTCTAGAAAGCTGCTGGAAGCCAGCTGAATCCTGTTCAATCCTGCCATACTGCCAGTGGGAGATTTGCATTGAACACAATGATGGCCCCAAAACACGCTGCTACTGCCCATGTCTGGGGACTGGTTTCTGCCCCATGGACTTCTGTGCAGGTCCTCCCCTGGCAAGTGCATGGAGTTATGGAAATAGTTCAGCCTAGGTTTTGAAAACTGGCCCAGTTTTTTTTTTTTTTTTTTGAGCTATCTGTGGAATCTGCAAAACCACACAAGTTAATTTATTCAAGTCTCCGTCACCTCATCTGTGAGATGGAGATAAAGTAGTACTTTCCACCAAAGTTCGTTGAGCCTCTATTATGTGCCAGATGCTGTCTTTTGTATGTTATCACCTTCTAAGAACCCTACATTCCAGCTCCTTTTCTACTTCTTGGCTGAAGTAGGATCCTTCTATTCCAATGCCTTTTCTGATAAAAGGGAACATGTGCCGTGTTCTGTTTTGAATCACCCAACTGCCCTTACAAAGACTACCTGATGTAGTTGAGTTATTTTTCTCTAGTTGCTCTCTTCCCTAGTCCCAGACCCCCCTCTCTTTTCACCAGCCATGTTATCTAACTACCAGGGTACCTCACAATTAGCATACACAGTGGCAGACCTTCCCCCAGTGGTGCTAGTGGTAAAGAACCCACCTGCCAATGCAGGAGACATGAGAGACACAGTTTCAATGCCTGGGTCAGAAAGATCCCCTGGAGAAAGAAATGGCAACCCTCTCCAGTGTCCTTGCTTGGAGAATCCCATGGACAGAGGAGCCTGGCAGGCGACTGTCCATGGGGTTGCAAAGAGTCAGGCATGACTGAGTGAGCACGCAGTAAGCAGACCATTGCAGTCTTCAAGTGCTGGCCTAAGGGGATAACTTGCTACCCAGTAAACAGTAATGACCATGAGTGATACTTGTATTTAATTTTATTTTTGACTGTGCTGGGTCTTTATTGCTGGGTGCAGGCATTCTCTAGTTGTGGTGAACGGGGCTACTCTCTAGGTGTGGTGTGTGGGCTTCTCATTGCAGTGGTTTCTCCTGTTGCAGAGCACGGGTTCTAGAGCACAACCCAGTAGCTGTGGGGCATGGGTTTAGTTGCTTCGTGGCATGTGAGATCTTCCTGGACCAGGGAGTGACCTGCATTGGCAGGCGATTCTTAACCATTTGACCACCAGGGAAGTCCCCATGAAGGATATTTTGAAGGATGGTAGGTCAGTGGTGAAGAGTGGCTTACATGGTGAGATGCAGGCTCTGCCAGGAGGTACACTTGTCACTAGTAGCCCTGTGGCCTTAGCTGTCCTACATAATAGCACAGTAGTGATGACAAGCTTGCACACCCCCTGTTGAATCCCCAAGTGTGTTCTAGTCAAGGAATTTAAATCAGATGATAAGTATGAATCAACATGTGTTCCCAAACAACTGCTCTACGGTGTGCTAGGACAGATTTTATCATTCTATCCTGTTGACAAGATATTCTAGTACTTGATAAGCTTGATAAAATAGTGGAGTCTCGATGTTGCTGAGCCTCTAAAGTCAAGTCTCCCCAGAACATATGCAGAGAATAACAATAAGTGAGAGAGAGTGAGAGGAGAACATCCAGAGGTTGTGCACCGGCATGGCAGACACTCCCCTCCAACGCACTGATGCGAACCTTCCCGGATGGTGTCTTTCCAAGGCTTGAAGGGTCCTAGAGTGTTTTTCAAGCCCTGAATGGGGAGAGGAGCCAGACTTATTACTGCATTTTTTTACAAACCACGTGCTTTGAGGGAAAGTTCAGAAAACTCATCTTACTCTTGCTTTATCAGAAAGCAAATAGAAGTTTGAAAGGGGAAAGAAGCTTGCCCAATTTAGTGCCTTGGGCAAGACTGAAAACCAGTGTCCTTTGTAAACCTGTTTTTCCTTTTAAACATTTTGTTTGAAAAAATTTCCAACTTACTTAAAAAGTAGAGAGACTCATACTGAGAACTTTTGTGTACCCAGTAGCAATTATCAGGATTTTTTTGGTCAATCCTTTTTTTTTTTTTTTTTCCTTCACTTGGAAAAGTTTGAAGCAAATATCAAAGACCACATTATTTTGCCTAAAAATATTTCCTAGGTCAATGCATTTGAAAGATGCTGCTATATGACACTCCTGTCCCTCAATAAAGGGAAAGATGAAGTAATGACTGCATTTTTTTTCACTTAGTATGCTTATCTTTTATTTTTAAAATGAAATCTACAATTTCTTTTCATTGAACTTAACATAATTCAGCACACATTGGTTGAATCTCTTCTATGGTCAGGAACTGTGGATAATTAGGAAATAAATATCATTGACTATCTTTGTCCTCAACTCTATAGTTAAAAGCTAGAAAGATATATGGATCAGGTTTAGAGAGCCATCTTTCAAATCCAACTGGCAGTTGGATCATTGTCATTTAACTCCTCTGCTCCAAGTCTCTTATCTATCTAAAATGAGGCTATGTATCAGTTCTCTATTGCCAAAATAAGGCTATATATCTAACCACCCTAAACAGGGTTTAAAACAAGAAGAGTTTATCATAATCATGAGTTAACCTTTCAGGAATTTAGGTTAGACGTGGCCAGACAATTCTGTTCTTCTCTGGGTTTATTTACCTTCTCAGGGTCTGCTGGCTGTGGGCTTATCTAGGGAGGTCTCAGCTGGGACTGCTCTGAAAAGTTACCGCTTCTCCAACCTTGGCTCAGGCACATGCCAGAGGAGCCAGGGAGTGAACAGAAACACAAAAGTCCTTTTTCAAAGATCTCTTTGAATCCTACTTGCTAGCATTTCATCAGTCACTACTGATTGCATGTATGAGCTCACAGCCAAGTAGGAAGATGAAGCTCTGTCCTTAGTGGGAAGTCAAAGTGCTAGAAAGTCGAAAGGTGAGGATGCAGATAGGGAATAAGGGTCATTAAGGGAATCAACACGTCATAGAATACTGACTATGCTATGCTAAGTTGCTTCAGTCATGTCCTACTCTTTGCAACCCCATGGACTGTAGCCCACCAGGCTCCTCTGCCCATGGGATTTTCCAGGCAAGAATACTGGAGGGGGTTGCCATTTCCTACTCCAGAGTATCTTCCTGACCCAGTGATCAAACCTGTGTCTCTCATGTCTCCTGCATTGGCAGGCAGATTCTTCACCGCTAACACCACCTGGGAAGCCCAGGAAACTTACAGGACTTGCTAACTGAAGTTACTATGGGGATTCAATCAAATAGTATTCATAGAGGGCTCAGTACAGTATTTGGCATATCATAAGTCCTCAATAGAAATCAGCTGCTAATTACTGTTATTATAACTATTGTCAAACTATTGTTGTTATCATCTCCAGGTAAGGGGAAAACAAAGTATTGTAGGAATGTAGAAAAGGGAAACTCATTCTGGCTTGGGTTAAGGAAGAAGATTAAATTAAATTAAAAGACAGTCCTTGGAAGGAAAACTATGACAAACCTAGGCAATATAGTAAAAATCAGAAGCATTGCTTTGCCAACAAAGGTTCATACAGTCAAAGATATGACTTTTCCAATAGTTATGTATGGTTGTGAGAGTTGGACCGTAAAGAAGGCTGACCACTGAAGAATTGATGCTTTTGAACTGTGGTGCTGGAGAAGACTCTTGAGAGTCCCTTGGACAGCAAGGAGATCAAACAAGTCAGCCCTAAAGGAAATCAACCTTGAATATTCATTAGAAGGACTGATACTGAAGCTGAAGCTCCAATACTTTTGGCCATCTGATGTGAAGAGCTGACTCATTGGAAAAGACCTGGATGCTGCAAAAGGTTGAAGGCAGGAGGAGAAGGTTGGAGGATATCGTGGACTCAATGGACTTGAGTTTGAGCAAACTCCAGGAGATAGTGAAGGACAGGGAAGCCTGGCGTGCTACAGTCCATGGCGTTGCAAAGAGTCAGATATGACTTAGCTCCTGAACAACAACAACAAGGAGGAAGGTGTGTGTGTGAAACAGCGGGAGGATAAACATTGAGGGATAAACTTTGGAGTAAAACAACAAATAAACAAAGCATTATAGACATTCCTTCAAAAACCCACAGCTTCTGTTAGGATTGAGTTTGATACATGTCTGACTACCTGAAAACTTGAAGGATTCCACAAAGCTTCCTGATCCTTCAATACCTCTTCCATTAACCTAAAACTTTGTTTAAAATCCCTTCCAAGAGAATCATCCTTCTGGTTAAGACAATAGCATCATCTCCCTCCCAACACACACATAATGAAGCACAACCATGCCACTTATCAACCCCTATGGTTCTTGCTAGTAGTGATGTGAAGTGCAGTCCTTTGGGGAGGAGGCAAGGAGTGGGGACCAGTCTGGACCATGTGATGATATTGCCCTCTGGGCTCAGGGCATAGCTCCCACAGAGGGAATGAACTCTCCAGGGTGACTCCTATGGTGGGTCCAAAGGGGTTAGGCCTGTGTGGGAAGGTGCTGCATGAGAAAGAGTGAGATGATTCTGGAAAAATGATCACCTTAGACTGAAGTTCTCTACAAGCAGATCCTGAGGTTTGAGGTTTGAATTATTTATTTATTATGTGATCCCAGAAGACACTGATAGGGGCTTCCATGGTGGCTTAGATGGTAAAGAATCTGCCTGCAATGCAGGAGATCCAGGTTTGATCCCTGAGTTTGGAAGATCTCCCTGAGAAGGGCAGGGCAACCCGCTCCAGTATTCTTGCCCATGGAATCCCATGGACAGAGGAACCTGGTGGGCTACTGTCCATGGAGTCGCAAAGAATCAGACATGATTAAATGACTAAGCACAAAGAGACACTACTAGGAGAGGTGAGGCTGGAAGCTGCAGGGAGTTGGTGAATAGAATAGAGCACTGAGCACCTGGGGCTTAGTCCCAGTAGGGAGATGGCCTGGATTAGGCCTCAGACTTGGCTCTCCCAGGGGTGGAGGAAGCTGGAGTTGTTATTCTCCTTCAGTCCATCAGTGGTCATGGGCTGCTCCCTGAAGCTTTTATCTTGCTCCTCGCACAGTTCGAGCATATTCCAATGGCTGGCAATAAGAGTAATAGGTGTGTAAAGTATGTGCTTTTGAGTGAATGTAGGAACTATGGAGTAGAGGGGATATAAAGGACTCACCACCAGCAAGTCCATCTCAGTCTACAGGTGGGATTTCAGTGGTCTTGTCAACCAGCCCTCTTCATGGACTAGCCTCCCTTTCTGCACTATTTCCTGTAAGCTCTATTTTATATTTCAAAGATATAAAATATGGTGTGGGAGAATCGTGTAGCTCTCTCCTCTACTTATGTTTTTTCTAAAGTGGATGCTAAATGTTTCCTGTCATCTGGTGCAGCTAGTGAGGGAGGGTGATGTAAGCCCAGACCCGGGGAGGTGTGGACATGAGAGCAACTCTTAAGGGCTTATCCCTGCTCCGCACTGAAGTTTTTGATTATGACTGAAAGGCATAACTAGGTGTGAAGAGTAAGTGGAAACTGTTAAAAAATAATCAGCCTTCTTTAAATACACTCCCATTCTTATGATCTCCATTGTTATTGGTTTTAGACTTACTCTACAATATGAATCATTAGAATTATATTAAGTGGATCAGTCTATTTATTTTCAAAATATTTAGTGAAAGTGTATGTGTGTGAATAGGGGAGCGGAGCAGGGCCAGAGAGGCACGTGAGCTTTTTCCAGTGAGACTCTCTTAGCTCTAATCAAATAGATCCACTTGAAAAACAAGCAAGGGAAAAATCCTACAGAGATGATTGTATATTAAAACACGGGAATTGTTTGCAGGAGCAACTGAAGGGCTAAAGCATGAATCATTGTGAAACACATGAGAAATGTTAAGAAGAACAGCCTAAAAATAGTCTCTTTGTCATCTATTTTCTGTTGTGTTCTCTTTCCTTTGTCCCAGTGGGGTATTCTTTTCCCAGTGAAAGGAGAAATAGGATCATCACAGGTTGAGAGTCAGTGATGCACCCATAGGGGCAAGAATACTAGCCATTGACTTCCCTGGTGGTCCAGTGGTAAAGAATCTGCCATTAATGCAGGGGACATGGGTTTGATCCCTAGTCCAGGAAGATTACACATACCATGCAGCAACCAAGCCTGTGAGCCACAACTACTGAGCCTGTGCTCTAGAACCCAGGAGTCAAAACCACTGAAGCCCGTGAGCCTAGTGCCTGTGCTCTGCAACAAGAGAAGCTGCAGCAGTGAGAAGCAGAGTGTAGCCCTGCTCAATGCAAAAAGAAAAAACCCACAAGCAGCAAAGACGCAGCTCAGGGGGGAAAAAAAAATATATATATATATATATATATATAAATCCAACTGCCAAGCTGAGATTTTTAAGGCAAGTTTATGAAGCCTGGGGAGGAAGAGAAACACCTGAGTAAGACAGGAATCTATTCTTCTAAGGTACATTCCAGGATGCAACAGGCTACTGATCTAGTGACTCCAAACTGGGTTGCACTGGGGTAGGCCTTGGAGCTCTGGACGTAGATGAAGTAGGGGCATATGATGGGGAAGTGACATGATTAACACGTCGAGGACAATGTCAAGCTCAATAATTAACCATAGAACATATGACTCGGGGCCAATTTTCCATAAGGGAAAACTGGATCACAATACTAAACGGAAGCAACATGAATTTGTAGGTATGAGGCCAAAGTGTCTTTAGTCTTTTCTGTGTCAGTCGCCACTTCGTATGGGAGTAGAGAGGAGAGATTACTACTATGGGCTAGAAATGTTCCTTAGAGCTAAGTTTACGACCCCACTTTCTCCTTACACAAGCCCTCCATTTTCAGTGAAGAAACTAAGACCCAGAGATCAAGAAATTATTCCTGGGACACTGCTAATGTTAATGGAAGAGTTGGGGTGAGAACCTTTCTGCCTAATGACAAATATGCCAATATTTCTACTCCATTGTACTGTTTGATAGTAGACAATGAATACAAGGTGGGGTGAAAAGTTTGCCAACCATGGGGTGATATGAAAGAAAAAGCTGAGGGTGAAAAGTTTGCCAACCATGGGGTGATGTGAAAGAAAAAGCTGAGGCCATCTAGGTGGTGTTGGGAGAAAGGAGAAGGCTTGAACTGGGGGCGCTGGACCTTATTGTTATCAACATCTTCTGAGCAATTAAGCTGCCTGGTAACAGGCCAATGGGCAACAAAAGTGCCTGCGTACCTTGGGGCCAACGCAAGTGTCACAAAAGGCTGGCTGAAAAGTTTGAATGGATGGAGCAGGTGGTCCGATCCCAGTTACAGCCATAAACCCTGGTTGAATTTGAATATGGCATGAGTGGGTTGGCACGGTTGCCAAATAGCAGGGAAAATATTTTACCAATTCACTCTTGCCTCTAGAGCTATGCCAATAAAATGTGTTCAATTTATGGGGAAGGAGGCACAAGACGGAGGGGATATATATATACACATATATATTTATATTTGTATATATAATTATGGTTGATTCAAGTTATTGTATGGCAGAGCACTAAAACATTGTAAAGCAATTATCCTTCTGTTTAAAAAACAACAAAAAAAGAAAAACTCAAACAATAAAATTATTTTTGTGTGTAAAAAAAGTTATACAAACATATGATGTGCCATCTTATTCCCATTTTACAGATGCTCATCACAGCAACAGATGTCCAATAAGTGGAAAACAACTTGTGTGTTCACATTAGATGGGCATTAAGTAGTTCCAGTTCTTTCATATGTTTGGGTTGATCATTTACCAAAATATCAATACAGTCTACTCAGAGTGTTCATTTTTTAGTGATGCAAGAGAACATACATGCTCCAGTAGAAGATGAAAACTGGCTTGGTTTATTTTTAAAATTTTTATTGAAATATAGTTGATTTACGATGTTGTATTCATTTCTGCTCTGCAGTGAAGTGATTCAGTTATACACACATATTCTTTTTCATATCCTTTTCCATTATGGTTTATCATGGTTTGGTTTCTAAAAAGTGATAGAAGATATGGGACAGAATCCAAAAGGAGAAACACTGCTTGTTCAGATATTACTGTTATTGGTTATAAAAATAATAATAGTAAATAAAGTACTCACAATTGCTAAAATAGAAAATAAAATACTGAATACTATGTGTATACTCTAGTAGTAAAATACTAACTATAAATGCATACTAAAAACATTAAATACTAAAATATATAATAAAAGATCACTAAAATAAAAAAATAATGGCTTAATTTGTATAATTTATGTAAGTTATAAAGTAATTATAATCTATAATGTATCATTTTATTCTGCTCTATTGTCGATAGGCATGGTGGTTTTATATCCCAATCAAACACTGTAAAAAAAAATTTCCAGAGATATATTCTTTTAGGTTCATTTTATAAAAAGATGAATATATTCTATAATAGAAAAAATAAGAGCCTCTAATGATTAATCCATTCTGAATATTTTTCAATTTATATCCAGAAAATTAAACGAAAGTGACAAGCACACCTTGGGGATCATGTTGGGTGCTGATATGAGATATGAAGATAAACAAGCTATAGCCGAGTCCAGGAGGGGCCTCTGTCTTTGGGGAGAGATGCTATGTAAGTTCTTGGAAAGAAAAATAATTATAAATTATTGGCGTGATAGTTCAAGGCTGGTTGAGATGAAATGTCTCCAGGGAACTCACCAAGTTGATTGATAACCAGAGGTATTCAGGCAAGAGAGAACTGATTGAATGCCATTACATTTAGTTAGAAAGGCTTTTCCTGAGGAGTTGGACTGGGATATGTGAGTTGCAGAATCTACAGGCAGAGACAATAGACCCTCCTTTTGATGAATTCTAACCTGGTGGCTCAGTGGTAAAGAATCCACCCCCCAGGGCAGGAGATGTGGGTTCAATCCCTGGGTTGGGAAGATCTCCTGGAGAAGGGAACTGCTACTCACTCCAGTAATTTTGCCTGGGAAACCCCATGGACAGAGGAGCTTGGTGGGCTATGATCCATGGGGTCCCAAAAAAGTCAGGCATAGTTTCAGTCCATTCAGTCGCTCAGTCGTGTCTGACTCTTTACAACCCCATGGACTGCAGCACGCCAGGCTTCCCTGTCCTTCACCAACTCCTGGAGCTTACTCAAACTCATGTCCGTTAAGTCGGTGCTGCCATCCAACCATCTCATCCTTTGTTGTCCCCTTCTCCTCCTGCCTTCAACCTTTCCCAAGGGTCTTTTCTAATGAGTCAGTTCTTTCCATCAGGTGGCCAAAGTATTGGAATTTCAGTTTCAGCATCAGTCCTTCCAATGAATATTCAGGATTGATTTCCTTTAAGATGGACTGATTTGATCTTCTTGCAGTCCAAGGGACTCTCAAGAGTCTTCTCCAACACCACAGTTCAAAAGCATCAATTCTTTGGCACTCAGTTTTCTTTATAGTCCAACTCACATCCATACGTGACTACCACAGGTTTGACTAGATGGATCTTTCTCTTCCAAGTAATTTCTATGCTTTTTAATATACTGTCTAGGTTGGTCATAGCTTTTCTTCCAAGGGGTAAGTGTCTTTTAATTTCATGACTGCAGTCAGGATCTGCAGTGATTTTGGAGCCCAAAACAATAAAGTCTCTCACTGTTTCCATTGTTTCCCCATCTATTTGCCATGAAATGATGGGACTGGATGCCATGATCTTAGTTTTCTGAATGTTGAGTTTTAAGCCAAATTTTTCACTCTCTGCTTTGAATTTCATCAAGAGGCTCTTTACTTCTTCTTTGCTTTCGGCCATAAGGGTGGTGTCATCTGCAGGTCTGAAGTTATTGATATTTCTCCCAGCAATCTTGATTCCACCTTGTGCTTCATCCAGCCCAGCATTTCTCATGTAGGTTATATAAGCAGGGTGAAAATATACAGCCTTGACATACTCCTTTTCCAATTTGGAACCAGTCTGTTGTTTCATGTCCAGTTCTAACTGTTGCTTCTTGACCTGCATACAGATTTCTCAGGAGGCAGGTAAGGTGATCTGGTATTCCCATCTCTTTAAGAATTTTCCACCCTTTGTTGTGATCCACACAGTCAAAGGCTTTGGTATAGTCAATAAAGCAGAAGTAGATGTTTTACTGGAACTCTCTTGCTTTCCCAATGATCCAATGGATGTTGGCAATTTGATCTCTGGTTCCTCTGCCTTTCCTAAATCCAACTTGAACATCTGGAAGTTCATGGTTCACATACTGTTGAAGCTTATTTTGGAGGATTTTGAGCATTACTTTGCTAGTGTGTGAGATGAGTGCTGTTATGTGGTAGTTTGAACATTCTTTGGCATTGCCTTTCTTTAAGATTCTAATGAAAAACTGTCCTTTTCCAGTCCTGTGGCCACTGTTGACTTTTCCAAATTTGCTGGCATATTGAGTGCAGCATCATCTTTTAGGATTTGAAATAGGTCAACGGGAATTCTATCACCTCCAAACTATCTTTGCTCCTAGTGATGCTTCCTAAGGCCCACTTGACTTCACATTCCAGGATGTCTGGCTCTAGGTGGGTGATCACACCATCGTGGTTATCTGGGTCATGAAGATCTTTTTTGTGTAGTTCTTCTGTGTATTCTTGCCACCTCAACTTAATATCTTCTGCTTCTGTTAGGTCCATAACATTTCTGTCTTTTATTGTGACCATCTTTGCATGAAATGTTCCCTTGGTATCTCTAATTTTTTTGGAAAGGTCTTTAGTCTTTCCCATTCTATTTTTTTCCTCTATTTCTTTGCTTTGATCACTGAAGAAGGCTTTATCTCTCCTTGCTATTCTTTGGAACTCTGCATTCAAATGCGTATATCTTTCCTTTTCTCCTCGTTCTTTTGCTTCTCTTCCTTTTTGGTCATGATTTAGTGACTGAATAAGAACAAGAACAACAGGTCAAAATCCAAGTTCATTTAGTAGCTTCCTAATGGGATGATTTGGGACAACTTACTTCTCTGAGCCTCACTGGCTCAACTTTTCACCAGCACGAAGCTGTGAGGATGAAATCCAGAGAGCTGTGTTTTAACACAGTGAACCTTCTCTATGTCTTGAGGTCCGTCCCCTCATCCTTCCCGCTGTAGCTGAGGTCACAGGTAAGCAGGGCAATATGAATCAAAGCTCCACAAAAGGTATAAAGACCTCCTGGACAATTGGTTGAGCTGGGATATTATGCTTGGGTTTCTGTTTTCCAAAACTTGAAAAGATCCTACAGGGAGCAGTTGGAGGTAAAGAAGAAAAGCATGGGCAAGTTCTGGGCTAAGATCAAGGCAGGTGAGCCACGTCCTGGTAACCTACTGACTTGCATATGGCTTCTGTGGGCATTGATTCACCTGAGAGGAAAAGACCATGTAGGGGGATGGTGACTGGCTGGCACCTGAGGGTAGAGTCCCCTGGGGGACGCTGGGCATCTGCTTTCCAGCCTAGGTCCACAGACCGGTGTTGGAGCCTTGTGCAAAGGGATGTAGGCAGAAGCTGAGTGAGCTGTTTTTGATGGAATCCCATGAATTAGGGAACAAGGATGCATGAGCACCACTACACGGGCATCTTCTCACTCACTGGACATGACCGACAAAATATACCAAGCCTTTCCCATTCACAACCAGATGCCATGCAGCTCTCCTGTCTTGGAAGCTCCAGGGGAAGGGCCAGTCTTCAGGTGGGCATGAAACCTGATGCACAGTCAGGCCCCATGGACATCCGAGAGAGCAGGAGGCCTGCTGGCAGAGTGGACTCTGGGTGCAGTGCAGTGCTGGACACACTTCAGGTTACTCGGGGAATGCTTCCCAGGGTGCAGAGGGCCAGTGAAGCAGGATTTTTATTATTTCAGCCGCATGTGATTCCCCCAATAGATGACAGATCCCTTGACCACAGAGGGACAAATAGAGAAAGGGCCAGGCAGGCCCAGGCAACCCCCAACTCCAGTCCTCGCCCCCAGCACACGCAGAGAGATGCATACACATGGCTAGTCTGTAGCCGGGAGACATGTGAAAGGTGGTCTCCATATGCTGGTTTCCAGGTCTCCTGAAGCCAACAGGCCATGGTCACCAAGGGCTACTAACACCAGCCTCCTTAATTCCAGAAAGGCAGAAATCTCTAGACTATTTGTTTTGAAAAAGTTCAGTAGCCTTAAATAGGTCAAGGGTCATATATGAAAGGCATTGAAAGGCAACGATTTCTTTCTTCCCTTTTAATGAAATTTTTGAGTGCTTTTAAAATTCTTTTTGGTAAAAAATAATGTATGCTTATTATAAATAATTGAGAAGAACAGAAATTGCATAATAAAATAAATAAAACATGATCCTAAATCCCAGAAAATGACAATATTTTGATGTGCATCCTTCCATGCACAAATAATGTCATATTGTTGCCTGCTTTTTGGCAAAAGAGACACAGTTGTATAGAACAGTCTTTTGGAGTCTGTGGGAGAAGGAGAGGGTGGGATGATTTGGGAGAATGGCATTGAAACATGTATAATATCATAGAAGAAACGAACTGCCAGTCCAGGTTCAATGCATGATACAGGATGCTTGGGCTGGTGCACTGGGATGACCCAGAGGGATGGTACAGGGAGGGAGGTGGGAGGGGGGTTCAGGATGGGGAACACGTGTACACCTGTGGTGGATTCATGTTGATGTATGGCAAAACCAATATAATATTGTAAAGTAATTAGCCTCCAATTAAAATAAATAAATTTAAATTAAAAAAAATCCTGCTCACCAGTATGAAAAGTTATTTTCCCATGTTGTAAACAGAAATTCACATCATATTTAATGAACTCTTATTTTATATACACATACTGTAATTTGTTTAATCAATCCTATTCTTAAGAAGCATTTCATTAGGCTTATAAAATTTTCAAAATTATGGACAAAGTTGAGATAAACATCCTGGGCAAACTTCTTTGGCTCTCATTTGGTTATTAGAAAATAAGCACAATAAAGAATATTTTACAAAAATAAAGAATTTTTTGGACGCATTTTGACCCTGTGGCACAGTATGTGGGGTCTTATTTCCCAGACCTGGTATCGAACCCATGGCCCCTGCATTGGAAGGCTGATCCTTAACCACTGGACCTCCAAGGAAGTCCCTGGTTTTTTATTATGTTACAGTTCTAAGAGTAGGATTGCTGAGTCAAAGTGGAGGGACATTATTTGGGCCTTTGATATGGCTGAGAGTAGTTTCAGTCTGCCCTACAGAACTTCAAAAGGGGCACCTTGAAGACCCCTGCTAGGAACCGAAGCAGCAGGGTAGGAAGGGTCAGAGCCCCAGGCCCTCCCCTGCCTTCAACCACAGAAGCTCCCTTTATATCAGTTTTATAGATTGAGCTCCATGTAAGATGTTCCATGAAGAAATAGTTTCTCGGTTTAAAAACTATATTTATAAAGTCTGAAAAGCACAAAGTCCAATGATTGCAACTTGGTGACACAAATTGGCTGACTAAATCCAAGCTCGCCTCAATCTTTGTGTCCTTGAACTGGTTTGATGCTGATTTTCCGGTGACTCCAGGAAATGATGGTCTTAATTACCATAATAATGATGATGATTTTCATTGAGGTAAGAGGCCCAAATTGGACTATCTTTAATCAAGAGCTGAGGAAATGCCTACGAGGCACAAACTGGAGGAACTTCCGAGAATACGACTGGAAATTCCAAGTTTCCTAACCAACCACCTGATAACATCTAGCTCCTATCCGGCAGGATCAAGGTAAGGGTAAGGGGGTGGCCACTGCCTTTCCCTCCCCCTCCTTCCCCTCCTTTCCTGCTATCCCTTCACCCATTCTTACACCAGCAAACACAAATGCCCCGAAAGCAGGGGCTGGTTCCTCAGAGCCAATGATCAGCCGCATTGAGGTTCTACCCACCACCCGACCTCTAGGCAACTCCAAGGCATTTTCAGGATGAAGTCAGAGCTTCTTACCAGCCTGTCCAGCTCTAGCTACGGGACCCTGGCTAGATCATCCATGTCCCTAGAAGGGACAGATCTTTAGTGAAAGCGAGGGAGCAGGAGTTCTGCCTAACTAGTCAATTTTCCTAATGAGCTATTAGAAGCTGTTTTTGTGCTGAACACTCTGACCTCATTATAACCGTGCTTCCCAGAAGCAAAGCTCTCTCAGCCCATTGTAATAAGCAGAACGCCGGAGCGAAACACAGTTTTAATGAGTTACAGCATGGATGTAAAGTGGAACAACTTGCATCTGAGAGCACCTCAAAGTAAGACTAGGGCCAGTGGGTGCATTTATAGCAGTGGAATGAACCATATGGAGGTGACATCTCTCATCAGCTAAACTGGAAGAAACCAAGCAAGCTTCATCTTGATTGACAGGTACCCTCTCAGAACAAGAGAACAAAATGTATGGTGACCTTGAGAAATAGATTAAGTAGCTCCAAGTCACAGACATGGCAATGCTATGTAACTTTACATGTTTGAGTGCGAAGTTGCTTCAGTCGTTTCTGACTCTTAGCAACCCTATGGACTGTAGCCCACCAGGCTGCTCAGTCCATGGGATTCTCCAGGCAAGAGTACTGGAGTGGGTTACCATGAGATCTTCCTAACACAAGAATCAAACCCATGTTTTGTGCTTTAAACGTTGATTCTTTATCATTGAGCCCCTGGGGAAGCCCGTTATGTCATTTTACAAAATACAGTATTGAAACTGTGTAAGTCAGATTGGAACTCGAATCCATGCAGCTGGGACTCCAATGGGGCCAAAACCCATAGTCTTTTAACTGAGATCACACCGCTGGTTTCAGGATTTAATGAAGCTCAGGTTCTGGATGTCTCATCACAGAAATAATCCAGTGAGAGACAAAGCAACAGGTAAGAAGTGGATTTATTTAGAAAGAAACACTTTCCACAGAGTGTAGGCTGTTTCAGAAGGGAAGAGCCCTTGAAATACAGCATGGTTAGTTTTTATGGGCTGGATAATTTCATCTGCTAATGAATGGGAGGATTGTTGTGTGTGTGTGTGTGTGTGTGTGCTCGATTGTGTCTGACTCTTTGCAACTTCATGGACTGTAGCCCGTTAGGCTCCTCTGTCCATGGATTTCCCAAGCAAGAATACTGGAGTGGGTTGCCATGGCCTTCTCCAGGGGATCTTCCCAACCATGGGATCAAACCTGCATCTCTTACGTCTCTTGCATTGGCAGGTAGGTTCTTTACCACTAATGCCACTTGGGATGCCCTAATGGAAGAATTATTCCAACTATTTTAGAGGAGGGACAGGAATTGGGCCACCATCCACCTTTTGATCTTTGATGATCAGTCTCAGAATTGTCCCTGGGCCTATGGGTGGTCATTTAGCATATGCTGATGTCTTACAATGAGCATATACTAAGGCTCAAGGGACTTTGCAGGTGGTGCTAGTGGTAAAGAACCTGCCTGGCAATGCAGGAGATGTAAGAGATGCACATGGCAACCTACTCTAGTATTCTTGCCTGGATAATAGACAGAGGAGCCTGGCAGGCTACAGTCCATAGGATTGTAAAGAGTCAGACGTGACTGAAGTGACTTAGTACGCATGCACCCAAGGTCTGGTGGAAGTCAACTCATCCGCCACCTTGGCCCTATTTGGTTCTAATTAGTTTATGTTGTGTCCTCAGGCTGTGTTATTCTTTTAAAGGTTGTGCCCTGCCCCCTTCCTCTTTGTTTTAAGAGCCAAGGAAGAAGGACTTCATTAGCAGGGCATAGCAGGTATGAATGAAGTTCAGATGGAGACAGGAGAGACCAGTGTGCTGAATCTAACTTACACCAGTCAGGGAGAGCTGATTGCTAAGTGTTTAAAATTTTGAAAAGGGGTCACTGAATTTCAGTCATTATTAACATTTAAATAATATGAACTGACAATTAAATACATTATGTGTATGAAATAAAATTCATCTTTATGGAAAGACAAGAAAAATTTAAACAAAAAAATTTCTCTGCCCTTTGGCCTTCTCTCTCCCAGTACTATGCATTGTGTATCTGCATTATGCCTGTACCAGACCTCCTGCATTGCAGAAATACCTACTCTGCTCAATCATAAAGAGTAACAGTCTCCCAGCATCAACAAGACAATTCTCTACAGATAATATTCCTTCTTGATAAGGGGTCACATAGCGCTTAGATCTGAATTGTGTAAACTGTCAATAATACGTTATTTAACGTACAGTCCATACCTGGGCATGGTGACGCTGGTGGTAAAGAATCCGCCTGTCACTGCAGAAGAAGTAAGAGATGCGGGTTTGATCCCTGGGTCGGGAAGAGCCCCTGGAGGAGGGCATAGTTATCCACTCCAGTATTCTTGCCTGAATAATCCCATGGACAGAGGAGCCTGGTGGGGCTAAAGTCCATGGGATTGCAAAGAGTCAGACACAACTGAGCTACTGAGCACACACACACCTCTGTCTCAAAATACTTATATAACTGTGCCTTGACTTCTAAAAGCAGAACAGTCCTTATAGCTTTCTGAGATACTCTTCTGGGGTTATAATCCTCAAATGAGTGCAAGTTTTCATTTCTTTCCTAGATAGATTAATTTTTCATTCACACATTATATATAAACAAAGATAATACTCAAAATTCCTAATTTTACTACACTTCACACTAACTGTTACCTTTGGTTTGTTCACATCTATTGTATTCAATGATGTCATGTTGGTAGCTTGAAATTGGGCAGGGTGAGAGTATTACCAATATGAAAATCAGCAAATACTGCACATTGGGGCATGGTTTATTGTTCTGTGGATTGTCTATGTAGAAAGCTATAGAAAATTATGGAAACAATGCTAATAATGCAGATTACACCTAAAAGTGCAACCTTAGCCATTACTGTGTGAGTATGGAACAAAAATTTTAAGGAAACACTCTTCCGTTATGTGAAAACTATTCTAATCATCAGAGAAGTCAGTCATGTCATTGATGAATGAGTCAAGTTCCCACACATGTCTTTTTGTCTCATTTTCATCTTACTCATTGACATGAACAAAAGATATCTATCAGCATTCATGATGGAGCTACACTCATTTATCAATCGAAGCCACAGGTTGGGGATAGAAATAAGAGTTCATAAAAAATAATTATAATCATTTTGTAAGAATCAGTTGGCCATATAGAAATTTCAATGAAGAGTAGTATATAAATCATTCTTATTTGTAGACTATGTATTAGGCATCCCTTATGTAAACAAAATTTGTAATAAATGCATGAAGTGCACATACACACATACACTCAAATATCTTATATATACATATGTAATCATTAATTATTTTAGGCTGTGTGGTTGTTAAACATTTGCCCGGATACCATTGAAGAGATCACTCCATCTCCAAGGTCTGTAAGCATTAAGCATCTCAGCGTGGTGGAGTAGGGGAATTAGAGTTCTTGATCTAGGTTAGAATACATGTGCTGGGTCTGTATGATGTGGACAATCATGCTTAGTGAGTTTTAGTTTTGATTTTAGTCTCTAAGTCTTGTGTTTTGCACCCCCATGGACTCTAGCCCGCCAGGCTTCTCTGTCCTTGGAATTCTCCAGGCAAGAATACTGGAGTGGGTAGCCATTCCCTTCTCCAGGGGATCTTCCTGACCTAGGGATCAAACCCACGTCTCCTGCATTGCAGGCAAATTTTTTACTGCTGAGCCACCAGGGAAGCCCGAGTAAAATGGAGATATTAACACTCACCTTTAAGGACCATTGTAATTGAAAATGAGATCAGGTTTACTTTAGGATAGTGCCTGGCATTTAGCAGGCTGCTATTATGAATCTATTACTCTGATTATGAGTATGATTACTTGCAAGCAAAGGTGTTCAGGACTGATTCAGTATCAGACATGCTGAAATGTCTTCAGATGCTCTGAATTATGAGGGAGAAAGAGGCATGGCATTGGGAGCCTTCAGAAGGACTGCTCTCCGGTATCACCAGTGAGTGCTTGGCACTTCAGCCAGACTTGAGGAGCAGGGAGTAGGCTAATAAACTTCCACGTGTGATATCTTACTTCATCTTCAGGACAGTTCTGTAAGGGAATATGGGACATCTTATTTTCCAATGATGGCTGACATGGTATTTCCCTTCTCATATTTTCTAGAACTTGGCTGTCCCTCCATCAGGACCTGAATACACATTCCCTGTCTTGAAGCTGGGCAGACTTATGGCTCAATTATAGCCCAGAGAAGACATCAACAGTGACAGAGCATGACTTCCAGGGCAATACACCTCTGTCTCATTGATAAAGACACTCACCTTTGGAGCCCTGAGTCACCCTAGAAGTCCAACTGTCCTGAACCCTCAATGCTGCAAGACAGCCCTGCTAGCTTGACGGTGGCCCTGAATTTCAAGTCCTCCCCATCCAGACTTCAGATCTGTAAGTACGTGAACGTTCCAATGTTTCTAGTTTCTTAGCTGTCAGGTCTGTCCTAGATGAGACATCACAGAGGAGACCAGGTGACCTGCTTTGTCCTTTCCAAATTCCTGACCTTCAAAATCTGTGAGCATTATCAAATGGTGGCTTTATATCACTGGGTGTGAGGTGGTTTGTTACACACCAATAGTTATAGGAATTGAAATTCTTCTTTTACTAAGATAATGACTTTGCACAGTCACACGGCTAGTCATTGACAAATTTGAGATTCACTCTCCAGGGCTTCCTGACTGGAGACTTCATGCTCCTTAGACTATGCCACACTTTTCTGGTCACTGGAGGGGTGAGGACTGTCATGTTCTTAACTTGCTGGAGCTCAGAGGTACCGAGAGGGTTGGAGGAGGACAGGAGCTGGCCATTGTAGAGTGTCCCAGGGTTGGGCTCCTGTTAGAAACAGCTGGGCTGGAGTGGGACCAGAGGAACTGACCCTGTAGAGCATAGACAGATTGGGTTCAGACTCTGTATACAGTTCTCTCTTTCTTAGGGAAAAAAAAAAATCCCAGCCCTGGTGTTTTGGTGTTTGCAGCTGCTTCTGTTGTGAAATGCAACACATGTCCACCTGGGCGCTGATTTGATGAGCCTCTAGGAGAACATCTTCTGGGGTTGTAATTCCTCGAGTTCTGGTTAGAAGACAACACAAGGACTTGCAGCATTTCAGCCCCACTCCCCTATATCAGGAGACAGTGGAGAATTTGGTCTCTTTCAGAGGCTTCTGGGGCTCAGGGGCAGAGCAGTGGGCCTCCAATCCTGTATGCAGCTGCTGGAAACCAGTCCCGAGCTGGCTCTAGCGGTTACCCTCTCTTGCTTAACCTACACTGTGAAGCCATCTCTGACTCCTCTAGGCAAATCTGGCTGATTCTTCCTGTATCTTTCTCCAGAACCATGTACAGAATTCATTCCTTTGTGTTGTTTACTTACCTGTCTGAGTCCTTATCAGACTCAGTTCCTCAGGGGCAGAGAATGGATTTTCTTCATCCTCAACACCTACAGCATCTGACACAGAGGAGGAACTTGGAGAGTTTATTAATACACTTTTAATTTTAATTGAACACCGACTTTCAAGTTGTTTATATGAATTGACTCAGTCCTCAATAACAGCCCCATGAAACAGGCACGATTATATCCTGTGATGGTTCATTTTCTGTGTCACATTTATTGGCCATCAGTGCCCAGAGATTTAGTTAAACATTATTCTGATGTGTCTGTGAGGGTGTCTTGGATGAGGTTCCATTTAAATTGGTGAACTTTGAGTAAAGAAGATTACCCTTTATAAAGTGAAGGAGCTGAATGAATACAATCAGCCTAAGGTCTGAGTAGAACAAAAGACTTACATCTCTCAACAAGAGGGAATTCTGCCAGCAGAGGGCTTTTGGACATAAAAGCCCATTGCAACATTGTCTCTTCCTGGGTCTCAAAGCTGTGGGGCCACCCTGCACCTCTCATTCTTGCTGGGTTCCATAATCACATGAGCATATCCCTTCAAGTCAATTCTTTCTCTCTGTACATACAAACATCATATTGGTTCTCTTTCCCTGGAGAACTCTGACTAATGCATATCCCCAGTAACAGGTGGGGAAATTTAGGCCCAGAAAGAATGTTATTTGTCCAGGTTTATGCAGTAATACTCTTCCTGGGTGGCTCAGACGGTAAAGCATCTGTCTACAATGTGAGAGACCTGGGTTCGATCCCTGGTTTGGAAAGATTCCCTGGAGAAGGAAATGGCAACCCACTCCAGTACTCTTCCTTGAAAAATCCCATGGACAGAGGAGCTTGGTGCAGGCCACTATCCATGGGGTCGTAAACAGTCGGGCATGAATGAGCGACTTCACTCACTTTATGCAGTAATAGGGCTTCCCTGATGGCTTAGGTCTGCCTGCCATGCAGGAGACCCAGGTTTGATCCTTGGGTCGAGAAGATCCCTTGGAGAAGGAAATGGCAACCTACTCCAGTATTCTTTCCTGAAAAATCCTATGGACAGAGGAGCCTTGCAAAGAGTCAGACAGGACTGAGGACACATACAATTCCTGCTTTTTTAGCACTGGACATTCCAGGTTCCGAAAACCCACTCAATCTAGAGCAAACTGGTACAGTTAGTCTTCCTGGATGCAAATATAGCTCTGAGGTAGAATTGTTGAGTAAAATTTTTCATGGGACCTACTTATACTAAATGTGCATGTGTGTACAAAATTTTATTTATTTTTCTGAAATTCAAATGTAGTTGTGCCCTATGTTGGCTCAGATGGTAAAGAATGCACCTGCAATACAAGAGACCCGGGTTCAATCCCCGGGTTAGGAAGATCCCCTGGAGAAGAAAATGGCAATCCACTCCAGTATTCTTGCTGGGGAAATCCCGTGGACATAGGAGCCTGGCGGGCTACAGTCCATGGGGTTACAAAGAGTTGGACATGACTGAGCGACCAACACTTTCACTTTTACACAACATTTTATTTATTTACTTTTGGCTGTGCTGGGTCTTTGTTTGTGTGTGGGGGCTTGTGTCCTGTGATTGTATTTCTGTATCTGGCAACCTTACTCTGAGATGTTTGCTGTGTTGTTACCAATGAAGAAACAAGCTGTTTATTATTTGGAGAAGTCCCCACATGGGGCAGGCTGGGAAATTCTCTTTGTCTCCTTGCTGAGAAAGGATGGGGTTTAAGGGAAGCCAAACATGACTGGTTGGGTAATGAGCATCTTTAACGCAGACTTGCCTGGAGCATCCATAGTTAGGAGCTGGTTTAATTGCTAAGTGCTTGGACTCCTAGAACCAGCAGGCCAGCTTCCAACATGGGGTCTGCTATTTACTGCCTCTGCTGCCCTAAACAAGCTATTTCATCCTGTGATGCCTCCGTTCCCTCATTGGACAGGTGGGGCCATGGCAGTACCTACCTCCTAGGATTATTGTGATGATGCAACAGTTTGATATGAGTAAGTTTTTTCTTAATTGGAGTATAA
The DNA here is from genome assembly GCF_019923935.1 of Bubalus bubalis. Lineage (NCBI taxonomy): Eukaryota > Metazoa > Chordata > Mammalia > Artiodactyla > Bovidae > Bubalus > Bubalus bubalis. Next base: position 51,792,449 of record NC_059176.1, read on the forward strand.
TTGTTTTACAATGTTGTGTTAATTTCTGCTGTACAACAAAGTGAATCAGCTCTATGTGCACACATATCCCTCCCTCTGGGAGCTCTCTCCCACCACAGCCTGCCATCTTACTTCATCCTCCCATCCCACTCTATCTGCCCATCCCACTCCTCTAGGTCATCACGGAGACCTGAGCTGAGCTTCCTGTGCTGTTCAGCAGCTTCCCACAAGCTGTTTGTTTTACACATGGCAGTGCAGTTACGTCACTCTCAATTTCCTGATTCATCTCACCCCTCTACCCCCACACTCCCAGAGTGTGCACATCTGTTCTCTAAGTCTGCAAGTAGCTTCATCTCTACCATTTTTCTAGATTGCTCTGAACAGAGCCTAGCGTGCAGTAGGGCTAGTTTTTGCCTTGCTGGCATTCTTCCTCCTTTGGCTTACACCACTCACACTTACACCCTTCCAAACTCTTGGGCCCAGTGATCTCTGAATCCAGGATGGTCATGTGACAAGGCCCAGTCCAGGACCCTTCCACAGCCCAGAACAGTAATTGCTCCAAGGATGACAAGAATGGGCATGGAGCACAGGTCTGCCCAATGAGGGTCAATCCCCTGGCTTTTGTTAGGGAAGTGAGGGAGAAGAGCCCTTTCGCCCTGTAGCTGGTCCCTATGGAAGGGCATGATCCTGGATCACTTGGGAGCCTATATAAGGATGTCTACCTGAGAACAGGGCCTGGGAGTGGAGAAGAACAGAGTCCTGCTATCCCAATGCAAGTGCCTGGACGAGCCTGGCCTTGCAAGTGGCTGAGAGCATCACCTTGGAGTTGACTTGTGGGTGGGAACCCCACACAGCCTTGGGTTCTTACCCCTCCTTGTTCCTCACCCCCTTGGTTCAATGGGGATGATAATAGTGCCTCTTTAGGTGGTGCTGTGAAGACATGGGTTGTTATATATAAAGTTTTTGGAACAATGTTGTGCACGGTATATATTCTCAATAAATATTGACTGTTACCATCACCACTGAACCCTTCTGTTCTGCAAGGCCATACGACCTCTTTGTTTCACGTTGGTTGAAGTAAAATGTCTGTCATTTGTTACCAGAAGAATTAATGCTAATAAAAATGCATTTGAGGAGTGCATAGAGTTCTAGGATGACTCAGATGCCTCTCCAGAGACAACAAAGGAGCTATTTGGCAAGAATAACTTGGACAGGTAGCTCATCAAGAAGAGAAATTCGAATGAGAGTTCACGGATGAAAGCAGTGGTTCCGGACACTGAACATTCCCTTGGGGAGTTGGTTAAAACACAGACTGACGGACCCCCACCTCCAGTGTTTTTGGTTTAGAAAGTCTGGGTGGGCCTTGAGAATTTGCATTTCTTTGTTTTTATTTTTTTTGGAGAATTTGCATTTCTAACCATTTCTAACAAGCTTTTGGGTGATGCTCTGCTGAGGTTTCTGGTCTCTGGACTCTTTGAAAATCACTCATTAGTGAAAGGCCAAAACAGTGACATTTATTATTAGTTTTATTTTAGTAAGTTCAGTTGCTCAGTCATGTCCGACTCTTTGCGACCCCATGAATCCCAGCACGCCAGGCCTCCCTGTCCATCACCAACTCCCGGAGTTCACCCAAACTCATGTCCATCAAGTCCGTGATGCCATCCAGCCACCTCATCCTCTGTCATCCCCTTCTCCTCCTGCCCCCAATCCCTCCCAGCATCAGAGTCTTTTCCAATGAGTCAACTCTTCGCATGAGGTGGCCAAAGTATTGGAGTTTCAGCTTTAGCATCATTCCTTCCAAAGAAATCCCAGGGCTGATCTCCTTCAGAATGGACTGGTTGGATCTCCTTGCAGTCCAAGGGACTCTCAAGAGTCTTCCCCAACACCACAGTTCAAAAGCATCAATTCTTCGGCGCTCAGCTTTCTTCACAGTCCAACTCTCACATCCATACATGACCACTGGAAAAACCATAGCTTTGAATAGATGGACCTTTGTTGGCAAAGTAATGTCTCTGCTTTTGAATATGCTATCTAGGTTGGTCATAACTTTTCTTCCAAGGAGTAAGCGTCTTTTAATTTCATGGCTGCAGTCACCATCTGTGGTGATTTTGGAGTAAGTCTCGTATCATGCCTGCTATAAACAAGACACCGTTTTAAGTGCTTTACAAATACTAATGTATTTCATTTTCACAGAAGGTTTTTTAACATAGTCACTATCACTATTTTGCAAAAGAGAAAGCTGAGGCACAGAAAAGTGACATGACATGTCTCTGTTTTGTTGGTGGAGGACTAGGAAACACACCCATGCATTTGGGGTGGCCATAGCCTCTATTTTAGGCTGTCTCTCAGACCAACTCAATGGATATTAGTTTGAGCAAACTCCAGGAGCTGGTGAAGAAAAGGGAAGCCTGGCATGCTGCAGTCTCTGGGGTTGCAAAGAGTCGGACATGGCTGAGCCGTTGAACAACAACTCACTAATTGATGCTATATAGAAAATGAAAGGATTTGAAAACTACAGAGGCTTGAGCCCCACTGCAGACTGTGGTTCTTTGCGTTTGGATGGGATGGGTCTATGTAGGTCTGCCAGCTTTAGAAAGCTGCTCAGATGACTGAGACTGTGAACTTGAGAAGTGGAAGTATTGCCTTTGATCCTGGCCCCCAGCCTCTCAACGGGTATGCCTTTTCCCTGAGGAGGGCCTCTGCAGAGTTCAGGGGCATGAGCAAGGGCTGGTCAGGAGAAAGCTCCTTTCCACTCTAAGTATTGGGATTGCAGGGGGAGCAGCCACCTGAAGCCAGAGGTTAAATGCTACATCTAAGTTCAGATACACTGGACTTCCCTGGTGGCTCAGATGATAAAGAATCTGCTCACAACGTAGGAGACCTGGGTTCGATCTCTGGGTCACGAACATCGCTTGGAGAAGGGAATGGCTACCCACTCCAGTATTCTTGCCTGGAGAATCCCATGGACAAAGGCAACCGGCAGGCTATAGTCCATGGGGTTGCAAAGTATAAAAGAGGTCGGACAGGACTGAATGACGAACACTTTCAAGATCAGATAGGATCTTTAGCAATGGTTAGCATTTCTGCAGCTCCACTTGCTTTATTTTGTTGCGCTCCTTGCCTGTCTGCCTGTTTCCAGTTACTGAGGGAAGCTCAGACCAGGCTTAGGAAAACCAGCCCAGGAGCTTGTGTTTGCTCACAGGATGCTGCTTCCATGTGGTTTCCATTGGTTTGTTGATTTATTCTTAGAGAGGAAAGGGACGCTAGATAAGAAACTTGTCCTCCTCCTTACACTGGAAGGTGCTTGCATGTCCTTTCATGTGAACTCAGTTTCCAGTGCTGGAAATAATGTGTGTGTGTGTGTGCTCAGTCATGTCTGACTCTTTGTGACCCCATGGACTGTAGCCTGTCAGGCTCCTCTGTCCACGGGATTATCCCGGCAAGAATATTGAGTGGGTTGCCATGCCCTCCTCCAGAGATCTTCCCTCTTCCCAACCCAGGGATCAAGCCTGAATATCCTGTGTTGCAGGCAGATTCCTTAATTCTGAGCCACTGGGAAAGCTCAATAGTAGTCCCACTCCAGTATTCTTGCCTGGGAAATTCTATGGACAAAGGAGCCTGGCGGGCTATAATCCGTGAAGTCACGAAAGAGTCAGACACAATTTAGTGACTAAACAACAACAGCAACAAATACAGAGATAAGCCAGTCCTGCCTTTCCTCCCAGCTTCCCCAACCACCATGGCTTCTCTCCTCCAGGCTGCTTTTACAAAAGAGGGAACCACGGTACAGAGAAGGGAGCTGACTTTCCCAGCTCTTGGACGATGGGTTAAAATCAGGGTACAGAAGGAGGAAATAATTTTTAATACAGGATAATCCAAAAGCTGATCTTTGCATGAGTCTCGGTGGAGATCAAGGCTCTCCTCTGTTTTCAGTTAGTTTAAACATACTGCCTAGATTTCCCCATGACCTTGACAAAGTACAGCTTTGCCCTCAAGGATATGGTAGAATCATCCTGGCCACTGGGGCTAACATAGCAAAAATAACTCAGCAGGGTCATTGGGCTTTATTTTGTGTTTGCTTTTGTTTTGATTTAAAATACCACAATTTCACTCTTCAGGAAGCAGTTCAGACAGACTTGAAATAGTAATGGAATTGTCTCCTATTCATGTGATGGAGAAAATTTCATTCTCCTTTCATTTATCACTGGTTTGTTGAGTGAGAAGTTCTCTGTGGAGGGAGAAAGGAAAAGATACAGAAGCCAAAGCCTTACTTCAGGAACTTACAGAATAGTGAGGGAGGGCAATGTACAGAAAAATCCTACACAGGGGACCAGAGGATGGGGACTTGAATAGACATATATTATACATAGGTGAAACCCTGCAACTCAGATTGAAATCGTGCAGCTCAGATTGACACAAACTCACCCTGGGACTCAAACCCAGCCCAAACCCAGATGGGAACTGGAACCCATGGTCTTTTAACTGAGATCCCATACCTGATCTCAGGACTCAATGAAGCTCAGGTTCTTGATGTCTCATTGCAGAAAGAATTCAGTGAGAGACAAAGTGATAAGCAAGAAGTGGGTTTATTATAAGAGAGAAACACACTCCACAGACAGAGGGTGGACCATCTCAGAAGATGAAGGTGGCCTGTAAATATGGTGTGGTGAGTTTTTATGGTTGGGAAATTTCATAGGCTAATGAGTGGGAGGATTATTCCAACTATATGGGGAAGGGGTGGAGATTTCCTGGAATTGGGCCACCATCCACTTTTTGGTCTTTGATGGTTAGCCTCAGAACTCTGATGGCCCTGGGGTGTGTGTGTGTGTGTGTGTGTGTGTGATTGTGCTGTTAGGTGTGCCATTTAGCTTTTGCTAATGTATTACAATGAGCATATAATGAGACTCAAGGTCCGTTGGAAGTCAGATCTTCCACTGTCTTAGACCTATGTGTTTCTAACCAGTTTTTATCATATTCTATGGCTTTATTATTCTTTTAAAGGCTGTTCCCCCAAACCCTATGGTATTAATATAACAGATGAGGCTACTGAGGCTTAGAGAGAATAAGTAAATTTCTCAAAATCTCAGAGACAGTGATAGAGCCAGGTTCTAATACTCTGTTTGCTTAGGTTCAATGTTTGTGCTATCTCTGCTCTTCCATGAGCTACCAGGCATGAAGGTTCAAGTTAGTAGGTAGATATTAACAGACAGACACATGCATGCATGCATGGGATGAAGAGGGTGGTTTAACAGGGGTGCCTAGGAAAGGAATCCTAGAAGAGTCTGTGTTTATATTACAGTGGTCCCCATCCATTTTGGCACCAGGGTCCGATTTCACAGAAGACAATTTTTCCGTGGACTGGAGAGGAGTGTGGTCCACCCCGGCAGGCACATCACATCTATTGTGCACTTTATTTCTGTGATGACGTCAACTCCACCTCAGATCCGCAGGCATTAGATCCTGCAGGCTGGAGACCACTGGTTTATAAGATCAGCATAGAGATGAGCATTCCAGGTGGAAAAAAGACACAACAGAGCAGTGAAAACTGGAAGGTCCATGCAAGTCTGTAGAACCATATGTAGTTATGATTGCCAGGAATGCATGGGTTGTATAGGAAAGTAATGGGAAATGGGAGTAAAAGGAAATTTGTGGGCAAGTTAAAAGACAAAGTAGACTGCTAAGCCTAGAATCCTAGACTGCGTGATATGACTATTGGGTGCTGATATATGGCTATCTGTCACAATTTCACGCAAGGCTACAGTTCTCTCAACCAAGGCCCAATCAAACTCAGTGTGACGTTGTCCCCTGGACCCCAAAGAATTGCTTCAGATTGCTGACATTGTCCCAATTTTTATGGACTGATGTCAGCAGCTGCACAAGCTACTGTCAGTCCATTTCAGTCATAATACGCATTAGCACGGGGAAGAAAACCCAAACAGTCTTGAAACAGCCCCTCAGCCCCCTTTGTCAGAGTAATCTGATCCAGAGATAGCCCCCACATATGGAGCATCCCTGAGAGCATGGCAAGGAACCACAGCATTCCCAGCAGAGGGTCTTCATATCCAACCTCTTCTGACTTACGCTCACCTTACTCCCTACTTCCTCCACCCACATGCCATCTCATAACCTCCTGGAAATTCCTCTCCAACTGATTCCTTCCCCAGACTCTCTGCTTCAAAACAGCACCAGTTGTGTTTCAAGCTCCCTTCACTTCCCTGGCCACCTTGGGAAGGGCACTCACCCTGATGTTGATTCATTAATCCTCATGCCATGTATTTGCTTAGTTTGCTTAAAGTCATGCAGTTTGTTCAGTGCCATTATCCGCAGTGCATTCTTCAGAAAGCTGAGGAATTAAATTAAACATGGCATGGTGTGTTCGCCATACTGATGACAGGGTCCACCCTTTATATTCGACTTTGGCAAAATATGATTGAGTGAAACATAGAGGTAAGTCTTTCATGGGACTAGGAAGAGAAGAAGTCAATGAAGGCAGTAGCGTTAAGAGTAAAGGGTGGAAAGGAACAGAAGCATGCTGTATGTGCATATATTGACTGATACAAGGTAGATACTTATGAACAGCCCCAAATAGCTTTAGTTTTTTTAAAGTATGAAAACCTTGGGTATTTTATTATTATTACTTTTAATTGAGGTATAGTTAATTTATAATGTGTTAATTTCAAGTGTACAGCAAAGTGATACAGTTTATATATATATATACACTTTTTTTTCAGGTTCCTTTCCAGGATACATTATTACATGATACTGAGGGACTTCCCTAGTGGTCAAGTGGTTAAGACTTCACCTTCTATCGTAGGCAGTGCAGGTTCGATCCTGGTCAGGGAGCTAAGATACCACATGCCTCCTGGCCAAAACACCAAACATAAAGCAGAAGAAATATTGTACAAGATATTGAGTATAGTTCCCTGTGCTATACAGTAGGTCCTTGTTGTTTATCTATTTTATATATAGTCATGTGTGTATGTTAATCCCATGCTTCAAGTTTATCCCTCTCATCTCCTTTGGTAACCATAAGTTTGTTTTCTATGTCTGTGAGTTTATTTCTGTTTTGTAAATAAGTTCATTTGCATCATTTATTTTATTTTATTTTTTTAGTTTCCACATATAAGTGATACCACATGGTAGTCATCTTTCTGTATCTGGTTTACTTCACTTAGTATGGTCATCTCTAGGTCCATCCATGCACCTTGGATCTTTTTAATGCTAGCTGACAGGTTGATTTCTCTCTGTTTGAACACTGCCTGTACACTGTTGGACACCTATTTTAAGTTTTTATATCCAAAAAGTGGGACTTGCCTGGTGGCTCAGATGGTAAAGAATCTGCCTGCAATGCAGGCAACCCAGGTTCGATCCCTGGGTGGGGAAGATCCCCTGGAGAAGGAAATGGCTCCAGTATTCTTTACCTGGTGAATTTCATGGACAGAAGAGCCTGTTGGGCTACAGTCCACGGTACTAAAAAATGTCAGACATGACTGAGTGACTAGCACATCCAAAAAAAAAAAAAAATCCACTGTGAATCAAATGCACTGTGGAAACAGCAGCATATAAAAAGACATTGGCCCTGAAATGAAGGAGGATCTGTTGTAGTCAGATGGCTGAAGGATAACTGAGATACTACACAATACACAAAATGAAGACACAGCAAAGGACAATGAACCATACCTGCATGGAAAGGGGTTAGGACAAATTTTAAGATGGACCACATGTAAATGGTGACATTTGAGTTGAACCCTAAAGGATGTATAGGATTTCATGGGGAACAGTAGTGAATGGTGGAAAGGGAAAAGGCAGTGGATGACATTCAAGGCAGAAGGAGTAGCCTGCACGAAGGCATAGAGAACAGGAAGAGCAAAGCCACGGTGAGAAGGTTAATGTGGCTGACTCTGCATAAGAAGGAAAGGAGTAGAAGGCAGTGCTCTTTTCCCCTGGTCTCTTTTCCAGCTTATTGGCCGTGCTTCTCTGTCTCTGCAAGCTCACCCTCCTCTGCCTGGTCGTTAGAGATTAAATGTCCTCAAGACTTGATTTTGAAATAAATAAATGAATTTCTTAGAGACTAGGCATTATAAGAGTGCAGATCAGAAGAATCCGATTTTGAGCCTGCTTTTCCATGTCTTTGTCCTGGGCAACCTTATTCACCCTTGCTTTCAATCTCACCTATATGAGAATATCAGTTCAGTTCAATCACTCAGTCGTGTCTGATCTTTGCGACCCCATGGACTGCAGCACGCCAGACTTCCCTGTCCATCACCAACTCCTGGAGCTTGCTCAAATTCATCTCTTATTGAGTCAGTGAAGCCATCCAACCATCTAATCCACTGTTGTCCCCTTCTCCTCCTGCCTTCAATCTTTCCCAGCATCAATGTCTTTCAAATGAGTCAGTTCTTTGCATCAGGTGGCCAAGGTATTGGAGTTTCAGCTTCAGCATCCGTCCTTCCAATGAATATTCAGGATTGATTTCCTTTGGGATGGACTGTTTGGATCTCCTTGCAGTCCAAGGGACTCTCAAGAGTCTTCTCCAACACCACAGTTCAAAAACATCAATTCTTGGGCTCTCAGCTTTCTTTATAATCCAACTCTCACACTCATACATGAATACTGGAAAAACCATAGCTTTGACTAGATGGACCTTTGTTTGAAAAGTAATATCTCTGTTTTTTAATATGCCGTCTAGGTTGGTCATAGCTTTTTTCCCAAGGAGCAATCATCTTTTAATTTCATGACTGCAGTCACCATCTGCAGTGATTTTGGAGCCCAAAACAATAAAGTCTCTCACTGTTTCCATTGTTTCCCCATCTATTTGCCATGAAGTGATGGGACTGTATGCTTTTATGATCTTAGTTTTCTGAATGTTGAGTTTTTTTTAACTTTACAAAATTGTATTAGTTTTGCCAAATATCAAAATGAATCCACCACAGGTATTCATGTGTTCCCCATCCTGAACCCTCCTCCCTCCTCCCTCCCCATACCATCCCTCTGGGTCGTCCCAGTGCACCAGCCCCAAGCATCCAGTATCGTGCATCGAACCTGGACTGGCAACTCGTTTCATACATGATATTATACATGTTTCAATGCCATTCTCCCAAATCTTCCCACCCTCTCCCTCTCCAACAGAGTTCATAAGACTGTTCTATACATCAGTGTCTCTTTTGCTGTCTTGTACACAGGGTTATTGTTACCATCTTTCTAAATTCCATATATATGCGTTAGTATACTGTATTGGTGTTTTTCTTTCTGGCTTACTTCACTCTGTATAATAGGCTCCAGTTGTTGAGTTTTAAGCCAAGTTTTTCACTCTCCTCTTTCACTTTCATCAAGAGGCTCTTTAGTTCTTCTTCACTTTCTGCCATAAGGGTGGTGTCATTTGCATATCTGAGGTTATTGGTATTTCTCCCAGCAATCTTGATTCCAGCTTGTGTTTCATTCAGCAGGGCATTTCACATGGGGTATTATGCATATAAGTTAAATAAGCAGGGTGACAATATACAGCCCTGATGTACTCCTTTTCCAATTTGGAACCAGACTGTTGTTCCATGTCCAGTTCTAACTGTTGCTTCCTGACCTGCATACAGATTTCTCAGGAGGCAGGTCAGGTGGTCTGGTATTCCCATCTTTTAAGAATTTTCCACAGTTTTTTGTGATCCACACAGTCGAAGGTTTTCGTGTAGTTAATAAAGCAGAAATAGATGTTTTTCTGGAACTCTCTTGCTTTTTCCATGATCCAACATATGTTGGCAATTTGATCTCTGCTTCCTCTGCCTTTTCTAAATCTAGCTTGAATATCTGGAAGTTCACAGTTCACATACTGTTGAAGCCTGACTTGGAAGATTTTGAACATTACTTTGCTAGCATGTGAGATAAATGCAATTATGTGGTAGTTTGAACATTCTTTGGCATTGCCTTTCTTTGGCATTCTTAAGAAAACTGACCATTTCCCATCCTGTGGCCATTGTTGAGTTTTCCAAAGTGGCTGGCATATTTAGTGTAGCACTTTCACAGCATCATCTTTTAGGATTTGAAATAGCTCAACTGGAATTCCATCACCTCCACTAGCTTTGTTCATAGTGATGGTTCTTAAGGCCCACTTGACTTCATATTCCAGGATGTCTGGCTCTAGGTGAGTGATCACACCATCATGATTATCTGGGTGAAGATCTTTTTTTGTGTAGTTCTTCTGTGTATTCTTGCCACCTCTTCTTAATATCTTTTTCATCTGTTAGGTCCATACCATTTCTGTCCTTTATTGTGTCCATATTTGCACGGAATGTTCCCTTGGTATCTCTAATTTTCTTGGAAAGATCTCTAGTCTTTCCCATTCTATTGCTTTCCTCTATTTCTTTGCACTGATCAGTGAGGAAGGCTTTCTTATCTCTCCTTGCTATTCTTTTGAACTCTGCATTCAAATGCATGTATCTTTCCTTTTCTCCTTTGCCTTTAGCTTCTCTTCTTTTCTCAGCTATTTGTAAGGCCTCCTCAGACAACCATTTTGCCTTTTAGCATTTCTTTTTCTTGGGGATGGTCTTGATCACTGCCTCTGGTACAATGTCACAAACCTCTGTCAATAGTTCTTCAGGCACTCTATCAGATGTAGATCAGTGGAGAAATAATGAAAGAATTAATAATGAAAGAAAGTGGAGAAAGAATGAAGAGATGGAGCCAAAGTAAAAACACCCAGTTGTGAATGTGACTGGTGATAGAAGTAAAGTCTGATGCTGTAAGGAGCAATATTGCATAGGATGCTGGAATGTCAGGTCCATGAATCAAGGTAAATTGGAAGTGGTCAAACAGGAGATGGCAAGAGTGAACATCAACATTTTAGGTGTTAGTGTACTAAAATGGACTGGAATGGGTGAATTTAACTCAGGAGACCATTATATCTACTACTGTGGGCAAGAATCCCTTAGAAGAAATGGAGTAGCAATCATAGTCAACAAAAGAGTCTGAAATACATTATTTGGATGCAATCTCAAAAAATGACAAAATGATCTCTGTTCATTTCCAGGGCAAACCATTCAATATCACAGTAATCCAAGTCTATGCCTTGACCAGTAATGCTGAAGAAGCTGAAGTTGAATGGTTCTATGAAGACCTACAAGACGTTCTAGAACTAACACCCAAAAAAGATGTCCTTTTCATCATAGGGGACTGGAATGCAAAAGTAGGAAGTCAAGAGATACCTGGAATAACAGGCAAATTTGACCATGGAATACAAAACAAAACACGTCCAAGGCTAACAGAGTTTTGCCAAGAGAACACACTGGTCATTGCAAGCACCATCTTCCAACAACACGAGAGAAGACTCTACACATGGACATCACCAAATGGTCAATACTGAAATCAGGTTGATTATATTCTTTGCAGCTGAAGATGGAGAAGCTCTATACAGTCAGCAAAAACAAGACTTGGAGCTGACTGTGACTTAGATCAATGCCAAATCCAGACTTAAATGGAAGAAAGTAGGGAAAACCACTAGACCATTCAGTTCAGTTCAGTTCAGTTCAGTCGCTCAGTCGTGTCCGACTCTTTGTGACCTTTGCGCCAGGCTTCCCTGTTCATCGCCAACTCCCGGAGTTCACCCAGACTCACGTCCTTCGAGTCCGTGATGCCATCCAGCCATCTCATCCTCTGTCCTCCCTTTCTCCGCCTGCCCCCAATCCCTCCCAGCATCAGAGTCTTTTCCAATGAGTCAACTCTTTGCATGAGATGGCCAAAGTATTGGAGTTTCAGCTTTAGCATCATTCCTTCCAAAGAAATCCTAGGCTTATCTCCTTCAGAATGGACTGGTTGGATCTCCTTGCAGTCCAAGGGACTCTCAAGAGTCTTCTCCAACACCACAGTTCAAAAGCATCAATTCTTTGGCGCTCAGTCTTCTTCACAGTTCAACTCTCACATCCATACATGACCACAGGAAAAACCATAGCCTTGACTAGACGAACCTTTGTTGGCAAAGTAATGTCTCTGCTTTTGAATGTGCTATCTAGGTTGGTCATAACTTTCCTTCCAAGGAGTAAGAGTCTTTTACTTTCATGGCTTCAGTCACCATCTGCAGTGATTTTGGAGCCCCCAAAAATAAAGTCTGACACTGTTTCCACTGTTTCCCCATCTATTTCCCATGAAGTGATGGGACCGGATGCCATGATCTTCATTTTCTGAATGTTGAGCTTTAAGCCAACTTTTTCACTCTCCACTTTCACTTTCATCAAGAGGCTTTTGAGTTCCTCTTCACTTTCTGCCATAAGGGTGGTGTCATCTGCATATCTTGTTATTGATATTTCTGCCGGCAATCTTGATTCCAGCTTGTGTTTCTTCCAGTCCAGCGTTTCTCATGATGTACTCTGCATATAAGTTAAATAAGCAGGGTGACAATATACAGCCTTGACGTACTCCTTTTCCTATTTGGAACCAGTCTGTTGATCCATGTCCAGTTATAACTGTTGCTTCCTGACCTGCATACAAATTTCTCAAGAGGCACGTCAGGTGGTCTGGTATTCCCATCTCTTGAAGAATTTTCCACAGTTTATTGTGATCCACACAGTCAAAGGCTTTGGCATAGTCAATAAAGCAGAAATAGATGTTTTTCTGGAACGCTCTGGCTTTTTCCATGATCCAGCAGATGTTGGCAATTTGATCTCTGGTTCCTCTGCCTTTTCTAAAACCAGCTTGAACATCAGGAAGTTCACGCTTCACATATTGCTGAAGCCTGGCTTGGAGAATTTTGAGCATTACTTTACTAGCGTGTGAAATGAGTGCAATTGTGCAGTAGTTTGAGCATTGTTTGGCATTGCCTTTCCATTCAGGTATGACCTAAATCAAATCCCTTACTATCATTATACAGTGGAAGTGACATATAGCTTCAAGGGATTAGATATGATAGCCATAGTGCCTGAATAAATGTGGATGGAGGTTTGTGACATTGTACCAGAGGCAGTGATCAAGACCATCCCTAAGAAAAAACAAATGAGAATACCATATGAGTTCATCTCTCTAGTTCAGAGGCTGACCTCTAGCTCAAATTCCCAGTCTGCATATGCTACTTGGAAGATTCAGAGGCATCAAATTTGGTTAAATGCTGATCCTCTGGTCTTTAGTCTTAACCTTTACTATTAACCTGGTTCCTTTTTCAGTGATCAGCACCATCATCTATCTAGTTTCACGAGTGGGACGGTATCTTGAACACTGGCATTATCCCAAATACCTCTCCCCAACTTTCTCACCCAATTCACCTCTAGTAATGTTGATAATACTTCTTCAGTATTTCTCAAATCCACCCACTACTATCCATTTTTATCAAGTCCATAGCAGTTGAAGTTACAATTTTATACCTTAACCATTGCACAGTATATCCTAGCAAGTTCTCCTGTTTCTACTCTTAATCTTACTTTAAACTCTCCAGTTCAAAGTAAGGGAATCCTTAAAAAAAAATAGGAATTTGAGCAATATGGTGAATTGTAGATCATAGAAATTTTTCTTAGTATAGAACTATGTTCATTGGATAAATACTGCATGGCTGACTGGAGGAAAAAAATAAGGGAATTTCTTAAAAATTAGGCATTAAATAAGAGTGCAGGTCAGCAGAATATAGCACTTGCCATGATGGTTTATAATCTGGGTTTCAATGGACCATTTATACCGGAAAAATAAATTAAAGGTTGAGCTAACAGAGGACAGGAATAAAAACAGACACTGAGAATAAATCTAAGACTTAGAAATAATGACATCCTCATGAAGAAAAATAGAAAAAAAAAGACATTTTCTTTTCTGCTGAAGGATGTATGCAAGTCTTTTTTTTTTTAATTACTACTCATAGAATGGGAAAAATATCCTTCAAGAATTACTATTTACAAGTTTTTATTCTAGGCTTATGACCTGGAGAAACAAAACCTAAGCTTAAATATACATATTTAAAGAAGTCAAGGTTAGTTGTTCCCCAGGTGACTTACCAAAACAAACCAAATTCTGTCTGGAAGATCACAAACCCAGGCTTCAAAGAATTTCCACAGATAAAAAGAACGTCACTAAAGAATGAAAATAAAACCCATGAGGAGGCAAAGTCAAAATGTGTAAAAATTAAGCAACAAAACAAAATAAAAGCAAATTCATAAACAGATCTGTAAAGTCTGCTTATATTAGAATTTGGATACAGAAGAGCAAGTGTGTTTATAAAATGCTAAGAAATTTAGATCGAAAGGAAGATGAAGGAAGAGTCTACCAAGATTGATGTGGTACATCGGAAAGAAACAAACATTCTAGAAATGAAAACACTAATAAGATAAATTATATCATAGTTTAGACATGGATAGAGATATAATGGAGGACGTTGGAGAATTAATGAACTGCAATAAAAAAATTCTTGAGAATATAGACAAAACGGTAGAGGAGATAGAAAATAACACAGAATTCAAGAGATAAAGGAAAAAACAGTGAGAAGATAGAATACTTAGCTAATTGGAATCCCACAGAAGGAAAATCGATTGGAGAAAGCTAATATTTCAGTTGGCAATGGCTAAACTCCTTAATTGATATGATATATATATTCAATGTTAAGTATAGTATGGCCACTTAATCACATCTAATGTAAATAAAATGAAATTTATTCTCAAATGCATTTTTTTTCAACAAAACACAATAAAGAAATTAACAAACATAGAGAATTTCTGAAAAAGCCATCAAAGAAAAAATGCAGTTGAATTTTTTGAGTTTATCTTATATTCTGAGACTTCACTGAAATCATTATTATTTCAAACAGCTTTGTATGTATGTGTGTGTATGTGTGTGTGTGTGAGTGTGTAGATTCCTTGGGATTTCCTACACATAAAATTCTGTCATCTGAAAATTGGAATCATTTTATTTCTTTCTTTTGGATCTATATGACTTTTATTTCCTTTTCTTTAATTTTTGCATCAGCTTGAACATTTAGTCTTGTTTTGGATAGGAGTGAAGAAAGCAGACATCCTTAACGTGTTCATGATCTTAGGGTGAAAACATTCAGTTTTCACCATTAAGAAGAATGTTAATTGTAAGCTTTTTTTGTAGGTGCTCTTTATGAAGTTGAAGATATTCTCTTATATTTTTAATTTTTCTGAGTGTTAATCATTAACGGGTGTCAATTTTTTGTTAAGACTTTTTTTTCCTGCATTGACTGATATGAATATGTGATTTTCATCTTTGGTCAATTAGGCTGGACTCCAGTGATTTATTTTGAAATTCTAAGCCATCCTTATATCCCTGGAAAAAATTCCACTTGGCCATGGTGTAAGAGCCTTTTTACATATTTCTAAATATTATTCACTGGAATTTTATTAAGACTATTTATGTCTATATTCATAGAGTTACTGCCTTGTAGTTTGCTTTTTTGGTACAGTCTGTGTTTGGTTTGGTTATCAAGTTAGTATGAGTTTCATAAAAAGTATTGGAAAATGCTCCCTCTCCTATTTTCTGGAAGAGATGTGTAGAATTGGTATTTTATATATATATAAAGAATTCATAAGAATTATTATGAAACCATCTTGACCTGGAGATTTCTTTTGGAAAGTTTTGAAATGATGAGTTTTATATCTCAACAGTATTAGAGCTTTTAAAATTACATATTTTATATTGCACAAGTTAGTTTAATTACCTTCAAGTTTACAATTCAGTGGTTTTATGCAAAATGGTGCAGTCATCATCATCATTAATTTCAGAACACTTTCACTACCTTTAAAAACAAATCTTTTACCCATTAGGAGACACTATTTAATCCTCCCTATCCTTTTCCTTGGCAGTTAATAATATACTTTCCATCTCTGTGGTGGGTTTATCTATTCTGGATTATTTTAAATAAATAAAATAGCACACACTTTTGGGGAACTTTTCTTTCTGGCTTCTTTCACTTGGCATAGTGGTTTTGAGGTTCACTCCATATTATAGCATGTATCAATACTTCATTTCTTTTTATGGTTGAATAGTATTTCATTGTGTGGAATACATATTTTTTTTTTCCATTCATCAGTTGATGGATATGAGCTCTTTTCATGTTTTGGCTGTTAAAAATAATGGTGTGTTAGAATATTAATTCACAAGTTTTTACAAGTTTTATCATTTATAAGTTTATCATAAATATATGTCTTTAATTCTCTTGGATAGACACCTAGGAGTAGAATTTCTGTCATGCAATAGCTATACATATAGTTCTTTGAGGAAATGTCAAAATGTTTTATAATGTGATTACATCATTTTACATTTTTATCAGCAATGTATAAGAGTTCCAATTTCTTCATATATTTGTCAACATATGCCATTGTCTGTATTTCTGATTAAAGTATTCCAGTGGGTATGAAGTAGGATCTCATTGTGAGTTTGATAGTCATTTCCCTAGTGACTAATGATGTTGAATGTATTTGCTTATACAATCCCATGGACTTAGGAGCCTGGCCGTCTACGTTACATTGGGCTGCAAAGAGCTGGACACAACTGAAGCAACTTAGCATGCATGCACACACAGGCTATATGTATATCTTCTTTGGAGAATTGTCAATTCAAATTAATTGCCTGTTTTTTAATCTGGCAGCTTTTCTCCTTATAGCTCAGTTAAAAGAATTATTTATGTATTCTAGATATTAGAACTTTGCTAAATACATGATTTATAAATAATTCCTTCATTTTAGGGGGTTGATTTTTTACTTTTTTCATAGAGTTGATTGAAGCACAAACATAAATTTTAAGTAGGTACAATTTATCTATTTTTTTCTTTGCTTGTTCTTCAGGTCCCATATCTAAGAAAAAAATTGCCTTTTCTATTACCTTTTCCAAGGTAAAGAAAGAAAAGACTTACCCTATGTTTTCTTGTAAGGTGTTTACAGTTTTAGTTTTTAAACATTTAGATCTTGGATCCATTTTGAGTTTGTTAGTGTACATGGCTTGTGGTATTAGTCTAACTTCATTGTTTCCATCGAATGTCTAATTGTCTTATCACCATTTGTTGAAAAGACTATTATTTGCACATTTAATTGTCTCACAATCTCACTTTCTCAAAAATCAGTTGCTAAAGATATATGACTTTACTTCTGAACTCTTCATTCCAATTCACGTATATGTTTAGCACCACATAGCAGTCTTAGCACTAAAACTTTATAGTAAGTTTAGAAATCAGTAAGTGTGAGTCCTCCAAATAGGTTCTTTTTCAAAATTACTTGGATATTATGGATCCTTTTCAATTCCATACATATTTTGGGATCAGGTCATCAATTTCTACAAGTATACATCTAGAATTTTGATAGAGATTGCATTAAAACTGTAGATCACTCTAGCTCCAAGTAATCAGACAAGAGTCTTAACTTCCAATTCTTAACAATATTTAGTATTCTAATATGTGAATACAAGATATCTTTCCACTTATTTAGATGTTCTTTGATTTCTTTCTATGAAGCTTTTGTCCCTTTCTGTAGGAAGTCTTGTATTTCTTGACTGCTGTGGATTTTATTCTTTTTGTTGCTATTGTAAATGTAATTGTTTTCTTGATTACATCCTTGAATTGTTTATTTCATGTTTGTATAAATGCAATTGATTTTTGCATGTTAACTTGTATCATACGTTCCCTAAATGCATTATTAACTCTAACATTTACTTTTTAGATTACTTTTTATTTTCTGTATACAACATCAAATCATCTTAAAATAAAAATAGTTTTTCTTCTTTTTCAATTTGGGTAATTTCTTTTTTTTAATTTTATTTTTCTATTTATTTTGGCTAGAACCTCCAGTACATTGTGGAATTGTGGTAAGGACAGCTTTGTTTTCTTGAGCCTAATCAAAGGGTTAAAGCTTTCAGTCTTTCAGCATTATTAAGTGATCTGTACATTTTATATTAAAAAACCATTCTCATGTGAAGGAAGTTCTCTTCCTCTTCCAGTTTGTTGACTATTTTGATTGCTTGTTATGTAGAACTAAACTTCCATTTCTAACATAAGTCCCACTTGGTCACAGTATGTATTTCCTTTTATGTCTTTCTAGTAAATAGTATTTATATCTAGTATTTATAAAATATCTAGTATTTTTGTATGTATATTCACGAGGGATATTAGTTTCCAGGTTTCTTTTCTTATGGTATGTTTGTCTGGTTTCAGTACTAGACAAAAAGAGAACATTGGGTAGTATTCGCTCTCTTATGTTTTTGAAGAGTATGTGAATGGTATACATTTTTCCTTAAATGTGTGTAGAATTTATCAATGAAGCTGTGTTTCTAGGTTTTTATTCATGGAGAGTTTTTTGATTACTAATTCTACTAATTCAAACTCATTAGTTTCCTTTTATTTTTTCAGATTTTCCATGTCTTTTTGAATCACTTTCCATAGTCTTGTTTTTCTAGGAATCTGATCTGTCCATTTTATTTAATTATCTAATGTGCATACAGTTTTCAAAGTGTTCTTTTTTAATCGTTTTCATTTTTGTAAGGACAGTAGTAATGCCCTTTATTTCAGTCTTAACTTTAGGAACTCGTGTTTTTTGTTTGTTTTTCATGCTCAGTCTACCTAAAGTTTTGCCAATTTTGTTTATCTCTTCAGAGAAACAATTTTGGCTTTTTTTTATAAGTGTTTTTCAAATCTTTTAATGTTGCATTGATCTTTTCTTTAGTTGTTCTATACATGATAAAAAGAAAGATATTGACATTTCTAACCATTATTGTTTAGCTGTTTAATTTCTCCCTTTAATTATGACAGTTTTTGTTTTATTTATTCTGGAGTTTTGTTGTTATGCCCACATATGTTTGAAACTGTTATATCTTCTTGATTGTCCTTTTTAATACTAAAAATGTTCTTTATTGCTTCTGGCTCTAATTTTTATCTTAAAGTCTATTTTAAGATATTTATTTTAATATCTTCAAGATATTTATATTAAAGTCTGAGATTAATATAGTTACTTCAGCTCTTTTTTTTCACTGTTTGCATTTTATTTTTTTTCATTTTTTTACTTTAAAGGTTTATCTTTCATATTTGAATCTAAATTGTGTCTCTCATAGACAGCATACAGTTGGCTCACGTTTAATATGAACCAGTGACTTGGGTTTTTTCAGGGAAAGGTCTAGCCAAATGCTTTGATCGGGTTAAAAAAAATAGTACATTTCAGATATATGAGAACATGCTAAAGGCACCAGTGAGGTGCCTATCTCATTGTGTGGGTCTTGACAAGAAGGCAGGGGTCTCAGGAGTCGCACAAAGGGAAATGAGCACCAGGACTCTGGAAGCAAGTATCAGCTAGTCTCATCTCCTACATAAAAATAAATTTATTTGACTATGATTGAGTTTCTCGTCTGTAGACTTGGCTTCACATCTCTTCTTGTTATGAAACAGAGGATCAGATAGAAAGAGACAGACCTATCAGTTCAGTATCACTAGATGACTTTCTCGGCAACTCCATATGCCAGTGACCATTCCCCTTTTCCTCATCTGCAATTTATATGCCCTAAAGCCTTCAGCAAAAATCAGAAGATTTGGGTGTTAGAGGCTGCTGTCCCCAGGAACTAAATAACCATGTCCACATTAGAACATCTGGCAAAGCATCTGGCAGCTAGCAGGAACCAGGCTGGCAGAATGGAAATCCTAGAGAAACACAACATACGGTAGATTGCAGTGACTAAGCTCCTCGTCTCAGCGTGTGGGGTGTGATGGTAATGAAAGCGATATCATGCATGATGAGGTCCCCAGATAAGCTCTCATGTTCTTTCCTGTGGACCTGTGCTCTGGTTGCTATTGAAATAACTGTAGTGGGCTGATATTTTCTTTGACCTCTCTTTTTCTTAATCTTCACCCTCTCTGGGAAGTGAAGAAAATAAGAAACTGACCAGAAGGCAAAAAGCATCAGGCGCTTGCTCCCTGTGCAGAGTTTGACGTTGTTGATTGCCAAATTCCTGGTGAATTACTTTTCTCCCTTGGTAAACCACGACGTCTCTGCCTCTCTTCTAACAGGCACTCGGCTCACTTCCTCTCTGTTTCCTTCACTGCATCCTCTTTTTTATCTTGCTCAGAAAATGTGGTGTTGTTTGGTCTTTTCTCTACACCCTCCTAATTCTTACAGGCATAAACCCTGACAGCCATCACCTGTTTGTTTGAGTTCAGGCACTCACATGATCATTCATTTATACAACACCCATTTGTTCTCAGCTCTTGCAAGAAAGGCACTAACCAAGGTAGTGAAACATTCTTCTCGCAAGAAGATGACAACTCAGAACAAATATTCAGCTGCCCTCGCTTACCTATTATGACCATATTAGTGATTTATCTGTTCTAATTGGTTGGTTTCTGTGATGTACCAGTATTTTGACTGTTAGCTCTACCTAGATAGAGTCTGGGCTTCCCTAGTGGCTCAGTGGGTAAAGAATCTGCTTGCAAATCAGGAGATTCAAGAGACAAGGGTTCGGTCCTTGGGTCAGGAAGATCCCCAGAAGGAGGAAATGACAACCTATTCCAATATTCTTGCCTGGGAAATGCCATGGACAAAGGAGCTTGGCATGCTCCAGTCCATGAGGTCACAAGAGTCGGACACAACTTAGCAACTAAACAACAAGATAGCATATATTACATGATAGAGAACACCTGTACCCACAGTTGGCTTCTGTGTTGAATGCTACATATCCGGTTTTAGGGTTTAAAATATCTTATTGACAACCACAATACAAACAACTAATATTTTGAAAAATGTATGTATATTTTTGGCTCCACTGGGTCTTCACTGCTGCACATGGGCCTTCTCAAGTTGTGCTGAGCAGAGGCTCCTCTCTAGTTGCAGTGTGTGGGCTTCTCGTTGCAGTAGCTTCTCTTGCTGTGGAGCACGGGCCCTAGAGTGCATGCTCAGTAATTGGAGCATGTGGGCTCAGTTACCCTAAGGCTTGTGGAATCTTTCCCAACCAGGGATTGAACCAGGATTCTCTGTATTGGCAGGTGGATGCTCAACCACTGGACCACCAGGAAGTCCCACAAACAACTAATTATAACAACAACCTGGTTTTAAAGTTTCAGGTCTCTCCTTTTTTTTTTTTTTTTTTTTATTTGCATTACAAACACTGAGCTGGAAGGAATTTAAAAACTGGGTTGGGGGCTTATTTCACAAATGAAGAAGCATCTTCAGCAGGGGTCTGTGACTTGAGTGGCCATGCAGTTGACTAGAACTCTGATATTTCCCATTCTAAGTTCAGTGCATCAGCAGTTTTGACGAATTGGAGGAATTTTTCAATTTCCTACTAGCTGTCCTGGCATGCAGACATGGTATTAAGATTCTTTAGAATGGACGTGGTCCTGCAGTATCAAGAGTGTGTGAGGACCACATATGTGAACGAGTGCATCGTTGGTAATGGTTGGAAGGATAGAATAACTGAGGTGTTATTCTCAGGCCAAACCTTATGCTGCCACATGTTTCAGAGAAGGCAATGGCACCCCGCTCCAGTACTCTTGCCTGGAAAATCCCATGGATGGAGGAGCCTGGTGGGCTACAGTCCATGAGGTAGCTAGGAGTCGGACAGGACTGAGCGACTTCACTTTCACTTTCCTGCATTGGAGAAGGAAATGGCAACCCACTCCAGTGTTCTTGCGTGGAGAATCCCAGGGACGGGGGAGCCTGGTGGGCTGCCGTCTCTGGGGTCGCACAGAGTTGGACACGACTGCAGTGACTCAGCAGCAGCCACATGTTTAATCTGCACGTATTTGGTGCCATTTCACTTGCCCTTCCCACATGGCACTTCAGCACGGCCCTTGTTATTGTCAACTTAGCCGTCATGACAACCATACGCCTGAATTTCTCAGGGACAGCACTGTTTCAAACAATATATCTCAGCAAATTTTAATATTCAGCCATCCAGAGAAAGTTCCAAATTGTTTTGCATGCCCCTCCACCACACACAGTCGAGATACAAATGTTCTTTGCCAGATCATGTGTCTTGATATTTGCTTAACAGTGTATGGCCACTGGATCGATTAGAAACAACAGAGAACAGGAGGTAGAAACACTGACAATGAAAAAGTGACAGCTGATAGTGAGAGAGGAGGCAAAAAAAAAAAAAAATTAACAGGTAGAGAACCATGGCAGGGAGGGGCCCTTCTGGGAAATGAAAGATTTCTCAGAACATATCAACATTATTATGACAGTCGGGGCCAATAACGGACGTTAGTAATGAAAATTCTGAAACCCCAGTGAAAAATGTCACTGTTTTCCATATCTTTTGTTTCAAAAATGCCAGGGTGTATATCACAGACTTAAGAATGTTTTCACTGAAAATGGTTCAGATATCTTATGGGATTCCCTGGTGGCTCAGTGGTGAAGAATCTGCCTGCCAATGCAGGAGATGTGGATTCGATTCCTGTTCTGAGAAGATCCCCTGGAGAAGGAAATGGCAACACACTCCAGTATTCTGGCCTCAGAAACCCCATGGACAGGGGAGCCTGGTGGGCTATAGTCTATGGGGTTGCAAAGAGTCAGACCCAACTTAGTGAGTAAACAACAGCACTAAGATTATAATAGTGTAATACTGATACTAGTAAAAGGGAGAGGAAAAAGGAGCACGGGGAGAGCTCGTTTTGCTTCTTTAAGGTTGGTTTCTTCACTCACATTGTCTAATGCAGTCTTCAAATGAATCCTGTGAAACAGGCGTTACGCTAACCATTGTCACTCAGGCTGATGGCAGAGAATTCAGAAGACAAAAGCATTACCAAGAAACACAACAGACTGTGGAAATAGCTCCCTCTAGTGCGTCCCCAAATGTGTGGGTCCACCCTCATCTGTGGATGCCTAGGGCTAGATCTCTGGGACAACTTCCTGACTGGCTCCCACTGTTTTGGGGTCCTTGCTTTTTGACTCCAAGATAATCCTCTACAGAATCTTCCTCTATGATCTGCTTGGGACAACTTGGCCGTTTCTACTGGCTGATCCAGGAGACATAACCCAATGTGTCTCCTGCCCTCAGCAACTCCCCGAAGCCTCCATGACACAGGTTCTGTTTGATTGTGATTAGATTTCCCTCCCACTTCTGACGTCCAAACCATGTGGAGGGTGCAGGTGGAGACAAAAGCCAACAGGTCCTAATGCAAGGAGCTGTCCAGGTTCCCTTCCCAGGGCCTCCATGTCACCCTTCCATTTGACATCTGTGTTCTGTCTGGCTCTCTCTCCCTCTCTTCTGTGTGGGCTGTTGAGAGATAATCTTTGCTCTTTACTGGATCAAGAGTCTTATCCACCAGGCTGGCTGTCAGTTCTGATGTTTGCACTCATCTGCCATTTCTATGAACCCCCCCCTCCCCGCTCCCCGCAAATTAGACTCCTGAGTGAGCCTGGCCAAGTGGCCCTCTGGACTGACCAAGATGCATTTGAACCTGAAAGGATCAGACTTCGGCTTCTCACATGGAACATCTTTTGTGAGCCGTGGTGAATCCCCTTTAACCTGCTTTGCTGTAACCATTGGCAGTGAAGAGTCTGAGCAGATTTCAACCAGCTTTCTGCAGGTTTGTCCTAAGCCCATAGAGAAATGGTTCCTTGCAGACTATTCTGAGATGGATCTCATCCAATTCCTTGGACACTCCCATGTGGTTCAGCATCAGTTCCCTGTGGCCATGGCCAACAGGATAACACATCCATGTGTGAGCTGACCTTCCTTTTTCATTCTACTGTCCTTCTTTCCTGGAATCAAGCTGCACATCAGCCACCATGCCCAGAAGTCTTTGTTCAAAACTTTGATCTTTGTGACTGGGCTGGAGGGCAGCATGTATAGGGAGAAGGAAGTAGAGCCTAGACCAAGACAGTTTTCCTTTTTTGCTCCAGGTTAAAAAAAAAAAGCAAAAGACAATCTTTCTTGAGCACTCACTATATGCTTAAACACTGTTCAAAATGCTTACCATGTTCTAACAGATTTAATGTAATATATGCATTGTACAAATGAGCTAAAGGAATCAGTTTCAAAGTGACTTGTCCTGAGTTCCTCAGAATCAGGGCACGGAGCTGGTGAGATCTTCTGAACCTAGATTCAGAGTTCTGGCCACTACATGATACTGAGCATCCGTCTCCAGCTGTTTGGAAACTTGGGGAGGCAGAGAGCTCATTTCTTAACTGCTGAAGGCCATTTTAAGGTAAAAAATGTTTGGGATAGTTGCTTGTAGTTCGGGGTATCTGGCATCTCCTGTCCATTTATGCTGGTCAGAAGTAACATGTTCTATCTTGCTCTGGCTTAAAGTGTACCAAGTACCGGTGTGGAGATCCTCATTCTTGAGGTTCCCAGGCCCCGCATACCTGTATCTCTCCAGGAGGGGGAGGGATGCACTTGTGGCTTGGTGAGCCTTCAGTGGTCAGCAGCCTTGACTGCCCATGTCACGCTGGCATTGCCCTCAATCTCTCTCTCCCTCTCTCCGATACACAAACACACACACACATCACACGTATATACACATTGTAGTTGTTTAGTTGCTCAGTCATGTCTGACTCTTTGTAACCCCATGGACTGTAGCCCGCCAGGCTCCTCTGTTCTTGGGATTTTTCCAGGCAAGAATACTGAAGTAGGTTGCCATTTCCTTCTCCAGGGGATCTTCTTGACCAGGAATCGAACCTGTATCTCCTGCATTGGCAGCCAGATTCTTTATCTCTGAGCCACCAGAGAAGCCCATATATACACATGTGTGCTTAGTCGCCAGTCATGCCAGTCATGTCTGACTCTTTGCAATTCCTCTGTCCATGGAATTCTCCAGGCAAGAATACTGGAACGGATAGCCATTCTTCTCTCCAGGGAATCTTCTTGACCCAAGGATCAAACCTGGGTCCCCTTTGTTGCAGGCAAATTCTTTACTGTCTGAGCCACCAGGGGAAGCCCTCCCTAAAACTACAAATGGCAATAAATTCTACTCTATGTGTTATAAGGGCTAATTAAGCTGTAAAATTGTTGCTAGAAATAAAGGCTCCAGGAAACTCTACCCTCAAATGCAACTCAGCACTGACGTCATGGCTCCAGCCTACTGTACAGCCGACAGGCTCACCCCTTTGGAGACGGAACTGACATCCTTCATGAACCTTGGCCCAGCCCTTCACGCCTCATGGGCTCCAGTGCTTTGTGTTGGGTGGGGCCCATGTTCCCCAAAGCTGTCTTATACCTCCACTCGAAAAAAGCAGCTGGCCATGCCACTGGCCGGTTTATGGTACAATAGCTTCCTTGGAGCATGCTTATAAATATTTATAGTGCCGAATGAGCAGTAATGGGCTGCTATTCAAACACACCTGCTGGGGAAGAAAGAAATAAAACAGAAAAGGAAAAAACACATACACACTCACACATATTTATGCTCACTAGATGAAGGTCACTTAGGCATTTAGACCATGAAAGCATCTGCACAGAACTTTCCAAATAATCACTGCTTTCCCAGGGTCTGTGGTCCAGGAGTGTGCAGTGTCTGCTCTGAGAATGTAGGGGAAGGACTGATTTCAATTTCAAATGCTGCTTCCCCCTTCCACACCCACCCCGCCGATGATGAACATGTTTGTCGAATTACATTTGGAAAATACTGAACTGTGCATGGGAAAAGAAAAATATTGCCTATGTATCTTACCTCCCAGATGTAATAGTGTTAACATTTTGGAATTTTACTTTATATGCACTGAGGAATCTATACATCCTATGCTTTTTTGATCCCAACTTTATTACAGTTAACACAGTATCTTTAAACAGTTTAAAAATCTTTTCTAATTTGATAGTTGAAAATAATATTTTCTTGTTCCAATTTGCATTGATTTGATTACTGAGGGCTGCGTATTAAGTCAATCAATACAAATTTATGGCAGCATTGCTCAGTATAAAGTCCCTGACATGGGTAATGGGGATGTAAAGATGTGAACTGGGCAGATCCTTCCCCCCAAAGATTTACTATCTGGTGAAATAGAAAAGGATCTTCTCTCTCCAGAGAGTTTACTATCTCTCCAATTCCATTGGCTGTCTTAAAATGGGCAAGAAGAGTGTTCAAGTTAAACCAGAGGAGATAGAGAGCAAGCTAAATGACTGATCACAATTCAAAAAGTACACACACACATATGTGAAAGTTAAGTGAAAACGAAAGTGTCAGTTGCTCTGTGGTGTCCAACTGTTTGCGACCCCCATGGACTGTAGCCCACCAGGATCCTCTGTCCATAGGATTTTCCAAGCAATAATGCTGGAGTGGGTTGCCTTTTCCTTGTCCAGGGGATCTTCTTGACTCAGGGATCAAACGTGGGTCTCCTGCATTGGCAGGCAGATTCTTTACCATCTGAGCCACCCGGGAAGTCCACACATATATATAACATATGTATATACATTATGCTTTCCAGATGGTTCTAGAGGTAAAGAATCCACCTGCCAATGCAGGAGATTTAAGAGATGTGGATTTGATCCTTGCATAGAGACGATCCCCTGGAGGAGGGCATATACATATTCTTTACATGCCATGTTAAACATTTATGATTCGTGGGAATAGCTTTGGTAGGATCATTAGTATGCTTCAAATCACTTTCTGTTTAATGTTTTCCTGTGGATTTCTGGGCACCTGCTCTGATATCTTTCACATTCAAATAGTAAAGAGGTATAAGCATTACGGGACTTCCCTGGTGGTCCAGTGGTTGAGACTTTGCCTTCCATTGCAGGGGGTGCAGGTTCGACCCCTAGTGGAGAGATAAGATCCTACATGCATCTTCACCAAGGGAACAAAACATAAAATAGAAGCAATATTGTAACAGATTCAATAGACTAAAAAATGGTCCACGTTAAAAAAAAAGAAAAAAAGAGTTAGAAGCATTAAAGAACAAAGCTTCACTGTGTACCTGCCAGTGTACTCATGTCAGATTTAAGCCTGAGTCCAGAGGAACTCAGAGATAGAAAAGACGTGAAGCACCTACTCCTCGGTGACCCAAGAACGGGACCAATGCTCTTGCTATCAGGATGGTTTCAATACTGTCCACTGGACAAGGGCCATCCACAGTTACTGACAATGTAGTGAGACAGAAAGAAAATGCAGGGTAGATGTTTGCATGGTGTGTAACACTCCACCCAGAACTCGCTGTTCACATGCAGCTTTACAAAGGGAATACCTGACTGTCACAGAGTGATTAAACTCAGCATCTCTAAGTGGAGGTCATCTAAACATTACATGCATCTGCACATGATGTGAATTTCAGCACCACCCAGGGAGTTGTTTAAAATATTTATTCTGAAATTAATTCAGCTTTTAACTGTATACTCCAGATTGCTGGAAATACAGGGGAAAGATAAACACATTAAATAACATGATGCAGAGACAATCAGATAAATCTAGAAAATGGGGCATTTGTACCCAAAAAAAGAGAGAGAAACCCAGATCTCCATCAAGGAAAAAGAAGAAGTAACTTCTAGATTAATTAACCCCCAAATATAATGTGTGCCTCCTGACTAGATTTTTAAAAAGTCCTAAATTATACAAGACATTTTGGGAACAAGAAGGGAACCTTTGAATGCTATCTGATTGTTATATGATACTAGAAAAAAAAATAAATTTCTATAGGTGCGAAGATAGTTTTGTGGGTGTGTTGGAATTATCCTTGTTTTGCGACATGCATGATGGACTGCTTAGAGATAAAATGTCACAGCGGTTTATCAAATATATAAATAGATAAATGTTGATAGATAGACAATAGCTAGAAGAATGATAGGTAGATAAATAGATCATAAAAATGATTTACAGATACGTAGAGATAGATCGATAGATGTGAAGACAGAAAGATAAGAAGGTAGCTGAAGCAGATGAAAGTAGAAAAAATGTACGTTGAATCTTGCTAGGTATATAAGTAGTCATTGCAGTATAATTTCTGCTTTTCTATGTATTTACACATTTTCATAATTCAAAGATTTTAAAAAGTGCTGTCTCTGTCAGATGGCCTCAAAATCCCTAGGGAAATAAGAAAGAGAAATTCATCCACTATTAAATTTCTTTTATGCCAAAATGGAAGCCCAGAGAGTTCATTCAGGTCACTTATTCAGAGATTCAGAAACAAGGTTTAGTCATGGATTTTCCCCGATGTCACAGGAGACCTAGAATTCGAATGAAATTTTACAATCTCTCTGACAGTTCTCATCTCTGTTTTTTCCTCCCAATATTTCACTGCTGTGTTTCTTTTCTTCCTGTTGTGTACTGAAGTAGAAAGTGCATTTGATGTCAAGTCAGAAATTGTGGGTTTGAATTTGGGTCTATTACTTCTAGCTGCCAGGCCTGGGGCAGATTATTTAATCTCTTCAATTTCATTTTTCTAAACCATAAAATTTGAATATTAAACATATTTGCTTCACAGAATTACTGTGAGGTTAGGAGAATGTTTCAAAAGGTCTACAGGTTTATCATTATGGGGTGAAATGTGTCCTCTCCAATCCCTAGTGTATATACTGAAGCCTGAGAGTCAGGCCCTCAGAAAGTGACTGTATGTGAGGGCAGGGCCTTCAAAGAGGTGTTCAAGTTAAAATACGATCATATTGTTGTTCAGTCACCAAGTCGTGTCCTACTCTTCTCGACCCTATGGACTACAGCATGCCAGACCTCCCTGTCCCTCACCATCTCCTAGAGTTTGCCGAAGTTCATGTCCATTGCTTTGGTGATGCCATCCAGCCATCTCATCCTCTGTTGCCCTCTGCTCCTTCTGTCTTCTATCTTTCCCAGCATCAGGGTCTTTTCCAATGAGTCGGCTGTTCACATTAGGTAGTCAGAGTATTGGAGCTTCAGCTTCAGCATCAGTCCTTCTGATGAATAAAGGGTTAATTACCTTTAAGATTGACTGGTTTGATCTCATTGCAGTCCAAGGGACTCTCAAGGGTCTTCTCCAGCACCACAGTTCGAAATCATCAGTTCTTCTGTGCTCTGTCTTCTTTATCATTCACTCTCACAACCATCCCTGACTAGTGGGTGGACCAGAGCCTGACTATATGACTTTTGTCAGCAAAGGATGCCTTTGCTTTTCAACACACTGTCTAGGTTTGTCATAGCTTTCCTGCCGAGAAGCATGAATGTGGTCATAGGGCGGGGCTTAATCCAGCCGGACGGGTGTCATTATAAGAAGAGGACATTTGGACACTAGGAGATGCCAGGAGTAGGCATGCAGAGGAAAGACTGAGGACCCAGTGGTAAGGTGACCATTTACAAGTCTGTGTGAAAGGCCTCAGAAGGAGCTACCCCATGGCATCTTGATCTTGGACTTCCAGTCTCCAGTGGAGTGAGAAAATAAATTTCTGTGGTTTAAGCCATCAGGTCTGTTGTATCTGTTCATAGTAATATATACAATTTATATATATATATATATATATATATATATATATATATATATATATATAATGGCTTAGTTTCACTGAGTTAGATAAGGAATCCTGGAATGTGAAGTCAAATGGGCCTTAGAAAGCATCCTGGAATGTGAAGTCAAGTGGGCCTTAGAAAGCATCACTATGAACAAAGCTAGTGGAGGTGATGGAATTCCAGTTGAGCTATTTCAAATTCTGAAAGATGATGCTGTGAAAGTGCTACACTCAATATGCCAGCAAATTTGGAAAACTCAGCAGTGGCCACAGGACTGGAAAAGGTCAGTTCTCATTCCAATCCCTAAGAAAGGCAATGCCAAAGAATGCTCAAACTACTGCACAATTGTACTCATTTCACATGTTAGTAAAGTAATGCTTAAAATTCTCCAAGCCAGGCTTCAGAAATACATAAACCATGAACTTCCTGATGTTCAAGCTGGTTTTAGAAAAGGCAGAGGGGCCAGAGATCAAATTGCCAACATCTGCTGGATCATGGAAAAAGCAAGAGAGTTCCAGAAAAACATCTATTTCTGCCTTATTGACTATGCCAAAGCCTTTGATTGTGTGGATCACAATAAACTGTGGAAAATTCTGAAAGGGATGGGAATACCAGACCACCTGATCTGCCTCTTGAGAAACCTATATGCAGGTCAGGAAGCAACAGTTAGAAATGGACATGGAACAACAGACTGGTTCCAAATAGGAAAAGGAGTACATCAAGGCTGTATATTGTCACCCTGCTTATTTAACTTCTATGCAGAGTACATCATGAGAAACACTGGGTTGGATGAAGCACAAGCTGGAATTAAGATTGCTAGGAGAAATATCAATAACCTCAGATATGCAGATGACACCACCCTTAAGGCAGAAAGTGAAGAGGAACTAAAAAGCCTCTTGATGAAAGTGAAAGAGAAGAGGGAAAAAGTTGGCTTAAAGCTCAACATTCAGAAAACAAAGATCATGGCATCTGGTCCCATCACTTCATAGGAAATAGATGGGGAAACATTGGAAACAGTGTCAGACTTTATATTTTTGGGCTCCAAAATCACTGCAGATGGTGATTGCAGCCATTAAATGAAAAAAAAAAAAAAAACTCCTTGGAAGGAAAGTTATGACCAACCTAGATAGCATATTCAAAAGCAGAGACATGACTTTACCAACAAAGGTCCGTCTAGTCAAGGCTATGGTTTTTCCAGTGGTCATGTATGGATGTTAGAGTTGGGCTGTGAAGAAAGCTGAGAGCTGAAGAATTGATGCTTTTGAACTGTGGTGTTGGAGAAGACAATTGGGAGTCTCTTGGACTGCAAGGAGATCCAACCAGTTCATTCTAAAGGAGGTCAGCCCTGGGTGTTCTTTGGAAAGACTGATGCTGAAGCTGAAACTCCAGTACTTTGGCCACCTCATGTGAAGAGTTGACTCATTGGAAAAGACTTTGATGCTGAGAGGGATTGGGGGCAGAAGGAGAAGGGGATGACAGAGGATGAGATGGCTGAATGGCATCACCGACTTGATGGACATGAGTTTGTGTGAACTCCGGGAGTTGGTGATGGACAGGGAGGCCTGGCGTGCTGCGATTCATGGGGTCTCAAAGAGTCGGACATGACTGAGCAACTGAACTGAACTAGACTGAATATATATAATATATTATGTAATATTATATATATTCAGACATATATGATGATACGTCATGTGTGTGTATCATAAATTGCTTCGGCTGTGTTTGACTCTTTGAGATACTATGGTCTCTAGCTCACCATACTCCTCTGTCCATGGTATTTCCCAGGCAAGAATACTGGGGTGGGTTTCCATTTCCTCCTCCAGAGGACCTTCCCAACCTGCTTCTTCTATAGCTCCTGGATTATTGCAGGTGGATTCTATACCTCTTGAGCCACCAGGGAAGCCTATTTATACATATATATATATATACATACACACAGACATATATATATATGTATATATATATATACCACATACGTATACATATTTATATATTCATGCATATTGTCATTTCTTTTCATTCTGTTTATCAAACTATTGTGTAATAGTCTTACATTCTAGGACTGGTGTCTTTTCCCTTTGTCCTAGATACAGTTTTATCCTGGACTGTATTTATCTTTCCAGCAGTCTTATTTCAGAGAATCACTCTATGACATATGGATTCCTTTAACCCCCTGAAGTAACAAATTTCTCTAGATTTAGATTCTCACTGAAAGGACTTTTCAGTTTGTCAATCATTCACAAAAATTTAACGCTCTACTATGTGTCAAACTCTTGCCTACTCTCAAAGCCAGTTTCTTGGAATTCGGCGACATCATTATTTGTAAGTTTGGAAGTGAGTGGGAACCTCACGTAAGCTCAAAGAGCACAGTGACCCATGCACCCCAGTGTTCACTGGAGCAGTATTTACGATGGCCAGGACATGGACGCAACCTTAATGTCCACCCTCAGAGGAACGGATGAAGTAGATGTGGATATGTATACAGTGGAATATGACTCAGCCATATAAAGGAATGAAATTGAGTCATTTGTAGATATGTGGATGGGCCTAAAGTCTGTCTGGAGTGAAGTAAGTCAGAAAAACATATCATGTATTACCGCATGCATATATGTGGAATCTAGGGAAATGGTACAGATGAAGCTATCTGCAGGGCAAGAATAGAGATGTAGATGTAGGGAACAGACATGTGAACACAGGGGTTGTGCAGTGGGGTGGGTTGAATTGGGAGATTGGGATTAACATACATGCACTGCTGTGTGCAAAACAGATAGCTAATGAGAGCATGCTGTATAGCATAGGGAGCTCAGCTCAGCGCTTTATGATGACCTAGAGGGGTGGGATGGGGTATGAGAGGCATGCCCAAAAGGGAGCGGATATGTATACATATAGCTGATTCCCTTCTTTGTATAGCAGAAACCAACATGACATTGTAAGGCAACTACACCCCAATTAAAAAAAAAAATCACAGTGACTGTGAATCCAGATGTTGAGATCAGAGAGTCATGAGTTTTAATCTAAGCTCTGCCACATCAGCTGAGGCTTTGGACAAATTGCTTAACATTTATAAGCCTCAGACTCCTCACCTGTAAAATGGGCATTGTAAGATTTACCATTCAGTGGTCTGAAACGGATTAAATAAGACCATGCACAATTCCTGGCACATTATAAATGGCAGCATGCATGAGAGTTCATAAAGGCTTACTTGAGCATGAAATCTGTGGTATTCTTTGGAGGGTAAGGAACAGGGCAGGAGACAGACAGATGGTTTAGGAGCCTCTGGGCAGAACTGCCTTCACAGGTGTACATCCCGTTTAGTTTCACTGGCCCTGTGCACAGATGGGCTCCACACTTGGTTTAATGCTCTGCTATCACTGTCGAGAAATTCTTAATTTTTGAATGAAGTGTCCCACTTTTTCATTGTGCAGTGGACCCTGCAAATTAGGTAGCCAGTCTTGCCCATGGGTGTAATGAGCTGTTACCACCTGGCTGGTGAGCAAAGAGAAGGGAAGAGCGAATGTAGTTTGGGAGGTTCCCAAGCCCACCTTCAGGCCCTCTGATTCACTTGAGCTGCTCACAGAAGCCGTCAAAGCCATCCTGTTTGTGGTCACGATTGACGACCGTGAAAGTGAAACACGTAACTCAGACTGGGACTTGAACCCATGATCTTCAACTGAGATCACACACCCCATCTCAGGTTCTTGATGTCTCATTGCAGAAAGAAGTCAGTGAGAGACAAATTGATAGGTAAGAAGTGCATTTATTTAGGGAGAAACACATCCCACACACAGTGTGGGCCATCTCAGAAGGCAAGAGCAGCCCCAGGGTATGGGGTTGTCAGTTTTTATAGAGCTTGGTAATTTCATAGGCTTCCCAGGGGGGACTAGTGGTAAAGAACACTCCTGCCAAAGAAACAGATGTAAGAGATGTATACTGGGTTTGATCCCTGAGTTGGGAAGATCCCCTAGAGAAGGGAATGGTAACTCACTCTAGTTTTCTTGCCTGGAGAATTCCATGGACAGAAGAGCCTGGTGGTCTACAGTCCATGGGGTCACAAAGAGCTGGACATGACTGAAGCAACTTAGCCAGGAGTGGGAGGAGTATTCCAGCTAATTTGGGGAAGGAGTGGGGATTTCCAGGAATTGGTGCGCTGCCAACTCTTTGACCTTTATGGTATGCCTTGGAACTGTCTTGGCACTGGCAGGTGTGTCATTTAGCAAGATGAAGTGTTACAAGGAGCATATACAGGGGCTCAAGTTGTAGGGGTTGACTCATCCACCATCTTGGGTCCCTTTGGTTCTAATGAGTTTACGTCATGGCCCCAAGCTATGTCATTCTTTTAAAGGTTGTGCATTTCCCCCATTTACTCCTGTTTCAAAAGGATGCAGATTAACCTAAGCAGCAGAAAAAAGGAGCATAGGAGAGGGTCCAGGAGAGACGCCTTGCAGAACTTCCAACTGCGCTCTCCAAGTGCAGTTGTGCAGACAGTTCTTGCTTCTCCCAGTAATGATAGATGGTAACATGTGACCCAAGGTCCTCATCATAAATCACATGGCTAGCACAGACTATTTGGCATGGCCCAAGTTTCTCAGATAAACAAAGACAGTCTTATCAGGCAGGACATTCCAAGAACTTCCAGATTACTTCCCAGAAGTCTGTCAAGGGCCCAAGCATTCTTCAGGCAAGTTTCACGCTTCAGCGCACAGAGAGACCATGAGAAAAACCGTAAAGGAAAAAGAAAAGTGTGACTTGGTGGATGATGGAAAGAAAAAGATGAGTGGGTATAAGAGACAAACAATGATTCTCCAAGGACCCCAAGGAGCTTGAGTATTATAGCAAATGAACATAAACAGGGAAGTTAAGAGGCTTCGTCACTGTTTAAATAGAGTAGAACTGGCATTTATTGTAACTATTAACAGAAGACATTACATCACATCAAAGATCAGGGACTTCGTTGGTGGTTCAGTGGTAGAGAATCTGCTTTGCAGCTCAGGAGACACAGGTTCGATCCCTGGTTGGGAAACTAAGATCCCACGTGCCTTGGGGCGACTGAGCCCGCACATCGCAACAGAAGATCCCAAGTGCCACAACTAAAACCTGATGCAGCCAAGAAAGTAAATAAATAAATAAATATAAAAAATCCACGAATCAGTTGTTAAGGGTGACGTCTCAAAGACTGTCCTTATATTAACTGGACGAGCGTATGCTTGCCTGTTGCTCTGTCCTGCTGTTCTCTGATGAGTAGCTTGTAAGACTTGAATCAGCCTCTCTGGGGTCTTATCTGGGTCTCCCATTTCTCACTAGCAACCTCCTACTATCTATTCTGTTTCCCAGGTTCCCACCACACACCACAACACATGCACGTGCACACAGATACACATGTTCACACTCACATCCAGTCTCTCACCTGGTTCCCCTCCCACGGATGCACATGTTCACACTCACATCCCGTCTCTCACCTGGGTCCCTCTCCAGACCGTCTTCTTGTGGGCAAATCTTCCTGCAAAATGCTCTCAGGAGGCCGTTTGGTCTAAGCTGTGCTTCCTCCTACCTTCTTCACCAAAGATGCCCTCAACACACCTTCAAATAAAATCTCTCGGGGCCTTGTCTATAGCAAATATTATTCACTTTCTCAACCCCCACAGCTTGGTGCTGCATATGTTGTTGGAACTTGGTACATATGAAATAATTTGAATAATAGACCCCTTAACCACCATTTATCAGAAGTAGCTTTCCTTCCCTTTTACTCTTTCCTTAAAAGCAAGACCTGCCACCCAGGTCTGTTTGATTTTCTTGGCAAGGTAAAAAAAAATGTCCCTTGAGATGATAAATGGTTCCAAAAGCTTCAGCCCTCACATGCCAGCTCCCCACCTTGGGAGAACAGAGAAGAATCGAACAGTAGCCCATTAATTCAACAGTGATACATTTCTGTTGGCAACATCCTTGATTTTACTTTGTAGCAATTCCTCAAAATCACCAGGTTAAAGCAATATGTTTGCAATAGGTTGCTTTCATGCAGATTCAGAAGGGGCAAATATACTTGGCTACCCAGGTCCTCTCATCTGAGCCCCTGTTTACCCATCTACCTTAGAAAGTACTTGATGGACGCCTATGTCTGGCATTGGTCCATGACATTCAACTTTCCAAACACTCTTCCATTATCCTTCTCAAGGTCTCAAAGAGACAGTTAGGGCAGGGGCCATCTTCTTCACCATCATCATCCTTTTTAATCCCAATCAGTTTACAGTTATGAAAACTGAGACCTAACTCATTTAAACGAATTAAACAGAAGGCAGATTCAGACTTCTGATCCACTCTTTTTTCATCATTCTTTGCCTGGGTCATTAATGTTGCAGGCAGGGCTGTAAGATACAAGGCATCCTTGTTGCCCCTTTCCATTCTGGTATCTACTGTTAAGTATCCCAGTCTCTTGCTCCTTCCAGAAGAGACTAGCATAACTTAGGAACACTTAGAAGAGTGCTCTAGGCAATCATTACCCACCCATTGAACAGTGTTGGCAAGTGAATTAACACACAATTTCTATTCTTGGCTGAGGTAGTGACTTCCCAAGTGGTACTGGAAGAGAAAATTCCTGCAGAGCAAAGGCCTTTGATATTTCATGGAATGCTTCGGAGTTGGCAGAGTTTCAGAGACAAATGCAAGGGGACTAATTTTAATGTGTGTCTGTGATTTGCCAAACTTCGTGCTAATCCACATGACAACTTGTATGCACGGTCGTTTCTAAGCTGAGAGAATCGAGTCTCAGCATTAAAGTCACTTCCCCAAACACACAATCGTGCAAGAGACAGAATCAGGACTAGCCTCAACGTCTGAACCAGAGTTCTGCTACAGATGTGCCCTGAGTCACTCTCCTCCCAGCTCTCCGACTGTACTCCTTTTCATCTTCTTATAATAGCATGCTTCTCAACGTTAAAAGAGAATGGCTCTAGAAAAACTAAAGGGCAGAGAAAAGAGATAAATATGGGAATGATGCCAAGCTTTGCTGTGTGTGATCTTGTATACAAAGGCGTGAAACCAGCATTATGTCCTTAGTTCCATTCACTGTGTGTTTAAGTCTGTGCAAGCATGTACAATTTAAAACCCTCCTTTCAATCCTTCTTCCGTTTCCTTCAAGATACCCATGCATGTGTGTGTGACTGTTTTTTCTCTTGGACGCTCTGTAGGAAGTGGATCAGGATCAATGATTGTGACAGGAGGAGGGACATAAAAGGATATCAAAGAATATCAGGCAGCCCACATTGATTGAACAGTTTTTGTGTATTTTTTTTATTGTCCTAGGTACTGTGGGACCGCAGAGAGTATAAGACAGGGTCTCTCTCCTCTGAAACATTATAATGAGCTTAATTTCAAAGACATTATTTGATAGAAAAAAAAGTAATATCTGCCATAGGAAAGTAATAGCATCACAAAAAGTTAGGATTTGAAAGAGACATCTTGTGACTTGCTGCCTCCCCGGCTGAAGGGTTAAATAGATGAAATTGTGCTTTGGTACCAGAAGGGGCTCCCAGGGTCTTGGAATGGCACATCTGTTCTCTGTTGCGTCTACCCAGTAGCAAATTTCTGCCATGGGACAACTCAGAAAAAACCCTCTTCCTTCTCAGAAGAACTCCTGAAGGCAACTACCATTTCTGCCCTTATTAGCTACTTCTTTTCTCATTGAAACCTTTACTGCAGTCATGTTACAGAACCTTCGCCATTCGTTGTTTAGATTCCCTCCGGTTAGCCAGCGCTAAGTCACTTCAGTCGTGTCCGACTCTGTGCAACCGCATAGACGGCAGCCCATCAGGCTCCCCCGTCCCTGGGATTCTCCAGGCAAGAACACTGGAGTGGGTTGCCATTTCCTCCTCCAATGCATGAAAGTGAAAAGTGAAAGTGAAGTCGCTCAGTCGTGTCTGACTCCTAGCGACCCCATGGACTGCAGCCCACTAGGCTCCTCCGTCCATGGGATTTTCCAGGCAAGAGTACTGGAGTGGGGTGCCATTGCCGGTGAACCAGAGTTCTCCATAAATGCGATTGTCAGAATTAAGCACAGGGACTTCCCCCATGGTCCAGGAGTTAAGAATTCAGCTTCCAATGCAGGGGGCATGGTTCGATCCCTGGTCAGGGAGCTAACATCCCACATGTTGTGAGGCAGCTGAACCTTAGTGCTGCGACTAGAAAGAAGCCTGCCCGCTGAAATGAAAGATCTGCATGGTGCAACTAAGACCTGATAAAGCCAAATAAAAGAAAAAAAAGAGAGAGAGATAGACAAAGAGGTTGATGCCAATGCTTAAAAAAAAGAAAAATTAGGCAAGCACGATTCTCTAAGGGTGACTAACCTGGGCAGAAAATGCTTATGTCATTTATTTTCCAGCCCTGGACATTGTGTCTCTTTTAATGCAGACTAAATCTGTGTTAATATTTTTAGCAGCTGCATAATGTTAGTGGCACCTATGAAACACATGCTTCCTAAGCTTCATCAAATTATTTTCTTAGCAATGGATGCCAAATTAGAGGCACTCTAGGACACGACTGAAGCAACTTAGCACGCACACACACAGGGCAATTGTAAAGTATTTTAAAGGAGTTCCTCATGAGATTTGAATGTTAATTCTGACTCCAGTGCTCTTTGGCTGTGAATTCCTGGGCAAGTTCCTACCTTTTACTAGATTTCAAGTTAACATCCTTGTCAACTGAGGCAACTGAATGAGCTGATGTTTCAAGTTCCTTATGCTGTGAGATTTCTGAGTCTAGGCTATTACATGTTCTAAGAGAGCAATTAGTGTTTGGAACCTACATGCAAAAATTCTCATTTGTCCCAGTTCCCTTTGTCCCATTTTTTTCTAGTACATTCTGAGCAGAGTCCCAAGCTTTGAAGATCTTCTTGAATTATAATCCTAGAGTTGAATGCGTTAGAGCTTGTGTATTACAATATTTTATTTGGAACTGATCAGCTGTTTAATAAGCTCTCTCTGAATAATGCCTGACCAACTCACTTCCACCTTTGGTCCTGTTCAGCCTTGATTTTTCAACTCACTCTCATTCCTGGCTACTGAGATTTCCAAGTTTATGAGCTAGAAGTTTCCAGAATCCATGTTTTGCTGCTTTGGAAAAATTAGGATTCAATTGATGCCTGCCTTCTCCATGTGTCGTGGCCCCCCACTCTGTCCCACAGATGGCTATCACATCTACAAATTCCTTTAGCATGTGTGTTGGACATTATGCCATTTCATTTTCATCTGTCCAGTTTTCAATCCTTTCTTCTTTTTGTAGAATCCTACCACTGCACCTGGGGCTTCCCAGGTGCTGTGAGTGGTAAAGAACCTGCCTCCCAATGCAGGAGACATAAGAGACATGGGTTTGATCCCGGGTTGGGAAGATCTCCTGGAGGAGGCAACCCTGCATGGCAACCCACTCCAGTATTCTTGCCTGGAGGAGCCTGGCAGGCTATAGTCCATAAGGTTGCAAAGAGTTAGACATGACTGAAGTGACTGAGCATACGCACACATATACACACCATTACACATACTGTTGGTAGATTGCTATAGTACCTCTCCCAGGACGGAAGCCAAAGGAAAGAGCTCTTTTGTCTCAGCACTGTCCTGCAGCCAGGATAGAAGTACATGACCTGGACTTGGCCCATCACACCTTTCTGTCAGGACTCTGATTTTGGAGGAAGTGATATTTACAAGGACGAAGGATGCATGCATTCTAAGTAGCTGTGGGGATTTCCCTGGGTGGCTGGAATTGTCTCAAGAGTTTGGAGAGTGTCCTTACCAAATGGTTCCTCCTCCAACTCGGATGTTATTATTCCTGCCTACTGACCCTCTAAAGTCACATAGCTCTTGCCACTTTTCAACATCTCTATCCTCTCTGTTTTGTGAAACACCTTGTATTTCCAATAGATCTTTCCTGTCATTAAGAGAGCCAAAAATTGTAACTGTTTTTTGCAACAAAGAACTCTGAGGAAAATAGCTTGGTAGGCACTGGAGGAGGCAGGGGTTGCCAAGACACCGCCTCCTAAGGACATCTCTCCTTCAAGAGATTTGGCGAGCATAAAACACTGCCTATATCTGTATATCCCTTACCCATGTAGTCCTGACCTGCTCCCTTTGTGCGCCTTGCTCAGACTTGGCAATTCTAACCCAACCTATCTCTGGCTTCTTCTTCTCTTTCCTCATGTTTTGGCCTGGTATACTCCTCCCTCTCTACACCAAGGTTTTAATCCAACAATGGTCTCGGCATTGATTCAGAAGTCTTCCAGACGCCTCGTTATGTTTCACAGTTACTTTGCTTTCCAAGGAACAAGGATGTCTTAATTCTCCCTTTGGCCTGGATCAGGTCTCTCTGAAGAACTCCTTCCCTTGGCAATATCAGCAGTCTACACAGTTTTAAGTACTAACCCCTTGAGAGGAACTCCCCAAT
This sequence comes from Bubalus bubalis, assembly GCF_019923935.1. Taxonomy (NCBI): domain Eukaryota; kingdom Metazoa; phylum Chordata; class Mammalia; order Artiodactyla; family Bovidae; genus Bubalus; species Bubalus bubalis. The sequence continues at coordinate 51,832,137 of NC_059176.1, forward strand.
TTACATCTGCAACTGTGTTATTTATACCTTGAATTTGAGACTCCTGTTTCCACCCACCTCCTTGGTATTTCTGATTAGACACCTACCAGGCCTCTCAAACCGTAATCTAAAATTAAGCACGTGATCCCTCATCCTGCTGCTGCTTCATTTGCCTCCACATCACTTGATGGCTACTTTTCTTCCATTTTCTTGAGCCAAACACTTTGGGATTATCCTTGCCTCTTCTTGTTCTCCTATACCCCACATCTAGTCTCTCTGAAAGAAAAATGTTGGCGACATCTTCAAAATATGTTTGTTGTTGTTGTTTAGTTGTTCAGTTGCATCTGACTCTTTGTAACCCCATGGACTGCAGCACCCCGGGCTCCCCTGTCCCTCACTATCTCTTGGAGTTTGCTCAGATTCATGCCCCTTGAGTCATTGATGCTCTCTAGCCATCTCATCCTCTGCTGCCCCTTTCTCCTTTTGCCTTTAATTTTTCCTAGCATCTGGGTCTTTTTGAAAATATATCCATACTTTAAATTTCAAACTTACTATGATACTCTTGGAAAGATCATCAGATTTATTTCAAAAATCTGACAACGTGATTACCAATTTTCTTGGCAAAGCAGACAAGCACAGCAAGTTCTTCTGAAAAAGAAGAACAGGAAGAAGTAGCCCAAGAACATATGGCTTCTACAACAAAAGCAATGGGGATTGGTGCATGAAAAGCCACAAAAACCAGTAAGAGAGAATAGACAATCCAGAAATAGATGCCGTTGTATATGATACATTTTTCATACAATAAAATCATTACCTCAAATCAGTGGGATAGAGAATGAACAGGCTGGAGTGAAGAGAGATAAAAAGTATGCATTTCTGAATGCTCCTTATTCTGTATACTTTGGAACTAGATAACATGCTACATGATTATATAATAAAACAAAATGAAAATGAAAATAAAGCAATCTTTGAGATTCAAAAGCTAAATAAAACTAATGAATGTTAAAGTGTATCATGTTATAGCATTTTTGACATAACTATGCAGACTAGGATTATTTCAAGCGACTTTAAAACAAATAATTTGAGAACTTCTCTGGTGGTCCAGTCTTTAAAACGTGCTTCTAAAAATGCGTCATGGGTTCGATCCCTGGGCAGAGAACCAAGGCCTCATATGCCACATGGCCAAAAAATAAAATAAAATAAAATAAACAAATAAAACAAACAATTTGTGTGCTACATTTAAAATGCAAAAATAAATGCTGCAACCCATCCCCCCAATCTTAAATTGCCGTCAACAATAGTATTACTAGTAATAATATCATATTATTTTAAAACAGATACACACAGTTTTACTCACATAGTAAAATGTTGAGCTTAAAACCAAAAACAAACATAGAAATACATGACACAGAAATTCCCAATTGATTTTTGACAATGTTTAAAAGTAATACCGTGATGGTAAGATAGTTTTTTCATTACATGGTGACAGGAAAATTTAGACATCTGTAGGTAAAGCAAAAAACTCAACTTACACTCTAAATTTTATAAAAAAATTAACTTGAAGTGGATCATGGGTTTAAATGTAAAATGCAAAACTTAAAAAAAATAGAATAAAATCTTTGGGAACTAGGCAAAGAATACTTAGACTTGACACCAAAAACATGATGAATAAAAGGAGAGTTTGGTAGATTGGACTTTATAAAATTAAAAATTTTGACTCTCAGAAAGGCCCTGTTAAAAGAATAAAGAAAAAAACTACAGACTGAGGGTGCTTTCCAGGTGGTGCTAGTGGTAAAGAACCTGCCCACCAATACAGGAGGCGTGAGACATAGGTTTGATCCCTGGGTCAGGAAGATCCCCTGGAGGAGGAAAAGGCAACCCACTCCAGCATTCTTGCCTGGAGAATTCCACGGACAGAGGAGCCTGGTGGGCTACAGTCCATGGGGTCACAAAGAGTCAGACACAACTGAAGTGACTTGGCAGGCATGTACACACTGAGAGGAAATATTTGTAAATCACATATGCAATGAAAGAGTACTCTCTAGTATATATAAAGAGATCTTAAACTCAACAAGTGTAAAAGCAAACAATTCAGTTTTTAAAGAATGGACAAAAGACATAAAAAAATTTTCCTCTCAGTAAGAAATACTGATGAAAAAATCAGCACATAAAGCGACCTTCAATACCATTAGCCATCCCATCAGGGAAAGGCATATTAACACCACAATGAGGAACCAGCACATACAGAGCCAAGTGGCTAAAATCTAAGATAGTAACAACCGCAAATGCTGCTGTGGATGTAGAGAAACCAGATCACCTGTTTATTACCAGGAGTTCCTCATGAGGCTTGAATTGAAGTTAATATCAATATTATTGATAAAGTTTTATATATATATCAATGATAAAATTATATATATATGTGTGTGTGTGTATATAATCTGCTCTTTTATATGTTATATATTAGCAGATTAGCCGTCAGGGTTATGGGAGGGAGTGGAAGTGAGAGGGAGGTGAGTGTGGCTATGAGAGCCCAACATGGGGGATCCTCGTGGGGATAGAAATGTTCTGTATCTTGTTTGTATCAATGTCAGTGTTCTGACTGAGAAATGTTACTATAGTTACGCAAGCTGTTATCATTGGGATCTCTCCGTATTATTTCTTACAACTGCATGTGAATTTACAATTATCTAAAAATACTTTATTTAAAAAGAATAATTATGATAATGTGTTAAACTGTATCAAATATTTTAAATCCATGAGTTTATAATGACACGAAAACAAAAAATCATATTTGGGGAGGATGCTAGGAAAACAACTCATTATTCTGAAAACTGGCAAAATAAAGCAGATAAACACCCATCTGCATTTTGTTTTTAAATTATACCTCAAGTAAATCAAAGATTTGATATGAAAAATATTCTTGTTTGGAATTTTAAAGAACATGAGCATAAAAAGAATGATATCACACTACTACTAATTTGAAAGGCTGAATGAAATAGTGGATCAAGGCAGTGCTTCTGATGTCAAGTCAGACACTTAGTGCCTCCCAATGAAAGTATACATTATCGTCGATGAAGTCTCCTTGAAAACCAACAACAGCAATCTGAATAGGAATCTAAATCTCATTGCCAGTTTATGAGACATCTAAGGAACAAATAAACATCCCATAGGATGCATTCAGCAAAACCTAGAGTGTGGGGAAACCTACAGTACCAGAATCTAGTTTCTTCAAGAACACATTTAAAGAGACTACAAAAAGGAATGAGGAATCTGTAGATTATAAAACCTTAGGAGACATCAAAGAACTGCAATGCATTGCCTTGTTTGAACATGGATTTTTAAAAGGAAATTCTACGAGCAAAAATTATGAGATGATAGAGTAAATTTGATCACCGATTAGATATTTGATACTACAAAGGAATTATTGTTAAGTTTTTCAGACGTAAAAATGGGAATGTTGTTATATTTTTAACAGCAATCTAAGCTTCAGAGATCACAGCTGAATTATTTATGGATTGGTATTTGCTTCTTGATAACTCAGTGGGAGGAGAGGACAATGACTGTGAATAGAAAAAGCAAGATATGCCATGGGCTGAATTTTTTGATGAGCCCTCACTCTATTTTTGTATTGGTGCCATTTTTGTTTATGTTTGAAATTTTTCATACTAAAATATAAAAATGTATCCGGGAGCCTTGACTTCTTACTGTCTACTGCCAACCGCCTAGTCCAATCTATCACCATTTTAAAGAAGTCTCTATTGAATTTGTTACAATATTGCTTCTGTTTTATGCTTCTTGGTCCGAGGCATGTGGAACCTTAGCTGCCCAACCAGGCCAGGGATTGAACCCTCACCCTCTGCATTGAGAGATGAAGTCTCCCCCAGGGATGGAACGCTCTCCCTCTGCATTGAGAGATAAAGTCTCCCCCAGGGGTAGAACCCTTACCCTCTGCATTGAGAGATGAAGTCTCCCCCAGGGATGGAATCCTCACCCTCTGCATTGAGAGATGAAGACTCCCCCAGGGATGGAACCCTCACCCTCTGCATTGAGAGATGAAGTCTCCCCCAGGGATGGAACCCTCTCCCTCTGCATTGAGAGATGAAGTCTCCCCCAGGGATGGAACCCACTCCCTCTGCATTGAGAGATGAAGTCTCCCCCAGGGATGGAACCCTCTCCATCTGCATTGAGAGATGAAGTCTCAACCACTGGGCCACCAGGGAAGCCCGTTTGTTGCTGTTGTTCAGTCGCTATGTCATGTCCGACTCTTTGTGGCCCCATGGATTGCAGCATGCCAGTTTCCTCTGTCCTTCACTATTTCCTGCAGTTTTCTCAATTTCAGATTCATTGAGTCAGTGATGCCATCTAACCATCTCATCCCCTGCTGCCCTCTTCTCCTTTTGCCTTCAATCTTTCCCAGCATGAGGGTCTTTTCCAGTGAATTGGCTCTTCGCATCAAGCGGCCAAAGTATTGGAGTGTCAGCTTCAGCATCTGTTCTTTCAATGAATATTCAGGGTTCATTTCCTTTAGGATTGACAGATTTGATCTCTTTGCTGTCCAGCAGACTCTCAAGAGTCTTCTCCAGCATCACAATTCAAAAGCATCAGTTCTTTGGCTCTTAGCCTTCTTTATGGTCCAACTCTATATCCATACATGACCACGTAAAAAGCCATAGCTTTGACTAGATGGATGCTTGGCAGCAAAGTGATGTCTCTGCTTGGGAAGTCCCTACTGCCGTTTTTAATTTGAAGTGTTATAATAGAATCCTAACTGACCTCCTGGATTTATCCTGGCCCTCTTTCCATCTCTTCCCAACACGGTAGTCATGGCGATCTTCTTAACACCCGAGTCAGCTACTGTAGAGGCTGTACCAGTGGCCTGCTGGAGGCAGCAGTGGCCTAGAGATTTCCACTGAGGGAAGTCAAAGGGACCCACTCCTCACCAGACTAAGAAGCAGTGACCGTTCCTGCCTCAGCCCTTCTCAGTTTAGCACTCCACCTGGGCTGCATGATATTCCCTTGGGAGCCAAGTGACAGGCACTCAGACGCAGCCTCTCACGACTCCTGCCACCAGCCCCCTTGCCGCTCCTGTAACCCATGGTCCAGCTTGGGTTCTGCCAGTGCGCCCTCCCAGGCAACATCATCCCATCTCCATCCAAGCAGGATGCCTATTACTCACCTGCCTGCCCCAGACAAAGCTTCACAGTCTCTGTTGGTCGCTTGCAGTATTTCTCAGAGTATCAGTTTGCTGTGGGTCAGTCCCCGCACAGCATCCTGTGGGGTGGCTGTACATCCGCTCATGTTTCCTTTCTCACATGCTTTCCTGTGCATGTTTGTATTTTGGACCTTCTGCAATTCAGGCTTGTTAGCTCCCCGTGACACTACATATCTTACTTCAGTAGCATTTCCTCTCTCACAGGAATTGTCCATACTTAGTGTCATGATTTCACATTTCCAAACCTCCCCCCATCTCATATCCTGGCTTCCCAGGTGGTGCAGTGGTAAATAACCCACCTGCCAATGCAGGACACAAAAAACACTGGTTCGATCCCTGGGTTGGGAAGATCCCCTGGAGGAGGAAAGGGCACCCCACTACAGTATTCTTGCCAGAGAATCCCATGGACAGAGGAGCCTGGCAGGCTATAGTCAATAGGGTTGCAAAGAATCGGACACACCTGAAGCCCTTAGCATGCAAGTATCTCAAGTCCACCATGCTGTCAATTGGATTCTCCAACTATGGAGATTCCCCTCTATTTCTTCAAGTCCTTTGATGTTTCAAACTCAAGGGAAAGAATTTAACATTTTCTGTGCATTCACTGTATGCCTGGTATTGTGTTACCTTACATATCATTTAATTTAATTCAAAAAATAAGTGTAATGGCAAAAGCATTCATTTGTATATCCTTTAGAAATAAGAAATATGAAATTCAGAGAATTTTGGTCAATGTGTGAAGGTCATGTAGAGACCAATCAGTGGAATCAGACTTCCATTGGAAATTTTGGCTCCAAGATATAGACATTAAGTGGTACACTTGGAGAATGTATTTATATTCTGTTAAAAATATAAGATTTCATGGCCAGGTTTTTGCTAGATCTTCTATAAAATCAAGCAGGTCTTCCTATTAGTCCATGGTAGCAAGTTCTCCATTTCTCCCCTCTCTGTTCTCTTGTTGTTTCTTCTAGAAGATAAACCAATTTGTAGTGCAGTATCACAGGGACTTGGACCTGCTTACAGCAGGATAGAGCTTCTGGCAACACTGGGACAGCTGAAATTGCTCTTTACTCATTTATATCTATTTGATAATGTATATTTAGGGGACTTCCTTGGCAGTCTGGTGGTTAGGAATCTACACTTCTACTGCAGGCGGTGTAGGTTCAATCCCTGTTCAGGGAACTAAGATCCCTCATGGCCTGATGTTTGGGCAAATTTTTTTTTTAAGGGGGGCGAGTGCAAAAAAAGATAATGTTTTACCTGGAGGAGGGAATGGCAACCCATTCCAACATTCTTGCCTGGAAAATCCCATGGACAGAGGAGCCTGGTGGGCTACAGTCCATAGGGTAACAAAAACTCGGACACAACTGAAGCAGCTTAGCACAGCACACAGCACGTATTTTATTTAGATGAAATCAGCCATGTCTTTGGACTGTGGGGGAGTATAGAATATTTGCATGATATTGAATCTGGTTAAAAGTAGAATATAAGCCTTTACCATTGGGCATCCATCTATGTTCCATTAATATCCACTCTGAGGCATACTCCTTAAGGATCCATTCTTACCCCGTTAGAGGAGACTGGGCTTCCTATTATAGATTCTTATATCCCAATTCTCAGTTATTTTTAACTTTAAAAAAGGTATCTTAAGTGTGAAGTTTTTAGAGCTATACAAGTGGAAAGAGTGCCAGAGTCAGAAAATTTGAGTTACAGGAAAACAGCTAAAGTTTACTGAGCATATACTGTATATGGAAGGCATAGCTGTGAGTGCTTTGCATTGGCTTTATTATTGGAACTCCACAACAACTTAAGAAAAAATGATTATTCAGTTGAAGATCTAGAAGACTAGGTGGGGCTATGCAATCTTCCCAATGTTGCATAGCTAATGTGCGCTAAAGCTAAGATTCAGATCTCTGTGGTTTTAACCACCTCTCCATGCTACTTCCCAGCTCAGTCCTTCCCAGCCTGAGTCCTATGAGGTCACTGAACTTCCTTGATAACTTTATGTATGGAGATAACAACAATTGCCTTACCAGCAGGGAACACAAAGACTTTGATCACATTTAAAAATGTTTCTAAGAATAATGGATTATCATTGTATGAAATCAGCAGTGCCAATAATAATTTAAGTGTTTTTTTGAGATATATGGACCACCATCTTCCTTAGCATTAAGAGGGGAAAAAGTGAAGCAGTGAAGGATTTTATTTTCTTGGGCTTCAAAATCACTGTGGGTGGTGACTGCAGCCATGAAATTAAAAACAAACAAACAAAACACTTGCTCTTTTGAAGAAAAGGAACGGCAAACCTAGACAACATATTAAAAAGCAGAGACATCACATTGCCAACAAAGGTCTGTACAGTCAAAGCTGTGGATTTCCCAGTAGTCATGTACAGATGTAAGAGTTGTACCGTAAAGAAGGATGGGCACTGAAGAGCTGATTCTTTTAGATTGTGGTGTTGGACTCTTGAATGTCCTTTGGACAGTAAGGAGATCAAATCAGGCAATCCTGAAGGAAATCAACCCTGAATATTCATTAAAAGGACTGATGCTGAAGCTGGAACTCCAAGATTTTGGCCACCTGATGCAAAAAGCTCACTCACTGGAAAAGACCCTGATGCTGGGAAAGACTGAAAGCAAAAGGAAAAGAGGGTGGCAGAGGATGAGATGGTTGGATAGCATCACGACTCAAAGGATGTGGATTTGAGCAAACTCTGGGAGAGAGTGGAGGGCGGAGTAGCTTGGTGTGCTGCGGTCCATGGGGCTGTAAGGAGTTGGACATGACTTAGTGACTGAACAATGACAATGAGTTGTATGGAGAGACAGCAAGATCGTTCTTAGAATTTTGGAGACAAGAAAAGACAGATGAAAAGATATAATATCAAATAATATGATTAATATAATATATAAAACTAGGTATAAAAATACATGTGCTTTCTTAATGTTGTATTCCTGACCATAAAACTTTAGAGACCCCCTGGTGGAAGCACAGAGTGTTGGCTCTTCCTTTGTGCTTGGATAATGCTGTAATCTCATCATTTCATTTTTTTTTTTTTTCCAAGAAGGTCAGAGCAGCAGGTGAGAGAGCTCGAGACAGGTGTCTCTTCCTCTGCCCGCCTGCCAATCCACAAAGCTCTACATGACCACATACAATTGTTTCTTAAAGAATCAGACACAGGCACTGTCATCTCTCCAGGAAGTTTCTCAGCCATTGTCAGAATTCATTTTCAATGACATGACACAATGGACTTGGGGTTTCATTAACCAACAGAGCACTCTGAGAAATCCTTTGTTTGAGCAGGAGAGAACTCAGACAGAAGGCAGGATTTACTTGGTCAATAGAACATTATAGAGGACTTCCAGAATCGAAGCTTTGTATTTAGCTTTCTTCCCACTTTGGGTCCTAAAGACATGCCCTTAAGGCCTCAGTGTTAAAGAGTCTTGGGAAAACAAGCAGGAAGGGATGGACTGGGGACCCATGCCAGCTCATGCAAGCAGGGGTCTAGACTTCAGTAGAAGGCTCTCCAGTCTCCCTGAGAAAGGGGTCAGCTTAGGGTCAGTAGCTAAGAATGATTAAGAGAAGGGCACCTTCTGTCTAACCTCTGAAAGTCCATCTGGCCAAGAAAGGCTGAGACCTTGTAGCACCTTGTCACATCCTCTCGAAGGCGGGGCTGGTGACAAGGTAGGGAAAGTGAGATACTTTTGACATGCTTTCAGTGGAGGTCGTGAACAGAGGGACAGCACGGTGAGAAGGTGATACACGTGTACTTAGAAAAAATGCACGTTTTCTCACAAACAGCACCTCTTCCTTAGAGTCTGGCACTGTTCTTTTGCCTTCAGTTTTTTGTTTTTCCACCTGAATCACTCATCCTCTTTCATTGAAGGTGTTCATTCAATGCACTTTGACATGAACCCTTCTCTGAGTTCTCCCCCAGGTTATGGGTTCTTCTTCCATGTTTGCTCTGCTTTGTATGAATCTTGTTTGTAGGAATCTTCACCTGATGAAGAATGGCAGATTCTTTGATGAAGAATGGCAAAACCACCATTCCATCAATGGTTTACCTGCTTATCTACCTTTTAGGACAGTGACGCCATGGATACCACAGAAGACATCTTTTACTGTATATTTCAAGGACCAAGCTTTGCCCAGCACCTAGTGGGTATGCCAATCAATGGGGATGAATGAATATTCCATCTGAAAGCCCTTTAGGCACTGACAGCTTGGGAATCTTGGATAAGATTGTTCTCATATATCACTGATACTCTCTCAATTCCTCCCACCATGAGGTGGGGGTGGGAGGGAGACACAAGCGAGAGAAGATTTTATATATATATATATATATACACACACACACACACACACACATAGTTATGGCTGATACACATGTTGCATGGCGGAAACCAACATAGCATTGTAAAACAATTATCCTCCAATAAATTTTTTTTTCATAGCTTCTTCCTAAATTCAGTGGCTATATCAGCACCCATCTCCAAGAGGCAGCTCCCAGGATTCAGTTCCTTGAAGTTCTAACTCATGAGGCTGCATGCCCGGGGTCCACCTTGCACAACGCCTCTATGTCTTTTCTAGGAAGCTTTCCCAGCATCAGGGTCTTTTCCAGTGCTTTCTTGCTGCCAGGCGGGGGTGGAAGCTTAGGTTTCCACCTGGCCCTGATGACGTCAGGAGAGCGGAGGGAGAAGCAGAGTGCCTGTCTGCTTGTTCTTTTCACTCTTCCCATCATCTTGCTCCCTTTCATTGATGCTGGTGGGATGTGGGCTCAGGTCTTCACTGGGTCCTGCTAATACAAGGAAGGGGGAAAGCTGATGAGGCTGCCTGGCACCACCTTGTTCTGTTTCCTTGATGCCAGGTGAGTGTAGAGGGTGAGCCCCACACTGGGCCCCACGGATGCCCTGTGTGGGTTGGGGGATGTGGAACCCTTCCTTGGACCACCATGTTTGATCTTGATGTTGAGGGGCTGGGATAGGAGGCCAAGATTTTGGCTAGTCTCTGCTGGTTCCCTAGCAGAGGGGTTGGGGTGCCTCCTGGGGGTGGGGTGCTAGCTCAGTTCCCCTTGGTTCTGTTGTGGGACTTTGGTTTTTCTGTTGGAGTTTGACAAGAGTAGAGAAGTTCCTATGAAAGCAGTTTTTTGTTGTTAAAGGATCCATTTTCTAGAGGAAGTAGGCTTTTCTTGGCCTTTTTTGATTTTGCCTGCTGCCTGTGGTTCCGGGTGGGAGGCTTCTGCAGTGCTCTGTCTGGGATACAGTGCTCAGTTGCTCAGCTGTGTCTGACTCTTTGCCACCCCATAGGCTGTAGCCCACCAGTTTCCTCTGTCCATGGAATTTTTCAGGCAAGAATACTGGATTGGGTAGCCATTTCCTACTCCAGGGGATCTTCCTGGAGTTTAATCCCTGACCCAGGGATTAAACCTGTGTTTCTTGCGTCTCCTGAACTGGCAGGCAGATCCTTTACCACTGCACCACCTGGGAAGCCCCCATATTGCCCGTGATTTTAGCCAAAAGGTGGAGTAGGGATACGGACAAGGCCCAGCAAAGAGACCTGGAGTGTACCACCACATTGTTCCTGGAGTCCTGGGGTCCCTAGGAAGTCTGCCCGCTTTTGTGCCATCTTCCTATTCTTGTTTGTGGTTTATGGTTTTCTGGTCATAAGGTGAGAAACTGGGAGAATGAAACTGCTTCATATTGGCCAGAGTTAGTACCCATTTATGGCTCAAACATGGATACAATGATTTAAAATTGTGGTTTAACCTTTCAAACTATGGCAGGCAGTGTGAGCAAAGACCCCTCAACCCATTTTGCCTCTGGTGCGTGGTCCTAACAGCCTGGCAGAGGGGCCTCTTTGAGGACAGGCAGTGTGTGTGTCTCACTCACCTCTGCATTCTCTGTGCCTAGCCCTTGCTTAGAAGATGCATGGGAATTGTTTTGAGTGAATAAAAGCAAAGGCTCCTTTAGCGGAACTGGAGAATCCTTTCTCTATGACACGAAAAAGCCTGATGGGTTTTTTCAGTCTAGAATCTAGATTGGCTCTGACCTTGTTTTGCTCTTCAGTGGATATGCGATGTGGAGGCAGGCCGGGTCTGCAGCCTCCTGCAGGCGACTGAGGACTCTCAAGGCTACAGACTCCCCAGGAGGTGCCAGGCTATAGCATCACTTCCTTCTTGGCCTCCTGGTCCCCCAGATGTGTAGTTAACTCAGCAAGGTGAAGTGCCTGCCTCAGGCTGCCCGGTCATTATCCATGTGAGGACTGTTTGTGTGTGTGTGTGCATGTGTGCGTGCGTGCTCAGTCGTGTCCAACTCTTTGCGATCCCATGGATTATGGCACACCAGGCTTCTCTATGGATGGGATTTTCCAGGCAAGAATACTAGAGTGGGCTGCCATTTCTTCCTCTACCCAGCATCTCAGCTCTGTGCCCCTCGCCCCTGCCCCCACCTGGGCAGGCAAAGGGCTCAGGTCCGATGCCCAGGCCGGCAGGGTCCGGCAGAGGGGGTGAAGTGTGGGTCAGCCACGTGTGCTGTGTGTCCCTGGGATGTTCTCTAACCTCTTTGAACTCTGGAATTTTCCTCTGAGGAATGGGGATGCAAATAGGAGGCCTTACCCCAGGGGTTGCCCAGTGCTCCTCCTGCACAGCTGGCCACGGGATCTTCCCAACCCAGGGCTCGAACCTGCATGTCCTGCATCTCTCGCATTGCAAGCAGATTCTTTCCCACTGCGCCACCTGGGGGCTGCCTCTAGTATCAGTGGCTGTGTTGGGCCCTGGATGGTGACCTGCTGGCGGGGTTGGGGAGCTCCTGGTTGTGGGGGTCCCAGGCGATAGTGGACTTCACTAGGAGCTGCCTGGTTAGGAGAGAGAAGGCAGGCAGGTGAGAACCAGAGTGAGAGAGAGAGAGAGAGAGAGAAACTGACGGAGAAATCATGGCAGAAGGACCGAGAAGCACAGCTCAGAGGGGAGAGATGCTCTTCCTTCATTTTTACCAGTTTTGTGATTGGCTCTCTGGGCAGCTTTGAGCTACTTTCTTCCTTCTCAGCATGCAAAAATATTTGACTGCCCAGGAATAAAACATCAAAACCTAAAATGTAATTAGATGTAGGAAATATTGATGGGGTGCCAGAAGCATTTGGGACGCTGATGTGAGCAGAGAGGAGCTGTCTCTTTATGAGGAGGAAAAGATCAGAAGGTAGCAAAGCCCAGCTCCTTGCAGGTGGATCCCTCTGAGTTCCGAGTGACAATATTGACTCCATCACCACACGTATCAGTAAAATGATTATTGATATCAACCAGGCAAGATTAGAGGGGTGGGGGGAAAAACCAGAGGAGAGCTGATTTCAATTGGTAATGATACCAAGAGTCAGATTTCATAAAAACAAACTAATTATTTTTGATTCTGTGATCCTTGGAACTCTTGGCTACTACTCAAAAAACTGGGTTCATCCGTCTCCAGGAGGCAAGCCCTGGCCCTCCACCCACCGTTCTGCTCTTGTGTGCACTGAGCCTAGCTCAGGACAGAGGCTCACAGTCCCTTCTGGAGCCTTCTCCTCTCTCCACTGCTCCCTGCAAACTCACATCTAGGCCACTCCTTTTTACTATTCTTGGCACAACTCTCTGAACTCCAGGAAACAGCACATGACTCTATGGTCTGAGACGGTTTCCTAAATATTTCATGTACAATGAAAACCGTTCAAGGGTGGATGACTGTTTGGAAGGTTTTTGCTTGCCCTGCAGTGCCAGTTTCAGAGCTCGGCACAGTGAGTGCCCAGGGAACAAGGGCCGAGGGGCTGACACCACGGCTCGGAAAGGCCTGGCATCTGCTCGGTCCCTGTCCTCATGTCTCCATCTTGCATCCTACAGTCACTCCGTGTCAGCTACCTTTTATGGGGCTGGACCAGCTTTGCCTTTCCAGAAGGATGGTGGCAGGAAATTAAAGCCTGTCACCTGTCAGTGCCTTTGGTGGCGTGTCCTGGATAAACAGGGTGCACAGGCTCATGGCGTTACTAAGCAGGAGAGGTGAGGGCAGCCACCCAGCATCAGAGAGGCTTTCTTGTGGAGAGAAAGTGCAGGGACTGCACAGCAAGATGGTCAAATGCTAGTGATGCCAGGCCTTGAGATCTTCTCCCCAGAGGGGGCAAGCTGTTTGACAAGCATGTCTCTTTCTGGTTACAGCAAGGCATATTTCATTACTAAAAGCAATAATACATAGACGTACTATTGTTTATAGTTAGAATGGACACTTGTACATGCGTGCCTGCTCAGTTGTGTCCGACTCTTTGTGACCCCATGGCCTGTAGCCTGGCAGGCTTCTTTGTCCAGACGTGGGATTCTCCAAGCAAGGATACCGGAATGGATTGCCATTTCCTCCTCCAGGGGATCTTCCTGACCCAGGGACTGAATCTGTGTCTCCTGAATTACAGGTAGATTCTCTACCGCTTGTGTCATTGGGGAAGCCCTATGGACACTTTTTATGGACTAAATATTTGTTCCTTACCTCCCAAATTCATATGTTGAAGCCCTTGTTGTTGTTTAATTGCTAAGTCACATCTGACTCTTTGCAACCCCATGGACTGCAGCCCACCAGGCTCCTCTTTCCATGGGATTCTCCAGGCAAGAATATTGGAGTGGGTAGCCATTCCCTTCTCCAGGGGATCTTCCAGACGCAAGGACTGAACCCTTGTCTCCTGTATTGGCAGGCAGATTTGTTACCATCAAGCTACCAGGGAGGCCCCCCACCCCCTTAACCCCCGCATTAAGTTTGGATGAGATCGTGAGTCTGAAGCTCTCAAGAATGGCATTAGCACCCTTATAGAATCACAAGAGCATTTGCTTCCTCTCTCTCCTCTCCTTGTGAGGATACAGACAGAAGTCCACAGTCAGTGACCCAGACGAGGTCCTTACCAGACTCTGACCGTGCTGCTTCCTGATTTCAGACTGTCAGCTCCAGAACCATGAGAAATGAGTTTATGTCACTCGTAAGCCACTCAGCCGGCGAGGTTTGGTTAGAGCCACCTGAACTAAGACAGCAGCGCTCGCTGAGCACTTACTATTTTCAAGGTACTGGGTCCATCTCTTTGCATGCAGCATCTTAGCGTTCCCTCACCATAAATCTGGGAGTTATTATCCTCGTGGTATGGATGACAAAATAAAGCTCAGAAAACTTAAACGGTTTGCCCCAAATGACTCGGGAGTTAATGGTGTGGCCTTTAGCAAATCTGAAATTAAGCCACTTCCAATGGCCATAACCTTAGAAACCCCAGAGCCACTGGTGAAAATGGCAGAACTCATGATATCTGAGTGTAGCGGAGGGAACTTTCTCTGGGGAAGCTTAGCTAGAGGGCAACAGCACCTTTGGGAGATTTGGGTCATGATAACACTCCAAGGGAATAGAATAAAAATAATAGTGACTGTACTTGTACCATGTAGCCTTTTGTTAAATTAAACATATCAATACAGTACTAAGTCCCCCACATACAAATGAGTTTCGTTCCAAGAGCATGTTCACAAAAGCAATTTGTTCATAAATCTAACAAACTTAGCCTTGGTACCCAACTAACACAATCAGCCCCAGAGTACTATACTGTAATAGGTTTATAATATTTTTCACACAAATAATACATAAAAAGCAAACACAAAAAATAAAGAAAACATTTTTAATCTTACAGTTCAGGACCTTAAAAAGTACGAGAGTACAATACGGCAGCTGGCATACAGGGGCACCTTCACCTCTTTGAAAGTTCACACCTAGCAGGTTCACGGGTAGGGGACTTACTGTATATTTTCTAGGCAAACAGAATCTACAGGTTTGGGAAGTGGTGTTATAATTTTCCATCTCCCAGTGTGAGGAAACTAGATTCAGTGAGGTCATATGCTGCATCCTGGGCCAGCCTGCTGTTGACAGCAGACTTGGACCTCAAGTCCCCCGGGCTCAGCCCTCAGCACCCAGTCAAGCCAGCTTTAGAGCTCCTCAGGCCAATGCTCTTGCAACGCTCCATGTCCCACACATGAGGACGCAGAGCATGGGTGTCCTGTGTCCCAAGTGTGGTTGCCCTGGCTTTAACCCGGCTTCGTTGTGTCCTTGACTCCAGCCTAATTTCCTCCATTCTTCCTTTTATTTCCTGTAAAGGCAGAGCCGTCAGAAGCAGTGTCTGGGTCCCTTTGCTCCTCTCTTCTGATTTCTGCATCCACACTGTCTCAGTTGCCACCAGGCCCTCCTTTTGAGCATATAGGCCCCCCACAGAGAGTGAGAGCCAGTCTTATCAGAGCAGTGCCCCTGGGGCTTGTGGAGGGGTCGAAGGCAGTACGTTTTTATATTGGTCTTTTGAAATGTCTTATTATAAAACAACAATTTTTTGAATCTAGGTTTAGATATTTTAAAATTATTTTGGATGTGATTCTTTACTATAGTATGTGGGTTCTTTGTTTTGGTCTTCAGGATTCTTTGGTTTTGGCGCACAGGTTGGCATGTGGGATCTTAGTTCTTCGGCCAGGGATGGAACCTATTTTCCCTGCATTGAAAGGTGGATTCTCAACCACTGGGCCACCAGGGAAGTCCCAGGGGCTCCTCCAGAGGAGGACTTTCTCCTCCTCCTCCCCCTCCTCTTCCTCCTCATTCTTTACAGACAGATCTTTCTTACAGGAGTTGCTTCAACAGAGTTTCATTTACACAACAAAGTGACAGGATAGAAAATGTTAGAGGTAATATCACATTAATATCTGGCATCTGGCACCCCTATTATGACAATTTCCCTGGTGGCTCAGACAATAAAGAATCTGTCTGCAATGCAGGAGATGTGGGTTCAACCCCTGGGTTGGGAAGACCCCCTGGAGAAGGAAACGGCAACCCATTCTGGTATTCTTGCCTGGAGAATACCATGGACAGAGTAGCCTGGTGGGCTACAATCCATGGGGTTGCAAAGAGTCCGACATGACTGAGCAACTAACACACACCCCTACTATGTGCCCAGACATCATGCATCATCTCTAAGCTATACAATGATAGGTCTTATAGGTATACAGTGATGAGGTCTTATCATCCACATTTTGCAGGTGACAGAACTGTAGCCTGGCATAGCTGAGTACCTTACTGAAAGTCACAGAGCTGGAATGGGAAGGAGCTGGAAGGAAACCCTAGGAATGCCCAAATCTAAACACTCTCTACTACCCCTGGGAATGGTGTTACTCTGTAAACATCTCTTGCAGATGGTGAGCTCACAGTTCCTCTCCCTCCTTCTGTTTTTAAGTCATTGGTTCCATGGCTTAGCAGTAGCTGGGGACAATTGGCCATCCTGTTCTAAGCCTGTCTCAAAGGTCTGAGGAAACCTACAAGGCAAAGTCATTAGCCCTTCCCTTCCAGGAACACACCAGTTCAAGATGAAGAAACAGATGGGAGGGGAGGGAGGTGAAAGAAGGAGTTGATAGTTGACAGACAGATGGGCAAAGATGAGAAGGGCTAGCAAGTTATCCCAGTGGGAAGGGTACCCAGGGAAGAGGGATCACAAGTGCCCTGGTGCTGACATGCAAGAGTTGTGTGGAATTACAGCAACATGATGGAGCTGGTGCAGGGGTGTGGGAAGAATGGGGAGATAACAGATAAGGGGGACCCAGGGAGTCAGGAAGATGGGGACCAGAGACTATAGCATCCTTGGATTCCAGGAGAAGTGGCCTGATTTCCTCTTGTAGGGGCGGAGGGTGCAGACTGAACATGGCTCTCTGTCCCCACATGCACCATCTCATGGATGCAAATTAATACTGCCAAATAGCTTTTCTTTTTAAAGCTTTCTCACTCTGGCCTGATCACTCAAAAAGGAGGCTCGTGGAAAGGAGGAGCAAATTGATGTGGGAGCCACCTGTCTGTCTGCCGGGAAAGCAGGCGTCCTCCCCTCCCAACGATACACCTTTTCCAAGAGCTGATAGCCCTGACAGCCCCTCCGTCACCACAGCGGCTTTCTGGGTGTGAGAGCTGAGCAATGACAGGGACCGGCACCCCAGACAGAAACACAACACACGCCCGGGGAAGGTAAATGATGGTACACACGGCATTTATCTCTGAGGTTGTTCCCCGAGCAAAACCAATTACTGGCCTTTTCCTTGCGAACGTGCAGTGAGTGTTAACGTACTGGAGGCTGGGGTGAAAAGACGCTATGATGCATCTTTGTGATATTCATGAGTCTGCTGAGAGTTTCAAGGCAAAGGATTTAGTATTTCTGGGCTTCTGCAGGCGGGGAATGTGTGCGGTGCATCTAAGACGAGCTCCAAGGAGCATGGTACTGAAGTGGCACTTTGTATAACAGGTGCACTTAGGAAGTGCAGGTGGAAGTTGGGATCAGCCTGGGAGAGGAGGAAGGACCGATCATGTCAATAAAAGACCTGCTAAAGGGCAAATGCACTGCTCTTTCCGGAGAACAGCGGGAGGGCTTTTTGCTGCGCTACATAGCAATCACCATGTTAAATTGGGATGCAGGGCCAGATGTCCCCAAATGATGCAGGACTCACCTCCCTCTCTGCCAGGGCTAAGAATACCCAAACTTGTATTCATGGCCTGTTACAGCAGACTTTGCATCACAAAGAACCATCTCTTAGCCATGCTGTCCTGCGGGAGACTGGGGTGGTCATGAAAGGAGAGCTGATGCTGTGGCCTCATGTTGAAGTTTCCATCCCCAGGCTTGGCCAGAGTTACAGGACTCTGGTATCAGCCCCGGGGGCCTGCCAGCCACCCGCCTCTGCCTTTTCTATCTCCCTTGGGTTTCTCTGTGCAGACATCTCCTTCTTCCCCTCTGGGGGCACCGTGATTGGTTTTGTAGTTTTTGTGTTGCGTGAAGGTATCAACCAAAAGGGACCAGGAGAATCTCAAAATACAAAGCCATGTGCATGGGGTAGTATGTTTGCATGAGAGGCTGTTTTTTTTCTGATGTGCTCAGAGAAGAGCTGTAGGCAGGTGGTGGCCTTGCTTCTCCCCTCGCTTCTCCTTTACTCACAGGGGTGAGCAGGACTGAGCAGGAACCCTGGAGGCCTGGGCTGAGCTGCATGAGCAGATGCAGTGGGCAGAGGAGCCTGCTAGGCAGGAGATGCAAGACACCAATGGAGGGCAGTTAGCCCTGAGACACACTCAGGGCTGCCTTCCCGAAGGACTCAGCTGCAACTCTTGGGGAGGAAAATCAAGGCTCCTCACTTACACAGACATGCAGTCTGGTAGGCTGTCTCTTCTATTATCCCTTAGATGCAAATGGATCCATTCTCTCCTGAAATTAAGAGGGTGCCCCAAACTCACATTTTAGAAGCACATTTATTTTAGAAGCAAATAAAATGAACAGAGCCACAAAATTGTGCTGGAGCTGAAAAGAGTCTCAGAGACCCTCTGTCTTAGGCATTGCAAAACACTAGCCGGTGAACATACTTATCTGACACTTAGAGTTTTATTTATCATTCATTCATCATTCATTCAAAAGGAGAAGAGGCGGCAGAGGATGAGGTGGTTAGGTAGCATCACCAACACAATGGACATGAGTTTGAGCAAACTCCGAGAGATGGTGAAGGACAGGGAAGTCTGTTGTGCTGCAGTCCATGGAGTCACAGAGTCAGACACAACTTAGTGACTGAACAACAACAACATTCATTCATTCATTTTCCTGTTTTATTTGTTTTCAAAAGTACTCTTAAACACTGTGTTCTTTCCCAGGGCCCCATTGTCCCCATCCCCTACCAGGTTCATTTGCTGTGACTCTGCATAATCAGCCTGGTTCTTAGAAGCCTTTGAACTTCTTTTGCTTTTTCCACTTCCTCATTTTACAGATGGAGAAGCTGAAGTTCCAAGAGAGTAGGTGGCATGCCAAGTACACGTCACCAGTCATTGGAAAGGGTTCAACTTAGAGCTAGTCTCCTCTTTCCCTTGTCCACTGCTATTCCCTTCACGTTGAGATGCTTCCAAAGTCTTGAAATGACCTCATTGTATTTAGCTCAATTTTAGCTTCACCTTAACCACCTTTGTGGTCTTACTGGAGCCTACCAGACTGCATGGTTTTGTTTTGTTTTGTTTTTCCCTTACAAAGGGGAATTGGAAGAGGGTAGACACTTTCAGCCTCTTCTTTATTGTCTCCTGAAGGTCTGAGATGATGTAAAATTGCAGTGAGTTGTGGGCAGTATCAAGGCTGCCTCCTTCACTTTGAATGCATCTTATCATTGTCTATGGCCATATCACCCCAAGCACACCTGATCTTGTCTGAATGCATCTCCTCCTGACCTCAGCCAAATTCTTCCCTGCTCTGTCTCTACCTTCCCCTATACTCTGTCCATCCCTGCTCAGCTTCTTCTCTTCTAGAGGATTTTTCCTGCCTCCCAGTCTTGCTCAGCCATACTCTGTAGAGCAGCTGATGTGTCTCCCTGGATGGTCCAGTCACCAAGAGTGGGGTTCTTGGGACTCACACACTGTCCCCAGCTTCTTAGCCACCTTTTTCCCTGTTATTGGCCTGCTTCCCCTTTCCCATGGCTGTCTAGCTCTATTTTGCTTTTTGGTCCAGAACTCTCTGGATTATACATTTTTAAGAGCAAAATATGCTTCAAATCCTGCCCTCCATGGCTTTCCACTTATGAGAATTTTGACCTCTGTATTCAGAACGGCCTGGGTAAAGGAGATAGATAGAAAGAGGCTACTCTTTTAGTTTTGATAGCTCTCCCATGATTCAGGCTTGTGCTCTGCTTTACAAAATGACCTCTAATGGGTTCATAGTGCTGCCACCTCTTGGCCTCCTGGAGGAAATCCTTAACAAATATCCATTCCTCCATCCATACAACAAACAATAAATTACCAAAAAAGTGACCAAGTCCCCCAGTGTCTGCCCACATAGATTTTACCTCTTGGTGGAGGAAGATAGATAATATAGAACAAGTAAATGAACAAGATGATTTCTGCATGCTATGGAGAACATACAGCCAGATGATGTAAGAGAAAGTGATGGGCTTGGAGGGACTTCTTTAGACTACATGGCAGACAAAGGCCTCACTAGATAGGTGATATTTAGCCTGAAAGATACAAAGAAATCAACCAGGTGAAGCTCTGAGGAAGAGTGTTTCAGACAATGGAGATTGACAGGTGTAAGAGTCCCGGGACTGAAAAAAGCTTGATATGTTAGGGAAAGGGAAGTCAGGCTAATATGATGAATCATAATTATAGAGTTGGGTAATGAGAGGAGTTGGGATCAGAATCTGGTAAGGAATTTGGAACTTTTCTCTAAATCTAGTGGGCAGCCATTAGAGGGTTTTAAGTATTAACAGGAAAGTGACATATTACGATGTATTTTTCAACATGTTATAATACCAAGACTGCAAGATGGAAAATGGGATATTTGCATTCTCTCCCTTGCTGGCTTTGATAAAACAAGTTGCCATGTCAAGGAGGGTTATACAGAAGGAACGGATGAGGACCTCTATCCAACAACCAGATAGAAAGTGATTCCCTCAATCCAATGGCCCAGAACAAATTGAGTCTTGCTAACAACCATGAAAGGAAGGTTGGAAGCAAGTCTTTCCTTGGTCAAGTCTTCAGATGAGATGACACCCAGGCAAAAAACTGGATTGCAATATTATGAATGACCCTGAAGCAGAAGACCCAACTAAACTGTGCTCAAACTCCTAACCCATAAAATCTATGAGATAGTAAATACTATTAGGTTCAGTTTTTATGGCTAAATTTTGTTGCATCTTTTAATGCACCCCATAAAGTGTTTGAGTGACCAGTTAACTGAATGTCAACAGTCATGAAGAAATATTGTACTTTAACAAATGTATGTGGAATCTATAAAAATGATACAGGTGAACCTATTTTCAAAGCAGAAATAGAGATATAGATGTAGAAAACAAACATATGGAAACCAAAGGGGAAGGGGGCATGGAATGAAATGGGAGATTGGGGTTTATGTATATACACACTACTATGTATAAAATAGATAACTAATAAGAATCTACTGCATAGCACAGGGAACTCAATGATCTGTGGTGACAAAGTGAATATAGCTGATTCACTTTACAGCAGAAACTAATACAACATTATAAAGCAACTAAGCTCAAAAAAAAAAAAAAAAGCCAATCATCTTGCTAAAAGCAAAATTAGGGTCTAAAATATTGAGGCGGTTCCATTCTTAGGAAGCATACCAAGAGACTCTAAGATTTAATGATCATGTTGGCATAATTAGCATCTGTGGGGACAATTCATAGTCAGAATTTACAGTAGTACAAAAGAAGACTAAATAAAGGCTCAGGTTTACTTAAGGTCAGTCCCCATGAATTCTTGTTATGGCAGCCCATTATGTCAGTTACTCTTGTGGAGCTCTCACTTCAAAGGATATGTTGTTTCTGTTTTTTTTAGTTGCTAAGTCATGTCAGACTCTCTTAAGACCCCATGGACTCCAGCCCACCAGACTTCTTCTGTCCATGGGATTTCCAGGCAAGCATTCTGGAGTGGTTTGTCATTTCCTTCTCCAGGGGATCTTCCTGTCCCAGGGATCAAACTCACATTTCCTACACTGGTAGAAGGATTCTTTACCACTGAGCCACCAGGGAAGTCCAACATCCAAGGATAAACCACTGATAAGACTAAAAGTATGAACTGTTGAATCCACAGTTGTTATTAAAAGAATCTCAAACCTCAGAAGCCCAAAGAACTACTTCTCTAATGATGAATATGCAAGTTACAACATGGAGTGGGGGAGACCTTTGAAGGCAGAGCAAGTATTTTCAGCTCTTATTATCCTCATTCATAAAATCCTAGCCACAAGGCATGCTGGAGCCTTTTTGGAGACAATGAGGGAGTTAATTTCAGGTTTCTGGGAGCAAACTCAGTGATAGCAATGGGCCCTGTAGACATAGGCAACTGCCTGATGCTCAGCATCTTTCAGTTCAGTTCAGTCTCTCAGTTGTGTCTGACTCCTTGCAACCCCATGAATCGCAGCACGCCAGGCCTCCCTGTCCATCACCAACTCCCAGAGTTCACTCAGACTCACGTCCATCGAGTCAGTGATGCCATCCAGCCATCTCATCCTCTGTCGTCCCCTTCTCCTGCCCCCAGTCCCTCCCAGCATCAGAGTCTTTTCCAATGAGTCAACTCCTCGCATGAGGTGGCCAAAGTACTGGAGTTTCAGCTTTAGCATCACTCCTTCCAAAGAAATCCCAGGGCTGATCTCCTTCAGAATGGACTGGTTGGATCTCCTTGCAGTCCAAGGGACTCTCAAGAGTCTTCTCCAACACCACAGTTCAAAAGCATCAATTCTTCGGCGCTCAGCCTTCTTCACAGTCCAACTCTCACATCCATACATGACCACAGGAAAAACCATAGCCTTGACTAGTCGGAACTTTGTTGGCAAAGTAATGTCTCTGCTTTTGAATATGCTATCTAGGTTGGTCATAACTTTCCTTCCAAGGAGTAAACATCTTTTAATTTCATGGCTGCAGTCACCATCTGCAGTGATTTTGGAGCCCCCAAAAAATAAAGTCTGACACTGTTTCCACTGTTTCCCCATCTATTTCCCATGAAGTGATGGGACCAGATGCCATGATCTTCGTTTTCTGAATGTTGAGTTTTAAGCCAACTTTTTCACTCTCCTCTTTCACCTTCATCAAGAGGCTTTTTAGTTCCTCTTCACTTTCTGCCATAAATGTGGTGTCATCTGCGTATCTGAGGTTATTGATATTTCTCCTGGCAATCTTGATTAGAGTCATGTTAATCTTTGGCTTGATTGAGACTATGCTAGTATTTAAGATGCTGGGGTATAGGTCTGTTCAGGAAACAGGGATCCAAATTATAGTGGACATCTGTTCATGGACTAAGTGATTGATGGCAGTGTAGGTCAGCAGCCAGAACTTAAAGTTTGGTGACAGGGTCCAGTCTTTTAGATTATGAACAGAAATTGTATGTTGGCTTCAAGCTGTAGTTTATATCTCTGCCCTTGACAGGAAATATTGGGGTATGCCTTTCTGCTAAGGTAAAGTCTATCTCTTGAGGCAGCATAAGATAATAGCCACATATTCCATATACATGCATTAATATATGATATTTGTTTTTCTCTTTCTGATTTACTTCAGTCTTATGGCAGACTCTAGGTTCATCACCCTCTCTACAAATAACTGATGTTCATCCTTTTTTTATGGCTGAGTAACATTCCATTGTGGATATATACCATATATTCTTTATCCATTCATCTCTCTGTGGACATCTAGGTTGCTTCCATGTCCTGGCTGTTGTAAATAGTGCTGCAATGAACATTGGGGTTACTGTGCCTTTTTGAATTACAGTTTTCTCAGGGTATATGCCTAGGAGTAGGATTGCTGAGTCATAGGGTAGTTCCCTTTTTAGTTTTTTCACAAACATCCATTCTCTTCTCCATGGTGGCTGTAGAAAATGGTAGAGATGAACCTATTTGCAGGGCAGGAATAGAGATCCAGATGTAGGGATCTGATATGTGGACACAGAGGGGAGTGGTGGTGGAGGGGCTGGAATGAATTGGGAAATTAAGATTGACGTATGTGCACTGCCATGTGTAAAACAGAAAACTTTGGTCCCATTCCATTAGTTGGGACCAGTCATGTGGTATTAACTTGATGCAAGGCAGGCTGGGAAATGTAGTCTCTGGCTTGACAGTCACTTCTCAACAACAATTCCACACCTGGATGAGGACATAGTCTTTCCCCGCTAAGCCGCTAAGTCACTTCAGTCGTGTCCGACTCTGTGTGACCCTATAGACGGCAGCCCACCAGGGTCCCCGGTCCCTGGGATTCTCCATGCAAGAACACTGGAGTGGGTTGCCATTTCCTTCTCCAATGCATCAAAGTGAAAAGTGAAAGTGAAGTCGCTCAGTCATGTCCGACTTGTAGCGACCCCATAGACTGCAGCCTACCAGGCTCCTCCGTCCATGGGATTTTCCAGGCAGGAGTACTGGAGTGGGGTGCCATTGCCTTCTCCAACATAGTTTTTCAGGGTCCACTAATTATCTCTGCCTCAGGTTTCCAATGAGACTACTGCGGCTCAGAGCAGATGCTCAAAAACTTGCACAGACCTTAGAAGTGACAAAGTCTGCATTGGCAAAGAGGAGAGAAAACTGTCAAACAGATGGATCTGATGTGACAGCTCCCCCAGGGCTTTTGGATCTCATGGTCTCACAGTTCCCAAGCAGATCTGATTAAGGGTCGAGGCTCTAAAGTCGGGTTGTCTTGGTTTTCAGCTTGGTGCAAGGTCTTATTAACTGCATGATTGTGGGCAAATGACTTCTCTTTTACATTTGGTTTTTGCGTTTATAACATGGACCTAATAATGGTATCTCCATCAAATGTTTTTTTTGTGTGTGTGAGAATTAGGTGAATTGTAAGCAAAGAGTTTAGATTGGTGCTTGGCAAACAGTTCTAAGTGTTACCTGTGACTCTTGCTGTTGTGATCTCTTGGTTCATTTGGCTTCAATGTTGTTTCCATTTTGGATTCATCTGCATCAGTATCGGGGCCCTTCATCCTGCAAACTCATACTCATTCTTGTCATACTTTTGTGTCCACCCCCCACCCCCATCACAATTTCCTCTCTTCTCCCTTAGATTTAGACCACTAGAATAAATTTCCTTCTCCCTAAGAACATTTGTAATATTTAGCAAAATGACCAACTGCATTCTTCCTTCTGAAAGAGAGTGATATCTTGAGCCATAATTATCTCATCATCTTAGCCATCTCCCTCTGATTTCAACACAACAAAGATTTTCTCACTATATCTGCTCTGAGATAATTATACAGGGTGGTTGCATGATCCGCATATATTTTGTTCTCCAAATGACTGAGGTTTAAAAGTAGTAAAGTCGATCACACTGCTTATTAAAACTGTAAAATACATTGCAATTCAGCATACCTGAGAATAGAGGGAATAAGCAAATTCAGTTTGTACCAACAAACTCAAGTTAATACATATAAAAACTCTCTCCTTTTGACCTCTAGTCTAGTGGATGTTTGGGCAGATAGTGTTCAACAGATGGGAGGTACTGTTGCTCCTGTCACCTTGCCTGGCTAGAAAGGGCCTAATGTTGAACTTCTAAATGTTAAAGAGGTCATTCATAATGAACTTGCATGCTAGGAATTTTTCCAAGTAAATGTCACATGCTCCTGTGTCACTGACCTACCACCCCCCAGGTCTACATACCCCAAGGAATACAATGGCCCAGCCACAAAGTGGGCACTGCGGCACCATGCAATAACCTTTCTTTTACACGATGGTCTCCCTTGACATGGGGGGCAATGCGTGCTAGCCATTGTGGGCTCACAACACTGGGCCATTGTGGGCTATGCCCAGGGCACACTTCTTGGACTCAGAGGTCATTCCTGAATGAGAAATTCAGGGACTCACAAACACCCCATGTCACTAGCATGTCTAGTAATGAACTGGAACCCGTGGTTTGGGCTCTCATTCCAGTGTGAATTTCTCTTTAAGTTTCTTCCTTCCTATGTAGTTCTTCCTGTATAGTTTCTTCTTCCTACAGAGACCATTACTTGGGGAAAATCCCTTAAAGTGAGGAGCTAAAAGTGGCTTTGGTAATCACCTAGTCCAAATTCCCCATCCTGAGAAAGTAGAGGCTTTAGGTATTTTATTATTATTATTACCATTAATTGAATAGAAGCATGAAGCATTCTCTCATGTCATTGTGATGTAAGAGGTGCCTTAAAGCAAATCACAAGTATTATTTGACAGTTGTGTTTTCAGGGACCTGTTTAGCAGTATATATCAAAATGAAAAAAAAAAAGGTACATGTAGGTTGACTCAGTCATTAAACTTCTGCAGATTTCTCTACATCCTACATCATCTTTCATAATAATGAAAAAAAAAAAAAAACCTGATAGCAATTCTAGTGTCCCTCATCATGACAGTGGTTGAATAAACTCTGATACCTCTTTGCAGTGGAAGAAGCTACACAGGAAGAATACACAGGAAAGAAGACAATTTGGAGTAGGAGAAATTCACGCTGGAATGAGAACCAGACCATGGCCCTAGGCAATTGACAACATAAAATAGATTTGGGGGGAAAAACCCATGAAAAAAAAAATGTTAGTAGTGATTATGGTAGGAACAGAGAACGAAGGAAGATCAGATCAGATCAGTCGCTCAGTCGTGTCCAACTGTTTGCCACCCCATGAATCGCAGTACGCCAGGCCTCCCTGTCCATCACCATCTCCTGGAGTTCACTCAGACTCATGTCCATCGAGTCAGTGATGCCATCCAGCCATCTCATCCTCTGTCATCCCCTTCTCCTCCTGCCCACAATCCCTCCCAGCATCAGAGTCTTTTCCAATGAGTCAACTCTTCGCATGAGGTGGCCAAAGTATTGGAGTTTCAGCTTTAGCATCAGTCCTTCCAAAGAAATCCCAGGGCTGATCTCCTTTAGAATGGACTGGTTGGATCTCCTTGCAGTGCAAGGGACTCTCAAGAGTCTTCTCAAACACCACAGTTCAAAAGCATCAATTCTTCGGTGCTCAGCCTTCTTCACAGTCCAACTCTCACATCCATACATGACCACAGGAAAAAACCATAGCCTTGACTAGTCGGAACTTTGTTGGCAAAGGAATGTCTCTGCTTTTGAATATGCTATCTAGGTTGGTCATAACTTTCCTTCCAAGAGTAAGTGTCTTTTAATTTCATGGCTGCAGTCACCATCTGTAGTGATTTGGGAGCCCCCAAAAATAAAGTCTGACACTGTTTCCACTGTTTCCCCATCTATTTCCCATGAAGTGATGGGACCGAATGCCATGATCTTTGTTTTCTGAATGTTGAGAAGGGCATATAAAAAGGCTTTCACTTTTCTTTTTGTACTCTTTTAATATTCTATATTTGTTTCACTTATCGGCAAGGATTATCTAGTGGATCTATGTGTTTTTTAATTTTATACCTTTATATATATTTATCTATAAATATATATGTATTGCTTTTTATACCTTTATGTATATATTTATATATAAAGATATAAAAAAAAAATCAGTACAGATATCCACTAGATAATCCTTGCTGATTTTTTAATGAAAAATTTTCACAATGTAAGAAAAGTTATATATATATATATATGAAAACTAACACATTGTTATTTTTATAAATTGAAACATACAATTCATTGTAGAAGCTTTTCAAAATACAGATATTCACTCATAATTTAACACCCACTGCTTACATGATATCATATGCTTGTTCAACCTTTTCATTATGCATAATTTCATATATTCAAATACCATGGCGTTTTTTTCAATAAAAATATGATCACATTGTAAATACCTTTGTACAACTTGAAAGATCAAGTATCTATGACATGAAATAATTTTTTACAACATAATTTAATGATTGCAAGGTATTCAACTTTCTAGATAGTATATTATTCCAGATCCCTAATTGTTGATTCTTCTGTTTATTTTATTTCATTTCTGATTTGCTGTGATAAATACATAAGTCACATTTATGTCCCTCAGGCTAACATCTCAGAAGTGACTGCACATTATTTAAGCTTTTGATAAATATTGCCAACTAATTCCAAAGAATTCCAAATTCTATGGAGTTACACACTGGGAGTAGATAAAAATTTTCATTCACCCTCATAATATAATAGATGCTTATAACAATCAAGGAAATCCTGAAAAGTTCAGTTACATTTGCAGAGCTTGGTATCATAAAATATGAAAATTGTCTCCTTTCTACCATAAAAAAAAAATGCAAGAAATGCTTGGAAAGACAAGGATGCATAGTTAGATAAGACCCTGTTTTTACCATTCATTCAGACAGTATTTATTGAGTGTGATCCTCTGTTTTAGTGACTGGGCGTATAATAAGATATAAGACCTCAACTAGGCAAATGAAATCTTTCAGAAAACAATTAGGACCCAGTGAAATTAAGTCAGGGGATGGGATGAGGTGGACCCAAAAGAACGACTGGTCAGGGAGGGCCTCTTTGAGGAGATTCTGAGAAGAGGCTAGGCATGTGAAGACCTGGGGAAAAAAGTACATTCTGGAAGAGGAGAAGGGAAATGCAAAGGCCTTGAAGTCACAGAGAAAGCTCTTAATTCTGATGACTCGGAAAAGCGGTCCTTGTGCCTTTAGCAAAGTGAGCAGGGCAGATAGTGACTGAAGATGAGGTTGGTGAGCTGGGCAAGAAATGTGAGGGCGCTTTGTGCGCGTGCTCAGTCACTCAGTCACATCTGACTCTTCTGCAGCCCCATGGACTGTAGCCCACCAGGCTCCTCTCTCTGTGGGATTTCCCAGGCAAGAATGGTGTAGTGGGTTGAGATTTCCTCCTCCAGGGGATCTTCATGACCTAAGGACTGAACCTGTGTCTTCTGCATCTCCTGCATTAGCAAGCAGATTCTTTACTATTCTGCCACCTAAGGTGTAAAGGACTTTCTAATTCACTGCAAGGAGCATAGATTTCATTCTAAGTGTGATAGGAAATGGTTGGCTGGTTTCTAACAGTGCAGTGTTGCATGGTTTTGTTTGTTTTTTTTTTTTTAAATGTCTTTGAAGCTGCTGGGCAGAGAATGGATTGCAGGAGGTAGGTGCTTGAGTGGAAGCTGGGAAGCTTGTGAAGAGGACACAGCAATAGTTTACTGGTGATGGGCCCTGAATGACAGTGGAGCAGTTGAGATGGAGAGAAGAGAATGGATTCAAGATGCATCTCGCAGGCAAAGGTGATGAACATGGTGCTGTATGAAATGTGCAAAGTGAGAGAAAAGGGAAAACTGGGCATGATGTTTGTGTTTCCCCCAGTGCGACTGGTTTAATGAAGTAGCTGTTCACAGAGAATGAGGTTGGAGGCAGTTTGGCCAGTGGATATGGGAGCCAGAATTCTGGTTTGGAACATGTTGGGCTTGATATTCTTATATATACATTTAAATGCTGAGGTGTCTGTGGATATACCTCTGGGATTCAGAAGCCATATAAAAGATGGTGGTCAGTGAGCTTAAAAAGAGTGTTTAGAGGCCTGGGGCTAGATGAGCTCATTAGGGATGTGAGTAATAGGAGAGAAGAGGAGGGAAAGCAGGGAGAGTGTAGGAGAAGGGCAAGACTGACTTCTGGTTGTTCTATGATTCTGATTTCCAAGTAGAGGGAAATGTGCCATATGGGAGGTGAGAAAAGGCAGCCAGGGGCCCAGGAGGATCCTTGGGAGACTCTGGCATCCCCAGAGTCAGGAGAAGAACACGTGTCAAGAAGGAAGAAGCGGCCAACTGCCTCCAGTGATGCTCTCAGAGCCATTAGCAAGCTGACACTTGGGAAAGTGAAAAAAAAAAAAAAAAAGCCAACTGTAAGCCAGCAGAAATGGACCAGGGAGATGAGTGGGCAGCAAGCTGACACTGTAGATCCAAACTGTAGGTTTGGAAAAAAATGTGAAGCTAGAGCCATGGGTACCTGCAATGTCAGCCAGGGGGCATGCCAGTCTGTATTAGATTTTCACACTAATTTTTATTGCAGACGACAGAGGATGTGATGGTTGGATGGCATCACCGACTCGATGGACATGAATCTGAGTAAACTCTGGGAGGTGGTGAAGGACAGAGATATTACTTTGCCAACAAAGGTCCATCTAGTCAAGGCTATGGTTTTTCAAGTGGTCATGTATGGATGTGAGAGTTGGACTGCGAAGAAAGCTGAGCACCGAAGAATTGATGCTTTTGAACTGTGGTGTTTGAGAAGACTCTTGAGAGTCCCTTGGACTGCAAGGAGATCCAACCAGTCCATTCTAAAGGAGATCAGTCCTGGGTGTTCTTTGGAAGGAATGATGCTAAAGCTGAAACTCCAGTACTTTGGCCACCTCATGTGAAGAGTTGAGTCATTGGAAAAGACTCTGATGCTGGGAGGGATTGGGGGCAGGATGAGAAGGGGACGCCAAGAGGATGAGATGGCTGGATGGCATCACTGACTCGATGGACGTGAATTTGAGTGAACTCTGGGAGTAGGTGATGGACAGGGAGGCCTGGCGTGCTGGGATTCATGGGGTTGCAAAGAGTCGGACACGACTGAGCGACTGACCTGAACTGAACTGATAACATACTTACATGGAGAAAATAATAAGAAATGGCTATAGACATTTTTTATTTTAAATTAGTTTTTATTGGAGTATAGTTGCTTTACAGTATTGTGTTAGTTTCTGCTGTACAGCAAAGTGAATCAGCTGCACTTTGCAAAGTGAATCAGACTCACAAAATGAATCAGGGTATACACATAGGCCCTCTTTTTTGGATTTCCTTCCCATTTAGGTCGTCTCAGAGCACTGGGTAGAGTTCCCTGTGCTATGCAGTAGGTTCTCATTAGTTATCTATTTTATACATAGTAACAATAGGGCATATACATCAATCACTATTTCCCAATTTGGAAATGGTTACATATATTTAAACAGATAATTGTAAAGCAAACTCCTGACTCACATCCACACAGGGCAAGACCTAGAACAGCACCAGCCCTCAGAATCCCTACTGTGTGCTTCCTAGAGTTTTCCACCTGCCTGACTCAGGGATCATCACTTTGTTGCTCTGCTTTATACCTTTCTCAGTGTATATGTATCCTTCCACAATATAGCTTCATTTTGCCTGATTGTAAACAGTACATAGGAATAATCCCACAGTATATGTTTTGGAGTCTCACTTCTTTGCTTCAGTCTTGCATTTGGAATATTCATCTTGCTGTAGATAGTTGCAGCTTGCTCATCTTAACTGGTGTTTGACTGTGTGGACGTACCGACCCATTCTACTGGTGAGCCCAATTTGAGGCCTTTGGGAGCAATGCTGTTATGAATACTCCTGTACATATCCATGTGTTTCTTGAGGGGATATGACTAAGATCAGAACTCCTCTATAGTGGAGCATATATGCCTTCAGTGTTAGGTGATGGTTTATGGTTTAGTTGCTAAGTCGTGTCCAATTCTTGCAACCCCATGGACTACAGCCTGCCAGGCTCCTCTGTCCATGGGATTCTCCAGGCAAGAATACTGGAGTGGGCTGCCATTTCCTTCTCCAGGGGATCTTCCCAACTCAGGAATTGAACCGGGGTCTCCTGGGTTCAATTGCAGGCAGATGATTTACCCACTGAGCTATAAGGGAAGCCCCTCAGTGTTAGGAGACAGTGGCAAACACTTTTGAAAGGGGATTTGACTAATAATTGATACTCTCACCAGCATCATAGGAGAATTTCTCTTTCTTCATGTTTTTATCCCTCTTGGTATTAACAGGTTATTAATTCTTTTGCCATCAGATGAGTACACAGTGATATTTTAATGCAATTCTATTTTTCACTTTCTAATTTCTAGTTTTTATTTGTCTGTCACTTGGATTTTTTTTTAATTTTTATTTTTTGGTTAGAATCCTGATTTTGTCTTTTTCAGCTTTTTCTATTGGTTTCTGTGCTTTTTTGAATGCTGATTTGGGCTATTGTTTAGAGATTCTAGAAACTAATCCTTTGTTGATCATGTGCTTTATGAAAAATCATTTTATATTTTCACTCTTTGTAGGATGTCTTTTAATAAAGGAGAGGTTTAAAATTGTATCTTTTAAAATAAAATTGCTTCAAAAAGGAAGGAAAATGCCTGCCTGGAAAAGCCCCTCTGAGTCTTAAGGTGCTCATATCTCTGGACTCTTTTGTCCCTGGAGTCCTCTGAATTATCCTAAAGTAGGAAAGAAGGGAATTTGAGGATGTCCCATTTAAGAATGGTGAAACCACTTTTGCTGTTTAGGTCTGGAACCCTATGATAATGAGGAAACCCTTGCAGATTTCAGATTTGGACAAGCTCGTCTTAACAACGACAAGTCTGACAGTTGCTCCTGTAGAGAAAAGAAAAGAAAAGAAAAACCAGTAAGATGCCAAGGCAGTTACCTTAGCAAAAACATAGAGGTTTTTCTTTTTGTTTCCTTTGCAAAGAAAACTTGAAGATGCAGACTGTGAGACAGGGGTAAATAAGCCCCTGCTTTAGAAATGTCAACAGTTCTCAATAGGCTTTAGTCACAGACAGAGTCTCTTTAAGGAGGCGTGGGAGGGGTTGTTCCTAAAGGCTGTTTTGTCCATAGGCTAGTCCCTTCACCTGTTCATTTCTGAATCATCCACCACTACCCCCACCATCATTTCTCAGTCTATTTGACCAAATCCAAACCTATTTCCTCCCACTTCCAAATCGTTGCCTGCCATTCAAACCCATGTAGGCGCACTCCAATTGGCATTTGGTTCTGAATTAATGCATATTAATGGGTGGTAATACATTTCTACTAGTGCATATATTTACTTGAAATACAATTTTCCATCTAATGCATTTTATTCACATCACTGCATGGTAACTGCATCCAGAATAATATCTTTAGTGATTATTCATTACTGGACTAATATATCGGCACCAAACAGCAGCTTTTAAGTGGCTTCAGATTTTTTTTCCTTTAAATTGAACATGTTATTATTACACAGATAGAATAATCCCATTATCCTCACTAACTGAAGATGATAGCTTTCTAGGAGGCTATTTTACAGTGCCTGGCACAGGTGGGAACCAGGGCTTTTTCTCTGATGGGAGTGGGGTGGGTAGGGAACAGGTTTGAGAGGAAGTGCTGCTGCTTAAGATGTGAATACAGATGTGGCATGAACAGCTGCAGCAGAGAACAGATGAGCAAGTTGAGTACAGCTCGAAGCAAAACATAGTGTGTGCTATCTAAAACCAGAAATACAGGTAAGGGTTCTTTGAAAGCTGTGGATGAGGATGTGTGTATATGTGTTTGTATGTGAGAGAGAGACATGAAGGCAGCAAAGATAGCAAAAATTAATACAAAAAATCCCCTAGGATTACAGAGTAATTAGTAAATCATACTCCATGCAGAAACTTCAGGGTAAATTGTCACAACATGCTTAAGCCAGTGTCAGAACTTAGAATGTGAGAGAGACACGGGAAACATGTGCTGACTGGCATTTGTGCTGTGTGTACCACGTATCCATGTTTCATAAGGGACAGTTATCATCCCCCAGCCCCCATTTTCTCAGATTAGGAACCTGAGGCTCAGACAGATCAAGTGTACTTGTCCACAGTTTGTATCGAATAATGGAGGAGGAAATGGCAACCCACTCCAGTATTCTTGCCTGGAAAATCCTATGGACAGAGGAGTCTGGCCAGCTATATACTCCATGGGGCTGCAAAGAGTCAGACACGACTGAGCCACTGAACCCTTGTATTTAATAAGTGTTAGAAAGATGACTGGACTCGGAATCCATGTCGTTCCAAATCTGGTGATCCTTCACGGCATTTGGAATTGACGAGTGGTTAAGCACAGTTAAAACGGTGAGCAGCCATTTGATCCCATCCAAAATGTCTGCGAAACACTAGGTCCGTGAGACATTCGGTCCACACCAGAAAGGTCCTTGATATTTCGTTCCATCCAAAACCACTTGGCATAGACCAAATATACTCATGAGTGTTTTAGATGGGGCCAAATTTCAAGGACCGTTTGGTATGCACCAAATATCTTATGGACAATTTGAACAGAAACCAAAAGTCCTGCCTGGGTTCAAATGTCTACTTGTTACTTTTAGTTGCAAAATATACGGCCTTAGACAAATTTCTTGATTTGATGATTGCCATTTTCTTAGAGGGATTTTGTGAGAATTCAGTGAGATTTCACATGTGGAGTGCCCTGGATCATAAATAATTTTTCAGTTATTGAAAACCTGTCCTTTTCTCCCTCTCTGTGATCTAGATTGTCAGGTGCTTCAGAGCTGAAACCAAACAGGAGCCACTCTGCAAGCTCCATGAAATCTTATGAAACCATACCTCCTTTGGTCTCTGTATCTGTGCCCCTTGTCTCAGTCAGGACTAGAACTGAACTAGACCTTCAGTCTTTCTTTGCACTTAGCATCAGCACTTCGGAGAATAGCAGTGAAGTTGACTGGCTACTTAACTTCACAGAAGAACCTAAGTCACCTTCAGTGTTTCATGGTGATTTTCCCATTAGACTCATCTGAGAAACGCTTTAAAAATAAGGATGCTGGCAGCTCAGTCCAGATGGTGAGGTTCCAAGGCATCAGTATTGTTTTAAAACTACTCACATTATTATAATATTTTACTGTTCCAGAAGGGCTGATCACCACTGGTTTAGAAGATGACCTAAGGTTGAGTCTATAGATGGGAAGATCAGTAAGTCCCTGATCTAGGTGGCATATCCAGGTGCCAGGTCAGGTGTTGAGAACCGCAGAAGCCTCCAACATGGCCTAGAGGGAACCCGACACATTGCACTTACAATTTGCTTTGTTTTTTGACCTAGCTTTTCCTTTATTGTTTCCCTATTTCCTATGTAGATTTTTAAAGATCAATTTTAGGTTTTAAATAATCATATAGTAAAACTGACTTTTGTGCTGTACATTCTGGAAATCTTAATATGTATAAATTTGTGTAACCACCACAATCGAAATACAGAATGTTCAACCTAAAAAACTCCCTTGTGATGTCCCTTAATAGCTGTCCCTTTGTATTCTCAGGGTATTGGTTTCAGGATCCCCTGAAGAAACCAAAATCCTCAGAAGCTCAAGTTCCTTATATTAAATGATGTTGTACGGTCAACCCTCTGTAGCCACAAGTTCTGCATCCATGTATTCAACCCATCATGATATGTGGATACAATGGACCAACTATATAATTGCATCCTTTTCCAACTGCAACCATGGCAACCACCGATGGCTCTCCATCACTATGCTGCTGCTGCTGCTAAGTCGCTTCAGTCGTGTCCGAATCTGTGCGACCCCATAGACGGCAGCCCATCAGGCTCCGCTGTCCCTGGGATTCTCCAGGCAAGAACACCAGAGTGGGTTGCCCTTTCCTTCTCCAATGCATGAAAGTGAAAAGTGAAAGTGAAGTTGCTCAGTCGTGTCCGACTCTTAGCGACCCCACACGGACTGCAGCCTACCAGGCTTCTCCATCCATGGGATTTTCCAGGCAAGAGTACTGGAATGGGGTGCCATTGCCTTCTAGCTTTGTCTTTTTGAGGATGTTATTTAAATGTGATTACAATGTACATAATCTTTTGAGTCTGACTTCTCACACTCAGTGCAATATCTTTGGGATTCATCCCAATTGTTGTGTGTATCAGTGGTTTATCCTTTTTATTGCTGAGTAAGTGTTCTTGCCTGGAGAATCCCAGGGACGGGGGAGCCTGGTGGGCTTCCATCTATGGGGTCACACAGAGTCGGACACGACTGAAGCAACTTAGCAGCAGCAGCAGCAATGTTCCATTACATGGATTACTGCATTTTGCTTACCCATTCATGAATTGAAGGGCTTTTGGGTTACTTCCAATTTTTGTCAATTATGAATAGAGATGCTATAAACCTTTGTGTACAAACTTTTGTGGGAATGTAAGTTTTCATTTTCTAGGGCATATGTGCGGAGAAGGCAATGGCACCCCACTCCAGTACTCTTGCCTGGAAAATCCCATGGACGGAGGAGCCTGGTAGGCTGCAGTCCACAGGGTCGCTAAGAGTCTGACACGACTGAGTGACTTCCCTCTAACTTTTCACTTTTCACTTTCATGCATTGGAGAAGGAAATGGCAACCCACTCCAGTGTTCTTGCCTGGAGAATCCCAGGGACGGGGGAGCCTGGTGGGCTGCCGTCTATGGGGGTCACACAGAGTCGGACACGACTGAAGCGACGCAGCAGCAGCAGCAGGGCATATGTGTGTGTTTAACTTTATAAAAAAGCGTCACAGCTTTCCACAGTGGCTGAACCATCTGGTATTCACACCAGAAAGATATGATAGTTGTATTTAACATCTTCACCAACACTTGATGGCTTAGTTTGTTTTGGTAATTCTAATAGGTGTGCAGGGCTACCTGAGCATAGTTGTAATTGGTGGTGTTCAGCCGCAAAATCGTGTCCGACACTTTGCGATCCCATGAACTGCAGCATGCCAGGATCCTGGTCCTTCACAGTCTCCCCAAATGTTAACTGATACTTTCTTAATGAGTAATGATGTTGGAAATCTTTTCATGTGCTTATGATATGCTTAAATAATCTTTGGTGAAGTCTCTTGTTCAGATCATTGGAACATTTTAGAAATTGACTTTGTTTTCTTAGTACTGATTTTTGAAAGTTCTTTATACATTCTAGATATAAGGCTTTTGATATATAATTTCAAATATTTTCTCCCAGTCTATAACATATCTTTTCATTTTCTTAATAGGATCTCTCATGAACAAAGTTTTTTTTTTTTTTTTTTTTAATTTAGTAGAAGACCAGGTTATCAGTTTTTCTTACAGAGGTTATATTTCTGTTATCATATCTATGAACAGTTTGCCTAACCTCAGGTCATAAAGGTTTTAAGATTTTTACACATTTGTGTTTTACATTTAGGTTTTTGATACATTTAAGATGTATCAAAGAGCTTTAGGTTAAGGGTTTTTTGTTTGTTTGAATATAATGTCCAATTGTTGCCATATCATTGAAAAAAAAAACACTATTCTTTCTCCATTAAAGTAGTTTGCATCTTTGTTAAAAATCAATTGAGGAACTTCCCTGGTGGTCTAGTGGCTAAGAGTCTGCGCCCCCAGTGGAGGAGGCCCAGGCTCAACCCCTGGTCAGGGAACTGGATCCCACATGCGGTAACTAACAGTCTGCATGCTACAACTAAAGATCCTACATGACTTAAGAAAGATGAAAGATCCCACTTGCAACAACTAAGACCTGGCACAGCCGAATAAATAAATATATTTTTTTAAGTATTAAGTGGCTATATTTCTATGGGCCTATTTCTGGATTCTGTATCTTCCATTGGTCTGCATGTCCACATGTCCATTCCTTTACCGGTAACACACTCTCTTAATTACTGCATCTTTACAGGAGCTCTTAAGATTGGATAATATGACTCCCAGAATTTTATTCTTACCTTTTAAAAATATTTGAGCTATTTTCATTTTGGGGAGGTTTTCCTGGTGGCTCAGATGGTAAAGAATCTGCCTGCATTGTGGGAGACCCAGCTTTGATCCCTGGGTCAGGAAGATCCCCTGGGGAAGGGAATGGCAACCCACTCCAGTATTCTTGCCTGGAGAATTCCATAGACAGAGGAGCCTGGCAGGCTACAGTTAAAATCAACCTTACTTGGATTTTGAATTTTTGGAATTGCATTAACTCTGTAAATAAATTTGGGAAGAATTAACATCTTTACTGCTTTGAATCTTTTAACTCATGAACATGGTATGTCTTCCATTTATTTAGATTTTTATTATTTCACCCATATGTTTGTAATTTTCTGGTCATGGATCTTGAATAAGTTTAGTTTCACTTTTTGGAACTATTGTAATAGCAGTTTAAAATTGTAGTTTCCTATTTATATTGCTGGTATATTAAATCACGGCTGACTCTTATGTGGTGATCTTGTATCCTATGACTTTGTTAGGTTCACTTATTAGTTCTAAGAGGTTTTGTTCTTATTTGTTGTTTTTATTTTCTGTAGATTCTATGGAGTAGAATAGATAAACTTGTTGAATTCAAATAGGGAAAGGAAAGTTTTATTTCTTAATTTCTTTTCTGTAGGTCTTTTATTTTATTTTTTCCCATTTTACTAGTTATGAATTCCCATACTATGTTGAATAAGACCAGTGAATTTGGAATTTCTCTTTTTCTCAGTCTTAGGAGGAAAGTATTCTAGCTTTACCAAAAGGATGATGATAATTACAGGTTTTTTATAAATGTTTTTTATTAGGTCAAGAATGTTCCTTTCTATTCCTAATCTACTTAGGGCTTTTTAAAAAATCATGAGTGGCTGTTATATTTTATTAACAAATTTTTACTTTTTCTGTATCAATGATGATGATTCTATGCTTTAATCTTCTTTAGACTGTTCATACAGTTGAAAGTGAATTGCATTCATGGGTTTCAAAGATTGATCTAGCTTTGCTTTCTTGGGATAAGCTCTACTTAGTTGTGATATATTACTGCGTGCATATTTTGATCTATTGATTTGCTTATATTTTTATTGAAGTTTAGTTGATTTACACTGTTGTGCTAGTCTCTGCTTATAGCAAAGTGACTCAGGTATACATACATATGCTTTCTTTTTTATTTCTTTGCCATATGATTTATCATAGGATTTTGAATATGGTTCCCTATGCTATACATTAGGACTTTGTTGTTTATCTATTCTAAATGGAATAGTTTGCATCTACCAGCTCCAAACTGACTTGCTTATAGTTTGTGTGTTCATGTCCATGAGAGATATTGATATATTTCATTTGTAATTATGAAATATATATGAATGAAATATATATTTCATTTCAATTGTCTGCATTCTATTTATTTATTATTTATTTTTCTTTGCACGGGGTCTTCATTACTGCGCACAGGCTTTTTCTAGTTGCTGTGAGTGGGGGCTACTCTTCTTTGCAGGGTGTTAGCTTCTCATCGTGGTAGCTTGTCTTGCTGTGAAGCACAGGCTCTAGAGCTCGGGTTCAGCAGTTGCGGTGCACAGGCTTGGTCGCTCTGAGGCATGTGAAGTCTTTCCAGACCAGGGACTGAGCCCATGTTCCCTGCAGTGGCAGACGGATTCTTAACCACTGGACCACCTGGGAAGTCCTGTCTTTGTTTTTTGTTCCAGAATAATGCTTGCCTTATAAAATCAGGTGTAAATTGTTTTTTTCTCTTCTATTGTCTGGATTAGGTTGTATAGAAATAGTGTTATATTGTCTTTAAATATTTGGTAGAATTTTCTAGTGCTATCTGGGTCAGGAAGTTTTTATTCTTAGACGATTTTGAACTACAAGTTCAAATGATTTAATAGTACAGAAATATTCTGGTTATCTATTTTATCTTGAGTGAGCTTTGGTACTTTATACTTTTTGAGGAATTAGCCCATTTCATCTTATTTCTCAAATTTATGTGTATAGAGTTGATTATAGATTATGGTTTCTTTACTAATTATCCTTTTAATGTCTGCAGTGTCTGTAGAGATATCTGCGCTCTCATTTCAAATTCATCAGGTATTTGTTTCTTTTCTCTTTTTTTTCTTTGCAAATCTTGCTAGAGTTTTGATTCTTATTGATCCTTTAAAGAAAGCAACTTTTGGTTTCATTTATATTTTCTATTGTTTTATGTTTTCAATTTTATTTATTTCTACTTTCATCTTTATTATATTCTTGTTGCTGCTTGCTTGAGTTTAACTCTCCTCTGTTTTTAGTTTTGTAATGTGGAAACTTGTTTTGAGTTTAAACTAATACAGTTATGTAAAGTTTAAAATAAAATTAAAAAAAAAAGAGTTCATTCTTTTTTTTTTAATATAAGCACTTAGTGCTATAAATTTTCGTGTTGTTGTTTAGTCACTCAGTCATGCCTGACTCTGTGACCCCCATGGACCGCAGCATGCCAGGCCTCCCTGTTCTTCACTGTCTCCCAGAGTTTACCTGAGTTCATGTCCACTGAGCGTAAGCATTGCTTTAGGTGAGTCTCCCATGTTTCGATATGTTGCATTTTCAGTTTTGTTCTTCTTTGTGAATTTTCAAATCCTGTTTTCCAAGGACTTATTACATTTTAAACTATTAGGATCCACAGAGAAGTTTGAGATTGTGATTTTGCCAGTGTACATAATATTAGCATTTATCACTACTGGCAGGTTACACCTCATCGTACAGTCACTTGATAGATGTTTATTGAGTGTTTACTATAATTCAGGCACTGTTCTAAACACTGCACATACAGCACTAAAGAAAATGTATGAGAATTCCTGCTCTTTTGGAGCTTACATCCTATTGAGAAGACAGATCACAAACA
This sequence comes from Bubalus bubalis, assembly GCF_019923935.1. Taxonomy (NCBI): domain Eukaryota; kingdom Metazoa; phylum Chordata; class Mammalia; order Artiodactyla; family Bovidae; genus Bubalus; species Bubalus bubalis. The sequence goes on from NC_059176.1 coordinate 51,872,089, forward strand.
AAGATATAATACAGTTTTAGGCAGTCATATGCACTATGAAGCAATGCATAGTTTCTATCATTCCATTTAGTAGGAGTGTTGTTTTACATCAGATCAGATCAGATCAGTCGCTCAGTCGTGTCCGACTCTTTGCCACCCCATGAATCGCAGCACGCCAGGCCTCCCTGTCCATCACCAACTCCCAGAGTTCACTCAGACTCACGTCCATCGAGTCAGTGATGCCATCCAGCCATCTCATCCTCTGTCGTCCCCTTCTCCTCCTGCCCCCAATCCCTCCCAGCATCAGAGTCTTTTCCAATGAGTCAACTCTTTGCATGAGGTGGCCAAAGTACTGGAGTTTCAGCTTTAGCATCATTCCTTCCAAAGAAATCCCAGGGCTGATCTCCGTCAGAATGGACTGGTTGGACCTCCTTGCAGTCCAAGGGACTCTCAAGAGTCTTCTCCAACATCACAGTTCAAAACATCAATTCTTCGGCACTCAGCCTTCTTCACAGTCCAACTCTCACATCCATACATGACCACAGGAAAAACCATAGCCTTGACCAGACGAACCTTAGAGAGATCAAAAAGACTCTGAGGAGGTGTCGTTTGAAGAAAGACCTGATTGAAGCAAGAGGACTACACTTGATTATGTGGAGAAGAACCTTCAGCGCAGAGAGAAGAAACTTGCAAGACTTATGCAAAGGTCCAGGCCGGGTATAAGAAATGAACTAAATAGCAGGAAGGAGTCAAAGGATGAGGAGGCATGGTGATAGCTGGTCTAACCACCAGCAGCTAATAATACCCATCCACTTTGATCCAAGTGGGTCTCAGGGAACTTATTAAAAAGTCGCTGAGTTCGACTCCTAACAATTCTGATTCAGGTAGGTGTAGTTGGCATCTGTCTGTCTGATCAAGTGTTCCAGGTCAGTCTTGTGCTGTTATATCTTTGGACCATATGGGGCAGACTCTAGCTTCTCAACTTCACTCAGTCGTTTGGATTTCTAAAGACCACAGATGACAGGTCACCAGACTGAGACAGCAGTAGCCACTTCCTGCAGCCAGACAGGCGCATCACAAATCGCATACACATCTTCCCTGCTCGGAAGGTCCAACCTCACTCATTGTGGCAGCTCTGATGGCGAGGTCTCTGGGGATGAAGGAGACTGACACGACCCTTATGTTTTTCACAATCTGGAAGCCTCGGCTGTTAGAATCGCAGGATCTGATTTGAAAGGAAAGAAATGTGTCTCTTGGAAGAGAAATAAAAATAAACAAACGAGTAAACAGACAAGTACATATTCTAGATTCTAATTAGTTAGGAGCAAAATAATTAGTGACAAAACTGTCTCTTGGCAGGCGCTGGAGCAGACCTCTTCATTCCTATATGGAGACACTGACACCACTAAAGGCTTATTATTCATCGTTTTCCAGGAGCCTCTATGATACTGGACTGCCAAGACCTCGGGGACCTACCATAGCTATTTCCCCACAATTTACAGGGAGAACGGAGCCTGGTTGCTTGGGAGATTAATTAACTTGTCAGACAATTAAGCAGACAGGCTGTAATCGAGGTTTCCATTTCATAATTGATTTATCACTTTGTAGCTTCTTGAATCCCCGCGCTCCGAGTAGAGAGACTGCTGTGCAGAGAAAACCACGCAGAGATGGCAGGAGGCTGTGGGGAGGGCCGGGGATGAGCTGCTCCTTCTCCTCCACAAATCCTGCGGTCCAGCCTGGCTTCTCACCGGCCTGCAGACACGGGGAGCATTTCATTTCCTACCTTTCTAGTAGCACTGCCAGGAGAATTCCTTTTGTAGCCTCAGAGGCTCACCCAATCCGCTATTCTTTGGTGAGGCAAAGACTCCAAGGGATTTCCATCGGGTGCGTCTATGGTGTTGCAGCCGCCCTCCCTGTGCTGAGAGTGACTGTAGACATGTCACACGTGGTGCATTCATTCTGAGACTGCCAACTGGAAGCTGCCTTCTCTGTGTTCTCAACCAGACCTCAGGGGTCCTTTCTGGGATGCTGCCAGCCCTGAGAGCATCGGCTCACGACTGGTGTGCCGCAGGATGCTGGCTGCTTTCCAGCGTTATTGCGCATCAGTATCACCGGGGGGGAGGGGGTTGTCAGACAAGTGGAGCCTCCAGTCCCAACTCAAAGAATTGACTGTAGGAGGTCTGGGATGGGGCTTAGGAATCTGCCTGTTGAACACATTCTCCCAGGTGGTTCTACTGCAGGGAGTCCAAAGTGGGAGTCTTTAGATCAGTGTAGACTCCCCAACTTCAGGCTTGATTTGGGACCTTTGCCACTTGGTGCCCTTAGCAGAGCCTAGGAGACCCTCAGCATGCATTTCATGTATCCTTCACTCTTTACTGCGCAGTTGGACACCAGCAAGGGGATCCTGGGAGCCTGGGGCTTCTGGGTTTCTCTCTTTAGGGATGCTTCAGTTTGTTTGATTAATAGGCAGGGGTCAAAGTCTATTCTGCTCTTTTGGATTTCCTTCTGGGTGCTTGTGGATAAGGCTTCCCAGGCGGCTCAGTGGTAAAGAATCTGCCTGTAATGCTGGGGACGCAGGTTCAATCTCTGGGTCAGGAAGATCTCCTGGAGAAGGAAATGGCAACCCACTCCAGAATTCTCACCTGGGAAATCCCATGGACAGAGGAGCCTCATGGGCCATACAGTCCATGGGGTTGCAAAAGAGTGGGACATGACTGAGGAGCCAAGCAGCATCAGTGGATAGGTTTGTAGTCGCTCATGTGTATATGTGTGCCTGTGTGCGTGAGTGCACACACATGTATTGAGTTGGCCAAAACTTCTAGTTTTTCCATAACAGCATATGAAAAAATCCGAATGACTGTTTTGGCCAGCCCAATATTTTGGTTGCATTTGCATGCAGTTTTGTTTCATTATTTGCTTAAATCTCAAATTATTTTTTCATACCAGGCATTCTGTACATATCCTTTTCACGCCACTTTGCCCTCGTTCTCACTTCTCTCCCAGCTAGACTTCCTGAAACAAATGTGCTCTGTCATCAGCTCTGTGAAGTCCTGTGAATTGTCATCCATCTAGAGCCTCATGCTTTCATAATAAGCTTAGGAAACTGAGCTTTACTGAGGGAGCTTTCCCTATGTCTCATCTGTTTCCTACTAAGAATCTCAAACCATGTCCAGAGTTGGAAAGAATTTCTTTCTACACCACAGAGCAAGAGTAACTTTTATTTATTGATTGGCTTCAAAGCAAATGGCTTTTAAATAAAGCATCACAGGTATTGTAGAAATCTTCTTCTCCTCCCTATCTTCACGTTCCTTTCCCGCTCCCTGGCCACGACCGTTATCCCAAAGCCGATGTCTGGCATATTTATCTCAATTCCATTTTTTATGTTTATCTCCTACGTATTTGGATCCATAAGCCACACCATATATTGCTCCCTAAATTTTTTTGCATGGGGTTTGTAATTTATACTAATGGTATTCTTCATCCTTTAGCAGTCTTAATTATTATCTTTCAACCTGCTTTTTGCTCTAAACATATACATATATATACATAAAATATATACATACATACATTCAAGTATGTATGCATATATTTGATTTTGGCTGCACTGGATCTTCTTTGCTGTAAGCAGGCTTTCTCCAGCGGCAGTGCATGGGCTTCTCATCATGGTGCATTTTCTTGTTGTGGGGCACAAGCTCTGGGGCACGTGGGCTTCAGTAGTTGAGGCTCTGGGCTTAGTTGTCCCGCAGCATGTGGGATCTTCCAGGACCAGGGATAGAACTTATGTTCCCTGCATTGGCAGGCAGATTCTTAACTATTGGACCACCAGCAAAATCCTAAACATTATATTTTAAAGATCCATCTTTCTTTGCCTCTTGTAGGTAAAGAGGCAAAGATTTTAAGATCCGTCTTTCTTAGCTGCTATAGAGCATTCCTTCATCTGAGTGCACTGTTTCTGTTCAGGTCCCCCGTTGTTTCACCATTTAATGCAATAATCTGGTGACCCGAGCACCACTGCACCTGTTTCCTCCATGTGCCCATGTGCTGGGGCTTCTGGGTTAATACCTGGAGGAGGACTTGCTGAATCTTAGACTGTGTATGTTTTGGATTAGGTTTGAGCAGGCAGCAACATATTTCTCTACTCAGCGCTTACACCAATATGTGAAAGCTACCTTTTCCTTTGTCCCCACAAAAACTTAGTATGGCCAAACTATGTACATTTCCACAAGCATAATTGCAGTCTCCTTTCCAACCAGAGTTGGGAAGGGATCAGAGTCTTCCTTTTACAAATTTTTCCTAGAAGGACCTAGGCTTAAGTGGTGAACCTCCAAAATAAAGGAGCAAGATGAATTTAAACCTAGGGAATTCAGGTCTGCAAGAATGTGTTCTAAAAAGCCAATAAAACCTCATTTATTGAGTGCTCCGTAAAGTGCATACGAAGCAGTAAAAAAGCAGAAAAACCAAACAAGAGTCTATTTTTAATTGCAGCAGTTTAGACCGATAGCAAAGGAAAAGTTTCTGGGTCTCAACTATTCCATAGCCTTTGATTTTGGGTGTATGTGATGCTTAAGTACATCATAGAATTTCAGGAAGGTAGTTTGTGGCTGGATCCTCTCCTTTCTGGGCTTTGCTGAAACTGTAAATACTCAGTTATGCATTGCCAGTCATCTCACTTTCATTTTTAGCTGGCTTAACCAGTGTCTTACCATCCCCCCTCCTCCTGCCACCAACATACTTTATTTTTCTTTCATTGAACATGCAGATAAACTTGAGGTCAGTCCTCATTTGAATTATTTTGCCGTCTGCACTTGAGAAGCCTGTATTAATGAGGACTTGCAGGAACTGAATAATTGATGCATGTGTATTTCTGAGCTTAATTATCAGCAAAACAGATTCTCTTCTTTTTTTTTCTTTCTCCTGTTTGGGTTTATAAACATCATCGGAATGGCTGTTTTGAAGGTCAGTCATATAGCTAGATTAGTTGCAGGAAAAGTTAGACTGTGGAGGTTACTCAGTTATCTGGTCTCCCAAGGTCTGGGCAAATAATGACATCCAGATGTCTATCTGGAGAAAATTCAACTAGTCATTGATCCTCTCTGATAAGACAGGCATTCGTCCCATGCAAAGCTGATGAAAATGATGTCTCTCTCCCGGTGTTCACAACATAGTTGGAGTAACAGAGCACATGTAAATAACTCTAGTTCCAGCAAGATAGTTATTGAATGAAAAGTGAATTAGGAGACCGCAACAAAACGGCCCCCCGGAACTGTCCTCGATTCTCCAAAGACGAAAATCTGAACTTAAACCCTGTGAAAGCATTTTGTAATATGCAGAGCTCTGAATGAATGTAAAATAGTATGTCTCCCCTGAGAGACGAGGTTAAAATGTAGACTATTAGACCCTACTCCCAAAAATAACTGACAGAATCTCTAGCTAGGGCTTACATTTTCAGGCAGTTTCTCTGCATCAGTGGCTCTCCAGCTTTGCTGCTGCTGCTGCGTCGCCTCAGTCGTGTCTGACTCTGTGCGACCCCATAGACGGCAGCCCACCAGGCTCCCCCGTCCCTGGGATTCTCCAGGCAAGAACACTGGAGTGGGTTGCCATTTCCTTCTCCAATGCATGAAAGTGAAAAGTGAAAGGGAAGTCGCTCAGTCGTGTCTGACTGATAGCGACCCCATGGACTGCAGCCCACCAGGCTCCTCTGTCCATGGGATTTTCCAGGCAAGAGTACTGGAGTGGGGTGCCATTTCCTTCTCCAGAGGCTCTTCCTGACCCAGGGATCAAACCTGAGTCTCCCACATTATAGGCAGACACTTTACCATCTGAGCCACCAGGGAAGGTACCTTTTGTATTTGTATCATATCTTTTTATATTTTGCTTATAAGGGATGTCATATGCTGTTTCTGCTTCTCTGTCTGACTTACTTTACTCTGAATGACAATCTTTAGATCCATCCATGTTTCTGGAAATGGCATTATTTCATTCTTTTTTATCATAGCCCCTAATTAAAAGATATATCACATTAGGGCTGGAAAGGATCACAGAGTTGATGTAGTCCATTATTTTATGGATCAGCATGCAGAAATTGACAAGAAAAGTAACCTAATCAAGTTCAAGGAAGAATTTATAAATCCCCGGACACTCAAGAAAAAAAGTATTGAGGAAGCTAGGCAAAAAGATGAAGACATATCCAGAAAAGGCAGCAAAAGGAAGTGTAAGCTGATAATAAAGAGAAGAAGGCAGCCCCCCACCGCCCGCTTGGTAGTGGGAATAGACTGTACTATCTGGACAAAAGACAAAGAAGGGATAAAAATGCATGAGGCAGAGAGATAGAAAGAGATTGAGAGCAATGGTGTTTTCAACATGCAACCATTTCACAGATTTAAAATAAAACAAGGGCTCAGTGGTTAGGAATCCGCCTGCCAGTGCAGGGGATACTGGTTCAATTCCTGGTCCAGGAACTCAGATCCCACTTGCCGCAGGGCAACTAAACCCTGGCGCCACACCTACTGAGGCTGCACACTCTAGAGCCTGTGCTCCACCGCAAGAGAAGCCACCACATGAGAAGACCACACACCACATCTAGACAGTTTGCCCCAGCTCACCACAACTACAGAAAGCCCATGCACAGCAAGGAAGGCCCAGGGCAGCCAAAAGGAAAAAAAAAGTAAAACAAAAAACCTAAATGAAGATCTTAGACTTGGGGAAATTGGAAATGATTGGCCAGTATGATAACTGGAAAGGATTGGCCAATCTGTCAATATGAAAAATTCAGATTCCCTGGCCTCCTCCAACCAGGAGTCTACCATTTCCATACCCACTACATGGGTTTTTCACAAGTAAAACTTTGAATGGCTGCTGTAGTTCATCTGATAAAGACTATTTCTCCTCTCCTTGCTTGTCTCCCAGGAAATATGTCATCTGCTTTAGATGCCTGAGCCTGGCCTCCCAGCTTCACTTTGAATACCTCCAGGGACAGGAAGCTCATTCTCTCAAAGGCAGGCTCATTCCGTTCTCACGCACTGCCTTCGTTTAAGTGGTCCTCAGGGCTTCGCTGGTGGCGCGGCTGTAAAGAATCCACCTGCAATGCAGGAGGCGCAAGAGATGTGGGTTGGATCCCTGCGTTGGGAAGATCTTCTGGAGAAGATAATGGCGATCCACTCCAGTATTCTCACCTGGAAAATTCCATGGACAGAGGAGCCTGGTGGTCCATGGTCCATGGAGCCTAGAGAGTTGGACATAACTGAGGACACACACTCACAAACACCCCACCCTGAGGGGCAGGGTGGCATGGGTCTTGGGAGTGAAAGTGTCCCCCTCTCTGGAGGAGCGCTGTGTGTGGCCCCGACATCCCTTGGGTTCTTACCTTCCCCTCTGTCTCATGATTTCTTTATCACCTGGAGATAATGACAGCTCCCACCTCATAGGACTATTTGGAAAGCTTTAGTTCACTGACACATGTAAAGCATTTACTGTGCTAGCTGGCATGTCAGAACAGTCAGGGCTGGCTGTGCTCAGAAGGGCCCTTTGTTTGTTTAAATGCTCTGCTGTCTCCATCTTGAAATTCTTAATAATTTTTGAACAAGAGACCTCCCATTTTCCTTTTGCACTAGGGCCTGCAAGCTATGAGATCCTGGGAAGAACTCAATATATGGTAACACTTAAATGTTGGCACGGTTGCTCTAACATTTTAAAAAGTTTGAATCCATAATATGGTTTTAAAAAAGAAAGCCTTGGCTCCAGCACCATGTTTCATGTTCATAGGAAGTCGTGGGTCCCCCCTTCATCAAAAGCTCAGGCTTATACTTCCCATGGTAGGAGGGTCTCTCCGAGTCCCAGCCCTGAATGGGGGCTTCCCTAGCCCTGGCATGCACTGCCCCTGCTCTTGTTTATCACTGGCCTCTGTTGTGTTGAACCCAATTCTCTTCTGCCATCCTGCTCAATCCTAGCGCAGACCGCTCCCACTCCCATTTCTAGGGAATCCTCATTTCAGTTCCTTTTCAGACATCATCCTGATCTCAAGAGACAGCAGTGAGCAGTTCTGAAGAGAGATCTTAGTTCCCTGCCCAGGAATTGGACCTGGGCAGCCTGGATGAAGACCAGGAATCCTCAGCACTGGACCACCAGGGGCTAGAGGCTCAAAGCAAAGTTTCCCAGGCTCTTTCCCTGTTGGAAATCAAGAATGTTTCATGGGGGCAAAAACTGTAAAAACAGACATAAAGTTGATTGTTAGAGACAGCACGATGTATGGGAGAGCACAGAAACACTGTTTATTTAAGACAGAATCAGGGCAGAGATACACACCCAGAAAGAAAGAGCATGGACATCCTCTCTAATAAGGAGGCGTGAAGTAAAGAGGTGGCTTAAATCCCTTATGTAGGAAAGCCCTTCCAGGTGTTGGTTTACCTTTGGCCAGTTATCTTGTTTCTTTTCTTCACACCTACCTGGACGTAGTACTGTCCCCAACACGTGTGTGCATCTTTGTGCTATGGCGAATCCCACCGTGGAAGTCTGTGGGTGCACGTCCACACTTATTTTGAGGGGCGCTCTTTCTGACCCTCCCGGAGCTTTCCTGTGCACGTGCAGACAGGCAAAGTCTTCCTTGGCCTCAGGAGTGGGCACCTTACCTCGTTACTTCAGCAGAGCTCAGCTTCTGCCACCAGCTTGGTTCTTGGAGTGTCTGGATGAGAACAAAGCTTACATTTTACTCCACTTGACAAACACCAGCTGTATGGTCCAGGGAACCATCTATCTCCTACCTCAATCTCATGTTGAGACACTGATTTCAGAGCACAGGGGTGTGCCCAGGAGGCCAGGTCTATAAGAATGTTCTGCAGGAGTCACAAGCTGCCAGCTACACTAATTCTGAATGCCTTGCCTTGAACTTGGGTCACCAGCCTAGAGTCCCTTTTTCAGCATGGTCATTTAATTTTCGGAGACCTGTTTCCCACATGTCCTATTCTATTATAGACCCTTGCTTCAAGTCTAAGAAACCAGTTTCGAGAGAACAGATCCTCCCCTCCCAGAATCTTTATGAGACTCAATCCATCTTGTTCCCAGGGACCAGTTTTCACGCCAATGTTCTCAGTCAGACGTAGTCTCGATAGAGTAAAGGAAGTTATTGTCATACTCCAATCCCAAAGCAGTGGCTTCCTCGGTAGCTCAGCGGTAAAAAGAATCCACCTGCCAATGCAGGAGACTCAGGAGACATAGGTTCGATTCCTGACCTGGGAAGATCCTAAGATCCCCTGGAGAAGGAAATGGTAACCCACTCCAGTATTCTTGCCTGGGAAATTCCATGAACAGAGGAGCCTGGCGGACGACAGTTGGTGTGGTCACAAAAGTGTCGGACTTGACTTAGCGGCTAAACAACAATGATGAAAAGCCCAAGGCAATACTGCCCTACGTTTGTTTAAGCAATATGCTTTCTGAGTTAACCCTTTGTGGGGCAAAGAGGTCACTTCAGCTCAGTCCAAGTCCTTCTCCCCACAATTCTAGCTTGATGGTTCTATCCTGAGCTCCGGCCGAATTCCTCTTCAAATTGAATCTCCTTCAAGAACTTAAAAGCAGCCTGTGTGGAGGCTGTGCCAGGCCTGCTGAGATGACAAAGTGGTGAAGGACAGCACACGCCAGTGCCTGGAGAGATCTTGACACCTGTGATGTGCTTTGAAGGCGGTGCTCAGCGGAAACAAAGATAAATACTGCACAGTCCTTCTTGACCTTGAACCATTTCCTTGCACTGAGCCCTAGACATCCCATTTCTCTCCAGGAAGCGTTCTATCTACTGCTGGGCTGGCTTCTTACAGGCTTCCCTGGTTTTCTGCTGTCTGCTGAGCTGCCCACTGGAGTTTACAGAGGCTGTGTCTGGCTGACATGTATTCTGCCACAAGCGCTAGCTGTCTTGAGGTGGAAGAGGGCTTTGGGTTGAAAAACCTGCCGGATTTGCACTTATTTTTAATTGTCCACAGCTTGAAATGAGCATGCCAGGAAGTCTGATTTCATCCCTCTAAGAGGGAGCCAGGCTGGCTTCAGCCCTTTCAGAGCTTTTAAGCAGCCACTGTGTCTAGTATCTTGGGAAAATGAGCAGAACCCACAAAAGATTACGTGACTAGCATACTTCCAACATGAGCACATCTCAGAGCCCACAGGACAACGCTGATCCCAAAGGCACATCTGACGATCTTTCTTTTCTCCCTTCATTTGAGCTAGTATCGGCCATTCAGTGGAATTGTTTAAACTGATCAATTAATTTGTGTTGAGTCTTGGTTGTAGCATGTGAGATCATCACTGCAGTGCAGGCTTCTCTCTAGTTGTGGTGCACGGGCTTGGTTACTGTGTGTTTATGGGATCTTAGTTACCTAACAAGGGATTGAACCTGAGTCACCTGCATTAAAAGCTAGATTCTCCATCACTGGACCATCTTGGAAATCCCATTCATTCTGCGGAATTTAGTTAAAGTGACTCAAACTACACACTCTCTTTTTTTCTTGTAAGTAAGATAAAGTGATGCTCCTTTAGGGCTGACTCTGCAGCAACGAGCTGCCTGCCACCCTCCTGTGATTGCTTCCCTTCTTGACTAAGACTTTTGTCAAGAGACTTTACAATTCCTCTTCATCTCCTGTTCACAGAAAGGCTGCTTTACCCAGCATGCTCTTAGTATGGGAACGTGGTTAGGGTCTGGAGCTCCTGGATTAAGTCTGGTTGTTGGATAGCAGACAGTGCCTCAAATTTTTATTCAAGAGGTGCCACAAATGAAACTGGGCAGGGAGGAAAAGTGGGCTATAAAGAGGATCTTATTCTTCTTTTCATCACTTGCTAATGAGGAGGTTTACACTGTCCATTCTGAAAGGACTCTAAGAATCATGTTGTTGCTGTTGTTTAGTTGCCAAGTTGTGTCCTATTCTTTGTGACCCCATGGGCTGTAGTCCACCAGGCTCCTCTGTCCATGGGATTTCCCAGGCAAGAATAGCTGGAATGGATTGCCATTTACTTCTCCAGGCATCACCCTGACCTAGGGATCAAACCCAGGTCTCCTGCATGGCAGGAAGATTCTTTACTACTGAGCTTTTATATGAATTCCCTAAGTCTGTTGGAGAAAGAACAACAGAGCAAGCATGAAAAGGAAAGCTTGAGACAAGAATATTTTACTTTCTATTGCACGTTGTTAGCCATTGAAAAACTAGTGAGTGAAAGGAAACTTACTTTCCTTCTAGGATCATATCCATTGATTTCTTGTATGTTTCTTCTTCTGACAGCACCATTTCTTTTCCATGGATGATCTCTCTAGGGGTACAGTACCTAGGACTTTCTTTAGGAAACACATAAGATTGAGGCTTCCTTGGTGGCACTAGTAGTAAAGAAACAGGTTCAATCCCTGGGTCAGGAAGATTCCCCGGAGGAGGGCATGGCAAACCACTCCAGTATTCTTGCGTGGAGAATCCCATGGACAGAGGAGCCTGGCAGGCTGTAGTCCATGGGGGTCGCAAAGAGTCGGACACAGCTGAAGCGGGTTAGCACATACACACACACAAGATCATGTGAATAGCATCCTTCCAACATGACCACATTTCTTAGCCCATCAGATGAGAGTCTAAGGATGTAGGTCACTGGCCTTCAAAAACAGCAGGCATCTGACCACATGTCGACCACCTCTGAACCAACCCAGTGCCAGCCCTCATGTGTGTGCTGTGTCTTCAATCAAGCCTTAATATTTTAACTTCAACTGTGTGAACAGTTCTGAATATCTTTGCTTTTTCCATCAGGTTTCATGCTTTTGATAATCAGTCAGGTGTCTGATCCAGAACTTCCTCTCAGTCAGCTCTGCCAGGCAGCTCAGCCTGGGTAGCCTCCCAAGGTCTTCTCAACATCAGATTTTAGCCAAATAAACTTGCAACTTTCTGATGCCAATCGCACACACTCACTGACTTTTCAGCTCCTCCGCTTGTCTGGGAGAGAAATACTCGGATGGGTCAAGGACAAAATGAAGTCCGTGGGAAGTCACACAAGTGGGCTATGACAATGAGATCTGGGGGTTTTAGTTTAGAGGCTGATGTCTCTCCCTGCAGCTGGTGCTCTGGGTCAGCCCTGCTCTTGGGACAGGCTGGTGAGTGGAAAGGAAGCTCTCACCATGGCAGTGGGGCTGATAGTCACAGATTTTAAGGGAGAAACCCTTTTTTCCTCCTAAAAGTGAAAATGTTACCTGCTCAGTTGTGTCCGACTCTTTGCCACCCTTTGGACTGTAGCCTGTCAGGCTCCTTAGGCCATGGGATTCTCCAGGCAAAAATACTGGAGTGGTTTGCTATGCCCTCTTCTAGGGGATCTTCCTGACCCAGGAATTGAACTCGAGGTCACTGTGTCTCCTGCATTGCAGGCAGATTCTTTACCCACTGAGACTCCCTGCTTTGGAGAGGTGAAGTTCAGAAGGCAAATGTCACATTGGGACTTTGGGGAAAGGCGTCTGGAAACGAGCCGCTCAGCTTTCTTCTGGTCTTTGTCTCAGGCTGAAAAGCGTTTTGGTAGATTAATTAGTCCGCACCTCCGGTAGTACGTCTATCTGCAATGCAGGAGACCCGGGTTGGTTCCCTGATAGGAAAGATCCCCTGGAGAAGGAAATGGCAACCCACTCCAGTATTCTTGCCTGGAGAATCCCATGGATGGAGGAGCCTGGTGGGCTACAGTCCACAGGGTCGAAAAGAGTTGGACACGACTGAGCAACTTCACTTTCACTTTCACTTTCTGGCAGTACTGTGTGCTCAGTTGCTTCAGTCGTGTCTGACTCTTTGTGACCCCATGGACTGTAGCCCGCCAGGCTCCTCTGTCCTTGGGGATTCTCCAGGCAAGAATACTGGAGTGGGTTGCCATGCCCTCCTCCAGGGCATCTTCCTGACCCAGGGATCAAGCACCTGTCTCTTAGGTCTCATGCATTGGCAGACAGGTTCTTTACCACTAGCACCACCTGGGAAACCCCCACCTCCAGTAGAGCATTGTTTCAGATTCGGTGGTAGAGAATGCCTTCAGCGCAGTGCTAAGGGTATCTCAGAAGGGGGCACTCTGACCATCCTACAGGTCCTCTGATGGCCCACCCTGCCCCTGTGTTATGGTGGCTCTCTTCCTGGTTCCTGTCGATGGCTCCCTGGGTGCCAGGCTCTGTGCTCTGTTACTTCTCTGTATGATTTCATCTCTGAATTGGCGAGTGATGTTGCTCCCAGCTTACTTGGTGATCATCAGGTGCAAAGCAGTTAAGGACCCATTCAAATGTTCTTTGAGTGTCTTACTGTTGCATCTGGGGCCACCATGGAGGTTGAACCTGAACCCAGCTCTGTCTAATTCCCAAGCCTGAGCTGTCAGTCCTGACACTGCTGCAGAGACTTACACTGGGTCCATTCTACAAGCTGGTGTTATTCATCTATTGAGCAGGCACTGGGCTAGGTCCCAGGGACACTGAGACGGAATGAGAGGATGCAGCGTCTGCATCAAACCTTGCAGTCTAATGAGGGGATGCTCAGTACACTTTCTTGTGTGCCCTTCCGCGGCCATCTTTGTGTCATCTGCGACTGTCTTCCCTGTCTACCAAATCAGTTAAACTTTCTTGTCTCGGCCATCAAAGCTTCTGCCCTCATCTCTCTGACTGTCATTTTGGTGTCACAGGCAGATGGGATGCAAGCAGATCCTGTCTGTGGGTGCAGGGTGAGGAGAGGAAGAAGGGGAAGTGCCAGGGGGCCGGAACTGTCGAACAAATGATGTGACAGCAGACACGGGGAGGGTGACAGCTGGAAAATAGCAGTTAATAGCCCCTGGTCAGACTCTGCTCAGGGAGATGGCATACGGAATGACATCATAATGGCTCAGGGGAAAGCTGCTCAGGACCAACGGAGGCCTCTGCAAGGCACCCAGCCTGGTGCACATCCTTGTCACGTTCACAAAGACTGCTCTTTTGGAAACTGAATCCGTGCTGGTCATTGCCCAGTGATGCAGTCCCGGGGTGCCATGCAGAGAAAACCAGCTGGCCCGCCTGGTATCTACTTAGCCATGTTGGTGTTGTTATTGTTTGGTTGCTAAGTCGTGTCCAAGTCTTTGTGACTCCATGGACTGTCAGGCTCCTCTGTCCGTGGGGTTTTCCTAGGAGAGAATACTGCAGAGGACTGCACTGCCCTCTTTCAGGGGATCTTCCCGACCCGGGGATTGAACCCACGTCTCCTGCATTGGCAGGTGGATTGTTTACCACTGAGCCACCAGGGAAACCCCCACTTAGCCACGACTTTCGTTAATAAACATTTAGAAGAAAAGATTGCCAAAGACGGAGTTTGGCTGAGGCTTCCAGAAGCTCATGGGCTGCCCAGCTACGACTCCTGAAGATAATGATAAAGATAACACCGGTTAAAATAGCTAATGTTTTATTCAATATTTCGGTGAGTTTCAATTACTCCCAATTATCATTCAACCACTTTTCTATTTAAAACGATTATTGCCCTTTGCAATGAGCTTTGAAACAAATCGATTGTTTGCCGTGATTAGTCATCGCTTCTACTAGGGGTCTCTCTCTCTAGTCCTCCACGACTCTGCTGTCTTTCAATTTATGACTAACTGGCAGTTGATGCTGGTTAACCCTTTGTTCCCAGGGTTAGTAACCAAATGAATTCACAGAAGGGGGAAGGAAAAAAAAAAGTCACCCTAGTCACCCTTGAGACAATTATACTCATTAAAAATCAATGGGATCCAATTACGAGCGGCAGGACTCTGACTCAGTTTAAAATGTATTGAACACTGATTCCCAGCCAAGTGACAGAGGCACATGTCAGGGACCGGACAGCTGTGGCAGGAAAGGAGGCACTTTGACTGGCTTCTGTGATTAGAGTCAGAGCCATTGCCTCCTAGTCATTACCGTCATCTTGGGTTTATTGTGTCATTTCCCTCTATGCTAAGTGTTAAATTGAGAGCAAGGGAAGATGCAAGGAATGAAGATTATCCGCACTCAGATAGAGTTGTAATCAGAAAAAAAAAAAAAAAGAGAGAGAGACAGTGCCTACAGAACTTGTCATCAGAAAAGGACACATGCTGCAAGAAACAAGCTCAAACGTGAAGTGTCTGGCAGGCCTCGGGTGCAGTCTTCCCTAACACATTTTTATTGAATCCTACTCTGACCCTAGGAACTCGAAGATGACTGAGATCACACCTGGCCTCAAGGAACTTGCCATGCATATTATTGTTTATGGCTTCATTTCATTCATCAGATCAACTACTGGGTTAACAGTGGACTAGATAGGGGTGTTGGAGAAGGAAATGGCAACCCACTCCAGTGTTCTTGCCTGGAGAATCCCAGGGACGGGGGAGCCTGGTGGGCTGCCGTCTATGGGGTCGCACAAAGTCGGACATGACTGAAGTGACTTAGCAGCAGCAGCAGCAGATAGGGGTGTTAGTTTTACAATCTTAGAAAAGCAGAGCTAGAGACTGTAATTGTTATTAATATAGTATCCTCGACACATTGTAATACTTTAGTGACATTTGTTAACAACTGAATTAGACCACAGAGTTCAAGGAAATGAAATTTAACATTAAAAAAATGCTTTTCTGGGAAGGGCCTTTCAGAGTAAAATTGGAATTATCATTTATACTTACATTCCCCCCTCAATATTTCCATGTGTTAGTATCTGCTTGGAAGTGTTGGGTGCTGGCTTGACTTTATGAGATATATTTGTCATATAACACTGTACAATTTTGGACTTCCCCTGTGGCTTAGTGGTAAAGAGTCCACCTACAATGGAGGAGGCACAGGAGATGTGGGTTCGATCCCTGGGTCAGGAAGATCCTCTGGAGGAGGAAATGGCAATCCATTCCAGTATTCTTGCTTGGAAAAATCCCATGGACAGAGGAGCCTGGCGGGCCACAGTCCACAGGGTCTAATGAGTCAGACTCAACAGAACACACATACACACATTGTGTAATTTTAAGGTGTACAGCATGATGATTTGATGCACAGATATATTGCAAATGATAACCACAATAAGGTGATTTAGTACACGTGCTATTTCACATATAATTTTTCCGTGTGTGTGTGTGTGTGTGTGTGTGTGTGTGTGTAGTGAGAAAATGTTGGATCTTAGAGACTTGCAAGCACCTAATACAGTATTTTAAACTGTATCACCATGGAAGCTTGTACCCTTTGTCCCATATCACCCCATTTCCCCACTCCTAGCCCCTGGCAACCATATTCTACTCTCTGTTTCTATAAGTTCAGCTTTGTTTTTTCTTTTTCTGTTCAGTATGATGTTAGCTAATGTGCTTGCCATAAACAGTCTTTATTAATTTGAGGTTTATTTCTTCTATACTGAATTTGTTAAGAGCTTTTATCATGAAAAGCTGTTGGATTTTATCAAATGCTTTTGCTGCATTTCTTGGAGAGGATCACATGATTTTTTATTCTTTATTCCATTAATGTGGTACATCATATTTATTAATTTCCATATGTTGAAACATCCTCACATCCCAGGGATAAATCCTGCTTGATCATGATATATGATTCTTTATACGGCTGTTGGATTTAATTTGCTAAAATTTTGTTGAGAATTTTTGCATCTCATGTGGTAAGCAAAGTAAGCAAAGAGAAGAAAAAAAAAACATGTGTGCTGTTTTAGAATCTAAGAGAAGTGGATGTTTTAAAATAAGGGGAGATGTCTATTTGCCAATGTTACAAAAGACTCCAGACACTTACAGAATGAGATGTGACCTTTGAATTTTAAAATATGGGGATGTGACGCTTGCATTCAGCGAGGTGTTTGTGAGAAAGGTTTGGTTACAGTGGGTTGCAGGATAGTAAGATAGCAGCTAGAGTAACTTTTCTATGAAGGGACAGAAGAAACATGGGGTGTTTAACAATTTGATTTTGGGTATAAGCAATATGAAGTCCAAAGTTTTAAATTTCATCTTGTTGTGTTTTAAGGTAGGAGATAGTAGAGCATGTTTGTTTGCTTATGAGTTGCTCCAGAAAAAAGAAGAAATTAATGCTGCTGGAGACAGTATTAATTGAACTGGTAAATTCCTCAAGAAAGAAGGTATAGTTGAGACCTACAACACAAGTGGGAAATTCAGAATACTAGCTGGTTGCTCACCACGCATTCATTGGATCTTGGAATGCTTGAATTGACAAAAGTATTAGAGGTCATCTAGTCCAAATTATTCACTTGCTGATTCAGTCCTTCAAGTAATAGGTTTTGCTATCTTTCATGCAGCAAGCATGATTGAAATAGAACCTGTGCCCTTGATGCATAAGCACAACCTCCTTTTTTAAACGAGAAAAATGAGACACAGAACATAGAGTACCTTGCATAAAATCATAACTTTTTTTCAGCTAGAGCTAGAATGGAAATTCATGGTGCTCTACTATCAATACATTTTGCAGTTAAAAGCAAACAAACAAACAGTTACAGTAAAATTAGGAGGGGGCTTCCCTGGTGGGTCAGCAGGTAAAATAATCTGCCTGCAAGGCAGGAGCTGCAGGAGACATGGGTGTGATCCCTGGATAGGGAAGATCCCCTGGAGGAGGGCATGGAAATCCACTCCAGTATTTTTGCCTGGAGAATCCCATGCACAGAGGAGCCTGGTGGGCTACAGTAAGAGTTAGACACAACTGTAGCAACTGATCATACATGCACACGAAACTCAAAGGAGGTAAAATTAAGAGATTTCCCCTTGCCCCCCACATCCATAGCATCCCCCATTATTGACATCCCCATAATAGTGGTATGTTTATTACAATAAACCTACATTGACACCTCATATTTGCCCAGTTAGTAGTTTACATTATAATTCACTCTTGGTGTTGCATATTCTATGGGCTTTGATAAATGTGTAATGATGGGTACATATCTTTATAGTATCATGCAGAATATTTTTACTGTCATAAAAATCTGTATTTCACCTGTTCATCCCTTCCCTCCACCCAAGCCCTTGGACTTGGGTTGATTAGAAGTACAAGGAATAACCTTGGACTGATCTTTATACCTGCCTCCACAGTTTCAACTTTCCCTGAATGTCATATAGTTGGAATCATACAGTGTGTAACCTTTTCAGATTGGCTTTTTTCACTTTGTATTAATAATATGCATTTAAGTTCTTCCATGTCTTTTCATGGTCATTATTCTTTCAATTTACCATCCAACCACTTAACTCAGAGCCTCACTTCCTCACTTACTACACAGGTATATAATACAGTGAGAACTGATGAAACAAGTTCTATGTTGAGTTTGCAAAAAACTGAATAAGACACCCGCAAACACACATTCTCATGGGGGAGATGCTATGATGCATCAAAGAAACTTTGTGAAGATAGAATGAAAAATAATATGGGATATCTCCTGAGAACAGCCTTTCAAACAAGCATAAATTATATACTGTTTTACTTTTAAATGGACATAAGAAGTCAGGCTTCTTGATCGAGATTCAATAAAGTTCATCTTGATTCCTTCAGGACTTGAGAGTAGGCTCTTGTCTAACACTCAGTAGTGAATTGTCCAAGTAGATGCATGTACTGATAAAGCAAAAGGCTTTATTAGAAAGCAGTGCCCCTGGCAGAGAGCAGCAGGGTAAGGGAACCCAGGAGGACTGCTCCCCCATGTGGCTCATCACAGTCTCAGGTTTCATGGTAATGAGGTCAATTTCCGGGTTATCTCTGGCCAGTCATCTTCCTTGCAGGTATTTGATCTGATGCAGGGTCCTTCCTGGGAGAAGGCAATGGCACCTCACTCCAGTACTCTTGCCTGGGAAATCCGATGGACGGAGGAACATGGTAGGCTACAGTCCATGGCGTAGCGAAGAGTCAGACACAACTGAGTGATTTCACTTTCATGCACTGCAGAAGGAAATAGCAACCCACTCCAGTGTTCTTGCCTGGAGAATCCCAGGGACGGGAGCCTGGTGGGCTGCCGTCTATGGGGTTGCACAGAGTCGGACACAACTAATGTGACTTAGCAGCAGGGTCATTCCTGGTGGTGTACACATATCCCAGTCAAGATTCTGGCAGGTTGGGGGACATACAGTGTCCCCTTCCTTTTACCCCTCCCCAATTCTCCCAGTTAGTTTTCTGTGGCAGTGCTGTGTTCCTTACTGGGACCTCTTGTTGCAAGACAACTCATGCAGGTGGTTATCACTGTGTCGGCCAAGGTGGGTGGTTTCGGTCAATAGTTCCCTAATAGTAATGTAGAATTATTGTGTCAAAGATATCAAATGTTAAATCAATGCATCAATACTAAAGCTGATAATCTTTGTAATTAATACTCACAATCATTTCTTTCTAAGCTTGGGCTGTCATTAAATAAGAAGGTCCGTTTTTCAGGTTTTGAATACCTCATACATATTCCTATGCCTTATTCTGAAAGCCCTTCCTCTTTCCTATCTTTTCAAACCCTGTAAAGCTTCATTCAAGTAACTCATTCACAGAAAACTTCCTGACATCTCTCCTCTAGCTGTAGTAAAATACTAATAGAATCCTGCTAATTTATTTTCTGGCATTCACCTATGTTTTTAAATCTATTAAGCTGGTATCACTGTAAACTCCTCAAACGTCAAATTGCATATTGCTTTCAGACACCCCCAAACGCCAACCGTGCCTTCAGGAAGATGAAAAGTGGTTGGATATTGACTATGATTATTTCTTATTTCCATGCAATTTTTATGGAACAATGCAGTAATTGTATACTAGACTGTAATACTGTGATTTATAATAAATATATATTTAGTATTTGTCCCCATTTCTGGCATGCGTGTGTGTGCTTAGTCAAGTCAGTCTCTGACTCTTTGCCACACTTTGAACTGTCGCCTACCATGTTCCTCTATCTGTGGGATTTTTCAGGCAAAAATACTGGAGTAGATTGCCATTTCCTTCTCCAGGGGATCTTCCCAACTCAGGAATCGAACCCACATTTCCTGTGCTGTGTTGCAGGCTGATTCTTTACCTGCTGAGCCATCTGGGAAGCCCACTGGAGAAGGGATAAGCAGATGTATTTAGGAGAGCTCCTAAAACTCTTGGAATTCCCTAAGTGATGAGAGCAATAAAGGTGTCTTTTCTATGTTAATGAGGTGATTTTTGGAAAACACTTAAGAATGAAGGTGGGTTGTCAGTGGTGCCAACCATGTGATTAGAGTTGGAACTTTCAGTGCTACCCCCAGACATCTGGAGAGGAGAGAGGAGCTGGAGACTGGAATCAATTGCCAATGGAAAATGGGCTAATCATTCATGCCTAGGCAATGAACCTCCATGAAAACCTAGAAGGAGTGGATTTGGAGAACTTCCAGGTTGCTGAACATGTGTGCTGGGAGAGTGGCATGCCTAGAGGGGGACCATTTCCCATGCCTGGCCCTGTGCATGTCTTCCACCTGGTTTTTCCTGAGTTACATCTTTTTAAAATAAACTGGTAATCTAGTGAGTAAACTGATTTTCCTGAGTTCCGTGAGCCATTCAAGCAAATTTATCTCATGCAAAGAGGGATTGTTGATGCCTTCAGCTTGTAGCTAGTTGGTTAGAAGTACAAGGAACAACCTGGGCTGGTGACTGGCATCTGAAAGAGGGGTGGTGTAAGGAAAAAGCAATTTGGCCAAGATAGTGGTGGTCAGGCTCTGTCTCCCCACAGCCTCTCATTCTCGCCACAGGTTTTGTAAATAATGGTTATGTAACAGCAGAAGGCTGAGCGCCAAAGAATTGATGCTTTCAAACAGTGGTGTTGAAGATTTTTGAGAGTCCTGTGGACTGCAAGGAGATCAAACCAGTCAATCCTAAAGGAAATTAACCCCAGATATTCATTGCAAGGATTGATGCTGAGCCTGAAGCTTTAATACTTTGGCCACCTGATGTGAAGAGCTGGCTCACTGGAAAAGACCCTGATGCTGGGAAAGATTTAAGGCAGGAGGAGAAGGGGAGAAGAGAGGATCAGATGGTTGGATGGCATCACCAACTTCATGGACATGAGTTTGAGCAAGCTCCAGGAGATGGTGAAGGACAGGGAAGCCTGGCGTGCTGCAGTCCATGGGGTTGCAAAGAGTCAGACATGACTGAGCAACTGAACAACAGCTGAGAGCATTTGTAACAGGCATGTCACTATGTACTTGCTTGGCCATGGACCACTTTTGTTCTGTATGTCTATATAAGCTTCACCTGAGAACCCCCTGCAACCATGCCAGACGTTAGAGAATCAACATGTCTGTAGTTCCCACAGCTCCTCAAATCTCCTTCCAGGGTCCCTGCTCATGCCTTGTGTACGCTGGGTTCAGCAAACAGTGTGAACAGAAGAGACAAGTAAGGCAGTGTTTTGGGATTGAGCCCTTAAGGTATGAAACCTGACCTTATCTCCATGTATTTTGTACAAGAATTAAATTTTTGGACTCCCAGCAGGTGTCACAGAGAATTATTGTAGGGAAAAACCGCCACTCATTTGGTGACCAGAAGTGTTGAAAGTGAGGTATTTTGTGTGCGTACTAAAGGAAATTCACAGGAAAGAAATACAGGATACAGAAGTACTGGGGTTTTTTCCCCTATGTAGGAAGGAAAAAAATGTATTTTTTGATTTTATAGACTTTTCTGGGGTGCGTGTGTGCTAAGTCGGTTCAGTCATGTCTGACTCTTTCCAACCCTATGGACCACAGACTGCCAGGCTCCTCTGTCCATGGGATTCTCCAGGCAACCAAACTGGAGTGGGTTGCAGTGCCCTCCTCCAGGGAATCTTCCCAACCCAGGGATTGAACTTCTGTCTCATGTCTCCTGCGTTGGCAGGTGGGTTCTTTACCACTAGCACCACCTGGGAAGACTTTACCTGGAGACACTGAAATTTCACAAAATCTAAGTTAAAACTGTTTTGCTGATGTTAATCACACATGATTTGCAAATGGTGAGTCAGCAGAGCCCAACTTTATAGACTCAGGTGGGGTAAATTAGAAAAGGTAACCAATCTCCCAAACAGCTCAGGTGACCATTCCCCTCCCCACCCCTGAAACTCTGGCCAGAGTCAGCCAGTCTTTTCATACACATAGTATGCGAACTGTTGCTTCATTGGAAAAAGTTCCATCTAACAGCCAGCATTCTCCCAACAAGAGATAAATTATGAGGAATCCATGAAGGTGAGAAACTCCAGAATGAGTAGACAGTTCAGTTAGAGATTGGGAAAGATATGGCAGCTGAGGTTAAGAAGAGGTGATTTACAACTAATGTAGAATGTCATGTACAATCACCAGATCAAGAATAGGGGCTGTGTAACACATGGAAGGTTTCTAAAATGATGATGTGGTCCTAGCTGAGCTTCAGGAGAATTAGTCTTCTACTGATGTGTGGCATGGCTTGGAGAGAGAAAAAACTTGAAGTCTGGGAAATAGGGGGAAATTAGAAAATGTTTTATGATACATTAAAAACAAAACACAACAGGTGGTTGTTCATAAAAATCACAGTGAACACAGTGCTTAGAAGAAAATGGATATATTCATATGCCTATATTTTCAAAGAAAAAAATATCAAATCAATAAGTTAAGCCCAGAATCTAGGAAAAGAGCAAACTGATCTAAAACAGAAGGAAACAATAAAGATTAGCATGGAGATAAATGAAAGTGAATAGAAAAACAATAGAGAAAGTAAGTAAAACAAAAGTTGGTTCTCTGAAAATATTAACAAAATTAGAAAAGTGTAACTAGTCTGACCAAATGAAAATGACTAAATTACTCAAATTACTAAATCAAGATTTTACATGAATAAAAGTGGTCAGAAGTGAATACTGTAAACAGTTTTATGCCAACAAAATGGATAACCTAGATGAAATAAACGTTTCTAAAAACATTTAAATTACCAAAACTAAATCAAGAAAGAATAGAAAAATCTGAGTAGAACTTTAACAGGTAAAGAAATTAAATAATAATAATAATATAAACAACTTTCAACAAAGAAAACTTAATAACCAGATTATTTTATTGGTGAATTCTACCAAACTTAAAAGTATGAATATGAATTCTTCATAATCTATTCTGAAAAAAAGAGGAGGAAGAAACACTTTTCCAGTGATTCTATGAAGCAAGGATTATCCTGATACCAAAACCAGAAAAAAAAAATCACAAGAAAGGAAAATTACAGGCTAGTATATTTCATAATGGAGAAGGAAATGGCAACCCACTCTGGTATTCTTGCCTGGGAAATCCCATTGGCATAGAAACCTGGTGGGCTACAATCCACCAGATGGGCTACAGTCTGTGAGGTCACAAAACGTCAGACATGACTGAGTGACTAAATCACCACCACCACCATCTTTCATGAATATAGACATTAAAATCCACATCCAAAGACTAGCAAACTGCATTTAATAATATATGAGAAAGACTGTACATGATGATCAAGTAGAATTAATCCTCGAATGCCAAGTAGGTTGAACAACAAAACCAGATCACTGTGCTGTATTAATAAAATAAAAAGCAAAAAATCACATGATCATCTCCATAGAAAAAGTACTTTACAAAATGCACATGTTTTCATCATAAAAACATTCAACAAACTAGGGATGGGAAGGAACTTACTCAATCTGAGAAAGTGTATCTATGCAAAATTTGCAGATCGTATCATACTCAAGACTGCTGCTAAGTCGCTTCAGTCATGTCTGACTCTGTGCAACCCCATAGACGGCAGCCCACGAGGCTCCCCATCCCTGGGATTCTCCAGGCAAGAACAGTGGAGTGGGTTGCCATTAGACGGTTGAAAACGTCCCACTAAAAGCAGAAACAAGAAAAGGACACTTTGACACTTGATACTTTCCAACATTGTATTGAACATTTTGGTGAAGGCAGTTAGGTAAGGAAAAAGTAAATAAAAGGCATCCAGATTCAACAGGAAGAAATAAAATGACCTCTATTTGCAGATTGGATGATACTGTACAGAAAAAGTAAGTTACACACACACACACACACACAATATTGGTGCATTTATAAAAATGAGTTCATCAAGGTTGCAAGGTCAATATAGAAAAATAGATTGTTTTTTATATATTATCAGGCTTCCCTTGTGGCTCAGCTGGTAAAGAACCTGCCTGCAATGTGGGAAACCTGAGTTCGATCCCTGGGTTGAGAAGATCCCTTGGAGAAAGGAAAGGCTACCCACTCCAGTATTCTGGCCTGGAAAATTCCATGAACCATATAGTCCATGGGATCACAAAGAGTTGGACATGACTGACTTTCACTGTATATATTACCAGTGAGCCACATAAAAATGAGGTTATCAAAACAATTTTATTTAAAACACTGTCAAAAGAATAAAATATTTAGGAAAAATTTAAAAAATCAAGTGCAAGATTTGTCATTTAAAAGCTCCCCCCAAAGAAATCTTCAGACTAGTTTCACTGGAAAATTTTACCCACATTTCAAATATAATTAACACCGATTTAAAAAAAAAGTGCAAACATCATTGAAAGAAATTAAAGAAGATGTCAATAGAAAAATACTTTCTTTGTCCATGGGTTGGAAAATCCAGTATTATTAAGAAGGCAATGCTCCCTAAATTGGTCTATATATTTAATACAATCCTTATCAAAATTCTAGAAGTCTTTTATACATATTATAAAAAATTGAAAATAAATTCATATGAATACAAGGCACCCAGAATAGCTAAAGAAAGCTTGAAAAAGAATAATAAATTTGGACTCACAGTTGTCCATTTCAAGAAATTCACTACAAAGCTAGAGTAAGGAAGATGGTATAGTTCTGGCATAAAATCATATGTAGAGATCAATGGAAGAGAATTGAGAGTTCAGAAGCAAACCTATACATTTAAGTTCAATTTATTTTTGACAAAGTGCCAAGCTAATTCAATGGGGGAAAGAGCAGACTTTTTCAAAGGTGTTGAAATGACTGGATACTCACATGCAAAGTAATTAATTTGAAACCATATCTTAGTCTATATATAACTCTTAAATCAGAAATGAATCAACAATAACAACAAAAAAACTAAACTTGTAATACTCTTAGAAGAAAACTTAGTTGTATATATTTATGACTGAATTAGGCAGTGGTTTCTTAAATATAATATCATAAGCACAAGTAAACCAAAAACAAATAAATGGGGCTTAACCAAAAATAAAAGCTTTTGTACTTTAAAAGCATTTCTTCAAAGACAACTCAGTGGGAAATATATTTGCAAATCATATATCTGAAAAGGGGCTAGTGTGTAGAATACTCAAAAGCATATCACATGTAAAAGATAAATTTTAAAAATGGGTAAGTTATTTGAATATTCATTTCCCCAAATAAGATATGCAAAATATAATCATCTTATGAAAATATGGTAAGCATCATTAGCCATTAAGTAAATCAATATTAAAACCTCATTTAAAACTACTTCACTCTGTTCTACAAGTAAAAATAAGTATTAACAAATGTAATTTAAAAAAATTCACTGGGATGACTGTCATTAAAAGGAGAGACAATACCCAGCAATTTCATCTGCATATGTACACCCAAGAGAAATGAAAGCCCATGTATGTACACATAAAAACATATGTGTGCATAGCAGCATTATGCATAGAAGCCAAACTGTAGCACCAATCCCAGTATCCACCAATGATGAATGGGTAACAAAATGTGATGTATTTATACAATGGTATATTACTCAGCCACAAAAAGGAATTAATTTTACAGTGAATTATATCTCAACAAAAAGAAACTATTGCAGCAAAACTTCATTGATTTCAGTGGCAAAGGAAATAGAGATGACTGGAGCCCACAAATTTCCTTCACATGATAGTAAACAGTGGCTTTTCCTGATATGCCTTTAAAGTAAATACGGTAGTGCATAATTTATTCAAAAGACTTTCAGCTGCCTGAATGGGCAAGTTGATAATAATTAGAACCTTAGGAACAGAAGTTTGGGACGAAAGGCAGCATTAAAGCAGATGGCAGATAGGAGGGAGAGATTTCTGTAATACAGCCCTGGGAAAGATAAAGAAACTTCATTCTAGCCCGTTGGGGAGGAGAAAACTGAAATGCAGGTAAAAAGGACTAATGGAACTAAATGAGTATGGTCTGTTATACTCTGGCATGAAGTTATCACAGGTTATTTAACTCCCAATCCAAACTGAAGGGTCTTGGAAAATCCCAGTGAGGACTCACGGAGAGCTGCCCCTTAATCAGGATGAATTAAGTAAATCAGTGGCTGCTATGGGAGACGTTAAGGCACTCAAGTCAAGAGGAAGCTTGTTTGTTTATTTGTTTAATTAGAAATTCAGGTATTCTAGAGATATTGGCACTTTCAAGAGATTGCCCCCCAAAATATTAATTGATAAAATAAATAATTCCATTTGGGAAATGATATCCCAAGGTAAGAATGCCTGCCTAACCTTTTTCTCCTTAGGGTTGGGAAAATGTTAAAGTGATTTCTTTTCAATGTTAGCAATTTCACACTTTATATTAGGAGGGAGGAGCTTGGCAATGATCCAAATTACCCACATAAGAGAAGCAGCTAAACAAACTGCCTCACAAATAATGGCTCCTTTAAACATATTAAAATGGTAATACGTGGCAATTTCAGCATATGAAAATCTGTAAACCATGAAGTGAATTAGCAAAACATAAAATTATATGTCAACTGATTACTAAATTTTATTACTAAAATTACTATATTTTCATGTACTGTATGCATGTTTTATTAAGGGGAAAAATAAGAATACAGAAAGAAAGAACAAATGTACTTGGCAGATTCCCTGTCCATTATTTTCTTCCTCGTGAATGACTTGGTGAAGTTGGTAATATTATCCCAATTTTATACATGAAAAATTAATAATCAGCACAATTAATATAATTTATCTAGGGACACCCCACTGATAAAGGAAAGGATTCGAACTCAACTCTCTTGATACCCAACTTTATTGATCCATAGTCCAGTGAGATAAAATTGAAGAGTTTTCTATTTTTTTTCCTTTGTTTACCAACTCAATAAAGTCTGAGCAGTGAGATACCAAGTGAAGTAATGCTTTCTTTCCTACTCTCTGCATTCATCTTGAATTTTCTTCCCCATCTCTTAACGATGACAGATCCCAGAGGTATCTATCAAATGTTATCATGAAAAAGGCCATTATAATCCAGTTTCATCTGGTGTGAAGCCCAAGTGTCCTCACTTCATTAAATGTTTATCATCTTCCCTTTCTCTGATAGCTACCAGATTTCAGCCCAAGAGATTTGCAGCCCGTGAAAGAGGTCATGAGTGGCAGGTGGGGTATTTTCTCCATTGCTTTCTCCTCTGGTTTCAGCTCCTGGGATGTCAGCTTGGGAAGAGGGAATATGAGAGAGGAAAGAAATGATTTTCTGTAACTAGCATCCTGTTGATGGTTCTATTTTTGGCTTTTTCAGCTTCTTTGTGAAATGCTACAGGTATTCGGATGTTGGCCCTCTCATGGAATGTATGCATGTGTGAGTTATCCAGGCGGCCTGATAGACCTCCCCACTGTTAAGATCCCATAAGGGATAGATCTGCGCCAGCTTCAGTTATCTTCCCCCCTGACTCCTCAGCTTCTTCCCCAGGGGAACCCAGCCTTCGGTTGTTGCGTCTCTTCACACGGTATGCCGGCCTTCTTGGGTGGGATTCCAGCAAGCCGGCTCAGGTCCGACTGCCTACATGGCGTTCAGCTGGCACATTCACTGGACCCTCGGGCCGCGAGTAACAGGGGGAGCCCAGGCAGCTCTGGTGCCATACCCCCTTCATCTTCTGCCTCTCTTATATTCCTTGTGTGCTTTTATACAAATAGTTTGAGAAAGGAAACAAAACAAAACAAAAAACAGCAGGTTCACCACAAAAGCAGATACCCTCGTACACAAATAAGATGGCATCTTCCCTTTCCTGCATCAGTGACCTTAGAATTACCACAAAGCACCCTCCTGAAGATCCTCTTCCTTTTCTTAGCATGAGTGACAAAACT
Source organism: Bubalus bubalis (assembly GCF_019923935.1). Lineage (NCBI taxonomy): Eukaryota > Metazoa > Chordata > Mammalia > Artiodactyla > Bovidae > Bubalus > Bubalus bubalis. The sequence goes on from NC_059176.1 coordinate 51,899,982, forward strand.
TTCACTCTCCCCATGGAAGCCAGGAGAGTGTGAATACTTACTCTCCCAGCTTAATATCACGTCTCTGAAAGTTCTTCAGTTCTCAACCATTACCTCCCCGTCCTTGGACTTTATTCATATTTATTTATTACAGTCGATTTTCATCCATTCTCTATTTTGTATATAGTAGTATATATATGTCAATCCCAATCTCCCAACCTATCCTACCTCCCCACTTTCCCACTTGGTGTCCATGTCTGTGTCTCTATTTCTTTCTCATTTCTGCTTTCAAATAAGTTCATCTATACCATTTTTCTAGGTTCCACATAATGTATTAATATACAATATTAATTTTTCTCTTTCTTCACTTCACTTTACTCTTTATGACATTCTTATCTCTAGACTTTAATTTACATAGACTTGGGCGGGGATGGTGGCTCAATTATACTGACAGAGCAGAGCAATTTGTCTCCTTCCCCAACCCTTGTACTCACACACACACACACAACACACACATGCGCACACACAACACACACACACACATACACAGACTAGAGACTATAAAGTCTTGGAAAGGATTTTTGTCCCCTAAGTGTCTGAATCTCATTGTAGAAACTGGAATACTTTTTGTGTCATAGCTTTGTATGCTGGTCCAGGAACAGAGAGGTCTCTCTCAGAATCCTAGTACACACATGAAGTCAGCAAAGTACAAAATAACGTTAGGAAGAGGTGGTATATGTCCAATTAAATGCCCATTAACACTTAACAGGGCTTTGTGCCACTCCCTCGATGCCTAAAGCATATTAAGGAAAACAAAACAGGTAGTAAATCAAAGTAATGCGTGTGTGTGTGTGTGCATGCGTGTGCACGTGTGCCCTGCTCAGTTGGGTCCGACCGTTTGGGACACAACAGGCTCCTCTGTCCATGGGATTTCCAGGCAAGAATATTGGACTGGGTAGCTATTTCCTCCTCCAGGGGATCTTCCCCATCCTGGGATTAACCCTGCATCTCCTGCATTGCAGGCAAATTCTTTACTGCTGAGTCACCAGGGAAGCCCAAATTCAAAGTAATAGAATTTATTGAAAATTGCATCTCAGAAATCAATGGGGGGTGGGGTTTAACTCTAAGGGAAAAATTAAAATTTCTGTAGATTAGGGAGTTATAAACGGTAGTATAAACAAAGAAAGATATATGCCGCCTCTGCTTTCTACCCAAATTAGCAACAAACACCCTTTCCCTCAGCTAGATGGTACCAGTGGGTTTTGATTTCATGTTGTTAAAAAGTTAAGCTGACATTCTTCATTACTAGGGATTAAAATACTTTAAATCCATATTTGCCAACCCTGTTTATGTTTCTGTCTCAGTTTTTCTTAGCATTACCACACTTCAGGGGCACCTTGGCTTTTGAAACAAATCTCATCCCCTTTGTCCCCTTTGGGGGCTTCCTGTGTAGCTCAGTGGTAAAGAATCCACTTGCAATGCAGAAGATACAGGTTCAATCCCTGGGTACAGAAAATCCCCTGGTGGAGGAAATGGCAACCCACTCCAGTGTTCTTGCCTGGAGAATCCCATGGACAGAGGAGCCTGACAGGCTGCAGTCCAATGGGGTCACAAAGAGTCGGACAGGACTGAGCGACTAAATAACAACCATGTGTCCCTTTTAGAATACACCAGTTGACTGCTCTGCTCACCATCCTAAGCATGTCTGAAAATTGCAGTCTCTCTGCTTTTCTTTAGCCTGGGAGGCTCTCCCTTCTTAGGTCTATGTAACAAAGTCCCACTGCCTGCTGGAAAGTCAGATCAGGACTCGCTTTCTCCATCCTGCTGTGGGAAGTTCTCTCACTCTGCTTTCCTTTCCGGACAGTGGGTCCTGAATTGCTGTTGAGCGACTCTCAGAATGAATATGTGCATATCCCAAGTGTCCTATGACATGTTTTCCCAAGTTTTTGTGTTTTATTGTTCTATGTTTGTTTGGCAGAAGAGGGTGGAGTTTGAACGTTTTTACTCTGAAGATTATCTAAAAGATTAACAACATCATCTGGATGACCAGAAAATGACTAATTCCCTATAATTTTCTTGTGCAAGCAAGTATGAATATGATTTTTTGATCACATTGGCATCAGGAGTTCCCTAAGAATACTAGGGCAGAGGTGGACTCAATAGGTAAGTCATAGCCTCATGACAAGTGGAAGCTAAATAATTTAGGACATGCTAGGATGTGCTTTGTGGAGAAGGCAATGGCACCCCCACTCCAGCACTCTTGCCTGGAAAATCCAGTGGATGGAGGAGCCTGGTGGGCTGCAGTCCATGGGGCTGTGAAGAGTCAGAATCGACTGAGTGACTTCACTTTCCCTTTTCACTTTCATGCATTGGAGAAGGAAATGGCAACCCACTCCAGTGTTCTTGCCTGGAGAATCCCAGGGACGGCGGAGCCTGGTGGGCTGCCCTCTATGGGATCGCACAGAGTCGGACATGACTGAAGCGACTTAGCAGCAGTAGCAGCAGGATATGCTTTGAGAAAGATGGCTTTCCTACAGAAAACAAACAAAGGGGGACTCTATTCCTGCCCTGCAAATAGGTTCATCTGCACCATTTTTTTTTTTTTTGGATTCCACCTATATGCGTTAATATACGTATTTGTTTTCTCTTTCTGACTTACTTCACTCTGTATGACAGACTCTAGGTTCATCCACATAGCTACAAATAGAGATGCAGTTGTAGAGGAGGAGCTTGTGGACATGATGCGGGTAGGGGAGAAAGAAAGGGTGGGATGAATTGGGAGAGTGGCATTGACATATATATACTGCCATGTGTAAAAGAGATGCCAACAGCTGGTGAGAAGCTGCTCTATAGCACAGGGAGCTCTCAGCTCAGTGCTCTGGAGGTGCAGAATGGGCGAGTGTGGAAGGGAGGCTCAAGACGAAGGGGGTACATGTATACATACAGCTGATTCAATTCATTGTACAGCAGAAGCTAACACAACATTGTAAAGCAGTTATATATGCATGTGTACTCAGACGTGTCTGATGCTTTGAGACCCTGTGGTCTGTAGCCTGCCAGTCTCCTCTGTCCATGGGGTTATCCAAGCAAGAATACTGGAGTGGGTTGCCATTTCCTCCTCCAGGGGATCTTCCCAACCCACGGACTGAACCCACATCTCCTGAGGCTCCTGCACTGCAGGCAAATTCTTTACCACTGAACCATGAGGGAAGCCCCAAAGCTATTATACTCCCCCCCCCCAAAAAAAAAAAAGACTGAGGGGGCATGAATGATTGTATGGCCCAATGATATGGCAGAAAGGATTGAAAAGAACTTACACAGTTGCCCTCAGTACTATATTCACATTGAAAGTAGAAATTTAGTTACAAGAAGGTAACACCATCCATCTTAGTAAATTAGCATTGTCGATTTTATGTTACTGGTTTTGTAGTTTTGTTGGGGCTCAGTTGCTAAATTTGATTTGGTGTTATAGTTCTATCAGTGCAGTAAGCATCAAATATTTGGATATAATTTTAGGTTTGCACACATTTAGACAATATAAGTATTACCACATAGCATTTTATGTAAAATTAAAGAATCTTTGGACGGTTTTTTTAGAAGGAGTAGAATACTATTTGGTTTTGAAAAACAGTGGCTTAGCATTGAATATTTGTCATTTCTTCAGAGAAGCATGTCTTTTTTTCAACACCGGTGTCAGTTCTTAGAGATCAGAGATTATATCTGTTTTCTGTATCTCTCACAGCAGATAGTTAGGTGTCTTACATATAACCATTGCTCAGTAGAATTTGTTGATGATTTGTGATTGTACTATTGTACTTTTCCTGAGAGCTAAAGCTCTCAGAACTTCAGTTTTTCATATGAAACATGAAGTTGATGCATTAATACTTGGCTTATACATTCCATGCCTAGGCTGATATTCGAAACAGTTTGCAGAAAAAGCAGATTATGTCCACACTGAGGATAAATCTCATTATGAGAAACATTTTATGTAAAGATAAAGACATCTAGCGATGGTGTCCATTGGGAGGAAGCATGGCTCCATACCTTTTGATATATAAAAGAGGAGAGAGATGAATCTCTTTTCAACTGGGTGTAAGTCATGGGGCTTCATGCTGCTGACAATGAAGTATTGGCTACCCAACGGCACTTTTTCATGCGCCCGTTTCCTTGCTGAAGGGAATACGGCATCATTTCCTTTTAAAAATAGGTGTGGATGAAAAATAGTTGCATTTCCTTGGTTCCCTGCAAGTTTCCTGCAGGACCAATCAAGAAAGCAAATATAGCCTACAGTTAGTTCTTCATGTAGTTGGAACAACAAGAATACTCTCAGCCTAGAAGGACATAATGGTATTTAAACTTTCAACACAAATACAACTGAAAGTAAAAGTGCTAGTTGCTTAGTCATGTCTGAACCTTTATAGCCCCATGGACTGTAGCCTGCCAGGTTCCTCTGTCCTTGGAATTTTCTAGGCAAGAATACTGGAGTGGGTTGCCATTCCTGTCTCCAGGGGATCTTCCCAACACAGAGATCAAACCCTGGGTCTCCCGCATTGCAGGCAGATTCTTTACCATCTGAGCCACCAGGGGAGTCCCAAACTGAAAAACTTCAACAAAAGAGTGTGGAGACACAGACTCACCACTGTCTTATAGTCATTACACTCTGATGTACGGTTGTTTTTCAAATAATGCAGTTCATTGACCAAAGTACATAAACTTCCTGATTTAATTCTCAAGAATGTCCAACCCAATTAAACATTTTTTTTCTTCTTTGTGGGCTTTAATGTCAGAAAGCTCTGAGTTAGAATCACAAGCCTATGGACTATAAATGCCTTACCTTAGCAAATTCTTAAGATCAGTTTCTTTTTTAATGTAATTTAATTTATTTAAAAGATTTATTGGGGTATAGTTACATTACAATGTTGGGTTTCTACAGCAAAGTGAATCAGCCATACATATATCCCTCCTATTTTGGATTTCTTTACCATTCAGGTCACCACAGAACACTGAGTAGAATTCCCTGAGCTGTAGAGTAGGTTCTCATTATTTTATGGGTTTCCCAGATGGCACAGTGGTAAAGAATTCGCCTGCCAATGCAGGAGACATGAGAGACATGGGTTTGATCCCTAGGTTGGGAAGATCCCCTGGAATAGGAAATGGCAACTCACTCCAGTATTCTTGTCTGGAGAATTATATGGCCAGAGGAGCCTGGTGGGCTATGGTCCAGGAGGTCTCAAAGAGTCAGACATGACTGAGTGACCGAGCGTGCACTCAGTTATCTGTTTTATACATAGTTTCTCTATAAAATAAGGACAGCATTGATTGATTTTCAGATATGAAATGAGGATTGGAGGTGCTTCCTAGGTGGTGCTAGTTTTAAAGAACCCACCTGTCAATGCAGGAGACGCTGGTTCGATCCCTGGTTCAGAAAGATCCCCAGGGATAGGAAGTGGCAACCCACTCCAGTATTCTTGCCTGGGAAATTCCATGGGCAGAGGAGCCTGGTGGGCTATACAGTCCATGACATCGCAAAGGGTCGAATACAACTGAGCCAGCACATACAGATCGACACAGACAAGAGGATTGTGAGAATCTGTATGTAAATGTCCTGGTTTTATATGAATGACCCAATTAATGGAAAATTTTCCTATTACCTATTAAGATCTGGAGGAATAGAGATCCACTGCTCTCTGAACTCAAAGAGTGGCCCTGCTTTTTGGTGGATCATCAATATTATCATGGGAAATTTGCAGCACATATTATGTAGACCCCACCCTGATTTAGAGGATCTGTAGAATCCAGTAATACATACTTCAATCCACGTCCAAGAATCACTATCCTAGGGATCAAGATCAGTGTGCTACTTATATTTTGGATTCTTAATCCCTAGAAGGGGTCTGGTTCAAGACAAATGCTCAGTGCAAGGCACAAAGAAAAGACCCAGGGTATTCTGTTAAATGAATTCTAAACAAATCTCCTCTGTCACCCATGAGTGATTGCATTGATTCTAATGTTATTAAAACTGACCATTCAGAAGATGGATTATTTGGCTAATTACGGTTGGCCCAATTAGAGAAAAGTCTATTATAAAGCACTTCAAAATGCCTTAAAGTAAAATTGATTTGGCTATATTTTATAGAGTGATACAGAGTAAACTTCTTTCCTTATAACATAAAAGCCATCACTTAGAGTCTTCGTTGTGTTAGATGCTTAAGCAGACTCATTACACAGGGTTTTATGGCCGTGTTCTACATTTTCCAAAAACGAGGACTGCCATGCCACTTGCTCACCACTGTACAGAAGGAACTGCCTATAATATGCAGGGCTGGTGACATGAGGCAATGCTCTTACCTCCTCCTTCCGTTTCTTATCCCCTTACGGCAGGATGAAGAGCTTTGGATAAGGAAAGCAGTAGTACATTTGCAGCAGTCTCTAGACTGATGTCAAAATGCCCAAGCTTAACAATTCAGAGACAACCAAAATACCTGAGGACACCTCAGACACCGATGCTTAAATCTTCTAGCCAACAGCTGATCTTTCCCTCTAGAGCACTTTTAGATATTTCAGCCCAGGCTTTGTCCTTGTTGGGGAGTGAGAAATTTAAAAATACATGATCAAGTATTAGAAAAATAGAGAAAATGGAAATTAATATTTATTAGCTCTCTAGAGGAGAGGTTTTAGCTTTCAAGTAGTTAAAGAACTCATAAAGATATGACTACAAAGATATAAGCAAATAATTATAAAATAAAGAGTAAAAAGCAACCTGGGGAAAATATTCCAAGGATATATTACAGAAAGTGAATATTTTATATATAAAAAGATGATACTAACTTATAAAAATGAGACATCCTATAAATAAATAGGCAAAAGTTGGTATCAGTTAATTCACAGAAGAGGTAAATTCAATATGCATTATATGCAAAATATTCAATTTATAAACAAAAAATGCAAACTGAAAGGAAGATTCCACTTCAATTTTCTTATCTAATTAAAAAAAAAACCAAAAAAACATAAATTAAAAAAAAAATGTCAATACCCTCTGAAAGAGGAAAGGGGCCTATATTGTACCTATGGGAGGGTGAATTTATAGAATATAAGCCTGCATAGGATAACATTTAATAATATTTACTAAGAGATGTAAAAATGATCAGATCTACTGACCTAATAATTCTACTTCTGGAAAATGACTCTAACAACAACAAAATAAAAAAAAATAGAAAAAAGGAATGAAAAATAATGAAGATAATAATAAGAAATAAAACTCGAATTTGCAAGAGAAACTATATTCATTGCAATAAATATTTATAATTGGGTTTCATTCCTGGGTCAGGAAGATCCCCTGGAGAAGGGAATGGCAACCCACTCCAGTATTCTTGCCTGGAGAATTACAAGGACAGAGGAACCTGGTGGGCTATAGTCCTTGGTGTCTCAAAGAGTCAGACACAACTGAGTGACTAACACTTATTTTTCACATATATTCATTGCTATAGCATAAAAACTTGGAAACAAGCTAATAAGAGTCCAAAAATAAACTCAAAGTGGATTAAAGATCTAAATGTAAGACCAGAAACTATAAAACTCCTAGAGGAGAACATAGGCAAAATACTCTCCAACATAAACCACAGCAGGATCCTCTATGACCCACCTCCCAGAATATTGGAAATAAAAGCAAAAATAAACAAATGGGACCTAATTAAAATTAAAAGCTTCTTCACAACAAAGGAAACCATAAGCAAGGTGAAAAGACAGCCTTCAGAATGGGAGAAAATAATAGCAAATGAAGCAACAGACAAATAATTAATCTCAAAAATATACAAGCAACTCCTGCAGCTCAATTCCAGAAAAATAAACGACGCAATCAAAAAGTGGGCCAAAGAACTAAACAGACATTTCTCCAAAGAAGACATACAGATGGCTAACAAACATGAAAAGATGCTCAACATCACTCATTATTAGAGAAATGCAAATCAAAACTGCAATGAGGTACCATTTCACGCCAGTCAGAATGGCTGCGATCCAAAAGTCTACAAGCAATAAATGCTGGAGAGGGTGTGGAGAAAAGGGAACCCTCTTACACTGTTGGTGGGAATGCAAACTAGTACAGCCACTATGGAGAACAGTGTGGAGATTCCTTAAAAAACTGGAAATAGAACTGCCTTATGATCCAGCAATCCCACTGCTGGGCATACACACTGAGGAAACCAGAATTGAAAGAGACAGGTGTACCCCAATGTTCATCGCAGCACTGTTTATAATAGCCAGGACATGGAGGCAACCTAGATGTCCTTCAACAGATGAATGGATAAGAAAGCTGTAGTACATATACATGATGGAATATTACTCAGCCATTAAAAAGAATACATTTGAATCAGTTCTAATGAGGTGGATGAAACTGGAGCCTATTATACAGAGTGAAGTAAGCCAGAAAGCAAAACACCAATACAATATACTAACTCATCTATATGAAATTTAAAGATGGTAACGATAACCCTGTATGCAAGACAGCAAAAGAGACACAGATGTATAGAACAGTCTTTTGGACTCTGTGGGAGAGGGCGAGGGGGGGATGATATGGGAGAATGGCATTGAAACTTATAAATTATCATATGTGAAACGAATCGCCAGTCCAGGTTTGATGCATGGTACAGGATGCTTGGGGCTGGTGCACTGGGATGACCCAGAGGGATGGGATGGGGAGGGAGGTGGGAGGAGGGTTCAGGATGGGGAACACATGCACATCTGTGGCAGATTAATGTCAATGTATGGCAAAACCAATACAATATTGTAAAGTAAAAAAATAATTAATTTAAAAAATGGATAATTTCAGGTTAATTGTGATTCACTTACCCAGTGAAATATTATGTGGCTATGTTAAAAACACATGCAAATAACTTATAATAATACAAATCATTTTGTAGGAAATACAGAAAACAAAATCATGTATAGTCATGATTAAATTTAACCCCCTATCCCTCCAAAACAGAAAAGAAAAGCCAGTATCTTTATGTATAAATACAGCAATATAGTATCTCATGGATTGGTTTGTAGTTGAGGGGCTTTGATTGCCAGTTTTTCTTTTCACCTACTATCACTCTTTTGTGTATTTTTATAGTTTTTTCTAATTACCATGTATAATGGGAAAAATAATGTTACTCACAATAATTCCCTCTAGCACTTGCTAACGGAGAAGGCAATGGCACCCCACTCCAGTACTCTTGCCTGGAAAAATCCCATGGACGGAGGAGTCTAGAAGGCTGCAGTCCATGGGGTCACTGAGGGTCAGACAGGACTGAGCGACTTCACTTTCACTTTTCACTTTCATGCATTGGAGAAGGAAATGGCAACCCACTCCAGTGTTCTTGCCTGGAGAAGCCCAGGGATGGGGGAGCCTGGTGGGCTGCCGTCTATGGGGTCACACAGAATCAGACACGACTGAAGCGACTTAGCAGCAGCAGCAGCAGCACTTGCTAACACAATAGTAGGAATCCATCCTTATATGTTCAGAGTCTTAAGGGGTACTAGAAGAAAACTTCACTCTAGATGAAAGTGTCATTGAGTGCCAAAGAGCCTTGAAAGACATCCCTGCTCATCTCCATGAGCAAATGAAAAAAATGAATGTATTGGGTTGAGAATAAATCATGGTAGTGACATTGGCTAAGAAAAATTAGAAGAATACAGCAATTAATATTTATCATTTCTCTAGAGGAAATTCTCTAGACTTTCAAGGAATGGAAGAAACAAACACAAAGAAAACATTTGACTGTGAAAATAATTCAGAAGTCTGCATATAAGTAAATACAATCAAAATTAAAAGATAGCAACAAATGGGAAGACATTACAAAGAATGAATGTGAATCCCCCTAGAGTTCGCTGCTCTTAGAATTGCTTTAGCTCACTCACCTTTGGGTGGAATTTCTCTGGCAGGGGATATATGCATTCTAGGTTTAGTTTACCTTCCAGGTAACTTGAAAAAACCACACTGATTGTCCTTGTATATAAATTCCCAATGTATCTGCCCAGTAGATGGATGAGGCAGCTATTTTTCTCAAAGTTAAACCTCAAGATTGTTCTATAGTAAAACACACACACACACACTTACACACACACACACACACACACATAAATATATATATAATTTATTTACTCATTGTATTATTATGGGAGTATGCATTTCCCAAATACAATATTAATATTATATACCCAAAAAAGAAAATTGGAATTTAATTTACATAGTACCTGTGAAACACATTTGAGGAAGCTTATGGGACCAGCCTTTAATATATCTTTGCATTAGCTCCTCAGGATGAATTAATTATGGCCCCAAAGAAATAGAGCTGAAAAAGACCTTAGGGATCATATTTAGTTTAAGAGCCTGATTTTGCAGATTGGTAAATTGGAGGTCAACAAATAACTTACAGAAACACCAGAACACAAAGTCATAGCTATACCTAGAAGCCGAATCTCTAAACTCCCAGATTTGTGCTCTTTACTTTCAACTTTTTTTTTCTTAAGGTGAAAGAATTAATAAATAAAGACAACTACTTTTCTCTTCATATTTTCCAGATAGAATGGCATCTGGTATTGTTAAAACCTAAGTCAAAAGTTGCTAATGATTCATTTAAGTCTATTTTGGAAAAGAGATTAACAAGCGTTTGGCAATGATCAACCTGTACACCATGGCTCATTCATGTGAATGTATGGCAAAAACCACCACAATATTGTAAAGTAATTAGCCTCCAATTAAAATAAATAAATGAAAAAAAAGAGAAAAATTACTGTATCTTTTAGGACAGGTAAAAAGAAAGAATAAAAGATAAGAGTTAATGATTATGCATTTGTTTATTTAATGTGTTAATATTTTTAGGACATCATATGCTCAGTAAATGTATCTTAGACATAGGTTTCAGGTGAATGTAATGCCAGCACAAATTCAGAGCTGCTTTTTGAGTAGTTTGGTTTTCAATAATATATTCAAATAATATTCCTCAGAATATGGCATGTATAATTGTGGTGTTTTGTAAAATAATACTAGCTGCACTTTTTAATTTTTACAGTAAAGTTTCTGTTTTATTATTTATGAAATTATAACCAGCACATCAGAACTTCTTCTGTAAGCCATAGTACTTAGGATTCAAAGAAATATTTTAAGTAATTTACATTTCAGGTGGTACTATAAACATGACAAAAATTGGAAAATGGTACAAGAATGACTTAAGTTTCAGAAAATGATGATTTAATAAGTTCCTGCACTAAAGGAATACTAATTCACAGAGGGCAGATGAGTCCTTTTGGAAATATCTTCTTTCAGGTTTAGAATTTAATTCCAAGCCAGCATGAGGCAACACATTGATTAAATGGTCTTTGAAGCATCGGTTATCTTAATGACCAGAGAAAAATAACCCTTGACTCAGCCTCACCCATTAGGGAGGTGAACAAAGCCAAAACGTCCTTCACATTGGGGTGATGGGACTTGTCACAGCCACAGAGCTAAACTTTTTCATGTTTCTTTCATTACGACGGACACTTTTTGTTTTCTCTGCGTTCTGGAAGTTATGTGTGTAATTAACATATGCAAAGTAATCATAAAATCACAGCATTTTAAAAATTACTTTTCTTTACTCTCAAACATCTCTGACTGTTTGACTGTTGTTATCCCACTCATCTTCCCAGAACTCCAGAAAAGGTGGACAGATGGGTATAACTTTGATACTCTGCAAAGAGAGCTGGAGGGTCTTGTGAACTCTCTTTACTCAGGGAGGTCATGAATACAGGGGAAGTAGACAATTTCTGAGTTTTCTGATTAGCCTTGCATATCCAGATCAGCTAAGGTTGAAGCTACCAAGGCCAGGCTGTCACAGAAATCAGGGGAAAGGGATTGGTCAAAGTGATGTGTCAAAGAAACTGCCAAACATCCTGAGATGCGACTTTTTGATGGATTCTTGTGTGCGTGTGTGCATGCTCAGTCGCTCAGTTATGTCTGACTGTGTGACCAGATGGACGGTAGCCTGCCAGGCTCCTGTATCCATGGGATTTCCCAGGCAAGAATACTGGAGTGGGTTGTCATTTCTTTCTCTGTTGATGGACTTCAGAGAAGTCCTTTGGCCTGCACTGTGGCTCCACCGCCTAGAAAATGTTAAACATAATGACACAATGACTTCTGGATCAAGCTGAAATCAAGATTGCCGGGAGAAATATCAATAACCTCAGATATGCAGATGACACCACCCTTAAGGCAGAAAGTGAAGAGGAACTAAAAAGCCTCTTGATGAAAGTGAAAGTGGAGAGTGAAAAAGTTGGCTTAAAGCTCAACATTCAGAAAACGAAGATCATGGCATCTGGTCCCATCACTTCATGGGAAATAGATGGGGAAACAGTGGAAACAGTGTCAGACTTTATTTTTGGGCTCAAAAATCACTGCAGATGGTGACTGCAGCCATGAAATTAAAAGATGCTTACTCCTTGGAAGGAAAGTTATGACCAACCTAGATAGCATATTCAAAAGCAGAGACATTACTTTGCCAACTAAGGTTGGCAAAGGCTAGTCAAGGCTATGGTTTTTCCTGTGGTCATGTATGGGTGTGAGAGTTGGACTGTGAAGAAAGCTGAGTGCTGAAGAATTGATGCTTTTGAACTGTGGTGTTGGAGAAGACTCTTGAGAGTTCCTTGGACTGCAAGGAGATCCAACCAGTCCATTCTAAAGGAGATCAGTCTTGGGTGTTCTTTGGAAGGAATGATGCTAAAGCTGACACTCCAGTACTTTGGCCACCTCATGTGAAGAGTTGACTCGCTGGAAAAGACTCTGGTGCTGGGAGGGATTGGGGGCAGGAGGAGAAGTGGATGACAGAGGATGAGATGGCTGGATGGCATCACTGACTCGATGGACATGAGTTTGAGTGAACTTCGGGAGTTGGTGATGGACAAGGAGGCCTGGCGTGCTGGGATTCATGGGGTCGCAAAGAGTTGGACACAACTGAGCACCTGAACTGAACTGAATTGAGTTGTTAAAATGAGTCAGTAAGAAATAGACTTTCATGCATTGAGTGGGAGGGAATTTTGATAGGCTCTAGGATTGAAAGCTAATTTTTTACTTTTGAGTTTCAGGTTGTCATAATGTGCATAAAGTGTGAGAGGGCATACAAGATGCTAAGGTAGTTAATATTTCATGGCCATGAGAAGAACCTTTTACCTTCTGACCTATTGTGCTGCTGTATTGTAGCATTTGTCAAGACACTCTCTCAGTATTCACACTGACTTTTGAATAGATCCAACTGAAAGTATGGCAACCCGTTTGGGAGATTCATTTACTACTTCCATATAATGGCTTTACCTACAGGTTTGTGATATCTCACTGTCATTGGTAGAAATGAAAATAAATTGTTGACAGCCTGAATTTAGCTTAGGGACTGAAAAAGTGTTTCATTTTTTCTAACTGCATTGTAATTGATTTTTTAAAATTTGTGAATAGTTTAAGTAAAATTCATGACTGCTTTTTTTTTTTTTTTTAACCTGTACCACTCATTTTGTCGGGAGAATAATTTCACATTTCATAAAATAACTGCTGAATTAAAATATAGGTATTTTAATAGACAAGATTTTTCTCTTAGGTCTAATCTAGCCAGATAATTTTTTTTTTTAGAAGAACCTGATACCTTTCACTTTTCTTAAACTCAGAGCCATAAAGTCTAAAGTCCCTAGTTGTAACTACCTATCATCTGATTCATCACAAATACCCATTATGGCCATCTCAGTTCAATGTAATTCCCTCTTATATTCATTAAGCTGTATCATCAATAAGATACTTTGCTAGGTTTTTTTTTTTAATGGGCTGAGAATTTGGAAAATTCCACCTATACTTTGAAGACATGGTCCCCTCCTTCTTGGAGTTAACAATTTATCAGACTAGAAACTTATCCATCCACTCATTGGTATATCCACTGATTTAAAAATATGCATCCACCTGTATATTTTGGAGATTAATCCTTTACATATATAGAGAATGGAATATTACTCAGCCATTAAGAGGAACAAATTTGAGTCAGTTGAACTGAGTAAATGAAACTAGAGACTGTTATACAGAGAAAAATAAGTCAGAAAGAGAAAAACAGATACGGTATATTAGTGCATATATATGGAATCTAGAAAAGTGGTACTGTTGAACCTACTTGCAGGGCAGGAATAGAGACATGGATGTAGGGAATGGATATGTAGACACAGTGAGGAAAGGAAAGGGTGGGATGAATTGAGAGAGTAGCCTTGACATATACACACCACCATGTGTGAAATAGACAGCTAGTGGGAAGCTTCTGTAGAGCATGGGGAGCTCAGTCTGGTGCTCTGTGATGACCTAGAGGAGTTGGGTGGGAAGGGTGGAAGGGAGGCTCAAGAGGGAGGGGATATATGTATACTTATGGCTGAAATCTATGTTGTTGTATGACAGAAATGAACACAACATCATAAAGCAATTATCCTCCAATTTAAAAAATAAAAAAATGCACCTACTATGTACCTGTGCTAAGCAGTATTTTTTTAATTTTTGTTTTTCTTTTTGTCAAAGAGTGGTTTTTATTTCCTTTCCCCTGATGTCTAGACATAAACCTCAGGAAAGTAAGGCATGCATATCAATGACTAAATCACAGGGTCTGTCTAGATAAATGCTATGGCAGAGGTTGCATATGTTATGACATTACAGTGAATAAATGGATAATTTCTAGCTGGGGAAGGAAGAAAAAAAATCCATGGACCTGGTGACATTTGAGCTAAGTCTTGAAAGATGAGAAAGGGAATATTAAAAGCAAAAGCAGAGGTAGGGATGAGGAGCCAGAATGTGGAGAATGGAGAGGGTAAGACTGCTGTAGGTAATAGGAGCCACTGCAGAGGGAGGGCAGGTTAGTCTATGGAAAGTCTCATTGTCATTCTCAAGAAATTGACCTTTAATTCTTAGGAAGCTACTAAATGGCAAGATTAGTGTTTCTGTCCCCAGAGATGTTAGATAGGTCCTTTTATTTTTTTCACCTCTTCCTCCCTTCTGATCCTCTTTTCTCTTTCCCCTGCCATAAGTTCACTTACATTAAAATGCAACTGAGAAGACTGAGCTGCCTGCATTTTGATTCTACGGTGAAGATGCACTGGCATAGTTGTTTTTCCAAGTTCTGGGCTTCCCCATGCTAAGTTTGTTGCAGAAGTGATATGATTAAAATATTAACTACTGCAATATCTAACCACCCCACCCTTTGCTGTCAAAAGCAATTAATGTGGATTACATATATTTGAAAGAAGAATTTCTTTCATTTCAAACCTTGGAGCATCTCCAGAGAGGATTAGGTAGGAAAATGAATAGTATAATTTGCATAATTTAGAGAAATATGAATAATAATTTGTATTTGGAAACACTTGCTTAGACTCTTTCCAATACATTGGTGCCATATGGCTCATCGGCTGAGCATGACCAGGAAGTAAAAATTCCATATGATACAGTAGTCGTAGTAGCAAAAAACCCCATTGTCATGTTGCGTGTGCTTTGATGCAAAATGGAAAACAAATAAATCAAAGTGCCTTATTTGAGATTCAGTCTATAGGACTGTCTGATGGATTGAAAAGAATATAGTCTTTAGGGCTCCAGGGATATATATAAAATTTATAAACATCACTCTTGCTAGAGATATGCCCTGAAGATAAAAATGAGAGGAACAGGTTTAACTTATGAATTTAGAGATTTGAGTGGAGCAAAAGGCCTTTCTTCAAGTCATTCTCTTTTCTCAGTAGGCATAGAAACATCATTCAGCCAGAAGCTGGAAGTAGACCCATGCACTGCAAAGGAAGCAGTGTCTAATGTAATTATCTTACAGAGCAGAGCTAGAACAATAGCCTTCTATGAATAAATCCACTTGCCCTGATTATTATCACCTTTCTTAGGGGGTGGGTTCAGAATTGTCTTTCACAATTTTAACCAGTAAGCAATGTTAAAGATGGGGTCCCTTCTGTGACACTGGACTTCCCATCAGAATAATCTACAAATATGAACCTGAATCATAACGACTCTAATAGATCGGCTAAGAAGCACCCCTGGGTTGACTCATTCTCCTTGTCTGGCTTCTGAGGTCTATTGGAAGTAAAAGACAAGCCTTTCCTGGATTCATGCCAGAATTTTGCTTTATGGCATATTCAGGGTCCAGAGGGCTGGTGTGGTGAAATGTAGAGGGAAGTAGGAAGAGTCAACCTTTTGGGACATCACAGGCTGACAGCAGCAGCTATGGTGTGGAAGCAGAAGCTTTATAAGCAGACCTCCATCTGAGATCAGGAATGAAAGCGCAGCAAGTTAAAATGGAAGAGACACGGGTCATTTCTAAGCCATGTCTGGGCTCTCCTCAGCTTCATTTATCAACATCTTGGGCCACACTGACAGATTCTGAGACGTGGGAGTCTCAGATGAGAAAAGATATTAATTTTCTTTTCAGCAAATGAAAAAAAAGGGTGAGTGAGTATTCTCAAGTAATCGTAATTTAATTTGACCCGTCTAAGTTTGACATCAGCCAATGGTAATAAGGCTGATACACAACACAGTCCCTTTTTTAGTACCTTACCACTTATATGGGAAGATAAGATTTATTTCTGAATAAGTAGCAAACAAATTTTAGAAATGTAAGTGTGTATTATTGCTATATGGACCTATCGAGCTCATGCTTAGTCATTAAACTGTATCTGACTCTTTGCAACCCCATGGACTGTAGCCCACCAGGCTCCTCTGTCCATGGGATTTCCCAGGCAGGAATACTGCAGTGGGATGCCAGTTCCTACTCCAGAAGATCTTTCTGACTCAGGGATCAAACCCATGTCTCCTGCATTCTCAGGCTGATTCTTTACCACTGAGCCACCTGGGAAGCTTTTATGGACGTATGCATGTGTGCTAAGTCGTTTCAGTTGTGTCCAACTCTTTGCAGCCCTATGGACTGTAGCCTGCCAGGCTCCTCTGTCTGTGGGATTCTTCAGGCAAGAATACTGGAGTGGGCTACCAGACCCTCCTCCGGATATGGACATATACATGTGTACAAAGTAGGTATACTGCTTTAAGAGGAACAATAGCTACATTTGGTGTTCTGGTAGGGCAGTCTTCTCAAATGGTCTGCGAGTGTTTTGTGGGACATGTCAACATATTTTCTTTTGTAATATTTATTTCTTCATTTGGCTGTGTTGGGTCTTGGTTGCATCATGTGGGGTCTTTTCCTGCAGCACGTGGACTCTCTAGCTGTGGCCTGTGGGCTCAGTTGTTGTGGTGTGCCAGCTCTCCAGCTGCGCTGTGAGGACTTAGCTGCTCTGCAGCATGTGGGATCTTAGTTTTCCGACTAAGGATGGAACCCGCTGATTCTTAACCACTGGGCCACCAGGGAAGTCCTAGAGCCAATGTATTTTCATCCTTTATATTTCTGGCTGAGGGACAGTAACATCCCTGTACAGCTCCCAGGTTCCATTCCTCAGAACCAAGTTTCTTCTATTACCCATCTTGCTAAACCTTTCTCTTTTCCCCTTTGTAGATTTCCTCCAAGAGTTAACCAAACTCCTTTGTATTCTCATCTCTTTCATGCACATTCACTCTACCCTGCTATCCGCATTGCATCTCACTTCTTTCAGAGGTCAGACTTCTCTGGCTCTCCTGAGCATAAAAGCTCATGTTCCTAAGATCCAGGTGTCTCAGGAGGTAGCCTTCTCATGCTTTGCCCCCACCATTCTGTCTCCAATCTCTGGAGAAAGCCCTTGGTCCCTTGAGATCCATTGCCTCTAGCTACACTATGTTCATGCCCTGTATTTTGTCTTCAGTCCATAAATCATTTATATTTTGAAATCTTACAATATTCCTCTCCACTGAATGTTGTCATCACTGCGGGTTGGGGATGGGTTTAGGATGTATGTCAGTGTCCCAGTTGACACTCTTGCCTGCCTCAGTTCCTGCTTACTCTGCTTAGGTCACCAATCTCCATGGATTAACCCTAGAGCTTTGTATCAATGCAAACTAGTCTACTTCTTAAATCTACAGCACCAGTATCGTAGCTGGTGACCATACTGATTGGTTTTGCCTTCCATCTTCTTCTCATTCCTTTTTCCCTTGTTGCCATGCTTCCTATAGACCAGGATCCTTCCTCTTGTATGCTTCACTTCATTTCCAAGAATGTCAAATTTAGCAGCAGTTGATAATTGGTTATAACTTTGGTCTATACAATTCACTCCCCAGGTCTCTTTTTCTTAGTCTCTAAAATCTTTCATCGACTTTTATAAACCATGTAATTCTGTGGCTATCAGCAGTGATCATAAGCAAGAAACAATAATTGGCCTTGCTCCACAAAAAGCTATAGGCATGTTATTAACTGTGTTTTTTTTTACTTGGGTGAAAAAGTGACTAAATGCCATTGACTTTGAACACAGTGTTTATTTATGTGGATGTCATTAGAATGAGACTCAATATTTCCAGAAATCCAGCAATGAAAATCTATGTGCTAAGGAATCATGGGATCATTCATGGTAGCAAAAATAGTGAGAGTCTCTAAAGTCTTTGGATAATGGCTCAACAAGAGAAAATAAAGCCCGAGTCTCCAGGAAATAGTTTAAGGATAGATCCTCAAAGTGATTTTTAAAATATTTCTTTTCAGCACTGTTCTTTTATCTGACCTCATTAAAATGTCTCAGCATTGTTTATTCAACATACCACTTAATCAAAACCCTCTGCTTCATTCTTCCCAAGATCATTTGTAATCCATATGAGCAAACATTCTGGAAGGTTATAATGAAGAGAGATATAGGAGAATTATAACAGCTTTCTTTTCTTTTTCGAACAGTAAATATTTTAGTAATCCATCTCCATTTCTAAAATCGGTTTATCTTTGAATCATATATTACTTTGCTTTAGATAAAAAGAACCGAACATGTCTGAAAATCTAAAAAGATTGGAGAGAGATTCAAGGAGCTATATCTCTTAATATTTACTTCTTAATCTAAATCTTTACTTATCATGTGTAAATGCACAACACACTAAGCCCTAAAAACTGATTTTGTCATCTGGTAAGAAAATACTTAATAGTTCTTCATCTTTTGGAGAGTGTTTTAATAGGATCTTATTTATTGTAGATTCAATTAATATATGGACAATCAAATAAAGTCATTCAAGTAGAGAGCCTTCATTTCATAGATGAGAAAAATCAAGGCCCAGAGAGGTTAAAACAATAACGACTTAAAAGCATGTATAATAATTTTAATGTGGGCTTCATTTGTCCCTGAAGACTCATGCCCCTAGATGTGCATTGTCTCAATATTAAGAAAAATAATTTTAGCAGGGGTTATCATGACCACACTTAGAGATCCATCAGAATTATGCTAAGAAGTAAAAACAGAAGTTACCTTAACTTGAAGTTTGGTATAGTAACTGACTTCAAATATTAATGGAGAATGAACAAGGTGGAAAAACTCAAGAGCTGATTTCTGCTTGAGTCTTTTGGTTGAACACAATGAAAGAAAGCAGTGTGCCAACAACATCTCCCACCCCGTGTGCTCTTTTAGAACCTTGGTGTTCCTCCATCCAGAGATGGACCCTCTTGCCACCCACTATTGAATTTGGGTGGACTGTTTCAGACAACTCAACATGATAGAAGTTGTTAGCAGCCTAACTGTTATGAGACCAAAACTCCCCATCCCTGGAGAGACCACACAGAGTGCTCCTAAAACTGCAGTGCCCTGCAATCCACCCACCACCACCGCCTTCCTGCTCCCTGCTCGTCCAAATCTAGCCACTCTTTTACTATAACTGCAGGAAAGATCCCGAGTCAGAAACATCCAGCCAAGTGCCCCCCAAATCTCTGACTCATAGAAATTGACATACAAGGAAATAATTCGTCCTTCTTTCACAACACTACGTTTCGAGGTGATGTGCTGTGCAACAATAGTAATGGAAGCAAAAATTATCCCATGATCCTCTTTCTTTAACAGTCAGAAGAAAGATTTGCAAGGTAGATATGAGACTGCATTTGTTTTTAAATTGGGGTATACTTTCTTTACAATGTTGTGTTAGTGTCTGCTGTACAAGCAAGTGAATCAGCTCTGTGTGTGTGTGTGTGTGTGTGTGTGTGTGTGTCCCCTACTCTTGGATCTCCTTCCTGCCCCTCTAGTTCATCCTAGAGCTCTGAGTTGAGCTCCTGTGCTTTACAGCAGTTTCCCACTAGCTAGTGATTTTACACGTGGTCATATGTATATGTCAGACTTAATCTCCCAGTTTATCCCACCCTTCCTTGCCCCTCCACGTGCACATGTCCATTCTCTGCATCTGTGTCTCTATTCCTGTCCTGCAAATAGGTTCATTTGTATCACTTTTCTAGATTCCACATATATGTGTTAATACACAATATTTGTTTTTCTCTTTCTGACTTACTTTACTCTGTATGACAGACTCCAAGAGATTGCATTTTTCTTTTTTTTTTTCATTCTTTCAAGGTTGATGCAAGGCATTAGGCACTGGGGCAGCACATGCAGATTATCTCTTACCTGCTGACTCACCTTGTTTGTCTGGAGCTTCCCTCAAGTTCCAGCCACTCACTGAATCTCCTCCTTCAGCTGGTGTAAGTCCTTGACCAAGTGTGCTTACAGCTCCAGGGCAAAAAATGCCAGTTTCTCTACTTGTCACCCACAGAATCCAGGTTTTTAGGTGCTTATAGAAAGATGTGGATTTCTGGTTGTCCTTAGGGGTTTCTTATGAGTTCTTGTTTTCCACATGGGTTCCAGTTCATCTTTAAGGGTTCCAGCTTGCCTTTTCTTTTGTCTACATTCATCTTTCCTTTCCAACCGCAGGACTGGCTGACCTGTCTCAGCTTAGACTCATCTTCGTGTTTGCAGACTCCTCTATCAGCTTCCACATAGCTTGAGGTCCACCGCTTACAACAACTCCTTATTCTACATCACTCACAGAGCCCGGCTTCTCTGATCAAGTCCTCACTGTTACAGAGATGTTCCTTGGAACGCTCAGATTGATCTGTGAGCTGAGATAAATGGAGATGTCTTGATTCAGTCTTGCTTAGGGTTAGTCTACATTTTCCTAGGAAAGCCATTTGTTTTGGGAATATGTGTAGTTTCCAGTCATTCCAGCAATATAAATGCCTGTGCTCAAAGCCCAGAAGCTGGAGGGCAGGCTGGAATTTTAGAAATGCTCATGCAGATATTTGTGTGAATTCTGTAAACAGCAGAATCCAACTTGAGTAAGTTCTTAAAAAGAACCTGCGTTCATGATTTCATGAGTTAGAAGTTGATGATACTTAATTATGTTGTTTTTCTTCAGGAAATCTAAAGCCATTAATGTATTTCTCTTTTCCATCAATCCTCTAGTCTATATATTTTTTGAAGTTTATTTGGCTTGTCAGGTCTTACTTGTGGCCTGTGGGATCTAGTCTCCTGACCAGGGTTTAAACCTGGGCCCCCTACATTGGGAGTACAGAGCCTTAACCACTGAACCATCAGGGAAGTCCTTAGTATATCTTAATATAGTGCCTATTATTCTGTTTAAGACAACCAAAATCCTCTTCAGATTTGAAATATTGGAAAAGATGTGTGTGAGAGTGTGTGTGTGTGTGTGTGTGTGTGTGTGTGTGTATGTATGTATATGCACTCAGTAGCTCAGTTGTGTCCAACTCTTTGCAACCCCATGGACTGTAGCCCACCAGGCTCCTCTGTCCATGGGATTCTCCAGGCAAGAAAACTGGAGTGGATTTCCATTTCCTTCTCCAGAGGATCTTCCTGACCCCGGGATAGAACCTGAGTCTCTTGCATCTCCTGCATTGGCAGTTGGATTCTTTACCACTGTACCACCTGGGAGGCCCATTGGAAAGATAGATGCAGATAAATAAAAGCAGTACTATTAGTAAATAAACTGAATTTATAAACATTATAAGAATTACTTATTCAGCAGCTATTAGAGACATAGAAGTAACTACCTGCACTGTAAATCTGTATTTTACGCTTTAAAAGGAAGGGGACTGAGGGGTAGAGAGATTCTCCATATGGCATCATATATTTTTCATAAACTGTGGACTTTGAAAGCCATTTTTACCATTTTCTAGGATGGGCATAGTAATGTTAGATGTTTTGTTTTGATACCTGGATTGCTGTCTAAGTTCTTTGTAGAAGAAAGTTTCTAGAGTAATGTTCGACTTCTTTGGCTATGAGTACCCTCACGGGATTCTCAGGTGGCTCAGTGGTAAAGACTCTGCCTGCCAATGCTGCAGACACAGGTGATTTGGGTTTGATCCCTGGATTGGGAAGATCTCTTGGAGAAGGCAATGACAACCCACTCCAGTATTCTTGCCTGGGAAATCCCATGGACAGAGGAGCCTGGCGGGCTACAGTCTGTGGGGTCACAGAGTCGGGCATGACTGAGGACGCACACACAACTTTACAGGAATGAGAAAACCCATGAAAAAGAACCTCTTGTCCTTAACTTACTTTTGAAACAAAGAAAGCAAGCAAAGTGAAAGACAGAGGCCAACAATCGCTTCATTATCAGTAAACTGTCAGAAGACAGTTTCATACGAGAGTTAAGTCAGCCTATAAGCCAACATGTACAGCAAAAAGGTAGACCTTCAGAGCCACAGACAGGTCTGAAGCGGAGCAAGTCCTGTATGTGAGGGACTACAAGGACACTGGAAAACTCCTGATTTGCATGGCTTGGTGTGTTTTCAAGAGGAAAGGGAAGGAAAAACTGATGAACAAAGCATGGCTATTTGGACACTGCATTCTAGCTCAGTTAACATGGAATCAAGAAAGAAGTGGCAAGGGGCAGGACTCTGGCTCTAAATGAGTGCCTTTTACAAAGAAATGAATGCAAGAAGTGGGAAGAAGTGCTTTCTTTTCTTTCCCCCAAGAACCTTATAACATACCTCCCGTTTAAAAACAAACAAACAAGCAAACCTTGAGGGACTTCCCTGGTGGTCCAGTGGCTAAGATTTCTTGCTCCCAATGCAGGAGACCTGGGGTTCGATTCCTGGTCAGGGAACTAGACCCTGCATGCTGCAGCTAAGAGTTCTCACGCTGGAATCAAAATAACCCACAGGGTGCAGCTGAAGATCCCACATGCCACAGCTTAAAAAAGAAAAAAACACAAGACAATAAAAGATCAAAAGATCCCATGTGCCGCAACTAAGACCCAAGCATAGTAAAGCAAAAATTTCAAATACCTCTGCAGGAGCAGTGGCAGCAATAACATCTTCCCAAGTGCACTTTCTTATTTGGGCATTTCTTTCACCCTAAGTGTATCTTTGTTACAAAGTCAAAGTGTTAGTCTCTCGGTTTCCTGTCCAACTTTTCACGACCCCATGGACTGTAGCCCACAGGGCTCCTCCCTCCTGGCCTAGGATTTGCCAGGCAAGAAGACTGGACTGGGTAACCATTCCATTCTCCAGGGGATCTTCTTGACCACGGATCAAACCTGTGTCTCCTGCATTGCTGGAGTATCCTATATCATTTAAGCTACCAGGGAAGCCCTGCAACTTCTTGGTAGGAATGACTCAACTAATGTCACCTTAATTCCTTATTTCCTGTTTGCTTATCAGTCTATGATGTAGGCATGTTGTCTGCATCAGATCGCCACTGAAATTACTTTTGAAGCCTTTATTGCCAAATGCAATGTTTCTTCCCTGTCCTCATGTCGCCTGTGCTTTCTACTACACTTGACGGGTCCCCACCTTTCTGAAACTCTCCCAATGACTTTGATTTAGAAGCATCTTTCCAAGTTCTCTTCCTGCTTCCTTGGTTTCTTGATAATCTCAGTGATATTTTCTGAGAACACTGGCAACAAGGAATCCGCTTCATTTTTCTTTAAGGCCCAGTGCCTTGCACAGTACCTGGTGCCTGGTGGATGTAATTACCCCTTCAGGAGCCAATTCTCTGTCCTGGGCCATGTAGATGCAGCTCATTTTTTTCTTTTTCAGAAGTTCATTGTCCTATATGCCTAGGGAAGGTGACTCCTAATCCAGCCCCAGGGATGGATAATGAGCTGTTTAATCAGATCATGTAATTTCCCCTTCCCACTAATCCATTTAAACATGGACTCATGATGCAATCACATGCAATAGAGAGGAAGGTTCTAGGGCAGTGGTTCCCAATGTTTTAGGCACCAGGGACAAGTTTCCGGGAAGACCGTTTTTCCAAAGATAGAGGGAGAGAAATGGTTTTAGGCTGATTCACATAAGGATCTTGGAATCTAGATCCCTAACCTGTGCAGTACACACTTATAGGAGTTTGCACTCCTATGAGACTAATCAATCCTGAATATTCATTGGAAGGACTGATACTGAAGCTGAAGCTCCAATATTAGGCCACCTGATGTGAAGGGCTGACTCATTGGGAAAGACCCTGTTGCTGGGAAAGATTGAGGGCAGGAGGAGAAGGGGTGACAGAGGATGAGATGGTTGGAAGGCATCATCGACTCAATGGATGTCAGTTTGAGCAAACTCCAGGAAATTGTGAAGGACAGGGAGGCCTGGTGTGCTATAATCCATGGCGCTCACAAAGAGTCAGACATGATTTAGCAACTGAACAACAAACACAAGAATCTAATGCCACTGCTGATCTGGCAGCAGGCAAAACTCAGGCAGAAGTGCCAGCGATGGGGAGGAGCTATAAATATAGAGGAAGCTTTACTTAACTCTTACTGCCTCCCATTTCCTGCTGTGTGACCCAGTTCCTAGCAAGCAACAGACCAGCAGTGGTCCATGGCCTGGGGGTTGGGGACCCATGTTCTATGGGGTTTCTGGGGTAGTTTTTCAGAACTAATAAGAAAAGGAAATTAGTTTGTTAGGGGTGCTATAACAAAGCAGCTCAAGCTGGGTGTCTTAAATGACAGAACTATATTGTTTTCCAGTTCTAGAGGTTACAAGTCTGAAACCAAGGTGTTAGCAGGTTTGGTTCCTTTGAAAGGATGCAAAGAATCTCTGCCAAGTTTCTAGCCTTAGCTTTTAGATGGTCATCTTTAGGATCACTTAAAAATTCTCTCTGTGTATATATATCTGTATCCATATTTTGCCTTTTCATGAGGACATCAGTAAAATTAACCTTAAAGGCTTCATTTTAAATTTATTACTCTGTAATGACTCTATCTCTAAGCAAGGTCACACTCTGAGGTACTGGGAATCAGGACTTCAACATAAAAATTGTGAAGGTGTACAATTCAACAGATAACAAGGAACAAACTTTTCTTCAAGATTACTGATGTCTGGAGCTACAGTAGCCACTTTGTAACCATGAGAAGGCAAGATAGTTCAGTTCAATTCAGTCACTCAGTTGTGTCCGACTTTTTGTGACCCTATGGATTACAGCATGCCAGGTTTCCCTGTCCATCACCAACTCCCAGAGCTTGCTCAAACTCATGTCCATCGAGTCAGTGTTGCTATCTAACCATCTGATCCTCTGTCATTCCCTTCTCCTCCTGCCTTCAATTTTTCCCAGCATCAGGGTCTTTTCAAATGAGTCAGTTCTTCGCATCAGGTGGCCAAAGTATTGGACCTTCAGCTTCAGCATCAGTTCTTCCAATGTATATTCAGGACTGATTTCTTTTAGGATTGATTGGTTTGATCTCCTTGCAGTCCTAGGAACTCTCAAGAGTCTTCTCCAACACCACAGTTAAAAAGCATCAATTCTTCAAAAGCATCCATTCTTCTACACTCAGCTTTCTTTATGGTCCAACTCTAGCATCCATACATAACTACTGGAAAAACCATATCTTTGACTAGACGGACCTTTGTCAGCAAAGTATATGTCTCTGCTTTTTAATATGCTATCTAGGTTTGTCACTCTTGGAGGGCACAAACAGAAATTGTGTGCATCAGGATCCAGGAGATAGGAGCAGTGTCCCCAGAAGAAACTGAGCCAGACTTGGCTGTGAGTGTCCAGGAGTCTCCGGTGGAGGCGTGGGTTGACAGCGGCCTGCTGTGGGGTCAGGTGCACTAAACACAACAGTGCAGGTGAAAGTCCTTTTGAAGGAGCTCCCCATGACCTTCATTACCCCTACTATGGGAGGGAACATAATCCCACCCATCAACAGAAAATTGGATTAAAGATTTACTGAGTATGGCCCTGCCCATCAGAACAGGATCCAGATTCCCCCAACCAGTCTCTCCCATCAGGAAACTTCCACAAGCCTCTTATCTTTTCCATCAGAAGGCAGACAGAATAAAAACCACAACCACAGAAAATTAACCAAACTGATCACATGGACCACAGCCTTGTCCAACTCAATGGCACTATGAGCCATGCTGCATAGGGCCACCCAAGACGGACGGGTCATGGTGGAGAGATCTGACAAAACATGGTCCACTGGAGAAGGAAATGGCAAACCATTTCAGTATTCTTGCCTTGAGAACCCCATGAACAGTGTGAAAAGGCAAGATAGTTAGCAGGGCAATAAACAGAAAGTGGTCGAATAATAAGAGAATCTGATCCTTGTTGGCATCTTTGATCAAAGTAGTGTTTTAGGAAAACAAATAGGTCTATCGTGTGCATTCCATTTGGATTGGAGTGGGGTGAAACAGAGAGCAGATAAACTTTAGTTTAAGTGCCTGTTACAATAGGTTAGTGCAATGACTTGAATTAAAGCAGTGAAAAGAAGGGATACGGTCAAGAGGCATCACAGAGGAGAATTTCTTATAAGAAGAAATGTGGTAGCCAGAGCTCAATTTGGGACACATTCTTACTCCTCCCTCTTCTAGGGCTTCTAGTGCTGGTAACTGCTTGGATTGCATGCAATTTAAGAAAAAGATGAAAAGGAAAGAGCCAGTTACTCTAATGAACGTTTCATGAATACAAAGGCCTTGTGAATTGAACTTTTCCTTCTCCCCACTGATACAATTCTAGATATTACCTGACAGTCTAAATATAGGCAATTGAAGTAGGTATTTCAAATCAGTGTTCCCCCAAACTGTGTGATTCATGAAATGCTAATTCTGTGAGTTATTAGTCCTGGGTCCGTGGGATTCTCCAGGCAAGAATACTGGAATGGGTTGCCATTCCCTTCTCCAGGGGAATTTCCTGACTCAGGGATCAAACCTGGGTCTCCCATATTGGAGGCAGTTTCTTTACCATCTGAACCACCAGGCAAATAAATCTTAGACCAAAGATGAGGAAAGACATGTTTGGAACCCAGGTGAATTCAGAAATTTGGGTTAAGGTCCACCTTGCAGGACTTCTCAGAGCCTTCAATATTCAAGTGTAGAGTGATAGAAATGTATTTATAAAACTTATGAAATGTAGGGTTCAGTGATTGCAAACATTTTATCACAGAGCATTTCACAGGAGTCTACTCTGTGGAGCACGTTTTGGGAAACTCTGCTCTAAACAATGCTGTCACTCGAGGCTCCTTTTTTCCCCTCTTGTATATCACACCATAGCTATTCAGTCTCTTCAGTGTAAAGGGCCCGTTACGGATGGGATTGCCAATTCCCTGGTGACCCGTGAGCCTTTGTGCAGTGATATTGACATCCTCATTTAAAATACTGAGGCAGAAAGAGATGAGGCATACTACAGTATGAACAGAGCTATCCCCAGGAGACAGGAGGAGGAGAAGAAATCTATGAGCCTGCCTCAGACCGGGTAATGGACTCAATATTTGGCAAGACCAAGTGGGCACTGAGAGCCCACACTTGGAGTAGAACCCACCAAATAAATGGAATTTGCAATAGGCACCTGTGATAATGGAATTTTCAAGTGAGAAATGCAACTGCTCCTTCCCCAGGGAGAGTTTTTCTGGACTCATCTTCCTGGACATATGTTATTTTTTATTATGAGTCCCCAAGCAGTGGTGCTGTCTGCATTTTACAGCAAGATTGTGCTTGTGTTTTATGTCCAGGGTCTCTCCCAGGAGTCTCCCGTGTTTGCACAACAGGTAACATGCTTTAGAAGTTGAGAGCACATATGGGAACCTGGGTTCCAATCTTGACTCTAGACTTTATGGATTTTGCCTTTAAGAAGATATCTTAAGATCTTTAGACCTCAGTTTTCTCATCCATAAAGTGGGGATACTTATAATAGCTCCCTTAACAAACTATTTTGAGGCTCATCCAAACCCAATGCTGGAAAAAAAATAAATGCTTAATGTGTGTGTGTGTGCTCATGTGTCTGACTCCTTGTGACCCCATGGACTGTAGCCCACCAGGCTCCTCTCTCCATGGGATTCTCCAGGCAAGAATACTGGAGTGGGTTACCATTTCCTTCTCCAGGGGATCTTCCTGATCCAGGTATCAAACCTGCATCTCTGTCGTCTCCTGCATTGGCAGGAGGATTCTTTACTACTGGTGCCACCTGGGAAACCCAAATCCTTAATAAATGTAATAAAATACAAAAATTGTATGAACTTTCAATAAATTACCGAATTATTTTTTGAAACACTGCCATACACTTTTAAAAGAAGTTATTTCCAGGCAGAAGCTATGGCATGTGCAAATCTGTAGAAAAGTGAAAAGAAAGCATTTGTTGCTCAGTCGTATCTGACTCTTTGCGATCTCTGGACTGTAGCCCACCAGGCTTCTCTGACAATGGAAGACAGTGTTCTCCAGGCAAGAACACTGGTGTGGGCAGCTATTCCTTTCTCCAGGGGATTTTCCTGACCCAGAGATTGAACTTGGGTCTCTTGCATTGCAGGCAGATTCTGAACCACAAGGGAGGAAATCTATTGAAATGGGAGGGAATTGCAAACAGTGAACAGAGCTGGGCTTTAGAGTTCAAGATAGATTGTAGCCGGCTATGGAAAGGAGGGTGTGCCATGTTGTAGAGCTTGGACCCTACATCCGTGGCAACTTCCTGGAGGATCAGTTGTGGAAGGACATGTTTAATTCCTTGCCAACGAGAAAGGTCACTTTGGTAGGAGCATGGGCCTGTGTGCATAAGTGCCAACCAACATTTGAGATGCTTCACTTTCGTGTAGTTTGCTGTCTAATTTAAGATGTTAATTTGCTGATCCAATAGGTATTTACCACTGATGCATCATGGTTGACGTGATTGATTGGCTTGTGCATGGTTATGACCATGAGTTTGAGCAATATCTGTGTGATAATCATGACTGGTTTAGGCTAAGAAAGTTGAATACACACTATTTTTTCAATAGAATATTATGCCCTTAATCTGCATACCAGATTTCTCTTCTTGACATTTCACGCAGCTTTATGATGTGATATTATATTCTTCAAATAGTATCTTCTGATTCTTCTGTGAGAACACTGTTCTCCTTGGTATCCAGGGGTGGCAGGTGCATTCCTGCCTCTGAAACTTGGCTCAGAGCATTTCTCATCCTTCTAACTCTTCTCTATCAGGATTAACTTTTTCATTAGGGCACATCTCCTATGTGACAATGGCATTGAGTGCCCCAACCTTTTCCTGTCTGAACTTTCTCCGTACCACTTTTAAATGTATTGTTTTTTATCAGTTTGTTGGGAATTAATCTAAACTGCTTTACAAAAATGTGTCTCTCTTTCTGAATAAATTTTTGTTATAATTTGAGCAAGGTATGTCTGAAACAGTGATGACATCTACCTGTCCTAGGATAATGGAGAAGGAGAAATAATAGCCAAGGAATTGATGGAGCTTTGGGTAGGAAGGTCATGGAACTTTCTCTGGCTGCAGGACTGGCCTTTGAGGCAAGTGCTATCCAGTACAATATGCTCCAAAGCATAATGACAGAAAGGGAAATTAAGAGTTTAATTCTTATTAGTATCTTTGGAAGTTTCATTAATCCCTCTAAGCCTTGGTTTTCTTATCTATAAAGTTGAAACAGGAGGAAGCGGGCAGGGCACAAAACCTTTAAAAGAACGACATAGGATGTGACAAAGACTGGTTAGAACCAACTGGGGCCAAAATGGCAGAAGAAGTGACTTCCAGTAGACCTTGGCCTTCATTATCTGCTCACTGTAATATATTAGTATCTAAATGAACCCAGCAATGCCATGGCAGTTCTGAGGCCAACCATAAAAGGTCAAAAAGTGGGCATGGCCCAATTCCTGGAAATTCTTGCTCCTTCCTCCAAATAATTGGAATAATTCTCCCATTCATTAGCCTATAAAATTACTCAGCCCATAAAAACTGACCACACCATACTTCGAGGATTCCTGCCTTCTCAAATGGCCCACACTCTCTGTCGAATGTGTTTCCCTCTAAATAAATCCACTTCTTATCTATCTCCAAATCTTTCACAATGAAGCCAGAACCTTAAATTTACAAAGAACAAAGTACAGCAAAAAAAATTTTTTTTAATTTAAAAAACAAATAAAACCTACATCTCATAAGGTTATTGTGGAAATTAAATCAATGAACTTACACAAAGCACTTAACACTATGATTGATGCATAATAAGCACTCAATAAATGATTGTTATTATTATTATTATAGTCTGTAAATGAGAGGTTACAATGAAGTGCTCCTGGAACTTAGAAATAAATTACCCTCTGTGAGAGAAAGTAGGAAAAATCAACACATAAAAAATGAGATTAACCATCTGTGGAATTAAGCTCTCCTCAAATGGTCTGCATGTCTGTGTGTTTGCAGAGCCTTGGGGATCACCCAAGTCTAATCAAGTAGGCAATGGTATAACATTACAAAGGCCCAGCTGGAAGGTGATTGATGAAAAAAAAAAAAAAGCCAAAACCTGGACTCCAATCAATTATATTAGCATAACTGAAGAAAGATCTTGTCTCAAGAGAATTGATGGACTCCGAGAAGGCAATGGCAAGCCACTCCAGTACTCTTGCCTGGAAAATCCCATGGACGGAGGAGCCTGGTGGGCTGCAGTCCATGAGGTCGCTGAGAGTCGGGCACAACTGAGTAACTTGACTTTCACTTTTCCCTTTCATGCATTGGAGAAGGAAATGGCAACCCACTCCAGTGTTCTTGCCTGGAGAATCCCAGGGACTGAAGAGCCTAGTGGGCTGCCGTCTATGGGGTTGCACAGAGTCGGACACGACTAAAGCGACTTAGCAGCAGCAGCAGAAAAAGAAAGGGTCAAAGATCAAGGTTTTTCTATTTTTCATTCAGCATCCTGGAAAAGGGGGGAATGAAGAGAGTCAGAGGCCAGAAGGGAAAGCTAAGGACACAGAGACAGGAAGACAGAAAAGAAAGAAGAGATAATGGTAGAGAGATGGAGAGACACAATGGAACAGAACGTTGGGAACAGAAAAGAAGTTGTATCCAAAATACATGGATGTTCCGAGTACTGTTGGTGTTGTTTTTCAGTCCCTAAGTCATGTCCTATGTTTGTGACCCCAAGGACTGTAGCATGCCAGGTTTCCCTGTCCTTCACCACCTTCCTGAGTTTACTCAGATTCATGTCCATTGAGTCTGTGATGCCATCCAACCATCTCATCCTCTGTCACCCCCTTCTCCTGCACTAAGAGGATGAAACTGTCTTTCCCTCAGAGAAAATCTAATATTGTTTCCTGTTCTTCCAAGCAATCTTATGATCGCAATATTAACTTTCGAGGCCAAGGGATATTTCTAACAGCTCCTCTTATCTTAGCAACAGGACTCATCAGCTGGGCTAATATGAGGCCTCAATTGTTGGAGGGGTGAAGTGACTCTGGGAGGGCTTCCCGGTCAGGGCTCACTCTGGAAGTGCATGGGGGAAGCCTGCAAGAGAAGTTCCTAACTACAGTTGATCGTGGCTGGTCATGACTGATTAGATTTGAAACTATTCAGTGCAGAGAAAGATTGAAGGCAGGAGGAGAAGGGGATGGCAGAGGATGAGATGGTTGGATGGCATCACCAACTCAGTGGATATGAGTTTGAATAAACTACAGGAGTTGGTGATGGACAGGGAGGCCTGGCATGCTGAAGTCCATGGGGTCGAAAAGAGTCAGAAACAACTGAGCAACTGAACTGAACTGAATTGAATGCAAAGATCATCTATTCCCAGCCCTTTCTATGCAGAACACTGGGTTACCTGGAAGATAACTGGGATGATGCACTTGCCTTCCAGGAACTTTCAGTCCAGAAGCTCTGCAAACTGGCACAGTAATCCTCAAATAATTAATGCCAGCAGGGATCAAGGTGCTGTGTTATCATGTAGAAAGCAAGGACTAATTCTGCTGAGGGGGCTGTCCTTGAGAGGTAGACACTGGAGGAGATGGAATCAGAAATGACACTTAAACAGTAATGAGAGACAGATAATAGGCTGGGGATGACATTACAGATAGAAATTAGAACGTGAATAATAGGGATGTGTTTTCAATGGAGGTGGTGGTGAACTGGAGATCATCCAGTGTCTTTATCAGTTCAGGCTGCTATAACAAGAGCTATGTTGCTGTTGTGTAGTCACTAAGTTGCCGACACTTTTGCAACTCCATGGACTGTATCCTGCCAGGCTCCTCTGTCCAGGGGATTTTCCAGACAAGAATACTGGAGTGGATTGCCATTTCCTTCTCCAAGGGATCTTCCTGACCCGAGGATGGAACCCACTTCTCTTGCATCTCCTGCATGGGCAGGCATGTTTCTTGGCACTGAGCCATGAAGGAAACCCAACAAGAGTCATGGGCGGCTTATAACAACAGAAATGTATTTTTCAGTTCTGGAGGCTGGAGATTCAAGGTCTGGATGCCAGCATGATTAGGTTCTGGTGAGGACCTTCTTTCAGGTTGCAGACTTTCAACTTCCGCTTGCATCCTCACATGGCTCAAAGAGGGTGAGAATGCTCTCTGGGCTGGCTTTTCAGTCAGTTCAGTTCAGTTGATCAGTAGTGTCTGACTCTTTGTGACCCCATGAACCACACCATGTCAGGCCTCCCTGTCCATCACCAAGTCCTGGAGTTTACACAAACTCAGGTCCATTGAGTCAGTGATGCCATCCAACCATCTCATCCTCTGTCGTCCCCTTCTCCTCCTGCCCTCAATCTTTCCCAGCACCAGGGTCTTTTCAAATGAGTCAGCTCTTCACATCAGGTGGCCAAAGTATTGGGGTTTCAGCTTCAGCATCAGTCCTTCCAATGAACACCCAGGACTGATCTCCTTTAGGATGGACTGGTTGGATCTCCTTGCAGTCCAGGAGACTCTCAAGAGTCTTCTCCAACACCACAGTTTAAAAGCATCAATTCTTCAGCTCTCAACTTTCTTCACAGTCCAACTCTAGCACCCATACATCACTGCTGGAAAAACCATAGCTTTGACTAGATGGACCTTTGTTTGCAAAATAATGTCTCTGCTTTTTAATATGCTGTCCAGGTTGGTCATAATTTTCTTTCCAAGGAGTAAACATCTTTTAATTTCGTGGCTGCAATCACCATCTGCAGTGATTTTGGAGCTTCAAAAAACAAAGTCAGCCACCGTTTCCACTGTTTTCCCGTCTATTTCCCATGAAGTGATGGGACTGGATGCCATGATCTTCATTTTCTGAATGTTGAGCTTTAAGCCAACTTTTTCACTCTCCTCTTTCACTTTCATCAAGAGGCTCTTTAGTTCTTCACTTTCTGCCATAAGGGTGGTGTCATCTGCATATCTGAGGTTATTGATATTTCTCTCGGCAATCATGATTCCAGCTTGTGCTTCTTCCAGCCCAGCATTTCTCATGTACTCTGCATAGAAGTTAAATAAGCAGGGTGACAATATACAGCCTTGATGTACTCCTTTTCCTTTGGAATCAGTCTGTTGTTCCATGTCCGATTCTAACTGTTGCTTCCTGACCTGCATACAGGTTTCTCAAGAGGCAGGTCAGGTGGTCTGGTATTCCCATCTCTTTCAGAATTTTCCACAGTTTATTGTGATCCACACAGTCAAAGGCTTTGGCATAGTCAATAAAGCAGAAATAGATGTTTTTCTGGAACTCTCTTGCTTTTTCCATGATCCAGCGAATGTTATCAATTTGATCTCTGGTTCCTCTGCCTTTTCTAAAACCAGCTTGAATATCTGGAAGTTCATGGTTCATGTATTGCTGAAGTCTGGCTTGGAGAATTTTGAGCATTACCTTACTAGCATGTGAGATGAGTGCAATTGTGCAGTAGTTTGAGCATTCTTTGGCAATGCCTTTCTTTGGGTTTTGAATGAAAACTGACGTTGTCCAGTCCTGTGGCCACTCCTGAGTTTTCCAAATTTGCTGGCATATTGAGTGCAGCATTTTCACAGCATCATCTTTTAGGATTTGAAATAGCTCAACTGGAATTCCATCACCTCCATCAGCTTTGTTCATAGTGATGCTTCCTAAGGTCCACTTGACTTCACATTCCAGGATGTCTGGCTCTAGGTGAAAGATCACACCATTGTGATTATCTGGGTCATGAATATCTTTTTTGTACAGTTCTTCTGTGTATTCTTGCCATCTCTTCTTAATATCTTCTGCTTCTGTTAGGTCCATACACTTTCTGTCCTTTATGGAGCCCATCTCCAAAACTCTAATAAAGTTTTGCCAAGCGAACGCACCGGTCATAGCAAACACCCTCTTCCAACTACACGAGAGAAGATTCTACACATGGACATCACCAGATGGCCAACACCAAAATCAGATTGATTATATTCTTTGCAATCAAAGATGGAGAAGCTCTATACAGTCAGCAAAAACAAGACCAGGAGCTGACTGTGGCTCAGATCATGAACTCCTTATTGCCAAATTCATACTTAAATTGAAGAAAGTGGGGAAAACCACTCAACTATTCAGGTGTGACCTAAATCAATCCCTTATGATTATACAGTGGAAGGGAGAAATAGATTTAAAGGACTAGATCTGATAGACAGAGTGTCTGATGAACTACGGATGGAGGTTTGTGACATTGTATAGGAGACAGGGATAAAGACCGTCCCTCAAAAAAAGAAATGCAAAAAAGCAAAATGGCTGTCTGGGGAGGCCTTACAAATAGCTGTGAAAAGAAGAGAAGCAAGAAACAAAGGAGAAAAGGAAAGATATAAACATCCGAATGCAGAGTTTCAAAGAATAGCAAGGAGAGATAAGAAAGCCTTCCTCAGCAATCAGTGCCAAGAAATAGAGCAAAACAATAGAATGGGAAAGACTAGAGATCTCTTCAAGAAAATTAGAGATATCAAGGGAACATTTCATGCAAAGATGGGCTCAATAAAGGCTGCCTTTTATAAGGGTACTAATCATATTCATGAGGTCTCCACTCTTATGACCTAATTACCTCCCAAAGGCCCATTTTCCTAATTCTGTCTCAGGAAGGGTTAGGACTTCAACATATGAATTTATAGGGCAATGTAAACATTCAGTCTCTAGCAACTCTATATGTGTGATGGAGAAAGTGAACTTACCAAAGCACCTTTGGTTTTGAACCTCTTGGTATCTACAATAGGATCCATGGGATAAATGCTCAATAAAAGTTCATTACTATTTTGATTTTCATGCTTGACAGAGATATTTCCTTCGACAAGGTATCACAGGTCATTGAATATCTCATGTTCCAAGTACTAGATATTCTCAAATAAGTTGCTAAAACATGTTCCATAGGGAAAGTGGAGAAGAGAGTCAGCCCTTGGGACCACCTGAGGAAAAATAAGGATGTACCCCATTTGTTTAAAGTCTTTCTATTTACCAAATACATCACTTGTGTATCAGTTTACCTAATTTAAATCTATGCTGTTCTTGTTCAGTCACTAAGTCGTGTCTGACTCTTTGTGACCCCAAGGACTGCAGTCCAGCAGACTCCTCTGTCCTTCACTCTTTCCCGGGGTTTACTCAAATTCATTGAGTCAGTGATGCTATCTAATCACCTTATCCTTGCTGCCCACTTCTCCTCCTGCTCTCAATCTTTCCCAGCATCAGGGTCTTTTCCAGTGAGTTGGCCCTTCACATCAAGTAGCCAAAATATCACAGCTGAAGCAACAGCCCTTCCAATGAATATTCAGGGTTGATTTCTTTTAGGATTGACTGGTTTGATCTGTTGTAGTCCAAGGGATTCACAAGAGTCTTCTCTGGCACCACAGTTCAAGAATCCCATGGACAGTATGAAAAAGGCACTTTCCATACCAGATGCTAAATGCCAACTCCCCACTGCTGGTGTTCCTAAGAAACTTCCTGTTTGAGTGCCAGGCCTGAAGGACTCTAGATGTTCAATGCTAAGGGAGGAGGAAATGGCATGCCTCTCAGTCCCAAATTAGTATGTTTTTTGGAAAAAAATATTTTAATAGACCTTTAATTTTGGCTGGGAGAGCTGGTTTCAGTCAGGTGTATTTATGAGAAAAATTTCACATGTATTGAACAAGTGGGCTTTTTCTATACACACAAAGGAAATGGGTGGAGAAGAGAAAGAAAGAGCTAAACTTGAGATCAGTTAAATAATTGGGTTATTTGGAAAACAGCAGGCATCTATTTGGAGAATAAGTTCCATCATCTGTTTTCAAAATCACCATTTTTCTTAGATCCAAGCGTTTCTCCTTTGTCTGAGTCCTCACTGCTGAGTCTATGTGGGAAGCACTTCTTGACAGCAAATATATTCTGGCAGGGTTTAACAAGCACACATTTTACAATTAAAATAAACATTTGAAGAATTGCCTATCCTGGAGGGCTTGAAGATTAAGATATCTTCTCTCCAGAAAGATTTAAAAATACTACTTCTAAAAACTGATGAACTCCTTTTGCTTTGAAACTACTTTGGGTCAGTGATCAAACATGCATTGACCATTTGCAACATTTAGACACCACGGCTGTGGCAGGTGGTAGGTATGGGGCTGAGTGACGGGGGAATCCCTACTCCTAAAAATGATTCTAATCCCTTTGAGCCAATATGTCCTGAAAGAGAATAGAAATGTACAAGGCAATGGATTGTATATTCCTCTATCAGCCAGTATCCACTCAGGAAAGTAAATACCATACCGGTTATTTTTAACGTTCAGAATTTAATATAGGGACTTAGACAGGAATTGAATAACAAAGGTAAAATCGGCCTCTCAGTTAAGTTAAAGATTCTAACTTCAGGAAGCAAATACCACCTCCACCCCTCCACAATGGGGAAACTAAAGAAATAGAAAAGACTATTTTTAAATAATTTTTATTGGAGTATAGTTGCCTTATAATGTTGCGTTAGTTTCAACTGTACAGCAAAATGAATTAGTTTTATATATATATATATATATATATATATATATATATACATACACACACACACACATGTGTATCTCCTCCCTTTTTTTCTTCCTTCCCATTCAGGTCAACATTGTGCATTAAGTAGAGTTTCCTGTGCTATACAGTATGTTTATCTGTTTTATACATAGTATCAATAGTGTATATGTGCCAACCCCAGTCTCCCCACTCTTCTCACCCCTCCTTATCCCCCTTGGTATCCATACATTTGTTCTCTACATCTGTGTCTCTATTTCTGCTTTGCAGATAGGATCATCTATACCATTTTTCTAGGATCCACCTATATTTGTTAATACATGGTATTTGTTTTTTTGACTTACTTCACTCTATATGACAGTCTCTAGGTCCATCCACATCTCTGCAAGTGACCCGATTTTGTTCCTTTTAATGGCTGAGTAATAGTCCAGTGAAAATTGTATACGTGTACCACACCTTCTTATCCATTCCTCTGTTAATGGAATGTTTATAATAGCACTATTTACCACAGCCAGGACATGGAAGCAACCTAAATGTCCATCAACAGAGGAAAGGGGCTATTAGAACCCAGGGGTATGGAGGAGGGGTCTTAAGGAGTAGGGCATAGATCTCTGAGGAGGGAAGGTAGCCCAGTTAACAGGGATGCTGTGGGTTTCAGAGGAGGCCCAGCAAGGAGCTGAGACCCAGACCCCTAAGGAGAAGACACAAGGACGCCAATCCTAGCAGTGTGTAGAAGGTACGTGGGGAGGCGGAGTATTGATAACGGAATCAACTGCTTCTACAAGGGTGAAAATCCTCGCTGGAGTGAAGCTGAGAACTTGCCCCGCGTGTTAAGTTTCTTCAGTTGTGTGCGACTCTTTGTGACCCTAGGGACTGTAGCCCTCCAGGCTCCCCTGTCCATGGGATTCTGCAGGCCAGAATACTGGAGTGGGATGCCATGCCCTCCTCCAGGGGATCTTTCTGAACCAGGGATTGAACCTGCATCTCTCATGTCTCCTGCATTGGCAGGTGGGTTCTTTACCCCTAATGCCACCTGGGAAGTTGAGAACAACATGAAGCAAATCAGAAGAAAGCTGTCCCTTCTTTCTTCTGCATCCTCCTGATCGTCCTCTAGTGTCCCCACTTGGCAGGAATGAGCAGAGTTCAGTTCAGTGGCTCAGTTGTGTCTGACTCTCTAAGACCCCTTGGACTGCAGCATGCCGGGCTTCCCTGTTCATCATCACACCCAGAGCTTGCTCAGATTCATGTCCATTGAGTCAGTGATGCCTCCAACCATCTCAACCTCTGTCATCCCTTTCTCCTCTTGCCTTCAGTCTTTCCAAGCATCAGGGTCTTTTCCAATGAGTCAGTTCTTTGCATCAGGTGGCCAAAGTATTGGAGTTTCAGCTTCAGCATCAGTCCTTCCAATGAATATTCTGGAAGAATAATTGGTTGACTAAGATTGACTGGTTTGATCTCCTTGTAGTCCAAGGGACTCTCAACAGTCTTCTCCAACATCATAGTTCAAAAGCATCAATTTGGTGCTCAGCTTTCTTTATTGTCCAGCTCTCATATCCATATATGACTACTGGAAAAACCATAGCTTGGACTATAAAGACCTTGGTTGGCTAAGTAATGTCTGTGCTTTTCAATATGCTGTCTAGTTTAGTCTTAGCTTGTCTTCCAAGGAACAAGCATCTTTTAATTTCATGGCTGCAGTCACCATCCACAGTGATTGTGGAGCCCAAGAAAAGTAAATTCTGTCACTGTTTCCATTGTTTCCCCATCTGTTTGCCATGAAGTGATGGGACAGGATGCCATGATTTTAGTTTTTTGAATGTTGAGTTTTAAGCCAGCTTTTTCACTCTCCTCTTTCACTTTCAAGAGGCTCTTTAGTTCCTCTTTGCTTTCTGCTATAAGGGTGGTGTCATCTATGTAGTCGAGGTTATTGACAAAGAAATGAGCTGAGAGCCACAGCCAAAGCAGAAATGTGGTTTTCATAGGTGAAGCTCAAGCATCCCAGAACATAGTGAAGAGGGTAAGATAAGAGAAAGTAGCTCAATAACCAAGACAATACTTCATAAGAGACACAAAGAAGAACTGTTTTGGGCACTTTATACATGGCAAAATGACTCCGGGCTCATTGGTCAGGCAAGGCTTCATGGACAAACAAATGATCTGATTGTTTCATTATGGCTCAGGCGGATACCACTGTGGGCCCTTCATTCATCATTCAATTGTTCACTCAATGATTATTTAAACGTCTGTTAGGTGTCCAGTGCTCTGTGAAACATTGGGAATACAAGGATGGGTATGACAGACTGGGTACCTATCTCCATAGAACTTGCATTAGAGAAAAGAGAAAGAAAAATAAAGAACATCCACCAGAAATCCAGATATAAGTAAACTCTTGAAGGAAATAGAACAGGGCAGTGCAATCAAGCGATACAGGAAGGGGTGGGGCCACGTCAAATGAAGTGATAAGGAAGGTGATCTTTAAGAATGGGGTATTTCATTGTACACAGGAATGCTGAGACAGCTAAGTATTCACATAACTGGGGGGTGGTTGCTAGCAGATATAGCACATGTATGCTAGCACATACAGCAAGTGCAAACGTCTCTATGTAAGGTCCAAACCTTTTGAGACTGAAAATGAATATTATTAATAATTTTGCCAACATGAAGAGTGTAAATAGGGACCGTTCTAGAAAATCAGGACATAGGGTCACCCCATTTTTAGTTGTTTTTCCTCTCCTTCCCCTGGAGATCCTTCCCCTTTGCAACCCCAAGCACTGCAGCACACCAGGCTTCCCTGTCCTTCACTATTTCCCAGAGTTGGCTCAAACTCATGTCTATTTAGTCAGTGATGCCCTCCAACCGTTTCATCCTCTGTAGCCCCCTCCTCCTCTTGTCCTCAATCTTTTCCAGCATCTGGGTCTTTTCCAGTGAGTTGGCTCTTTGCATCAGTTGGCTGAAGTATTGGAGCTTCAGCTTCAGCATCAGTCCTTCCAATGGATATTCAGGGTTGATTGCCTTTAGGATTGCCTGGTTCAATCTCCTTGCAGTCCAAGGGACTCTCCAGAGTCCCTGCTGCTGCTGCTACTGCTAAGTCGCTTCAGTCGTGTCCGATTCTGTGCGACCATATAGACGGCAGCCCACTAGGCTCCTCTGTCCCTGGGATTCTCCAGGCAAGAATACTGGAGTGGATTGCCATTTCCTTCTCCAATGCATGAAAGTGAAAAGTGAAAGTGAAGTTGCTTAGTCATGCCTGACTCTTAGCGACCCCATGGACTGCAGCCCACCAGGTTCCTCCATCCATGGGATTTTCCAGGCAAGAGTACTGGAGTGGGGTGCCATTGCCTTCTCCAGGGCCCCTGTGGTGGTGATATTTCAAATGGCACTACTTTCTTTCTTCCCTTATCTCTGTCGTATGAGGAAGTGTGAGCAGGCGTGGGAATATTCGGTGAGCTTGGGAAGGATGTGTGAGTTGACAGATTCTTAGGAAGCCCCTTTTCTTGCAGGAGGCATACCCATTTAACTTGAATTTATCTAATCAGTGACTTAGCAGAAGGACCCAACTGAAAAAAATTGTACATGTACAATAATAAAATTATATTAATTTAAAAATGAACTTATGCATATACCCTTCCTTTCTGTGATATATATTGTGCATGCTCAGTCACTTTAGTCATGTCTGACTCTTTGCAACCCTATAGACTATAGCCCACAAGGCTCCTCAGTCCATGGTATTCTCCAGGCAAGAATACTAGAGTGGGTTCCCCCACCAGGGGATCTTAGAGGATATTCCCGGCCCAGGGATCAAACCCACATTTCCTGCATCTCCTGCATTGCAGGCAGATTCTTTACTGCTGAATCACCAGGGAAGTGCCATGGTATGTATTATATATGGTTATGTATGATATATAATTGTATAAAAATACATTTCTAATGTACATTATGGAGAAGGCAAAGGCACCCCACTCTAGTACTCTTGCCTGGAAAATCCCATGGATGGAGGAGCCTGGTGGGCTGCTGTCTATGGGGTCACACAGAGTCAGACATGACTGAGCAACTTCACTTTCACTTTTCACTTTCATGCATTGGAGAGGAAATGGCAACCCACTCCAGTGTTCTTGCCTGGAGAATCCCAGGGACGGGGGAGCCTGGTGGGCTGCCGTCTGTGGGGTCGCACAGAGTCGGACACAACTGAAGTGACTTATTGAATTGAATTGAATTGAATGTATATTATGTACATAAAATACATATATATCTTATATTTATATGTATGTATCTATCTATTTATCTATCTATCTTGTTGTAGCTGGTCTACTACCTCTAGTTAGATTATAGGCTGTTAACTCATAAACAGTGGTTTGCATGTAAGATCTAAACCAAGAATATTTTTTGGTTGATCCATGTGGCATGTAGGATCTCAATTCCTGGACCAGGGATTGAACACCTGCCCCCTGCACTGCAGAGTCTTCACCACTGGACCACCAAAGAAGTCCAAACCAAGATATTTTGAGACTGAAAAGGGATATTATTACAAATCTTGCCAAGATGATGAATGGAAACAGGTACTGTCCTAGACAATCAAGAAATGTGGTCATTCTATTTTTAGTTGTTTTTATCTGCTTCCTCTGACACCTAGTTTCCATACCAAGAACCATGAGAACTTGGAAACTGTTAACTGAATTTGAAGCGTTTGCTCTCTCCCACAGTATGGGGAGAAATTTGTAGATTTTAAGTCCTATGTGCTAACCCCCACTTTGCCAACAGCTTGTGTGATTTTGGACAAGTCATTTAGCCATCCTAGGACATCACTTTGGTCATAGTAAAATAAAAGTTTGTGGTGAGCATAGAGGAAATGATACACTAGGAGGATCTTGTACTTTTAAAAATGAGAACCCTGTCGTCTGTTAAAAGCACTCAAGCCAATAGGGCCATTAGGGTACTGGAAAATGTTCTTTCCTCCTTCCTTCCTTTCTTCCTTCCTCCCTTACTTCCTTCCTTCTTTCATTCCATTCTTATTCCACAGTTCATTCATCATCCATCCATCCATCCATCAGCCATCCATCCCTATGGAAATCCATGGTAAAGGGTCAGGCCATCCAAGTGACTAAATTACATCATGTAGACCCCAGTATACAGTCTAGTCAAGGCTATGGTTTTTCCAGTGGTCATGTATGGATGTGAGAATTGGACTGTGAAGAAAGCTGAGTGCCGAAGAATTGTTGCTTTTGAACTGTGGTGTTGAGAAGACTCTTGAGAGTCCCCTGAACTGCAAGGAGATCCAACCAGTCCATTCTAAAGGAGATCAGTCCTGGGTTTTCTTTGGAAGGAATGATGCTAAAGCTGAAACTCCAGTATTTTAGCCACCTCATGCGAAGAGTTGACTCATTGGAAAAAACTCTGATGCTGGGAAAGATTGAGGGCAGGAGAATAAGAGGACGACAGAGGATGAGATGGCTGGAGGGCATCACCGACTCGATGGACGTGAGTTTGAGTGAACTCTGGGAGTTGGTGATGGACAGGGAGGCCTGGCGTGCTGCGATTCATGGGGAACCAAAGAGTCGGACACGACTGAGCAACTGAACTGAACTGTGACCCCAGTATTACTATGTCTCCCAAAATAATTCTATGTTAGTAAAATCTGCCTACCCTAAACATTAAAGGTGATGACAACCTTTGGGTTAGCGCTGACACTGCTGAACAGAGTGATCACGCTATAGTTATATTGTACTTATTC
The DNA here is from genome assembly GCF_019923935.1 of Bubalus bubalis. Lineage (NCBI taxonomy): Eukaryota > Metazoa > Chordata > Mammalia > Artiodactyla > Bovidae > Bubalus > Bubalus bubalis. Next base: position 51,942,733 of record NC_059176.1, read on the forward strand.
CACACAACTATAATGAAACCTATATGATTAAATCCGTCACTGACTATAGTAAATATATTTCACCTGACTTCTGTAATTCATCTTCGTCTGGCCTCTTAGGAATAGAATTTATCATATCATTTACCCTCAGATGAAGGCCAATTTCTCCTTACTACACTTTTCTTCCTTTGTTTTCTTCATATTATTAATATATTTATGCAATTTTATTTTTTACAGAGGATTTTTTCATATTCTAATTTTATTTCACAACAAATGCGTATGCATATCCATTTATGGGCTTTAAAATATACTGAATCAGAGATCAGGGAGGTTGATTAACTTGCTCAAAGATGCTCAGGTAGTAAGTGACAAACAGGACATTTTAGCCCAGGAATTCAGTCTGTATTATTCTGAGAATATATTTATACTCAGATTTTTTTTATCATGTATGATCTAGAAAAAATTTATTTCTCTGAACCGTCACCTCTTTTCAGAAATGACCTGCCTCATTCTGGGTTCTCCAGATTGAATCTGATTCTGCAGGAATATGCTAATAGTTTCTATGGCCCAATTAAGACCTTCCAACACCCTAAGTGCCGAAGTATTATATTCACAAACCCCCTTATGTGCGGCACTTTTGATCTAAACACAAAACTAACAGATGCTAAGGTTAAAATAGCCTAAATTTTCTGTTATTACCAGACTCTGGGTAAGTTCACTGAGGATGAGTCTGTCTCAGTTATTTTGCTTTTATCATCATTTATTTGAGCAATGCCCTCACTGCTGACCCTCTACATATATACTTGCTCTGTTATGAGAAGTCAGCTCTGATGTTCTCTCTGGGTTTTGTCAAATGAGAGACTTGGACCAGATCATTTCCAAGTGTGTCCAAGGTGTCTCATCTTCTGAGACTTTGCTGTGACCCTACCCAGATTCTGCAGGGAGCAGATTCAGAGAAGCTGATTTTGGTCTGAAGCCACAGTGGAGAACAGATGCCCAGCCTTGCCAAGGGCTCTAGGCTCTGGAGTCCCCAGCACAAAGGACACAAAACCCCTTTTTATTTCAAAAATCCTCCTAGTTCACTCTCTTCCCGAAGGAGTTGGTGCCAGGTTACCCTTTCTGCTTCCTAACTGGTGCAGTGGTAAAGAATCTGCCTGCCAAGGCAGCAGACCCTAGTTCAACCCCTGGGTCAGGAAGATCCCATGGAGGAGGAAAAAGCAACCCACTGGGAACTCCCATGGACAGAGGAGCCTGACAGGCTATACAAAGAATCTGAGTGACTATGCACACACACACACACACACTCACCCTTTCTGCCAGTGGTATGGATTTTCAGATAATGTACTCCAACACATTCGGTGCCTCTCCTTTTCCAGGGAGCTTCTGCAGCTTTGGAATTCCTGAGTCTATTTATCAACACCTCCCCAAACTCCTTGAGGGCAGCCCCATATACCACATCAACCTTTAATTAACTTATTTATTTACATTAAGTTGCATTTTGAGGGAAAATGAGAGACAGAGACAACCTATGCCTAAGGGAGAACTGTAAACAGATGTCCCTTTTATTGTCACTGATGTGTTCAGTCAGTTATTATCACTGTGTTCAGCTGCTCAATTGTGTCCAATTCTTTGAGACCCCATGAACCATAGCCCACCAGGCTCCTCTGTCCATGGGATTCTCCAGGCAAGAAGACTGGAGTGGGTTGCCATTTCCTCCTCCAGGGGATCTTCCTGCCCCAGGGATCGGACTAGCATCTCCTGCATTGGTGGATTCTTTACCTCTGCACCAGCTGGGAGGCCTGGCTATGTGACATTTAATAGCCAGAGAGTTACCCCAGTGGCAGCCACTTCTCTGCACATCCATCTGGTCCAGACAAGAGACCCTGGGACACACCACTCTCCTCTACCAGCCACACAGGGCCCAGATCACCCTGCTCTCCACATACCCCGGGACCCCTTGGCTATCACCTCACATTCCTGGAGGATAAGAGAGTAGATGGTTCAAGGTTCCTATGTCATCACTCCCCTCCTGGTTAGACAAGGCTTCTGTAGCACTATGTAGGGTGGGTTACCCTTCTGCTGAGTGAAGGTTTCAGCCACTACACTCTCTCTGACACAGACTTTCTGTATAACCTTTCTGAACCCCTTGATGAAAGGAAAGTTCTGTCCTCATCATAATCAGCCGACAAGGAAGAATGCAGGTCTCTATATCTGGTGAATCTGGGTTGTGCTATTTTACCTCACTCTTTATTGACTTGATCAGTTATTCTTCCTTTTCATAAATACTTACGGAGTCACTGGGGAGTTCCAGGTAATTTCCTAGGTGAAGACGGATCAGACGTAGTTCTTGTACTTCCACGTACCACATTTTCCAGTAATATTGTCCAGAGAAGAAAATAGATCCTAGAGAAAGTTATACAAGATAACTGAACAGTGCTGATGGGCTGTGCGTGAACATCCTTTGAGCTCTGGTGAGAAACATCCTTTCTGGTGAGTTACGAAAACTGTCCCTGAAACTTTTGAGCAGCATCTATTACGAACATGAGCTTTGGATGAATAAATCCCTTCTCTGCTGCTCCTAACTTCTCCAAGACCCTGACTCTTCATCTCAAAAGCAGGAGATAGAATAACTACCACATAGGACTGTAGCGAACAGGAATGAAATCTACAAAGCATGCAGCAAGGTGCCTGGTACAAGGTAACCTTAGCTCCTTTTGATCTCAATGTTAATTTTAATTACCAAAAGACAAATGAGTGGAAAGGAAGGGGAAGAGTATCTAGAAGACAGCACAGCATAAACAAAGGTGTGGGGACAGCCATTCCCCTCATGCAGCCCCCTTGGAATGCAAAATGTAAGATCCGGTCATGGACTAGGGATGGTGGAACATGACAGGAGGGACAGTTGGGTACATTGGGGTATTTTGAGAGCAGCAGACTTCTCACATTGCCTTCCAAACCTCGTTTCCAGAGCCCTGATGTTGACCTCCAGCCTACAGTCCCTTCCTCCCTTGCTTCAGCCCTCATTCAATGGACTATCCCATTCTCATTCAAAGGCTAAGCATGCCTTTCCTCTAATTCCAGCACTTTTATTAGACAATCCAATGGATCATCTGATTGATAATCTCAGCATTAGAAGATCCTTATCAGACCCCAGAGAATGATTTTCTGTTATATAGCTGGGGCTATTTATTTATTTGTGTACCAAGGAATCTGTTTTTCATTCAATGAAGATTTTCCATGTTTTGGCCTGCAGCAATATCCGGAGAGAGAGAGAGAGAGAGAAAGAGAGAGAAAGATATTCCTGTAGAGTGCAAGGACAAGGCTACCATCAAATGCAGTAATAAAAAGATAAAATCTAACATAACTAACACTGTTGAGTGTGGAGAAACATTGCTAAGATTAATAGAAGCTTAGCTGTGGGCACTTTGAAAAGATCCAGGGATGTTTTAACATACAGGACAGGGTGGATATTGCTGGCAGCTCCCAATTTTAAGTTGCAGCACATGAATGAGGAAAGAAGGATGCAGAGAGCAGAGACAGCGATGTCTTCCTAACTCCATAACGTCCTCCCTGGAGGTTCAGGGGTAAAGAACCTGCCTGCAGTGCAGGAGATGCAGGCTCCATCCCTGGGTTGGGAAGATTCCCTGGAGAAGGAAATGGCAACCCGCTCCAGTATTCTTGCCTGGGAAATCTTATGGATAGATCATCGTGTGCTACTCTCCATAGAGTCTCAAAAGAATTGGATTTGACTCAGTGACTAAACAATGACTCCATAATTAAAAATGAAAAGAGCTTCTGGCTAAGAGGGATGGGGCAGACTGGAGCCATCCATTTGGGTAGCCTCCCATTTCCTGCCATCATCGGGGCTGAGTATGTGATAACTGCTGAGGACAGGCAGTGGATGAATATCGAATGGGTGAGATGCCTTCCACGGAACATTCCAGACAGGTTTGCAACAGCTAAAAGTCCGACATGGAGATGAACCAGAAAATGTTAATGTGTTCAGCAGGAAGGTGGGCAAACTTAAGTTCTTGCCATTTAACAGAGCTCCTGAGGCCACCCCAGCACCAAGGGGAAGATTTGGGTTAATCTACTTCAATTTTATTTTATTCTGGGCTTTTTTGTTGTTGTTTTTACATGAGTTCTATTCCTTATTGGTAGAGAAACCCTTGCTGTATCAAATGTCCTCTTTGGGCTTTGGAACTTCATTAATTAGCATCTTTTAAATGGTTGGGTAATATTCTTTTCTTCCTTTTCCAAGCCATTTCCCCAAGCCCTAATTTTAATAAAGCTGGTGTTCATGAACATTTGAATTTTAAAGCCCTTGGTTATAAGAAAGACAGAAGATGCATTTTAAAGGAGAGCCAATCAAGGATGACTCAAATGGTGAACAGGACTTCTCTGCTTTTATGAATCTACTTTTAAAGATCCAATATTATCTTAAGACATTTTTTTTCCTGCAGATATAGCAGAGAGCAACATAAAAAAAAAAATCTAAAGACTTGATTAGGCGGGCAGAGACTCCAGGGAAGAGTTAGAAGAGTAACTCTAACATATTTTAGTGTGGGTGGCAATTTCGTTTAAAATAGAACAATAATAAACCTGTTTTTATTTTTTTCATGGATAAGCACTGTATTTCAGGTGGCAAAGGTGAGCCATTTAAGAGCTTTTAAAAAAGAGAATATACAACTAAAACTCTTTAAGATTCCCAATTGTTCACAGAATTTATGCAGAGATGAATTCATTTGCCAGTATAGACTATTAAAGGCAAAGTGGTTGAAAATCAACTCCACAGTTACCCACCTGCCTGGCGCAAGGGTGTGCGTTTCCCCAGCAACTGGGATAACATCATAACCACTTACAGTGCTGCTGAGCCGGCAGCCCCCTGGGTGGCTTCAGGTGGTACTGATGCTATCAGCTGTTGCCAGGGCAACACAAAACCTTGACCTTCTGAGACCTGCCCGGCAAGGAGTGGAGAAATACAGCTTTTGAGTCCTCCTTGGAGATCTGTTTGTGAAGAAAGGGATATCTATCTGCCACGGGATGCTTATTAAACCACAGACACTTAAAAGTAAATACATGCTTCCTAAATAATAGATGTGTGCTTGCAAGTGGTCTCCCCTTTGTAGGCAAAGGATGCTTTTATATTTGCAAATGGTAAATATTTTTTATCTTCTTTATGGAATCTACTCCTTGACTAGTGGCAGTGGAATTCTCTCAGCCCCGCAGCAACCCCACCCCCAAACTCACCAGTTCCTCAAGTTTCATTCTCTCCAGGACCTGGAACCTGGAGAATGGATTAAAGACATTTCTGCAATTTTCTTAAAATATTTTACATACAAGAGAGCTGAGGTCCAGGAGCAGTGGGGTGAGCTACCCAAGGACGCAGAGATCAGGGGAATGAAAAATAGGGTTGTGTTTTCTTGAGTGTATCTTTTATATTAATTTGATTTCTTAATTTTTGACTGTACTGAGTCTTCCTTGCAGTACGGGCTTTTCTCTAGTTGCGGCCAGCAGGGGCTCCTCCCTGGTTGCGGTGCACGGCTTCTTACCGTGGTGACTTCTCTTATTGCAGAGCATAGGCTCTAGGTGTGCGGGCTTAGTAGCTGTGGCTCCAGCGTTCTAGAGCACAGACCCAGTAGATGTGGCACACGGGCTTAGTTCCTCCGCTGCATGTGAGATCTTCCTGGATCAGGGATCAAACCCGCATCTCCTGCACTGGCAGGCAGATTCTTTACCATTGAGCCATAGCCCTCTTGAGTGTATCTTATTTCATCTGAACCCATATTGACTGTGTTGCCCTTTGTGAGTTTCATACTTATCATGGAGGCCTTTCAGTTTTCCTTTCTGCCAAATATTTTCTCGACTTGTAAGAAACCATCATTTCTGAAATCTTTCTATACTATTTTTGACCCAGTCATCATTGTCTTCTATCCTAAGTGTTTTGGAAGAGAAGACAGGGGGTGTCTGATTATATTTCTATTGGCTTATGATGACCCCGATCGCTTCCAGTCTGGAGTCCAAAAGAATCCTAGTCATTCTTTAAAGTATATTGGGTCTCTTGTCATTGAAAGCATTCAGAACACATCACTCTAAAATATACCACTTTGGTACATTGATTATTTTGAGCTGAAGACACCTGAGAAAGAGCAGATACAGGAAAAGCTTTCTGATCTCTGTCTTTCTATCTAAAAGCAGGTCATAAAATTTCTCATGAGAAAGGTCACCTCATGTACCAGGAAGAGAACATTCTTGTCACTGGAAACTGGGAGTCAATGCTGAAGAGTATCTGTACAAACAAATCTTCTAAAATCAACCTTATCTTCTATCACTTCCCCCCTCGTATTTCCTAGTCAGTGGCCTACAATTTACTGCCCCTGTTGCCCAAGCCACTTTGTCTGGTCACAATTTATTGTTTGTTTACAGAGCTTTTGGACCTACTGGCTTCTCTGGGTCTTCAGTTTTCTTATGAAGGCTCCCATGCACATAAAATTATTAAGTGCATTCTCTATGCTTTTCTCCTAAGAACCTGTCTTATGTTAGTTTAATTCTCAGACCCAGTCACTGAACCTAAAAGGGTAGAAGGAAGATTTTCCTGTGTTGCATCATCACAGAGATTTCAGGAAGGGTACTGTTTGGTATCCTGAATATTGGAGAATCAAAGGGGTGGACTCAGTCACTGAAACCATGTCGGTAGCATAAAGAGAAGACAACTATTTCATGAATATTTTAAAGAAATGACATAGACATTTTAAATCTGACTTTTAGGCAGGTAAGAGTCAGTCTTTCTTTCCTCATCAATAAAACAGGGGCAATATTTTCTACCTAGCTACAGATTGGTAAAGATTATCATCAACATGCTTAGACTTTCATTGATTACCGTATGCTAGCTTCCCCTCCAAGTTTGGAGTATTTTGATGGTTCTCAATGACTAATTCTAATGATTAGAATTAGTCGTTAGTCTAATTAGTCATTAGTCTAATTGGGTTATTTTTATGATGGCAATAATAATGTATTGGAAGGACAGAAGGATTCTGAAGGACTCATCCTTTTGGAAAAATAAATACGAGCCTTATTTATTTACAGTGGCTCTATCTTACTGCTGGCACAACAGGGTAGGTGATTGCTGGGAGAGAGGAGTAAGACGCTGTTTTAGATGTAAATGATAAAGCCATGTTGCGCCCAGTGAGTATATAATGGAGACGATCAGACCATTACTGGGCATTAAGACAGAATAAACCAAGCCTTGAGTACATACTTGGTCCATAATGAAAGACCCTTTTCATGATTCCATTCCTCATGAAAGAGAGTAAATCTTTTTTCTTTGCTTCTGGTAATTGCATTTCTGGACACAATTGCCTGTTATCTCTAGGCATCCCACAGGTGGAGACATTGGATTCTCTTGAGAATTTGATGTAGCAACTCGGCTCTTCACTTCTTTGTAGCATTAAATGCCACAGTGCTGAGTAATCAGCATGTTTTCTGAATGAATGTGGTATGCCATCTGCAATTTGTTTACTCAGGCCCATGAGCTCCATTCCTCCAAAGGTGAAGAGCAGTGCTTTTCAACAGAGATTTGAAATGGGTTCTTTACAGAGCCTTGCTTGTTACTTACAAAGGCAGAGACCATTAAAATGCAAAGAACTTGAAAAAAATAAAAGAACTCACTTACTTTGGATCATTGATGATCATTCTTGAATTGATGTAATTTACTTGAATTGTTGAATGGAACTTAGAGTTCTGGGTTTCACATTCAGCTTATAAGCACTTTTATTTTTCTGCCACTTTGACTCTCTCCAAAGCTACAGTTTACTTTCTAAGATGGATTCAAGAAGGTCTGATGAATGAAAACCCAAATTTGCAAAACAAATGAATTAGTGAACCAGGAGTCCAACCAGAGAGAAAATTCACAGTATGGCTCCTTAAATAAAATAATGCTTCCCATTGAGTCTGAAATAGAATTTGATTTTCCCCATGCATAGGTGAAGAAATTGAGATTAGAACTGTCTCCCAACATAAAAATTTGATTCACACACAACCTTTAAGGAATACATGTATTATGTAAAAGACAATGTGCCTGCCTTACGGAGATTGATGTCAGAGACACAAATTCTCAGTGGGAAAACTGTTCTCAAATCTGAGATCTAGTTGTAAAATCCTTTGGGGCTTCCCTGGTGGCTCAGTGGTAAAGAATCTACCTGCCAAAGCAAGAGGCATGGGTTCAATCACCATGTTGGGAAGTTCCCCTGGAGAAGGAAGTGGCAACTCACTCTAGTATTCTTGCCTGGACAATCCCATGGACAGAGGAGCCTGATGGGCTACAGTTCATGGGGTTATAAAAGAGTCAGACATGACTTAGGAACTAAACCATAAATGCAAAATACTTGAGTCCCCCAGAGGCATTGTAGCTCCACTTACAAACCTTTCACTTATAAGCAAGGGCTTCCCTTATGGTTCAGCTGGTAAAGAATCCACCTGCAATGCAGGAGACCTGGGTTCAATCCCTGGGTTGGGAAGATCCCCTAGAGATGGGAAAGGCTACTCACTCCAGTATTCTGGCCCAGAGAATTCCATGGACTGTATAGTCCATGGGGTTGCAAAGAGTCAGACATGACTGAGTGACTTTCACTTTCACTAATAATCAAAGATTTTGTCTCTGGTTTCTCCATGTACCACCAAACTGTGTCCATCTGCTAGGTCGCTTCAGTTGTGTCAAACTCTGAGACCCCATAGACTGCAGCCCATCAGTCTCCTCTGTCCATGGGATTTCCCAGGTAAGAATACTGGAGTGGGTTGCCATGCCTTCCTCCAAGGGATCTTCCTGATCCAGAGATTGAAACCACATCTTTTTCATCTTCTGCCTTGGCAGGCAGGTTCTTTATCACTAGCTCGACCTGGGAAACCCACCACCAAACTAAGAAAAGCCAAAGTATCATCTTCTGGAAATATCTAAGCATTTCTCTACAAGTAGATTCCCAGCCAGGGCAACAGAATGAAGAAAGAGGAGGTATGTGAATGACTACACTTAACTGCCACTGCTCAAAGAGACCTTGTTTGTGATGGGACTTCATTCTCTTGGCCACTGTTAGCTGACTCAGGGGTGGCTCATGCCAAATATATTTGCCCTTTATCTAATTTTAATTTATTGACATCAAGTCAGTCCAGTGGTTGTGAGTATGGGAACTAGAAGGTTATTGAAACTTGGGCCTGGTAATTATTTTCAATTATATGAATAGTGATAAGGAAAGAGAAAAAAACTAGCGTGAAGAAAGTTTGGAGAGGTTCTTAAAAGTAACATAGAGAAGCCATGTGGCTAAGAGAATTTCTGCTTGAAAACGTTTCAGTATTGCAAACTCCTGACTCTTTCCTTTATCTTAATGAGCATAGCTGTACACACTACTATACATAAAATAGATGACTAATAAGGACACAGTGTATAGCACAGGGAACTCTTCTTGATACTCTGCAGTGACCTCTATGGGAAGAGAATCTATAAAAGAGTGGATATATGTATAAGCATGACTGATTGACTTTGCTATACAGCAGAAAAACAAATACATTTCAAATCAGCTATATCCAATAAAAATTAAGACAATAATGAGCATATCTATATTATGAAATTTTGGGGAGCCAAGTCTGAGTGAGTTTGATTTCCCTTGCAACTTCAGGTGCTCTGAACATCTCATGTGCTTTGTTCTTTTAGAATCAGCCTCCAGTCAGAGAGGTTAGTTTCATCATTGACATTTTCTGAATGTGGTTAATAAATTTCAAAAATCACACCACTAATGATTTTCAATGGGGGCCCTTGAGGGCAGTAGAAATTCGTCTATTTGAAGAGTCCCTCAAACCCTCATTTGAGGGGATCACCTATCCTTCTCTGCATTTTTTCTGTGAGTGTCTAGGTCTTACCTTCTCCAAGGTCCTTTATACTCTGACCTCCTATAGCTGTATAAACTATTTTTTCTACCCTCTCCATTGACATAGATGCAAAACTCAGTTCTTTACACTTTCCAAAGAACTTCCAAGAAGTTCTTATAGAATGAATTTACTTAAGAATCAGAGTCCCAGGTGGCGCTAGTGGTAGAGAACTTGCCTGCCAATGCAGGAGACATAAGAGACCCTGGTTCAGTACCTGGGTTGGGAAGATCTCCTGAAGGAGGGCATGGCAACCCACTCCACTATTGCTACCTGGAGAATCCCATGGACAGAGGAACCTGGTGGGCTACAGTCCATAGGGTCGCAAAGAGCTGGACACGACAACTGAAGCGACTTACACACCCACATGCACACTCAAGAACTGGGGGCTAGGGGAGGGTTACTCTGTCACTAGGATTTTTATACAATTTTTGTTTTTTTTTTTTTTGCAAACTGCATTCCTCTTCATAACCTCCTCCAGATCCTCTCTCTTCCCTCTCTTGTCTATCTTCTTTTTAATCTGCCCTCACCCTCCCCAAAGAACCAGAAATCCCTCCTCATTTTACAGGCAGATCAGTTTAATCCTCTGAAAACTAGGTAACAGCCAAGGCTTAAGCCTTGGGGTTCACACCTTCTCACTAAGGACTTAACAGGTATTTTCTCAAAATGTGTCCCCTCTAATGAAAATTCAAGTGCCAGCTATGATAATAGCAGGGGTGATCACGGTGGTAGTGTCCTTCTATCTCAATACCCTGGTGCATTGATTCATGTCCTTTGGGCTTTATGTCATCACTGATTTTCAACCAGTCTCTTTGTAGTGCTGAAGTTATGGAAGTGACTCAGGGACCCCCAGGCAGGAACAGAGTAGCTGAGCAGGGGAGGATCCAGGACCCAACAGTTCAGTTCAGTTGCTCAGTCGTGTCCGACTCTTTGCGACCCCATGAATCGCAGCACGCCAGGCCTCCCTGTCCATCACCAACTCCCAGAGTTCACTCAGACTCACGTCCATCAAGTCGGTGATGCCATCCAGCCATCTCATCCTCTGTCGTCCCCTTCTCCTCCTGTCCCCAATCCCTCCCAGCATCAGAGTCTTTTCCAATGAGTCAACTCTTCACATGAGGTGGCCAAAGTACTGGAGTTTCAGCTTTAGCATCATTCCTTCCAAAGAAATCCCAGGGCTGATATCCTTTAGGATGGACTGGTTGGATCTCCTTGCAGTCCAAGGGACTCTCAAGAGTCTTCTCCAACACCACAGTTCAAAAGCATCAATTCTTGGGCGTTCAGCCTTAACAGACAGAGGAAAAGATGGTTGGATGGCATCCTGACTTGATGGACATGAGTCTGAGCAAGCTCTGGGAGTTGGTGATGGACAGGGAAGCCTGGCGTGCTGCAGTCCATGGGGTCACAGAGTCAGACATGACTGAGCAACTGAACTAAAACTAGAGCAGTGCAGTGTATCTGCCTCACACAATGGAGTTCTATGTGTGAAATACTTTCCAGGAGAAAGGTCATGATGCTAAAAATAGCTCATAACCTCCTGAAGAAGGAAATGAGAAACCACAGAGGAATTTTAAGCAAGGAAGTGGCAAGCTTTAATCCACTGCAGAGTGAGAGGAGAGGCTCTGGGGTCAGGAACCCCAGTGAGGAGGTTAACACAGAAGCCCAGGAGGACGCCAAGCGCCTACCCGGAGATGGGAGAAGGCAGAACAGAGCTATTTCTGAGGAAAAGTCACAGGACATGGTGATCAACTTGACTTTGGGGTCTGCCTGAATTGAGGTCTAAGGCAAAGGAAGGCATTATGATCTGTAAATGTTCTAACCTGGTAACTAGGTGAATGTGGGTACAATTATTGAAAGGAGTGACTACGGTAGAACTTGATTTTGGAGAGCAGGTGGGAATCTTTGTTGTTCAGTCACTCAGTTATGCCCAATTCTTTGTGATGCCATGGACTGCAGCACCCCAGGCTTCCCTGTCCTTTGCTGTCTCCCAGAATTTGCTCAAACTCATGTCCATTGAGATGATGATGCCATCCAACCATCTCATCCTCTGTCAGACCATTCTCCTGCCTTCAATCTTTCCCAGCATCAGAGTCTTTTCCAATGAGCTGACTCTTCACATCAGGTAGGAATCTAGATTCAATGATTTATTTATTTATTTGGCTGAGCTGGGCCTTAGGTGTGGCATGAGGGAACTTCAATCTTCCTTGCAGCATGCAGGGTCTTCAGTTGCCACATGTAGGATCTAATTCCCTGACCAGGGATTTAACCCAGGCTCCCTGCAATGGGAGCATGGACTCTTAGCCACTGGACCACCAGGGAAGTCCCTAGGTTCAATTTTTAATACTTTTAAATCATTATGCTTTTTCTAACCCTAACCCTATGCTTTCTGTAGAAGTTTAGTAGCTGGGTAAGCCTGTGTATTGTTGCTCAAAAGAGAGATTGACTTGGAAGTCACCGGTGTTAAAGAATCACTGCAAGGCATGAAGTAAGAATGATGTGGAATATGAAGCAAAGACTTTTGCACATGAGATACTGGGCATGTACGTGTTTAGTGTCAGCAGAGGAAGCCGGGGGGGGGGTGGTGGGTGGTGCTGGGAGGGAAGAGTCAGAGAAGCAAGAACCACATGGAAGGTTCTGGAAGCTAAGAGAAGAGAAGGTTGGAGTGGACAGCTGAGCCAAATAGCGACATAAAGTTATGCAGGCTGCAGCCTGGATTTGGTGCTTAGACTGATGTTAGTGAAATACTTAGAAGATCTAGGAAGACGATGGCAGCAGACAACAGGTGAGCCAAGGTGTGACTAGGAGACGACAGAAGAACAAAGGGAAGGAGGGGGAGAATGATGAGATGACCGTTTTGAAAACAGTTGTAGGCAGAAGGGAAGGAGTCAGGGGAAGACAGGCAACGGTCAGAGAAAAAGAGGGCTTGTCTGATGAACAAGGGAATCAAAGGGAGTTTGAATAAAAGGGATTATAAGTATCAGGGGAGCAACTCACTTTGGAGAGGGCTACATCTCTACAAGAAGATTAAGATAAAGACAAGTTGGGAGGTTGTTTGGAATATTAAGAGTCTTTTTTTCTTTTTTAATTTAGAAAGCTCTTTTCATGAATTCATTTCTAAAATGGTGCAAAAGGAGAAACCGGGTGGGGAAACTCATGACATCCAATATACCTCATCGTCACATTGCAATGCGCTCTTCAAAACAAGTGGTGGTATTTCGTTCAAACATGGAGAAAGTCTTAATAGGATCAGCCTAGGGACTGCAGGGAGCCTAGTGATTATCAGAGAGTTTAGCACTTGGCTGCCTTCTTGACTGAGATCCATGAAGTCCCGGGGTGGGATTAGGAGTGGTGGCTGCCAGGAGATCCAACCAGTCCATCCTAAAGGAAATCAGTCCTGAATATTCATTGGAAGGACTGATGCTGAAGCTGAAGCTCCAATACTTTGGCCACCTGATGCAAAGAATTGACTCATTGGAAAAGACCCCAATGGTGGGTAAGATTCAGGGAAGGAAGAGAAGGGGCAATAGAGGATGAGATGATTAGATAGCATCAGCAATGGATATGAATTTAAGCAAAATCTGGGAGATAGTGGAGGACTGAGGAGACTGACATGCTACAGTCCACGGGGTCCCAAAGAGTCCGATACAACTTAGCGATTGAACAACAGCAAGCCCTCTGGCAGAGATAAATGAATTTAGTTAAAAAAAAGAAAAACAAAAAACAGATTGTTGGAGTCCTTCAGATAGTCTCTGACCCTGTATCTCAATTGGAACAAATGAAGAATAATAAAGTTTGCATCTCTGCATCAACACGGAAGCAGCCATCTGAAAAATAAAAAAAAAATAAAAATAAAATGAGATGCTAAAAAATAAGCTCCATGAAAATAAGCTCCATGATCCACACATTTCTATGCAAGTAAATCTGACATTTATTTCTCACTGAGATGAGAAAGAAGCCAGTTAAGTCCTGTGTAGATGTGGTCCAAACTAGATATTACCCAAGGGCAGTTTGTCTTCATGAACCTCAATCTAGAAAATAGATACTCAAATAGTCAGTCTTTTTCTTGGGAGGGTTGGGGAAGGTGGATGCGGCAGTAGGCAGAGCAGGTCCAGCGCTCACTGGATGGAGGAGGAGGCTGTGAGGGTAGAGTTGCAGTGGAGGTTTAGTCTACTGATCACAGGAGCATACTCAAGAGAGTTTTTAATTCCACCTAGCTGGTATAGTTCAAGCAGAAACCTGGTGACAAATGGGGACTTGGTTATGACTTCATAATCCACTCAGCTAGGCTTCTGCCCTAGGCCGGTTAACCAGCAGACTTTCTCACTTGATAATCTCCTTTTATAGCCAGAGAAAACCACTTTATTAAAATAGTTAATGCAGCAATAATAAAGCACCCTATGTGTTTAAAGAATGTACATATAAACAGAAAGTAAGATTTTAAAGAGTCAAACATTTAGGTGTAACCAGATTTTCTTTCTTTCTTTCTTTTTGGTTACTTTAGTTTCTATAAAAACACTACTGGAATGATCAGCTGCATAGTCTGATAAGGCTCTCATGGGAAATACTGGTTAGAAATGATCATTTTTGCACACTTCACATCTACCTGTGATTTTGAGTTGTAGCCCAATTCCAGTTAGTATCAGTGAAAGATCCAAATGCCTCACCCAGCTATGTCACCAATGGATCTTTTGAGAATAACAGTTTCTATCCTCTTAGGAAGAGTCTGATAATTCTGTATCAGACTTTGCTGTATCAGCAAAGCAAAAGTAACTACGTTGCTGCTGTGTAGTCGCTCAGTCATGTCTGACTCTTGCTACCCTATGGACTCAGGCTCCTCTGTCCATGGGATTTCCCAGGCCAAATACTGGAGTGGGTTGCCATTTCCTTCTCCAGAAGCCACATCTCTTGTGTCTCCTGCTAAAGTAGCTATAAACATGGTTAATTAATCATGACAATTTTAAACAACTTCTGAAGGCCAGTCCACCAACAACAGTCTCTTGCTTCTGAAATAGGCCAGTTGGCAATACCTTTACTCCATGCAGCCTTTCTGAAAGTCAGTTAATCAGAACTAGCCTCACTTGAGTAACCAAGCTTCCTCTACTTAATGTCAGGAGGTCCCCAATTGCTACTGCTTTGCAATGCCTTCCAGCCCTCAAACTGAATACTCTCCAAACTCTGTAGAAACTCAGCTCTCACCTTTATCCCCTGTATTAGTCCACTGGGGCTGCTATCATGAAATACCATAGAAACTGGCTGGCTTACAAACAAAAGAAATATATTTCCCATAGTTCTGAAGGTTGGAAGTTGAAGATCGGGGTGCCAGAACTGTCAGCCAAGGTCCCTCTTTCAGATGGAGAACTTCTTATGTCTCCATATGGGGGAAAGGGGAGGGGTCTTACATCCTCATGACTTAAGCACCTCCCAAAGATCCTGCATACAAATAGTATCACCTTTAGAAGTCATGTTTTTTATCTTAAATATAAATAATTTATTATTATTATTTGCATTTACAAACATATTTTTAAATTTTGTCATTGGTGTATAATTGCTTTACAATGTTGTGTTAGTTTCTCCTGTACGACAATGTGAATCAGCTATACGTATACACATATCCCCTCCCTCTCAAGTCTCCCTTCCACCCCACCGCATCCCACCCCTTTAGGTCATCACAGAGCACTGAGCTGAGCTCCCTGTGCTACACAGCAGCTTCCTGCTAGCTATCTATTTTACACACAGTAGTGTAGCTATGCAGATCTTAATCTCCCTGACCTGTGCCCACATGTCTGTTCTCTAAGTCTTCATCACTGTTCGACAGTTAGGATTTTGACATATAAATTTGTAGGGGATACAAACACTTAGATCATAGCACTTCCTGAATCTGCAACTTGTACATATAACTCTTTCTTGCTCATGAAAGCAGTGATTTGGCTCTTTGTTTCATATGCTGAGAGGTTGTTTAATTGTTCAGGGCTCTTAGTTGCATCAGTAAGAGAGAGAGTCAAGCTCTGGGCTGAGGTGCTTGAAGGTGTGACAGACACAGATACAAATACAACTGGGCATTTCAGTTACACTCTTCTGTGAGAACTTTCTCAGCTGACTCCCACAGCACCTTGGTCCCTTGTCTGGTCTGCCTCAGTTTCTCCAGTCTTCTGAGCCTACAATGTGCTACCAATTTCCCATCTAATGTAAAACATATTGATAAGAATAAGAAGCCATTTGGGAATTGGCATGGGGAGGAAGAATACACACACACAAACATACACACACATATGCTGTAGTAGAAAACAGCAGATAAAAATGATCTTTAATCTCTCCATGACTTTGTTTCCCCATGATAAAATGACGACTATTTTTTTTGATGTCTTTATTTGCTGCAATATCATTCTGCTTTATGTTTTGGTTTCCCATACCCCCTGCTTTGGAAGGCAACATTTTAACTACTGGACTGCCAGGGAAGTCCCGGAATGCTGATAATTGAAACTACTGTCTTGCCCAAGGTGAAATTAAATAACGTACGCAAAGCATCTCATTCAGGGCCTGGGAGAGAAGCTAAGTTTAATAACGATGGTCTTATTTCTTCTAGGCATCTTTCAGTTCCCAATGGTTTGACTTTCTTTAGTACCTTCACTTCCAGTTCTGTTTTGGGTCTATTGAACAGTAAATCTCAATCGTGGCTATGCATTTGCAACGCCTGTTAATCTAAAGATAACAACAAAACCCCGAGTGATGTAGATTTAGTAGGTTTGGAGTGGGGCTTAAGCATTTGTATTTTTCAAATGCCATGTGTGGGTGATTCTGATGTGCATCCAGTCTTAGAAAAGATGAGTCCTGACTCCAGGCTCAAAGAAGAGAATCATTGCGTGTCTTCTCAGCTGTCTGATGCTATTAACTGGGCAGGAAGAATATGCGGCTAAGGAGACACGGATAAGTGTCGGTGTCTTTCCTGTGTCTGCAGTATAATACTTTCCATATATCAGGGTTAAATAAATGTTGGTTGAAGTCGAGAAATGAAAATCTATTTTCCTTGGATGAATCTCTTGGGTATGTAAATACTGGGAACTGCATTCCCTCTCCATGACTTAACCTAGACCTCTCTCCTGATATCCAGATCTGTGGGCCTTTCCACAAGAGTCTATTGCAGACTCAGCTCAATTGCACTCTGCCTCACTGGTTTTGAACCTGGCTCTCTGCTTGACTGACTGTGTGTCTTTAGTTTTTCCCCATATCTCATAGGAACAGTGTGAAGATCCCATGAGATTAATATTTGGAAGTGAATAAATAAATATATATATATCAATAATATCTGTATATCCATCTATCAATCTATCATCTATCTATGAACAGCAAATATATATATATATAATATATATAAATGAATATGGTTATTATATTTTTTATTTTGGACTTCCCTGGTGGCTCAGCAGTAAAGAGTCTGCCTGCAGTGCAGGAGATGGGTTGATCCCTGGGTCAGGAAGATCCCCTGGAGGAGGAAATGACAACCCACTTCGGTATTCTTGCCTGGGAAATCCTATGGACAGAGGCGCCTGGTGGGCTGTAGTCCATGAGGTTACAAAGAGTTGGACAGGCCTGAGTGGCTGAGCACACACACGCGCATATGTATTATTGAATTTATTAATCTCTTATGCAAATCCACTGTCTTCAGTTGGTCCCTATCTGGTGATGGTAGCGCTAGACTTGATGAGTCCATGCAAATGCCTGGAAGTCATCTTGGACTTCTCCCTCCAGTCACATCCTCTATACCTTCTAACAGCTAGCATTGACCATATATTCTTTGTAATTTTCTTCCTTAAGAATCTTCTTTTTATTTATTCATTTGTTTGGCTGTGTCAGGGCTTCATTGTGGCATGCAGGCTCTTTGTTGTGGTGCAGGGCTCGTCTAGTTTGTAGCACTGACATTTCTGTAGTTTTGGTGCACAGGCTTAAGTGCCCTGTGGCACTTGGGGTCCTTAGTTCTCTGACCAGGGATCAAATCCAAGTCCCCTGTATTGGAAGGCACATTTTAACCACTGGACCACCAGTGAAAATCCCTTGACCACATTTTTCTTACTATCTCCAAGCGTAGGCCACCATTGACTCTTCCCTGAACTCCTACAATTGTCTCTGATTAGGTATCCTGTCTCCAATCTACCCAATGCAGGGTGTAGCTTGCCTCCAAACTCATCATTCCAAACAGCAGAGAGGATTAATGTCATTGCCCTGCTTAAACTTTTACTGAGTCCATTTGCCCTTAGCCACTAATCTAAAGCACCTTACATATTGAATATATTCCTTTGGTCACTGTTTACAAGCCTCAACTGGTTGACACCCTCCTTGAACCTTGTGCCCCATTGATTTTTTTTTTTTAATAATTTATTTTTTCTGCATTGGGTCTTTGTTGCTGTGCTCAGATTTTATTTGCAGTGAGCGGGGGCTACTCTAGGTGTGGTGTGAGGGCTTCTCATTGCAGTGGCTTCTCTTGTTGCAGAGAACAGGCTCTAGGTGTGTGGGCTTCAGGAGTTTTAGCACAGGGGCTCAATAGTTGAGGTACATAGGCTCAAGCTGCCCCTCAGCATGTGGGATCATCCCAGACCAGAGATTGAACCCGAGTTCCCTGCATTGGAAGGTAGATTCTTAACCACTGGACCAGCAAGGAAATCCTTTCCCCATTGATTCAAACCTCCCTTTGGTCTTCAGCTGCTTCATGCTTCTCTGAGCTCTGTCCAATGAATGAAATGCTCTCCATCTGGGACACTCTCACTATGAATGCAAAATGAAGTATGTGTGATATATGAGCATTGGAACCTAAAGGAAATGTTGATTATCTTAAGACCACCCTCTTGTTCTAAATCCTCACTCCCTATGATAAAAGTCCTTACCTCCTAGGTTGGTGAAGATGAAGCCAATGGTCTTGATCCACTCTTTAATTGCATCAGCAAGCTTCAGCTACTGCCAAGATAGAATCTCCCCAACCCATTTATGTTCTGGGTGCTCATGGAAATACTCCCCCAATCTCCGCTTAGTACTTTCCTTGTCTCTTATGATATGTCCACACAATTATGCCTTTATTTGCTTTCTTTGACTTTTGCCTAGGATTCCTGGATTTGACACTTGGATTTTTTCCCCCCCACTCCTTTATTTAAATGTTGGGGCTTCCCTGGTGGCTCAGAGAGTAAAGAATCCACCTGCAATATGGGAGACCCGGGTTCGATCCCTGGGTAGGGAAGATCCCCTGGGGAAGGAAATGGTAACTCATACCAGTATTCTTGGAGAATCCCATAAACAGTGGAGTCTTGCAGGCTACAGTCCATGGGGGGATACAGCCTTTTTGAAGGACGGCAGCATGGACCCAGTTTTATTCAACGTAGTCCCTGGGGTCACAAAGAATTGAACACAACTGAGCAACTAAGCACACACATTTAAACCTTAACATTTCACAGTGAGCTTTGGATTATTCTTGGCACCTGGAGTAGGATTCAGTAGGAATCCTCAAGTTCTACTCTAGCCCCACAAAACCCAACCCTCAGCAATACCCTGGCAAACAGGCCATGGCCTGCTATGATTCCTCTTGGAATTTAAAAAGCAAGACATTAGTTGTTGATTTCCAGATGATTCTTCCAGAATGTGATCTGTATCAGCAGGCTTAAAGCTGAACTTAATTTCCTTAATAGCAAATAAAAAAAAATACGTTCAAGTTATAAGAAGTATGTGTGTGTGTGAGCATGCACGCGTTAAACCTCTAAATGAGAACAAGAAATATGAACCTAATTGTAGCACTAATAATGAAGGAAATCTTGCCAGACAAATTTCAACTTCATTATTGGCTTTAATAAGCAAATGAGAGAACAAATAGAATACTGTGGATGTCCCTGGTCTTGACTTTATTAACACGTTGCACAGAGCACTTCACGGAACGATAGCCCATCGGGGCATTTCAGTCAGCATGGAGGTGAACAGTTGCAGCAGCCAGGAGCTGGCTGGTTGTATAAAAAGGGAAGGTGGTAGAAATGAAAGCCTTTTTGAAGGACAGCAGCATGGACCCTGTCTTATTCAGCACAGTTCCTAATGATGTGGAAGGGAGAGCACACAGTATATTAATTAAACTTGACAAGGATGCTGATTTGATTAGCAGAGTGAACTTGGAGAGTACAGAAACATAGTTAGGAAATACGAATTAAAGAATACAGTTTGGAAAAATGCAAATAGTGCATTTTGGTAGAAATAAGCCATTAGAAAAATACTTAGGGATCCCATCACAGGAACTAGGACACGTTTAGGAAAATACAGATGAAAATGCCACGCTTGTTTTCATTCCCCAAGGAGGGCATGGAGCATCGCTCCTCATGCGTCCCTGAAGGCTAAACACTGTACCCCCTTAATAAGGCTTCAGCAGAAGGATTTCTTACTGAGATGAAGACACTTTGGAATTGATACTTCCCATGTATTTCACCTGAGAGGCCCTTTATGTCAGAGGCATCTCACTCTCATTGCAGTTCTAACAAAACACTTGTCAAATTTCTGGATCATTGCATACTTTTAAAGGGACAAGAGATTTCTCTTTAGGGTCAAACTCTTCCTTCCCCTGCCTTCTTCATCCCTATTCAGCCAAGAATTTTCTATCAGGGTTTGGAACTACCTTGGGATGGGAGTTCATGTCTACCTTATCGAATACATTTAAGAAGTTTCTAAAATAATCAGAACCTTGCTTTCATGTCACCTAATAATATTCCTTTTCCTGGCTTTTTATACTGTTGTTTGGTCGCTCAGTTGTGTCCGACTCTTCGCAATCCAGTGGACTGTAAGCTGGCCAAGCTCCTCTGTCCATGGGATTTTCCCAGGCAAGAATACTGGAATGGGTTACCATTTCCTTCTCCAGTGGATCTTCCTGACCCAGTGATCGAACTCAAGTCTCCTGCATTGGCAGGTGGGTTCTTCACCACTTTTTATAATGATCCTTCAAAGACTGTTCATTCTGGGAACATCATAATGAACTTTGGCTTGTTCCTTTCTTTTGCATACTGTCTTGCAAACATGAAATTATTTTCTTAGTCTTCTTCTGCAGATCCATTTTTGTCCAGATTTCTTTTTTTTTTTTTTAATTATCCCTTCTTTCCTTTCTTGCAGCGCCATCCAAGATGCTGGATTCTAGTTTCTTGGCCAGAACCAAGGATCAAACCAGTGCCCCCTGCAGTAAAAGCCCAGAGTTTTAACCATTGGACTACCAGGAAAGTCCTTCCCAGATATCTTTCTTGACACTTGCATAAGTTCTATAAGGTAGGGGGCCTTGTGTGCAGGGTTTTGTTCACTATTTTTCCACAAACTATCTTTAAAAGGCAATGATTAACCTCTCTGAACTTCCATTTACATTAGTGAACATAATAATACTTACCTTGTTGTAAGAAACAGAAGCGACAAGCCAGGCAAGCATACTGAATGGAACTAGAAAGTGCCATTCAAAGCAGTTATTATTGCCGCTGTACAGAACATTCTGGACTTCACGGAAATGTAGAGACTTGTCCAGCATCAGGAGGATAATGAGTGATGGAACATGAACCTCCAGCATCCCTCCTTCTTTGTTCCATGTTCTTCCACTCTCATCACCATGTTACCTCCTTCCTGCAAGCGAATCTGGGACAGATACACCAAGCACATAAGGATGAGGTTCTGTAGATTTTGTATGTGAAATAACCCTAATCTGGACTCCCTGATTATTGCAAATCTTTACTTCACACTAATTATACTCACCTGAGTGCTCATTAATTGTTAAAAAAAATTTAATGAAAAAAGAAGGAAAACAAAGGAAAAAAGGAAGAAATAAAGAAAATAATGTTTGAAGCTATGAAAATCTTATACATGGTGCCCAGTTATGAGGGGCATGCATGCAGAGAACTTAGCTGAAGTTACCCAGAAGCCCGGAAATCTTTTAGCCAATACAATCCAGAAATTCACAGTACCCATGAAGGGGAACACTGTACAATAGTCCTCAGCAATTCATTTTCCTCCAGATGCAGACAGTATCCTTTAAAAGGAAAGTATCCATTAAGATTATTCTGAGCCTTGGGCTGGACTTGTGGCTTATTGACAGGCAGCATGAGGGACCCAGAGTTAGGCTGGATTAGTAAATTACAGCTTTGTCATTAGCTACGCAACAAGGGACATCAGTTTCTGCCTCTAGGTGTGATGAGCATGAGCACTTCACCAGATGACTGGGAGAGTCAGATGAGATGATGTCTATAAATCGGCAAACACTGTACCAGGCATATAATAAACATGATCATAACACATTACTGAGTACTTATTAGGTGCTAGACATTGCTTCAAGTGCTTCACAAGATCAACATACTTAATAACCATAATAACCCTGTTAGATAGGTTAATATTTTTCCCCTTTCATGATTGAGGAATTAAGAATAAAGAAGATGGGTAAAACTGCCAGCATCACACATCCCAGGAGTGTTGGAGACATGATATGAACCCAAGAAATTTGACTCCTGATCCCTGGTTTTTGGTTTTGTTTTAATTAAGACCTAATGGATACTCGATAAACTATTTCTTTACAGCATGCAATTTGCTTATAAAAAACAAATGTGTGAAGGCATCACCACAATTAAAATGTGGAATTTATATCCATCAGTTCCCAATTCCCTTGTGCCCCGCTGACTGCACTCCTTCCCACCCACCCTTTTCTGTCTGTACCCCATCCCCTTCTTACATCCCCAGGAAACCACGAGTATGCTTCTGACTCTATACATTCCTTTGCATTTTCTAGAATTTTATGTAAACAGAATCATATAGCAGGTACTTTTTTGGCAGGGGATCTGGCTTCTTTCACTTAGCATAATTATTTTAAGATTCATCTATGTTGTTGTGCATATCAATAGTTAATTCTTTTTGATATTATTATATAGAATAGCTACAGCTGGTTTAGGGCCTCCCTGGTGGCTCAGCAGTAAAGAATCTGCCTGTCAATGCAGGAGATGCAAGAGATGCACGTTCGATCTCTGGGTTTGGAAGGTACCCTAGAGTAGGAAATGGTAACCCACTCCAGTATTCTTGCGGGGGAATCCCATGGACAGAGGAGACTGGCGGGTGACAGTCCATGGGGTCACCAAAGAGTCGGACAATAACAACTTGTCAACAGTAACAACTTGTTTATCTGTTCACCTGTTGATGGACATTTTGGTGTTTCTAGATTCTGGCTAGTATATATAAACTTGCTATGAATATTAGTAACAACCATCTATATGGATATTAGTTTTCCCTAACTTAATCACAAAACCTGTGTAGTGCCTACCTCTGTTATTGAGAAAAGCTCAGTAAACCTTAGGAGAACTTAGAAATGGTGGTCTAGCATGAACTTCCTTTCTTGAAATTGCATATTGTCCAGAAAAGAACTCAGTAGCCACATGGTCTTGCCTCTTTCCTAGAATAACAGCAGAAGAAAAAGAACCCCTTGTATATTCCACCTTCACATGTGGAATTCTTTCTGGGGTAGAGGAAAGAGTGAAAAAGAAAAAGAAAAAAAAAAGCCAAATGTGCTGGTTTACTGAAATTTGCTTTACTGGAAAGCAGGACCCAATCTACTTGTCAAAATTTCAACCTGGTGTGTTTTCAGTGCAGTTACTGGTGATGAATGGCTGGGCCTGACCAAGTTACCTGCCAGAAGTTACTGGGAAGGCTCCAGCGACTTGGGCAGGAAATGAGATCCCCGGATGTTCCCAGAGTCAGTGAGACAATTAATCTGATTTACATCCATTGCATTTCAGAGAGCTAAAATTTCATCTGCTGCTCCTAAGCATTCATTTGGGGTGAAACCACATTACTTTAAGTGGAACCCATCCGTCAAGCTGTTTATAAAATACACAGTGACTAACATGGATAGAAAGCCAATAGCAGAGCTCAGAGATCACAGATGACGCCCAGACAGGAGAATGCATTAGACAGGACTGCAGACACGTGGCATGAAGAAACACATCTCTTGGGCCAAAACTCTGCCCCCCAGAGAACACAGGGTCTTGATGAGTGTCTAAGACCCAAATGATAAACTCAAAAGTCCAGATAGCAGGAAGAGACAAGAGGTTGCTTCCCACAGCAGGAAATGAAACATTCTTGATGGAAAGGAAAGAAAATCAAGGATCTTATGGCAGGGTTTTTTTTTTTTCTTTTTTCGGAGTTGTCTTCTCGTGTAGGATTTGTAGACACTAATATGACACAGATAAGATGGAAGTGAGGTGGGTAAAGCTGAAATTTATCTGTGGCTACAAAATTCACATTTTATAGAAGGGGCAAGAGAACAGCCTGCAGTATTTTGCCTGCTGTGTTGAGTCGAGGATACAGCTGAGAAGTTGTGAGGCGACAGCTCTCATTGCATGGGGGGCCAATGGTGATCCTGAGATATTATTTCCTATATTTCTGGTTTAGAGACTTTTCAAAATCCAGAGTTATCATGAAGGCTGCTTCCTGTGGCATCAGGAACCTTTATCTATGGTGGTAACCACAAATTTCAAGTCCGTTTGAGGAATACAATTTGGACAGTTCTCAACAGTAGATGAGTCATTCTTACATTGCTTGGGTTTCTCTTAATAATTGTCATTGGTGATATTGAAAGAAAAAAAAAAGCCAAGATTTCAGTAGTTATCTACAGCTATTAATAGTAAATAATCAGTTCAATTCAGTTCAGTCACTCAGATGTGTCTGACTCTTTGTCACCCCATGAACCGCAGCACGCCAGGCCTCCCTGTCCGTCACCAACTCCCAGAGTCCACCCAAACCCATGTCCATTGAGTCAGTGATGCCATCCAACTATCTCATCCTCTGTTGTCCCCTTCTCCTCCTGCCCTCAATCTTTCCCAGTATCAGGGTCTTTTCAAATGAGTCAGCTTTTCATATCAGGTGGCCAAAGTATTGGAGTTTCAGCTTCAGCATCAGTCCTTCCAATTTCCTTTAGGATGGACTGGTTGGATCTCCTTGCAGTCCAAGGGGTTCTCAAGAGTCTTCTCCAACACCACAGCTCAAAAGCATCAATTCTTCAGCGCTCAGCTTTCTTCACAGTCCAACTCTCACATCCATTCATGACTACTGGAAAAACCATAGCCTTGACTAGACAGACCTTTGTTGGCAAAGTAATGTCTCTCCTTTTCAATATGCTGTCTAGGTTGGTCATAACTTTCCTTCCAAGGAGTAAGCGTCTTTTAATTTCATGGCTGCAATCACCATCTGCAGTGATTTTGGAGCCCAGAAAAATAAAGTCAGCCACTGTTCCGACTGTTTCCCCATCTATTTGCCATGAAGTGATGGGACTGGATGCCATGATCTTAATTTTCTGAATGTTGAGCTTTAAGCCAACTTTTTCACTCTCCTCTTTCATTTTCATCAAGAAGCTCTTTAGTTCTTCTTCACTTTCTGCCATAAGGGTGGTGTCATCTGCATATCTGAGGTTATTGATATTTCTCCCGGCAATCCTGATTCCAGCTTGTGCTTCTTCCAGCCCAGCGTTTCTCTGATGTACTCTGCATAGAAGTTAAATAAGCAGGATGACAATATGCAGCCTTGATGTACTCCTTTTCCTATTTGGAGCCAGTCTGTTGTTCCATGTCCAGTTCTAACTGTTGCTTCCTGACCTGCATAAAGGTTTCTCAAGAGGCAGGTCAGGTGGTCTGGTATTCCCATATCTTGAAGAATTTTCCACAGTTTATTGTGATCCACACAGTCAAAGGCTTTGGCATAGTCAATAAAGCATAAATCGATGGTTTTCTGGAACTCTCTTCCTTTTTCAATGATCCATACTAGTCATGATTAAAAAATGGGCAGAAGACCTGAATAGAAATTTTTCCAAGGAAGACAGACAAATGACTAATGGGCACATGAAAAGATATCGGTGTTGCTAATCTTCAGGGAAATGCAAATCAAAACCGCAATGAGATATCACCTCACACCTATCAGAATGGCCATTATTAAAAAGACCACAAATAACAGGTGTTGGTGAAGATGTGGAGAAAAGGAAATGCTTGTTCACTGTTGGTGAGAGTGAAAATTGGTACAGTCACTATGGAAAACAGTGTGAAGATTCCTCAAAAACATAAGAATAGAACCACCATATGCTCTAGCAATTACCCTCCTGTTTATATATCTGAAGAAAATGAAAACACAAATTCAAAAATATAAATGCACCCTAAGGTTTATAGCAGCATTATTTGCAAGAGCCAAGATATGGCAGCAACTTAAGTGCCCATCAATAGATGAATGGATAAAGAAGATGTCACATGTGCATACAGTGGAATACTACTCAGCCATAAAGAAGAATAAAAGTCTGCCATTTGCAATAAATACATAGACCTAAAGGATTTAATGCTCAGTGAAATAAGTCAGATAAAGAAAGACAAATACTCCATGTTATCATTTATATGTGGAGTCTAAAAAATTAAGCAAATAGATTTAATAAAGCAGAAAGTAGTGTTTACCAGTCAGGAGAGGGAAGTCAAGAAAGGGGTATGAGACTAAGAAGTACAAACTACTGCATTTAAACAGATAAGCAATAATAATACATTGTATAGCATAGAGAAATACAGTTATTATTTCTCAATAACTTTAAATGGAATATCAGTACGTAAAGAATCTGCCTGCAGTCCAGGAGACCCATGTTTGATCCCTGGGTCAGGAAGATCCCCTGGAGAAGGAATTGGCAAACGACTCCACTATTCTCGCCTGGAGAATTCCAGACAGAGGAGGCTGGTGTGCTACAGTCCATAGGATTGCAAGAGTTGGACATGGCTTAGCTATTAAACCACAAACCACCACACCAGAAACTAATATAATATTGTAAATCTTATTCTCCAAGCAAGAGTACTGGAGTGAGTAGCCTTTCCCTTCTCCAGGGGATCTTCCCAAGCTGAGGATCTTCCCAACCAAGGTCTCCCACATTGTAGGCAGATTCTTCACCAGCTGAGCCACAAGGGAAGCCCTGTAAATCAGCTATACTTCAGTTAAAACGAGAAATTAAGTAACCTGTCCTAAAAGTGACTAAAACGCAAAGAAAAGATTCAGATCCAGACAACTGGATGCAAAAAATCTAGGTTCTTAACCCCTACTTTTTGCTATGTTCTTTAAATTTCACGCAACCTTGCTGCTGCAGCTAAGTCACTTCAGTCGTGTCTGACTCTGTGCGACCCCATAGACGGCAGCCCACCAGGCTCCCCCCTTCCTGGGATTCTCCAGGCAAGAACACTGGAGTGGGTTGCCATTTCCTTCTCCAATGCATGAAAGTGAAAAGTGAAAGGGAAGTCGCTCAGTCGTGTCTGACTCTTAGCGACCCCATGGACTGCAGCCTACTAGGCTCCTCCGTCCATGCGGTTTTCCAGGCAAGAGTATTGGAGTGGAGTGCCATTGCCTTCTTACAAGGGAGCTATTTCTTCCATTTTATGCACAATGAAACAGGTAGTGAGAGGCATAGTAACTTTTTAAAATCACAAGTTAGTGAATAATAGAGACTAGGAGTGGAACCCAGAATGCTTCATTTCAAAATTCACTTTCTTTCTATTCTGCAGAATATAAATTTAAATTGTTGTTGTTCAGTCACTGAATCATGTCTTACTCTGTGACCCCATGGATTGCAGCACGCCAGGCTTCCCTGTCCTTCACAATCTCCCAGAGTTTGCTTAAATTCATGTCCATTGAGTTGGTGATGCCATCCAACAATCTCTTTCGCTGCTGCCCCCTCTCCTCCTGTCTTCAATCTTTACCAGCATCAGGGTCTTTTCTAATGAGTTGGCTCTTCGCATCAGGTGGCCAAAGTATTGGAACTTCAGCTGCAGCATCAGTCCTTCCAGTGAATATTCAGGGTTGATTTCCTTATGATTGACTGGTTTGATCTCCTTGCATTCCCAGGGATTCTCAAGAGCCTTCTCCAGCACCACAGTTTGAAAGCATAAATTCTTTGGTGTGCAGCCTTGTTTATGATCCGACTCACATCTGTACATGACCACTGGAAAAACCATAGCTTTGTCTAGACAGGTTTTTGTCAACAAAGTGATGTCTCCACTTTTTAATATGCTGTCTAGGTTTGTCATAGCTTTCCTTCCAAGGAACAACCATCTTTTAATTTCATGGCTGCAGTCACCATCTGCAGTGATTTTGGAGCCCAAGAAAATAAAATCTGTCACTGTTTCCATTGTTTCCCCATCTATTTGCCATGAAGTGATGGGACCGGATGCCATGATCTTAGTTTTTTGAATGCTGAGATGTAAGCCAGCTTTTTCACTCTCCTCTTGGACCTTCACTGAGAGGCTCTTTAGTTCCTTTCTGCTTTCTCCCATAAGGGTGGCATCATCTGTGTATCTGAGGTTATTGTTATTTCTCCTGGAAATCTTGACTCCAGCTTGAGCTTCATCCAGCCTGGCATTTCACATGATGTACTCTGCATGTAAGTTAAATAAGCAGGGTTACAATTTTCAGCCTTGATGTTTAATTACAAAAAATTACAATGCAAATTCAGAAGAGAGGGGTAGAAAAGTAAGCAGACTTTTAGGCAAGAACCCAGTGGTAGAGCTATCAGTGGATATCAGTACCAACCATCTGTATTATACATAGCATGACAGAGCTGGGATGGGCCAGAGGCAGGTGCTGGTGAGATGGATGAGCTGGGAATGGTGAGAAATAGGGGAAGGTTTTGCACACAGATGTGGATTGTATTTCATTTGCCATAAACATAGCCTTTCTCGAATTCTGAATTCAATTGCAGATTTTTCAAAAAGAAAAAAAAAATCCCCAAACAAATCTCTTGTTATCTAAGCCTTTGCCTTGAGTCTCTCCACACTCAGAAAAAGGGAAATAGAGCAGTTCAGTTCCTGTTGGTACATTACCATGGAGACGGCTTCCACAGTATCTTCAGCCCTGACTCACCCCTGCAGGGGTCTCCAAACTTAATTATTTATTAATAGGCTTTTTACCAGGGCAGTCTCCAGGGGTGGAACATCTTGCTTTCAAGGCTGAGACTGTGAAGAGAAACAGAGGCAGAAAATACTATGCAATTACAGAGAATTAATTAGAGCCTCTGTAAATGTACTGACAAACATGCCTTGGGACAGCCTGCAGTGGGATTTGAGGGTACTCAGGTGTCTGGGAGAGAACAGGAAAGTGGACAGTTGGTCTCCAATAATCATTTCTCCTGTGACACTGCAAGTCTTCCACGATGTTCCTTCCCTGAACTAATTTTTCAAGACGGATTAGTAAGCTTCACATTCAGAGAAACAATTCAGGAATTCACCCTAATATGTATATTTTGTGTGTGTGTGTGTATATATATATATATAATATATTATATATATATAATGTATCCATCTTTGGACACCCTTCTAAGCATACCACAATAGCCTTAGCTATACTAATTAACTAATTAAATTAATTAATGGGGATTACTTAGAAATGATAGTGATAGAGTTAGTTCTTACAGGGAAATGTGATTCCTAGGTTACCAATTTACATGATTGCACATGATTTTTTTTTCTATATGTTTAAATCTAATGAATGGAAATAGAGTGGGAAAAGCACAAAGGTATTTGATTAACTTGTTAATTAACTTATTAACTCATCCATTCATTTATCCATTCAATACAGATCTCTTCATTCACTTAACTATATTTACTGAGAATTAGATACTGGTTTGAATATCACACGGTACTTGACCAACAGACATGAGACATGTACTTAGGTCACTAAATTCATGGTAAAACGTTATTGCTGCTGCTGCTGCTAAGTTACTTCAGTCATGTCCAACTCTGTGCGACCCCATAGATTGCAGCCCACCATGCTCCCCCATCCCTGGGATTCTCCAGGCAAGAACAATGGAGTGGGTTGCCATTTCCTTCTCCAATGCATGAAAGGAAAAGTGAAAGTGAAGTCGCTCAGTCGTGTCCGACTCCTAGTGACCCCATGGACTGCAGCCTACCAGGCTCCTTCGTCCATAGGCTTTTCCAGGTGAGGCCTTAAAATATACATTGGTGAAACATTGTGATAAATGGCATAATGAATGAGGTCACACTGAAATCACAGAGTGATTAGTGATACTTTGTGTCTGATAATGAATTAGTTGCATGCTGATAGCCCTTTCAACTCTGAAGAAGATCTGAATCTCTGTAGAGGAGTCAACTAATTTCCATGTTATTTTGTGCAACTAATGCACAAAATCTTACCTTAGTCCCACTGTTGAGTTTCCTTTTATTGAGGGCTATGTGGCATAACTATAGGCTGTAAGTAAATCATCAGAGATCTAACAGAAAATTCATTCTGTCCTTTAACAGACTGAAGTTTATACCTCCAATCCTTTCAAGTTAGGTATAATTACTTGGCACTCCAGTTTCTGATGTAGTAATAGTTGAGTCTAGGTTGTAAAAAGATACATACAGAACACTCTGTAGCACCTTAGAGCTAGAAAGAACCTGTAGGTCATAAAACCAATAAAAGCTACTGTATCTTGGTTGTTTATTAGATGTTAGACTCTTTACTTAATATATTAGCTCCTACTGTTAAAACCTACAAGGCAAGTAAGATTAATTTCACTGACGAGGAATTTAAGCCTGGAAATAATGATGAATAGGTTCAGTATTCCAGAGCTGGTTAGAATGGCTGGAAAGAAACCCAGTTGTGTCTAACCCCAAAGCCAGAAAATATTTGACTGGACTCTGCGATCCATTCTGGGCTCAATTCCCTCATTATTTAGATAGGAAAAGTAAGACCCAGACATTTGAGAAAACCCATCTTCATTCTTGATCAAAAGATCTTAACAATCCAGGAAGAATTTGATCAAGAACATTATCTAAAACTAGTAGCCAACATCATAATTAGCAGTAAGCCTTTAAAATAATTCTCATTGAAGTCAGGAACACTTTGGGATTCATACAATCAATACTATTATTTAACATTGATTTGAGATTTTAGTGATGAAAATGAGAAAGGGAAATTAGAGTCATAAGAGACAGTGAAAAGAAGGAAAAGTTCATAATTGATCTCTTGATAAAACCAAATGGAACAACTGAAAATTCTAATAAAGCAAATGCTAGAGTTTGGAATATTGGCTGGTTTCAAACTACATATTCAAAAGCAAAAGCTACGGAAATGCAAGGGACCCAGAATAACTAAAATGATTTTTTAAAAAAGAAGAACAAATTTAGAGCTCTCACACCTCCCAACTTCACAGTTTGTTACACAGCTTTAGTAAACAAGACAAAGTGATACCGGCCCAAAGATAGACATGTAGATCAAAAGAACAGAACTGAGAGTCTGGAACCAGCTCTCATCTTTATCATCAAATGACTTTTGACAACGGTGCCAAGACAATTTCTTGGGGGAAAGAATAGTCTTTCCAGCCAATGGTGCTAAGATAACTGGATATTCAGATGCAAAGGAATAAAGTTGGATCCCTTCCTTATATACCACACATAATAATTAACTCAAATTGAATCACAGACCTAAAAGAGCACAAACTATAAAACTCTTAGAGGAAATAATAGAAATAAAGCTCCTTGATCTTGAATTAGGCAAACCTTTCTTATATTTGACATGAAAGCACATGGGACGAAAATCTAGATGGACTTCCCTGGTGCCCCGTAGTTAAGACTACAGGGGTACAGGTTCTATATCTGGTCAGGGAAGCAAGATCCCGCATTCCACATGGTGCAGCCAAAAAAATAAAAAGAAGAGGAAATTATCTATTTTTTTTTAAAGAAATAGATACATTGGACTTCATAAAAATTAAAAGGGCTTCCCTGGTGGCTCAGTGTCAAAGAACTTGCCTGCCAATGCAGGAGATACGAGTTTGATCCCTGGGTCAGGAAAATCCCTTGGAGAAGGAAATGACAACCTATTCCAATATTCTTGCCTGGGAAATCCCATGAAGAGAAGAGCCTAGAAGGCTATAGTCCAAAGGGTCACAAGAGAGTGGGACACATCTTAGTGAAAAGTCATCCCATAGAATGAGAGAAAATACTTGCAAATTAATATCTAAAAAGATACTGGTATCCAGAATACATAATGAACTCTTACAGCCCAATAATGAAAAATGAAAATAAAAGAATAATGGAATTTGACTAGACATTTCTTTTAAGTAGATAAAGAAGAGGCCAAAAGGCATATGGAAAGATATATAATTAACCATTAAGGAAATGCATATCAAAACCAAAATGTGATACCATTTCAACACCGTAAGTTGACTATAATCAAAAAGTGAGATGATAAGTTATATCCAGAAGTGATATTGTAACCCTTATACATTGCTGATAGAAATGTAAAATGGTGCAGCTACTTTGTTGAATAGTTTGGCAATTTCTCTAAATGACAAATAGAGAGTCACCTTACATGAGTCAGCAATTCCACTTGTAGGTATGTACCCAAGAGAATTGAGAACATGCCTAAAAAAACTTGAACATGAATGTTTCGGACAATATTATTCATAACAATCAAAACCTGAAAACTCTCCGAAAAAGTCGTTAGCTGATGGATGGATAAATCAGTATGGCGTATCTATACAATAGAATATTATTTTTCAATAAAGTTGAGTAAAATACTGATATGTACTACAATATGGGTAGATCTTGAAAGTCTTCCTCTAAGTGAAAGAAGCCAGTCACAAAAGACCACACATTATATGAATCCATTTATATGAGCAAATCTGTAGAAACAGAAAGTAGGTAACTGGTTTCCAGTAGAGCTACTGGGGAGTGACTGCCAGCAGGCACTTTTCTCTTTAGGGGGATGGAAATGTTCCACACTTAGGTCATAGTTATGGTTTTGCAATTTTATAAATGTATTAAAGGCTTTGAATTGTTCTGTTTATATGGATGACTTATTGAATATGATTTATGCTCAGTAAGATGTCTTTAACAAAGCAACAGATTTTGTGAGTGTGTGTGTGTGTGTGTATATATATATATATATATATATATATACAATTATGTGAAAAGCATAACAAAAATCTCTCATTAAAAGCAGTACACAATGAAAATGCTCATAGTTATACAAAATGAAATACATGTCTACTTATTCATTCTTTCTTTTATCAAATATTTATTAAGCAGCTGTACTATGCCTGAAATGGATCTATGACCTTGATATGCATCAGTGAACAAAATAAAGAACCCTACTTTACATGTAGAAGGCCACAAAACTCCACTAAAGAAAGTTGTAAACAGGCCTCTTCTCCCTAAAATATTGATATATTGACAGTTTCAATACGATTTTTGAAACCTGCCAAAAATGTTTAAAATATTTTTTCAGTCAAAACCATCCCCATGTCTAAAAAAAACACAAACTGCTAACTTATATACATATAGTTCCTTTAGTTCAGTTCAGTCACTCAGTTGTGTCTGACTCTTTGCGACCCCATGGACTGTAGCACATAGGCCTCCCTGTCTATCACCAACTCCCAGAGCTTGCTCAAACTCATGTCCATCAAGTCGGTGATGCCATCCAACCATCTCATCCTCTGTCATCCCCTTCTCATCCTCTGTCATCCCCTTCTCCTCCTGCCTTCAAGTTTGCCCAGCATCAAGGTCTTTTCAAATGAGTCAGTTCTTCACATGAAGTGGGCATTGAAGTTTCAGTTTCAGCATCAGTCCTTCCAATGAGTATTCAGGACTGATTTCCTTTAGGATTGACTGGTTGGATCTCCTTGTAGTCCAAGGGACTCTCAAGAGTCTTCTCCAACACCACAGCTCAAAAGTATCAATTCTTTGGCACTCAGCTTTCTTTATAGTCCAACTCTCACATCCATACATGACTACTGGAAAAAGTATAGCTTTGACTAGATGGACCTTTGTTTGCAAAATAATGTCTTTACTTTTTAGTATGCTGTCTAGGTTGGTCATAGCTTTTCTTCCAAGGAGCAAGTGTCTTTTAATCTCATGGCTGCAGTCACCATCTGCAGTTCCTTAATAGGATGAAATATATTTATCCCAGCCCTCAAGCCTACATTACTTTTAGTGGGGAAAAATACTATTAACATTGGGTAAAAGATAAAAGGGCAGATTACCACCTTTATGATTCACTGTGTATTAGAGGTATTAACAATAGAATTAGAAATGAAATACAACTAGAGCCTTAAGAAATGAAAAGGAAGAAGTAATATTCTATTTATTTAGTGAAAAAAATGATTAATTATCAGAAAAGCTTAAAATAATCCATATAAGTCCCATTTTCAAAAATAAGTAAATTCAAGTAGATTTTCAGCTTGGATATCTACACAGAAAAGCTAAAAACATCAGACATACAAACAAAGCTATCTGTGAGTTATATTAAAAGAGAAGACTTTATAGCAATAAAAGAAAAAACAAGAAAACTGTGCAAAATTATATGAGGAAAATTATGAAACACTCCTGAAAAAGAAAAATATAGATTTCAATAAATGGAAAGATATACCATGTTCTTGGAAGGAATATTCAACATCATTAAAATACAGTATCTCTGGACTTCCCAGGTGGCACAGTGGATAAGAGTCTGCTTTCCGATTCAGGGGACCTGAAGATGTCCCTGGTCCCTGGTCCAGGTTCATCTCTGGTCCAAGAAGATGCCACATGCCACGGAGCAACTAACCCTGTACGGCACAACCATCCAGAGCCCACACACTGCAGCTACTGAGCCTGCATGCTGCCATTACTGCGGTCTGCAGGCACCTAGAACCTGTGTGCCGCGGAAGCCCCTGTGGTGGGAAGCCTGGGCACCACAACAAAGAGTAGCCCCTGCTCACTGTGACTAGAGAAAGCCTTCCCAAAGCAACAGAGACCCAGTGCAGCCAAAAAGAAAAGAAAAAGTAATGTCTGTGAGTTGATATACAAATAAAATTGGACTTCATTTTTTTTATTATTTTTTTTTTCTGGAGCCAGACAAGTTAATTATAAAGCTAATTTGCAAGAACAAAAAGCAAAACTAGCAGAAGACTCCATAATTAAAACATTGTGAACAGGACCAGAAAGAAAATCACTTTCATATGAAAATTTAATATACAATAGCATAGCATCTTATAGCAGTGAGAAAAGATAAACTTCTTGATGAAAGGAAATTGGATATATGTATACCAAATTAAAAATAAAACATTGGCTCATTCTTCATACCACATGCAAAAGGGAAATTCAAAATAAATCAGATTTAAATGTGAAAAATAAAACTTTGTACATGCTGAATGAAAATATGAATTAATTATATAATAATCTGGAAATAGAGATAATTTATCTAATAATTCAAAAATCCAGAATCATAGGGGAAAGCTATCTATTTACATTTATGTTTTATATATTTTATCATATATGTTTACATTAGAATCAATTAAAATTAATATAAAAATATTGTACAAAATATGATTTTGTAAGTACAAAAGCGACTTGCCACATATTTATAAATCACAGCAAAAAGTTAGTAGTCTTAATAATAAAACAACTTCTAAGAAATAATACAGGACAAGAAAAACAGCCCTATACACAAACGGGCAAGATACATAAAGACAACAGTGCACAGAAACTAAATAGCAAATGGTATTTAAAAATGAAAAGGTGTTCAACCTCATTTATAGTAAGAAATAGAAAAATTAAAAACTATACTGAAGTACCATTACTCACCTTTCATATTGGCAGAATTCAAAAGTTTGACAAAATGTAGCACTGTTGAGCCAGCAAAGACACACTCTCAGAGGCTACCAGTAGAAAGGTAAAGTTGCACACCCAATTTAGTGATAGCTAGCAAAAGTATAGATGCATGCACTCTTTGACCCAGCAGTCTCTGTTCTAGACATTTATGACAATGATACCATCCAAAAATATGAAGACATATTCACAAAGGTCTTCATTACAGTAATTTGTCATAGTAAAAGACTGACCCATTTTGTCCATCAATAGGGGACTAGTTAAATAAACTGTGAATGTACAATGAACTGCTACACAATTAACATTTACATTTATATGCTACTTTATCTGACCTTTGGGATAAATTTGCTATTTTAAAAATAGCAAGAAAGAGAAAATTTTGCATCGTATATAAACTACCATCTAACCAAGAGATGGGTACAGATCTATGAATAGATAGACAGCTAAACTTCTGTATTTAAAAATGGAAGGAAACCATATTCTGCAAAATTCTATAGGGGGAGGCAAAGAGTTGGACACGACTGAGCGACTTCTGTGTGTGTATAGGGGGAGGCAGAAATGGGTAGAAGTTAGAGTTTTCTAATACATTTTGAGTGATAGAAGTTAGATTTTTCTAATACATTTTGTTTTGTTGATTTGATCTTAACACCATATAAGTGCATATAATTTTTGTAATAAAATTACATTAAAATTCATAAATGGAATTGCTAACTATTAAATGTAAACACATACATATTTGAATTGAGTGGTTGGAATAACAATATGGAGATAAGATTTTTCAAATGACTTTAAAACATAGTAATTTATGCTACCTCCACCTTTAGGATTATATGCTAAAAGTGGAGAAGGCAATGGCACCCCACTCCAGTGTTCTTGCCTGGAGAATCCCAGGGATGGGGGAGCCTGGTGCGCTGCTGTCTATAGGGTTGCACAGAGTGGAACATGACTGAAGCGACTTAGCAGCATCAGCAGCAGCATGCTAAAGGTAAAATAACTAAAACACCCAACATACACAAATTATGTTATCAGTTGTGAGTGTGTGTTTAGTTATTGAGTAAATGACTATGCTGATAAAGATTTCTAGCATCAAGGAAGAAATCAAATCAGTTCAGTTCAGTTCAGTTCAGTCGCTCAGTCGTGTCCAACTCTTTGCGACCCCATGAATCGCAGCACACCAGGCCTCCCTGTCCATCACCAACTCCCGGAGTTCACTCAGACTCACGTCCATCGAGTCAGTGATGCCATCCAGCCATCTCATCCTCTGTCATTCCCTTCTCCTCCTGCCCCCAATCCCTCCCAGCATCAGAGTCTTTTCCAATGAGTCAACACTTCGCATGAGGTAGCCAAAGTACTGGAGTTTCAGCTTTAGTATCATTCCTTCCAAAGAAATCCCAGGGCTGATCTCCTTCAGAATGGACTGGTTGGATCTCCTTGCAGTCCAAGGGACTCTCAAGAGTCTTATCCAACACCACAGTTCAAAAGCATCAATTTTTCGGCACTCAGCTATCTTCACAGTTCAACTCTCACATCCATACATGACCACTGGAAAAGCCATATACCAAAGACAATAATCCTTCATTGGAATGTAAATATATCATGAAGCCATAATATGTTTTCTTTGTTCAGTGAAAAACAGCTAGAAACAACGACAAAGCAATAACAATGAGCAATTCTAATACCCCGATCTTGAACTACTTAATAACAAATTTAACCAGAGATCCTCCAGGACATGGTTGATTCCTGTTTGGGGTAAGAAATGTGGAAAATTAATTCAGATCATAGAAAGTATGGAAGTTACTTAAGATTATTAATGTTCAACACAAAATGATCCATGGTAAAACAGAGATTTCCACTGTCTGAAAGGGAATAATTAGGGCACAACAATATGTTTAAATCCATCACATAATGACAGAAAAACACAAACAAAGAAAAATACTCCCATTAATTACCTTTGAAGTGCTAGGAAACAACACATTATTTGAAAACTGGTCCCCCCGCCCCCCAAAAAAAAGAGAGAGAGAAAATAAAGCAGGAAAAGATGTACCTACATAGCAGAGCATGTGATCATTAGGGTAAATTTGTTTAAAGAATTGAGAAACAGTAGCCACACTCTACAATAATAAAACATTACTGAACTAAAACATTTAAGCCATGTGATATTACTGTAATAATAAAAATAACAACATGTACAATGACCATAAATACTGACAAGACAATGAAATAAAAGGCACCTCCAAGTCTGGCTATTTCTACTATGACAAAGATGTCATTATAAATCATTGACAAAATGCTAGATTATTTAATAAGTAGCACAGAAGTAATTGCTAACAATCTGAAGATTTAACTTGCATTTTTATCTTACACTATAACTCAAGAAAAACTCCAGATGGAATAAAGATAATACAGCATGTGAAGAAAGAGAAAAGGAAGGCAAAGAGGGAAAAGAGAAAGGAAAAGAAGAAAGTGCAGAGCTAGGCAAAGAGATGAGTGTCAGCAATGAGAAATTATCCAATATAGAGGGTATTAGGCAATGGCACCCCACTCCAGTACTCTTGCCTGGAAAATCCCATGGACGGAGGAGCCTGGTAGGCTTCAGTCCATGGGGTCGTGAAGAGTCAGACATGACTGAGAGACTTCACTTTTACTTTTCAGTTTCATGCATTGGAGAAGGAAATGGCAACCCACTCCAGTGTTCTTGCCTGGAGAATCCCAGGGACGGCAGAGCCTGGTGGGCTGCCATCTATGGGGTAGCACAGAGTCGGACGAGACTGAAGTGACTTAGCAGCAGGCTTTTTAATAATAAAGAGAGTCCTTTGGACTGTAAGGAGATCCAACCAGTCCATTCTGAAGGAGATCAGCCCTGGGATTTCTTTGGAAGGAATGATGCTAAAGCTGAAACTCCAGTACTTTGGCCACCTCATGCCAAGAGTTGACTCATTGGAAAAGACTCTGATGATGGGAGGGATTGGGGGCAAGAGGAGAAGAGGACGACAGAGGATGAGATGGCTGGATGGCATCACTGACTTGATGGACGTGAGTCTGAGTGAACTCTGGGAGTTGGTGATGGACAGGGAGGCCTGGCGTGCTGCAATTCATGGGATCGCAAAGAGTTGGACACGACTGAGCGACTGATCTGATCTAATCTGAGGCTTTTTAAGGCAAAAGCCTCAAAGAAAATATGGAAAATATAATAATGAACAAAGTAGGCTCTGGCTGCTGCTGCTAAGTCGCTTCAGTCGTGTCCAACTCTGTGTGACCCCATAGACGGCAGCCCACCAGGCTCCCCAGTCCCTGGGATTCTCCAGGCAAGAACACTGGAGTCAGTTGCCATTTCCTTCTCCAATGCATCAAAGTGAAAAGTGAAAGTGAAGTCACCCAGTCGTGTCTGACTCTTAGCGACCCCATGGACTACAACCTACCAGGCTCCTCCATCCATGGGATTTTCCAGGCAAGAGTACTGGAGTCGGGTGCCATTGCCTTCTCTGCAGGCTCTGGAGTGGGGCTTTAATAATAGCTCTGCTCCTTACTAGTTGGTATGTGATCTTCAGCAATACATTGAGCCTATTTGTGACTCAGTTTCCTCATCTGAAAATATGAATAATTATTGTTTACGCTTTAAAGATGACTTAAATAAAATAGCATGCGTGTGTACCAAGTCACTTTAGTCCTGTCCGACTCTGTGCAATCCTATGGACTGTAGCCCACCATGCTCCTCTGTCCATGGGATTCTCCAGGAAAGAATACTGGAGTGGGTTGTCATGCCCTCCTTTAAGGGATCTTTCTGGCCCAGGATCAAACACCATGACTCTTAAGTCTCTTGCATTGGTAGGTGGGTTCTTTACCACTACCACCACCTAGGAAGCCCAAAATAAAATAGCAATATTAACAATTTCATACAATCTGGAACAGATAGCAAAACTAAATAAATGGGGGTGGGGCTATCATTGGACAGAATTTAAAATTTTGTGTACATTGAAAACTTCAAAAATATGATGCAAGTATAAATGACAAGCAAAATATTTGCTACATATAAATATATATGTTACACAAAAGACTAATAGAATTACATATATATAAAATGAATACGCTATTGAGAAAAAAATGAGAGGAATAATTCATAAAGTAGAAAGTATTAATCACAATTAAAATTTAATTTAAAATTAAACTGGATGAGATTAAAATTAAATATTTATCATCTGTGTATCCGAAAAAAATTAAAGGTAATTTTCAGTGTATGTGAAAATCTACCAAAATTGCTGATATCTTACATTGCTGCAGCAAATATGTGGTTAACTCTCTGTAGAGTAATTCAGGGGTCTGTGTCAGGAGTTTTAAAATATCTATAACTTCTATACTTTAAATTATATTTTTTGTCATTTAAACTAAGAAAGCACTATTAATATATGCAAAAACATTCTTAATGCTTTTACTTATAATAGTGAAAACTCAGACTCAAGTCATGTGTCCAAAGTTATATGATTATCAAATACACTTTGATATACCAATAAATGCTATATCAAGAAGATTTGTTAATGTCATGTATATGCTATGTTATAAAGTTTTAAAAAGCAGGTCCCAAAGCAATGCTTTCAGCATGATCCCAGTTTTATGTGTAACTGGATCTCTCTCTGCATAGTGGTTTGATCACTTTAGTTTTTTTAGTTTGTGTATTTTTCAGGTTTTCCAAAGACTATGCATTTGTTTTCTAAATATATATATATATATATATATATATATATATAAGGAAAAAAAAACTCCTCAAAGCTTAAAAAATAAGCTACTATAACTATAGCTATATTATAATTATACTAACTTACCATGAGTTAGTCATGTTTTTCTTAAAATACTTTGTAATTTTACTTACAAAAGTAAACAGTCAATGCTCATAGCAGTGATCCCTGGAGTCTTGCAGAAAATGAGGACCAAAAAAAGCCTGGCTGGCAGATACCAAGGAGTTTTTATTGACCATATGATGTCTCCTATAATAATATCTTGTTGTTTAGTTGCTAAGCCATATCTGACTCTTTTGCAGCCCCACAGACTGTAGCCCACCAGGATCCTCTGTCCATGGGATTTCCCAGACAAGAATATTAGAGTGGGTTACTATTTCCTCCTCCAGGGGATTTCTGCTTCTACCAAGGGATCAAACCCAAGTTTCCTGCATTTCAGGCGGATTCTTTACTGCTGAGCCATGAGGAAAACCCATATGACACCTCAAGCTGAGCTAAAAGGGACTAAACTTTGAGAAAAGTTTACATGGGTTCAGTTCAGTTCAGTTCAGTTGCTCAGTCGTGTCTGACTCTTTGAGACCCTATGAATTTCAGCATGCCAGGCCTCCCTGTCCATCACCAACTCCTGGAGTTCACTCAAACTCACATCCTTCGAGTCCGTGATGCCATCCAGCCATCTCATCCTCTGTCGTCCCCTTCTCCTCCTGCCCCCCAATCCCTCCCAGCATCAGAATCTTTTCCAATGAGTCAACTCTTTGCATGAGGTGGCCAAAGGATTGGAGTTTCAGCTTTTAGCATCAGTCCTTCCAAAGAAATCCCAGGGCTGATCTCCTTCAGAATGGACTGGTTGGATCTCCTTGCAGTCCAAGGGACTCTCAAGAGTCTTCTCCAACACCACAGTTCAAAAGCATCAATTCTTCGGCACTCAGCTTTCTTCACAGTCCAACTCTCACATCCATACATGAGCACTGGAAAAACCATAGCCTTGACTAGACGGACCTTTGTTGGCAAAGTAATATCTCTGGTTTTTAATATGCTATCTAGG
Source organism: Bubalus bubalis (assembly GCF_019923935.1). Taxonomy (NCBI): domain Eukaryota; kingdom Metazoa; phylum Chordata; class Mammalia; order Artiodactyla; family Bovidae; genus Bubalus; species Bubalus bubalis. Next base: position 51,984,021 of record NC_059176.1, read on the forward strand.
TTGGTCATAACTTTCCTTCCAAGGAGTAAGCGTCTTTTAATTTCATGGCTACAATCACCATCTGCAGTGATTTTGGAGCCCAAAGTAAAGTCTGACTCTGTTTCCACTGTTTCCCCATCTATTTGCCAGGAAGTGATGGGACCAGATGCCATGATCTTGGTTTTCTGAATGTTGAGCTTTAAGCCAACTTTTTCACTCTCCACTTTCACTTTCATCAAGAGGCTTTTTAGTTCCTCTTCATTTTCTGCCATAGGGGTGGTGTCATCTACATATCTGAGGTTATTGATATTTCTCCCAGCAGTCTTGATTCCAGCTTGTGCTTCTTCCAGCCCAGCATTTCTCATGGTGTACTCTGCATATAAATTAAATAAGCAGGGTGACAATATACAGCCTTGATGTACTTTTTAAAACATTGAATACCTTTCCCAATCCCCACTTCAAGTTAGCAAACACCCTTCCCTATCAAAACTATCTCCCCCAAAGAAACACAGTGATAGTTTTTTCAAGGAAATGAAGATAATGGACATATTAATGCCAAATCATCCCCAATTCAGACTAATTCAAGCTCAGGTGTCTACCTACTAATCTGTTTTATTTATAGGGTCTGGCATGTAAATTCTGTGCCTTTACTTACTAGTAATAAAAAATGCACCAGATTTTCCATGCTCACCCAACATCTTGGTGTTGAGGATACTTCTTAGATCCATGGGCTTTCCAATATCCAACATCCAAATATCCTGTGATTAAAGTATCATAAATACAAAAATCTTATCCATTGAGTAAGGATAAATAAAAAAAAACTTTGAATCTATTTAATTCTACATTAATACCAAAAGGAGACTCCAAGACATTCCAAAACAAGAAGGGATAGAGTCTATCAAATGTAAAATCTCTCCATTAATGAGAAAAAAATAAGATATTGGAGAGGAATACAGGTCAAGGCAAATCTGAGATACCTTCTTCACTAAGCTAAGTGTCCAGTATCGTTTGTTAGGAATCATTCTGTAGTAATGGGCAGAAAGCTGGCTTAGTGACACCGAGCCAAGAATATAAATTTTTTTCTGATTAGATAAGTTTAAATATCATGGCTCTTTCTTTCAGCAAATATTTACTAAGCACCTACTGTATGACAGTCACTGTGATCAGTCGATGAGATATATCACAGAACTTTGAGTTTAGCATCTCATTGATGATATTTTGGGATAAGTGAAAGAGAAATATCCAAATTTCAAATTACAGCTTGCAGGTCACATAGAGCCCACTACTTGTACTTGTAGATAACATCCTATTGAAATATAGCCATGCTCACTAATTTACATATTGTCTACAAGTGTTCATGTGCTGTCAGGGTAGTTTAGTTATGACAGAGACTACATGGACTGCAAATCCTAAAATAGTTCTTATCTGGTGCTGACCTCTGACTTAGAAGACACTAACGATTCCTATTTCTGTACAAATATCACATCTGTGACCCAACTACCCTCAATCTACTCTTCAAGCAGCACCTAGAATCATCCATTTTATATGCAAGTTCTATAACATTACTCTTTTCTTTATACATGACATTGGCTTTTCATGTCTCTTACAATGAAGACTATATTCTTATACAACCTGCAAAGCCCAACTTGCTTTAGCTGTGTTGATCTTCTTCTGATGCCTTGAATAGATCGCTCTCATTATGAATGTTTTCTTCTGTCTGGAGAAATGTTACACTTATATCCTGCAGTAGTCAACTCATCCTTCATTCTTAGCTTAAATTTCACTTCCAGGGAAGTCTTCCCAACTATACTACTATAGGTCTCGTAATCACTACGCCTCCACCCCAACCTGTTATTTTCTCTTATGGCCATCTTTTATATTCTTTCATGATATGACTTATATTTTGCTTTCATATACTCATTTATGGGTTTTCATGGTGCCTGTCTATATTATTAGACTATAAGTTCAGTGAGGGTAATAATTAGGTCAATTTTTCAAAAAAGATTAAGTGAAGTGTCCCCATCTAAAGATTTCTTGGACATAGTAGGGATGTCATAAATTGATTCATTTTCACTCACTTTTGGATGAAGATGGTAGGAGAATTGTAATGCCAATTGAGTCAAGGTTCACTCTTTTTTATAATATATTTATTTATTTATTTTGGCTGCACTGAGTCTTCATTGCTGTGCGTGGACTTTCTCTAGTTGCAGCCAATGAGGGTCATTCTTTGTTACAGTAAACAGGCTTCTTATTGTGGTGACTTCTCTTGTTTCACAGCTCTGGTTCTAGGCTGCATGGGCTTCAGTAGTTGCAACACATGGGCTGGGTAGGTGTGGCTCCTGGGCTCTAGAGCACAGGCTTGTTCATTCCATGCACATGGGATCTTCTCTGACTAGGGATTGAACCCATGTCTTCTGCTCTGACATGCAAATTCTTTATTACTAAGCCATCAGGGAAGCCCAAGGTTCACTCTTAAATAGAGGTAGAAAATTGGTGGATAAGTTTGAATTTCTTGAATAAAATGCAAGATAAATCATATTCCAAAAATATCTACATATCCTATGTCATATATATGTACCTTCAGAAATCATGACATAGGATATGTGTGTGTGTATATATATATATATATATATATATATATATATATGTAAATATATATATATATAGTCACAGCAGATATTCCAAATATGTAGCATGGAAGACCAGGTGAAAGAAGTATCTCAGATGATACACAGTTGGGAAAATATAAAAGAACAGATAAAAGAATTGGATAATACATCTTAGAGACCAACAATGCAATAAAGGAATTTCAGGAGGAGGTAAAGGAAAAAACAGAGGAGAGACAAAGATTGGCCAATTTTGTTGTTGTTGTGTTCAGTAGTTCAAGCCTGCCCGACTCTTTGTGACCCCGTGGACAGTAGCCCACCAGGCTCCTCTGTCCATGAAATTTTCTAGGCAAGAATACTGGAGTGGGTTGACAGTTCCTACTCCAGAGGATCTTCCCAACTCAGGTACAAAACCCATGTCTCTTGCATTTCTTGCATTGACAGGCGGGTTCTTTACCACTGTGCCACCTGGTAAGCCCATGGTTTTAGAAAAAAAGGATATCAGCCAAACAATAGTCAAAAAAGAAAATAGGAAGAAAGAATTGGTAAAAAAATGAAAGCCCCAAATCAATGATAATTAGTACTAAAAATAATTTTTAAAAGATTATAGGAATTAAAAAAGTTATTGATTGAAAAGGCCATAAGCTATCTCATAAGCTTGATGAGAGACCTAAAAGAAGCAGCAGCAGAAGGCACAGGATGAAAATAAGAAGAAAGAAAAAGGAGTTAAATACAAGACTGAAGATTCAGTTCAGTTCAGTTCAGTCACTCAGTCGTGTCGGACTCTTTGAGAACCCACTGAAGATTAGAAAGATATAATTTTACCAATATACTGGTAAAGGACAATTATGAGAGACTACATGGCAAACGTTTGAAATCCTAGAAAAAGTAGATTATTTCCTAACAAAATATTAAATTACTAAAATTAATCTAAAAAGAAGTAGAAACTTAAATTGATTAATATAAAAAGAATGTAAAAGCAATTATACATATCAGTGAAAAAAGACACCAGTAGGTTCACAGTTAATTCTATCTACTCCTTAAGAAAAAGATCATTTTGCTATGACAAAATTGTTACGTACCAATTTAAGAAGATTTTAAGACGTTTTCTTAATTCCAAAATCAAATAGATGGATTTTAAAAATATGACAAATACAGCAGTAAGAATAAATGAAGTAGTGATCCATGCTACACAATGTATGCATCTTAAAAAAAATTGTCAGATGAAAGATGTTAGACACAGAGACACATATTGTATGATTCACATTTATAGAATGTTTATTTAAAATAGTCTATAGACACAGAAGTTCTCCCCAGGTGACTCAGGGGTGAGGCATCTGCCTGCCAGTGTACGAGGCACGGGAGACTTGGATTCAGTCCCTGGGTCTGGAAGATCCCCTGGAGGAGGAAGTGGTAACCCATTCCAGTATTCTTGCCTGGAAAATCCCATGGGCAGAGGAGCCTTGTGGGCTATAGTCCATGGGGTCACAAAGAGTTGGACACGACTGAGTGACTGAGCACGAGCACAATAGACACAGAAAAGCAGATTAGTCGTTGCCTGGGATTGGGGTTGGGGGACAGGAATTGACTACACATGAGCGTAAAGAATCTTGTTAATTAAAAAAAAAAAAAAAAGAACTTCCCTTGAGGTCCAGTGATTAAGATTCCAAGCTTCCAGTGCAAGGGGCAGGGAGCGGTGGTTTGATCCTTGGTCAGGTGACTAAGATTCCACATGGTGCACAGCATGGCCAAAATATTAAAAAGATCTCGAGGTGATGTGAATATATAAACTATAGTGATGATTGCACACCTGTAAATGGACTGAAAGTCATTGAATGAATGCTTAGAATTGGTGAATATTATGTTAATAGCTTGTAATTATATCTCAGTAAAGATCTTTTAAAAAAGTAAATAGAAGATAAGGAAAATCAAGACTATCATTTATGAATATAGATGCAGAAGTCAAAATAAAATATTAGAAAGAGATTTCATAAAGTATTATACATATGCCATGACTAAATAACATTTCTTCCAGTAAAGCAAGAGTGACTGTATATCAGATACTCAATTGATATAATCCATTGCTTTGAGAAATTAAAGAGGAAGACATATTAGGGCATATTAACAGACAATGAAATAACATATAGTCAAAGTAATTGGTGGTGGTGGTGGTTTCAGTCAGTCAGTCAGTTCAGTCGCTCAGTCGTGTCCGACTCTTTGCGACCCCATGAATCGCAGCACACCAGGCCTCCCTGTCCATCACCAGCTCCCGGAGTTCACTCAGTCTCACGTCCATTGAGTCTGTGATGTCATCCAGCCATCTCATCCTCTGTAGTCCCCTTTTCCTCCTGCCCCCAATCCCTCCCAGCATCAGAGTCTTTTCCAATGAGTCAACTCTTCGCATGAGGTGGCCAAAGTACTGGAATTTCAGCTTTAGCATTATTCCTTCCAAAGAAATCCCAGGGCTGATCTCCTTCAGAATGGTGGTTTAGTCATTACTAAAAAAGCAAAAGTAGGCATAAAAACATGTTATGTAAATTTACCAACAATCAGCAGTAAATATTATTTTTAGTCACAGATCACTAAAATGAAAGTGAATGTCACTCAGTCGTGTCTGACTCTTTGCAACCCCATGGACCTGTAGCCTGCCAGGCTCCTCTGTCCATGGATTTCTTTAGGCAAGGATATCGGAGTGGGTAGCTGTTCCCTTCTCCAGGGGATCTTCCCAACCAGGGATTGAACCTCAGTCTCCTGCATCTCAGATGGATTCTTTACCACCTGAGCCATCAGGGAAGCACAGAGATCACTAAAACCATTTCAGTTTAAATCAAGAACTAGATGAGGATGTATATCGCTAGTCAATATTTTCTTGAAATTTCCAGAAATACAATAATAAAATCAATTTATTCAAGGATATAAATTTAAAAAAAAACCTCATAAATCTATCTGTTCTAGATAATAAAAATATTTTATACCAAAATAACACAAAAATCCCATAGTTAAAAGTGAAAACAAAGTTCTTCAATTGATAAGAGAATTTGGGAAGGAGATTTGATGTACAGTAAAATTACAAAGAGAAAAATTTTTCCCTGAAATAGCAATAAGCACTTAGAAATTGAAGCGGAACCAAACATATTCACAATGGTATAAAAATGAACAGTAGAATGTTCATAATAAATTTAACAGGGAATGGATAGACCTAGTGACCATCATACAGCGTGAAGTAAGTCAGAAAAACAAATATCCTATTATATCATTGTATAATATGATATTATATCGTAATACCTCGCTTATATGTGGAATCTTGAAAAATGGTACAGATAAACTTATTTTCAAAGCAGAAATAGAGACAGATGTAGGGAACAAACTTGTGAATACCAAGGGAAGAAGGGAGGTGGTATGAATCGGAAGATAGGGATTGATATAGATACAGTACTATGTACAAAGTAGATAGCTAATGAGAACCTACTGCATAGCACAGGGAACTCTACTCAGTGCTCTGTGGTGACATGAATGGGGAGGAAATCTGAAAAAGAGAGGATATATGTATAACCATAACTAATTCGCTTTGCTGTGCAGCAGAAACTAATACAAAACTGTAAAGCAACTATACTCCGTAAAAATCTTTTAAAAATGTAACAGGGAATGGAATTGTTTCCTTAATTTCTCTTTCTATTTTCTCATTATTAGTGGATAGGAATGCAAGGGATTTCTGTGTGTTGATTTTATATCCTGCAACTTTACTATATTCATTGATTAGTTCTAGTAATTTTCTGGTGGAGTCTTTAGGGTTTTCTATGTAGAGGATCATGTCATCTGCAAACAGTAAGAGTTTTACTTCTTCTTTTCCAATTTGTATTCTTTTTATTTCTTTTTATGCTCTGATTGCTGTGGCCAAAACTTCCAAAACTATGTTGAATAATAGTGGTGAAAGTGGGCACCCTTGTCTTGTTCCTGACTTTAGAGGAAATGCTTTCAATTTTTCACCATTGAGGATAATGTTTGCTGTGGGTTTGTCATATATAGCTTTTATTATGTTGAGGTATGTTCCTTCTATTCCTGCTTTCTGGAGAGTTTTAATCATAAATGGATGTTGAATTTCGTCAAAGGCTTTCTCTGCATCTATTGAGATAATCATATGGCTTTTATTTTTCAATTTGTTAATGTGGTGTATTACATTGATTGATTTGTGGATATTGAAGAATCCTTGCATCCCTGGGATAAAGCCCACTTGGTCACGATGTATGATCTTTTTAATGTGTTGTTGGATTCTGATTGCTAGAATTTTGTTAAGGATTTTTGCATCTATGTTTATCAGTGATATTGGCCTGTAGTTTTCTTTTTTTGTGGCATCTTTGTCAGGTTTTGGTATTAAGGTGATGGTGGCCTCATAGAATGAGTTTGGAAGTTTGCCTTCCTCGGCAATTTTCTGGAAGAGTTTAAGTAGGATAGGTGTTAGCTCTTCTCTAAATTTTTGGTAGAATTCAGCTGTGAAGCCGTCTGGACCTGGGCTTTTGTTTGCTGGAAGATTTCTGATTACAATTTCAATTTCTGTGCTTGTGATGGGTCTGTTAAGATTCTCTATTTCTTCCTGGTTCAGTTTTGGAAAGTTGTACTTTTCTAAGAATTTGTCCATTTCTTCCAAGTTGTCCATTTTATTGGCATATAATTGTTGATAGTACTCTCTTATGATCCTTTGTATTTCTGTGTTGTCTGTTGTGATCTCTCCATTTTCATTTCTAATTTTATTCATTTGATTTTTCTCCCTTTATTTCTTGATGAGTTTGGCTAATGGTAAGCCAGAAAGAAAAACATCAATACACTATACTAATGCACATATATGGAATTTAGAAAGATGGTAACAATAACCCTGTATGCGAGACAGCAAAAGAGACACAGATGTATAGAACAGTCTTTTGGACTCTGTGGGAGAGGGAGAGGGTGGGATGATTTGGGAGAATGGCATTGAAATATGTATAATATCATATAAGATATGAATTGCCAGTCCAGGTTCAATGCAGGATACAGGATGCTTGGGCTGGTGCACTGGGATGACCCAGAGGGATGGTACGGGGAGGGAGATGGGAGGGGGGTTCAGGATGGGGAACACGTGTACACCCGTGGCGGATTCATGTTGATGTATGGCAAAACCAATACAATATTGTAAAGTAATTAGCCTCCAATTAAAATAAATAAATTTATATAAAATAAAATATAACAGGGAAATAACAGAAAGTTCCATAAATAAAATTTCTACAAATTGTATTAAAGGATATAAACCAAGATCTGGATAAATAGTAAGACAGACATCGATGGTTGATAAATAAAATGCTAATTCTTCTAAAATCAATGTATAGTTTTGTATAATTCTAAGTATAATCCTAATATATCTTTCTTTTAAAATTGTATAGAATTATTCTAAGAGTTTATATGAACACATAAAATTGTCAAGAAAACCATTCAAAACAAAAACAGAAAGGGAGAAGTTGACTTATGTAAAATATCATTTGAAATAGCCACTCAAGTGAGTTTATCATTAGTATTGGCATATAAATAGACAAAGATTAGTAATGCAATTTGGGGAATCCAGAACTATATCTGAGGCTAAGTGAGAACTGAATACACAATGACAGTAATAATTGTGTAAGAAAACTGGGTTAATGATAGATGGTACTGGCATAACTGGCTATCTTTCCAGAAGAAACTAAAATTAATCCCTATTTTGCCCCACACACAAAATAATTCTAGATGAGTTAAAGATTAAATGAGGAAATAATAAAATGTTAGAACATGAATATTTAGTCCACTTCCTCTATTAAATAGAGATAGAATGAAACAAAATTAGATGCATATAGACCATATAAAATTTTAAAACCTTTGTACAGATGAAGATTTCATTTAAAAAGTGCATAGAAAACAATAATGTGTTTGGACAAAAATGTTAATTCAAAGAATATGAGTTAACATCCACTTTATATAAATAGCTCTTTCAAACATCCCAATAGAAAGATTAGCAAAGACTAGGATGAAGCAATGCACAAAAAGGCAATTCCAAATGGCCAACAAACATTATGATGTTCAACCTCTACAGTCGTCAGTGAATGCAAATTAAAGTAATGAGATGTCCCTTTATGCCCATCAGCCTGGCAAGCGCTAAACAGAGCAGTAACACCTATTGCTGGTAGTGATACAGAGAAAAGGGGCACTTTAATATATTGCTGGTGGAAATGTGCTGTATTATAGCTTTTTTGGAAAGCAATCTGGCAATATCTATTAAATTAAAAATATCCTTTGACCTAAACATCCTGCTGTGGGAAAGTATCCCAGAAAAACAAATGCAACAGTAGGTAAGAATACAGGCACAAGGATTTTTATTGCATCATTGTTGGTTGTGCAAAAAATGAGGGAAGTTAGTGAATTCCTATTAGTAGTGGAATGATTGAATAGTGTGAGTATTTGATACTCACATATTATAAAATGTGGGTGTAATATGATCACGTTTTTAAATAAAAACAAACACACATACGTATGTATATACATATATATGTATGTGTCTCTATATTTGTTGTGTTAGTTGCTCAGTCGTGTCAGTCTCTTTGTGACCTCATAGACTGTAGCCCACCAGGCTCCTCTGTCCATGGAATTCTCCAAGCAAGAATACAGGAGTGGGTTGCCATTCCCTTCTCTGAGAGATCTTCCTGACCCAGAGATGGAACCCAGGTCTCCCACATTGCAGGCAGTTTCTTTACCATCTGAGCCACCAGGGAAACCCATATGTGCATCTATATCTATCTATCTATCTGTCTGTCTATCTGTCTATCTATCTACCTATCTGTCTCTCTGTCTGTCTTTTTGTCTATCTATCCACATCTGTATCTGACTGGAGAAAAAAGAGATTATACAAACTTGACTGTTAAAATGGATTCTGTGAGAGTAGAGATGTAGGGATGGTGTAGGTAGAGGGGCTTGAAAAGATCAAGGGCTCAGGTGGAAAGTACGGTCAAAAAAAGGGGGAAATATAATTAAAACCCAGCCCATGTGGTTTGACTGCATTTGTGTCAGACAATACTGAGATGGCCTCCAATCATTCACTTCCTCTGAAACTGCCTAAAATGCAGAAGACCTGGGTTTGATCCTCAGGTCAGGAAAATCCCCCGGAGAAGGGAGTGGCTACCCACTCCAGTATTCTTGGAGTTTTCCTGGTGGCTCATACGGTGAAGAATCTGCCTGCATTGCAGGACCTGGGTTCAATCCTTGGGTCAGGAACATGCCTTGGAGAAGGGAATGGCTACCCACTACAGTATTCTTGCCTGGAGAATTTCATGGACAGAGAAGCCTGGTGGGCTAGGTCCATGGAGTCCCAGAGTTGGACATGACTGACTACTAGTTATGCACTACTAACTTACTATGTCCCAGACAGCCCTGAGATAGCCTCTGATCCTTCCCTTCTTCTGCTATTCATACCTTGTATAGTCTCTTCCCTTCATTGTGATGGAAGCTGTGACTTGCTCCTAACCAAGAGAGTATGGCAAATGTGATGGGTTGTCACCTTCAAGATTATATTACTTCTACCTGTCACTACTGTCTGCCTTGAAGACTTTCCTATTGATTCTTCTTTGCTGGCCTGAATGAAGGAAACTGCTCCAGGGAGAGGCCCACAGCTTCCCTGGTAGCTCATACAGTAAAGAAATTGCCTGTAGTGTGGCAGACCTGGGTTTGATCCCTGGATTAGGAAGATCCCCTGAAGAAGGAAATGGCAACCCACTCCAGTATTCTTGCCTGGAGAATTCCATGGATTGTACAGTCCATGGGATCGCAAAGAGCTGGACACGAGTGAGCGACTTTCACTGTTGAGCTCACACTGTTTTGTGAGCTCATTTGACTTACAGTTCTCATTAACTTCTCATGAATTTATTAATGTTCCCATTTTAGAGTTGAGAAAATTGAGTCTTGCCTCTGAGTTTTCTCCCCAAGGAAGGCATGGGGAGACGGTGTCAGTACTTGTAGAAGGAAATTTTAGAGTCTCTAAAACGGGCCTGTGAAGATGTGAAACGAGTGTGTTGCAGAAAAATAAAACAAAACCACAGGATCAACTGTCAACTCATTTTTATAATGCTGAGTTGGAATTAAATGTACTGCAAGGCTTTTCAGAGACTTTAATAAGCTAATGTACAATGAACATTAACATTAACTTAAATGTGTTAATTCAGAAAACTGACTTGGTTGTAATTTTCATACACTACTGTTAATTTTCAAAAAATACAAAGTGGAAAATTCTCCTTTACTCTTTCTATCTTCTTCTACATGTTCCTCTGTCTCTATAAAACTGACTTGACCTTATACTCCCACCCTCTCAAATAAACTTGTGAGTGTTACTCAAATGGAATCAATTACTCTGGGAATATACATACTGGTGATTATTTTTAATATGCTCTAAATATTCACAAAATGGGTCAAAACTTACACTGGAATTAGGCAAACATGTAATCTTTCTAGATACAAAATCCAGTGTATCTGGTATTCTTCAAAAACTGCTAAAAAGACATTAGGTCCAGACTTGTCATTGCTAGGAATGGGAAGAGAAGGGAAGGGAAGGATGGGAGTTTGGTACTAGCAGATGCAAACTGTTATATATAGGATGAAGAAACAAGATCCTACTGTATAGCACGGGGAACTGTATTCAATATCCTATAGTAAACCATAATAGAAAGGAAAATGAAAAAGAATATATATGTGTATGTGTGTAAATATATATATATATGTATAATCACTGAATTTGTTTTCTGTACACCAGAAACTAACACCATATTACAAATTAGCTATTTGTTGTTGTTCAGTAGCTCAGTTGTGTTCAACTTTTTCCCACTCCGTAGACTGAAGCACACCAGGCTTCCCTGTCTTTCACTATCTTCCGGACTTTGCTCAAAATCATATCTATTGAGTCAGTGGTGCCATCCAACCATCTCATCCTCTGTCACCCACTTCTCCTCCTGCCTTCAATCTTTCCCAGCATCAGGGTCTTTTCTAATGAGCCAGCTCTTTGCATCAGGTGACCGAAGTACTGGAGCTTCAGCTTCAGCATCAGTCCTTTCAATGAATATTCAGGGCTGATTTCCATTAGGACTGACTGGTTTGATCTCCTTGCAGTCCAAGGGACTCTCAAGAGTCTTCTCCACCGCTATAGTTCAAAAGTATCAATTCTTTGGTGCTCAGCCTTCTTTATGGTCCACTTGTCACATCCATACATGACTACTGCAAAAACCATAGCTTTGACTATATGGACCTTTGTTGGCAAAGTGATACCTCTGCTTTTCAATATGCTGTCTAGGTTTGCCATAGCTTTTCTTCCAAGGAATAAGCATTTTTAAATTTAATGGCTGCAGTCACTCTCCACAATGGTTTTTGAACCCAAGAAAATAAAGTCTGTCACTGTTTCCATTGTTTCCCCATCTATTTGCCATGAAGTAATGGGACCAGATATCATAATCTTAGTCTTTTGAATGTTGAGTTTTAAGCCAACTTTTTCACTCTTCTTTTTCACCTTCATCAAGAGGCTCTTTAGTTCCTCTTCACTTTTTGTGATTAATGTGGTATCATCTACATATCTGAGGTTTTTAATATTTCTCTTGGCAATCTTGATTCCAGCTTTAGCTTCATCCAGCCTCTATACTTCAGTAAAACAAAACAATAAGTTAAAAAATAGTGCTATGGGGAATCTAGAGACAAGTAAGTACATGAATTGAGTATATTAAAACTACTTTTTATTCATGTTTGCTAAGTTGCTTCAGTTGTGTCCAACTCTTTGCAACCCTGTGGACTGTAACCTGCTAGGCTCCTCTGTCCATGGGATTCTCCAGGCACGAATACTGGGGTGGGTTGTCATTTCCTTCTTCAGGGGATTTTCCCAACCCAGGGATCAGACCTTTGTCTCTTATGCTTCCTGCATTGGCAGGCAGGTTCCTTACCACTAGTACCACCTGGGAAGACCCCCAAACTACTTTTTAATAATAGTTGATACAGTTCAGCACTCAGTCGCTCAGTCATGTCTGACTTTTTGCTTCCCCATGGACTGTAGTTCTCCAGGCTCCTCTGTCCATGGGATTTTCTAGGCAAGAATACTGGAATAGGTTTCCATTTCCTGCTCCGAGGGATCTTTAGGACCAGGGATTGAACCTGTGTCTCTTGAGTCCCCTGCGTCTTTAGGCAGGCTCTTTACCTCCAGTGCACCTGGGAAGCGCAGGCAATTATAATAATGATGATTATATTTCTGCATGTGCCTTTTGAATAGAATGGGTACAACTATTATTTAATATTTGTAATGACTTATAGAAACTTAAGTTATCTATTATTAGCCCTGATTTTAGATAAGAAGAGTCCACCAGAGACTCTTGTCCAAGATCTATGTCTAAGATCACAATGCTATTAAGTAAGAGAATTAAGATTGGAAACAGATTTGCCTTTTGGTAAAATTTTTGCGGATAATGTTCTACACTCTAGGTGATTATCTCAGATGAAGCAATTCGTCAATTATCTCTTCAGCAATATATAATTTTCCATTCAAACTGACAACAGAAAATTTATTTTGTTTTTCATATCTATATTTTTCTTATAAAAATTCTATTTGGTTCTTACAATAACCTGCTTATATTTTCTTCCTGGTTTTGTTTCCCTGTCCTCCATTATAATATTAATTTGAATGTTTTGATTATGCTTATGAAAAACCCTTTCATACTCGTCCTCTATCTCAGTTTTGGAGTGTATGTTTTCTTGTTTTCTTCTTTTCCTTCTGCTGACTCTTCCTCATGGTAGTAGCTTCACTTATGGCTGTGAAACTTTTTAATGTAAACTAAGTTGTAGCTTTAGCAGTTTTCTATGGCAATATCCTATGTTATTGGGGTGGGAAGTAGAGGGGGAATGGAAAGATGCTTATGGATTTCAAAGTCCTAGGATAATTATGATGTTAATTTATCTGCCTATGATTTATTATGCATAACATAAATAGAAACATAAAAGCTATGCATGATGGAGTCCTCTACTACCTATTTCTTGCAGCTAATTCTTTTTATACACACAAGATGTTCCTGCAAGATATTACCTTCCTTAGCGACTGAGTAATTTTTTCTTAATCCATTTCAGGTATGGAATAATTCTTTATAAAAATCAATTTCATATTATTCAGTACTTTCAGTTCCCTACAAGCATAGGTTCTACAGTTTTAGCTCCCAAGCCCAGCAGGAAAATCATTGCTGATAGAGAGCTAAGTTTTAAGTTTTACTTACAGCCCAAACTCTAATTTTCTCTAGGTTTCTTTCACTAGGCATTTGAGAATTTCCATTTCTTGATTTCTGGCTCAGTTGTGTGTGTTTATAATTTTTACTTATAGTAAGTTCCTTACATACAAATGAGTTTCATTCCAAGAGCATGTTTGTAAGTCCAATCTGTTTGTAAGTCCAACAAAGTTACCCTAGATACCTAACTAACACAATTGGACATAAAGTACCATACTGCAACAGGTTTATAGTACTTTTCACACAAATAATACATAAGAAACAAGCAAAACAAAAAATAATGAAAGCATTTTTAATTTTATAATTTGGTACTTTGAGAAGTATGGTAGTACCAGCTACATCACTGTTGCTTATACTCTTGCTTCTAGACATCCTGGGCTTGAAATAAAATCCTGTACTCTCCTGCCAATACTAGAGATGTGGGTTAGAACCCTGGGTTGAGTAGAGCCCCTGGAGTAGGAAATGGCAACCCACTCCAGTAATGTTGCCAGGAAAATTCAGTGGACAGAGGACCCTGGTGGGCTACAATCCCTGGGGTCACAAAAGAGTTGGATTTGACTGAATAACCAAATGGCAACAACGACTACTGTACTATACACAGAATTGTAAAGTGCACAAAGCACAACTACCTGCAGAGGGCGCACGCATGTGACAATGCGCGCTGGGCACGTGAATAACTTATGTGATTGGACATGAGAAGCCACATTTGCATTTCTCAAAGTTTGCAATTTGAAGGTTTGTATGTATGGGACTTACTGCATTTATTTATGTATCCATTCATTCATTCCTTCATTTAAATACTCCATTTCCCAGCTGTTTATGGTTTAAAGTAGGAAGGAGAATTCCTTCTTAGTCAACCATATAAAACTCTTATCTATCTCCTGGGTCCTAAATTGTATCACTTCTCAATATTAATCTTCCACTTTGAAATCTGTAAAATAATTGACATTGTGGAAACACTAATTATGGTTTGTTCACAAAATCTCAGAAGACCATAATTAAGAAGCAGATGATAAAAATCAAAAGAGCAATTTGATAATGAGTAAAAGGGAGGAGATAGGGTCAAGATGGCCAAGGAAGACCCTAGCTCACCTCCTCCCATGGCACACTGAAATTGCAGCTAGTCACAGAGCATCGACCTATGAGAATGACCTGAAGACAAGTACAAGTGATTTTCCACAACTAAATATATAAAGAATGAAGAGCATGCAATAAATAGGAGAGATGGAGATACAATACAGTCAAGACCTCTGCCTTGGGTAGGCAACACACAACAGGAGGATAACAATTTCAGAGGTTCTCCCCTAGAGTGAGAAGCTCAAAGCCCACACTGGACCTCCCAGCTGGGGGACCATGCACTGAGAAGACGGGCCCTTAGAACATCTGGATTTGAAGGCAGAGCAGGGCTTCCATGGCGGCTCAGAGGTTTGCAGTGCAGGAGACACAGGAGATGCAGGTTCTATCCTTGGGTTGACAAGATCCCCTGGAGGAGGACATGACAACCCACTCCAGTATTCTTGCCTGGAGAATTCCATGGACAGAGGAGTCTGGTGGGCTACAGTCCATGGGGTCACAAACAGTCAGACACAACTAAAGCAACTTAGCACTCTAGTTTCCGGGGCTTACCCATTTGTCAGTGGGCCAGCCCCAGCTCTGGGCCTGTGGAACCCAATCTTGAGCCACACTGAAGATCAGTTTCACCTGATAATGGGCCAGAACTATCCCTCCTGGGACCCTTAGCTAGTAGCCCTGGAGCCCAGCCTTGCCATCAGGGGTTCAGCAGCCACTGCACAAGGCAGGGTCTGGCAGCCAGCCAAGCTCAATGCCAACCCCACCTATCAGCAAGCTCACAGTAGTTAGCCCAGCCCAACAGAAGGACTCACACAGCCCATATTAGGAGTACTGATATAGCATATACTGTGGTCACCAGGGTTGAATTGCTGCTGGTTCTTATAGGATATCTTCTATATAAGGTTATCTATATATCTATATATACATATATATCTATATCAGGAGATCAGGAGGAATAACTGACCTTCCTTATACACAGAAACAAACATGGAGAATTAGGCAAAATGAGGGAACAAAATAATGCATTCCTAATGAAAGAACAAGACAAAACCCCAGAAGAAGAACTAAGAGAAGTGGAAATAATAAATTTACTCAAGAAAGATTTCAAGGTAATAGACATAAAGATGCTCAAGCAACTTGAGAGAAAAATGATAAGAGAGTTATAAAAAAAGAGTTGGAAAATATAAAGAAACAAATGGAGCTGAAGTATATAATATCTAAGATAAAACACATGCATACACTGCAAAGAATCAACAGTAGATTAGATGATGGACACAGGAAAGCAGTTCTAAGAGGGAAACAAGTAAAATCACTTTACCACTGAGCCATCAGGGAAGCACAAATTAGCATATGCATATTCATGTTTTACACAAATGATATCATAATAATCAAACTTTCTGTATCTTGAATTTTAACTAAGCATTATACTTCAATCATAATTTTATACCAATGCCTACAGGGATTCTATCCTTTTTAACACTTACGTAACACTGGAAACAGTATTGTTTCCAATTGGCTCAGTGATAAAAAAATCTGCCTTCCAATGCAGGAGGTTGAGTTCTGATCCCTGAGTTTGCAAAATTCCCTGGAGGAAGAAATGGCAACCCACTCTAATATTCTTGCCTGGGAAATCCCATGTATAGAGGAACCTGGTGGGCTACAGTCCATGGGGCCACAGAGTTGGATACGACTTAGCGACTGAGCAACAGTCTATTGTATGGATAAACTAGCTGGATAGTCACAGGAATTTATACAGTTTCTAATATTAAGTGATATTTTAAAAATGTAAATCCCAAATACATTTTTCTAATTAAAAGTCTTAAGTGACTTATATGATACTTAGAAAAAAATCCAAAGATGTCACGCTAGCTTTATATCATAGCTTATAAAGCCATTAGTATCTGCTGCCTCTCTTCCATCCTGATTGCATCCTGCACTCCTCTTTTGTTTGCTCACTGTGATCTAGCCAAATTAACCTTTTTTCCTGTTTCCTCACTATATCAAGCTCCTCTTGCCTTATAGGTTTTGAACTGATATGTCCTTGGCATGTTATTCTCTCCAAGTTTTATGTCATCAGCTTCTTCAGATTTTAATTTATATGACTATTCAATTTAAAGACTCCACCAGAAAATTACTACAACTAATCAATGACTATAGTAAAGTTGCAGGATATAAAATCAACACACAGAAATCCCTTGCATTCCTATACACTAATAATGAGAAAACAGAAAGAGAAATTAAGGAAACAATTCCATTCACCATTGCAACGGAAAGAATAAAATACTTAGGAATATATCTACTTAAGAAACTAAAGACCTATATGTAGAAAACTATAAAACACTGGTGAAAGAAATCAAAGAGGACACTAATAGATGGAGAAATATACCATGTTCATGGATTGGAAGAATCAATATAGTAAAAATGAGTATATTACCCAAAGCAATTTATAGATTCAATGCAATCCCTATCAAGCTACCAACAGTATTCTTCACAGAGCTAGAACAAATAATTTCACAATTTGTATGGAAATACAAAAAACCTCGAATAGCCAAAGCGATCTTGAGAAAGAAGGGAACTTGAGGAATCAACCTACCTGACTTCAGGCTCTACTACAAAGCCACAGTTATCAAGACAGTATGGTACTGGCACCAAGACAGAAATATAGATCAATGGAACAAAATAGAAAGCCCAGAGATAAATCCACACACATATGGACACCTTATCTTTGACAAAGGAGGCAAGAATATACAATGGATTAAAGACAATCTCTTTAACAAGTGGTGCTGGGAAATCTGGTCAACCACTTGTGAAAGAATGAAACTAGAACACTTTCTAACACCATACACAAAAATAAACTCAAAATGGATTAAAGATCTAAATGTAGACCAGAAACTATAAAACTCCTAGAGGAGAACATAGGCAAAACAACTCTCTGACATACATCACAGCAGGATCCTCTATGACCCACCTCCCAGAATATTGGAAATAAAAGCAAAAATAAACAAATGGGACCTAATTAACCTTAAAAGCTTCTGCACATCAAAGGAAACTATTAGCAAGGTGAAAAGACAGCCTTCAGAATGGGAGAAAATAATAGCAAATGAAGCAACTGACAAACAACTAATCTCAAAAATATACAAGCAACTCCTGCAACTCAACTCCAGAAAAATAAATGACCCAATCAAAAAATGGGCCAAAGAACTAAATAGACATTTCTCCAAAGAAGACATACAGATGGCTCACAAACACATGAAAAGATGCTCAACATCACTCATTATCAGAGAAATGCAAATCAAAACCACTATGAGGTACCGTTTCACACCAGTCAGAATGGCTGTGATCCAAAAGTCTACAAGCAATAAATGCTGGAGAGGGTGTGGAGAAAAGGGAAACCTCTTACACTGTTGGTGGGAATGCAAACTAGTACAGCCACTATGGAGAACAGTGTGGAGATTCCTTAAAAAACTGGAAATAGAACTGCCTTATGATCCAGCAATCCCACTGCTGGGCATACACACTGAGGAAACCAGAAGGGAAAGAGACACATGTACCCCAGTGTTCATCGCAGCACTGTTTATAATAGCCAGGACATGGAAGCAACCTAGATGTCCATCAGCAGATGAATGGATAAGAAAGCTGTGGTACATATACACAATGGAGTATTACTCAGCCATTAAAAATGATACATTTGAATCAGTTCTAATGAGGTGGATGAAACTGGAGCCTATTATACAGAGTGAAGTAAGCCAGAAAGAAAAACACCAATACATTATACTAATGCATATATATGGAATTTAGAAAGATGGTAACAATAACCCTGTGTACGAGACAGCAAAAGAGACACTGATGTATAGAACAGTCTTATGGACTCTGTGGGAGAGGGAGAGGGTGGGGAGATTTGGGAGAATGGCATTGAAACATGTGAAATATCATGTATGAAACGAGTTGCCAGTCCAGGTTCGATGCACGATACTGGATGCTTGGGGCTAGTGCACTGGGACGACCCAGAGGGATGGTATGGGGAGGGAGGAGGGAGGAGGGTTCAAGATGGGGAACACATGTATACCTGTTGCGGATTCATTTTGATATTTGGCAAAACTAATACAATTATGTAAAGTTTAAAAATAAAATAAAATTAAAAAAATAAAAAGGTAAAAATAAATAAACAAATAAAGTAGTCACCAAGTTATATTCTATGTAGTGTAATACTGGAATGGGTCACCATTTCTTTCTCCAGGGAATCTTCCCTACCCAGAGATCAGAACATGTCTCCTGTGTCTCCTGCATTGCAGCTGGATTCTTTACCTGCTGAGCTGTTGGGGAAGCCCCCTATATAATGTCACTGTTAACTGTCTGTACATTTGTTTAAAGTCAAACATTAATAAAGATTTAGTGTGATCTCTGAGTGTGGCAGCCATAAGGATGCACATCTCAGAACTCTGACTGCAGTGACCAAGGGCTCCAGCTGGTGTTCTCTGAAATCTGTGGCTTCATTTTCACCAAGGGCACACTTCCCTAGGGCTGTTCCAGCTAATGATGGATTGGTGGCAAGGATGACAAGGAAGTGCATTCCTGAGATATGTGGGACTCCTCTGATGAGGGTTTTGGCTTGAAGCAGACTTTTCTTAGAGGTGAAAAATGTAGGCAATGTTTTTTTTTTGTTGTTGTTGTTGATGTTGTTGTTCTTTTTTAATTTGCTTATAGCAAGGGAGAGATTAGAGCAGATTTAATGGTGTATGGAAAGAATTCAGAAAAGGTTGAGAAACTGAAAACATGGGAAAAAGGATAACTACAGGAGTCAAATCCTCCAGGTTGATCAAATGAACAGGAACCAGAGCACAGCTGGAGTTTTGACTTTAGATATTCTCTATCAGAAAAATAAAGGAGGGAGTATAGATGTTGGTATAACTTCTGTTGAGTTCAGAAGTTAAACGACTTATCCAGTGGATTCTTTTCTCTCTCTCATGCTCTCTCTCTCTTTTATCCCTCTGAAACAAAAGGCAAAGCTATGTTTTGAATGAAAAGGAGGAGAAAATGGGAGTCTTCAGGAAAGTAGAGAGCTTTTAAATAATTTTATTAGGAGTGGGAGAGCAAGTTGACCTATGCTGGCTGTAATTGGTGACCATACATTTATAAATGCCTATACATTTATAAATGTTCAAAAATAAAACTATAATACAGTGCACTCATTCTAGATTAGAGGTATAAACAGTGATTTAAAAGTACAGAAAAGAGAATGATTTATTGTACCTTAAATTATATTTAAGTATAATAATAGCTACCATTTACTGAGCCTGCTAACCTCTGCCAGGCTCTGTGCAGAATACTTATATCCATGACCTCAATTAATCTGAACGTCAATGAAAGGCTGGTATTTTCTGAATTATCAGATAGCATATGAATGGACTGAGTAGCATGGACATGAGTAAGTTACCAAAATCTCACAGCTGATAAGTCATAGAAATAGGATGTGAACTCAAGGCTGACTAACCAACAAACAAACAAACAAACAAAAACCCACCTGAGTTATTTTCATGCCTCAAACGTGTGATGTTAAAACTTGGCCTTAATTTGAAATCCTAACCAGATTTGAGATCCAAAATGACCATGATTACTGAAATGTTTCTGAGCACTTTAAAAATGAGACTTTCAAGGTGCCACCATGGTAGAGAGTCAGTCTGCCATTGCAGGAGATGCAAGAGATGCAGGTTTGATTCCTGGGTTGGGAAGATCCCCTAGGTAGAAAATGGCAACCCACTGCAGCATTCTTGCCTGAGAAATTCCATGGACAGAGGAGCCTGGTGGGTCATAGGGTTGCAAAGAGTTGGACATGACTGAGCATACCTGCGATTTTTTGTTTGTTTGTTTTTTTTATTGTTCCTCAAACACTCTTCTAAATCACAGTACTAGTTCTGAAGCTTTTATCTTCTGAGGCCATGGTAGACATTGCTAATCAATCATGACACTAGTTTCCAGTAAGCTGAATGATCCCCATCCTGTTCTATCCAGTACTCAGGGTAGGCATGATTAATTGATCAAAGTCAACAGGAAAGTTGAGCATAGTATTTGCTGTCTCTGTTCTGAAAAGTAAACAACCCTGTTGAATACAAATTTAAGAGGGAAATAGACTTTTAAAGGAAGATAAGGTAGAGGAATCCTGTGGAAGATATCTAGATGAAGATTTAGTATATTGTGGGTGCTTTTGAATTTAGTAGACTCTTGATAAATTACAGATTGAGTACATTTCAAAGAGAGAAGATGACTTCCTTTCCTTCCTTTTCTCTGTATTACTTAATCTCTGAAATTTTTGTGATATATCAGGAGGGCTTGTAAGTGGACGCTCTACTTTTCTGTTGTGAATATAGACTTCAACATGACTTGCTCTAAGATGAGCAAGAAAAGAGAATGTGAAGTGCTGTCTCCCAGTCTCCAAGATGCCTGTTCAGAACACTGACGAATGGCTGAATGAGGGCTGAGGGTAATTAGGTTGGTCAGCTGGAGGGCTTTCTCAAGTCCTGTAATCTGTCACCCCTTGACGCTGCCTTCCCCTGGAAGTGACAGATGATGCATTGAGCCACGGTGGTAATGTAAACCTTGGTGGGTCCCAGAATCCCATGTCTGCTCGTCTTATGACAAGCACTTCTTTTATAGACAATTTATTTCTCCCTGGAAAGCTCTGCCTAGACACAGCCTTAGTTTCTAGGATATTTCTTATCATGAATGCATTCTTCCCAAATTTGAGAAGTGAAATGCAGGATAGGCAATGAATCTTTCTGGAGGTCTGAGTTAGGATCCGTTTAGCATTGGAACTGTGGTCCACTCTGAATATGTCTCTTATGCATCATACTAGGGTTCATGGATCACAACAAACCCCATACTTCTACTATGTGAAAATTTTTACTATACTAGTCAAATTGAAAAATAATATTTCTATATGACATGAAGTAAAGTCACTCAGTCGTGTCTGACTCTTTGCGACCCCATGGACTGTAGCCTACTGGGCTCCTCCGTCCATGGGATATTACAGGCAAGAACACTGGAGTGGGTTGCCATTTCCTTCTCCAGAGGATCTTCCAGACAAGGGATTGAGCCTGGATCTCCCGCATTGTAGGCAGACGCTTTACTGTCTGAGCCACAAGGGAAGCCCTGTAATATTTCTATATATTTTCCCAAATTTACCATAAATGGTTTATATTCCATCAATATATGAAATATATTCTATTTCCAGATAATAAAATATCACCTTCTCCCATCTCTGTACTTTTGTTATCCCCCTAACCTGGCTTTTTCTTTTCCTTTCTTTCCCTGCTTAGCATGACTTCCTGACTTGTGAAAGTATTAGTCACTCAGTTGTGTCCAACTCTTTGCAACTGCATGGACTGTAGCCCACCAGGTTTCTCTGACCATGAGATTCTCCAGGCAAGAATACTGGAGTGGGTAGCCATTACTTTCTCCAGGAGATCTTCCTGACCCAGGGATCAAACTGGGGTCTCCCGCATTGCAGGCAGATTCATCTGAGTCACCAGGGAAGCCCATAGGTATTTTGTCCTTTGTTTATTGTTTATATTCCTACACTAGACTGTAATGAACGATAACTTTGTCCTTTTTTGGTCCACTAACCTTGGAATCCTGCAACCACTTGGTATATATTAGTTCAAGTTTAATTAAATGGCAGATATAAAAAATAATTCTTTCAGTTCAGTTCAGTAGCTCAGTTTTGTCTGACTCTTTGCAACCTCATGAATTGCAGCATGCCAGGCCTCCCTGTCCATCACCAAATCCCGGAGTTCACTCAAACTCACATCCATTGAGTCGGTGATGCCATCCAGCCATCTCATCCTCTGTCGTCTCCTTCTCCTCCTGCCCACAATCCCTTCCAGCATCAGAGTCTTCTCCAATGAGTCAACTCTTCGCATGAGGTGGCCAAAGTGCTGGAGTTTCAGCTTTAACATCAGTCTTTCCAAAGAACACCCAGGACTGATCTCCTTTAGAATGGACTGCTTGGATCTCCTTGCAGTCCAAGGGACTCTCAAGAATCTTCTCCAACAGCACAGTTAAACAGAACAATTTGCATGATACAGTAGCAAGAATACTGAATTTGGAGTCAGAGAGGTTCTTGTTCCCTCTGAAACCTGATATCTAAAAGCAAAGAGAATAAGCCTTGCTCCACCTATATCATTGAATTTTCCTGAGGATCATTTGACGTGACAACACCTTGAAAGTTTTTGATAATGCAAATATCAATTATAATCACTCTAAAATGTGCTCATAAACTCAGGAATATAGAGCAGGCTGTGTTTTGGTGGTCCTGTCAATGTGCAGAATTTTGTGGAGAAAGGCATGAGATTTTGGTTGCAGAGGGGCTCTTCAGAAGTGTTCTTTATCCAAAATCCTGCTCTTAGCCTCCCTCCTCCCTTTCTTCTTCTTTCCTGCCTTCCTTCCTTTCTTCCTGTCCTTCTCACTACTACATACCTTCATTTGTTCAAGCAAAAACTTTTCTTAAATAAAATTAGCATTTTATCTATCATATGCCAGTAATAAATTTATACTGCTAAGATGAGCTGGCACCTGGAGTTATTTTAAGTCAATTCATTGAGGATATGTAGCTTTCTCTTTCCCTTGGTCAAATCAGTCCTTTTCCACTCAAAGTGTGAATTTGAAGCAACTGCAAGGAAAGAAGTAAGTTTCGGTAGAATCACAGTGTCTTATGCCCAAGAAGGGTTGAATGAGCAGATTTCTGGCTGGACTTAGAGTCTATTTACGCCACTTCACTCAAGTCTCTCTATTGTCAGCAAGATAACACATTAAGTTTCTTCTTAATCCATATGGATAAAGACTGGACTTGAACACTGTGTAACGGGGGAAACAGTAAGAGGTTTGGAGTCATACAGAACTAGTTTTGAGTCTTAGTTCTGACGCCCATCTGTCATTGGTTCATGAGAAAGTAAAGTCTCTGAGAAAATAATGGTGTCTACCCCATAGGTCAGTGAGACTTCCTTGCTAAACCAAATGAATAATATACTGGGCACGGATTACAAGCCAAGAGCAATGACCAGAATTGGGATGTTGTGGAGAACAGCAAGTCTTTCCTTCATATGATCACCACCTCACTCCACATGGTGACTCTAGCTCTCCTCTTTTCCTGACTTCTGTCACTCCTGGCATAGCAGCCCCAAATACAACCTCTAGATAAATGGCCATGACCAATGCCATTTACCAAATATTTCAAAGTTACAGGGTCAGGTCATTGTTACTTCCAAGAATCCAATTAATAAAGATGTGGAATATATTCTAATTTGTTTTAATAAGCTAATGTAAAGACAGGAGAATGGAAACTAATCCCAGCGTTCTCTCTCTAGGACTGTTCAGGTGACCAGTACCTCCTAAAATGCAGATGACTTCAGCTAGGGGTATGTAAACTGATTTTACATTATATGTGAACAATACTTTCAGTTTTAATTATTATACTTTCTATTTATCAGGAAAAATAACTAAATCACATGAATTTTCCACAGTTTATTGTGATCCACACAGTCAAAGGCTTTGGCATAGTCAATAAAGCAGAAATAGATGTTTTTCTGGAACTCTCTTGCTTTTTCCATGATCCAGTGGATGTTGGCAATTTGATCTCGGGTTCCTCTGCCTTTTCTAAAACCAGCTTGAACATCTGGAAGTTCAAGGTTCACGTATTGCTGAAGCCTGGCTTGGAGAATTTTGAGCATGACTTTACTAGCCTGTGAGATGAGTGCAATTGTGCGGTAGTTTGAACATTCTTTGACATTGCCTTTCTTTGGGATCGGAATGAAAACTGACCTTTTCCAGTCCTGTTGTCACTGCTGAGTTCTCCAAATTTGCTGGCATATTGAGTGCAGCACTTTCACAGCATCATCTTTCAGGATTTGGAATAGCTCAACTGGAATTCCATCACCTCCTCTAGCTTTGTTCATAGTGATGCTTTCTAAGGCCCACTTGACTTCACATTCCAGCAAGTCTGGCTCTAGGTGAGTGATCACACCATCATGATTATCTGGTTCGTGAAGCTCTTTTTTGCACAGTTCTTCTGTGTATTCTTGCCACCTTTTCTTAATATCTTCTGCTTCTGTTAGGTCCATACCATTTCTGTCCTTTATCGAGCCCATCTTTGCATGAAGTGTTCCCTTGGTATCTCTAATTTTCTTGAAGATATCTCTAGTCTTTCCCATTTTGTTGTTTTCCTCTATTTCTTTGCATTGATCGCTGAGGAAGGCTTTCTTATCTCTCCTTGCTATTCTTTGGAACTCTGAATTCAGATGCTTATATCTTTCCTTTTCTCCTTTGCTTTTCACTTCTCTTCTTTTCACAGCTATTTGTAAGGCCTCGCCAGACAGCCATTTTGCTTTTGTCTTGATCCCTGTCTCCTGTACAATGTCATGAACCTCAGTCCATAGTTCATCAGGCACTCTGTCTATTAGATTTAGTCCCTTAAGAAACCTATATGCAGGCCAGGAAGCAACAGTTAGAACTGGACATGGAACAACAGACTGGTTGCAAGTAGGAAAAGGAGTACATCAAGGCTGCATATTGTCACCCTGCTTATTTAACTTATATGCAGAGTACATCATGAGAAATGCTGGGCTGGAAGAAGCACAAGCTGGCATCAATATTGCTGGGAGAAATATCAATAACCTCAGATATGCAGATGACACCACCCTTAAGGCAGAAAGTGAAGAGGAACTAAAGAGACTCTTGATGAAAGTGAAAGAGGAGAGTGAAAAAGTTGGCTTAAAATTCAACATTCAGAAAACTAAGATCATGGTTTCTGATCTCATCACTTCATGGCAAATAGATGGGGAAACAGTGGAAACAGTGTCAGACTTTATTTTTTGGGGCTCCAAAATCACTGCAGATGGTGACTGTAGCCATGAAATTAAAAGATGCTTACTCCTTGGAAGGAAAGTTATGACCAACCTAGATATCATATTCAAAAGCAGAGATGTTACTTTGCCAACAAAGGTCCGTCTAGTCAAGGCTATGGTTTTTCCAGTGGTCATGTATGGATGTGAGAGTTGGACTATAAAGAAATCTGAGTGCCCAAGAACTGATGCTTTTGAACTGTGATGTTGGAGAAGACTCTTGAGAGTCCCGGGGACTGCAAGGAGATCCAACCAGTCCATTCTAAAGGAGATTGGTCCTGGAATTTCTTTGGAAGGAATGATGCTAAAGCTGAAACTCCAGTACTTTGGCCACCTGATGTGAAGAGTTGACTCACTGGAAAAGACTCTAATGCTGGGAGAGATTAAGGGCAGGAGGAGAAGGGGACAACGGAGAATGAGATGGCTGGATGGCATCACCAACGCAATGGATGTGCGTTTGGGTGAACTCCGGGAGTTGGTGATGGACAGGGAGGCCTGGCGTGGTGCAATTCATGGGGTTGCAAAGAGTTGGACATGACTACGCAACTGAACTGAACTGAAGCCCATGAAAAATTATGATTGATCTTATATTTATTATGACATGTCGAAAAGTGAATTGAATGAAAACCATTAAGTAATTATACAGATGTTATGCAGAGATGTCAAAAACAATGAAGGGAGAGTTTAACTAGTTGAGGTTTGGAAAGTCCACTTTAAAGATTCTCTCTGCCATTTCCTTATATACTAAATGAATAGTTCTTGAGATAAGAATTTCTAATTCATTATAAATGAATGTTGATAAGATTATTATATAAATGTAAATGTACATATGTTGGTCAATTCCAAGTCATTTTCCACATATGGTCTTAATTCATCTTATAATAGTGCTGTGAAGTAGCAAGAGAGAGAGAGAAATAGAGAGAGAATCAGAGTGAGAGAGAGCACTGGACAAGAGGGCAGAATATTTGGGCTAAGAAGTAAACCCCTGCAAATCACAATGTAAAATGAGAATATCACAGAAGGATGGAGGAAATTGTGGCTGTTCTGAAAGTTTTATTATATGAGGATTTATTGACCAACCAGGAGATGACTGATTTAGAGAAAAGATAATTACAGGAAACATGGGAATTTTTTTTAATATTAAAGGCTACTTTGTGGAAGAGGAAACAAATTTATTCTGCATTGATCGAGAGAGAGAACTAGGATTAATGGCTGAAAGTTTCAAGAAAGCAGCTTTTAAATCAATGTAAGGCTGACCTTTCTAATAATTAGAAAGTTCCACAATCAACTTCTGATCAGCTTTCCTAGACTACACCTACTCCTCCTTGCTGAATTCATAGTTTTTCTAAATATTCCAGTTTCCTTTTCAACTAACTCACATGCCAAAATCACTAATACAAGGTTTCTTTTCCTTCCAATTTCCTCCACATGAACATTAACTGAAACATTGCATTTAGAGCACAACCAAATTTAAATATTTGGCCTCTGTTAATACATCATTTCAGTCTCTCAGTCATGTCTGACTCTTTGCAACCCCATGGACTGCAGCATGCCAGGCCTCCTTGTCCATAGCCAACTCCTGGAGTTTACTGAAACTCATGTCCATTGAGTCAGTGATGCCATCCAACCATCTCATCCTCTGTCATCCCCTTCTCCTCCCACCTTCAATCTTTCCCATCATCAGGGTCTTTTCAAATGAGTCAGTTCTTCACATCAGGTGGCCAAAGTACTAGAGTTTCAGCTTCAAAATCAGTCCTTCCAATGAATATACAGGACTAATTTCCTTTAGGATTGACTGGTTGGATCTCTTTGCAGTCCAAGGGACTCTCAAGACTCTTCTCTAACACCACAGTTCAAAAGCATCAATTCTTCAGCGCTCAGCTTTCTTTATAGTCCAACTCTCACATCCATACGTGACTACTGGAAAAACTATAGCCTTGACTAGATGGACCTTTGTTGACAAAGTAATGTCTCTGCTTTTTAATATGCCATCTAGGTTGGTCATAACTTTTCTTCCAAGAAGTGTCTTTTAATTTCATGGCTGCCATCACCATCTGCAATGATTTGGGAGCCCTAAAAAATAAAGTCTGTCACTGTTTCCCCATCTATTTGCCATGAAGTGATGGGATCAGAAGCCATGATCTTAGTTTTCTGAATGTTGAATTTTAAGCCAACTTTTTCACTCTCCTCTTTCACTTTCATCAAGAGTCTCTTTAGTTTCTCTTCACTTTCTGCCATAAGGGTGGTATCATCTGCGTATCTGAGGTTATTGATATTTCTCCCAGCAATATTGATGCCAGCTTGTGCTTCTTCCAGCCCAGCATTTCTCATGATGTACTCTGCATATAAGTTAAATAAGCAGGGTGACAATATACAGCCTTGACGTACTCCTTTCCCTGTTTGGAAACAGTCTGTTGTTCCATGTCCAGTTCTAACTGTTGCTTCCTGACCTGCATACAGATTTCTGAGGTGGTCTGGTATTCCCATCTCTTTAAGAATTTTCCAGAATTTGTTGTGGTCCACATAGTCAAAGGCTTTGGCATAGTTAATAAAGCAGAATTAGATGTTTTTCTAGAACTCTCCTGCTTTTTTTAGTGATCCAAAGGATGTTGGCAATTTGATCTCTGGTTCTTCTGCCTTTTCTAAATCCAGCTTGACTATCTGGAAGTTCATGGCTCATGTACTGTTGAAGCCTGGCTTGGAGAATTTTGAGCATTTCTTTACTAGTGTGTGGGATGAGTGCAAGTATGCAGTAGTTTGAGCATTCTTTGGCATTGCCTTTCTTTGGTATTGAAATGGAAACTGATCTTTTCCTGTCCTGTGACCACTGCTGAGTTTTCCAAATTTGCTGGCATATTGAGTGCAGCACTTTCACAGCATCATCTTTCAGGATTTGAAATAGCTCAACTAGAATTCCATCACCTCCACTAGTGTTGTTCGTAGTGATGTTTCCTAAGGCCCACTTGACTTCACATTCCAGGATGTTTGGCTCTAGGTAAGTAATCACACCATTGTGATAATCTGGGTCATGAAGATCTTTTTTGCATAGCTCTTCTGTGTATTCTTGCCACCTCTTCTTATCTTCTGCTTCTGTTAGGTCCATACCATTTCTGTCCTTTATTGAGCCCATCTTTACATGAAATGTTCCCTTGGTATCTCTAATTTTCTTGAAGAGATCTCTAGTCTTTCCCATTCTATTGTTTTCCTGTTAATACTGGACCTAGACTTCAAATGTATGAATTATTTTTTGTAGGTAGGTTTTCCCTGTGTTAGAATAGTCTTCAATCTTTTCTCAAAAGCCTTCTTTTTAAACAACATAATTTTGAACTTCTCTTATCTATGGTTGTATAGCATGGAATGTTAATAGATAGCACATGAAAATCATCCGTAACTGACAAGTCAACAGGTGGTCCCCTCACTAGATTTCTGTGTTCCTCCAACCTCATCTATGTAGTCATGATCATCCAATGAGTCTTGACTTCCTGACTCAGAAACAATGGCCTCTAAAGCAGAAATAGACATAGAGAATAGATGTATGGGTACCAAGGGGGAAGTCAGGAGTGGGGTGAATTGGGAGATTGGAACTGACATATATACACTGCTACGTATAAAATAGATAACTAGTGAGAACCTACTGTATAGCAAAGGCAACTCTCCTCAGTGCTCTTTGGTGACCTAAATGGGAAGGAAATCCAAAGAAGAGGGGATATATATATGTTTGGCTGATTCCCTTTGTTGTACAAGAGAAATACTAACACAATAGTGTAAAGCAACCACACTCCAATTAAAAAAAAAATTAGTCAATCTTTCTTAAAAAAATAAAGAAATAAAGAAGAAAAATTCAAAGACCAAAAAAAAAAAAAAAAACCAACCCTGAAAACTTGGCCTAGCTTTACACAAATGACCTTGAGCAGAACATTTACCCTTTCTGGTTTGCAGTAACCTTCTTTTAAAATTAATCATTTGAATTGAATGATTGCTAGGGTTTTTACCAGCTCTAATTTTCCAGGATTCCATTAATCAGCTTTCCTCACAGTGGAGTAGGCAAACTCTTAATTATCCAATAAAACTTTGATGGATTCTCTGTAAATAGTTGTAATTCTTTCTTTGTGTTATATTCACTTAGGCTCCCCCTTAAATAAATAATTAGCTGCCTAATTTAGAATTGCATCCTTAGTCAGTTTAGCATATACATGCAGGCTTAACTGAGTGATACACATAACATGGAATGCTTTATTTACACATGTGAATTTGGTTCATAATGTTGGACTTGAAAACAAAAAGGAAAATGTCTTTCAAGTTTTAAATCTGGAGTACAATTCTTCTGTGTCTAGATGGAAATAGTGATGTACTTCCTTTCTTAGAAATTGATAACTTCACATTTCTCCTAGATATTTAAGAGTTGTTTTGGTTTCTTTAATTTCAAAGTATAGCCTAATTTCCATTATGATTTATTATTTTCTCCCATTGGTTATTTAGTAGTGTGGGCTTCCCAGGGGACTCAGTGGTAGAGAATCTGCTACCCGTGCAGGAGACTCAGGTTCCATCCCTGTGCCAGGAAGATTCCCTGGAGAAGGAATGGCAATTCACTCCAGTGTTCTTGCCTGGAGAATCCCATGGACAGAGGATCCTGGTGGTCTACAGTCCACAGGGTCTCAAAAGAGTCGGATAGGACTTAGAGACTGAAAGACAAATTTAGTAATGTGCTGTTGAATTTCCACATGTTTGTGACTTCCCAGATCTATGTTATTTCAGCTTGAAGAACTTCCCATAGTATTCCTTTTAAGGCTGATTTTCCAGAGACAAATATTCGTAGTTTCTGTTTATCTCGTAATGTCTTTATTTTACTTTCATTTATGAAAGATACACTGCCAGTAAGTGTATGCTGCTGTGCTTGATGGTGTCCTGCATGTCTCTAACACTTTGTTCGCTTTTCTTCCTTCCTTTTTGTCTCTGTTCTGCAGGTTATATAACCTCTATTGATCTATCTTCAAGTTAACTAGTTCTTTTTTCTGCCAACTCAAACATACTGCTGATCCTCTCTAGTGAGTTTTTCATCTCATTTATCGTGTTTTGCATGCATGCGTGCTAATTTGCTTCAGTTGTGTCCAGCTCTTTGAGATGCCATGGACTATAGCTTGCCACAGTCCTCTGTCTATGGGAGTCTCCAGGCAAAAGTACTGTGCCCTCCTCCAGGGGAGCCTCCTGGCCCAGGGATCGAACCCGTGTCACTTATGTTTCGTGCATTGATAGGCGTGTTCTTTACCTCTAGCACCACTTGCCGAAGCCCTTATTGTGTTTTAGAACTCTAGAATTTTCAATTAAAAATAAATAATTTATACTTTTTATTGATGTACTTTATTTGATAAGATATTGCCAGTGTTCAGGTGAGTCACTCAGTCATGTCTGACTCTGTGACCCCCATGGACTGCAGCACGCCAGGCTTCCACGTCCTTCAGTGTAACTCTATTTAATTTTTTATTCATGGCTTCCATTCCGTTAGTTCTTTGAACATATTTATAATGACTACTTTGAAGTATTTGTCCATTAAATTGTATATTTACTCATTGTGGTTCTATTATCTGTTTTTTTTTTTCCCTGTTGTGTGGGTCAGACTTTTGCATTTCTTAACTTTTTGTTGGAAACTTTATATTTAGATAATGTTCTATAGCAACTCCAGATTTTGGCTTCCCATCCCCACTGGGATTTGTTATTGTTATTTACTTTTTTACTTTTTAGTGATTGATTGGATTATTTTGCTGAAGTCTATGTCCCCTGCAGTGCATTAAATTATAAATGTTGATATCTAATTACCTCTAAGATAGATTTTTAGTGAAATTGTGAAAGTGGAGTGTGCAGAGCATGCTCCCAATTATATAGGGGAAATAAGTCATCTGTCTATGCTTATGTGCGCTTAGTTGATTTCTAGAAAGAGACTTAAGAAACTGGTAAAGAAACTCCTTCTAGGAAGGAGGACCAAGAAGTGATAGGCTATTATGAAGACTAATTCACTTTTCCTTACTTACTATTTTTGCATACATTTTGTTTTGCCATTTGTGTGCAATTCTTCATAAATGTATAAGGATATAACCACTGAGTTTATTAGAAAAAGGATCCGTTATCTCCTTATACTAATTTTGTGAATACATAATTTAAATGAGAAATTGTTTCATTTAGAAATACTGTTTGAGTGGAGATCCATGTATTATATAATGCATTGTATATATAATTTATTATATATTATATATGTATGTATATATGACATCATATTGCATATTGCATGATATTACATAATAATACATGTTGCATGATTATGTAACATTATATCTTATGTAATATTGCATATATATTGTATATATACATATAAAATATCAAAATGGATTATTGTAAATTTATTTTATGGTTTTCAAAAACCAATCTTGCTGTGCCTTGCTAAATCGCTTCAGTCTTGTCCAACTCTTTGCGACCTTACGAACTGTCGCCCACCAGGCTCCTCTGTCCATGGGGATTCTTCAGGCAAGAATACTGGAGTGGACTGCCAATCTTAGACTAGTGTTTAATCTGATAAAATCATTAATAAAATCTGAAAGTTCAACAACAAAAACAATTCTTTTAGAACTGCAGTGTTTATCTGGAGGAAATGCACATATTTGTTGATTGTATTATTTCCTGCTTGGTTAGCCTCCAGTGATGGTTAGTAGCACAGCCCTTCGTGTTCATTTTGATACCACTAGGATCTCCACTTACAAGGCTGTTTCTCCTTGCTTCATGAGAGTTCCAAGACTTTTCCAAGGGTGTATTTATGTCTCAACAGCTGTAGGCAACTCCTTCTCAAACTTCAGTGTCTGCATTCCTCTCCTGAGAGGCGTTCCTGCCTTCTCCCCTCAGAGTATGGCTCCTCTCTGATCAGGTTCACCACTGCAAGATTAACCTGTCATTAAAAAGATATAATTGTGCTTCAGTGTTCTCCTGTTTCTTAAATGGATGCCGAGCTGAGCTCCAAAACCCCTTGTCAGAAGGCGGCTGCAAAGCCCTTGGCAACAGAAAGCTGATTATTTGTAAAACGGGGACTCCTAATTGGAAAATGTGATGGAATGAAAATAGTGAGTCCTCAGTAATCTCCTTTTAAAATGATAATGTGTGCCACTTAATGAATATTAATGTGTCATATTCATGAGCCTGGAAAATTTGAACCTGTGAGATAAGAATTTGTTCTACAGAGGAACCAACATTCTCACTCATTCACACTTTCCCCGTTCACAGAGACAAGCAAGCTGCCATTCTTGATGGGATACCTCTCAGAGACAGCAATTAGCATGGATACAGACCTCTAATTGGTTGTTAATTTTTCTTATTTTTTTTTCTGTTCCTGGGGATAATTATGCATGCTTTCATATTCTTTCTTCTGTTTGTTATAAATTCTTAACAGCAAGTGACCATGTATTTTACCTTTTTTTTAAATTCCTTACTGCCCACCGGTAACATGCAGCCTATGAGATTATAAAGAAACAAAATGGAAACTATGCATCCGGATATGTGTCGTGTGTATGTCAAGACTTCATTGAGGTTCTGCTTGTTCCAATAACGTAATTAGTACTTAAAACATATTTGGAAATCTACTTTGGGACCCAGTCAATTTTCCCAGTAAAGAGTGAAGTGAAGATCTGTACAATGATTAGCTGAGTAGAGCCAAATGTGATTCATTACTGTCTTATTTTTTTTAATTATTTATTTTAAGCTCTGGTGGCCCTTCGTTGCTGCTGGTGCGCTTTCTCTAGTTGTGGTGAGCAGGGTTGCAGCGTCCAGGATTCTCACTGCTGTGGCCTCTCTTGTTGAGGAGCACTGGCTCTCAGTTCTCAGGCTTCAGTAGTTGCAGCACGTGGGCTCGGTAGTTGTGATGCATGGGCTTTGTTTCCTGAGTCACGTGTGCTCTTCCCAGAGAAGGGATGGAGCCTGTGCTGCCTCCACTGGCAGTGAAAGTGAAAGTCGCTCAGTCGTGTCTGACTCTTTGCGACCCCATGGACTGTACAGTCCATGGAATTCTCCAGGCCAGAATACTGGAGTGGATAGCTTTCCCTTCTCCAGGGGATCTTCCTAACCCAGGGATCGAACACAGGTCTCCCACATTGCAGGCGGATTCCTTCCATTGGCAGGTGATTATCAATTACTGGACCACTACAGAAGTCCATGATTCATTACTTTTAAGACACAATTTTTGTTTAATAATCAAGAATAGACCCAGTCAGGGACCCAGCATTGTCAGAATCTGTCCTTGAGATAATTCCAATTTTTAAAACTTTGGACATAAGGACCAGCTTTTTTGGACTTCCCTGATGGAATAGTGCTTAAGAGTATGCCTGCCAATTTAGAGGGCAAGGGTTCAATCCCTGGTTCAGGAAGATTTCACATGCCTCGGAGCAACTAAGCCCATGCACTCCAACTGCTGAGCCCAGGCTCTGGAGCCTGTGAGCCACAACTATTGAGCTCGAGCACCACAACTAGAGAGAGTCCTCACTCAGAACAACTAGAGAAAGCCCAGTTGCAGCAACAAAAACATAGCAAAGTCAAAAATAAATACCTAAAATTTGAAAAAAAAAAAAACAACTTTATTGAGATATATTTCATATGCCTATACCAGTTAGTGACCTATTTCAACTATATGTTTTTTAGTATACTTTAATGCAAAGAGTCAGACACGACTGAGCGACTGAACTGAACTGAACTGAATATACTAAAGTGTAAAGTTTTTAGTATAGTCAAAAGATGGGCAACCAACACCACCAAAGTCAATTTTAGAACATTTTTATAATTTCAGAAAGAAATTGCATAACCATTACCAATCGCTTTCCATTCTGCCTTCTCCTGAGTAATCACTAATCTACTTTCTTTCCTGTTCTGGACATTCCCTTTAAAGGGAATCATACCATCTGTGGTCCTTTGCAACTGGGATAGTGTTTTCACTTAAGCAAAATATTTTCAAAGTTCATCTATGTTGTGCCATATTTCAGCATGTCATTCCTTTTTTTTCCCTCAAAATTTAAAACTTGGAACTTTTAAAGAGAAAAACTAGTTATAGTGGAAACCTGCACAGATAGAATTTATTTTTTAATCAGTGGTGCATACATACATGAATATTTGTTAGGTATACAAGTATGTGACAAAAACCAAATATATTTTGTAGCAGAGAAAAATTAGATATTTCCCTAGCATCTTCTAGGCTGAATAGAATCAGTGTGGAGAATCTTTTGTTTTATTTTGAGCTCAAAGCCAACCTGTGTGTAATGGCTTTTTCTTAGAGTTGAAATATTGGCTGTGTATAAGAAATGAGGAAATGTGGTAGAAGGGGGGAAGTTTCTGAAGCGTGGGAGGAGGTAGGGGCTGCCTTGTGGAAGGGGTTCCCAGAGAGATGAGAGACCTAGGAACAGTAAGAGAGAAGACATTGGGAAAGAAGAGACAAGTTTGATGGAGGACTTATTGAAAAGTAAAATACTGTGTCTTAGGTTACTATGGTGGAGAAGGCAATGGCACCCCACTCCAGTGCTCTTGCCTGGAAAATCCCATGGATGGCGGAGCCTGGTAGGCTGCAGACCATGGGGTCGCTAAGAGTCGGACATGACTGAGTGACTTCCCTTTCACTTTTCACTTTCACGCATTAGAGAAGGAAATGGCAACCCACTCCAGTGTTCTTGCCTGGAGAATCCCAGGGACGGGGGAGCCTGGTGGGCTTCTGTCTATGGGGTCGCACAGAGTCGTACACAACTGAAGCGACTTAGCAGCAGCAGCAGCAGCAGGTTACTGTGGAGTGAATTGTGTACATTCAAAATTTATATTTGGAAGCTCTTATCTCTAAAGTGATGGGGTTCAGAGAAGGGCCTTTGGAATATAATCAGGTTTGGCCAAAGTCATACAGGTAGAACACCCCCGATGGGATTAGTGCCCTTATAAGAAGAGGAAGAAGGGTTTCCCAGATGGCCCAGTGGTAAAGAATCTGCAATGCAGGAGACAAGGATTTGATCCTTGAGTCAGGAAGATCCCCTGGAGGAGGAAATGGGAATCCATTCCAGTTTTCTTGCCTGGGAAGTCCTACGGACAGAGGAGCCTGGTGGACTGCTGTCCATAGGGTCGCACAGAATTGGACACAAATGAAGTCACTTAGCATGCATGCATGCATTGGGGAATGAAATGGCAACCCACTCCAGTGTTCTTGCCTGGAGAATCCCAGGGACAGAGGAGCCTGGTGAGCTTCCGTCTATGGGGTCGCACAGAGTCAGACACGACTGAAGCGACAGCAGCAGCGGCAGCAGCCAGTATTCTTGCCTTGGAAATCCTATGGACAGAGGAGCCTGGTGGGCTACAGTCTACAGGATTGCAAAGAGTCAGACAAGACTGAGCAACTGAACATTCACACAAGAAGAAGAGACAGTAGAACTTTGTACACAGTGGCCATACAAGGACACAGCAAGAAGACAATTATCTGTAAATCAGAAAGAGCATTTCAAACCACGGGTTGGATCAGCCAGCGCCCTGATACTGGATTTCTCCTCCTTCAGAATGCTGAGGGATATTAATAAATGTCTATTGTTTAAACCACCTGGGCTATGGTATTTTGGTGTAGCAGCCCAAGCAGACTAATATATTTTTAAATACACTTTAAATTATTAAAATCTATACTGAGGACATCCTTGGTGGTCTAGTGGTTGGGAATCTGCCTGCCAATTCCAGGAGCACAGGTTTGATCCCTGGTCTGGGAAGTTCCCACATGTTGCAACTAAGCCTGTGGGCCACGACTGCAGAGCCCACACCCTGCAACTACCGAAGCCTGTGTACCTAGAGCCCATGCTCTGCAACAAGAGAAGCCACCACAAGAACAAGAGAATAACCCCCAATTGCAGCAACTAGTGTATAGCAATTAAGACCCAGCACACCCAAAAAATAAGTAAAATTATAAAAAAAACAAACACCAAAACTACACTCACAGAAAATCCTCAGAGAAAACTCAGTTTCATTTTGTGTTGATGGGGATACATACTCAGGGCTCTTTTGAGGGTTGTGTGTGAAGATCACAAGAGACTCCATCCCAATAGTTATGTTCCATTTCTGTGCACACCCATGGTAATATATGACCAGATGGGGTTGTATACTTTCTATGCTTCCTCCTGTTCTCAGCTTCCTCCTCTGGAGTCCCTCACAGTTTATTGCCAGCCACGTGAATCACTTCCTTCCCGATCAGTGCTGACATGTTAACTTTGGGGAAATCTCAGTGCAGAGATCCCAAGCCAAATCTTAAGAAACACCAAGGTTGGCAAAACTGTCACTGATAAAATCAGTTTCATAGCAAATATGAAATTAGGGGGAGAACAATAAACAGTGGCATTGAATGTATGTTTTACTCTAAAAAATAAATAAAATTGTAGAGAATCCATTCCCCCAGAGAAAGCAAATTTTTCATCATTCTGAATCTGCTCAGAAAGGTAAATGTTTACCTGGCTCACTATTTAGGGTACACTGGTGCTGGCCACTGAGGAGCTGAGACAGACCACAACATTGCAAACCAACCCTCACTTGCCTAGAACTAAAGATCTTTTCAACTTGCATTCTCTCTGTTTCATTTTTTTCCTGGGACTGAGAAACAGTGTTGGATGATGGTTAAACGCCCAGACACTGAAGTTTGAAGACTCAGTGTGAGATTTACATAACCTCTCTGTCTCATTTGTAAACACAGATGAAAATCTTACTTTAGAGCTATCAGGAGGATTCAATGACTTGATGTTAGTAAAAGGTTTGTATGGATCCCTGGCACATAGGAAGCATATAGGTGGCTCTGTTGTACTTATTTCATTTTTGAGAAGATTAGGTAGGAATTTGATGCAATCATTGGCCTTTTCACAAGTTATCTCATTGGTTTACAGTTGTCCAGGGGTGACTGATATCCTGTGTAACTGGCTAGAAGGATGGAGTGTAAAGAGATTGCTCTTGGCACTGTTCAACGCCTGGTCCAGTGACTCTTTCCATAAGAACTCTCTCTCTACAAAGATGAGGATCAAAGAAGCCCAGCCACTGAGCCTAGGGCTGGCAAATTCGGAGTTGTGATTCTGATGTTTCCATGCACATGCTTATTCACTCAGTCATGTCCAACTCTTTGCAACCCTATAGACTGTAGCCCCCCAGATTCCTCTGTCCATGAGATATTTTTCCAGGAGAAAATACGGAAGTGGGTTGTCATTTCCTCCGGGGGACGTTCCCAACCCAGGGATTGAGCTGCATCTCCTGCTGCTCCTGCACTGCAGGCAGATTACCTTTACCCCTGGGCCATCAGGACATCGATTCTGGGATATTTAAGCCTTTCAAAACTAATCATCCACAGATACTGCCCTCTCTGTAAATGGAGCAGGACTGAGGCATTACAGAAGGAGAGGCTTCCAGTAACCAGAGTAGTAATAGTCCAGAATAAACAAAGAACAAAGAGATGAACAATTTCTTCATGTCAATGGTGGTAATCTTGTACATTTACAGGTAGTTTTTATTTTTTCTACTGTCAACTGTAATAAATAACAATGCAGTTGGTGGAAAAGAATGAAGAAGATGATACATATAAGTCTATTAATGTTTTTAACCTTTCTTGGAGGAAAAAATCTAAAAGGAGAAGGGAAATGAGGTAAAACATAGACAACACGGAAATGAAAGTGAGGTACTTCCCTGGTGGTCCATGGTTAAAATGTCACCTTCTAATGCAGGGGGTGCCAGTTTGATCCCTGGTCAGGGAGCTAGGATCCCACATGTCTCATTGTCAAAAAAACAAAACATAAAACAGAAGCAATACTGTAATACATTCAATAAAGATTTTAAACATGATCCACATCACATCCCAAGAAATCTTTAAAAAAAATGAAAAAGAAATTCATTGAGGCAAATGTGAATGATATTTTTTATTTTTTCTTTTTACATTTTAATAGTTTAAATGTTTTCTGTGTGTGTATGGGCAGACTTCCTAGGTGGCCCAGAGATAAAGAATCCTCCTGCCAATGTGGGAGAACTGGTTCGATCTCTGGGTTGGGAAGACACCCTGGAGAAGGAAATGGCAATTCACTCCAGTATTCTTGCCTGGAGAATCTCCATGGACAGAGGAGCTTTGTGGGCTACAGTCCATGGGGTCAGACATGTGTCTGACTCTTTTGAGACCCCATGGACTGCAGCGCACTTCTCTATCCTTCACCATCTCTCGGAGCGTGCTCAAACTCATCTCCTTTGAGTCAGTGATGCCATTCAACCCTCTTGTCCTCTCTTGTCCCCTTCTCCCCCTGCCTTCAATCTTGCCCAGCATCAGGGTCTTTTCTAATGAGTAAACTCTTTGCATAAGGTGGCCAAAGTATTAGAGCTTCAGCTTCAGCATCAGTCCTTCCAATGAATATTCAGGACTGATTTCCTTTAGGATGGACTGGTTGGATCTCCTTGCCATACAAGGGATTCTCAAGAGTCTTCTCCAACACCACGGTTCAAAAGCATCAATTCTTTGGTGCTCAGCCTTCTTTATGCTCCAACTCTCACATCCATACATGACTACTAGAAAAACCATAGTTTTTACTATATGGACCTGTGTCAGCAAAGTAATGTCTCTACATTTTAATATGCTGTCTAGGTCTATCATAGCTTTTCTTCCAAGGAGCAAGCATCTTTTAATTTCATGGCTGCAGTCACCATCTGGAGTGATTTTGGAGCCCAAGAAAACAAAGTCTGTCACTGTTTCCATTGTTTCCCCTTGTATTTGCTATGAAGTGATGGGACCGGATGTCATGATCTTCATTTTTTGAATGTTGAATTTTAAGCCAGCTTTTTCACTCTTCTTTTACTTTCATCAAGAGGATCTTTCATTCCTCTTCACTTTCTGTCATACAGAAAAAAGACAACACAAGACTCCACTAAAAATATTTTGTATGTTGCTTATTTTTTGTGTTTTTGGTAAAATGCTTTGCAGGCTGTCTCTTATACTGCAGGCAGATTTTTTTTTTTTCCTGCTTGAGACCTCAGGGAAACCCTGTATTTGAGTTAACCTGGCGACTCAGCAGTAAGAAATCTGTCTGCCCATGCAGGAGACAAGGGTTCGATCCTTCGATCCCTGGGTCAGGAAGATCCCCTGAGGAGGAAATGGCAACCCACTCCAGTATTCTTGCCTAGAGAATCCCATGAACAGAGGAACTTGGTGGTCTATAGTCCATGGGGTTGCAAAAAGTTTAGACATGACTGAGTGACTGAACTCACGTAATACAGTATTATAATGATGACAGAAGGTGTCCCTATCTGATCTTTTATTTTAATTTAGATATTATCCATTTAGGATAATATTTTCTACTGTGTTCGGTAGTCTATATTTTGCTTTCCTCCTTCATTTTTAATTAATGTTTTATTTAAGTTTTATTAAAGATAACTTCAGCATTGATTTATTTGTACAAGTTTTAATCTTTATTTTCTTAACATAATGTATCATGCAGAAAAATTTTTTGATATCAACCATCTTGGTTTCCTGGAACCTTTCTTGGTTATAATGTTCTTTAGATAATTTTGCAGGATCAATTTTCTAGGACTCTATTTAAACTGTGATTATATTTTTCTTTTCTGTAGCATCTTTATTATATTTTGATATCAAAGTTAAACTGTGGACATAAAAGGATTGGATAAATGACCATCTTTTTTAAGTATGGCTGGTTTAAATCACATTGAAATTATCTCTTATTTAAAGATTTTAGATAAACTCAGCTGGAAATTCTCTTGGTCTCAGTGCCTTTTGTTATAACTTCTATGGTAATTAAGCTATTGAAATTTTCCACTTTTTAAATGGGTCAGTTTTGGTAATTGATACGTTGCTAGGAAATCATCTATTTCATTCAAGTTTTCAAATATATTGTCAGAGAGTTGCATGCTTGACAAAATATTAATGGAAAATGTAGACAAGTATAATTTCATCCATAATGTTACTTAATATAAATAGGTAAAGTTGGATATGTATTATACATGGTCATATATTGAAGCATATAAAAT
The DNA here is from genome assembly GCF_019923935.1 of Bubalus bubalis. NCBI lineage: Eukaryota > Metazoa > Chordata > Mammalia > Artiodactyla > Bovidae > Bubalus > Bubalus bubalis. The sequence goes on from NC_059176.1 coordinate 52,024,890, forward strand.
GAAAAATTGATTGCATTGGGGATAGGTTTGGGTAATTATTTCTCCCACAGGTTTCTACTATTTTAATAAGATATCAGCAATATTATTAAAAAGGCAAAGCATTGTACCATAGTGGTTAAGAATATATATGCTGAATTTGGACAGACATGGTCTCAAATCCTGGGTCTGCCAGCTGATCTGTGTATGAGGTAGGCCAGTTACTAGGAGTCTCCTATCCTCTGTTTCCTCATTTGTAACAGGTGGACAATAACTGTGCCCCTTTCAGAGGGTTGACACGAGAACCAAATGTGATGCAAAAGAGCTCAGCACAGTGCCTGATATACTATTAAGCCCTAATTTATTGGTAGTTATTGTCATCAGAAAAACAGACTGTAACGGAGGCTAATGTCTGCAGTTTGACTTTCATTTCCATTGATACCACTTATGATTATGATTTTGTTTAGCCTTCTAAGCCTTAAGGGACAAGATGGTCAAAACGAATAGTCTTGCAGGATAGCTGCTTTGTTATTATTAAACTTACAGACCCTAAGTCAAGTGTTCAGTGGAATTCAAGTTGATGTGCGATGCAGATGGCATGAAGACCTCCAGGCAGGGGTATCAGAGTGACAGGGCTCTACAAAAGAGAATAAATAAGCCAAGTGAGGAAAAGCAGGAGAGTGCTGTTGACAGGGAAGCAGTACAGGCTGTCTGGGTTTAAATCTTTTTTCCACTACTTACCATTTCTGTCTTTGAGACTTACTGTTTTCACCTTTAAAAGAAGACTAATAATAGCACTTGCTTCATGAGATTATTTTCATAATGAAACTAGATGATGTGTGAAAAGTGCCTGACTCATAGTAGGCACTCATTTGATGTTTCATATTAAGAGGTGGTCAAAGCACTGTATACAGAGGAAGATTCTCTAATAAAAGATGGAGTGGGGTAATGTAAATAGCAGGATGGACTCATGAACACCTGCTGTCAGCAGAAAAGAGGATGGAAGAGAAATTTTGAAGGAACCTGATTCCTAAATGAGAAAGATAGTTGGGGGAGGGGACAGTATACCATCATTTTCTCTACCCTTGTCATTAATTTGTAACGAATTCAGAAGAAGTCCATGTTGATCAGTGACATGGTATTCAAAATCCAATTGGATTTTCTGGATGTTATAGTTATGGCAATATAAGTAATAAGAAGTGGCAGTAAGTGTGCAGATGTGCATTTAGAAATGACCGTTTGGGGAAAAGTGGAGAATCTTTTTGGGGGGCAGGGTGGATGGTAATGTTGTGGAGGCAAGCAGAATCGATAAGAACAGATGTTGGGGAAAGGCAAGATTAGAAAGTGATAAGATGGTTGACACACATGACCAAAAGTTTAGAATTTAGGAGTTTTAATGTACTTTTTAAAAAAAATTATTCTCAAAGCTTTTGTTGTTTGCCTTTTTCTTTGAAGTAGGTAATAATCAAGGGAGCTGACCCTATGGGTAGAGAAAAAGGTTTTCTTGCAGAGAGACCAAGGGAAATACCTAGAGAGACTACAGGTTAGGATTCTTTCTCTTGGATGCAAGGAGAACAATTTTGATTGAAAATCGAATGATATACTTAGGTCAGTTGGAAAAGAGCCTGTTTCCCCAAAGGCAAGGAGTACATAAAAAAAAAGAGGTCTTAGAGAATATGCAGAAAAAGAGGACTAGCCAGATAGGCACCCGAAAAAAGTGGACAGAGAAGGAGAAATCAATGTAGCTGGAAAGGCTGAAATCTCTACTTGTAATTTCCAGATTTTCTTGAAGGTTGTACACCTCAGTTCTGTTTGGAACAATAAAATAGCCTGAGCACTTTAAAGGGATGGCTGAGCATGCCATGCTGAAACAGATCTGGTAGCAAGGAAAGAAAATTATAAGTGAGAGGCAAGGAAAGAACCCCCAGGCATATTGTCTTTGGATCGGAAACCCTGCTTATTGGAATGAATGGCAGAATGATATTTAAAGAACAGCAAAAGCCAACTGGAGCATCGTCAGGGCTATTTTTCATTTGCTTGAATTTATGTATTTATTTGGGACTGTGCTGGGTCTTTCCTGCTGTGCACAGGGTGCGCTGGCTTCACGGGCTTCTCATTGCTGAGTCTTCTCTTGTTGCAGGTCACGGACTGTAGGGCATGCAAGCTCAGGAGTTGTGGTGCACAGGTTTAGGTACTCTTCAGCCTGTGAATCATCCCAGACCAGGGCTCGAACCCATGTCCCCTGCATTGTCAGGCAGATTCTTATCCACTGTACCACCAGGGAAGTCCCAGGGCTACTTTTTTAATGTAGATGATGTCTCTGAATCCCAATTCAAAGAGAGGATTATGCCAAAGGGACTGATAAGGAAAATGGGAAAATGTTCAGAAGAATGAGTGAGGCATGCCAGTTAAAACAAAGAGATATCACGTATCAACTACCAAATTGGCAAAGACTTAAAAAGAATGATAAAACGTAGTGTTACCTTGGGGAGAAGGAGACTGGTACTTTAATCGACACATTACTGGTTGAAATATTCATCAGCACAGCCTTTCTTGACTCAAAATTGGTAATGTGTACAGAGAGCCTTAAAAATGTGCAAACTTTCAAAGCCATTGTTTTAGTTAGGATTAGTTCAGCTGTATATGATAGAAAACCAACTTCTAAAGTGACTCAAACAAGAGAAAAGTGTATTTCTCCTTCTCTCTCTAAGTGGGCAACCCAGAGCAAGCATGGTACTCCACAGACAGCACCATGAACCCAGAAGGAACCGATCCTATTGCTTGATCAGTCTCAGCAAAGCCTTCTTCTCATGTCCTTGGATTCTTTCAGCTCCAGCCATCCTATCAGCTCTCTGCCAGAAGGAATGCATATAGAAGACTTCAGCTTTAGACAACACTTTGCAGAAGCCACAAATTGTACTTCCACTTAGATCCCAATGCCAGGAGCTTCTGGATCAAACAGTATCAGAAAACTGTAGCTTTTAGTGTAGACATCTGCGTGTGCACCAAAGTTCTGGTTCAAATACTAAAAGAAAGCAGAGAACAACTACCAGGGATAGTTTAGCAATCATCTCTGGCCCATCTCATTTTTATGAATTTATTTCAAGAAGCAATCAGAAAATATAACAATACACACACACACACACACAGACATGCGTGTGTGTGAGTTCAGTCACATTCAACTCTTCCTGAACCCATGGACTGTAGCCTGCCAGTCTCCTCTGTCCATGAAATTTTCCAGGGAAGAATACTGGAGTGGGTTGCCATTTCCTATTCCAATATGTATATATACACATACATGTGTGTGTGTGTGTGTGTGTGTGTGTGTGTGTATATGTTTATGGCAGCACTACCATAATATTGGAAAATTAAAAATCATCTAAGATGCCCAATAGGAAATGATTTAATAATTGTTATACCCATGTACATTGGCTACTCAGTAGTAATTAACATGCTACATAAAATAAATTTTCTAACATGGAAAAGTAATTGTGAGACATTACTGAGAAAAGCAGATCATAAAGCAGTGTGATAGGTATCATGCTAATTTGTAAAAAAAAAAGTATAAGAAATAAAAGAATGAATATATTACTCAGCCATAAAAAGGAGCACCATTGTGCCATTTGTAAATGTCTCTGTAGAGACATGGATGGACCTAGAGAAAGTTATACAGAGTGAAGTAACTCATGAAGAGTAAAACAAATATCATGTAATATCAATTACATTCAGAATCTTGAAAAATGGTACAGACAAACTTATTTGCAATGAAGATTTAGAGACACAGATGCAGTGAACAAACGTATGGATACCGAGGAGAGAAGGGGGCTGGAATGAATTGGGAGAGCAGGATTGCCATATGTATTCTATTGTGTATAAAACTGATAACTAATGAGAACCTACTGGATAACACAGGAAACTCAATGCTTTGTGGTGACCTAAATGGGAGGAAATCTGAAAACGAGAGGATATCCGTGTACATATGACCGATTCACTTTGCTGTAGAGCAAAAGCTATCACAACATTGTAAAGCAACTATACTCCAACAAAAACTGATTAAAAAAGAATGGTGTACATAAAAATGTTCATCTTTATGGTTGGTTGGTGGAATTATGGGCTATTTCAATTTTGTCCTCTACACTTTGTATTTTCCAAGTTTCTCTCCAATGAGTATAAATGCATAAATTAAAAAAAGAAAATCTCCAACCAGGATTCCACATCTCCTTTGCACTATCACAGATACTTACCTCTTTGAAATCTGGCTATTTCTCAAACCATCACACCGATCTGCTAACTCTCTGATAGGGCCTACATGGGCTCATTGTATTAGGAGGATGTGGCCCAGAGTGCACTAGGAGTATTTGAGAAGTAGAATGGGATTCACAGAGGCAAGGTCAAGAGCAAAGAGCGAAGAAAGCCTGAACATCGGGGATTCTAGCCACTTGCCATTGCAGTGGCAGAGTTACTGAGGTCCCATAGAGTATTATAATCGAGAGTTCTGTTTTCTGGCTAGTGGGACCTATTATCAAGTCTGGATTATGGTCAGACAGTGTTAGAATAATAAATAAGTCTTTTTGGTCTAATCCCCCCTTGGAAGTCCAAGGCTTTTAGGTTTTGGAGAAGGCATCCTAGAGGAGTAGATTTTGAGGGGTGGAATTGAGAATTTCCCATTGCAGCCAAATAGGAAGGGTAGACAAGGGAGAGAAAGTGAGGAGAAAGGTCTGAGAGAAAAGGCATTCTTGTTCTCAGAACCTTCTCAGAGGGTAAGAATAGTCTGCTTTGAAATGGGTGCCCCCTATTTCAAAATCAGATGGGGCACAAGGCTAAGGGCTCGAGGGCCATGGGGCTGCCTAGTGCTAGGACTTGGAAAGGAGGCTAGAGAGAGGATCTGAGAGAACGGGATTTCACTCACCCTTGTAACAACTGATGGATGGAATGTGGACCGGCGTGTGGATGTCAGTCCAGCAAGGCAGTGGAGAGTTCTGTCCCAGAGCCATCTCAGTTTATTGGCAAGGTCCAAGGGAGGGGACCACCAGAGGTGGGCTTGTGAGAGGAGCCCACCCAGTTGCAGTGGATCTTCCCCTCCCAGGTTTCGACACCAGAATGTAAGACAAGTGCGGAGGAAAGAGAGCAAGGCAGTCAGGCAAAGAAAAGGGAAATTTATTAGAGGGAAATGATGGGGAGAACCAGCATCCTCCCTTTCTGACAGGGTCTTTCTTATACCCCGCCAATGAAAAATTCTCTGAAGGGATGGTTAACTTTTAGCCTGCGCTATGTTTGCAAGGTCAACATAATGAGCCATTTCTACCATGAGCCCCCACATAGGTCCTATCACCCTCCCACTTTTGACTTTTTCTGTGCCAATCCTCCACAAATAAAACTAGGGCATTAGTTTCTCTAGAAGAATAACTCTTATCATATTATTTCTCTGTTACTCTTGAATACTCTGCAATTGCTTCTTGAATTATAATCAATACAAAAATCCTTTCCTTGAACTTCAAAGTTCTCTGCTAGGTGTTCCAAACCTACCGTGTTCACCTTGTCATGTCAAAGACATCTGCCCTGCCAAATGTGCTGTTTGCTGCTCCAAACATCCAACTGTTTTCTAGTCTATGCCTGAACTCAAGCTGGTATTTTTTTCAGAAATGCCCACTTCTGTATCTTTGGCTATTGAAATCCATCTTCCGTGATTTTTAATGTTTTTCTCAGATGCTATCTCTTCCCTGAAGCAATTCCGGTAGATGTGATCTCTACTAACTTTTTAAATGGCTGTGGTTATCTTTTGTCACGTACAATAGCTATTTGGGCACTTGTCTTCTCCCTTTTGTTAGTATCTTGCAAATCCCTTAAGCACAATCCCGCCTGCTATTCCCCTTTGTGCCTCGCTGCCCCCATCCCCATTAAACCTATCACAGGACTGAAGTACAGTGGGAGCTTAGCCAATAGTCATTAAATAAATGCAATTGAATGCAATTTACATCCTAGGAAGGAGATCACCCCTCCTCACAGGGAATTGGGAAAAGGAGAACAGAAATGGTCAAATGATGTTGAGAAGGTGATTCACAACTGTGAAAGAAAAGAGGTATAATGAGATGAAATAAGAAGTGTTTCCAAAGAATAAAATGTCACTGAACTTTAACAAAAAACATAAGATTTAGGAAAGTTAAGAAGAAAACAGTCGTCAATGTCTTTTGACATTATGCATGGGTCTCTCCATCAAATTGACACTTCGTCTTCCCTTGAATGTCTCTAGTGACAAGGGACTTGCTGTAGTTTCTTTAGAGAACAATTCTAATTGATGGAAAGTTCTCTTCTTTTTTGTATTTAGACAGAATGAGTCTTTATCTTTGTTTCATACTTCCTGTTTCACCTCAAAGCTTCGTCCTCTTTGAGAGCCCTTCATATGTTTTATCAAAGCTCTCATGTCCTCTCCAAGTGTTTTTTCTCTTAAGCTAAGCTTCTTGGTTGTATTCCTCATCCCTCATTCCAAGATACTCACAAAGGAGCCTATCTTTCTAACAGGTTAATATTCTATCACTGGTCTTATCAGATTTGATGTACATGTAGCCCTTCTTCCACATACAGTGTAGGAGATGTGCTCATATCACCACTTGTTCCACTTTCCAAAAATCTCTCAGCAGTTTTTAAATTTTATGAAATGTAAAATAAAGCAGCTTTAATAAACAGCTGTGTGTATTGACATTTAATCTGATTCTCAGCACAAATTCCTAACGCTTCTCACCTTCCAACCAATTTGCCATTTCTAGACATTTATCTTAGAAATTATGGAAGCACCACTGCATATGTGGATTCCCATGTGGCTCAGTGGTAAAGAATCCACCCACCAAGGCAGAAGATACAGGAGACGCCGGTTTGATCCATGGGTCATAAAGATCCCCTGGAGGAAGAAATGTCAGCCCAGTCCAGTATTCTTACTGGGCTAATCCCATGGGCAGAGGAGCCTGGTGAGCTACAATCCATGGGGGGGTCAGACACGACTGAGTGACTGAGCACACAGGCATACACACACACTGCATACAAATAAGGAAGAGAAAGTCCATAAGAGGTGGGTGAATCTAAATATTATCCCATGACTGCCTCAGAGGTACAGATGTTTGGAAACCAAGAGTGGGCACCAAAGACAGTGTGGCTGAATCAGGTCTGGGTGCTGGGAGCTCAAAAAGTCAATACTCAAGTGAGAACAAAAGTTGGTATGGAGGAAAGCTGCTTTTAATCAGAATAACAGTAATCTGGGGAGATGGTAGCATTCCCCCCAAAACCACTTCTGAAAATTCTATCATGAAAGCTCTAAAAGGAAAGAGGGAAGTCATCTCAATCACAGAGATAGAGGGTCAGAGTCGTCACCATCCCCCACTGAGCGCAGGCTGATCAACTTCCTGTGATCCTCCTCTAGATGTTATTTTGTTCACGAAGCTTTGTTCACCCCATTTGTTCAAGCGATTATTGAGAGGGAAGCTAGGGAAGAGATCTGGTCATCTGTAAATTATTTATTCTTCATTTCTGCTTCTTTGATCTATAGAAAGAACCAACAGGTTAGGCAAGGTATTGTGTGATCAAAAGACGCGAAAGGTGCGCTTGGGCTAGAGATCAGCATGGGGCACCTGGTTTAAAAGTTAGTTACACTACAGCTTTGCTAAAATAGAAAAGGGCTTCACGCTGAGGGTGGTTTCTTGCAAAGAGCTGCTTACAACAGTGCTCACAAAATGAGTCAGTCTTTAGACGGAGTGATTTCAAATCTTGCCTTATTATTTATTTTCTGTTAATCATCTCAGGAAGCTATGTTTCTAAAAGTTTGAAAATTAGAAATGGGACATGGTTTAGAGGGGAAGGCTATCTTGCATTTTGTAACTTACTTTCAGGTCACAAATACATGCTAAACTCTTTTCCATGTATGTCCATGAAATAGTGTCAGACATACAGAAAGTAGGAAGTGAGTGAATGAATGAGTGAATGAATGGATTGTATACAGTGTACAACTTATGAGACTGTGTGAAGAATCTCTTTAGAGACAGGAATAAGTTATCTTCGTCATGGAGGGATGGTGGATCAAAATAAGATAAAGAGATAAATAAAAACACCAGGGAAAGTTTCTTCACAGGTCAAAAACCTAGTAAAAGCTAGTTCCATCTCCACCAGTTGAATACAATTTTTGTGATGTAAACATTCAGAACCAAAGGGGCACCAAGTACATCTTTATATGGGTAAGGGAAAAACCTAAAAGTCAAATATCTTGTACTTGACAAGGTCATGTCCCTGGTTGGTTGAACAATTGGTGCGAAAACCTAGGCATCCTGACTTCCAATTCAACATTCTTTTTGTCACAAAGAGAAAGAGATTTTCTTTCTTACTTTTCTTTCTTTCTTTGTTTCTCTTTCTTTTTTTTTTTTTCCTTTCTGGCTTACAGCGTTGGTGGGCTTCCCTGGTGGCTCAGAGGATAAAGCGTCTGCCTACAATGCGGGAGACCCGGGTTCGATCCCTGGGTCGGGAAGATCCCCTGGAGAAGGCAATGGCAACCCATTCCAGTACTCTTGCCTGGAAAATCCCATGGACTGAGAAGCCTGGTAGGCTACAGTCCATGGGGTTGCAAAGAGTCGGACACAACTGAGTGACTTCACTTCACTTACAATGTTAGGCAAAATATGTTGACTATAACATATCTGAAAGAGGCGAAGTGGGAAGCCAGGGAGAAGCAACATTACACCTCTATTGTATAGGAGGCAAGAGACCCAGGCAAGAAAGGTGACTCAAACTGGGCCACCAGTGTGCTGCCTGCAGGATGGAGACACCAACAACTTGAGTAAATAGAACAGGAAACAAAAAGCAAATTAGAGTTTTAAAGCCCTATTAGACATAGAAGAGCCACTAATATATGATTTTCATCTCAATAATGACTCCCTAACTTGAATGCTGTTTATTTCATTGATTGATTTAACACTGATTGAGTGGTTAAGGGAAATGAAGGGATAATCCCAAGTCCTCAAAGGAGACAGAACAGCTGCTCCTGACAGTATCAAGCTGGGCTCATTAACTGCTGTTTGTAACCCTTGAAAAAGGTCCCACTGGACCAAACTCTGTGGATTAGTTGGGTTAAATAACAAAAATTCAACTGAGTAAATTTAAAGACCAAATTGACTTTATTAAACAATTCATGAATCCAGCAATATCCAGGCTAACGAGCAGAAAGAGCATTGCCAAGCTATGGAATAGGGATGGTTTTTAAAAGAAGAAAGTGGCTAAAAAAGGAAGTTATTAGCAAAGAATGCTTTGTTTCAAGGAAGGTTGCCCCCTTAATGGGAATATAGGAGTTCCTCAGGGTGAATAACCTACTAATGCTGACCAGGTAATTCCAGATTGTCTGGTAATGGTGATATTCTTGAGAGAAACTAAAATTACAGTTAGGCTTGGTATTAAATCTCAATTTGGTGATAAGGTCTTAGTACTAGTGACTCCATTTTGGACCTGCTGTCTCTCTCTTTTTTTTTTAAACAATTTCCCCCTTTTGATCAGAGTCTTAGCTTAGCTGAGAGATGTGATCAAAATTTTAAAGCATCAGCTAGCACTATTCTCAGCTACTGCTCTGTAATTCTTATACCTTTTGTTGATTCTTTTTGTGGCTTCAAACCTCATGGTATTTTTTGCCTAATGTCATTCACGGGCTGTGACTTTAGGTTTACATGTTTTTTGTTGGCCATTCTCTTCATTTCTTTTCGAATATTCCACTCTAAGGGAGATTGTTTGCTTGGTGGTTAGCAGTTATGAATATGGATTTGAAGCTTTTGAGAAAATACAGCAAACCAGGGAGTTTATAACTATTATAAACAAGATAATTCCCAATGTTTGGAGTCCACTTTACAGCCAAGGTCCCCCAAATCCAAACTAGTTAAAATCAAATAAGTCAAGGAAAGACTCTGTGGAAGGAGTCACCTTTTAAGCCCAGTGTCTTGCTCAGTGAGCTTATGTAACTGAGTTTCAACCTTCCAAGCAGCTGGCTGTTGCCTGGAGCACAGACACCTCCTTGCTCAGTTAGAAGCTAATTGAGTGGGATCCTATTATCCAGAAAATTTTTACCAGAGAATCTAAGGATTATTATTATTATTTTAAATTTTGGCAGCTAGCATTTTAGGAGTAGATTCTGCAGTATTATCAATAGTAAGGATAGATTTCTGATCATATCATCTGTTACATTTACTCTTAACCAGGGAAGTACAGCCCTGTCAAAGGAAGTGAATCTTGAGTCAAGAATGCCTCCTGGTAATTTCTTTCTAATTAAACTATGTGAATTCAGGGAGTTTGACCAATACGGTGGCTCAGTCTTACTGTGAACAGTTAGCAACACGATTAGGTAACCCAATAACATTATTGGGTTATGTACCAGACATCCAGGGCAAGGAGAATGATAACCACTGCAGACAACAGTTAATCTTCTTGAGCACAAACCACTTCCACTGAGACGACACTGTTAACGAATTCATTTGTGGGAATTGTTGCCTTTGCCCATTTGTACTAGGGGTCAGTTAGAGTTTCTTCTAGCCGAAAATAAAAATTTGCTCTAAATTTCAGAGTTTACTAGCTTTAGCAATGCCTTGGGAGATGTGAATGATGGTTTTATCTTTGTAGGCCAATGCTGAGTAAAGAAAAAAAGCTAAGCTAAGCTAAGTCACTTCAGTCGTGTCCGACTCTGTGCAACCCCATAGACAGCAGCCCACCAGGCTTCCCCGTCCCTGGGATTCTCCAGGCAAGAACACTGGAGTGGGTTGCCATTTCCTTCTCCAATGCATGAAAGTGAAAAGTGAAAGTGAAGTCGCTCAGTCGTTTCCGACCTCAGCAACCCCATGGACTGCAGCCTACCAGGCTCCTCCATCCATGGGATTCTCCAGGCAAGAGTACTGGAGTGGGGTGCCATTGCCTTCTCCAAAGAAAAAAAAGGGAAGGAAAAAAAAAAGGATTTTATGTTAAAGTATGAAGTCTTATTCTGATATCTTGGGAGGATGTATCCCATCAATCACTTCTCTTCTTGGGTCAATTCTATTTGGAGGTCTCCATCATTTGCACAGGACCAAAAGTCAGGTAGAGCATTCTTAAGCTGGTACACACATACCAAGGTCCAAGTCCTTGAAGTTTGGCTGTCCTCTGGGTAGTGAGGAGGAAGTGATTAGTCCCTTTCAAGAAAATATGAGGGCAATCCTTGCTCTTACTGATTCCAGATAAGAGGGTAGGAGAAATTTGGAATATTATTTTGGGAAGTCATAGTCAGACATTTGAAGAAATTATAATAATTGATAATTCAATCCAACTTACAGGTAAATAACAAAACCTCAAAGACTGGAATCTAATACAGACACATGTTCAAACCTAATTTTTATTTCTATAATTATACCCATTTCTTTTTTTTTTTACTATTTTTTTTTTAACTTTACAATATTGTATTGGTTTTGCCATATATCAACATGAATCCACCAGAGGTATACACGTGTTCCCCATCCTGACCCCTCCTCCCTCCTCCCTCCCCGTACCATCCCTCTGGGTCGTCCCAGTACATCAGCCCCAAGCATCCAGTATCGTGCACTGAACCTGGACTGGCGACTCGTTTCATATATGATATTATACATGTTTCAATGCCATTCTCCCAAATCTCCCCACCCTCTCCCTCTCCCACAGAGTCCATAAGACTGATCTATACATCAGTGTCTCTTTTGCTGTCTCGTACACAGGGTTATTGTTACCATCTTTCTAAATTCCATATATATGCGTTAATATACTGTATTGGTATTTTTCTTTCTGGCTTACTTCACTCTGTATAATAGGCTCCAGTTTCATCCACTTCATTAGAACTGATTCAAGTGTATTCTTTTTAATGTCTGAGTAATACTCCATTGTGTATATGTACCACAGCTTGCTTATCCATTCATCTGCTGATGGGCATCTAGGTTGCTTCCATGTCCTGGCTATTATAAACAGTGCTGCAATGAACATTGGGGTACACGTGTCTCTTTCCCTTCTGGTTTCCTCAGTGTGTATGCCCAGCAGTGGGATTGCTGGATCATAAGGCAGTTCTATTTCCAGTTTTTTAAGGAATCTCCACACTGTTCTCCATAGTGGCTGTACTAGTTTGCATTCCCACCAACAGTGTAAGAGGTTTCCCTTTTCTCCACACCCTCTCCAGCATTTATTGCTTGTAGACTTTTGGATCGCAGCCATTCTGACTGGTGTGAAACGGTACCTCATAGTGGTTTTGATTTGCATTTCTCTGATAATGAGTGATGTTGAGCATCTTTTCATGTGTTTGTTAGCCATCTGTATGTCTTCTTTGGAGAAATGTCTATTTAGTTCTTTGGCCCATTTTTTGGTTGGGTCATTTATTTTTCTGGAGTTGAGCTGTAGGAGTTGCTTGTATATTTTTGAGATTAGTTGTTTGTCAGTTTCATTTGCTATTATTTTCTCCCATTCTGAAGGCTGCCTTTTCACCTTGCTAGTAGTTTCCTTTGTTGTGCAGAAGCTTTTAAGTTTAATTAGGTCCCATTTGTTTATTTTTGCTTTTATTTCCAATATTCTGGGAGGTGGGTCATAGAGGATCCTGCTGTGATGTATGTCAGAGAGTGTTTTGCCTATGTTCTCCTCTAGGAGTTTTATAGTTTCTGGTCCTACATTGAGATCTTTAATCCATTTTGAGTTTATTTTTGTGTATGGTGTTAGAAAGTGTTCTAGTTTCATTCTTTTACAAGTGGTTGACCAGTTTTCCCAGCACCACTTGTTAAAGAGATTGTCTTTAATCCACTGTATATTCTTGCCTCCTTTGTCAAAGATAAGGTGTCCATATGTGTGTGGATTTATTTCTGGGCTTTCTATTTTGTTCCATTGATAAATATTTCTGTCTTTGTGCCAGTACCATACTGTCTTGATGACTGTGGCTTTGTAATAGAGCCTGATGTCAGGTAGGTTGATTCCTCCAGTTCCATTCTTCTTTCTCAAGATAACTTTGGCTATTCGAGGTTTTTTGTATTTCCATACAAATTGTGAAATTATTTGTTCTAGCTCTGTGAAGAATACTGTTGGTAGCTTGATAGGGATTGCATTGAATCTATAAATTGCTTTGGGTAGTATACTCATTTTCACTATATTGATTCTTCCAATCCATGAACATGGTATATTTCTCCATAATTGAACTATATTTGCTGTATAACTATGTAGGTTATACAGCACTATATAGTGATTCACAATTTTTTTTTTTACTTTTTACTTTTTGCCCTTTAAAATCTTAATATATTTTTATTTTTAATTGAAGTATAGGTGATTTACAATGTTGGGCCAATATCTGAGATTCAAAATTTTTAAAAGTAATTCTCTATTTATAATTATTATAAAATATATTGACCATATTCCTCTATATTCCCCATGTTGTAAAACACTCCTTGTAGCTTATTTTATACCTAATAATTTGTACCCCTTACTTCCCTTCTCCCTATACTGCTCCTCCCTGCTTCCTCTCCCAATGGGTAACTATTAGTTTGTTCTCTATATATGAGTCTGCTTTTTTTCTGAAGGAAAACAGATTCTCACCGAACTTATCTAATTAAGTTACAATTTTGCCATAAAAAAGGAATACTCAAGAGTTTTCAAATTCTGGAGGGATCAGATAGGGAGAAAAGCATAAACATTCTTTCTTTGTAAGGGTATACATTACCAAATTGTTGATTGTTGTAGATAGTTTAAGGTAAAAGTTTTTCTTATTAAGGAACCACCCATTGGAGAAGGCAATGGCACCCCACTCCAGTACTCTTGCCTGGAAAATCCCATGACGGAGAAGCCTAGTGGGCTGCAGTCCATGGGGTCTCTAAGAGTCGGACACAACTGAGTAACTTCACTTTCACTCTTCACTTTCATGCATTGGAGAAGGAAATGGCAACCCACTCCAGTGTTCTTGCCTGGAGAATCCCAGGGATGGGGGAGACTGATGGGCTGCCGTCTATGGAGTCGCACAGAGTCGGACACTACTGAAGCAACTTAGCAGCAGCATGTTTCAAGCAAAAAGTCACTAAAATTATAATTATTCTCCTGAGTTCATTCAGACATAAGTAATTCATACTTGTTCTGTTTGAATCCAGTTTTTCCATTAGTTCCAGAAATTCTTACCCAGTTCAACTGTATGATTTCAAAGTTATCAGGAATCTGTGTTTGTCGAAGTTCTTTCTATGAATCTCCTTAAAGATAAGGCTTTTCCACAGAAACATTTTGGTAAAAGCATCAGAGCAACACAATAACCAAGAAAAGACTTAAAGATGCTTATTGTTAAAATTTGGACAGAGTTCATTGTAATGGAACTGACGTGGAAGTTTGTTTTTTCTGTAAGAGGCAACACTGTAAGATAATAACTAGAATTAGGACTAATAGTGCATACCAAGACATATTGAAATTCTAGGAATTACACAGAATTTCTACAACAGTTGTAACAGTTACCTATACAAATATAGCATAAAGAATGCTTAATATTGCCTCTTACTTGACAATGTTTTCCATGTAATTTAATGTCAAATAACTCTAATTAGTTTAACATCTCTCTTTTTTAAAAAGAGAGAGAATAAATGTTTTGAGATACTCCAGGACCCCTCTTGAAAATTCTGAGGTTATTTCTATGTCAAAAAGACTTCATCTAAAATTTTACTTTTGGAAAGTTTGTCAAAATATCTAAAGGTTTTAAAACTCATGGTCACCTAGGATCATGGATCACTGTGAAACAATACTTAGTTATTCACTTAACCATACTGACAGCTAAACACTTCATGGGCAAAAACAGAAAGTTAAATAGTTGTAAAAAACAAAGAAATAAAAAACCTTATCTCTTTTAACAGAGACAATTTAGCTTTCTAAACTTTATCATTTTAGCAGAAAGGGAAAAACTAATTTCATTTTGTACCAATGTACTTTCAATATTACAGCTTATTAAATAAATTTATTTCAATCTTAGTCAGCTTGCCTATGCATAAAATTACTTTCCCAAGATTCTTTTTTCACAAATCTTCTACAACTTTCTTCTTGTATTAAGATTTTGTCTTCTGTTTTTTTCTCTTTTATACTGAAATAACCAGCTTCGCTTTCAGACAAAATTACATTATTTTCCCTTCATGAAAATACATCTCCATATCTCATACCTTTTCATAACTGAAAGCACATTCTACTTGCCTTGTAAAAGGTTGTTTCTCCTATTATTTTTAATAGCTTTAGTTGCATATATTAATTAGAATTTTAACCTATAGAAATGTTAATTTCTATTGAAAAATAAAACGTAAGCAATTGCAATGTATTGCAACAGTATTCTTTAGATTGACAAATTTATGACTATATTTCATAATTTCTAGAATGATATGCTTTCATATAGTACAATCTTTTAACATGGCACACAGAATGTTTACTAACAGAAACAAAGATCTCTGATTCTGTTGTAATAAGAAAGCAAAAGTAGATAAATCTGTTTAGTAGTTAATGTTTCATTATTGTATCTTATTGGAAATAATCTGGATGTTCAATGAATTTAACTTAACTCACTATTGAAGTTAACTTAGCAAAACTTAAGCTATAAGGTTACCAAAAATATTTGGGAAACTATAATATTAGACAGAGTCTGCCATGATCCCAAATTAGTTTTCTTGTTGACAGATTTTGTAAGAGATAACATGAATTGATATGACTTTGAGAAAGCCTAGGTATAATAAAGGTATTCCATTTAATGTCGATAACTAAAGACATGCTCATTTTAATTCAGCCAAACAAACTTTGGGGGAAGAAGTGGCTACCCACACCAGTATTCTTGCCTGGAGAATTCCTTGGACAGAAGAACCTGGCGTCAGACATGACTGAGTGACTAAGCACAGCACACCACCATAGATATGCTGTAGATATATAGACATATACCATAGATATGACATATGTATGCATATATATATATATATATTATATCACACAGAAGCATATAGACAGATATACACAAAGACTTTATAGTTTCTGTTTCTTAAATTACTGCCCTGAATCAGGTATACAAAACTTACTAGTTATAAAGAATTTGCATCTCAGTTGTTTTTTAATATTTTCAAAAGACCTTTCCAATTTTGATTGGTTTTATTTTGCTTTTGATAAGAATTACCTCCCTGATTTTTCTACTTTCACATTTACATCTCAGAGGCACAGGGGGAAAATGTAGTTATAAGCCTTTTTAAGATAAATATGAGAAGCTTGGGGATTGATTAAAAAAAAATAGCTGAACTTCAAACTGCTTATAGAGCTGCATTTCTGGTTTTGTAGAGATTTGCAAGATAAAGACAGTTGTTCTCAATTTCCCAAAGGACTGTGTTGCAGTATAAATGACATCATAGGGTGATCCATCCACTCCGTGACATTAATCTTAATTTGCTTTTTTAATATGTATGTTTTGGGGAGACTTCTAACTAAGATGGTAATCAAAAGATTTCTATCTTCTAGATTTAGAGCTATTTGCCTTTGAAATGTTATTTAGTAAATCTTTTCATAAAGGCTTCAGAAGGTTTTTCTTTCTCTCTGGGTACACAGTTTTATTTTTAACTTGGTTGGGGTAGACCTAAAAAAATTCCTATTGGGTTCTGAATATCAGTTTCCTATATCTGACTAATCTCAGATCACAGAGCTACTTAAAAATTCTTTTAAGTATCTTGTCTATTTTTAGCAGAGACAAGCAGTAACATTTCTGGCAATATTAAACATCTCTTCTTGGGATGTAAGAAGAGTCCCCAAAGAGGGTGCAAAATATATTTTACTTTTCTCTCTCTACTGGATATTATGGGCTTCCCTGGTAGCTCAGTAGTAAAATATCCCCCTGCCAATTCAGGAGACCCGAGACTCAGATTTGATCCCTGGGTCGAGAAGATCCCTTGGAGAAGGAAACAGCAATCCATTCCAGTATTCTTGTCTGTAAAAATCCTTTGGACAGAAGAGCCTGGTGGGCTACCGTCCATGGGGATCTCAAAAAGTCAGACATGACTGAGTAACTAAGCATGTACACACAGGATATTATAGACAAAGATCTAGGGGAGGGGGGTGATTCTGGTGAGCAGTTTTACCCTTAGCCAACTTCTGCCAGTTTTCCCAGCATCCCCTTTACAGGCTCCATGTGGGTTTTAAAGTGGAGGATTTTAAAGTTTTAAAATGGGTTTTAATGTTTTAGTATCCAAAATTTGGCATTTTTCAAATTAATTTAATTTTAGTTTTTCTTAGGTGTTTAAAAAAATAATGTAAGAATTTATGAAAAAATCTCCCAAAGTCTACTCCAGTCTAGGAGGGGCCCATGTGAAGGGTTAGGTGTGACAGAATTGGTGCAATGCCGTGGTGCATCACTCAGTCATGTCCAACTCTTTGCTGCCCCATGGACTGTAGCTCACCAGGCTCTCCTGTCCATGGAATTTTTCCTGGCAAGAATACTGGAGTGGGTTGACATTTCCTACTCCAGGGGATCTTCCCAATGTAGGGGTCAAACCCATGTCTCCTTCACTGAAGGCAGACCCGTTACCCCTGAGTCACCTGGGAAGCACCATGAGGGCATTGGAGTTGACGTTAAAATTTTTGCATAGGCGTTTTGAGGATCTATCTCTTTTCCAGTGTTCCAGCTGATTACAACTGAGTCAGGGATTCCTGGCCAATGCTATTTTTCTTTTTTTTTTAAATCTTATGACCACACTGCAGGGCATGTGAGATCTTATTTCCCTGAACAAGGGCCGTGGATTGAACCCATGCCTCCTACATTGGCAGAGTGGAGTCTTAGCCACTGGACTACCTGTGAAGTCTCTTGGGTTTACCTGGGTCAACATTTTTAACCCCTAGGAAAGTGCAGTGTGTGGGGTCCAGGTGTTATATTAGGTGCCTGGGGTTGGAATTGTTGTAGCTATAAAGTTAATGGATTGGCAGACTGTTGTTTACAATCTTGTGTCTTTAAATTTTCATTATGTTTTTGCAACACATTTTTTAATGAAGCTATTTTGGAAACTTGAAGCTTTGGGGAAGCATCTACACATTGGTGAAAATAGGCATCACATTCTGTTTGTTTGATAATGGGAACCCTTACTTTCAAGGGCACTTCTTTAGTAAACATTCTTGTCTAATTGGATCATTCCCCATAATGGCCATTGTAATCCTAATTTGTCTTTAGAAAGATTTTGCTGTTTGTGTAGGTATTTACAGCTTCTGGGATCACAGCTCTTTGACATAAAATAAGCAAGTGTGCCAGAAGGTGGCATGTGAAACAATTTGGGTTTTGAGAATCTTGTTTTATGTATTTGTTTGCTTGCTAAGCCTTTTGGTCTTTTAGAGCCAAGCTAATACCTAAAGGGGGGCTTCCCTGGTGACTCAGTAGTAAAGAATCTGCCTGCCAATGTAGGAGACTCTGGTTCAACCTCTGGGTCAGGAAGATGCCCTGAAGAAGAAAGTGGCAACCCAGCCCCAGTATTGTCTGGGAAATCTTATGAAGAGCGGAGGCTGGCTGGCTACAGTCCATGGAGTTGCAAAAGAGTTGGACATGACTTAGTGACTAAGGCAACCACAGTACCTAAAGGAATGTGTTGTGAGGTTTGGAATTATGTGATGTTTACAATACACAGACATATGTGTCTTTTTTGCAGGGAACTTTTCTTGATGTTGGTGAGTGATCTAGTGTCAAGCCATCCCATTCCATGACCAACTTATCCTAACATAGGAATCTTTGGGTTAGGTGGCAAGAACTGTAAGAATTCTTAAATGTTTGATCCATGCTCGCCACTTGTGGCTTTTCTTTGCACTTCTAGGATCCCCATTAGTGGCAGATTTTATCTAAACAAAACATGACAAACAGACACATGTACCTTAACACACCATCAGTGACCAAGAGAAATTACTGCAGACTGACCAAGAGAAGACCATGCACACTATCAGCAAATTGCAGCATGTAACCAGTAAGCTCCAGTAAATGGGGACTGTGGTCTGGAAATAGTGTAAGGGATTCCAAACAGCGAGAGAATTGCAGAGGGAACCAGGGTCTTCAGTTCTGGATAGAATGGTCTGCCAACTCAGAATGACTGACTCAGCCATCAACTGGAAAACCGATTAGATTGAGAACTCAATGCAAAGATAGTGGAGCTCAGAGGCGAGAGTCAACTTACCCATGACTCTCAGAATAGTGAGAAAGACCATGAACTCAATTTGTGAGATACCATGACTGTGTTTCTCATTGTTCCTGTAGCCGTTGAAACTTCTCCTTCAGTCCCACTGCTGACACCAGATCTGTTAAATAACAAAAATAAAAGTACAAATGAGCAGATTTAAAGACTAAATTGACTTTACATGAATTGGCAGCATTCCGTCTAGTAATCCGAAAGAAGCTCCACCAAGCTAGAGAAATGAGTAGATTTTTAAAGGTTGCAAAATGGCAGAAAAAGGAAATTATTAGCAATGAAATTAGACCTTTCAGGAAAGGTCATTCCCTTAAGGGGAACATTAAAGTTCTGTAGGGTAAATTACCGCCCTAGGGCTGACCAGGTAATTCCAGACTGGCTGCATAAAGCTTGCCTTCCTGGAAGAAGCTAATCCTGCAATTAAGTTAGGTATTGTCTCTCTTTGGTGATTTGGCCTTAGCACAGGTGACACATTTTGGACCTGTTGTATCTTTTATGACAGTTAATATTTTTTCGATTTTATTGAAAATATTAATTTTTTAAAGGTGGCAATACACAGCCAAAGACAAGTCCCTTATCTCTTTTTAAATTATCTTATTTCTTTTACATCACAACCTTGTTCAGGACTGTATCCTGGGTTTTCCTTTTTTTTTAAATTATTTGTTTTTAATTGGAGAATAATTGCTTTACAATATTGTGTTGGTCTCTGCCATACATCAACATCAATCAGATATAGGTATGTACATAAACCCCCTTCTTGAGATTTCCTCCCATTATCCACCCCATCTCACCCATGTAGACTGTCACAGAAGGATTTTCCTCTTTAACTCAACCCACTGCACACCTCTAGGAAGCCACTGTGAGGGCCAAGGTTGGGGTTCATGAAGGGGGAGGTATTGTTAGCATTGTGGACCGTGATGACCTGCACTAATATTTTGTATTCTTTTTTGCTTTCTTTGGGACTTGACTATGCAAAAAAGCAAACAAACAACAACAACAAAAACCCTTCTTTCTCTGTAACAATGTTCCCAAATGGAAATAATTAGACCATTTGGGAAGGTGGTATCTAGTTCAGGGGAACACACAGGCTGGATTTTCTAGGACAATACCAATATCAAATATACATTCTTAATGTCTCTGTAAATTCATGACATATGCTGAAAATTTAATGTTCAAGTCTCCATCCTGTATTTTCCACATTGCTTTTTGTACAAAACACATTTTTTTCATGCATTTTGCTTTGAGAATTACGGGTGCTCTATATAGAGACCTGCAAGACTTTGGTACACAAAATCTGGTCCCCAGATCGGTAGCAGCATCACTCCTAGAACTGATGTTTTAACATGCTCTCCAGGTAATTCTTTTGCATGGTATAGACTGAGAAGCACTACTGAAGGGTATAGTTTCTTAATTACTAATTTTTGATACAGTACACATACAACAAAAAATGTTGAGATAGCATGCAAGTCCCAGGGGTCTCTGTGACTCCAAAAATGAATTTTAAAATTTATGAGATCATGTAAGACGGTAAGTATATTTTACCAACAGTTCTGCTTCTTCAGCAAAAACATATTTATGAAGTCCTGTGATGGCCTTTATGCCCCATAAACCATTGTAACTATACTGTCTTCTCCATGAAAGTCTGGACATGGAAAGAGGTACACACTTGGTAAAGATTATTTCCAAGCCTTGCTGGAAGGGTTAATGACTCTTGAAGCTCTGATTACCTAAGAGTTGTGTCCAAGACAGTATAGACTACTAGGAAGAATAAAGTCCTGTCTTGCCACCTTATTTATTTTTTACTTCCTGAGGGTGATAGTTCTACTCAGTTGCTCTGCCTATCGAAAGTAGATGGCCATCTACTACTGTAATTAATTAGAAGACTGCAAGATGGGACATATACTAAATATTTTCTTTGTTGGGTTATGAAGGCTTTGTACCATGTTACTTGAACATAGAAGGGATTACAATATATAAGATATGCCAAGTGGAATATGTCAAGACTAATAAGATACTCTATTG
Organism: Bubalus bubalis; assembly: GCF_019923935.1. NCBI lineage: Eukaryota > Metazoa > Chordata > Mammalia > Artiodactyla > Bovidae > Bubalus > Bubalus bubalis. Next base: position 52,046,069 of record NC_059176.1, read on the forward strand.
CATGCCAAGTGGATCATTGATATATGTTTTTCCAATTCTTACAAGCCTTCCATGGCAAGTCTTTCTAAAGTAAAAACCTCTTTGTCTTTCACCATCATCTCACCCTATTCTGTTTTCCATAGCTCTTAGCATGGCATAGCACACATTTGTTTATTTTTCTCTATTTGTTTTTTTTCCCATTGAAGCATAAGTGCCAGGAGAGCAAGAATAATGTCTGTTCTGGTTCCATCTGTACAATGATTATCTAGAACAATATTTAGCTCATAGAAGGTGCTTAGTGAGAGCCTGAATATACAAATAGACAATGACCATATCATATATAAAAACAGAACTTTGACACACAACATGGAGCAGCCAACACATTAACTACTACAAACAACCAAGGAAGTCAGCCTGCTATGAGTAAGAAAGATAGAATGTTTAGTAATAGCTATCTACTGGTGGGTTGCAGTCCATGGGGTCGCGGAGAGTCAGACACGACTGAGCGACTTCACTTTCACTTTTCACTTTCATGCATTGGAGAAGGAAATGGCAATCCACTCCAGCGTTCTTGCCTGGAGAATCCCAAGGATGGGGGAGCCTGGTGGGCTGCCGTCTACAGGGTCGCACAGAGTCGGACACAACTGAAGCAACTTAGCAGCAGCAGTAGCGACTATCTCTAGTAACAACCCAAGAAGTTAAACAATGACTTTTGTAGTGATCAGCCCCGAATAACCAGAGATTGGTTAAGAACTTACAGCTTCCTTAATTTTTGTTAACATTTCCAATTTAAGACCAACTGGAAAAAGTCAAATATGTATCTACTAACCAACCACATGGGGGATTCCCAGGTGGCTCAGTGGTAAAGAATCTGCCTGCCAATGCAAGAGACATGGTTTTGATTCCTGGGTCAGGAAGACTCCCTAGAGGAGGAAATGGCAACCCACTCCAGTATTCTCCCCTGGAAAATCCCAAGGACAGAGGAGTCTGGCAGGCTACAGTCCATGGGGTTGCAAAGAATCAGACATGACTGAGTAACTGAAAACACACGCATGCAACCAACCATATAGGATGTCTTGCTTCAAGTTAGCTTGCCTGAAGCATCCCCATGTCAACTGTTCCAATCAGGGCACATCTGAAGCTTTCCCTTTTTCCACTATAAAAATTTCCCCGCCTCTGCCTGCATTTGAGTTTCTGCCAAAACATCAAGTGATGGGCAAGTAATGGTGGCTGACTCTCTTGCTACTGCAAGCTCAGAATAGTGTTTGCTTTTCTCATTTGGTTAGTCATTGTTTATTTCCACATCAATAGAGGGTTAGGAATAAGATGGGTTGGGGAGATCAGCAAGATAAAATTATGAATATATAATTCTTATAATAAGTGGAATACTTTTTGAAATATACCATCTATGTTATAACTATAGTGTGTGTGTCGGTGTGTGTGTGTGTGTGCATACATGTGTGTGTGCATGTATGTGGGGGGAGAAGGAGAGAAAACTAGAGAATAAAAGAAAGGCAACAAGAAGGTCTTTAGGTGAGACTCACAAAATAGCCCTAGGGGATTAAGAAACACCAACAGTCTTTATGGTTCTCTCAAAATCTTAATGTTGGATATTTGGAGAGAAGGTAATTTCCAGTTTTCCACTAAAGAAATTTCAAAAGTGAGCCCAGAATGAGAATTTAAGAATCAGTAAGTATCAAGTGTAGCATCAAGATTAGAAGCCCTGATGTTTCATTGGCCAAAGATAAATTTCAGTAAACCCTAAAGACAGCAGAAGTTAAAAAAAAAAAAAAAAATTAGCCTCTGATGATTGACAACTCCTCTAAAGATGGGAGCAGCATTTATGATTAGGTCAAAATTTGGGCTTAGGTGGCACTAGTGGTAAAATCCCAACTGCCAATTCAGGAGATATAACAGATGCAAGTTTGATCCCTAGGCGGGGAAGATCTGCTGAAGGAAGGCATGGCAACCCATTCCAGTATTCTTGTCTGGAGAATCCCATGGAGAGAGGATCCTGGCAGGCTATGGTCCATGGGGTCACAAGGAGTTGAACATGACTGAAGTGACTTATCACACATGCACTGGTGATGGTAGTGGTGATAATGTGTGCCCTCATCCAACAAGGCTGGCCAGAAATTGATCCAAGCAGCTTGGGAGATTTGAGAGAGCATCTCATTGTATGGTTCTAGAGTTTAAGTTAACTGAAAGGGAGATTACCTAAAATATGTGTATTGCTACTGATGTCTTTTTTTTTTTTTTTTTTCTTTCATGTCTTGAACAGTAAATTTGCCTTAAAGACTGAAGTCCCTTCCAGTTAGATTTTTCTGGTTGGTCCATTTCATAGGAGACTCAGCAGACAATTTTGTATGCATGTGTGTTGATGCCTAGGACACATTTCCGTGTTGGGTCAGGCAGCACACAAGGGTATTCTTGACCTTTATTATGCATAATATGTGTGCCTTGGTCTTGACAGAATGTGATTAAGATGGATAAATTAAAGGGCAAAAGTGGAATCCAGTTATTTTCAAAGCAACTGTAATATAGCAGATCAATAACTTGCAACTTGTTTTTACACCAATCTTTATTGTTTTTGACAGATCCCCCACTGCATTAAGTGCTGTCTATTTCAGTGTTATCTAGGCACCCTCTGACAGGTCAGCTGGTTTCACTGGGATTATTTTATCCTGGGTTGAAGTCTAATGGTTCATTCTGGGCATGCTGAAAGGCAGGATTTGTAGCAATGTGTGAGCCCTATGATTCACTGGTGAGATTGTGATGATGAATTGCTTGCCTGAGGGGCAGACACAAAATGCTATGAGATAAACCAAGGCCATTATCCAGGCATTCTTTGGTGTGTCTGGTTGTTTTCAGCTGCGAATATAGCTGAAATGTTGCTTTTTTGTAGAAGATGGGACAGAGAAAAATTTCTTGCTGGTAAAATGCTGGAGGGACAAAGATGGAGCATGTTTTCATTCCTGAATAATGAGGCAGAAACAAATCTCATGACATAATCTCATAATCTGGTCATTTTTAAGTCCCTGGCAGAACTTCATTTAAACTATTAGAAGAAAATGTTTTGAATACATAAAGTGTGATATACTATAATATCATTATATATAACAGATGTCTTGATCTTTGCTAATTGTCCTTAAGAGGAGAAGTCCAGAGTTGTCCATTGATAAATTATTTCCGTGTCTCAGATTAATTAGTTTGTCTTTTCTAATATCTTAATGATTCTGTTTTGTTTTTTTTTTCTTGTTCTTCTTTAATGATAGCAGAAAAGCAGTTCTGTTTATGCTTACCCTTACACTCTCACTTCTGAGTATCCAAAGGATTGAGTAATTCCATAATAAACAAATTAATCCTCTTTGTTGTCACAAAAAAATTCCAAAATCTCAGTGGCCTAATACAGATAAAGTTGATTTCTTGCCACAAGCAAAGATTACTCTACCTCAGGTGGCCTTCCTCTATCTTGGGGATATTTTGAACATATGGTCCCCAAAATCATCTTGGAAGCAAAATAAAGACCGAGGGCATGAGTTAAATCTGCTTGGCATCGCTTTCACTCATATCCATATGTGCCTGGTTAGGCACATCGCCCTAGTGGGAAATGGAGAGTAATGATTGTTGGGTATTTGATGAACACTAGGCTTCCACACTGGTTCTTTGAAATCTTCTCTTTGCTAGGCATCCCTTGGGATTTGTTTTTAATTCTTTATTGACTGAAATTTATTCCCCCAATCCCTAACATGTTCACTCAGTGGCCTAAAACAAGAGGAAGGTACAACCAGTATATATAAAATAGATAACTAACGAGGACCTACAGTATAGCAAAGTGAACTCTCCTCAGTTATTCTGTAATGACATATATGGAAAAGAATCTAAAAAAGAGTGAATATATGCATGTGTATAGCTGATTCACTTTGTTGTACACCTGAAACTAACACAGCATTATAAATCAATTATACTCCAATAAAATTTTTAAAAAATAAATATAAATAAAGGACTCATTTGTATTATCTTGGAATCCTTAGATCCATACCAAGACCCAAAGCAACTATTCTGTCTCAATTATCTAAGCTGACTGCTGACATGGTTCATTTCAAAATTTAACTTCATTTGAAATAATAGGCTTTTCCCAACCAGGAGTTTTAGTTATGTGTTTATTTATTTTTAATCTTATGAAATCAGCTGAAATTTTTACATACACAATCCACATTTTAGTTTCTCTCTCTCCCTTTCTCTCTTTGTTTTGTTATTTGTTTGGTTTTTCTTTGGTTTAGATGCTTCACTAGATTAGGTACCGAGGTGCCCAGCAAGAGGTTGTTTCTCAGTGAACAGTTATTGCCAAGTGGTGTAGAACAGGAATGGCATCACTTTTTCACTCATTTTATTATTTTCCCTTTTCAATAAAGTGTGTGCCCTCTGGGATTAATTCACATTAGGAAGCAGGGATCAAGTTAAACACACATCCATTAAAATGCATATGAAATGAAACAGGAGAAGATTAAAAGAGTCTATATTTTAAAATACCAAAATACATGGCCATTTTCAAAGAGAAACATATAGTTAATGAAGTCCAGCGGCTGTGTGTGTGGCCTAAGAGGTGGCTAAGAGGTGGCCTCCCTCTGTCCTTCCAGCATCTCCTGAGAACCCCTTTGTATGAGCTCCTCCTGTTCTTCTTCAACTCTTCACTTAGGAAACTGAAACTCTGGTTCAAAATTATTTTAAAACATGTTGAAACTCTTGTGAATAGACCATTATATTCCCAACTATCCACCTGAAAAGTGGATGAGACTGTTCACATTTCTCTCCATCGTGGAAAAAAAAAAACAAAACAAAAAAAAACAAAACATCTTAACCAGCAGACATGCTCATTTTGAGTCTGACCAAACCAGGGCTCCCATGAACCACAAATTTTAGCACTTAAGCATTCAGTTGGTTAGCTAGAATATCGTTCTGTTTGAAGGAGGGAACTTTTTCAGGAATGAAGTCTCTATAACATGTGGTGTCACAGAAAACTGGAGACAACATCTTTTGAAGTTGCACAGATGAGGGTTAAGTCTGGATCCTGATGTCAAGAGCAGCGTCTCCCATAGGAGAGGGGGTTGTTTTCCTTATCAGAAAAATGGGCAGTGATCAACCTGATTTGTAGGATATTTGTGGGTATTAATTAGAAATATATGGATATTAGCCTGGTGTACAGTAAGAGCACAATAATAGATAACTCTTATTCAACTTTATTTCAGATTCTTCCAGAGGATTACTTTGGGCTGGCCAAAAAGTTCATTTTGGTTTTTGCATAAGATGTCATGGATTTTTCTGGGTAACATCTGTAAGACGTTATGGGTCTCACAATTCAGATGTAGCAATGTTCTAGCCAACAGACTGAATGGTTAAGGAAAGAGCCAAAGTTAGGGGTTCAAGGGAGCTATGGGTTGGTCAGACTCAAAATGAGATGATCTGCTGGTCGTTGTTGTTTAGTTGCTAAGTTGTGTCTGACTCTTTGCAACCCCATGGACTGCACCATGCCAGGCTCCACTATCCTCCACTGTTTCCCGGAGTTTGCTCAAATTACTGTTCATTGAATCAATGATGCTATCTAACCATCTCATCCTCTGCTGCCCCCTTCACCTTTTGCTTCTACTCTTTCCCACATCAGCATCTTCCCAGGTGTCTCAGTGGTAAGGAATCTGCCTGCCAACATAGGAAATGCAAAGAGACACAGGTTTGATCCCTGGGTCAGGAAGATGCCTTGGAGTAGGAAATAGCAACCCAATCCAGTATTCTTGCCTAAAAAATTCCAAGGACAGAGGAGCCTGGTGGACTACAGTCCATTGGAGTTGCAAAAGAGTCTGACCCAACTTACTGACTTCGTGCACACACACTCTTTCCCAGCATCAGGGTCTTTTCCAATGAATGAGCTCTTAAAGATGGGCTTTTTTTCAGGATGGAGAGAAATTGGAATGGTCTCATCCACTTTTCAGATGGACACCTGAGAATATAATGGTCTGTTCATGAAAGGTTATTGCTGACCCATGAAAAGACGCTGGGATTCTTGGCCTCCGGAGGAGTAGAATTCAATCCGGGGCCAGAGATGAGGCTTGATTGCTCAGAGCTTTTGTGCAATAGAGTTTTATTAAAGTATAAAAGTGATAGAGAAAGCTTCTGACATAGACATCAGAAGGGGGCAGAAAGAGTACCCCCTTGCTAGTGTTAGCAGTGGAGTTATATACCTTTCAATTAGTTATTACAATGAATCAAAAGAATGTCTCAAGTTTGTGAAAATTTTACCAGACCCACTCCCACAATTTACATTTTAGAATAACAAGATTAGAATTTAACAATGGAAAGATCCTCCAGACCCACTCCCATAATATACATTTTAAGATATCAGGATTAGTCAGAAGGTTTTCAGGAAGGTGAAACGTCCTCTAGCCAGCTACATTGTTGTTGTATAATCCTTAGTACAGAGTTTAAACTGAGTTGTGTAACTAAGACTAAGGAATGTAGAGGGGAAAAAACAAACAAACAAACGTTTGTCCTTTTCTCCTCCTTGAGAATTCCAGACCCCCAACCTCCGCTTTGAGAGCCCCAGACCCCTTTCTCCTCCTTGGGGACCCTGGACTTCTTATCAATCTGCCTAGGAATTGACTCTCTCATTCACAAGAGCTTCAACTAATTTTAAAATAGTTTGGGTTTTCTGAGTCCAACTGTCTCTCATCCGGCAATACTTGGCACCATTTATTTGAGTTTCACTTCAAAACACAGATAAATAGAAACCCACTCTGGCTAAATGCCTTGCCTAAGGGCATAAAGTTATTGAATCACCCAGAGCCAAGGCATTAATCCTGGTTTACTGAGAATGATGCAAATCTGGTGGCATGTTTCTTTTACTTCTTGAGTTGGAAGGAGCTTTGGTTGTTACCTAGTTCCCATAGGCAGCCTTCAGGGACTTTGTCTCAGGAATGGCTATTTGGGAATATTTTTCTTTTTGAGCTACAAAGGATCTTTGTCTTACCTCATTTCCATTAGCACTGCAAGGTGAAGGGCATTTCCTACCACTAAAATTGAAAATTTGTGGTAGAAGCTGGTAGATTTTCTATTTAATATACCAGGAGGTTTTGCTTTTTCCTCATCTTAGGGTTAGCCTTTGAAGGAAAACATGATGAAACCAAGGAAATGTTATGAGCTAAGTAAAAAAAAAAGAGAGAGAGAGAAATTTAAGTGAGAATTTTCTGTTGCTATGATTTTATATTAGAAACTACAATCCAGAGAGACTTCCCTGGTGGTCCAGTGTTTAAGATGCTGCATTTCCAATGCAGGGGGCACAGGTTCAATCTTAAATGGCTTTATATTAAAAAAAAAAAAGAGAGAAGTTTATGCTAGGGTGGAGATTTACCATGTATAGAATAGATAGCTAGTGGGAAGCTGGTGTATAACACAGGCAGCCTAGTCTGGCACTCTATAATAACCTAGAGAGGTGGCAAGGGTGGGGTTGGTGGGGAGGTTCAACAGGGAGGGGATTTATACACACACACACACACATATATATATATGAGAGAGAGAGAGAGAGAGAGAGAGCTGTAGCTAATTTGTGTTGATGTATAGCAGAAACCAATACAACATTGTAAGCAATGATCCTCCAAATTAAAAAATTAATATTTAAAAAAAAATAGAAAAAAAAGAAGCAACAGTCCATGCATACTGGAGATAAGGGCCAACTGCAAAATCTTGTTTCATCCAACTTTAATTCACAAAATGTACTTAATGTATTTAATGCCTCCTCTGTGCTTAGCATTGCCACCATGACTAGGTAAATGGGAGCAGTGTGGCCTGATATCCTTACCCTCACATTCCATAAAATGTTTCAAAGATAAAATTTACAAGCGATTATTTGTGGAACTGGCATCACAAAATTAATTACCACTATTTCTGTTCCAAGTAGTAAGTGTTGTTATTGTTGCTGCTGTTGTTATAGTTCAGTCACTAAGTCATGTCTGATTCTTTTCAGCCCCATGGACTGCAGCACGCCAGGCTCCCCTGTCGATCGCTGTTTCCTGGAGTTTGCTCAGACCGAGTGTCCATTGAGTCCATTGAGTTGGTGACTCTGCCCAACCATCTCAGCCTCTGCTGCCCCCTTTTCCTTTGGCCTTCAATGTTTCCCAGCATCAGGGTCTTTTCCAATAAGTTGGTGCTTCACATCAGATGGCCAAAGCATCGGAGCTTCAGCTTCAGCATCAGTCCTTCCGATGAATATTCAGGGTTGATTTCCTTTAGGATTGACTGGTTTGATCTCCTGGCAGTCAAAGGACTCTCAAGAATGTTATAGGAGACAAAACAGAAAAAGGTGTCAAATCCTCTCAAAATAGCTGGGGAGTTTGTTTGGGGGGAAAGATAAAAGAGTTTTTGCCTGTATCATAGGAGGTATTCACCCGATAGTAGATGGAGAAGTTCTGGAAGACCAATGAGACATCATCAGGAATAGATATGGAAATATGCTTGGCCCCCAGATGGAGGTGATGGACACGAGAGAAACACATTTGTAAATTGGCCATCAAACATGTAAAAAGATACAAGATATTCTACAAATACCTATTTAAAAAAAATAAATGGTTTCTTATTTTATTAACAATTTAGGAAATGTTAAGTAAAAATTAAAAACAAACCATCAAACATGTTCTACAACAAATTTCAGCATACTGGAGTATGCTGATGCAAATAAATATCTTGCCAGTACAATTCATTTTGTGCAGGTATTAGATTAAGCTTTTTTTGGGTACCTGTATATATATTTGATTCTTTTGTACAGGAGCTGTGGATTTATCCTTTTTTCCTTTTAAATGTAGGCATTCGTGTCCAATCACGGGAACTAGTGCAAGCAAATTCAATCACACATCCCACAGTGCTAGTATTATGTTGTAAATAGTTCTAATGTTTTTCTTGGTAGCTTTGGGTGATATATATTATAAGGGATTCAACTGTGGAACAAAATGTCCAGGTACACTTAATACTCAGGAAAAAAATGCAGTATAAAAATACAAAACTGTTATTGTTTGTAACGATTGATCTGTGAGAATCAGGATTTTCTAGATTTAGTGAATCTAATAAAAAAGAGTATAGAAATAAATTACGCTATATTTGATGTAACAGCTCCTTCCCCAGTCCAGTCCAAAATTAACATTTTGTTTTCCTGAAATTTGTCTTATTGTTCCATTGGTTTATTTTTAAGCAGTGATTTTGATAATGTAGAGTTTAAAATATATCTATGCTGAACATATAAGCTTTTTCAAATATACAATGAGATTCTACAGTAGATTGTTCTTTTTTTTTTTTTTTTTTTGATAAAGAAGTTTGTGAGTAAAAGGTATTTGAAAGGTATTGATTTAGAGGCAGAGAAGCTGAGGTCTTAGCTCTGAACCTTGGTATCCCTAGACCATGAAAAAATATAGAGGGAGGTATGGGTGCAAACACACAAAGAGCAGAATTAGCAAAGGATAGAATTTATCATCCTTAAGTTTCAGCAGCTTTGATTTTCCATGGTTATCCTTTTGATAAAGCACTAAGAGAGCTAGAGTATCCCAAAATTGGATAATGAATCCCTTTATAATTGCTAGATGACTCATGCTTTAGTGTAAAACAAAAGTCTTTCTCAAAATTAGCATGTGTTTTCTGGGAGTAGCCCCAATTTGGCTGTGGTCAAAGGCAGTGCATTACATCTAAATTTGGATGCTCTTGTTGCTCAGGGATGCTCAGCAGCCACTGCTGGCTGAGAAGAGTCAGTGATGCAGAGATGTGGGAGGACCTGAGCCATGAGGCCTGGGGAGAGGGAGTAGAAGTAACCCAGTAGAGGTTTCTGGGTGATGCCGAAGGCTGAGAGAGCCCTTGGAGCTAGCTGTCATGGCACAACATTTTGAAGAAAACAGTTTCTCATCTCCAGTTACTCAGGGGAGGGAAATCAGCAGGGAGGGGTATTTACTGGTGAGGTCAAGCAGATGTCACTGTTTATCACAATGGACAGAATTTATTTTGATGTAGAATGGCTCATCTGTGATCAAACTTTGCTGAAATAACTCATATTATGTAGAGTATTAATAGAAGAAAAGGTTAGGAAGGGGAGACTCCCCACCTAGCCCACTGAGAATCAGAACTGAAGGGGGAGCCAGATGATTGGAGGGAACGGAAGCTCCATGGACCACTTCTCTTGGTCTGCACTCACCTGAGTTTAATCTGGGCCAGTCTTGACAATAGTTCTAATGGCTACACAGATGAAGAGATAACCTTCATTTTCTAGGAGCTTGCACGCTCAAGGGAACATGATCCGTAAGTGATGGGAGCTCAGCCGATCTTTAATACAAGGTGGGAGAAGAGCCCGTAGAACATCCAGTGTAGGTTGGTCAGGTCTTAAAAGATTATCTACAAAGAGAAATGGAGGGACTTCCCTGGTGGCCCAGTGGTAAAGAATCCACCTGGAAATACAGAGGGATGTGGGTTCAATCCCTGGTCAAGGAACTGAGATCCCACATGGCAAAGAGCAACTGAGCCGACCTGCCACAACTACTGAACCAGTGCACCACACTAGAGTCCATGCGCACATGGACAAGATCTCACGTGATGCAGTGAAGATCCTGCACGCTGCAACTAAGACTAGATGTAGCCAAATAGATAAATAAGAGAGGGTGGAGGAGAAGGGCAATTTTTGATATAAGGGTCAATGCAACAAAGGCAGGAGGTAAGAGAAAAAGATATATGTGAAGAACAGCAAAGGGTGAGCCTTGGCTGGAGAACAGGGGAGATGAAGCTGGAAACACATTACAAGAAACATCACAAATGAACCAAGGTCTTGGACTTCAGGTAGCATATATTCTCCTATTAGAAACCACAAGACCAAAAAATGAACATATCTTATACAAGATAGAACTGTAGTTTGTGTTTCTGTTGCTAGAACCCACAATCAAATTCACGAGGATAAGTGGAGAGTAAGAGGTAACTTCATCTTTACACTGGCCTGTAAGCACATTTGAACACTGGAAATAAGCAAGGCTCTTTTTGATCATGAGGGAAAAGGCAGTTTTATAAGTATGATGATAAATATCAAGAATCTGAATGTGATAGAAGAAGAGAAAATATATTTAGAAGAGAAGAGGAAAACAGTCTTCCCAAAGGAGGTGAAATCTAGTTGGGTCTTCAAGGATGAAGAGATGCTCAAGAAGTCAAGGTGGGTTAAGGGCTTTCTAGCAACAGACTAGCCCACGTGGAGTCATAGACATGAGAAGCGGCAATGGAGAACTGAAGGATGAAACGTAAGCTGGGAACCTTTGATCCTGAGGCTTGAAAGTGTGTGTGTTTGCAGAAAAGGTGAAGGATAAAGATGAGAGATCTAATTTTGTCAGTGCTGGAGATCCCCTGAAGGATTTGAAACCAGGAAAAGATAAGGTATAGAGACTTTCCAGAAGAACTTAATCAGTTCTTTAAGCTAAGAAAAATTAATTAGGAAATGTGAGAAAATTGCCTCTATAATGTCCTTAATCCTGTATGTAGTTGCTGTTAGAAATTTTGTTGAAATGCAGTTTTGCATACAAAAGATATAATCCAAAATTTTTTTGTATGAAAAGAGATGCATGGTGGACATAACTTTGATCTTTCTAGCCTGGTTGATGTGCCCTAAGTTGTTTCTTCAGGACAGGGTTTAGCAAAAAGTGGATCTTGGGTATGATCTGTTAACATAAGGCCAGTCATTCATGCTACATGCTCTTTGTGGATTTTTCAAATCAGAAGATCAAAGACAGTGTCAGATTCTTACCTCTGGCCCTAAAGAGGCTTCCAGGAGGGCAGAAAACCTGGATAGGACCATATTCATATCTGTGCTTTGGATGACAGGATCTATGGCTGGAAAGTACTACAAAGCAGTTGTTTAGGGGACCTCTACTGATTTCACCACATTTATATTGGTTAGTCCTAAGTCCAGTTCTATTTCTCAAAGAAAATGATGAATTTTTCTCTTGAGACAAGAGGAAGAAGTATGTTTTGCTCTTATTTATGAATGGTATGTTTTTTTCTATTATTTTGCTTTACAATCAAATTCCCCTTCCACCGAAAGAACTTCCAGATAGTCCTAGCACATAGAGCTCACCTGTTCTCTGAAGTAGAAACTATCTCTGCTTCCCTATATGACCATTTACACATGCAGCCATAGGGCATTTTCAGTGGTGTGCTAAATATCTTACTATTTTAATGTTTTATTTATTTTTATTACTGTATCGCTATTTACCAATTTCTAACACATCCCCTCAATTAGATCGAAAGCTACAATGAGGGTCTACTTAAGCTTCCTTCTTTATTCCTATTAGGAATTGGTAAAGAAAATAATTGGTAGGAATAGCTAAACCAATATGAGGGAATGAAACAGTTTAATGTAGTGTCAGTCTAAGGGGAAAGCGGTTAGTTTTCATTAATAAGCCTGATATTTGCTGTAGGTTTTCTTGTAGATGACCTTTATTACCCTGAGGAAATTCCCTTCCATTCCTAGTTTGCTGAGAGTATTTATCATGAATCGATGTCAAATTTTGCTAAAGGCTTTTTGGGTATCTATTAGATTATTGTATGAGTTGTTTTTTTTTTTCCCTCTTCTATTATATGGTGAATTACACTAATAGATTTTCTTTTTCTTAATTTAAATTAATTTTAATTTTATATTGGAGTATAGCCAATTTACAATGCTATCATAGTTTAAGGTGCACAGAAAAGCCACCCAGCCAAGTAACTGATTTTCTAATGTTGAACCAAACTTGCATTCCTCCTTGGTTATGAGGTATTATCTTTTGGAAATCTTGTTAGCTCAATTTTTTAATATTATGTTGAAGATTTTTGTTCCTATATTTCTCAGAGATGTCACTCTGCAGATTTCTGTTTGTGTAATGCTTTTTTGTTTTGATCTGAGGGTAATTCCGTCTTTATAACATGTTGGGAATGTTTCCTCTACTCTTGTTTTCTGGAAAAGCTTGTGTAGAAATGATGTTCTTTCTTTCTTAAATGATCAATAGAATTCCCCAGTGAAGACATTTGGGTCTGATGTTTTCTTTGTGGAAAAGATTTTAGCCGCAATCTCAGTTTCTTTAATAGACATATAACTATTCATGTTAGCCATTTCTTCTTGAATCAGCTCTGGTAATTTGTGTATTCCAAGAAATTTGTTTATTTCACCTAATACATGTGAATACATGTATGTCAATACAGGACCTAAAGTTTGTTTTTCTTTACATTATTATCTTTTAATGCCTATAGGGTCTGTAATAGAATCCCATTTCAAAATTTCTGTGATTGAAAAAGCATGTATTCTCTCTTTTGTTCTTCATCAATTGTGTGAGAGTGATTAGAATTTGGTAAACTTTTTGTATAATGGATCATAGAGCAAATATTTTGGATATCCAGGTCATTTAGTCTCTGTTTCCACTACTGAACCCTCTTACAGTGGAAAGCAACCATAGAAAATGACCATGTGTCTATCTACTTTCTAGAAAAACTACCAAAACAGACAGTAGGCTTGATTTTGCCTGCAAGCTGTGGTCTGTTGATATTGGACTAAGATATTATTAACTTATTAAAGATATCAGTTGTTTTAATTGATCTCCTTCTATTGCTTTTCTTTTCCAATTTTATTCATTTTTGCTCTTATTATTGTTATTGTGTCCTTTCATGTTTGTTATAGGTATAATTTGTTCTTCTTTTTCTAGTTTTATAATCTAAAAATGTAGGTGATAGATTCCAGACCTTGCTTTTTTGCTTACAGAATATACCTTTAATTCTATACATTTCTCTTTAATCACTGCTTTAGCTGCATCTCACACATTTGATGTTGATATTTTCTATTCAGTTAAAGTATTTTCTAATATCTTTTGTAACCTCTTATTTGACTCAGGTTATTTAGAAGTGTGTGTTTAAGATATAAAATTTGGGAGGCTCTAGATGTTTTTCTGTTACTGAGAACTTTATGATTAATTTCCAATAGAGTTTACATAATTTAAATTAACTTGAATATGTTGAGGCTTTTTTTATGGCATAGAATATAATTCTATGGAATATAATTCCATAGAATAGCTCGAACTACGATGGAATGTCTGTAAATGATAACTTGGTTACATCGGGTGACACCATCTTTCAGATCTTCCACAGCAATACAGGAATATTTTTACTTGGTTTATGTTTTCCTGAGATGTTTTCTGAAGTCATAAGCTATTAGTTTTTGCTTCATATATGTTGAGGCTTTTAAGCTACATGCATATGTATTTACGGTTTTTTTCCTTCTTTATCAGCATATAATGCTTATTTTTATCCTCAGTAATATTTCTTGTTCTGAAGTCTGCCTGATATTTATATAGCCATTCCAACTTCCTTTTGCTTAGTGTTTTCATAGCATGTCTTTTTCTCACTTACATTTTATACTTAAATTGGGCCTTACATTTTTAATCCAATATGATCACATCTTTTAATTGAGATGTTTAGAATATTTACACTTAATGAAATTAATGTTGTAGTAAGTCTAAAATATATCACTTGGGTATTTTTTAAAAAGTCATTGTTTCTTGATCTTTTTATCCATTTTTATGCTTGCTTTAAGAGTGACTACAAGGAGCCTTTGCTTTTTAAAAAAATGATCAAACACGCTGAAATCACACAAAGTGGTTATAAAAATCAGTGGGATAGTCTAGGATTGTTCTGTGGCCTTTTTTAAAAAAACATTAAAGACTCATAGGTAAGTTAAAGATGTATAGGAAATGAAAAATTAGCGACACTAATATATTTCCTGAGTACATCAATTTAAAACAGTAGAAACATTAAGAATTAAGGTTTTATTCCTTTGTAAAATAGTTTTCAAGAGTAGATTGAACAGTGACTTCATTCTTCTCCTAGTGTAACACATCACATAGAGTAAGCATCTTGTCCATGTCATACTCTTTTCTAAGTTTGTATCAGCTTTCAGCATTTTGTCCCTTGTGCTTCCAAAATATTTTCCAGAGTTCCTTTAGTGTATTTTTACCAGCAAGACTTCTTCTGGGGCACTTTAATTTTTTCCTTCAAACGCTTCCTTTGTGTCAGTAAGTTTTCCCTACGTTCTTCAGGCTGCATATCTGTTGTCTGACAATAATGGTATCAATGTACCTATGCTCGGCTACTTCTTCCATAACTTTTATTTATATTCAATTTGAATATCAACTTATAGCATCATCACTTTTTGTTTCTTTGCTGCACATTCATCTTTGTTGGCTAATTCTTTCTTTAGATTATCCATTTTTTAATAAGATGTCATATTGCTTTATCACTGGGTAACACAGAAGCAACAAAGCTACACACTTCTGTTTACATATATTGCTTGTTTTTCACCAGATTCTTTAAGATTCTAATCAGAGATAGTTCAAGAATCAGTTCCAATGCCTGAGATAGGTTTGAGATTTTTGTTGTCATTATGGTTAATTTCAGTGCATCATAAAGACATAAAGACATAATTTCAGTGTCTTTAAATTCTTCTGATGCTTTTTCTTAAGGTGGAAGCTTGAGTATTGGAAGATTTTTCTCAGCTCTTGTGCCCTACTCTCAGCTTTTAGCCATCACTGTGTGTACACAGACAGGGTAGCTTCCATCATATTTCTTCTATCCTAGTTATACGCTCTTTTTACTTGTTACCTTGGCTTGCTAGGATAATATCATTCATCGAAGAGGGATTGTTCTAACCTGGTCGGTCCTCACTTTGGTAGGCTGTATGTGTCTGAACTTAAAGGAAGAGAGTCTTAACTTGTCTCTCATCTTCTCTGTGTCGGGTCGCAGACTGTCTTCTATTCATGATAGGTTTTATGTGGAAGTTTTCTGCTCCTCCTCTAATGATAAAAACCTCTTAGATCTGATTAGGATTCTGGGCTCGGAACAATCTGATTCCCCTCCTGCAGGAGTAGATGCCGTTTTCTTTCATACCCACTCCCATCACAATGGATCTCTAACTATGCTCTGGGAATGATAGTGTTGCTGCTCTTTACTCTCTGATTCAAGGCTTTTTGCTCCACATGACAGGAGACAGAAGGTTCTGAGCAGGACCACAAGGTTCTATGTCTTTCCATCAGTGGCAGCCTGTTCTCTCTTCTATGTCAGTATACCATTTTGAAAGATTCTCTCCAGTTTCCTGCCATGTCTTTAATCTTTCTTAACATATCCAGCAGAAGCCCACAGACCAAGAGGTTGGGAGTGGATGTAAACATCCTATCTGCCTCTCCCAGCATGATGTACCCGCAGGCTATCTCACACTTAGCCTTTAGCAATTTATTCCCTATGCTATGCTATACTCAATCGCTCTGTCGTGTCCCACTCTGGGCTACCCCATAGTCTGTAGCCCGCCAGGCTCCTCTGTCCATGGAATTCTCCAGGCAAGACTGCTGGAGTGGGTTGCCATGCCCTCATGCAGGGGATCTTCCTGACCCAGGGTTCGAACCTGCATCTCTTAGGTCTCCTGCATTGGCAGGCAGGTTCTTTACTGCCTGAACCACCAGGGAAGCCTCATTTCTTCCTCTCACTTGTAGTACAGACTCATCTTTCTCTCATGCTTGTGCATTCCATTGCTCTGTGGGTGAAGCCTGCAGGGATCTTCTTCCATGGGTACTAGTTCACTTGATTGTCCTGTGACTTCACAATCTGATGGATATGGACAATGTTGTAATTTATTTTATCTATTTTTAGAGAGGAACACATGCCACCTTATTTTTATTTGTTTATTTTTTTCTGGTTTCCTTCAATCTTAGTTGTGGCATGCAGGATCTTTGCTATGTCATGCAGGGTCATTAGCTATGGGGCATGGACTCTCTGTACATTGTCAAGAACCTCTGTCCATAGTTCATCAGGCACTCTGTCTATCAGATCTAATCCCTTGAATCTATTTGTGACTTCCTCTGTATAATAGTAAGGGATTTGATATAGGTCATACCTGAATGGTCTAGTGGTTTTCCCTACTTTCTTCAATTTAATTCTGAATTTGGCAATAAGGAGTTCATGATCTGACCCACAGTCAGCTCCCGGTCTTGTTTTTGCTGACTGTATAGAGCTTCTCCATCTTTGGCTACAAAGAATATAATCAATCTGATTTTGGTATTGACCATCTGGTGATATTCTCTTGTGTTATTGGAAGAGGGTGTTTACTATGATCAGTGCATTATCTTGGTAAAACGCTAGTAGCCTTTGCCCTGCTTCATTCTGTACTCCAAGGCCAAATTTGCCTGTTACTTCAGGTATCTCTTGACTTCCTACTTTCATGTTCCAGTCCCCTATATTGAAAATGACATCTTTTGGGGGTGTTAGTTCTAGAAGGTCTTGTAGGTCTTCATAGAACCATTCAATTTCAGCTTGTTCAGCATTACTGGTCAGGGCATAGACTTGGATTACTGTGATATTAAATGGTTTGCTTTGGAAACGAACAGAGATCATTCTGTCAATTTTTAGATTGCATCCAAGTATTGCATCTTGGACTCTTTTGTTGACTATGATGGCAACTCCATTTCTTCTATGGGATTCTTGCCCACAGTAGTAGATATAATGGTCATCTGAGTTAGATTCACTCATTTCCATCCATTTTAATTCACTGATTCCTAAAATGTTGATGTTCACGCTTGCCATCTCCTGTTTGACCACTTCCAGTTTGCCTTGGTTCATGGACCTAACATTCCAGGTTCCTATGCAATATTGCTCTTTACAGCATCAGACTTTCATCGCCAGTCACATCCACAACTAGGTATTGTTTTTGCTTTGGCTCCATCTCTTCATTCTTTCTGGAGTTATTTCTCTAAGGATGTCCAGTAGCACATTGGGCACCTACCGACCTGGGGGGTTCCTCTTTCAGTGTCCTATGTTTTGGCCTTTTCATACTGTTCATGGGGCTCTCAAGGCAAGAATACTGGTTTGTCATTCCCTTCTCCAGTGGACCACGTTTTGTCAGAACTCTCCACCATGACCTGTCCATCTTGGCTGGCCCTACATGGCATGGCTCATAGTTTCACTGAGTTAGACAAGGCTGTGGTCTATGTGATCAGTTTGGCTAGTTTTCTGTGATTGTGGTTTTCATTCTGTCTGCCCTCTGATGGGTGGGGCCATCCTCAGTAAATCTTCAATCCAATTTTCTGTTGATGGCTGGGGCTGTTTTCCCTCCCTGTTGTTTGACTTATGGCCAGCAGGTCAACTATGGTGGAGGTAATGAAGATAATGGCAACCTCCTTTGAAAGGTCCCCAGAAGACACAGCTATACTCACTGCCTCGGACCCTGCAGCAATCCACTGCTGACCCATGCTTCTGCTGGAGATTCCTGGACACATGGGCAAGTCTGGGTCAGTCTTTTGTGGGGGTCACTGCTCCTTTCTCCTGGGTCCTGGTGTGTACAAGGTTTTGTCTATGCCCTTTAAGATTCTGTTTCCCCAGTCCTGTGTAAGTTCTGGCAGCTCTATCAATAACTTCAGATATGCAGAGGGCACTACCCTTATGGCAGAAAATGAAGAAGAACTAAAGAGTCTCTTGATGAAAGAGAAAGAGGAGAGTGAAAATGCTGGCTTAAAATTCTACATTCAGAAAGCTAAGATCATGTCATCCAGTCCCATCACTTCATGGAAAATAGATGGGGTAACAGTGGAAACACTGACAGACTTTATTTTTGGGGCTTCAAAATCACTGCAGATGGTGACTGCAGCCATGAAATTAAAAGACACTTGCTCCTTGGAAGGAAAGTTATGACCAACCTAGGCAGCATATTAAGAAGCAGAGATATTACTTTGCCAACAAAGGTCCTCTAGTCAAAGCTATGGTTTTTTTCCAGTAGTCATGTATGGATGTGAGATTTGGACTATAAAGAAAGCTGGGTGCTGAAGAATTGATGCTTTTGAACTGTGGTGTTGGAGAAGACTCTTGAGAGTCCCTTGGACTTCAAGGAGATCCAACCAGTCCATCCTAAAGGAAATCAGTCCTGAATATTCACTGGAAGGGCTGATGCTGAAGCTGAAACTCCAATATTTGGCCACCTGATGTGAAGAGCTGAATCATTGGAAACAACCCTGATGCTGGGAAAGATGGAGGGCCAGAGGAGAAGGGGGTGACAGAGGATGAAATGGTTGGATGGCATCACCAATTCAATGGACCTGAGTTGGAGCAGTTTCTGGGAGATAGTGAAGAACAGGGAAGCCTGGTGTGGTACAGTCCATGAGTTCACAGAGAGTCAGAAAGAACTGAGTGCCTGAACAACTGGTTATTTTTATCCTGATCATTTTCAAAACCCTAATGCTGACTCATTTGAAAAGACCCTGATGCTGGGAAAGATTGAAGGTCGGAGGAGAAGGGGACAACAGAGGATGAGATGGTTGAATGGCATCACCAACTCAACTGACATGAGTCTGAGCAAGTCTGGTAGTTGGTGATGGACAGGGAAGCCTGGCCTGCTGCAGTCCATAGGGTCACAAAGAGTTGGACATGACTGAGCAACTGAACTGAACTGATGGACTCTCTAGTTGTGGTGTGCAGGCTCAGTAGTTGTGGTGTACAGGCTCCAGAGCATGCAGGCTTCAGTAGATGCAAGGCATGGGCTTAGTTGCTCTGAAGCATATGGAATCTTAGTTTCCTGACCAGGGATCGAACCCATGTCCCCTACATTGCAAGGCAGATTCTTAATCACTCAGCCTACCAGGGAAGTGCATGAAAGTTGCGCAGTCATATCCAACTCTTTGTGACTCCATGGACAGTAACCCACCAAATTCTTCTGTCCATGGAATTCTCTAGGCCAGAATACTGGAGTGGGTAGCCATTCCCTTCTCCAGGGGATCTCCCCAACCCAGGGGTTGAACCCAGGTCTCCTGCATTGCAGGTGGATTCTTTACCATCTGAGCCACTGGGGAAGCTCAAGAATACTGGAGTGGGTAACCTATTCTTTCTCCAGGGGATCTTCCCAATCCAGGAATGAAACTGGGGTCTCCTGCATTGCAAGACAGATTCTTTATCACTGGATCACCAGGGAAGTATCCTGTTGTAAATTTCTAGTTTAGCTGCCATTTGGGCTTCCCAGGTGGTGTTAATGGTAAAGAACCCCCTTATCCATGGAGGAGACAAAAGAGACCCGGGTTCAATCCCTGGGTTGGGAAGATTCCGTGGAGGAGAACGTGACAACCCACTCCAGTATTGTTGCCTGGAGAATCCCATGGACACAGGAGCCTGGCGTGCTGCAGTCCACAGGGTCACACAGAGCTGGATACAGCTGAGCCAACCGAGCATGCATGCAACTGACTTCTTCTTGTTCTTTAGGTGGAGGGGTGCTCTTTGTAGTTCTCCACATCCTAGATTCTATTCTGTTGCATCTCATCCTTCATAATATATTATCTGGCATTTAAAAACATGATACATACTAACAGAAAAGGAAAAAAGAAGTTTCTTTTTAAAATATTTTATTTTATGGGCATGAAGCATGTGGAATCTTAGTTTCCCCAACCAGGACTCAAACCTGCACCCCCTACATTGGACGTGCAGAGCATTAACCACTGGACTGCCAGGGAAGTCTCTGCCCAAATTGTTTCTGATACACGTTTTATACCTGTCACTCAGTCTGCCTAATGGAGTTTGGATAGTAGAGGAGGAGCAAGAAGAAAAGGAGGGAGACTCTTTGGCAATATTCTGAGTGGTGTGGCCAACATGGACTAAGGTAGAAAGGGAGGTGACGATGAGAAATGGTTGGATTTAGGTTATGTTTCAAGGGAGTGTTTGTGGTGTTTCTTGATGCACAACAGTGTGCGTGGGAGAAATAAAAGACTCAGGATCCCTGTCAGATCCTGAGCTTTACCTGCTGGGTAACTAAGCTGATAACCCGAGTTATTTTACAGGAATGTGGATACAGACTTGTCTTACATGGAACATTACTTTTCTGCACACACACACTCAAACACACATGCTTTCCAGATTGGCTGAGACAATATAAAATCAGAACGGAATGAAAACTCAGAAGAGAGGACACGTGTGATGCAGTGGGGAGTCATTGTCAACTCTTTACTAAGTCATTGCATTAGCTTAACTAAGAAGCTGTTGTGTTTTTAAGAAAAAGGATGCTAAATAAACCCCAAAGTGATTTATGGGGAACATTTGTCTAAACTTTGTATTTTTATGAAGCACCAGCTGATGTAGAACTTTACATATTATAAATTGTTTTCATTTACTCCTGTGCATCCCTTAGCATTTGCATAAAATACTCTTTTCTGGTGCATCTCATTTTTTATAATATAATGTTGGGCCTTAAAGAAAGAATCATGTAAGTAATAGCAGAAAGGAAAAAAGAATAAAAAATGAGAGGAGGAATATAAATGACTTTAACAAGGGCACTATTAATACTTAACATAATTGCAGCTTATGCTTGGAACACTCACAAATCTTATATTCTTTCCAAGCTTTATTCTTAATATTCCAACAATACTGTGAGGGTGTAGGGGGAGAAAGCCCAGGAAGATTTGGTAGGGTCAGTGGGTCCTGGCTTGGAAATTATCACTTTTAGGTTGGAAGCCACTTGGAGGAAGCTCCTCTTCCCAGTCTTACTGTTGTAAGTACTGACCATCTGACCTCCTGCACCCTGACTTGGGAGACAGGAAGGAGGGCTATTACTGGGTTTGATGAAAGAGGGTTCAAATTGTTAAGTGAGCAGAATGTAGAATGGGAAGCGTGCAGAGTACTCTGTCTTAGAATAGAGGAAAGCAACCTTTATTTATCGAGAGACTGATCTATTCTGAGGTAACCAGGTGTGGCTACACCAGCACCCTCCTCCCCGAGTTAATTATATAAATGACACTGGCATATGCAGAGGCTATGAACATTTACACAGTGTGTTCTGACTTAAGCCTCCATGGAGTTAGTGGCATAATTGTAGAAAAATGAATCCTCATGCGTTTATTAAATTAACATTTACTATGGAAAATGCACTAGAGACAGAATTTTAAGAGATACAAAACTTCACCTCAAAAATCAGTTGAGGTGCTTCCCTGGTGGCTCAGTGGTAAAGAATCCACCTACCTGTTCAGGAGACATGAGTTCAATTCCTGGTCCAGGAATATTCCAGTTGCCATGGAGCAACTAAGCCTGTGCACCACATCTGTTGAGCCTGTGCTCTAGAGCCCAGGAACCCCAACTACTGACTCCATGGGCCGCAACTCCTGCAGCCTGCAGGCCCTAAAGCCCGTGTTCCACAAAAAGAGACTCCACTGCAATGAGAAGTCCACACAGTGCCATGAAGAGTCACGCTCACCGTGAATAGAGAAAAACCCGTGCAGCGGTGAAGACCCGGCACAACCAAAAATAAATAAAATTACTTTAAAAAAAAAATCAATTGAGTGCAAAATGATGCAATAGTTCTCTAGAATAAGATTGAATCTGGCTTTAAACCTTTTCCTTCTTGCTTACTAAGGAATTCCGAAGGGACTCCTTCTTATACATTCAGTTCAGTTCAGTTCAGTCGCTCAGTCATGTCTGACTCTTTGCGACCCCATGAATCGCAGCACGCCAGGCCTTCCTGTCCATCACCAACTCCTGGAGTTGGTGGTCTTCAGGTCATGCTAAGTGCTGATGCACTTGGCATCCAGGCCAATAGGTGGGGCTCTGAGTCCCTGGAGTTGCTTTGTGAAAGCCTGGAGTCCTCATCAAGCCTCCTTTAGCAGATGACACAGTTTCCCGTGTTCTTGCCAAGTTCTTGGGGAAGAAGGCAAGTTTCCTGCTCTTCATTCATCCCTACTCACCAGGTCTCTAGGTCAGTCACTGGACAACACTTTCCCCTCTCTGCTCTGTGCTTGGTCCACACCCTCCTCTAATCTCTCTTAGGTTTGGGTAACAAGAGGCAGGGAGGCTTTTTTTTTTTTTCCCCAAATGAAATGTTTGTGTTTCATTTTGTAGCATAAACTGTGCTAGGTGGAGGAAGTCTGGTTTGAGTTGTTCTAGAAAATATGGAGAAGAAGGGCATTTTGAGAAGAAGGAAGAGCTTGTATAAGCGCTCAGAAGCGTGAGAGAGCTTGCTGCTCTAAGAGGACGGGTAAGAGGTAAGAATGAAATGAAGCACATGGTGCATTTGGGGCTGGACTTTGGATGATGCTGATCATCTGTGCCACCGTGTCCCAAGTTATTCCTTATCTGGAGTATTTTTTTCCAGCTAAAAGGTATACTTTTTGATGGAGAGAGTAAAGTCATGGGGGAAAGTAAAGCGTCAATTTGAAGAATTTCCTTGAAAAGTTGAATTGTGATAATGCTGGAAAATCTCTCATTTATTACTTTATCTCCATGTTAAAAAACCTATCCCATTTCCAAACTATAAGATGAGTTCAAATTGTCCTCATTATTGTCCAAAATCTCATTTTTTCCATGATAGCAAGAGCTAGATGGACTCAAAATCACTTATTGCTAATCATGCTGATGACCTAGTGAAATATAAATGTCTGTGCTCACTTTAATAAGTAAACGATGGTTCCGAAAGGCTCAGAAACATTTCCAGCTCTTATATTAAGGTCACTCCATGTCCCAGCATGTCCTTCAGTCTCTCCAACTTACTGGCATCTCACCTGACATTGGTGATGGTGCAAGTGGTGGGGCACGTTTTCTTTTGAGCAGTAGAATCACTATCATTCAGGAGTGGGGGACATCAGATTAATTGCCCTAAGCATGAATTGGGAGAATTGCATGGTTGTGACATAATACAGGACTTCCCTGGTGGCTCAGATGGTAAAACGTCTGTCTACAATGTGGGAGACCCAGGTTGGGATTTAGTTTTTATTCCCCTAGAAGGAGTGGCATTGAATGACCATAGTATTTCATACCCAAATCTTTACTTCCGAAACAAGATTAGTTTTAAGAAGCCTCATACTGGGATTGTGTGAGAATGAACACCAATAATGATCTGTGCATGAAAAATGATTTTGAACATCATGTATTAATAGAATTCTCAATAAGATATGGTTGTACCATGGGCTCGGCAGGAGCGAGGCACTCTATAAATAGACGGCGACATTATTTTTATAATAATCTAATGCTGCTCATATTCTAGACCTCATGACACCTAACCCTACCATGCTTTCCAAACTGTGTGGGTGATCATTTGCCTAGATGATGTGTGTCATACCGTGTGTGTATACAGACAATCTTCCTTGGCTGCTGAAGTTGTCAATTTCTGAGCAGTAAGATAGGGAAAATTTAGTACAATGTCTCTGCTTATGTTTACAAGGTTTGGCAGTGTACCATTTCCTCTGGTCATTTCTCAAGGATTCTAAAAGAACATATAAAATAATAAGACCTTTGCAGTTACATGTCCCAACTATTGATCTGTATATTTTCTCTTAGATTAGATTGTGGATATTATTGAGAGAGTGGCACACAGACATTTATGACATATAATGTTAGAGGAAAACATGCTGTAATTTGAATTGGATTTTTCATGGATACAATAAAAGCTTGGAATTATATTCTTGGTCACTGGGCAGAATGCCCAAATCTACTTCATTATTTTGCAAGAAAAATGAGGACCAGCATTTTATTTACTAATTTGAAAATGCATTTTAACTTCTGTAAAGCCGAATTTTGTTGTTCAGTCAGTCATCTCTGACTCTGCAACCCCATTGACTGCATGCAGCACTCCAGGCTTCCCTGTCCTTCACCATCTCTCAGCGTTTGCTCAAATTCACGTCCCTTGAGTTGGTGATGCCATCCAACCATCTCATCTTCTGTCATCCCCTTCTTCTCCTGCCTTCAATATTTCTCAGCATCAGGGTCTTTTCTAATGAGTCACTTCTTCCCATAAGGTAGCCAAATTATTGGACCTGCAATCTCAGCATCAGTCCCTCCAGTTAATAGTCAGGATTGCTTTCCTTTAGGATTGACTGGTCTGATTTCCTTGCTGTCCAAGGGACTCTCAAGAGTATTCTCCAACACCACGGTTCAAAAGTATCAATTCTTTGGTGCTCAGCCTTCCTTATGATCCAACTCTCACATCACTACATGACAACTGGAGAATCCATAGCTTTGACTAGACAAACCTTTGTTAGCAAAGTGATGTCTCTGTTTTTTAATATGCTGTCTAGGTTTGTCATAGCTTTTCTTCCAAGGAGAAAGTGCTTTTTAATTTCATGGGTGCAGTCACCATCTGTATTGATTTTGAAGCCCAAGAAAATACAGTCTTTCACTATTTGCATTGTTTCTTCATTCTTTTGCCATGAAGCAATGGGACCAGATGCAGTTATTTTAGTTTTTGAATGTTTAGTGTTGAATTTTAAGCCAGCTTTTTCACTCTCCTCTTTCACTTTCATCAAGAGGCTCTTTAGTTCCTCTTTGCTTGCTTCCATAAGGATGGTATCATCTGTATATCTGAGGTTATTGGTATTTCTCACAGCAATCTTGATTCCAGCTTGTGCTTTGTCCAGCCTGGCATTTTGAATGATGTACTCTACATATAAGTTGAATAAGCAGGGTGACAATATATAGCCTTGACATACTCCTTTCCCAATGTGGAACCAGTCTGTTTTTCCTTGTCTGGTTCTAACTGTTTCTTCTTGACCTACATACACATTTCTCAGAGGTAGGTAAGCTAGTCTGGTATTCCCATTTCCTTAAGAATCTTCCACAGTTTGTTGTGATCCACACAGTTAAAGGCTTTAGTGTAGTCAATGAAGCAGAAGTATATGTTTTTCTGGAATTCTCTTGTTTTTTTTTTTTTTTTTTTTTTTTTTTTTTATGATCCAATGGATGTTGACAGTTTGATCTCTGGTTCCTCTGCCTTTTCTAAATCCAGCTTGACCATCTGGAAGTTCTCAGTTCAGTACTGTTGAAACCTGGCATGGAGAATTTTGAGCATTTCTTTGTTAGTTTGTGAAATGAGTGCAATCGTGAAGTAGTTTGAACATTCTTTGGCATTGCCTTTCTTTGGTATTGGAATGAAAATTGACCTTTTCCAATCCTGTGGCCACTGCTGAATTTTCCAAATTTGCTGACACATTGAGTGCAGTACTTTCACAGCATCATCTTTTAGGATTTGAAATAGCTCAACTGGCATTCCCTCACCTCCACTAGCTTTGCAGTGATGCTTATTATGGCCCACTTGACTTTGCACTCCAAGATGTCTGCCTATAGGTGAGTGATCACACCATCATGGTTAAAGCTGAATAAAAACCTTGAAATTCATTCTCAGTCTTTGTTATCTTTGTATTTTACTTTGATGACAAACAAGAAAGTGAAGGTTCACTTCTACCAGGTTCTGAAGGTTTTCTCTCAGAAGATTTTAACTTCCAGGACGCTTTTTAGGAGTCATCAACCTCAATGGATGGCTTTGCCAAGAAAAATAAAAAAGGGCCTGAGATGTGTCTTTCAGTGCTGTTTCTTTTATATCTTTCCTTGTGTTCTTACAACAAGACCTTTCTACTGATCATTTCTGGATTCTTGGGACATATCCTCCTCAACTATTTGTTGTTGTTCAGTTGCTCGATGGTGTCCAAATTTTTGGAAATTCATGGGCTGAAGCACACCAGGCCTTCCAGTCCTTCACCATCTCCTGGCGTTTGCTCAAACTCATGTCCATTGAGTCAATGATGCCGTCCAACCATCTCATCCTCAGCTATCCCCTGCAGTATATTCTGCAGTAGAAATCATCTCCACCTTTAGACCTGACCAAGTTCATCAGGCTTCCATCCTTCACTTGATGGTTAGGTGAGAATGTCAAGTACATCAACGTGTTGACTTGAATGGTGGCCGAGCATCAAATCAGCTAATCACAAGTCTTCTTCTACACGCAAGCAATAAAAAAATCCCTTACACCCCACCTACCATATGCTCCTTGACTATGATTGTGAATTAAAAGTGATCAGCTGTTAAACTTCTTTCTCTTCTTTTATCAGACCCACAGCATGACGGTACATGTTGTTTCACTAGAGATAGAAAGATTTATTGTTATTATTGTTGTTTCTTGAACCAACGCTTCAACAGTTTTGCATGAAAAAAACTTTCAAGTTGATCTCTTTGTGGGCCTATCCCAACAACACCCAGCATTCCCACAAATATCTTCCTAAATTGACTTATTAAACCTCAGAGGGAATAGCTTTAATTTTCAGGTGGAGGTGTTCTTACTCACTTTGACTTTCCTCTCCACTTCTTCCGCTCCACTTAGTTCATCTTCCCTGACAGTCAATCAGTGGTCCAAGTTCTCTCCTTGGGGATACAGTGGGAGAGTTTTTGGAGCCACCAGTCTTAGAAGTCAAAGTAAATGCTTGTATTCTATAAAATAGGAATCTTTGATTGTTTCTGTGACTTGGCCTCAAATTCTTCAACTGTTTGCCAGTCTAGAGATAAAGACAGGCTGATTTATCTCCATGTTCTTTCAATGAGGTTGTTTGTCATTAATCATGGATTTTGAAGACAAAAATATGACCATTCACAATATAACCTTGGAGGGGTTTCTAATTTCTGGGTACCTTGGTTTCCTCATCTGTATAAATAGTTATAAAAGTAGGACCTAGCTTACAATGTTCTTGAGATGCTTATAGAAACTCAGTGTTTATATTTTGAAAGTGCTTCATAAATGATAAATTTTGTTTTATTTAAGCCTTTTTCAAGCATTGCCACATATTTTCAGAAAAATTTTTAGTTTCTGGAAGAATATGCTCTGCATTTATGAGTTGTTTTATCACTGGTAGCTGAAATAGTCTCAAGTACCTAATGATTGCATAGAAAATGAAACTTTAAGGAAAAACTTTTCAGGGATCAAAACCACAAGCTTGGAATCTGAATTATTTAGTATATCAATTTAGCTAGAGTAATAGAGAGAAATTCAAACTAACAGTGACATGAAGAAGAAAGAATTTATTTGTCTGCCACATGAAGGTCTAGAGAGATTCGTGGGCTAGTGAGGTATTCTATGATCATCAAGAACTCAGGCTGCCTCTGTCTTGTTGCTCTAAGACTTGCCCTTCAGCTTCACTCATGGTCCTACAGACCATGCTGTACCTCCTGTCATCACATTTGTATTTCAGCCAACAGGATGAGGGCAAGAAGAGGGGAGGAACAGTCTATGTCCCTTAAGCTGCAGAGTCAAAGTTATATAATTTACTACTTCTTGAGACCCACTCCTGTTGTCAGCCTCATTCATCAAGAAGGTTGGAAACTGCGCTTTTTCGCTGGGCAGCTTCCATTCTATAAGAAAGTCAGAATCTATTTTATATGCGGATACCTGGCAAAGTGCCCAAGCATCTTCCTGGAGGGCCTGAAGTGCCACATTGAACTGCACAGAGCTGCTATGTCCAAAGGAATAGCTCTGGTGTATGAGATACAAAAAACCACCCATGCTTAGCCATTGCTCTGGAGGAAGAGATCCTAATTCTTCTATTTCAGTTAACAGCATGATTTATCTTCAAACTGCCCAGACTGGCCTCCTGGACTCTTCTCTCTCCCTCGACCAAAAAAAAAAAAAAAAAAATCCAATAAGTTGCTT
Organism: Bubalus bubalis; assembly: GCF_019923935.1. Classification (NCBI taxonomy): domain Eukaryota; kingdom Metazoa; phylum Chordata; class Mammalia; order Artiodactyla; family Bovidae; genus Bubalus; species Bubalus bubalis. The sequence goes on from NC_059176.1 coordinate 52,074,543, forward strand.
TGTCTCTTCTAATATCTTTTACACACATCTCCTCTTTTCAACTCACACTAACACCCCAATTTAGGCTTAATTATGTACCACCCAGACAATTGCAATCACATCCAAATTGGTCTCCCTCTCCCCAATTTCTTTGCTTTCCGATTCATTCTAGAACACAACTGCCAAGTTAATCTTCACTGAACAGAGCTCTGAACGTCTCTGCCCTGCTGAGAATCTTTCAATGGCTCTCCACCACCTATTTCACAAAGGCCAAGCACCTCTATCAAGGTGCCCTGAATTCTGACTCAGACCTACCTTTCTAGCTTTATTTATCCTTCTTTCACAAATCTCTTGTTCCATGGTTGGCTCTACATTTTCCTATGTCTACTCATTTACCCATCACAGAGCACATCACCTTCTTTCTGTGGGTTGAAACCCACATCTTTAGACTTTCACACAAATACCACTGCTGAAGACTGCTTCCTGCAAAGAAGACGTGGCCCTTTCCCATGAACTGGCTTCATCTTGACTTCCAACATCACAATTATCTTTGGTTTTGTATCTTACCATCATTATTTTTTTTCTCCCTATTGTCTTCAGGATTCAACATTATATTTTTGAGATTCACCCATACTGATCATTTACTTTCTTTGTTATGTAATATTCCATTGGGTGAAAATCCTATAATCTACTTATCCCATTGTATCCATGAAAGATGTTTGTTTAGTTTCCAGTTTTGAATTACTACAAACAGTGCTGCTATGAACACTCTGGTTCATGTGTTTTTTGGTGAACACAGGTCCTCATTGGAAATATTCAGTCATGGAGTGTCTTCTGTTTCCCTTGCTACTACCAAACAGTTTTCCAAGGTGGTTTTACCAGCCAGCACTCTTACAGCGATGGACTAGAGTGCCAGTTGTCTCCCACCCTTGTCAACACTTAGTAGTTTCGGAATTTTTAATTTTTGCCATTTGAAAATGGATATTTAGGGAATTTCCTGGTGGTCAGGTGGTTATGACTCTGTACTCTCACTGCTGAGGGCCTGACTAGGGTTCAATCCCAGATTGGGGAACTAAGATCCCACATGCCATATGGCCAAAAAAAAAAATTTAGAAAATAAAATGGATCTTTAATGATATCATATCTTAGTCTCAGTGTTCAACTCTCTAATGACTGGTGGAGTTGAATATCTATTTCTAGATGTATTAGTCATTTGAATATCCTGTCTTATAAAGTGTCTTTTGTACATATTTTGCTCATTTTTCTATTGAATTTTTTTCTTCTTACTGAGTTAAAAGTTCTTATAACCTAGCTATGAATCCTGTATTAGTTGTAATATTGTAAATTCTTACATACACAGAAGAGTAAGCTCAATAAGAACAGAGAAAATATCTCTTAAAAAATTTTTCTCAGCAGAGTCTGACATAGTGTCTGGGCATATAGTAGGATCTCCATAAAACAGCTGCAAAATGAATGAATGATTCAATAACAATATTATCATGCACAGGTTTTTTAAAATTGTTTTTATACTTTATTTCATGTTGGAGTATAGCTGATTAACAAATAATATTGTGATAGCCCTGGGTACACAGCAAAGGACTCAGTCATACATATACATGTATCCATTCCACCCCATACTCCCCTCCCATCCAGGCTGCCACATAACTTTGAGGAGAGTTCCCTGGTTATATAGTAGGTCTTTGTTGGTTATCCATTTTAAATGTAGCAGTGTGTATATGCCGGTCACAAACTCCCTAAGTATCCCTCCCATTCTTCCCCTGTGGGAAGCCATGCACAGATATTTTTAAAGCAAGGATCCTCTTTCATGAATTTCTTGTTCTCATCCAAGGTTGCATTCACAGTGGTTCATCTTTGTCAAGTAATGACTGGAGAGTTTCCAGCAACTAGAAATCTACCGTTAATATGAAAAGATCTCCGGGGTGGGGTTCTCACAGCAGTGACCAAGTGGAGACTCAGCAGGCTGGTTCCCTCATGTTGATGATGTCTCTCAAGGCCTCCAAAATACCTTGCTTACACTTGAAAAGGCATGCTCGGGATTTTTAGCCCATGGATAACTCCAAAAGTAGGATTTTAAAAATGCAAAGTGCCCATATGTTCAATTCAAACTGAGAAATGGTCTCATGAGTAATTAAAAGCAGTTACAAAAGCAATGGAGTTGTAACAATTGAAATATCACATGCATATGTGTGCATCGAATTAGAAAGCCCCGTAATAGTCACTGAGTGTGTGTGTGACAGTGAGGCTTGGGACACGGAGTGAGCATCCTTATTCAATGCTTACCACAGAGTTCAATCACACCACAGAGATTTCCTCATTTTTTCTAGAGCTTGCTTCTGTTTGTAAGCTGTGTGCTTTACTTCAGTTAGAGGCTTACAGCTAGTGATTGTGGCTTTATGTGTTTCCTTGCCAATGGTGTTAAACAACCTAATAATAATGAAGAAATCATGTATATATACAAGGAATCGTGCATATATACAAATATGTATAGTAGCATTTCTCTTTTCTCATACAAGTGTGTAAGTCAGTAAAGATTTCTTTTTTCGCTCTTTTGATTTTTCTACCACTGCATTTGAAATAGAAAATGTATAATGTACAGGCTGATTTCTGAATCACATTAATTTAATGCTTGTATTTCATTTTGCAGGTGATTTTTCCCAACCCAATTAGGACTTGGGAGGTAGGGAATAAAGATCTGTTTACAACGGGACTACCCTGTGGTCAAGTGATTAAGAATCTGCATTCCAATGCTGAGAACACAGGTTCTTTCTCAGGGCTATACACCCCTTCTGAATCCACCCAAATTACTTAATGGAACTTGTCTAGCCCTGGAGCTATTCCATGTGACATGAGCTCCAGTCATTATAGGCAAGTTTCCTTTTGGAGCAACTACTGCAATAGAACAGGTACTGTGTTCACGTCTCCGGAGCCTCTTTTCTAATCCTTAGTATGAGAGAAGAATGGCTGTCTCTTCTTTTATCACTGCAGGCCCACCTATGATAAAACGGAGGAAGTAGTCATTTCTAAGATGATTCTGTATGAAAAAAATCTGTGAGATGTAAGCAATGTATTCTAGTGGGGAGAAAAAGATTAGAAATAAGAAGACCAGAGTCTAGTATGTTAATGCATACATGTGGAATCTGGAAAAATGGTACAGATGATATTATTTTCAAAGCAGAAATAGAGATACAGATGGAGGAAACAAACATATGGACACCAAGGGGGAGGGTGGGCTGAATCGGGAGATGGGGACTGACAGATATACACTACTATGTATAAAACAGATAACCAGTGAGAGCCTGCTTTATAGCACAGGGAACTCTACTCAGTGTTCTGTGATGGCCTAAATGGGAAGGAAGCCCAAAAAAGAGGGGATTTATGTATACATATGGCTGATTCACTTTGCTGTACAGTAAAACTGGCACAGCAGTGTAAATTTTAAAAACATGAAAAAAGAAAAACCATCTAGGTCCCCCCAGTGAACAAATCTTAGGACTCTTGACTATCTCTTCTCATCTCTGGACTTCAGATTCCCCAGTTATACAACAAAACAATTAGGGTGAATGATAAATAAGACCTTCCATCAACATGTTTTATTCTTCTATAAGTCTGTGATTCAGTTCTGTTGATAATATTTCTCTTTATTTGCTCATGAGCTATTTTTTATTGAGGGCTTACTATGTCTATAGAACTTTTTCCAAAAAGTTGAAGTCATAACATTGTTGAAGTACCTAAGATCCATTTGGGTAGATGATGACAAATACCTGATGAATGGCGACACGATGCCTGCTAAGGATGAGTCAGAAAACATAGTAGCCTGGAAAGGTCAGGCAGTATTTCTTAAAAAAGGTCAAACTTCATTCAAGGTAGCATTTGATATTAACATTGAGTAACCAAGTAGGAAGATGCTACATTTTTAAAAGTTGGTAGAAGTTGTATATAGGGCTTCCCTGGTGGCTCAGCAGCAAAGAATCTGCCTGCAAAGCAGGTGATGCAGGAGGCCCTGGTTCGATCCTTGAATGAGGAAGATTCCCTAGAGGAGAGCATGGTAACCCACTCCAATATTCTAGAGGTGTCTGGCAGGCTACAGTCCATAAGGTCGTCGAGTTGGACATGACTGAAGTGACTGAGCATGCATGCAGAATTTGGATATACTGACAGTAAGTCAAGGTGCAAAAGTAAATACAAAAAGAGCTTTCATTTAGGGGGAGTCCATTTGGAAAAGGATATTCAAAAAGAATCAGAAGGTAAATTTAAATAAGGAATTTGGTACTTAAGTGGGCTTCCCTGGTAGCTCAGCTGGTAAAGAATTCACCTACAATGCAGGACACCCCGATTCGATTCCTGGATCAGGAAGATCCACTGGAGAAGGGAACGGCTACCCACTTCAGTAATCTGGCCTAGAGAATTCATGGAATGTATAGTCCATGGGGTCACAAAGAGTTAGACATGACTGAGCAAATTTCACTTCACTTGGTACATAAGTAGGGTGCTGTTGAGGATCAAAATAAGAAACTTGGACTTTTTCTAGAGGGAGTACTGGGTAACTGTCTGAATATTTCTGGATAGTTGAAATAAATAACAACTGTGTATTATGATCATTTGACAGCAGCATATTAAATAGATTGTAAACAAGTAAATTACAATATAAAGCAGATGATATTTGGGCAGCTACAGAGACAAAACAGGTACGAGGTAATAAGAAGCTCATAGTGATAAGAACAGACAATTGTAAGAAACTTTGCTGATGAAGAACTGACAGAATTTGGCTCTTATTAGGTCTGAAACTGAGACCAAGGGAGAGAATTATTCCAGGATTTTGTGATGACAATAACTCAATTGCTTTGCATGTAGTTTTTAAAAATTTTTTTGATATGGATCGACTGTTAGTACATAATCCTAGACGGTAATGTTGTGTGACAAGACATTTATTTTATCTGTAGGTTTCACCACATAATACCACCCAGAAGAGAGAGATTCTGGCTGGATTTATTTCTCTATAAAGATTTAAGGACTATATTGATTTCTAATTTGAAACATGTGCTTGATTGTGCCTATTTCTCAGGTTATTAATTTTGAGATCATTCTTTCTTCATCATTACCAATATCCCACTAATGTCTTAGGACTCTCCCTTTGGGTGCAATGACTTGCTCTGTGTCATTTGTTCCATTCTTTTAAAGCCACAATCTTCCTTTTGTTTTTTTCTATACAATTCAGTGGCTTTCAGTGTATTCAAACAGTTGTGTAACCACCACCACAGTTAATTTAAAGCACTTTAATCACCCTTATAAAAGCTACATGACTATTAGAAATCACTGAAACCCAATCCCCACAGTACTAGGCAAACAATAACCCACTACTTCTGTCTCTATAGATTTACCTACTCTAAATTTTTCATGCTAATATAGAATTACACATTATATCTATTTGCCTTTTTTAAACTTCACATAATATTTTCAGTGTTCTTCTATGTTGTAGCATGTTTCAGTACTTTATTTTTTTTGTTTCCCTCTGGAAATAATACGCATTGCATTGCCGCGTGTGCTGTGCTCAGTCACTTCAGTCAAGTCCAATTCTTTGTGACCCTACGGACTGCAGCCCACCAGCTTCCTTTGTCCATGGGATTATCTAGGCAAGAATATTGGAGTTGGTTGCCATGCTGTCCTCCAGGGAATCTCCCCACCCAGGGATTGTGCCTGTGTCTCTCGAACTGCAGGCAGATTCTTTACCACTGAGCCCCTGGGGAAGCCGATGTTGAATTGTTGTGTAACATTTATTTATTCACTCATCAGTTGATTGTTTCTTGGGTTGTTTTCTCTCTCCTTTCTTTTTTTTTTTTTCATTACACATAAAGTGGCTATAAAAATTTTTGTCCACATTTTGTTGTGTACATATGTTTGTTTCCCCTGCCCACTCTTCCCCGGCTATATACTTAGAAATGTTGAGGCAAGTGGTAACTCTATGTTTAACCTCTGAGGAACTGCCAGACTGTTTTCCAAAGAAGATGAATCATTTTAGAATACCATCACCACTATATAAGGGTTTCAATTTTCTTCGCTTCCTCTCCAACATTTGTTGCTATCTGTCTTTTTGATTATAGCCATCCTAATGGGTGTGAGGAGAAGGCAATGGCACCCCACTCCAGTACTCTTGCCTGGAAAATCCCATGGACGGAGGAGCCTGGTGGGCTGCAGCCCAAGGGGTCACGAAGAGTCGGACACGACTAAGCAACTTCACTTTCACTTTTCACTTTCATGCATTGGAGAAGGAAATGGCAACCCACTCCAGTGTTCTTGCCTGGAGAATCCCAGGGACGGGGGAGCCTGGTGGGCTGCCGTCTATTGGGTCACACAGAATTGGACACGACTGAAGTGACTTAGCAGCAGCAGCAATGGGTGTGAAGTGGTATCTCAGTGCGGTTGTGTTTGCATTTCCCTAATGGTTAGTGATGTTGAAAATGTTTTCATGAGTTTATTGTCCATTTGCATATCTTCTTTGGAAGGTTATCTGTTCAGATCCTTTATCCATTTTTGTCACTTGTTTTTATTATTTGTTAAGTGCTCTTTATATAGTCTAGATATAGCTATGGTTTACAATTTTTTCCCTTTTGTGGGTTTTCTTGTCACCGTTTTGATGGTTTTTCAATTAAATTCTATTGGAGTATAGTTGCTTTACTGATGGTATTCTTTGATATACACAATGTTTTAATTCTAATTAAGTCCAGTTTATTTGTGTGTCATTGCTTACCTTTTGGTGTCATGTCTAACAGGGCTTTGATGAACTCTATAGGTCCCAACATTTACTCATGAATTTCATTCTGAGTTAGCTCTTAGGCTTACCTCTATGATCCATTTTGAGTGAATTAAGGTATGTGGTGTGAGGTGTGAATCTAACTTTATTCTTTTACATGGGCGTATGTAGTTGCCCCAACATCGTTGTTTGAAAACACTTCTTCTTTCTCCATGGTACCCTTATCAAAAATCAACTAACTGTACAGATGATTTATTCTGCTTTTAATTTTTAACAATGGTATTTTAAGAATCTAGGAAGCTGCCGGTGACAAACTCTGTCACACAGAGATCAGGTGTCAAGTCAAGGCTACCTGGGACTGGTGGCCCAGGCCCTTAAACTGCACAGCCGGCCCCTGGTTAATCAGCCTGGTCTCATGTTCTAGGCATGAGAGATGTGAAATGAAATGTGGCGATAAAGTCAAGAGAAGCAATGATACTAATGATAATAACAGTAGTAATAATAGCTATAAATATTGAGGGATGGCTTACAGTATTGTCTCATGTAATCTCCACAAGCACCTTGCCCAGACAGGTATTACTGATGAAAGAGAAAAGTGAAAAAAAAAAAAAGAAAAGAAAAAGAATGTGGCACAAGAAATTAAGGAATGTGTGTTCAACGTCATTTAGAGAAGAAATGGCAAATGAGCTTAAGAGCTCATCAATGCAATGGCAGAGATTGTCTTACCACATTACTATAGACTTTCTAGACTTTTCTCAAATAATTTCAAAAAATGACTAATTTCCTGAAGTAATTGATTTGGGTTTATTATTTCCTCCATGGATGCAATTGCTTTCTCTGTATTCTCACCACTGTGTGACTCAAATGAAGAAGAGTCTAGGTATTGAGGTAAATCATTTCATTTGAACCAAGGAGAAGCCACTAAAGCTGACAAAGTTATTCTGAGTTTTACTCCAGGGTTTCAAAGAAGAAACCACAATTTTGTCTTCACAGGATTTATTACGTCAGGGAAGAGGAGTGCCCACAACAGTGCTGTGTGTGTAAAAGCTGGATCTGGATATAGGCTTTGAAAAGATCATGGCTTCTGAAGTCACATAGTCATGAATTCAGTGTATGACATGGATTAGTATCTTAACCTCTATGAACTCTTATTGGTGAGATGGAAATAATAAAACATTATGGATTGTTATGAGAATTTCAGGATAGTGTAACTGCCTGGCACAATGCCTACCACACAGAACAAACTCAGTAAGAGCAATTTTTGCTTTCATTGTGATGGTGGTTGCTTTCTTCCTATGGGAAATGGCTTGCCAAACATGGCTAAAAACATGTTTAAAACTCAAACAGGGGTTGGCAGAAAGCAGTGCTGTTGTGTACCTTTCAGTAAAGTTAGAGGAAATATGCTACATTCTGGAAACTCAACCCTACTTTCCATCTGCACTATCTCTTGACATGAATGGTCGGGTGCCCACAGCCCTTTTGCATTACATTTTACATCGAGTTTATGACCCTGCTGTGACATGTAATATCTGAGCATTCCAACTTTTCAGTTCCTCACTGCCTCCCTCCCTGGTGTGGTAGGAAATAAAGTTCACATCAGCGTTATAATGGACAGTTCAGCCAGAATTCAAAAGTAGGGGTTACCACACAATCATCTGGAGGAAATTCCAAAAGCGTATATTTCTTATGTCCATATATAAAAATTGCATTAAATTTCAGGAGAGCCAAATCATGTCCCAGCTTGAGTTTCCAGAGCTTATGGCTTTACAGAGCTGTCCTCTGTTTCCCTCTCTTCACTTGAAAATTTAAACAGAGTAACTTGGTTGTTCCTGCAGAGAGATGGAGTAATTTCTTTTCTGTTTTGTAGTCTTTGTCTTGGTTTCCCCAGGGAATAGGCATGCTTTTCTCTGAAATGGGTGCCTGTATTTACAGACTGCCTCCAGGCCCCACATGTCTCCCATTACCATCCGATCTTCAGTTCCTCTGTTTTATTTATAATCCATTTGGAGTCTTTTAAAGCTGATTAATATGAACTCAACTTAACATTAGGAAGGGATCTTCAACTAGAAACTTAGAAACTTCTAAGTTTAGCTCCTAGAAACTTCTCCAGTTGTCTGCTAATCTGTTTTTGGTTTTCTGGGACCCACATCCCATGCACATGACCATGTCTGCCAAACAGGTTTAATTCAGAAGTTCTGGGGGAAGCTGGATTCAATGGATATAGGCAGCTAGTCATTTCTAAAGTTAGAGGGAAACCTGGGTACCCACAGAGTCAATATTTCTCAATCAGAGATGCTGCCATACCCAGGAGCAGTCTATGGACACAGACATTTATCAATATTCCTAAGGATTACCTCTTCCATAATCCTCACACCTACCAGCTAATGTGGTAAGTTGCTGCTGCTAAGTCACTTCAGTCGTGTTCGACTCTGCGCGACCCCATAGACAGCAGCCCACCAGGCTCCCCCGTCCCTGGGATTCTCCAGGCAAGAACACTGGAGTAGGTTGCCATTTCCTTCTCCAATGCATTAAAGTGAAAAGTGAAAGTGAAGTCGCTCAGTCGTGTCCGACTCTTAGCGACCCCATGGACTGCAGCCCACCAGGCTCCTCCGGATTTTCCAGGCAGGAGTACTGGAGTGGGGTGCCATTGCCTTCTCCAATGTGGTAAGCTACACCCTGCCGATCTTGTCTTTCGAAAGCTAACTATGTAATGACACTGTATATGAGTTTTTTTTCTCTTCTTCCCTTAATTCCTTTGTATACCACAAAAATCCTTGATGCTTGCTACTGTTGTCAGAATCTCCCTCCCAGTTGATTCTTACACTAATTTCTTTATCTTTAAGCAGAATGAATTGGTCCAAAGTGTTGACGCAAGGAGGTACAGGCCTGGGAGTACACCAACCCAGGGGAATCCGTAGCCTGTATCACCTCGCAGGTGGCTGCACTGAGGCTTTAGGTGGAAGCAAGGCCAGTGGCTGAGCCTGCAAAGTGCTCCAGGGCCCACATGACATGTGTCTGGGGAGGCTGTAAGGATATAGTGATTAAAAAACAAAACAAAACAAAACAAACGAGTGGCATTAGATTGCATCACTGGCTTTTATTGTGCTATAAAATGGCTCACAGAGAGGGGAAAGTGTGAATTTAAACTCTTCTGCTGTGATCAATCAGTGGTCCTAGTGGTTTTCAAGATAATTCAGTTGATCTTTCTTCTTCCTACCATTTTGACCTCCATTCCCAAAATTCTTTCTATTTTTCCTTCTTCCTTCCTTCCATCCTCCCACACCCTTCTCTCTCTTCTCTCTCCAGCTTGAATTTAAACCTACTAGTTCTGCCACTACTGATCGTGTGACTTTTTGACAAGCTTATTAAGTTCTCTAAGTTTCTTTTCTTTTTTTTTAATTTTTGGACCACTAAACCTGGGATAGTAATATCTATCTCATAGGCTACTGGAAATTTTAAATGAAACTCAATTTGTAAAAGACACAATCTTGCATTTTTCCTAGACTCCGTAGGTACAGAGCTTATGTGAACTACTGAGCTTATGTGAACTATTATTTTCTTCTCCCTTCCAAAAAGTTACACGGCAAATTACAGATGAGCACATCTGTGGCCTGATGTTTCAACTCTTTCAGAACAGGAGTTGGTGTGAATCACTGGTGATTGCCAGTGTGCACAGATGCTCCCTCTGTCCCCTAAAGACTTCCCTGACCAGGGAGAGGATACAGAGGTGATTTTTAAAAAGAAATTGGCTTCAAGACATTGAGAGCTACCTGTTTTAGGGGCTGAACTGCATCCCCTGCAAATTGATATGCTCAAGTCCTAACCCCCAATATTCCACTGTGTAGCTATTTGAGAATAAAGTCTTGAAAAAGGCAATTAACTTAGAATGAGATCGTTCACTATTGTTATTTAGTTGTTAAATCATGCCCAACTTTTTGCAACCCCATAGACTGCAGCCCATTAGTCTCTTTGTCCTAGTGGTTTTTTTGTTTTTAAACCTTTGTTGTGGTTTATCCAGGCATGAATAGTGGAGTACGTTGCCATTTCCTCCTCCAGAAGATCTTCCCAACCCAGGGATCAAACCTGCATCACGTGCATTAGCAGGCAGATTCTTTACCACTGAGCCACCAGGGAAGCCCGGAATGGGATCATTAGGTTGGGCTCTAATCCAATACAGCAACTGTCCCTCTAAGAAGAGAAGATTAGAACCCAGATAAGCACAGCATAGAGGGAAAACCACGTGAAGACACAGAAAAAGACAGTCAGCTATGAACCCAGGGGAAAGGCCTCAAAAGAAATGAGAATTGTGAGGAATTGTGGGAAGCCTCCAGCGCTGTGAGAAAATAAATTTATGTTGTTTAAGCCAGTGGGTCTCTGGGAATTTCTTACAGCAGTCCTGGGAAGCTAACAAATGCAAAAATCCATGCTTATATTTCTGTAACTGTAAAATTAAGGTCAGCTCTAGGAGGAAAAGCAAACATATTTTGGTTGTAAGGGTCTAGAGTTTAGAAACACAAAGGGAGATTTTGGGGTAAAGTAACTTGTTCGATGACCAATGAATGGTCTAATTGACTGTCCTGGCTACAAAACGTAGGCTAAACAGTTGAAGAAAAGGCATGCTTTGACTAGAAGCTGACAGGCTGGTGTCAGTCACGCCTTTGCATAATGCCTTTTCAGCAGCTGCTGAGAATTATCTCTGCCTTTTAATCCTCTCATTTCACAGTTGTTTCAGGCAGATTATTCCTAAAACCTCATGCAATTAATATCAATTATTTAGATTGGCTGCTTTAGTGAGTGTCAGATTTTCCAGCACAGGACAAGACGTGTTATTACTATTATTACTACTAATTACTGTGTTGTAGAGCACGTATGACAATTGGACTTGAAACTGGGGGGAGGGGTGGAGTCAAGGTTTAATTATAGCAAAAGTTTATGAGCAGAAAACTTGGAATTGGAATCCCTGTTCTTTGTTAAAAGGTTATCTTCTTGTAGATTGGAATGTATGGTTTAGAGATAAACCGCCTGGTCTGACTTGCAGGTTTGCACCCTTTGGTTCTGTAACCTTGGTCATGCATTGCTCTCTTTTTGTCTATTTAGGTGGCTAACATTAAAGTCTACTTTATGTGGTTGCTGTGAAGTTGAATGGCAACCCACTGTAGTGTTCTTGCCTGGAGAATCCCATGCATAGAGGAGCCTGGTAGGTTACAGTCCACGGGGTCACAAAGAGTCGGACACGACTGAGCGACTTCACTCACTCACTCACTCATATGAAAAGCCCCCAAAACAAGTCTGGTACATTGTAATTTCCAAGCATATGAGGGATCTCATTATTAATATTATTATTGTTGCATTCAGTAAAGTAGTCCAAGTGAGACAAGCAGGGGGCAGGGTGCAACCTTTAAAAGAATGACGTAGCCTGAGGACATGACATAAACTGATTAGAACCAAACAGGTCCAAGGCAGCGGACAAGTCAACTCCCAGGGTAACAGATCAACAAGCTAACTGACCTGCACAAACTCCACAACAGAGGACCTAAACCTCAAAAGGTGGGCAGTGGCCCAATTCCTTGAAATCCTCACCTCCTTCCCAAAGTAGCTGGAATACTCCTTCCACTCGTTAGCCTATGAAATTAGTGTTAGTCGCTCTGTCATGTCCAGCTCTTTGCTACACCCTGGACTATAGCCCACCAGGCTCCTCTGTCCATGGAATTCTCCAGGCAAGAATACTGGAGTGGGTAATCATTCCCTTGTCCAGGGGATCTTCCTGATCCAGGGAGCAAAGCCGGGTCTCCTGTATCACAGGCAGATTCTTTACCATCTGAGTCACCAGGGAAGCCTATGGAATTACCCACCCCTATAAAAACTGAGTATTCATTGTAAGGACTGATGCTGAAGCTGAAGCTCCAATACTTTTGCCACTTGATGTAAAACCCTGATGCTGGGGAAGAAGGAAGGCAAAAGGAGAAGGGGGTGGCAGATGGTGAGATGGTTAGACAGCATCACTGATTCAGTGAACATGAATCTGAGCAAACTCCAGGAGACACTGAAGGACAGAGGAACCTGGCAGGGTGCATACAGTCCATAGTGTCACAAAGAGTGAGACACAACTTAGCAGCTGAACAACAGCATAAGCACTGACAACCCCCTACCCTGGGGGCACTCTTGCCTCCCTTGCCTTCCAAGTTGGTCCACACTCTGTCCATGGAGTGTGTTTCTTTCCTGAATAGACCTCTTTCCCTCGAGTATGGCTCACTTTTGAGTTCTTTACTGCATGAAGCCAAGAAACCACACTTGGCGGCTGTCCCAAGGTCTCAGACATTACCTGGGATTTGACTACCCTCTCATGCTCCACTCTTCTTCCAACAATACAAGGGGCAATAGCGTCATATGGTAGACAAGGAGTCAGGCCAACTGAGACCTGAATCCCAGCTCTGTCACTCACAGGGGACTGAGTAAATAACTTGGATTATTTGAGCATTAGCACCTTAGTTCTCTATCTCACTGGAGGGCCAGGTGTGGGATGAACATTAATCACGCATGCTTGCTGAGTGCTTGTGACTTCCCAGGTACAGTGCTGATAACCTTACTGCATCTGCTAAGTTAATGCTCAGATTTATATCATAGGGGTACTCATTATTTTCATTTCCTGGACAAAGAAAACAGAGATCGGAGACTGTGAGCAATTGGCATAGGGTCACTTGGCTTCTCACTGGCAGTGCCAGGCAATCTGAATCCAAAGCCTAAAATGCTACACCCGAATCACCTGGTATGGCATAGGTCTTGTTCAGTTCAGTTCAGTTGCTCAGTCGTGTCCGACTCTTTGTGACCCCATGAGTCACAGCACGCCAGGCCTCCCTGTCTATCACCAACTCCCGGAGTTCACTCAGACTCACGTCCATCAAGTCAGTGATGCCATCCAGCCATGTCATCCTCTGTCTTCCCTTCTCCTCCTGCCCCCAGTCCCTCCCAGCATCAGAGTCTTTTCCAATGAGTCAACTCTTCGCATGAGGTGGCCAAAGTACTGGAGTTTCAGCTTTAGCATCATTCCTTCCAAAGAAATCCCAGGGCTGATTTCCTTCAGAATGGACTGGTTGGATCAGAGGTGGTTAATAATGGTTTTTATCTTGGCTTTAAATGGAAGGTAAATTACCCATTTGCTTGAGACAAATTAAAATGGGCATAGATGATCAATAACTGGCCTTGATCTTATCAATGATTATCCACTCTTTACTTATTCTCATCAGTCTCTTAATCTGATTTCTAGCCCTTGAACCCTGCTCCTTCTAAACTGAAATTTACTTACACTTTGCTAAATCCTCTAGCAAACATTAGATTGAATGACATGTACCCACTTATTTATATGCATGCTGATCACAGTTGGAAAAAACAAGCTTTGATAACTATAATCAATTAAAATAAATAATTAAAGCCCTTATTTTGTTTTTTTTCCCTACCTTTTTTTTTTAAAGGTTTTTATTTTCTGTTGAAGTGCAGGCAGTTTATAATGTGATAGTTTCAGGTAGATAGCAAAGGGACTCAGCCATACATATACATGTCTTCATTCTCCCCGAAATTCCACCCATCTAGACTGTCACATAACATTAAGTTTTCTCTGCTATACAGTAGGTCCTTGCGGTTATCAGTTTTAAATATAGCAATGGATATTTTAATAATTATAGCCAATTTAAATAAATAATTAAAGCTATTTTGTTTGTTTGTTTTTTGTTTGGTTTTCAGATGTGCTACATAGACCTCTTGAATGACTATTCTGTTCACTTTTAAATCATATTGCTTTCTGCTCATGCAGACTCCCATTCTTTCATGGAAGAACTATTTATTGAGTTGCTACTATGTCTTAGAGGCTGTTGTGAGTTCTGGGAGCATAGTAGTGACAAAAGTATTAAAACATCCCTATTGTAATAATAAAGCTGGGCTTCCCAGGTGGCTAGTGGTAAAGAACCCACCTGCCAATGCAGGAGACATAAGAGATGCTGGTTTGATCCCTGGATTGGAAAGATCACCTGAATACGAGGGCATGGAAACCCACTGAAATATTCATGCCTGGATAATCCCATGGACAGAGGAGCCTGGTGGGCTACTGTCCATAGAGTCCCAAAGAGTCAGACACAACTGAAGTAACTTTGCAAGCATGCATATACTCTCATAAAGCTAACATTCTAGAGGAGGGAGCCAGGCAGTAAATAAATGAACGATGCCAGAAGGTTATAAATCTTTGGAAAGAAAGCACATTGTAATGACTATGTATGGATTTGGAGTCAAATTCCTTAATTTCAATCCCAACTCTGTGTCTTGCCAGCTGTGCGAGCTTGGACAAGTTATTAACTTCTCAGTGCCTCCATTTTCTCATCTGTAGAATGGGACTTTCTATCTCTTAGAGGCATCTGAAGCTTATATGAGTTAATGCCTGTAATGATACTAAATATATAAGTGTATGCTATATGTCTATTTTTAATTGGAGTACACTTGTTTAACAGTGTTGGGCTAATTTCTGCTGCACAATGAAGTGAATCAGTTACATGTATATATAGATCCCGTGCCTGTTAAGTCTCACTCCCACTCCATCCCACCTCTCTAAGGCATTACCTAGCACCAGGCTGAACTTCTGTCTATATAACAGCTTCCCACTAGCTATCTATTTTACACATGGCCATGTATTTATGTCAGTGTTACTCTCTCAATTCCTCCCAGCATCTCCTTCCCCCATATGTCCACACGTCTGTTATCTATGTCTGCATCTCTATTTCTGCCCTGCAAATAGCTTCATCTGTACCATTTTTCTAGATTCCATATATATGTGTTAATGTATGATATTTGTTTTTCTCCTTCTGACTTCACTCAGTATGACATACTCTAGGTTCAGCTGCATCACTACAAATGACCCAATTTTGTTCATTTTAATGGCTCAGTAATATTCCATTGCAGATAGGTACCACATCTCTTTTATCCATTCATCTGTTGATGGACATTTAGGTTGCATCCATATCCTGGATGTTGTAAATTGACCAGGGAAGGAAACAGTGAGTTTTTGAGGACATGTCACACAGTTTATAACAAGGAAGTCACTAAGAAGGTATTGTTTAGCAGAGAAGGCACTGTGGGAGAAAAGCTTTCCAAGCAGAACAAACTGGCAGAGCCTAGACACTAGCATGGAAATCTGCTGGGTGTGTTGGAATAACAGCATAGATATGGCATATGAGACCAAAGGAAGTATCAGCAGTGGATGCAAGGGATTTGACCTAAAGAGGAATGAATGAGATGAGGGGATTGGGGTGCAGCAGGTGTGCAATAGGAGAATATGAGGAGCACATGTTAACTCTGAGATGTGTTGGAAGTCTTAATGAAGACATAGAAAAGTAGCTGCAGGAGTTTGAAGTTTGAGAAGCTCATGTTGGAAATATACATTTTGGATCATTGGAGAAGACTGAGCTGTCAAGGGACTGAGAATTCTAAAGATTATGGGGGAAGGTTTCAGAAGTTGGGGAGTAGTAGAAGCAGGAAAGAAAATAAGGGGATGCAGAGCTTTATGGAGATTAGAAGGAAGGAGTGAGAGTGACCTGTAATTTACTTGTAAACAGAAATAGGAGCATAGGGAAACAAGAGATTAATCTTAATGGATGAATCCATCAAGTAGGTGGTAGAGAATATTAGGAGCAGATAGGTTTGTAGGCTAGATTCTCAGATCTCCATGGATGGAGACACAGAGGTACTCTTAGTTTATCAGCACCCAGAACAGTCTTGATCCTGGTGTGCTCATGGTGTGCATATGTGTGTGCTCAGTCATGTCTGACTCTTTACAACCCCGTGGACTGTAGCCCACCAGGATCCTCTGTCCATGGACTTTTCCAGGCAAGAATACTGGAATGGGGGTGGGAGTGGTGGATTTACTCAGTGTTCACGGCTCCCCTCTGATAACTGTGAATGGAACTGAGGAGGTCTGGGAACCTGAATATCTCTTTATCCTCTTTTAATCCTCATCAATGGAGTGTGAATACATTCATGCAAGGCTGCACTGACTCATAGAGCTGGGCACCCATGGACCTACCAGCTGCTAGGCTGAAGTCTGAAAGTTTTCACACTGTGGCTAAATAGACGTCACAGCTGGCTGTGTTGGATTGTGAACCCTTTATGGAGGAGAAGTGCCACTGGCAATCAATCAAGAGCAGAAGTCTGTTGTTCCAGGGATGTGTTTAAAAGGATCCCCTGGGCACTGGCTGTAGGAAAATAAAGACTCCTCTAGAAGTGAAATGCCCCAGGCTTTGAGTTTTCACATATGCCCTGGGGCCTACATTCCTCTGGTCTCCCAAACTCTAGATTCTTGAGACAGGGCAATGCAATTCATTTTGGTGTTTCTGCTTGTTGACTCTTGGCTGATCCCTTTTTTTTTTTTTTTTTTTTTTTTTTAAGTTTTTTTATCTGTTTTTCTTTTTATTTTCTTCAGTTTTGTTGAGAAATAATTGACATACATGACTGTCTAAGTCATACACTGTTATGGTTTGGTTTAAATATATGGTGAAATGGTTATAGAAACAGGTCCAGTTAACATTCATCATCTCATACAGATAAAATAGCAAGAAAAGAAAGAAGACATGAAAATAGAAAAATGTTTTTCTCCTTGTGATGAGAACTCTTAGGATTTGCTCTCTTAAGAACTTTTCTACATACCATACAGGAGTGTTAACTACAATCAACTCTACCCCAATATGGAAAAAAAAAGTTTAAAGTTACAGATTTCTAGTTCTAAGATAAATGTGTGTGCGTGGTCAGTTGTCTCCGACTTTTTGTGAACCCATGGACTGTAGCCCACCAGGCTTCTCTGTCCATGGGATTATCCCAGGAAGAATATTGGAGTGGGTTGCCATTTCCTTGTCCAGGGGGTCTTCCAGACCCAGGGGTTGAACCTACGTCTCCTGCATCTCCTGCCTTGGCAGGCAGATTCTTCACCAGTGAGCCGCCTGGGAAGCCCAAGATAAATAAGTATTGGGGATATACTTATTTATATCTACTTATTTATATCTATATATATTATTTGTACTACAACATACTGATTCCTTCTAAGGGGAGCAAATAGCTGAGTCCAAAGAAGCTGCAGTGTCCTGTGTTTGCTAACTGTTGATGCTAATTTGGCTCTGCTGCAAAAGTGTCAGCTTTTCCTGATGCTCTGCAGGATAGAAATCCATAGGTGGATGGACAGGTAGATGACAAGTGGAAATGTCAGGTAGGCACTACTGGCGAGCTGTAAGTGGGAGGGAAGCTGACAGAAGTGAAGAAAGAAAAGTGACAGAGAATGAGTTCCCCAAGGGACAATTAACACACTGTGAAAACATACCCTAATGAAACAACAACTCTAAGTTCCAAAGACAATTCTCAATTAAGCCCTCAGATGGTTTGCTGCTAAGAGCTTATGAATTGGTTTATTCCCTATTGCTCTCTGCAAAGGACCTTCAAACACCCACAACTCCATCTGTTTCATTAATAAATTAACTTAAATCCATAAAATTAACAAAGAAACAGAGCAACTGGTCTGTGATAAGTGACCAGAATTCATTTCTGGAGTAGTCTTTATAGGAGACTCTACAGGGGTAAAAGCTGAAGAATAAAGATATTTCAAGGATACAATTTGTTTTGGGTTTCTGTTTGTTTGTTTGTTTGTTTGTTTTTCCCCCAGTACATAAGATAGGAGTAAAAGACCAGGATTATAAGAAAAATAAGTTGGTTACATTGGCTTTCTTTGTCATACACAAAAGTAACTACTTGAACTACCCAACAGGATGCTGGCCCAAAGGCAGCTTGGTACTTGGAGATACAGTTTCACATAAAAAGTCTTACAAAATAACACCTGGACAATTTCTCATCTTTCTAAAGTTACAACTGAGTACAGGTTAAGACTGAACAGCATTTTCCATATTGTTGTCTGGACCTTGAGAGCAAGGGGGTTTGGGTAAGCATCAAAGTCAAGAGTAATGGGCATTGTTGGGGGTCCTCTGTCCTCTGTCTTCACAGGGGAGGAATTTTGTCTTGCTCACCAACAGGGAGGAACGATTGGTTGACTTCTGTTGGCCCAGCCAAGTGGGATAAAATGAAAAAGGAGAACTGATTGTAGCCTTTGGCCAGATGGAGCTCTTTGGTGTCCTTGGGAAGAGAAGGTTTTATGGCGTGGTAGGGACTGAAGTCAGATGAGGAGGCATTGAAAAGAGTGGGAAAGGAAGAGTTGGAGACAGCCTGTATAAACAACCTAGAGAAGCCTGGCTACTAAAAGAGAAGAGAAATGAAGCAAAGGTTTGGATGGGGAAGAACAAGGGTCCTTGGATGAGGCCAGCTAACAATGAAATGCGGGAGGTTGATGGGAGTTATCCAGATGAGAGGAGAAAGTGATGATGTCGGGGAGAAGGGGAAACATTGGCAGAGGAAATGTTTGAGAAGTTAAGAGTAGGGACATTTAATGCTAAAAGGAGGAAAGAAGAAATCTAGAGTGTGGTGGAACTTAGCCATCCCAGTTACCTACCACCCAAGACAGAGCAGAGCTGTCTGTTTACATAAGCAGAGAGTGTTGATGCGAGCTTGATGCATACTTAACTCTGAGCATTTCCCATATGTGCAAACTTTTCATTTATTCCCCAAATTTTGATTTTTTTGAAAATGAGAGAGGAGGGTGCAAAAATTACACCCTGGTGATAAACAGGTTTTTATAAACTTATCATTTCTTAGGGGAAAAAATGTTTCTTCTTCCATTTTCTCAGAAAGCATCAACAGAATAGGGCAGGGAGAATATTATCTCTAAAAGCTTATGCATCATCCTCTTAAAATGTTAATGTCCATTTCCAGCTGAACAAATAAACCTCTACTACTTGGATGCAACTAGTTCTAATGAATGTGAATGCCAGGCTCGAAAATAAAGAACCCACTTTTGGTTTCAGAAAGCATCTTTCACATGGAAAAAAAAAATCATTATTTAAAAAATTGCTCCATTAATGTACCACGAACAAAGGACAGTGAGCTTGAAAAGACTAAACAGTTTTTATTTTTCGATGGGATTTTATTTTCAATGGGATTATAAACAAGATCCTCGTGAAACTCTTCAAACACACAGAACACCAAGATGGAGTATTGGGCTGCTTTTACCCACTTACCAGGGCCACGTTTGTTTTGCTTCCTTAAGTATAGCTGCAAGTTGTTTTGTTGTTGTTGTTGTTGAGTTAGGAGGAAAATGGAAGGAGCATGTGAATTCTATTCCTTCTACAGTAAGTCCCCTACATATGAGTGAGTTCCGTTTAGAGAGAGCATTCATGAGTCCAATTTGATAAGCCCGACAAAGCTAGCCTAGGTACCCAACTAATGCAATCAGCCATATAGTACTGTACTATAACAGGTCTATAATACTTTTCACACAAATAATACATTAAAAAACAAACAAAAATTAAAACATTTTTAATCCTACTATACAGTACCTTGAAAAGTACAGTAGTAAGTACACTATGGCATATAAAGGCTGGCATCGAGTGAACATGCAACAAGAGTTACCAACTAGAGCTGGGAGAGGAGGTGATAGAGGATGGTAGAGCTGAAGGGTTGTCAGCAGTAGGAGACAGAGGGCAAGCTACCATTGCATGCACACTTGACACTCTTGGAACACGTGTGTGAATCTTTGAAATTTCACAACTCGAAGGTTTGTATGTAGGGGACTTACTATATTGTTTATAATACAAGCAACTAGGAGAATTAAGCTAAGAGAGACTTGTTCTTTATCTGGGACAGCAGAAGGGAAACCCACCTGAGCACCCTAATGTTAGAAGATGACTTGAGGGACCTTGCTGGTGGTCTAGTCGCTAAGACTTCCATGCTCCCAGTGCAGGAGGTCTGGGTTCTATCCCTGGTCAGGGAACTAGATCCTACATGCTGCAACAAAGACTTCTCATGCCATAATTAAAGATGCCCAGTGTTGCAACTAAGACCAGGCACAGCCAAATAAATATTAAAAAAAAATAACTTTGAAGATGTTTCAAATATTAAACTGGCAATGGAGGTGAGTTTGCTTCTCTTTTCTGGGCCATTCTATTTCCTGATTTTTATTGAAGTAGGCATAGCATGGCAATCCACTGCAGTAGCCTTTCCTGGAGAATCCCATAGACAGAGGAGCCTGGCAGGCTATAGTCCTTGGGGTCGCAAAGAGTCAGACACAGCTGAAGCAATTTAGCAGCAGCAGCAGGCATAGCAAATGTAAGGTTTTTGCTGAAGCTATTTTTTATTTTTAGAGAATATATGTAGTCATACATACAAATACCTACATGGGTACGTATTCACATAAATAACATTGAGGGAGATATCTTTCTGAAAAGACTTGTGGCCTAATTTTTAGACCTGTGGTTTAGAGATGATTGAGAAGAAATTTTTCCATTATTATGGTGAAGCCAGGCCAGCTTGCATCCAGGTACTCAGTCATACTGTTAGGTGTACTGATAGCTAAGAGGGACTACAACAGTGTTCATCTGCTGCTGCTGCTGCTGCTAAGTCGCTTCAGTCATGTCTGACTCTTGTGACCCCACAGATGGCAGCCCACCAGGCTCTCCCGTCCCTGGGATTCTCCAGGCAAGAACACTGGAGTGGGTTGCCATTTCCTTCTCCAGTGTGTGAAAGTGGGAAGTGAAAGTGAAGTCGCTCAGTCATGTCTGACTCTTTGAGACCCCATGGACTGCAGCCCACCAGGCTCCTCCGTCCATGGGATTTTCCAGGCAAGAGTACTGGAGTGAGGTGCCATTGCCTTCTCTGGTTCATCTTCTAAGCCGAGGAAACATATGCTCTTTGCCCTTGGGATGAAAAACTAGTTCTTAGGATGAAATGATACCCTCCCTGCAAATCACACTTGGGTGTGCATAAGGGAACATAGACGTATCTGAATATGAATCAGTTTTACCAATGTGCGTGTGTGCGCGCACACACACACACACACACACACAGCTTTCTCTCTTATTCTTTTTATTTTATTCACTCCATTTTGCTTCATGCCCCTTACTTAGTAAGCTCCCATGGCAAATAAAAGGAAATATTGGTCATCTTCCAGTATTTCATTAGGTTTAGGAAATGCATTTCCAAGATATATGAATACAGATGTGCAATTCACCAAAGACTCCAAAAGTCACAAAGCTGGCACAGATACATTCTAACTGAGAATGGCACAGTTCGTTGTGTTCCTCATGCCAGTTATTTATGCATGAGCCAAGAAAGATAAGCTTTCCAGTTATGTCCACATTGTGTTAACACAATGAATAAAGAATCTGTCCAATCTAACAAATTGTTAATTCAATTACAAAATAAAACGAAATTGCAAAAATTAGTTGTCCTAACATAGTCTTTAAAGACTTATTTAAAAAAAAAACTTTTAAAATAGATTAATTTATATCTATTAGAAAGGCTGTTTTCAAGAAGAAAGATATAACAAGTGTTGGTGAGAATGTGGGAAAAGAGAACACTTGTGCATTGTTGTCCAGATGGTGCTAGTGGTAAAGAACCTGCCTGCCAAGGCAAGAGACATGAGATGTGGGTTTGATCCTTGGGTTGGGAAGATCCCCTGGAGAAGGGCATGGCAACTCCCTGCAGTGTTCTTGCCTGGACAATACTGTGGACAGGGAAGCCTGGCAGGCTACTGTCCATACAGTTGCAAAGAGGCAGGCACAACTGAAGTGACTTAGCACATTCACGGTTGATGGGAATGTAAATTGGTACCATTAGGGAAAACAGTTTGGAGACTCCTCAATATATTAAAAGATCTACCATATGATCCCTGGTAACTCAGACGGTAAAGCATCTGCCTACAATGCGGGAGACCTAGCTTTGATCCCTGTGTCAGGAAGATCCCCTGGAGAAGGAAATGGCAACCCACTCCAGTATTCTTGCCTGGCAAATCCCATGGACTGAGGAGCCTGGTAGGCTACAGTCCATGGGGGTCTCAAAGAATTGGACATGACTTCACTTTCACTTTCACCATATGATCCACCAACCCCACTTCTTGGTTTATATCCAAAGGAATGAAACAGTATATCAAAAAGCTGTCTGCTCTTCAATGTTTATTGCATCTTTATTTATGACAGCCAAGATATGGAAACAACACAAGTGCCTGTCAAGGAATGAATGGATAAAGAAAATTTGGTGTATGTATAAAATGTGGAATATTATTCAGCCCAGATAAAGAAGGGAATTTTGTCACTTGCTGCAACATCGATGAATCTTGAGGGCATTATGTTAAGTGAAATAAGTCAGGCAGAGAAAGACAAATACTGTATGATATAACTTATATGTGAGATTTAAAAAAGCTGAGCTCAGAGAAACAGAGTAGAATGGTGGTTACCAGGGACTGGGGAGATGTAGGTTAAAGGGTGTAAATCTGAAGAAGATCGTAAGTTTGGAGTGTCTAATGCCCAGCATAGTGATAATAGTCAATAATCATGTATTATATAATTCAGGGTTGCTATTGTCACCCTGCTTATTTAACTTATGTACAGAGTACATCATGAGAAATGCTGGGCTGGAAGAAGCACAAGCTGGAATCAAGATTGCCGGGAGAAATATCAATAACCTCAGATATGCAGATGACACCACCCTTATGGCAGAAAGTGAAGAGAAACTCAAAAGCCTCTTGATGAAAGTGAAAGTGGAGAGTGAAGAAGTTGGCTTAAAGCTCAACATTCAGAAAACGAAGATCATGGCATCTGGTCCCATCACTTCACGGGAAATAGATGGGGAAACAGTGGAAACAGTGGCTGACTTTATTTTTTGGGACTCCAAAGTCACTGCAGATGGTGACTGCAGCCATGAAATTAAAAGATGCTTACTCCTTGGAAGGAAAGTTATGACCAACCTAGATAGCATATTCAAAAGCAGAGACATTACTTTGCCAACAAAGGTCCGTCTAGTCAGGGCTATGGTTTTTCCTGTGGTCATGTATGGATGTGAGAGTTGGGCTGTGAGGAAGGCTGAGCACTGAAGAATTGATGCTTTTGAACTGTGGTGTTGGAGAAGACTCTTGAGAGTCCCATGGACTGCAAGGAGATCCAACCAGTCCATTCTGAAGGAGATCAGCCTTGGGATTTCTTTGGAAGGAATGATGCTAAAGCTGAAACTCCAGTACTTTGGCCACCTCATGCGAAGAGTTGAGTCATTGGAAAAGACTCTGATGCTGGGAGGGATTGGGGGCAGGAGGAGAAGGGGACGACAGAGGATGAGATGGCTGGATGGCATCACTGACTCGATGGACGTGAGTCTCAGTGAACTCTGGGAGTTGGTGATGGACAGGGAGGCCTGGCATGCTGTGATTCATGGGGTTGCAAAGAGTCAGACATGACTGAGCAACTGAACTGAACTGAACTAAGCTGAAGAGACTAGATCTTAATTATTCTTGTCACAAAAAGATAATTAAGTGACATTATACAGATTTTAACTAACACTACAATGTAATCATATTGCAACATAAAATATATATCAAATCAATATATTGGAAACCTTAAATTTATACAATGTTATATGTTAATCCACTCCAGTATTCTTGCCTGAAGAATCCCATGGACAGGGGAGCCTTGCAGGCCACAGTCCTTACAGTCCTTAGGGTCTCAAAAAGTCAGACACAACTGAAGTGACTTAGCATGCATATGTCAATCAGATCTCAATAAAAATAAATTTTAAAAATCCATTTGTGGTAGTTCTAACCATCTTCTCTTCCCATTCCTTTTCTGTCCTGCTCAGTTGGTTATTTTCCCCAAATTTTCTGTTGGAATCAATGAGATGACACTGGACTCAGAGGGGTCATAGGAGGAGAGCTCGTCTGCAAGAGTTTGACTAATAAAACCTGCAAGGTTAGGATGCAGACAGAAGCTGAAAGCTGAGGTGACCTTGACAGCCAACTAATCAATGTCTTTAACATATCTAAAGAAAGAAGCTGACAAGGAAGCAGGTGGGTGATAGGACCCAAACACACACACATACACACACACACACGCATGCACATACATCCATAGAGATTCCTGAAAGATGAAATCCCACTCATCTCCCAGCAGAATCCTAGATAAAGGTCTCATGGGAAGTACCATGACAAGGAAGATCCTCTGAGAGGGGCTGGATGGAAAGCGAAGCTCTTCAGCCATTCATCTCCCCTGACCCTACACCTCCCTCTCTTCCTCTTCAAGGAGAAACATCTTGCCTTGATCACCTGTGCCTGCTACAAGAGTCAGGCTGGGCTTACCTGTTTCTTTCACCCTGTGTTTCTAGAATTCATCAATTTCTGTCGAAGGTTACTTTGAAACCTGTTTCTGGCTTTTCCCTGCTTTGTTGCCTGAACCTCATCTCCTACCACTACTGCATTTGCCACACTCTTCTGCCCACCCGGGAAGTCTGAAGGCCTAGGAGCATGGGAGAAGGGGGAAGACCCTGCTCTATGGCCTGAAAAACTCCATTAGCAGCAGCCACCTCTTCTCCAGTCTCTCAGGAATTCAGCCCCTTTCTGGGAGATCTTAGATGCTGGCTCTGGAATACAACTTACAACTCTTCCCTTTGCTCTTCCAGCCGGAGGTGGCATTGGTTCTTGTATGTCACTAATTCTGGGTCCCCAAGTTCTCTGTTTGAAAATGTTTTAAAATATTTTCATTACCCAGGTTATGCATTTTCTTAAGTTCCCTTCTGATTTAAATATACGTGTGATTGATTGATTGATTTAACATGTTTTTTAACTGTAGTAGAAGTCACATAATAATTTAAAAAAAACATGCTATCTTAACCATATTTAACTGTACAGTTCAGTGGCACTAAGGACATTCACATGTACAATTCTCACCATCATCTGTCTCCTGAATTTTTTCACCTTCCTGAAATGAACTCTGTCCTCATTAAACACTAAGTCCCCATTCCCCCGACTCACTCCTTCACCCCTACCCCTCTGGCTCCTGGCATCTACCAATGTACTTTTGGACTCCATGACTTTGACTATTCTAAGTATCTCATAAAAGAACTCAATAGTATTTGTCTGCACCACCTAATGCATTTTGGAATGTATTTTTAATGTTAACTATGCATGCATGCTAGCTCACTTCAGTCGTGTCCAACTATTTGCAATCCTATGGACTGTAGCTTGCCAGGCTCCTCTGTCCATGTGATTCTCCAGGCAAGAATACTGGAGTGGGCATCCATTTCCTGCTTCACAGGAGCTTCTGAACACAGGGATTGAACCCGAATCTCTTGTATTTCCTGTATTGGCCACCTGGAAAGCCCCTCCCCACCCTTGGCTTTAACTTCATTCAAATCAAATCTGTTTCTTTCTAAGTCCCTTTCTCTGTGAAGCTTCCTGCCTCTGAGTCCTGTTACTCTGAGTTAAGAGCACAGGTCCCTGAACTTATTTTACCAGAAATGATATTTAACTGACAGTTTCCTGAAAGTGACAACCCATGAAGGTCACGTCTGCTTAAAGAAGCTAGGACCCCAGTCAACCAAGAGGGGCTATCAAGGCAACCAGGGGCTTGAGAGCAGGGTTTGAAAGGTCACTTAATTTTTTTTTTTATTGTGGTAAAAGTCGCATAATATAAAACATACTATTTTAAGCATATTTAAGTGTACATTTCAGTGGTACTAAGTACATTCATATTGTGCAACTCTCACCATCATCCATCTCCTGAATTTTTCATCTTCTAAACTGAAACTCTATCCCCATTAAACACTAAGTCTGGGCTTCCCTGGTGGCTCAGATGGTAAAGAATCTGCCTGCAGTGCAGGAGACCTGGGTTCAATCCTTGGGTCAGGAAGATCCCCTGGAGAAGGGAACAGCTATCCACTCCCGTATTATTTCCTGGAGAATCCCATGGACAAAGGAGCCTGGTGGGCTACAGTCCGAGGGATTGCAAAGAGTCGGACATGTCTAAGAACTAAGGAGGACTAACACTTTCACTTTCCCCATTCCCCCTCCCTACCCTTACCCCAGGCCCTTATCATCTACTAATGTATTTTCTGACTATGAATTTGACTGTTCTAGGTACCTCATATAATTGAAATCAAACTGTCAGTCTGGACCTGCTGTAAGTCCCTTTTTAAGAACCACACATTCTCCATGTCCAAGTTTTATATTCAGGGACTTGTGAGGTATGTCACAAGAAATTTCCTACCAATTATGTTTCAAGTATCAAAGTCTGAAATTATTTTTGTCTGCCAATCTTTAAAAAAACAAACAAATGAAATGTTGATAAATTAGACCAGATGAGGAGGTATAGGCCTCGCATGCATTTTTGTTTTGTTTGGCAAAGTCAGAGGCCATGTCCTCATTCTGCATCCGCACAGGGCTTGGTGTAGTACGTGCTTGCTTGAGTGTGTGCTCAGTCATGCCTGACTATTTGTGGCCCCATGGATGGTAGCCTATCAGACTCCTCTGTCCATGGAATTCTCCAGGCAAGAATACGGGAGTGGGTTGCCATTTCCTTCTTCAGGGGATCTTCCTGACCCTGGGATCGAACCCGGCTCTCCTGTGTTGCAGATGAATTCTTTACCCTCTGAGAAGAATCCAGCTTTCTTTAGTCCAGCCGAGTTGATATTCTCATCTCAAGATATTTCCTGGGGGAGATGGAACACTGTATAGTCGAGTTTCAGCATTGTACAATGTGCACACCCATACATGACCACCTGGAAAACCCCTTCCATCGCTGAGGACAGCTTGGATTGAATGGAATTCAGTGGTACCGAGGCAGAAGTGAGCAGACTGGGAGGAGGTGCAAAGGATATAGCTTCAAAATATATGGCCCAGTTGGAAACAATTTACTTAGCTGAGCTTTGCAGCACAACCTCTCCAAAGACTACTCTGAATAGGAAATTTCTAAAGCTAGAGGATTATAAGGATCTTGTTGTAATAGTCCAGGGGAGGGAATCGGGCCCTGGGACCCTCTATCAGCAATGTGGCAGTGATGGGTTTTCCTTCTGGAGCCCTATTCTCTTACTCAACCTACATGATTACTGTACACAGTTGGCTCTGATGACTTGGCACAGGGGGAGTGCCTTGGGAGAGTGAATTAATGGACAAGTAAGTTCCTCCAAAAGATTATTCTGCTGGCCTGCATTGTATACCCAGGGAAGGCTATTCGTTCACGTGAGCATCAGCAATCCATTCTGCTTTACTCCACTAATGAGATCACTGCCCAGAGCGACATAGGGGTGTATTCAGCAGGAGGACATATCCCAGAATTGACATTTCCCACTAAGAAAGTGGAGGGAAGGAGTTTTCTCTGTAAGTCGGTAAAGTGCCTGTCCTGTGGGCTTTTCACCTCTCTGTGCACCTAGCAACCAGAAGGTCTAGGTCCTAGCCTCGGGCAGGGTCTTCTAGAAGATTACCAAGATTTCAGAGATTCCCAAGGATACTTGTCTGGAAGTGACATCTCGGTCGGTCATGAACTTGCCTGATCTCTGTGATGTTGCCTTTTTATGCCATTAAGTCTGCAAATAATGTCTCTGCATCTATTTCCACTCAGACAGAATTATCCATTCGTATGGTCAACGTGTCTTGTTTCAGGCTGAGCTTCTCATGTGTGCAATGCATTGTCTTTCCCTTTCAGGAGTTTACTGCCTCAGTGACCTTTATATTTGACGAAAAGGCTTTTTAATCCACCAGGCTGCTGCTTTCCTAAGTGGTTCCTCCCCTGGCTGGCATTATTGAATGGACTTTCCCTGTTGACGGGTGCTATTAAGACATGCTGTCTTTTGTATCGAATCAAAACTGTGCTCTTTTATTCGCTTTTATTTTCTTTCTCTAAGTTTGCATTAAATAGCAATGTGTGTACTTCCACACAATAATCGCATCGATACAGACCAAGCGCAACCACGTTAGATGCAGAATTCCATTCTTATTTCTCCTATTTTCTCAGATGGGAATAGTTCAGGGTTAGAACGTAGCAAGAGTTAAGCCTTCCCAAATTCCTCCTACCTGACACTGAAGACCAGGATTGAATGATGTATTATTTGGCTCCCGGATTATTTGCGTGTTTTGGTGGGTGGTTATTTGCGATGAGGCCTTTGTTCCAAGCCCTTGTTAACATAAAGAGGTTTGTTCTCAGATCCCTGAACAGAACATAGAAAACACCGGTGAATACTAAAGGCGATTGTGCTTCCAGCCTGTGGTCTGTTACCATGGGCAACCAACACTTCTTAGAGGGGTTGTGTCGTTGAAGAGGGTGCTAACATCTTAAAAATCAGTTTAGAGCAAGCCATTAGGATTTGTGGCCTGGCTTTACCATTCACTCCTCTGGACAAATCACTTCATTTCTCCAAAGATGACGTGTGTCATCAGCTAGCAGGAAGTTCAGTAACGTAATGCATGTAAAAGAACGCTGTGAATTTTAAAGATCAAGTATGGGTTGTTTTAAGACTCTCATTTAGACTTTATGTTAGTTAAGAGAAAACAGATTCTTTATCTCTCAAATGGGGTTCTCTTCACTAACATTTTTGACAAACTCCTCAAGGCCAGGCATTTGAGGCGTGATAATTTTTTTTCCCCCCGACAATGATGACATAGGCATTAGAACTCTAGTTTGAAACAGGGGTCTCTAACAATTTTAGAGGGAAAGTGGTCACACAGATTATAAGTGATAGAACTGGGCTTGAACATGGAACTCTCTGATCGTCTAAGGGTCTTCATTTTATTTTGTTTGCTAACCCCCCACCCCCCTGATTTTTTTAGGTCACACTGTGTGGAATGCAGGATCTTAGTTCCATGACCAGGGATCGAACCTATGCACCTTGCCTTGAAGTTTTAACCACTGAGCCATCATAGAAGTCCTTTTTTTTTTTTTAAAGCATAAAGAATGTGTAATCCAGACAGAAACAATTGTCTTGTGTGTTCTACTGCAAACATCTTGAAATCTTTCCGGATTTGATCCACTTGAAGAAGCCTCAGCTCCTTATTTCATTAGTTCAGAAGAGTAAAAACACCCCCATGTGACAGACTTAAGGATAATGCTGCCATGATAATGAAGGCAACACGATCAAAAGCAACTACGTTATCAAAAAAAGAGAAAGGATCACTTTTAACAACGAATTGCAGCTAATTAGACTTTGAATAAGAAATCAAACGAAAAGGCATGAAGGCTCAATTTTCCATAGAGCTGACAGCCTGACCTTTCTAGGAGTGAGAATGAAATTATTTTTAATTAACATGACTAATCATTTCCTGTCATTTTGAGGCAATTGGATTTTGTCTTCAAAGAGGTGTGTTGGGGTGCTGCCCCCCGGTTCCTTGTCTAGTAGCTGCCGGCAGGTCTAATGACAGAGAACAGAGGAGGCCTGGACCACTCTGGCTGGTGGACCCTGCATCTCTGAATCATCACAGCGAGGAGACAGGGTCCCATGTGTCTGTTTTCTTCTGCCTGTGCTTCTTTCTAAGGCTACGTGAAACTGTTTCTAATTCCACGGATGTTCATTTCCAGGGCCACTTAATCATCGTGAAAGTACAGACTTCATTGCATGGACAAGCGATGAGGCAGGTTCTACTTCTCTTTTCTCCACTTTCGCAAACAGTGTCTCTCAGATATTTGTGCAGACTTCCCAGCTCACTTATAGTCTGTCCCTTTACTCTTCAGGAACCAAGGAGCGGGGCAGCCTGTTGATCATCCTCACTCTGAGTTCCAACAAGGACAGGAAGCGATATTCTGTGTTCTAAGCTCAAGAGTGTAATTGCAAGGTGCCTACAGAATGACAGTCTTGGGGACTTTCTGTGATCCAAACACCCTCTGTTAATCCCAGTCCTGAAATACCCTTTACAGGGAGACCAAACTGAGGTCATCTGCTTGGTGCCCTTCTGCCATTTCCTCAGGTCTTAAGATAATTCTGAAAAGTGATGTGACCTCAGAACACTATGCTACTCCTCTCCTGATGT
The DNA here is from genome assembly GCF_019923935.1 of Bubalus bubalis. NCBI lineage: Eukaryota > Metazoa > Chordata > Mammalia > Artiodactyla > Bovidae > Bubalus > Bubalus bubalis. The sequence continues at coordinate 52,105,193 of NC_059176.1, forward strand.
CAGTCCACTCTCCTGATATAAGTTAGATGTGCTCTTAGAATCAAAGATATTCCTTGCACTGCCTCCACTGCCACCAGGGGAAAAGGAAGGGATGAAATGGTTAAACAGATCAAGAAGCACCGTTCTATCCCAGTTGGGTTTCCTACCTGATTCCAGGAACAACCTTTAGCCTGGAGTAAGGTGTTGGGAACTTGTAACTGCCTTCCTTTTTATTTTTTTATTTTTGCTCTTGAGTCTAGGACAATTCGGGGCTTCCCAGGTAGCCCCAGTGGTAAAGAATCTACCTGCCAAAGCAGGAGACATAAGAGACACAGGTTTGATCCCTGGGTCAGGAAGATCCCCTGGAGGAGGATGTGACAACCCACTCCAGTATTCTTGTCTGGAGAATCCCATGGACAGAGGAGCCTGGTGGGCTACAGTCCACAGGGTCACAAAGAATTGGACATGACTTGTCAACTGAGTGTGCACAGCTTGTACATATGTATTTATATGTAGCAGTATGGATTTGTTTTAATAGTTCTGTTTGGTTATGGAAATATGTGTTGTTCTGAAACTTGATTTTCTTTTAATTGATCAGTATACCTGAAAGACTTTGACACATTAGTACTTATAAACTGAACTCATTTTAAAACTCCTGTCATACATTCAACCAAAATTTTGATTTACCTATTTCCCCTATTTGGACACTTTGACTTTTTAAAATTTATTTTCTGCCATTGAAAGCAAAACTGCAGCAAATGTCTTTACACATGTGTCTTTGCACCTAAGTGCACATCTTTGGGTAAATATTCCACCAAAACGTGGAATTGTTGAATTCCACAACAATTCTTTTCTTGGAATTCTTTACATTTAAAATTTTGATGGACGTTGCCAGACTGTTCTCCAAAACAGGTGAATGACACAAGCAGTATAGAAGATTATCCACATCCTTCTATGCTTACTAACCCTTTCTATTATCAAATATTCAAAAATTGTTGTCAGTCTACTAAGGTCACATTCATTTTATTTTCTCATGACTAATAAGATTGAGCACATTTTCATAATTCCTTGGCCATTTTGATTTCTTTTTCTATGAACTACTTATATATTTTGTCCATATTTCTATGGGTTTCTTCTGATCTCTGACACCTCTTTCGAGAGATTCAGCATGCTTGGCCCCAGTCTCTAACTGACAGCATGAATAAGGGCATGGGATTTAAAGTCTGCCATATGTAAATTCAAATTCCAGTTGACACCCTGTCTAGGTGTGTTATATTGTACCAGGTCACACATGCTGGTTTTCTGCCTTCTTCTCTATAACAGGGGGACAGTAATGCCTACTACACAAAGTGTGTTTGTGTGTGCACACACACCTGTGTTAAGATGAAGACAGGTGTGAATTAATGGCCAGTTAGGCCATTATGATCTCCCCAATGGAATGATCAGTGCTACCCAGTTTTATATCACATTCTTTCCGATTCAGGCATGGGCTGTTGGCTCCTAGATTTGCTTTCTACCCTACACCTTCATCCTTGAGGCCAGCTGACTCCTATATTTTGAGTAAATTCCAGGGCTAACCCTGATGTGCTTGGTTTCTGAACCTGAGGTCTGATTGGCCCTCTGAAGTCCCTGTATCTGCGTGTATCTTTCCTCCATATGGACCTACTCCGCCCCCGACCCTGGCCTTGTGCTCCTCTGTTAATATCACGCTATGTATGGGGCTGGCATCTCAGCCTGACTCCCCAGCCTTCCCCTTCTCCATTGCTCTTTCCCTGGCAGAGCCAAAACTTAAGCCTGCATTTTCAAATTCCCCGTGCTCTCAACCAGTGCTAATAGCTCTACAAATATCACTCGTGGATCTCTAACTTAATCCCTCTGAGCCTCAGCTTTCTTATCTTTCCCTAGAAATAATAATGCCAAATTCACACTACTGTTGGGGGATTTAGATGTGATAGTTAACTCAGTGCCATGTCACATTCCCCCGTCCTCTTGTCTGACTCACAAATCTTCAACAAAATAGCTTTTCCTTTGGTTTGTTTGTTTGATTATCATACCTTTGTGTGGTAGATCTTCAGTACACAGCGGGCTTTGTTAAGATTCAGTGGGCATTTGGCTGGCCTCTTCTAAGAAACACAAGCAGAGGCATAATGTTAAGATGATGATGAATAATTATGAGGGAAACCAGGGTCATGTTTACGTTTACTCATCATAGTTTCACATCACGGCTTTGGCTTAAATGTGAAATGACCTGCTAAAAATCAAAAGTTAGTTCCTGAGATTTGAGAATGAGATGTTATAGAGGTTACTAATTTTCTAGAGAGCGATATTCCTGGGCTAGAGGAAGAATATCCCTGGGCCATGCTGGCTGGCCTTGTCCATGTCATCACCTCTTTGCCCATAAAAAAGGCAACACGAGGACTAGGGAAAGGGAAGTTTGGCTTTAAAATAGATTTTTTGACTTTACTGAGAGAGTTTTTTATTATTGGAATAGAATTGCTTTACAATGTTGTATTGGTTTCGGTTCCCAAAAGGTGGGTGCAATATAATGCAACACTCAGGATGCAAGAGATGCTGGCACCATTGTTTTGTAAAGGAATCCATGACACCATATCTAACGGGACTGACCATGGTGGCATGTCAGATCTTCAGGAAAGGTGGTAGGAGGTATGGGCTGGGACACAGGGTATGCCCCCTGGAAAGACATCCAAATACTTCTTTTACCTTCTGTTCTGTGCCTCTTCAGGCAGGTTTATCATGGTAGGAAAATTGAAACAGCTTAACAAGCTCTCAACCAAATAGCTGGTTTGTTTAAAATCCAACATTGCCCTTTTGATACTGAATTTTCCAGTTATTTTGATGACTTCTCAACCAGTACAAAAATGACGAAAGGGAAGTCAAGAAAAATAATGCGTTTTAAGGAGTCTCACTTGGGGCATCTTTACCTGAGAGAGTCAAGACCTTCCTTTTTCACTCTGAAAATACTTTTTAACTTTTACTTTTTTTTTCCAAGTTAATTTGATACTGGAGTTACACTCTAGCTAAATATTTATTGATGATGTGTGAGCTTGAAAATGAGCCCCACTGGGTCTCTGCTCCTCAGGACTCATGTTTCCCCCTTGTCTTCCTGTCTCATTCTCAAGCTGTCCTAAAGATAGTTTTGGTGTGTGTGTGTGTGTGTGTGTGTGTGTGTGTGTGTGTATCTATGTGTGTATGTGTGCCTGTGTTTTCTTAATTGCGGTTTCTTTCCAGCTGGAATCCAGCCCCTCCTTTCCCTCGGTAGAAAGCATCCACACATATGTTGTAGAGGATGTGCTAATTACTGGATGTCCAAACACCTGGGGGAAAACAAGCAAAGTTACAGTTAACACACAGTAAACAAATACAGAAAGGGTGGCTGTATCAAGCACATCAAAGAGATGGCTTGGGAGAATGCACTGTCTACTCTCTCTGCACCTGTTTCCTAGCACCGTTCCATTGGGAAAGGAAGATGCATTTGTCTCACTCTCTGTGCATCCAAACTTAATGCTTGATACTGTACACGGAAGCCCTTCAATGGTCAACAGGAGGGGTGCTCAGGAAGGGAGCCATGATTATTCCGTTGGCAATTCACAGACACCAGGAGCTTTACTGAAAGAGCTCATCTTTGGTCCTCAAAAGCATATGTATACACACATATGGATTAAAATGGTGCTTCAACCCTCACCTTTCAGCCAGCCTGGCATTATTTTTTCTCATTCTCAATTCTCCTTGCTCTAATTAGTTCTTCAGACCACACACCATTGGGTTTACAGAAGCAGCACAACAATAAAAAATAATGAGAGCTAACATATATGGAGTGTCCACTGTGTATCAGACCATCTTCTCAGTGTTTTTTGTGCATTAGCCCATGGACATCTCCCAGCATCCTTATGAGTGTGGTGTGATTATTCTCTGCATTTTACAAGGAGGGAAGCTAAGGGGCACAGAGGTGATATAACTTGCCCAAATTCAGACAGCTGTTTGTGGCATGGCTGCTATTCCCAGATCTTACTCAAGCTTTACTTCCTAATTGATAACTGTTCCAACTTTTATCCAGGGTGTGTTCTGAACCAGGATCTCTTTCTCTTGTTAGATTTTGTTTATGCCACTTTTAACTTTTTTTAACATGTGCTCAATCTGGCTCTTGACTCTTGGGTCCCTCTCAGGAACTCTAGTTGATACTCACTACAGTGGTTCTCCTCATCATAGGCTCCTTGCATCATTTATCCATGCGGGTGGGTCTTTATTATGAAGACCGAAACTCCAGCCCTTAAACATGCACTCCTTCAAGTCTCCGATGTTCTCTAGAAAGAGGCAGGGCCCCTGTCTGGTATAATTTTACATATTTCAATAATTATAAAGTTGAGGTCATCAATGGTGCAAAATCGCAACTACTGTCAACTCCGAAAGCATGATTTTCAGAGATGACACAGAAGAATAAAGGAATTCATAGGAGCTCTATGTTTAGTAATCCTTTGCTGCCTTGAGTGTAGTTCTTGGGCTCCTTAAGACACATTTAAAGTTGTGCCAACCTGGTTCTGGCTCAGGCTCCATTGTCATTATGCACCTTTTCCTTGTACTTTGCTTTCTGGTCTAACCCTTCTTTATTGCTGGCAGTTTCCTGGATGTCCCTCTCTGGCCTTTTCTCCTTTCCTGTTGATCCTCTAAATGTGACAGTATGCTAAGATGTGTTCCATGCTCTCAATCCATCAGTTCTATGACTTAAATAGTATCTATTTTTAAGAATTTCAAAGTGTGCCTCTGTAGCCTTACTCTCGCCTGGAAACCAAATTGGCATGCCCGACTTTCTTTATTTTTTTGGCCCCGGTTGGTAATTTAAAGCCACTGTTCTGTGCACAGGATTATTCAGTGGAGACTGTTAAAGGGTTAACACCCAGCCTGAGTCCCAGGGGGTAATTTCTATGCCTTGCACGGGGTTACATCTGGAGAAAGAAGCTATACCATTCCTCTCATTGAAGGCACTGCCATCCTACCAAGTTGTATACTCATGAGGCCGTGTCCTCCAATACTCCAAGAAGGGGGCATCCTTTTTTAAAAACTCACGAAGTCAAATTAGCCTACAACTTCTGCCACATTTTAAAGAAAATTCCATGAGAGTAGTCCTTGTGGATTTTGTTTGCCATTGTAGTCTCCGCAGTCAGAACATTGCCTGAAACATAGAAGGTGGTCAGTCGTATTTGAAAAATACATTATAAAATATAATAAATAAATAAATACTTAATTTAAAAATTCATTTTTCCTTATTCCCAAATCTGTTGTTCTGCTTTTGATAAATTCAACTAACTATGGGACAAACTCGATGTTCAAAATTGGGAGGCAGAAAAATGATTTAAAATTTTTAAAAGATCATGAATTAAAGATAGCAATAGTAATTAAATTTATTGAACATATTATATAGTAGACACATTTAAGTTGAATCCTCATGTGACCCTTATAAGGAAGACTCTTTGTCTTATTTCCATCTTATAGATGAGGAAACAGGCACACAGGATCTATGTATCTTGAGCAAGGTCATGTGGCTAAACAGTGTCAGCAGAGCAAGGATGCTTTGGGATGTACCTGAAGAAAGAACTGGAAGAATAGGAAGTCTCAGGGCAGAGTGACTTACTGGGAGCACCATGGTTTGGGATATATCCATAGACAGAGATTGATTCATGGAGCTCCACAATGGTAACAGGACTTGAAAGTCCTGTTCAAAGAACAGCTACATCATTTATTATCTAAAATAGAGTACTTTTTCTAACAGAACAGGTTTGTGGGCATAAGTTGGACCTCAGCTAAGCCAACTGAGATACATAGGAACCCTACTTCTTTCCTCCTAGTTGGTATGGTATGGGCTCTGTCCACACTAGGCATCATGTTCTATTTTTCTCATGGACCTCCCACTTTTCAGATTGACTCTGACCACCTCATATCTTGGTAAGCACAGTGTAAACACATATTGAATTGGATGGATTCAGTTCAGTTCAGTTTAGTCACTCAGTCGTGTCCGACTCTTTGCGACCCCATGGACTGCAGCACTCCAGGCCTCCTTGTCCATCACCAACTCCCAGAGTTTACCCAAACTAATGTCCATTGAGTTGGTGATGCTGTCCAACCATCTCATCCTCTGTTGTTCCCTTCTCCTCCTGCCCTCAATCTTTCCCAGCATCAGGGTCTTTTCCAACGAGTCAGCTCTTCACATCAGGTGGCCAAAGTATTGGAGTTTCAGCTTCAACATCAGTCCTTCCAATGAACACCCAGGACTGATGTCCTCTAGGATGGATTGGTTTATCTACATACAATTCTGACACTGAATTATCTCATTCAGGATGCCTAATGACATGATATGATGTCATGGGGGCACTGGATCAACATCTTTTAAACAATTTCAAAGTAATGTAAACAAAATCAACAACAACAGCAAAAAGTGAGTTAAGGTCCTTGTTGTGATAGACCTTTTACTGGGAGAAAGTTATTTAATTTTCTGGGTATCCTTGTCCTTTGGAAAAATACAAATAAATCATCACTGGGGGTTCTAAGGGTCTCCCCTTATTAATCACTTTCTAACCCTACCCTAAAAGTCTCTCAAGATATACCTGTGGCAGATTCATTTTGATATTTGGCAAAACTAATACAATTATGTAAAGTTTAAAAATAAAATAAAATTAAAAAAAAAAAAAAGATGTTGCCCATAGCTATTTTCTTCTCTGCAAACTAAGACCGTCCGATGGGATGTTTTTGCCAGAGAATTAAAATGAGACAATTTCCATCTATCAAGAGATCACAAAAAGTAGAAAATGAGCAGTGTTGAGACATGTTGCTTTTCCATCAAGTTGTTAAAATCACATTACAGTGGTGATAAAAAAGAACTATCATCCATTTTTTAAAATAAGTTTTGTAGTTTAGAACAGTTTCAGATTTGTAGAATTGTCATCCAGATAGTCCAGAGAATTCTTGTATGCCCCACACTTAGTCTCTGCTTTTTTTGTTGTTGTTGTTTCCTTTACTCCTCTGTTCTTCTCTGTGGTGTACTATTTTCCCCAGTAGATCCCTTGATGTGTATTAATTATAATTGTGCAAAATTTCCTGTGATATAATTCCAGCATCTGTATCAATATCTGAGATGGGGTTTTGATAGACAACCTCTTCAGAATATGTTTCTTTTGTCTTGCCTTTCACAGTGCCTTATAATTATTTGTTGAAAGCTGGACATGATGCACTAAGCAATAGAAACTGAGATAAAGAGAATGTGAAAGCAAAGTTTCATGTTAATTTGACTAACAATCAGTCTTTGTTTAATGGTCTGTAGCTGTAGGTGCTAGAGGTTTCACATTCTCTAGTGTTCCTGCTTTTGTCTTCTGTCTGGACTTGGACTTCCTTGAGTATCCCTCCTCAGAGAGACTCTGTCTTGCAGCTATTTCAGCTGTAGTCTGCGAAACAAGTATGGTGCTGGAGCCATGTTACTGTGGTGATAAGGCGCAGAGATAAAGGAGTATCCTGATAACACGCATTTCCATCTCAGTCTTCTAGTGGGCTTGCTTCTCTGAACTGTGACCGTCAGAAGTGTTCCTTCTGTTAGACCACTTCTTCCCATTTGGTGAGAAAAGAAGGCTACATGGGATGAGAGAAAGAGATAGGAGAATGCCTTCCCCATGATTCTGAGACAAGATCCCTGGGTTGGGAAGATTCCCTGGAGAAGGGAAAGGCTACCCGCTCCACTATTCTGGCCTGGAGAATTCCATGGCTGAATAGTCCATGGAGTCGCAAAGAATCGAAACTATTGAGAGACTTTCACTTTCACTCTGTTAAAACGTTTTCCCCAAAACCCTAGGCCTAAGGGCACAGATCACAAGGATCACTCTTTCTCTCCTCTTGTTGGTGTCAGGAGGGACTCTCTTTAGACCTTCACTATGTGATGATTCCTGTAGATTTCTTGGAGATAAGTCACACAAAATTGTGGAACCCTTAAGATAGCAAGCCAAGGGGTTCTTACCTTCAAGTGAGGTCACATCCACCTTCCTTCATCAAAATGATTAGATTTTTCTACCAATTTATGACTCCATCAGTTTCTTTTCTATGGAAGTTCTGGGCTGTGAGTCTCTGAATCCACCTCTCTCTTCAGATTTCAGGTGAGAGATTTTCCTTACAATTCATTTTTCCAATGAGTCTAAGAAAGTCACTGGTTTTCAGTTTCCCAGTATTCTCTTATAAGGATGGTGATGATGATGTCAACATCACATCACTGGAACCAGAAGCCTGAGTATTTTCCTTTGAAGCCATGAAGATCCCACATCCTCCCACTCTCTTAGGGAGGAGTTAAGAATGATGATCATCATTTTAAAGAACTGAGCCACCAGGGACAATGTCGGAAAGTGTCTCACCTGGGCTGTGTCATTCGATGTTTGTGGTTGGAGAATCGTATCTATAACTTTCCCTAACTTGATTTTGCTCTGGGGTATCTCCTTTTCATCAAATGCTTCACAGCAGAAGATGGTAGAAGCCTCCCTGGACTGGCTCTGTTTCAGGATGCCACCGTTATATTTGCATTTTATAATTGTTCCTCCAAAGGATGTTGTGAGCTAATTCATAGGAGAGCCACCTCTTCGCTTCTCCTCCTCCTCATCTCTGTCTTTACTGTGTTGACTTGAAGAATTTTAAATTCATTTCTACTCTCCAAAGGAATTTTTGGATACCTGCAACCATGCTTATTTCCTCACCTAAAATAATGTCACTGCACTCCTCCAAGATCCTGAGTTCCAGTGAACTCAGCCATGTACCATGAAGAGAACTGTCAAGAGGCAGAGAAAGGTTCAGGAATACAGATTCCCACAACCTCCTTCATGCTACCCCCTTCCATTGAAAAAGAGGGGAAAAAGGATAAAATGCTGTCCAGAATTTTAAAAATCCCAAAGGGATTATAAACATTCAGTATTACAGCACATACATTTATATACAAAGAAATTTGAAGGTTTTCTGATTTCAATTAAGGTTATTACCTCTTCTGAGTGATGGTTTCTCCTCCCCCACCCTGCTCCCCATCCAGAAACCCTTTTGGCTGATATCTTTTCAAAGAGCATTAGCTAGGGATAAGTAAGCTTACTTTTGCTGCATCTGTTTTTCTTTCTCCAGGTCTCTTTGTCTTAAGTTCCGAAGTCTCTTTCCTTAGCCTGCTAAAGGTTCAGTTTCAGTTCAGTTCAGTCGCTCAGTTGTGTCCGACTCTTTGTCACCCCATGAATCGCAGCACACCAGGCCTCCCTGTCCATCACCAACTCCCAGAGTTCACTCAGACTCACGTCCAAGTCAGTGATGCCATCCAGCCATCTCATCCTCTGTCATGCCCTTCTCCTTCTGTCCCCAATCCCTCCCAGCTGAATCAGAGTCTTTTCCAATGAGTCAATTCTTCGCATGAGGTGGCCAAAGTACTGGAGTTTCAGCTTTAGCATCAGTCCTTCCAAAGAAATCCCAGGGCTTATCTCCTTTAAAATGGACTGGTTGGATCTCCTTGCAGTCCAAGGGACTCTCAAGAGTCTTCTCCAACACCACAGTTCAAAGGCATCAATTCTTTGGTGCTCAGCCTTCTTCACAGTCCAACTCTCACATCCATACATGACCACAGGAAACACCATAGCCTTGACTAGATGGACCTTTGCTGGCAAAGCAATGTCTCTGCTTTTGAATGTGCTATCTAGGTTGGACATAACTTTCCTTCCAAGGAGTAAGTGTCTTTTAATTTCATGGCTGCAGTCACCATCTGCAGTGATTTTGGAGCCAAAATAAATAAATAAATAAAATAGAGTCAGCCACTGTTTCCACTGTTTCCCCATCTATTTGCCATGAAGTGGTGGGACCGGATGCCATGATCTTCGTTTTCTGAATGTTGAGCTTTAAGCCAACTTTTTCACTCTCCTCTTTCACTTTCATCAAGAGGCTTTTTAGTTCCTCTTCACTTTCTGCCATAAGGCTGGTGTCATCTGCATATCTGAGGTTATTGATATTTCTCCCAGCAATCTTGATTCCAGCTTGTGTTTCTTCCAGTCCAGCGTTTCTCATGATGTACTCTGCATTTAAGTCAAATAAGCAGGGTGACAATATACAGCCTTGACGTACTCCTTTTCCTATTTGGAACCAGTCTGTTGTTCCATGTCCAGTTCTAACTGTTGCTTCCTGACCTGCATACAGATTTCTCAAGAGGCAGGTCAGAGCAGCTTGAAATCAAGGGCATGAGTCATTGGTGCTCTTCATGTGAAAGATAAGCTCTGTGTGGCTTTTACAGCAAAAAGTATATAAGGTTCCAGAAATAGGATGGAAGTCAGAGAGAGAATTGGGGGCTGTGAGAAGTCCTTTACTATGTAAGACAGAGGGCTTCCTGGGTGGCTCAGTGGTAAAGAATCCACCTGCCAAACAGGTGACAAAGGCTCCATCCCTGGGTTGAGAAGATCCCCTGGAGATGGAGATGGCAACCCACTCCAGTATTCTTACCTGGGAAATCCCTTGGACAGAGGAGCCTGCTGGTTGCAAAAGAGTCCATGGGGTCACAAAAGAGTCTAGCATGATTTAGTGATTAAACCACTAATCACTACCATCTAAAGCAGAAGATCAAGGACACATTTCTCTTATGCCTATTATTAGAACCCGGGTTTCATTGATCAAATTACCAAACCTCTGAGCTTCAGTTTCCTTAACTGTTAAAAGGGAGTAATAATACCTGCCTTGCCATTTGACAAATTATTGGGAAGTTTTAATAACATGCAGAAATATGAGGTCTTTGTGAAGCATCGTGCATATAAATGTTTGTATTGTACTTTCCTGGAGAGAGGGGACTGGTGGGCTATAGTCTATGGGGTCGCAAAGAGTCAGAGACAACTGAGTAACTGACAGTAATGAATTAGCAACATTTGAACATGCTAGCTCATTAGATATTCAGAAACAATTCATGACTACTTGTGGTATGGGAAGTCCCCATGAGCCTGTGACACTTAGTTGACTGTGAACCATGAAATAGCCTTGAAAAACAACTCTTTAATGAATAAAGGAGAACAGTTCAATACTTTTGGTTGAGGGCACTACCAATGTAACCAAAATAACACATTCGAGTTCTAGGAAAGAATATTTCTAAAGCAAACTACCTAGAATTCATAGATTCATAGATTTACCACAAGTTATACAAGGAGAAAGTAACAAAAGTTATCACTTAATATATACCTATCAGTCATGATTCATACGGAGAAGGCGATGGCACCCCACTCCAGTCCTCTTGCCTGGAAAATCCCAAGGATGGAGGAGCCTGGTGGGCTGCAGTCCATGGGGTCGCTAAGAGTCAGACACGACTGAGCGACTTCACTTTCACTTTTCACTTTCATGCACTGGAGGAAGAAATGGCAACCCACTCCAGTGTTCTTGCCTGGAGAATCCCAAGGATGGCGGGGCCTGGTGGGCTGCTGTCTATGGGGTCACACAGAGTCAGACACGACTGAAGCAACTTAGCAGCAGTAGCAGCAACATGATTCATCCGGACCCTGGAAGCTACTATTAATAGGTATAAAATTCAAATCTCACTGATTAATATTCTTCATGAGATATGATCACACACTACCATGTATTATTATTATTTGGCTGTATCCCGAGGCCTGGCAGATCTTGGTTTCCAGCAGGGATTGAACCCAGGCCCCCTGCAGTGGAAGCATAGAGTCTTTATCATTGGACCATCATGGAAGTTCCTCGATGATAAATATTTTAAAACATTACCCCTCTGCATGACTTTTAGCAAGCTATTCCTATGTTTGCCCTACTGGAACCTTTGTGCCAAATACATGTATGAAAATCTAGTATACTAAATTGATCCTCTTAAGGCCCAATTTTCAAGCACTCTTAACACAAGATTACAAACATGGAGCATATATTTATTTTTTAAATTAATTAATTAATTTTAATTGGAGGCTAACTACTTTACAATATTGTAGTGGCTTTTGCCATACCTTGACATGAATCAACCATGGCGGAGTATATATTTAGAATGTGTATGTGTGTGTATCTCTCATGCAAAGTATATGTGTGCTAAGTTTATGTACAGGAGTCTTTCAAAATCAATCAACCTGACTCTAAATTTTCAGCCATTTATTTATGTCATTCATGGTCTTTGGAGAGGGTTTATTTTTTTTCCCCTTGATTTCTTCCCCCGGAAACCTCTCCTGTCAGCTCAGCCTCTAGCATCTCAGCCCCAGACATTGAGTTCTCACATGGGGAATTTAATTTCAGATTGCTCATATCAGAGCATGCTGGCAATGTACTTTGACCAGTCCGTGTCCCAGAGCATCTCCAAATTAAAAGAGATCCATTTCTGATTCTCTAGGCTTTTACTATTAAACTTTCTTCCTTGCATTCCCTTCTCTCATTATTTTACTGTCACAAAATATTTGTCCATCACTTGATATTCCAATCCTCACCACTACCAGCAATGCACACACATGACCACATTCAAAAACTGAGCTCCAGAATTGTCCATGGACTTGACTGAAGTCACACATACCATTGCTGACTTGGGACTCAAACATCTAAGCCTTCTGAAACGTTACCTGCTTTCTTCATTGAATTATTCACTGAATTATTTTGACATCAAACTTCTGTTATTTCACAAAAGCAAAATGCATGGCTTGCTCCTTTATCCATTAGGTTGAAATATTGAGTGAGGTTTAGAGCATATTGTGGGACTTCCTGAGTGGCTCAGACATAAAGAATCTGCCTGCAACGCAGGAGCCTTGGGTTCAATACCTGGGTTGGGAAGATCCCTGGAAGAAGGGAATGGCTCCAGTATTCTTCCTGGAGAATTTCCATGGACAGAGGAGCCTAATGGGCTACAATCCATGGGGTTGCAAAGAGTTGGACACGACTGAGCTACTAACACTTTCACTTTCAACACAGAGCATATTGTACTTTCTGCCTGGAAGGCCTACCAGTATGCTACCCCTTCAGGATAAAGAACTTAAAATCTGTCTCCTTCTTCATTCTCCTATATTCTTCACTATGTCCCACTGCAAAGATTTAAGGAGGGATCTTATGATGGAGTCTGAAGACCACTTTTTAAAATTGAGTTATAATTTTCAAAAATATTTTGTTAAGATCTTAAGTTTGATGAGTTCAGACTGTATACCTTGTAACTGCTTCCCAAATCAAGCTATAGAATATTTTCACCTTCCCAGAAAGTTTCTTCATGGTTGTTTCTAGCCAATCTCCATCACAAACTCCAAAGAGGCAGTTGCCTTCTGATGGCATGTATTCTTTAAGGTCTAATTTCTCTTGTATATGCATAGTTTGGGGTTCTTTGGTGGCTCATGTGGTAAAGAATACACCTGCAATGGAGGAGACCTGGGTTTGATCCCTGGATCAGGAAGATGCCCTGGAGAATTTCTTTTATGCATGTATAGTTTACTTTTGAGATTTATCCAGAGTGTTGTATGTATCAGTAGTTTATTCATCTGGTTGCTATAGAATACTCTATTGTAGTAAAATACCAGGATGTTTGTGTGTATGCTCAGTCACTTCAGTCATGTCTAAATTTTTGCAACCCTATGGACTGGAGCCCACCAGGCTCCTCTGTCCATGGGATTTTCACAGGCAAGAATACTGAGTGGGTTACCATGCCCTCCTCTAGGGGATCCTCCCGAATCAGGGATTCTGCACTGCAGGTGAATTCTTTACCGCTGAGCCACCTGGGAAACCCCATGCTAGGATGTATATTGATGACTATTTTCAATTTAACGTGTTAGTCACTCATTCGTGTCCAACTCCCTATGACCCCATGGATTGCAGTCTGCCAGGCTCCTCTGTCCATAAAATTCTCCAGGCAAGAATACTGGAGTGGGTTCCCATTTCCTTCTCCAGGGGATCTTCCCAACCCAGGGATCAAACCCAGCTCTCCCACTTTGCAGGAAGACTCTTTAGGACTGAGCCACCAGGGAAGACTTTGAGGTGGAGTAGGGCCCTAATGAACCCAAAGGACGTTCAGAATTTCAGGTAGTTGCTTGATTTTTACCATCCCCTCATCTTCGTACATCTAGTTACTTACACAGCATTGTTAAGAAGTTGCCGAGTATGGTTCTGAGTTTATTGAAATTTCTTTCTTTTGCCCATTGAGTAAGGTTCAGGTCAGAGTGTGGACCTGGGGTCTTGGAAGGGCCCCCACTCTCAATCAGCATGTAACTAGTGTCTCAACTGTGTTGTTGCTGTTGTTGAGTCGCTAAGTCGTGTCCGACTGTTTTGCGACCCTATGGATTGTAGCCTGCCAGGCTCCTCTGTCCATGGGATTTTCCAGGCAAAAATACTGGAGTGGGTTGCCATTTCCTTCTCCAATTTAAGGCTATATATTCAATTTAAGGCTATTGTAAATAGGACTGTTTTCAACTTTCTTGTATAAGTCTGTGTTGATACTTGTTTTTGTTCTTTCTTTTGGGTACATACATAGGATTGGAATTGTTGAGGTGTAGCCTATCTAGGCTTCCTTGGACATGACTTAGTGACTAAACAACAGCAAATGCTTGACTTAATAAAAAAAAATTACCAGAGTTTTCAAAGTGATTTTTACAAGCAGTGTATGAGCATTCTGGTTACTTAATTCCCTTTTCAACAGTTGACATTATCAAGGTTTTTTTTATGGTAAATATTCCTAAATATTTTAATTTTTTAAAAAATTGGTTTTACTTAGCACTTTCCTGAGGATTAATTGAGTGTATTCTCATAAACTTATTGTCCATTCATATTTTTTTAGTGATTTATCAGTTTACATCTTTTGTCCATATTAAAAGTGAAATTGTTTGTATTTTTGTTATTAATTTGTCAAATTTCTTTATATATCCTGGATAGCATTTCCTTGTCCCATATTACATATTGCCAAATTTCTTCTTGTCTATGACTTGCCAATTTATCTTCATGATGCTTTTCATTTTGATGAAGCATATCATTTGAAAAAGTATATCCTTTTTATTTTGATGAAGTCCTATCAATCATATTCTTCTCTTATGATGAATGATTTTTGTGTCCTGTAGAGGAAATGTTTGCCCTACCCAAATTTGTGAAGGCATTTCTATATATTTTCTTCCAAAAGCTTTATTCTAACTTTTACAGGTAAATCTCTATACCAAATTATTTTTTGTGTGTCAGGAGTGAGTCTGAAGTCAGGAATTATTTTATGTGGACATTTATTGTTCTAGCATCATTTGCGGAAAAGACTATCCGTAATCCATTTATTTAACTTGGCACCTGTATTTCTTCTCTTAAGCACTGGGACAGGGAATTGCCTGCCTGCCTGCCACGTTTCATCCATTTTCTAGGCTTAGAAATGTTTCTTGATTCTTTTCCATATGGTGGGGATCACTGCCTCTTTTGAGGTGCCGTGGAGACCTGGGTTCAATCTCTGGATCAGGAAGATTCTCTGGAGAAGGAAATGACAACCTACTCCAGCACTCTTGCCTGGGAAATTCCATGGACAGAGGAGCCTAGCAGACTACAGTCCATGGGATGGCAAAAAGTCAGATACAACTGAGCAACTGAGCACGCACATCCTGGGGACATAATACTGAGAAGAATGAAATGTATCCTTGGAACCCATGAGATGTTAAGTTAAAGCGCTAATTCACATGACTTCAGGGAAGGCACTTTAACCATTAGGCAGGTATTTTAGAAAGTCACCTACCTAGGTCTATTCTCAAGAGCTTCTCCCTTCTACCACCCTTTCCCCGGGTTATGTCATTTACTCCTGTCTGTCCCACTTAAAGACACTTGAGAAGCTTACAAAATTGCAGTATTTTCCCTCTGAAATGCTTTTAAGTAGCATTTTAAGGACACTATTTCCCAACATCACTTCCACTTACGCCGCCCTACAGCACAGCTTGTACAAATCACTTCCTCGCTTGTTGGCTTTCAGGCATGCTAAATGCTTTTCTAAATTGACCTGATACCTATTAAACCTGAAGTGGACTTTTTGAGAGCTGAAGAACGTTTAATCAATGGGGCATTAGATTGAATAAATCATAGCTGAGATGAATTCCTTAAATTGATACAATCTTTAATGAGCATTGCACTTGATTTAATAATCTATTTATTAAATACATTTAAAAAATTGGTAAATTGAACACTTGCCTCAGAGCAAGCAATTAGGGCTATTTTCATTCCATATTTATTTTCCTGATTGAGACAATATTTGTTAAGTCTTAAGCACACTGAATACATTTTTGAATCATTTTTTTCTTTCAATAGCAGTCTAAATGCTAAATCTTCATGTTGCTTACACCCATTCTCTGTTCAATTACAGAGGGTACTAACAAGTAGAAAAGATTTACTAATTCCACAGTTACTAGTATTAAAATCTCTGGGCAGTTTATAAAATCAGCTTAATATTTAACAAATCTAGGTGAAGATTGGTTAAATCTCTTTAACCTCTATTAAATGCAATGAGAAATGAGTTAAAGGGACCCTGTCGTATAGAAGCAAACCTTAAAAGAATAGCATAATTTTTTTTCCCCAAATCTCATTAAACTGACATATATGGTTTTTGGATTTCCTTTATTTCCTTTTAAATTATTGCTAGTTATTACTTACATATTTATATGTAAAAAGTAGCTTTCTTCCTCTTAAGTCTCATCTCCCTCTGGGCTGATTGGGTTTCTGAAGTCCTTGTACAAACCCTAGGAAATTGCAGTGCATTCTCCCAGTTGGGCTTCAGACAAATCTGAATGTTCCCAGTCTGAGTTTCTGCCCTTTGTTTCCAAATCCTGATGAAAATGAACAATTCATCCCATTTTGATGTATAAATCTCTTATTCTGGTACATCAAGATAAAGGTCATAGACTACATTAATAATGGTTCCTTACTTGTGTTACTAATAACATCTTACATTGTTAATCCTGAAACTATTTTAAAAATCTAATTTACTTTTCTCTATGGATGCCAGGCCAGATACTCATCTTATATGACTCAAAGGGATAATTCATCTTCACTCAATTCTGGGAGAAGAAGCCAGCCTGAGATGGCAGTTTATTTTCCATGTTTGCCTGAATTATAAAACCAGGCTAGCCCATTCTAATCAGTCAATGAATATTTATTAAGCTCCTACTAAGTGTTTATTTTATTGTCCTTGTACAAAAGACTCTGTTTTCAAAGCACATCTGATTAGGAAAATCCATTCAATTCAACAAATATTTCTTGAGTACCTTTCGAGTCTGGCATAATACCAACTAAGTGACATAAAGATAAAGAAGATGTGAGTACTTGTCCCTGAAACACTGTTATCTGCTTATGCGGAGCAGGGAGGTGAAAAAGAGACATGAAAAAAAAATGCTGAGGATTTTATTTTCATGAAAATGTAGAACACATGGCTTTAAGTAATGAAGAACATAGAAGAAAATATGCTGAGGTCAGATTTTATCTGATTTATTTATTTTCTAGCTTTACTGAGGTATAATTGAAAAATAAAAATGTCACATATTATTCTATACATAATATTCTTTTACATTATAAAAGAATCACCTCACGGATTTAATGTCAACTAACATATTCATCACTTCACATATTTGTCTTTTTTCCTGTGTATGAGAACATTTAAGTCCTTTTCTCTTAGTGAGTTTCAATCATTCAATACAATGTTATTAATTATAGTCTCCACATTGTAGATTAGATCCTGAGAGCTTTATAATTTTACAATTCAAGGTTTGACCAAACATTACCAAGGTTGTACCCGTTTACCAACCAGCCTCTCCCTGTTTTCTCCAATCCCCAGCCCTGGCAATTGCTTTTCAACTCTATGTCTATGAATTTGACCTTTTCTTTCTTTTTTTAGAATTCCACATGTAAATAAGTCATGTCATGTGATATTTATGTTTTTCTTTCTAGCTTATTTCAAGTTGCATCGTGCCCTCCAGGTTCATCTCAGTTCAGTTCAGTTCAGTTGCTCAGTCATGTCCAACTCTTTGCGACTCCATGAACCGCAGCGCATCAGGCCTCCCTGTCCATGACCAACTCCTGGGGTCCACCCAAACCCATGTTCATTGAGTCGGTAATGGCATCCAACCATCTCATCCTCTGTCGTCCCCTTCTCCTCCTGCCCTCAATCTTTCCCAGCATCAGGGTCTTTTCAAATGAGTCAGCTCTTCGCATCAGGTGGCCAAAGTATTGGAGTTTCAGCTTCAGCATCAGTCCTCCCAGTGAACACCCAGGACTGATCTCCTTTAGGCGGGACTGGTTGGATCTCCTTGCTATCCAAGGGACTCTCAAGAGTCTTCTCCAACACCACAGTTCAAAAGCATCAGTTCTTCAGTGCTCAGCTTTCTTTATAGTCCAACTCTCACATCCATACATGACCACTGAAAAAACCATAGCCTTGACTAGATGGACCTTTGTTGACAAAGTAATGTCTCTGCTTTTGAATATGCTGTCTAGGTTGATCATAACTTTTCTTCCAAGGAGTAAGTAAGTGTCTTTTAATTTCATGGCTGGTATCACTATCTGCAGTGATTTTCATCTATGTTGTCCCAAATAAAAAAATTCCTCCTCTTGATAGCTGAATAATATCATCCACTGATGGACACTGAGGTTGTCTCCCTACCTTGATATTGTGAATAATGCTGCTGCAAACATGGGCTTACAGATATGTCTTCAAGGTGATTCCATTTGCTATGGATGTATACTCAAAAGTAGGATTACTGTTGGTTTTATCTTTAATTTCTTTGAGAGCCACCATACTATTTTCTACATTACATTCCCACCAACAGTGTGCAGGTATTTCCTTTTCTCTGCATCCTCGTCAGCATTTGTTATTTCTTGTCGTTTGATAAGAGCCATCCTAATAGATTTGAGGTGAGATCTAATTGTCATTTTGATTTGCATTTCCCTGGTGAACAGAAATGCTGAGCAATTTACAAATACTTGTTGTTCATGTGTTTATCTTCTTTGGAAAAATGTTTAAGTCCTTTGCCAATTTTTAATTGGGTTATTTCTTTTTTGCTATTGAGCTGTGTGAGGTCTTGTATGTTTTGATATTAACCCTTTATTGGATATATGGTTTACAAATATCTTCACACATCCAGTAGGCTTCCCCTTCGTTTTGATGATGATTTCCTTTGCTGTGCAGAAGATTTTCAGTTTCATAAAGCCCTTCTTGTTTACTTTTGCTTTTGTTGCTATTGTTTTTCCTGTCAAATCAAAAAAAAAAAAAAGCATTGCCAAGTCAAATGTTAAGGAGCTTGCCTCTTGTATTTTCTTCTAGGGGCTTTATGACTTCAGGTCTTATGTTCAATTATTTAATCCATTTTGAGTTTTGCTTTGTTTTGTTTTTGTGACTGGTGTTTCATTCTTTTGCATGTGACCATCCAGTTTTCCAACACAGTTTACTGACATGAATATCCTTTCTCCATCATCTTTAGCCTCTCAGTCCATGGTAACTGACATATACATATAGGTATATTTTTATGCTGTCTATTTTGATCATTTGATCTATATGCCTGCTTTTATGCCAATATCATACTGTTTTGATAACTACAGAAAGAGAGAGAGAGAATTTAGCTAAAGATTTGAAGAACATCTCTAAGCATGTATTCCATTTTTTCCTTTAGTTCTTTACAGCAATGAAAATCAAATTAATAAAAGAAGCATTCAGGTTATGGTATTTCTCCAGAATTTGGGTAGAAACAGGTGGCATGAACAACCTACAAAGTGGAAGGGTGGTATCACTGACCATAAAGGGGAGTTTGGAGATTCAGTTTTGTGGGCAGATGATGTCTGCTGTTTTAAATGTGTGGAAACAGTAGGATATACCACTGAATGTGTCCAGTAGGATAAGAGACAGGGAATAGGAGCTCTGTGATTAATGAGGATTTGCCTTGATTGAAGATGGGGCTGGAAATGTAAATTTAGGAGTCATTAGCACTGAAGTGAATTTTAAAGTTAAGAGGATAGATGAGCTCTCCTAAAGTGTGTATTAAAGGAGCAGAGATGCATGTTGATGTATGGCAAAACCAATACAGTATTGTAAAGTAAAAAAAAAAAAAAAAAAAAGGAGCAGAGAGAAGAATGTGGCTTCTGGAAGGCCCATTCTAAGGGTGGTGGTGAGGAGGAAGAGGATCAGTGGTGAAAATAAAAGGAAAAGGAGATGCAGGGCTAAAGGTCAGGGAAAGCTAGTGAAAGAGATAGCCAAGGTCAAGCAGGAACATCAGCTGTGAATGAAAGAGGGTAGACGTGGAAAGAGCATGATTGACCAAATAATAAGCAACCACTAGAGAACTTTAGAATAAGAAATTGCCGTGAAAGACTCTGTGTATAAATGTTAATCCATTTTTGCTTCTGCTTATATTTTATATGCATTTCAGTGGAAATATATGCTATATAGGGGGATTGATGAAGCTCACCCCAGTCCCCTTATATAACATATATATAGGGGGCTACCACTTGCCAGCTCAGATGTCCTTGAAGATGAAACTTAACCTCTGTGAGTCTATTTATCATCAGCAGGATAAGGATATTAATACATGCTTCATAGAGTTGGCTTAAGAATTAAATAAAATAATTAACATAAACCACTAGATTATGCTTGACATATGTGCCTATTGTTGTACAACTATAAATTTATGTACAGATATATAGCAACAAAATACTAATTGCCATTTTTAACACTAAGTGAGTTTTTGAAGTAATTAGGAGAGCAGAGTGTTATCTGGTCTTATCAGGGTGTTATCAAGAATCTTTGAAGGAGTAATTGGGCCAGAAACCTTACTCTTTCCTTTAAAAAAAATAAAACCCTAATTTAAAATTCATAGACAATTTAATTTAAGTCTTAAGGAAATACTAAGATAAGAGTCCTGAGGTATGTTTTAATAGAAAGTGCATTTTCTTATATTTTTACAGTGGCAAAAAATTGCAAGCATTGGAAATATTGCATCAGCAGGGAATTAGTTAAACACATATAACTGATTCATAAAATGGACCACTATGCCATGGAAAGATTTTTAAAAATCAGTTTACAGGACTAGGTATATGATTCTGCTTAGGAGATGGTGGGTTGGGTATTTTTTCTATATATTCCTTCCTTCCTTCTCTCTCTCTTTCTGTCCCTCCCTCTCTCCTTCCCTTCTTTCCAAAAGAAAAATGTATTATATTTATGAGCTAAAGAGTTATCTCACTTTTACTGAAGACATACCTCATGGACCTTTGAACACCTTCACCCACACCAGGAAGGAAATATCCCCAAAATGGGTAATGTCACGGCCTTACTGGCTGTTACACAAAGTACAAGGTATGTCCCCCCAAAAATGCAGAGATGAAAGTTTCCTCTGAGTCCATGACTGGTTGGGGAATGTGACAGATTGCATTTTCCAAAGATTTCTGAACCAAGGTATCCCCTCATGTGTCAGTGTGACCTTGGTACTTCACCATTGAGAGGTAGGTTCTGTGTTGCTTCCTCTTGAACCTTGATGGAACTGCGACTATGCTGGAAGTGACACTGCATGGCTTTTGAAGTTGAATTACAAAAAGAATACAGCTTCCACCTAATCCTTCAGGAACACTCACCCTGGGAACCCAGCAACCATGCCGTGAAGCAAAGCTCTCAGGGAAAGCCTCGGTGAGGTCCCAGCCAACAGTAGGCAGCAACTGCTAACGTGTCAGGAAATGAACCTTCACAAGAGCTGAGACTGGCTAGGTCACAGCTGAGCTATGCCTTCTCATCCTAACTCAAATGGTAGGCCTCTGACTGAAGTAAATGCTGCTATTTTAAGTCACTAAATTTCAGGGTCATTTTCTATGTAGCAATAAGCAGCAGAAACAGAGTGAAACCTGATTCTTGATGTTTTGATGGTGAAGACCTCCGCAGACAATAAGCTACTCAATAGCTATTCAAGTTTGAGGAGACCTTTTAAGGGGAACTTGTTTACAAAGCAGCAATAGATTCCCAGACTTAGAGCATGAACTTATGGTTGCCAGTGGGGAAAGACCAGGAGAAAGGATAGTTAGGGAATTTGGGATGGACATGTATACACTGCTTTATTTAAAATGGATAATCAACAAGAACCAACTGTATAGCACAGGGAACTCTGTTCAGTGTCATGCGGAAGCCTGGACTAGAGGCGAATTTGGGGGAAGAATGGATACGTGTATATGTATGGCTGAGTCCCTTCACTGTGCTATCTGAAACTATCACAACATTGTTAATTGGCTATTTGTTGTTGTTTTTCAGTTGCTAAGTCTTGTCCAACTCTTTGCGACCCACCAGGCTCCTCAGTCCATGGGATTCTCCAGGCAAGAATACTGGAGTGGGTTGCCATTTCCTTGCCAGGAGATCTTCCCAGACCAGAGATCTAACCCGCATCTCCTGCATTGGCAGGCAGATTCTTTACTGCTGAGCCACCAAGGAAGCTGCAACTGGCTATACTTCAATATAAAATAAAATGTTAAAATTAAAAAAAAAGAGAATATCTTGTCTTAGTCCTCTTTTTCTCATCTTTTCTTCTCTATTTTGTATTCAGTGAAGATCTACATTTATGTAACTAAGAAGGAAGAAATGCTCATTTACTGGCTAACCTCAATGTACCAGGTGTTTTGTGCCATACTTTGTATACATAATCTTATTTAATTCACACCACAGATTTATGAGGTAAGTATTATTATCCCTCACTATGCAGATGAAGAAAAGGGGGATCAAAAGGATTAAACAACTTGCCTGAGGACACATAGCCAGTAAGGGCAGGTTTCACAGGTTAAGCCTAGACCTTCTGATTGCTAAGACTGCTGCCTGCACTGTTCAGCTGCCTCCCATCAGAAAATGTGTTAACTATTCAGCTTCCATGCCCAGTCTGCTGACTTCCTACTTTCATATGTCCTATTAATCAATAGAACTTCTTTATATAGTCTTACACTACAAGAACCTTCAGGGTGATATGGCAAGTGATTGTCTAATCAATAGAGCACAGGTTCCCAGGAGGATTGGTGGTAATTCTTTATAAGCAGGCAATGCAAGATCTGCAGAAAACCATTACTGAACAATACTCAATAATATTCCAGGAAGAACTGCAATAAGTGGAAATTCAAAGAACCGGGAGAGATCATGACAAGAGGTTCAGTAGACTGTATGGGATGTTTGGTTTGGGAGCATAGTGGAGGTGTGAGGACCAGTGGGTGAAAAGCACTTGCTTCTTCATAATTTTTTTTCTTTTTGGAAAAATTATATATGTATGTATGGCACACACACACACACACACACACACACATATATATATATATGCAACTATCATCTATCTATCCATCTGTCTTTATCATTTATCTATTTATTTACATATCTAGTCATCTATCAATCCATCTATCTATCTATCTATTCATCTCTCCACAATCTCAATCTCCTGATTCATCCACCCCCACCACCCTTTTCCCCCTTGGTATCCAAATGTTTGTTCTCTATGTCTGTGTTTCTATTTCTGCTTTGAAAATAGATTCACCTGTACCATTTATCTAGGTTCCTTGTATATGCATTAATATATGATATTTGTTTTTCTCTTTATGACTTTCTTCACTCTGTACATCAGTCTTTAGGTCCAACCATGTCTCTACAAATGACTCAATTTAATTGCTTTATTTGGCCAAGTAATATTCCATTGTGTATATGTACTACATCTTCTTTATCCTTTACTCTTTTGATGGACATTTAGGTTGTTTTCATTTCCTGGCTATTGTAAATAGTGCTGTAGTTTTTAGATACCAAGTCTTTTATTTTCTTTCTGTTAGGTCTCTCAAGCTAGTCTGCTTCTCTTCAACTCCACCACTGCCCTCAGGACTCTGGTCCACATTAATCCTCACCTTTATCCTCCAATGGGCTCCTAACTGAGCTCCCCACCCATTACCCCTTCCTATTCCAGTTAATTCTACACAATATTTCCAGTTTAATGTTCCTAATCCTATCACATTTGTTTTCAAATTCTCCCACTGGCAACCAGTTGAAAATGCACTGAGCCAATTATGCCTTAAATTGCAAGCTCAGTCTTATTTCTCATCCCTCTCTTCCATCTAGAGGCATAGTGTTTAGCCACATATGACTGTTAGCATTTTTAAAAACATCCTTCTGGTAGATTGATGGCAAAAAATAGCTCAGTCATATCTATGAATCTTTAGTGAAGAAGAACTAAAGAGCCTCTTGATGAAAGTGAAAAAGGAGAGTGAAATAGTTGGCTTAAAGCTCAACATTCAGAAAACTAAGATCATGGCATCTGGTCCCATCACTTCATGGCAAATAGATGGGGAAATAAAGGAAACAGTGAGAGACTTTATTTTATGGGTCTCAAAAATCACTGCAGATGGTAACTGCAGCCATGAAATTGAAAGATGCTTGCTCCTTGGAAGAAAAGCTATGACAAACCTAGATAGCATATTAAAAAGCAGAGACATTACTTTGCTAACAAAGGTCCATCTAGTCAAAGCTATGGTTTTTCCAGTAGTCATGTATGGGTGTGAGAGTTGGACTATAAAGAAAGCTGAGCATCGAAGAATTGATGCTTTTGAACTGTGGTGTTGGAGAAGACTCTTGAGAGTCCCTTGGACTGCAAGGAGATCCAACCCATCCATCCTAAAGGAGATCAGTCCTGAATATTCATTGGAAGGACTGATGCTGAAGCTTAAACTCCAATACTTTGGCCACTTGATGTGAAGAACTGACTCATTTGAAAAGACCCTGATGCTGGGAAAGATTGAAGGCAGGAGGAGAAGGGGATGACAGAGGATGATATGGTTGGATGGCATCACTGACTCGAAGGACATGAGTTTGAGTAAGCTCCAGGAGTTGGTGATGGACAGGGAATCCTGGCATGCTGCAGTCCGTTGGGTTGCAAAGAGTCAGACATGACTGAGCAACTGAACTGAATTGAATCTGACTTTCCAGGTCTTTCCTTAAATCTGGGCTTTCCTGTGACTTGCTCGGCTCAAGAGAATGCAAGGGAAGTGGCAATGTGACAATTCTTAACCTAGACTTCATGTGGTCTTGGTTCTGCTCTCTCTCACTCTTGTGGCTTTGTCATGAGATTTTGATCTTGACTAGTCTGTTAGCAGATGAGTCCCATAGAGCTGAGCCAAGTCATACCAGCTGTTCCAGCCAAGGTCCTATAATTATAACAGAGCCCATCCAAGATCTGCCAAGCCACCAACTGAACTTCAGTTTACCACATGAGCCTGTGGAGTTAGTCACATGTGAACTGTGAACAAGTGAAGTATTTTGTAGCCAGCCCATGGTCTTGTGAGATGATTATTTTAAACTTATTATTTTTACCATTATTAAACTTAGCATCTTATTAAGTTTTGTGGTGGCTTGTTAGGTAACAAGAGCTAACTTATACAATGTCCCAAGACTTTTTTTTTGTTTGTTTTCTTCTCCGTGCTTGTGGTTCTGCTATCCTCCTGCCTAAGCTTGGTATATGATTTTGCATGTGAAGGCAGCCTGATTTCTTTTCTTTATTCTGGGAGCAGAGTCATTCTGCCTCAACTTATTTGATTTTTCCCACCCTAACTGTTTCTCACCTTTAAGATCTTGAGAAGGTTGGATTTAGGTGAACCCACCTTGCTTATTCCTGTTCAGTGATACTCAGTTGGAAGTACCAGCAAGTGCTCTTCCAGCTTTATATTAGCTAGAACAGTGGGAAAGAGTATGCATTCACTTAGGTTCTTTTTGTTTGTTTGTTTGTTTTTTAGAAAGCATAGCTTGAAGGTTTGGAGAAGGACACGGCAACCCACTCCAGTACTCTTGCCTGGAAAATCCCATGGACGGAGGAGCCTGGTAGGCTACAGTCCATGGGGTCGCGAAGAGTCGGACACGACTGAGCGACTTCACTTTCATTTTTCACTTTCATGTATTGGAGCAGGAAATGGCAACCCACTCCAGTATTCTTTCCTGGAGAATCCCAGGGACAGAGGAGCCTGATGGGCTGCCGTCTATGGGGTCACACAGAGTCGGACATGACTGAAGCGACTTAGCAGCAGCAGCAGCTTGAAGGTTAGAAGTAGTCAGACTCTGCGTCACGTATATGGATGCGTAAGGATCTTTGTGTCCTTCCTTGTTGAGCAAACATGCATTATAAATGGAATAAATATTGAAGACATGGGCAGAAAAGTCAACAGTGATCAGTGATTCTTGAGGACAGAATGAGTTCTTTTTTCCAGAAGTCTACTGAGCCTATGTCTCATCAAGTACTGTTTGTAAAGATTTGCTTTGAAATAGCTCAGAGGAACCTGAACAAGTACATCGACAAGCATCATGTTTCAGAAGAAGTGTCTGCAGAGAACAAAGGGATTATTGTGAGTGTGACTCCAGTCACAAAGTCTGGAAATCATGCGATTCTGAGGATTTTTTCTCTATTTTCTATAGCATCCAGAACGCGTTTTCTCTGAATAGAACTCCTAGATGAATTTCGCAATTGCCAGGCTGGAAGCTGGTCTTCTGGTTTAAGTGCCAAGCTGTGTGACTGTGTCTCTGGAACCATCCCTGATAATGGCAGAGTTACTGCCGTGGTGCCACCAAAGCTTTGTTCAGTGACGTTCCCAGGTCAGAAGCCAGTCCCTGGGTGGGATGGTTGGAAATGATAAGCTGAATGAATCTGATCATGTTCATAAGCTAGAGAAGGGTCAAAATGACCTTGAGATGTAGAAGGAAGCATTGCTTTGACTGAATTGTTCTGAGTCAAAATTATATTTAAATAGTCTGTGTCCCTAACCGTTGTTCTCCGGTATGAAAAATGAAGTCTATAAACAAGCTTCTGGAAATTAAATTCATCCAAACTCCCCATTTGGTGGAAGGATTTGTTTTGCCTGCTGATCTTAAGACCCTTAATCCTCTGCTTCTTCTGACCTCTTTATGAAGCACATTTCAGCACTTGAGATTCATCACTGTCTTTTAGAACAAAGCTTTTGCAAAGTGAAAATTTGTAATTTCCCTCTTGTGACTTAATATTTTGTCAATATTATAAACAGTGGATTTCCCAGGTGACTCAGTGATAAAGAATCCACCTGCCAAGCAGGAGACATGGGTTTGATCCCTGGGCTGTGAAGATCCCCTGGAGAAGGAAATGGCAACCCACTCCAGTTTTCTTGCCTGGAAAATCTCATAGACAGAGTAGCCTGGTGGGCTATATAGTCCACAGGGTCGCAAAGAGTCCGACATGGCTGAGCGACTGAGCATGCATGCATTATAAACAGTGTTCCAGTGAACACTGGGATGCATTTATCCTTTTGAATCATGTTTTCTTTTTTCTGGGTATATGCCCAGGAGGGGAATTGATGGATACATGATAGCTCTATCTTTAGTTTTTTTGTTTTTTGTTTTTATGAAACACCTATACTGTTCTCCATAGCGGCTGCACCAATTTACATTCGCATCAACAGTGTATAAGAGTTCCCTTTGCTCCATACCCTCTCCAGCATTTATTGTTTGTAGATTTTTTGATGATGGCCATTCTGACTAGTGTGAGGTAATATCTCATTGTTGTTTTGATTTGAATTTCTCCAGTAATTAGTGATGTTGAGTATCTCTTCATGTGCCTCTTGGCCATCTGTTTGTCTTCTGGGAAAAAAAGTGGAGGGAATGATAGACTGGAAGTTTGGGATTGATATATACATACTGCTATATCTGAAATAGAGAAACAACAAGGCCCTACTATAAGAAATAAATAAAATATTTTGTGCGTGGTTACATATAATTAAAGATTTTAAAATGTTTTTATTTTTATTAACAGTACAAAAAGAAGTTTAGAAATTCCCTTAATCATTTCTGTGATATCTCTACTAAGACAGATTTGAATCTAGTCATGATAAAAGACCTAGAGGTTTCCAAGGGACGGGTACCCTTTAAATGGAGACCAACTGTACTATTGCTTGATCCCGGATTAGATCCTAAATATCAAGATAAACAAAAATATGTATAAGAGCATTATTGGGTCATTTGACAGAATTTGAAGATGGGTTATAGATTTGGTAATAGTATTGAAGTGAAGTGAAGTTGCTCAGTCGTGTCCGACTCTTTGCAACCCCATGGACTGTAGCCTATCAGGCTCTTCCATCCATAGGATTTTTCAGGCAAGAGTGCTGGAGTGGATTGTCATTTCCTTCTCCAGGGGATCTTCCCAACCCAGGAATCGAACCCGGGTCTCCCGCATTGCAGGCAGATGCTTTACCATCTGAGCCACCAGGAAAGCGATAATAGTATTAGGCAACGTTAATTTTTTTTTTTTTCTGATTTTAGTCATTGTACTGTGGCTCTGGGCTTCGCAGGTGGCCCAGTGATAAAGAATCTTCCCACCAGTGCAGGAGATACAGAGACTTGGGTTTGGTCCCTGGGTCAGGAAGATCCCCTGAAGCAGGAAAAGGCAAATCACTCCAGTACTCTTGCTTGGAAAGTTTCATGGACAGAGGAGCCTGGCAGGCTACACACAATGGGGTTACAAAGAGTCAGACTCACACGCTTGCACACAGACACATACACACATTGTGGCTCTATAGTGTAAAAGAAAACACTCTTTTTTAAGGGAAATACCAAAGTACTTATAGCAGACCAACAGATCATCTTTAATTTACCATCAAATTGTTTAGGTGAAATTATTTACATGTGTATTCTTATGGACAGGGTAAAATGAAATTCCTAGTACAAATTGAAGCTTTAATAACTCTCAGTACAGTTTAGTGCAGTTCAGTCACTCAGTCGTGTTCGACTCTTTGCGACCCCATGAACCGCAGCACACGAGGCCTCTCTGTCCATCACCAACACCCGGAGTTTACCCGAACTCATGTCCATTGAGTTTGTGATGCCATCCAGCCATGTCATCCTCTGTCGTCCCTTTATCCTCCCACCTTCAATCTTTCCCAGCATCAGGGACTTTTCAAATGAGTCAGCTCTTCGCATTACATGGCCAAAGTATTGGGGTTTCAGCTTCAACATCAGTCCTTCCAATGAACACCCAGGACTGATCTCTTTTAGGATGGACTGATTGGATCTCCTTGCAGTCCAAGGGACTCTCAAGAGTCTTCTCCAACATCACAGTTCAAAAGCATCAGTTCTTGGGCACTCAGATTTCTTTATAGTCTAACTCTCACATCCATACATGACTACTGGAAAAACCATAGCCTTGACTAGACGGACCTTTGTTGGCAAAGTAATGTCTCTGCTTTTTAATATGCTGTCTAGGTTGGTCATAACTTTTCTTCCAAGGAGTAAACGTCTTTTAATTATGTGGCTGCAATCACCATCTGCAGTGATTTTGGAGCCAAAATAAATAAATAAAATAAAGTCTGCCACTGTTTTCACTGTTTCCCCATCTATTTCCCATAAAGTGATGGGACCAGATGCCATGATCTTAGTTTTCTGAATGTTGAGCTTTAAGCCAACTTTTTCACTCTCCTCTTCCACTTTCATCAACAGTCTCTTTAGTTCCTCTTCACTTTCTGCCATGAGGGTGGTGTCATCTGCCTATCTGAGGTTATTGATATTTCTCCCGGCAATCTTGATTCCAGCTTGTGCTTCTTCCAGTCCAGCGTTTCTCATGATGTACTCTGCATATAAGTTAAATAAGCAGGGTGACAATATACAGCCTTGACGTACTCCTTTTCCTATTTGGAACCAGTCTGTTGTTCCATGTCCAGTTCTAACTGTTGCTTCCTGACCTGCATAAAGGTTTCTCAAGAGGCAGGTCAGGTGGTCTGGTAGTTCTATCTCTTTCATAGTTTTCCACAGTTTATTGTGATCCACACAGTCAAAGGCTTTGGCATAGTCAATAAAGCAGAAATAGATGTTTTTCTGGAACTCTTTTGCTTTTTCAATGATCCAATGGATGTTGGCAATTTGATATCTGGTTTCTCTGCCTTTTCTAAAATCAGCTTGAACATCTGGAAGTTCACGGTTCATGTATTGCTGAAGCCTGGCTTGGACAATGTTGAGCATTACTTTACTAACTAATAACTTTAAGAGTATGTATAAATGCTAGAGATTTATAAAGACCTCATTGATACTAAGTCGCTTCAGTCATGTCTGACTCTGTGCAACCCCATAGACGGCAGCCCACCAGGCTCCCCTGTCCCTGGGATTCTCCAGGCAAGAACACTGGAGTTAATTGCCGTTTCCTTCTCCAATGCATGAAAGTGAAAAGGGAAAGTGAAGTCGCTCAGTCGTATCCGACTCCCAGCGACCCCACGGACTGCAGCCCACCAGGCTCCTCCGTCCATGGGATTTTCCAGGCAAGAGTACTGGAGTGGGGTGTCATTGCCTTCTCCGAAAGACCTCCTTGGAGCAGTTTAAATTTCTTTTACATTTACTAGTTTTGTAAATTTTAATAAGGTTCTAATTATGTTTCATTTCAGTCAATATTTTCATATCTAGTCAGAAAAAGAGTACACAAACAGATTTTGTACATGGAAATTAACATTTTTATTAATTAAAATATCAATAAAATTAAAAACCAAACAAACAGAAAATGAAGTAGTGACAATATTAATTTCTGAAAAAAAGTTTCACTAACAGCTTCATTTAGCACAGCAACTATTTCTGCTTTTGCATGTAACCATCTATTTCTGATCTGCATAGTTATAAGTTTATAATTAACTAATAATAATTATATATTATTTTACATAATGCTTTTTAATTACCACTCAATTTATAATATTTTAGTTTCCTATATCATCCTAATCATTATACTTTTAAAGGTCTATCTAGCTTTCCTATTCAATAGTGAAATATATCTCCTATATTTGCACATTTGACTAGCTTTTAATAGTTTTAAAATAATTAACAGTGAATATTTTATAAATGCTGTATCTGTTTTTGCTTTGTTTTCACATCTGCTGAATTGTATTTGTTTAATAATAATTCCCAGAAATGCTATTTTTGAGACAAAATGTATAGACAACTTCCTGGGTCTGAACAGTTACACCCATTCGTATGTGCTCCAGCAGAATTTTTCATTCAACATCACATAACTTCAGAAAATATGCTAATTAGGTTTTGGTTTGTGTGATGTATTTGTTAGTCTAGCGAAAGAGATAAGTAAATTTAAGCCTAAGAGATGGGAAACAAAAGAATTAAAAGAATGCCAAAAAAAAAAAAAGGCAATATGTGACTAGGAATTGTACTATTACAATGAGTTCCCTGTTGAAAGCATAAGAAAAGCATTCATGGGCTAAGCACAGAATGGCAGCCACACAAGCTTAAGCAAAATGTAAAAAGCAAAACAAAACGGAAAAGTTTCAGTTAACATTAATTTTCATGCTAGTAAAAATGGTGCTGATCTTAGATAGAGAATGATGTTTAGAAGTCAAAGAGGTCTGGATAACGTTTTGAAAAGCAATGGGTCACCATTGCCTGGACTGGCCCCTGACAACTGAGTATCCAGGGCCTTGCTCACACCCCAGTTTTTCCCCAGAAGCACAAGCTCATTAAGACTTCAAGTATCTTTTCCTACACTTTTACCGCAGTTAGCATCTCTGAATGAATCTCCCAGCCTTTTGAGATGCAGCTCATAGATGCATAGAGTATATTCCTCGAATGACAAATAGGTAGCTTGGGGGAAACCTGGAAGCCCCAGACCACTTTTATCATGGCTAATCTTCCCAGCCAGTTAATCATATGGTCCTTGCAGTTACCAGTCTTTTTAAATTTAAAATGAGAGGGTTGGGAAAATTAGCCTTGCCAGGGTCATTGATCTTAAAGGGGATATGCTCTCTCTAGTGCTTTCACTCATCGTGAACAATTCAGAAAAAAAAAAAAATTCAAACCCTATATCGCCACCCTTATCTTTAGCTAATATTAAGATTGAGTTAAGGTTAATATTAACTAAGTTTTGCAGAAATGCCTTTCATGGTGAATTAAGGGAAGCACTTTGATGAGAAATAAATCTATATTGGGGGGAATTTTCTGTGTGTTCTTTGTTAGTTACTATATATATTGTTGTTTAGTCACTAAGTTATGTATGCCTCTTTTGTGACCCCAAAAAGAGTCCATAGCCTGCCATGCTCCTCTGCCCATGGGATTTCCCAGGCAAGAATACTAGAGGGGTTGCCATTTCCTTATCCAGGGGGTCTTCTTGACCCAGGGATAGAACTTGTGTCTCCTTTATTACTGAGCCATCAGAGAAACCCTCTGATCACTAAGGATGCTCTGACACCCCTCAGTTCATGAGAGTACTGAGGGCAACCTACTAAGGAACTTTGTCATTATTTCTTGGGTTCCTGATGGACTTAAGCTATAGGGAGATAAGTAAACTTCAAGCCAAGAAGCCCCCAATTCAGTGTCTCTGCTGAATTTGTCTGCAGTCTAGATTTTATAGTTTTAATCACAATTAAGAGATTAAACACACAACACAGGAGAAATGAACATGGATTCTAGGGGTGCACTGTGCAGAGAAAAGAAACTTGGAAACAAAATTGACTTTGAAAAGAGAAGTTGAAAAATCTGGCACACCAAATACATTTAAACATCTCGGCTCTCTAGGGCAAATACTAAAGCTATCAAAATGAGAAAAGAATCTGCTAAGCTTAAACTGACAAGGTTGTTTCCCCTCTTCATCTCCCTGCTCACGAAAATCATTGGGCAAGATAGGCAAGTCTTTGGCGTAAAGCTCAAAAGAGAAAAAAGTTAAGAGTCTATATATATATTGTTGTTTAGTCACTAAGTCATGTCTGCCTCTTTTGTGACCCCAAAAAGAGTCTGTAGCCTGCCATGCTCCTCTGCCCATGGGATTTCCCAGGCAAAAATATTGGAGTAGGTTGCAATTTCCTTCTCCTGGGGATCTTCGTGATCCAGAGGTTGAACCCACATCTCCTGCATTGGCAGGCAGATTCTTTACCACTGGAGCCACCTGGGGAAATCACTTATATTATATACAGTTTCTACATACACCGTTTCTGAAAGAAAAAGAAAGAATAACATTGAAATGTGAGTCTCATTCATCAGTGAGACATCTGTTGTTTCCTGTCCTAAGGCCAATAAGACAAATCTTATTGTACAGTGTACGGTCTAGTCATCAAAGATGAGCCCAGTTAGATTTAAGCCAAAAAATTTCTCCACTCAAAAGAAGAGAATGAGAAAAATGTTGCAATTTAACAGTCCTCATTCTCTCTGAAGGGTTTGGCTTTGTTCGTTTGTACTTACCATTTGTTCTTGCTCATCTCGGCTCAGCTAACTCTCAACTTTGGACCAAATCTTCAAGTCTCAGACCAATAACTAGGCATGCAGTTACATCATAAATAACTTCTAGGATGTTTTTCATGGATTCTTTGGACAATATCCTGGGCAAGTAAATGAAAAATATTGAATCTACTAGAATGATTACACTTTTGAAAGGAATAGAGTAAGATATCATCAGAGATGAAACCTAAATCCATTCTCAATTGGTTTTAAAAATCCAGCTGTGTAATCATTAAAGACTCTTTACTTTTTTCTCTTTTGAGCTTCACGCCAAAGACTTGCCTATCTTGCCCAGTGATTTTCGTGAACAGGAAGATGAAGAGGGGAAATAACCTTGTCAGTTTAAGCTTAGCAGATTCTTTTCTCATTTTGATAGCTTTAGTATTTGCCCTAGAGAGCCGAGATGTTTAAATGTATTTGGTGTGCCAGATTTTTCAACTTCTCTTTTCAAAGTCAATTTTGTTTCCAAGTTTCTTTTCTCTGCACAGTGCACCCCTAGAATCCATGTTCATTTCTCCTGTGTTGTGTGTTTAATCTCTTAATTGTGATTAAAACTATAAAATCTAGACTGCAGACAAATTCAGCAGAGACACTGAATTGGGGGCTTCTTGGCTTGAAGTTTACTTATCTCCCTATAGCTTAAGTCCATCAGGAACCCAAGAAATAATGACAAAGTTCCTTAGTAGGTTGCCCTCAGTACTCTCATGAACTGAGGGGTGTCAGAGCATCCTTAGTGATCATAGGGCTTCTCTGATGACTCAGTAATAAAGAATTTGCTTGCAATGCAGGAGACACAAGTTCTATCCCTGGGTCAAAAAGACCTCCTGGATAAGGAAATGGCAACCCCCTCTAATATTCTTGCCTGGGAAATCCCATGGGCAGAGGAACCTGGCGGGCTTCAGTCCATGGGGTCACCATGAGTCAGATACAACTGTGCACACATGCAAACACTCATGGTGAATATGGAGATTGCTACTGCTGCTGCTGCTGCGTCGCTTTAGTCGTGTCTGACTCTGTGCGACCCCATAGATGGCAGCCCACCAGGCTTCCCGTCCCTGGGATTCTCCAGGCAAGAACACTGGAGTGGGTTGCCATTTCCTTCTCCAATGCATGAAAATGAAAAGTGAAAGTGAAGTCGTTCAGTCGTGTCCGACTCTAGCAACCCCGTGGACTGCAGCCTACCAGGCTCCTCCATCCATGGGATTTTCTAGGCAAAAGTACTGGAGTGGGGTGCCATTGCCTTCTCCAGAACATGGAGCTTAGTCTATGTTAAAACTTGAAAACGTGACTGATGAAGATATTCTAGGATGACAAAACTGCTCTTATCTCGATCATATGATAGTAGAGCACATGTCCTATTCAGACACTTCCCCTTTTACTTGAAATAAAGAGAGAAAGAGAAAAGACAGAGCACAAATCCAACAGACTTTGCAAACAGATTCTGCTTTGCTCTAAGACACAAAATCAATGCAGATGTGAACAACAAGGAGGACCTCACTGTTTACCTTCTGTAAGACCAGTTAAGAGTTTACAACATACTAGCTTTGGAATCACATGTGTTTAAAAGGCTGTTCCTTGAGGTGTTGGCAGTTTATATACTGAGCATAGTGGACTATGTTGACCTACTTCATGTGATGCCCTGAGATATAAGCACAAGGAAGGTTATGTTGACTGGTGGGACTACTCCGAGGTCATGATGCCTAGTTTCTATGCAGCCCATCTGCAAACACAACGAACACTTCTGTGCTGCTGCTAAGTCGCTTCAGTTGTGTCCGACTCTGTGCGACCCCATAGACGGCAGCCCACCAGGCTCCCCCATCCCTGGGATTCTCCAGGCAAGAACACTGGAGTGGGTTGCCATTTCCTTCTCCAGTGCATGAAAGTGAAAAGTGAAAATGAAGTCACTCAGTTGTGTCAGACTCTTAGCGACCCCAGGGACTGTAGCCCACCAGGCTCCTCCATCCATGGGATTTTCCAGGCGAGAGTACTGGAGTGGAGTGCCATTGCCTTCTCCGACACTTCTGTAGAGCTCACTTTATAAAAATCAGCAGAATTATTGAATAACCTCTCAGCTTCTGAAACATCCTCTTTAACTAGAATAATACTATCAAGAAACGTTTACTATGAATTTATGAAGGGCCGATCCTTTGTCCACAGGCCAAGTGGAAATCAATAACAGAAAGAGAGAAGAAACAAGGCAATGAAAGTGATGACTGCATAGTGGCGAAAGCCTGCATCTACAAAAAATGCAGGAGGGGGAAAATAAAGCAGATTGAGTTAGTGAAAATGGAGAAATAAAGAGGGGAATCATAATAAAGCATGGAATGCAAAGGTGAGTCACTAATATAGGTAATCAGTCCAATTTGGGGTAAAACAAAACAAAAACTCAAAAATTTCAAGATATACTGATCTGGTTAAAATGAAGAACTCCTTGAAATCAATTTTTTTTTTTTTTTTCAATTTAAGAACTATGGTATATTGACTAGAGGCTGCTTGTGAGCTTTTGGCTTTTATTTATTTCTTTTACTGGAGTATAATTGCTTTACAATGTTGAGTTGGTTTCTGGTCTACAACAAAGAGAATTAGCTAGGCCTGGAGAATCCCATGGACGGAGGAGCCTGGTAGGCTACAGTCCATGGACGCTAAGAGTCGGACACGACTAAGCGACTTCACTTTCACTTTTCACTTTCATGCATTGGAGAAGGAAATGACAACCCACTCCAGTGTTCTTGCCTGGAGAATCCCAGGGACAGAGGAGCCTGGTGGGCTGTCATCTATGGGGTCTCACAGAGTCGGACACAACTGAAGTGACTTAGCAGCAGCAGCAGCATACCTGTATCTCCTCCCTCTTGAATTCCCTCCTACTCACCCTCTTCCGACCCCTCTAGGTCATCACAGAGTGCCAAGCTGAGTTTATTGGAAATTTTAAAGTAATTATCAAATAGACCAATAATACAATTATAGGGCATTAGAAGAATACTAGAAGGGATATATATTTATATGCATAGAAATACATATATTTTATTTATGTATATAGCCTTATATCTAGGTAAATAAAATAAGATAAACTTCCCATGGACAATGTCAGTCTCTCCTTTCAGCAAAAAAACTTACCTTTTAAAGAATAATGTAGTATTCTTCTGTCCATGAAAAGCCTTATTCATATAAAATCAGCAAAATAATTGCTAAAGTCATCAGATTTTCTTTCCACTGACCATGAATTAAATAAACTCATTCTTCCAACAAGTAGTTATTGAATTTCAACTCCATGTTAAATACTATACAAAATGCTGTAGGATATATAAACAAGTATAGAAAATTGTCTTCCTTCAAAGATTTTAAAGTCTTGCGTGTGTATGTGTTTATGTACATCTGTGTCATCTATCTGTATGACATGTGTGTGATTTTGTTTATAAGTATTTTTATTTACATAAAATTTTAACAATGAAGAAAAATATATAATAGACATTATTCTAGATCATTCATTGCTTGTTTTGACTGTGCTACATTTTGGAAAAGAAAGGTATGTATAAAATGTTCTCTTTACCATGTAGGAGTATTCAGATTAGTAGGGGAAAACATAAAGACTGAGAAGCAGATAATCATAAAACCATTCCCCATATATCAAATTAAAAAAGTGCAGCCAAGAGGAAACAATTAATCTAACTTAGAGGCATCAATAAGCTTTCAAAGTAAGCTACTAAGGACATTCCAGTGGAAGAGAAGCCCAAAGGTGGGAAAAGGAAGTCTTTGAGGTAGATGGGAATAGCATGATGACATGTAAAAAAGTCATGAGACAACTACCTTTTTGGGAAATGTGTGGCTAGACCAGCTGGAGGAGCAGAGGGAACATAAGATACGTAGCAATGAGAGAGGAGTCTGAAAAATACATGAGAAAGTACAGAGTGTGCCATGTTATGGAATCAGAACAGGATCTCCTGGATAAGGAGCCATTTTCTTACTAAAATAAATTAATCTATTTTCTGTTTATATAACATATAGTTCATTCATTATATTCAGTTCAGTTCAGTCACTTAGTCATGTCCGATTCTTTGCGACCCCATGAATCGCAGCACGCCAGGCCTCCCTGTCCATCACCAACTCCCGGAGTTCACCCAGACTCACGTCTACCGAGTCAGCGATGCCATCCAGCCATCTCATCCTCTGTCGTCCCCTTCTCCTCCTGCCCCCAATCCCTCGCAGCATCAGAGACTTTTCCAATGAGTCAGCTCTTCGCATGAGATGGCCAAAGTACTGGAGTCTCAGCTTTAGCATCATTCCTTCTAAGGAAATCCCAGGGCTGATCTCCTTCAGAATGGACTGGTTGGATTTCCTTGCAGTCCATGGGACTCTCAAGAGTCTTCTCCAACACCACAGTTCAAAAGCATCAATTCTTCGGCGCTCAGCCTTCTTTACAGTCCAACTCTCACATCAATACATGACCACAGGACAAACCATAGCCTTGACTAGACGAACCTTTGTTGGCAAAGTAATGTCTCTGCTTTTGAATATGCTATCTAGGTTGGTCATAACTTTCCTTTCAAGGAGCAAGCGTCTTTTAATTCCATGGCTGCAGTCACCATCTGCAGTGATTTTGGAGCCCAGAAAAATAAAGTCTGACACTGTTTCCCCATCTATTTCCCATGAACTGATGGGACCAGATGCCATGATCTTGGTTTTCTGAATGTTGAACTTTAAGCCAACTTTTTCACTCTCCTCTTCCACTTTCATCAAGAGGCTTTTGAGTTCCTCTTCACTTTCTGCCATAAGGGTGGTGTCATCTGCATATCTGAGGTTATTGATATTTCTCCCGGCAATCTTGATTCCAGCTTGTGCTTCTTCCAGTCCAGCGTTTCTCATGATGTACTCTGCATATAAGTTAAATAAGCAGGGTGACAATATACAGCCTTGACGAACTCCTTTTCCTATTTGGAACCAGTCTGTTGTTCCATATCCAGTTCTAACTGTTGCTTCCTGACCTGCATACAGATTTCTCAAGAGGCAGGTCAGGTGGTCTGGTATTCCCATCTCTTTCAGAATTTTCCACAGTTTATTGTGATCCACACAGTCAAAGGCTTTGGTATAGTCAATAAAGCAGAAATAGATGTTTTTCTGGAACTCTCTTGCTTTTTCCATGGTCCAGCGGATGTTGGCAATTTGATCTCTGGTTCCTCTGCCTTTTCTAAAACCAGCTTGAACCAGGAAGTTCACGGTTCACATATTGCTGAAGCCTGGCTTGGAGAATTTTGAGCATTACATTATATTAACCTAATTTAAATTAGGAATTAATGTTATTTAGTAATTATGTGCATGTGTTATCAGTTGCTCAGTCTGACTCTTTGTGGCCCTATGGGCTATAGCTTGGTGGGTTGGTGGTCCCCCTGGCATATAGTATCGTAACAGAGCTCAGAGCTGGTTATGCAATTGCAGAAGTTGGTACTCATTCACAGCAATAGCTGAATCCTAATTGGAGAAGAGAAGTCCATGTATTGAGCCTTTTATAAACTGCACGTGTGCCACCATAAACCTATCGATGAAGCTGTAGGGCTGCTGATGGAAAGACAATGTTTTCCATGTGTAGGTATTTTGTTCACCTGATGACTAAAGCCTATCCCTGTTGTGAGGGAGTACTCACCTGGAAAACAAGCTGTCTTACTCAAGGTCCATTCTGAGATTCCTTTTCATAAAATTATTACCTAAAATTATTTTTTTTAAGCTGAGGTATAATTGACTTACAGTATTAACATTAGTTTCAGGCATATAACATAGTGATTTGATATCCTTAGGTATTATGAAATAATTACTATGGTAAGTCTAGTCACCATCTGTCACCATACAAAGTTATTACCTCCTATTTACTATATCCCCAATACTTTACAGCATATCCCCGAGACTTGCTTATTTAATAAGTAAGTGTGCACTTAATTCCCTTCACCTACTTCAACCCTCCCCACACTTCCCCTCCCCTCTAACCATCACTTGTTTGTTCTCTGTGTATATGAACCTGTCTCTGTTTTGTTCTGTTTTTCATTTGTTTTGCTTTTAGATATCACACATAAATGAAATAATTTTGCATTTGTCTTTCTCTGTCTACTTTATTTCACTTAGCACAGTACCTTTTAGGACTATCCATGTTGTCTGCAAATGGCAAGATCCAATTCCTTTTTATGGCTGAGTAATATTCTATTGTACATATAACCAACATCTTCTTTATTCATCTGTCTTTATTCATTTTCTTTATTCTTTATTCATCTGGGCACTTATGTTATTTCCAAAATTCTTTAATGCCAATACACCAGACTTCTTATTTTTAAATCACTAAACATCCAGCCAAACCAAAGCTCTTAGAATTTTTCATTCTATTATCTAATTTTCTTCATAGCTGAATAAAATCATTGACTATTCTGTTCCACTATAAAAATTTAAGATAGTACCTACAACATGGTGGGCAATCATATTTTTTCGATGAATGCAAAAATGCAAAAAACAAAAAAAGCTGTTGAAGTTTACAAGCAGTAGAATGTCAAAATGTCAAGTGGGACAAATGAGATACATAAGTGAAAAGTGAAAGGGTAGTCACTCAGTCGTGTCTGACTGTTTGCAACAACATGGACTGTAGTCCATCAGGATCCTCTGTCCATGGAATTCTCCAGGAGAGAATACTGGGTGGATTGCCATTCCCTTCTCCAGGGGATCTTCCTGATCCAAGGATCAGATCTGTGTCTCCCACACTGCAGATTCTTTACCATCTGATCTATAAGGGAAGACCCTGAGATAGTTAAGCATGGTGGAAAACAAATATTAAATTAAAAAAAAGAAGCATAGCAAACATTATTTAACAGTATGCCAGACACTGAACTGAGAGCTTTATGCACATCATTTAATCTTCACAATTCCATGAGGTAGGCACTGAAAGACCTTCTAGCACAAACACCCCAAAAAGATGTCCTTTCCATTATAGAGGACAAGAATGCAAAAGTAGCAAGTCAAGAGATACCTGGAATAACAAGCAAATTTGGCCTTGGTGTACAAGATGATGCAGGGCAAAGGCTAATAGAGTTTTGCTAAGAGAATGCACTGGTCATAGCAAACACCCTCTTCCAACAACATAAGAGAAAACTCTACACATGGACATCACCAGATGGTCAATACTGAAATCATATTGATAATATTCTTTGCAGCCAAAGTTGGAGAAGCTCTACACAGTCAACAAAAACAAGACTGGGAGCCGACTGTGGCTCAGATTATGAACTCCTTATTGCCAAATTCAGACTTAAATTGAAGAAAGTAGGGGAAACCACTAGACCATTCAGTCATGACCTAAATTAAATCCCTTACGATTATACAGTGGCAGTGGCAAATAGGTTCGAGGGCTTAGATCTGAAAGAGTACTTGAAGAACTATGGATGGAGGTTCATGACATTGTATGAGGGGCAGAGATAAAGACCATCCCCAAGAAAAAGAAATGCAAAAAGGCAAATGGTTGTCTGAGGAGGCCTTACAAATAGCTAGGAAAAGAAGAGACGTGAAAGGCAGTGGAGAAAAGGCAAGATATACCCATTTGAATGCAGAGTTCAAAAGAAGAGCAAAGACAGATAAGAAAGCCTTCCTCGGTGATCAATGCAAAGAAACAGAGGAAAACAAAAGAATGGGAAAGACTGGAGATATCTTCAAGAAAATTAGAGATACCATGGGAACATTTCATGCAAAGATGGGCTCAATAAAGGACAGAAATGGTATGGACCTAACAGAAGCAGAAGATATTAAGAGGTGGCAAGAATACACAGAAGAACTATACAAAAAAGATCGTCATGACCCAAATAACCACAATGGTGTGGTCACTCACCTAGAGCCAGACATCCTGGAATGTGAAGTCAAGTGGGCCTTAGGAAACATCACTATGAACAAAGCTAGTGGAGGTGATGAAATTCGAGCTGAGCTATTTCAAATTCTAAAAGATGATGCTGTGAAAGTGCTGCACTCAATATGCCAGCCACTTTGGAAAATTCAGCAGTGGCCACCAGTCTGG
This sequence comes from Bubalus bubalis, assembly GCF_019923935.1. Taxonomy (NCBI): domain Eukaryota; kingdom Metazoa; phylum Chordata; class Mammalia; order Artiodactyla; family Bovidae; genus Bubalus; species Bubalus bubalis. Next base: position 52,146,397 of record NC_059176.1, read on the forward strand.
AAAAAGTCAGTTTTCATTCCATTTCCAAGGAAAGGCAATGTCAAAGAATGTTCAAACTACCATGCAATTGCCCTCATCTCACATGCTAGCAAAGTAATGCTCAAAATTCTCCAAGCCAGGCTTCAACAGTATGTGAACTATGAACTTCCAGATGTTCAAGCTGGATTTAGAAAAAACAGAGGGACCAGAGATCAAATTGCCAACATCCATTGGATTATTGAAAATGCAAGAGAGTTCCAGAAAAACATCTACTTCTGCTTTATTGACTATGCCAAAGCCTTTGATTGTGTGGATCACAACAAACTGTGGAAGATTCTTCAAGAGATGGAAACCAGACCACCTGACCTGCCTTCTGAGAAATCTGTATGCAGGTCAAGAAACAACAGTTAGAACTGGACATGGAACAACAGACTGGTTCCAAATTGGGAAAAGAGTACGTCAAGGCTGTACATTGTCACCCTGCTTATTTAACTTATATGCAGAGTACATCATGTGAAATGTTGGGCTGGATGAAGCACAAGCTGAAATCAAGATTGCCAGGAGAAATATCGACAACCTCAGATATGCAGATGACACCACCCTTATAGCAGAAAGCAAAGACAAACTAAAGAGCCTCTTGATGAAGGTGAAAGAGGAGAGTGAAAAAGTTGGCTTCAAACTCAACATTCAGAAAACTAAGAATATGGCATCTCATCCCATAACTTCATGGCAAATAGATGGGGAAACAGTGGAAACAGTGAGAGACTTTATTTTTGGGGGCTCCAAAATCACTGCAGATAGTGACTGCAGCCATGAAATTAAAAGATGCTTGCTGCTTGGAAGGAAAGTTATGACCAACCTAGATATCATATTAAAAAGCAGAGACATCACTTTTCCCTCAAGGGTCCATCTAGTCAAACCTATGGTTTTTCCAGTGGTCATGTATGGATGTGAGAGTTGGACTGTAAAGAAAGCTGAGTATTGAAGAATTGATGCTTTTGAACTGTGGTGTTGGAGAAGACTCTTGAGATTTCCTTGGACTGCAAGGAGATCCAACCAGTCCATCCTAAAGGAGATCAGTCCTGGGTGTTCACTGGGAGGACTGATTCTGAAGCTGAAGCTCCAATACTTTGGCCACCTCATGCAAAGAGCTGACTCATTGGAAAAGACCCTGATGCTGGGAAAGATTGAAAGCAGGAGGAGAAGGGGATGACAGAGGATGGTATGGTTGGATGGCATCACCGACTCAAAGGATATGAGTTTGAGTAAGCTCTGAGAGTTGATGATGGACAGGGAAGCATGGTGTGCTGCAATCCATTGAGTCACAAAGAGCTGGACACAGCTAAGTGACTGTACTGAACTGAGCCATTAATATATGTATGTGTAGATAAGTAACATGAGGCACAGAGAGGCTAAGTAACTTTCCAACGATCACACAGCTACTCAGTGACAGAATCTACAATTTTGGTTCCCAAGGCCATCTTGAACTCTTATACCATGTATTGCTGGAGAATCAATGTACAGGAAAGATAGATAATGGCATGACAAAGTCTTTAGAATATATTAAACATGCTTGCATTCAGCTTTTGATGAGTTTATCTCAAAGGCCAAGGAGAAAGCATCAAGAAAAATGAATTTTCCAAGGTAGTTGAGATGGGGCCTTGAATTGATGAAGAACATGGCTATGAAAACTGGGAGTTTATGTAAGGAACAAATAGATGGACCTACCCTTCTTGGTTTGTGTAGTAAATAATTTGTGATGTTGTTTAGTCACTAAGATGTGTTTGACTCTTTTGCAACCTCACGGACTACAGCCAAGCTCCCTGTCCATGGGATTCTCCAGGGAAGAATACTGGAGTAGGTTGCCATTTCCTTCTCTGGAGGATCTTCTCAACCCCGGGATCAAACCCACTTCCCAAAAGAAGTGTGGCCTTTGTCTTCTAGGAGGCAATCTTTAATCCCTTAGACTGACATGCCTGATAGGCGTATCTTTGTTTGCCTGGGGCCTTGGATCACAATGGATATAGGGTGGAAACTTTGGGCCAAGACAACGCATAACACCACAACTGGAGGATTTGGGTTCACCCAGGATCAGTCAAATTGGAGCTGGAGATCGACTGTATGTTCAATTATCCATGCCTCTGTGCTGGAGCCCCAGTGCAAATTCTGGAAACTGAGGCTCAGCCACAATCCTGGCTGGCAATCCTCCCTGCATGATGTTACACATTGTGTCTGGGAGGGGTTAATGAGTGTGGAATCCACAGGGAGAGAATGACTGGAGTCTTCCATGTTCAGAGACTTCCTAGATGCTGCTGCATACATCTCTTCCCTTGGCTGATTTTATTCCATAAAAAGTGTAGCCATAACCAGAACAGCTTTCGGTGAGTTCTTGCAAGCTATTCAACCCAAGGATAGTTTTAGGAACCACCATCCCTGGTGACTCAGATGGTAAAGAATCTGCCCGCAGTGCAGGAGATCCAGGTTTGATCCCTCAGTCACAAAGATTCTCCTAGAAAAGTGCATGGCAACTCATTTTCAGTATTCTTGCCTGGAGAATTCCATGGACAAAGGAGTCTGGTGGGCCACAGTCCATGGGGTCACAGAGTCAGATATGACTGAACAACTAACAATTTTTTTTCCCTAACTCACAATTGGTTGTAGTAGTGAGGGTGATCTTTCGTGGACTGTGTGGCCTCAAACGTGGCCCAGACTATACACAACTATAATAGTGAGGAAAGGTAACTCGTATGTATGAGTGTGTGCGTATCTATGAGTGCGTGGTATGCTAAGTGACTTCAGTCATATCCAGGACTGTGTGACCCTATGGACTGTAGCCTTCCAGTCTCCTGTGTCCTTGGGTTTCTCTAGGCAAGAATAGTGGAGTGGGTAGCCATTTCCTCCTGATTCAGGGATCAAACCCATGTCTCTTACATCTCCTGCATTGGCAGGCAGGTTCTTTACCACTAGCACCACCTGTGAAGCCCAGTGTCTGTGAGTGGAAAATGATTTAGGACCAGCACTGAGCTCTTTGCTTGAGTGGTCTTGCACAACACACCAGGTGACCTGCGATAGAGATGCTATTATCCTGTTTTCAGATGAAGAAACTGTGGCTCAGCGAGGTTTTGTGACTAACCTAAGGATGCAAAGACCAAGGAATATATTCAGGTCCCTAATTTTTATTTTATATTAAAACTAAGATTTTGTTTCTAGTACCGAGGGTGGAACTGGGTCATATCAGGGGTGAAAGACCAGGGCTGTAAGAGGGTCCTGCCCACCGAACAGAAAGGAATAAAAACAATTCCATGAATTATTGAATATCTCAGATTTCTGCAAAATGTAACCAAATGAATCTGAATTGGATTATTCCTCAAGCTCATACTTTAGCCCTAATTTATCACAAACACTACCTTCTATTTATGGAGCTCAGTAATTATGTTTTAGAAACCTCATTATATTTATTGCAAATACAAAGGATGCAAAATAGATACTGTATCTGCCCTAGTGCAGTATTGGAGACACAGTCAACAAGAACTAAAGGAAATAGAACATGTATAAAATTACAATTTTGGTAATTGCTCTGAAGGAAAAGTTCAAAGTCTAGGGCTTTGTATGGGGAGGTCAGAAAAGCCTCCATAGAAAAAGATGCTTTAACTGAAAGTTAATAGATACTACTCAGGAGAGGTGAAAGAGTAAGAATATTCTTGACAGAGGGGAGAAAAGGATTTTGACACGTTTCAGAAACCAAAGGCGATGTGACTAAAGCATAGTGACAAGGAGAGAGGAGGGCAGGGCCAGGCCATTGTGAGCTATAATAAGGATTGCAGAGTTGGGAGACAGGCTAGAATCTGGATGTTAGATATGATAGACATCTAGGGTACAAACAAGAAAGGCGAGAAGGTGAGTGACACAGAGAAGAAAGGGTTAAGTTCATTGATGATGTCAGTAGCGCTGAAGATAACCCTAAAATTCCCCAGTATACAGAAACTCTGGAAAGGCTGGTGCATATAGTGTGTTCAACCTAATCAAACTACCCCTTCTGAGTGGCTTTGACAGATTTCCTAAAGGGGCCACAAGAAATTAAAACAAACAAACAAACAAAAAAACTTCGTGCAATTCTTCTGTATATCTCTCATTTCAGTAAGTTAGAATGTCTTATGAACAAAATTCAATTAAAATTTCAGATCGCTCCTGAGGAATGGAAATGACCATTTCCAGTGGGAGAAAACCCAGGAATAGAAAGGAAATCCATCCTATAATAACATATTATTTAAAATTCAGCTTCCTGTCACTTCAATGACCCTTGATGTGCTTACCATGTGGATGTGGTCCCTGGGTCTGAAGGCTGCTGAGGTCTGAGAGATACAACATTTGTGCTAAAGTATGTAGACTTGCTATTTAAAGCCTCAATTGTTGGCAATCCAATTTTCTTTTAGATTCTTTCTGTTTGTTTTTGTTCAGTTCTAGGAACTCAGCCTGAGTCTGGTAAATAATTTAAGAATCCTGACTCCAACCACTGGGACATATCTTTCTAAATCATCAGCAACATTTTCTCTTTTCAAAGAAGACCAGATGAGTCCTAGCTCCCCGTCCTCAGTCCAAAGGAATTTCTGAGAACTTCAAGTTCAAAATGGCTGGTGGAACATTTGAGGTTATACCTGCTTCCTCCCCAAAGCTCAGTGAATTTACAGTGAAAAAATAATGGCACCAGCTTTAGGAGCCCAGGGTGTTGTTCATCAGCAGGAGGTAACATTTGGGATTCTGTGGATGCTACAACATTCTATAATGGAGCACATGATAAAAAATAAAACAAAGTGAGCATATCAACATACCACATAGAGAGGAGAGGATCTTCAATACAAGGAGGTTTCCTGGGGTCAGTGTAGACTGCAGGAATGGGCTATGGAGAAACTGGCGGCCATATTAATTAAAATGAAAAAGCTGTTACATAGCATAGCTGGCTGGACCAGTCTTTGCCATATAAACTAACTGTGGAAACAGTTGTCCTGTGTACATCTGTTATTGTGGAATTTGCCATCCTAGCTAGAGATTTTTTAGTATTGCAAGAGAAAGAGGCTGAGCAGCTCCAGGTACTTCCCGGCCGCCACACAGAACACGGAACACCTTCCACTGTTGATTTATGAATCTCACTGTTTGTTTAGCTGTTGTTCAATTGCTCAGTCATGTCCAACTCTTTTGCGATCTCATAACCTGCCAAGCTCCTCTGTCCATGGGATTTTCCAGGCAAGAATACTGGGGTGGGTTGCCATTTCCTTCTCCAGGGGATCCTCCTGACCTAGGGATCAAACCCATGTCTCCTGCAAATCTCCCACATTGAAGGCAGATTCTTTGCTGCTGAGCCACCAGGGAAAACCCTGTTTATTTTGTTAGTTACTTTCATAATGTTTTACCCACCCATGAACGTATCACCTGTAACAGAAGCTGAGCCACAAGGGAAGCCCAAGAATACTAGAGTGGGTAGCCTATTGCTTCTCTAGTGGATCTTCCCAACTCAGGAATTGAACTGGAGTCTCCTGCATTGCAGGCAGATTCTTTACCAACTGAACTATCAGGGAAACCCATTAACAGAGGCTAGGATCTTGATAATGGTCCCTCCATCACTCTGTTACCCATCCCCTGTTAAGATGATCATCTTAAATCACACGCCCTATTCATCATTTCCTTTCCACATATGTTTATTTCTTATACAGAAATTCTTTTAAAATTATATTATTATTTTACTTTATAAAAATTGGTATAATGCTGTGTGTAATCCTTTTTTTAAACTTTTTATTTTATATTGAGGGATAGCTGATTAACAATGTTATGATAGTTTCAGGTTAACAGGGAAGCGACTCAGCCATACACGTACATGCATCCTTTCTTCCCCAAACTCACCTCTCTTCCAGGCTGCCACATAACATTAAGCTGAGTTCCCTGTGCCATATAGTAGGTCCTTGGGTTATTCATTTTAAATATAGCAGTGTGTATATGTTCATTCCAAACTCCCTACCTATCCCTTCCCCCTGGCAACTGTAAGTTCATTCTTTAAGTCTGGGAGTCTAATTCTGTTTTGTAAATAAGTACGTTTGTATCATTTCTTTTTATATTCCACATATAAGGAATATCATATATTAGAAGATATGATCCATATATACAGTTGTATTACTCAGCTGTTGAAAAGAATGAAATAATGCCATTTGTAGCAAAATGTATGGACTTAAGAGTTGTCATACTGAGTGGAATCAGTCAGTCAGAGAGAGAGAAATATGATTCTTTTACAGTTACTTTTCTATTTAAATTTATATTGCTATATTTTATCCCTATTCTTTCTAGTTATGCATTCTAACTGCTACGTGAGATTTTGTTGTCTGCGTTTACTTATTTGAGTTGTGTTCTCTCCTGCTGTGAGTGTTCAGACTGTTTCTAGTTTTTCGATGATGTAAACAGTGCTCCTATGAATGTGCTGAACAGCTCTCCCATGTCCAGGTGCAGAGGCTTCTCTTGGTGTACACCTAAGAGACAGACTGTCAGACCATAGCAGCGGGGATGTCTGACTTTAGCCAGGAACACCAAACCATTCTCTAAAGTGGTTACCCAACCCACAGTCCCTCCAGCAAGGTACACTTTATCCAAGTACTTGTCTTCAGTACTTCATATTGTCAGATTTTTAACTTTTATGCATGAAATAATATAATGCCATTGTGGTCGTTACTGACATTTTTCTGATTATTTATTATGTTGAATATTTCTTAACAAATTTGTCATTTGTGTTTATGCTTCTGTGGAATGCTTGTTCTTGCTGCCTATTACCTTGCTTTTTAAAATGAGTTTGTTGGTGTTTCTCTAGTTACTTTTGTTGTTGTTACTGAGTTGTGGGAATTCTTTAGATATTCTGGATATCTTATCACATATATGATGTGCAAGTATTTTCTCCGTCATATCAGCTGCCTTTTTACTTTTCTGTGTCCTTTGGTGCATTTTTTTTTTGGGGTGTGTTTTTTGCCATGCTGTGCAGCATGCAGTATCTTAGTTCCCCAGCCAAGGATCAAACTCGTGCCCCCTGCTGTAGAAATAAGTCTCAACTACTGGGTTGCCAGGGAAGTCCTTCTAGCTAATTTTTGAGCCTTTAAAATATATTTTCAATAGTAATCTTTTGATTTTCTGTTTTGCAGAGATGCTTTCCCAAATTGTAACTTACTTTTCCACTTTCTTGAACATGTCTTTTGATAAGTAAAATCTGAATTTTAATATTGCTTATTTGTTGATATTGTATGCCTTGAAATAGCAAGAAATGCCTTGCTATTTCTATGTTATTTAAGGAACTGCTTTTTAAAAATTAATGTAGTCATCTTGATAAATTATCATATGATTTGTAAATCATTTTCTGTGTTTTATTTTCGGTTTTGTGTATAAACAGTTATCTTCTGGTGATGACACTTTTGCTTTCTCCTTTCTAAACTTGTGAGTCTACTTTTCTTCCCTTTCATATATCTTAAATCTTACTGTACTGGCTAGGACTTCTGTTAAAATATTGATTAGAAGTGGTGATAGTGGATCCTCTTGTCATATTTCCTGTTGTAAAAGGAATATTTATGATATCTTTCCATTTATAATTAAAATTGCCCATATATTTTTATTCCAAATGAGTGTTAGATTTTATCAAATCCTGTTTTGCATCTCTTAAAATAACGACATGAACGTTGCTCAGTTGTATCCAACTCTTTGTGACCCCATGACTGCAGCCTTCCAGGCTTCTCTGTCCATGGGATTCTCCAGGCAAGAATATTGGTGTGGGTTGCCATTTCCCTCTCCACATGATCTTTCCTACCCAGGGATCTCCTGCAAGTGGCTTGCATTGTGGGTAGATTCTTTACCACCTCACCACCTGGGAAAACCCTCAAATTTAACTGGGTCTACTGTAACTTTTATTTCCTAATTTGACAGCTCTAGTATAGATACAGGCATTATTTATCCCAGAGTCTCTCGGAAGACTTGGTAAAGCACTGATTTATCAGCTCCACTCCTTCAGTTCTGATGGAGTTTGTCTGGGAAAGACCCCCAAAATTTAAATTTCTCACAAGCTCCCTGAAGGTGCTAACGCTAGCCTGGAGCCAGACTTTGAGATCCTTTAGTTCATCCCAAAACAATGGTCAGGGAGAAAGCAGAGAGCTATTGCTTTTTATCCTCTGACAAAACTACTGCACCACACAAGCCAGCATGCACTCTAGAGATTTTTCACAGTTTTTGATGTGTCTTGGTTTTTCTTCTGTTTGCTTTTGGGATCGTTCCTAGGAGAGACAGTCAGAAACTATGCTAGTTCAACATCTTGATAAGAACTGGAATCATAGAACAGTGACTTTATTTTAAATTGTGGAAGAAAATTTGCAACAGAAATTCTCCCAGAACTAGTTATGTTATTTTATACCTGTATACAACAGTAGGGCTTCCCAGGGGGCGCTACTGGTAAAGAATCCGCCTGCCAATGCAGGAGAGGCAGAAGACGGTGGGTTTGTTAGGCACACTAGACTTTGAGAACAGATTAGAGTTTCTTTTCTTTTTTTCTTTTACTAATTCTATGAGATTGGCAAGTTGATAACAGAAAGGTAGTTGTCAAGAATACTGTTCTTGTTTTAGAGGAAAAATAACTGTCAGGTTTTATAATTAGCCCAAGAAAGACACTTAGACTTGTTTTCTCCACTATTTTTAATGAACAATTTTGAAAGTTTGGTAAGGTAGATAATTCTATTTTGACAAGTCTCTTTTAGACAGTGTAGAGTTATTGTACATCTTGTACACAAACTGACATTCTTGATTACCCAGAATTTAAGTGAAAGATAGCCAAAGGAATATACAGAAGTTTGGTTATATAAGAATTTTTTCATCATTTCAATTCAGCTTAGCTAATAAAAGCATTTAATTTGTTCTAGGTTATCTGTGTTTATTTTAAAGTTGCTAATTATTTTAAATTAGACATGACTTGCAAGGTTTAATAAATAATTTGTAATAAATAACCATGCTATTTTCAAAAGTAATTAAGTTCACAGGAAGTTATGCATTAGAAATATACACTGCTGCTGCTGCTGCTACTAAGTTGCTTCAGTCCTGTCCGACTCTCTGCAACCCCATAGATGGCAGATACAACCAATTCTTGCCTTGGAAACTTTGACAGCTAGCTTATGTAAATGCCTTAAGTCTATTTACCTGGGGTGACCTCCCACATTTTAGACCAAAAAAAGAAAAAACAAACAAACAAACAAGTAACTACTGTCTATATCCTATAGTACCATGGTCTCAAGAGTGGAGTGTCTGCACTGGGTATACAAAATACAATCCTATGGGGGAGTGCAGGAAGAAGTGATCAGAACTTCCATTTACATTTATTTAAAATATTATCATTTTCAATTTTCTATTTTTGGTTACATGTTGTAATATCCATGATATTCATGTGTATGTGTGTGTTAGACACTCTCTCAGTAGTGTCTAACTCTGCAATCTATGGGCTATAGCCTGCCAATCTCCTCAATCCATGGGATTCTCCAGGGAAGAATACTGGAGTGGGTTGCCATTTCCTTCTCCAGGGGATCAGTCCAGGGATTGAACTTGGGTCTGCTACATTGCAGGCAGATTATTTACAGTCTGAGCCACGAGGGAAGCCCATAATATTGGTAATAAGTAATAACAAACAAATTACTTTATACACCACTGGAAGAAACAGAAGCTGGAATCAAGATTGCCAGGAGAAATATCAATAACCTCAGATATGCAGATGACACCACCCTTATGGCAGAAAGTGAAGAGGAACTAAAAAGCCTCTTGATGAAAGTGAAAGTGGAGAGTGAAAAAGTTGGCTTAAAGCTCAACATTCAGAAAACGAAGATCATGGCATCCAGTCCCATCACTTCATGGGAAATAGATGGGGAAACAGTGGAAACAGTGGCAGAATTTATTTTTCTGGGCTCCAAAATCACTGCAGATGGTGACTGCAGCCATGAAATTAAAAGACACTTACTCCTTGGAAGGAAAGTTATGACCAACCTAGATAGCATATTCAAAAGCAGAGACATTACATTGCCAACAAAGGTTCGTCTAGTCAAGGCTATGGTTTTTCCTGTGGTCATGTATGGATGTGAGAGTTGGACTGTGAAGAAGGCTGAGCACTGAAGAATTGATGCTTTTGAACTGTGGTATTGGAGAAGACTCTTGAGAGTCCCATGGACTGCAAGGAGATCCAACCAGTCCATTCTGAAGGAAATCATCCCTGGGATTTCTTTGGAAGGAATGATGCTGAAGCTGAAACTCCAGTACTTTGGCCACCTCATGCGAAGTGTTGACTCATTGGAAAAGACTCTGATGCTGTGAGGGATTGGGGGCAAGAGGAGAAGGGGACGACAGGGGATGAGATGGCTGGATGGCATCACTGACTCGATGGATATGAGTCTGAGTGAACTCCGGGAGTTGGTGATGGACAGGGAGGCCTGGCGTGCTGTGATTCATGGGGTTGCAAAGAGTCGGACACGACTGAGCGACTGATCTGATCTGATAAAGTATGTTGGTGGTACCGAACAACTTTGCTGTATAATAGGAAATAACAACATTGTAAATCAACTATACTTCAATAAAAATAAATAAATAAGAAAAATTATACTGATGGTGTATATACTGGAGGTGTATGCTCTTGCACTTTTTTTTTAATTTATTTTTTATTGAAGGATACTTTCTTTACAGAATTTTGCTGGTTTCTGTCAAACCTCAACATGAATCAGCCATAGGTATACATATATCCCCTCCCTTTTGGAACTCCCTCCCATCTCCCTCCCCATCCCAGCCCTCTAGGTAGATACAGAGCCCCTGTTTGAGTTTCCTGAGCCATACAGCAAATTCCTGTTGGCTATCTATTTTACATATGGTAATGTAAGTTTCCATGTTACTCTTTCCATACATCTCACTCTCTCCGCATGTCCATAAGTCTGTTCTCTATGTCTGTTTCTCCATTGTTGTCCTGTAAATAAATTCTTCAGTACTATTTTTTTAGATTCTGTATATATGTGTTAGGATACAGTGTTTATATTTCTCTTTCTGACTCAGTTCACTCTGTAGAATAGGTTCTAGGTTCATCCACCTCATTAGAACTGATTCAAATGAGTTCCTTTTTATGGCTGAGTAATATTCCATTGTGTATATATACCACAACTTCTTTATCAATTTATCTGTCGATGGACATCTAGGCTGCTTCCATGTTCTAGCGATTGTAAATACTGCTGCAATGAACAATGGGATACACGTGTCTCTTTCAATTTTGGTTTCCTCAGGGTATATGCCTAGGAGTGGGATTGCTGGGTCATATGGTGGTTTTATTCCTAGTTTTTTAAGGACTCTCCATACCGTCTTCAATAGTGGCTGTATCAGTTTACATTCCCACCAACAGTGCAAAAGCATTCCCTTTTCTCCACACCCTTTTCAGCATTTATTTTTTGTAGACTTTTTGATGAGGGTCATTCTGACTGGTGTGAGGTGATATCTTATTGTGGTTTTGATTTGCATTTCTCTAATAATGAGCAATGTTTTCATGTGTTTGTTAGCCATCTGTATGTCTTCTTTGGAGAAATGTCTATTTAGGTCTTTTTCCCACTTTTTGATTGGGTTGTTTGTTTTTCTGGAATTGAGTTGTATGAACTGCTTGTAGATTTTGGAAATTAATCCTTTGTCAGTTGTTTCATTTGCTGTTATTTTCTCCCATTCTGAGGGCTGTCTTTTCACCTTGCTTATAGTTTCCTTTGCTGTACAAAAGCTTTTAAGTTTAATCAGGTCCCACTTGTTTACTTCTGCTTTTATTTCCGTTACTCTAGGAGGTGGGTCATAGAGGACCTTGCTTTGAATTATGTCATCGAGTGTTCTGCCTATGTTTTCCTCTAAGAGTTTGATAGTTTCTGGTCTTACATTTAGGTCTTTAATCCATTTTGAGTTTATTTTTGTGTATGGTGTTAGGAAGTGTTCTAATTTAATTCTTTTACAGGTAGCTGTCCAGTTTTCCCAGCACCGTTTATTGAAGAGGCTGTCTTTGTCCCATTGTATATTCTTGCCTCCTTTGTCAAAAATAAGGTACCCATAGGTGTATGGGTTTATTTCTGGGCTTTCTATCTTGTTCCATTGGTCCATATTTCTGTTTTTGTGCCAGTACCATACTGTCTTGATGAATGTAGCTTTGTAGTATAACCTGAAATCAGGAAGCTTGATTTCTCCGGCTCCATTCTTCTTTCTCAGAACTGCTTTGGCTATTTGGGGTCTTTTATGTTTCCATATGAATTGTGAAAATTTTCGTTCTAGTTCTGTGAAAATGCCATCAGTAATTTGATGGAGATTGCATTGAATCTGTAGATTGCATTTGGTAGTATAGTCACTTTCACAATATTGATTCTTCCTACCCAGGAACATGGAATATCTCTCCATCTGTTTATGTCATCTTTGATTTCTTTCACTAGTGTCTTATAACGTTCTGTGTACAGTTCTTTCATCTCCTTAGGTAAGTTTATTCCTAGATATTTAATTCTTTTTGTTGCAGTGGTGAATGGGATTGGTTCTTAATTCCTCTTTCTGATTTTTCATTGTTAGTATAAAGAAATGCAAGTGATTCCTGAGTATTGACTTTGTATCCTGCAACATTGTTAAATTCACTGATTAGCTCTAGTAATCTTCTGATACTATCTTTAGGGTTTTCTATGTACAGTATCATGTCATCTTCAAACAGTGAGAACTTCTTCTCCAATCTGGATTCCTTTTATTTCTTTTTCTTCTCTGATTGCTGTAGCTAGGATTTCCAGAACTATGTTGAATAATAGTGGCAAAAGTGGACACCTTTGTCTTGTTCCTGATCTTAGGGGGAATGTTTTCAATTTTTGACCTTTGAGATTAATGTTTGCTGTAGGCTTATCATATATGGCCTTTACTATGTTGAAGTAGGTTCCTTCTATGCCCATTTTTTGAAAAGTTTTAACCATAAATAGGTGCTGAATTTTGTCAAAGGCTTTTTTTTTGCATCTATTGAGATGATCATTTGGTTTTTATCTTTCAATTTGTTAGTATGGTGTATCATATTGATTGATTTGCATATATTGATGAATCCTTGCATCCCTGGAATAAACCCAAACTTGATCATGGTGTATGAGGTTTTGACATGTTGCTGAATTCTGTTTGCTAAAATTCTGGTGAGGAATTTTGCATCTATGTTCATCAGTGATATTGGCCTGTTTTCTTTTTTTGTGTTGTCTTTGTCTGGTTTTGGTATTGGGGTTGATGGTGGCCTCTTAGAATGAGTTTGGTAGTGTTCCTTCCTCTTCAATCTTTTGAAAGAGTTTTAGAAGGATAGGCATTAGCTCTTCTCTAAATGTTTGATTGGAGAAGGAAATGGCAACCCACTCCAGTGGTCTTGCCTGGAGAATCCCAGGGACAGGGCAGCCTGGTGTGCTGCCGTCTATAGGGTCGCACAGAGTTGGACACGACTGAAGTGACTTAGCAGCAGAAGCAGCAGCAAATGTTTGATAGAATTCTCCTGTGAATCCATCTGGTCCTGGGCTTTTGTTTTGTGGGATATATTTGATCACAGCTTCAATTTCAGTACTTGTAATTGGATTGCTCATAAGTTTTATTTCTTCCTGGTTCAGTCTTGGAAGATTGAACTTTTCTAAGAATCTGTCCATTTCTTCCAGGTTATCTATTTTATTGCCATATAGTTGTTCATAATAGTCTCCTATAATCCTTTGTGTCTCTACATCATCTGTTGTAACATCTCTTTTTTCATTTCTAATTTTGTTGATTTGGTTCTTCTTTCTTTTTTTCTGATGAGTCTGGCTAAGGGTTTGACAGTTTTGATTATCTTCTCAAAGAACCAGCTTTTAGTTTTCTTAACCTTTTCTATTGTTTCTTTCATTTCTTTTTCATTCATTTCTGCTTAGATCTTTATGATTTCTTTCCTACTACTAATTAGTTGTTGTTCTTTTTCCAGTTGTTTTAGGTGTAAAGTTAGGTCATCTCGTTGATGGTTTTTTTGTTTGTTTGTTTCTTGAGGTAGGATTCTATTGCTATAAAATTCCCTCTTAGAACTGGTTTTGCTGCATCCCATAGGTTTTGAGTGGTTGTGTTTACATTGTTATTTGTTTCTACAAATTTTTTGATTTCCCTTTTGATTTCTTCAGTAATCTTCTGGTTATTTAGAAAGATGTTGTTTAATTGCCATGTGTTTGTGTTTCTTCCAGTTTTTCTCTTGTAATTGATACCTAGTTTCATAGTGTTGTAGTCAGAGAAGATGCTTGATATGATTTCAGTTTTCTTAAACTTACTGAGGTCTAATTTGTGACCCAAGATATGGTCTAAACTGGAGAATTTGCCATGTGCACTTGAGAAAGAAGGTGTATTTGGATTTGGATTTGGAATGTCCTGAAGATATCAATGAGATCCATCTCATCTAATGTATCATTTAATACTTGTGTTTCCTTATTAATTTTCTGTTTTAATGATCTGTCTATTGGTGTGAGTGGGGTATTAAAGTCTCCTACTATTATTGTGTTACTGTCAATTTCTCCTTTTATGTCTGTTAGTGTTTGTCTTATGTATTGAGGTGCTCCTATGTTGGGTGCATAAATATTTATAATTGTTATGTCTTCCTCTTGGATTGATCCCTTGATCATTACGTACTGTCCTTCCTTATCTCTTGTAATCTTTATTTTAAGGTCTATTTGGTCTGATATGAGGATTGCTACTGCAGCTTTCTTTTGCTTCCCATTTGCATGGAGTATATTTTTCCATCCTCTCAGTTTCAGTCTACATGTGTCTTGAGGTCTGAAGTGGGTTTCTTGTAGACAGCATATATATGGGTCTTGTTTTTATATCCATTCAGCCAGTCTGTGTCTTTTGGTTGGAGCATTTAATCCATGTACATTTACAGTTATTATTGATATATATGTTCCTATTGCCATTTTCTAATTGTTAGGGGTCGATTTTGTAGATCTTGTTTCTTCTGTTGTATTTCCTGACTATATGAGTCTGTTTAACATTTGTTGTAAAGCTGATTTGGTGGTACTGAAATCTCTTAACTTTTGCTTGTCTGAAAAGCTTTTTAGTTCTCATCAATTTTGAATGAGATCCTTGCTGGGTACAATAATCTTGGTTGTAGATTTTTCCCTTTCCATACTTTATATATACCCTGCCATTCCCTTCTGGCCTGCAGAGTTTCTGCTGAAAGATCAGCTGTTAAGGATATGGGGTTTCCCTTGTGTGTTACTTGTTGCTTCTCCCTTGCTGCTTTTAATATTCTTTCTTTGTGTTTAGCCTTTGTTAGTTTGATTAATATGTGTCTTGGCATGTTTCTCCTTGAGTTTATACTGCATGGGACTCTTTGTGCTTCTTGAACTTGATTGGCTATTTCCTTTTCCATGTCAGGGACATTTTCAACTATAATCTCTTCAAAATTTTTCTCATACTCTTTCTTTTTCTTTTCTTCTTCTGGGACCCTTATAATTTGAATGTTGGTGTGTTTGATATAGTCCCAGAGGTCTCTGAGACTGTCCTCAGCTCTTTTCATTCTTTTTACTTTATTCTGCTCTTCAGAAGTTATTTCCACCATTTTATCTTCCAGCTCACTGATTCGTTCTTCTGCTTCAGATATTCTGCTATTGATTCCTTCTAGAGTATTTTTAATTTCAGTAATTGTGTTGTTTGTCTATGTATGCTTATTCTTTAATTCTTCTAGGTTTTTGTTAATTGATTATTGCATTTTCTCCATTTTGTTTTCAAGGTTTTTGATCATCTTTACTATCATTATTCTGAATTCTTTTTAAGGTAATTTTCCTATATCCTTTTCATTTATTTGGACTTCTGTGTTTCTAGTTTATTCCTTCATTTGTGCAGTATTTCTCTGCATTTTAATTTTTTTTTTTTAAAGTTATTGTGTTTGAGGTCTCCTTTTCCCGGGCTTCAAGGAAAGTTGAATTCTTTCCTTGAAGAAGGTTGAATTCTTCCTTTCTTTTGGTTTCTGCCCTCCTGAGGTTGGTCCAGTGGTTTGTGTGGGCTTCATATAGGGTGAGATTTGTGCTGAGCTTTTGTTTGTTTGATTGATTTTCCTCTGATGGACAAGGCTGAGTGAGGTGGTACTCTTGTCTGCTGATGATTGGGTTTTTATTTTTGTTTTGTTTGTTGTTTGGATGAGGTGTTCTGCATGGGGTGCTACTGGTGGTTGGATGATGTCATGTATTGTACTCAAGTGGTTTCCTTTGTGTGAGTTCTCATTATTTGATACACTCTAAGGTTGGTTCTCTGGTAGTCTAGGGTCTTGGAGTCAGTGCTCCCACTGCAAAGGCTCAGGGTTTGATCTCTGGTCAGGATTGAAGATTCCACAAGTGGTTTGTTATGGCATTAGGGAGAGTAAAACAATTATCCAAAAACTAGGAACCAAAGATGAACCCCAGACCAATGGCAGTTACAAAATCATGCAAATAATAATTAAAATAATGGAATAAAGACATATATATATATATATATATATATATATATATATATATATATACACCCATGAGGAAAATCAAAACAGTCCAACAAAAATAAAGTATGGTAGATTGATCCAGCAAACAAAGGAAACCAAAAATTATATTTACCAGTTAAGAACAAAACAAATAAGCAGAAACTGGAAAACAAAACTAAAGCAAGGTACCAAGTGGGGAATAATACAATGAAAACAAAACTAACAAATCTGTTGAAAGTAAAGCAAAGAAAGAGGGAATAGATATACAAAGAGGTAGATGAAGAAGATTTGTATGCATTAAAGATTAACTGCAAGGAGAAAAGAACAGCAGGAAAGTCTAACAAAGGAATAAATGTAGAAAAATACAATAGATTTTAAAAAATTAAAAATTAAAATTATAGAAAAGAGAAAACAAAGGAAGAAGAAGAAAAAAGGGGGAAAAAAGGAAAACTCCACAGAACTGCAAACACCCAATTTAGAGGCAGAGGTTTATAACAACAATAGAAAATGTGAGTGATATACACATATACATATACACCCACAAGCAAAGTCAAAACAGTCCAACAAAAATTAAGTATGATATATTGACCTGGCAAACAAAGGAAACCAAAAACTATATCTACTAGAACAAAAGTAATTAAAGCACAAACTGGAAAACAAAACTAAAGCATGGTACCAATTGGGGAATAAAGCAATGAAAATAAAACTAACAACTATGGTGAGAGGAAAGGAGAGAAAGAAAATAAAGAAAAAATAGATATGCAAAGTTAAAGAGAGGTAGATAAAGAAGCTTTATATACATTAAAGATTAACTGCAAGGGGAAAAGAACAGTAGGAAAAACAAATAAAGGAATACATGTAGAAAAAATAATAATAGGTTTAAAAAATTAAAATTAAAAAAAAGAGAGAGAGAAAAAAAGAAAACTCTATAGAACTGCAAAAGTCCAATGTAGAGGCAGAAGTTTATGATAACAATAAAAAATGTGACTGAGGAAAAAGAAAAAAGAAAAATAAGCTCAAAAGCTTAATTGGATTTCTTAGTGCCAATAAAATCGACAACTACAACAGAGGGTGGAAAAACAAACAAACAAAAAAAGAATCTACAGAACAAGTCAAAAAATAAGAATAATAAATGTTTTTTCTTGAGTCACTGCTGTAAGAGTCCTTTCTCTGGCTGGGAATCAGAGCCCACCTTACCACCCTAGGATGCCCTCCAACACTATGCAGATCTCTGTATCTGCTGTGGGGGCTGTTTAGATTCTAATCTGGTCCTACTCTTTTGTAGTCTCACCTCCAATGTCCACAGCTATCAGAGCTAGTGCGTTTTCTTTTGTGGGAGCTCTCAATGGCTTTTTATATATTTCATAGACACAGAGTCTGCTTAGTTGATCCTGCGATTTAATCGGCAGCTTGTACAGCTGGTAGGAAGGTCTTCTTCCTTAGCCACACTGCCCCTGGGTTTCAATTGTAGTTTTGTTTCCATCCCTACATGTGGGTCATCCACTCGGGTCTGCTCCTGAGGCTGCCCTGGGGGGCTTGGGTTTGCCCCTGTGAGGGCCAGGAGGTGATACAGCTGCTTGAGTTGCAGGGGTTCAGGTACTCAGTGGGTCGGCTGCTAGAGTAGCAGGAAATATAGTGCTCTAGAAGGGTATGGCAACCAGTATTGGCCAGTACGCTCCAGTATTCTTGTCTGGAGAACCGCCCTCTCTAACAGAGAAGCCTGGCAGGCCACAGTCTACAGGGTTGGGAAGAGTTGGACAGGACCGAAGTGACCCTGTGCGGATAAACACAAGACTTTCTTTTTGCCTGTGGCAGCTCTGCCCCAGTGAGAGTTGAGCATGAAGGTGGTGCGTCTGCTTGGCTTGAGGGGACCCTGGCAGTGCCAAGTGTACCGGGACACAGACTGCCTCTGCAGCAGGAGTTATGTTCCTATCGGAGTCTTTTTTTGTGTGCCTCTTGTAGCTGGCGATCAGAAGGCCTCTTTGGCCAGTCTTTCTCTGTAGCTCCACCCTTTCAGGAACTTATAGGGATCCCTTGCCTGGGGTCCTTTTCTGTTGTTGTGCCCATCAGGCACATAGAGGTGGCCTTCCCTGACTGGGGTCCAACTCTGTAGATCAGTGCATCAGGCACTCAAAAGGGCACCCTGGGTGGGGTCCTACTCTGTAGTTCAGTGTGTCGGGTGTTCCAGCTGCCAAAGCAGACGCGGTGGGTGGAGAGAGAGGCTGTGGTGATGGCTCCACCCCCAAAGCATGACTCAGCAGTATCGCCTTGCTTCCGTGGCTGCCTGGCTTTCCTCCACATGCGTTTCTCACCCCAGTCTCCTCCCTCACATCCCCTTGCTCTGTTTCTCCTCAGTCAACAGCAGCCCTCATGCTGGGATTGCTCCACAATCCCTAAACTCCAGCTCCCAGCCACTGCCCCTTCCAGAAGACCCGCCTTTCTACCTGGCGTATGTATGGCTGTGCAAGGACTGTCTGATTCTCATTCCATTTAGGCAGCCACAGATCAGCTGTTTCACTCTCAGCCTTAAATGTTTCTCCTCTGACTCAGACAGTGGCCCCGATGTGGGGATTGGACCCCTGCTTCAGTTCCCCCGCCTGCTGAGGGCAGGTCCAGTCTTACTAACACTCCTGCTTCCCCTAGTTCCTTCCTCCTACCAAGTTTTGCGTGGGTCTATCTATTCTTTTCCACTGGTCAGTTCCTCCTATCTGCTCTCAGCTGGTGTCCTGCATGCACTTCTGCATCTGAAGGGGTATTCCTGATATATCCGTGGAGAGAGATATACTCCTTGTCCACCGAGCCCTCCACCATCTTGTTCTCCCTGCTCTTGCACTTTTAACTGCACATTTGGCAACTTCAAGTACATTTAGAGATCCCTGCTCTAAAGCCTTGCTACTCTTTATGGGGTCTACTGACCACCAGCTATAGCCTTCTTTGAGCAATTGTTTTAAATTTAAAATTAAAATGAAAAAAAAAAATTTTTTTGCAGGCCCAAATCCAGTTCAGTTTAGTTGCTCAGTCATGTCCGACTCTCGTGACCCCATGGACTGCAGCATGGCAGGCTTCCCTATCCATCACCAACTCCTGAAGCTTGCTCAAACTCACGTCCACCGAGTTGGTGATGTCATCCAATCATTTCATCCTCTGTCGTCCCCTTCTCCTTCCACCTTCAATTTCTCCCAGCATCAGGGTCTTTTCCAATGAGTCAGCTCTTCACATCTGGTGGCCAAAGTACTGAAGCTTCAGCTTTAGCATCAGTCCTTCCAGTGAATATTCAGGACTAATTTCCTTTAGGACTAACTGAACCGGAATCTACATTTTCATTATCTCTTCAGATTTCTTTGCCTAGTTACATTTGAGGAGCACAGAGGACTGGCCTTGTAAATCCTTTCCAAATTAATTCTCAGGGATCCTATGAAGGAAAAAGCAGATAAAACTCTTTGCCCTAATGACTCAGTGGTAAAGAATCTGTCTGCAATGCAGGAAATGCAGGAGATGTGGTTTCGATCCCTGGGTTGGGAAGATCCCCTGGAGGAGGAAATGGCAAGCCATTCCAGTATTCTTGCCTGGAAGAATCTCACAGACAGAGGAGCCTGGCTGGCTACAGTCCATGGGGTTGCAAAGAGTTGGATATGACTGAGCACACACACACACAATACACAATTTATTTAATTCTCTTAGTAGGAGAGAGGGGCAAATTTTCTGTTTCTGTCCTGTCAGTTTTAGCTCAGAAAAGCCAAAGGTGGTCTATCTTCTTCAGTCGCAGATGTTCTTTTCCCTTGTTCTTTTTTTCTATTCTTTTTTTTTAAAACAGTATTATAGGTTTTCCCCTGGGTTATATTATTTCTTTAAAAGACAATTCCCTGTGGACACATACCTCTATTTGAGACTATTTTGTAGTGCAGAAACTAGAGAGAAGTCTGCTTGATTGCCTGATACTTTCTGTGACTCCAGTCTCCAGTATCAAAATAGCCTTCTAGCTGACAACTCTTACCTTTTCCTCCAGTACACCCTCTGTAAAGCAATCAGTTAGTTACCTTTCTAAAACTGGATTGTCAGACAGTTCCTCTATTTAAAAGTATTTTAACAAAATAGTAGTTTCTGGTTTTTTAAAGCAGCCTATCATTAAACATAATTGATATGGAATTCCTCAAATGTTTATATTTCTATTTTATGTTAGTATCTATAAAGCATAATCATGAATTATAATATTATGCTAGCATATTTCAATATTATTACAATATTATGCTAGCATTAGCATGCTAATATATTTCATAATAATATATGAGGTAAAAAGCATGAGAACAGGATGAAATAAATCATATTTTACTATCTTATTGATCATCCAGAATTTATACTATTATTATAATAGCTAACAGCTTATAAGAAAATATGCCCTTAGGACAAAGTTCATTAATTTTTTTAATATTGATTTATTTGGCTGCATTGGGTCCTAGTTGTGGCATATGGGATTTTCGTTGAGGCACATGGACTCTCTACTTGTCGCACACAGGCTCCAAAGCACGCAGTCTCAGTAACTGTGGTTGGCAGGCTTAGTTGTTCCATGGCATATGGGATCTTAACTCCCAAAGCAAAGGTAGAACCCATGTCTCCTGCATTGTAAAGCAGATTCTCTAACCACTGGACCACTCTAGAAGTCCCCAAATTTCCTCCTTAACAGTAGCAGATATAAACATTTCAAAGAATTTTCTTGATCATTTCAAATGTTTTTTGCTGATCCCTCGTCAGAGCTGATTGCATTGTCATTACTTTTGCTTTGTCATGTGGCTGATGAAGAACTACTGTGAGGTTAAAGGAATGTGTCAGCTCTGCCATTTTTGACTAGCTCACTTGTTCTTGCTTTATTAGTATTATCTTCAGTCTGCAGTGCTTGGGGGAAAAATCTTTTTAAACCACTTGTCCATTTCATGATGGCTTAATTAAAACCAGATAATTTAATGCACAACTCCATGCAACTTAGCCCACAGAACTACAACATATTGTGATGTGCTGAAAGCAAGTAAATAAGAAAGGGTGGGGCTGTTTATACTTGTTTTGGGGGCCTCACATCTTCCTACCGGACACTTGTATATTAGATGAGATCGGGGACCACCTTACATACATCCCAGCAAAGACTTTGGTGACAATCCGCATAATAATGTAAATAAAGCTTCTTTTATGATTATTATTTTTTAGCTTAATAGTGGAGAAGGCAATGGCACCACACTCCAGTACTTTTGCCTGGAAAATCCCGTGGACGGAGGAGCCTGGTGTGCTGCAGTCCATGGGGTCGCTAGAGTCGGACACGACTGAGTGACTTCACTTTCACTTTTCACTTTCATGCATTGGAGAAGGAAATGGCAACCCACTCCATTGTTCTTGCCTGGAGAATCCCAGGGACAGGGGAGCCCCGGTGGGCTGCCGTCTAAACAGAGTCGGACACAACTGAAGCAACTTAGCAGCAGCAGCAGCTTAATAGTATAAGTAGAAAGTCAAATATATATATATATGTGTGTGTGTGTGTGTGTATATATATATATATATATATATATATATATATATATATATTTTTATCCCAGTGGGTTCTTTTGTACCTGATTACCTGATGAAGACTGCTGGCCTTAAAAATTAAATTCAAATTCAGGAAACTCAAATAGGGGCTCTGTATCAATTTAGAGACATGGGATAGGGAGGGAGATGGGAGGGAGGCTCAAAAGGGAGGGGATATATGTTACCTATGGCTGATGCATGTTGAAGTTTGACAGAAAACAACAAAAGTCTGTAAAGCAATTATCCTTCAGTAAAAAAAAGAAATTAATTAAAAAAATTAAATTCAAATTCCAATGCCATGTTTATTGGATTAGACAGCCTAAGATTACACACACTTTATAGATTGGGACAAGATTTCTCACTTCCTTATCCACAAATCTTTATTTAGAGCTTACTTTTTGCCCAATGAAAGTGAAAGCGTCAGTCATTCAGTCATGTCCGACACTGTGTAACCCCATGGACTGTGACCTGCCAAACTCCTCTGTCCATGGGGATTCTCTCCAGGCAAGAACACTGGGAGAGAGTTGTCATTCCTTTCTGCAGGGACTATTTTCAATCCAGGGATCAAATCCAGGTCTCCCGCATTGCAGGCAGATTCTTTACCATCTGTGCCACCAGGGAAGTTCTAGTAATAATTAAATGATGCCATTTACTTTTGGTCAAAAGGGTCTAAAGTCATTTTATTGGTTTTTAAGGATCTTTGAACCACATTAATGCTCTTTATGCAAGCTTTAGTTTCCTATTTCTTTGTGCATTGTTATGTCTCACAGCAGAGGAGAGAAGTTCAATAGAGAATTCAGTGACCTTTTACTTATTCACTGCTATTTGATAATCTACAAACTCTTCCCAGAGTTACAGCACTGTGGGCCTTTATGGGTTCCTTCTTCTCATCATACCAATTGCTTACTTATTTATTCTCTTATTTCCAATAAAAAAATCTGATACTCAGAAAAAAAAAATTGAGTGGATATGAGATCATGCATGATAGCACCATATTCTCGCCATCTTTCTGCAAATGTTCTTGCAATTTCTCTGATAAATGGGTGGCGAGTGAGTGAAATTCTGACACACAGCCTAGTTCTTACATTCTTCCTTTGGAAGAAAGCTAAGCTAGGAAAGGGATTGTTAATAGCTCTTTGGAGCATCCATAACTTTGGCTTTTAATACTGTGGTTGGAAACGGAAATATTATACTCCATACTGAAGGGATCTACTTTGACTAGTACATGGATAAAGATTTGACTCAGCTCTACTAGGAATTGGGTGTGTGGTTTCCTGAAGACTGCACGTACTATATCTGATTTTGAGATTCCTAAATCAGACCTTTAGGCAGATTACATTGCCTAAGTATTCTCACAGTGCCAAGGACCTGCCTATATTTTTTCTTATTTCTCTGAGATAGCTTTTTTCTTTCCTTCTTTCTCTTTCTCCATTTTCTTCTTTCTCCTTTCCTTCTGTCCTTCTTTTCTTCCTTCCTTTCCACATTTTATAATACCTTATCATCTACTCCTCTTCCTCCTCATCCCCCAACTCTTTCTCCTTTTATTTATTTATTTATTTTTTTTTAATTTAGATCTTAGTTGCTCTCAGAAATCAATTCTCTTTGCTTCAGTTCAGTCGCTCAGTCATGTCTGACTCTGCGACCCCATGGACTGCAGCACACCAGGCCTCTCTGTCCACCACCAACTCCCAGAGTTTGCTCAAACTCATGTCCATCAAGTCAGTGATGCCATCCAACCATCTCATCCTCTGTTGTCCCCTTCTCCCCCTGTCTTCAATCTTTCCCATAATCAGGGTCTTTTCAAATGAGTCAGTTCTTCACATCAGGTGGCCAAAGTATTGGAGTTTCAGCTTCAACATCAGTCGTTCCAATGAATATTCAGGACTGATTTCCTTTAGGATGGACTGGTTGGATCTCCTTGCAGTCTAAGGGATGCTCAAGAGTCTTCTTCAACACCACAGTTCAAAAGCATCAATTCTTCGGTGCTCACATCTTTATAGTCCACCTCTCACATCCATACATGAGTACTGGAAAAACCATAGCCTTGACTAGATGGACCTTTGTTGGCAAAGTAATGTCTCTGCTTTTTAATATGCTGTCTGCTACTGCTGCTAAGTCACTTCAGTTGTGTCCGACTCTGTGTGACCCCATAGACAGCTGCCCACCAGGCTCCGCCATCTTTGGGATTCTCCAGGCAATAACACTGGAGTGGGTTGCCATGCTGTCTAGGTTGGTCATAACTTTTCTTCCAAGGAGTAAGTGTCTTTTAATTTCATGGCTGCAGTCACCAACTGCAGTGATTTTGGAGCCCCCTAAAATAAAGTCTTAGGGTGTTCAAATGAACCAGTCTGAATTTATGGTAGATAAAAGTAAATCTTGGTCAGTGTTAAGACAAGACAATTAATAAGTAAAATGTATCAGTTTCAATAAACTAAAAATAAAGATTTTGTTATAAAACCTATACAATTAAGTCTAGCAATCTCCATATGGTTGGTCTCTATAGGACTCACCACAAGGCAGAGTTCTGTCACATGGAGGGAAGAACTGAACCTGATTGTTAGAAAAAAGCTCACTTTCCATTTTACCTCCCTTAAGTAAAACAGGTTTATTAGTTCTGTGTTAATGTCAGGAAGAAATAGCTGCAACAGATGAGAACTATGGTTGTGTCAAAAAATGGTAATGTAGAGAGATATTGAAAACATTAACATTGCTTTACTAGGTTGGTGCATGTTATTTGGTTTGTAGAGAGACAGACAGAAAGAGATGTTTGGGATGAATATGCATTGTACATATTGTCGTTACTGAGAACTGATTCTAAAATCTGAGAAAATTGATCTAAAAACTTAACATAAAATTGATTATTTGAAGTGTTTTTTACACTTTCAGATGAACTAAAAACTTATTTTTGAACAAGTAAAAAGAGTTACAGGGCACACAAAGGAAAAAAAAAGTGAGAGAGAAAGAGGCATCTACTTCATAAAGCAAAAGATGTGTTGAAGCTGTTCGAAAGTTGGATGAATACAGTATTATGATACTATAATATCATATAATTTTATTCTTAATTTTATTGTTCTGCCTTTGCTCTCTAGTTTCTTTCTCTTGGGGGTAAAGTGATGTGTCCAGTGAGCTAACTTTTTAAGCCATGGTGTACCTCTCCTGGTCTAACATAGTACTTAGTACTAAAACCATAGGCCTGCTCTCATTGGGGTGCCAAGTTTGAGACCGGTTTCTTAGTCCATTAGGATGTCCCTTATCCTAAAAGGACAATACAAATACCTTATATTTGTTACCAGGACAACAACTCAAAGGGACCTGTATTTGCTACCAGGACCATAAACTGAAGGGACCTTTCCTTCAGTTACGGTCCCAGTAGCAAATACAAGGAATGGACATAGCATCTATTCAAGTCTTCACAGGTTAGCAGCATCATACCAAGTGTTACCAAGGAACACAAAAGAAGATAACATTTAAAGCTGTCAGGCACAATTGCTATTGTTTAGTCACTAAGTTGTGTCCGACTCTTGTGACCCATGGACTGCAGCCTACCAGGCTCCTCTGTCCGTGGGATTTCCCTGGCAAGAATACTGGAGTGGGTTGCCACTTTCCTCTCCAGGAGATCTTCCTGACTCAGGGATTGAACCTGTGCTTCCTGCATTGAGAGATGGATTCTTTACCACTCAGCCACCTGGGAAGCCCGAGATAGACACAATACATGATGCCTTTAGGCCTCCTTTTTATAGATAATAAAATCAAGGATAGAAAAATAATATGAAAGATATGAGAGCACACAATGAGTTAATACTAAAATTGAGACTGAGGAGGCAAAGCTTTGCTTCCCAGGTCTGTGTTTGTTCTGTGGAATCACACCTGCCCTCTGCTTAAGCTGAAGGAAAAGGGCACAACTGAACTGGACAGAACCATCTGATTTATTGAGTTCAGGGCTTTCCCAGAGTTAACAGAACCACTTTGACTTCTTGGCAACACTTCAGTTCAGTTCAGTCGCTCAGTCGTGTCCAACTCTTTGTGACCCCATGAATCGCAGCACGCCAGGCCTCCCTGTCCATCACCAACTCCCGGAGTTCACTCAGACTCATGTCCATCGAGTCAGTGATGCCATCCAGCCATCTCATCCTCTGCCGTCCCTTTCTCCTCCTGACCCCAATCCCTCCCAGCATCAGGGTCTTTTCCAATGAGTCAACTCTTCGCATGAGGTGGCCAAAGTATTGGAGTTTCAGCTTTAGCATCATTCCTTCCAAAGAAATCCCAGGACTGATCTCCTTTGAATGGACTGGCTGGATCTTCTTTCAGTTCAAGGGACTCTCAAGAGTCTTCTCCAACACCACAGTTCAAAAGCATCAATTCTTCAGTGCTCAGCTTTCTTTACAGTCCAACTCTCACATCCATACATGACCACTGGAAAAACCATAGCCTTGACTAGATGGATCTTTGTTGGCAAAGTAATGTCTCTGCTTTTGAATAGTCTATCTAGGTTGGTCATAACTTTTCTTCCAAGGAGTAAACCTCTTTTAATTTCATGGCTGCAGTCACCATCTGCAGTGATTTTGGAGCTCAAAAAAATAAAGTCTGACACTGTTTCCACTGTTTCCCCATCTATTTCCCATGAAGTGGTGGGACCAGATGCCATGATCTTCGTTTTCTGAATGTTGAGTTTTAAGCCAACTTTTTCACTCTCCTCTTTCACCTTCATCAAGAGGCTTTTTAGTTCTTCTTCACTTTCTGCCATAAGGGTGGTGTCATCTGCATATCTGAGGTTATTGATATTTCTCCCAGCAATCTTGATTCCAGCTTGTGCTTCTTCCAGCCCAGCGTTTCTCATGATGTGCTCTGCATATAAGTTAAATAAGCAGGGTGACAATATACAGGCTTGTACTCCTTTTCCTATTTGGAACCAGTCTGTTGTTCCATGTCCAGTTCTAACTGTTGCTTCCTGAGCTGCATACAAATTTCTCAAGAGGAAGGTCAGGTGGTCTGGTATTCCCATCTCTTTCAGAATTTTCCACAGTTTATTGTGATCCACACAGTCAAAGGCTTTGGCATAGTCAATAAAGCAGAAATAGATGTTTTTCTGGAACTCTTTTGCTTTTTTGATTATCCATTTAGCCAAGCCTATTCAATTAAGTTTTCTTATTTAATCTTCATCATTGTTAAATGCTTGCCTGGTGACTCAGTAAACACCTGCAACGCAGGAAACTTGGGTTTGATCCCTGGGTTGGGTAAGTCCCCTGGAGAAGAAAATGGCAACCCACTCCAATATTCTTACCAGGGAAATCCCATGGACAGAGAAGCCTGGTGGGCTACAGTCCATGGGTTCTCAAGAACCAGACACAACTTAGTGACTAAACAGCAATATAGTTAAGTGTGGGAAGATATCATTAGTCTCACATTTCTGGAGGAAATACCCAAGTTGGAAGTATTTGCTCAAGGGTTTACCTATATGGGCACTTAAAATTTTTTTTCTTTTTGTTTGGAGTTTTATAAGATTAAACAAAGTTTATTCATTCACTTTCATAATTTAGTAAGATTGATTATAGTACACTCATGGGAATTTAATTAAATTCTGGATCTTATTTAAGTTAGCTTACACTTAAACCTTTGCATAGTGCCCTGATCCCTAATTCAGACACAGGATTCCTGCACAGGGTTGACATTTTCTCTAAGAAACATGTACTCTATCACTCAAAGAACTTCTGAGTCTAAATTCAGTGTATTTTTAAACCATTCCTTGGGGCTTTATTTTAAGAAAAATTGCCTTTGGTTTTAATTTTCCAATCCAACACTCAAGGGAGTGATTGCTGTACAGAGAAAGAAGGGCCATGGCTGCTCATTTCATTTGTACTCATTAAAAAAGATTAAAACAAAACACTAAATAGGAAACTATGCACAATAAGCATTGAATTTATAAGATGATGTATAGAAATAGAAAGTCTCTTGAAACTAATTCTGAATAGTTAGAATGCAGTCATCATGCCGTGTGGCTAAAAGGTTGGCACTATCTTCTACTGGAAAATTATGTTTTGATTTAATGAATATGTATTCAACAGCTATTTGTACCAAACAGTAGTATAAAATTTCAAGAAACTATGGCAAGTGAAATAAAATCCTGACCTAATATAGAAGTTATTTTCTATTGAAAACTACAAGTATAAAGTGGCTCGGACTATAAAGAATCTGCCTGCAGTGCAGGAGACCCAGGTTCCAGCTCTGGGTTGGAAAGATCCCCTGGAGAAGAGAATGGCTACCTACTCCAGTGTTCTTGCCTAGGAAATCCCAGGCAAGCCTGGTGGACCACAGTCCATGGGGTCACAAACAATCAGACACAACTGAACAACTAATACTTTCACAAGTGTGAAACAAGCAAACGTACTTGTGATTGAGTGGTAAAAAAGGGGGGGGGGGAGGTGCAGTTGGATGCAGTTGGGTCAATTTGTAGAGGGTTGAGTAACTGACTCATTTGAAAAGACCCTGATGCTGGGAAAGATTGAAAGTGGGAGGAGAAGGGGGTGACAGAGGATGAGGTAGTTGTATGGCATCACTGACTCAATGGACTTGAAATTCCTCATGCAGTGAGTACTCATGAGATGACCAGCGCCATCTTGATTGCTTAAATTTCAGTTAATCTTCAGTTCCAGAGTCAGTGTGTTCCCATTTCCTTGAGGCTGATTCTCAGAATCATGGACGCTTATGTCATGGCTACAGTCTGGTCATCATGTGGTTAACTTCTTCCACTTGGTGGGGGTTTCAGTATCTATATGACAGCTCACAGCACATGGCTCAGAATATTATCTGTAGCCCTCGAGCAGGAACTAAATGCCCTTGCCTTTGCTTACTGACTAAACTATTATTGTTTGTTCCCGTTTGACTATTTTTCTTTGCTTCTGATTTTCTCACTTTGCTGATTAAACATGTTCTTTGGCTAAAGTTTTTCCACAGACAAAAGACAGATGGAGGATGTGGTGCGGGAGTAGGGGATGGAGAACCACTGGGTCTTGTTCCATTTCAGAGGGAGAAGGGATAACCTTGGCTTTTGAGTCATTGCCTCCTTGTCTTCTCTTTGCCCTGTAGCCTGCCTTTTGAATATTTCTGTTGCTTCTTTTAATTGAAAGAGATCCAGGCTCATCTTTGTAGGTGTGCAGGGAACTCCACATGTTTGCACTGGGAACATTGCCCTGGCCATCCTCTTCCTCAGAAACACAAGCCAGAGTCTGTTTTCTATTGATTAATGTTAGTTAGTGTTAGTTGCTCAGTTTTGTCTGACTCTTTGCAACCCCATGGATGTAGCCTACCAGGCCCCTCTGTTCATGGAATTCTCCAGGCAAAAATACTGGAGTGGGTTTCCATTCCCTTCTCCAGGAGATCTTCCTGATCCAGAAATTGAACCCAGGTATCCCACATTGCAGGTGGATTCTTAGCATTCTTATCATCTTAGCCATCATATTACAAAAGTATCTAGGAAACGTTGAGTTTGGAAAACAAAAAAACCACATGAAAAGGAGGCTGCTGAAGAAAATCAGATACCTGTTTTTGACTTCTGGTGAAGCTTTATTGTTCAGTAAACTTGAACATTCATTGTAGACATTTTTTCCTTATGGTGAAAGGGAGTGTATGGAAACTACTTTGTGAGGTTAGAGGGGAGACTTGATTTAACAGGGTGTTAAATTCTAATTGAATTGACTTTGATGAAATCTGTACCCCCAGTGCCATGAACACAGGCTGGACAGTTGTCTCCTTTTTAAATTTCAGCAAGCAGCCAATCAGCCCCAGACAGATTTAAACGGAGACCAGGTGGTAGGAAATGAAGATAAACATTCTAACATTCTTAGGACAGGTAGGATTATCTCACCTAATATTATTCTAGCCTACATATATCAAACATAGCTATCTAAATACACAGACATTGATGGTCAATGTGTTTCTACAGCAAAACAGAGTAAAGAGTCTGAGGTATGTTTAATCACAATGGCTTATTGTACAGATTGTGAAGCATGTTTTGTTGGCCAAACTATAAGCGTTGTATAACTGTGAAGCATGTTTTGTTGGCCAAATATAAATGTTTAAGATGATGGTAGTAAAGAGAGATTGGCTATTTGGGATCTTAAAGCTTTCAAAGAGAAAAGACTTGCAATGATCACTGTAGCAACCAACCCAAAATAAACAATTTAAAACCCCATAGCTCAAGTCCAAAGACAATTTTCTTTGGGACATCAGACACATTTAATAGTTTTAAGAAAAGCATCCATCTAAAGCAAGTTTCTTTATAACCAAATTTGTTGGCTTGTGGTTCCATGTTTTACTTTAGACCTAAATGGATTAAGATTGCCCTGAAGCAAACACAGAAAGAGCATTTTTTTATAGAGACACTTGTGGGATTTGTGTTGGAGGAACCCCATTATCACAGTGTTCTTTGGGGCATATTAGCAATTCTTCCCTCCTGAGAAGAGTACTGAGAATGTCATTTCCTTCCTTAAAAAACCTTGCCATTGCATATGCTCAAAATATTTCAGCACACCATTTGAGACTATTGATTATAATAATGAAAATGGTTACTTCTGTAGAGTTTACAATAAAACCATGCACTCTAGAAACAAGATTCTATTTCCATTTCTTCTGGTTCCCCATTTTATTTTGTCAGCTAACCACTCTTTTTGTTTTATCAATTCCTCGGCCAGTTTCTTCCTCTAAATTTCTGCATGCTTCTTCACCATTATATATATATATATATATATATATATATATATATATATATTTTCCTTCTGAATGAGAACACCTTTTGGGCATTTAATGCATTCCTTGACACATAGACCGTTCTCAGTAATATTATGATGAATGAATGAATAACTACAGAAAAGCTTAAGTCTTCACTGGTTTCACTCCATTTTCACTCACTGAAATTCTCTTTTCCTTCAAAGCCCACTTAAAAAGATGTCATCTCATGAAATATATTAATTGTATTATTTAAATTAAAAGTATCCCCATGTATTTTTTTCTTGCCTAAAATTCTTTGTAGTTTCATTATAACACTTGACCTCTATTAATTATATTTAAGGATTACATGTCCCTGAAGGGAATTATAAACTCCTTGAGGGACAAATTCAGGTTTTTGTCATTTTTTTAGGTTCAGTGGTGATTAACACAGTACTTTTTATAGCTATGCATTACTTGAAAGTATATATTATCACTTGAATTTTATATGTAGGGTGACTAATTTTCCAAGGGTTTGTCCCTATGTGAACTGTTTTTAAAATCTGTTTATCTGCCTTTCCAGAGAGTTTCCCAGGTGGTGCTAGTGGTAAAGAACCCACCTGCCAATGCAGGAGACATAATACACATCAGTTTGTTCCCTGGATTGGGAGAATACCCAGGAAAAGGAAA
Organism: Bubalus bubalis; assembly: GCF_019923935.1. Taxonomy (NCBI): domain Eukaryota; kingdom Metazoa; phylum Chordata; class Mammalia; order Artiodactyla; family Bovidae; genus Bubalus; species Bubalus bubalis. The sequence goes on from NC_059176.1 coordinate 52,177,826, forward strand.
TGGCAACCCACTCCAGTATTCTTGCCTGGGGAATCCCATAGACAGAGGAGCCAGGAGCGCTACAGTCCCTGAGCACAGCACAGCAGAGCCTTTCTATAATAAACATTTATCCTCTACAAAACAGCCCCCTTGGGAGGATGTGTCCTTCCCAAAATAATGCTGCTGTTGTCCAAGTCATTTGCAAAACTATTTTGGGGAATTGCCTTACAACCAAACATGTATCATAACTCTCCTTTTCCTTTTGAATATCTTTTTTTTCTTTTTCCTGCCACTTACCATATGTAAATAACAAGATAAATGTTTCCTTAGGGTATACACGGATAGTACACAATTATGTTCTGAAAGAGGATTTTGTTGAAGGATTAGGGTTCTCTCCACTCCCAGATGGAGCGTCCCTGGTGGCTTAGTGGTGAAGAGCCAATGGCATCTTTGGCATCTGCATTGGCAGGAGATGAAGGTTAGATCCCTGGGCCGGGAAGATCCCCTGGAGAAGAAAATGACAACCCGCTCCAGTATTCTTGCCTGGGACATACTATGAACAGAGGACCCAGGCAGGCCACAGTCCGTGGGGTCCCAAAAGAGCTGAACACTAAACAAAAGCTACACAGCAACAGCAGCCACTCCCAAATCTCAAGTCAGGTCAATAAGACTTCGCTATACTTGGTCAACACCAAAATACGAATGTCAAGGATTAAGACTGATTTACACACTCCTCTATCTTTTAGTACGATTTATTTTTGTTCCAAAAGCTCACTAATTTCTAATTAACCATTGAACACCCAGATAAAATAAAAGGAAGGGAAAACCACCTACATTCTTATTTTATTGTTTGTAAGATTTTTGCATCATTTTCTCACGTTTCTAACTCACTTTTAATTTCATCTTTTGGAGACCAGATATCTTACAAATGGCCTTTAAGTTGGCTCTCAAAATAAGAGCTTTTGGTGATTTCAGAAAGACGTTCAGAGGTATTTCTTGGAAATATGAAATATAAATGTGATTATATAGCTTCTAATTTTTAATTTGTGTCTTACCTTCTTTATCTTCTTGTTTTCTCTCTCTCATTCCCAATCCCCTCTTTCAACTTTCAGTTGGTCAATTGGAGAGAAAAAAAAAGGGGGGGAATGGGATTTGGAGTCAGACGGACTTGGATTTTAATTGCTGTTCTGACTGTGAAGTTATTTTTTCTATCTGAGCCTTGTTTCCTTCATTAAGAAAGTGATACTCTTAATAGGAAATTGTACATATTTAAGGGACCATGGATAGTGCATAATGTATTTAGCACAGCATAGGTGCTTATTGAAATTTAGCCTAATTGGAAACACATGTGTTTTACAGTCTGAAAAACAATGGCTCATTTTTTTCCTCATCTGGACATAATGAGTGGTGTCCTTTCCTTTTTGGTTTGTTGTAATGATCAAATTAAATCATGTATGTAACATGAAACAGGGAGGCTGGAATACAATATCTGTCCAACAGACCTTTGTTGAAGACATGGATCTATTATATGTTTCGTGTTTTAGTCCTAGTCCAATGCTTTGCGGATAGTAAGATTCCAAATACTTAAAAAAAATGAAGTGAATTTTATTGTTTATAGACTTATGCTGGTCTGTAAACTTCTCCAGCAAGATATGTCATGCTATTTTACTAGAAAATATACAGGAAATGCATGGAATGCTGTTTGCTGTAGGAGGTATATTAGTAAAACAAATAAGTAAACACACTTTCCTCACCTAAAACATACACATTAATTATAAAGAAAAATGAAAATTACAGATGAAAACAAAGAAGCAACCTAAAAATATTACAAAGGATCCTATGATTCTTCTCTGATTGTATTTCCCTAATTGACAAGGGCATCAAACAACACTGGTAGTTGGGGCAAAAAGCTTTAGAAGCCAAGTTCAAATGGCAACCCAGGTCTTCTGGGTTTCACTCTGATTTCCACAGTGCTCCTTCACTGTGAGTGACCTTGATGTTCATTTCTGCTCCTTGCACCAATTCTGTACGTGTGGCTCTTCACATGACTTAAGACCTTCTTGATCTGCTTTGCCCACGCCCATGGCTGCAGCACCTCACGCAAGCTGCTTTCATATTGCTCCTTCCTTTAACTTCTGTGGAAATCTTTCACCGCGCATTTGAATGTTATGTAACTTTCATTTCAAAGTCTTCATTTAATCACAACAGACTTTTATTCTATAATATCTATTTAGAATAGATAGGATGGCCTTTTAGAGAACACGATTTGTAACAAAGGAGCTTTATTGTCTATTTTCTTTCTCTGTCCCCATCATACACACAGTACCTTCATTATGTTAAAAAATATTTCCTATTTTACTAACTTGGTCACAAAATTATGGCAGTTTAATGAAAACCTCAAGTCATTGTACGTGAAAACATCTCAAATAGAGAATGATTTTAATGCACTCCCTCATCTGGACAGTGTGATAATGTTTTCTTTATTGAGCTAACCCCTCACACACACACTGTCTTGTGTGCACATACACACACACACTCACATGCACACACTTCCTCACTTATGTACTCACTGTCTTACACATGTATTCACTCACAGGGACATACACATATTCTCACTTTCTAACATCCGAATATTTCCTTATTTTCCAAACCCCTACTCTAAAAAAGAACTCTTAATTATGGTTGTCAGAGGAGAAGGGTGTGGGGGAAAGATCATTAAGGAGTTTTGGATGGATGTGTTTTGTTATTCAGTCTCTAAGTCATGTCTGACTCTTTTTGACCCCGTAGACTGTAGCAGGCCAGACTTCCCTGTCCTTCACTGTCTCCTGGAGTTTGCTCAAGCTCATGTCCATTTATTTGGTGATGCCATCCATGTAAATACACAGGTAACCAACAAGGCCCACTTGACTTCACATTCCAGGATGTCTGGCTCTAGGTCAGTGATCACACCATCGTGATTATCTGGGTTGTGAAGCTCTTTTTTGTAGTTCTTCTGTGCATTCTTGCCACCTATTCTTAATATCTTCTGCTTCTGTTAGGTCCATACCATTTCTGTCCTTTATCGAGCCCAACATTGCATGAAATGTTCCCTTGGTATCTCTAATTTTTTTGAAGAGATCTCTAGTCTTTCCCATTCTGTTGTTTTCCTCTATTTCTTTGCATTGATCACTGAGGAAGGCTTTCTTATCTCTCCTTGCTATTTTTTGGAACTCTGCATTCAGATGCTTATATCTTTCCTTTTCTCCTTTGCTTTTCACTTCTCTTCTTTTCACAGCTATTTGTAAGGCCTCCCCAGACAGCCATTTTGCTTTTTTGCATCTCTTTTCCATGGGGATGGTCTTGATCCCTGTCTCCTGTACAATGTCATAAACCTCATTCCATAGTTCATCAGGCACTCTCTCTATCAGATCTAGGCCCTTAAATCTATTTCTCACTTCCACTGTATAATCATAAGGGATTTGATTTAGGTCATACCTGAATGGTCTAGTGGTTTTCCCTACTTTCTTCAATTTAAGTCTGAATTTGGCAATAAAGAATTCATGATCTGAGCCACAGTCAGCTCCCAGTCTTGTTTTTGCTGACTGTATAGAGCTTCTCCATCTTTGGCTGCAAAGAATATAATCAATCTGATTTCAGTGTTGACCATCTGGTGATGTCCATGTGTAGAGTCTTCTCTTGTGTTGTTGGAAGAGGGTGTTTGCTATGACCAGTGCGTTCTCTTGGCAAAACCCTATTAGTCTTTGCCCTGCTTCATTCCGTACGCCAAGGCCAAATTTGCCTGTTACTCCAGGTGTTTCTTGACTTCCTACTTTTGCATTCCAGTCCCGTACAATGAAAAGGACATCTGTTTTGGGTGTTAGTTCCAAAAGGTCTTGTAGGTCTTCATGGAATCGTTCAACTTCAGCTTCTTCAGTGTTACTGGTTGGGGCATAGGCTTGGAATACCATGATATTGAATGGTTTGCCTTGGAAGCAAACAGAGATCATTCTGTCGTTTTTGAGATTGCATCCAAGTACTGCATTAGAAAGCATCACTATGAACAAAGCTAGTGGAGGTGATGGAATTCCAGTTGAGCTATTTCAAATTCTGAAAGATGATCCTGTGAAAGTGCTGCACTCAATATGCCAGCAAATTTGGAAAACTCAGCAGTGACAACAGGACTGGAAAAGGTCAGTTTTCATTCCAATCCCAAAGAAAGATAATGTCAAAGAATGCTCAAACTACCTCACAGTTGCACTCATCTCACATGCTAGTAAAGTAATGCTCAAAATTCTCCAAGCCAGGCTTCAGCAATACATGAACCATGAACTTCCAGATGTTCAAGCTGGTCTTAGAAAAGGCAGAGGAACCAGAGATCAAATTGCCAACATCCACTGGATCATGGAAAAAGCAAGAGAGTTCCAGAAAAACATCTATTTCTGCTTTATTGACTATTCCAAAGCCTTTGACTGTGTGGATCACAATAAACTGTGGAAAATTCTGAAAGAGATGGGAATACCAGTCCACCTGACCTGCCTCTTGAGAAACTTATATGCAGGTCAGGAAGCAACAGTTAGAACTGGACTTGGAACAACAGACTGGTTCCAAATAGGAAAAGGAGTTCGTCAAGGCTGTATATTGTCACCCTGCTTATTTAACTTATATGTAGAGTACACCATGAGAAACACTGGGCTGAAAGAAGCACAAGCTGGAATTAAGATTGCTGGGAGAAATATCAACAACCTCAGATATGCAGATGACACCACCCTTATGGCAGAAAGTGAAGAGGAACTAAAAAGCCTCTTGATGAAAGTGAAAGTGGAGAGTGAAAAAGTTGGCTTAAAGCTCAACATTCAGAAAACTAAGATCATGGCATCTGATCCCATCACTTAATGGGAAATAGATGGGGAAACAGTGGAAACAGTGTCAGACTTTATTTTTTGGGGCTCCAAAATCACTGCAGATGGTGATTGCAGCCATGAATTAAAAGACACTTACTCCTTGGAAGGAAAGCTATAACCAACCTAGATAGCATATTCAAAAGCAGAGACATTACTTTGCCAACAAAGGTCTGTCTAGCCAAGGCTATGGTTTTTGCAGTGGTCATGTATGGATGTGAGAGTTGAACTGTGAGGAAAGCTGAGTGCTGAAGAATTGATGCTTTTGAACTGTGGTGCTGGAGAAGACTCTTGAGAGTCCCTTGGACTGCAAGGAGATCCAGCCAGTCCATTCTAAAGGAGATCAGTCCTGGGTGTTCATTGGAAGGACTGATGCTAAAGCTGAATCTCCAACACTTTGGCCACCTCATGCAAAGTGTTGACTCATTGGAAAAGACCCTGATGCTAGGAGGGATTGGGGGCAGGAGGAGAAGGGGATGACAGAGGATGAGATGGCTTGATGGCATCACCGATTCGATGGACATGAGTTTGGGTAAACTATGGGAGTTGGTGATGGACAGGGAGGTCTGGCATGCTGTGATTCACGGGGTCTCAAAGAGTTGGACATGACTGAGTGACTGAACTGAACTGAACTGAACTGAACCAACAAGGACCTACTGTATAGTTCAGGGAACTCTGCTCAATGTTATGTGGCAGCCTGGATGTCAGGGGAGTTTGGGGGAGGATGGATACATGTATATGTATGTCTGAGTCCCTTTTCTGTCCACCTGAAACTATCACAACATTGTTAATTGGCTATACTATGATATATATAAAAAGTTTTTTTTTTTTTAAATAAATTAATTTAAAAAGCTCTCAGGTGGCAGAAACATCAACTTAATTGATGTAACCAACATCACTGAAATGCGTGAACAATACTTGGTCAATAATTTTTGACTGAATAGCAACGTTCCATTAATTCAATCTGTGTAGCTATAGATTGCAGCTCATTAGTATTTTCTTCTTTCTAAATCAGAAGTGACAGCCTCCATTATCTAAATCTATGGTTTTCAGTCAATATATGAAATACTAAAATCATCCTGAAACTCTAAACAGTACACCTCCCAGACTTCAACTTGAGCCATTCGAACTCCATTAAGCGGGATGAGACCCTCAGCATCATTTTTCTTCAGTCCTAGGGGACTCTAAGATTCCTCGGAGTACATTGCCACTGGTATTCCTATACTTTTAAGTTGCCTGCCCCAGGGGGGCTGCTGGCCACTTCATCCTAAAAAGCTAAAGCTAGAGGCTTTAACTGGAGAAGGAAATGGCAACCCACTCCAGTTTTCTTGCCTGGAGAATCCCAGGGATGGGGGAGCTTGGTGGGCTGCTGTCTATGGGGTCGCACAGAGTTGGACATGATTGAAGTGACTTAGCAGAGGCTTTAACAGAGGGCTATAGAGGGGAGAGACATTCCCCCAAATTCTTAGAGAACATTGAAAACAATCTGTAAACAGTAAATGATCCATTTAAAGAGAAGTCCAGAGAGAAGAAAGCTTAGAAGATAAAGTATTAAAAAAAAAAAAAAAGCCAGGAAGCAGATGGATGTTTATGGAAACTAGCTGGAAAACAAAGTAAATAAAATCATCTGTTGTTGTTGTTGCTGTTGTTCAGTAGTTCAGTCATGTCTGACTCTTTGGGACCCCATGGGCTGCGGCAGGCCAGGCTTCCCTGTCCACCTGGAGTTTGCTTCCTTGCCCTACCACCTGGAGTTTGCTCAGATTCATCTCCATTGAGTCCTTGATGCTATCTAACCATAGATGCTATCTAATATTGGAGTATTTACACATCAATGTCTGGTTCCAGTTACCTTAAAGGCATCTAATCTGGTCAGACAATCTCCATTGACTTAATCTTCACTGGCTTCATCTGTGTTTATAAAGACTGTAGTATAGCTAAGAGCTCCTGGCTAGACTTTTCAAAGTAATTGAACATATATTTCGACAATACAGTCACAACGACCACACTATGGCTTCTCTATTGTTGGGAAAAAGCAGACCCTAAGTACTTATCTCTCCCTGAGACTATCTTGAAAGCAATTAATGGGCAGTAACCATTGTCAGATTCTAAGTTCATTTCACTGAGGTCCATCTCAAACTTTGTGCACAGTATAGCTTGTCCTCGGGTGAGACTGAAGCCAATAACTGTCATGCCCCCATAATTGCTAGGACCCAGAGCCAGAAAATTTCTGCCACTGAATGAAGATTTTTACAATGAATAATTACAAATGAGGCAGGCAATCATTTGTGTCATGGTTCATTGGCCCCGTCAGAGTGAAACAAAGATATTTTTCATTCTCTTCCCTCTACCATATGCACTATTAAAATGCCTTTGTAGATTACTGTAAATAATTCAAATGTTTATTAAAAACTCTGTTGGAAGATCAAGGAACCATAGATAATAGGAGAGAATACCATCCAATTTATTTTTATATGGCACGTTCCATCCATCATATCACAAGTCACTTCAAGGGGAAACACACACAGGGAGACAGGTATTTCAGGCACAACTCAAAGAGGAGGTCACTGAAAATGATCTGACACGATGTGTTAAGAAAGTGTTTCCTTGCTTCTAGGGTCCTAGTTACTGTGCTGGGTTAGGTCATTTTTCTAATTTAGCTCAAACGTTTACTTATTTTCATCATAATGATGGACTAGCCTAGTGTAAGGAGAAGTGGGTATATTTTCTAGCATCTGTACACATCCCATCTTCTGTGTCCTTCTGTTTTTTGGTGTGTGCACACAGAAGGAGAAAATGTGAACCCCACCTGGCTCCACCCTGGACTAGGGGCATTATGGCAGCAGCATTGCCACATGGCATGTGACTGCCATGCTGACCTGCTGTGAGATGAAGCAGGCGAGGCCAGGCCAGGACAAAGTGGCATCCTTATCTGATCTATGATGTTCTTGGTTGAGCATGATCACCGGCCCTCAGCCCCAGTGACACCTGTAGCTAACGATAGTAAGGTAATCATACCTGCCATTCATTAGGCACCTGACCGGTATCAGGCACCATCGTTGGCCGTTTTGATACAATAATAGTGGTTTTGTCTCCTGATGATTGAGTTGCTGGCTTGGTAGTCAGACTGAAGAATTTGGAGTCTTGGCTTCACATGTACCAGTTCAGTGCCTTGAGCAAATTATTTAACCTTTCTAAATCTCAAGTTCTTCATCTTTAAAATGTATTTAACAATGAAATCTGTCTCACAGGGTTGTGGACTGGACGGTACTCCATGAAGAAGCATGAGCCTCTGATTAGCACTGCTAACATTCCAGAAATGTTTGCAATTATTATTAATCTCACTTGATACTTTATTAATAACTGACACACTGTAGTGAAGATATCAGGTTGGCCAAAAAGTTGGTTAGGGTTTTTCTGTAAGATGTAATAGAAAAACTTTAACCAACTTTTTGGCCAACTCAATAATTTACTATTAGGGCAATATTATCATTTCTATTTTATATTAAAAAGAGGTACTGAGAGTCAGTGACATTTAATAGCTTGTGTGTGACCCAACTAACATTTGAATCTAGGCTTATTTGATTTCATATCATGTTTCAAATGTGGTTATCAAAAGGCTTTACCCTTATCCACTCTACAAATAGAATTTTAAAGTCATTGTACCTCCTTTAGAAAAAGAAAATAACAGAATTTTCAGAGGGAGTAACAGATATCTAAGTACTCCAAGCTATATTTCTCCCTTACCGTGGTATCCTGGCTTCTGTAAGCATCTGGACCTTAAAGCTTTTCTTGTTATCCCATAATCCAGTCTGAAGATACTCTGAAAAGTAGAAGTGTTAGTTGTTCATTCCTGTCAGACTCTTTGCAACCCCATGGACTGTGACCCACCAGACTTCACTGTCCATGGAATTCTCCAGGCAAGAATACTAGAGCGGGTTGCCATTCCCTTCTCCAGGGGATCTTCCCAACTCCAGGGATCAAACCCAGGTCTCCTGCATTGTAGGTAAATTCTTTACTGTCTGAGCCACCAGGGAAGGCCCTATGATGAGTGAGGGATATATATAACTGAAAGACAGTAGGCAAATACTTGATATAGTAGGTGACACCTAAAATAACCCTAATCTTTTAATTGAAATTCTATTTTCAGTCCACAGGATTATGGCTTTGCCTATACTGAGCAATCACTCAACCTGCTGCTGCTGCTGCTAAGTCACTTCAGTTGTGTCCGACTCTGTGCGACCCCATAGACGGCAGCCCACCAGGCCCCGCCGTCCCTGGGATTCTCCAGGCAAGACACCGGAGTGGGTTGCCATTTCCTTCTCCAATGCATGAAAGTGAAAAGTGAAAGTGAAGTCGCTCAGTCGTGTCTGATGCTTTGTGACCCCTTGGACTGTAGCCTACCAGGCTCCTCCGTCCATGGGATTTTCCAGGCAAGAGTACTGGAGTGGGGTGCCAGTTCCTTCTCTCACTCAATCTAGTTTGTATTAAAAGAGAACACCAACCTTTCCTTTAATGAGAGTGGCTTGTAAGAAACTTTAAGCAGTTATTCCCTCATAAAAGTAAAAAGGACAGAAATGTTAGGTCATGGTTCTGAAATTACCCATAGCTGAGTGAAATAGAATAATCTCCTCATAAATTGGGATATTCAGGTAACCAAGTTTATGAAATGAGAGTTTCCCATTTCTCAAAAGTCTTTCATTATTCTTTTATAAATTTCAGTTTGTATTTTTTTTTTAATATTTACGTATTTATTCATTTATTGGGCTGTGCTGGATCTTAGTTGCAATATCTGGGATCCTTAGTTGTGGCATGTGGGATCAAGTCCCCTGACTGGGATTGAACCCACGCTCCCTGCATTGGGAGTGTGGAGTCATAGCCAATGGATTACCAAGAAAGTCCCAAGAGATTTCGGTTTGTCTTGGAATCTTTAGATATAATATACAAGTATGAACATTGCCAGATGCCCCCCAGGACAATATGGCATGAAGAATTGTCCTACCTAAAACATAAGAATCAATGATTTATTTCTGTCCGCTTACTCCTTGGAAGGAAAGTTATGACCAACCTAGACAGCATATTAAAAATCAGAGACATTACTTTGTCAAAAAAGGTCTGTCTAGTCAAGTATGGTTTTTTCAGTGGTCATGTATGAATGTGAGAGTTGGACTATAAAGACAGCTGAGCACTGAAGAATTGATGCTTTTGAACTGTGGTATTGGAGAAGACTCTTGAGAGTCCCTTGGACTGCAAGGAGATCCAACCAGTCCATCCTAAAGGAGATCAGTCCTGGGTGTTCATTAGAAGGACTGATGTTGAAGCTGAAACTCCAATACTTTGGCCACCTCATGCAAAGAGCTGACTCATTGGAAAAGACCCTGATGCTGGGAAAGATTGAGAGCAAGAGGAGAAGGAGACAACAGAAGATGAGATGGTTGGATGGCATCACTGACTCAATGGACATGGGTTTGGGTGGACTCCAGGAGTTGGTGATGGACAGGGAGGCCTGGCGTGCTGCGATTCATGGGGTCGCAAAGAGTCGGAGAGGGCTGAGCGACTGAACTGAACTGACTGAGCCAATAGCAATGGAAGCTGATGCCTGCTAATGCTGAGCTTAGCTGATTTGTGTTGTGTATTTCAATCTCTCATCCCTGTATCTACTCAGGGTTGTGTGACAAGTCTAGTAGTGGACTGTGAACAGAAGGTGCGTCCTTTCCAGATTCAGGCTGTGAAAAGCTCCTGCACAACTGTCTGTCTCTTCCCTTTTGGTGAGAGTGGAGGCTATGTTTTAACGTAACGATGACACAACATGGAAACAGCCTGAGCGTCCACATAGATGAGAGCAAGGTAGGGCTCAGCCTAATGAAGAATTTTGATCGGCAAAAATCTCTCTGAAACCCTGGATCCCTTGTTTCTGCCCTGTTGTTATAGTTGAAACCTTGAAATCACTTTCTGTTTTTTCACCCTAGTAATCATATGTGATCAGTTCTATTTTCAAAGAGCCTCTCCAAAATAGTTCTTTTGTCTACTCTTATACCTAGCATCTTAGTCCATGAGCTTGTCAACAATTATCTGGACTATTTTAACAAGGCTCTAAGTGGAATCTTTCACTTTTCCTGCTGCTGCTTCTTTTTTTTTAATTGGAGTATAATTGCTTTACAATTCTGTGTTTTAGTTTCTTCTCTACAACGAAGTGAATCTGGTATATGTATACATATACCCCTTCCCTCTTCCCTCTTGGGCTTCCCTCTGACACACACCCCTCCCTGTATCCCACCCATCTGGGTCACCACAGAGCACCAAGCTGAGCTCCGTGTGCTATACAGGAGCTTCCCACCAGCTGTATGCTTTACACATGGTAGCGTGTTCATGTCCATCCTAATCTTCCCCTTCCGCCCATGTCCACGCGTTCATTCTCTACATCTACATCTGTATTCATGCCCTGCAGATAGGTTCATCCATACCATTTTTCTAGATTCCACATACATGTGTTAATAGATGTTATTTGTTTCTCCCTTTCTGAATTACTTTACTCTATATGACAGACTAACTTAGATACTCAAACACAATATTAATCTCCCTAAGGGAAGCTTTGATCAATCCAATCTCCTACTCTGTAACCTTTGAGGACTGACAAGTACCTAAAGAATGACATTTTAAATTTCTTATCCTGACATTCTCTTTTTTTCAGTGTAATACTTTTTTCTCCTTTTATTATTTTTAAATTGGAGTATAGTTGATTTACAATGTTCTGTTAGTTTCAGGTATACTGCAAATATATCTATTTTTTTTTCCAGATTCTTTTCCCTTACAGGCTATTACCAAATCCTGAGTATAGTTCCCTGTGCTATGCAGCAGGTCCTTGTTATCTGTTTTCCATGTAGTAGTGTGTTTGTCCCAATCTCCTAATTTATCTCTCCCCCACTTTCCATTTGGTGATCATATGTTTGTTCCCAGTGTCTGTGAGTCTATTTCTGTTTTGTAAATAAGGCCATTAGTATCATTTTTTCTCTTTTTTTAGATTCCATGTATAAGTGATAACATACTCTATTTTTCTTTCTCAGTCTGACTTACTTCACTTAGTATGATAATCTCTAGGTCTATCCATATTTCTGCAAATTAGTGTGGCTTTCTTAATTCATCGTGCTCTAGTCAATGGATCAATTCCTTCCTCACCCTAAGTTCATATCTTAAAGGGAGTACATTGGAGAAATTAAAATATGACCCAGTCTAGCTATACACACTTCTGTGGGCAGGGAGATTCTTGAAGTCAAGTGGTAAACATGGCTATTTTACTCATTAGGTTGGGCATAGGCTGTGATGGTAAGTAAACCGAAGATCCCAGTGAATTATTATAGAGTTTATTTATTTATTTTTTTGGCTGATCCAAATTATTTTATTTTATTTATTTAAAATATATAGAACAGTCTTTGGACTCTGTGGAAGAGGAAGAGGGTGGGATGATTTGGGAAAATGGCATTGAAACATGTATAATATCATATATGAAATGAATCGCCAGTCCAGGTTTGATGCATGATACAGGATGCTTGGGGCTGGTGCACTGGGATGACCCAGAGGGATGGTATGGGGAGAGAGGTGGGAGGGGGGTTCAGGATGGGGAACACTTGTATACCTGTGGTGGGTTCATGTTGATGTATGGCAAAACCAATACAATATTGTAAAGTAATTAGCCTCCAATTAAAATAAATAAATTTATAATAAAAAATAAATAAAATAGAGTTTATTTTTTAAATGCCCAGAGTCTGCTTTACATTGGGTTCTCCCCGACCTATTTGGCTGACTCTTGCTCAATGGCTTAGCAATCCAATCTGCTTTGATCACGTGACCTTATGGTGTGAACACATCACTTTCCCACTCACCTCCAGAGGAAAAGAAATGGCTAGAAGGTTATTTGGGGAATTTTATTACCTGAACCAGGAGTGATACACATCACTTCTGCTCATAATCTACTAGACAATGGTCATTTAGTCCTGATTACTGCAGAGGGCTAGGATGTGAACTATACTTTTTTCACTCCCCACAGAAGTGAGGAGACTCAGATAGGAGTAACACTAGCAATATCCATTCACCCATTGTACTCAATAATTATTTTTGCTGCTCCATGGTAAGAAATTACAGTTGATATTTTTTAAATAATAAAATGGGCAAATCATCCAAGAATGTGTTTTCATTAATATTTAAATTAATAAGATTTGAAAGAAATTCTGCACTTCTGGAAATTGCTTTAGATTCTGTCCTTAAAACCTGGCAAAATAATTATTTCATTTGTGGTTCTTTGCTGAAAAAGGATCTGAGTAACACTGAATAGACCTATGATTATCTCCTCTTCCTGATGAATTACTAGTGATTTTATTAATAACATGATTTTCCACTTATATTTCTATTATTGTTTTATGCTGGTGACACTTTCTTACCTTAACATCTGATATATGATTTTCTCTAATTTTTTACAAAGTAAGTTATTTTTTAAAAGGTTCTCAAATTTCTAACTTGGAAAATTTTGCCAATAATATGTAGAACCTATTTTTATAAGGTTTCAACTTATTGTGAAACAAGAATTCAGATCTCTGTCTTAACAAGTGCAATGTTACCTCTCCAAAGCCAATAACAGTACAGGCATAACTCAGAAATGTTTCAGATTTGGTCCAGACGACAGCAATATGCCTGCAAATTTGGAAAATGCAACAGTGGCCACAGGACTGGAAAAGGGCAGTTTCCATTCCAATCCCAAAGTAAGGTAATGCCAAAGAATGCTCAAACTACTGCACAGTTGCACTCATCTCACACACTAGTAAAGTAATGCTCAAAATTCTCCAAGCCAGGCTTCAGTAATACGTGAACCATGAACTTCCAAATGTTCAAGCTGATTTTAGGGAAAGGCAGAGGAACCAGAGATAAAATTGCCACTGGATCATCAAAAAAGCAAGAGAGTTCCAGAAAAACATCTACTTCTGCTTTATTGACTATGCCAAAGCCTCTGACTGTGTGGATCACAATAAACTATGGAAAATTCTGAAAGAGATGGGAATACCAGACCACCTGACCTGCCTCGAGAAATCTGTATGCAGGTCAGAGAGCAACAGTTAGAACTGGACTTGGAACAACAGACTGGTTCCAAATAGGAAAAGGAGTATGTCAAGGCTGTATATTGTCATCTTGCTTATTTAATTTATATGAAGAGTACATCATGAGAAACACTGGGCTGGATGAAGCACAAGCTGGAATCAAGATTCCTGGGAGAAATATCAATAACCTCAGATATGTAGATGACACCACCCTTATGGCAGATAGTGAAGAAGAACTAAAGAGACTCTTGATGAAAGTGAAAGAGGAGAGTGAAAAGTTCAATATTCAGAAAACTAAGATCATGGCATCTGGTCCCATCACTTCATGGGAAATAGATGGGGAAACAGTGAAAACAGTGGCAGACTTTATTTTGGGGGGGCTCCAAAATCACTTCAGATGGTGACTGCAGCCATGAAATCAAAAGACATTTACTCCTTGGAAGAAAAGTTATGACCAACCTAGACAGCATATTAAAAAGCAGAGACATTACTTTGCCAACAAAGGTCCGTCTAGTCAAGGGTGTGGTTTTTCCAGTAGTCATGAATGGATGTGAGAGTAGGACTATAAGGAAAGCTGAGCACCAAAGAATTGATGTTTTTGAACTGTGGTGTTGGGGAAGACTCTTGAGAGTCTCGTGGACAGCAAGGAGATCCAACCAGTCCATCCTAAAGGAAATCAGTCCTGAATATTCATTGGAAGAACTGATGTTGAAGCTGAAGCTCCAGTTCTTTGGCCACCTGATGTGAAAAACTGACTCATTGGAAAAGACCCTGATGCTGGGAAAGATTGAAGGCAGAAGGGAAAGGGGACGACAGAGGGTGAGATTGTAGGATGGCATCCCCAATTCAATGGACATGAGTTTGAGTAAGCTCCAGGAGTTGGTGTTGGGCAGGGAGGCCTGGCGTGCTGCAGTCCATGGGGTCGCAGAGTCACACACAACTGAGCAACTGAAGTGAACTGAACAACAATAAAGCGAATCTTGCAACAAAAAGAGTTGCACACATTTTCTGATTTCCCAGTTCATATGCAAGCTGTGCTCAGTCGCTCAGTCTTGTCTGAGTTTATGACCCCATGGACTGTAGCCTGGCAATAGTAACATTAAATATCACAAAGGTTACTGATAACATATCATTATTATGAATATAATAATAATAAAAATGTTTGAAATGTTGCAAGAATTATCAAAATGTGACACAAAGACACAAAATTATCAGATGCTGTTGTAAAAACAATACCAGTAGACTTCCTCTATGCTGGGTTGCTGCAAGCCTTCAATCTGTTAAAAAAAAAAAAAAAAAAAAAAGGCTATCTGTTGAGCACAATTAAGTGAAGCCCAATAAAGCAAGACATGCCTTTAAATGCAGGTATTTAAGGAAAGTTGATAGACTAGACTTAACAGATTAAATTTCAAGTTCAGTAACTAGGATGAACTATAAGTCATGAAGTTTTTCTAATTTTATCTCAAGAGTGTGTTCTTTCAGGATACTGATATACTCCATGTAATGTGGCAATAATTGAAATATATTAGCCAAATAGGTGGACTATTTTATAACTGACATAATGTCTCTCCAGTTTCTATTTTGATGTTGTGGGCACCTGTCAAATGTGAATATCTCTGATTTGTGAAAGCATCAGCTAAGAGAATAGAAGAACAAAACATTTATGAAATATCATATACTCATGGAAAATGATTTACGAATGGATTACAGATTAAAGGAGTGAATTAATGAATAAATGTCTGTTTCTCCAACCAAAAATGTTACATAAAGCTGCAAAAAAAGCAAATACAGGATACATCCTAGCCAAATACTTTTTCTTTTCAACTTTCTAATTGATTTTATTTCCCATGGATTATATTCACAAAAACTAAGTAGTCCTCAATATGCCTTTCAGTATATAGATTTAGTATAGCCTCTGTTGATCAGATTTACTAGAAAGAGTCTGTTGCGAAGTGGTAGCACTTCTACTTTTGAATTTGAACCAGAAATTTGGTCACAGATGCTGTGCTTAGCTTTCTTCTATAGAGTTTAGTAATTTCAGTGTTTATGGGTAGAGCAAATATTGAAACCATGTGAAACATGTGATTTTATATCTGGCTTTTCATATATTGGTTTTCTGGGCTACACACTCCAGTATTCTTGCCTGGAGAATCCCGTGGTTGGAGGAGGCTGGTGGGCTACAGTCCACGGGGTCGCAAGGAGTCAGGCATGACTGAACTGCTAAGACTGTCGCACTTTTCTGGGGCCACTGTAACAGGTTACCATAACTGGGTAGCTTAAAAAGAACCCAGAAGTTTATTCTTTCACAGTTCTAGAGTCTGCAAGTCTGAAATCAGAATGTCATGCTTTCTCTGAAAGCTGTAGGGAATAATCTGTTCTATGTCTTGCATTACAGCTTCCCAGGTGGCTGAGTGGTAAAGAACCCACCTGCCAATGCAGGAGATGCAAGAGGGGTTCGATCCCTGGGTTGGGAAGATCCTCTGGAGAAGGAAATGGCAACCCTCTCCAGTATCCTTGCCTGAAGAATTCCATGGGCAGAGGAGCCTTGTGGGCTACAGTCCATGGGGTCGGAAAGAGTCAGACACGAACTGAGCACACACAGAGATAGAAAACATGCTTCTCTTTTAGTTTCTGGTGTTGTCAGCAATCCTTGGCCCTCCTTGACCTGTAAAGGTATCACTTGCAACATTTTCTCTTCATCTGGTGTTTGTCCCTGATTCTGAATCTCTGTGCTTCTCCCCCTTTGCTCCTAAGGACACCAGTCATATTAGGTTGGGTCCCACCCTAGTGACCTCATATTGACTACTTCTGCAAAGACTCTATTTCTAAATAAAACATTCATAGGTTTTGGCGGGTGAAGACTGCAATTTATATTTCTAAGGATACAATTCAGCACACAGCATCATCTGAAGAGTGAGTTTTAGCTAAGGTGAACAAAGAACTTCAATAGTAAAACTCAAAAGCAGTTGTCTAAGAGTTATTAGTACTTCTCTACCTACAAGCTTTCTCCAGATTTGTCTTTTTCTTTAACCACTCATTTAGAAACACATGTGTTGTGTTCATGAGTTTAATTCAGAATCGTATGATGTAGTTTTGTCTCTAGACAGAATTTCAAGTCTCCTACAGACTTACATTATGTGTTAACTGTCTCTTTAAATAGGGGATTTTAGCCCTCATCTTCACCCCAAACTAAGGAATATTTACCTGAACCTCTTTTCTTTCTCAATAAAGAAATCTGATGTCATCTGGATTCTTAGTGAGAATACGAATACAACAGAAGTATCAACGGCATCACAGGGAAGTTGGCAAGGCAAAGAGAAAATTGCAAATTCAAACTCAGCTCCATAAATCCTCGAGAATGTTTCATTTGATGCTATTTACCTGTTAATTAGGATCAAAGGAAAAAATTTATATAATAAATCTCATAAAAGCATACTGGATAAATATTAATGAATTCAGTGATGAGCTTCTGTTTCCAGGCAACCGGATATTCCCTGAGAGTATTAATACAGGCTGTAAAATAGCAACAGTTCAGGCAGGAGTACTGATGGTTCTGTAGAATAAAGACTCTGGATCCTCTGGGCCAAACTGCCACCCATCCTGAGCTACAGATTGAAATGATGGCTTCAAAGAAGACTGCTCGTATTGTCTCTATCATGTCTATCACCAGCGTGAGCTGAACACTCAAAATTCAGTGGGGTATGGTGAAAAACTGATGTTAACGCAGCTAGGAGAATAGCGAACTGGGTGACTGTCCACAGTGTCAAGGAGCAGGAAGCAGGGGGATTGTATTTTTCTCCTCACTCTATTGCTAATGGATTAATTCCTGTAAACTTCTGTTTCCATACCTGTCCACAAAAGGAGAGAAAGAAGGAAGGAAGGAAGAGAAGAGAAAGGAGGGGTTTTTTTAATTTACTGACTTGGACTGAATCACGTCCAGTTCTGACAGTCTGTGATGGTTCCTGTTCACCATGATTAAAAGAATAAAAAGGACTGCTCAAATGTTGGGAGGCGATGCCAATAGAGATAGCTTGGAAATAAGCTACCACACCGGAAAGGAATATTTGGGTCCCAAAGCTAAGACTGGATAAATGGCAGGTCCAGCATCAGGAGTGGTCTCCTTTTTTAACAATTATTTTTTACTGGAGTATAGCTGTTTTACAATGCTGTGTGAGTTTCTACTGTACAACAAAGTAAATCAGCCGTGCATATGCATAGATCCCCTCTTTTTTGGTTCTTTCCTATTTAAGCCTCCACAGAGCACTGAGTAGAGTTTCCTGTGCTATTCAGTAGGTTCTCATTAGTTATTTATTTTATATGTAGGAGTGTATGTATGGCAGTCCCCATCTCACAGTTCCTCCCACCCCAACCCCCACCCCTTTCCATCTTGGTGTCCATACATTTGTTCTCTAGGTCTGGGTCTCTATTTCTGCTTCACAAATAAGATAATCTCTACCATGTTTCTAGATTCCACATATATGTGTTAATATACGGTATTTGTTGTTCTCCTCCTTTTGATGCAGATTGTCTAATTAACTCCACCTCTCATCTAACTCCATGTCTGCCCTCTCCCCATCCCCAGATACACCCCCAGCCCACAGCCCCCTTTTCTCTCTCTCTCCTGATGGAGTGAGAATAAATAGGCAATCTGGAATAAACATCCTCCCGCCAGCATTCATCTACTCCTCATCAAATCGACCCAGTTGCAGCCATTGAGAGAGATGAGCCACCCCACAGCTGGCATAGTGGCCCGTCTTGCATTCCTGTTGTCAGTGCCTGGCTAGCTGAGTCAGTGAATTTGAAAAGAAGGGCCCTGTTGACGGTGTGTGACCCGGGACACGGCCACCTCTGGTGAGAGTTCACACTTGGGTGCTGGACTATGAAGCCAGCACCCAAGATGGGGGGATTATCAATTTGCTGACCCTTCAGAGCAACCTCTAGCCAAGGACAAGGTTGCCTCCATCCCCCCTGCCTAAGAAAAGGGAAAATGGTATAGTGGTTTTGAGTCAGGCAGACCTATGTTCCCATGGCAGCTCTGTTTCTTTCAAGCTTGAACCCAGGGCAAGTTACTTGGCCTCTCTGAGCTTATTTATTCTTCTTTAAGATACATATAATGTTGCCTACCACTGGGTTGTAGTGAGAATTACATTCGCGTATTTTAAAATGTCTTGTACTGGGTCTTGCAATTTCCATCACTCAATAAGTAGTAGCTGTTATTGTTATGGAAATGATCATTATTATAATTATTACTATGAAAATAGGCAAAGAGCAAAAATGCTCAAATGGAGGTGGTTGGAACTAGTTCTAGGGGAAAAATATGAAAGAGGTGAAAAAATGGCCATTGAAAATTGGCACTTATATTATGGAAAATGGATTTGGGGGAAAAAAATCAGAATTTCATTTACATTTTGAGACTCCAGCAATTGCTTTCTTGAAGGGGCAAAAGCAAGGATAAATCATTTAGAATGCCCGGTTCTCACTGTCATCACGTGTACAATACAGATAGTAGTGGCCATGTCAGGAGACAAGAGGAGGGAGCATTTTGGTGTATTATGAAATGTATGTCAAAAGGTGGTTATGTTTTTGAATATTGTTTTCTTTTGACCCTTCCTCTTTTATTTTTTATTTTTGTGCAGTACTTTTATTTACTTTTTTATTGGAGCATAATTGCTTTACAATGTTGTGTTAGTTTCTCTTGCACAACAATGTGAATCAGCTCTATGTAGACATGTATCCCCTTCCTCTTGAGCCTCCCTTCCACCTGCCATCCCCCCTTGTCTAGGTCATCACAGAGCATGGCGCTGAGCTCCCTGTGTGACACATCAGCTTCCCACCAGCTATCCATTTTACACACGGTAGAGTATAAATGTCAGTGGGAACTTCTAGAGATGGAAATATCAATATTAAGCCTAGACCAGAAAAGGAATAGCACTCTTAACATCACACGCTAGAAAGCTGCCTAATTTCCTAATGAGTAGACCTGCACTTCTTTCTGCTTCATCCTGGCCTTAGGCTTTGTCTCCCTCCAACCTCCTCTCCCCAGAGCCACAAAACAGATCATTCGGATGCAATCATTTCTGGTAATTTTTTTCTAGATCAAAATTTGGTTCTATGCCAGTTGGCATAATTCATCCCCCTCTCTCCCTTTCACCCGGTTCTTTGTGCTTTGATAAACACTGCTGTGTGGCTTCCTCTATCTTTCTTTGTTCCTGCTGGTCTTTCTCACACCCTTATTCCCTGGACAGCTTGTCATATCTGGGTCAGGTATCATCTCTGTCAGAAAACCTACCCTGAGGTCTTCAGGCAGAGTTAAAACCTTTCTCTGGCATCTCATAGCACACACAGAAGTGAGTTAAGATCATCAGTTTGCATATATTTCCCTTCCATTAATCTGTGAATTCTTGAAGCTATCGATGCTATTTGATTCATTTATGCACTCCCCACAGAGCCTCACCCAGATATACAAATAGATGACATTCTGTTTTAGGTGTTCCTTGCTCAAAAATTGATCTCTTTTCTTAACGGAAACACACACACATGATCTTCTCATCTTTTTCTCCTCTACTTCCTTGCTGTTTCTCACCCAATGCCTTTCCTTTCCTATCCCAGATTGCACAGTGGACCCTTGAGGTCAAAATCAAGGCTGGGGATGCCGGGCCATGGAATAAAAACATAAGAGTGGCTGTAAATTCAGAAGATGTTTTATTACTATTCGTAAGGGCCGCTGGAATAAGAAGGATGAGGATTCCTTTTTATAAGATTAACATTTCTGCCAGCAGCAGGGAGTCTATAAAAATTAAAACACAGGAGATCACAGATGTCAAATATGGTTCATGTGTGAAGGAAAGGGGAAAAAACATTCTCCATTTTTTTTCTGGTGACGACAATCACTTTTCAGTGAATAACTGATTAGCTCTGGGGGAAGACTCTTAGCTCCATGGAGTGTTGTTTATTCATATATTTGTAGGCTAGAGACCAACTCCTTCCCGTGTCCTATTTGTCTAGGGGAACCCCAAGTCCCTGCTTAGCATTCTGTTATGATTACTGACAAAATACTGCAGTTGTCTCCCCGATGTAAATAGCTAATTTCTGGACTTCGGGGAAAAGATATGTGGCTGTGATTTACTGGTGTTAATGAGGCAAGACAGTACTCTTCCATAGGTGGAAGAGAAGGTGAAACTCAAGTTCAATCCCCTGCATACCTTTTCTTGCAGATACACTGATAAGGAGCTGTAACTGAAAGTGGGGCCAGGCTGCTCACCTCTCAAAGTCAATAAAGAGGCCAGGTTGATGGAAAGGAAACTTGCTTTATTTTGGATGCTGGCAACTGGGAGGGAGGTGGGGAGGACAGATGCCTGTCCAAAGGCTGACTCCCCCACTCCCTGCTGACAGTCAGTGGGCAAGAGCTTTTAGAGACAGAAGGAGGGGGCGACATGCAGAATCAGCACAGTCAGCTCTGATAGTCATCTTGAAATCGGTCACTGGTGGGCTGCTCAGTGTCATCATGATGGTTTTAAGCACAGTTAATCTTCAGTTCCAGGGTCAGTTTGTTTCCATGCCTTGAGGCCGGTTCTGAGAATTTTGGCAGCTTATATCATGGCTACAGTCTGGTCATTGTGTGGTTAACTTCTTCCACCTGGTGGGGGTTTCATTACCTATAAGACAGCTAGAGGACACGGCTCAGAGTATTATCTGAAGCTGCTGAGAAGGTCCTTTACTTTGCTTAGTGACTACATTATTTTTACTTGGTGTCCTTTGACTGTTTTCCTTTGTTTCTGCATTTTCTCACTTCTCTGATTAAATTTATTCTTTGGCTAAAGTTTTTCCACAAACAAAAGGCAGCCAGAGGACACAGGGGGCAAGGACCATAGGGTCCTGTTCTGTTTCAGATGGAGAATGACTTTCATATCTGGTTGTCACAAGCCTCTGTGTACAAGGATGGGTATACGGCCTATGAGTCTTGCTTCACTTTTTCTTTCCAAAAGAAGAAGAACAGGATCACTTTAGATTCCTAGCTTGAGCTTGGTGGATTGACCAAAAGGAGAGCCCACGTGTGTCACAGAAAGGAATTCCTCATTTATTTATTAATGATGAACAATAGATGACAAGACATTTTCTTACAACAATTTGGTGTGTGCCTTTCATCTGCATTTGCTTACAATATAATAAACATGCATGGATGCACCTCAGGAACTTCAGATTTTCGACTTGGACCTGAACCCAGATGGCCAGATGCTTATCAGAATCTTCTGTGAACCATCCAAGCTTCTTGTATGTCAGGAACTGCAGGGGACTGCTTTGCTCATGAGCTTTCAGGCATTTCCAGGAAGACCTTGACTAATGCAAGAACAGGCTTTTTTCAAAGTGTTGGCCCTTCACCAAAACTTTACAGCACTTCCTTGTAAAGACATCTCCCATAAGCCTGTGTGCAGTTGCTCTCCTGAGCCATTTGAAAGGCAGAGTGGAAAATCTCCATGTTCAGATAAAGATGCTGACCACATAAGGAAAGACAGAAGCATTATGTGTAGTGTGGTTAATGAATGAGATGATATCCTCTTCCTAATGTCTTTCTTAAATGTGTCTTTCTCAATAAATACAGATTGCACCCTTTGAACTTCGCTTGTAAAATCAAATGGATTTTGTTTTGCAGTTTTAGCTCCTTTTAAAAAATTACGTTGATAGCTTCCGTAAATATTTTGTGTCCTGGTGGTTTGAATCTGTCTATTTCTTTCTGAATTTATTAAAAAATTCAGTTGGCTTAGCCTAAGTGAATATTTGTAATTCAATTAAATGACAAGATTTGTCAATACAGGGACATGTGGCATGAGTGCCATGGGTGATCTAGAATCCTTGGACAAAGAATAACTGAGTGAAAATGTATATGATGAATTTCCACATTTTATCTGTTACAATAGTAGCCATTGATTAATTATCAGTTCACATATAATGAAAAATGCAGCAGGACTGTTTAATTAAATTTCAATTTCTTTTCAGAAATATTTTTCTAACTGTTTTACCTTTTTTTATTGAAGTATAGATGTTTTTACAATATTGTGGTAGTTTGTGCTATGCAGCAAAGTGAATCAATCATATATAAATATATATAATATGTATATTATTGCATATATAATATATATGTATAATATATACATAATATGTACATATTATATATATATATATACACATATATATTCATTCTTTTTTAGATTTCCTTCCCATTTAGTCACCACAGAGCATTAACTAGAGATTCTTATTCTTAATCAATTTCATCCATAGTAGTGTATTATGTCAATTTCAACTAAGTTTAGAAGAAATTTCAAAAACTACTTATAGTCAATTACCAAAGTGAAAGCCATTTGTTTAAAAACTCAGTTTTTTATTTCATGTCACAGAACTGAATTAAGGCTTCTAGATTCATACTCATTTTCTTCAGAAATTTTTCTTTTCAATATTTTTAATGAAAGTTTAATTTTAGAACCATTTTAGACTTAAAGAATTATTGGGAAGATAGTAATTCCCATATGCCCAAAGCAGTTTCTGTTATAGTAACATCTTATTTTAGTATGGTATATTTGTTATGATTGATAAACCAATAATGATACATAATTATTAACTGAAATCTATGCTTTATTTGGGTGGTTCAGTGGTAAAGAACCTGCCTGCAGCACAGGAGATGCAGGTTCCATCTCTTGGTCAGGAAGATCCCCTGAAGAAGGAAATGGCAACCCACTCTAGTATTCTTGCCTGGAAAATCCCATGGACAGAAGAGCCTGGTGGGCAACAATCCATGGGGTTGTGAAGAGTCAGACATGTAGCAACAAAAGAACAATGGTTTATTTACAGTTCCTTATTTTTTATACCTATGTCCTTTTTCTGTTCCAGGATCCCATTCAAGACACCACATCATATTTGTAGTCATGTCTTTTCAGGCTGTTTTAAACTGTGACAGTTTATTCATTTATTTCGACAAGTATTCACCATACTTGTGATTGCCTTAGATGTTAAGATGGTAAGAGTTGCCAGTTAGGTTTTATTGAATTTGCCAATTTAGTTTGCTTAGAGTGGTTTTGAAGGTTGTTCTGAGAATGAGTTTGCAGCTGGTTTAGTAGCAAAGAGCATCAAGAATGATGTCAGTCAATGAAAAAGAGAGAATGCTCACACATGTGCTCAATGGTGGCTTCACCCAAGCTGTTGAAAATATAAATGAAATGGAAATAATTAACCTTTACAGTTTTACAGTGCATTTTTGTGGCTACGGTCATGCATGAGTTAAACCTTAGCAATAATCCGTGCCGACGCTCTCATTCATCTGAAATTCATCAAACAGGTGTTGTGTGCTGGGCCCTGGTCTAGATTATGGAGAGGGAGGTAAACCCTATACCTAAAACTTGGTAACAACATGTGAAGCCTAGGTGGTAGGCTTTATGGAAAGGTCCTTCTGTAGAAAAGGTGCTCATTGTGTAACTGATTAGAAAAAATGTGTGTGTGGTCATTGTTTTGTTTTTAAAAAATAGGACTGGCGTTATTAGCTTTTAAGAAACAGAGGGGTAGGGGGGAAAGGGTGCTTTTATAAGCCTTGTTGTTGCTGTTTAGCCCCTCAGTCATTTCTGACTCTTTGCGACGCCCTGGACTATAGACTGCCAGGTTCCTCTGTCCATGGAATTCTCCAGGCAAGAATATTGGAGTGGGTAGTCATTCTCTTCTCCAGGGGATCTTCCTGACCCAGGGATCGAGCCTGCATCTCCAGCATTGGCAGGCGGATTCTTTACAGCTGAGCCACCAGGGAAGCCCTTTTATAAGCTTGCCACGTATACATTGGGGATGAGAGTGGGGAAAGGGCACAGAAACTCTTCCTTACCCCCAACTAATCTGATTTCTAAGGGACAAAAGGGCATGGTGTTTTATTTGCCAAGAAGCCACTTAACTTGGGCCTCCCTTGCCCTCTCAGACCATCACTTCACTACATGCATTCTTTTATTCAATAGATGGCCAATATATAGGTTTTCAGAACTCAAAGTGAATAAAAAGGTTACTCTGAGCCCTGCAATTGGGTAATTGAATGGACAGAATCATATGCTCAGCTTAAATTTCTTAGAGACTTCCATCTGCTCCAAACTGTAATAATCTCGAGGCTGATTTGTGAGTGCAGTTTGTAGGATCAGATTTAAAATTCCAAAGTCACTCCATGGTGTTCTCTCTTGAATGTCAAATGCAAGAATGGGAGGAGGAAATTAATGTATTCTGAGGACTGACTCTGTGCCAGGCTGTAGGCTGGCTGCTTTTTAAGCATCTCTCTCTATCTTCCTCAAGATGTGGGAAAGCATTTGCAAACTTGAAATATTACTAGAGAAAAAGTCTTATGTATTTTGAGCCTCTTTCTTAGAAATTCCACCAGGATATAGAGATCGAGATGTTCTAGTTGTCTGATTTCCCACCATTGACGTCTGAGCTGGATGTAATAATGTCCCTTAAAGATAACCATACCCTAATCCTTTGTAAACAGACTAGGTGACTTCCCAGGTGGTCCAGTGGCTGAGAGTCTGGATTCCCAGTACAGGGGGCCTGGATTCTATCCCTGGTCAGGGAAATAGATCCCCCATGCTGCAACTAAAGATTCTGCACGCTACAACTAAGGGAAAAGAAAGAGAGATCTCACATGCCACAACAAAGACTTAGCACAGCCAAATAATTAATAAATATTTTTAAAAAACAATTAGGGCTTCCCTGGTGGCTCAGATGGTAAAGAATCTGCCTACATTGCAGGAGACCCAGGTTCAGTTCCAGGGTCAGGAAGATCCCCTAGAGAAGGGAATAGCTACCCACTCTAGTATTCTTGCCTAGAGAATTCCATGCACAGAGGAGCCTGGTGGGCTACAGTCCATGAGGTTGCACAGAGTCAGACATGACTGAGCAACTAACTTTATATATATATATATATATGGCAAAAGAGATCTCTGAAGATAGCATTCAGATTACTCTAATCCAGAGATTATTGTGGATAACATGGGTGGGTTCAATATAGTCACCTAAGGTCTTACAAGCAGAGAAACTTCTTTGGCTCCAAGAGAAGAAGGATAGGGATGAAGCAGAAGAGAGATGGAAAAAAAAAAAAAAAGAACAGTGATATCAGAGAGATTTGAAGAATGAGGAAGATTTGAGTGGTCATTGCTGGCTTAGGAGATGCAGGGGACCATCAACCAGGGGACCAAGCAGTCTCTAAAGGCTGAGAATTTCTCTTGGCCAACCGTCAGTAACAATATGTGGACCTTAGTCCTATGTCTACATGAAACTGAATATGACCAAACACCCGAATGAGTTTGGAAATGGATTCATCCCCAGACATTCCAGTAAGAAACGCAACCTATTGACGTATTGATTTTGGCCTATGAACTGTGTTTTTGTCCCCTAACATATAGAACTGTGGTGGCTTCCCTGCTGGCTCTGTGGTAAACAATCCACCTGCCAATGCAGGAGACATGGGTTCAGTCTCTAGGTTGGGAAGATCCCCTGGAGAAGGAAATGGCAAGCCACTTCAGTATTCTTCCCTGGGAAATTGCATGGACAGAGGAGCCTGGTGGGCTATGGTTCATGGGGCCGCAAAGAGTTGGACATGGTTTAGCAACTAAGTAACAAAGACAATATAGAACTGTGAGATATTAAGAGGGCATTGTTTTTTATCTGTTTGTTTCTTTTTAAATTTGTTTTGGCCATGCTGCAAAGCATATGGAATCTTAGTTCCCTGACCAGGGATCAAAGCTACAACTCTGCATTGGAAGTATGGAGTCAACCACTGGACTGCCAGGGAAGTTCCAAGAGGGCATTGTTTTAACTGTTAAGTTTATGCTAATTTGTTAGGGAAGCTATAGAGAAATAATGCAGAGGCCCCTGTCATTGGACCTAAATGGGGCAAAGGCTGTACACGTGGGCCATGGAGTAAAGGAGGAATGAAGAAGGCATCTAAGAACAAAAGCAGGTATGGATATTTGGAAATCAATAGCAGAGTCTAGAAAGTTTCAGATCTGAAGGTGAAGAGCCTAAATGTGAGACCAGAGTCTAAATAAAGGTGAAGGGAGGAGAGTGGAAACAGAGCAAAGAGGAAGCCCCACGTGCTTAGAGAAGAATTACTGAAACAGGATCATGAGTAGGGGATTATTGAAAAAACAGGCTGGTCTCCTTAGGAGCAATGCTGTGAGCTTCATCTCCCCTGCAGAAACCTCGGGGTTCACAATGGGCCAATCAAGGATGATTTGGACCAATCAAGGATGCTTTGGTTATGAGTGCATGCGTGCATTCGAAGTCACTTCAGTCGTGTCTGACTCTTTGAGATCCCATGGACTGTATCCCGCCAGGCTCCTCTGTCCATGGGATTCTCCAGGCAAGAATACTGGAGTGGGTTGCCATGCTTTCCTCCAGGGCATCTTCCCAATCCAGAAATTGAACGCACGTCCCTTACATCTCCTGCGTTGCCAGGTGGGTTCCTTATACTAGCACCATCTGGGAAGCCCTTAGTTGTGAGTATCCCTGTGTTAACTGGTTCCCTACTTATATGACTTTACCCTGTAGAGGATGTAATGAGGCATTTTGCCCTGTGACTGAGCAGCAACAAATCCAAGTCCACATTTTTCTCCTCACAGACGTAGGGATAGTCAGCAGAGACTCACAGTGCCCTGTGGGAAACAAAGTTCTCAGTCTATGCCTGTGATGGATTCCTTGTTATATGAAGGATGAAGAGAGGTCATTATGGAGGATCTGGGGTAATAAGAGAGACAGACTCTGTCAGAGGGGAGAGTCTTTCTCCCCATTATTTCCTGGGCTACTTCTGCTCATTCTCAAGGCTCAGTCTAGTCCAAACCTCCACCATAACCCTCCCTCACTCCTCCTACTCCACCTCCAAGTGGATTAACCTTCTGCTTCATGCTTCCTTCAACCAGACTCCTTAACACATTACAGAATATCTGCATGTCCCTATACTCTACGTGGTGGATTCAGGCTGACCATGGACTAATTACTATATCCTCAGCCCTTCAGGCAATGCCTGGAACATAGTAAGCTCTCTTATTTACTTTATGGTAAAGAATATGTTGGGCTTCCCTGGTGGCTTTGATGGTAAAGGATCTGCCTGCAATGCAGCAGACTTGGGTTCAATCCCTGGTTTGGGAAGATCCCTTGGAGAAGGGAATGGCTACCCACTCCAGTATTCTTGCCTAGAGATGTTACCTTTGGTTTCTCTTCTCTTTGGTTATGATCTTGACCATAAGATAACCAGTGCCTTATGTTAACAGACTTTTGATGGAGCAACCACACAAGGATTCCAGGACATTTTAAATTTGATTAATTTTTCTGCAACTATATTGCTTAGCCTGTCTTTTGGTACTTTGGTTAAAATGAACAGGCTAGTTTGGAATTAGAGTGAATATCATTACTGTCACATTAAATTAACATCTAGCCTGTTGCATCAATAGTTCCTCAAAAAAGATGTCAAAACACTCGATCCTAGTGAGTAAGCCAGTGCTTGTTTATATACACTCACAATTTACATGTTACCTACTTATCTGTGACTTCCCAGATGACGCTAGTGGTAAAGAACCCTCCTACCATTGCAGGAGACATAAGAGACCTGGGTTCAATCCCTGATTTGGGAAGATCCTCTGGAGAAGGAAATGGCAACCCCCTCCAGTATTCATGCCTGGGAAATCCCATGAACGGAGGAGTCTGGTGGGCAACAGTCCATGGGGTCGCAAAGAGTTGGACACAGCTGAGGTGACTTAGCACATGCACACACACTTATCCATATGGATCCTGTGGATTTGGACCTGCTTTAATGACAGAGAAAACACCTAAGTGTCTTCCACTGGTAGGTATTGTTCACATGTCACCTTTCTGGCAACGATACACTCAGGGCCTTAAATGTTAGATCTGCCATCCGAAATCCATCAGGCACTCCTGGAAGCTGGGCACGTCTGTCTCCCTGGCTCTGTTGCCAGCTTTGCATTAATTGTTCGCTCTGAATAGAGAACATATGGGCTCTAAATGCCGAGGTTTGAAATATTTTTTCCTTTCATTTTGAAAGGCTTTTACTTGAAATGTGGAAGGTTCTAAACATTGCTTCATTTCTGAAGGGAAAGTAAAGGGGAAAAACAAGTCCTCTACAAAAAGCTTTAAGAAGGAGAAAAAAAAGAAGAAGAAAAAACTTTCCCAATGTAAAGTTTTAACTATCTACGCCTTTATAGGCACACTAGTGAAGAGCTGGCTCTCATGGACACAAAAGAAAAATGGATTTCAGTTTATTTTCCAAATAGGGGTGAGGGAATCCATCTTCCCACTGATTTCAAGAGAAAAATGGACCAATTAGTTAAGGCAAAAAGAGGAGTGGGGCAAAGAAATATGCACTGTTTTCTTTTTCAAAGCCCCAGCTTGACAATAAGTTTTTCTTAACCAGCTCTGGGATGGTAATTAGCATAACTCAGGGCTGAGCTGTGTGCTAAGACATCAGGCCTGTCTGCCTCTCCCTACAACACTCACACAGCAGCAGGAGGGAAACACAAGGGGAGGTCACCTTGGTCTCCACATCATGGTGAAGCCTTAATGGGTACAGAGTCCTGGGCTTATTTACCACCACAACGGACTCTAGAAACCCCTGTATACCAAGATCAAATGTCCAGTGTATTGGCAGAGATTTTTGCTTTTCCTAGACAAATAGTTTAAAAATATCACCCTTGTTTTGGTACTTAGAAGGAGATCAGCCCTGGGATTTCTTTGGAAGGAATGATGCTAAAGCTGAAACTCCAATACTTTGGCCACCTCATGCAAAGAGTTGACTCATTGGAAAAGACCCTGATGCTGGGAGGGATTGGGGGCAGGAGGAGAGGGGACGACAGAAGATGAGATGGCAGGATGGCATCACTGACTCGATGGACGTGAGTCTGGGTGAATTCTGGGAGTTGGTGATGGACAGGGAGGCCTGGCGTGCTGCAATTCATGGGGTCGCAAAGAGTTGGACACGACTGAGTGACTGAACTGAACTGAACTGAACTGAAGGGAGCATACGACTTAAAGACGGGGAAGGCAAACTGTTAGGAGCCTCTTGGTGTGGAAACAGCAAGTCTAGCACAGCCTCTGGATCATGGACCCCCTGGGAAAAAACACCAGCTTCTGTGTGGAGATCCTGGGAGGCTTGAGAAGCACCACCATGGGCCAATAGCTATCCTGGAGTTGATGAAAATTTCCTCTAGAGTTGCACTCTTGTGAAACTCTTTTTCCTCTTTAAAATAGCAAAATGAAAACCAGGTGACATCTACGGCTTGAGTATGTTTCCACTAAAGTTGGACATTTTGTTTTCCAATTATTTTTCATCGTCTCATAGGTGAGAATTCTATTCTTGACAATGTCTGTGTCCATATCACCATGAGGCCAAAAAACTAGACCCTTATCTTGTAGAACTGTTCACTATGGCTATCTTTGGATGAGTAAGGATGGAAGGGACAGAAGTGCACGTGAGAAACAGCTTTTTTTCTCAAGCATAGCTCAAAAAATTGTGCGAGATGAACATCACTCCAGTTACACCCATCATGCTTGCTGAATTTAGATCTATATTTGTTTATTAATTTATTCATCCATAAATTGAATACATATAGTGTACATATGGTGCTAGTGGTAAAGAACCTGCCTGCCAGTGTAGGAGATATGAGAGACACAGTTTCGATCCATGGGTTGGGAAGATCCCCTGGAGGAGGGCATGGCAAACCACTCCAGTATTCTTACCTGGAGACACAGGTTTGATCCCTGGGTCAGGAAGATCCCCTGGAGGAGGGCATGGCAACCCAGAACAGTATACTTGCTGGAGAATTCCATGGACAGAGGAGCCTGATGGGCTACATTCCGTAAGGTTGCAAAGAGTTGGACATGACTGAAGCAACTTAGCACACATGGTGTATATATAAGTAATGTGTATATATGTATGTGTGCATATGTGTGTGTATTAAAATCATATATATATATATATATATATATATATAAACACATAGATTTATCTATAGCCTATCTTGTTCCAGGTGCTATGGGGGATACTAGGAATACATCAGAGGACAGGACAGCCAAAGTCATGGAGATTATAAACTACCAAAGTTAGTTGCTCAGTCATGTCCAGCCCTTTGTGACCCCATGAACTGTACCCTGGCAGGCTCTTCTGTCCATGGGATTCTCCAGGCATCAATACTAGACTGTGTTGCCATTCCCTTCTCCAGCAGATCTTCCTGATCCAGGGATCAAACCGGGTCTTCAGTATTCCAGGTAGATTCTTTACCATCTAAGCCACCAGGGAAGCCTATAAACTAGCAAGAATGGTGACAATTAGACAAGAGAATATGACAAGTATGTGCTGCTGCTGCTGCTGCTAAGTCGTGTCAGTCGTGTCCAACTCTGTGCGACCCCATAGATGGCAGCCCACCAGGCTCTGCCATCTCTGGGATTCTCCAGGCAAGAACACTGGAGTGGATTGCCATTTCCTTCTCCAAAGCATGAAAGTGAAAAGTGAAAGTGAAGTCACTCAGTTGTGTCCAACTCTTTGAAACCCTATGGACTGCAGCCCACTAAGCTCCTCTGTCCATGGGATTTTCCAAGCAAGAGTACTGGAGTGGGTTCCCATTGCCTTCTCCAAAAGTATGTGCTATAAGACACTATTCTTGAGGGTTTTATTCCAGTCTAGGTATGTGGCAATTTCTCTCTAGGAAGAAATCAAATTTAAATAAAGAGAACTTTGGACTTGGCCAGCAGAAATGTGTTAGGATGGAGGAAGAAAATGGTTCAGGAGGAGAGAGGGCTGGAAATAACGGGAAAGCTGGAAACTAGAAAACATGGTTTGTGAAGAAAAAAAAAAAATCAAAATAAAGTCGAATATTGTCCCCTGAATGCAAGAGGCCTTGAGTTGTAATAACTGCTCAGTTGACTACGTAGTTATTGAGACTAGTAGACACTTAATTAATAAATGTGTGTTGAATGATGAAGTGTATTAGTTACCTATAGCTGTGTAACAAATTACCCCCCAACACACACACACAGGTAATAGCTTAAAGCAGCAATTATTTATTATGTCATACAGTAGCCAAGGCTTAGAAATCCAGGCATGGCCCAGCTGGATGGTTCTGGCTCAGAGTCTCTCATGAAGTTGCAGTCAGGAACTTGGTGGTGGCTGCCTCACCGAATGCCTGCCTGTCCTAGAGGGTCTCAAACTCACTCACGTTACTGTTTGCAGTAGGTCTGAGTTTCTCTGGATGTTGGCTGGAGTCCTTGGTTCTTGGTGACCTAGGCTTCTCCATAATTCATGACGTAGCAGCTGATTGAAAGTGAATGATAAGAAGTATTCACACACACACACACACACACACAGAAAGAAAGGAAAAAGACACAAGATCTTTATAGCTTGGCCTCAAAGTAACATACTATTGCTTTTGTCATATTCTATTGATCAAACAGACCACTCCAGATACAGTATGGGAGAGTTCATACAAGGGCCTGAATACCATCTTGGAAGCTGACTCTCATAAGGAATAAGTATTAAAAACAATTACACTAAAGTCTTGCCTGGCAGGCCAATGGTTAAGACAGTGCTCCCAATGAAGGGGACACACGCTTCTCCAGGGGATCTTCCTGATCCAGGGATTGAACCTATGTCTCTTACATTTTCCTGCATTGGCAGATGAGTTCTTTACCACTAGTACCACCTGGGAAGACCCGATCATTAAGTATTAGGGGCCAAATGGCAGCCCATGTTTTAACACCATCTGCAACCCTCAGTTCCCAAGAGTCTTCCCATCACTTGTCTTGTGCTTCTCCCCTGTGCGAGGTTGTGCCCTGTTTCCAGATTTCCAACTTTGAAATCTTACCCAAATCACCTTTCTTCCTTAAGGTCCCATTTCCTCTATCTCAGGTCCATCTGTCCATTTCCAGCTCATTTCAGATGCTGTTTCTTTTAGGGATATTTTCCTGATCAGTCTCTAACCTACCAAAAGTGACTTTCTCACCCAACTTGTCATCTTTTCTCTTGCATTTGCTTTTCTTTTTGTTTGTTTGTTTTGTTTCACGTAGTAATTATTTATATACCTGTCATGTCCTCTAATAAATTTTAACATCCCTGAAACAGCAGACTTCTGTCACACTCTTCTGAAACCACACAGCACCAATGACTGTGTTTGATACTTAACCTTGCCGTTATCCAATCTTCTTTCCCTGTTCCTCATGTAACTTTAGATATTTATCTGCACCTTCTGGCTCCATATTGGTTAAAGTTTAGTTTTTCACTACAATATAGAAATAATCCACATAGTTTCCAACTCTTGCCTTTCAACTGAGTCAAGCATACACATGTGATTCTGTTTTAAAAACATAAAACCTCAATTGCTTCTCTGTGGTACCCAGATTTCTACCTCAAATCACATGGGAATTCCTTGTTCATAGTTTTCAACTCCCTCAGGTCTCCCAGATTTGGGTTTACATACAGGACTTGTGGTGTTGGAGAAGACTCTTGAGAGTTCCTTGGACTGCAAGGAGATCCAACCAGTCCATTCTGAAGGAGATCAGCCCTGGGATTTCTTTGGAAGGAATGATGCTAAAGCTGAAACTCCAGTACTTTGGCCACCTCATGCAAAGAGTTGACTCATTGGAAAAGACTCTGATGCTGGGAGGGATTGGAGGCAGGAGGAGAAGGGGACGCCAGAGGATGAGATGGCTGGATGGCATCACTGACTCGATGGACGTGAGTCTGAGTGAACTCCTGGAGTTGGTGTTGGACAGGGAGGCCTGGCGTGCTGTGATTCAGGGGGTTGCAAAGAGTCGGACACGACTGAGTGACTGTTCTGATCTGATCTGATCTGACAGGACTTGTGGCAGCTCTTACCGATGACATGGACCTGTTTC
Source organism: Bubalus bubalis (assembly GCF_019923935.1). Lineage (NCBI taxonomy): Eukaryota > Metazoa > Chordata > Mammalia > Artiodactyla > Bovidae > Bubalus > Bubalus bubalis. The sequence goes on from NC_059176.1 coordinate 52,211,676, forward strand.
AGAAACGTTATTCTGACTTTATCTCTGGCATATTCTCTAATAGTCCCAGAATCCTGTCTCCCTGCACTAGACGCGTGGAAAAGACATTCTGACCACAGACTCGAGATTGCCATCAACTGGGCTAGGTAGTCAACCAGTTAGGCAGACTGGTCCTAAAAGAATACTGTATAGTTGTAGCATGCTTTGTAGTATATTAAGCTCATCAACAGTCATTACCACATTTAATTCAACCCTACATATGTTACAGTCTTATGCTCATTTTTTGTTTCTGTCAAGAAATAGAGGTCCTAAAATGTTATCGTTTAGTCACTAAGTCATGTCTGATTCTTTGTGATCCCATGGACTATAGTCTGCCAGGCTCCACTGTCCATGGGATTTCCCAGGCAAGAATATCAGAGTGGGTTGCCATTCCATCTCCAGGGGATCGAAACTGTGTCTCCTGCATTAGCAGGTGGGTTCTCTACTGCTGAGCCACCAGGGAAGCCCCTTAAATGTATATGACTCACCAAAGAAAACAGAGTCATCAATTAGTGAAATCAGGAGTTACTTCCAGTTCTCTGCCCACGAGTCCACTGTTTCTTCCCTACAACTGTAACTTTATAGCTCAGGAACCTTAAAATCCTCACATCAACATGGACCAAATTTACTTTGGGGACATTGCCCTCCCTACATGCTCCTCAACAGCCTATCAGAATCGCTGGCCCAGCATCAAGGTATTTTAATTGCCTTCTGTTCACATTCATCATTGCTAAGTAAGGAAGCAGAGACAGACTTATGCCAGGGACATAATAAGCCAACATCTCACTGAAGCCAGGTTAGGGTAGGCGTGGAGAGGCATAGCCCTGAGCTTAAGCTAGTCAGGTAATTCAGCTGACTGGAAGAATCAGGTATTAGGGTAAAATGCTGAAGCAGTTGCTTTTGCAGTCTTGCAGCCCCAAAAGCAAGTAAGACTTTTGATAACATGTCTCTCAAAAACTAATGGTTTCTGCTCAGACCCAGCCACTAAAGCAATGTAGGCTGAAAGCTTTTTTTTTTTTTTAACTTGGCTGTAGTTATCTCTGTGTTTGTTAGATCCCAGGACAGGCTGAGAAGTTCTTGGTGAGGTCTGTGTATGAGAAATTAAGTATGACATCTCCCCATCAAAAGAACTGGCACCCTCCATGTTCAAATCATGGATCTTGATTTCACAGTGAGGGGAAAGATCTTGGCAATCTCGAAGGCTAAACATGAGTGGGTGTATGTTGGATCATTCAGATCTTGTTTCAAAGTCTATCTTTCACACTTGACAGCTTTGGGCTATCATCAATGTAAACTGAGGATAGTAATGTACATCTCTTTACTGAATTGTTAATTACATTAGATGAAATTGCATATATAGATGAAATAACATGTAATTCGGAGAAGTCATTGGCACCCCACTCTAGTACTCTTGCCTGGAAAATCCCATAGATGGAGGAGCCTGGTAGGCTGCAGTCCATGGGGTCGCTAAGAGTCGGACACTACTGGGCGACTTGGCTTTCACTCTTCACTTTCATGCATTGGAGAAGGAAATGACAACCCACTCCAGTATTCTTACCTGGAGAATCCCAGGGATGGGGGATCCTGGTGAGCTGCCCTCTATGGGATTGCTCAGAGTCCGACACGACTGAAGTGACATAGCAGCAACATATAATTAGGCTAGTATAGTCATACCTCAAAAATATCCTGGATTTTGTTCCAGACCATGACCAAGGCAACAAAAAAATTTTGTTCCAGACCATGACCAAGACCACTTCCAATTTGCCTTGATTCTTGGACCTAACATTCCAGGTTCCTATGCAATATTGCTTTTTAGCATCGTACTTTACTTCCATCACCAGTCACATCCACAACCTGGGTGTTGTTTTTGCTTTGGCTCCATCTCTTCATTCTTTCTGGAGTTATTTCTACACTGATCTCCAGTAGCATATTTGGCACCTACCAACTTGGGGAGTTCATCTTTCAGTGTCCTATCTTTTTGCCTTTTCGTACTGTTCACAGGGTTCTGAAGGCAAGAATACTGAAGTGGTTTGTCATTCCCTTCTCCAGTGGACCACGTTTTGTCAGAACTTTCCACCATGACCCATCTGTCTTGGGTGGCCCTACACAGCATGGCTCATAGTTTCATTGAATTAGACAAGGCTGTGGTCCCTATGATCAGATTGGTTAGTTTCCTGTCATTGTGGTTTTCATTCTGTCTGCCCTCTGATGGAGAAGGATAAGAGGCTTATGGAAGCTTCCTGATGGGAGAGACTGACTGAGGGGGAAACTGGGTCTTGTTCTGATGGGCAAGGCCATCCTCAGTAACCCTTTAATCCAATTTTCTGTTGATGGGTGGGGCTGTGTTCCTTCCCTGTTATTTGACCTGAGGCCAAACTATGGTGGAGATAAGCAAGAGAGTTCCAGAAAAACATCTACTTCTGCTTTATTGACTATGTCAAAGCCTTTGACTGTATGGATCACCACAAACTGTGGAAGATTCTTTAAGAAATGGGAATATCAGATCACCTGACCTGCCTCCTGAGAAATCTGTATGCACATCAAGAAGAAACATAAAACTGGACATGGAACAACAGACTGGTTCCAAATCAGAAAAGGAGTTCCTCAAGGCTGTATATTGTCACCCTGCTTATTTAACTTATATGCAGAGTACATCATGAGAAATGCTGGGCTGGAAGAAGCACAAGCTGGAATCAAGATTGCTGGGAGAAATATCAATAACCTCAGATATGCAGATGACACCACCCTTATGGCAGAAAGTGAAGAATGAAAGAGCTTCTTGATGAAAATGAAAGAGGAGAAAAAAAAGTTGGCTTAAAGCTCAACATTCAGAAAACTAAGATCATGGCATCTGGTCCCATCACTTCATGGGAAATAGATGGGGAAACAATGGAAAACGCTGAAAGACTTTATTTTGGGGGGCTCCAAAATCACTGCACATGCTGACTGCAACCATGAAATTAAAAGACACTTGCTCCTTGGAAGGAAAGTTATGACCAACCTAGACAGCGTATTAAAAAGCAGAGACATTACTTTGCCAACAAAGGTCCACCTAGTCAAAGCTATGGTTTTTCCAGTAGTCATGTATGGATGTGAGAGTTGGACTATAAACAAAGCTGAGTACCGAAGAATTGATGCTTTTGAATTGTGGTGTTGGAGAAGACTCTTGGAAGTCCCCTGGACAGCAAGAAGATCCAACCAATCCATCCTAAAGGAAATCAGTCTTGAATATTTATTGGAAAGACTGATGCTAATGCTGAAACTCCAATACTTTGGCTACCTGATGAGAAGAACTGACTTACTGGAAAAGACCCTGTTGCTGGGAAAGATTGAAGGCAGAGGAGAAGGGGACAACAGAGGATAAGATGGTTGCCTGGCGTGCTGCAGTCCATGGGGTCACAGAGTTGGACATGACTGAGCGACTGAACTGAACAGATGACCTCTAAGACCGTGGTCTTCTACAGTGGATGAGACCCTGTGCTCCCAGTGCAGGGTCCTGAGCTCATTCCCTGGTTGAGGAACTACATGTTGCAACTAAAGATACCACATACCACAGCTAATATCCAGCACAGCCAAATAAATAAATAATATTTTAAAAAGAATACATTGTCTTCTCCCCCTACAAAAAGAAAAAAAGAGAATACATTAAGTCTTCATTTTGAGAGTGTGTTCATAAGTCCAGTTTTGCAAAAATCCAACAAAGTTAACCTAGGTACCCAACTAACACAATTGGCTATTTAGTATTGTACTGTAATATGTTTATAATACTTTTTCAGACAAATAATACATAAAATAAAACAGAAAATAAAGAAAACATTTTTAATCTTACAGTACTGGAAAAGTGAAGTGAAGTGAAAGTCGCTCAGTCATGTCCAACTCTTTGCAACCCCATGGACTATACAGTCCATGGAATTATCCAGGCCAGAATACTGGAGTGAGTAGCCTTTCCCTTCTCCAGGGGATCTTCCCAACCCAGGGATCAAACCGGGGTCTCCTGCTTACAGGTGGATTCTTTACCAGCTGAGCTATCAGGGAAGCCCTAAAAGTAAAATAGTACAGTAAACAACCAGCATACAGGGGCTGGCACCAAGTGAAGAGGCAAAAAGAACTGGTGGCTGGAGGAGGGAGAGGTGGTGGGAAATGGTAGAGCTGGTGGGAGATGGTAGAGCTGAAGGACTGTCAGCAATAGGAGACAGAGGGCAAGCTGCCATGTCACTCATTTCTGATGTTGATGCCTTGGGTTCTGATTCCTTGCTGGATTCAATTCTATCTATAAAGATACTGCACTACTAAACTCTATACAGTGCTGTAAAGTAAGGTACACTAAAGCACAGCTTCTTCTAGAGGACACACGTGTGTGACAATGTACACCAGACACGTGAACTAACTTACACGATTGGATATGCAAACACACGTTTGCATCTTTGAAAGTTCGCAACTTGAAGGTCAGTATGTAGGGGACTTACTGTATTGCAATAAAGTGAGTCAAGTGAATCTGTTGAAAGGTATATGACAGCATATGAAGTATAAAAGAGCATAGGAAAGGTATGTTTCTAATATAATGTAGTCTATTAAATAGCCAATAGCATTATCTCTAAAAAATAATATATTTACCTTAATTTAAAATATGTTATTGTTAAAAAATATTAACCATCATCTGAGACTTCACGGAGCTGTTATCTTTTTTGTAATAGTAATATCAAAGGTCACTGATCGTAGATCACATAACATATACAATAATATTGGAAAGTTTGAAATATTGAAAGAATTACAAAACATATGACACAGAGCCACAAAGTGAGCAAATGCTGTGGAAAAATGGCACCCATAGAATTGCTTAGCACAGAGCTGTCACAGAACTTCAGTCTGTAAAGTATGCAGTATGGGTGAAGGAGAATAAAGAAAAATAACGTGAGGTATATCTATACTTGGCACATGCAAGTTCCATGACTTTGTACTTGTTCCCTCATTTACCTTTCTTGTTCCTTTGTAAGTATCCTTCCATGTTCGCAAAAACAAGTTTGAGCCCCCTGGAGAAAAAGCATAAGAAAGTGCCAGAAATGCAATTGATCAGAAGGTCAGGTGTTTTCTGATCATGAGACAACCTCTGTGCTCTTCAAGAATTAGAGGTTCCCCTGGGTGTACAACCAGAAAGCTATAATGTCAAGAACAACATCTGGCCAGTGGGGCTGGAGCAAAGGCACCCCTTCCCCTATCACATTCCCTAATCATCTTTGTTCTACTTCTGTGTCCAGGACTCCGAAATAAAGAGATGCAATAGATAATCAGGTGAGCCTTTGGTCTGATGAAGAAATGGTCTGTAGGCTGTCCATAGGCATTATCCTTTAGAAGTACATAAGAGTTTGGCTGAGACAAAATGACATATTAGGGCCAGCGTTCTCCCTCCCTGTGCAGAGGACGTGTGCACAAACGTGCCAGCTCTCTTTCCACACCCTCTAGACAGCGCAGGCCCCAGTGGAGCGCTGTTCTCATTAGTTACTCTCCTACAACTGGCTTTTAGTACAAATGCAAAACACAAACTGCCTCCCAAGGGGCTGATTCCAAGAAGCTAACAATGTGGAAATAGGCATAGTACTGAAGAAACACGCTGAAAAATAGTCAGATTTGTGGCATGAGTTTTCTAATACCATCTAATTTTCATACTGAAGCATGAGTAGAGATAAGCTCTGGTGGTTAGAGATGAGCTAGAGTGAAGGAAGCCACTAGGGAGGCAGGGCCCCTACTGTTCCCCTCCACCCGGAGGAGCAGCAGAGTGCCTGGCCTTGGAGGGAGGAGTCAGGGAGAACTGGACGGGAGCAGCGGACTGAGCTCTATCCCAGAGGTGGAAATTCTTTGAGATTTTTACCATTCTTAAAGCCTGGACCCAAATGATCAAAGTCAGGTGAATTCTGACTCTACATCAGTGATTGTTTGACAATCTACTTATTATTTCCAAAAAGAAAGTTCATTTTCCCTCTCTCTCTGTCTCTGTGTGTGAATATGTGTGTGTATGTATATATATAAAGAGATAGATACATATAGATATACATATACACATATAGATATGCATATATCTCTATATATACATATATAGAGAGATATACATATATATCTTTATCTATCTATCTGAAACTGGATTATGTTGGGGAAGAAAATAACTAAATATTCATGATAGCAAAAATAAGGAAATGTACTTAATATTAAGACATTTCATTTTAAATATCTTACATAGTAAGATGGAAATTTAGTTTTTTTCATGTAGAATCATTCTGGAGATGGGAAGTCAAGGCCCCACATGACTCAAAGCTACATGACTCCAGGCTCCTTCCTCTTTTCAGCTCTTCACTTACACAGATGGGACCCTGATTCTCATGACCCAGGAAGGCTGCAGAGCTCCGAGCCTTACACCAATGTTCCAGGTGATACGACAAAGAAGCTAATAAGAATCATCAGAAATTTCACATATTTCTGCTTACATTTCTGCTTTAGCTCAGGTTCCCCCACAATCAAACCCTGAGACAAGGTTTCCAAGGCTGCTGTAGTTTATTCAGGAAGTATAAGGAATAAACTTAGAGAAATGTGGAATGATATATGGAAGAGAAAGTAGCCAGAAGATACTTTGCCTTAAGCCAGACATCAAAGTGGACAACTGGAACACAACTGGTAAACAAATCCTGGGCAATTGTGTAAAATACACAACTTTAAATTTTCCTGTACACCAGTTCCAGGGATCCATGCGTTGAGGGCTATTCTTGACTGTGCTAACTTTTTCTCCTGATGCACCGCACACAGGCAGGGGCCTTCCACAGCACCGGGAGATGATGCAGCAGGCGCAGAGGTGCAGACCCTTGCTGTCAGAACACACGCTGGGCAACTTATAGTCTCTATCAAGTTCGCTTAGCAAACTGTGCCTCTCAACTGGAATCCCTAAGGACCTTTAGTGAATGAATTAGATTTGCATTTCAAAGTGAGTTGATTTGTCAAGATATACCTCTTACATCTGGGACTGAAATCATTCTGCCTTTCGTATGAGAATTCTTCTGATCAAGGAACATACAAGGTATTCCTTTAATAAATATTAATCTCTTGATTTGAAGTTTAACTTACGTATTTTAATTTTTAGCATTCTATTTCTAGCTCTAAAATATATTGTAGAGGAACAAACCTCCATATATAAACTATTACATAGTTTGTGTAATACAAACTATTACATAGTTGTAATTATGACTTCTGAATTCTTGACATATCAGACAATTCAGGATGCAAGACCTATGTTTATCCCTATTTTGGAAGAAGTCAGAAGACAGATCCTTTTTTTTAAAAAATCATCAATTATAAAGAGGCAAGAATGATCTATTCTGGCTGTGATTACTGAACTGCCCCAGGGAGTAATGTCAAACATCCAGTGTAACCAGGTGCAAATTAACTCAAGCAGATGTACATCATATCTCATAGTGAGAAAGTAAGAATGAGCTAAGAGTAAGAAGAGGGATGAGGCAAGAGGGTGAGAGAAACTTGCTAGAACAGAAAAGATAGAACCTTCCAGAGAAGGTGCAAGGTAGCTCAAATCAACATGTCCCTGGAGGTACAGTTATGAATTGTATTAAAATCTAGATTAGAACTGACACCTAAGAGCTTTTTCCTTTTTTTTTTTTTTCTGGAGAAACAGAACAGGTTGTAATAATGGACTAATCATAGATAAAGAAAGATTGTGAGCCTATAAAAGTGATATATACACCTTTATATCACCAGTGACGTACATAAGACTTGGCACAGAAATCAGTAACTATCAGTGAAAAAAAAAAAAAAAGAATGAATAATTAGTGAATTTCTAGGTCTCCCATGTGATGCAGGACCTGAGCAAGGGATAGCTACTGATTCTGAACTAAGCTAATATAAAACTGTACATATGAAATGTCCTTTGGAGGTTCTGTGTTTTTTGTTCGTTTGTCTTTCCCTTTGTGATAAGAATTAGTTTCATTCATCAAAAAATCCACAGCTCGTCACCTACTAAGAACTTGGGAAGAAGGCTCTTCTTGGAGCTCTTGGTGTCAAAAGGCATCATGTGGTTGGTTCTAGCCAATCAGCTGTGAACAGAAGGGACATATGGTTTCTGGGATGAAATGCTAGCTCTCCAGGGCCCTCTTTTCCCTCTGTCACCCGACCCACAGATTTCCAGACAGCAACTGTGTTGTCAAACTCTATCTCCAGTTTGGATGACGCAGAGCAGAGGCCCCCAGCCAACACACAGGGGCTCTGGAGCATTGCAGGAAATAGGTGGTGTTGTTTTAAGCCATGTTTTGGAGATATCTGTTACTTCGGCATTATCAAACCTATCATGACTGATTCCACCCTGGGGATAGTTTATCGAACTTTCAACATATGCTCTCCACTGTGTTCTGGAAATTATATTTCTTTCTCCCACAGCTCTTTTCTTCATTCACTTCTCTTTTAGGGAGGAATCCATTTATTTCCCTAAGGGAACCCTATATTTGGATATGAAAATTTTTTCTTTGTTTTTTTTTTTTTTTTCTTTTTCTTGGCAGTGCCACAGGAAGAAAATCTTCCCCAGCAAACTGATTCTCTTTCTTTACAAGTTCCGAGGTTCAGTGCAAAGGGATAGCATTTCAGAACGATATCAAAATATGTCGTGTGAATGTTCCCTTGCTACTCTTCCTGACCCCTGACTACTTGATTGATTAAAGACAGGCAGAAATGTCATTTGCACATTTAAACCTACTCCTGCCCATGTGTGCAAATCATTCACACTCTGGTCCCTCCTGCTCATGCTTAGTCATGTCTGATGCTGCAACCCCACGGACTGCAGCCAACCCGGCTCCTCTGTCCATGGGATTTTTCAGGCAAGAACACTGGAGTGGGTTGCCATTTCTTTTTCCAGGGGATCTTCCTGATCCAGGGATGAAACCAGTGTCTCCGGGGTCCCCTGCATTGGCAGGCAACTTCTTTTTACCCCTGAACCAACTGGGAAGCCCACTCTGGTCCCTAGGAATCCACAAAATTATCTGTTAGGATATAGGCTATGGGGGACATGATGACCACCTTACTTACTCTCAATCAAGTCAAGAACAAAATGGAATCGACTATAACAAATAAAACAAAGCATCATTACACAGAAATGGTGTAATACTGATGAATGTATAATTGGGTTTCAAAAGATGAGATATGAATCTCCTTTTAGCCAAGGCTCTAGAAGAGAAATGGGCATTTATTACAATTAATACTGGCTAAAGTGAAGATGGTAATAGAAATATCACCATGTGGAAGACGACAGATGGATCCTGTCCAAGCTACTTCAAATCCTGAGTTGCACCATAAGATCCTGACACCCTGATATGCCAGTTGTTGTAAAGGACTGTGAGTGATGGAGGAACAGGGATTCCTGCCTTTCCAGCAGAATCTTCCAAAATTGCTTCATGAGCACTTGGCACTGCTCCCAGCTCTGCACTGAGCATGGCAAGAGACAGCTTTTCCTAGTGGAAACCTCATTTGCAGCTTTATTTTCATTCTATTTCAATGCTGACCACCGTATGCTTATCAGAGAAGAAAAGAGAGGTGAGGAGAAGCTGGCTGTCCCCAAACCATTGTGAAATCGTTGCTCTTTATTGCTGGCTCTTCCCTGCCTCCTCCCATCCATCCTCTTTTATAATAGTATTCTTTATGTTAAATCTTCATTAACATTCTGAACCCAAGGCATGTTTTCTTCTCTAAATCTTATTTGCTCAGGATATTTTTGGGATTCCATTTACTTTTGCCTGTTGATATTTTCCTAACTTCGTTTTTTAGTTTTATTTGTTCTTTTAACTCCAGTGTGGTCAGAATGAGATGGTATTGCCAGAAAAAGTGATGGGTTTGAGGAGGAGGTTGCCATGGAAACCACTTAGGTTTTGATGATGGAGGAGGATGGCACATCTTCTGGAAAGAACTTGAAACTCTCTAAGGATACTTGATCCTTTTAAAGGCAGAGATAGCAAAGAGCCTAGAATTAAATTTCCATCTAGTTCAATGGGGCAGCATTTTGCATTTCTCTCTTACAAGCCCTTCACCCCACACACACATCTTAAAAAATACAGGGAAGCCTGGCATGCTGCAGTTCATGGGGTCGCAAAGAGTTGGACCCAACTGAGCAACTGAGCAGCAACAACTCCAATCTTTATAACATAGAAGTCCAATACTTGAAAACATGGAGGTAGTAGAAGGAAATGAAGTATTTCAGAACATGTTTCCTTGAGAGTAACGCTTGACTCAGGTTAGAGGGTCATAAATGAGATGATAAATAGGGTGAATTTATATGATAGATGTCTGGTGGTCTAGTTTCTCATTCTCTCAATCCCTGTTAGAATGCATCTAATTTCTTGTTCATTTCCGGTACACATACAAAAGGAAATAATGAATGATTGAAGAAATAATATAATTAATTTGTCTTAAGACACTCTCATAAAAGAAAGTGGGGCCTTCATACTTTCTTTGGCTGCTGTGGAGAACATTTGAAGAAAGGCTATCCTCACACAAAATGGCTTGAGGTGTCATAGATGTGCAAATTGTATATGGCCACCACGTACTGAAATTTGTTAGCATCTGAGTTTTTTTCTTTGCTCTGATACCTAAGTGTCTTTGATCTTGGACAAAGAGCTCTATCTGCTAGACTTCAAGTCATCTTGTGAGGGAGTTGGACTAAGGTCAAGGGCAGGATTTCCCTGGTGGCTCAGCCATAAAGAATCCAACTGCCAATGCCCGAAACATAGGTTCAATCCCTGGGTCAGGAAGATCCCCTGGGGGAGGAAATGGCAATCCACTCCAGTATTAATGCCTGAATGTTCCATGAACAGAGGAGCCTGGCAGGTTGCAGTCCATGGGGTTGCAAAGAGTCAGATGTGACTTAGTGACTAAACAGCCAACAAGAACAAGGTCAAGGCCCTTTTCAAATTAAAGGCCCTTTATTCATAAGTCAGTCCTGAATATTCTTTGGAAGGACTGATATTGAAGCTGAAACTCCAATATTTTGGCCACCTGATGCAAAGAGCTAACTCATTGGAAAAGACCCTGATTCTGGAAAAGATTGAGGGCAGGAGAAGGGGACAACAGAGGATGAGATGGGTGGATGGTATCACTGACTCAATGGACATGAGTTTGAGTAAACTCCAGGAGTTGGTGACGGACAGGAAGGCCTGGTGTGCTGCAGTCCATGGGGTCACAAAGAGTCGGACAGGACTGAGCGACTGAACTGAACTGATTTATAAAATAAAGCTTAGCTTTGAGATTTCTGTGTATAACAAGTGTGACTCTTTTTCATGACTGCATTCTTGGGTTATTTTTTCCCTCTGTAGTTACCCCTGACCTGGGAACAGTATCTGGTACTTATCCCCAAAGACTAGCTTCCCTTTGACTTTGCAAGGGCAACCATGCAGAAAAGACAATGAGAAACACTAATTCTTTGAGGGCAAAAAAAACCCACCTCAGAATGAGACTGTGTTTAAAAGACTTATGAAGAAATTTATACCAACCAGACCATTGCGAAATGAGAACTTGACTCCTAAGATTGAAGTATAGATCCCAAAGATGTTTTGGTTTCATATTGTCTGTCATTTGAGAAAGTGACACATACTGATTAAGTATCTTGCTGTTGCTGACTTGGAGGAAGGTTGCTATTTCTACTGACCAGTTGAATTGCCTGTGACTGTACACATGTTCATGCTTAGAGTGGCATTATCTCCTCATAAGTACAACAGTCCAGCTGGTCTAGTTGTCAAAGAGATTGACATGTCTGGCATGGGCTACCACCCAGCCAGTTGCACAGTTTTTCTTTGCCATTTTTCCTATGTAGAAAATGTGAAAGTATCCTAATACAATAGATATATTAATGAAAAATTTGATCACAATGTGAATAATGATCATTTATGCATGATTTTGTTTACATCCATTAGAAACACTAGGTAAACAGAAAAAATGCATTAAGAATATACACATGTGTACAACTTAAACATCTACCAGAGAACTCAGTTCACCCTCTAAGTGTTGTGAGCCATACCTACCCTCAACTGATGCTAAACTTTGTCTTCAATTTCAGTTAACCTTCCCTTCACCACTTCATAAGAATGCATGAGCTGCAATCTTTCCAACACCTAATTCCAGAAGCAAACTTCTGATCTTTTCTATGGTAAAGTACCATATTTATTACAGTATTTATGCATTTGTTAGCCATTCACATATGTAAAAGTATATTACCACTTTTATTAGATGTCCACCTTTTTAGAAGTTATTTTGCATGTGTTTGTCAAGGTTTTAAGTGTTTTTGCCTTTGATTCCTGTGTTTTCCATAGCACAATTTTTTCATATTCAGTTTCTATTATCACTGTAATAAGTAAGCTCAAATGTGGCTGCTTGAAATAATACAAATTTATTATCTCACAGTTCCTAAGAGTCAAATGTCCACACACAGCATGGATCAGCTGGGTTCTCTTCTTAAAGCTTCATGAAGCTAAATTCTAGGTGTCGATCAAGTTGGGCTCTTGGTGCAGGGGTGGGGTGTGAGGTGTAGAAATCCACTTATTAAAGTTGTTGGAAGAATTCGGTTCTGTGCAATTGTAAGTCTGAGATCTCATTTCCTTAATGGCTAATGGCCAGAGCTGTTTTTGGCTTCTAAAGGCTGCTTGTAGGCTTTGGTTTATAATGCCCTCTACCTTCAAGGCCAGCAACAGTGCATGAAATCCTTTTGCTTCAAATTTCTCTGCACCACCTCCCCTTCTGTTGTATTCCTTGACTTCTTCTTCTAGATGTCTCCTGCTGGAGAAAAGCTCTGCTTTCAGGGATATATAAGTACATTCAATTTCCTTATTTTAAGGTCAACTGATTAGTAACCTTAATTACATCTGTAAAGTAACATTGGCCACATGACATCACATATTCAAATCAGGGTGTAATGGTTATGGGGGCCAAATGCCTCCCTACCATTTAGTGACCTTGCGGAACACATGCATCATCTTTCAGCAGAACTGACTCTGATTATGGGTCACCTTTCTACTTCATAGCTTTCCTATTCTTTCTTCTGCCTCCATAATGTTGAGATCCCACAGCATTCATTCTTTACTGTTCTTTGCATGCACTGCACTGCTGCTGCTGCTGCTGCTGCTAAGTCGCTTCAGTCGTGTCCGACTCTGTGTGACCCCACAGACAGCAGCCCACCAGGCTCCCCTGTCCCTGGGATTCTCCAGGCAAGAACACTGAAGTGGGTTGCCATTTCTTTCTCCAAGGCATGAAAGTGAAAAAGTGAAAGTGAAGTTGCTCAGTCATGTCCGACTCTTAGCAACCCCATGGACTGCAGCCTACCAGGCTCCTCCACCCATGGGATTTTCCAGGCAAGAGTACTGGAGTGGGGTGCCATTGCCTTCTCCTAGTACATATCTTTTCTTTGAGTGACATACAATGGAGAATATAATAAAAGTTGTAGCCCATCCCCTCAGACAAATCCAAGTACACATAAGATTCCACTGATCCTGCTACAGAGAGCAGCACCATGGAGACCCTGCAAAGTAGTATCTTCCTCTGCAGTCTTATGTGGAAAGATAACTTTGATGTAACTAGTTCTTGTAATATGACAGTGAAGATGCAACACATTCTCTCTTTACTGTCTTATTGAATCCTGCAGCAAAACCATGAGAATGGCATTGTCATCTCATTGAACATGAGGCTTTAAAATAGCTTAGCATTTTATTAAGATACAGGCCTAATAAGTGATCATCCACACATTCAAATCCAAGTTTGTGCAGCCTGTGATGACAAACACCTGACTTAAACTATTACATTATTACAGATCATGCAAAAATATCCATCTTTAGCCCTGATATCCCTTGTGGCTCAGCTGGTAAAGAATCTGCCTGCAATGTGGGAGAACTGGGTTTGATCCCTGGGTTGGGAAGATCCCCTGGGGAAAGGAATAGCTACCCACTACAGTATTCTAGCCCGTAGAATTCCATGGTTTATATAGTCCATGGGGTCACAAAGAGTTGAACACGACTGAACGAATTTCACACACACTATCTATCCCGATGTCGAATCCAACTGGTCCCCTTCAGTAGCACCAAACTCATCATTGTATTACTATCATCCCAATCTTGCCCTCAACCCTCAGGAAAACTCACAGAACCTGTTTTGATTATTCTCTTCTCCATGGCTCAGATGGTAAAGAATCTGCCTGCAATGCCAGAGACTTGAGTTCAATCCCTGGGTCAGGAAGATGCCCTGGAGAAGGGAATGACAACCCACCCCAGTATTCTTGCCTGGGAAATCCCATGGACATAAGAGCCTGGTGGGCTACAGTCCAGGGGTTTGCGAAGAGTCTGATATAACTGAGTGACTAACACTTTTGTTGCACTATATCACCAATCATCAAATATCTGCTAATATCTACTTCCCATTCCTATGATAAAGTTTTACTTATTCTTAAAGAAACATAACATGTCACCACTTCTGAAAGTTTCTCTGGCTCTACAATGGAGAAACATTATACATTTTTACAGTTTAAAACAACCCCCAGTAAATTATTGTTAAAATACTCTACTGTGGCACCTACCTCACTGTATCATGATTATTTGTATATGTCACAAAGTGGATAAGAAGTGGATGTTCCCACAAGTAAAAAGTCAATCTCTTGATTGTCAGTACCATTCTTTTTTACACATTTTCTGGAATATAGTGTGAGCTTAATGAATATTTGCTAAGGAAACTGATTTGAATTAAATTTAGGTAGAAACAGCAAAGGTATGTTCTAAATGAGAACAGTCTGACTTTTGTCAATCAATCTTAAGTTACCACCCCCATTTTAAACATCAGATCAGATCAGTTGCTCAGTCGTGTCTGACTCTTTGCGACCCCATGAATCGCAGCACGCCAGGCCTCCCTGTTCATCACCAACTCCCGGAGTTCACTCAGACTCATGTCCATCGAGTCAGTGATGCCATCCAGCCATCTCATCCTCTGTCTTCCCCTTCTCCTCCTGCTCCCAATCCCTCCCAGCATCAGAGTCTTTTCCAATGAGTCAACTCTTTGCATGAGGTGGCCAAAGTACTGGAGTTTCAGCTTTAGCATCATTCCTTCCAAAGAAATTCCAGGGCTGATCTCCTTCAGAATGGACTGGTTGGATCTCCTTGCAGTCCAAGGGACTCTCAAGAGTCTTCTCCAACACCACAGTTCAAAAGCATCAATTCTTCGGCACTCAGCCTTCTTCACAGTCCAACTCTCACATCCGTACATGACCACTGGAAAAACCATAGCCTTGACTAGATGAACCTTTGTTGGCAAAGTAATGTCTCTGCTTTTGAATGTTCTATCTAGGTTGGTCATAACTTTCCTTCCAAGGAGTAACCCTCTTTTGATTTCATGGCTGCAGTCACCATCTGCAGTGATTTTGGAGCCCAGAAAAACAAAGTCTGACACTGTTTCCACTGTTTCCCCATCTATTTCCCATGAGGTGATGGGACCAGATGCCATGATCTTTGTTTTCTGAATGTTGAGCTTTAAGCCAACTTTTTCACTCTCCACTTTCACTTTCATTAAGAGGCTTTTTAGTTCCTCTTCACTTTCTGCCATAAGGGTGGTGTCATCTACATGGCAAAATTTAAATATTTTCTTTTAAATGGGATAGGAAGATGAAATCGTTAATAGACTTAATCCACTTTGAAGGTTTGTTTGGTTTGTTTGTTTTTTGGCCCAGATGATAATGAATCTTCCTGAAATGCAGGAGACCCAGGTTCGATCCCTGGATCAAGAAGACAACCCAGAAAAGGGAATGACTACCCACTCTAGTATTCTTGCCTGGAAAATCCCATGGACAGAGGAGCCTGGCAGGCTACAGTCCATGGGGTCACAAAGGGTCAGACACAACTAAGCAACTAACACTCCACTTTCACACTGGGGGCCTTCCTTAGGAGAGATGGCTCCTTATGCAGAATCCTCTTCTATTCTTTGTCCAGGTGAGTCAGCCCCCTTTTTCTCTACTGATATTCCACAAAAACTAGAGTTGACGAATACGAATACATGGAATCAGTCAGTCAAACAACTTTTCTTATCTCCTTTTCTAGTGTTTCTATTCTTTAAATGTCAGTGAATGTGACATCATTGCTGACATCATTGAGAGAAGCTTTGATTTCTTTTACCCTCATCTCATAAACCTGATTCAAGTTGAAACTTTGAATCAGGCCCTACTAAGACTGCCTATCTACCCTTACAAGCAGAAAATTTAGGTACCAGCATATATTACAATGGGTTATAAGAAGCTTATCCTGAACAGGCTCAGAGGGTGAGTCAAGCCCCATGTCCACCTAGTATCAATGAATGTGATAATATATCTCCGGGAACAAAACTTTTCTAAATGTTATTCTGTGCCCAGCCCAGAAATGGACACATTCATTCTCTTTACCATACTTAATTCATGGAACCATACAAATAAGAGTAAATTTTCTTATATTCCAGGTTTTAGAGGAGGAAGTTAAGCCGATGGTGATTAAGTAACTTACCTAAGTTTTCCTGCTACTAGAAAGTTTGAGTTTAGGCCTATCTGATGCCAAAGATTGTGCTCACTCGGTTTGTGTTCGGGTGAATGAGGTAAGGTATTAGAATTCCTAAGCCAGGAAACTGTGCTAGTGAAGCCAGGTCCATCTGATTCATGTCCCTGCAGCTTCTTTGGCAGCAGCCTTGAACCTGGGGGTCGAATCATCCATCCGGGACTCCAGAAGTGATGTCCCATAATCTTCCCCAGTGAACTGAGGGAGTCTTGAGCAGATGTGATTTCTGCGGCTCTGCTACAAGTCACTGCACTGACAAGGTTCCTTGAAGAGCCTTGCCAAGTCAGACACCAGGCCCTATCTTTTGTAGACCACCAGCCCTTCAGCTTCGTGTTCATTAACTTCTCTGAAGAGCCGTTTGGAGGCTAAGCCAGTGGGAGGACATGGAGCCTGACTAAATGCACTCCAGTTACAGGTTTGTCTTCCACTTGTCAGTTTGAATTCAGACAAGGAGATAATCTGATTAGGTGAACTGGGAATTATCAAGATTCATTCACTCTACATATTTGCACGTAACAGACAGATCTAGAGATTGCCGGTAACCAGTGAAGTACATGTAGAGTAGCTGATTAAATTCCCCAGGATCCATTTTACTTCTCAAATTGAAAATCTAATCCTCAATTTCTCTTGGCTGTTTAAATCAGCATAGATCTTTCTTGGCATGTGACCTACTTTGACCTAGGAGAAATCTCCTTCAAATCCCCTATATTGGCATTGATCATGTATTATCCAAGGTTTGTCATTAATTTTCAGGGTCTTAGATGTAAGTCACTCAGTCCTTAAGAACCCAATCCAGGGTAGGGAAGAAAAATAAGGGGATACTAGGAATATTTAGACTAGAAAACCTGATCCTTTGAGGTTGAAATGATGGAAAGTCTCTTGCTTTCCCCCAAAATGACCATTAGGGCAGTTGTCAAAGTCAGAGCATGATAAACTCTGTGACTTGACCTAGCATGACATTTCATATATGATCATGGCACAGAAATTGAAGATTATTATGTGCATGCTTAAGTGGGCAGACTGGCCACTCATTAGAGGTTATTAGAACCCCACAGATGTTGACATTCACAGTGTTATTTTCCAGAGATTATCCTTCACTCAAACGATTCCTAATGTAAAAATGGCCCAAGAGGCCCCAGAGTTTTCCAGAGTCCCCAAATCATATATTAATACTGTATGATTTGGCAGAGGTAAATGTTTATGAACTCCAAGTTTCAAGCCCCATCACTTGCATGGGCTTCTCTAAGACTCTGAGAGGAAAACTGGGAATATTTTAACCTGGTTATATATTAAAATTTGCAAAAGTAATCTACTCTAACCACAATCCATTAGGACTACTATCTCATGCCATTATAATGCCCACTTCCCCCAATATCTTTCCTTTTGTTGAATAGAACTGGAATAGCTGCAGGCATTATTGGGATTCAGCTAAGGTTAGGTTGGATTTATTGAGATCTTTTTATGTTATCATGTCTGTAGTTAAGTGATGGCTGGCCAGTTCAGCATAACTTCCAGAAATTTTCATTCTGTTTATCTTATTGAATCATTAGTATTGTGGCATAAATTTGTGGATTTAAGGATCATGCTGCTGCTGCTAAGTCACTTCAGTCATGTCCGACTCTGTGCGACCCAATAGACAGCAGCCCACCAGGCTCCCCTGTCCCTGGGATTCTCCAGGCAAGAACACTGGAGTGGGTTGCCATTTCCTTCTCCAATGCATGAAAGTAAAAAGTGAAAGTGGAGTCGCTCAGTCGTGTCCAACTCTGTGCAACCCCACAGATGGCAGCCTACCAAGCTCCCCCTTCCCTGGGATTCCCCAGGCAAGAATACTGGAGTGGGGTGCCATTGCCTTCTCCATTAAGGATCATATTGTAATATGATTAAGGTGCTCAAAAGTAAAATAGGTAGTGCAGGTAGTCACTTCAGCTCAGCTCAGTTCAGATCATTTCAGTCATTCAGTTGTGTCTGACTCTTTGCGACCCCATGAATCGCAGCACGCCAGGCCTCCCTGTCCATCACCATCTCCCAGAGTTCACTCAGACTCACGTCCATCGAGTCGGTGATGCCATCCAGCCATCTCATCCTCTGTCGTCCCCTTCTCCTCCTGCCCCCCATCCCTCCCAGCATCAGAGACTTTTCCAAAGAGTCAACTCTTCGCATGAGGTGGCCAAAGTACTGGAGTTTCAGCTTTAGCATCATTCCTTCCAAAGAAATCCCAGGACTGATCTCCTTTAGAATGGACTGGTTGGATCTCCTTGCAGTCCAAGGGACTCTTAAGAGTCTTCTCCAACACCACAGTTCAAAAGCATTAATTCTTCGGTGCTCAGCTTTCTTCACAGTCCAACTCTCACATCCATACATGACCGCTGGAGAAACCATAGCCTTGACTAGACAGACCTTTGTAGGCAATGTAATGTCTCTGCTTTTGAATATGCTATCTTGGTTGGTCATAAGTTGCTTCAGTCATGTCCAACTCTTTGCTACCCTATATCAACTGTAGCATGCTAGGCTTCTCTGTCCTTGGGGATTCTCCAGGCAAGAATACAGGAGTAGGTTGCCATACCCTCCTCCAGGGGATTTTCCTGACCCAGGGATCACAACCGCATCTTTTTTGACAGGCAGATTATTTACCACTAGTGCCGCCTTGGAAGCCCAAAAAACAGGTAGTAGAGAAAGAGAAACAAAGTTTGATATAAATGGAGCCAAAAGTTAGTTTGTGGAAAATTATTCAAGTTATCAGATATGTAAATCTCTAAGTAGAAAATGAGCTTCTCTGCTATCCTGCAAAACAAAAGTTCTCTTTTGTCAAGAAATATACCAGTGAATCAGCATATACATGTATAAAGTCATCAAAAGTAGGGATTTCTTGATAATCCAGTTAGTGAAGAGAAGTGAATCATATGAACTCACTGGAAAATAAGCATAAAAGTCTTGTTATTGTGACATGAAATATTAACACAGACAGAGATAACTAAAAACTCATATCATTGCAACTAGGACATTGGCAATAATTTGGACAAAATGGATATGGAGTGGCAGCAATACAAAGAATATTCAAGAGGAGTTAGTACACAAGAAACCTTAAAATTGTTTGAAATCTTGCAGACCATGTATCAAAGAATCTTGATAGAAATTTCCCCAAATTTCACAATAGCTCACATTTTTACAATAACATCCTTAGCAATTATGGTTTATGTACCTTAAAAATATGAACTATTAGAATTTTAAAAGAGCAAATATTGATTGACCATCAGAAGAAAGATGAGTTCGCTTTTGTCTTTAGAAAAATTACAGCAAAAAATATTGTTATCTTATAAAAAGGAAAATTAAACATATACAGCCAAAAAAGGGCAAAAAGAGAAAAGAACAACAAAGGAAAGCATTTTATATATAATTAATTGGCAAAAATATTATTTTGGGATTTTATAAAATTAGAGATATTTGTTAGCTTTTTAAAATCCATGATTTCTTTTCAAATTATCAATAAATAATTTTTCCTTATTTTCTTTTGATAAAGTTGTACCCTTCCCTTCAGTTCAGTTCAGTTCAGTCACTCAGTCGTGTCCGACTCTTTGCAATCCCATGGACTGCAGCACGCCAAGTCTCCCTGACTATCGCCAACTCCTGGAGTTTACACAAACTCATATCCATTGAGTTGGTGATGCCATCCAACCATCTCATCCTCTGTTGTCCCCTTCTCCTCCTGCCTTCAATCTTTCCCAGCATCAGGGTCTTTTTCAAATGAGTCAGCTCTTCGCATCAGGTGGCCAAGGTATTGAAGTTTCAGCTTCAACATCAGTCCTTCCAATGAATATTCAGGACTGATTTCCTTTAGGATGGACTGGTTGGACCTCCTTGCTGTTCAAGGGACCCTCAAGAGTCTTCTCCAACACCATAGTTCAAAAACATCAGTTCTTCAGGGCTCAGCTTTCTTTATAGTCGAAGTCTCACATTCATACATGACCACTGGAAAAACCATAGCCTTCCTTTAATGAAGGCAATACAAATTATATCCAAACTTTAGACTCCATGAAATTCGAATCCACCTACTATGTCAATCAGATTCCTTTAGTTGAAAGTGATAAAAAAGAATAGCCGACTTTGGCAACAACAGTGAAGTGTGAAAACTCAAATGTGGCTGTGCCCAGGGTCTCAGATTATGCTGTTGGGCTCCAGCTTCATGCCTTCCAGTGCTCAGCTTGTTTTTTTCCGTTTTTGTGCCTTCTGTTCTGTTCTTAGTTGGGCCTTATCTCCTGGTAGCAAGATGGCTGCGGGCAGTGAGGCTTCTACCCTATCCTCACAACAATTTCAACACTTCTGACAAGAGTCCTGTATTAAACCTCCTTGGCTTAGACTAGCTAACAAGCTCATCCATGAACAAAGTCAGGGGACTATCAGTCTCTAGCTATCCAGAACTGAACTGTGTGCCAACCTCTCATCCATCTCATAAACAAGCTGGAATGAGAAAGTGAGAAAATGGGCTTCCCTGGTGGCTCAGGGGATAAGAATCCACCTGCTAACGCAGGAGACACGGGTGTTTGATCTGTGATCCCAGAAGATCCCATAGGCTGCAGAGCAACCAAGCCCAGGAGCTGCACCTACTGGGCCCTCATGAAAAAACTACTGAAGCCCGTGTGCCCTAGGGTCTGTGCTCCACAACAAGAGATGCTGCTGCAATGAGAAACCCAGACACCACAACCAGAGACTAGCGCCCACTCATTACAGCTAGAGAAAAGCCTGGGCAGCAACAAAGACCCCCCACAGCCAAAAAATTAAACTAATTTAAAAAAAGAGACAAAGTGAGAAGATTATTCCCTAACGAAAATCAGGACATTGATATTAACAGAGGAGAAATGGATACTGGCTCAGCAAAAACAGAACAACTCCACGACACATATATTCTATATTTTCTATTTAGGACCTGGTTGGGAAAGATTGAAGGAAGGAGGAGAAGGGAACAACAGAGGATAAGATGGTTGGATGGAATCACTGACTCGATGGACAGGAGTTTGAGCAAGCTCTGGGAGGTGGTGATGGACTGGGAAGCCTGGCGTGCTGCAGTCCATGGGGTCGCAAAGAGTCAGACATGACTGAACGACTGAACTGAACTGAACTAGGCCCAGAAGGCTTAGGACCATAACAAGAGACATATGCCTGGCTACAGACTGGGAAATGAGGGGGAAAGGATCATGAACTTCTCATCAGAAAGTGTTTCTATACTTTTTTGAAATTTGACCATATTTTTAAATTATGTTTAAAATACAGTTTTAAAATAAGTATTTTAAATAACTATTTAAAATAAGTTTTAAATAGTTGCTAAATCTGGAAGGGAAACAACAGGACCAAAGATTCATCATGAATAGTGTTTGACATTTGAAAGGATACAAGTTTCATTTAGTCATAACATGAGCTACCACTGCTGGGTATCTGACTTGTTCCAGACACGGGGTTAGATGCTTTACATATGTATTTCTGATCTTCACAGTCATTACGAATGTATTCTTATGCATACTTTGAGGGTGAAGAATGTGACCCTCAAACAGATTGACTAAATCGCCCAGTTTGTGTATAGAACAGCCAATATCCAAACTTCCAAACTGGTACTTTGTATTATATTACACTGCCTCTAAAATATTTTGCCATACTTCAAACCTTTATTATGCCTGTATGTGATTGTATGGGGCTTCCCTGGTGGCTCAGTGGTAAAGAATCCACCTGCCAATGGAGGAGAACCCCTGAAGGAGGAAATGGCAACTCATGCCAGTATTCTTGCCTGGAAATCCCATGGACAGAGGAGACTGGTGGGCTACAGTTCATGGGGTCACAAAAGAGTCAGATACAACTCAGCAACTAAACAACAACATTTGACGGTATAGTGTAGAAGAAATCTTGCTAAAATATATCAGATCACAGTCCTATTTTTAATAGCATATAAATGCTCCCATTGTAGTTCCAATGTTCTGCAAAAATGGGATACATCCCAGCTCCCAAATAAGTAGTGATCTTGTTAGATCAATTTTAATGAAGTATCTGGTGCTGGCAGAAGGTACCATGTTGAGTTAATATGAGAGAAATATTGCCATTGTAGGCTTTGATATGGTAAATAAGAGAGTCCAATACATTCTGAAAGTTACCAGGACATTTTTAGTCTCCATGCTTCAGCCTTCTTTCTGGGCAGATGCTTGTGCAAGCTTAATCTGCTTTAAAAGGCCTCATTAGAAACATTGTGTGGTTCTATGGCACTTTACATTTTGTGAAGCAAATTTGTATGTTAGTGTTGAAAGAGATTTGAAGAAGGATGAAAGGTGGGGGAGATATTCAGCTTCTCTGTTCCCCAGGAAGAAATCAGACCAAGTGAACCGAGAGGAAGCAGTAAGACCTCTAGGTCCTACACATAGCATCAGCCCTTCTCAGGCCCCATTTTGTGCCCAGCACAGGAAATGGGAAACACTATTATTCTGCAGCATTATTACAATGAAGACGGAACCAACTTTGCAACATAATACAGTCTTTTCCCAAAATGGCAGCATAAATAGTTAATAGAGCCAACACTCAACTCTTCCAAAGGAAGGAAAAGTTACAGTGGTGAGTTCCATGAGTTGATAGCATTAAACTATTAAGGAGAAGATCCAAGAGTCATGATTTTCCACATGTAAAAGAAGATGTAGCCTAGGCAGAGGTGGTGGTGGGTCATGTTGTTGCCATGAAAATTTAAAGAACATACAAAACAACTCTAAAAGAACAGATTTTTTAGTAAAGCAAGCTTGAAACTGTCTCTGGCAAATGCCTATGTCTTATAACTCCAGTAAAATGTGTAAGTGTTCCAAGAGAAACATGCTTAGATTGGAAAAGGGGCAGCAAATCATGTAACTACCCTCTATTCTCATCTTTTCCCATTCCTCCAGGTAAACCTCACACAAACTGATAGTTTAAAACTGAAGTAAGGTTTACAGGAGTTTTCAAAAAATAAATGATTGCTGTTACTACTAATAAAAATAAATCCACTTAATCTGTGAATTTCAGATGAAACAAATTACCCATAATATTGAAGAAAAGGAGAAATCCAGCCTGCTTCATGGGAAAAAGATGACCTCATGTACTAATGCATTATAGTGACCGTTGAGAGGAGAATTCTCTAGGCTTGGATATTATACCTAATCAAGTCTCTTAATGCATTTTTATTGGCACTTTATGTTTTCCTCCACAGAGATGCTAATCAGAATAATCTGTGAGCTGTTTAAAGAGTTTCTCAGGGACAATAATGAGAAATAGAGGAACTACAGTCAAGGAGCTTTTATGATATCTCGCTGTCTTAACTTTCTTCATTCGTCAAGTCTTTTCTTTCTGGTCATGAGTATATTAAAATGGGGCCTAGAAGGGCTGAGAACCATCAAGAATGCCTTTAAAAAATATTTAAAAGGTCCACATATTGTATTATAAATATGACAAAAGGTCCACAAATAGGTGCTCAACATTACTAATCATCAGGAAAATGTAAATAAAAATCACACAAAGGTATTATATCATATCTACTAGAATGGTGGTGGTTTAGTTGCTAAGCTGTGTCCTATTCTTACAACCTCATGGATTATAGCCTGCCAGGCTCCTCTGTCCATGGGCTTCCCTAGGCAAGAACACTGGAGTGGGTTGCCATTTCCTTCTCCAGGGGATCTTCCCAACCCAGGAATTGAACCCAGGTCTCCTGCATTGCAGGCAGATTCTTTACCAACTGAGCTACAAGGGAAGCCCTATCTACTAGAATGGTGCTATTATAGAAAAGATAATAGTGAGTGTTGTTGGGAAAGTGGAGAAAAAGGAACCCTCCTGCACTGCTGATGGGAATATAAATTGGTGCAGCCACCATGGAAAAGGTAGGAGTTCCCTCAAAAAATATAAAGAGAACTACCACATTATCCAGCAATTCTACTTCTGGGTATTTATATAAAGAAAAGCCACTGTCTCAAAAAGGTATCCTTTATACCTTCATGTTCATTGCAGCATTACTTACATTAGCCAAGAGAGGGAAACAATCTAAGTGCCCATTGAGAGATGAATGGAGAAAGAAAATGTGATGGATATATAATTCAGCCATAGAAAGAGAAATCCTGCCACTTGGGACACCATGAATTCACCTTGAGGGCATTATGCTAAATGAAATAAGTCAGACAGAGAAAGATGAATACTGTATGACCTGACTTGTATGAGGAATCTAAAAACCAAACTCAAGTGATACAGAGAATTGGTGGTTGCCAAAAGTGGAGACCCAGGAGGTGGGAAAATGGCTTAAAGATAAAAATAATAAGAATAATAATAATGTGGTACCTACATATTTAATGAATATGCAAGGAAAAAATCAAAATATGCTAAAATCATGATTAAGAAATTCATGAATATAAAAGTTGAAATCAGTGATTTAAAAGACAGAAAGAAATTTAAATCATGAATAAAATCCATCACAAGATTTTATTTATGATTCATCTCACAGCGAGCAGATGTAGCCTGAGAACAATTTTTTTTTTTTTAATGGATGAACTATTTTCTAGACCCATACACATCTGAAAAAGGTTCTTCTGATAATTCTGCCTAAAATCAGAATGTTATCAGGGGACAGGATTATTAAGTAACAACAATTCCTCATTTAAAATTAAGTAGGTATTTATCAGCTGACAATATTGTAAACAGTTTGATGTTAGCATTATTCCATTTAAAAAAAATTTGTATTTCTCTGCTTTATCTTCATAAGAATCCCTTTTGAGTGAGGTAATTTTTTTTTTGTCAGTAATTTTGGATTATGAAAGAGTGCTTCTATTTTTCGGTTTAATGTTTTCTTCTGTTAAATGTTTGATGATTATTTTTGCTTGCTTATTCTGGATACTTCCTGAGGATGACTTTTATTAATACATGAGTCCTTATTTTCTGTCATTCTTAACATTCTTTTTAAGAAGAAAAGAAAAGAACCAGTATGTGATGAATGTGTACTAGAGAAACAACAATAAAAAACACAGCAATGTTCCCTAACTTTGGGGAATAACAGTCTAAGATAATAAATATTCTATTAAGTTGTTTATCTGTTTAGTTACTTTTATATAACTTTTAAACTTTTTTTATTTCCCCCCACCGCATTCTTAGAACTCTAGCTTATTATCTACATACTGTCTTAATGTCCTACTGTGTTAATTTTATTTTTAGTACTTTTAATACAAGTTGCATTTCTTTTTCTTGGGGATGGTCTTGATCCCTGTCTCCTATACAATGTCACAAACCTCTGTCCATAGTTTTTCAGGCACTCTATCAGATCTAATCCCTTGAATCTATTTGTCACTTCCACTGTATAATCGTAAGGGATTTGATTTAGGTCATACCTGAATGGTCTAGTGGTTTTCCCTACTTTCTTCAATTTAAGTCTGAATTTGGCAATAAGGAGTTCATGATTTGAGCCACAGTCAGGTTTCAGTCTTGTTTTTGCTGACTGTATAGAGCTTCTCCATCTTTGACTGCTAAGAATATAATCAATCTGATTTCAGTATTGACCATCTGGTGATGTCCATCTGTAGAGTCTTCTCTTGTGTTTTTGGAAGAGGGTGTTTGCTACGACCAGTGCGTTCTCTTGGCAAAACTTTATTAGCCTTTGCCTTGCTTCATTCTGTACTCCAAGGCCAAATTTGCCTATTACTCCAGGTATTTCTTGATTTCCTACTTTTGCATTCCAGTCCTCTACAATGTAAAGGACTTTTTTGGGGGGTGTTAGTTCTAGAAGTTCTTGTAAGTCTTCATGGATCCATTCAACTTCAGCTTCTTCAGCATTACTGGCTGGGGCAGACTTGGATTACTGTGACATTGAATGGTTTGCCTTGGAAATAAACAGCGATCATTCTGTCATTTTTGAGATTGCATCAAAGTGCTGCATTTTGGACTCTTTTGTTGACTATGATGGCTACTCCATTTCTTCTACGGGATTCCTGACCGCAGTAGTAGATATAATGGTCATTTGAGTTAAATTCACCCATTCAAGTCCATTTTAGTTTGCTGATTCCTAAAATGTTGATGTTCACTCTTGCTGTCTCCTGTTTGAATATTTCCTCCTTGGAAGAAAAGCTACGACCAACCTAGAGAGCATATTAAAAAGCAGAGACATTGCCCTTGAACTTGTTGGCCCTTGTGTGGTGCTTGGTTTCAGTGTCGGTATGGAGGTGTTTGATGAGCTCCTGTCAAAAAAAGAAAACTATAGGCCAATATCACTGATGAACATAGATGCAAAAATCCTTAACAAAATTCTAGCAATCAGAATCCAACAACACATTAAAAAGATCATACACCATGACCAAGTGGGCTTTATCCCAGGGATGCAAAGATTCTTCAATATCCTCAAATCAATCAATGTAATACACCACATTAACAAATTGAAAAATAAAAACCATATGATTATCTCAATAGATGCAGAGAAAGCCTTTGACAAAATTCAACATCCATTTATGATAAAAACTCTCCAGAAAGCAGGAATAGAAGGAACATACCTCAACATAATAAAAGCTATATATGACAAACCCACAGCAAACATTATCCTCAATGGTGAAAAATTGAAAGCATTTCCTCTAAAGTCAGGAACAAGACAAGGGTGCCCACTTTCACCATTACTATTCAACATAGTTTTGGAAGTTTTGGCCACAGCAATCAGAGCAGAAAAAGAAATAAAAGGAATCCAAATTGGAAAAGAAGAAGTAAAACTCTTACTGTTTGCAGATGACATGATCCTCTACATAGAAAACCCTAAAGACTCCACCAGAAAATTACTAGAACTAATCAATGACTATAGTAAAGTTGCAGGATATAAAATCAACACCCAGAAATCCCTTGCATTCCTATACACTAATAATGAGAAAACAGAAAGAGAAATTAAGGAAACAATTCCATTCACCATTGCAATGGAAAGAATAAAATACTTAGGAATATATCTACCTAAAGAAACTAAAGACCTATATATAGAAAACTATAAAACACTGGTGAAAGAAATCAAAGAGGACACTAACAGATGGAGAAATATACCATGTTCATAGATTGGAAGAATCAATATAGTGAAAATGAGTATACTATCTAAAGCAATTTATAGATTCAATGCAATCCCTATCAAGCTAACAACAGTATTTTTCACAGAGCTAGAACAAATAATTTCACAATTTATATGGAAATACAAAAAACCTCGAATAGCCAAAGCAATCTTGAGAAAGAAGAAGGGAACTGGAGGAATCAACCTACCTGACTTCAGGCTCTACTACAAAGCCACAGTTATCAAGACAGTATGGTACTGGCACAAAGACAGAAATATAGATCAATGGAACAAAATATAAAGCCCAGAGATAAATCCATGCACATATGGACACCTTATCTTTGACAAAGGAGGCAAGAATATACAATGGATTAAAGACAATCTCTTTAACAAGTGGTGCTGGGAACTCTGGTCAACCACTTGTAAAAGAATGAAACTAGAACACTTTCTAACACCATACACAAAAATAAACTCAAAATGGATTAAAGATCTAAACGTAAGACCAGAAACTATAAAACTCCTAGAGGAGAACATAGGCAAAACACTCTCTGACATACATCACAGCAGGATCCTCTATGACCCACCTCCCAGAATATTGGAAATAAAAGCAAAAATAAACAAATGGGACCTAATTAACCTTAAAAGCTTCTGCACATCAAAGGAAATTATTAGCAAGGTGAAAAGACAGCCTTCAGAATGGGAGAGAATAATAGCAAATGAAGCAACCGACAAACAACTAATCTCAAAAATATACAAGCAACTCCTACAGCTCAACTCCAGAAAAATAAATGACCCAATCAAAAATGGGCCAAAGAACTAAATAGACATTTCTCCAAAGAAGACATACAGATGGCTAACAAACACATGAAAAGATGCTCAACATCACTCATTATCAGAGAAATGCAAATCAAAACCACTATGAGGTACCATTTCACACCAGTCAGAATGGCTGCAATCCAAAAGTCTACAAGTAATAAATGCTGGAGAGGGTGTGGAGAAAAGGGAACCCTCTTGCACTGTTGGTGAGAATGCAAACTAGTACAGCCACTATGGAGAACAGTGTGGAGATTCCTTAAAAAACTGGAAATAGACCTGCCTTATGATCCAGCAATCCCACTGCTGGGCATACACACTGAGGAAACCAGAAGGGAAAGAGACACGTGTACTCCAATGTTCATCAGCAGCACTGTTTATAATAGCCAGGACATGGAAACAACCTAGATGTCCATCAGCAGATGAATGGATAAGCAAGCTGTGGTACATATACACAATGGAGTATTACTCAGCCATTAAGAAGAATACATTTGAATCAGTTCTAATGAGATGGATGAAACTGGAGCCTATTATACAGAGTGAAGTAAGCCAGAAAGAAAAACACCAATACAGTATACTAACGCATATATATGGAATTTAGAAAGATGGTAACAATAACCCTGTGTATGAGACAGCAAAAGAGACACTGATGTATAGAACAGTCTTATGGACTCTGTGGGAGAGGGAGAGGGTGGGAAGATTTGGGAGAATGGCATTGAAACTTGTAAAATATCATGTATGAAACGAGTTGCCAGTCCAGGTTCGATGCATGATACTGGATGCTTGGGGCTAGTGCACGGGGACGACCCAGAGGGATGGTATGGGGAGGGAGGAGGGAGGAGGGTTCAGGATGGGGAACACATGTATACCTGTGGCAGATTCATTTTGATATTTGGCAAAACTAATACAATTATGTAAAGTTTAAAAATAAAATAAAATTAAAAAAAAAAAAAAAAGCAGAGACATTACTTTGCCAACAAAAGTCCATCTAGTCAAAGCTATGGTTTTTCTAGTAGTCATGTATGGATGTTAGAGTTGGGATATATAGAAAGCTGAGCATCAAAGATTTGCTGCTTTTGAACTGTGGTGTTGGAGAAGACTCTTGAGGGTCCCTTGCCAGAGATAAATCTGCGCACATATGGACACCTTATCTTTGACAAAGGAGGCAAGAATATACAATGGATTAAAGACAATCTCTTTAACAAGTGGTGCTAGGAAATCTGGTCAACCGCTTGTAAAAGAATGAAACTAGAACACTTTCTAACACCATACACAAAAATTCTTTCTGGCTTACTTCACTCTGTATAATTGGAGATCCAACAAGTCAATCCTAAAGGAAATTAGTCCTGAATATTCATTGGAAAGACTGATGTTGAAGCTGAAACTCCAATACTTTGGTCACCTGATGTGAAGAGCTGACTCATTTGAAAAGACCCTGATGCTGGGAAAGATTGAAGGCAGGAGGAGAAGGGGATAACAGAGGATGAGATGGTTGGATGGCATCACGGACTCAATGGACATGAGTTTGAGTCAAGTCTGGGAGTTGGCAATGGACAGGGAGGCCTGGTGTGCTGCAGTCCATGGCGTTGCAAGGAGTCTTACTCAACTGAGTGACTGAACTGAACGGACTGAATACATGTTTTGGGCCTCTAACTACATTTTAAAGCATTTCCCTATTTGAAACATTTCTGTAAACTTCTCTTTTATATCAGATTGTATCTCATCCTAATTTATCCCTGTATCTTTAGCATTAATTCATTATTTTTGGCTTTTATTGGTCCGCTTTTGGCTCAGCAGCTTTGTAGCTATATTAATGGATGTGGCATGAGCAGTTAAGTTTTGAACTAATCTGCCTTCTGAAACCATAAACAGAAATAAATTTTTCTGTATTTGGAAAATTTCTGATGCAGAGTCTTAGTCCTTGAGGATATTGTGATTTTTTTTTCAAAATCATACTGATTTGAAAGGGAAGCTAGAAGAAGCAAACCATATATTGTTATTCAGTCGTTCAGTCGTGTCCAACTCTTTGCGACCCCATGGACTGCAGTGCTCCAGGCTTCCCTCTCATTCACTATCTTCCAGAGCTTGCTCAAACTCATGTCCATCAAATCAGTGATCCCATCCAACCATCTCATTCTCTGCCATCTCCTTCTCCTCCTGCCTTCTATCTTTCCCAGCACCAGGGTCTTTTCCAATGACTCTGCTCTTCACATCAAGTGGCCAAATTAGTGGAGCTTCAGCTTTAGTGTCAGTTCTTCCAATGAACATTCAGGGTTGATTTCCTTTAGGACTGACTGGTTTTATCTCCTTGCAGTCCAAAGGACTCTTACAAGTCTTCTGTAGCACCACAAAAATTTGAAAGCATCAATTCTTAGGTGCTCAGCCTTCTTTATGGTCCAACTCTCACATCTGCACATGACTACTGGAAAAAACCATAGCTTTGACTATATGGATCTTTGTTGGCAAAATGTTGTTTATCTTTCATTTTTCTTTCTTTCCTCCTTCCTTTTCCTCCCTTATTTCCTTCTTTCTTTTCTTCTTCAATTATTTTCTATACCATGTTCCATTCTCAAGGTAATGGGGCATCTTTTTTTTTTTCCTCATCCCTTCAATTTCAAGTGAGGTTTCCCAAGTTTGGCATGAATGTCTGGGTGGAATTCTCCAGGCTCATGTTCCCAATCCAGTAGTGGTCACTATTCCAACCAAATGGAGTGGGAGACTTGTTAAAAAAAAAAAAAAGACCCTGGTAAATCAAATAGCCTTATAACAAATTAGTAGGTGGGGCAGTGTCAAGGGTGATTGCATGTCCAAAAACATTTTAGAGCAGAGAATCCCAGAAGATGGTTCAGGACCAGTGGCATCAGCATGCCCTGCACACACCCCCCCCCCAACCCCACCGCCGCCCCAGGGAATTTGTTAAAAAAACAAATTCTTGGGTCCCACTCTAGACCTGTTGAATTGGAGATTCTAGAGCTGGAGCCTAGAAATTTGTGCTTCAATAAACCCTCAAGTTTATTCTGATACACGCTTAAGTTTGAGAAACAGTATCTTAGTGACTAAAGCTTATAACAACCAGTTTACTGTGAGACTGGGTTCCTAGTTTAGCATATAGCCTACCATCCCAGCAACTGAGTTGAGAACAGATGAAAATAAATATAATAGGTGGTTACACTGTTTACTTATTCATTCAGTCAACTTCTGTGTCCAGCTATGCACCCACCCGGTACTAAAAATACAGGGAAGAGTTTCCAGTGTAGTGACAGATGGAAACATGGAAACATCTAAATTATAGGTACATATACACAATGGAGTATTACTCAGCCATTAAGAAGAATACATTTGAATCAGTTTTAATGAGGTGGATGAAACTGGAGCCAATTATACAGAGTGAAGTAAGCCAGAAAGAAAGACACCAATACAGTATACTAATGCATATATATGGAATTTAGAAAGATGGTAACAACACCCCTGTATACGAGACAGCAAAAGAGACACTGATGTATAGAACAGTCTTTTGGACTCTGTGGGAGAGGGAGAGGGTGGGATGATTTGGGAAAATGGTATTGAAACATGTATAATATCATATATGAAACGAGTTGCCAGTCCAGGTTCAATGCACAATACTGGATGCTTGGGGCTGGTGCACTGGGATGACCCAGAAGGATGGTACGGGGAGGGAGGAGGGAGGAGGGTTTCAGGATGGGAACACATGTATACCTGTGGCAGATTCATGTTGATATATGACAAAACCAATACAATATTGTAAAGTTAAAAAATAAAATTAAGTTAAAAAAAATTATAAAGTACTCTGGTCAGCACAGGCTTTGAAAGACTGCTATGAGAACACTTCAGTTGACCCGGAGGCATAGGCAAGTCCTCACAGAAAAGAAAATATTTGAACTGGAACTTGGGGTCTGTTGCAAAAAAGATGATTTGCAGAAAGAGGTCAAAGATAATGCAAGTGAATGTAATATGAGAGGCTTATGGGATTAAGAGAAATTCCCAAGAGAATATGTTAAGAAAATCTTGTATCAATGCTAAGAGTATGTGTTAGTAGCTCAGTGGTGTCCAATTCTGTGACCCCCCCACCCCCATGGACTGTAGCCCACCAGTATCCTCTGTCCATGGAATTATCCAGGCAAGAGTACTGGAGTGGGTTGCCATTTCCTCCTCCAGGGGATCTTCCTAGCCCAGGGATCAAACCTGTGTCTCCTGCATTATAGGTGGATTCATTACCATCTGAGCCACCAGGGAAGCATCAGTGCCAAGAGAGATCACATTAATAGGAATGATGGAACCTAGATTCAAAGAGAGTTTGAATCAGAGTGGATCCAAAGTTAAGGACAAGAGTCATGATCTCTAGACAAAGTGCTGAAGACAACAAGCCAGGCTTGACATCCCTGAAAGTTGTTTTGGCACAGTCAGAGCCCACCTCATCTCTTCTGGATGTGTCACTGGTGACATATTGAATATGACATCTCACTGGAACCATAGCATGAGGTCTGATTCCATGTACCCTCCTCCAACTGAGCTCTCCAGTTGGTGAAATCTTCCCTAAGAATTGAGGAACTGTGAAAAGCTCCAGTGTGTCAGGGAATTTGGCAGCCATACTTGGAATCCTATATTTGATACATGGTCCCATTATATATCCCAATGTCTAGAGTTTGGGATCAAGCCTTTTTTGGATATAGGACTCTAGCATAGCTTTAATTAGAAAGAAATTCTCCCTTTAAGCCAAGTTTCTTGGAGTTTTTTGAGCAATAAACTTGAACTTGCCAGATGCATTAGGATTTTTTTAAATAAACTTTTTTAACTGAAAAGTTATATGGCAGTCAGAATGGCAGAGCTCCTGATGCCAGTGCCTAGGAGACCATGTAGATGACAGAAGCTGGATTCTATGATTTTGACATACGAGTTTTAAAGAATTAGAGAAAAGAAAGCTTAATATCAGAAGTTTTGACCCAAAGAGAGTTTGTAGGTGTCTTTGGTTCTGGAGAACAAGATATAACAGTTCTGGAAGTTATCAGAAGAGAAGGAATATGGTTTGAATGCCAGGCATTATGCTAGAAATTTTCTCATGTGCCAGGCTATTTAATTCTCACACAAGGAGGGTAGAGACAAGGAATTAGCATCACCATATTCAGATAAGAAAATGTGTGTTCAGAAAGATTTGACAAATTATCCCAAATCTCACATAACTAAAAGTGGCAAGTTGTTGTTCAGTCGCTAAGTCATGTCCGACTTTTTGCCATCCCATGGACTGTGGCATGCTGGGCTTCCCTGTCCTTCACTATCTCCTGGAGTTTGCTCAAATTCATGTCCATTGAGTTGGTGATGCCATCCAACCATCTCATCCTCAGCTGCCCTCTTCCCCAGGGTTCAAACCCAGGCCTACAGGATGTCAGTAACTTCCTCTTACTGAACCTACCAATCTCCTTTGATCATTCCATCTCATCTTCTCTTATGAGCTTCAGCCTAGCCACAGAGCCCTGGGCATCTCTTGATGGCTTAGGGGCCAGAGCAGCAACTTTTAGCAGTTCCACAAAATACATCTGCAACAGGTTTCATTGAGTCAAGTAGAATGGGGCCAGATTTATGAAGTTCAGAAACATTAAATTCTTTCTTTTCCTGCTTTCTGCCAATCAAAAAACACAATGGTTTCTCATTCTTCAAGGCTGCATTCAGAAGCTCAGGCTTCCAAGATACAGGAAACGTATTGATGAACAAAGTTCTAACATTCTCCCAACAGAGACAGAGGAGACTCCACAGTCATCCGGGGTCCAGCTCACTCTGAATGGGCAAGTTTCCCAGGCCCTGAAGCGACATCTGGAATCAGACATAAAGGCTAAGGTAAGGGGATAGTCCAAGGTGGGGCCATTTGTTCAATCATGTGTCCCCTCACTCCACCGATATTTATTTTGGCAGGCCAGGAAAGAAGTGTGGAAAGCAGCCAAAATCTTCATTCTACTGCAAACCCAGAAGTTCCATAAAACTGGATGGGTGCTAATATCAGACCGATGAGGCGGAAGCTAGGGCTGAGAGAAGCAGGATATGGGGCAATAGGAAGGCAGGTCTGTCTAGGAATGGAGCAGATTCAGAACCCGATTGGATAGCCAAGGAAAATCCAGCATTCAAGCAAGATGCAATGGCCAGGAGCTCCTAGGGGCCAGGACCATCCAAGTAAAAGGGGCCTGTGGCACAGAGGTAAGGAGGGAGTTGGAGTCTGAGCTCCAGAACTCCAGTGTTTGTGAGTTTCAAACACTGACTTCTTTAATTATCCAAGATCCACATCATTCTTAGCACTTATGCAAACTGGATCCCCTAATAGAAGAAAAATTGTTGTTTAGTTGCTAAGTCAAGTCCAACTCTTTGCGACCCCATAGACTGTAGCCCACCAGGCGCCTCTGACCTGGGGATTTCCCAGGCAGGAATACTGGAGCGGGTTGCTGTTTCTTTCTCCAAGGGATCTTCCCAACTCAGGAATCAAATCCTCATCTCCTGCATTGTCAGGCAGATTCTTAACTACTGAGCCATCAGGGAAGCCCAAAAGAAAAAGACAATCTGTGAAAGATCAGGTGGGCAAGAGGAGATAAAAAAGTGGTGAGCTAGGCAATTTTAGCAGCTCTGGAGGCAGTCTGGGCTTTAGAAGGTGCAAACTCAGTGTTCTGTTCCATGGTAAAATGCAGTACACCATTCTGCAGCATGGAAACCAACACCCCAGGGTTTTGTGAAGTCTCATCTAATCCATACTGGGGATACAAAAAGATTAATGATTTTAAGTTTCACAAGTTAAGTCCTTCTGAAAATGCATATGCCTGCTAAAATGTCCTTAACCCAATCAAGGTCAATTTAGACTGGTTTACTTTTGGGGGAAAAAAAAAAAAAAGATACTGTTATATTTCTCAAGTGGCAATAAGGAGAGATGTATTTATTTATTTGGCCTTGTCAAGTGATATGTGGGATCTTAGTTCCCTGAAGAGGGATCGAACCAGCCCCCCTGTATTGGAAGCACAGAGGTGTAACCACTGAACTGCCAGGGAAGTCCCCAAATGGAGAGACTTCAAAGCAAACCCTGGGCTTCCCAGGTGGCACTAGTGGTAAGAAACCTGTCTGCCAGTGCAGGAGACACAAGAGACATGGGTTTGATCCCTTGAGTAGGAAAAGGCAACTTACTCCACTATTCTTGCCTGGAAAATCCCATGGGCAGAGGAGCCTGGTGGGATACAGTCCATGGGACTACAAAGAGGTGAACATACACAGGACAAAAACATGGCTGTTGTTGTTGAAAGCAAACCCTAATTTTGGAGATTTATTTCTAAACTTTACCATCCCAGATAGAAATAATTTTTGCTCATTCTTCTTATCCTAGATTGGAAAATTAAGAGTATTTTTTATGTAGTTTACACTTTTAAAATTTCACCATGTTCTCAGAGCCCAGGTCTTATTAACATGAGTGAGTACAAGCAAACATTCCCTCTGAGTAATCCAACTGGGATGACGGGGGCTTCTGCAACTGCCATGCATCCAACTAGTGTTGGTCGAATGGAAATACTAAGGAGAGTGTGCCCAGGAAGATCTGAATTGGTGTCTCAAGCTCACCAAACATACCAAGCATTAAATACCAATGAGAATGAGGGCTTCCCTGGTGGCTCAACGGTAAACAATCTGCCTGCCAACGCAGGAGGCACAGGTTTGATCCTTGAGTTGGGAAGATGCCCTGAAGGAAATGGCAACCCACTCCAGGATTCCTGCCTGGGAAATCCCATGGACAGAGGAGCCTTGTGTGCTACAGTCCATGGGGTTGCAATGAGTCAGACACGACTGAGCCACTAAACAACAAAGTGAATCTTATCTGCTGCTGACACACACCACCTTTAATGGCATCATTTCTTCAAGTTTTCCTTCCCTCCTTCTCTCCCTTTGAGAAGGATGCTCTTAACTCATAAGCCTACTCACGTCTGCATGTGATACGTTTTTTTTCCCCAATCACCCCTCCCTCTCTAGCCTCTTCTAGCTCACAGTGCATACCTAGAGGCCATGCTCAAGAAACAGGAAGAAATTGACTGAGAGAAGCCAAGGCTCAGTGGGAATCCTGAGTCTCGCCCTGAACAGCACCTCCAAAAGCCAATTTGTCCAGGCACCCTCGCAGACAATAAAACACGACAGGATGGCACCCCACACAATAGCTACCACTTTTCCTCCTCTTTTCTTTCGCCTTTCCAAAAACCACCTACAGATTGCTTCATCGGGCATCTTCTTTGCAGCTCTGTATTGGAGTCTTCTCAGAGCTCTCCCTCCAGGAAGCAGTTTGCTAGACTGGTACCCGACACTGTCTCATCATGAAGCACCCAAATCAGTGGCTGCTTTCTGCCTTCAGCCTGGTCAGGAAGCTGGGAGAACATAGATTGCTGAGTCACCCCGTAAATTGTTTCAGATGAATTTTTCTTTCCTGTTAACATACCACAGCAGGAGGAGGTGGCTGGGGGAAGGATGTTGAGCAAAGAGAGACAAGGTTGAGAGGAAAGGGCTCCAGGGAGCTGGAGGGAGGGAGGGTGTAAGGATGGGATTTAGTTGCCTTCTCGGTTAAGGCAATCAATTTCAGCCATAATAACACAATAACGCAGAGGGGGAAAAGCAGACGTGACAGAAGTGATAAAATGGAAATGAATCCTCATTACCTCACTGAAGAGCAGGCCACAGCTGCTGCTATGGTTTTGTCACCAGGCAAGGGGGCATTTCATCCCAGTGCTTGTCGTGTGGGTCTGGGCAAAGAAGGGGAGAAGAGAAAAACATGCACTCTGATGTTTAGCTGCATAGCCGTGAGTCTGGCCAGTGGGGACCGGGGAATCTCAGATAGGCTCTAAGATTGACTTTCCCTTCCCTCTGCTCATCTCCCCAAGCTCCCACCTTCTGGCTGTGGGGGAAAGTGCCTTGGCCCTCTCAATCAAATAACGGAAGCATTCAGAGCTTTACCTGGCTTCCAGTTCTCCAGCAGGAGATCGTATCACCTCCAAAAACATGAGTGTGCATGGGCTGTAGGCGATGGAGGGGCAGTGAATCCATACTGCACAGTTAAGTATGTGTCTGGAGTTGGGGGCGATGGTGGACGACAGGACACATGGTCCAGGAAACCTCTAAGACTCCTTGGCTGTCTTCCAGCCTGTACTCCTAAGCAGGATTTAGACAAAGATGCATTTTTGCCAGTTCGATCACTGGGTTAGGAAAATGCCCTGCAGAAGGAAATCACAACCCACTCCAGTTTTCTTGCCTGGAGAGAGGGGTCTGGCGGGCTAGAGTTGCAAAGAGTCAGACATGACTTAGTGACTAAACAACACCAACAAACTGAAACCGCTTCTTTTGTCATTCAAGAACTCTCTATTAATTGGCCCCAAATCATTGTACCAGTTCTTTAAGCTCTCTACCAATCTAGCTTTATTTAATGACCCACTGTTCCTAGAAAATGCCTGTATTTCCCACACATGTTGGCTTGCATGCCCTTCTCTGTTTCTTGTGTCTTTTTTCCCAGCATTAGACGTCTGAGTCTCATCATCCTTAAAAATATAGATCCCATGGTTGTAAATGGGATCTCCTTTTTGTAAATTCCTTTATAACTTATCTCTAATTAGTTTATATCTTGGACCATAGTTACATGTACAGGTGTCCCTTACTGGACTGTAACACATTTAGACGTTTATATCTATACATATAGATATAAACGTTTTCATCTATACAGGGTCTACTGTGGTGAAAAAGAGCTATCTACATAGTAGGTACACAACATATGTTTTGCTTGCTTTGTTTTTAATGAATGAATGAGAAGAGCAAGAGAAAAGTGAATGCTTTTTGCTCACAGCCAGTTGCTAGGATCTCTTTCCATCCAATTCTGCAGTCCTCTGTGGATCCTTGGAATGTCAGCTGTTGTTGATTCCAGACTTGATGACAGATTCAGCCTGAGGCCTTTCCAGTTCTAGCCGATACTTCCTCCCATGATCTCCTGGATAAAGCATGCGCTGGCAGGAAGCATTAGCATCCCGACACCCATTATCATATCTTAAATTGGACAACCGGCTCCGTTTGCCTGTGTATTTCAACAGTCTGATTCCCTGCAGAGCAGGCCTCCTTCCTGGCTGACCCTGACCCTCCAGATGCATTCTTGTCATCATGGGTGGCTTCTCCCCTCCCCACATCATGGCTTTTTCTATCTTTAATAAGGGCCACTTCCTAGGTGGGGTTTCCCAGGTGGCACTAGTGGTAAAGGATGTGCTCGCCAATGCAGGAGACTTAAGAGATGTGGGTTCGATTCATGGGTCAGGAAGATCCCCTGGAGGAGGGCATGGCAACCCACTCCAGTATTCTTGCCTGGAAAATCCCAGGGACAGAGGAGCCTGGCAGGTTTCATCCCATAGAGTTGCAGAGTCGAACACAACTGAAGCAACTTAACACACACACACACACACACACACACACACACACACCACCTTTGTGAGTCTGAGTCAAGAGTGGAGTAGAATCTATGTCTAAGATGCCATCCTTACCTTTAGGGGGTATGTGGTACAGAATACTTACCCAGCAGTTGTCAAAACCTCTTGGGATGGAGATACGGCAGTGACAGTTTTATCCCAGAGCAAAATTTGGACTCATGAAGAGGCAAGGATGCCCATTTGCAGGTGTGCACTCAAGCACTTCAAATTATGTCTTTCTGAACATGGAGTTCATGTCCAGCTGGCAGCATTTGGTTTTCAGGATGTGCCTAGGCAAAAGAAATTAAATCCTCTTGGATCATGTACAAAATGTACATGATAAATCACCTTTCATCCTCCTGATCACACCAAAGAGAAAGTCTCAGTTTGGTGCTACTCTTGACTACCCTTGAACACTCACCAATACTGTCTTTCAGCAAAAAGAGAGTAAGCCTGAGGTCTGTAGCCTCAGAGCAGCACTACATGGCCGGAATTTAAGAATAATGCCTTTGTTTTCCTAGTATTGACTTATAGGGTTGTCTTTGGTTTACAGAAGACAGTTTATGTCCTGATGATAAAAGTAGCCAATAGTTCTTGAATATTTAATCCACGCAGGCACCACCGTGTTTACCATCTTTTGATCTCATTAACCCCCAGGGCAAGCCTATGAGTTGGGTGCTATTGTTACATCCTTTTCCAGATGAGACACTGAAGCAAGGAAAATAGTTAACTGATGTCATACAGCTAAAGAGCAGTGGAGATGGGATGCAAACACAGTATGGGCTCTTTTGGCTCAGTGGTAAAGAATCTACTTGCTAATGTAGGAGACAGGAGTTCGATCCCTGGGGCGGGAAGATCTCCTGTAAAAGGAAATGGCAACCCATGCCAGTATTCTTGCCTGGGAAATCTCATGGACAGAGAATCCTGGTGGGCTACAGTTCATGGGGCAGCAAAAGAGCTGGACATTACTTACTGACTAAACAACAATTACAGCAATGGGCGCTTTTAATCTCTGTCCTAGCTTAAGTGGTTAATCCTCAGCCTACTTAGAGAAGACCTTTTAACATTTCTTTCAGGATCAGTTTATTATTGATGGACACTTTTAGTTTCTGCTTGTCTGGAAAGTTCTTTATCTCTTTTTCAATTCTATGTGATAATCTTGCTGGGCAGAGGATCCTAAGATGCAGGTTTTTCCCTGTCGGCACTTTAAATATTGCTTGCCACTCCCTTTTGACCTGTAGAGAAATTAGCTGATACCTTATGGGGATTCCCTTCTAACTGACTCTTTTTCTATTTTTGCTTTTAGAATCCTCTCTTTAACTTTAGCCATTTTACTGATGAAATGTCTTGATGTAAGTCTATTTGGGTTCATCTTGTTTTGGACCCTCTGTGCTTCCTGCACCGTGCTGGCTCATATGGTAAAGAATCTGCCTGCAGTGTAGGAGACACGGCTCCGATTCCTGAATTGGGACGATTCCCTGGAGATGGGAATGGCAACACACCCCACTATTCTTGCTTGGGAAATCTCCTGGACAGAGGAGCCTGGTGGGCTACGATACATGGGGGTCGCAAAAGAGCTGGACATAACTGAGCACGCATGCACATGTGTCCTGAACCTAGAAATCTGTTTCCTTCTTTAGGGTGAGAACTTTTTAGCCATGATTTCATTAAATACATTTTCGACCCCCTTCACCCTCTTTTCTCCTTCTGAGACCCCTATAATGCGAAGGTTGGCATGCTTGATGTTATCCCAGAGATCTCTTAAACTTCATTCAAGAGTCTCCAGAAGATGGCTGTTTTTTTAAAGAACTTTTACTGTAGTTTAGTTGCTTTACAATGTTGTTAGTTTCTACTGTACAGCCAAGTGAGTCAGCTATGTCCCCTCCTTTCTGGATTTCCTGCCCTTTTAGGTCACCATGGAGTATTGAGTAGAGCTCCCTGTGCTATACAATAGGTTTTCTTTAATTATCTATTTTGTGTATAGTAGTGTATATGTGAGTTTCAATCTCTATTCTGTTACTGCTCATAGTAATGATAGAAAATCCATTTTTGGGAAAAGCTTATTTCAATAAAAATAAACGAGCAATTACAATTTAAATAATAATAAATAATAAATAAATGATGACTTCCCAGGTGGCACTAGTGGTAAGGAACCCTCCTGCCAATGTAGGAGACACCAGAGATGTGGGTTTGATCCCTGGGTTGGGAAGATCCCCTGGAGGAGGGCATGGCAACCCACTCCAGTGTTCTTGCCTGGATTTATGATTTATATTTATGATTTATACAGAACCACCGTACTAGATTTCAAACAATGATCCATTTCTTCTAATTCTGTGATTTTTTATTGTGATAGACGCCAGGATGTGCAAAAGGTTACTGTTTGGCCCGGCTCACAGCATGAAGACTCTTCCTGAATTGAGAATTTAAATTATGTGGTATTGCTATCACAGTCTTAACCTCATATGGCACTGGGTTCTACCCAACCCCTACTCTGTTCCCAATGCTAGACTCTAAAATGCTTAACAGGGAATTTGGGTAGAAGACTGCATGTTGAAGATATGCAAAAGCCATATTCCTTGCAGGAGAATACCAGCAATGAAGCACTTGCCTTCCTTGCAGAGAAGAATGGTAGGGAGGTCTCAAAGACCATCTCTGGCAAAATGTGGAAAGCATTTTCTTTTACCATCTCCAGAGGTTCCTTTATATTTTCTTTTTCTTCTAACAAAGCCAATCAATAAACATTGATCTTATATTGTTTCAGCAAATATGAATGATAAATATTAAGTACCTTATTGATGGGAAGACAGTCTGTGTCCTCCAGGAACTTGGTTTGGTTGGAAGAAAAAGAAAAGTAAACATGTAATGTGCCAATTCAATAGACAAAAAAAGAAATTAGGCCCAGCACTATCCACTATGGTGGATAGCAGAAACTCAATATTTGCTGAGTGACTGAATGAATGAAAGGATGAATCCTGAGATCATAAAAATGTACTTTTCTGGAGTGTACACAGTGATTTGCTTTTCCAGTAAAGCTTCTTCTGACCTCTCTCTCAATACCCTCTACCTTACCCCTCTTTTGGTTGACAAGTTTGCCTTCTCCAATAGACTAAGGGCCCCCTGATAGTAAATGTGTTTTTGATGTCTGTCTTTGCCAGAGCCTGGCATAGACTAGGCACTTACTAAAAGCTTATTGAATTCATGTTTATATGAGCTTCATTTCCTGGGATGACTTTTTCTAACTCTGGTACTTCGTGCATTAGAAATGGGGTGGGGGTTCCTTGGTGTTTATGGATCCTACAAAAATGACTATTTATCCAGCACAGGTATGAGATAAAAACAACTGAGGTCATTTTAATAAAACTTCAATTTTGCCCTCTAGTTATTTTGCAACCAGCTCTATATGGTTATATTATCCTTTATCAGTTTATAAATCAGTTTCAGTAAGTTCATAAATTTTGTATTATGTGTCACAAGAATTTGGCCCTGACTTGAAAACACTGGCTGTGTTGATTAAAATCCAGGTCAGGGCTCATACCCAAGCCAGTTCTAAGTCTGTCTTTCTCATAATGGCTGTCTTAGTTTGTTTTGTTTTTTTTTTTTTTTTTTTAATTTTAAACAATGCTTCCTATGAATGGATTATGGGTTTACACTCAGCTAAATTTGTGACTGGAGAACAGAATGGGCTATTTGGGTCTCATTTAGTGGAAATATTCCTAAGAGAGAGGAAGATGAGAAGAGATAAGAGTTGACCAGAGGGAATTAACCTCAACACTGTTGTAAGA
This sequence comes from Bubalus bubalis, assembly GCF_019923935.1. Taxonomy (NCBI): domain Eukaryota; kingdom Metazoa; phylum Chordata; class Mammalia; order Artiodactyla; family Bovidae; genus Bubalus; species Bubalus bubalis. The sequence continues at coordinate 52,254,370 of NC_059176.1, forward strand.
TTCTCTGCTGGGAGCTTTACATATGTTACATATGTTGAAGGTTATTATAATCACTACACTATGAGACCTGTGTTATTAGTCTCTTTCCTATTTAGGAAAGTTGTGTTTCAACAAGAGATTTTGATAAGCCAAGGTTATGCAAAAATGGCAGGCTTTAGGATTTAAGACCCTTGCAGAATTTTTAACTCTATTTCTCCACTGGGAAGTGGAGATAGGGAGGCAGGGGAAAACTAAACTGATTTAGATGTCTCTGTCGAAAATGGATTATGAAGAGGCCATCTTTCATGAATATCCACGGAAATAACAGAATTTAAGGAACCCATTCAGCATGTCAGTCTTCATTAGCTGTTATGGCGAGATCAGAGGGGCTGAGGATGGTCCAAAATTAGGAAGACCTGGTGGACTGTGATGAGTGTTTAATATATAAGTACTTGGAAAAAGGTGTTTTTTATTTTTATTTATTTATTTATTAATTTTTTGTGGTGGGGGAGGTTTGATTACTTTGGTAAGAAACAGATAAAGATTAAAAAGATTAAAAAGGAAAGCATGAATTAACTTTACAGAGAGAACACACACACACGCTTTAAAATGTCCCATTGCTTCCTTTCGTCCTTAGGAAAACATGCAGACTCATCTCACGCCTTACAAAGACCTTTCGCTTTCTGTCCAACTCCCTTCCAATCCTTGCAGTTTGGCAGCAAACACTCACATCTATGCCCATCTTGCTGAACGACTTAACTTAGGCTTCATCTCATTCTCTCTCCCTGTCTTTTTAAATGGCTTTATAGAGGCATAATTGACACACGATAAAGTATACTTGTTTAAAGTATACAGCTTGATAAGTTTTGACATATGTATACCCCTGTGAAGCCATCAGTACAATCAAGATAGTGAACATAACAATTATCCTGCAAAGATTCCTCCTGCTCCTCAGTGTTCTCTCTCTGTCTCTCTCCCCATGCTAAGCAGTCCCTGATCTGCTTGCTGTCACTATAGATTAGTGTGAATTTTCTAGAGATTTATGTAAATGGAATCATGTCACTTATGGTTCTTCAGCTTTGTCTCTCAGCTTAATTATTTTGAGTTCATTATTTTTGCACACATATCATCCTGGGTATCAGCATTTCATTCCTCTTAACTGCTGATAGTATTCCATCGTATGGACGTACTACCGTTTGTCCCTACCTTTTCCAGTTGCTTCCCGTTTTGAGATATGTATAAGGCTGCTCTGAAGATTTGTTTAGAAGTCTTTGTATAGATATATGCTCCATTCCTCTTGGTTAAATACCCAGGAGTGGAATGGCTGGGTCGCATGGGGGGAGTGTGTGTCTGTGCTCTGTTGTGTCCAACTCTTTGCATCCCCATGGACGGTAGCCCTCCAGGCTCCTCTCCCCATGGAATTTCCAGGCAAGAATACTGGAGTAGGTAGCCATTTCCTACTCCAGGGGACTTTCCCCACCCAGTGGTCGAACCCGCGTCTCTCTCGTCTCCTTAATTGGCAGGCAGGTTCTTTACCAGCACTATCTGGAAAGCCCTGGATCACAGGGTAGGTGTGTATATGTTTATATTCAGTTTTAAAGAAACTGCTAAGCTGTTATCCAAATAGTTTGCACCATGTTATACTCTAATCAACTGTCCATGAGATTTCTAGTTCTACCATATCCTTGCCAAGTTAACACTTGATATAGTCAATCTTTTTAATTTTTGTCATTCCAATAGAAGTGTATTATTTCTCTTGTAATACTTAGTGTACAGGCTTTGCACATTATTGTCAAGTTTATTCCTAAATATTTCATATTTGAATGTACTATAAATGATATTTCATTTTTAAACTTCCTATTATGCTTTATACAAAAGTATAATTGATTTGGAAACATTGATTTTGTAATTAGCAACATCACTAAACATACATATGAGTTCTAGTAGTAATTTTGAAGGTTTCATCAGATTTTCTACATAGACAATTATGTAATTTGCAAATACAAAAGTTTTAGCTATGTCTTTCCAATTTGGATGACTTTTATTATTTTTTCTTCTTGCTTTATTGCATTATGCAGGCCCTTCATTAAAATGCTGAATAGAAAGATTGAGAGCAAATACTTTTTCTTGTTCCTGATATTTGGGGAAAGCATTCAGTCTTTCACCATTACATATGCTCATATATATTTTATCATTTTTGTAAATGCCCACTATCATATTAAGGAAATTCACTGATTTTCTGAGAGTTTTTATCAGAAATGGCTGTCAACTTTTTTCAATTGCTTTTTTCCCCTTGCTTTATTGAGATAATCATATTTTTTTTTCTTTTTTAGCTATTAATATGGCAAATTGCTTTGACTGATTTTCAAATATTAAACCAATTTTGCATGTCAGGCATACATTTTACTTGGTCATGATATATTATCAATTTTACATATTGTCTAATTTTATTTGCTAACATTTTTGGAATGTTTTATCTGTGTATTTGAGAATATTGATGTGCAATTTTATGCTAATATCTTTGTCTGGTTTAGGTATCAAAGTAATATTGACATTATAGAATAAATTTATAAAGATTCCCTCCATTTCAATTTTCTATAAGAGCGTGGGGACTTGGTGTCACTTCTTTAAATGTTTGGTAGAGCTTATGTAGTTAAAACCAGTTAAGCCTGAAGTACTTGTTTGGGAGAGGTAGGGAGAAAAGGGGGGCTTCCCAGGTGGCGCTAGTGGTAAAGAACCTGCCTGCCAATGCAGGAGACATAAGAGACCCAGGTTCAACCCCTGAGTCAGGAAAATCTCCTGGAGGAGGGCATGGCACCCTACTCCAGTATTCTTGCCTGGAGAATCCCATGGACAGAGGAGCCTGGCGGGCTACAGTCCATGGGGTCACAAAGAGTTGGACATGCCTGAAGCGACTGAGTGCCCACGCACAGGGAGGAAAGGGAGTATGCTTAGTTTGTGTCTTTTAAGAAATTTGTCCATGTCATGTAAGTTTTCACATTAATTTATAAAATTATAAAATATTCCCGTGTTATCCTTTTAATATCTGTAGATTTATAGCGATGTCAGCAGACTCATTCATGATATTGTTAATTCCTGTCTGCTTTCTCTCACTTTTTTCATTAGTCTGGCTACAACTGTGTCAATTTGTTGATTTGTTAAAATATATATCTTTTGGTTAATACATTGATTTTCTCCATAGTTTTACTGTTTTCTGTCTTATTTATTTCTGCTCTTTTGGAATCCTTTCTCTTTTCTAATAAAGGCATTCAGTGCTATATGTTTTCTCCATGTACTGCTGTTTTTTTTTTTTTTAATTAGTTAAACACACTCTATTTTCATTTTTGCTGCCTTTGACTCAAAGTTTGTTCAGAAGTATTTTGTTCAGTTTCCCATACATTTTTATGCTGTGTCTAATTAAACCCCATTGAGATTTGTATGAATTAAATCCTGTGAAGTATCTTTATACCTTGCCTAGAATATAGTTTATGTTTTTAAATGTTATGTACTTGCATCAAAGGATCCAAGACTCTGCTGTTGTTAAGTGGGGTGTTCTATAATTGTCGATTACATTAAGTTAATTAACTTAATGTAATCGACAATTAATAATGTTTTTCAAATCTTATATATCTTTACTGAATTTTCAGTCTGTCATTCCAATAATTATTGAAACAAAGGTGTAGAAATCTTTAAATGTAGATTTGTCCATCTCTCCTTGCATTTCTACAAATATTTTGGATGACTATATTCTCTTGACAAGTTAATACCTTTATCATTATGAAATGAGTGACTATTATTTTTTGTTTTGTTATTTTAATGTTGCATGAGAGTGATATATATATATGCTCAGACAGATAGACAGACAGACACACCCATAGGGTCAGTTGGGCCCGAATTTGTCTTTTTTTATGCCTGAAAAAGTCTTCAGTTTGCATTTAGTTTTAAACTAACTATATATTTTCACGAAGTAGAAAATTCTAGACTGACAGATTTTTTTCCTTTTAATATTTTTACAGTGTTGCCCCACTCTCTTTTCTTCTGCAGAGCTTTTGTGAGAAATCAGTTCTTATTTTTGACCTTGGGTCCATAATTTTGCCTTTTTTCTCTCTGTCTGCTTTTAAACTCTCCCGTTTGTCACTGGTTATAAGCAAGTAGCTCGTGCTGCACATGCTATTTTCTTTATTTCTGTTTTTGACTCCCAGCTTGTCGAGCTTCTGGGGTCTATGGTTTATAATTTCAGTCAATTTTGGAAAGTTTCACCCATTTTTCTCCAAATAGTCTCCAATCTTATTTCTTTTGAGAACTCTAATTACCTACATATTAGCCATTTAATGTTGTCCCAGACTGCAGTAAATTTTTATTTTGCAATGTCTTATCTTTTATTTGGGCTTCCCTGGTGGTTCAGTGGTAAAGAACCTGCCTGCCAATGCAGGAGATGTAGGTTTGTTCCCAGCTTTGGGAAGATCCCCTGGAGAAGGAAATGACAACCCACCCCAGTATTCTTGCCTGGGAAATCCCATGGACAGAGGAGCCTGGTGAGATTCTCTTATAGAGGACTCAGTATAGGACCTGTCCTGTCCCATGGGGTAGCAAACAAGTCAGACACAACCTAGCAACTAAAAAACAACAACAACAATCTCTTATCTGCCACTAATCTAATCTCATGTATTTTTAATCATATGCATCATAATTTTAATCTCTATAAGTTTGTCCATATGAAATATAGTTAATAATAACTGTATGCTAATTTTAATAACTTTCTATTCTACATTAGTTTTGATGTGTTTTTCTTCTCACGAAGAGTCATATTTTTTCTATATTATGTCTGGTAATATTTAATTGGATGCCAGACATTGTGAATTGTACCTTTTTAAGTGCTGGATATTTTTGTATTCTTATAAATATAATGTAAATGTTTCCCAGGTTGCATTAAGTTAGAGACAATTTGATCCTTTTCAATCTTGTTTTAAGAATAGTTTAGAAGTTTCCAGACCAGAATTTGATCCAAAGATAATTATTTTGCACTACAGATGCAAGACCCTTCTAACTGTGTTACCTAAATGTACCTTTAATCCTTTAATTATGAGGCTTTCTAGTCTGGCTACTATTTATGGTCCTTTGTGAACACTGGGTACTGTCCCTCCTAATCTGTTTGGGTAAATTTTTTTCTTTTTTTTCCTAACTTTGGCTAGTTTTTCATATACATCTATGAACCAGTACTCAGCTGAGTACTTTAAGGGGCCTTCTGCATATCTTTAGAGTTTTCCCTCTGTGCATGCCTCTCCCCTCTGGTTCACTTTCCCATGAATTCCAGTCTCATTGCCCACTCTGGACTTTTAGTTGTATCTCATCAATCTAGAGTGCCCTGCTTTCTGCCTGGTTCCTGCTTCCTTTATCACAGCCTGAGAATTCTTTCAAAACTATAAAGAGGGGGGCAGTTTTCGGACTTATCTCATTTGTTTCTCGTCCCCACAAGGATGGCTACCTTTTGTTCCCTGGGGCTTGGAAATCATAGCCTCATATATTTTTTTGGTTGTTTCAAGTCGGAAGGTAAACATGGCATCTGGCCAGGAATTGTTGTTCATCGCTCAGTCGTGTCCAGCTCTTTGTGACCCCATGGACTGCATCGAGTCAGGCTTCCCTGTCCTTCACGCTCTCCTGGAATCTGCTCAAACTCATGTCCACTGAGTCAGTGATTCCATCCAACCATCTTGTCCTCTGTCGTCCCTTTATCCTCCTGCCCTCAATCTTTCCCAGTATCAAGGGCTTTTCCAGTGGCTCTTGGGTTGGCTCTTCATATCAGGTGGGCAAAGTATTAGAGCTTCAGCTTCAGCATCAGTCCTTCTAATGAATATTTAGGGTTGATTTCCTTTAGGATTGACTGGTCTGATCTCCTTGCTGTGCAAGGGACTTTCAAGAATCTTCTCCAGCAACACAGTTGCAAAGCATCAGTTCTTTGATGCTCAAATGGAATCCCCCTCTAATTCTTCTTTTGTTCCTGCCTTTTTCACAATCTGTTGGGGTTACCTGAAATAGTATTGCCTCTCTCTTCACAATCCTTTATACAAATTTCAGGTCTCTATTGGGTCAGTTCTTTTCCTGAGTGACATTCCCGCTGCCTTTTACTAGTGCTTCTGGAACAACTCAGGCTTAGCCTTCCTTATCAGCAATAACATTGACTATAATTGTCAGTTCTCATTGCCTTCTCGTATACTAGACTAGAAACATCTTGAAGGTATCATGAAAACAAGAATTGTTTTCTTTTTACTGTTACTTCCCCAGGTGCTTGCCCTGAGCTTTACACATCTTCATTCATATTTTCCAAAGTGGAAATTAATAAACGGGTCAACTCTTGATTGATTTTAACACAATAGGTAAAACAACTGGAGAAAAGAGGTACGCCTTATGTTTATTTTACTCATATAGGTTTGGCCACCTATTGGGCTGTTTGCACTCCAGATGCCATCATTGTATTCTCTGGCATGTCTTCAGAACTGCCAATTCCACACGAAGATACAAGGATCAATGTATCTCCAAAAGATTGCCTCCTAAAGCGTTGAAAGCAATAGTAATGCGAGAACTCTGTGAAGAGCTCATTAGAAGAAGGGGCTGGTCCTGTGATGGCTGTAGCACTTTCATATAATCACAGAAGTCAGCAACTCAGAAGCCCAAGCATGGCATTTGGTGGTGATTCCGAGGAGCTCTGCCAGCTTGCCCTTACTTTGTTCAGTGACAGGATGACAAAGACAGTGAGAGATGTGAGAAAAGGTAGCCTGACGAAGCCCCAAGATAACACCACGGTCTCATCGGCATCATGATATGCAAAACCATTCCTACTGAGAGTTCAGGTAAAAAGGGCTGATGTTATCCCCCTGACATCAAGAGAAGTTCGTGAGGGTCAGGGTTTACAACTTAGTTTCAAAGCAAGGGGAAGTTTGGGATTTGTATTTCTGGAAAGCCAACATGCAAACCATCATGGATTATCACCTATGTAATACAGATCTCTTCAAAAATATCTATAAAGAATGATTATCTCATGATGTGGCTCCAACTGATGAGCAACCTATGGACTTAAAAAGGGGTACAGTCCAAATCTGAGAAATTTAATTACGCAGAGCAAAACCCCTGCTATATTCCTCTGCAATTTTCAACTATGGGTATTAGTGCTGTTCTCCATGAACTGTATGTGTGTTTGCTATTTTCTTCATATGCTTATTTTCAGCACTGTACTGGAGTTGCTTATCCCTCCTGTGGGAGCTGATCTTCTCAATGGCATGTTAAGTGGCACTGTAGATGTTTGAAATTAACCATGATGCAGTGTGGGTGGAGGGGGAATTCCTATCATGGAAACCAGCAACAATTTAGGTCTTTCTCCCCAGAGAGTCAGTTGCTAAACATTTACCAGTGTGAAAAAAGTGAAAGTGTTAATCACTTCAGTCATGTCTGACTCTTTGTGATCCCACAGACTGTAGCCCGCCAGGCTCCTCTGTCCATGGGATTCTCCAGGCAAGAATACTGGAGTGGGTAGCCATTCCCTTCTCCAGGGGATCCTCTGATCCCAGGGATTTAACTCGGGTCTCCTGCATTGCAGGCAGATTTTTTATCACCTGTGCCACCAGGGAAGCCCAAACCTTTACCAGTATACCACTAGTTATTTGTCTTATTAAATAGTTGTTTACAATGACTATTTTAATAACTTTTATAACTGAGTTCCCATGTTGGACTGAGGTCTATGTGGCAGGGCAGCTGACCCCTTCAGGACGTTTTCCAGGCAGACGTCTGTCTAGGTCTGGCCATTTGCAGGCACTGATGGGAGACTGGTGGAAGGGAAGCCAGGATAGGCCTCTCCTTCTGTTTCTGCCCCAGGGCTCCTACAGTGACTGCATCCCTTCTTTGGTTTCAGCCCCTGACAAAGAAACCTACCATGATGCCAGCTTCTGGAAGTCCTCCTAGTCCTTGACTGTAGTTTTGGCATTCTCTCCCTCTGTCCCCTGTCGTCTCAGGGTGTAATGGCTTCCTGCTATTACTAAGTGCCTGACTCCCCTCTCTTAGACTTTTTTATTTTATATTGGAGTGTGGCCTATTAACAGTGTTGTAATAGTTTTGGGTGGACAGGAAAGTAATTCAGCCATAACTATACTTGTGCCCATTCTCCCCCAAACCCCTCTCCCATTCAGGCTGTCACATAACACTGAGCAGAGTTCCCTGTGTATACAGTAGGTCCTTGTTCATTATCCATGTTAAATATAGCAGTATTAGACTTCTAAGCTTTCTCATTACCTGTGTAAATCCTGAATCAAATGCCTTCTGCTTAAATATTCAGATGGCATTTGAATCCCAGCTAGATTCTGACTGTTAGACTGCTTAAGCAGTTGGCCCAGATTCACACATAAATTAGCTAAGCTTGGACTCGAACCCTGGTATGTCTAACTATATAAACTGCTATATCCAATACCCTGGCACTTCCTTCCAATCTTATCCTGGCTTTCGGATTCTCTATTCAAGCTGTCCTTCATGGCCTTCTTAGAAAGAATACTCAAAACTCTAGGAAGCTCTGGGTAAGGCCACCATGGAGAAATGCCTTTATTTGAGTTGAAATGGAAATCTTCCAGCCATTCTCCTTGCTTGGAGTTGGAAAATGAAAGACTACACGAGCTTTCCAAGAATCTTCTGCTGTAGGAGTATATGATCTTGCTGTGTCTAGAAATAGTGCTGTTTTACGTTTTTGGCCCAAAATGAAGACTTTACATAATGTGACTTGACAATAAATATAATAATATTCCTGACCTGTTGTAGGCCCACACTCAGCTAAATTTGTTGTTGAATGTGAAATATGTCACATGGTTACACAGGGAATAGGAAACAATTACGGAACACATGCACCTGGTCATCATTACCCTGTTTTTCTGGTCCCTTGTTACTCATCTCTCTTGGCTTTCTTTGTACAAAATCTGACCCAGTTTTCCTGTCTAGGCTGTTCACAAGCATGGATTCTATCACTGTGCGTGGTTATTCTAAATCCCTGGTAGTTATTATCATTGATATTTTGCCCTATCTGGTGTTCTGGGATAGGCATAAAGGCAACCTCCTGAGAGGCCAGGGCTAAGTTAAAACTCCTGCTATGGGACTCCTGTGTTTATTACTATGACCAGTTTGATTTTTCCGGCTTCTCATCCTTGTATCTGTAGGTTTCTTGGGTTTGGGATGGTGGGGTTGCTGAGCCAGTGAGAAAATGGAAATCTTCCAGCCATTCTCCTTGCTGGAAGTAAGTCACATCTTACTGCCCTTGACCGAGGACACACCAGAGGTCACATGCCACCCCATTCCTGTCTTAGAGGATTTCACCAAAGAGCAAGATTGCAACCGTTTCTCAAGGCATTCCTTTCATTTTCATAATGTTTGTTACAAATGCAGTTCATTTCTTTGCATGTCATTTATTGTTCCTCTTCCTCTGAACCATTAACTCATGAGGACAGAATTTGCTTTCTCCACCTCTGTGGACAGGATGGTTTAGACAGGATTGTAGGGAGACCAGAGATATTTGTTTCTTTAAAAAATGCCTGAGTGAAATAGACAGATGGTTACAAGCCCAGCATCACGCGACACCCAACACCTTCTCTCTGTGCTCTTATGAGCCCCCCATCCTTCCCTAGAGCGGGAATGAGCAACCTGCTCAACCAGTCCCAGGGTATTTCCAGCCTCAGCCTGATCTCTGTCCTGCCATTAATCAGTCTGCTGCTCTGACTTGATTTTCTGAAACATTCTGGTACATGATGTCAAGCTGAAAAGAAATCTGGAAAAAAGAGGACGACTTCTACATTTTAGACATAGACTAAATCAAAGTATCCTGTGTTTGTAATAAACATGATTATTACCATCACCCTCAATTTAAATCAGTTCTTTATCTCTCATAAGTAGTATTACCTAAGACAAGACATTTGCCTTCTCTGATTTTCAGTGTTGTGCTCATATGTAAAATGTCAGTGATCATTGTACCTTCTTTTACTGATTCATGCATTGCTGAGGAACTTAAAAGTAAGTTCCCTAGGCAATGTTCGTACTTCCAAATGACCTCTTTCCTTTTTGCCTATTTCTCTTCTTTCACAAAAATTCAAGCTCTTTAATGCATACATCTCACCCAACTACCTGAAAGGAATTATTTCAAATATCATTATTCCTATGATGATGGAAGTGACTAATAACCAACCCGTACCCTTCCCAGGGAAATTTATATTAAGTGTGGTGTTTACTTGGCCAAAGTGCTATAATTTTAATAAGAGAACTCCAAGCCATGTTATAAACTTACTAGGAACCTATTTGGATTCAGAAGGAATTTTTAAGATCTCTCAAAATAAAACCACAGATAACTCTCTCTTATCTATACCTAAGGTTTGCCAGGTTGATCAGTTCTAAACATGCTGTGCGTAACACTTGCCAATGTTGCTGTTGGTGTGATATTAATTGCAAAATATTGGCTCTCTCCGCATCAGTGCTAAAAAGAAATACAGAGTTTTGGAGGACCAAGAAAGAGTAACTTTATTCTTTGCCAGGCAGAGGGAAGAGAACAGAATACTGCCTTAAGAACTGTACCCCAGTCCTTGTGAAACAGGGACAGGTTGTATATCCTAATGAAGGTCTTGCTATTGTTTTTTTTTTGTAAAATTTCAAAACAACCACAACTGGCATCAGGCAACTTTGTAACTAGGGTTGGTCTTTTCTGAAGTTATTGCCATGACCTTTTTTTCTGAAACAAAAAATTCTACAAGGGAGTGTAAGGGGGAAAAGAATGCCAGGTGCAGAGTGTAATTCATATGGAGTCAGAGAGCTATTAGCTTTGTGAAGGACAAGCCCAGATACAAGCATTTGTTCAGTCAGTTCAGTTCAGTCACTCAGTCGTGTCCGACTCTTTGCGACCCCATGAATCGCAGAATGCCAGGCCTCCCTGTCCATCACCAACTCCCAGAGTTCACTCAGACTCATGTCCATCGAGTCGGTGATGGCATCCAGCCATCTCATCCTCTGTCGTCCCCTTCTCCTCCTGCTCCCAATCCCTCCCAGCATCAGAGTCTTTTCCAAAGAGTCAACTCTTCGCATGAGGTGGCCAAAGTACTGGAGTTTCAGCTTTAGCATCATTCCTTCCAAAGAAATCCCAGGGTTGATCTCCTTCAGAATGGACTGGTTGGATCTCCTTGCAGTCCAAGGGACTCTCAAGAGTCTTCTCCAATACCACAGTTCAAAAGCATCAATTCTTTGGCACTCAGCTTTCTTCACAGTCCAACTCTCACATCCATACATGACCACTGGAAAAACCATAGCCTTGACTAGACGGACCTTTGTTGGCAAAGTAATGTCTCTTCTTTTCAATATGCTATCTAGGTTGGTCATAACTTTAGTAGTAACAAATAAAGAATAATCAAGATTGCTTAACTCTTTCAGCCTTGCTGTTTCCTCAGCTTGTTCATTGTTTCCTTATTTTCCTTGTTTATCAGAAAAGTTTCATGTTTTTATTTAAGAAAAGTCTCTTTTCCGCCCCCCCATATATATAAAAATAGCTGCAGCAGTGTGTTATATACTGCAAATGTTTTCTAAATTGGTAAAGTACAGAGCATGTAGAATCAGCTCTGGATAAACAGTAACTCATGCACTTCAGGGGCAAAATGGCCCATGGTACAGTCTAGCCGCTCAGAAAGTGGACTTGCTCGAGAAAATAATCTATCACTGGAGTGTGAGCCTCAGATGACAGTCAAGGGAGGAGCTACAATACCAGCAAAGATTATTCATAGGCTAATAAATCTATGGATTTGTGAATTACATATTAATTGCTGCTGCAATTAATTAACAATAAATTCAACAATATAGTTGTCGCCTCAGATCATTTATTCAAGCTTCTATATTGGGTTGGGCTTCCCAGGTGGTGTTAGTGGTAAAGAACCCATCTGCCAATGAAGGAGACATGAGATGCAGGTTCAATCTCGAGGTCGGGAAGATCCCCTGGAGGAGGGCATGGCAGCCCACTCCAGTATTCTTGCCTGGAGAATCTCCACAGACAGAGGAGCTTGGCAGGCTATAGTCCATAGGGTTGCAAAGAGTTGGACATGACTGAAGGGACATAGGATACACCTAAAATTGAGTTGACCAAAAAATTTGTTCAGATTTTTCCATAAGATGTTACAGGGAAACCCAAATGAATATTTGGCCAACACAATAATTTAAGGTCTGGAAAGCACTTTATTAACTGTACTATTTAGAATAATCTAGACTTTTCTGTAGTATAACATGATCCATCTAATTCCAGTGGCTTAATAAGCTTCTTTCTTACTCTGCTATATACCTCATGTGTGTTGGCAGGGTCTCTGCTCCATAGAGTCACTCAGAGACCCAGGCAGACATATTCCAAATGCACACCTTTAACTTAGAATGGACACACCTGCCAGAATTAGTTACCTGGCCTTATCTAAGTAAAACAGGGATGAGACAGGAAGTCTTCCTGATATTTAGAAGGTACGTTGAGCCTGCTGTTAATTGCAATATCTAGTATAGAAGGCTGAGTGCTGAAGAAGTGATGCTTTCAAACTGTTGTGCTGGAGAAGACTCTTGAGAGTCCCTTGGACTGCAAGGACCAAACCAGTCAATCCCAAAGGAAGTCAACCAGATGGTCACTGACAGAAATATGCTGGAGCTGATTTTGAGCCATTTGCAAGAGCTGACTGTAAAATGCCTAGAAATTTTGCAGGCCACTTGATGCTTCACTGTTAGCTTAAGATGGCTAAAGTGGGAATTGTTATACCATGGAAACTGGAAAGTGCTACCAATCAGCCTTCCCACGCCCCCAGTTTTCCTGTAGAGTGGATTTCCTAGCACTCCAATGCTAGATCACAGATCTCAAAATGTTGCATCTCACATGTCTTTTTTGTTTTGACTAGTGAGTGATTTCTTAGAGCACTGTTTTGAGAAAGAATGTCAGGTGTGAAAGAGCACTAGTATCCAGTAGCAACATCTGACGTGGTGTCAGAGCCTGGCCTGGCAGCAAAAGTGAACTCCTGCTTTCCTGAAACAATGGCCTCATGGTACAGATAGGGACACTAAGACCCAGAGGATTAAATTAAATTACTTGTTTGAGATCAATTAATGTTGTCAACAACCATGGAACGTTGATCCTGGGATTCCAACTCTGTGCATCCGTGTCTCTGAATTAGCACCGAAACAGCTAGTATCTGCAGCAACCAGAATGACCATGGGTCACCCAAGACACAGTGATTCGGGATGGTTATGGCTTCTCAGCTGATCTTATTATCTTGACCTTTGAAGGGCATAGCTTTCTTTGTGGCTGTGCACTTACTCTAGTACCCTTCAGCCTACAGGTTTGAAGAAAACCCTCTTTCTGGGAGAGGAGATTGGGCTTTATATAACCGAGGGCATCTGAGATCTCTATCTGAATTGGAGATCAGATTTGGAGATCAAGTAACAGGACCAGAAAGTGAAAATGAAAGTGAAAATGAAGTCGCTTAGTCATGTCCGACCCTCAGTGACTCCAGGGACTGCAGCCTTCCAGGCTCCTCTGTCCATGGGATTTTCTAGGCAAGAGTACTGGAGTGGGGTGCCATTGCCTTCTCCGAACAGCCTTTAAATTGCTAAGCCCCTGCTGGCAGGACAACCCCTTGATGTTAGTTCCCAAGATCACTCAATACATTAATCTTGAGTGATTGTGTTTTTAGCATGTGCAATTAAATACATGTATGCTGCTGCTGCTAAGTCACTTCAGTCGTGTCCGATTCTGTGCGACCCCATAGACAGCAGCCCACTAGACTCCTCTGTCCCTGGGATTCTCCAGGCAAGAATACTGGAGTGGGTTGCCATTTCCTTCTCCAATGCATGAAAGTGAAAAGTAAGGGAAGTCGCCCAGTCATGCCGGACTCTTAGTGACCCCATGGACTGGAGCCCACCAGGCTCCTCCGTCCATGGGACTTTCCAGGCAAGAGTACCAGAGTGGGGTGCCATTGCCTTCTCCAATATATGTATACACACACACACACACACACACACACACACACACACACAAAGCCTGAAATCAAAGGGGAAAGAGCTAGGGACCTAGTGGAAGCAAGTCCCACATGATCTGACTTTGAAGCTATTCGGGGTGCTTCCTCTGTTCATGACCATTATTACAAAGAGTGAACATACCATAGGAGTGACTCCGGGGGTACACCTATGCCCACCATTCTGGATGCCCAACCGAAGAGCACAACCAAAGAGTAAACCGAACTCCTCCCACTCTTTAACTGCTGTGCTGCTAACTGACCAGTGACCTCCAGAGCATTAGAGAAGAAAGAGATATAAAAAGTGCTGTTGCAACGGTTAATGATGACTACTGATGAGAAGGATCAAGGCACTGCTGCTTTGAACAGCCCAGGACTCAGCGCCTGCCCTCCAGCAGCTCATGACCTGTGGGTGATGGGTCTTATTTCAATGAAAAGAGGTGAGGACATTATGCTCTGCTTTGATGTTCAGAATTCCCAGAGCCTCCTGAAACAGAAGGCTCACATCCCAGACCAAGAGGGACTTGCTTGTCCTCTTATTTTACATCCTGGAAGTAGCAAGACTGGGAGAGTCCAAAGGATGGCGTTGCAGCACCTTCATTCTCTGGAAAAATCGGGACCACACAGGGGAAGTGATCTACACAAGGACGCACAATTATTTTATGTTAAAGCCCGTGGAAAGACCAGTATTCTAACTTCCAGTCCAGTCTGCTAATCAGTAGCATTTTAAATAGAATTGAAATTATCTAAAAATTTCCGGAAAAAAGTGGCATAATTATGCCAAGTTCTATGTGACTCATTTACAATCAAATATTCATTTTGTTTACAAGTGAGTTTTTTTTTTTCCCCTGATTATTTCCAGTTGTTTTTGCTGTTGTTGATTTGACTGCTTTGGATTTCTGTTTTTGACTTGGTTCTGTTCTTCCTTAATATTCTAGTTTCTGTTAGTCATTACCATGGAAGAAATTAGGATAGAGGCTGAAAAGTAATTAGGAGCAAGCACACATTCATGCATATAGTACCTTTTTTTTTTTTCCAAAGAATTTTCCACACTTATGCCTTCAGTTCATTCTAAAGCAACTTTGTGAGGCAAATCAATCATTATGATCTGACCCATTTTATTGTTGCTCTTACTGCGCAGTTAGGTAACTTTCACAGCATCAAGCAAGTATTTAGTATCAAAGTAATGACTTAGGACTAGTTTTTATGACTTGAAGTTTAGTGTTCTTTCCATGATAATGATGGTACCTGCTTGAATCAATGTGATACACATACTAGTCCAGCACAAAAGATTTTTATGTAGGACTCTATAAGAGGTTATTAAAATAATAATCATCGTTTTAATATGATGATCTCACATGCTAGGCAGATAACTTTTTCTCTCAACCCCACTTATTTGGGATACTGCCAGCTTCTAGCACAAAAGTAAAAACCAGCCAAACCATATGTCACAGTGTCCATATGCAAAATTATGAACATCTTATTCACAGAAATGCTCTTAAGCCATCACTCATAATTGAACTATGTTAATTTTGCATCCAGTTCTAATCAGTTGCCAAACCTAGAGCAAATCCAGAGGGGGTTCATGGAGGATGAACATACAAAATAGGGATTATACTATTATAATTACTTTGTGATAACAATGACAAATAATAGGTGGAAAGGAGAAAGCAAGGAAGAGAATGAAAAAAAAAATTGGAAATCAAGACAAAAGAAAAAGCAGATAGTTACTCTTGAAATACCTGGTAACCTGGTACCATTTTTTGAAACTTAGTAGGTCTTCAGGTCTAAAAAATGATCTTGAGTCATTAAAAACAATGTAATGTAAATTCACTAAGGACCTGAAAACATTAGCAAATGCAGGTAGGAACTGCCACCCATCAAAGAAACATTTCAATCCTGCATTGTTGAGACTAATCCACCACGAATACTTATTTTTAATGCCCTGCAGGACATAAGCAAACAGAATTAGCATGTCTTTTGCTGTTCTTGTGTCTTTTAATTTGGCAAAGGGATAAACTTCTGTTACTTGAAAATATCATCCACATGGGAAAGGTCTTTTGCCTACAATCTTGAATACAGGAGGCATTGATACCTTTTTTGCTCTTTCTTTTTTTAAACTTTTTATTTTTTATTGGAGTATAGCCAGTTAACAATGTTGTGATAGCTTCAGGTGAGCAGAGAAGGGACTCAGGCATGCATGCACATGTATCCGTTCTCCCCCAAATTCCCCTCCCATCCAGGCTGCCACTTAACATTGAGCAGAGTCCCCTGTGCTATACAGTAGGTCTTGTTGGTTATCCATGTTAAACTTAGCACTGTGTACATGTCCATCCCAAACTCCCTAACTATCCCCCCATATTTCCATCCTGGTAACCATAAGTGAGTTCTCTAAACTGTCTCTTTTTGTTTGGTAAATAATAAATTCATTTGTATCATTTCTTTTTCGATTCTGAATATAATGGAATCTAAATCGTTAAGTCGTGTCCAGCTCTTAGCAACCCCATGGACTGTAGCCCGCCAGGCTCCTCTGGCCATGGGATTTCCCAAGCAAGAATACTGGAGTGTGATGCAATATTTCTCCTGTCTCTTTCACTTTCTTATCGGAGAGGATTCAAGGCTTGTGGGTCCTGAGAGAGCCTGGGAACTCTCCCCTCATATCAGAATTGGAACAATCCACCACCACAGCCCCCCTTTGGTGCTTTATTATGGAAGAGAGTGACAATTAATTGCCTGTGGAGTTTCCCAGAGCTGAGAATGACACTGGTCTCTGGTCCTGGAAGAGCAGAGAGCCAGGAGGCTGGAGGGGCTGGAGTGGGGGGCTGGGAATGCAGAGAAGGGCAGTCCAAGGCATCACTGAAGGACCTTCCAGACTCTCCAGAGCTGTCAGGGCAATTCAGAGATTTCCATCCTAAAGCTGACTTCCACAAACTGTCCTTCCCTCCTTGCCTTGCTTAAAAGGGGACTACCTGAGTGCTTTTGTTATTCACTTGCTACCTTGGGTCCATTAGCCTGTATATGTCTATGCACAGCAGTCTTGTCTCTGGGATAATGAACTGCTGGGGCTCTAAGCGTGGTCACTCAGGGCAACCATACTAATCATGGTAGGTCTTTGCAAGTCCACTTTCTTCCTGGTATTCCTGTTTGAGTCCAAACACCTATCCTAATGACACCTTCACCTGTGCTCCAGACAATGCTTTATGGTCTCATTGCCCAGTCCACTGTTTCTCTTAAAAGCATTTGAAATGATGTTAATCTTTGTGTGAAAATAAAGTGAAAGTGTTAGTCATTCAGTCATGTCCTAATCTTTGTGACTACATGGACTGTAGAAGCCCTCCAGGCTCCTCTGTCCATGGAATTCTCCAGGCAAGAATACTGGAATGGGTTGCCATTCCCTTCTCCAGGGAATGCTTCCAACCAGGGATGAAACCCAGGTCTCCTGCATTGCAGGAGGATTCTTTACTGTCTGAGTCACCAGGGAATCCCTGATATTGTTTTACTTGTTCACTATTTCTTTTTCCTTCACCGGGGAGGGTTCTTATCTGCATTGCTCACTACTGCAACCTCTCTGCTTACATCATGGCGTACGACGTGGTGAGTGCTTAATAATACTCATGAGAAAATGGTGAATGAATAAGTGGATGCATTAAGGCTATTCTTTTTCTAATGACATTTCTGCTTTTTTTTTTTTAGTAGACTTTATTTTTTAGAGAAGTTTTAGGTTCACAGACAAATTGAAGGAATAGTACAAAGATTTCTCAAATCCCCCCTACACTTACACATACATGGCTTCCCCCAAGATCAACATCCTCCACCATATGGATGCATGTTTTACAACTGATGCACCTACTTTGACCTATCATAATGACCCAAAGTTCACAGTTCACATTAGGGTTCACTCTAGATATTGAATCTTCTATGAGTTTGGTCAAATTAATAATTCCATGTGTGTGTGTGTGGTTAGCCAAGCCCAAATTTTTGTGACTCTTTGGACTGTAGCCCACCAGGCTTCACTCTCCATGGAATTTTCCAGGCACGAATACTGGAGTATTCCTCATTTCCTACACCAGGGGATTTTCTTGACCCAGGGATCAAACCCATGTCTCCTGCACAGGCAGGTGGATTCTTTATCACTAGTGCCACATGTGAAGTGGAAACTGGCAAATTTTATTTTCTTGGGCTCCAAAATCACTGTAGACAGTGATGGTGACCATAGCCACAAAATTAAAAGACGCTTTCATCTTGGAAAAAAAGCCATGACAAATTAAAACAGTGTATTATAAAGCAGAGGCATCACTTTGCCAACAAAGTCCATATAATCAAAGCTATGGTTTTTCCAATAGCTTTGTATGAATGTGAGAGTTGGACCATAAAGAAGTCTGAGTGCCAAAAAATTGATGCTTTTGAATTGTGGTAGTGAAGACTCTTGAGAGTCCCTTGGACTGCAAGGAGATCAAACCAGTCAATCCTAAAGGAAATCAGTCCTGAATATTCATTGGAAGGACTGATGATGAAGCTGAAGCTCCAATACTTTGGCCACCTGATGTGAAGAGCTGACTTATTGAAAAAGACACTGATGCTGGAAAAGATTGAGAGCAGGAGAAGGGGACAACAGAGGATGAGATGATTGGATGGTATCATTGATGCAATGGACATCATTAATAATATCATAGAGAGTAGTTTCACTTCCCTAAAAACCCTCTATGCTCCACTTACTCATCCTTCACTTCCCCTTTACCCCTTGCAACCACTGATTTTTTTTTTCCCATATTCATTCTTTTGCCTTTTTTGGAATGTCATATTATTGAAATTGTACAGTATATGGCCTTTTCAGACTGACTTCTTCCACTTATCAATATGCATTTAAATTTCTTCCATGCTCTTTCATGACATGATAATTCATTTCTGTTTAGTGCTGAATAATATTTCATTGTCTGGATGTACCAGGGTTTATTCATCCTCTCACCTACTGAAGGGCATCCAGATGGCTTCTGAATTTAGGCAATTATTTACAAAGCTGCTATAAACATCCCTGTGCAGGTTCTTCTGTGGAGATACATTTTAACTCTTTGGGTTAAACATGCAGGGGCACAATTGAGGAATCACTCCGTGAGTGTACTAATTTTGTTAGAAATTACCAAATAAACTTCCAAAGTGACTGTACCATTTTAAATTCCCACCAACAGTATATGAGAATTCCTGTTGATCCACAACCTCACCAGCATTTGGTGTGGTTGGTGTTCTGGATTTTGGCCATTCTAATGGGTGTGAAGTGGTCTCCTTTTATTATGGTTTGCATTTCCCCAATGACCTATGAGGCAGAACATCTTTTATATGAAGCATACACTCATGTGGCATCTGTATCTTCTTTAGTGAGTGGTCTGTTAAGATCTCTGGCCCATTTTTTAAATACAGTTGGTTGTTTTCTGCTTGTTGATTTTTCAACATTCTTTGTATATTTCGGGTAAATGTACTTTACCAGATGTGTCTTTTGCAAACATTCTCTCCCAAATTGTGGCTTTCATGTGTCTTAATTTAACATTTGCAGAGTGTGAGACATTGTGCCTGGTTTTCTCAGTTAGTGATGTCAGTAACAGTGGCAAAGAAACCAATGGAATGACAGGGAAGTGAAAAGACCATCCCAGGCCATCTAGCTCCACTGCTGTGAGAAGTTCCATTTTAGAAAGACAGAAATAGCTCATCTATTTTAAGAGGTTTTAGTAACTTCAGTGACATACATTGATATCTCCTGTCCTAAGTGAATGCTCTTCGTACTTCACTGCATCTGTGTAAGTCTTTGATGGGGAAAACAGACAAGACAGGATCCCATCTGGTTTAGACAAACCAGAATTCATCTTGAGAGCTCACCTCACCTGCCTGAGCAAGAAGGGAAGGACCGGATATAAGAAGTCAGCTCTAGGGACCTAAAGATCTATGTAACACTGGAAGCTGAATTTAGATATCCTGGGATCTTCTGTTTCACAGAAGTATAGGAAAAGATGTCCAGAATTTGAATCATATCTCTGATCTTATCCCCTCTTTTAGCTATTCTCAAGACAGAAGTCAAAGTCCCTCCCTTGCTCATCATCCTGCATGGCTTCCACCACACTCATTATGTCCAGATATTGTCCATGCCTCCACGATCCTGTGTAATCTCCCCAACCCCACACTTTCTGACTCATATCTTCTTCTTTCCCTTCACACCCTGTGTGGCCAAACACGCTCATCCCTGTTTGGGTCATTTGAATCTCCCAGTACATATGACAAGACCAATCCCCTCCTTGAGAGCTGCGCACCTCTACTCAAGTATTACCTTTTCAGAGATGGAGACCTCTTGCTGTTATACTACCTTAAGAGAGTACTCCACTATAGCTTTTTATCCTCTTGCCTTTTCTTAACCATCTAACATCATTTACCATATATCTGTTCATTCACTGGTTATCTGTCTGCTTCCAAAACAGTAGCCTAATGAAAAGGAGGGGACTTTGCTGTCTTCTTTCAGCTGATACATTCCCACCAGCTGTTACAGTGACTGACACATAGTAGATACTCAATAACCAGTTGTTCAGTGTATTGCTAAGTTAATTATGAGACTTGGGACACATTTGCTAATAAAATTGACTAGTTTGTGTTTGCCCGACTTCATTAGTTTTGTATGATTCTAATGGAAAATTTTAAGTATTTCTACAACACTATAATGAATGTAAGAATGTTTTATTATTATCCCACCAGAAGTAATTTGCATTTAAGTACAGCCTCAGTGACAATTAAGTGGAGAACACCAGCACCCCAACTCCATCTGGGCTACTCTTAGAAAAGGAAATTGGACCAATCAACATAGACTCTGTCTTTCTTCATGACTGGAAAATGCATCCCTTTGCTCTGTGACCATCATCATCAGCTCTCCGACTCACTGCTCTTACTGTAATATTGCTGCTAAAATATGATGTTTCTCTCAAAGCTCAAGGATAAAATTCTATTGAGAAACCAGACTTTTGTGTGACTGCTTTCATAGACCATTCTAAGACATAATCTTATTTTATCTTTTTTCTAAAAATCATCCTGTAGGCAGCTAGCTACTTATTACTGCACTGATACTCTAGGAATAGGAGCTTGTCACCTCAGAGCACCCATTAAGTCTTCTGCACCATTTTTCTGGGCTCCGTAGGTGGCTGAGTGGTAAAGAATCTGCTTCCCAATGCAGACGACACAGGAGATTCAGATTCAATCCCTGGGTCGGGAAGATTCCCCTGCAAAGAGAATGGCAACCCACCCCAGCATTCTTGTCTGGGAAATCCCATGGACAGAGGAGCCTGGTGGGCTACAGTCCATGAGGTCACAAAGAGCTGGACACGACTGAACACACATGCACCATCTTTCTAGATTCCACATATATATGTTAATATGTGACATGTTTTTCTCTTTCTGACTTACTTCATATGTGAAATCTAGAAACTATGGTACAGATGAACCTATTTGCAGGGCAGGAATAGATGCAGACATAGAGAGTGGACATATGGACACAGGTGGGAGGGAAGGGGCGGGTGGGGCAAACTGGGCAAGTAGCACTGACATGCATACAGGAGCGTGTGCAAAATACAGTTGGAAGCTGCTGCGCAGCAGAGAGAGCTCAACTCCGTGCTCTGTGATGACCTAGAGGGTGGGATACGGGGGGTGTGGGAGGGAGGCTCGAAGCGGGGATATATGTATACATTTAGCTCATTCACTTTGAGCAGCTGACAGAAAAACACACTATGTAGAACTATTGATTTCTGTCCATTTTTTTTAAATGGTCAAAAGAGAGCTTAAGAAGAGGCAAGAGATAGAGATGAGATTTGCTCACCATTCGACTTCCTACCACATACTAATCTTGTGACCTTGGCCAACCCACTTAACCTTTCTGGACTTCATCTGGGTAGAGTACAACTTCATTTCCTTGGGGTCAAGAGGCTGACAGTTATCTTCCTTGGGACTTTTCCCATTCTAATTTCCATTATGTATTTGTCCTTGACCCATGGACCTGCTATTTAGCCCTTCTTAGTGACATCATTGTCAGGAAGTGATCCAGAGTAAAGCATTTTGCCACTAACTTGCTTTGGAAAAGAGATTGTAGTGTATCTTAATTTATCCTCTGGTTATATCAATTTGTTTACATGTCTAATGAGTAGACGAAACCTCTCCTTTCTATGGCCTCACATGACCAACAGGTGAGTGACTTGCTTGGTGAAAGGTGAAAGGGCATGAAGCCTTTAGACAATGGCATGCAGGTAGACTGACTGTGAAGACCCATCCACAGAATATCACTTTGTATCACCTCCTCTATCTCCTCTTGAATCTTCACACAGCGCCCACCCCCCTCTCCACTCCTACACACTTGCCATAGTGCAGAAGATTACTTACAATCTTACCTTCAGCTTAGGTGTAAACCCAATTCTGAAGGATCAGATTCCATTCAGTTAAAGAGGATGGATCTGATTTTTAGTTTGTTTCCAGTTAAGTCTCAGGGAGGATATTTTTCATAACCTCATTAGTTGGGAAGAAGCAGCCCCTCACCAGGCCTCTAGAAGACTTGGTTACCGGGATCTGAGAGGCAAACAGGGAGTGGAACTTCCTTCTCCAGCTTGACACCCAAGTTTGTTCTGCACTCAGTACTGAGTGGATTAGTTCAATTCAATTAATATTTTCCCATGACATTGGCTGATATCATATACCATCATGGTAACTATGATGTTGAACTTAATCTTAGTTTGATGATCTCTTTCTCCAAACTCTTTGCAGCCAAAAGAAAATTAGGCTAATTATATCTAGTCCCATCTTGATTTAGAAGAAAGATATGGGCTTTTTGTTAGTGTTACTGGTACCCTGTAATTCAAATTGGGACTTGAACCTGCACAGCTGGGACTTGAACCCAGTCAAAACCCAGATTGGGACTTGAGGCCAGGACTCGAACCTGGCCAAAACTCATGGGCTATTGACTGAGATCACACCCTGGTTTCAAGACTTAATGAAACTCAGGTCTTGATGTCTCATCACAGAAAGAATTCAGTGATAGACAAAGTAATAGGTAAGAAGTGGATTTATTTGGAGAGAAACTCACTCCACAGAGTGTGCACCATCTCAGAAGGTGAGAATTGCCTCAAAATATGATGTAGTTGGTTTATATGGGCTGGCTAATTTCATAGGCTAATGAGTGGGACAGTTATACTATTTCAGGGAAGGGTCAGATATTTCCAGGAATTGGGCCACTGCCCACATTTTGGTCTTTGATGGTCAGCCTTGGAACAGTCATAGCACTACCGGGTGTGTCACTCAGCATGCTGATGTGTTATGATAAACATCACTGGGGTTCAAGGTCTAGTGGAAGACAACTCATCTGCCATCTTGGACCTGTTTGTTTCTAATCAAATTATGTCGTGTCCTCAGGCTATTCCATTCTTTCAAAGGTTGTGCCCAGCCCCCTCTCCTCTTGTTTCATCACCATCTTGAAAGAAGACATTCAAGACCCTCTTGGTTTTTCTGTATGAATGGTGGTGGTGGAGATTTACATTTTTCCAGACCATCATATTTTGGATTATTCATGGAAGAAGTGTTGGTTGGGGTTAACAGCTGGAGACACAGATGAATATCATTTTAAAGTGGACATTTTATGAGTAATTGGCTGATGGCTGTTGGTTAATTGGAGGCCATTCGGAGGACTCATCAGCAGTAAAGCAGCTTCCTGGTCCTAGTGATCTTTTCTCTCAAAGATTATTTTTATCTTATCCTTACACCCTTGTCTCTTCCATCCCTTTGATTCTGCACTTCTCCTTTCCTGGCCCTGCCATTTATCATTCTCTGCAAATGGAGGCCAGAATCTTCTTATCTAAAGCCATTTAGAGACTATTCGTCAGTGTTTCCAGAGTGAGTCACTATCCACTGTCTATTTGGAGAAGAGAGAAGACATGGGCCCTCAGGGTGTAATTGAAATAATTTCATGGGGGTGGGGGACAAGCTTTTGGATTCTGGAAAATACCATGCTTCCTCATATAGATGATTTTAGTGATGGAATATAGCATCTTGTTCTTATGCAAAGCTAGGGTGGTGTTGAAGGCTTTAATGAGCCTAACAAAATGACAGTCTTGAAGTCCTGTCCAGTGTAGTTGTGCTTTATATAACATTGAGGACACAGGAAGTTCTCAATAGAGATATACTGGATCAAACTAAAGGCATGATCAAAAGCCTCATGGTCAAGAGACTCTCTGTATGTGGTCTTCTAGTTCCTTATCTTCTGAGACTCCAGATTCAGGCAGGGCTTAGCTTTGTTGTTTGTTGGAACTGTGTTGCAGGAAGTAAGGAAGGGAGTGCTTCTTAACCCAACACTAGGGTTTATCCTGACACTGAGGGCCATCCCTGCCCAATACTTAAGACATCATTATTACAGGTAATCTTTTAAAATACTTCAACATAACCTATAGTCACTTCCAAGTATTGTCTATGATCACCAAGAAATGAGGGGGTTTGTGGCATAGCAGGCTTGTTGCTGCTGTTCACCCCGTAAAATTGTGTCTGACTCTTTGCTACACCATGGACTGCAGCACACCAGGCTCCTCTGTTCTTCACTATCTCTCAGAGTTTGCTGTATTCATGTCCATTGAGCCAGTGATTCTATCTAACCATCTCATCTTCTCCCACCCCTTTCCTTCTGCCTTTAATCTTTTCCAGCATCTGGGCCTTTTCCTGTGAGGTGGCTCTTTGAATCAGGTGGCCAAAATAATGGAGTTTCAGTTTCAGCATCAGTCCTTCCAATGAATATCCAGGGTTGATTTCTTTAACATTGACTGCTTTGATCTCTTTGCAGTCCAAGGGACTCTCAAGAGTCTTCTCCAGCACCAAATTTTAAAGCATAGATTCTTCAATACTCAGCCTTGTTTATGGCCCAACTCTCACATCCATACATGACTACTAGAAAAATCGTAGCTTTTACTTTATAGACCTTTGCCAGTGAAGTGATATTTCTGCTTTTTAATACGTTGTCTAGGTTTGTGAGTGTTTTGTCAGAACTCTTCACGATGACCTATCCATCTTAGGGGACCCTGCGCAGCATGACTCATAGCTTCATTGAGTTATGCAAGCCTCTTTGCTACGACAGTGCTGTGATACATGAAGGGGGACATAGGTAGTTGTGTGAAAAATATATCAGCTTTGAGGGAGAATATAAACCTTGTCATATTTACCAAATTTCAAAACCTCTCTAAAAAGAATGTACTAATATATTCTAGATATAGTCTGCTTTTGAATGGCATAGTATTGGGTTGGCCAAAAATTTCATTTGAGTTTTTCCACACAATCTTAAAGAAAACAGCAAACGTTTTGGCCAACCAAACATGGCCAATTTGTCATGTCAAACATTTAAGACATATAAATGTGTATCAGTGTTATGAATCTCTTTTTTTAATGCAGTAAAAAAAAATTAAATGAAGTTCTATTGATGATAGATGTATTGCTTTCTTCTTTACTCATTGTCAATTTACTCATTGTCCTATTCTACAAAGGAAAAAGGAGAACAAAACTTTCAGCCCTAAGGAATAACCTTCCTTCTCTCCATGGCTTCTTATCTTTACCACCAACTAGGTTGCATCTGGATATTGATTGTTTAGAATTTTGATGGAAGTTGTGAGCTAGGAGTAGTTTTGGTCTAAAACCATAGTTTTGACTATATGGACCTTTGTTGGCAAAGTTCTGTCTCTGCTTTTAACTAAGCTGTCTAGGTTTGTCATAGCTTTTCTTCCAATGAGCAAGCATCTTTTACTTTCCTGGCAGCAGTCACCATTCACAGTGATTTTGGAGCTCAAGAAAATAAAATCTGTCACTGTTTCCACCTTTTCCCTATTTATTTGCCATGAAGCGATGGTGTGATTACTCACCTAGAGCTAGACATCCTGGTCTAGAATTCAGAGGACCCCAAATGTTATACTAAGGGCATCCAGTGTTATTTGATAAGACCTTAGAAGATATCCTAGATACAGGTGTTAAATAAACAATCAGAAATATCTGTAAGGAAATAATTGCGGTAGTGTTGAAAAGAATGAATTGGATGATAAATAGGAAGAGAGGGACTTTCCTTGCAATCCAGTGGTTAAGACTTTACCTTCTAATGCAGTGGCTGTGGGTTGAATCCATCGTTGGGGACCTAAGATCTCACATGGTGTGTGGCCAAAGACAAAACCATAAAACAAAAGTAATATTGTAACAAATTTAATAAAGACTTTAAAAATGGTCCACATTAAAAAAAAATCTTAAAGATAAATAAATAAATTGGAAGAGATTGAAAGTGGAAGCCACATTAGAAGGCAGTGGTCCAGGTAAGACAACTAAAAATAAAATAACTGTGCCAGTGACATTACAATGGAAAGGGGCACGAATACTGTCACGGAGTCTGTATTACAGCAACCCCAACGTGCAACACTAGAAATAGACGCCAGCCTTTCCACACTGCTGCTAGCATAGTTAACAGTATTATTTGTTATAAAAAAATAATAATAGTAATGTCTGGTTACTTCCTGCGTACTTGCACTTCACTCAGCGCTTCATGTTTATGAACTCCTGTCCTATTCTCAACCACTGCGCCCAGGCAGTAGTTGTTAAATCGCTCAGTTCTCTCTGACTCTTTGCAACTCCAGGGGCTGTAGCCCCATCAGGCTCCTCTGTCCAAGGGGTTCTCCAGGCAAGAATACTGCAGTGGGTTGCCATTTCCTACTCCAGAGAATTTTACTAACCTACAGATCAAACACGCGTCTCCTGCAAGTCTCCAACATTGTGGGCAGATTCTTTGCTGCTCAGCCACAGGGAAGCCCCAGCATTATCCTGTTTTTGTAGGTTAGGACATTGACCCTTTATGAAACTAAGGAACTTGTCCAGTTCTCACAATAGGTAAAGAGCAGAGCTAGAATTTGAACATTAATCTCTATGACTTTCTAGCCCACTCCTACATGATACACTATTCCTCATCTCTACCATCTAAAGTGATGTTCACAGAGAATACGAAGTAAGTTTCTTCTAATATTTTGATAATTTCTACTTCTTATGCCCAGGGCTTCCCAGATGGCACTAGTGGTAAAGAATCCGCCTGCCAATGCAGGAGATGCGAGAGACAGCGATTCGATCCCTAGATTGGGAAGATTCCCTGGAGAAGGAGATGACACCTGACTCCAGTGTTCTTGCCTGGAAAATTCCATGGACAGAGGAGCCTGGCAGGCCACAGTCCAAAGGGTCACAAAGAGTCAGACACAACTGAGCAACTTAACACTAGCATTAGCGTTCTTGCCTGGAGAATCCCATGGACAGAGGAGCCTTGTGGGCTTCAATCCCACAAAGAGTTGGACACAACTGAGGGACTGGGAACAGTTGTGTCCAAGCAGAAATATTTTAGAGGAAGTCTACCTATGTGTGCCAAAAGAAGGTAAAATGAAGAGATGAGCAGAGAAACTCTAATTAGCCTTCCAGAGTACTGATTCAACACCTCGTGTTCCTGAGCTCGTCACTGCTGATGGGATTACAATGAACAGACCAGGTGGTTGAGGTTTTGGAGCCTCCTGGGTTGGACATTTTTGGTATTAGCTGAGAGACTGATGGTAGCCCAGACAGTAAAGAATTTGCCTGCAATGCAGGTGACCTGGGTTTGATCCCTGAGTTGGGAAGACCCCTGGAGAAGGGAATGGCAAACCACTTCAGTATTCTTGCCTGGAGAATCCCCATGGACAGAGGAGCCTGGCAGGCTACCGTCCATGGGGCTGCAAAGAGTTGGACACAACTGAGCGACTAAATCTCGCACTCTCATTCTGTCAACTCTCTGGGAATGGAGAAGAGTGGAAGTTGATACCTTGGGGTAGACCCTGATATTGTGAAAGTCTCGGGTAAGAATGATGGCACCCTTGACTTAATTATTTATTTTTGGCTGTGCTGGGTGCTCAGTGCTGCACATGGGCTTTCGGGTTTTCTCTAGCTGCAGCAAGCGGGGACCACTTGCTAGTTGTGGGGCGCAGGCTTCTCGCGGTGACTTCTTTTCTTGCAGAGCACGGGCTTTAGGACGTGAGGGCTCAGCAGTTATGGCACACAGGCTTAGTTGTCCCATGACATGTGGGATCTTCCTGGATCAGGGGTCGAACTGGTGTCCCTTGTGTTGATGGGTGTATTCTTAACCACTTGACCATCAGGGAGGTCCTGCACTAACTGATTTTAATGTTGAATAGGAGGGATGGGTAAAGAGTGTTACTTAGAAATATTCAATAGAGGGTGCTTTGGAAGCACCTGAAACCCAGGTTTCTATGCAAACAAAATAGCAACTAGCCAGGGCCAGTCCAGTTGATGGCTCCCGTGGGTAAGTACTGTTATGTGCGCATTGGAAGTCAGTAGAAGATGGAAATGTAGAGTTCTCAGAGCATTTCTGAGGAAGTATCTCATGTTAAATACATGCTTCAAAGTCTTAACTTCCCCAGGGAGAGATCTTTGCAGTGTTCCTGTCTTCCATTTAGGCATGAGGAATTACTTACCAGAAGTTTGCTGCTAACAAGAGCTTTGATTATATAGAGGAATTTTGTCCTTTTCGTGATAAAAATGCTCATTGCTGTGCATTAAATTAGCTGCAAAACATCCTCATTAACACCACCAATCTGGTAAATAACGTGTCTTAAGAAAATTGTCTTATTAATTAATAATTAGGGTCTTTGCTTAACGGCATGTTGGAATCTTGGTCTCATAAATGAGACTCCCCTCCCCAACTTGTTTTTTTCTTTTTTTTCTCCTTTATGCTTGTGAAACTGGTAACATAAGAGAATAATAAAAATAAATCTCTTAAGTGAATTGAGCTCAGCTCAGTTCTAAGCTTTTGTTCTAAGCTCTTTACTGCAACTGGAGTTCCTCCTTGGTTCAATAACAGAATAAAGCAAATGCTTTTCTGGATCTTTACAGATGTTACAGATACATAAATGCTTCCAACTAAAGATGGCTTTAGACATCATTTAGTTCAGCCTCCTACTTATCCAAGGTGTGACTGTGCAATTTCTTCAGTGCACAGCTAGGCAATTTCTGGTTGTTCGTATACAACTGGACTCTTTCACAACTTCATTCTGCTAATAATGTTGCCAGATGGGTCAGGTTAACAGGAAGCTGTTCCTAATTTTGAGCCAAAAATGAGACTCCTTAAGTTCTACTTATTAATCCTAAATGTGCCTCTGGTGTAAGTTCTACACCATGGGTCTCTCTAGTTCCCTTGATGGTGCTTCATCGAGTTCCAGGCAGCTCTGCTATAGTCCTTTACTTTAGTAGTTTAGTCACTAAGTCATCTCCGACTATTGTGACCCCCAAGGACCATCGCCTGCCAAGCTCCTCTGTCCATGGGATTTTCCAAGCAAGAATACTGGAGTGGGTTGCCATTTCCTTCTCCAGTTTAAATTTAGTCCTTTACTCCAGTTTAAATTTAGCAGTTTCTCTCTGTTTTTCTTGACATGATTCCTTTCCAAACAAATGTTGGTATTTTTTGGCTGTGCCATGCAGCATGTGGGATCTTAGTTCCCCTATCAGGGACTGAACACTTGACCCCTACACTGGAAGGGTGGAGTCCTAACTATGGGACCACCAGGGGAGTCCTTCAAGCAAATTTATTTTGAGCCTTTCTGTTTGGTAGCCTCGGGAAAGCCAAGATAAATGAAGCCCTGTCTTCATACTTCCATTTCTAGGGAAAATTAGAATGTCTTAGAATTTAGATACCTAAACTCACAAAAAGGCTTCCAGTGTGGTTCAGTGGTAAAGAATCTGCCTGCACTGCAGGAGATGCAGGCTAGATACCTGGGTCGGGAAGATTCCCCTGGAGGAGGAAATCACAACAGACTCCAGTATTCTTGACTGGGAAATCCCATGGACTGAAGAGCCTGGAGGGCTACTGTCCATGGGGAGAGAGAAGAGTTAGACATGACTTAGTGACTAGACAACAAAAAAAACACATAAAATGATACTTTCAAAGAGATACATGCAAAATGAAGAAAATAAAGTAGGGTAACGTGCCAGTGGGTGACTGGGGTGGGCAGGGAATGAGGCTGGTAGTTTTTGATAATAGAAGTGCTCTGAGGAAGCTGCTTTTACATTTAAACCTAGATTCCAAAAGGGATCCAACATACACAATTCAGGAGGCAAAACATTACAACTGAAAGGAACAGAGGTATATTTATACGCACTAAGCAGAAATGGCATTCATGTAATTGAATGGCTGAGGCCAAAGCAACCCTCCTCTGGATCAATTCTACTTTTTCACACTGGTCTTCAAGGGAGGGGTCAGATCTGAGCACAATGGGCTCTGACCAGGGCAGGTTATAGAAGTCTTACCTGTGGAGGTTTCACTTAGGAACCTTCCGGCACAGTTGACTCGTTTAAACTGTGACAACTTAGACTCCCAGCACTCACATGAACTGCCCTCAAGCCAATCTCTCTACATCTGCATTTGTAAACTCAATCATTTTAATGAATATAGGCATTTTCATACTTTCCATTTTATTCTTATTATTCTGGTTAACACAGCATATAACAACTTAAAGTATTTGAATTTTTTTTTTCTGTCACAACTGTAGTTTACCCATCCAACCATAATCACATTTTATGTGATTCTATGTAAATCTTGGATGAAAAAGTTCAGCAAAACAGGACCACAGGTTGAGCCCCACAGCTCTGATCCAGATTCTAGAACCATCAACATGTTTCAGTGTGGATACTTAACCACTTAAATTGCCACTTAAATATTATGACATTTGAGTCTCAATCCAACCTTGTTTTTTTAAGTAGGTCGTGAGGATGGTTCAGACGGTAAAGAATCTACCTGCAATGCAGGAGACCCAGGTTCGACCTCTGGGTTGGGAGGATCCCCTGGAGAAGGGAATCACTACCCACTGCGGTATTCTTGTCTGGAGAATCCCCATGGACAGGGGAGCCTGGTGGGTGACAGTCCGTGGTGCTGCAGTCGGACATGCCTGAGAGACTAACACAACACATGGGAGATTATTGTCCAACACATTCCTGAATATAAGATAAAAGATTAACCATTAAATTTTTTTCAACTAAGTAACTAAATGGAAATTTTTTTAAAAAGAAAAAAAATGAATAAAAATAAGAATGAATGAATGAATGAAGGTAAGAACAAAAGAAAAAGAAAAAAGAAGGAAGGAACTGATTTAGCACCACTCACTATTAGAACACCTATGCAGTTTTATGTGATCTTTTTTTAAATACCCTCAAGCTACCCACATCCTAAAGCTTTGTAGAATCTTGATGTAGCCGATCTTACCTGCTTGTTTTATAGCAAAAAAAGAAGAAAAAAAAGTATCAGGTTTATGTTCTTCTCCCTGTTCTTTGTAAGGCTGGTTTTTCCTTATCCATCACCTTTTCACATTGATCTCACCTCCACCAACAGGGCACATACGAGCCTTCTTTCTTTTTTTTAAATTAAGGTATAGTTGATTTACAATATTGTGTTAGTTTTAGCTGTACAACTAAATGATTCAGGTATCTATCTATCTATATATTCTCTTCCAGATTCTTTTCCCTTATAGGTTATTAACAGATATTGAATATAAAATATTTAATACAGTACTCCTATATAGTGAGCTCCCCTGGTGGTTCAGTGGTAAAGAATCCATCTTCCAAGCAGGAGACCTCAGTTTGATCACCTGGCTGGGAAGATCCCCTGGAGAAGAAAACGGCAACCCACTCCAATATTCTTGCCTGGGAAATTCCATGGACAGAGAAGCCTGGCAGGTTACAGTCCATGGGAAAGAGTTGGACATGACTGAGCAACAGAACAAGTGCTATATAGTACTTTATAGTAGACACTTGCATTTTATCTATTTTATATATAGTATTGTGTATATGTTAATTCCAAATTCCTAAGTTATCCCTCCCTGCCATTTCCTCTTTGGTAACCATAAGTTTCTGTTCTATATCTGTGGGTCTATTTCTGTTTTGTATATCAGTTCATTTGTAACTTAAAAAAAATTCCATATATAAGTGATATCATGTGTCTTTTTATGTCTGATTTTCTTCACTTACTATGATAATCTCTAGGTCCATTCATGTTGCTGTAGAAGGCATGCTTTTATCCTTTTTATGGCTGAGTAGTATTCTACTGTATGTATGTGCCACACCTTCTTTATCATCTCATCTGTTGAAGGACACTGAAGTTGCTTTCATGTTTTGGCTCTCATAAATAGTACTGCTCTGAACATTGCTGCTGCTCCTCAGTTGCTTCAGTCATGTCCAACTCTTTGAGACCCTATGAACTGTAGCTTGCCAAGCTCCTCTGCCCATGGGATTTTCCCAGCAAGAATACTGGAGTGGGTTGCCATGCCTTCCTCCAGGGGATCTTCCCAACCCAGGGATTGAACCTGTATCTCTGCATTGCAGGATTCTTACTGCTGAGCCATTGGGGAAGCCCATGAACATTGGGGTACCTGTATCTTTTTGTACTGTAGTTTTGTCTGGATATGTACCCAGGAGTGGGATCCCTGCACACAGCCCCTCTTTCGAAAGTAAGTTCTGTTCAAAACACACTTTATGCTTTGTCTTAGCATCTTACTTGTTTCCTTCATTCTCCAAAATTCTCTATAGACATATTTATTAAATTATACATGAAAATTTATAAACTTATTAAATTACAATTTATCAGAATGATTTTTATTTATTTATTTAATTTTGGATCTCTTTTCTGTCAGACAGTAAGTTCTGGGAGTGTTGGAATAATTTCTGCTTTGTATAGCACTCTAATCCCATTGCCTGCTACTGTTGAATGAATAAAGTGAAGTTCAGTTGTGTTCATTTGCTCAGTCCTGTCTGACTTTTGCAGCCCCATGGACTGCAGCACTCCAGGCTTCCTTGTCCATCATCAACTCCCAGAGCTTGCTCAAACAGGAGTACATAAATACAGGCATACCATACCAAAGACAATTTATGGGTTTTAAAGGTAGAAAAGCCTGAGTTAAAATTCTAGCCCAACCAGTTACTAGCTGCATTCTTATAGGCAAGTCACATCATCCTATTGATCCTATTGATTTAGGAGGAGATTCCTCCTACTAAAATTGGATTGTTCTGGTATCAAGCATGTGAAAACGCCTGGTAGTCAGTAGGTTCTTACTGATCCTAGTGTTCTTCCCTCTCATTCGTATGTCTTTTGACATAGCCTGTACTGTCCCTGAGTTCTCACAGGTTACCCCCTTTGTCTCATATCTATCTGTAGGCATTTTTTTTTTAATCAGTAGCCCTGGATGCTCCTTTTTTTTTTTTTTTTTTTTAATTTTTGTCTTTGAGTCTTTGACTTCCCCATATGCCTGTTTCACTATCTCGTCTTTCAAGAATCAGGTCAGTTCAGATCAGTCTCTCAATCATGTTCAACTCTTTGCCATCCCATGGATTGCAGCATGCCAGGCTTCCCTGTCCATCACCAATTCCCTGAGCTTATTCAAACTCATGTCCATTGATTCGGTGATGCCATCCAAACATTTCAACCTCTGTCATCCTCTTCTCCTCCCACCTTCCATCTTTCCTAGCACCAGGGTCTTTTCCAAAGTCAGTTCTTCACATCAAGTGGCCAAAGTATTGGAGTTTCAGCTTCCGTATCAGTCCTTCCAATGAATATTCAGGACTGATTTCCTTTAGGATTGACTGGTTGGATTTCCTTGCAGTCCAAGGAACTCTCAAGAGTTTTCTCCAAAACCACAGTGCAAAAGCATCAATTCTTTAGTGCCCAGATTTCTTTATAGTTCAACTCTCACATCTGTACATGACTACTGGAAAAACCATAGCTTTGACTAGATGGACCTTTGTTGGCAAAGTAATGCCTCTGCTTTTTAATATGCTGTCTAGGTTGGTCATAGCTTTTCTTCCAAGGAGAAGCATCTTTTAATTTCATGGGTGCAGTCACCATCTGCAGTGATTTTGGAGCCCCCCAAAATAAAGTCTCTCACTGTTTCCACTGTTTCCCCATCGTTTGCCATGAAGTGATGGGACCAGATGCCATGATCTTAGTTTTCTGAATGTTGAGCTTTAAGCCAACTTCTTCACTCTCGTCTTTCACTTTCAACAAGAGGCTTTTGAGTTCCTCTTCACTTTCTGCCATAAGGGTGGTGTCATGTGCATATCTGAGGCTATTGATATTTCTCCCAGCAATCTTGATTCCAACTTGTGCTTCTTCCAGCCCAGCATTTCTCATGATGTACTCTGCATAGAAGTTAAATAAGCAGGGTGACAATATACAGCCTTGATGAACTCCTTTTCCTATTTGGAACCAGTCTGTTGTTGCATGTCCAATTCTAATTGTTGCTTCTTGATCTGTATACAGATTTCTCAGGAGGCAGGTCAGGTGTTCTGGTATTCCCATCTCTTTCAGAATTTTCCACAGTTTGCTGTGATCCACACAGTCAAAGGCTTTAGCATAGTCAATAAAGCAAAAGTAGATGTTTTTCTGGAACTCTTTTGCTTTTTCTATGATCCAACAGATGTTGGAAATTTGATCTCTGGTTCCTCTGCCTTTTCCAAATCCAGCTTGAACAACTGGAATTTCATGGTTCAGGTACTGTTGAAGCCTGGCTTGGAGAATTTTGAGCATTACTTTGCTAGCATGTGAGATGAGTGCAATTGTGCAGTAGTTTGGACATTCTTTGGCATTGCTTTTCTTTGGGATTGGAATGAAAACTGAACTTTTCCAGTCCTGTGGCCAATATTAGCTTCTAATTTTCCATTTGTAGATCCATTTTTCCTCTGGAAACAATCTTTACATCCCCAACTTTATCAAGCATCATGACTTGCTAAGCAAGTGATTTAGATAACCAGGCCATATTTGTATGTTCGATGGCAAAGATATATTTATTGAGTAGTGAACTGATTTATTGAGGCATTCATTACATTTAGCTTACATGTCTTTTTTTCCCCTAAGGCCATATTCAGATGCCTATTTCAAATGAGAAAATTCCAGATAGAGCAGAGTTCTTGAAGAATGGTTTTTCTAAAACATGGAAGCATCCTTTGTTTCGATGAACTTAAAGTTTAGAATAAAAAAAAAAAATCTTTGAGATTATTTAATCCAACGTCCCCTACTTTTTAATAGGCAAAGAAACCAAAGTGAAAATGGATAAGTAACCTTACGATGTATATGGAAAAAATCAAGACTATTTCCCAGATATCCAGATTTTCGGTCCATTCTCTGTCTTTGACAATTAAGTACTAACGTTTAGTGAACTATCACCGTGTGCCAATTACCCTTTAACCTTTAAGATTAGGTTTGAAACATTATACTCTCCCTTTAACTTGTGTGGAAACTAAGGCTAAGGTCCATTGCTTAATTTGTCCCAGTTTTCCTTGCAGAGCTTGTAAGTTTGTAGTTGTCTGAATCTGGTTACCTGTTATGTCAGGAGTTCATGCTACTTCCTTCAGTCCACCTTAATGACAGTGAAATGATGAGGTCCAGAAAATGTAATCTACATTGAATGTCTTCTTCCTTACTCAGTGAGGAATTGGTAACGGATTTTGAGATTCCCTGAAGAATGATTCTGCAGGTGAGAGTAGTGTACACCTCCATGCTTGCAGGATTGTTTAATGGAGGCAAAATTAAATGATTGGCAGGAATCACAGAAGTACACGATGTCCTTCAACTTCATGTCCACAATCATGTTTTTCATTGGAGCTTTTGATAAAACTGCCTGATGACAATCTTGCATTTAGGAGTTGTGTTCCCCTAGCAACCCCAAAGATTGAGATGCCCTTAAGATTAAGGGGTCTCCTGGCAAACTCCCAGTCCCCAGAAAAATTATTCTATCATGCTTTCAGAAAACCATGACTCAGAGGGCTGATAGTCTCTCTAATATATTTAATAAAATGACCGTGGAAAGCTTAAAATGGTCCAATTGCACAAGTTAGTCTATGTTAGTTCAATCTATTATAGCCATCATTTTTTGTAATAAAGGCTATGTGCCAAGTATATTAAGCACTTCATAGATACTTACTTTACTCCATACAGCATTCTACAAGGAGTTTATTATGGCCATTTTGCAAATGATGCAAGTGGCTCAGAGAAATATATTATCTTTGCCAAGACCACACAGCAAAGCCAAGATCAAAGATGGCTGCCTCCAGAATTCTTTCCACTCTACTATTCTATTTTTTTTATCTTATTCCTGGAATCAGAGTTAACACTGCTAGCAAGATCTTTTTGCCCAAAGTAATTAGATCCTTGAGAATATACACTGATCCAGAGGGCTGTGACTAAGGGGCCACGGGTACTATGAGAGGGTGGCACAGAAAGTTCTAGAAGAGAGTGCCAAGAAGTAAAAGGGTAGAAAAATGGAAGACTTCTAAGATCTATTTCATCTTCCATTATAGGATTCCTCTTCCTGTGCAGTGTCTCCTGTGAGGCTGAAGGTAGCAGGCACACTGCAACCCAGGATCTCTATGAACATGAAAAGGAATAATATTACCGCTTCTGAGCACAGTGGCTAAAACAGAATCACTGACTAAAATTCAAAGTGATAAGCAAGCCTATCTGGGCGATGCCTTTGAGATTTCCCTTTCATCTTCCAATGCCATAGTTAGATTTTATCTACTTCCAGCGCTTTTCCAACTATTTTCCTTGGCTCTCAGGGGACCATGGAGGACAGAAATGGGGGCAAGAAGGACAGTGTTTTGGCCTTTGTGCCATCTCACCATCAACAGGAACAGACCTTAATGCACATTTTTAAATTAAAATAATCTGGAAAACTAATTCTGCCATTTAGGAAAAAGAAAAAATATTTCTGCATTTTTCAGGAAAGTGAGATTGCTCAAAGAAGGTATAAATCTTTGAAGATTATGTAGTTGGTTTTAATATCAAAGTGAAGTTTAGACTACAGGTCTCCGACTCCCAAGCCAATGCTAGTTCCTGATTTCACAAAAGTTTATTTTTTTGGTATTTAGGTCTTGCATGTAATATTAAAATCGTCCTTCTATAGCACCTCTAATTGGTGGCCCTGAATGACATAACTATAAATCTACAGAAACTTTTTTGACCACTTGAAGTCAGCTTCTTGGGGAAAGACCTGAAATCATAGAGTATTTTGATGGTAATTGATTGAGGTCTATCTTGCTGCTGAAAGAAAATGTTCAGTCTTCACATTTTCAGAGAAAATAATACAGAAATCCTTCTTTATCTTGGTCATTGTTTTTAGCATAGTATATACTCACTTGATTTATATACCATTCCAAGCAAAAGGGCAGACTAGTGCTTCTGCCTAGGCTGTTCTGATTGGGGGCTTTGGAACATCATAAAGAATACCCGAAGGACCAATTCAGGTCGTAACATGTTTGACCTAATCCAAAATGTCATTTCGTTGCATTTAATCGTTTTCACTGAGGTATAATACACAAACTGCACAAATTTAAGCATACAGCTCAGTGAATATGTACTTATCAGTGCAATTGTGTAATCTCAAGCTAGGTCAAAATAAGACCGTCTCTAGCACCTAAGAGGCTCACCTGTGCTGCTCCACAGCAAAAACTGCCCTCTGCCAAATGGCAACAAATGTTATTATTTCTATCCCCCCAGTCAATTTCTTCTGTACTCTTAAATGTCATATTACTGGAAACAAACAATATATATTCTACTGTTGTCTATCTTTTTTCTTTCATCATTACATCTGTGAGATTTATCCATGCTATTCCAGTGGGTCAAGACTTTGTCTCTTTCTATTGCTGGGTAGGTAACATTTCACTGAGAGATTAAAACACAATTTATTTACCCATCTTCTTGTTGATGGGTATTTGGGTTGTTTCCAGATTTGGGCTGTAATAAATCTAGTTGCCATGAATCTTCTTGAACATGTCTTTTGGTAGACTTATGCCCTAATTTTTCCCTTGGGAATATACCTAGGAGTATCGATCGAATCAATGGGCCATTGGTTAAGCAGCTGTTTGATTTTAATATACATCATCTATTCATTTTCTAAAGTATTTAAGCCAATTCACAATGTATAATTCCAGTTGTTCCTAATCCTCTGCAATAGTATTTTCATTCTTCAGTATAGTTTTGATTTTCATATCCATAATGATAATGGCTTGACTTTCTTTACATATGCTTATTGACCAGTTAGTAACTTCTTTTGATAATAATCTGATACATTATTTTGTCCATTTATTAATTGGGTATTTTGACTTTTTCTTATTACTTGTTCACATATACACACACTTGTATATGTGTGTATGTGTGTGTGTGTGTGTGTGTGTGTGTTATTTATTTATTTTTCCAGCTTTGTTGAGATATAGTTGGCAGGTAACATTGTATAAGCTTAAGGTGTATCACCTGATGATTTGATAGGCATATATATATATATATCATAAAATAATTACCATAGTAAGATTACTTAGCATATTTTATTATTTTGGTTAAGATAAGGTCATACTGGGCTATGAGAAGGAATTTATCTCTTTGTATCCTCAGATTACACATTGTTCAGGTGTCAACAGAAACAGGAGCATGAATAAGTTAAAGAGATAGTTGGTGATAGCCTATACTTCTTTTTTTTTAATTAATTTTTGTTGGAGTATAGTTACTTTGACCATACTTATGATTCCTGTGAATTATCTGTTTGGCAAAGAGGTAAAAGGATTTGCAGCACCAGGGCTTTCTCATCATCTCTCCAGCCAAAAGGCTGTGCCATCTGACATTGTGCAAAAGAGCTCCATCTGTTCAGGGTTCGGGTGGGCATGAGCAGGAGAAAAAGAGGAGGAGGCACTCTCTGATGTCGGTGATGGCTGAGCGATCTGCAGTCATCCCTGAGCTGTGTAGCTGCTGCAACAGAACTAGCCTGATGAATTGATTTCAAAGTTCGCTTTGCACAATCCTTTCCCAAGCTACACAAGCTCATTCTCAAAGCCAGATTTAAGGAGAGAGGATGAGAGAAAGAGGTTAAAAAAAAAAATGAGATCCTAAGAGTCCAGAGAAAATTAGAAATAGTCGCACTCTGTGGACAGTTCTAAATAAGCATCACAATCAGAAAAGAAATGCTGGGGCTGCTGATGCCAATCCAGACTCTCTTTACAGTCTGAGGATGCTCTGGCTTCCACAAGGAAATGCATAGAATTGCCCTGCAATGTGCACCCCAATCAATATTTCATTATCAATCTTGTTATTGTTTGCAGGAATTTCTACTTTAGATTCCTAACAGGTGTCATTAAATCTTGCTGATCAGTGCAGGCTTCTGAATAAAGGCAATTTTTCACCAATCATCTTTCTCCAATTTGGGAAAAATGGGCAGCAATCCGTGTACCTTCTCAAATTCTCAACCTATAAGTAAGCAACCTACTTTCAGTGATTCCAGATCACTATCTTTCAGCTTTTCACATAAAGCCTATGAAATCTGAAGTCTGGACACTGCCCCAACTGACCCCCATTACATAGAAAAGTTGCATAGAATTCTATCTGATGCATCAGGTTACCAAAAATTCTAAGAGTAGGAAGGGATATTCAGGTCACCTGATGTATTTCTTAAATCCATCCATTTGTTAAATGATTTGACAAATAATCACTGATTTTTTTCCTTTTCTGTCAGGCACTGTGCTTGACACTGGGGATTCAGCAGTAAATAGGAGAGAAAATTTATATGGGTGATTTTGATTAAAGGAAATGGAGTCAGAATATAGGTAGTGATTGGGATATGCAGTAGAGGGACACTTCAATCAGGAATAACTTTCTCAGGACTTCCCTGGTGGTACAGTGGTTAAGAATGTGCTTCCACTGCAGGGGCTGTGGGTTTGATCTCTGGTTGGGGAACTAAGATCTTACAAGTTGTCCTTCAGTCACTCAGTCATGTCCAGCTCTCTGTGATCCCATAGATAGCAGCATGCCAGACTTCCCTGTTGTTCATTGTCTCCTGGAGTTTGCTCAGACTCATGTCCACTGAGTCGATGATGCCATCCAACCATATCATCCCCTGTTGCCCCCTTCTCTGCCTTCTCTCAATCTTTCCCAGCACCAATGAGTCAGCTCTTCACATCAGGTGGCTAAAGTATTGGAGCTTCAGCTTCAGCATCAGTCCTTCCAATGACTATTCAGGGCTGACTTCCTTAGAGGAAGTTTGATCTCCTTATAGGCCAAGGGACTCTCAAAGAGTCTTCTCCAACACCACAGTTCAAAAGTATCAGTTCTTCAACGCTCAGCCTTCTTTATGGTCCATGACTTCTTTATGGTACATGACTACTGAAAAAACCATAGCTTTAAATTTATGGATCTTTGTTGACAAAATGATGTCTCCTGGTGGCTCAGAGGGTAAAGCATCTGCCTGGAATGCAGGAGACCTGGGTTCGATCCCTAAGATCCCCTGGAGAAGGAAATGCCAACCTGCTCCAGTATTCTTGCCAGGAAAATCCCATGGACAGAGGAGCCTGATGGTCTACATGTAGTCCATGGGGTCGCAAAGAGTTGGACACAACCGAGGGACTTCACTTTCACTTTTCTAGGTTTGTCATAGCTTTCCTTCTAAGGAACAAGCATCTTTTAATTTCATGGCTGCAGTCACCATCTGCAGTGATTTTGGAGCCCAACAAAATAGTCTGTCACTGTTTCCATTGTTTCCCCATCTATTTGCCATGAGGTGACAAAACCGGATGATCTTATTTTTCTGAAAGTTGAGTTTTAAACCAGCTTTTTCACTCTCCCTTTCACTTTTATTAAGAAACTCCTCAGTTCCTCTTCACTTTCAGCCATAAGGGAGGTGTCATCTGCACATCTGAGGTTGCTGATATTTCTCCTGGCAATCTTGATTTCAGTTTGTACTTTATCCAGACTGGTGTCTTGCATGATGTACTTTGCATAAAGTTAAATAAGCAGGGTGACAATATACAGCCTTGAAGTACTCCTTTCCCAAATTTGAAACAGTCTGTTGTTCTGTGTCTGGTTCTAACTGTTGCTTCTTGACCTGCATACAGGTTTCTCAGGAGGCAGGTAGGCTGGTATGGTATTCCCACCTCTTTAAGAATTTTTCACAGTTTGTTGTGATCCATTAGATAGCATATTCAAAAGCAGAGACATTACTTTGCCAACAAAGGTTCGTCCAGTCAAGGCTATGGTTTTTCCAGTGGTCATGTATGGATGTGAGAGTTGGACTGTGAAGAAGGCTGAGCACGGAAGAATTGATGCTTTTGAACTGTGGTGTTGGAGAAGACTTTTGAGAGTCCCTGGGACTGCAAGGAGATCCAACCAGTCCATTCTGAAGGAGATCAGCCCTGGGATTTCTTTGGAAGGAACGATGCTAAAGCTGAAACTCCAGTACTTTGGCCACCTCATGCGAAGAGTTGACTCATTGGAAAAGACTCTGATGCTGGAAGGGATTGGGGGCAAGAGGAGAAGGGGATGACAGAGGATGAGATGGCTGGATGGCATCACTGACTCGATGGACGTGAGTCTGAGTGAACTCTGGGAGTTGGTGATGGACAGGGAGGCCTGGCATGCTGCGATTCATGGAGTCACAAAGAGTCTGACATGACTGAGCGACTGCTCTGATCTGATCTGATGCAGTCAAAGAGTTTAGCATAGTCAATGAAGCAGAAGTAGATGTTTTTCTGGAATTTTCTTTCTTTTTATATAATCCAACAGATGTTGGCAATTTGACTTCTGACCATCCATTGGATCATAGAAAAAGATACTACATGATGTACAGCAAGAAAAATAAAATAAAATTTCTTGAACTTAATAAAGATGAAAATAAAACATATTGATTTAAATTATATGGGAGTGTAACACATAAAAAAGGAAGTAACTGTCTCAGAAGAAATCAAAATTAATTGGAGACCTACATAAACGATAGAGGTTGACCATGGAAGGGGAAAAAAAAAAGAACTGGGAAAGTATTCCAAATAGAGGGAAATACAATTCCCAAACTCAAAGTTAAGAAAGAGTTCAGTTTTGTCAAAGACAGATAGTTGGTGTGGCTAGAGATGTGTATTTCATGAAAAGCCTGGTTTGCATTCATAATAGAAAAAAGGAAGAATTATTATTACTATTTTACCAAGAAAGTGTAAAAACTAAGTCTATGGGGGAGGGCAGAAGGAATTGGGAAATTGTGATTGACACATATGCACTATTAATACTATGTATAAGATAGATAACTAATAAGAACCTACCATATAACAGAGGGAACTCAATGCCGTGTGTGTGTGTGCATGTGTTAGTCAGTCAGTTGTGTCTGACTCTATATGACCCCATGGACTGTAGCTTTGCTTGACTCCTCTGTCCGTGGAATTCTCCAGGCAAGTATACTGGAGTGGGTTGCCATTCCCTTCACCAGGGGATGTTCTTGACCCAGGGATTGAACCGGGGTCTCCTGCACTGCAGGCAGATTCCTTACAGTCTCAGCCATTAGGGAAGCCAACTTACTGTACTGTAGTGACTTAAATGGAAGGAATTAAAAAAAAGAGATGTTATATATATATATATAACTGATTCATTTTGTTGTACAGTAGAATCTATCACACACTGTATAGCAACTATACTTCTATAAAAATTAATAAAGAACAAACTAAGGCTATCTGAAACAAAGGACGGCTGTGAGGAAAGAAAC
This sequence comes from Bubalus bubalis, assembly GCF_019923935.1. Taxonomy (NCBI): domain Eukaryota; kingdom Metazoa; phylum Chordata; class Mammalia; order Artiodactyla; family Bovidae; genus Bubalus; species Bubalus bubalis. The sequence goes on from NC_059176.1 coordinate 52,296,980, forward strand.
TTCTATGCATTCCAGATATTTTCTAGGGCCATCATTCATGGGAATGAGATGATGAAAGTCATCTCGGCACTCTGGGAGGAGCTGCCTTCCCTGGTGAGCCACATGTGACAACATGGAAAGTCCCGTCAAAGTGATGGATTTCATCCACAACAGCAAGGTGGGTGCATTTTTAAAATTCTTCACTAATCAGGAAAATGTATTAATGTACCTCCTCATTGCTGATTACAAAACTACTGATTAGACATCCACCGTGTGCCAGGGCCTGTTAACTCTTGAGGATGTAGTGATGAATAACAATGGTTGGGGCCATATGGAACTGATTTTAGTCAAGTCTGTCTAAACTATACCATGTATAATTTTTGAAATGGAGGAAAAAAAAACTTTTATTTTTGTGGGCTATTCCTAGGGTACTTAGGGCATGTTAGTTGCTTAGTCATGTCTGATTTTTTGCAACCCCATGGACTGACTGTAGTCCACCAGGACTGCAGTCTTCTCTGTCCATGGATTTCTCCAGGCAAGAATACTGGAGTGGGTAGCCATTCCCTTTTCTGGGGGATTTTCCCAACCCAGGGACTGAACTCACATCTCCCACGTTGTAAACAGATTCTTTACCATCAGAGCCAACAAAGTACTACAGTGGGTAGCCATTCCCTTCAAAGATATAAACAAGGGAATCTGTGATTATTCAGGTCATTAACCACTGCAACACTAGTTAGGTGAGAATTTTGGCAAAACTAGGTCCACATTGGAGAAGGCAATGGCACCCCACTCCAGTACTCTTGCCTGGAAACTCCCGTGGATGGAGGAGCCTGGTGGGCTGCAGTCCATGGAGTCGCTACGAGTCGTACACAAATGAGCGACTTCGCTTTCACTTTTCACTTTCATGCGTTGGAGAAGGAAATGGCAACCCACTCCAGTGTTCTTGCCTGGAGAATCCCAGGGACGAGGGAGCCTGGTGGGCTGCCGTCTATGGGGTCACACAGAGTCGGACACAACTGCAGCGACTTAGCAGCAGCAGCAGCAGGTCCACATTACAGAGAAAAGTCTCCATGCTTGGAGACCCTCCTGCTGCTTGGTTTCCCAAGCCAACAACTGGCACTCAGTTTTCTGCCACAGAAAAATCCATCCAAGAGGTTTATAATCAAAGCCGAGTGGAATGAGTCAAAGAGATACAATATCCTTCACTTATCAAGACTCATAGACCCCATCTCTGGACCACCAACTCCTAATAATTTTGTGCTTGTGTTCAGTCACTAAGTTGTGTCAACTCTTTACAACCTCATGGACTGTAGCTCATCTGGTTCCTCAGTCCATGGGATTCTCCAAGCAAGAATCCTGGAGTGGGTTGCCATTTTCTTCTCCTGGGGATCTTCCCGACCCAGGGATCAAACCCATTAGGATATCCACAGTAAACTGAACTTGCCTTGAATGATTTTGTGACATTTTTCAGAAAAGAGAATTCAAGAAAATGTAATGATATGTTGATGGGAACGAAACAGAAGCAAAAGGAAAGGGGAAAAAAAGGCATCCCCCACAAGTTTTTATTTACTGTTGAGTGAAAGCCATTTTTGTTAAAATGCAGACAATTAACATTGTAAATATGTAGTTAAGAGTATAACCGTGGTTTATAATATCCTTGACATTTTTGTGTTGCTTGTTTGTTTTTTCACCATTGTTACAAGTGGCAGGAATCCAAGCTGTTAGTACTTCTGCAAGTTTTTATATGATAGCTAATCATAAATTGATCTGCCTTTTCCTTGGATTTCATATTCATGGGATTAAGACTCATCTTGCTTTTAGTCTTGAATCAGTTGTACTCAGCATGGTACTGGCGTGTAATGAAAACTAGGTGTCTATTTTATGAATGAACAAGTGCATGAGTGCATGGATAGATAGCTATAGAAGGCACAGGTGACCCAAGATCCAAAATATATGTGTTACTGACACAGATCTGGCTTCTAAGGAGGCTTTGTATCTTGTACCATTGCTCTCAGTCTTCAGAAAGTTCTTCAAAGATTCTTATTAAAAAGGAAAAAATGAAACTCAGAAAAAGAGATGGGAGCTTAAATCACATGTTATATTTCTTTTTAGCCATACTGTGTTTTTAAGTCCCATGTCTCTTTTTCAAAGCACCAAGCATTTCTTCATTTATTTTTAATTAAGATATAATTGGCATAATGTACCATAAGTTAAAAGCATACAACCTAAAATGATTTAATATGTGTATATACTACAAAGGGATTCCCTGGTAACTCAGCTGGTAAAGAATCTGCCTGCAATGCAGGATACCCCAGTTCAATTCCTGGGTCTGGAAGTTCTCCTGGAGAAGAGATAGGCTACCCATTCCAGTATTCTTGGGCTTCCCTGTTGATTCAGACTGTAAAGAATCTGCCTGAAATGTGGGAGACCTGGGTTTGATCTCTGGGTTGGGAAGATCCCCTGGAGGAGAACATGGCCACCCACTCCAGTATTTTTGCCCTGGTAATCCTCTTGGGCAGAGGAGCCTGGGGGGCTACAGTCCATGAGGTCTTAAAGAATTGGACATGACTGAGTGGCTAAGCACAGCACAGCAGAATACTACAAAGTGTTTCCCTACTGGCTCAGCAGTAAATACCACCTGTCAATGCAGGAGATGCAGGTTTGATTCCTGGGTGAGAAGATCCCTTGGAGAAGATAATGGCAAACAGTATTCTTGTCTGGAGAATCCCATGAACAGAGGAGCCTGGTGGGCTATATAGTCCATGGGGTGCAAGGCGGACATGACTTAGCAACGAAACAACAACAACAACGACGTACTACAAAGTGATTATCAGAGTAAGTTTAGTTAACATCCATCCACTCACCTAGTTACACCTATTTTTCTTGTGATGAGCACCAAACATGTTTTGGCTTCCTAAAAATAAGACAGGGAGAGGAGAAAATGCAAATCAATCTGTGACTTTCTAAAGGAAACTGGTCTTTGATGTGCACACTGTTTCAATTTTCTGATCTGCTAATTCTAAACACAGCTTGAAAAAGCAGCACAGAACTAAGCCTAATTCTGACCAGCAGCCTGGTCAAGGCAGTGGTTGAACCAGACACCACTGCTGCCGTGCACGAAACCATTTGGAATGGAGATGGAATGAGCCAAGCCTGTAATCACCCAGCTTTACCCAGGGGAAACGTCATTTGAAACATGCGTGACCTCCCGTGTGTCAGCTATTCATTCCTTTTGTTTTCAATCATCCAGCAAATCAAAAGAATTAAGGGGATTAGAAGAAGAAAAACTCAGTGACTTTATACATCAACACGGGGGCAGTCTTGAATGAAATCATTTCTGGGAAGTGACCGCACGAAATAGGACCAGGAAATGCAGCTTAAGGGGAAGAAACACCTCAAGCTTGTGTGCACCATCTACTCTGAACCAACACATAATTGAAGACCAGATACATTACAGGATAAAAGTCCAGAGGAAATGCAAGTCAAATCTACACAAGTTTTATTTATTTTTAGTTGGAGGATAATTGCTTTATAATACTGTGTTGGTTTCTGCCATACATCAATATGAACCAACCATAGGTATATGTATGTCCCCTCCCTCCTGAACCTCCCTCCCACCTCCCACCCTGTCCCACCCCCTACCCCATCCCATCCCTCTAGGTCATCACAGAGCACCAGTTTGAGCTCCCTGAAGATTCTCATAGCTACAGAGGGATTTGGGAAGTGCATTTCTGGCAGGCAAGAGGCTCGATAGAACACTTTTGGAAGCATTTTGACAATATGAATCAAAAGCCTTAAAACTCCTTTGATGCATTAGTTTTTGGAAAGTATTCCTCAAAAATTATCTTATATGCAAACCTCATGTGCATGAATGTAGGTCAAAACTGGTGCATAATAAAAATTAGAAAATAATATAAATATTCTCTAATTTAGGAAGTCTAGACAGTTCATCAGAATAGTATACACCCCTTAAGATTAGTTCTGCACAAAGTTGGGTAGTGTGAAGTGAACCATGCACAATAGAAAAGCATAAGTGAAAATCAGGATAGGCCAGTCAACTTTGACTTGCTCATTAAATCAAAAGGACATTGCACTCTCTGGAGTGGAAAATTTGGGGTACCTTAATATGCAGTAGTCATTTGGGTGACTTACCGAACGCTACTTTGTTCATGTTAAAATCAAGGTCATTGGAGTCTTCAGTTACTAGGGAATTGCTTTTTGTCCTAACATAGTGTGGCCAGGAAATGTGCAAGGGAGGAGAGCTTTTAATACAGGCATAGATAAAGTCGAAAAGAAGACAAGGATTTTAGGCTAATTCTCACTGTGCTTGTGGAGTGGGTGTGTCTTTCTGTCTGAGTGTTTGTTTTATCTAAATGTGCTAAATCAAAGTAAACAAATTTGATTAAAAATGTAAAGTCTGGAGAATCCTAAGCAGTGACTGCTTCTTTCTGTTTTATGCGAAGGTTAAATGTGAGCAGCTCAGGTAGGGAAACTCTAGCACATGCTGCCAATCACTAGAGGCCATGATTATTCTACTTTCTGGAAGAGGTTGGATAAAACATTTACATTTCTTTTATGTCTCAGTTTCCCAATAGAAAAATAATGGCTCATAATACCTGTACTTCATAACTCTTAATGTCGATCATGGGGACCCAAGATATACTATGCAGAAGAAACTCATAAACTTAGTCATTCTGAAGCTCCATTAAAAGAAAAACTATACAGCATTTAAGTGCCAGAAATAAATAAGTTTAGTAACCACAACACCAGTATTAAATCAAAAAATTCTTCATGTCAAATCTATAAGCTTGAAGTGTTCATCTATCCATAGTCCTACCACTTTCCTTACTTGATTTGTAAATCAGTATCTAAACAATATCACCAGGCTTCCCTGGTGGCTCAGCATAAATAATCTGCTTGCAATGAAGGAAACACAGGTTTGATCCCTAGGTGGGGAAGATCCCCTGAGGAAGGAAATGGCAACCCAGTCCAGTATCTTTGATGGGAAATTAGATGGACAGAGGAGCTTGGCCAGCTACAGTCCATGGGGTTGCAAAAAAGTCAGACATGGCTTAGTGACTAAACAATATCAACAATAACAAACACTACTCTAACTTTATCACTACATGAGACACACAGTATCTTGCTGTATTTCTTTGCTGATCTTACAGTTTCAGTTCAGTTCAGTCTCTAAGTTGTGTCCAACTCTTTGTGACCCCATGGACACAGCATGCCAGGCTTCTCTGTCCATCTCCAACCTCCAGAGCTTGCTCAAACTCATGTCCATCAAATCGGTGATGCCATCCAACCATCTCATCCTCTGTTATCTCCTCCTCCTGCCTTCAATCTTTCCCCAAATCAGGGTCTTTTCTAATGAGTCAGTTCTTCTCATCAGGTAGCCAAAGTTGCTTCAACATCAGTCCTTCCAATGAATCTTCAGGACTGATTTCCTTTAGGATTGACTGGTTTAATTTCCTTGCAGTCCAAGGGACTCTCAAGAGTCTTCTCCAACACCACAGTTCACATGCATCAATTCTTCAGCACTCAGCTTTCTTTATGGTCCAACTTTCACATCCATACATGACTACAAAAAAAAAAAAAACATAGATTTGACTATATGGACCTCTGTCAGCAAAGTAATGTCTCTGCTTTTTAATGTGCTGTGTAGGTTGGTCATAGCTTTTCTTCCAAGGAGCAAGCATCTTTTAATTCCATGGCTGCAATAATTATGTGCAGTTATTTTGTAGCCCAAGAAAATAAAGGCTGTCACTACTTTCATTGTTTCCCCATCTATTTGCCATGAAATGATGGGACTGGGTGTCATGATCTTAGGTTTTGAAATGTTGAGTTTTATGCCAACTTTTTCACTCTGCTCTTTTCACCCTCATCAAGAGACTCTTTAGATCCTCTTTGCTTTCTGCCATTAAAGTGGTATCATCTACATATCAACTTCCCTGGTGGTTCAGACACTAAAGCATCTGCCTACAATGCGGGAGACCTGGGTTCAATTCCTGGGTGGGGAAGATGGAATTCCAGTTGAATTATTTCAAATCCTGAAAGATGATGCTGTGAAAGTGCTGCACTCAATATACCAGCAAATTTGGAAAACTCAGCAGTGGCCACAGGACTGGAAAAGGTCAGTTTTCATTCCAATCCCAAAGAAAGGCAATGCCAAAGAATGCTCAAACTACTGCACAAGTGCACTCATCTCACATGCTAGTAAAGTAATGCTCAAAATTCTCCAAGCCAGGCTTCAGCAATAAGTGAACCATGAATTTCCAGATGTTCATGCTGGTTTTAGAAAAGGCAGAGGAACCAGAGATCAAATTGCCAACATCTGCTGGATCATTGAAAAAGCAAGAGAGTTCCAGAAAAGCATCTATTTCTGTTTTATTGACTATGCCAAAGCCTTTGACTGTGTGGATCACAACAAACTGTGGAAAATTCTGAAAGAGATGGCAATACCAGTCCACCTGACCTGCCTCTTGAGAAACCTATATGCAGGTCAGGAAGCAACAGATAAAACTGGACATGGAACAACAGACTGGTTCCAAATAGGAAAAGGAGTACGTCAGGGCTGTATATTGTCACCCTGCTTATTTAACTTCTATGCAGAGTACAACATGAGAAACGCTGGACTGGAAGAAACACAAGCTGGAATCAAGATTGCCCCGGGGGAAATATCAATAACCTCAGATATGCAGATGACACCACCCTTATGGAAGACAGTGAAGAGGAACCAAAAAGCCTCTTGATGAAAGTGAAAGAGGAGAGTGAAAAAGTAGGCTTAAAGCTCAACATTCAGAAAACTAAGATCATGGCATCTGGTCCCATCACTTAATGGGAAATAGATGGGGAAACAGTGTTAGGCTTTATTTTTTAGGGCTCCAAAATCACTGCAGATGGGATTGCAGCCATGAAATTAAAAGACGCTTACTCCTTGGAAGGAAAGTTATGACCAACCTAGATGGCATATTCAAAAGCAGAGACATTACTTTGCCAACAAAGGTCCGTCTAGTCAAGGCTATAGTTTTTCCAGTAATCATGTATGGATGTGAGAGTTGGACTGTGAAGAAAGCTGAGTGCCAAAGAATTGATGCTTTTGAACTGTGGTGTTGGAGAAGACTCTTGAGAGTCCCTTGGACTGCAAGGAGATCCAACCAGTTCATTCTGAAGGAGATCAGCCCTGGGATTTCTTTGGAGGGAATGATGCTGAAGCTGAAGCTCCAGTACTTTGGCCACCTCATGTGAAGAATTGACTCATTGGAAAAGACTCTGATGCTGGGAGGGATTGGGGGCAGGAGAAAGGGATAACAGAGGATTATATGGCTGGATGGCATCACCAACTCGATGGACGTGAGTTTGAGTGAACTCCAGGAGTTGGTGATGGACAGGGAGGCCTGGCGTGCTGCAATTCGTGGGGTTGCAAAGAGTCAGACATGACTGAGCAACTGAACTGAACTGAACTGATCTACATATCTGAGGCTATTGATATTTCTCTCGGCAATCTTGATTCCCGCTTGTGCTTCATCCAGCCCAGAATTTTGCATGATGTACTCTGCATATAAATTAAATAAACAGGGTGACAATGTACAGTCTTGAAGTACTCCTTTCCCATTTTGGAACCAGTCCATTGTTCTATGTCCAGTTCTTAGTGTTGCTTTTTGACCTGCATACAGATTTCTCAGGAGGCAGGTCAGGTAGTGTGGTGTCCCCGTTTCTTTTAAGAATTTTCCACAGTTTGCTGTGATCCACACAGTCAAAGGCTTTGGTGTAGTCAGTGAAGTAGAAGTAGGTATTTTTCTGGAATTTCTTGCTTTTTCTATAATCCAGTGGATCATAGAATTTGTTCTCTGATTTTTCTGCCATTTCCAAGTCCAGCTTGTACATCTGGAAGTTCTTGGTTCATGTATCATTGAAGCCTAGCTTGGAGAATTTTGAACATTACTCTCTAGCATGTAAGATGAGTGAATTGTATGGTAGTTTGATCAGTCCTTGGCATTGCCTTTCTTTGGGATTGGAATGAAAACTGACTTTTTCCAGGCCTGTGGCCACTGTTGAGTTTTCCAACAACACTGGCATATTGAGTGCAGCATTTTCACAGCATCACCTTTTAGGATTTGAAATAGCTCAGCTTGAATTCCATCACCTCCACTAGCTTTGTTCATAGTGATGCTTCGTAAGATCCACTTGACTTCTCCTTCCAGGACATCTGGCTCTAGGTGAGTAATCACACCATTGTGCTTATCTGTGTCATTAAGATCTTTTTTGTATTATTCTTCTGTGTATTCTTGATACCACTTCTTAATATATTCTGCTTCTGTTAGGTCCATACCATTTCTGTCCCTTATTGAGCCCATCTTTGCATGAAATGTTCCCTTGGTATCTCTAATTTTCTTGAAGAGTCCACTAGTCTTTCCCATTCTATTGTTTTCCTCTACTTCTTTGCACTGACAATAGAGGAAGCCTTTCTTATCTCTCCTTGCTATTCTTTGGAACTCTGCATTCAGAAGGATATATCTTAATGTTTATATTCATTTTTTTTCATGTTTAATGTTTATATTCATTTTATATTCATTCATTTTTAATTATTCATGAACCTTTCATCCAGTAGTTTTAGCAGCCATGATTGATCGTTGTCTATGTTTATTACACTAATGGGTGGCTAAATCTGATACAGTAAATTCCCTATATATGAAGGAGTTCCATTCTAAGAACATATTTGTTAAGTCCAGTTTGTTCATAAGTATAACTAATTTAGCCTAGGTACCCAACTAACACAATCAGCTATACAGCACTGTACTGTAACAGGTTTGTAATGCTTTCTGCACAAATGATGCATAAAAAAACGAATGTAAAAAATAGAGAAAATATTTCTAATCAGACAGTACACTACCTTGAACAGTGCAAGAGTACTGTTGAACAGCTGACATATAAGGGCTGACATGCACATTTGCATCTTTGAATGTTTGCAACTTCAAGGTTCATGTGTATTCTGTCATTACATCTACTCTTATGAACTTGGGATTCTTCTATAAAGAACTTTTACTCCTCTGCTATTAAATTATCTTGAAACATAATTGGTGTGAGAAAGGCAGGTTAGATGCTTGATTTTACTCTCTTGGGTTTCTCTTGTGGCTCAGCTGGTAAAGAATCTGCCTGTAATGTGGGAGACCTGATTTCGATCATTGGGTTGGGCAGATCCCCTGGAGAAGGGAAAGGCTACCCACTCCAGTATTCTGGCCTGGAGAATTCCATGAACTGTGTAGTCCCTGGGGTCGCAAAGAGTCAGACACGACTGAGTGACTTTCACTTTACACTCTTACCTTTTCTTTAAACTGGTTTTCAGAATGAGTTTATGGCTTGGCAGTGTCCTAAAGTGATTACTGAGATTTATTTTTGTGTCACTGTGAACTTAAGGGTGATGAGTTCTTTTGGTGCTCTAAATGTTCGTTATTTTTTTAGTGAGATATTTATCACAGTGGTGCTTATGACCCTTTTGGGTATAATCCAGTTAGGCATTGATAGCTTTCTTATCTTCTGGTATATATAGATTATACTATATATAACAATATATTAAAATAATCATACACCATAATCAGTGAGAATAATTCCAGGGATGCAAGGATGATTTAAGCATATTTCTATAACATAATAAAACTAGGTATGCCTGTTATCCATATTTACATTAAACCGAGCTCCTAATTCGATATTTTTGTATACTTAAGGGCAAATTTTATATATCAACTTGGTAGACCATGGTACACAATGATTTGTTCAAACACTGGTTTAGAGGTTTGTTGTGAAGGTATTCACAAAGATGCAATTAACACCTAAATCATTAGACTTTGAGTAAAGCAGATTACCCCTCCATCATGTGAATGGGTCCCATGCAATCAATTGAAAGCCTTAAGTGAGAAAACTGAGGTCCTTCAAAGAGGAATGGATTCTGCCTGCAACCTGCTTTGAGAATCATGACTGTACCATCAACTCTTCCGTGAGTCTCCAGCCTCACACTTCCCTGCAGACTGTGGACCTTCTAGTCTCTGTGACTATGTGAGCCAGTTCCTTAAAATGAACCAGTCTTTCTGTCTCTGTCCATCTATCTATCTCATATAAATTATTATTCCTTTTTGTCTAGCTTCTAACGGCTCCATTCTGTGAAGATTTCATGACATATTTTATTTCACCAGTTCCAATAATAGCCATTGGGGTATCTAAGTAGTTTTCAGTCATTTGATATATGAAACTGCTGCAATAAATAGTCTTGTGCATACTTTATTTCATATTCTTGTCAGCGTATTTTAGGAGTCAATTTTTAGAAGAGAAATCCTGGTTCTTATGATTTTTTTCTAGATATTTGCCAGGAATTTTAAGAATCACTATAAAGAATGCTTTTCAGTCACCTCTATTTGGGCATGATTTATCCTTTAAGTCATACTTTGAATCTGAAACAAAAGCCATTTTGTGTATATCAAATGTAGTACTGTGTATCCGAAGGGTTCAGATGAGAAAATGAAGAATTCAAAAGTAAAGTTAAGTTGCATTGCAAAGGGTAAGAGTTAGTCAGCACAGAAAGGGGAGGAAATGCTTGCAATGAAAATTGTGTGTACAGAGAAGCAATAAGAATGAGGGTTATAATTTAACTGGAGGTAGATCTGTACATCTGTGAAGAGAAAGCCCATTTCTTGGAGAAATGAGCTAAGAGAAGATAAGCTGAAAGTATATTTAAAACAAATGCTCCAAAACCAATAAACAACATTTTTCTTCTGCCTCCAACTAAAGTGTTCATTGAGAACAACCAACTGTGTCTGTGGCTAGAGTAACTGACATATAATTGGATTGCAAATATCCTATATTTCATGCTAATTTATTCAAAAAGAAGATGATTAGACAAGGAATTGTGGGAGTTGGTAATATGCCCCAATATGCCTGTATGACTTCAGGAGGGAGGGACAGAATATGAAGAAGTGGAGTCATTGGAAACCAGTAGGGTTTAGAGAACATGAAGGGCAATTGGGAAAAGAATACCTGGTCTTTATAACACAGCTTGGTGACACTTTAACTCTGTATTTGATCCTGTAAAATATATTTCATATTTCACATGATTCCTGGATCTATTAATACTTCAGTGTTGCAACTTTGAAACAATTTTCTGTAGTCTCATTTCAGTAACTGTCTCAAATCCTGTCCGTAAAATGTTCTTGAACATCTATCTAGCCAGTAAAAGGGTCCAAGAAAGGCCAGCGTATATGCATTGTCTTTACCGAATTCCAGGTTCCCCTCTCCTCCACTATCTCCCAGAGTTTGTTCACATTCATTCTTTGAGTTGGTGATGCTATCTAACCATCTCATTCTTTTCTATCCCCTTTCTCCTTTTGTGGCCAGTCTTTCCCAGCCATCAGAGTCTTTTCCAATGAGTTGGCTCTTTGCATCAGGTGGCCAAAGTATTGGAACTTCAGCTTGAGAATCAGTCCTTCCAATGAATATTCAAGGTTGATTTTCTTTTGGACTGACTGCTTTGATCTCCTTGCTGTCCAAGGTATTGTCAAGAGTCTTTTCCAGCACCACAATTTAAAAGCATGAATTCTTCTGCATACAGCCTTCTTTATGGTCTAACTCTTACATCTGTGTGTAACTACTTAAAAAATCATAGCCTGAGATATAGTATGTAGGTGATCAATAAAAATGGGTCAAATGAATGATTGAATCAATGGATTTAAATAAACACATTAACTAGCGATCTATATGTCCTTGTAAGAGCCTTATCAACTGGTTAACTTTTGCTGAGTGACTCATGGACTTGGCATACATCAGGATCTCCTTAAACATCCCATGGGTGTGTATGACCCTCACCTCAATCTTCTTCTTAGAACCTAAGTGTTCCAGGAGGAATCCATTGGGCTTGCTAAACTCAGTCTGGTTGATATTTCTTTTTATGAGGGCCATCACACTGCATCTTTTGGTCTTTTTCATTCCCAAGATTGGAAATATTTTGAGGCACACATTTCCTTTCTTCACATACCACCTTATATCCCAATTGTTGTCAAAAACAAGAAGAGTCCTTTGGCCTTGGGACTTTATTTGTTTGTCAGTATGGGGAAGTGAAGAAACAACAAACCAGGCTGATGGAAACATTCAGCTTCTTCATATCTCTACAGTCAGGTTCTGCATTCTTTTAATTTCCTTTCTCAGATGATATCTGCTATGGACTAAATGTTTTTGTTCCCCCAAATTTCAAAGGAGATTAAACCAGCCAGTCCTAAAGGAAATCATCCCTGAATATTCATTGGAAGGACTGATGCTGAAGCTGAAGCTCCAATACTTTGGCCACCTGATGTGAAGAGCCAACTCATTGGAAAAGACTCTGATGCTTGCAAAGATTGAAAGCAGGAGAAGGGGACAGAGGCGGAGATGGTTGGATGGCATCACTAACTCAATGGACACGAGTTTGAGCAAACTCTGGGAGATGGTGAGAGACAGAGAAGCCTGGCATTTTACAGTCCATGGGATTGCAAAGAGTCAGACATGATTTAGCAACGAAACAACAACAAATTTCATTTGTTAAGATCCTAAGACCCACTGTGTTGGCATTTGGAAGCGATACCTTTGGAAGATAATTAGGTTTAGATTAGGTCATGAGTGTGGGATCCTTATGGTGGGCTTAAATCTCTGATAAAATAAGGATTTCTCTCTTAGTCGCTTGAGGATATACCAAGAAGGTAACCATCTGCAAAGCAGAAACAAGCTCTTGCCAGAACCCACCCATCCTGGCATCCTGATATTAGACCTCCCAGGCTCCTTAGTGGAAATACAGCTTTATTCTTTAAGTTTCCAGTCTATAATATTTTGTTATAGCTGCTGAACTGACCAGGACAATACCTTAATATTTCACTGGCTTTCAATGATGCTTTAATCTCAGAATGGCTTCACCAAACCTTTCTTCTTGAGATCCTGCTTTGTCCTCTATAATAAGAAGTCCAGTTCATGGAGAATAACTCCCTTTATGAAGTCTCCTCTCTCTAGTAAAGAGGCCCAAGAGTACAATTAGGGTGAAATAGCTGTTGGGTTCCATTGTTCATTTACATTTGAAGCCCGAACGTGTGTCATACATTTGTGGAGACCTTTGGGCTAAATGACCCCCATCGCCTCAATCCCCACCTACCTTCCCATCTCTGTAGGAGTGACTATTTTATGCCATTTTACAAATGCCTCTGACAAGCTAAAATTAGCAATAAAACTGTCTTCAATTACCTGCTTAAAAATAGTGCCTGAGCTTCCCTCATGCTGTTATAAAGTCACTTTAACATGCTAAGCAGATTTCACACATTAAAGTCAAAAGAGCACACACTAAGAGTCAAATAGAATTAGGTGGTTCATTCATGAATTCTACACCTTTGGTTCCCATACCGTTTTACTGTTACTGACAGTTTTTCTGGCTACCCTTCCCCTTTCAACTTTGCCTCTTTCCCCTCCTCCTTGTCTGCACTTTAATGCTTATTCTAGGTTCTCTACTGAGAATCTGCCTGCCAATGCAGGTAATGAGAGTTTGATCCCTGGATCAGAAAGAAAGATACCTTGGAGAAGGAAATGGCAACCCAGTCCAGTTTTCTTGCCTGGGGAATCCCAGGACAGAGGAGCCTGGCAGGTGCTAAAGTCCATGGGGTCACAAAAGAGTCAGACACGACTCAGCAACTAAACAACAACTGTCTCCTTAGATGCTTTATTCAAGTCCATGCTTTCATGATCATTTACATGCCAATGAGAGTCAAGTATACTCCTTTAAGCCTGGACGGCTCCTAAGATGACTTTTGACCTAAGCACAAGTACTTAGATGTTTCAGGAGTTCCACAACTGAGCACAACATATCCACCCACCAAACATGTTTCTCCTCCAGTATCCTGTGTCTTGATCTCCCGTGGCTCAGTGGTAAAGAATCGACCTGCCAATGCAGGAGATGCTGGAGATGCGGGTTCAATCCCTTGCTTGGGAAGATCCCCTGGAGGAGGCAATGGCAACCCACTCCAGTATTCTTGCCTGGGAAATCCCACGGACAGAGCAGCCTGCTGCTGCTGTTAAGTTACTTCAGTCGTGTCTGACTCTGTGCGACCCCATAGACGGCAGCCCACCAGGCTTCCCCATCCCTGGGATTCTCCAGGCAAGAACACTGGAGTGGGTTGCCATTTCCTTCTTCAATGCATGAAAGTGAAAAGTGAAAGTGAAGTCACTCAGTCGTGTACAACTCGTAGCAACTCCATGGACTGCAGCCTACCAGGCTCCTCCATCCATGGGATTTTCTAGGCAAGAGTACTGGAGTGGGGTGCCACTGCCTTCTCCACAGAGGAGCCTAGAGGACTGCAATCCATGGGGTTGCAATGAGTCAGACACAACTGAGCACGCACTCATGCATCCCTTGTCTTAGTGAATGGCAGCACCTGTGTTTCATGTCAGAAATCTAGGTGATGTTGTTGTAAATTTATATTTCTTTCTTCCTACCCATATTCCACCTACCATAAGTCCTATCAGTTTTGCAGCTTTGTCTCCCAAATATCTCTCGATCTCTCTTTTTTTTTTTAACCATCCTATACCAAGCTACAATTATTTCACTTGGACTACGGCAACAGCCTCCAAGTTATTTCATCCATGAGAATTCTACTCACTCCTTCAGCCCATCCTTTGCACTGTAACTTGGTACTTTTAAAGCACAAATCGCTTATGCTCCACTTCTCAAACTCTATTTTAAAAATAAAACTTCAAAAGCTTCTCTTTTTGCTTTTAGGGTAAGATCAGTTCAGTTCAGTCACTCAGTCGTGTCCGACTCTTTGCACCGCCATGAACACAGCACCCCAGGCCTCCCTGTCCGTCACCAACTGCTGGAGTTCACCCAAACCCATGTCCATGTCAGTGATGCCATCCAACCATCTCATCCTCTGTCACCCCCTTCTCCTCCTGCCCTCAGTCTTTCCCAGCATAAGGGTCTTTTCAAATGAGTCAGCTCTTCACATCATGTGGCCAAAGTATTGGAGTTTCAGCTTCAACATCAGTCCTTCCAATGAACACCCAGGACTGATCTCCTTTAGGATGGACTAGTTGGATCCCCTTGCAGTCCAAGGGACTCTCAAGAGTCTTCTCCAACACCACAGCTCAAAAGCATCAATTCTTCAGCGCTCAGCTTTCTTTATAGTCCAACTCTCACATCCATACATGACCACTAGAAAAACCATAGCCTTGACTAGACGGACATTTGTGGACAAAGTAATAAAGACTAAGGCATATTCTGGACCATGCCTCTTTTTCCAGTTCCCTTTATTATCCTTTCTATTCTTATCTGTACTCTTGCTATAGTGTTTTTTGGTTTGTTTTTAGAATTTGTTGCTTTTTTTTTCCATCCTACTTCCTACCACAGGATGCTTGCATATGCTATTATTCCCTTTTATATGGAAATTCCTCTGCGTTCTCTTGACCTATTAAATCAAGGCCTTGCTTCTTATAGACGGAAAAGTGATTTAATGTACATCACAATCGTATGTATAAATAAACAAAAATTACCATTAAAGTGCTTTTTATAAAGTGAAAAATTTTAAATATAAATATGCACTAATATTGGCATTACTAGACAAAGTTACAATGCAACCTATGTTGGAATAGTATACAGTCATAAACTTAGAATATGCTTATTAACAAGTTGAATAATAAGAATGCACAATTATACAGAAACAAAATTCTAATTCTCTTAAACTCAAACAAATATGTGTTTGTGTATGTTTCAGTACATTTACACAGAGAGAAAAGTTGTGGATATATATCCACATATATGTAAATAATAATGTTATTGAAATGAAATCATAGTTGACTTTTATTTTCACGTTTGCTTTCTATATTTTGCATATCAACTATGTATTGCTACAGTCTTTATAGACATCAACCTTTGAAGTTGTTTCATAAAGTGTAAATTTTTAAGTAAGTTTTAAGAGATTAGTGGCAGAGGTGTTGGACAGGGAAAGAATGGGGACTCAATGTTCCACTTCTTCACATAGGTGTAAAAATGATTTGGGACTCCACATGGCAGGCTGGACAAGTATGGCAGTTGTATCATGGATATGATTTCTATTTTAATCCCCATCCTTACCCTTTCTGAAATAAACATCAGGGAACCTTCTTATGGATCATCCTGACTATAAAAAAAATGATGGCCTTTTAAAATAGGACAAATAAAAGGAAAACTACAAGTTGACTCTTTTCTACTTTGGGCTAAATTCTTCTCTTAGCTGTATGATAACCAATAAACTTTGACCCTATAGGAGACAAAGTCTATCTTTTGAGACTAGATTTTTAAAAGCAAGGTATGTGTTATGTCTGCCAAGATGTGGACAGGATTTGTAATACTAGAAGAAGAGAAAGAGAGATAAAGAGAAAGAGATAGATAGATGGAGAATATTAACATCCTTTCTTTAAATCTTTAACTTAAGACCAAAATTAATTATTAAAGCCTTTGGCCTTTGTAAAACCATACAAATATTTGAATGAACAACAGAAGTTAAAAAAAAGAAAGTAAAAAAAAAAAAGTTAAAAGAGGTAATAAACTTTTGTTAGGAAATTAGCCATGGTGAATTTTTAGCGGGGACCACTTAGCAACCCAGGTGGTGCTAATGGTAAAAAACCTTCCTACCAAAGCAAGAGACAAAAGAGGTGTGGGTTTGATCCCTAGGTTGGGAAGATCCCCTGGAGGAGGCATGGCAATCTACTGCAGTATTCTCGCCTGGAGAATCCCATGGACAGAGAGCCTGCCAGGCTACAGTCCTTAGGTTTGCAAAGAGTAGGACAGGACTGAAGCAACTTAGCACCCACGTACTGAGCAACCAGTCTTCACAATCAGAGAGACACAGGTTTGAAATATGGCCCTTCTATTTCTTGTGCAAATTTGGACAAGTTACTTACTGTATTTCTCTATGCCTCCATTCTGTGTAACACTTATTATGAGGAGTTTTTTTAAACATGAGAAATACTGTCTGCAACACAGATGAGTATTTAATCACAATAATTTTTAATAGGACTTTTACCTTAATCCAAACCTGATTATTTAATGTTTAGTACTGGATTTTGCTGGACACAGGAAATAATGATATGCCCTCCCCATCAGATTTTACAACTTCAAACCCATGAACATCAACAATAACCATAAGGCCGATGAGAAAGTTTGAGTTTATATTAAAGTTGTCTGGAGGGTAGGCAGGTGGCTCAGTCCTCTAGTT
This sequence comes from Bubalus bubalis, assembly GCF_019923935.1. NCBI lineage: Eukaryota > Metazoa > Chordata > Mammalia > Artiodactyla > Bovidae > Bubalus > Bubalus bubalis. The sequence goes on from NC_059176.1 coordinate 52,314,211, forward strand.
ATTGAAAATCCATCCTTAGTTTAAGCTGGACAACCAAAGAAACATGGCTGTCTCTCTTCCCCACTCCTTTTCTCACCATCCATTCTTACAATGATGCCTTTAAATGAAGGGCCATTTGGCATTACGACCAATGTTTCCTTTGAGAAATAATAAAGAAGCATTCTAACAAAAGTTGCTGCTGTAATTTTTGTAAATGGCATGTTGAGAACCAAGTCTGAATCAATCCAAATTTTATCTATTCCTCTCTGATCTCAGCACCAGGATTATTCATACTTCTGATTAATGAGTTTGCTTTCATCTTGTAGACGAATATGTTGTTGCTCATTTCCCCCACTTTCCATGCTATTTATTGCAAAACACAGTGAAACATGCTAGAAATAGTGGTGGACATTTGAAACACATTTTCTGAATTTACCTTTCTCCTGGGCTCATTGAATTTGTTCTTTCATTAGAAGGACTGATGCTGAAGCTGAAACTCCAATACTTTGGTCACCTGATGCAAAGAGCCGACTCATTAGGAAAGACCCTGATGCTGGGAAAGATTGAAGGCAGGAGGAGAAGGGGGTGACAGAGGACAAGATGGTTGGGTGGCACCACCAACTCAATGGAGGTGAGTTTGAGCAAGCTCCAGGAGATGGTAAAGGACAGGGAAGCCTGGCGTGCTATAGTCCATGGAGTCGCAAAGAGTCAGACGTGACTGAGTGACTGAACAACAGCATTCTTTTTGTAAATTTCGCATTTCCTCTGCACTTCCTTGTAAGCCATCCTAAGGCAGTTTTTGAAGAAACATAGAGAAGAAAGAGGACAGAAAGAGAGGGAAGGAAGAAATAAGAATGGAAGCAAGCAAAGAAGGAAAACATAAATAAATGGTCAGTGTCTATTTCACTCATGTTTGTGGCAGAGCTGCAATGAAAAATCTTGATTGTAATAAATTGAGAGTTGGAAAATAGATATTCAAGAAAGATGTAAAGTTGTATGACGTAAAGTCACCACTTCGGAAGTGGGTTCCCAACAAGGTTATTAGTCTTTCTTAAGTGAATGAATAGCAGCAGTAATGCCAGAGCTTGGACCTTCCCATAGTTAACTGCTAACACAGTTCAGAAGCAGCAAAAGCAAATCTTTGTTTTGCTGTCTGTCATAGTCTCATTGCTTGTGAGTATCTCATTATTTTCTGCAACCTAAAGTAGGTATGGATGACAAAGATTTAGGTTTGCCAGTCTTAAAGTCTGTAGGGTCTTTGCCAGTCTAAAAGTCTGCACAGGTTCTGATGCTCCAACAGAGGGGAAAGAGCCAGCATACAAGCAAGCAAATAAAAGATACTAGATCAAAAAGATATGTTTAAAGACAGTACATACACCAGCCCCAGGGCACTTCAAATATTTATAATTCTCTACATATTTAATCTTTAAGAGTTCTTGAGATGCTCTGTTCAGAATGTGATAGTAACATACGCAGCTCAGTGCTGATCCTATCAAAGTCGCTGAAGAAACAAGAGACAGTGAGAGATGAAGGAAATACATGAAAAAGACAAAATAATCAGAACTCCTAAGGCAGTCCACATGACTAGATTCACAGAGTGACAGAATTAAAGGGGACCTTGGAAATCCCCTCCCTGTGTTTCACAAAGAGAACAGTAGGACATAGGGAGATTTCCCAGCATGGCCATATTATTCAGAACCAGATATCTTTGGAGTAAAAGCACAGTGCTTCCCAATGAGATGAACACATATAATGGTTTGCCAAAAATCAGAGAATATTAACTCAAATGACACAGGTCAGCCACAATATGGACGAGAGTAGCACATAACATTATATACTTCAAGGGGTGATACTAGTTACATTATTATTAGTAAAAGTGTCAGCTATCAATCAGTATATAATTATTATGGGTTCATCTTTGTGCCACACTAGAAGGAATGAAGGGGCTTCCTTGGTGACTCTGCAGTAAAGAATCCACCTGCAATGCAGGAGACACGGGTTTGATCCCTGGGTTGGGAAGATCCCCTGGAGGAGGGCATGGCAATCCACTCCAGTATTCTTGCCTGGAGAATCCCATAGACAGAGGAGCCTGGTGGGCTATGGTCCATAGGGTCACAAAGAGTTGGACATGACTGAAGCGACTGAGCACAGCATACAAATAAGAAGGAATGAAGAAAGTATAGAAGAAACATTACATAAGGACACCATCACTGGCTTCAGTGAACTTCCATTTTAATTGGGAAGAGAAAAAAATCACTGAAAAAATACAACAAATGATTCATGGTTGTCCAACAATGTGCAGATTTTATGGATGAAGATGTTGTAACACTCATGGTTATGCTACAGTGCCTCTTGTCTCAGTTCAGTTCAATTCAGTCTCTCAGTCGTGTCCGACTCTTTGTGCCCCTATGGATTGCAGCACTCCAGGCCTCCCTCTCATTCATTATCTCCCAGAGCTTGCTCAAACTCATGTCCATCGAGTCGGTGATGCCATCCAACCATCTCATCCTCTGCCGTCCCCTTCTCCTCCTGCCTTCAATCTTTCCCAGCATCAGGGTCTTTTTTAATTAGCCAGTTCTTCTCATCAGGTGACCAAAGTATTGGAGTTTCAGCTTCAACATCAGTCCTTCCAATGAATATTCAGGACTGATCTCCTTTAGAACAGAGGGATTGGCTCTCCTTGCAGTCCAAGGGACTCTCAAGAGTCTTCTCCAACACCACAGTTCAAAAGCGCCAATTCTTTGGCACTCAGCTTTCTTTATAGTCCAGCCCTCACATCCATACATGACTACTGGAAAAACCATAGCCTTGACTAGATGGACCTTTGTTGGTAAAGTAATGTCTCTGCTTTTCAACATCCTGTCTAGGTTGGTCATAGCTTTTCTTCCAAGGAGCAAGCATCTTGTAATTTCATGGCTGCAGTCACCATATGCAGTGATTTTGAAGCCCAAGAAAATAAATTGTCACTGTTTCCATTATTTCCCCATCTATTTGCCATGAAGTGAGACCATGACAGGTCTCTTATTTAGCCCTGACTTATTGAAGGCATCAGTCTTCTCTAAAAATCCCAATAGGTGATTGTCCAGAATCTGCTTAATTTTCTGATTGACAAATCATTTTTCCTAATGCAGCCCATTCTATTTAAGAGAATTCTAAATTATAAAAACATCCCCTTTATATGATCCCAGATTCCCCTCCATTTCCACATGTATATAATCCTATATATAAACTTAATTTCTCCTTCTATGTGACAAAACTTTGGATATTTTAAGATACTAATTTTGGCTTTCTTCCATCTTGACTATGAATTCCTTTAATCATTCCCCATATAGTATGGTTCCAGGTTCCTCCCCCACCTGAAAACTCCCCAGAATCTAATCCAACACTCCAGGTGTGGTCTCAGAATGGAGTGGTAAGATTGCCTCTTGTTTTGAAAAGTGGATTCTATTTCTGTTCTTGTTGCCCAAAGTCGCATTAGCATTTTGGCAACTACATCACGCAGTTGACTCATACTGAGCTTAGAGTCAATTAAAACCTCTGTCTTTTTCACATGTGTTATTGATAAACACCCTCCCAATTATTCATGTGTGTGATTGTTGATGGTTTTTATTTTTAAATTTACATTTGTGCCTGATAAATTTCATGATGCTATGTTCAATCTGTTGTTGAAGCTTTTGAAACATTTTTTGGATCCCTTTTTAGCTCTCCTTCCTGGCTCTGTGTTCTCATACAGGTTGATTTAGCCATATTCGTTCTCATTTCTAAGTTAAGGCCAATTAGATGTAGGTCAAAGCTATGACTGGGGATTCCCAGGTAGCTCAAAAGGAAAGAATCCACCTGCAATGCAGGAGACTCCAGAGACGCGGGTTCAGTCCTTTAGTCAGGAAGATCCCCTGAAGGAAGAAATTGCAACCCAGTCTAGTATTCTTGCCTGGAGAATCCCATGGACAGAGGAACCTGGTGGGCTACAGTCCATGGGGTCGCAGAGTCAGTCACAACTGAAACACACTCACGCAAAGCCACGATTAAAGAGTGACATTCTTTTAAGGTAAAACCTGTTCATTTGTTATCTGTCTTTGGGTCTTGTCATAGTAAAGGTAGACTTGAAGGTGAAGCATTCAATGGTTGGAGAGGAGTGTGAACACATTAATTTAGGAGGGACACAAACATTTGGTCCATACTAATAAATACCCGCCTGCCATTGCAGGCATGGGTTTGATCCCTGGGTCTAGAAAATCCCCTGGAGAAGGAAATGGCAACCCACTCCAGCCTGGCGGGCTGCAGTCTACGGAGCTGCAAAATAGTCAGACACAACTTAGTGACTAAACAACAGAAAACCCATATGTATTATGCTTAAATCAGCATAGCCCTGATCTACACACTTAACAGTTCTATTAAGGAAGGAAAACAGCATGGCATGAAGTTGGATTTACCTTACATTTCTTTTTTAATTGAAGTACAATTGATTTATAATATTGTACTTGTTTCAGGTATACAACAAAATGATTCAGGTATATATAGTTTTTCAGATTATCTTTCCAGTATACATTATTACAAGTTATTTAATTAGTTCCTTGTGCTATACAGTAAATCCTTGTTTCTTATCTGTTTTATGTATAGGAATTTATGTCTGATAATCCCATACTCCTAATTTATCCCTCTCCCACCCCCTTGGTAAATATGTTTGTTTTTTATGTCTGTGAGTCTGTTTCTGCTTTGTATGTAGATTCATTTCTATTATTTTTAGCCTACATATAAGTGGTAGCATATGATATTTGTCTTTTTCTGACTTACTTCCATGTCGATGATACCTTACTTATTTTTAATGAACTTTGTGACCCCAAACAAATGATCTAATCTCTCTGAACTGTAATTTTTCTATCTGTTAAATGACCTTTGCTAAGTTGCTTCAGTTGTTCTCTTTGTGACCCTATGGACTGTAATCCACAAGGCTCCTCTGTCTGTGGGATTCTCCAGGCAAGAATACTGGAGTGGGTTGCCATTTCTTCCTCCAGGGGATCTTCCTGACCCAGGGATGGAAATCATGACTCTTACCATCTCTTGCATTGGCAGGCAGGTTCTTTATGACTAATGCCCCCTGGGAAGCTTCTAAGTGGGTCTAATATTATTTAATTTGCAGAATTTAGTAGAGATGAAAATGACCAATAATACTCTCTTGACACATCACAGTCATTAAACTAACATTACTCTTTACACACACCCACAAAAACAAATGGTAAAAGATAAATAAATAAAAATAAAATCAAAGATCACTGTCATGCCAAACCAGATTAACTAGAATAACAGATAAAAATTATATAAGGAAGTGTTTTCAAAAGCTGTTCTTTAGCCAAGTTTTCACCAGTCATCAATATGTAAATAGTAAGCTTCTAAAAAATAACATTTATTGGGTCTTTCACAGGCCTCCTTTCTGGCAACACTTCATCTGTTGTAAGTGTATGTTAAAAGAGGTATGGATAGATTTCTTTAAAAATATTCTGAACTTAGGTTTTTTCCTCACCCACACTCACTTTCACCCCTTCATTCCAAGTCAGTGAGGCCTGAGGTGTGCTTCACATCGCGTGTTCTCTTCCTTCATTCTGCACCAGAGGCAGGGAGACTGTCGCAGTCCCTGTGGGTCCCAGGGAGAAAAGGAGCCGGTGACAACGCGAAGAGATCTTGGGTGGTTCCCCAATCATTTTTCATCTACTCTTTTAGCATTGAGAGATGTGTGGTAAAAGGTGAAGTCCTGTGGCCCATGCCTGCGGCTGCCTTCCTGATGATTAATAACCTTGTGTAGATTAATATTTAAAAGTGCACGGGCAGTGGGGGGCAGGGGGCAGGGGGAGTAATTCATGAGATGAGACGGAGATCGCCTCTTCCCTGTCACGAGCCTCTCAAAACGCTATTCAGAGCTAAGTTGTGTAAATGACAAAAAATAAAAAAAAGAGAGAGAAAAAAGGAAGAAAGCATACTCTGGTGTATTAAAATTGAGCTTGTGTGCAAGTGCAAGTCCTGGATACTTCCCACCAGGATGATTTTATCTGGCATCTTTCTCTATCAGGCGGGAACAAGACCACGCTCCCCACTCTTGCCCCACCCCTTCCCCCTCACCCCGTCAAGTTCTACAGATTTTAAAATTAAATTAAGAAACTCTACACCAATAGGACTGCATAATAAGCACCCGGCACTCCTTGTGCTGTTGCTGAATGTTCACGGTAATGTATTATAACATTGCGAAAATTAGCGAAGACGTCTTGTTTCTTGTGATCCTGTGGTCCATGCCAGTTGCCTGGATGCCTGGCTTCCCAGCCTGAGGGAGGAAGCAGTCCTAAGTATCTGGCTGCTTTCCTGCCCCAGCATCTTTCATCCAGCCTGGAATTAAGACTTGTCAGGCAGGCACTGCATGAGTGCTCAGTTGCTTTAGTCATGTCTGCCTCTTTGAAACCCCACAGACTGTAGCCCACCAGGCTCCTCCGTCCATGGGATTCTCTAGGCAAGAATACTGGAGTGGATTGCCATTCCCTTCTCCAGGGGATCTTCCTGACCCAGGGATCGAACCCAGGTCTCTTACCTCTCCTGCACAGACATGTGTGTTCTTTACCCCTAGTGCCACCTGCCTGATAAATTCATCTGAGAGTCAGGATTGTGAGGAGGGCACAGATGTCAGGAAGGACAACATTCACTTGGAAATATGTTTGAAAGGAAGTGGCTGGTGTTTGGGGTGTTGGGAAGACAGCCCAGAGGAGGCTGAGTCCTTTTGAGGGCTGGAAGGATCCGGCTCTCTCCTTTCTGTAGTATTTGGGGAAGTGCTACCATGGCCAGAAGGATACAGCTTGGGGACTGAGATGGAGCCAGAGCTCTGTCTTCCTCTAGCTGCTTCCCTGTACCATCCCTGTAAGCAAGAGCTGCTGAAGAGAAAATCCATTAGCAGCCTTCCCTTGGAGTGCCGAGGGCAGTAGAAGCCCTATTAATCCCTGTTACCCATTCACTCCATGCCAGTGCTCACTGAGGCAGCCAAATGGAGCTGCCCACTTTGCGGTACCCACTCATTTGACTTATTAGTAACACGGTAATTATGTTGGAAAGGGATGAAGGGCAACGAGGGGGAGGTGATGGAGGCAATTTGTCCAAGATGGGATGACAGCCCAGCACCTCCGCCTCAGTGCCCAGGAGAGAGGGTGGGGCAGAGAGGAGGGAAAAGGTGGCTCTAATCACAACTGAGCCATCTTGTGTGCCTTTTTAGAAACTTGCTTATGGGGAGTGGCCTCTATAATCAGGCCAGTCACCCACTGGTCCTTATGAAATAACTACCCACAGCAAGGCTGAAAAAGGGCCTTTGGAGGGTGCACTGCTGATGGATATTTCTCAGACAGTTATAGCTGCCTATTGTTTTAAACTAGCTTAATGATATCTCTTTCTTTTTTTTTTTTTTAATTTTATTTTATTTTTAAACTTTACATAACTGTATTAGTTTTGCCAAATATCAAAATGAATCCGCCACAGGTATACATGTGTTCCCCATCCTGAACCCTCCTCCCTCCTCCCTTCCCATTCCATCCCTCTGGGTCTTTCAAGAGAGTTAAGCTAAATTTAGATAAGCTAGTACGAAGTTTTGCCCAGCAGCTGGAATATTCAAAATGGGAAGCATCCTTTATGTGATCCTTCAATGAATATTTGTTGAAGACATACTATGTACTTGGCACAGATGCTGGGGACGGAGGAATGCATCAGACAGACAGATTTTGGTTGTTGACATAGAGCTTACAGTTTTGTAGTGGGGCAGAAAATAAATCATCAAATAAATAAGTACTTTTAGATTATACAAAATGTTGCTGTGATGAATAATGGGAATGTTTTTGATTGAGTAGTAAGCGAATGTTCTGTGAGTGGTGGTGTTTTTGCTATGTAATAGACAGAAATCTGGGGGAAAATAGTATCTCTAGCAGATGGCTGAGCAATGTAAAGATCTTAAGTTGGAAATGAACTGACATTCTGAAGGCTGGCACCAAGACAGGAGGGCTAGAAGCAAAGGAAACAAAAGGTGTCAAGGTCAAGGAAGAGGTGAGAGATGCAGCCAGGGGAGTCAACCACATGCCATGATGAGTTATTTCAATATTATTCCAAGAAAATGGGAAACTGTTGAAGGATTTCCATCAAAAAGTTGGCTTGATCAAGTTCACATTTTCAAAACATCTCTCCAATTGCTGAATGATTAATCAGTCATGTGGAAGCAAGAGAAACTAAGAAAAGTGGGGGTCTATTAAGCCAGACAACAGATTATAAAAATGCCAACATTCAAAGGAAACAAGTGGATTACAAAGGATGTGGTGTCACAGCCCCAAAGAAAGGAGGTGCTGGAATTCAGCAGCTATCCTGTGTACTTATTATATTGTCCATTGGCTTGACAATATTGCAATGGATTTTCCTTGTTGCCTATTATAATCCTGATGGGTAAGTATCCCCATTAAACAGATGATAACACAGAGATTTAGAGTGATATTTAAAATATAACTGATTCATTTTGCTATTCAGCAGAAAGTAACACAACATTGTAAATGAACTATACACGGATAAAATTTTTTAAAAAATAAAGTGGCGGATTCGTTTTGATATTTGGCAAAACTAATACAATTATGTAAAGTTTAAAAATAAAATAAAATTTAAAAAAAGAAAAGAATACAAAAAAAAAAAATAAAGTGACTTGTCCCTCATTTCACATAATGCTATGCTATACAAAGTCACTTCAGTCGTGTCCAACTCTGTGCGACCCCATAGACAGCAGCCCACCAGGCTTCCCCGTCCCTGGGATTCCCCAGGCAAGAACACTGGAGTGGGTTGCCATTTCCTTCTCCAATGCATGAAAGTGAAAAGTGAAGTTGTGTCCGACCCTCAGCGACCCCATGGACTGCAGACTACCAGGCTCCTCCATCCATGGGATTCTCCAGGCAAGAGTACTGGAGTGGGGTGCCATTGCCTTCTCCGATTCCACATAATACTAGGTGGTAAAAACAAACCTTTATTTATTGGAATATACTTGCTTTACAATGTTCTGTTGGTTTCTGCTGTACAATAGAGTGAATCATCTAAACAGATACATATACCCCTCCCTCTTGGATCTCCTTCCCAAGCCCCACCCCCTGCCCCCCATCCCACCTCTCTAGGACATCACAGAGCCCTGAGCTGAGTTCCCTGTACTTTACAGCACATTTCTATTAGCTGTCTGTTTCTGGTAGTGTGGTCAGGTACTCAGTCATCTACAATTCTTTGTGACCACATGGACTGCAGCCTCCCAGGCTCCTCTGTCCATGGGATTTCCCAGGCAGAGATACTGGAGTGTGTTGCCATTTCCTCCTTCAGGGGATTTTCCCGACCCAGGGATCAAACCAGTGTGTCCTGCATTGACAGGCAGATTCTTTACCGCTGAACCACTTAGGAAGCCCACACATAGTAGTGGTTAAGTGTGTGTGTATATATATATAATATATATATCATAATATTATATTATATATAGCCTATATATATATATATATATATAGGCTTCCCCAGTGGCTAAGCAGTAGAGAATCTGCCTGCCAAAGCAAGGTAACAAGGAAAAAAGACAATCTTTAGAATAGGATAAAATACTTTCAAACAAAGCAACAGACAAAAGATTAATCTCCAGAATATATAAACAGCTCATGGAGCTCAATATATTAGAACAAACAAACAATCAAACAAACGTGTGGAAGACCTAAACAGAGATCTCTCCAAAGAAGACATACAGATGGCCAAGAATCACATGAAAAGATTACTAGAGAAATGCAAATCAAAACTACAATGAGTTATCACTTTACACACGTCAGACTGGCCATCATCAAAAAATCTATAGACAATAAATGCTGGAGAAGGAGTGGAGAAAAGGGAACCCTCTTGTATTGTTGGTGGGAATGTAAATTGAAAGAGAATTTGAACCCAGATGAATCACATCTGAAATATGTGTGGCCTCCAATATACTACACTGCCTGTCTTTTGGGGAGACACTCTCCCAGGCACCAGATCAGATCAGATCGGATCAGTCGCTCAGTCGTGTCCGACTCTTTGCGACCCCATGAATCGCAGCACGCCAGGCCTCCCTGTCCATCACTAACTCCCAGAGTTCACTCAGACTCACGTCCATTGAGTCAGTGATGCCATCCAGCCAACTCATCCTCTGTCATCCCCTTCTCCTTCTGCCCCCAATCCTTCCCAGCATCAAGTCTTTTCCAATGAGTCAACTCTTCGCATGAGGTGGCCAAAGTATTGGAGTTTCAGCTTTGGCATCATTCCTTCCAAAGAAATCCCAGGGCTGATCTCCTTCAGAATGGACTGGTTGGATCTCCTTGCAGTCCAGGGGACTCTCAAGAGTCTTCTCCAACACCACAGTTCAAAAGCATCAATTCTTCGGCGCTCAGCCTTCTTCACAGTCCAATTCTCACATCCATACATGACCACAGGAAAAACCATAGCCTTGACTAGATGAACCTTTGTTGGCAAAGTAATGTCTCTGCTTTTGAATATGCTATCTAGGTTGGTCATAACTTTCCTTCCAAGGAGTAAGCGTCTTTTAATTTCAAGGCTGCAGTCACCATCTGCAGTGATTTTGGAGCCCCCCAAAATAAAGTCTGACACTGTTTCCACTGTTTCCCCATCTATTTCCCATGAAGTGATAGGACCTGATGCCATGATCTTCGTTTTCTGAATGTTGAGCTTTAAGCCAACTTTTTCACTCTCCACTTTCACTTTCATCAAGAGGCTTTTGAGTTCCTCTTCACTTTTGCCATAAGGGTGGTGTCATCTGCATATATGAGGTTATTGATATTTCTTCCGGCAATCTTGATTCCAGCTTGTGTTTCTTCCAGTCCAGCGTTTCTCATGATGTACTCTGCATAGAAGTTAAAAAAACAGGGTGACAATATACAGCCTTGATGAACTCCTTTTCCTATTTGGAGCCAGTCTGTTGTTCCATGTCCAGTTCTAACTGTTGCTTCCTGACCTGCATACAAATTTCTCAAGAGGCAGATCAGGTGGTCTGGTATTCCCATCTCTTTCAGAATTTTCCACAGTTTATTGTGATCCACACAGTCAAAGGCTTTGGAATAGTCAATAAAGCAGAAATAGATGTTTTTCTGGAACTTTCTTGCTTTTTCCATGATCCAGCAGATGTTGGCAATTTGATCTCTGGTTCCTCTGCCTTTTCTAAAGCCAGCCTGAACATCAAGAAGTTCACGGTTCACATATTGCTGAAGCCTGGCTTGGAGAAGTTTGAGCATTACTTTACTAGCGTGTGAGATGAGTGCAATTGTGCAGTAGTTTGAGCATTCTTTGGCATTGCCTTTCTTTGGGATTGGAATAAAAACTGACCTTTTCCAGTCCTGTGGCCATTGCTGAGTTTTCCAAATTTGCTGGCATATTGAGTGCAGCACTTTCACAGCATCATTTTTCAGGATTTGGAATAGCTCAACTGGAATTCCATCACCTCCACTAGCTTTGTTCATAGTGATGCTTCCTAAGGCCCACTTGACTTCACATTCCAGGATGTCTGGCTCTAGGTCAGTGATCACACCATCGTGATTATCTGGGTCATGAAGATCTTTTTTGTACAGTTCTTCTGTGTATTCTTGCCATCTCTTCTTAATATCTTCTGCTTCTGTTAGGTCCATACCATTTCTGTCCTTTATCGAGCTCATCTTTGCATGAAATGTTCCTTTGGTATCTCTGATTTTCTTGAAGAGATCTCTAATCGTTCCCATTCTGTTGTTTTCCTCTATTTCTTTGCATTGATCACTGAAGAAGGCTTTCTTATCTCTTCTTGCTATTCTTTGGAACTCTGCATTCAGATGCTTATATCTTTCCTTTTCTACTTTGCTTTTCACTTCTCTTCTTTTCACAGCTATTTGTAAGGCCTCCACAGACAGCCATTTTGCTTTTTTGTATTTCTTTTCCATGGGAATGGTTTTGATCCCTGTCTCCTGTACAATGTCACGAACCTCATTCCATAGTTCATCAGGCAGTCTATCTATCAGATCTAGGCTCTTAAATCTATTTCTCTCTTCCACTGTATAATCATAAGGGATTTGATTTAGGTCATACCCGAATGGTCTAGTGGTTTTCCCTACTTTCTTCAATTTAAGTCTGAATTTGGAAATAAGGAGTTCATGGTCTGAGCCACAGTCAGCTCCTGGTCTTGTTTTTGCTGACTGTATAGAGCTTCTCCATCTTTGGCTGCAAAGAATATAATCAATCTGCTTTCAGTGTTGACCATCTGGTGATATCCATGTGTAGAGTCTTCTCTTGTGTTGTTGGAAGAGGGTATTTGCTCTGATCAGCGCATTTTCTTGGCAAAACTCTATTAGTCTTTGCCCTGCTTCATTCTGTATTCCAAGGCCAAATTTGCCTGTTACTCCAGGTGTTTCTTGACTTCCTACTTTTGCATTCCAGTCCCCTATAATGAAAAGGACATCTTTTTGAGTGTTAGTTCTAAAAGGTCTTGTAGGTCTTCATAGAACCATTCAACTTCAGCTTCTTCAGCATTACTGGTTGGGGCATAGACTTGGATTACTGTGATATTGAGTGATTTGCTTTGGAAACGAACAGAGATCATTCTGTCGTTTTTGAGATTGCATCCAAGTACTGCATTTCGGACTCTTTTGTTGACCATGATGGCTACTCCATTTTTTCTGAGGGATTCCTGCCTGCAGTAGTAGATATAATGGTCATCTGAGTTAAATTCACCCATTCCAGTCCATTTTAGCTCACTGATTCCTAGAATGTCGACATTCACTCTTGCCATCTCTTGTTTGGCCATTTCCAATTTGCCTTGATTCATGGACCTGACATTCCAGGTTCCTATGCAATATTGCTCTTTAAAGCATCGGACCTTGCTTCTATCACCAGTCACATCCATAGGTGGGTATTGTTTTTGCTTTGGCTCCATCCCTTCATTCTCTCTGGAGTTATTTCTCCACTGATCTCCAGTAGCATATTGGGCACCTACTGAACTGGGGAGTTTCTCTTTCAGTATCCTATCATTTTGCTTTTTCATACTGTTCATGGGGTTCTCAAGGCAAGAATACTGAAGTGGTTTGCCATTCCCTTCTCCAGTGGACTACATTCTGTCAGATCTCTCCACCATGACCCGCCCATCTTGGGTTGCCCCACGGGCATGGCTTAGTTTCATTGAGTTAGACAAGGCTGTGGTCCTTGTGTGATTAGATTGACTAGTTTTTTGTGAGTATGGTTTCAGTGTGTTTGCCCTCTGATGCCCTCTTGCAACACCTACCGTCTTACTTGGGTCTCTCTTACCTTGGGCGTGGGGTATCTCTTCATGGCTGCTCCAGCTAAGTGCAGCCGCTGCTCCTTACCTTGGATGAGGGGTATCTCCTCACCGCCACCCTTCCTGACTTTCAACGTGGGATAGCTCCTCTAGGCCCTCCTGTGCCCGCGCAACTACAGTTCCTTGGACGTGGGGTTGGTCCTCCCAGCCACTGCCCCTGGCCTTGGGCGTGGGGGCGTGGGGTAGCTCCTCCCGGCCACCGCCCCTGACCTCGGACGCAGGGTAACTCCTCTCGTCGCTGCCCCTGACCTCGGATGCGGGGTACCTCCTCTCGGACGTTCCTGTGCCGTCGCTATCTGCTACTCTCGGCTGCTGCCCCTGAACTCGGACGTGGGGTGGCTCCTCTCAGCCGCGCTCAGTACCCCGGTCACAGCTGCCTGCGCTCAGCGCACCAGGGTAGATCTCAAACACGAGACTCTAGTCTGTATTACTGCTTGCTCTACCTCTCAACACCTAGAACAATGCCTGGCAAATAGTGGGCACTCAGAAATATATTTCATAAATGAATGGCTGACTAAACTGATAAAGGAATGCTGGATAATAAATTAGACTATTTTTGCTCCTTCTGCATGGGGTGTAGATTGGTCCTACGAACCAGGTTGTCTAAAATGAAGGACAAGCAGTACCAGATATGCAGGAGGTGGGATGCTGAGATGGGGAAGCGGGGAAGGACTGTATCGATTAGGGAAATAACTTGCCTAAGTTATAGGTTAATCAATGAGGTGTGGTCTCAGGACTCACCTCTCACTCTCAATCTCAAGAGGCTGCATGGACCCCACGAAGATGTCAAAGGACCTGGATATAAATCCTGGAGATGATTACCCATAGACCTCAGCATTCTCCTCGGAAAAGAGGAATAATGTTGCCCATCCTTCAGCAGTGTGGTGAAAAATACATGAACTAATTAAGTAAGAAATGCCTCCATGTCCTGGCTATTATAAACAGTGCTGTGATGTACATTGGGGTACATGTGTCTCTTTCAATTCTGGTTTCCTCGGTGTGTATGCCCAGCAGTGGGATTGCTGGGTCATAAGGCAGTTCTATTTCCAGTTTTTTAAGTAATTAGCCTCCAATTAAAATAACACATACAGACTGAAAGTGAAGGGCTGGAAAAAGATTTTCCATGCAAATAGGGACCAAAAGAAAGCAGGAGTAGCAATACTCATATCAGATAAAAGAGACTTTAAAACAAAGACTGTGAAAAGAGACAAAGATGGTCACTACATAATGATCAAAGGATCAATCCAAGAAGAAGATATAACAATTATAAATATATATTCACCCAACACGGGAGCACCGCAGTATGTAAGACAAATGCTAACAAGTATGAAAGAAGAAATTAACAATAACACAATAATAGTGGGAGACTTTAATACCCCACTCACACCTATGGATAGATCAACTAAACAGAAAATTAACAAGGAAACACAAACTTTAAATGATACAATAGACCAGTTAGACCTAATTGATATCTATAGGACATTTCATCCCAAAACAATGAATTTCACCTTCTTCTCAAGCGCACATGGAACCTTCTCCAGGATAGATCACATCCTGGGCCATAAAGCTAGCCTTGGTAAATTCAAAAAAATAGAAATCATTCCAAGCATCTTTTCTGACCACAATGCAGTAAGATTAGATCTCAATTACAGGAGAAAAACTATTAAAAAATCCAACATATGGAGGCTGAACAACACGCTGCTGAATAACCAACAAATCACAGAAGAAATCAAAAAAGAAATCAAAATTTGCATAGAAACGAATGGAAATGAAAACACAACAACCCAAAACCTGTGGGACACGGTAAAAGCAGTCCTAAGGGGAAAGTTCGTAGCAATACAGGCACACCTCAAGAAACAAGAAAAAAGTCAAATAAATAACCTAACTCTACATCTAAAGCAATTAGAAAAGGAAGAAATGAAGAACCCCGGGGTTAGTAGAAGGAAAGAAATCTTAAAAATTAGAGCAGAAATAAATGCAAAAGAAACAAAAGAGACCATAGCAAAAATCAACAAAACCAAAAGGTGGTTCTTTGAAAGGATAAATAAAATTGACAAACCATTAGCCAGACTCATCAAGAAACAAAGGGAGAAAAATCAAATCAATAAAATTAGAAATGAAAATGGAGAGATCACAACAAACAACACAGAAATACAAAGGATCATAAGAGACTACTATCAACAATTATATGCCAATAAAATGGACAACGAGGAAGAAATGGACAAATTCTTAGAAAAGTACAACTTTCCAAAACTCGACCAGGAAGAAAGAGAAAATCTTAACAGACCCATCACAAGCACGGAAATTGAAACTGTAATCAAAAATCTTCCAGCAAACTCAAGCCCAGGTCCAGAGAGCTTCACAGCTGAATTCTACCAAAAATTTAGAGAAGAGCTAACACCTATCCTGCTCAAACTCTTCCAGAAAATTTCGGAGGATGGTAAACTTCCAAACTCATTCTATGAGGCCACCATCACCCTAATACCAAAACCTGACAAAGATCCCACAAAAAAAGAAAACTACAGGCCAATATCACTGATGAACATAGATGCAAAAATCCTTAACAAAATTCTAGCAATCAGAATCCAACAACACATTAAAAAGATCATACACCATGACCAAGTGGGCTTTATCCCAGGGATGCAAGGATTCTTCAATATCTGCAAATCAATCAATGTAATACACCACATCAACAAATTGAAAAACAAAAACCATATGATTATCTCAATAGATGCAGAGAAAGCCTTTGACAAAATTCAACATCCATTTATGATAAAAACTCTCCAGAAAGCAGGAATAGAAGGAACATGCCTCAACATAATAAAAGCTATATATGACAAACCCACAGCAAACATTATCCTCAATGGTGAAAAATTGAAAGCATTTCCTCTAAAGTCAGGAACAAGACAAGGGTGCCCACTTTCACCATTACTATTCAACATAGTTTTGGAAGTTTTGGCCACAGCAATCAGAGCAGAAAAAGAAATAAAAGGAATCTAAATTGGAAAAGAAGAAGTAAAACTCTCACTGTTTGCAGATGACATGATCCTCTACATAGAAAACCCTAAAGACTCCATCAGAAAATTACTAGAACTAATCAATGACTATAGTAAAGTTGCAGGATATAAAATCAACATCCAGAAATCCCTTGCATTCCTATACACTAATAATGAGAAAACAGAAAGAGAAATTAAGGAAACAATTCCATTCACCATTGCAACGGAAAGAATAAAATACTTAGGAATATATCTACCTAAAGAAACTAAAGACCTATATATAGAAAACTATAAAACACTGGTGAAAGAAATCAAAGAGGACACTAACAGATGGAGAAATATACCATGTTCATGGATTGGAAGAATCAATATAGTGAAAATGAGTATACTACCCAAAGCAATCTATAGATTCAATGCAATCCCTATCAAGCTACCAACAGCATTCTTCACAGAGCTCGAACAAATAATTTCACAATTTGTATGGAAATACAAAAAACCTCGAATAGCCAAAGCAATCTTGAGAAAGAAGAATGGAACTGGAGGAATCAACCTACCTGACTTCAGGCTCTACTACAAAGCCACAGTTATCAAGACAGTATGGTACTGGCACAAAGACAGAAATATAGATCAATGGAACAAAATAGAAAGCCCAGAGATAAATCCACACACATATGGACACCTTATCTTTGACAAAGGAGGCAAGAATATACAATGGATTAAAGACAATCTCTTTAACAAGTGGTGCTGGGAAATCTGGTCAACCACTTGTAAAAGAATGAAACTAGAACACTTTCTAACACCATACACAAAAATAAACTCAAAAGGGATTAAAGATCTCAACATAAGACCAGAAACTATAAAACTCCTAGAGGAGAACATAGGCAAAACACTCTCTGACATACATCACAGCAGGATCCTCTATGACCCACCTCCCAGAATATTGGAAATAAAAGCAAAAATAAACAAATGGGACCTAATTAACCTTAAAAGCTTCTGCACATCAAAGGCAACTATTAGCAAGGTGAAAAGACAGCCTTCAGAATGGGAGAAGATAATAGCAAATGAAGCAACTGACAAACAACTAATCTCGAGAATATACAAGCAACTCCTACAGCTCAACTCCAGAAAAATAAATGACCCAATCAAAAAATGGGCCAAAGAACTAAATAGACATTTCTCCAAAGAAGACATCCAGATGGCTAACAAACACATGAAAAGATGCTCCACATCACTCATTATCAGAGAAATGCAAATCAAAACCACTATGAGATACCATTTCACACCAGTCAGAATGGCTGCGATCCAAAAGTCTACAAGTAATAAATGCTGGAGAGGGTGTGGAGAAAAGGGAACCCTCTTGCACTGTTGGTGGGAATGCAAACTAGTACAGCCACTCTGGAGAACAGTGTGGAGATTCCTTAAAAAACTGGAAATAGACCTGCCTTATGATCCAGCAATCCCACTGCTGGGCATACACACTGAGGAAACCAGAAGGGAAAGAGACACATGTACCCCAATGTTCATCGCAGCACTGTTTATAATAGCCAGGACATGGAAGCAACCTAGATGCCCATCAGCAGATGAATGGATAAGAAAGCTGTGGTACATATACACAATGGAGTATTACTCAGCCATCAAAAAGAATACATTTGAATCAGTTCTAATGAGGTGGATGAAACTGGAGCCTATTATACAGAGTGAAGTAAGCCAGAAAGAAAAACACCAATACAGTATACTAACGCATATATATGGAATTTAGAAAGATGGTAACAATAACCCTGTGTACGAGACAGCAAAAGAGACACTGATGTATAGAACAGTCTTATGGACTCTGTGAGAGAGGGAGAGGGTGGGAAGATTTGGGAGAATGGCATTGAAACATGTAAAATATCATGTATGAAACGAGTTGCCAGTCCAGGTTCGATGCACGATACTGGATGCTTGGGGCTGGTGCACTGGGACGACCCAGGGGGATGGAATGGGGAGGGAGGAGGGAGGAGGGTTCAGGATGGGGAACACATGTATACCTGTGGTGGATTCATTTTGATATTTGGCAAAATTAATACAGTTATGTAAAGTTAAAAAAAAAATTTTTTTAAATTTTAAAAAATAAAAATAAAATAAAATTAAAAAAAAAAAGAAAGAAACACAGAGGAAGTGGCTCAAAAAGCCTTCATATTTACTATCTGGCCCTTTATGGAAAAAGTTTGCCAATCCTTGATAGAATATAAAATGTTCCAAGTTCATAATAAAAAGCATTCAAAAAACAAAAAAATTAAAAAATAAA
Organism: Bubalus bubalis; assembly: GCF_019923935.1. Classification (NCBI taxonomy): domain Eukaryota; kingdom Metazoa; phylum Chordata; class Mammalia; order Artiodactyla; family Bovidae; genus Bubalus; species Bubalus bubalis. Next base: position 52,332,827 of record NC_059176.1, read on the forward strand.
ATAAATAAATTTAAATTAAAAAAAAAAAAAGAAATGCCTAAAAACAAGTCTTGGTCTGATAAAAATTCTGATGAGCTCATCAAATATCAGTTTCAGGAGTGATACACTCTGATCATATATTCTTGAATATTAGTAGCCAGTCCATGCAGAAGTATTAGAAATTACTCAGATTTCTTAATCTGCTAAAAATATGTGCACCACTGAGGAACATATCCTGGGCAATTTCTGTGGAAAATTTGCTATTTATCAACTCACAGAAATTCCTAATACACTTATTAATTCAACCAAGATTTTCTTAAAACTATAAAAATTCAAGATGATTGATATTTTGAGGAACATTTGGGGAACCAGAGAATAGCACTGACAATCCCGAGGGATACTTACCCACATGCCTATTTAATATCTTTTAGTGTAGTGGGAGAGAGAGAAAATACGTATGGCCTGATAGAGGGAAATTTTCAAAAGTAGTCTGGAAATATGGGAAACCTTCATTCGTTGGTGGCTGGTTTTTAGTTTGTAAAGACTACCCAAAGTCTACACATCTATACCTTATTCTACACTTACCAAATAGTTCTCAGGTGGCCCTGCTAAGCTTCGCTGGTAGCATAGCAGTAAAGAATCTGCCTGCCAAGGCAAGAGATGAAGGAAATGCCAGTTTGATTCCTGGGTCAGGAAGATCCTCTGGAGAAGGGCATGGCAACCCACTCCAGTATTCTTGCCTAGAGAATCCCAAGGAGGAGCCTGGTGGGCTACAGTCCAGGGGGTTGCAAAGAGTCAGACATGACTGAGAGACATGACTGAGCACTGAGCACTGCTAAGGATGAATGTTGTTACCTGGTTCATTAACTTCGTGCATACATGACTGTCTCCTCAAATTGACCATGAGTTATATAGTAAAAGGACCTCCTAGATTTATTCTTAACTATTCCCTCAAGCTCAGTCAGTAAAGAATCTACCTGCAATGCAGAAGACCCAGGTTCAATTCCTGGGTCGGGAAGATCCCCTGGAGAAGGAAATGAGAACCCTCTCCAATATTCTTGCCTGGAGAATCCCATGGACAGAGGAGCCTGGCAGGCTATAGTCCATGGGGTCACAAGAGTCAGACATGACTTAGCAACTAAACCACCACCACCGTTACCACAGTTAAATCTTTGCTGACACAGCTTTAATGTCAGCCAAGGTGCTCCTTCAGATTTAAAATCTAGTGAGATTGGCTTGAAACCTCATTTTTGCATTTTCCATGTGAAAATTCAAAGCAAATTGATCCCATGATTTTTCTTTAAATTACTTGAAGGCTTGAACTGGATTCTGTTTTATTTTCTATGATATCTTCAGTTCTCCATATTGCTTCAATAAAGTGACTCCATCTTCTTACTACCTTTTCCAAAAGAAGATCAAACCCACCATTAAAATAACTAAGATCACAGAAAACTTCATAAAGGAGAGTTGGGGGAAGAGTAGGGGACAGGGATAGAAAATATTTCATGCTAGAAAAGCAAGCAAAACAATTGCATATTATACAGATTTTTCTCCAAAATTCCTTTCTGTTCTCTCTGATGCCTACCATTTCTCTCTTTGCTATTTATTTTTGAAGTCCCCTATTCTTTCATTCCCTGATCCTTCCATCTTCTTCCTCTCTCTTCTCTTCCACATATTTGCAAGCATGATGCATTTACTTATTCTTCATGCCTTCTTTAAAGTAGTTTTGCTTATGTCTCTGAGATTGGTCACTGACAGACAAGACCTTGAATTTGTCTCTATACCATGTTCATCAAGATACAATTTCAACCAAAGACAGCTTGCCTTCCTGTTGTAGCCACGTGTTTCAGGAAACAAACTCACTCAGAAGGAAAACGCAGATAGTGGAGTGCAGCTTATTACACCAGCAGGTCCAAGGCAGAGTCTCCTCTTAGCCAAGGACCCCAACCAGTTTTTGTGAAAACCTTATATACTCAAAGTGTACGTGACCAAACCCACCTCCCCAAATTCCCTGAAACAACCAAAGTTAACTCTTGATTCATATACCTTAAGCCTAGGTAGTTAACAGTGGACAATTATCAATAGGCCTGTGGTCATACCCCAATAAGCATAATAGAATTTATGATTCTATTCTGTTACACAGATAATTAGGGTATTCTTTTATGTGACCGAGAGTCTAGGTACGAGCCCTTGGGCTCTTCCACCCGAGGGGTCTTGTTTTCCAGTTGGCGTGTCATTTCCATAGATACTGGGCATATGGATCAAAGTCCACAGTCCAGCCCAAAATGGAGTCCTGCTTTCAAGACGGAGCCTGTTCTGTCTGTTTCCTCCTTCATTCCTAGTAGGAATTCAGGTGTCCACTGCTCAAATACTTGTTGGTTTTCAATAGAGTTGGGCTCTTGAGGAGTTACAGCCACTCTCTCTGCATCTCTTGTATCTCTGCTCCTGTACATTTCAGCCAGAATGAATTCTTTGTAGCCAGGGCTTATGGACATTTCTCTATATTTGCATATTCTAATTTTAAAGCCTTGAAAAAGTCAATTTCCCCCTTGCACAGATGAAAGTGAAAGTGTTAGTTGCTCAGTCACGACCGACTCTTTGCAACCCCATAGACTATATAGCCTGCCAGGCTCCTCTGTCCATGGAATTCTCCAAGTAAGAATACTGGAGTGGGTTGCCATTTCCTCCTCCAGGGGATCTTCCTGACCTAAGGATTGAATCCAGGTCTCCTGCATTGGAGGCAGATTCTTTGCCATTTGAAATCACAACCTATTTTACAAATCAGCTTAAAAAGTAGCCTTCTTTAAGAGGAATTCCCTATTGCTGAGCAAGTTCACCACCTCTTCCCCCAAATGTGGGGAATATTCCTGGCACATCCCTGTGAACTTCTACAGTTGGCCTTATCATTCACATTTTAAGTCTGCTCATTCTCTTCTCATTTCCTTTCATCTCTGATTAACTGAAAACAGTTAATTTCATCTCTTTATCCTTATCTCCACACATCATATGTTATTTATAAAATACATTAACTAGTTGCTAAATGAAAGAATTAATAATGAATCAATTCATGATCAATTAATGATGTTGTAAATGATGATCTCTATCACTGTCTGTAATAAATATTATAAATATTAATAACTCTGTAATACATATTACTGCATGTATGTGGAATCTAGAAAAATGAGACATATGAACCTATTTGCAAACCAGAAGTTATAGACACAGATATAGAGAACTAATGTATGGATACCAAGGAGAAACAGGGTCTGGTGGGAGGAACTGAGAGATTGGGATTGACGTATATACACTATTGATGGGCTTCCCAGGTGGCCCTAGTGGTAAAGAAGCCGCCAGCCAATTCAGGAGACATAAGGCACTCAGGTTTAATCCCTGGGTTGGGAAGATTCCCCTGGAGAAGAGAACTCAGCCCACTGCAGTATTCTTGTCTGGGAAATCCCATGACAGAGGAGCCTGGCGAGGTACAGTCTGTGCGGTTGCAAAAGAGTTGACACGACTGAGCACACACTATTGATACTATGTATTAATTAGACAACTAATGAGAACGGACTGTGTAGCACAGGGAACTCTACTCAGAGTTCTGTGGTGATATAAATGAGAAGGAAATCCAAAAAAGAAGAGGTATATATAAGCATATAGCTGATTCACTTTGCTGTACAGCAGAAACTAACCAATATTGTAAAGCAACTATACTACAATAAAAAATATATAAAAAACAATGTCTCTTTTTCAAAGAGAAATAAAAATGAAAATGCAACAACATTCTTTCTCTCTCTCTCTCTTTTTTTTTTTTTTTTTCCCTTTTCTCTTTGTGGAATTGCCACAGGTTTGGCAGCAACTGGACTGGTTGGTTGCAAACACTATGATGTGTTTTGGCCCTTGAATCCTATACATTATGGCATATGAAAAATAAAAAAAAAAAACACATAATTTCAAGATGATAATTTGAATGGAAACAGATGGTATTTCAGTAGTAATGTTCATAGATTCTTCCATCTTGCGGGTCATATTCCCTGCTCCCTTCCCTTGGGAAAATATTACACTTGCCACATTTCTTTCTCCACCTCCCTATTCCCACCCCTCTGGCCATATGTTTCATCATGAGGGCACTTAAAATATCATAGAATTGGCCTAGCTTCATGATATTTAAAAATGAGATGTGGCAATGTATTAAACATATTTCAAACACATGGGGTACATAGAAGGAGAGAAAGGCACCATAAAAAGTTCACACCATGTTATTTTGAGTGGAGGTCAGCAAGAAAGTAGGGGACATAATATAAGGAATTTCAGATAACAGAAAAACTGGCTACTCTGGCATAATGCCTGAAAGATGGTGTTTGGCAAATGTGTGATCAATGTTTTTGAGAAACAGACCATCAATCTGAAAATGTACATTTAAATTCATAGAAGCAAAAATCCCGGACCACCCAGAGAGCTTAACTGTCTGTCCTCTGGTCTGGAGAACAGGAAAGGGAAAGGTCACCCATCTGGTTCCCTGGACATGGGGCTGCTGCTTTGCTGGGATCATCTGCCTCTTGGCCCACCATGCGGGGAACTTGGCTGGACTTGGCTGTGTTGGCAGCAGGTGAAATATCAAATAGGAAGATGATAAATAATAAATGGACCCATATTTCATACTTGGATGGAGGAAAATGTTAATAGAGTTAGGGAAAGTTTGGCTCCCTTGTTTCAAACAGCCAGGCTTTGATTAATTCAAGATTGACCATTCAATCTCCAGAGGCCTTTGGATGGTATTTCTGTCTTCCAGAACGGGTAGAAAAGCTGACTGTGTTGGAGGGTCTGCATGATTCAGCTCCTTCTAGAGGTTCAGCAATTATAAGTCCAGCTGGCTTTTGACTTCCCACTTTCCCTTAAGACAAGCTTGGTGTCAATGTATGGCAAAAAGCACTACAATATTGTAAAGTAATTAGCCTCAAATGAAAATAAATTAATTAATTTAAAAAATAAAAAAGATGCTATCCAGCCCCCTGCAAAAAAAAAAAAAAAAGAAAAGCTTGGTAGATGTGAGAACTACCCTTTTCCTATGCTGCCCGCTTGTGGAAAAAAAATAATCCTTCTTATACTTATTACACAGGGCTATGAGTACACCAGGGGGCACAGGGATCTGCAGTGAGTGTTCAACACCCTTGGGTTATCATGGCATATCTTTTAGTGCAAAAGCTTTACTCTAATGATCAGAAAGAATATATCACTTTTGTATCAAAGTAAACATAGATATGAAACCGAACATAAGACAAAAGTCCATCATAATTCTAGAGATAAAACAATCATAAGGTTAGGAAATAAAAACTTTAAAGAAGAGTCTGGGCTTCCAGCAGACGTCTTTGTTTACATCTTCTGGTCCCTCCTCATATCTTCTCACTACCCCCAGCTACTTTCTTAGCAGTGAGTTGTGGTGGAGGGCTGCACCTAAGCCTCTTCCTGCAGAAACACTGGTCGTTCTGGCGGAAACAGAAGAGCAAATCACTTCTCACTTTTCATCTCGTTGCTTTCCCTCTAAGGATCTGTAGGACAGAAATCACACGACTCTCCCTGTCTTCAAGGAACTGATATTCATTTGGGTTTGGGACTAGGTAATGTGGAGTTCAGATCCACAGTGGAATCAGCAGAGTACCTCTTGGACTTCCTGTTTACTAATAAGTAATTGGAGGAACTGGCGCTAGCTCCTGTGTTCAGGCAAATGAGCTACTTTAGTGGTAATGGAGATGCTCAATAAGATAAGACAGTTGGCATCATCACTGATGGCAATTGTGGAGACAGAAAACAAATACAGAATATTGACTCTGAGACCCCGTGGACTGTAGCCGACCAGGCTCCTCTGTCCGCAGAATTCTCCACGGTAATTATACTGTAAAGGTAAAAATACTGTAGTGGGTGCCATTCCTTTCTCCAGGGGATCTTCCTCACCCAGGCATTGAACCTGGGTCTTCTGCATTGCAGGCAGATTCTTTACCATCTGAGCAACCAGGGAAATCCCATAGAATATTGAATATTGTGCAACTCAACTAATGTGCCTCCTTTGGAAGTTAATTGGGAAAGAGATAGCTGGGAAGGATGCTCATTATGGTGTCAGTCTCAGGACCTTCCTGCAGAAACTCTGCTCCTGTTCTCTTTTCCCTGCAGTCCAAACTGTCTTCACTCAGGCTTGAAACAACATTTTAAATTACTTCATATTTCCCATACCAGTTCCTTCCTTTCTAATTCCATAATTAGATCTACTTTCCAGGATCCACTTTTGTAGTTCCAGGATCTACTTTTGTTCATGCTCTCACTTTACACTTTAGATGTGCTACCAACTCAATTATCTTTCCATCCCTCCTCTACATGCTGCCTGAATGGTTTTTAACTACCACTCTGATCTTGGCACTTTTGTAATCAGAAATGGCTCCTTCCAATGTTTCCACATTGCTTATGAAACAAAGTTTAAGTTCTTTCAATTTGTACATGAAAGGCCCAATCTATGTCACATCGCCCTCCCTCCTCACCCCCTCCATAAAGCTATTCAGAGCAGATAGCTCCAGTTTTCACCCTCTGATATGCATGCCCTGTTTTGCCACCTGCCTTTTCCATTTATTCTTCCTGTACTGCTGGCTTCTACCAGTGCTAGTTAACATCGTCTTGAAACTTTCAAAGAAGTCTTTCCTGGTCATCTCAGCTTACAACATCCTGGTCTACTTAGGAAGCTTATAATGTAGGCAGAGTAACCACTATACACTGTCTTGAATTAGAAACATGGACCCCAATGTTCAAAGAAGCCCTGTTTATAATAGCCAGGACATGGAATCAACCTAAATATCTATCAACGGACGAATGGATAAAGATTTCATTCACATATATGATGATATATTACTCAGTCATAAAAAGGAACCAAGCTGAGTTGTTTTTTGTAGAGATGTGGATGGACCTAGAGACTGTCGTACAGGATGAAGTAAATCAGGAAGAGAAAAACAAAAGTCAGAAGTAAAGAATCCACCTGGCAAGCAGGAGACACAGGTTCAACCCCTGGATTGGAAAGATCCCCTAGGAAGAAAATGGCAATTCACTCCATTATTCTTACCTGGGAAATCCCATGGACAGAGGAGCATGACAAGTGTAGTCCATTGGATTATAAAGAGGAATCTCATGGACAAAGGAGCTGGGCGTAGCAGAGTCAGATATGACCTAGTGGCTGAACAGCAGCAACAAACTTATTTACAAAGCAGAAATAGAGACACAGACATAGAGAACAAACATATGGGTACCAGGGGAGAAAGGGGAGAGTGGGATGAATTAGGAGACTGATATATATACACGATTGACACTATTTATGAAATAGATAACTAATGAGAACCTTCTGTAGAGCACAGGGAACTCTATTCAGTGTTCCATGGGGACTACATGGGAAGGAAATCCAAAAAAGAAGGGATATATGTGTATGTGTGACTGATTCCCTTTGCTGTACAGCAGAAACTAACACAACATTGTAAAGCAACTATACTCCAGTAGAAATGAAAAAAAAACAGAGAAACATTCTGTCAGTTCTTTCCTCTTCCCAAGTATATAAGAAACACTAGAAGGGCAGGGAGATGTAGCTTTGAAAGATCCTGATGCTTAGTGGAGTGCTTTGAATATAGTAGATGCTCAATAAATATGTGTTGAGTGAATGATTGAATTTTAATTTCCTAAGTATGATAATGTAACTTAAACCCTTTAAGATGTAAATATTCCAGGCAACATACTGTCACTTACAGAATGAATTGTTTGCTTATAAATGCTGCTTGGAATAGAGATTAATCACACTGTGGAAATTACCCTGCATAAGTAGAGGTGAGGCTTCAGACACAGAATGGAGAACTAGTTTAAATTCATAAATTAAATTTCTGAAAGAAAAAAAAAATCACTGCTTTCCGTAAGAGATACATCAGCTTATAGACAAGTTCAAGCCCAGAGCAAATTTCTAGCTATCTTTCAGGAACAAGTTTGTTTCCACCATAACAGCTATAGAAGTCAGCCAATGGGGTGGATTAAGCTCTGGTTTCCATGAGCGTCAAATATCAAATCCAGTTAGACTGATAGATTTCAACTGGCAGCTTGAGAAGTGTTGGTTTACCTGTATGGCACCTAGTGTCATGTGCAGGGCAGCAAAGGACACAGAGACATACAGAACCGGCTTTTGGACTCAGTAGGAGGAGAGGGTAGGATGAGTTGAGAGAACAGTACTGAAATATATACATTACCATATGTAAAAGAGATAACAGTGAGAGTTTGATATGAGACCCTGGGTACCCAAAGCCAGCACTCTGTGACAACCTGGAGGGATGGGGTGGGGAGGGAGGTAGGGGGGACTTCGGGGAGGAGGGGACACATGGGTGCCTATGGCTGATTCATACTGATGTATGGCAGAAACCATCACAATATTGTAAAGTAATTATCTGCCAATTAAAACAAAACAAAACAGTAAAGACAGGTTATTCCATTTCTAGTAGTCCAAGACAGAGGAAGTGGTATGGCAGAGGTTAATGCAGAGCTGATGATACAAATAAACATTAATAGAAGACATAATGCATGACTCTTGGTTGAAAGCCATTTTTTACAGAACTTAATTCAAGTTCCTATTTATTTGCATTGGATTTTACCTAATCCCCTATTTGTGTCCATCCAGGATACCACAAGAAATGTCATTTATTCCTTGGCCAGACTTAACGGTGATGGCTTCTCAGATATTTCTTACTTTTGACCATCTTGACAATTTTGAGGATAAATTGTCAAATATTTTGTAGAATGGGCTTCCCTGGTGGCACAGTTTTAAAGAGCCCATATGCCAATGCAGGAGACACAGGTTTGATCCCTAGGTTGGGAAGATCCCCTGGAGGAGGAAATGGTAATTCACTCCAGTATTCTTGCTGGGACATCCCATGGACAGAGGAGCCAGGCGGGCAGCAGTCCATGGGGTCTCAAACATTTGGACATGACTTAGGGGCTAAACAACAAGTAAGTATGCAGTGGCCTCTTCTTGTTGTTTTTGCATATTCCAAGGGGACGACAGAGGATGAGATGGCTGGATGGCATCACTGACTCGATGGACATGAGTCTGAGTGAACTCTGGGAGTTGGTGATGGACAGGGAGGCCTGGCGTGCTGCAATTCATGGGGTCTCAAAGAGTCAGACACGACTGAGCGACTGAACTGAACTGAATGACAAATGATATTGAGCAGCTTTGCATATGTTTATTTTCCATCTGTATACTTTATCTGGGCAAATATCTGTTTAAATATTTTGCTCATTTTTAGTTGGAATATTTTTCTTCTTGAGTCTCGACTTTTTTTTTTAATTTTGAATACAGATTCTTTATCAGATAAGGATTTTGCCAATATTCCCTTCCAATCTAGTGCCTGTCTTCTGATTCTATTAAAAGTGTCATTCCCAGAGCAGAAGTTTATAATTTTCACAAAATCCAAAGTAGCAGTTTTTTCCTTCAGGAGTCACACCATGGTCTTATATTTGAAAACTTATCACAAAACTCAAAATTCGGTAGATTTGTCTCCTATGTTTTCTTTAAGGTATTCTACATTTTACATTTAAGTCTGCAATTCATTCTGGCTTAATTTGTTATTGAGGTATTATTGGCATATAACATTACATTAGTTTCAGGAATAGAACATTATTGATCTGATATTTGTATATCCCAGAATACTCCATGGATGCATTGTTCTTGATCTGTCTCCTTCAATCTCTGAACCTTATTGGATATTTTCCCCTCTTAGGAGAGATGGGAAACCTGAAGGGGACTGGAATCGAAGGAATGTTCTTCCCGTTATAAGCCTTTGGCAAAGACTTTCTCCCTGGAGAGTGCAATTTGGTTAAATAGAAGTCTCTGAGCTTATTTCACAATGAGTATGCTTCCCCTTTCTCTGCCAGAACAAGGAAAGAGTCTTTGTTAAAACTTCACCATGAGAACTGGATAGAGTTCTGGAGATAAAACCCATGAATGTATGAGACCCCTCCTAAGACAATGGTCTTCAGGATCTTTCCCCTTTCAAGCTTATCCATAATCAGCCTCCTGCAATTTATGAAATTTCCTGCCTAAATGTTTCTGTCAGGGGTCCCCACAACTACCCTAGGTTCAGTAATTTAGAAGAAACACTCATAGGATTCAGAATATCACCATACAGATAGGATTTCTGACAGTAAAGTGACACAAAGCAAAATCTTCCAAGGAAAAATGCATATGTGTGAAATTTAGAGGAAACCAGCCACAAGCTTCCCCCAGTCTTGTCTCAGAGGAGGCACCCAGGATGCTCTTAATTCCTACAACTAGGAGTTGTGACAATGCATATTCAATATTGCCTGTCAGGGAAGCTCATAGAGACTCGGTGCTCAAGGTTTTTATAGGGGTCACCTTCAGCCTGGCACATACCAAGCTTTCAGCCTCCCAGATGGGAAACAGGTGTCAGCTAAACCACATGGTTTATATAAACAACCTAGGCACCGTGAGTGAACACTGTTCTCTGAATGGTGAGAACCCTTCCAAAATTTGAGTTGCCAGAAACCCGCTGACTTGCAAGCAGACATCTCCAAGGAGAAGTCTCAGGCCTGCTATGCAACTCTTCTGCCCCGTGTTCCTACTAGTTTATGATCAGTGGCTTCCGTTTCCAGCAAGTAGATCTTGCTGCTACTGCTGCTAAGTCACTTCAGACTTAGCTGCTGAGTCACTTAAGTAGATCTTAAGTGGCTCTATCTCTCTGGATGTGTCTGTGCTGTGCTTAGTCACTCAGTCGTGTCCGACTCTTTGCGACCCCATGGACTTCAGCCCGCCAGGCTGCTCTGTCCATGGGGATTCTCCAGGCAAGAATACTGGAGTGGGTTACCATGCCCTCCTCCAGGGGATCTTCTCAACCCAGGGATCGAACCCAGCTCTCCCACACTGCAGGTGAATTCTTTATCAGCTGAACCATCAGGGAAACCCCCTGGATGTGTCTGTCTCTCCAGATTTCAGGGTAGTGGTCTATCCTGCAACCTCAGTTCTCTGAGAGGTCTAAGAGTAGTCATTGCTTTGCAGTTTTTCCAGCTTTTTATTTTCTTTTTTTAAAAATTTGTTTGGCCATAGCAGATCTTAATTGCAGCATGTGAATTCTCTTAGTTGCAGCATGGGAGTTTTATTTGTGGCATGTGGGATCTAGTTCCCTGACCAGGGACTGAACCCAGGCCCCTTGCGCTGGGAGCATGAAGTCTTAACCACTGGACCACCAGGGAAGTCCTTATAGCTTTGTCTTATTGGAAGAATGGGAATGATAACTTTTAAGCCATTTAAATAGCAGAGCTGAAATCAGAAGCTCCAAGGTGAAATTTTAGTATCACAAATTCTTCCTCAGAAAAATTCTTGCACAATTCTGTAGTTAACAACAGGCAGGACTTTCTCTTCTTGGAGAAAAAAAGATTAAAAAAAATGAAAAATCGAAGAAAGGATGTCCATAGGATACATGTATGACTGGCCAAAGAGCGATATCCAAAATTAACTGCTGAGGGACTGAAGCAGTACTTCTTACTGTCTACATATCAAAATCCCATGTTGGGTGGGGGGGCATTCTGGAGGATACTATTGCTCCAGACCCATCCAAAACCAAGAAAATAAAATTTTTTAAAAGTACATAGAATTCAGGCAAGAAATTTTTTTTCTGACTCATGATTTAATTTTTTTCACCTATACAAAGTGTGCAGTCAGATTAAATGCAATAGCCACAATAACTCTGTCTTGGACAAGTTTTTTAAGATGTGATTTAAATTGTACTGTTTCAAAAGAACTCATTAAATGGACAATCCTGGATATTTCTTAGACTACTAAACCATGATTTGGGGAGTAGGAATGAAAAGCCAAATTTAAGAACCCATGATATTAAGAACCCTCCAGGATATTATCATATATGTTCAAGTTTGAGAATCATTAACCTAATATTTTAAAGACATAGGTAGAAAATATTTTAAGTGACCCATCCATTATCTCTTCCATAGAGATTGTAAAGATTTAACTGGGTTACCAAGGCTTACCTTGTGGTTCATACAGAAAAGAATCTGCCTGCAATTCAGGAAATCTGGGTTTGATCCCTGGGTCAGGAAGATCCCCTGGGAAAGGGCATGGCAACTCACTTCAGTATTCTTGCCTGGGAAATCCCATGGACAGAGGAGTCTGGTGGGCTACAGTCCATAGGGTCACAAAGAGTCAGATACAGCTGAAGCCACTTAGCACATACACATCTATTTAAAGGCTTTTGAGGAACCTACCAATACTCTATAAAGATGGAAACATCCAAGAGTTGTCAGAATAACTGACAAAATAGTCAGGGAAGCCAAGTCTTAATAAGGAAGAGAGGACAATTTCTCAAGAATGAAACTACTGGTCTAAGATTGATTTCCTTCAAGCTCAAATTAGATTAGGAGTTGGCAAGGTCTGCCAGTTAAGCAAGGCTGGAAAGGGTATGCTGGCAATGACCTCCCCGACCAGGACCACCTGGCTAGGTGCAGAAACACAGATATCAAGCCTGTGTCTGAAATAATAATAATGATGTTAATCAGGGAAGAAAAGCAAGATCATCAGAGGCCATTAATCATCAAGAAGCAAGATGGTACCTGAGATACAGCATGTACTAGTAGATCAAGAAGAGAGAAACAAATGTCATCAAGTCTGAGATGGCCTGAATCAAATCCTTAGAGAGGAACTTAATTTACAGCAGATTTTTATACCTAAAGCACATGCTGTGGGTAGATTAGGCACATGCATGTAGAACACATATTGTCTAACCTTACTTACATAAAATAATCTTAAACAAACATTTCAAGATTATCATCTAGGAACTTCCCTGGCAGTCCAATGGTTATGACTGCCTTCCAATGCTGGGAGTGTGGGTTCGATCTCAGGTCAGGAAGCTAAGATCCCACATGCCTCACAGCCAAAAATCCAACACATAAAACAAAAGAAATCTTACAACAAATTCAATAAAGACTTTAAAATGATCCACATCAAAAAATATTTTAAAAATTTAACTGTGTTCTTTTAAACTGTGGTTTTGCATTGTTGAACTTTGCTGTTTGATACTGGAATACATTCTTAAATAAATGTGGTTATATAATATATCATTTTAATGCACATTTCTCACTTTATGTTTTTTTTGCTAATGACATAGTACTTGCTGTGTATTTTATATTTATTTTAGACTGGGGAAAAGTTAGACAAAAAGCAAATTTGAGTTATTTTCTTATTCAAGTTCAAAACAGGTCGTAAAGCAGTGGAGACTACTCACAACATCAACAGCACATTTGGCCCTGGAAATGCTAATGCATGTACAGTTCAGTGGCAGGTCAAGAAATTTAGCAAAGGAAATGAGAGCCTTGAAGGGGAGGCGCATGGTGGTTAGCCATCAGAAGTTAACAACGACCAATTGAGAGGTTCATTGAAGCTGATCCTCTTACACCCACGTGGGAAGCTGCTGAAGAACTCAACATCGACCATCCTACAGTCGTTAGACTGTGATGTGCAATGAGAAGTGGATTGTAAAGTCAACCTGTGACAATCTCCTCAGTGGTTGGATTGAGAAGAAGCTTCAAAGCACTTCCCAAACCAAACTTGCACCCAAAAAAGGTCATGGTCACTGTTTAGTGGTCTGCTGCCCTTCTGATCCGCTACAATTTTCTGAATCCCAGTGAAACCATTACATCTGAGAAGTATGCTCAGCAAATCGATGAGAGGCACCAAAAACCGCAACTCCTGCAGCTGGCATTGGTCAACAGAAGGGGCCCAATTCTCCTCCAGGACAATACATGGCTGTATGTCCCACCACCATCGCTTCAAAAGTTGAACGAGTTGGGCTATGAAGTTTTGCCTCATCTGCCATATTCACCTGACTTCTTGCCAACCAGCTACCACTCTTCAAGCATCTGCACAACTTTTTGCAGGGAAAACGCTTTCACAACCAGCAGGAGACAGAAAATGCCTTCCAAGAGTATGTCAAATCTCTCAGCATGGGTTTTTATGCTACAGGAATAAACAAACTTATTTCTCATTGGCAAAAATGTATTGATTATAATGGTTCCTATTTTGATTAAAAAAGATTTGTTCGTGCCTAGTTATAGTTATTTAAAATTCACAGTCTGCAAGCACAGTTATTTTTCACCAACCTAAATAGTTTCCAGTGTAAACAAAATGAATCAGCCATATGTATACATATATCCCCTCCCTTCCGGATTTCCTTCCCATAAAGGTCACCACAGTAGAGCTCCCTATCCTATATAATATGTTCTCATTAGTTACCTATTTTATACATAGTGTCAATAGTGTATATGCTTCAATCCCAGTCTCCCAATTCCTCCCACTCCTTCCTGTTCCCTTAAGGAAAGATGAAATATATTGATTTCTTTGGACCCAACTCTGTGATCTGTTTTGAACACTTTTTTATAGGCAGATGTAATGTCAACAAGATTTTGGAATATGTTTGCAAAGTAGGGCTTATCTCTACTATTGCCATGGACATCACGTGCCCCAGTTAGCCTGATAGTTTGAGAGGAGACTCACACGGAGAAGACACTGAATTGCAGATTTGAAAAGAGAACCAGAGCTGCTGCTATGGCCAACAAGTAGATCTATGAATATAAAGATTATTTTAAGCCACCGAGTTTTGCAATGGTTTGTTATCCAGCATTATTTTAACAATAACTGACTGACATAATAGTATAACTTACAATTTAAAAATGTAAAATCAAATGAAATATTCAAGTGTTGTTGTTTAGTCACTAAGTCATGTCTGACTCTTTTGTGACCTCATGGACTATAACCCGCCAGGTTCCTCTGTCAATGGGATTTCCCAGGCAAGAATAGTGGAGTGGGTTTCCATTTCCTTCTCCAGGGAATCTTTCTGACCCAGGGATGGAACCTGCATCACCTTCACTGCAGGTGGCTTCTTTACCACTTTGCCACCAGGGAAATTGTCTAAGTAAACGATGATATATTCATGAAATGAATGTGCAATCACTAAAAATAATATTATAGAAAAATATTCATTGGCATATAAAATGCTCATAATAAGCTTTCTAAGTGAATATGTGGCTATAACATACTGTGCTTAGTAATTTTTTTTTTTTTGGTAGAAAATATGTGTGTAGATTTCTACCTGTATACATCAATACATTTATATATAAATTCAAATTTTTGCACGACAAAGATTGAAAAGTTAAATATTAAAATATTGACAGTGGTTATTTAAGAATGCTGAAATAATAGATTTTCCTACCTTACTAAGTTTCACATGTTTTCCAATTTCAGAATTATAAGGGAAAGAGGGAGGTTTTTTTAAAAACTAAATATTCCTTGCAGACAGCTGTAGATTTCTCTCCAGTATTTCAGATATTGAGTCAGTCCTCTGCATGCTAATATTGATTGGAAACATCTGAGAGCATGTCTGTACATCTCAGTATTTGTAAAATCTGAATGGATAAACATTGGAATAAGAATGAAGATTTTATTGGTGTCATTAAGTGCTTTTGTCAGCCTAGTGTGTCTTTTGCAATGTGTTATCAACTCTTCTTTCTTGATTCAGGGTGGAACTTCCTGCGAAACAAAGATGTTGACACAATAGGCACTTAGTGTCTCTTTGGTGATCGTGTGAGTTTGTGGTTGAAAGGCTGAGTCACTGATGGAATGAATGTCAGATGGGTCAGAGATTATCAAGCAAAACAAAGGCTTTAGTCCAGTCCCACTTGTCTACAAGGGGAGCAGCGGGGAGGCTGGCTCAGGTAATGGTGGAGCTGGATCCCTGTTCAGAGGTAAGAGATGGCTCTGTACAATCTATCATCTGAGTGTTACTGCGATAGTGTTCCTCTCATAAGGAACAGTCTCTTTTAGAAACTTGCTAAGCCTGTGTCTCAACAACATATTAACATAGGTAAATGGCTTGAATGATACATCTAAAGGCAAGATTTAGAGGCAAGATCCTCTAAATCTTTGTGCCACTAGAATACTCCCTTCAGAATAGTGTCTTCTTTGGGGACTTGCTTGGTGGTCTAATGGTTAAGACTCTGTGCTTCCAATGCTAGGAATATGGGTTCGATCCCTGGTTGGAGATATAAGATCCCACATGCCCTGGGGCAAATAAGCCCACACACCACAACTGGAGAAAGCCCACATGCCATAACAGAGAGCCTGCACAGCACCATCCCCCCCAAAAAAAAGTGCTTTCTTTAAGTGGATGCCTGAGCATGAAAAAGTTTGGAAAAATACTTGGAATTGGATCAATACTATATGTCATCTAAAATAAACCAAATAATCTGAGAACTAAGAGAATCTTCCTATCTCCAACAGACTTGCCCAAATTTTTATTAGGAGTGATCCGAGTTTGCAAGATCAACTGGTCTCAGGACTTCAAAACAATCACAATCTTACAAACAACTCCTAGTAATGAAAACGCTGACTGATGCTGACCAAAGAAACAACTTCATGGGGACAGGGATCTGTAGTCTACAGAACATTTAGATTTTTCTCTATATATTTAATTTCCAAACCATATCAACTCTTCCTTGCTGTGCAATGTGGAAGGCTAGCTGAATTTTCTGGAGTTACCTAAGCACGGTGGTGGGGAAATGCTGAGTGAGATGAAGCTGGAAGAGCTACCTTGTACTCCTTAAATGAGAGAATTAACTCAAGACTCCTGATAAGTCAGATAATTTATGTAGTCTCCTCTAAAAAGGGCTTCCCAGGTGGCCCTAGTGGTAAAGAATCTCTGCCTGTTAATGCAGGAGACCCAAGAGATATGGGTTTGATCCCTAAGTCAGGAAGATCCCCTGGAGTAGGAAGTGGTAACTCACTCCACGATTCTGGCCTTGAAAATTCCATGGGCAAAGAAGCCTAGTACAGAATCGAAGAATAATGATACCTGGCCACTGTGAAAATGAATGAGATTAGTCACATAAAATGCCTGGCAGGGATGTCTATTGTAGGCAGATTCTTTACCAGCTGAGCCACCAGGAAAGCCCTATCTGTGATATAGTAAACATTAAATAAGTATTAGAGTTCTCCATGACTTTTTCCCCTACCTTTTTTCTGTCTCTACTCTGTCCCTCCCTATTCTCTCTTTATTTCTGTCACCTCATAAACTAGGAATTACAGAAGAATATATATTTGATAAGGGAAACTCACATGTCTGGTGACAGAGATCCACATGAACCACAATAGGATAAATAGAACCTGAAGAACTATTGTTGCAAGTGGATTGAATAGATGCTGACATGCTTAAATGAACACATTTCACTAGCATGTAATTTCATTCTATTACCAGCCTCAGAAACTTCCCATTCCTGCAGCAAAAACTTGTTAGGTAATATAAAGAAGGCATGAATTTGAGCAAACTCTGGGAGATAGTTGGAGAAGGAAATGGCAACCCACTCCAGTGTTTTTGCCTGGAGAGTCCCAGGGATGGAGGAGCCTGGTGGGCTGCTGTCTATGGGGTCGCACAGAGTCGGACATGACTGAAGCGACTTAGTGGCAGCGGCAACTGGGAGATAGTGAAGGACAGGGAAGCCTGGTGGGCTGCTGTCCATGGGGTCGCAAAGTCAGACACGACTTAGTGACTGACAAGAACAACAAAGAGAAGGCGTGGAATGGTTTAGATGGCAAGATTATAGGAGCATTTTTAGCTGCAAGATACAAATCTATGAGTTCTCCTTTTTCACAAAGTTTTATACAAGAAGTAGTATGTAATGTTACAATTTCTTCTCTAAACTTTTCCCAACTTAAGTCTTGAAAGTGAAAGAAAAGTCGTTCACTTGTGTCCAACTCTTTGTGACCCTATGGGCTGTAGCCTGCCAGGATTCTCTGTCCATGGGATTTTCCAGGCAAGAACACTGGAGTGATTTGCCATTTTCTTCTCCAGGGGATCTTCCCAAGCCAGGGATCAAACTCGGGTCTCCCACACTGAGGGCAGACTCTTTACTGTCTGAGCCACCAGGAAAACCCAACTTTACTCTTCAATTCAGTTCAGTTCAGTCATTCGGTCGTATCCGACTCTTTACGATCCCGTGAACCACAGCATGCCAGGCCTCCCTGTCCATCACCAACTCCTGGAGTCCACTGAAACTCATGTCCATTGAGTCAGTGATGCCATCCAGCCATCCCATCCTCTGTTGACCCTTCTCCTCTTGCCTTTATCTTTCCCAGCATCAGAGTCTTTTCAAATGAGTCAGCTCTTTGCATGAGGTAGCCAAAGTATTGGAGTTTCAACTTCAACATCAGTCCTTCCAATGAACACCCAGGACTGATCTCCTTTAGGATGGACTAGTTGCATCTCCTTGCAGTCCAAGGGACTCTCAAGAGTCTTCTCCAACACCACAGTTCAAAAGCATCAATTCTTTGGCTCTCAGCTTTCTTAATAGTCTAACTCTCACATCCATACATGACCACTGGAAAAACCATAGCCTTGACTAGACGCACCTTTTTTTGGTGAAGTAATGTCTCTGCTTTTTAATATGCTCTCTAGGTTGGTCATAACTTTCCTTCCAAGCAGTAAGTGTCTTTTAATTTCATAGCTGCAATCACCATCTGCAATGATTTTGGAGCCCAAAAAAATAAAGTCTGCCACTGTTTCCCCATCTATTTCCCATGAAGTGATGGGTCCAGATGCCATGATCTTAGTTTTCTGAATGTTGAGCTTTAAGCCAACTTTTTCACTCTCCTCTTTCACTTTCATCAAGAGCCTCTTTACTTAACTCTTACTTACTGTCTAAATAATGCAACCATTTCACAACTGATAAAGGATACCCGAAAAGAGATTTCTTTTCCGTGTGTCTTCTTTAACATTGCAATGTCCACATCATCATCAATTTGAGCCTGAGTTCCAACTCCTGCAGAATACTTGGTGCCAATGTTGTGTATTTTCTGTGTCCAAATGTCCTTCCTATGACTCATGGTATCCATCCAGCATTTCAAATTACATGTATTTTTTTCCCAGGAGAGAGACATAAAATCGTGTAGATAAGGAATGTGGAAGAACACACACACTCACCTTATCATATGGTTAAAAAGGCATCATCTCTAGGGGAAAAACGGCAGTTTCTACAGATTCCTGGATAGAATCCACATTAAAAGGAAGAAAATGAACAGTTTGTAACAGACTATAAAACCTCTTCCAAGCACTTCCCTCCAGTTTCACTTAAATTTCAACATCAACAAGGCATTCCCCCAAGCACCATTATATAGGAGATCTACCTACCCCTGCTGTTCAGATATGATAGGAGGCTTTGAGCTGTTCAATATCTTTTTCACCAAGATTCATTAAGGACTCAGCAGAGTTGGTCTTTATTTGCAGTGTGGTCATATATCAGCCTTGCAACACGTGCACACACACACATAAACATATACAACTAAAACAAATTCACTGTGCAAAACTATATATTTTTATGAAATACTGCCTATATGTCATTGATTCTATTAATTCCATCTCAAAATCAATTCATTGTGTTTAAAAAGAGCTAGCCATGAAGTTGTCTGAACCTTTTATTGTGATTTTTCACTGGTGTGATGACTGTATACTAAAGAACACATACCTATAAATATATCCTTCTGGGGCCTCAGAACTCAGCAGAAATGAGAAAGAGAGGCAAATAAGAAAATTAAAAATTAGACAAAAGACAACCCTGAGGAATGAGCTAGAAAGGGGAGCAGAGAGAGATGACAAATTACAAAGGAAACTGCAAAGCAGCCATCCTGAATTGAGGTCCATTGAGCTTCCCAGGGGGCACTAGTGGTAAAGAACCCGCCTGACAATGCGGGAGACTTAAAAGATGTGGGTTTGATCCTTGAGTCAGAAAGATCCCCTGGAGGAGGAAATGGGAACCCACTCCAGTATTCTTGCCTGTAGAATACCATGGACATAGGAGCCTAGTGGACTACAGTCCATAGGGTCGAACCGAGTAAGACACAACTGAAGTGACTCAGCAGGCACGCATGCACAAGAGAAGGGCATTAGAGTAGGTTAATGGGCCAGCCTTGTTGGTGTTCTTATTATGAGCCCAGAAATGGTGAAGAAGAGAAAACTGAGCCATGGTTGGGTTACACATCTTGCCCCAGGTCATAAAATAATAAAAAGAGGCTGTGATCCCAGGTAGCACAGGGTGTGGCCCCCAACCACCCCTTCTTCACAGTGGCTGGGAAAGAACCCAGAGAGGTAGGTGGTTGACATGGGACTGGGAGTGAGAACAGTGCTAGGTACCCAGCAGGTGGCCGATGCTTATTTTGTATTTCATGTGTCCTGAGGGGATTCAGGTAGTGGAAACCAGTAGGGAAAAATGTCTAAGTACATGGAAAAGGACCCATCATAAAATAAGGGTGGACAATAAGGAAGTCGGGAGAGAAGAGAAACAGAAATGATTAATTCAAGTAACAGAAGCCTTGAGGTTTTTTTTTTTTGTTTTTTGGTTTTTTTCCCAGTATAATTGGTTTACAATGGTGTGTTAGTTTCTGCTGTAAAACAAAGTGAGTCAGCTGTACATATATATATATATATATATATATATATACATATCCCCTCCCTCTCGAGCCCCACTCCCATTCCACCCTCTACCACAACCCTCTAGGTCAATCACAGAGCACCGAGCTGAACTCCCTGTGCTAAACAGCACCTTCCCACTAGCTATCCACTCTACACATGGTAGTGTATATATGTCAATGCTATTCTCTGAAATTGTCTTACCCTCCCTCCCCCCAACAGACTCTAGGCTCATTCACATCACTACAAATGATCCAGTTTTGCCCCTTTTTATGGCTGAGTGACATTCTATTGTATATATGTGTCACATCTCCTTTATCCATTCCTCTGTTGATGGACATTAAGGTCATTCCATGTCCTGGCTATTGTACATAATGCTGCAATGAACACTGGCTTACATGTGTCTTTTTGAATTATGATTTTCTCAGGGTATATGTCCACTAGTGGGATTCCTGGGTCCTGTGCTGAGTTGTTTCATTCAAGTCCGACTCTTTGTGACCCCATGGACCATAGCCTGCCAGTCTCCTCTATCCATGGGATTCTCCAGGCAAGAATACTGGAGTGGGTTGTTTTGCCCTCCTCCAGGGGATCTTCCCAAACCAGGGATCAAAACTGCTTGCTTATACCTTCTACACTGGCAGAAGCGCTTTACCAATAGCACCACCTGGGAAGCCCCAAAGCTGTGCTGAACATGGGGATTAAACCAATGATCCTGTGATTAAGACTCTCATGCTCTACTGACTGAGCTAGCCTGGCCGCTATTTTTAATTTTATAGAAATTCGAGCCATTCCATGGGGGTCAGAGCCAAATCTCCCCACAGTTATCAAGAGTGGCCTCCATCTTCACAGGCAACTCCCATGTGAAGTAGGGTGGTTAGATTCTGGGCATTGATCGTTTTTGCAACTAGTTGAACTCAATATCCAGAAGAGGGTGGCTCCTCAATAATTCAATGTATTTAAAACCTACCATGTCCCTACTCCAGGTCAGACAGGGGTGATACAAAAATCTGATTTTAGTCTTTGGAGTCAGTTCAGAATCAGAACCCCAGGATCTGCCACTTACTGTGCAATGACTCTTTGGCAAGTTTCTTTCTTTCTTATTTTTCTCTTTTTTGGCCGTGATGGGTCTTTGCTCTGGTGCACCAGTGGGTGAGGGGGTAGTGCTTAGTTGTCCAGCAGCATGTGGGATCTTAGTTCCCCGACCAGGGATTGAACCCAGGTCCTGTGCATTAGAAGGTGGATTCTTAACCACTGAACCACCAGGAAGTCCCTCTTTGGCAAGTATCTTTACCTTCTCCCTTCACATTCTCTTGTCCTGAAATGTGACTAATAGTTGCTAGTATAGCACCTGTGCCATCCTAGCGGCTCAAAAGTGGGTAGTTGTTGAAGATGTTCTGTCCTGATTTTCAGAGTATTCCTGCACAGCCCATGACACTGATGGAGTGCACAGCTTTATGAGGATGAGAAACGCATAAGCCGACAATCACCCGGGAGCATGCAGGATGCCCTGGTGGACACAGGCGTGAGCTCTAGAGGCAGGCTGCGTTTCTCCCACCTGCAGGTTCAAGATACTGCCTCATTTTCAGGAAGCTCTCCTTGGGGGTATCAATAAGGTTGAAGTGACAATTCAGCCTTCAGCTGCCTCAGCAAAGCCTGAGGAAGGATATAAAGATGCCAAGAGAGAGTTCAAACTTGACTCTTAAAAATATCTGAGAAAATGGCAGGGTTGTATTGTATGTTTAAATATAAATTTCATTAGAAGCCTGGGAAATAATTCTGAAGATGGCAATTCAGGCTGCATACCTGAAAACAAACCTTTGTCAAACTAAGAACTCTCTCACAAAGCAGTTCCTCGTGTTAGTTGGCATTCGTTTGTCACATGGTAATTATCCTATTAATCCAAATTAGACCCTTATCTTGGGCTCTTCATCCAATATGTGAATATAACAATTACTGTGGGGGGGTAGTGAGAAGGAGGGTGGTTTCAGAAACATGCCTTGTCATGAGAGCATTTTTTTTTTTTTTTGGCAGTAGAAAGAAATACAACTTTAACATCTATAAGAACTAAGATACATGCATGTATCTAAGAAATAAAATAAATTTTAGGTTTGTAAAGATCTTCGGAGTTCTTACAATATTGTTTTGTTGTTGCTTAGTCGCTTAGTGGTGTCTGACTCTTTGCGACCTCAAGGCTCCTCTGTCCATGGAATTTCCCAGGCATGAATACTGGAGCGGGTTGACATTCCCTTCTCCAGGGGATTTTCTCAACCCAGGGATTGAACCTGCATCTCCTGCACTGCAGGTGGATTCTTTACTGTTGAGGCACCAGAGAAACCCCAGAGTAATCTATAGGGAGATTCAAAAAAGGCAAGCAGACTCAGTTACTGGGGATACCATGCCCACTGGCACCTCATTCCAGAGGCTTCTATTCAATTAACCAGAGACGTCTATAAAGGACCTTCTTAATACAGGGTTGTATGACATAGACCCAAAGGACAACAGCAGTGACATTCGTGTGTGTGGGATTTTCCAGATGCCGCTGAGGGGCTCTGTGAGTCTACTTGGCCGAATACGCTGGGCAGGGGAATAATAAGGCAGATACATGAGCTCCATTAGAAGAGATTTTATTCAGTAGGTTTACAGTAGGGTGCCAAGTTCTGCAGGTTTTTACAAAGCTCTATAGGTGATTCTGAGAGTTAAGAGTAGAAACTACTGTATGTGTGTTGCAGGGAGGGGACGGGTGTGTGCTCAGGCGCATGTACTCAGTCGCTCAGTCAGGCCTGACTCTTTGTGACTGCCTGGACTGTAGCCCATCAGGCTCCTCTGCCCATGAGATCTCCCAGGCAAGAATACTGGACTGGGTTGCCATTTTCTGATCCAGGAGACCTTCCTGATTCCTCGTCTCCTTTACTGCAGGAAGTCTGGTGAATTGCAAGTGGATTCTCTACTACTGAGATACCCAAACTACTGTCAAATACAAACCTTGCCCTAATGATGAAAATCACCTGGGATATTAATTAAAAATGCCAATTTCCTGGTCACACTGCAGACCCACTGTATTTGGAATCTCTGAGTTCTGGGCTCAGATACTATATTTTAACTACTAACAGGTCAGTTTCAGCTTCTGGCCTGTTGCAAACCTATGCATCAATGCTTTGATGTCTACAAATCAATTTTCTAGCATTACCAGTCAGTTCCTAAAGGGAGATATTTCTGAGTTTTATTTCCGCTCTTTGACCTACTAGACTTGTAATTCTGGGCAATACCTTAAGCACACAAAATCTCAGGTGACTAATTTGTGAAATGATCAGAGTTTATCGAAAAGACTAAAAAGTAACAAATGTAAAATCTTTAGGAAACTGGCAGAGAGTGATGATTGAATATTCATTTTTCCTTGCCATGACTTTATCTACCTCTTTGTTTTGTTCATTTTTAGCCTGTGGGATCTTAGTTCCTGGACCAGGGATTGAACCCACACCCCCTACAGTGGAAGCTTGAAGCTTTTATTGGACCTACCAGAGAAGTCCCTATACCTTGTAATATGAATATAAATTCACAAATTAGAGGGGATATAAAATATAACATTCTGATCAAAGAATCATGATCAAAACAAATGTGAAGTCATATTTCATTTTTACTAAAAAATAATGATAACACCAAATTCAGATGAAGTTGAAATGAAAGTGGTACACTCATATATTGCTACAAGCAATGCAAATTTCAGGTTCTTTTGAAGATTTGATATGCTTTTAAAATTAAAATACTCAAGATTTTTTTCACTTGGTCATTTCCTATGGAAAGTAACCCTAGGATGGAAAGTAACCCTAAGGATGGAAAGCACTGTTTTAATCAGGATGTTTGTTCTGGCATTTTTCAAAATAGGGGAGATTTTGAAGCAGCCTGAATGTCCAGCAATATTTAAGACAAGGTATGTGCTTGCATGCTCAGTCATGTCGGACTCTCTGTGACCGTATGGACTGTAGCCTGCCAGGCTCCTCTGTCCGTAGGATTTTCCAAGGAAAATCTTCTGGAGTATGTTGCTAGTTCCTCCTCCAGGGGATCTTCATGACCCAGGGATTGAACCCACGTCTCCTGCATTACAGGCAGATTCTTTACTGCTGGGCCGCTGGGGAAGCCCTCAAGAAAAGGTACATTCTTTTATATGTAATACTATGAAGCCACTAAGAGTAATTATTAAGATCACTGAGTAATAAAGAAAAGCTTCTGTCCTATGATGTGAGAAAGGAAAAGTAAAAATATATGTCTTATATGATTACAATAGTAAAATACTTGGGTAAAATACAAGGGTAAAATATTTATGTACAGAAGATATGGAAAATTAATAATTAAGTTGCTATGGGATGAGGAACTTGAGGGTTTTTTTTTAATTTTTATTTTATACTGCATTGCCATTATAGTACTGCTGTGTGTTCCATGACTACTTTAAAATATTGCCTGTCCTTTCTATTTGAAAGAAGACAGCTCATAGGAATTGTTCCATCCACTGAAAGTCCTAATATAAAACCACTTTGATGATCTCTGACCATTAAAGAAAAATCTAATTTGTATTACAGGGCCATCCTGGCTAGTCAAGAGATCTTAGGCAGGAAATCGGAATCCAGTGAAAGGAAACCACAAAAGGCAATATGACAAGGGACATTCCAAGCTGGATGCAAGAAAATGAGCTAAGTCCAGAATGAATGGCCAAGTGCAGGATGGGAAGAGGGTGTTGGCTTATAAGACGGTTACACCTGGAGAGGCTCAGAGCTATGAACACTGACAAGTTTGTTAGCTCATGAAGAATGATGAGATTAATCTGGCTCAAGGGTCCAGAGTGGAGTCACAGACATACATTTTCATCTATTTTAGAAATAGTCTGGGTTCCTATTATACAGAGTGAAGTAAGTCAGAAAGAGAAAAACAAATATTGTATATTAAGGCGTATATATGGAATCTAGAAAAATGGTACTGATGAACCTATTTGTAGGGCAGAAATAGAGATGCAGCATAGAGAATGGACATGGCTGGGGTGGGGGTAAGTGTGGGATGAATTGGGAGACTTGCATTTGCATATATACACTACTGGGCTTCCCAAACGGCTCAGTAGGAAAGAAGCCACCTGCCACTGCAGGAGATGCAGAAGATGAGGGTTTGATCCTTGGGTCAGAAGATTCCCTGGAGAGGAGAATGACAACCCACTCCAGTAGTCTTGCATGGAGAATCCCCTGGACAGAGGAGCCAGGTGGTCATAAAGATTCAGACATGCCTGAATAGCTGAGCACGCATGCACACATATACACTACCACGTGAAAAACAGATAGCTGGTGGGAACCTGCTGTATAACACAGGGAGCTCAGCTTGGTGCTCTGTGATGACCTAGAGGGGTGGGATGAGGCGTGGAAGGGAGGCTTGAGAGAGAGGAGATATATGTATGCATATATCTGATTCACTCCATTGTACAGCAGAAACTAACACAACATTGTAAAGCAATTATCTTGCAATTAAAATAAATTTTAATAAATAAATAAATACAGTCTGAGTCAAGCGCTGACCCAAGCGTTTGCTGGGCTGCCCCAGAGAAGACACTGATCCAATCTTCCTGCTCATTCTCTCATCCCTATTCCCAATATGCTCCAAAGCCATGCCTGGTTCCATGGGCAGAGTTTTGACCGCATTACATAATTGCTGTATGAATTGGCTAGTGCCGCCATAACAAAGTAGCACAGGCTGGGTGGCTTAAACCACAGAACCAGTCTTCCCAGCTCTGGAGGTTAGACGCGTACAGTCAAGAGTTGGCAGAGATGGTTTCTTCTGAGGCGTCTCTTCTTGGCTTGTAGACGGCCATCTTCACACCATATTTTCACATGGTCTGTCCTCTGTGTCTGTGTCCAAATGTCCTCTTCTTAGAAGGACACTAATCATTTTATATTAGGACCCACCTAAATGACCTCATTTTAACCTGATCACATCTTCACAGACCTTACCTCCAAATACAGTCACTTTGTCAGGTACTATGGATTGGAACTTCAACATAAGAATTTTGTAGAGACACAATTCAGCCCATAATGGTTGTCATGCTCTGTTGTTCAGTCACCAAGGCATGTCTGACCCTTTGTGAACCCATGGACTGCAGCATGTCAGGCTTCCCTGTCCTTCACTATCTCCTGGGCTTTGCTCAAACTCATATCCATTGAGTCAGTGATGCCATCCAACCATCTCATCCTCTGTTACCCCTTTCTCTTGCTGTCCTCAATCTTTCCCAGCATCAGGGTCTTTTCCAGTGAGTAGGCTCTTCCCATCAGATGGCCAAAGTATTGGAGCTTCAGCTTCAGCCTCAATCCTTGCCATGAATATTTAGGGTTGATTTCCTTTAGGATTGACTGGTTTGATTTCCTTGTTGACCAAGGGACTCTCGGGAGTCTTCTCCAGCACCACAGTTCAAAAGCATCATTTCTTCGGTATTCAGTCTTCTGTATGGTCCAACTCTCACATGCATACATGACTACTGGAAAAGCCTCACCCCAAATCCCTGAATAAACCAAGCAAATGAACCACACAGGAGAATGTTCATCATCTTGTGGGTCTGTTCAGCCAGTGGGCAGATAATAGGAGATTTGTGGGGCATGCAGGGTGATCCTGATTCTGTTCTTGAGTCACAGGTGTCTGCAGCAAGTATGAGCATTCTCATCACATACACAGAATGGTAGAGAAAGTATTTTCTTTCTAAAGTAGAATTTAATATCTCGTTTCAGTTCCCATTTTGACAGACACAAACATTCACTCTCAATAGATTGAGAAGCATCTTTGTCAGTTGGGTCATGTCTCTCTTGTGTCGGGGAACAGTCAGAAGATGCCAAGCTTTGCTGGGGAAGGAGGTGAAAAAGATCTATCATCATCCAATCTTCACAGATTGTTGCTTCTCATTCTGGAAACTGGAGGCCAAGTCACTGCCTTCCTCAGCCATGTTGTCATCATGTCTTCATGGTATCCTGAAGAACATCCTAGGATGTTCTTCTGGAATCCTAGAACATCCTACAGACCCTGTGTGCTTGGAGACACCAAGAACTCTCACTTTCCATTAGGGGCTCTGGGAAATCTGAGGCCCCCGGTAGGGGTAGGGGCAGAACCCAGGTCTTCTCTTTCAAGCCTATGGAATCCTAAGACCCAGTCTAGACTCCAGGATACACGGCACCATATTTAGGGCTCCCAAGCAGCTGAGTTCTCCCTTTCATCACCTGACTGTCTCTTATCCACATAGTCCATAAGCTTTCTACCTAATCTGACGGCAAGTTTGCCTGACTCTTTATCTCTTCAAAATAGCCTGAGGTTTATGCCTTCATTTCTTTGCAGTTTAGGATTTTGAAGATAAACTCTTATGTTTTCCAGTTCCCAAAGTATTCCTCTTCAAAATCCATTTTGAAACTCAAAAGCCTGAAATTGATTTCTTTATTTTTCTGGGCTCTGCAGTAACAACTCCAACCCAAGGCAGTGGGTCCTTTGCAGTCTATTTTGAGTGGAGAAGAGCCATAAGGTTAAAAAAAAAAAAAAAAGATATGAAGGAAAATACACCATCAAAATAATGTCCTACTAGCTACTTTAACCAGTGAGGAAAACATGTGGTCAAATTCATCTAAAACCCAACAATGTTGCTAACTATGAGTTCTTAGGCATGATCTCTACTGTGGAGAACAGGGAAATAAAAAAGAATCTTGAGGCTTTACAGATGCAATTCAATTGCTCACCTTCTTACTTCCTGGCAAGGTTGTGTCTGTCAATGGCTGGAAACTCTATTTTTATTTTTATTATCTTTCCAACTAACCCATCAGCTATTGCACATCCTAGCCCAGGGCTTCTCAAACTCTAACATGCATGCAAGTAACCTGGAGAGCTTGTCAAAATGCAGATTTGAGTTTAGCAGATCTGCAGTGAAGCCTGAGATTCATTATCTGTAAAGCACTCCAAGGACAGGAAGTATATACTTCCTATTACTTATGTTGTCAAAGGGTCCCCAAGGATGGAGAATTAGATTCTACCATGAGTTTTCAGCACAGAGTCAGAGCAGACGTTCCAAACTGGAGCCTCTCCTCAAACTTCCAGTCCATAGATGGTGAATAGCACCAAGGTCATCTAAAGAAGCTTCAAAGTCTTCTAGAACAAGAGGCCATGCCTTTGAACATGGACATAGCTCCCAGGATGTTGAATACAATACTCACCTTTAGCTCACTCAGAAGCAATCTGCCAGAATGTTCATATTCAGAGAGGTATCCCTAAAGTTACTTGCTACCATCCCTAAAGTTACTCTGAGAGGTGACAGTTGGGGCAGCAACAGCATACCCAAGAATTTGATCTAAACAATGACTTCTCAGAATATATATAGGGCTTCCCAGGTGACACCAGTGGTAAAGAACCTGCCTGCCAGTGCAGGAGACCTAAGAGATGTGGGTTCAATCCCTGGGTCAGGAAGATCCCCCGGAGGAGGGCATGGCAACAGACTCCACAGAGTGGAAGTGGAATAGAATCCTATGAACAGAGGAGCCTGGCAGGCTACAGTCCATAGGGTTTCAAAGAGGCAGACACAACTGAAGTGACTTAGTACACATGCATATATATATAAGGGCTTCCCTGGTGGTCAGACGGTAAAGAAACTGCTTGTGATGCGGGAGACCCGGGTTCGATCCCTGGCTTGGGAAGATCCCCTGGGGAAGGAAACAGAAACTACTCCAGTATTCTTGCCTGGAAAATTCCATGGACAGAGGAGCCTGGTGGGCTACAGTCCATGGGGTTGCAAAGAGTCAGATGTGACTGTGAGACTAACAGAGACAGATATATATGTACATACACACACACACATAGATATGTATACACATTGGAATATTGCTCAGCAATAAAAAAGTGAAATAATTTTTTCAATAATTCATGTTGTCATTTGCAGCAACATGATGGATCTAGAGATGATCATACTATGTGAAGTAAGCCAAACAAAGACAAATGTCATATAATATCACTTACATGAGTACTCTGAAAAAATTATATTAATGAACTTATTTATAATAGAGAAATAGACACACAGACATAGAAAACAAATTTATGGTTACTAAAGGTGAAACGGGGGGAAAGAGGGATAAATTAGAAATTTAGGATTAATATATACACACTACTATACATAAAATAGATAAACAACAAGGACTTACTGTATAGTATAGGCAACTATATTCAATGTCTTTTAATAACTATAATGAAAAAGAACATGAAAAAATGTGTGTATATGTATGTATATACATATGTGTGTGTGTGTGTGTATATATATATATATATATATATATATGTATATATATATATGGGCTTCTCTGATGGCTCAGAGTAAAGAGTCTGCCTGCAATGAAGGAGACCTGGGTTTGATCCCTGGGTCAGAAAGATCCCCTGGAGAAGGGAATGGCAACCCAAAGCAGTTTTCTTGCCTGAAAAATCCCACGCTCAGACAAGCCTGGTGGGCTAGTCATTTATATATATAAACTGAATATATAAACTTTGCTGTACACTTGAAACTAACAAAACATTGTAAATTAACTATACTTCAATTTAAAAATTAAAATTAAACAAATAGTTCAAAACGTAGAGTACCAGGGGCCACTGCCTATACTTAGAGCACAAATATTACAGAAGCTTTATTTCAACTGCAATTTCTCCATATGTAGCTTACCCTGCTAGCATGTAAAATATATATAATTTTTATTTTTCTGTTTTGTTCATGCTGTTTGCCCTCTGTCTGCAAGAACCACCCAGACTCTCTGTTTGCTTAGTTCTTTGTGGTTTTTAATCTTCAAGTCCAGCCCCCCATCACTTGAGTTGTGTCTCTTGCCAAGGGAGTTTTGATACAGGGGCCGTGCTGTAATTTTTGTTTGTTTCCTTTTACATCATATTAGGAGCTCCTTACATAAATCATTTTTCTCCTTTCTCGCCACCTATTACAGCGCATCATGTAAGGAAGAGAACAGTAACCACTTGAATGAATGAGTGACTTCCAATTTCAAATCCTGTCAAGAACAGATCAAGGATCTGTTCCTCCACTATGTTCCTCCACCAGGGTCTGAAGAAGAGTCAGAGATCATCATGAAATTGGGTTTTGTCACTAATGAGAGTAATTAAGCGCTAGGACTATCTACACAAAATGATGCACTTTGTACCTCCAGTGCTCAGAGTCCGGCAACTACAGAGAGGTAAAGACAAACGTATTTCTGCTGCCCAAGGTTTCCGGAGGAAACTCACTGCATCCTACAGATCACAAGGGGAGGCCCAGGGTGATTATTACCTTTTGAGAATGGTGGATTCATCCCTGCAAAAGTCAGTTCCAGGTTTGTTCCTATTAATCCCCTGCTTGATGAGAACGGCGGGGCGCACTGCTAATGGTTTCTGGTTGCTTGTGGGCTGATGTGAAATGCATGTGATAATTAGCTAACTAAATGACTTCTGTTCTCATTATTTTTTATATAAAGCAGTTTTATAAGGATGGCTTTTTACAGTGATTTCTGGTCTAATTTCTCATTATCACCATTGGAAAAAATAGATAATATTTTCTCCCCATTCTCTGCAATATCTCTCCCACTCACCACTCTTGACACCTTCCATACTCACCCATGTATAATCTACTGCATGTTAAGCATGAGACCCTGGGGTTGCCTCAGTCTTCTCTTTTGGATCACTGCACTATCATGACTGTTGGATTTCCTCCTGGATATTCAGATAAGTGCAGTTTGTTTGTTTGTTTGTTTATGACTCTAAATGTGGAGCGGAACACGAGTGATTTATCCAGAGCTTTCTGCTACTATAAACACTAAGACTTCCACCCCACAGCATGTTAACATCCCAGATGTATGACATGAGTCGCTCTCTGGGATTTGGCCCATCTGTTCTAAGTCTCAGCCACCTGATGATTATACAGAAGGAGCAGCGTGGAGCCTTTGTCCCGGAATGGCTATTAGGTTTTAGGGCTTTACAGATCCCTGCATATGCAACCTGCTCTGGAGAGCTCCCTGTAGGGTTTTTATAGTGTTTTGTGTTGTGTTCAATGAGCTTCCTTGGTAAAGAATCCGCCTACAATGCAGGAGACCTGGGTTCAGTCCCTGGGTTGGAAAGATCCCCTGGAGAAAGGAATGGCAATACACTCCAGTGTTCTTTCCTGGAGAATTCCATGGAGAGGACTGAGCAACTAACACTTCCATTTTCTTTTCTTTTCAATGGGTTGAATTTGTACCTCCTTTCTAGAAGCAGTTTCTTATTTTTGAACAAATCAATGGGCAGCCTTATATGTGAAAATTCCTAGAGAATGCTGTGAATTGGATTATAGGACTTTACCTTTCTGTAGCTCAGCTACTTCATCAACATAATAAAACATTCTCTTGGGTTCATTTACTTGAAATGTGATCAAATGGATACTGCTATATGGTAGATCAAGATTCAACAGTCATCCTCAGTTACCATGGTATAATTTGTTAAAGATGACCAGAGATCCTTTGGGCTTCCCTGGTAGCTCAGCTGGTAAAGAATCTGCCTGCAATACAGGAGACCCTGGTTTGATTCCTGGATCTGGAAGATCTGCTAGAGAAGGGATAGGCTACCCACTACAGTATTCTTGGGCTTCCCTGGTGGCTCAGTTGGTAAAGAATCCGCCTACAATGTGGGAGCCCTGGGTTGGGAAGATCCCCTGGAGAAGGGAATGGCTACCCTTCCAGTATTCTTGCCTGGAGAATCCCTTAGACTGTATAGTCCATGGGGTCACAAAGAGTCGCGGACATGACTGAATGGCTTTCACTATCAGAGATCCTTTGACACTTCTTCCCATGACAGGTAGGGGTCAAATTCTCCATTCTTTCATTTGAGTTGGGCTCAGTGACCTACTTTACCAAAAGAATTATACTTTTGCGACTTCTGAGGGCAAGATATAAAACACCTTTCAGCTTAGGCCTCTTGGCTTGCTCACTATCCTTCCTGGAGGGTGCCAACCATCATGTAGAGTCTGACATTCTCACCCCATCATGCATTCAAGAAGCTCACGCTCACCATTTGGAAGGTCACATGGAAGGAAAGAGAAATGCTTAGCTGGCCCCTCATGACCTCATGACTGTAGTCCACCAGGCTCCTCTGTACATGGGATTCTTCAGGCAAGAATACTGGAGTGGGTCGCCATCTCAGTTCAGACACCAGACATGTGACTAAAGGTGTACCATCTTGGATGTTCAGCTCAGAGTTTTCAGATGACTTTAGGTCCAGTCTAGCATTAGAGAGCCAAAGCAAGAACCATCCAGCTGAGTCCTATTACTCTGTAGCCACGGGAAATCAGTAGAGTATTTGTATAGGCCACTAAGTTTCAGATGATTTGATTTGTTCCAAGAGGTAGCTAGAATATATGAGAAAACAACTCTGTTTCCTTATGTATTAAACAGAAATATCTATGCTGAACTGCTGTGATTATTGAGAAAGTTTAAGTATAAACTGGTAAATCCTTAGCACATTACTTGGCAAGAGTAATATCTTTAGATCAGATATTCATCCCTGGTTTTTTCAGCTGGGGTAGGTTTTGGTGGCATAACATAAATCATAATGACTTACTGGGGCTTCCCATGTAGCTCAGTGGTAAAGAATCTGCCTCCCAATGCAGGAGACAGTGGTTCGATCCCTGGGTCGGGAAGATCCTCTGGAGAAGGAAATGGCAACCCACTCCAGTATTCTTGCCTGAGAAATTCCATGGACAGAGGAGCTTGGTTGGGCTACAGTCCATGGGATCACAAAGAGTTAGACATGACTTAATGAGTAAACAACAATATTGGGGAGGGATTCTCCTGAATAGCAGGACAGTCATCTGAATGCCCGAGGAGGCACACAGTAATATCTAGACTACCTGTAGCTTAGTTCAAGTCCACCTAATGTCTAGTAAGCTGCTGCTGTTCCCACCAACATTACTATATTCATTCCTGTATTAATCCAGCTTATAGAACTTAATTTCCTGATTTACTGTCTGCTTTCCCCTGACACGATGAACAGTCTTCCTAGAATCTCAAACCATTTGACTGGGGCTTTGAAAATATTCCAAACCCTTGCCAATCCCAGTTCCTTTTCTCTGGAGTCTGGACTTTGTCCAAGCAGCTGCTGTCCAGAGTCTTAACTCATGTCAGAAACAGTGGCTAGAACCAAAACATCACTAACATTGAATATCGCCACTCCCTTTAAACTAATAAGGAAAAAGGAACAAAACCAAACCTTGTATATGAGGGCAATTCAGAATGAGCCAAAGATCATCTCCCTCTGGGCAGCAGTGAACATTTATTAGCATTACCCCAATAACTCTAATAATGATTTCTAATATTCAGAGAATAACTCAACATGATCTATGTGCAACTTAATCTTATGAGCTACATTCTAGTCTTACGCATATTGCATACAGAAGAAATGGTGGACTGGGGCTTGAGAGAAGGTCCCAAGACACAGGAGTGAGGAGAGTCAGGATTCAAACTCCTTTAGCCACTGGACTCCAGAGCTTCAAAAAGCGCTAGCCCCACACCTGGTCTTGCCAGTCCTCCTCCAGTCTCTTTGTTTTCTTTGCAATTCAAGGACGACAACTTAAATGCATCATGACCCATGCTGTACGTGTTGTCATGGAGTTGCAGCAAAGAAAGTGAAGTGGGAGAGGATGATCACGTCCCAAGTCTCAGGCAAGTGTGAATTCTTAGTTTTGCCAAGGAAAGAATTCAAGAGCATGCCATAGTAAAATGAAGGAAGGTGTACTCAGAGAGAAACACATCCCATAGATACAGTGTGGGCCATCTTGGAAAGCACCAGGGTATATGGGCTTATGAGTTCTTATGTGTGTACATGCTCAGTTATGTCCAATTTTTTGTGACCCCATGGACTGTAGTCCACCAGGCTCCTGGGATTCTTCAGGCAAGAGTACTGGAGTGGGTTGCCATGCTCTCCTCTAGTGGATCTTCCCGACTCAAGGATCGACTCAGGCCTCCTGAATTGCAGGTGGATTCTTTACTGTCTGAGCCACCAGGAAAGCCCTCATTGTACCTTGGTACCATCCAAATGGAGATGGTTTTACTTAACATTTTAATTAACTATAGTATAGAGAGCCATGTAAGTCTAGACTACACCCCATCCTTTAATTAACTCCATCCTAACTGACTGTTTCCTCAGAATCAGGTCCAATGAGACTCTTTAGCACCACCTAACAATCTTTTCTCTACTTCCTCAATTAGAGAGGTATAGCCTGACTCCTTCCGTTTCTTTCTGTTGGATCAGTTACATTCTGTATATTTGTGTACCTCTCAGTAGCACTCCAGGCTGATTATACTTGGCCTCTCCATAAGCCATGACAGCTCATGACCATCCTTTATTTAACCCTCAGTGTTCCTGAGTTCCCAATGTTTGGTCTGAGTCAGCTCCTTCAGCCTTGGGTAAGAAAAGCTAGATGACTTCAAAACAATCTTCTCCCTAGGCTAACTTGTCCAGGAGGTACTTAGCACATCCTTCTACATGATGTTCTATTCTCTCAAATCACCAGGAGCTTATCCTTCAAAACACTTAGAAGAGTTGCTATTTTCCAAGTATAGTTTTACTCATTTGATTAAAAACTCTCTCCCCTCTTAAATTCCATAGGGCAGAGTTCAAGCAAATTTTTTATATCTCATGCCTAGAATGATGTCTGGGATGAAGCAAAGATGCAATAATAATATTTTAAGTGGATGAATACTGCATGCATAGCTGGACTCATACAGACCTTTGTTCATACTCTAGTTCTCCACTTAAAATTGCAATGCAATTTTAAGTAAGCAATTTGCTCTTTTACTAGAATTCATCTATAAAAAGAAATGAAAAAAAGAAAGAAGGAAAGAAAACAAGGAAGAAATAAGGATAATAAAATTCCTAATCACACAGTTTTTCTGTGAGGATTAAAGGGGAAGATATAATTAAAGTGCTTTGAGAACAGCGCCTGTTGTCATGGTTTAGTCGCTAAGTTGTGTCCCACTCTTTTTCGACCCCATGGACTCTAGCCCACCAGGCTCCTCTATCCATGGGATTTCCCAGGCAAGAATACTGGAGGGGGTTGCCAGTGCCTTCTCCAGGGGGTCTTCCTGACCCAGAGAGAGAACCTGTATCTCCTGTATTGCAGGTGGGTTCTTTATCGCTGAGCCACGGGGGAAGCCCATGGAGCCCAGGGCCTGGAAGACAATAACTGCTCAGTGTCCTCACCTCATCTAGTGTGCATGTTTCATCTTAGGAGGAAAATCTAGAGAACATGATAAGCCCAGCATCACACAGTTTATGGCAGAGACTGCCTTGTATTTTTCCCATATCAGAACCTTCTTTTCCTCATTGCTTTTCTAAATAACATACTCAAATTCCCATTTGGACAAGATTTCTCTGACTACAATGTGTGTGTGTGTGTGTGTGTGTGTGTGTGTGTGTGTGTGTGTTGGGTACAGCCCTCTCAAACCCCTTTATCAAACCACACCCTAAATAATACTTTCTCACCTTAGTGGAATCTGATGTCCACTGATCCCATACCTATAAATGGAAGCTAGGAAAACATGATACAATTCACATATTATTTATAAGGTTGAGTGGGGGAAGGTTATTATAATTCTAACTCACTGTTTTGCTCCATAAATTAAGTCAGACAGTACCGTGGATTTGCTTTGACATATTATAAAACACTATCTATGTGTTTGTATTATTGTATTAATAATACAAGCTTGTCAAGCCTGGATGTGCCGCATACATGCCTTAGGGTGCAGGCTGTTTAGTAAAAGACATCGCTTCTGCATGACACCTGTGTGCAGTGCCTCGGTCACCCGCGTGTTTTCTCTCCCTTCACAACAAGGGCTTCTGAACTTGGGCTTGTTTTACAGGAATCAGAAATAATAAGAAAGCAGCAAGAGAGAGGTCCGTGGGGGGCAGCTTTGGCTGGGAGGCTGCGAGTCTGTAATTCACAACTCCTTTTCCTGTGACGAAAGCAGCTGACTGACTGACAGCCTGGGGAGGGAGCCCTTTTCTGGCTGGTTCCCTGAGCTTCATTTACTTCTGTACTCTCCCTGTAAAGTATTCTTGCCTGGAAAATTCCATGGATGGAGGAGCCTGGCTGACTATAGTCCATGGAGTCTCAAAGAGTCAGACATGACTGAGTGACTAACATTTTCATTTTCTCCCTGTAAAAGAAGGGAGAAGAATATTTGGTCTGAGATGCAGAAGAGGTTTTGGAAAGCTTATCTCCCCAGTGCTGATGGCTGCCTACAATTATAGTTATTCATCATGGTCTGAGCAGAGCTAGAGACCTGACTCTAATTTCTTAGCTTAAGTAGAATTTTCTCTCCCAAGCCTGACTTATTGTCTCGTATTTTTAAAGGGGGAGAGAGCATCCTAATTGAATCAAGGCTCAGTGTTACAGACTGTATGTTTGGGACTCCAAGAACTCATATGTTGCAGCCTTAACTTCTAAGGTAACAGTATTTGGAGTTGGAGCCTTCGGGAGATACAGTCTGATGAGGTCATGAAGATAAGCATCGCATGATGACATTACTACTCTTATAGAAAAGACAGCAGATGAGATAAATAGAGAGAGAGAGAGAAAGCTCTTTCCCTTCAAAAAGCACACACAGGGGAAAAGCCATGTGAAGACACAGTGAGATGGTGGTTGTTTATTGCAGAGAAGAGCCTCAGAATGAAACCCACCTTGCTGACAACTTGATGCTGAATTTCCGGCCTCTAGAACTATGAGAAATTTCTGCTATTCAAGTCATCCAATCGATGGTATTTTGTTATGGCAGACCAACCTCCCCCAAGATAGTAAGTTATAGGCCACCACCTGATGAAAGAGATTAAAAAGGTATTACTTTGGTGACTTCAGAGGAAACTGGCTACTTGGTGAATCTGGCAAAATGTCCTTTTATTTATCAGCTACAGAGGGCTAGGCCAGGTCCAGAGGGGTAGGATTTTTTGTTTGCTTTTCATTAGCACTTCTTTCAGCTGCCTTACAGTCAAGCTCCTCCAGATTCAAAGCTGTGAGATGAAAATATCTCCTGCCGTATCAACAAACAAGAAATGTCACAACCATCAAAGATTTCTGCCTCCAAATGTGAATGAGGGCTCCCAAAACTGCGATCCAGCAGATGCTGCCATTCCCCTAAGTGATTGCTGAGGAGCAAGGGGAATGCAAGAAGCAGCCATATGCCACTCCTTAAGGTGAACACGGAAACAGGATTTGGTCCCAGATAGTTGAGGTTCGTGAAAGGAATGAATTCAGTGAGCCTAGAGGCTTGCATCTTCCCATACATAGAATGCTAAATTCCTTAGCTGGATATTTGACCTTTGATGTTCAGACTGTCTGCTCCCTTTGTTGCAGACTTGCATACGGCCTTTCTCAGAGCTACTGAGATGCTGTCTCCTGGGCTCAGAGTCCAAAACATTCCCACTAAATAGAATAACTCTCTACTTTCAGGTTGTGACTAGTTTTCAGTCAACAAAGCTCTCTTAATGACCTCAG
The DNA here is from genome assembly GCF_019923935.1 of Bubalus bubalis. NCBI lineage: Eukaryota > Metazoa > Chordata > Mammalia > Artiodactyla > Bovidae > Bubalus > Bubalus bubalis. The sequence continues at coordinate 52,370,885 of NC_059176.1, forward strand.
ACTCCAGCAGAGGCCAGTACAGTCTCACATTAATTTTTGCCATTTTTAAACCCCTGTGGGTGGTAACTTTCATTATTATATTAGTCTTCATGTCCTTCAGATCACCCTGGAATCTGGAACTGACCATGAAGACAAATGAACCGATCATTTCCTTAGATCCTTGCAGTTAATCTTTCGGTCCATCTTGGACTCAGTTCTCCAAGAGTATGGGTCCAGCTGGAATTATAAGCCCCTCAGCCTGCACTTTGGTGCTTTTATTTTCCAGAAATGATTAGGGACTCTGACAAAACCTCAAGTGCTAATATTTGCCCAGCAAAAAGAGTGAAAGATCCACGTCTAAAATTAGAGAAGTCATATATTTAAAATGGGTAACCAACAAGATCCTCCTGTATAGCACAGGGAACACTGCTTGATGATATGTGGCAGCCTGGATGAGAGGGGAGTTTGGAGGAGAATGGATACAGGTATGTGTATGCCTGAGTCCCTTTGCTGTCCACCTGAAGCTATCACAACATTGTTAATTGGCTATACTCCAACACAAAATAAAACGTTTTTAAAAAGTTTAAATGTAGCTCAGCCATCGCTCAGCCTTCCCAGAACTCAAGGCTCTGGGTTTGTCAAAATGAAAACATTAAACAGTCTCATAGAATATTTAGGCTCTCTCTGAAAATAAATGAGACTCGACATATTTCCCAGCCTCTTCATAACTTGGGAAAGGATTTTTAAATACATCTTTCTCGACACCAGCTGTTCACAAAGTATAAACCAGCAACATCAGCATTGTGTGAAAATTCATTAGAAATGGAGAACCTCACATCACCTCAACACCGATCAGAATGGCCATCATTAAAAAATCCACAAACAACAAATGCTGGAGAGAGTGTGGAGAAAAAGGAACCCTCTTGCCCTGCTGGTGTGAATGTAAAATAATACAGCCACTAGGGAAACAGTATGGAAATTCCTTAAAAAACTAGGAATAAAACCACCATATGACCCAGCAAAAACACTTCTAGGCATATATCCTGAGGAAACCAAAACTGAAAAAGACACATGTACCTCAGTGTTCATTGTGGCACCATTTACAATAGCTAGAATGTGGAAGCAACCTAAATGTCCATCAACAGATGAATGGATGAAGAAACTGTGGTACATATATATGGTGGAATACAACTCAGCCATAAAAAGGAACACATTTGGGTCAGTTCTAATAAAGTAGATGAACCTAGAGCCTATTGTACAGAGTGAAATAAGTCAGAAGTTCAGTTCAGTTCAGTTGCTGTCGTGTCCGACTCTTTGCGACCCCATGGACTGCAGCACACCAGGCTTCCTTGTCCATCACCAACTCCTACAGTTTACTCAAACTCATGTCCATTGAGTCAGTGTTGCCATCCAACCATCTCATCCTCTATCGTCCCCTTCTCCTCCACCTTCAATCTTCCCCAGCATCAGGGTCTTTTCCAATGAGTCAGCTCTTTGCATCAGGTGGTCAAACTATTGGGAGTTTCAGTTTCAACATCAGTTCTTCCAATGAACACTCAGGACTGATCTCCTTTAGGATGGACTGGTTGGATCTCCTTGCAGTCCAAAGGACTCTCAAGACTCTTCTCCAACACTACAGTTCAAAAGCATCAATTCTCCAGCACTCAGCTTTCTTTACAGTTTAACTCTCACATCCATACATGACTACTGGGAAAACCATAGCTTTGACTAGATGGACTTTATCCATAAATCTGTTCTCTATGTCTGCATCTCCACTGCAGCCCTGCAAATAGGTTCATCAGTACCATACTTCTAGATTCCATATATATGTGTTAATATATATAATATACATATTATATAATAATATTATTATATAATATATTATAAGATATAATTATTATACTAATATTATTATTAGTATATATATATATTAACACATATATATGGAATCTAGAAAGTTAGTACTGATGAACCTATTTGCAGGGCAGCAATGGAGATACAGACATAGAGAACAGATTTATTGATAAGGACCAGGGGGAGGAAGAAGAGGGTGGGATGAATGGAGAGAGTAGCATAGAAGCATATACAGTACCATATGTAAAATAGATAGCCAATGGAAATTTGCTGTATGACTCAGGGGACTCAAACCAGGGCTCTGTAACAACCTAAAGGGTTGGGAAAGGGTGGGAGGTGCAAGAAGGAGGGGACATTAGTATACCTACGGCTAATTTATGTTGATGTATGGCAGAAATCAAACCAATACTGTGAAGCAATCATCCTTCAACTAAAAATAAATACATTAAAAAAAAATATGGAGAAACTCAGATCTCATCCGAAACCTGCTATGTCAGAAATTCTGCAGGAGGAACCCAGTGATCTGTGGTTTTCAAGACCTCCTGGAGAATCTAATGCACATTCAACTTTGAGAACTATTCAACTGTTTATTCACCCTATTTGTAAGCATCTCTAGGATCATTATCACAGTCTTCCTGCCCAGGTGATGGGCTCTGGTTGGGTCAACTGTTTTCAAGCTTGGGGCCACTGATTCCTATTTGATGAACAAGATATCATTTCTCTCCACTTGAATGTGAATGAGGAAAGCTGAGGTCTGGATCGCTGCTGACAATCTTACATGAGGAGGAAAGCCAGTGGGAAGACAAACTCCACCACAAAGGAGCATACGATAAAATAATGGAAGGGAGAAAGATGGTATTGATGACCCTATTTGCAGGGCAGCAATGGAGACCAGGACAGAGAACAGACTTGTAGAAACAGTGGGGGAAGGAGGGGGTGGGACAAATTGAGAGAATAGCAAGGAAACATACGCACTACCATATATACACTAGACAGCAAGTAGGAATTTGCTGTGTGACATAGGGAGCTCAACCCAGTGCTCTGTGACAACCTACAGGGGTGGGTAGGCTGGGAGGTGGGAGAGAGGCTCAGGAGGGAGGGGACACACGTACACCTGTGACGGATTCATGCTAATGTGGGGCAGAGACCAGCACAGTATTGTAAAGCAATTATCCACCAATAAAAAATAAAATAAAAGAATAGTGCTGAAGTGGACCTAGATTCCTGATACATTCATGCCTGAAGTCTGAATTGCTGCTAGAATTTCTAATTAAATAATACAGTAAATTCTCCTTATTCCTTAGTCAGTTAGTTAGAGTTGGCTAAGAGTTAGAGTTTTCTCTTATTGGCACCCCCAAAGCACCCTGACAAATAGTGATAACAGAGTCCAATTAGGAGGCCATTGTAGAACCCAGGGAACATGCAGTGTTGGCTTAGAGCAAGGAGGTGGTAGAAGGGGGAATAAAGATAAGTGAAGAGTTCCTACATATTTGGAAATAAGAAGCTAATGAACTTAATTTTGAGTGGGAAAAGCTTTAGACTAATATAAGAATCAGAAACAGAAATAAACCCCAGGTTTTTTGTAGTTTATTTATTTATTTGGCTGCATCAGGTCTTAGTTGCAGCATGCAAGATCTTGCTTTGTGGTGTGGCGTGGGCTTAGTTGCCCCACAGCAGGTGGGGTTTTAATTCCCTGACCAGGGATTGAACCTGCGTTCCTTGCATTGGAAGGTAGATTCTTAATTAGCAGACTACCACAGAAGTCCTAACTCCAGATCTTTTAATCTGGGGAGACTTTACTAGGGTCACCCCTCTCCCAGCCTCCGTCATATGTCTTACCCCCATGCCCCATTTTTCATCTCTACTATAATCCTCTCTCTTAATTTGTCTTTAATCCTTTCTTTATATCTCAACCTCACCTTTTATCCATTTCTAGCTCACATTATTTTGCTACCCTTCTCAGATTTACCCCATCTCAACTTCCATTAAAAATATTCAAGCAAATATTATACATAAATAAATCAAACCTTAATAATCTAAACAAAGAATTCAAAGAATATCCTTTCTTTTAATTCACTAATGCAAACATACTTTTTAGGCAGCACTTATGACTGAAGTCTGCATATGCTGAGATAAGAAAGAAATGAGCTTATCCTCTATATTTTTATGATCAAGAACACAAACATGTGTCAGCAACCTTTGCTTCTAAAGGTTCATATAGTAAATGTCTCTGTGTGTCATGCTATCTGTTCCAACTACTCAACTCCACCATTGTGGAGTAAAAGGAGCCATAGACCACATGTAAATGAGTGGGTGTGGCTGTGTTCCAATAAAATTTTATTTATAAAAACAGATTGCAGGACAGATTTGACCGTGGCTAGACAGATTGCCAGAAGAAATATCAATAACCTCAGATATGCAGATGACACCACCCTTATGGAAGAAAGTGAAGAGGAACTCAAAAGCCTCTTGATGAAAGTGAAGAGAGTGAAAAAGTTGAGGAGAGTGAAAAAGGTTAAGGAGAGTGAAAAAGTTGGCTTAAAGCTCAACATTCAGAAAACTAAGATCATGGCATGTGGTCCCATCACGTCATGGGAAATAGATGGGGAAACAGTGGAAACAGTGCCAGACTTTATTTTGGGGGGCTCCAAAATCACTGCATATGGTGATTGCAGCCATGAAATTAAAAGACGCTTACTCCTTGGAAGGAAAGTTATGACCAACCTAGATAGCATATTCAAAAGCAGAGACATTACTTTGCCAACAAAGGTCTGTCTAGTCAAGGCTATGATTTTTCCAGTGGTCATGTATGGATGTGAGAGTTGGACTGTGAAGAAAGCTGAGCGCCGAAGAATTGATGCTTTTGAACTGTGGTGTTGGAGAAGACTCTTGCGAGTCCCTTGGACTGCAAGGAGATCCAACCAGTTCATTCTGAAGGAGATCAGCCCTGGGATTTCTTAGGAAGGAATGATGCTAAAGCTGAAACTCCAGTACTTTGGCCACCTCATGCGAAGAGTTGACTCATTGGAAAAGACTCTGATGCTGGGAGGGATTGGGGGCAGGAGGAGAAGGGGACGACAGAGGATGAGATGGCTGGATGGCATCACTGACTCGATGGACGTGAGTCTGGGTGAACTCTGGGAGTTGGTGATGGACAGGGAGGCCTGGCGTGCTGCAATTCATGGGGTCGCAAAGAGTTGGACATGACTGAGCGTCTGAACTGAACTGTACTGAGACAGATAGCTAGCCCCTGATTTAGACAGATAGTAATAAGAATGTGAGGATGCAATATAGAGGAGACATTAATAGAATATTTTTAAAGTTGAACTGAGTACTTGCCTAGAACCTCTTTACTGACCTTGAGATACCCAAACCCTATAATGAATTTATAGATAAATTTACAAGGAATTGACTCTTCACAATGTCGAATCTTTATTATCTACAAGAAATGTGCCTTTCCTTTGTCTCAATTCTTCTTTTATGTCTCTCAGTAGGGTTTTACTATTTTCTTCCAACAGACACTGAACATTTTTCCAGCTTCTTTCCAGATTGTTTATCTTTATATTGCTCTTGTAAATAGGATCTTTCCTGAATTTGACTTTCTGACTTTACTGTTTGTGTCTAGGAAGCAATTGATTTTGTATATTCATTTTTTAACTGGACAACTTATACACTCTCTTACTGTCAAAATAGTTTATCAGTTGATTCTCTTCCCAAATATAAAATCATATCATGTCAAATATTAATAAATTTGCCTCCATTTTTTTAATACTCAATAATTTGCTCCTTTTCTTATTGTTCTGATTAACATTTCAAGATAATTTAAACAAAAGATGGTTTATTTTCTTATTCTAATGATAAGACTTCTTACATTTCACTTATCTGTCATGATAAGTGATTTACCTTTGATTTCATGTATATGTATCAGATTAAAGATTTATAAATATATTTCAAATTTACTGAAGTTTCATTGGTAAAATAAATAAATATCCCAGAAGTAGATCCTCGTATAAGTGTGAATTAATATAGATACATGTATTCATGAAATCAATGGAAAATGATGGATTATTTAGTAACTGATACTAGTGGAATATTATCCATCACCAGAACATGTATTTGGACCTCCATCTTATACCATTTCCCAAAGAAATTCCCAGTGAAATAAATATTCCAATGTACAGGTAACACAGTATTGCTAGTAAATATGTTATTCATAAATTCAATATATGATAAAAATGGATTTTTACCAAAGTTTTTTTTCTTTCAGTGCAGACACCAGAGATAACAGATGAAGGATTCATGTCTTTAATACCCAAAGTACATTTGCAAATTTAACAGAACATACATAGAACCCAATAAAAATTTTGAGCTTCCTGCTGCAACATTCAGAAACTCTGTCAGCATCCGTTTCCCAGGAAACTCAACCGACAACAGTGAAATACAGATATTTTACGATGCATCGTTTGTAGTGACAAAATGTGGAAACAATGTGAATTCCAATTATAGGTTGAATATTTTTATCTTATATCCATAGCATAGAATATTATACCAGAAATAAAATGCCTAGAGCTGCAGAAATTTATGTGGATAACTTTGCACTAGGTATTTTGCTGAGGGAGATAAGTAATATATAGAAAATAATGCATATTATAAAGATATTTTGATCAAATAATGTCAAAATTCATAAATGATATTTGTGTATACAAATTTATGTATACGTCCTGAGTCTGTATGTATATATGTTCATACACATATGGTTGTATGTAATTACATAAACATGAGCAAAAATTAGAGAGAATCTGTGCTAGGTTACTATGTGGGAAAGATAAATGTGGAAGGGGACAGAAGAAGAAAGAAGCAAGTAAAAAATAAATATTAAAAATTAAGCTTAGTTCATATGTACTATTTTTTAGATTCCACATAAAAGCGATAATATATGATGTTTGTCTTTTGCTGTCTTTACAAAAGAGATATAGAAAACAAATTTACGGTTACCAAGGGGGAAGTAGGGATGGGGGAAACTGGGAAATCGCAATTGACATATACACAACACTATATATAAATAGATAACTAATAAGAACCTACTACATACAGAACTCTATTCTTTCTGTAATGACTTTTATGGGGTAAGAATCTAAAGAAGAGTTGTTCATTGTTCAGTAGCTAAGTCGTGTCTGACTCTTTGTAATTCCATGAATTGCATTACACCAGGCTTCCCTGTCCCTCACTATCTCCCTGAGTTTGCTCAAACTCATGTCCATTGAGTCAGTGATGTCATCCAACTACCTCATCCTCTGTTGTCCCCTTCTCCTCCTGCTCTCAATCTTTCCCAGCATCAGAGTTTCTCCAGTGAGTCAGTTCTTTTCATCAGGTGGCCAAACTGTTGGAGTTTCAGCTTCTGCATCCGTCCTTCCAATGAATATTCAGGAATGATATTATTTAGGATTGACTGGTTGGATCTCCTTGCAGTCCAAGGGTCTCTCAAGACTTTTCTCTAACACCACAGTTCAAAAGCATCAATTCTTCAGCACTCAGCTTTCTTTATAGTCCAACTCTCACATCCATACATGACTACCAGAAAAACCATAGCTTTGACTAGACAGACCTTTGTTGGCAAAGTCGTGTCTCTGCTTTTAAAATGCTGTCTATGTTTATCATTGCTTTTCTTCCAAGGAGCAAGTGTCTTTTAATTTCATGGCTACAGTCACCATCTGCAGTGATTTTGGAGCCCAAGAAAATAAAGTCTGTCACTGTTTCCATTGCTGCTGCTGCTACATCACTTCAGTTGTGTCCGACTCTGTGCGACCCTATAGACAGCAGCCCACCAGGCTTCTCTGTCCCTGGGATTCTCCAGGCAAGAACACTGGAGTGGGTTGCCATTTCTTTCTCCAATGCATGCATGCATGCTAAGTTGCTTCACTCCTGTCCCACTCTGTGTGACCCTATGGACAGCAGCCCACCAGGCTCCTCTGTCCACAGGATTCTCTAGGTTTCCATTGTTTCCCTATCTATTTGCCATGAAGTGATGGGACTGGATACCATGAACTTAGTTTTCTGAATGTTGAGTTTTAAGTCAACCTTTTCACATTCTTCCTTGACCTTCATCAAGAGGCTATTTAGTTCTTCTTTGCTTTCTGCCGTAAGGGTGGTGTCATCTGCATATCTGAGGTTATTGATGTTTCTCCCGGCAATCTTGATTCCAGCTTGTGCTTCATCCAGCTGGACATTTCACATGATGTACTCTGCATAGAAGTTAAATAAGCAGGGTGAAAATACACAGCCTTGACGTACTCCTTCCCCAATTTGGAACCAGTCTGCTGTGCCATGTCCAGTTCTAAATGTTGCTTGTTGACCTGAATACAGATTTCTTAGGAAGTAGGTCAGGTGGCCTGGTATTCCCATCTCTTTCAGAATTTTCCAGTCTGTTGTGGTCTGCTCAGTCAAAGGCTTTGGCACAGTCAATAAAGCAGAAGTAGATGTTTTTCTGGAACTCTCTTGCTTTTTCTACCATCCAGCAGATGTTGGCAATTCGATCTCTGGTTCTTCTATCTTTTCAAAATCCAGCTTGAACATCTGGAAGTTCATGGTTCAGGTACTGCTGAAGCCTGAATTGGAGAATTTTGAGTATTACTTTGCTAGCGTGTGAGATGAGTGCAATTGTGGGATAGTTTGAACATTCTTTGGCATTGCCTTTCTTTGGGATTGGAATGAAAACTGACCTTTTCCACTCCTGTGGCCACTGCTGAGAGGTATGAGAATGGAGGTAGAAATATGAGAAATATGGTAGTACTAACCAAAGGATTTACTTAGTGTGGATAATGTTTGTAAACATAAAAACCTGAAAATAAATGGTCTTCTAGTGTACGGTCCAGGGGGTTCTTCCCAGGTGGCACTAGTAATGAACCCACCTGCTAATGCAGGAGACATAAGAGGCATGATTTAGATTCCTGGGTTGGGAAGATCCCTGTGGAGGAGGTCATGGCAGCCCACTCCAGTATTGATGCCTGGAGAATCCCATGAACAGAGGAGCTTGGTGGACTATGGTCCATAGGGTCACAAAGAGTCAGACACAACTGAAGTGACTTAGCACATACAGTAGAGAAGATATTTTTCTTCTAGGTCTACCTTTTAAATTGCAATTTAAATCCTCTGTGACATGGATTAGTCATGAGACAAGAGAGAAGCTAAACTCTGCCAATTAATATTTTTCTATTCTTTTTCCTTTTATTACCTGCAATTCTTGGTTACACATTTAAATTATTTTATTATTTGATGCATGAAGACTCACGGTAATTTGATCTTCTTTGCGTCTGTGCTCTTTATCATGCTAAAGCTTTTTTTGTCATTTATTTTTGTGTCTTGGATTTAACTTTGATTGATACTCATTTGGCAGTGCCATGAGACATGTGGGATCTAAGATCCAAGACCAGAGATGAACCCATGCCTCCTGCATTGGAAGCTGTGGAGTCTTAACCACTGAACCACCAGGGACATCCCTTCTTCCCATTTTCTACATCTTGTAAGCCAGGGTTCTTAGTATTATATTCAAGTCTTTCCATCTATTTGTCCTTCCCTGCTTTTTAGCTTTATCTCCATCACTTCCTGCCTCAAAGTTTCTGTTTCATTTATGGAGTTACTATAGCTTACACATTTATCATACTGTTTTATGCTTCTGAACCTATACCCACATTTCAAATACTTAACTCTCCTTGCTTATTTTCTGATAAATCTAATTTGTTCATAAAAACTCAGATCAGCATTTATATTCCAAGAACACTTTTATTAAAGTATAACTTACATGTAGAAAACTACAAATAGTGAGTGTAAAGCATGGTAATATTCACTCACAGATTGAAAAAAAAAATCATCACATAATCCACTGTAGACAAGGTAGAAATTTATTTGCTTGTGAGATCACCCCTTTCAACATTCTTAATCTCTGTCTTGCTCCCTTAAGGTTCCACTCTCCTAATTATCACCATTAGTTGGTTTTATTATTTTTTTTTTGCAAATTTTTACCATTTATATGCATGAAAAGATATTGTATGGGACTGTACTCAATATTATGTAATAATCTATAAGGGAAAGGAATCTGAAAAATAAATCTGTCTATACACACACACACACATATCAGTCAGTCAGTTCAGTCGCTCAGTCACGTCCAGCTCTTTGTAAACCGTGGACTGCAGCACGCCAGGCCTTCCTGTCCATCACCAGCTCCCAGAGCTTGCTTAAACTCATGTCCAATGAGTCGGTGGTGCCATCCAACCATCTCATCCTCTGTTGCCCCCTTCTCCTCCTGCCCCCAATCTCTCCCAGCATCAGGGTCTTTTCCAATGAGTCTGCTTTTTGGATCAGGTGTCCAAAGTTTTGGAGTTTCAGCTTCAGCATCAGTTCTTCCAATGAACACCCAGGACTGATCTCCTTTAGGATGGACTGGTTGGATCTCCTTGCACTCCAAGGGACTCTCAAGAGGCTTCTCCAACACCACAGTTCAAAAGCATCAATTCTTCGGCGCTCAGCTTTCTTTATAGTCCAACACCATACATGACAACTGGAAAAACTATACCCTTGACTAGACAGACCTTTGCTGGCAAAGTAATGTCTCTGCTTTTTAATGTGCTGTCTAGTTGGTCATAACTTTTCTTTCAAGGAGTAAGCATATTTTAATTTCATAGCCACAGTTACCATCTGCAGTGATTTTGGAGCCCCCCAAAAATAAAGTCTGCCACTATTTCCACTGTTTCCCCATCTATTTGCTGTGAAATGATGGGACCAGAAGCCATGATCTTAGTTTTCTCAATGTTGAGTTTTAAGCCAATTTTTTCACTCTCCTCTTTCACTTTCATCAAGAGGCTCTTTAGTTCTTCCTCACTTTTTGCCATAAGGGTATCATCTGCATATCTGAAGTTATTGATATTTCTCCTGGCAATCGTGATTTCAGCTTTGCTTCTTCTGGCCCAGCGTTTCTCATGATGTACTCTGCATATAAGTTGAATAAGCAGGGTGAAAATATACAACCTAGACGTACTCCTTTTCCTATTTGGAATCAGTCTGTTGTTCCATGTCCAGTTCTAACTGTTGCTTCTTGACCTCCATACAGATTTCTCAGGAGTCAGGTCAGGTGGTCTGGTATTCCCAACTCTTTCAGAATTTTCCACAGTTTACTGTGAACCACACAGTCAAAGGCTTTGGCATAGTCAATGAGCAGAAATAGATGTTTTTCTGGAACTCTCTTGCTTTTTTGATGATCCACTGAATGTTGGCAATTTGATCTCTGGTTCCTCTGCTTTTTCTAAAAACCAGCTTAAACATCTGGAAGTTCATGTTTCATGTACTGTTGAAGCCTGGTTTGGAGAATTTTGAGCATTACTTTACTCGGACAGGACTGAGCTACTTCACTTACTAGTTTGTGATATAAGTGCAATTGTGTGGTAGTTTGAGCATTCTTTGGCATTGCATTTCTTAGGGATTGGGATGAAAACTGATCTTTTCCAGTCCTGTGGCCACTGATGCGTTTTCAAAATTTGCTGGCATATTGAGTGCAACACTTTCACAGCATTATCTTTTAGGATTTGAAATAGCTCAACTGGAATTCCATCACCTCCTCTAGCGTTATCCTTAGTTTTGCTTCCTAAGGCCCACTTCACTTCATATTCCAGGAGTCTGGCTCTAGGTCAGTGATCACACCATCATGGTTATCTGGATCATGAAGATTTTTTTTTGTACAGTTCATCTGTGTATTCTTGCCACCTCTTCTCAGTATCTTCTGCTTCTGCTAGGTCCATACTTTTTCTGTCCTTTATTGTGCCCATCTTTGCATGAAATGTTCCCTTGGAACATTTCTAATTTTCTTGAAGAGATCTCTTGTCTTCCCCATTCTATTGTTTTCCTCTATTTCTTTGCACTGATCACTGCGGAAGTCTTTCTTATCTCTCCTTGCTATTCTTTGGAACTCTGCATTCAAATGGGTATATCTTTCCTTTCCTTTGCTTCTTGCTTTTCTTCTTTTCACAGCTATTTGTAAGTCCTCCCCAGACAGCCATTTTGCTTTTTTGCATTTCTATTTCTTGGGGATGGTCTTGATCCCTGTCTCCTGTACAATGTCATGAACCTCCATCCATAGTTCATCAGATCTGTCTATCAGATCTAGTCCCTTAAATCTATTTCTCACTTCCACTGTATAATCATAAGAGATTTGATTTAGGTCATACCTGAATGGTTTACTGGTTTTCCCTACTTTCTTCAATTTAATTCTGAATTTGGCAATAAGGAGTTCATGGTCTGAGCCACAGACCCCAGTTTTGTTTTTGCTGACTGTATAGAGCTTCTCCATCTTTGGCTGCAAAGAATATAATCAATCTGATTTCAGTATAGACCATCTGGTGATGTCCATGTGTAGAGTTTTCTCTTGTGTTGTTGGAAGAGGGTTTGCTATGACCAGTGCATTCTCTTGGCAAAACTCTATTATCCTTTGCTCTGCTTCATTCTGTACTCCATGGCTAAATTTTCCTGTTACTCCAGGTATTTCTTGACTTCCTACTTTTGCATTCCAGTCCCCTATAATGAAAAGAATATCTTTTTGGGGTGTTTGTTCTAAAAGGTCTTGTAGGTCTTCATAGAACCGTTCAACTTCAGCTTCTTCAGCATTACTGGTTGGGACATAGACTTGGATTACCATGATATTGAATGGTTTGCCTTGGAAACGAACAGAGATCATTCTGTTGTTTTTGAGATTTCCTCCAAGTACTGCATTTTGGACTCTTTTGTTGAGCATGATGGCCCCTCCATTTCTTCTAAGGGATTCCTGCCCACAGTAGTAGATATAATGGTCATCTGAGTTAAATTCACCCATTCCAGTCCATTTTAGTTCAGTGATTCCTAAAATGTCAATGTTCACTCTTGCCATCTCCTGTTTGACCACTTCCAATTTGCCTTGATTCATGGACCTAACATTCCAGGTTCCTATGCAGTATTGCTCTTTACAGCATCGGACCTTGCTTCCATCACCAGTCCCATCCACAATTGGGTGTTGTTTTTGCTTTGGCTCCATCTCTTCATTCTTCCTGGAGTTATTTGTCCACTGATCTCAAGTAGCGTATTAGACACCTGGGGAGTTCATCTTTCAGTGTCCTAACTTTTTGCCTTTTCTTGCTGTTCATGGTGTTCTCAAGGCAAGAATACTGAAGTGGTTTGCCATTCCCTTCTCCAGTGGACCACGTTTTGTCAGAACTCTTCACCATGACCCATCCATCTTGGGTGGCCCTACACTGCATGACTCATAGTTTCATTGATTATTTTAACTGTATGCTTAAAGACTTCTTCAGTCCTTAATTGAGCATTTACTTTGTCAATGTTTTCTTTCTTTCTTTTTTTTTTTTTTCTTTTTGTCCATTAACCTCATACACATTGAGAACGAGTGCACTTCTCAAAGGAAATAGCTGGGAACAAAGCAGGTCCAGTCTAAGCTCTCATTGGACTTACTCTTTGATAGCATTTTCACTCAAATACTGTTTGTTTTGACACATTAGAAACTATCTCCTAATAGTCCCCTAAAACCCACAAATCTAAATACAGAGAAATCAGAAAGTATAGAGAAAATTAATATTAATATAATATCTGCCTTCTATTAGGGGCCATTCCATTTTCTCTTTAAATTTGGGCTAATTTTTTTTTTATTCTTTAGATTCTTTAAATATTCTGCTTTATATTTAAGTTTTCTGATGCATTTGTGATGCATGGTGATTTGATTCCATGTGTGGTTCTTTCTCTTTCTTTCTAGTTTCTTTTTTTATTTGCTGAAACTATTTTTCTTTGAGAAAAATTATGTGGGAAATAATTTTTTGAGTTCTTCATATTTCAATATATGTTAAATTTGTATTCACATTTGACTTCTTTTGATATGTGTAAAATTCTAAGGACAAAATTATTTTTGCTCGAAGCTTTGAAAACATTAATTTGTTGTTTTCTGGTGTAGAGTGTTGCTGAAGAGAAGGCTAAAAAGTCTGACTGGTTTTTTTTTTTCCCCTTTGGGGAACAATATTTTTTTTCTTTTGCTTTCTGCTTGTTTGTGTGTTTTATCATGCTCTGACACTTTGGAACATTCTTTTCTTCATTTGTAGTATAGATGTGGCTGCTCTCATTCACATGACTTGGCACTTGTTGGGTTCCTGAAAACTGAAAACCTCTTTCTTTCTTAAATTCTGGTAAGATTTTTTCTTTTAGTTTATTTAATACATACTATTCATGCTTATTTTCTTTCCTGTAAATTCCTATTATAAAATTGTCATATTTCTGGTTAATTCTCTCTTTTAGTTTTTTCTCAAATAATACATCTTTTTTGTCTTGCCAAACTATCTAGACTTAAATTTTTTTTAACCCATTTTCCCAAATAACTTTAAGCCTAAATGATATATTTTTGTTTTTCTCTTCATTATTACCTTTTGTGAAAGTGCTAAATCATATTTTATGTAATTTCTTATTTAATCTCCATAATGAAAAAAATCCTTTAAAGATTTTTTTCTGTTAATGATATGCTTTACTTTCAGTTTCAAATAGTCCATTTCTAATGAGTGTGTATGTGTGCAATTGGATTTCTTTGTGCATTTGATATCTGGCTTGTTACTGCAATTATATTGGAAAATAGCATACTTTTATAAATTCGCCATGTAGGTAACTCAATTACTAAATTGTCATATTTTAATTCCCCCTTTTCTAAATAATATTCTTATTTCTTCTTTTTCTAAATGTATTGGTTGGAATTTCTAGGAAAACTTTGAATATAGCTAGATGAGTTTAAGGATGCATACTATATAGAGAATACATGCAATAAAATATATATATTACAGCATGTATAAAATAAAATTTTATATCATTTAATCATATTGAAATAATCAACTTTGAAGTAGTCATCATGTAATGTTAGTATTTTTCTATTTATAGTTAGTGCAAAGCTTATTTTTTGTGGCCGCACCACTTGGCTTGCTGGATCTTAGTTCCCAGGGCAGGGACCTAACCCCTGCCCTCTTCAGTGGAGGTGCAGGCTCCTAAGCACTGGACTGCCAGGGAAATCTCTGCTCTAAGTTTTTAAAAGAATGTTTTTGAATGTAAAGTAATAATATAAAATTTATTCCAATTATTTTTCATATCCACTAATATCTTCTCTGGAGCTTCCCACGTGGTACAGTGGTAAAGAATCTACCTGCCAATGCAGGAGCTTCAAGAGAAGTGGATTTGATCCCTGTGTCAGGAAGATCCCTTGGAGGAGGAAATAGCAATCCACTCCAGTATTCTTGCCTGGAGAATCCCATGGACAGAGGAGCCTGGTAGGCTACAGTCCACAAGGTTGCAAAGAGTTTAAAACAACTGAGCAAGTGAGCATGCACACACACATGCACACACACACACACACAGTATCTTCTCTGCTTATTAAACTGCATTTTAATATATTAATATATATCTTAATTTGGACTAACCTCACATTCCTGTAAAGACTTTATTAAACTATATGTTATTATTTTAACAGGTTATTTTATATTTTTGTTTTATTAATAAATTTATATTCTTAAAAATTAGCCTGTAGGTTTTTATTGAATTATCTTCATGGTTTATTATGAGAACTATATTAATACTTGATTTATAAATTTAAGTGAGAAAAAATATATTGCTTTCTACAACGGAGAAAAATTTAGAGAGCATAAGCATCATTTGTTTTTTGTTTTTAAGAACTTAAAACTCTTTGGACCCATCATTTTGGAAAAAGTGAAAGTTGCTGACTCATGTCCAACTCTTTGTGGCTCCATGGAATATACAGTCCATGGAATTCTCCAGGCCAGAGTACTGGAGTGGGTAGCCTTTCCCTTCTCCAGGGGGTCTTCCTAATCCAGGGATCAAACCTAGGTCTCCCACATTGCAGGTGGATTCTTTACCACCTGAGCCACAAGGGAAGCCCTTATTTTGGAGAAGACCTTTAATAACATGTTAAATTTCTTTCTTTTAATAAATGCATCATGTTACATCTTATGTTTTGAAACAAAGTATAGACAATATCTTATTTTATATAGCTTTTCAATGTTATTCACATAATTTTATAGTACTATTTCTTTTAAGTGTTTAATCTCTTCCACATTATAGCCCCTTGTTGGCATATAAATTTATTTTTAATTTCCTGAAATTTGTTTGATTTATAAGAATTTTGACTATTACTAAAATTACTCAAAACACTAGCCTTATGTACAAAAAGCCTTATGTAAAAAATGTAAAAATCCTTACATTTGGCTTTTTAATTTTTAAAATTTTCTAATATATTGATTCAGACTTTTTGCTTAAAACTTATTGTATTTTTACCAAGGTTTTCTTTTTTTTAATTATTTATTTATTTTTTACTTGAGAGGACTGGAGGAGGGAAAATGAGTTATCATTGAAGAGTTAATTCTCATTTTCCTAGTTCAATAACTAATGAGTGTGCTTCTAAAAATATTTTTTGGCCTCCTTTAAGTTTTCATGGATATTAATTATTCTAATTTGCCTTAATATCTAAGACTATAGTTGACATAATATATTGTCTTTGATCCTAGAGCTATCTAATAGACTGTTTTCATTGTTCTGTGGCCAAAGTCATGCTTTGAAACTCATCCACTGACATAGCTTCCCACAGTGGTGATGCTTTAGGAAATAAGGACCATTTTGCACTTGTGCTTAATAATATCAAAAACAACAGCAGCTTCTCTTTAGAATGTATTGTTCCAAAAGAAATTGAATATCTTCTTAGAATATCTTCTCAAGAAACATGGCTCTATTTTCTATTTCAATTGCAAGTAGTTCTCTATTTTCTATTTCAAGTAGGTATGTATTTTGTAAACTTTCTCTAATGATCATATTTTTTTTAGTATTGAAGTACTTGAGTCTCATTTGTAAATAATATTTCATCTTCTCCTTTGCTATTATTAGGTCAATAAGTCTTACCCAGCTACTATTATGATGTTCAACAGTCAGTTATGCCCCCAGTCCAAAAAGTTGTTTCTAATGTAACATAATCTGAGAAGTCATATATTCAACTAACTGTATTAGTACCTAAATCAAAAAATTTAGGAGATTTAGAGTTTTTCATAAGCCAAGGCTCACGAAAAATTTGGGAGTCAAGACTAAGTAATATTCTGTAGAGTATCACTTTTTTAAACAAACTTTTGTATCCCTCAGTTCAAAAGTAAGCCATAATCAAAAAATCTTCTAAAAATGAGAGGAACTGGGGCCATTTGCAGCAATATGGATGGGCCTAAAGGGTGTCATACTGAGTAAAGCCACATAGAGAACTAGAAAGATCTCATGAAGTCTCTTACATGTGGACTCTAAAAAGAAATGATACAAATGAATTTACTTACAAAACAGAAAGAGACCCACAGACTTAGAGAAAAAACTTATGGTTGCCGGAGGGAAGGATGAGGGGAAGGGATAGTTAGGGAGTTTGGGATGAACATGTACACACTACTATATTTTAAATGGATAACCAACAAGGACCTATGGTATAGCGCAGGGAACACTAGGCAATGCTAGGTGGCAGCCTGGATGAGAGGGGAGTTTGGGGGAGAATGGATACATATACATGTATCACTGAGTACCTTTAGCTGTTCACCTGAAACTATCACAACATTGATGGTTAATCAGCTATACCCCAAGACAAAATAAAGAGTTTAAAAAAATCAAAGCATTTGGGCCAGAATTAATAATGTGGTATAATAATAAATTAGTTCTGATTAGAGCTGTGTCCTTTAGTCCTTTGAAATGACTAAATGATCAAAGAAGGGAAATGAAGCTTAGCAGAATTTGATGGACAGGAATTGTTTCAACACATCAAACATGTATGGAAAGTCTATACTGTTTCAAGGTACTTACTCTGCCATTGATTTCCCTTTTGACCTTTCAGTAAGAGCACGCTCATATTCACCAGGAAGCGCTCTCAGGACTTGGAATATGATAGCTGCTATCAAGAATCCTGTGGATATGTCAGAAGATATCCTTTTGGAACAATGCATTCTAAAGAGAAGCTGCTGTTGCTTTTCATATTATAAAACACAAGTGCAAAATGGTCCTTATTTCCTAAAGCATCGCCACTGTGGGAAGGTATGTCAATGGATGAGTTTCAAAGCATGACTTTGGCCAGAGAACAATATTTTAGCCTTCACCAGATGAATCACTGAAAAAAGTGTGTTAGTTGCTCAGTCATGTCCAAACTGTGACCCCATGGGCTGTAGCCCGCCAGGCTCCTCTGTCCATGGGATTCTCTAGACAAGAATACTGGAGTGGGTTGCCAGGTACTCCTCCCAGGGATCGTCATGACCCAGGGATTGAATTTACATCTTTGCATCTCCTGTATTGGCAGATGGATTCTTTACCACTGAGCCACATGAGAAGCCCCATATTGTCTATGAAAGTGAAAGAAAGTGAAGGTGCTCAGTCGTGTCTGACTCTTTGCGACCCCATAGACTGTAGCCTACCATACACTGTAGTCTACCATAGACTGTAGCCTACAGGCTTCTCCATTCATGGGATTTTCCTGGCCGGAATACTGGAGTGGGTTGGCATTTCCTTCTCCAGGGGATATTCCCAACCCAGGGATCAAACCCGGCTCTTCTGCATTGCAGTCAGACACTTTACCCTCAAAGCTGACCCTCCTTCTCACCTTTTGTCATCTAGCCTGTTTCCTATTTCTTATTACTTATATTTTTCAGCGCCTGGTTCCTATTTAAAACATCACCTCTTTGATTTACGATTGCATCTCCTCACGCCTAGTTAACATCAGTTTTTGTCTTGTCTCTGTCTCATAATAATAACAGGTTTCATGAGACGTCCTTTCTTTGTTCTGCAACAGCAGGGAGTATGTATGTTTAGCTATTCAGAATCACAGAAACGTTCCATTTGAGTAGGACCAAGAGATTATTCCTGGTGGCTCCATGGTAAAGAATCTGCCTGCAATGCAGGAGACACGGGAGACATGGGTTAGATCCCTGGATTGGAAAGATGCTCTGGAGGAGGATATGGCATCTCACTCCAGTATTCTTGGGCTTTCCATGTGGTCCTAGCGGTAAAGAATCTTCCTGCCAATGCAGGAGACACAGGAGATGCAGGTTCTGCCCCTGGGTTGTGAAGACCCCCTGATGAAGGAAATGGTAACCCACTCCAGTATTCTTGCCTGGAAAATCCCATGGACGGAGGAACTTGGCAGGCTATAGTCCATGATGTTGCAAAGAGTTGGGCATGACTGAGCACACACACACACACAAGATTATTACTTTGTCAACCATCTTACAAGTACAAAGTAAGAGCATGACATTCCTAAGTTTATACACAGTGGTCTACAGGTGATGTAGGGCTTGAATCTAACTTTTCAGAATCTAGTGCTGTGTGTTTTCTCCTCTATCAGTTATTTTCCAACTTTGCAACACCCCAGCATGCTTTAACCCACTGTAGTGTTCTTGCCTGGAGAAGCCCAGGGACTGCGGAGCCTGGTGGGCTGCCATCTATGCAGTGGCACAGAATTGGACATAACTGAAGTGACTTAGCAGTAGCAGCAGCAACATGTTTTAAATGATGTATTCTGTTGAGTCAAAGAATATAAAACTTATTAAAGAGAACTAAATTAAAACAAATGCTGGAAAATGAGACCTTGTCTGTGCAACTTCCCCAATTCTTATCCTTTAACAGACCCAGAAGCAAGCCTGCAAACATGTAATTTGAAAACCACTGCTGTAGAAAGAATTAAACAACAGAAAGGGCAATCAGGAGTGCCAGGGGCTGAGGAAGTAGGCAGTGGGATAAGTGTGTGGGGAAGAAATTGTAATTTTAAATATGATGCTCAAGGCAAACCTCACTGAGAGGGTAACACTTGAGCAAAGATTGAAAACAAGTGAAGGAGTGATCCATGTGGCTATCTGGCAGACGAACATTCCTGGTAATGGAAAGAACCATCGGAAACTCCTGAGTATGTCCAAACCACAGTCAGAAGTGCATTTGAAAATATGAGAGAAAAGGTTTAATCTTCTAGCTCTCCAGGTCAAATCAAGGAGCCCTGGTCATCACTGTGGTGACAAATGCAGCTAAATCGCTTTTCATATTGTCTTTATTGATAAGCCAAGTACTTCTATCACTCTTATCAGGCAAAGACTTTTCCAACCTTAATTTCTTTATAAATCTATTAGCAAGGAGCTTGTCAGTGGGTTGGTTCTAGATGATACCATTTACTGCTATGGTTTTAGACACCTAGTTACATGCTTGAGAACGATTAAACTGAGAATATGAAACATCTTGGACACAATCATTATGTGCATATGAAAGTGAAAGTGAAAGTCACTTAGGCATGTCCGATTCTTTGTGACCCCATTGATTATATAGTCCATGAATTTCTCCAGTCCAGAATACTCACGTGGGTAGCCTTTCCCTTCTCCAGTGGACTTTCCCAACCCAAAGATCAAACCCAGATCTCCCGCATGGCAGGCAGATTCTTAACCAACTGAGCTCTCAGGGAACCCCTTATGTGCATATAAGATATATCATAGACACAGCCTTGTTTAACTCAATGAAACTATGAGCCATGGCATATAGGCCCATCCAGAAGGATGGGTCATGGTGGAGATTTCTGACAAAATGTGGTTCACTGAAGAAGGGAACACCTTCAGTATTCTTGCCTTAAGAACCCCATGAACAGTATGAAAAGGCAAAAAGATAGGATACTGAAAGATGAACTCCCCAGGTTGGTAGGTGCCCAGTGTGCTACTAGAGATCAGTGGAGAAATAACTCCAGAAAGAATGAAGAGATGGAGCCAAAGCAAAAACAACACCCAGTTGTGGATGTGACTGGTGATGGAAGCAAGGTCCGATGCTGTAAAGAGGAATACTGCATAGGAACCTGGAATGTTAGGTCCATGAATCAAGGCAAATTGGAAGTGGTCAAATAGGAGATGGCAAGAGTGAACATTGGCATTTTAGGAATCACTGAACTAAAATGAACTGTTGCTACTGGTAAGTTGCTTTAGTCATGTCCGACTGTGTGCAACACCATAGACAGCAGCCCACCAGGCTCCCCCATCCCTGGGGTTCTCCAGGATGGGGAACACATGTATACCTGTGGTGGATTCATTTCGATATTTGGCAAAACTAATACAATATTGTAAAGTTTAAAAATAAAATTAAAAAATTAAACAAACAAAAAAAAAGAACAATGGAGTGGGTTGCCAGTTCCTTCTCCAATGCATAAAAGTAAAAAATGAAAGTGAAGTCGCTCATTCGTGTCCGACTCTTAGCGACCCCATGGACTGCAGCCTACTAGGCTCCTCCGTCCATGGGATTTTCCAGGCAAGAGTACTGGAGTGGGGTGCCATTGCCTTCTCTGAAAATGGACTAGAATGGGTGAATTTAACTCAGATGACTATTATATCTACTATTGTGGGCAAGAATCACTTAGAAGAAATGGAGTAGCCATCACAGTCAACAAAAGAGTCCAAAATACAGTACTTGGATGCAATCTCCAAAATGACAGAATGGTCTCTGTTCGTTTCCAAGGCAAACCGTTCACTATCACAGTAATGCAAGTCTATGCACAGACCAGTAATGCTGAAGAAGCTGACATTGAACGGATCTAGGAAGATCTACAAGACCTTCTAGAACTAACACCCAAAAAAGACGTCCTTTTCATAATAGGGGATTGGAATGCAAAAGTAGGAAGTCAAAAAATACCTGGAGTAACAGGAAAATTTGGCCATAGAGTACAGAATGAAGCAAGGCAAAGGCTAATAGAGTTTTGCCAAGAGGACACAACGGTCACAGCAAACACCCTCTTCCAACAACACAAGAGAAGACTCTACACGTGGACATCATCAGATGGTCAACACCGAAATCAGATTGATTATATTATTTGCAGCCAAAGATGGAGAAGCTCTATATAGTCAACAAAAACAAGACCGGGAGCTGACTGTGTCTCAGATCATGAACTCCTTATTGCCAAATTCAGAATTAAATTGAAGAAAGTAGGGAAAACCATTCGACCATTAATGTATGACCTAAATTAAATCCCTTACGATTATACAGGGGAAATGAGAAATAGATTTAAGGAACTAGATCTGATAGGCAGATCTGATGAACTGTGGACGGAGGTTCATGACATTGTACAGGAGACAGGGAACAAGGCCATCCCCAAGAAAAAGAAATGCAAAAAAAGCAAAATGGCTGTCTGAAGAGGCCTTACAAATAGGTGTGAAAAGAAGAGAAGTGAAGCAAAAGAAGAAAAGTAAAGATATACCCATCTGAATGCAGAGTTCCAAAGAATAACAAGGAGAGATAAGAAAGCCTTCCTCAGCGATCAATGCAAAGAAATAGAGGAAAACAATAGAATGCAAAAGAGTAGAAGGCAATGGCACCCCACTCCAGTACTCTTGCCTGGAAAATCCCATGGCCAGAGGAGCCTGGTAGGCTGCAGTCCATGGGGTCAGACATGACTGAGCAACTTCACTTTCACTTTTCACTTTCATGCATTGGAGAAGGAAATGGCAACTCACTCCAGTGTTCTTGCTTGGAGAATCCCAGGGACGGGGGAGCCTGGTGGGCTGCCGTCTATGGGGTCGCACAGAGTTAGGCATGACTGAAGTGACTTAGCAGCAGCAGCAGAGATCTCTTCAAGAAAATTAGAGATACCAAGGGAACATTCCATGCAAAGATGGGCTCGATAAAGGACAGAAATGGTATGGACCTAACAGAAGCAAAAGATATTCTGAAGAGGTGGTAAGAATACACAGAAGAACTATACAAAAAAAGATCTTCATGAACCAGATGGTGTGATCTCTCATCTAGAACCAGAAATCCTGGAATGTGAAGTCAAGTGGACCTTAGGAAGCATCACTACGAACAAAGCTAGTGTAGGTGATGGATTTCAGTTGAGCTATTTCAAATCCTGAAAGATGATGCTGTGAAAGTGCTGCACTCAATATGCCAGCAAATTTGGAAAACTCAGCAGTGGCCACAGGACTGGAAAAGGTCAGTTTTCATTCCAATCCCAAAGAAAGGCAATGCCAAAGAATGCTCAAACTACCGCACAATTGCACTCATCTCATACGCTAGTAAAGTAATGCTCTGAATTCTCCAACCAGGCGGCAACAATACGTGAACTGTGAACTTCAAGATGTTCAATCTGGTTTTAGAAAAGGCAGAGGAACCAGAGATCAAATTATCAACATCTTTTGGATCATAGAAAAAGCAAGTGAGTTCCAGAAAAACATCTACTTCTGCTTTATTGACTATGCCAAAGCCTTTGACTGTGTGGATCACCACAAACTGTGGAAAATTCTGAAAGAGATGGGGATACCAGATCACCTGAACTGCCTCTTGAAAAATCTATATGCAGATCAGGAAGCAACAGTTAGAACTGAACATGGAACAACAGACTGGTTCCAAATAGGAAAAGGAGGATGTCAAGGTTGTATATTGTCACCCTGCTTATTCAACTTATATGCAGAGTACATCGTGAGAAACTCTGGGCTGGATGAAGCAAAAGCTAGAATCAAACTGCTGGGAGAAATATCAATAACCTCAGATATGCAGATGATACCACCCCTATGACAGAAAGCAAAGAAGTTCTAAAGAGCCTCTTGATGAAAGTGAATGAGGACCATGGAAAAGTTGGCTTAAAACTCAACATTCAGAAAACTAAATCATGGCATCCAGTCCCATGAATTCATGGCACATAGATGGGGAAACAGTGGAAACAGTGGCAGACTTTATTTTGGGGAGGCTCCAAAATCACTGCAGATGGTGACTGCAGCCATGAAATTAAAAGACGTTTGCTCCTTGGAAGAAAAGTTATGACCAACCTAGACAGCATATTAAAAAGCAGAGACATTACTTTGCCAACAAAAGCCCATCTCGTCAAGGTCATGGTTTTCCCAGTAGTCATTTATGGATGTGAGAGTTGGAGTATAAAGAAAGCTGAGCACCGAAGAAAAGAATTGATGCTTTTGAACGGTGGTGTTGGAGAAGACTCTTGAGAGTCCCTTGGAATGCAAGGAGATCCAATCCCTCCATTCTAAAGGAGATCAGTCCTGAATATTCATTGGAAAGACTGATGTTGAAGCTGAAACTCCAATACTTTGGCCACCTGATGTGAAGAACTGACTTATTTGAAAAGACCCTGATGCTAGGAAAGATTGAAGGCGGGAGAGGAATGGGACAACAGAGGATGAGATGGTTGGATGGCATCACCGACTCAGTGAACATGAGTTAGAGTAAACTCTGGGTGTTGGTGATGGACAGGGAGGCCTGGTGTGATGTAGTCCATGGAGTCTGCACAATTCAGTCGGACACAACTAAGTGGCTGTATTGAACTGAACTGAACAACATCTAGACATGTGGTCTTCAAAGATGCTGTCTCTATATGTATATGAATAAAACTATAATTCAAAAAGATGCATGCATCCTTATATTCATAGCAGCACTATATGCAATAGACAAGGAAACAATCCAAATGTCCAATGACAGATAAATGAATAAAGAAAATGTGGAATATTACTCAGCCATAAAAATAAAAACATAAAGAGGATATGATAGATAAACTAATAAGAAGATATGGAATATTACTAAGCCATGAAAAGAATGAAATAAAGCCATTTGCAACAGCATCAATGCACCCAGAAATTATCATTGTGAGTCAGAAAGAGAAAGATAAATAGCATAGAATATCACTTATATGTGGAATCTGAAATATAACACAAATGAACTTATCCAAGAAACAGACTCACAACATACAGAACAGACTTATGGTTGCTAAAGCGAGGAGAAGGGGGCAGGAGAGGGTTGGACTAGGAGTTTGGGATTAGCAGATGCAAACTATTATATATAGAATAGATACACAACAAGGCCCTATTTAATAACACCAGGAACTTTATATATATATATATATATATATATATATATATATATACTGTTTAGTCAGTCCTGTCTGACTCTGTGTGACCCTATGGACTGTAGTCTGCCAGGCTCCTCTATCCATGGGATTATCTAGGTAGGAGTACTGGGTTGTCCAGGCCCTCCTCCAGGGGATCTTCCCGACCCAGGGATCCAACCTGGGTCTCCTGCTTTGCCTGCATTGCAGGCAGATTCTTTACCTCTGAGCCACCAGGGAAGCATATATATATATATGCAACTAAGTGATTCAGTTATATATATATATGCATATATATGTGTGTGTGTGTGTGTATATATATAACTGAATCACTTAGTTGTATTCCAGAAACTAACACAACATTGTAAATAAATTACATTTCAATTTAAAAAATAAATAAAAAACAAAGATGCTTCCTCCATAGTAGAATGAGTTGTTTTTTGGAGTCTAAGAAGCTGTGTCATGTCTCTGACCAAAGATTCAGGGAGGTCATTCCGAAGAACTGAGTTTAATCAAGATATCCAGCATTCTACAAAACACTGACCCACTCTGAACTCCCCAGGTTCCTGGACCACACCATCCTTTTCCCCATTGGTTTTCCCTGCCCTAATTCCTTCCTCTGACCTTCCCTCCTTCATCACCCAGTCCACCTGGACAGCTTCTGTTCTTCATCCAAGAAACAGTTCGTTGACACCTCTTCCACGGCAGCAGTGAGGGACTCTCTTCTCTGTGCTTCTTCAACATCTGAGCTTCCCGTCTTAGCAGTGCAGTCTGCATCCTACCATTGCTACAGAAATGTTCATGTCTTCATCTTATAGCAGATGGTGAGCTCCTTGTGGACACACGCCACAATTGATTCATTTCTGCATCCATGGGCCAAATTCATCTGATACACAGTAGGCTCTTAATAAATGTCTATCTAACAAATGTGTGAATGACTCATGCTAGTTCAACCCTATTATACTGGTCCATGCTGTGGAAACTAACAGTTTGGACTTCCATGGAGACAATTTCTGCATTGAAAATGGAAAATTGAAATCTCCTGATATCACTTGTCATTGGGATGATAAAAAAAAAACAGTGGACCTCCTTTGGTCTCACCCCATATGAAGCAGACTTGCATGGAACCAGGTTTGATTATATAGGTTATAGGTCCTGGTAACTAGAACAATTACTCTCTTTCAGAAGATGAGATTTATAGTTCAGGGGAATAAAATGCCTTACCAGAGCTGCATCCATTTATTTACTTATTCCGTGCATGCTTATTGAGCTGCAGAAACTATGCTAGACACTTGAATATATCAAAGGAGGCCAAAAAAAAAAAAAAAAAGACCAAGACTTTTGTTCTTAAAAAACTTGCATTTCGTCTGCAGTTAACAGAAATAAGTCATTGACTTCTTTTTAAATGGAGTAGAATAAGGGAGATTGGTAAATGGAAGGAGTCAGGCAGCAGGTTTTAGTATTAATAGAGCAGTGAGCCTAATCAAGAAACATGACCTTTGGATGGATATTTAAAGGAATAGAGAACTCATGAGACATTTCAGCTCAGCAGGGTCTTCTATGGATTAGAACCTCCTGTAGCAAGGAGCCCAGAAAAGCAATTGAAATAGCTGAGCAAATCCAGCAAACATTCCTGGGACCATTTGCTACATTATTGAAGTACCGGTAGCCTGCAGAAACGACATGTATCAAATATTCTAATGGCATAGCCATCTTTCAGGATCAATCCGGTCTATGCATTTTAAAGATAGAAAAATGCTTCCATCACCACAGTGCTTTGCAAATATTTTTAAAGATCAAGGAAATTGGCTAATTTGAAAATGCTTAAAACGGAACATTTTTTATATCACCTCCTATATTACCCATCCGTTAACAATACATTTTATGAAGCCTGCACAAGGGGTACAGTTATGCTCCACCACCACTTCATGGGATGAACGTGCTGAATAAATACTGTTGGTAACAGATGCCATGATGATGGATTCATGACGAGTTCCCTGGTGGTAGCTATGCTCTGGGTAGCCTGGTATCCTTTCACTTTGTGAGTTCCTATCATATTTTGCCACATGGAGAAAATTGACTCGGACAGAGCTACCATGATTATTGCTATTCTTTTATTCTTGTCAGAAGCTGCCACTTCAAAGTTCTTTCCTCTCTGGATAGAAAAACAAAATAATGAGCCCAGGTTTTATCTCCTGGGAGGCCACATTCATTTCCATTCACTCATGTTTACATTCTGCTGGTCTGCAATTTGAATGATGCTTGTGGATTGGCCTTACTAAGATAGCTAGGGCAAAGTGAGTCCCTAAAGCCTGGATATTTCGAGATGTGTAGGTTGTGCTTATGTGAGCTCAGAGGTTCTAGTTCTTTCAGCACTATATCCATATACATGTGCTGAGACATTTGATAGGAAGCAGTTTGGGTCCTTGCTTGTTTTATTAAATTTCTGATAGTTCCATGCCTGTCTGCTCTTAGGTCTGTCATCGTAGATCAAGCGCCGTAGTGCTCTCTGTGGCTGAAACCTATCAGACCCCTAACCTGTCAGATTTTTGTGTTGTTTTTCTTTTATGATGACTCACATTTATATAGCTTTCTCAGATGAAGAGTCTCTTTGTTCAAGACTAAACCAGATTATAGTAAGTCCCCTACATACGAACCTTCAAGTTATGAAATTTTAAAGGATCTGTGTTCTTATGTCAGTCAAGTAAAGTTAGTTCACGTGTCTGGCATAAACTGCCACATGAGTGCATCCTCTAGAAATGGTTGAACTTTTGTTTACTTCACTATGTAGTACTGGATAGAGGACAGTAGTCAGATCAGATCAGATCAGTCGCTCTTTACAACCCCATGAATTGCAGGATGCCAGGCCTCCCTGTCCATCATGAACTCCCGGAGTTCACCCAAACTCATGTGCATCAAGTCCATGATGCCATCCAGCCATCTCATCCTCTGTCGTCCCCTTCTCCTCCTGCCCCCAATCCCTCCCAGCATCAAGTCTTTTCAATGAGTCAACTCTTCACATGAGATGGCCAAAGTACTGGAGTTTCAGCTTTAGCATCAATCCTTCCAATGAACACGCAGGACTGGTCTCATTTAGGATGGACTGGTTGGATCTCCTTGCAGTCCAAGGGACTCGCAAGAGTCTTCTCCAGCACCACAGTTCAAAAGCATCAATTCTTCAGCACTCAGCTTTCCTCACAGTCCAACTCTCACATCCATACATGACCACTGCAAAAACCATAGCCTTGACTAGACAGACCTTTGTTGGCAAAGTAATATCTCTGCTTTTTAATATGCTATCTAGGTTGGTCATAACTTTCCTTCCAAGGAGTAAGTGTCTTTTAATTTCATGGCTGCAATCACCATCTGCAGTGATTTTGGAGCCCCAAAAAATAAAGTGTATATTTTGTGTGTTTGTTTGCTATGTATTGTTTGTGTGAAAATTATTATAAACATATTACAGTACAATATTAGATAGTTGACTGTGATAGGTAGGTACTTAAGCTAACTTTGTTGGAGTCAAGAACAAATTGTCCTTTTGAAGCCCTCTTGGACTATAACTTGTTCATGTGTAAGGAACTTACTATAGTGATAAGGTGACTTAGTAACAAGATATTTCTAGTTTTTCTCTGACCTCATCTAGTTTGAACATTCAGGCCTTCAGCCCATCACCCTCTGAGAACCCACAAGGAAATCTCAAAGATGCTTCTTGCCTACCGGCTGCTGTCCTCCTCTGCTTTATCCTGTGTGGATTTTTATCAGCTACTCAAATCATCAGAACATCTAAAGTAGACAAGGATGGTTTCTGTTCTGGTTACCTTTGTATTGTTTTTGTTGTTCAGTCACTAACTCATGTCTGACTCTTTGAGATTCCATGGACTACAGCATGCCAGATTCCTCTGGCCTCCACTATCTCCCAAAGTTTGTTCAGATTCATGTCCATTGAGTTGGTGATGCTATCTAATCATCTCATTCTCTGTCACCCCCTTCTCCATTTGCCTTCAGTCTTTCCCAGCTTCAGGGTCTTTACAATGAGTCAGCTCTTCCCATCAGGAGGCCAAAGTATTGGAGCTTCAGCAACACTCCTTGCAGTGAATATTCAGGGTTGATTTCCTTTAGGATTGATGGGTTTGATCTCTTTACAGTCCAAGGGACTCTTCAAGGTTATCTATTACCTCCTAACAAACACACTGAAACTTCTGTTCAGTTCAGTCGTTCAGTCATATCCAACTGCTTGCCACCCCATGGACTGCAGCACACCAGGCTTCCCTGTCCATCACCAACTCCTGCAATTTGCTCAAGCTCATGTCAATCAATTTGATGATGCCATACAACGATCTCATCCTCTGTCATCCCCTTCTCCTCCTGCCTTCAATCTTTCCCAGCATCAGTGTCTTTGCCAATGAGTCAGCACTTCGCATCAGGTGGCCAAAGTATTGGAGTTTTAGCTTCAGCATTAGTCCTTCCAATGACTATTCAGGATTGATTTCCTTTAGGATTGACTGGTTTGATCTCCTTGAAGTTCAAGGGGCTCTCAAAAGTCTTCTCCAACACCACAGTTCGAAACCATCAATTCTTCAGCACTCAACTTTCTTTATAGTCCAACTCTCACACCCATACATGACTACTGGGAAAACCATAGCTTTGACTAGACAGACCTTTGTTGGCAAAGTAATGTCTCTGCTTTTTAATATGCTATTTAAACACCCTCTTCCAACAACACAAGAGAAAACTCTACACATGGACATCACCAGATGGTCAACACCGAAATCAGATTGATTATATTCTTTGCAGCCAAAGGTGGAGAAGCTCTATACAGTCAGCAAAAACAAGACTGGGAGCTGACTGTGGCTCAGATCATGAACTCCTTATTGCCAAATTCAGACTTAAATTGCAGAAAGTGGGGAAAAACACTAGACCATTCAGGTATGACCTAAATCAAATCCCTTATGATTATACAGTGGAAATGAGAAATAGATTTAAGGGACTAGATCTGATAGACAGAGTACCTGATGAACTATAGACAGAGGTTCGTGACATTGTACAGGAGACAAGGATCAAGACCATCCCCACGGAAAAGAAATGCAAAAAAAGCAAAATCCTGTCTGAATAGGGCTTACAAATAACTGTGAAAAGAAGAGAAGCGAAAAGCAAAGGAGAAAAGGAAAGATATAAGCATCTGATTGCACAGTTCCAAAGAATAGCAAAGAGAGATAAGAAAGCCTTCCTCAGGGATCAATGCAAAGAAATAGAGGAAAACAACAGAATGGGAAAGACTAGAGATCTCTTCAAGAAAATTAGAGATGTCAAGGGAACATTTCATGCAAAGATGGGCTCGATAAGGACAGAAATGGTATGGACCTAACAGAAGCAGAAGATATTAAGAAGAGGTGGCAAGAATACACAGAAGAACTGTATAAAAAAGAGCTTCATGATCCAGATAATCACGATGGTATGATCACTGACCTAGAGCCAGACATCCTGGAATGTGAAGTCAAGTGGGCCTTAGAAAGCATCACTACGAACAAAGCTAGTGGAGGTGATGGAATTACAGTTGAGCTATTCCAAATCCTGAAAGATGATGCTGTGAAAGTGCTGCACTCAATATGCCAGCAAATTTGGAAAACTCAGCAGTGGCCACAGGACTGGAAAAGGTCAGTTTTCATTCCAATCCCAAAGAAAGGCAATGCCAAAGAATACTCAAACTACCGCACAGTTGCACTCATCTTACACACTAGTAAGTTCAGTTCAGTTCAGTTCAGTCGCTCATTCGTGTCCGACTCTTTGCAACATAAAGTAATGCTCAAAATTCTCCAAGTCAGGCTTCAGCAATACATGAACCATGAACTTCCAGATGTTCAAGCTGGTTTTAGAAAAGGCAGAGGAACCAGAGATCAAATTCCCAACATCCGCTGGATCATCAAAAAAGCAAGAGAGTTCCAGAAAAACATCTATTTCTGCTTTATTGACTATGCCAAAGCCTTTGATTGTGTAGATCACAATAAACTGTGGAAAATTCTGAAAGAGATGGGAATACCGAACCACCTAAGAAACCTATATGCAGGTCAGAAACAAAGGAGTATATCAAGGCTATATATTGTCACCCTGCTTATTTAACGTCTATGCAGAGTACATCATGAGAAACGTTGGGCTGGAAGAAGCACATGCTGGAATCAAGATTGCCAGGAGAAATATCAATAACCTCAGATATGCAGATGGCACCACCCTTATGGCAGAAAGTGTAGAGGAACTAAAAAGCCTCTTGATGAAAGTGAAAGAGGACAGTGAAAAAGTTGACTTAAAGCTCAACATTCAGAAAACTAAGATCATGGCATCTGGTCCCATCACTTCATGGGAAATAGATGGGGAAACAGTGGAAACAGTGTCAGACTTTATTTTTCTGGGCTCCAAAATCACTGCAGATGGTAATTGCAGCCATGAAATTAAAAAATGCTTACTCCTTGGAAGGAAAGTTATGACCAGTCTAGATAGCATATTCAAAAGCAGAGACATTACTTTACCAACAAAGGTCCCTCTAGTCAAGGCTATGGTTTTTCCAGTGGTCATGTATGGATGTGAGAGTTGGACTCTGAAGAGGGCTGAGCATCAGAGAATTGATGCTTTTGAACTGTGGTGTTGGAGAAGACTCTTGAGAGTCCCTTGGACTGCAAGGAGATCCAACCAGTCCATCTTAAAGGAGATCAGTCCTGGGTGTTCATTGGAAAGATTGATGCTGAAGCTGAAACTCCAATACTTAGGTCACCTCATGAAAAGAGTTGACTCATTGGAAAAGACCCTGATGCTGGGAGGGATTGGGGGCAGGAGGAGAAGGGGATGACAGAGGATGAGATGGCTGGATGGCATCACCGACTCGATGGGCGTGAGTCTGAGTGAACTCCGGGAGATCATGATGGACAGGGAGTCCTGGTATGCTGCGATTCATGGAGTCGCAAAGAGTCGGACACTACTGAGGGACTGAACTCAACTAAACTGAGGTTGGTCATAGCTTTTCTTTCAATGAGTAAGCATCTTTTAATTTCATGGCTGCAGTCTCTATATGCAGTGATTTTGGAGCCCTTCAAAATAAAGTGTCATATAGGTATGAAAAGGCAGAAAGATATGACACTGAAACATAGGGGCTTAAAACAGTTACTCTTTTATTTGTCTGTGATTCTATTTTGTGGGCTGGGCTAAGTGGATCTTGCCAGTGCTCACGCCTGGAATTCCATTCAGTGGGCAGTCAGTTGGACCCTGGGCTGAGCTGGGATGCTGGCACATGGGCATCTTGGCCTGTGTGGTCTCAAGCCCCTCACATTCCATGGGAACCTTCACTTGTCTCTCCATGTGCTCTTGACACTGGTGTGACTGGTCTCCATGCATGGAGAGTCAAGGCTCCCAAGAGCACAAAAGCAGTAGTTTCCAAACACTGATAATGAGTCACATTCTTTCCGCACCCAAAATATACTCTCCTTCTACCCTATTGGAGCCCAGAGTCAGACCAATTTTAACATCATGCTTGGACTGAAAGTCCAGAGTATTGTCTTCTAAATCAGACCCAGGTGTAGGGGGGTTTTCATTTGTGACTTCCTCAGGGTCAGTTCAATATGCACAAATCCTCTTAATCTGAAGACCTGAAAACTCACCCCATCCATCAAAAGATATGACACAGAATTAGATACAGCAGCAGGATAACAAGAGTAAAAGAAGCTGCCTATCAACCACTTGTTCATGGAAATTCTGAAAATCTACCTTGGCATGCATCTCCAATTCTTCTACCCCTGGAACAGAAAATATTCTTCCATAAGGGTGCAATGGATTCAATTCTGGGCTTCCCAGGTGGCCTAGTGGTAAAGAACCCGCTTACTAATACAGGAGGCACGAGAGACAGGTGTTTGATCCCTGGTTGGGACAGTCCCCTGCAGAAGGAAATGGCAACCCACTCCAGTATTCTTACCTGGAGAATGCCATGGGCAGACAAGCCTGGCGGGCTACAATCCATGGGGTCGTGGGGTTGCAAAGAGTCAGACACAACTGAGCACACACACACAGATTCAATTCTACTCCTTGGAACGTGTGTGTGTGTGTGTGTGTGTGTGTGTGTGTGTGTGTGTGTGTCTTGGCTGTGCTCTCTGAGCTACTGGTCCTGACTTCTGCATCATCCTTCATTTTTCCTTTCAAAAATTAAGTAACCCGTTTGTAGCTAAAGGGATTCTCATCCTACTGCTCCCTGTCTACATAAGTTCAGATGTCCAAAAACCTCTTGCCATTTTGAACTGTCTCTGTTTCTTTTAGTGCAAGCTCCCTTTAATTATGTTTAAAAACTTCGTAGGTTTTCTACAATCATGTCAGTGTTTGCTTTGTCCCTCCTCCCCCCATCCCAAATATCTTCAAGACAAGTCATACTCTACTTTTAGCTGCTATGATAAAATATCTTTAACATTCTTAGCAATTTTTTTTTTTTTGTCATCTAGTTGAATCTATAAGGCACCACATTAAATCCTTCCAAAGTTTTAACAAAGGACTTTACACTTGCATTCTCAATTTACTCTTGACCCTAAGGAAACCTTTTACTGCAGAAGGGCTGGATTTGATTCTTGTCCTGAAGCCATTTCTGTTTTTGTTTTTTTTTTTTAATTCATTCATTCATTTATTTTTGATTGCACTGGGTCTTTGTTGCTGCTCGCAGGATTTCTCTGTTGCCAAAAGCGGGGCTATTCTTCATTGGGGTACATTCTCATTCCATGGCTTCTCTTGTTGTGGAGCACAGGCTCCAGGGCACGTGGGCTCAGCAGTTGTGGGATCATCCCGGACCAGGGATTGAATTGGTATCTCATGTATTGGCAGGCAGACCCTTAACTGCTGGACCACGAGGAAGTTCCCTGTGGCCATTTCTTACTTTGAGAATATTTTTTCAAACTAGGATCTGGAAATGAGAAACAGTTTTGCTTTCCAAGTTCAGATTTAATTTCTCAAAAATTTAGATTCTGCTCCAAAACTGAACAGTTTATTCCTTAGTTAACCCACCTCTAAAATAGCTACCAAAAGTCAGCTGGCATTTTTAGCTTTTGATTTAGATATTTCCTCAGCTAGATGCACAGATTCATTGAATATATTTTCTGTATTCCAAGTTACATAGGTGAGAGTGTTGCCAAATGTTTTGCTATTGATTAGCATGACTCTCTTTCCTTCTTACTTCCACTTAGAAATTTTTCCATTGCCTTTCTAGCCTCTGGCATGTGTATTACATATTTCTTATGGAGGCAGCCCATTTAAAGTCACCAATGTCAGTTTTAGATATTTATTATTGCATAACAAGGGCTTCTCTGGGCTCAGTGGTAAAGAATTCACCTACAATGCAGGAGACTCAGAAGATGTCTGTTTGACTGTTCCATCCCTGGGTTGGGAAGATTCCCTGGATTAGGAAATGACAACCCACTCCAGTATTCTTGTCTGAAGAATCCTATGGACAGAGGAGCCTGGCGGGCTACAATCCATAGGGTCACGAAGAGTTGGACGTGACTGAAGCGACTGAGCACACACATGTTCCCAAAGAACCCTGGTGGTGGTGGATTAGTCACTGAGTTATTTCTGATTCTTGTGACCCCATGGACTGTAGCCCACCAGGATCCTTTGTCCACGGGATTATCAAAGCAAGAATGCTAGAATGGGTTGCCATTTCCTTCTCCAAACAAAGAAAACTAGAACATAGTAAATTCAAACAATGTCATTGTGCTTGTGCGCTTAGTCGCTCATCTGGTCCGACTCTGCGACCCCATGGACCGTAGTCAGCCAGGCTCTTCTGTCCATAGGATTCTCCAGGCAAGAATACTGGAGTGGGTTGCCATTTCCTAATCCAGGGGATCTTCCCAACCCAGGAACCTGGGTCTCTTTCATTATAGGGAGATGCTTTACTGCCTGAGCCACCATAGATACTTGGTCTTTGCAGGTTGGCTGTATGCTGGGGCACTTCTCCAGCCCTTAGGCCATTTACAACTCTTCGTTAGTTTTCACTTCCTACTTGCTTTGATTCTTGGGATTAGGCAGAGGTGACAACTTAGGAAATTCTCAGGTCTTTTTAAATGTACATCCTGTCCTGGATATTTCCAGGACTCTCCCAATTTTCCAGTATATACAGGTGATTTTGAGGGATCTAATTTCCCAAAGAATTTCTCTTCCAACATTGCTTTTCCCAGACTTTGGCTGCTCCACTGTTGCTTCAACCATTATCTTTTGCCCCAGGTGACTGTGGTTTGTTGAATTGCTTTACTCTGTTTTTGAGGAAAGCTTGCTGCTTTAACCCTACTTGACACTGGAGCTGGGTAAAACAAAGGCAAGTGACTTGGGTCAGGCCTTGAGGCAGCCTCCAGGAAGATTGGAACAGACAAACACAATTCTTTTGCAAATAAGATCTATTCTTCTGCCTCCAAAATCAGTGACTAGGGTCCCACAAAAAGAATTTAAACCTTGAACTGTCTTCAAGACCACTTCCAATGGTAAACAGGAGGGGCAAAATAAAAAGAAAAAATGAAACATAACTTGCCTTTTTGTTGGTTCAGCAATCAGTTGGTTGCTGTAAACCTTTATTATTTTCCAGAGTTCTGACCGACTTGATTCTGACACCTTTGCTCAATTTTTCTGTGTTTCTTTTGGGAAAACAGTCTATTGGAACTGTCTACTCTTCCATGTTTGCTGACATCACCTCTATTTTTATTTATTTGCTTGTTTTTTTTTTTTTTTTTCATAAAATGTCACCAGTAGACATTGAGAAAGAAATAGAGATGTAACAGAGAAAGAAACTTCTACTGCATTGCTGTTCTACACATGAAATTCACTTTGAAATGAAGGGTCAACCTCGACTTGCAAAATTCAGTGGTGAAAGGCAGGTAGAGGTGTCCTGAAAGGACTTGTGGCCAAGCTATCATTCTCTCTGTTTCCTTCTAGACATCTCCATTCTAGCTGACACGATCCAACTCTTCCACAGTCACCATACTGATCTCAACAACGTAAAGAAGTCCAAAAAATAATATTTCTCCTGCAGCGTAGCAAGGCTCTCAATTTTTCTGTTCGGGACCTCAGGTAATTTATTTTGGCAGCATATGATCATTATCCAACAAATATATAAGAAGTTCCTAATACATATAATACCTGGTTCAAATGCATACTAGTTTACATATTAGAGGTACAGAGAAAAAAATCCCTGACCTTATGGAACTTATTTTTTTGTAGTGCAACAGTAGAAAAAAACAACATGAATGTATGCATTATGTGGTATATTAGTTTAAAAAAAAGGAGAGTAGGGTAAAGATAGTAGTGATTGGGATAATGATTCCAATGGCACAGGGTTATAATTTTAAGAGAATGGTCAGGGTAGACCTACTTCAGAGTCATATTTCAACCAAACTGAGGACTGAATGGAAGTCAAGCCTCAGAGATACTGGACTTAGGACCTGGAAAGTAGGTGGGTACACAGGTAATCCTCGAAAAGGTGAATGGTATTGGACCATCGGCATATGTCATCAGATACAAAGATGACACCACCCTTACGGCAGAAAGCAAAGAAGAACTAAAGAGCCTCATGATGAAAGTGAAAGAGGAGAGTGAAAAGTTGGCTTAAGACTCAACATTCAAAAAACTAAGATCTTAGCATCCGGTCCCATCACTTCATGGCGAATGGATGGGGAAACAATGGAAATAGTGATAGACTTTATTTTGGGGGCTCCAAAATCACTGCACATGGTGACTGCAGCCATGAAATTAAAAGACTCTTGCTCCTTGGAAGAAAAGCTATGACTAAACTAGACAGCATATTAAAAAGCAGAGACATTATTTTGCTGACAAAAGTCTATCTAATCAAAGCTATGATTTTTCCAGTAGTCATGTATGGGTATGAGAGTTGGTCTATAAAGAAAGTTGAGCGCCAAAGAATTTATGCTTTTG
Source organism: Bubalus bubalis (assembly GCF_019923935.1). Classification (NCBI taxonomy): domain Eukaryota; kingdom Metazoa; phylum Chordata; class Mammalia; order Artiodactyla; family Bovidae; genus Bubalus; species Bubalus bubalis. The sequence goes on from NC_059176.1 coordinate 52,407,576, forward strand.
AATTGTGGTGTTGGAGAAGACTTTTGAGAGTTCCTTGGACTGCAAGGAGATCCAACCAGTCCATCCTAAAGGAAATCAGTTCTGAATATTCACTGGAAAGACTGATGCTAAAGCTGAAACTCCAATACTTTGGCCACCTGATGTGAAGAACTGACTCACTGGAAAAGACCCTGATGCTGGGAAAGATTGAAGTCAGGAGGAGAAGGGAATGACAGAGGATGAGATGGTTGGATGGCATCACCGACTTGATGAACAGGAGTTTGAGCAAGCTTCAGGAGTTGGTGATGGACAAGGAAGACTGGCATGCTGCAGTCAATGGGATCACAAAGAGTTGGACACGACTGAGTGACTGAACTGGATCAAATTACCAGAATCTAAACAATTATGTGCAATCAGACAGTCACATTATACAAAGTTAGCCATAGGGCCCCCTTATAGAAGGAATGGGGTATTTTCATGAAAGCAAAGGTGATTGAAGAATTTTACTATTCTTATAGTAGAGAGCATATTATGAGGAGTGTGGCACAGAAACAATTTATTTCAACTTTAACATATGATTTTCTCTGACTATATCAGTCAGTAATAGCCCCAAAGATCAGCTCAAGAAACCAGCTACATCTGTGTTGTGCAAAACAGTAGCCCTTAGCCATATGTGGCTATTAAACACCTTAAATGAGTCTAGTCCAAAGTGAGATGTACAATAAGCACAAAATACACAATGGATTTTGAAGACCAAGTACAGAAAAGAACGTAAAATAGCTCACTGACATTTTTTATTATTACATGTGTGGAAATACTGCATGGAGTGAAATATACGGTTGAAATTAATTTTGTCTTTTTTTTTTACTTTCTTTAATGTGAATATTAGAAAATCTTAAGTTATTTAGCTCACATATTTCTATTGGATAGCACTGGACTAGATTCAGAGTACATTTTAACACTGAATGAACAGCATAAACAGCATATGTGCAAACATTGGGAGGAGAACACATGGTTTAGCAAACACTGTCAATTCTCTTCCAAGTTCTTCTTGGATCTCTGAATTTATCTCCACCTTCTTTGCACTTTGCTATAAGTGGCGTGTGTGTGTGCATGCTCAATCATGTCCAACTCTTTGAGATCCCATAGATTATAGCCCACCAGGCTCCTCTGTCCAAGGGATTCTCCAGGCAAGAATACTGGAGTGAGTTGCCATTTCCTCCTCCAGGGGATCTTCGTGACCCAGAGACCTTGTCCATGCCTCCTGAGCTTCCTGCACTGGCGGGCAGTTTCTTTACCCCCTGAGCTATCAGGGTAGCCATAAGTGGCATGTACTTCTAGATAAACGTCTTCTGCCTACTGTAACCACCTTACCCTGTATGCCTGGGAGCTTCTATCCCTCTAGGAGAGCTTATAACTAAAGGCTGACTGTTACAGGATTAAGAAAGCCTAGCTCCAGTGCTTTGAGTTTTGATAAACTGAAATGCAAACTGCAAACACTCCAGAGCCTTCATGGAATCAGGCTGAGATTAAACTTTGCCTGAAATCACCCTTGACTAACTACTTGCCCTTCCCTGTCCTGTTTCTCCCAATCTTTTATCAGTTTACCTTGGGACCACTACCTTAATAAATCACTTGCAAGTGAATCTTCATCTCAGGCTCTGCAGCTGGGGAGTTTAAGACACATGGTGACTTTTTTTAAGGGCAGTTGGACAGTTTAGTAATCAGGGTATAATTCCCAATGAACAACATTGTTTCCTATGCTCCAGAGTATTTTGCTTAGAGGCATGAAGTCTATAGAAGTCTACAACTGCAGGGTCTTAATTGATATCTCTGTTCTCCACACTGCTGTATTTAAAATGGATAACCAATAAGGACCTACTGTATAGCACATGGAACTCTGCTCAATGTTATGTGGCAGCCTGGATTGGAGGGGAGTTTGGGGGAGAATGGATACACATATATGTATGTCTGAGTCTCTTTACTGTTTACCTGAAACTATCACAATATTGTTAATCAGCTATACCTCAATACACAATAAAAAATTTTTTTTAAAGGTATCTTGTTCTCAAATGTTAGACAAGTAGTAGTAAGTGCAGACTACTCTGAAGGATGATGTTTAATTGGGAACTGCCTTTTCTTTGCCTACTAAGAAAAGTAACTTTATTCTAAAGAAGCCCAAATTGATCTGAAAAATAATCCTCTGTCTTAGGAGAAAAGTGCATTTGGACTATTCTTCTTCCAATGCCATGTGTAGATGTGTGCAGGGCACACACGGCATGCCGTGAGACATCTTTGACTAATTATATAAGTGCCCCAGGGCTTGCCAGCTCTATTTGTCAAATTAAATATGGAACCATTCACAAGTTCAACTCTGGCAAAAGCAAAAGAGACTGACAAACAACAACAGCAGCAACAGCAACAAATAAAGTCAAAATAATGTAATAAACCATGTTGAAGTAAGTACAGAAATTAGAAGGTATTGAAAAAGAGTGGAACTTTAGTGAAAATCCTGAGAGGCAAGAAACATAAATAATAAAATCCATTTATTTTCCCATGTTAAAAAGTTATGTGATTTGAAATAAAGATCTAAATTTTTACCTTCTCTTAAGACTGTTCTGTAGTCTTAGTCTAAGAGGTGAGCCATGGATCCTTGTTTGGTGCAAATGTATGTTCTCTCTAGCCTATTACATCTCCTTTCTCCAATTTTCTCACTGACTAATCCCTCACTTTGTAATTATGGTTATATCAAGGCACTGTAGATATTAGCTAAAAAATATACTGAGAAGCAAAATATCAGCAATATCAGGAAATGTTTAGAAAGTTACTCCCTTTAATACACAAAGCTGACATATAGAATGCTAAGGGGAAGTTGAATTTTTTCTGGCTTACAGAAAGTCCAAGGTGTTTTAGGGGGAACCAAAGAAGTAAGCAAATATGTTTGCCTGGAAATGAAAAACCCCTTTTTTAACAACAGCAAATATTTGCCTTCAGTGGAGAGCAAATCAGTGTCACTCTTCTGGGAAGGAGTGCTGGTTATATAAAAAAGGCGACCCTGAGATGCCATCCTCTGCCATTCCTCATCTCTATAGTAACGCATCATGTGGGAGCAACGCTTCTAACTGTGGGAGGTGTTTGTACATGAGTGAGAGGATGTGGCTGCGGCCAAGCAGAATGAAAGAGGTCAAGTAAACTGAGAAGAGAGAAATACATACCAGTGGAGGTACTGGGAGATTTTCCCAAGGAAAAAAAGAGTAAATTTTGTTCGTGAGGACACAGTACATTGGTGAATTTACCCCACATAGTTAACAATGCCATTACACAGATACATTGATTGATTGATTGATTGATTATTTTTTTCATTGATTTAAAATAAGGAAAAATGAATATGTTCAAAACAGCCAGGCTCCTCTGTCCATGAGATTCTCCAGGGAAGAATATTGGAGTCGGTTGCCATACCCTCTCCAGGGAATGTTCTCAACCCAGGGATTGAACCCATAACTCTTGTGTCTCCAGCACTGGCAAGCAGGTTCTTTACCATTAGCACCACCTGGAAAGCCCATTACACAGATAAATTTATTTAACATAAGGAAAAATGAAGAAGCTCAAAGCAGCTTGCTGCATATCTGGAAGCTACCAGCGGAAATTTTTGCTGAGCTTACTTTCAACACCATTGCTTTCTCTGCTCATTCCTCAGGTGCTGGCCTTGATGGCAAAAGTGTCTTTGATTATTCTTAAATGCCAAACATCAGTGATTTTGTTAGTGATGTACTATATATCCATGCACAGAATTTTAAATACGATGAAGGGAAAGGAAGGACAACTAACTTTATTTCTAATTTTTGATAAGAAATATTTCTCTGAAACTCTTTGGTGGAAATAAAAACAGTATCTGGATATTAGGTTCTTAAAACCAGTTAACTATCTGGACATTAATATTCATAGTTGAGCTTCCCAGGTGGCTCAGTGGTAAAGAATCCACCTACCAATGCAGGAGTCGCAGGAGATGCAAGTTCAGTCCCTGAGTAGGGAAGATCCCCTAGAGGAGAAAATAGTAATCCACTCCAGTATTCTTGCCTGGAGAATCCCATGGGTAGAGGAGCCTGGAAGGCTATGGTACATAGGGTCCCTTAAAAGTTGGACATGACTGAAATGACTTTCCTCCTTTGCTTTTTGCTTCTCTTCTTTTCACAGCTATTTGTAAGGCCTCCCCAGACAGCCATTTTGCTTTTTTGCATTTCTTTGCCATGGGGATGGTCTTGATCCCTGTCTCCTGTACAATGTCACGAACCTCAGTCCATAGTTCATCAGGCATTCTATCTATCAGATCTAGTCCCTTAAGTCTATTTCTCACTTCCACTGTATAATCATAAGGGATTTGATTTAGGTCATACCTGAATGGTCTAGTGGTTTTCCCTACTTTCTTCAATTTCAGTCTGAATTTGGCAATAAGGAGTTCATGATCTGAGCCACAGCCAGCTCCTGGTCTTGTTTTTGTTGACTGTATAGAGCTTCTCCATCTTTGGCTGCAAAGAATATAATCAATCTGATTTCGGTGTTGACCACCTGGTGATGTCCACGTGTAGAGTCTTCTCTTGTGTTGTTGGAAGAGGGTGTTTGCTATGACCAGTACATTTTCTTGGCAAAACTCTATTAGCCTTTGCCCTGCTTCATTCTGTATTCCAAGGCCAAATTTGCCTGTTACTCCAGGTATTTCTTGACTTCCTACTTTTGCATTCCAGTCCCCTGTAATGAAAAGGACATCTTTTTTGGGTGTTAGTTCTAAAAGGTCTTGTAGGTCTTCATAGAACCGTTCAACTTCAGCTTCTTCAGCATTACTGGTTGGGGCATAGACTTGGATTACTGTGATACTGAATGGTTTGCCTTGGAAATGAACAGAGATCTTTCTGTCGTTTTTGAGATTGCATCCAAGTACTGCATTTTGAACTCTTTTGTTGACCATGATGGCTACTCCATTTCTTCTGAGGGATTCCTGCCCACAGTAGTAGATATAATGGTCATCTGAGTTAAATTCACCTATTCCAGTCCATTTTAGTTTGCTGATTCCTAGAATGTCGACATTTACTCTTGCCATCTCTTGTTTGACCACTTCCAATTTGCCTTGATTCACATGCGAAGAACTGACTCATTGGAAAAGACCCTGATGCTGGGAGAGATTGGGGGCAGGAGAAGAAGGGGACGACAGAGGGTGAGATGGCTGTATGGCATCACTGACTCGATGGACGTGAGTCTGAGTGAACTCCGGGAGTTGGTGATGGACAGGGAGGCCTGGCGTGCTGCGATTCATGGGGTCACAAAGAGTTAGACACGACTAGCGACTGAACTGAACTGAACTGAACTGAAGTGACTTAGTACAGCACATACACATACAGCCATCATAATCATACTTTGCTTTATAGAGTTTGGGAGAAAATGAAATAAGGAATCCAATATGAGTATATGCTCCCAAAGGGGTAGCTCTCCTCACTATTCCTGTTTTTGTTGCAATTATTGTTGTTATTTTTGTTGCTATTGTACAGCTCCTTTAAGGGATGATCAAGACCAATACAAAAAGTATTAGAGAGTCAGATCATGCAAGAACTCAGCGCTTCTCTTTTTGCCACTCAGATTGACTTTATTCTGGATTGTTCATTTCTATGTTTCAGTTAGTGGATGCTCCTGGAAAGTGATCTCCAGATACTTGAGTTGTTTCTGTACCCTGTAAAGGACATTTGGTCCTAATGTTAGGGAAATGACTCATGGCCCTTTGATACAAGAAGAGAGACACTATTTCATACTGGATGAAGTCTTAGAAGGAGAGCTTTTCTTTTTTTTTTTTTTTTAATTCATGAGTAGAAAATAGCCTGTGCATTGTATAGCTTCTGGTTTTTCTTACAAGTGTGACAAAATGAGTACCCTAATCAAGATATGAAATCCCTTTCACTCATCTATGAATTATAGATCATTATAACTTAATTTAGTTTAGAGATGGAACGATCTCTCCATTCTTCCATCAGAACATAAGCCTATGAGGGCATGAATTTTTGTGTTTTGTCGACTGCTCCATCCCCAGTGCCAAGAATAGTGATTTACAACTAGAAAATGTTTAATAGATATTTGTTGAATGAGTGGGTGATCTAAAAATATGAAATGGCTAGGCATATTCCAAATATTTACATTTTTTATATTATAATTATTATAATTAAAATATTATTTTACATATGAAACTAACCTTTAACAGGTCTACCTGAAAGTGAACACTTGAATACAATTAATTCAATTCAGTTATATAATAAGCACATTTGAGTGCAAGTGGACCAGGTAATTTGAAAGATAATATGGATACAAAAGTGAACAAGAAAGATAACCTCTATCTGCTTGACAGTTGGCGCTAGTTGTAAAGAACCCCCCTGTCAATGCAGGAGACCTAAGAGATGCAAGTTCAAACCTTGGGTTGGGAAGATCCCCTGGAGAAGGGAATGGCAACCCACTCCAGTATTCTTGCCTGGAAAATCCTATGGGCAGAGGAGCCTGGTGGGCTATAGTCCATAGGGTCACAAAGAGACAGACATGACTGAAGTGACTTAGCAAGCATGCAAGGTAGTTATATTATAATAGAGCTTACCAAATATTTTCACTTTTTCCAGTAGAGAGAAGTTCTCACAAAGAAAATCTGACAAATTACTACATTGAACTTTTTGAGGTGAATTGAGAAGCAAATAACATTGAAATTGCCCAGATCCAAAGTTATCACTGAAACAGAAGGCATCAGATGAGAAGGCATGCTTTTTGGTGTCTTCATTTCATAGATGAGGCAACATCTTGAAGATAAGGATTTTGTTAAGATACCATTTTCTGGGACCCTTTGCCTCCCTTTGCTCAGCCTAGTAAGTCCCCATTCATTATTCAAGGCACAGATCAAATGTTCCTGCAAGAAACCATTCCTAACTCCTTCAGGCTGAGCTGGTTGCTAAGACTGCACTTAATTCTTGCTTCTATTACAGCAACTAGAACAATCATCTGAACATAAGAACATTTGATGCACTTATTAAAAACCCAGATCCATGGTACCCATCTCGGTACAAATAGATCAGAGATTCTGATTTTTTGTATGTATTACCTGACAGGCCCTCTGTGTTTTGTTTTGTTTTAATTTTTATTTTATATGGGAATATAGGTGGCTCAGATGGTAAAATAATCTTCCTGCAATGTGGGAAACCCAGGTTTGATCCCTGGGTTGAGAAGATCCCCTGGAGAATGGGATGGCTACCCACTCCAGTATTCTTGCCTGGAGATTCCCATTAAGAGAGGAGCCTGGCGGGCTGCAGTCCTTGGGTTCACAAAGCGTCAGACACAACTGAGCACACACACACAAATACATACACACACACACACACAAATCACATAAATAGGTGGGGGCTGAGCTGGTAGACTCAAGTGGTTTGACTCATATCACAGTGCTCACCTGTACACTGCAATAGAGGGAGGGAAGCTCCTTTAAGCAGACTCCTAATATGTGATACAAGGGAAATGGGAAGGTGGAAATGATATTCAGGGCAGGTCTCCTTGTTCAGCTATTCCCCCACTGAGTCTGGCAATGCCAGTGATAAAATAACTTCTCTGCCCAAAATGTTCAGGACTGAGACACACTGAAACATCAGGGTGCTTCTCTGTACCTCTTCCTGATTCTGCCTTTGTAATGGACTTTATAATCACATATCCATTAATCTGAACACTTCTTAAGAGGTAATGATAATAACTCGCCTAGATCTAATGTTGTAGAGAAACATTTTATGGCCCTAGGATACATTTTCATCCAAGTTATTAAAGTCCAATTACATCATGTTTTCTTCCAAGGAATGCCAAGTACTTGAGGGACAATACTGCAGTCACTCTCGTTCGTCTATTGGAAATAATTTACACAGAGATAGCCTTGATATTGCAGATAAAGCCCTCTGCTCTTCCTCCCCAAAGAGATGGGAAAATGCACTTGCTTGGCTAAGGTTATACAATAGAATTACACAGGGAATATTGGAAGGAGAATGCAAATTCTCTCTTTTTCATTAGTTATTACATGTAGCCTTCCTTTATGAAAATATCAGATCTGTATATTGTGCTTTTGCTGAACGAGAATCTACCACGTTGAGTGGTCTAGTAAATTTCCAGTAAAAGGAATAAAACGTAAGCTTTTCTAAATATAATTTCTGTACTATGACTATATTATGACTCATCGCACAAGTGCCAGCCTTAAACCAAGCAGCCCACTGGAAATAATAATGAGAGAAATACTGATAAGACTATTTGCCATTTACTACTCTGTCTCATATTTGGAGTAGATTAAAGGCATTTGTGAAGACTGACAATAACCTCTGTAAGGTACACTTTATTTTTCTATCTAGGGCTGTGAGGCTCAGATGCTATTTTTATATGGAAGTTCATACAGCTAGTAAGGGGTGGTTACCAGAATTTAAATCAAATGTCTCTATGTCTAAAAATCAAGACCTTTGTGCTACTCTATGCTGTTCTAGTATACATGACCTGGGAATTAAGGAGAACTCTATTTTGCTGAATTTGAACAAGTAGCTTCATATCTCATGAGTGATTTTTTTAACTAAATATAATATCTTCTCCTCCAAATTCTACAGAAAACTTCATGCAACTCCTCTAGAAGAGAAATACTCCCAGAATGAGGGGCAAGCCCTTGTTATCCACTAGAACCAGATAAAGTATACAATTATCATCACAAGACAATGCATGTGCCTTGGGACTTTGCTTACCTAGTTCTTCAATCAAAATAAACCCTCAGAAAACTTGTGGAAAATTCTCCCAACACAAAAGAAAAATCAGTTTAAAGTGAAAGTGTTAGTCACTCAGCCATGTCCGATTCTTTTCGACCCCTGGACTGTAGCCCACCAAGGCCCTCTGTCCATGGAATTCTCCAGGCAAGAATACTGGAGTGGGTACCCATTCCCTTCTCCAGGGGATCTTCCTGACCCAGGGATCAAACCCAAGTCTCGGGCATTGCCTGCAGATTCTTTATCATCTGAGCCATCAGGGAAGCATTTCTTTACTATAACTGGGTTGCAGCACTTTCAATGTTGTTGAAAGGTTCAAGCCACCTCTCAGTTCAGTTCAGTTCAGTTCAGTCGCTCAGTCATGTCTGACTCTTTGCAACCCCATGAATCACAGCACACCAGGCCTCCCTGCCCATCACCAACTCCCAGAGTTCACTCAAACTCACGTCCATCGAGTCAGTGATGCCATCCAGCCATCTCATCCTCTGTCATCCCCTTCTCCTCCTGCCCCCCATCCCTCCCTGCATCAGAGTCTTTTCCAATGAGTTAACTTTTCGCAGGAGGTGGCCAAAGTATTGGAGTTTCAGCTTTGGCATCAGTGCTTCCAATGAACACCCAGAACTGATTTCCTTTAAATAGTAGCAATTTCTTCTATAGTTGTTTGCAGTTAAAGCAGGATCCCAGCAGGCACATCTCTGTTGGCTCAGATGTTAAGGAATCCGTCTGATTCCTTAGGATGGATCTAACAATCCTAAGGATGCAGAAGACCAGGGTTCTATCACTGAATCAGGCAGATCCCCTGGAGGAGGAAATGGCAACCCATTCCAGTATTCTTGCCTGGGAAATCCCATGGACAGAGGAGCCTGGTGGGCTACTGTCCATGGAGTCACAAAGAGTTGGACACCACTGAGTGACTTTAACTCTCTCACTCCAGTAGGGACAGAACAGTATCTTACAGCAAATTAGAATACACTGAACACCAATGGGAAATTCATGGAGAAAGCATGAAGAGAGCATGGGGTTGGCTCAGTTTGACCCAGACTCTCCAACATGCCAAACCTTTCAGATAATAGAGCATGCAATGTTGTTCAGTCATTAAGTTGCATCCAACTCTTTGTGATTCCAGGAAAGACTCACATCCAACTCTTTTCAAGCTCCAGGAGTTGGTGATGGACAGGGAAGCCTGGCATGCTGCAGTCCATGGGGTCTCAAAGAGTTGGACACGACTGAGCGACTGAACTGGACTGGAACTCTTTGCGACCCCATGAACTGCAGCACGCTAAGCTTCCCTGTCCTTCACTATCTCCAAGTTTGCTCAAATTCATGTCCATTGAGTCAGTGATGTCATCCAACCATCTGATCCTCTGTCACCCCTTTCTCCTCCTGCCTTCAAACTTTCCCAGCATCAGAGTCTTTTCCAGTGAGTCAACTCTTTGCATTAGGTAGCCAAAGTATTGGAGCTTCAACTTCAACGTCAGTCCCTCCAATTCAGGGTTAATTTCCTTTAGAATTGACAGGTTTGATCTCCTTGGGGCATGCATATTTCAATTTGAAAGGATTTTTTTTTAAAGATTATTTAATAAAATGAGGATGAAGTCAGCAAATAACTGGTGAGAATTAGCATTTAATTTCTAAGTGTGCCCTGGGACAGAGATCAGGACTGAAGCCATTGCAATTACTTGGGAATTCACTGTCAGAAACATTGAACTGATTCAGGCTACAGAGAAGTGCCCATCAGTAACATGAAGAAGGTCTAAGTGGCCTGGTCAGAAAATAAACAGTGTAGCAACACTATACAGGACCAAGGTTGAAGATTAGAAATTTCAAAATCAAAGGCAAAATAGTCAGCCAATTACCTTCCAGCTCAGCATCTTAAAGCATCAAAGTGCAGGGCCGGAAAGAGATTTGAGACGTCCTCAAGGGTAATCAACTCCCTCTAGGTTAGAATATTTTTCAGCCCACACTGAACTGATGGATTTTGACATGTTTTTAATTTCAGGTTTCACTTTTTATTTAGATTCTAGCTTTCCATATGATCTTGTCCTGCTCCCAATGCCAAAAATAATTTTTTTTTTCATTGACCACACTGGACATGTTTGGATTGGGATTTTAACAGGATACAGCCCCAGCTCACATTCAGCGTTGCCCCTGCCCTTGCTTCTTAACCCCTCATCCTTCCCTTGTGCATCATTTGTACATAAATCCTTCTTACTTGCAGACTGTAAAATACATTTCCTTCAAGCTAAGCCACTATGTCTTATTCAACCTCTACCCCCCTAAGCATATATTCAGTACTGAAGTTATACACATTTTACTAAACCATTTTCACACATACAATCACTTTTTCTCCCACCTCCCATGGGAAGAAAGTACCCTAGAAAAACAGTTGATATGGAAATTAGAAAAATCAAGAAATTGGTTTTATGTTACCACATTCTTGTTGGATTTTTTTTTAACCTTGCTTGGGTTGAATACTGAGGCAATAATACAAGTATCTATACATATAAATGTGTACAACACACACACACAAAATATAAAAAACTAATTTAAAGGGTCACCTTGATTTAAAACAGCATTTCTGAGCCTGTTCTCTTTCTCAGCATTTATATTTCTAAATAGAGCTATCTCTATAAAAATTAGAGATAGTAGCCTCTATTGGGTCTTTTATAAACCTCAACAGAAGAAAATTAAATTGACCATTGTTTTTTTTTCAAGTTTCATGGTGAGATAGTTCTATGGAAAATAAATGGAATATGTACCAGCTTGTTCTCATCTCAAAAACTTTGATGACTCTTTTATAGATTTTCTGCAAAGTAATTAAAGTCCAATTAATTGGGAAAATGTACACAATGGGTATTCCAAATATATCTCCAACAAAAGCAACTTTTATTACCTTAAACGAAGTGGCTAAGCCGATGTTGCAAGTTTAAATTCTGAGCTCCTAAGCAAATATCTCAGGTATTTGCACTCTTGCACAGTACTGGCTCCAAAATAAATGCCTCTGCAGTAGGCAGGTCTCTCACCTCCTCTGGGAGTCGATTACAGTTCAAGCAGCATACTGATACCTCTTTCACAGCCAATGGCTATACACCCAAAATTATGCCATAAACACAATCAATATGAATGGGCAGGAGAATCGGCCACTGATAGGAATGTAAAGGGAATATTTCTTTGATGCAAAGAATGACCAAGTCATTTGTCTGTTCTCTAAATCTCAACTTTCACTTTCTAAACATACATAAAGTCAGCTACATAATGTCCTCTTTTGCTTCCATTTAGGCACTATTTGTAAATAATACTAGCTACAGTCCCAATTCAGTATTCTCATTGGAATAACACGGTAAAGGGTTTTTTAGTGCATCTTTTCTCTTTTTTATTGAAATATAATTCATATACTATAATACTGACCCTTTAAAGTGTACAAATCAGTGGTTTTTCAGATATTCTCAAGGTTGTACAACTCTCACCATTATCTAATTACAGAAAATTTTCACTAACACAGAAAGAAACCTTTTCCCATTAGCACTCTTTCCTCATCTACCACCTACCCACTCCCCTAGAGGCGGCCACTGGTGGTAAAGAATCCGCCTCCAATGAAGGAGACATAAGAGATAGAGTTTCGATCCCTAGGTGGAGAAGATCCCAAAGATCCCCTGGAGAAGGGAATGACAACCCACTCCAGTATTCTTGCCTGGAGAATCCCATGGACAGAGGAGCCTGAGGGCTACAGTCCAGAGGGTTGCTATCATTCGGACATGACTGACGACTTGGCTGGCATGCAGGCAATGTATCAATATTTCTATCTCTATGTATTTGCCTTCTTTGGACATTTCACATCAGTGGAATCACTATATGTAGTTTTTTTTCTGGTTTTACTTAGCATAATAGTTTCAGGATTCATTCATCTTGTAGCTTGAATCACTACTTCATTCCTTTTCACGGCTGAATAATACTTCATTGCTTAGGTATACCACAATTTTTTTTACTGGATTACAGTTGATTTACATTGGTGTATCAGTTTCTGCTCTTCAGCAAAGTGAATCAGCCATTTCTATACATATATCACCTGTTTTGTCTTTTCTTCCCATTTAGGTCACCACAGAGCACCCAGTAGAGTTCCTTGGGCTATACAGCAGGTTCTCATTAGTTATCTATTTTATACATAGGAGAAGGAAATGGCAACCCACTCTGGTACCCCTGCCTGGAAAATCCCATGGACAGAGAAGTCTGGTAGGCTACAGTCCATGGGGTCGCAAAGAGTCCGACACGACTGATTTCACTTCACTTAATGTACATATGAGATTGTTCAATCTCCCAATTCACTCCACCCCTTCTCCTCTCACCTTGGTGTCCATATGTTTGTTCTCTATGTCTTCTTTGCAAATAAGATCATCTGTACCATTTTTCTAGATTTCAAATATATGAGTTAGTATGATATTTGATTTTCTCTTTCTGAGTTACTTCACTTTGTATGACAGTCTCTAGGTCCATTCATGCATTTCCAGTTCAACACAAGCAATGTGGGGTGAACCTCTGTGTCCTTCAATTGCTCAGGGATTCAGGTCCTACTGTGTGATGGCTTTTCTCCAGTACATAGTTCAGGGCTGCCCTGGCATAATCCAGCTAGCAGGCAGGAGGGAGGGAAGGGGGAACAGGCATTTATTTATGTATAACTTCTGTTACTTAACTATAAACAAGTTACTTCCTCTCTCTATCCATCAGCAAGAACTTTTCACATGTCTCTCATGTGCAAAGGGGTCAGAGAACCCTCTTACAGGAAGAGAAAAGGAGTTTGGTAGGCATCTAGCCAGCCTTTAAACTTTTTCTAGGCTTTGCCTCTGTTTGACCTTTTCTTCTTCCCTTCCTGGCTCTCCTTCTTTTGCCAAATTCATCTATCCTGCAGATGTGATATTCTAAATTTTCTTCTTTATGACTTTCATTCTTTCCCCCTAGGAAGGTAACACATTCAGTTTCAGATTCAACAAGCATCATTCAGCATCTACGACATGGCAGGCGTGATGCAAGGAATTGCCATCTGTGTTAGGCCATTTGATATAGAAAGAAGCATTATCATTTGTTTTAAGATGAGAAATCTAAGACCCGGGAATTGATTAAGCATACATAAGAAGTAATTTGTCGTGTCAGCATTTTTATTTGCTCCTGGGATGCATTTACTTATATATCTAACTGAGCTGATTCTCTTACCAGTAAGCATTTTACATACTTTTTTTTTTTTTGAATCCAGTAATTTCTTAATTCCTTTGTTGTTTGTACTCACCTTCCCAACTTAACTGGTTATTTCTAAACAAATCACCTCACTCTCTCTGTGTCCCTATTCATGCCTATTATGAACAAGACTTGTGATGACAATATTTTTATATCAAGAAAAAGCATGATGTTTTGGAAAGAAATCAGAAACAACAACATAGAGCTAGTAGTATCAATTTTTAAACTCTTACAAAAGCTCAGAGTCCTCACAAATTTTCCATAAAAACTGATTTTCTTGAGGAAATAATTCAGCTAAGTAATTTGTTTTTCTATTTTATTGGGGTTCATTTGGCTGTTGTTGTTGAATGCGTTATTTCCAGAGTCTGGCATCCTGTGCTTTCATTAAAAATGTGTAGTGTTTCAGCTGCATTATGGTTGTAGATATTTCTAGCTAGGCTTAGAAGCTGGTAGCAATGTAAAACATGACTTTCCTGGAAAAATTTGCTACATGTTTCAGATGACTACAAAAATCATTTTTCACATTAAATGTTTTTGTTTCTCTATTTTTTAATGAGCATCAACTTCATGGCTCTTTTTTGAAATATCCTTTCTGTAATTTCATTTGTCAACTGATTCTTATCCAATGCAAGAGAATTTAAACTAATTTTCTACCCTCCCTAGGGTTTTATGTATATAGATCATGACTTAGTTCTCCCTTACCTTGTGTCATATTCTCTGGTACTTTGGGGCCACCCACATACACTCTAGCTAAACCTCAGTCCCCTATCTCATTCCTGATCCATGAAGCCAAGATTCATATCTAGCCCTTTCTTTTTTTTCTTCCCATTCTGATTCTTCTAAATGAATGACTAAACAAGATCTAGTCTGGGTTTTGGAATCTTGGCTCTGTGTGATCTTTGGTAGGTTGGAATAAATCATCTGAACTTTTTCTTGACCCCTAACCTTGCAGTTTGGAGAAGGCAATGGCACCCGACTCCAGTGTTGTTACCTGGAGAATCCCAGGGATGGCAGAGCCTGGTGGGCTGCTGTCTATGGGGTCGCACAGAGTTGAACATGACTGAAGCGACTTAGCAGCAGCAGCAGCAGCTGTGTGTGTGTGTGTGCTCAGTTGCTTCAGTTGTGTCTGACTCTTTGCAACCCTATGGATTGCAGCCCGCCAAGCTCCTCTGTCTATGGGATTCTCCAGTCAAGAATACTGAAGTGGGTTGCTATGCCCTTCTCCAGATCTCCACCCAGAGATCGAACCCAAGTCTGCTGCTTTGCAGGCAGATTCTTTACCACTGAGCCACTGGGGAAACCCAAAAGTCATCTCTATGTACCAGCTAATGACATACCTTGCAAAAAGGTTGCTAAGACCAAATGAGTTTCTTTGCTTCAGGTCCCTCTCTTCCAATGTCTAGTACAGAGTTGGTACTCTTAACTCCATAGATATGATCTTCCTATGTAAATTGTCTATTGCTACATGAATAACTATAGTGAACAGTGGCTTAAGTTAATACAGATTTATTAATTTATAGTTTCTGTGAATCAGAGTCTGGGTGTAGCTTAATTGCACTGGTCATTTATCAGGGTCTCTAGAAGGTCATACTTAAAGTGCCAGTCGGGGCTGGAATCTCATCTGAAGGTAGAATTGTGCTTAGACGTTCAGTCGTGTCTGACGCTTTGCAACTCCATGGACTGTAGCCCACTAGGCTCCTCTGTCCATGGGGATTCTACAGGCAGGAATACTGGTGTGGGTTGCCATGCCCTTCTCCGGGGGGTCTTCTCAACTCAGGGATCAAACCCAGGTCTCCCTTATTGTGGGCAGATTCTTTACCATCCGAGCCACCAGGGAAGCCCAAAGGTACAACTGAGGAGGATCTATTTCCAAGTTGACGTAGTTACTGGCAGAATTCAGTTCTCCAAGGCCTGTTGGCCTGATTGCCTCAGTTCCTAGCTGGTTTTTAGAGGCTGCCCTTGATTCCTTGCCTCCTCAAGAAGACAACTTTTTTGTCAAAACCAGCATAGGTCAAAGAGAATCTGCTAGAAATATGGAGGTTAGGAGAGAGGCATTTGATCCCTCGGTTGGGAAGATCCCCTGGAGAAGGAAATGGCAAACCACTTCAGTATTCTTGCCTGGAAAATCCCATGAACAGAGGAGCCTGGTGGGCTACAGTCCATAGGGGTGCACAGAGTCAGATATGACCGAGCATTCACACACTCTCTCTAATCTCTCATAACCAATCACTAAGGCAGCATCTCATCATCTTTGCTATATTATATTACTTAAAAGCAAGTCACCAGACTAGCCCATCCTCAAAGGCAGGGGATTATACCTAGTATGGATATCAGGAAGTAGAGATCATTGAGGATCATTAAAGATGCGGCTTGACATACTTCCCAATCACATTTCCCCCTAAATCACAGTAAGAGAGCTCTATATTGAGATTATACTACCTTAGCCAATATACTGAGAATTTAGTACATAAAGAGATATGAAGCACATTTCCTTGTCACTAAAGGACCCATAGTCCAGGGGTTTAGGTTTTTTGTTTTTGTTTTTGTTTTCATTAAAACGCTTTTACAAAAGGAACAGAGATATTAAGTGTGTGGGATTTACAAACATGGTTGGTGGCTCTCTCTGTGTAATTTAATAATCAGGTTTCAAGAACCCATGAGAAAAAAAAAATCCATCAAGTCCATCAATCATAAAATCATAGACTCCAGGCTTGAAGGAGACAGTCTATTAACTGATCAATCAATATCTACTGTGTGCTTTCTGTTTTCAAAGCTTCTCCTAGTTGCCAAAGTCCAGATTCTGAAGGGGGTTGAAAAAGTTATAGCAATTGAAAAGAAGCTTGAGAAATTGAAGCTGAGAATTAATTTAGCTTTCAATTATTTTGATATATAAACAAATGTTGAAGCAGGCTCCTTAGGGATCAGGGAAATAGAAGGAGAGGATACTTCAGGGAGAGAGAGAGAAAAAATAAATAAATGAAAGAATGAAAAGAAGAGAAGGCACTGCTGGGAGGTCTCCAGGACACAGGGAATCTAATTAGGGAAGTTGGCCATGCATTTGGTTATCTCTGAGATACAATGTATGGAAATCAGAGATAGGTATGCACAGCAAGACTCTAGAGTGCCAAGGGACCAGGAAATATGATTAGATCACATACAAATCATTTATGTTCAGAAGAAGGTTAGTGGATAAGGGACTAGTTCATTCAAAGATGTGTAATTGAACAAGTAAGAATAAGGACAGCAAGTATTTTTCCTTCTTTTTATTTTTGTTTTCAATTACAGCCTTATACAGGTGATAAGATTGGGATTTTAGAAAAGCATATTTAATAATGAATATTTTATATGCCTGGCTCTTTTTATTTTATTTTTTATTTATTTTTTATTAAAGGATAATTGCATTACAGAATTTTGTTTTCTATCAAATCTCAACATGAATCAGCCATAGGTGTACATGTATCCCCTCCCTTTTGGACCTCCCTCCCATCTCCTGCACTATCTCATCCCTCTATGTTGATACAGAGCCCCTGTTTGAGTTTCCTGAGCCATACAGCAAATTCCTATTGGCTATCTATTTTACATATGGTAATGTAAGTTTTCATATTACTCTTTCCATACATCTCACCTTCTCCTCCTCTCTCCCCATGTCCATAAGTCTATTTTCTATGTCTGTTTCTTCATTGCTGCCTTGTAAATTCTTCAGTACCGTTTTTCTAGATTCTGTATATATGCATTAGAATACATATATCTGTTTATTTCTGACTCACTTTACTCTGTATAATAGGTTCTAGGTTCACCCATCTCATCAGAATGGATTCAAAAATGCATTCCTTTTTGTAACTGAGTAGTATTCCATTGTGTATATGTACCACAACATCTTTATCCATTAATCTGTTATGGACGTCTAGGTTGCTTCCATGTTCTAGCTATTGTAAATAGTGCTGCAATGAACAATGGGATACATGTGTCTTTTTCAATTTTGGTTTCCTCAGGGTATATGCCTAGGAGTGGGATTGCTGGGTCATATGATGGTCTTATTCCTAGTTTTTTTAAAGAATCTCCATACCGTCTTCCATAGTGTCTGTATCAATTTACATTCCCACCAACAGTGCAAGAGTGTTCCCTTTTCTCCACACCCTCTCCAGCACTTACTGTTTGTAGACTTCTTGATGATGGCCATTCTGACTGGTGTGAGATGATATCTTATTGTGGTTTTGATTTGCAATTCTCTAATAATGAGTGATGTTGAGCATCTTTTCATGTGTTTGTTAGTCATCTGTATGTCTTCTTTGGAGAAATGTCTGTTTAAGCCTTTTCCCCACTTTTTGATTGCCTTGTTTGTTTCTCTGGAATTGAGTTGTATGAACTACTTGTATATTTTGGAAATTAATCCTTTGTCAGTTGTTTCATTTGCTATTATTTTCTCCCATTATGAGGGTTGCCTTTTCACCTTGCTTATAGTTTCCTTTGCTGTGCAAAAGCTTTTAAGTTTAATCATGTCTCACTTGTTTACTTCTGCTTTTATTTCTGTTACTCTAGGAGATGGGTCATAGAGGATCTTGCTTTGATTTATGTCATCGAGCAATCTGCCTGTGTTTTCCTCTAAGAGTTTTATAGTTTCTGGCCTTACATTTAGGTCTTTAATCCATATTGAGTTTATCTCTGTATGTGGTGTTAGGAAGTGTTCTAATTTCATTCTTTTACAGATAGCTGTCCAGTTTTCCCAGCACCATTTATTGAAGAGCCTATCTTTGCCCCATTGTATATTCTTGCCTCCTTTGTAAAAATAAGGTACCCATAGGTGCCTGGGTTTATTTCTGGTCTTTATATCTTGTTCCATTGGTCTATATTTCTGTTTTTGTGCCAGTACCATACTATCCTGATGACTGTAGCTTTGTAGTATAATCTGAAGTCAGGAAGGTTGATTCCTCCAGCTCCATTCTTCTGTCTCAGAACTGCTTTGGCTATTTAGGGTCTTTTGTGTTTCCATATGAATTGTGAATTTTTTTGTTATAGTTTTCTGAAAAATGTCACTGGTAATTTGATTGGGATCACATTGAATTTGTAGATTGCATTTGGTAGTATACTCATTTTCACAATACTGATTTTCTCTACCCAGGAACATGGAATATCTCTCCCTCTGTTTATGTCATCTTTGATTTCTTTCATTCAGATCAGATCAGTCGTTCAGTCATGTCTGACTCTTTGCGACCCCATGAATTGCAGCACGCCAGGCCTCCCTGTCCAACACCAACTCCCGGAGTTCACCCAGACTCACGTCCATCAAGTCAGTGATGCCATCCAGCCATCTCATCCTCTGTCGTCCCCTTCTCTTCCTGCCCCCAATCCCTCCCAGCATCAGAGTCTTTTCCAATGAGTCAACTTTTCGCATGAGGTGGCCAAAGTACTGGAGTTTCAGCTTTAGCATCATTCCTTCCAAAGAAGTCCCAGGGCTGATCTCCTTCAGAATGGACTGGTTGGATCTCCTTGCAGTCCAAGGGAGTCTCAAGAGTCTTCTCCAACACCACAGTTCAAAAGCATCAATTCTTCGGCGCTCAGCCTTCTTCACAGTCCAACTCTCACATCCATACATGACCGCAGGAAAAACCATAGCCTTAACTAGACGGACCTTTGTTGGCAAAGTAATGTCTCTGCTTTTGGATATGCTATCTAGGTTGGACATAACTTTCCTTCCAAGGAGTAAGCATCTTTTAATTTCATGGCTGCAGTCACCATCTGCACTGATTTTGGAGCCCAGAAAAATAAAGTCTGACACTGTTTCCACTGTTTCCCCATCTATTTCCCGTGAAGTGATGGGACCGGATGCCATGATCTTCATTTTCTGAATGTTGAGCTTTAAGCCAACTTTTTCACTCTCCACTTTCACTTTCATCAAGAGGCTTTTGAGTTCCTCTTCACTTTCTGCCATAAGGGTGGTGTCATCTGCATATCTGAGGTTATTGATATTTCTCCCGGCAATCTTGATTCCAGCTGTGTTTCTTCCAGTCCAGCGTTTCTCATGATGTACTCTGCATATAAGTTAAATAAGCAGGGTGACGATATACAGCCTTGACGAACTCCTTTTCCTATTTGGAACCAGTCTGTTGTTCCATGTCCATGTCTTTCATTAGTGTCTTATAATTTTCTGTGTACAGTTCTTTTGTCTCCTTAGGTAAGTTTATTCCTAGATATTTATTTCATTTTTTAACAATGGTGAATGGGATTGATTCCTTAATTTCTCTTTCTGGTTTTTAATTGTTAATATATAGAATGCAAGCGATTTCTGTGTATTGATTTTGTATCCTACAATTTTGCTAAATCACTGATTAGCATTAGTAATTTTCTGATACTATCTTTATGGTTTTCTATGTACAGTATCATGTCATCTGCAAACAGTGAGAGCTTTACTTCTTGTTTTCCAATCTGGATTCCTTGTATTTCTTTCTCTTCTCTGATTGCTGTAGCTAGGACTTCCAGAAATATGTTGAATAACAGTCATAAAAGTGGGCACCCTTGTCTTTTTCCTGATCTTAAGGGGAATGTTTTCAGTTTTTTGGCACTGAGAATAATGTTTGCTGTCAGCTGATTATATATGGCCTTTACTATGTTGAGGTAGGCTCCTTCTATGTCAATTTTTTTTTTAAAGTTTTAATCATAAATGGGTGCTGAATTTTGTCAAAGGCTTTTTCTGCATGTATTGAGATTATCATACGTTTCTTAACTTTCAATTTGTTAATATGGTGTATCACATTGATTGATTTGCATATATTGAAGAATCCTTGCATTCCTGGAATAAACCCAACTTGATCATGGTATATGAGCTTTTTGATGTGTTGCTGAATCCTGTTTGCTAAAATTTTATTGAGCATTTTTGCATCTATATTCATCAGTGATATTGGCCTGTAGTTTTTTGTGTTGTCTTTGTCTTGTTTTGGTATCAGGGTGATGGTGGTCTCATAGAATGAGTTTGGAAGTGTTCCTTCCTCTGAAATTTTTTGAAGAGTTTTGGAAGGATAGGCATTAGCTATTCTCTAAATGTTTGATGGAATTATCCTGTGAAGCCATCTGGTCCTGGGCTTTTGTCTTTTGGGAGATTTCTGATTACAGCTTCAATTTCAGTGCTTGTAATTGGGTTGTTCATAATTTCTGTTTCTTCCTGGTTCAGTCTGGAAGATTGAACTTTTCTAAGAATTTGTCCATTTCTTCCATGTTATCTATTTTATTGCCATATAGTTGTCCATAATAGTCTCTTATAATCCTTTGTGTTTCTGCATTGTCTGTTGTAACCTCTTTTCATTTCTAATTTTGTTGATTTGATTCTTCTCTCTTTTTTCCTTGATGAGTCTGGCTAAGGGTTTGTCAATTTTGTTTATCTTCTCAAAGACCAGCTTTCAGTTTTATTAATCTTTACCATTGTTTCTTTCATTTATTTCTGCTCAGATCTTTATGATTTCTTTCCTTCTACTAAATTTGGGGGGTTTTGTTCTTCTTTTTCCAGTTGCTTTAGGTGTAAAGTTGGGTTATCTATTTGATGTTTTTCTTGTTTCTTGAGGTAGGATTGTATTGCTATAAACTTCCCTCTTGGAACTGCTTTTGCTGCATCCCATTGGTTTTGAGTTGCCGTATTCTCATTGTCATTTGTTTCTAGAAATTTTTTTGAATTCCCTTTTGATTTCTTCAGTAACCTGGTGGTTATTTAGAAACGTGTTGTTTAACCTCCATGTGTTTGCGTTTCTTGCAGTTTTTTTCTTCTAATTGGTATCTAGTCTCATAGTGTTGTGGTTGGAGAAGATGCTTGATATGATTTCAATTTTCTTAAATTTACTGAGGTTTGATTTGTGACCCAAGATGTGGTCTATCCTGGAGAATTTTCCATGTTTACTTGAGAAGGTGAATTCTGCATTTGGATGGAATGTCCTGAAGATATCAATGAGATCCATCTCATCTAACATATCATTTAAGACTGTGTTTCCTTATTAATTTGCTGTTTTGGTGATCTGTCCATTGGTGTGAGTGGGGTGTTAAAGTCTCCTAATATTATTGTGTTACTGTCAATTTCTCCTTTTATGTCTGTTAGTGTTTGTCTTAGGTATTGATGTGCTCCTATGTTGGGTGCATAGGTATTTACAATTGTTATGTCTTTCTCTTGGATTGATCTGTTGATCATTATGTAGTGTCCTTCCTTATCTCTTGTAATCTTCTTTATTTTAAGGTCTATTTTGTCTGGTGAGGATTGCTACTGCAGATTTCTTTTGCTTCCCATTTGCATGGAATATAATTTTCCATCCTCTCACTTTCAGTCTACATGTGTCTTGAGGTCTAAAGTGGGTTTCTTGTAGACAGCATATATACAGGTCTTGTTTTTGTATCCATTCAGCCAGTCTGTGTCTTTTGGTTGGAGCATTTAATCCATTTACATTAAAAGTAATTATTGATATATATGTTCCTATTGCCATTTTCTTAATTGTTTGGGGTTGATTTTGTAGATCTTTTTCCTTCTCTTGTATTTCTTGACTATATAAATCCCTTGAACATTTGTTGTAAAACTTGTTTGGTAGTATTGAATTCTTTTAACATTTGCTTGTCTGAAAAGCTTTTTATTTATTTATTTGAATGATATCTTTGCCAGGTACAGTAATTTTTGTTGTAGATTTTTCCATTTCAGTACTTTAGATATACCCTGCCATTCCCTTCTGGCCTGCAGAGTTTCTGCTAAAAGATCAGCTGTTAAGGATATGGGGTTTCCCTTGTATGTTACTTGTTGCTTCTCCCTTGATGTTTTTAATACTCTTTCTTTGTGTTTAGTCTTTGCTAGTTTGATTAGTATGTGTCTTGGCATGTTTCTCCTGAGTTTATCCCGTATGGGACTCTTTGCACCTCTTGGACTTGATTGACTATTTTCTTTTCCATGTTGGGGAAATTTTCAACTATAATCTCTTCAAAATTTTCTCATATCCTTTCTTTTTCTCTTCTTCTGGGACCCCTATAATTTGACTGTTGGTATGTTTGATATTGTCCCAGAGGTCTGTGAGATTATCCTCAGTTCTTTTCCTTTTTTTACTTAATTCTGCTCTTCAGAAGTTATTTCCACCATTTTATCTTCCAGCTCACTGATTCATTCTTCTGCTTCAGATATTCTGCTATTGATGACTTCTAGAGTATTTTTAATTCAGTAATTGTGTTGTTTTATCCCTGCATGTTTATTCTTTAATTCTTCTAGGTCTTTGTTAATTGATTCTTGCATTTTCTCCATTTTGTTTGCAAGATTTTTGATCATCTTTACTATCATTATTCTGAATTATTTTTCAGGTAGTTTGCCTATTTCCTCTTCATTTGTTTGGACTTCTGTGTTTCTAGTTTGTTCCTTCATTTATGTGGTGTTTCTCTGCCTTTTCATTATTTTTCTCTTTAAACTTATCCTGTTTGAGGTCTCCTTTTCCCAGGCTTCAAGGTTGAATTCTTTCTTCCTTTTGGTTTCTGCCCTCCTAGGGGTTTGTGTAAGCTTTGTATAGGGTGAGATTTGTGCTGAGTTTTGTTTGTTTGTTTTTCTTTTTAGGCTGAGCGAGATGGTAATCACGTCTGTTCATGATTGATTTTGTATTTTTGTTTTGTTTCTTGCTGAGATGAGGTGTCCTGCAAAGGTGCTACTGGTGGTTGGGTGATACTGGGTCTTTATTCAAGTGGTTTCCTTTGTGTGAGTTCTCACTATTTGATACTCCCTAGGGTTAGTTCTTTGGTAGTCTAGGGTCTTGGAGTCAATGTTCCCACTCCAAAGGCTCAGGGCTTGATCTCTGGAAGGAACATGAATATTACCCAGTTCATTGGTTCTCATCTGGGGGTGTTGGTGACTGCTGTGGGGACGACACTGCTGGTGTCTTGTTGGGCCAGAAATGCCCAATCAGGCGCGATAGCAGCCATTTGCTTGAGTTGTCTCTCACCAGGAGGTCCCCATAAGGAACACAAGGGAGACAAGCTGCTGCCAGACCAGTGTACCTGATTTTCTTAAATAATGTTAAAAGGTAAATGTACATTGAAGTCTTGGGAAAGAATAAACAAGATTTTCAGTGTTCACAAGTTTGTGTGCCTTTTTTTTTTTTTTTTTTTTTTTTAGTGTTCAACTCAAAGTATTCTCATTCTGGTTTATATAAATTCAAAAAAAAGTGTAAACAAATATAACTAATTGTGTATTGTAAATGAGTCTATCAGTCAAAACTTTGCGTTCATTTTTCAAGTAAAAGATGGAAGACTGATCCAGTGAATTTATTTTCATTTGTTTTAAAATCTATATCTATGACAACATATAAAGAAATCAAAATCAACAATTTGATTCCTAAGTATACACCTAACAAAAATGTATATATATACATATATTCACAGTAATGGAGGAGGAAATAGAAATCCACTTCAGTATTCTTTCATGGAAAATTCCATGGATAAAGAAACCTGGTGGGTTACAGTCCATGGGCTGCAAAGAGTCGGATGTGACTGAAGCGACTTAGCACTCACACACACACGTTTGCAGTAAGTTCATACCAGCCCTATTTATAATAGTTAAACTGTTACTACCCAGATGTCTGGTAACAATACAAAATATAGATGAATTGGGTAACAGTTGAATCTTGATATTATATACAAAAATGAGAACAAATAAAGCACAAATGCTTGCAAAAAATAGGTGAATTTCCAAATACAACGGAATAAAAGTCAGACCCCAAACTAGAAATCTGCTTATATAAAGCACAGAAACAGACAAAACATATGATGTAAGAGGTCAGTATAGCAGATTGTTTTGGGGAGGGGGTTTAATGATGGGAAAGGTACAGAAGGTGGGTTTCTGAGATATTTAATACTATCTACTTTTTGTTCTGGGTACTGATTATATAAGTACACTCCATGAATGCATATATACAGAATCTAGAAAAATGGCACAGATGAACCAATTTGCAGGGCAGGACAAGAGATGCAGGCATGGAGAACAGGCATGTGGACTCAGTGGGGCAGGGCTGGGAGGGGTTGGGAGAGCAGCACTGACATGTGCATTCATTAAAGCCAAGCCACTTCAGTCATGGTCCACTCTGTGCCGACTCTGTGGACCATAGCCTTCCAGGCCGCCAAGTGTGAAATAGATAGCTAATGGGAAGCTGTTGTATAGCACAGGGAGCTCAGTTTGGTGCTGTGTGATGACCTGGGAGACTGGGGGTGGGGGGGGGGGAATGGGGTGGTGGGAGGGAGGCTTAAGAGGGAGGGGATATATGTGTACATACAACTGATTCACTTAGTTGTGCAGCAAAAACTTACACCACATTGTAAAGTAATTATACTCCAATAATAAACTTTAAAAAATAAAAAATGGAATGCATTTGAGTCAGTTCTAATGAGGTGCATGAACCTAGAGCCTATTATACAGAGTGAAGTAAGTCAGAAAGAGAAAACCAAATATCGTATATTAAGGCATATATATGGAATCTAGAAAAATGGTACTGATGAACCTGTATGCAGGGTAGCAATGGAGACACTTTAAATTAAAGACGCTTGCTCCTTGGAAGAAAAGCTGTGATTGAATCTAGACAGCATGTTAAAAAGCAGAGGTATCACTTTGCCAACAAGGGTCCGTATAGTCAAAGCTATGGTTTTTTCACTAGTCGTGTATGCATGTGAGAGTTGGACCATAAAGAAATGATGAGAACTGAAGAATTGATGCTTTCAAACTGTGGTGTTGGAAAAGACTCTGGAGAGTCCTTGGACTGCAAGGAGACCAAACCAGTCAATTATAAAGGAAACTTTAAGATTCTGAAAACTCTGTGTCTCCCCTCTCCACACACACACCCAAGGTTTCACTGAAAAATAACATACATAGAGAAAAGTGTGGATAGCACATATCATAATTGTAAAGCTTCCCAAAGTTTCACAAATTGAACATACCCATGTAATGAGCACCTAGATAAAAAACAGAACACCAACTCTGTCTTTTGACCTTCCCCTGCCAGGCTTCCTTTAAATGACTACAACGACTCAACTACAACAGCTCTCCTGCTTGCTGCAGCAGAAATAACAGGTTGATTTGCTTTGAGACTTCATTTTGTAATGTCCCAATAATTAGGCTTAGGAATATTTTGCTAACATGTTGGCTTCCTTATCTGCTGTGAGTGAGGGGGTAATGCATATTTTATTGCCCAGCATAGTGCCTGGTGCTAGTTGGTGCTCAGTAACAATCTGGAATAAAGAGTTAAAAGGAAAACAAGACTTGATAAACAAAACATCTTAGGAATAAACAGTGATTTGGAGAAGAGAAAATAGACACCAGGTTACTGAAGACAGTTTGCATTCAGGGAACTGTGTCTGACCATTAACACTGCTAATTAATATCAGTTTAATATACTTCTGCTTGATATTACAGTTAGGGTTATAAAGTTTTGAAACTAACTGCGTGGGATGTTGCACCATCTTTGCTTTTCATTTCAGGATAATAAAGAAGATGTTACAAATAATTATCATTAAAATGGTTGCTTATTCTCAGTGAGTTGAGGACCTCTGCTCTATGTAAATTTCTCCACCCACTCACTTTTCTTGGAACACGTTTGGAATGTTCATGCCTCTTTGCATCCTTCAGGCCATTACTTCCTTTTGGAAGGGCCAGGAAGGAAAAACTATGACTCAATAATAACATATTTGAAAAACCAAGGAAGGACAGAGGTGGTCCTGAAATGTGTGTTGCTGCTGCTGCTGCTAAGTTGCTTCAGCTGTGTCCGACTCTGTGTGATCCCAAAGACGGCAGCCCACCAGGCTCCCCTGTCCCTGGGATTCTCCAGGCAAAAACACTGGAGTGGGTTCCATTTCTTTCTCCAATGCATGAAAGTGAAAAGTGAAAGTAAAGTCCTCCGCCGTGTCCAACTCTTAGCCACCCCATGGACTGCAGCCTACCAGGCTCCTCCGTCCATGGGATTTTCCAGGCAAGAGTACTGGAGTTGGGTGCCATTGTTAGGCAGGCATTTTACAACATCTGGCAGCTTAGGAATGGTTCAAGGTGTCATTTACAACAGACAGGCTTCTAATTAGGGATGGCAGTGAAAATCACTACACAGAGCACAAAAGAAGGCAAGGATGGTTAGCAAGGAATATTCAGACTGAGACAGGCAGCAATCTTGTCCCCATTCACTGAATGATGAGGGAGATGAACTTAAGCTAAGTGTACTACCCATACTTTCCCAATAGGCAGGCTTTTAGTAAAAGACTATTTCCAGCAGGTTGTTGGTCAATGGGAAATAAATATATCTAGTACTGTGTTTAACATAATGGATCAAACAGTGCTTTTCTGGGAGTTGGGGAGTGGAATTCAAAAGATTTAAAGTAAAATAGGAAATTATTTTTACATTAATCAAACATTTGCTGAGTGTCCAGTACATGCCTGGTATAGTAAAATGCAGAGAAAACAAAGTTGATAGTCTTAAGCCTTTGTATACTCAGCTCACAAGAATTTTTTTCAGTTGATTCTAAGTCCCTGGAGCATGTAAAACTGAGATTGGGATTCTGGATCTCCTTGATAAGTGCTGAGGGACTGCTACGGACCAAGATATCTGGGGGAATCATAAGCAGAGAAGTTGTGAGCTAACGGTAAAGAACTGTGTGGATGTGTGAGTTAGCACATCACTCAGTTGTTCCAGTCACATCCGACTCTTTGAGACCCTATGGATTGTAGCCCTCCAGGCTGCTCTGTCCATGGGATTCTCCAGGCAAGAATACTGGAGTGAGTTGCCATGCCCTCCTCCAGAGGATCTTCCCCACCCAGGAATCAAACCCACATTTCTTATGTCTTCTGCATTGGCAGGCAGGTTCTTTACCGCTGAGCCACTGGGGAAGCCCTAAGGATAAAGAACTGATACAGATCTAAACAGCCATGCACCTCCATCCCTGTCCATAAATACTATATAAAACATATACCAAATAAA
The DNA here is from genome assembly GCF_019923935.1 of Bubalus bubalis. Classification (NCBI taxonomy): domain Eukaryota; kingdom Metazoa; phylum Chordata; class Mammalia; order Artiodactyla; family Bovidae; genus Bubalus; species Bubalus bubalis. The sequence goes on from NC_059176.1 coordinate 52,435,522, forward strand.
GTCAGACAAGGAAAAATATCAATGATATCACTGATATGTGGAATCCAAAATATGACACAAAGGAACTTATCTACAAAACAGAAACAGGCTCATAAACATAGAGAACAGACTCACGGTTACCAAAGGGAAGAGGTGCAGGAAGCAGAAATGAGGAGTTTGAGATTAGCAGATGCACACTGCTATATACAAACCAGACAAACAACAAGGTCCTACTGTGGGGGACAAGGAACTAGATTCAATATCTTGCACTAAAGTACAATGGGGAAAATATGAAATATTCTGAGTATTTTAGAATAAATCAGTCATTTTGCTGTACATCAGAAACTAACCCAACATTATAAATTACCTGTGTGTGTGTGTGTGTGTGTGTGTGTGTGTGTACAGTAGCTCAGTTGTCACCGATTCTTTGCGACCCCATGGACTGTAGCCCACCAGCCTCCTATGTCCATGGAATTTCCCAGGCAAGAATACTGGAGTCAGTTGCCATTTCCTTCTCCAGGGAATCTCCCTGACCCAGGGATTGAATCTGTGTCTCCTATGTCTTCTGGATTGGCAGGTGGATTCTTTACCACTGAGCCACCAGGGAAGCCCCACTTATATGTATGCATATATACATATATGAAAATACTAGTGTATACATAGGTTTTGTGTACATATGCATTATTTTTATACATATGTAATTTCATATATATGCAATGCTTTCTTCTCTATTTCTGTTCTGTCTTTTCTTCTCATAAACTCTGGTTTCCTAAGCATGTGAAAAACCAATTTTCAAAAAACTAACAAAAGATATGTCTGAGATGAACAAAAAGTACCTAAGGGGCTTGAAGGATTTCACCCTTGGGAAAAGATGGAAACGACCAAGCATGTGTAAGCAGCTGGGATGCTGAGGGATTCTCAGAGGTATATGATTGACAGTTTTCTGCAAGGATAATAGCTTGGTCTTCTGTACCATCACACTAACAATGCAGGGAGCTTTATTTAGGAAAAGAAAAAAAAAAGACAAGAAGAAAAGGACTTTTCTATCTTACAGCCAATAAAATTCCAATTCAGCTCTTGAGTATTAAGGAATGGACATTCAGGGTAAGCAGGATAGGCGACGACAGCAAGGATCTCAGACCCTCTACTTCTTTGTCCTTTTGTCTGTTAACACTAGAGTTCCCTTAGGCTCTCAGATTCAAGGAAACTAGGTATCCTTTGGGGAGTTTGGGGGAGAATGGATACATGCCTATGTATGACTGAATCCCTTCATTGCTCACCTGAAATAATCACAACATTGTTTGTTAATCAGCTACACCCCAGTACAAAACACAATGTTTTAAAAAATAAAGCTAAAATAAAAATAAAGTAGCAATAGTAACAGAAAAGTTATGTAAGTCTTCTCCTCCTGCACTAGTTTGTAAGGGGATCCTCTTGTATCTTTCGGAAGAATTGAGATTTCTGGCTTAAGCAACAAATACACCCTAGAATCATAGACGATTATTAAAGTGTCTCTAGAACTCTCTAGTGGGCTCTCAGGCAGGCTGTAAACCTGCCTCTATATGCCAAGGAACTCCCTTGCTCTTGGGCACTTTGGATACCTACCCGGTGCCATCTTTAGAGATAGATTTCATTGTATCAGGGCTCCTAATCAATCCTCTGACCCTTTTAAAACAAGCCCAGGGACAGGGAAGCTTGACATGCTGCAATTCATGGGGCCATAAAGGGTTGGACATGACTTAGTGACTGAACAACAAACAGATGTTTCACCTCTTGGCACCTCAGTTTCTTTGTGCAAAATGGAAGTAAGAATAGTATTTATCTTCTGAGGGTCTTGTAAGTGAATGAAACAAGTACATATTGACACATCCCTTGGAGTGCCTGGCAATTTATGCTATAAATAATAGTATTTTCTATCATGGATATTCAGTATATGCACTGAATCATAATCTTTTTCACTCCCTCAAGCCACCATTTTCTCTAATCTGGAGTTTTGCCTCAGCCTTCTAATCACCTACTTGCTTTTACAATATCTTTGCTCTGTTGCTTTATCACTGTCTTCTCCAAAGGAGCTGGAATATTCTATTTAAAAGGAAGTCATGCTCAAAGTTTCCAGGGTCTTATCCGCTTCAGAATAGAAGTCAGGTTCCGGCCATGTTCTTCAAGACCCCATAAAAAAATCTGATTATTCGGAACCTGCACAATCCAACATGCAGCTGCCTCTTTGTCTGTTTATTATGGAGCACTGCCACTTGCTCCTCCCCAGTCACACCTCCCCTCTAGTTCTCTGTGGTTCTGCCACAGGACCTTTGCACATGTCATTTACTTCACCTGGAAAGCTCTTCCTGCATGTATCCACATAGTTCCTTTTCTCCTTTCCTTCAAGTCTCTGCTTAAATGTCATTTTTTAATCATTTTTTTTTAATCAGCTAGAACATTCTTAAACATTTTCTTAAAGATGGGGAGTCACGGTGAAGTCCTATGGTTTGAATTCCTCAGAATTCATATGTTGAAATCCCAACTGGCAAAGATGATGGTATTAGGAGGTGGGATCTTTGGGAGGTGCTCAAGTTATGAGGGTGGGACATTCATGAATGGATTAATGCCCTTAGAAATGTGATCCCACAGAATGTGTTTGACCATTTGAGGACACAGCAAGAAGGTCCCAGCGACCAGGAGCTGACTGTGGCTCAGATCATGAACTCCTTATTACCAACTTCAGACTTAAATTGAAGAAAGTAGGGAAAACCACTAGACCATTCAGGTATGACCTAAATCAAATCCCTTATGATTACACAGTGGAAGTAAGAAATAGATTTAAGGGATTAGATCTGATAGATAGAGTGCCTGATGAACTATGGAAAGAGGTTTGTGACATCGTACAGGAGACAGGGATCAAGACCATCCCCATGGAAAAGAAATACAAAGAAGCAAAACGGCTGTCTGGGGAGGCTTTACAAATAGCTGTGAAAAGAAGCAAAGTAGAAAAGGAAAGATATAAGCATCTGAATGCAGAGTTCTAAAGAATAGCAAAAAGAGATAAGAAAGCCTTTCTCAGCGATCAATGCAAAGAAATAGAGGAAAACAACGAATGGGAAAGACTAGAGATCTCTTCAAGAAAATTAAAGATACCAAGGGAATATTTCATGCAAAGATGGGCTCGGTAAAGGACAGAAATGGTATGGACCTAACAGAAGCAGAAGATATTAAGAAGAGGTGGCAAGAATGCACAGAAGAACTGTACAAAAAAGATCTTCATGACCCAGATAATCATAATGGTGTGATCACTGACCTAGAGCCAGACATCCTGGAATGTGAAGTCAAGTGGGCTTTAGAAAGCATCACTACGAACAAAGCTAGTGGAGGTGATGGAATTCCAGTTGAGCTATTTCAAATCCTGAAAGATGAAGCTGTGAAAGTGCTGCATTCAATATGCCAGAAAATTTGGAAAACTCAGCAGTGGCCACAGGACTGGAAAAGGTCAGTTTTCATTCAGATCCTAAAGAAGGGCAATGCCAAAGAATGCTCAAACTACTGCACAATTGCACTCATCTCACACGCTAGTAAAGTCATGCTCAAAATTCTCCAAGCCAGGCTTTAGCAATATGTGAACCGTGAACTTCCAGATGTTCAAGCTGGTTTTAGAAAAGGCAGAGGAACCAGAGATCAAATTGCCAACATCTGCTGGATCATGGAAAAAGCAAGAAAGTTCCAGAAAAATATCTATTTCTGCTTATTGGACTATGCCAAAGCCTTTGACTGTGTGGATCACAATAAACTGTGGAAAATTCTGAAAGAGATGGGAATACCAGACCACCAGACCTGCTTCTTGAGAAATCTGTATGCAGGTCAGGATGCAACAGTTAGAACTGGACATGGAACAACAGACTGGTTCCAAATAGGAAAAGGAGTTCATCAAGGCTGTATATTGTCACCCTGCTTATTTAACTTATATGCAGAGTACATCATGAGAAACGCTGGACTGGAAGAAACACAAGCTGGAATCAAGATTGCTGGGAGAAATATCAATAACCTCAGATATGCAGATGACACCACCCTTATGGCAGAAAGTGAAGAGGAACTAAAGAGCCTCTTGATGAAAGTAAAAGTGGAGAGTGAAAAAGTTGGCTTAAAGCTCAACATTCAGAAAATGAAGATCATGGCATCCGGTCTCATCACCTCATGGGAAATAGATGGGGAAACAGTGGAAATAGTGTCAGACTTTATTTTTGGGGGCTCCAAAATCACTGCAGATGGTGACTGCAGCCATGAAATTAAAAGATGCTTACTCCTTGGAAGGAAAGTTATGTCCAACCTAAATAGCATATTGAAAAGCAGAGACATTGCATTGCCAGCAAAGGTCCATCTAGTCAAGGCTATGGTTTTTCCTGTCGTCATGTATGGATGTGAGAGTTGGACTCTGAAGAGGGCTGAGCACCGAAGAATTGATGCTTTTGAACTGTGGTGTTGGAGAAGACTCTTGAGAGTCCCTTGGACTGCAAGGAGATCCAACCAGTCCATTCTGAAGGAGATCAGTACTGGAATTTCTTTGGAAGTAATGATGCTAAAGCTGAAACTCCAGCACTTTGGCCACCTCATGCAAAGAGTTGACTCATTGGAAAAGACTCTGATGCTGGGAGGGATTGGGGGCAGGAGGAGAAGGGGACGACAGAGGATGAGATGGCTGGATGGCATCACTGACTTGATGGACATGAGTCTGAGTGAACTCCGGGAGTTGGTGATGGACAGGGAGGCCTGGCGTGCTGTGATTCATGGGGTCACAAAGAGTCGGACATGACTGAGCAACTGAACTGAACTGAATGAACCTACAAGAAGGTTCTCACCATGCTGGCACCTTGAGCTTTAACTGCTGATCTGTGAGAATTAAAATGCTGCTGTTTATAAGCTAACAGGCTTGTACTTTTTTATACCTGAATGAAGACAAGCACCATGCAATCTCTGTCTCATTTTATTTGTGTATAAAACACTATTGCTGTGCCATATTATTTATTTTTTTTTGTTTCTTAAAAATATAATTAAGGCTTTAATTATTATTCTGTCTTTCTTCATTGTTTTAAACTTATCTCTAAATCCTAGCAAAATACCAGACACAAAGTAAGGCTTAATGAATATCTGTGAGTGGAGAAGCAAATTCAACATTTTTGCTTAATTTTAGAAAATATTTTAATAGTTTTCCTATGTGGACAGATTACAAAGGAAAGCCTTTACCATCTCTTCAATAGAAGGAGGGGAGTTAATAAAATTTAGCTTCTATATAAAATAATAGTTAAAACTCTCTTCAGACTTAAAGCAAAAGGAAACTCTCTTATCTTAATAAAAGTATCTACCTAAGTCCCATCAGACTCTACAGTAAATGCTTAAGAGCACTGTTTTAAAAATCAGAAACAAACAAAAATGATGCTGACAATCACCAGTTCTATTCAAAATGTAATTGGCAGTCTTCAACCATAAAGAAAGAAAAAAAGCAAATAAATATTGGTCATAAAGGAGAATAAAAGAAGCAAGGGAATCCGCAGCCAACTTATTAAAATTGATAATTTTAAAACTATAGCTAGGTGTTTAAATATAATACCAAAACAAAAAAATAAAGTGAATTCTTATACACTAGTAATACAGAGCAATAAAGTATTTTAATGTAGTAATTAAAGTATTAAAAACTTAACATTCAGATAAATCTAACACAAAAGATACATGGAGAAAATGGCAAATCTTTATTTGATGGCACTAAGAAAGGTAAAAGTAAAGAACTTTTAGTAGGTATAGTCAACATTTTAAATAATTTTCTCTAAATTCATCCATATAACTTAATGTCATTGGAGTCTACATTAAACAAATATGAGCAGGTAATTCAAAGAGAAACAAGAATCAAAAGTAAGCAAAAAACACACACACACACACACACACACACACACCAAAAACCTGTATCCAGGAGATGTTAGTATTTGTTTAGCAACAAATAAAACCACAAAGGGATACCCATGTGCAGGGACCACACTGAAAACAACGGAAGGCAGACACCACTGGAAGTTTTCATGCATAAGGAGCAGCTAGCCATTTCATGCATTTGTGAAAATGAAAACTGATGCAACTAGTTTGGAAAAGAAGTTGGCATTGTCTTGTAAAGCTGAAGGAATATATTGCTTGTTTAAATATGTAATATTTAACATAAGTGAATGGTACAGATCAGTGACAATAAATACACCATAGTCAACAGCAACCTACTCCAGCATTCTTTCCTGGAGAATCCCACGGACAGAGGAGCCTGTCAGGCTACAATCTATGGGGTGGCAAAGAGTCGGAGAAGACTGAGCAGCTCAATACTACTATCACAGACAAATGGCTTCCCAGATGGCTCAGTGGGCAAAGAACCTGCCTGAGATGCAGAAGACACAGGAGATGTGGCTTTGATCCCTGGGTCAGGAAGATACTCTGGAGAAGGAAATGGGAATCCACTCCAGTATTCTTGACTGAAAAATACCATGGACAGAGGAGCCTGGCAGACTATAGTCCAAAGGGTTGTAAAGAGTTGGGCATGACTGAATGACTACACACAACACATAAACACATCACATCTAAATAGAGACAGATCTTAAAACACATTGTTGACTGGAGAAACAAATTTCAATAAGTAACTATGGTTTGACACCCATAATATGAAGTCAAACACACATTCTCACAGTATATGGTTTATGGAAATATAAAAATATATGATGAAAACATAATGGTTGAAGAACATGATAAAAATAAAAAATAGAAGAACAGTTATCATTGGCAGAAATGTATCTCACCATATTTACAAGAGAAAGAAGAGGGAAATATGATCATATCAATAGATGCACAAAAACTATTTGATAAATTTTAACTCCCATTCATGATGAAATCTGTCGATAAACTAGAAATAAAAGAGGAACTTTCTCAAGCTAATAAAAGGCAATGATGAAAATCTAACCAAATCCTACCATTTCTATTGGACAGTATTTATAGAGAATTCAGCAAGTGTAATAAAGCAAGAAAAAGTTAAAAGGCAAATAAATTGGAAAATGTTAAACTGTCTTATTTACAGAGAATAAAATCATAAATGTAGAAAATATCTAAGAAATCTACAAAAAAAATTCACTGCAACTAATAAGTGAATTTATCTGTGTGGTTAAGATGGAAAAATTAACATATAAAAATCAATTGCATTTTATATACTAGCAACAATAATTGAAAATATAATGTAAGTAATATTATCATCAACTACAAATCAGCACTTGCCATTGGAATTGCCAACTACCTCTGCAAGGATTAAATATTAAATAATGTGCTGCCTCAGCTGTTGATTTTCAATAACCTCTGAAAGGAGTTCAGGGTGGAGAGCAGAAATGAGGCACTCTGTGCTCTGGGAAAAACTGGTAGGACAGGTCTTCAGACAGTTAGATGTTTTTAGGAGGCAATGTTATGAGCACAATTCTTGTATCTGCTTATATCAGAAAAGCACTAAAATCTTTCATGATGACAATTGCTCCTCATGATTAGTAGGAGGAGCAGTTGTGTCCAGCTCTTTGTGACCCCATGAACAATAGCCCGTCAGGCTCCTCTGTCCATGAAATTCTCTAGGCAAGAATACTGGAGTGGATTGCCATTCCCTTCTCCAAGGGATCTTCCTGACCCAAAGTTTGAACCTGAGTTTCCTGCATTGCAGGCAGATTCTTTACCATCTGAGCCACAAGGGAAGCCCAGCAGTAATGTTCTGCAAAAATATATGTGGTTGATTGCATGGACTCCCCCTTTACCAAAATCACATATATATTGACCTTTCACCCTATATCTCTGGAGAAGTTTTTCAGAGTTATCTGAAATGCTGTCTCCAGGGCTGTAGTCCTCATTTTGCCACAAATAAAACTTAACTCCTAACTCTCACATTGTTCATGTTTCTCTAAGTCAGTACTATTGGTAGTACCATCAAGAAAATATATAGCATTTAGGGATAAACTTGCTATAAAGTAATCAAGATAGTAAGTGAAGTGAAGTTGCTCAGTCGTGTCCAACTCTTTGCGAGCCCGTGGACTGTAGCCCACCAGGCTCCTCCGTCCATGGGATTCTCCAGGCAAGAATACTGGAGTGGGTTGCCATTTCTTTCTCCAGGGGAATCTTCCCGACCCAGGAACCGAACCAAGGTCTCCCGCATTGCAGGCAGACGCTTTAACCTCTGAGCCACCAGGGAAGCCTCAAGATAGTAAGGTATTAGCAAAAGTATAGACATACAGATCAATGGGTTTGAATAGTGAATCCAGAAATATATCCAAACATATATGGTCAACTGATTCTCATAAAAGGTACCCAGGCAAACAGAGGAAATTATGGTTTTATTGTGGTTGTTTTAAAGCAAATGATGCTGGAACCATTGGTGTGTCTGTATGCTCAGTCATGTCCAACTCTTTGCGACCCTATGAACCGCAGGTCACCAGGCTCCTCTGTCCATGGGGTTTTCCCAGCAAGAATCATTGCAATGGATTGCCATTTCCTCCTCCAGGGGATCTTCCTGACCCAGGGGCTGAATCCAGGTCTCCTGTGGCTTCTGCATTGGTAAGCGGATTTTTTTTTTTTTTTTTTTTACCTCTGAGCCACCAGGGAACCATTGATATCCACATGGAAAAATCTGAATCTCAGCATATAACTTTCATACAGTAATGAACTCAAAATGAAACACAGGACTAAAAGTAAAAACTAAAATTATAAAACTTCTAGATGCAAACAGAGGAGGAAATTTTTAAAACCTACACCATCAACAAAATTAGCCATAATAGAAAAAGTTGTTAGACTTCATTTAAATTAAAACCTTTTCCTCTTTGAAAGACACCGCTTGAAAAACTAAAAAGGAAGCTATAGAAGAGGAGTGAATACTGACAAAAGATATATCTGATAAAGAATTATATACAAATAAAGAAAAAAACTTCAAAACCCACAATAAAAACACAATTGACTCTAATAAATGGGGCAAACTCTTGAAAAGAAACCCCACCAAAAAGTTTTAGAGATGGCAAATAGCATATGAAAAGATGCTCAGTAGCCTCAGTCATCAGGGAAAAGCTAATTATAAACATAATAAGATGTCACAGTATACACATTAGCAAGAAAATTAAAAAGGCTGATGATGGTAAATGCTGGTGAGATAAGGGATAACTTAAATTTTCACATCATTGCCGGTAGGAGTGCAAAATGATCCAGTCATTAGAAAATCATTAGGCAGTTTAGGGGTTAAACATAAATGAGCACATAAACCTCAACCATTCCATTCCTAGATACTTACCCAAGCAGAATGAAAATAGATGTCCACATGAAAACTGGTACCACAACAGCTTTATACGGATGCAATTCAAATGCTCAGCAACCAGAGGATGGATAAACACAATGCAGCCTATCTATGCCATAGAGCACTATTTCATAATAAAAAGCAGCAAGCTACTAAAACAGGTAACAGCTGGATCAACCTCCACGGATGAAGCATGATGCTGAGTGAAAGCAGTCAGATATAAACACTGCATGTTCTCATTCATATAAAATCTAGAAAATGCAAACTAACCTCTTTTGGCACAAGGCAGATTAGCAGTTGTCTGTCAACAGCCAGGATTGGAGGCAAGGATAGATTTCAAAGAGGAAGAGAAAAAAAGTATAATGTAAATTTATTGTTGTATGCATCTTACTCATCACATGTGCACTTAAAATGGAGACTCTTTATTGTATACATATTATACTGTAATAAATTTGACAAAAAGGGTATCATTAAGAAAATGAAAAGGCATCCACTGACTGGTAAAAATATTTCTAACATATAAAGATAATTATAATTTATTTATATATAAATATTATAGAATATATAAGCATATATGTTAGAAATACATAGTACATATATAATAAGTATATAATATACATTATATATAAACATATTATAGGAATGACATATACGTAGATATACATAAATATATAATGTGATGTATAAATATATGTGCACATATGTCTATATTATTTATATTTATATATGCTATAGAAAATATATATTATAGGAATGATTTATCACATATATATACACAAAATTCTTGTATCTGAAATATATGAAGGAAACTTTTAATTCCACGATAAAAAGACAAGCTAATTTGAAAATAGAATGGACAAAAGATGTCAACAGATGAGTTACAAAGAGTATATAGGAATGAATGACCAATAAGTACAAGAAAAGATGATCAACAGCATTGATCCTTCTGGAGTACATTTTAAAATCACAGTAGCTAAAATGAAACAAACAAAAACAAAACCCCTAAACTAAACTTACCTAGTGGATATGTAAATAAAACATTCACACACTTCTGGTATGAATGTAATAGAGTGCAAATTGCTTTGGAAATGCTAAGAATTTAGACCTATATACAACAATTTTTACATACAACCCAACAACTTCTTGTCTACTTATACAAGAGAAAAAACAGCAAACATCCACATGAAGTATATGCTCATACTTGTACATAAATATGTTTTTAGTAGTTATATTAACAACTAAATATAATGGAAGCAATTCAACTGTCTCTCAACAGGAGAGTGGGTATGCAAATTGTGGTAAATAATGCAATACTACTCAGAGCTAAAGAGTAACTTCTTACACACACATGGTACAACATAGATAAATCTCAAAATTATTGCTGTGCAAAAAAGTCAGAGACACCAAGTACATATACAATGCAGGATTATATTTATATGAAATTGTAGAACATTTAAGACTAATCTTTAGTGACAGCTTATATTGATTATTTGGGGGCACAGTGTGAGGAGAATGGCCATTGATTGCAAAAGAGCACATGGGAACATTTTGGAAGTAATGGACGCGATCTTTATCTAGATTACAGACATATATACTTGTCAATATATACTCTTGGAGGGCACAAACAAAACCTTATGTGCACCAGGACCCAGGAGAAAGGAGCAGTGACCCCACAAGAGACTGACCCAGACTTGCCCGTGAGTGTCCGGGAGTCTCTGGCAGAGATGTGGGTCGGTGGTAGCCTGCTGCAGGGTTGGGGCACTGAGTGCAGCAGTGCCTGCGTGGGACCTTTTGAAGGGGGTCACCATTCTCTTCATTACCTGAAGGCCATAGTTTGGCCTCAGGTCAAATAACAGGGAGGGAACACAGCCCCGCCCATCAAAAGAAATTGGATTAAAGATTTACTGAGCATGGCCCCACCCATCAGAACAAGACTCAGTTTCCCCCTCAGTCATCTCTCCCATCAGCAAGAGTCCATAAGCCTCTTATCCTTCTCCATCAGAGGTCAGACACACTGAAAACCACAATCACAGGGAACTAACCAATCTGATTACATGGACACAGCCTTTTCTAACGCAATGAAATGATGAGCTATGTTGTGTAGGGCCACCCAAGACAGATGCGTCATGGTGGAGATTTCTGACAAAATGTGGTCCACTGGAGAAGGGAATGGCAAACTACTTCAGTATTCTTGCCTTGAGAACCCCATGAAGAGTATGAAAAGGCGAAAAGATAGAACACTGAAAGATGAACTCCCAAGGTTGGTAGGTGCCCAATATGCTATGGAGATCAGTGGAGAAATAACTCCAGAAAGAATGAAGAGATGGAGCTAAAGCAAAAGCAGCACACAATTGTGGATGTGACTTGTAATAGAAGTAAAGTCCCATGCTGTAAAGACCAATATTACATAGGAATCTGAAATGTTAAGGTCCATGAATCAAGGCAAATTGGAAGTGGTCAAACAGAAGATGGGAGGAGTGAACATTGACATTTTAGGAATCAGTGAACTAAAATGGACTGGAATGGGTGAATTTAACTCAGATGACCATTATATCTACTACTGTGGGAAAGAATCCCTTAGAAGAAATGGAGTAGCCATCATAGTCAACAAAAAAGTCCTAAATGCAGTACTTGGATGCAGTCTCAAAAACGACAGAATAATCTCTGTTCGTTTCCAAGGGAAACCATTCAATATCACAGTAATCCAAGTCTATGCCCTGACCAGTAATGCTGAAGAAGCTGACGTTGAACAGATCTATGAAGACCTACAAGGCCTTCTAGAACTAACACCCAAAAAAGATATCCTTTTTATTATAGGGGACTGGAATGCAAACGTAGAAAGTCAAGAAATACCTGGGTTAACAGGCAAATTTGGCCTTGGAGTATGGAATGAAGCAGAGCAAAGGCTAACAGAGTTTTGCCAAGAGAATGCACTGGTCATAGCAAACACGCTCTTCCAACACATGGTCACCACCAGATGGTCAATACTGAAATCAGATTAATTATATGCTTTGCAGTCAAAGATGGAGAAGCTCTATACAGTCAGCAAAAACAAGACTGGGAGCTGACTGTGGCTCAGATAATAAACTCCTTATTGCCAAATTCAACTTAAATTGAAGAAAGTAGGGAAAACCACTAGACCATTCAGGAATGACCTAAATCAAATCCTTTACAATTATACAGTAGAAGTGACAACTAGATTCAAGAGATTAGATCCGATAGACAGAGTGCCTGAAGAACTATGGATGGAGGTTCATGACATTGTACAGGAGGCAGTGACTAAGTCCATCTCCAAGAAAAAGGAATGCAAAAAGGCAAAATGGCTGTCTAAGGAGGCCTTACAAATAGCTGTGAAAAGAAGAGAAACTAAAGGCAAATGATAAAAGGAAAAATATACCCATTTGAATGCAGAGTTCCAAAGAACAGCAAGGAGAGATAATAAAGACTTCCTCAGTGATCAATGCAAAGAAATAGAGGAAAACAATAGAATGGAAAAGGCTGGAGATCTCTTCAAGAAAATTAGAGATACCAAGGGAACATTTCATGCAAAGATGGGCACAATAAAAGACAAAAATGGTATGGACCTAACAGAAGCAGAACATATTAATAATGGGTGGAAAGAACACACAGATTTATACAAAAAAGATCTTCATGACCCAGATAATCATGATGCTGTGATCACTCACCTAGAGCCAGACATTCTGGAATGAGAAGTCAAGTGGGCCTTAGGAAGCATCACTATGAATAAAGCTAGTGGAGGTGATGGAATTCCATTTAGCTATTTCAAATCCTTAAAGATGATGCTGTGAAAATTCTGCACTCAATATGCCAGCAAATTTGGACGACTCAGTGGCCACAGGACTGAAAAAGGTCAGGTTTCATTCAAATCCCAAAGAGAGGCAATGCCAAACAATGTTCAAACTACTGTGCAATTGCACTCATCTCACATGCCAGCAAAGCAATGCTCAAAATTCTCCAAGCCAGGCTTCAACGGCATGTGAACCGTGAACTTCCAGATGTTCAGGCTGGATTTAGAAAGGCAGAGGAACCAGAGATCAAATTATCAACATCCATTGGATCATAGAAAAAGTAAGAGAGTTCCAGAAAAACATCTACTTCTGCTTTACTGACTATGCCAAATCATTTGACTGTGTGGATCACAACAAACTGTGGAAAATTTTTCAAGAGATGTGAATACCAGACAACCTGACCTGCCTCCTGAGAAATCTGTATGCAGATCAAGAAGCAACAGTTATAACTGGACATGGAACAACAGACTGGTTCCAAATCAGGAAAGGAGTACAAGGCTGTATATTATCACCCTGCTTATTTAACTTATATACAGAGTACAACATGAGAAATGCTGGACTGGAAGAAGTACAAGCTGGAAACAAGACTGTTGGGAGAAATATCAACAACCTCAGATATGCAGATGACACCACACTTATGGCAGAAAGCGAAGAACTAAAGAGCCTCTAGATGAAGGTCAAAGAAGAGAGTGAAAAAGTTGGCTTAAAACTCAACATTCCAAAAACTAAGATTATGGCATCTGGCCCCATCACTTCATGGCAATAGATAGGGAAACAATAGAAACAGTGAGAGACTATTTTGGGGGGCTCCAATATAACTGAAGATGGTGACTGCAGCCATGAAATTAAAAGAAGATTCCTTCTTGGAAGAAAAGTTATGATCAACCTAGACAGCCTATTAAAAAGCAGAGACATTACTTTGCCAACAAATGTTCGTTTAGTCAAAGCTATGCTTATTCCAGAAGTCATGTATGGATGTGAAAGTCAGACTGAAAGAAAGCTGAGCACTGACAAGTTGATGCTTTTGGACTGCGGAGATCCAACCAGTCCATCCTAGAGGAAATCAGTCCTGAATATTCATTTGGAAGGACTGATGCTGAAGCTGAAACTCTAATACTTTGACCACCTGATGAGAAGAACTGACTCATTTGAAAAGACCCTGAAGCTGGAAAAGATTGAAGGTTGGAGGAGAAGGGAATGACAGAGGATGAGATGGTTGGATGGCATCATGGACTCGATGCACATGAGTTTGAGTAAACTCTAGGAGTTGGTAATAGACAGGGAAGCCTGACATGCTGAAGTCCATGGTTCTCAGAGTCATACACAACTGAGTGACTCAACAGAACTAAACTGATACTTGTCAAAGGATGTCAAATAATAGACTTATAATGTGTGCCTTTTATATTATGTAACTGTGACTCAACAAAATTGAGTTTAAAAATTCAAAAGTGGGGTTACTATAGGGCATCCAGAGGACTGGTAGTAATGATATTTTGCTTACCATGTGATATGATGTGTGTGTGTGCAGGACAAGAGCATTTTTTAAATTGTATTTTAAGCCTTCTATATGTATACAGTACATGAGTGTTTATTATGAAGGACATCGAAGATGTGGGGAACTGTCTGGACCCAGGAAACAGAATTTGGGGGAATATGATGTTTAAACTCAGCCTCCCCTTAATATAACTCAGCTCATCTAACTCTATGGGACTAATGGTTTGAAATGATGATAGATCTTGTTTTGTTCCAAAGAAGCTTCAGTTCTCCTGGGCACAGAAGCTGGTGGTCATATGAAGCAGGTATATTATATGGGGATTCAAATTAAAAGCAGTTAAATCACATGAGGACAATTCTATCAAATTCACAAAAGTATAACTCTCCTGGAAGTTTGAGCGTCCCAGGTGGCCCTAGTGGTAAAGAACCCACCAGCCAATTCAGGAGATATGACAGACATGGGTTTGATACCTGGGTCGGAAGGATCCCCTGGAGGAGGCCATGGCAACCTATTCCCGTATTCTTCAGCCTGGAGAATCCCACAGAAAGAGGAGTCTGGAGGGCTGTGGTCTATGGGATCACAAAGAGTCAGACATGACAGAGTAACTTATCACACACACGTGTGTAAAGAACCTTATAAGTCACAGAGAGAGAACTAATGCCAAGAAGATAGAAAAAAAAAATCATGAACAAAATACTCATAAAACAGACTCAAAGAGCTGAGAAACATAAAAACATTTATTATAAGTAATTAATGAATTGCAAATAAAATAAAAGTCAGTTTTTCTGCCTAATCAAACAGTCAGAGTGCACTTAGAAGGACATTATCCAATGAAGTTAAGAAAAAAAAATATATATATATAATTTTTCTGGAAAGCACTTTGCTAAAATATATTAATAATTCTAAATTTTTCATGGGTTCTATTCAAGCAATTAATATTGTGGAATATTTCCTAAGGAGATAGTAAGAAGTGTGAATAAAGGTTTATTTGCTCTTGAGTCTAACGTTCATGTTATACACTTTAAACTATATTGGATATATTTGAAGGAAATGTTTAGGGAGATGAGAAAAGGGCTAGGTGGGGATGAACAAAGATTTTCTAAAGGGGCTCCCCCTTTGCAGGTTAATATTAAAAAGAAATGGAGAATATATATTTATGAAGACATTTTCAAGCATGATTTATATTTAATCATTAGAGAAAGCTTACATGTTCATCAGAAAAATAAATTATGCTTATGCAGTCATATAGCAAACCCATAATGTAAAATTAAAAAGGATCAACCGATTGAGAAAATGTAATGTACTGCAAATGTAGTATTATAAATTTGAAAAAAAAATAGATATTTATACATGTCTGAGAAAAAGATAAACATCTTGAGTGTGAAAATCAACAGATATGTACAAAATAGGAACAAAATAAGATATTTAGAAAATGATAAATTTATGTAAAATGTATATGTATAAATTCAACAGATGCTTATAAAATGAATAAAATATGTAAAGTTTAAAAATAAAATAAAATTAAAAAAATAAAATATATTTATAAATGATAAATATGCACATATATGCATGTGTTTATGAATAAATTCAATCCTATTTGTAATCAAAGAGATACAAATTAAAATAAAATACAAATGTTGTCTGTCAACTTGGAAGAGTTTAAGAGGAGAAGAGAAATCATATTGTTGAGATGAGTATGACTAGATATTCTTATATCCCACTAGTGTGAGAGAGCTCTGCTTTTCCTTTTAAAACAATCTGGCAGTATGCATCAAAATATGAGATCGAATAATTCCATATCTAGAAACTTACCCTAGAAATAGGCATGAAAAAATTGGTGAAACAACTGTTTATTCCATCACTGTTTATAATAAAATATTTAAAATAGTCTAAATGCCAACAATAAGCTATTAGTTAAATAAATTCTTGACAAAAGTCCATGATGCTACTTAGCTATTGAAAATGATTTTGGTGGAGAATGTTTAATGGTTTTGAAAATTTTTCATGGTATTGTTAAATTATAAACAATGTATGCCCAGTAATCTGAAATTACATCTATCTGTCTATCTCCAGGGTTGCCTGGTGTCTCTAACAGTAAAGAATCTGTCTGCAATGCCACAGACCCAGGTTCAGTCCCTGCCTTGGGAAGATTCCCTGGAGAAGGGCATGGCTACACACTTCAGCATTCTTGCCTCAATTCCATAGACAGAGGAGCCTGGAGGGATACAATCCATGGGGTTGTAAAGAGTTGGATATGACTGAATGATTAACATGTTCACTTTCATATACATCCACACATATATATTACATAAATGCATTCATATTTAACTGGAAGGATTATAATAAATAATTTACTGATACATTAATAATGCTAGGTAAAATAATAAATGAATATAATTTTAAGAAATTACCAGTCCCATGTGACAGAAATAAAATATTTTATCCTATTTATAACAGTATTTTTGAAATTTTCTACATTGAATATGTGTAAACAATAGAATAATAAAATATATTTTATAACTTTAAAGTGTTCAGTTTCTTTCTTCATTTATTCAGTTATTCATAAGCACATTTAGCAATTATTATTGAAGAGCTGCAAACCTTTTATTAGGTACCAATAGCACTGAGTAAAATTCCCTCTTTTGTGAGGCTTGCACAGTTATGTAAGTAATTCAAGTATAGTGAAGCCCTGCAAGATAATACAGAAATTTCCAACATTTTAAACACTTTGGCCATATAGGATAAGAACTGACTTAGAGCCCTTGAGAAATTGTAACAGGGATCAAATTAGGCTAAGATACTCAGAGGATGTTTTCCTGAGGCTGAAGGTTAAAGGCTAAGGATGGGTTAACTAAGCAAACAGATAGAGAAAGAAGATTTAAGACAGAGGGACCATCATTTGCAACAGTCCCTTGTGGCAGGAGGAAGCCTGGTCCATTAGAAAACTTACAAAAATCTTGTGATTGAGTCTGGAACATTGAGAGCCATGGGGATATTTGCAGATAGAGTCTCAAGTTATAAAACTAGATAGAATGAGATTGTTTCTTAAGAGCAATCAGAAGCCATTGGGGATTTTTATCTTAATGCTGCTGTCAAAGGCTCTTCGGGCGAGGAGGCAGTATATACTTGGTTCTGCCTCCAGAACCTCAGAGCAGCATGATGAGAAATGTGTATCTGGAGTCTTCCAAGAACCACTTCTTCTAGAGACCTCTTAATCCTTTGCCTAAGCTCCCTAACACCATGAATAGTCCCATATTCCCATAAAAATTCTTTTATTTCAGATCCCTGCTCAGCTGATACAAAACAACTACCTAGAAATCTGATTTCTCAGTCTTCAACTCACTAGATGTTTCCTGCTAACCAACATGAAGTAATTTCCATCCCACTTCTCAGCTAACTTGCTTGAGATTGTGTTTTCATCCTGGCCCAGAGTGGAAATTAAAATAACGATACCTGTAATTATCTACCGTTGCTCGTCTCCTCTCTGTTCTGATCAGCTTGTTATTATTATTTTTATTTTTGCAGAAAAGGGTTATATAAATATTCATGGCACATCGCAGATGTTTTCACAGCATTTAGAACCCTGGGAGGTGGGCAGATTTATAATTCCACTTTTCAGTGAGGAAACAGACTCAGAGAAGTAAAAGGAATTGCTAAAGTACAAACCTGGGAAAGGTAGGCTTCTAGACACTGCAGTGGAAACCCCTTCCAGTACAACACACCCTTTCTCATTATGAGTCAAGTTGCTGTTATTCAGTCTCTAAGTTGTGTCCAACTCTTTGCAACCCCATGAACTACAGCACACCATGCTTCCCTGTCCTTCACTATCTCTTGGAGTTTGCGCAAACTCATGTCCATTGAATTGGTGATGTCATCCAACCATCTCATCCTCTGTAGTCCCATTCTGCCCCTGCCCTCAATCTTTCCCAGCATCAGTGTCATTCCCAGTGAGTCGGCTCTTCACATCAGGTGGCCAAAGTATTGGAACTCCAGCTTCAGTATCAGTCCTTTCAATGAATATTCAGGACTGATTTCCATTATGGCTGACTGGCTTGATCTCCTTGCTGTCCAAGCCCTCTCTCATTCTCTCCAGAAAAGGGCTTTGTTCAATATGAGGTCCTAGATTGCTGCAGCTGCATCTGTGTAATTCACTCTGCAGAGTAGTTATCAGAGCATGTGCTTTTTTAGGTGCCTGAAATGCCTTTGAATGATGTGATATTTTTCCTATGATTGTGGTAGACCAACCTGACATGAGAAAGCTTGGAAGACACTAGTTCCCTGAAGAGCAGTTGGGCTTTCTGACACTGAGTGACTAAGAAATGACATGAAGTCAGTTGAAATTGCTACTGTAGTTAAAATGTCCTTTTAAGTAATTATATGGAAAATAGATTTCTCACCATCAAGAAGCTTCCACTGTTGATGGGATAGCAATGAACAATGGTTGATTAAGTTCATAAAGTAAGTTTAGGTCTCACGGGTATAAAATTATTAGGGACCTGATGCTATGAACATGTCATCAAATTCCTCATGTGGTAATTTAATGCCATTGAAATTAGAAAGAAGAAATCATGACAATAGCTAATATACACTGAGTACTAACTAATGGGACTCCTAAGTGCATCTCTTCAACATTTTATTTAATCTCTACAAGAGGCTTACAGCACTAATAAATCCTATTATTACTATTTCACAAGCACCAACTGTTTTAGAAAGATTTTGAGGTTCACCGAAGGTCACACAACAAGAAAGTTGTAATTCTGACTTGTCTGATCCAAATTCTTTGTTTAATCACTCAGCTATTCTGTTTACTCAAATTGTAATGAAAGGGACAGATGACTACTCCAGAAAGCTGGTTCTTCATCTTGAGACACCACATCTACCATTATCGGGGTGGGGGCGGGGCGGGGTGGGGAAGAATCAGGGAAATTATTTGCAGGACTGTGGAAAATTTAGTTTTAAGGGAATGAAGAGAATTAGAATTTCAATATATTCGTATAGAATACAAGTCAGAAGCCTAGCTTTTGTAAATCAGCATATTTGCATTAGCAAGATCAGGACATTTTTTTTTTTCCTATACGGAAAGGGGAACCAAGCATATGCAAATGTTTGGTTATCATGGAATCAAAGAAATGCAAATGAGCCTTATGATTCGCACATTTAATGGCAAGTGTCCTAAAGCTCCATGTTTCCATGTATAAAACAAGGATATACACGGACAATAACGTGATATAGCAAAAGTACAGTAGACAAAACGCCCTATTTCAAATCAGTGCGTGCGTGCTCAGTCATGTCCGACTCTTTGCGACCCCATGGACTGTACCCCGCCAGGCTATGGGATTTGCCAGGCAAGAACACTGGAATGGGTTGCCATTTTCTACTTTAGGGGATCTTCCTGACCCAGGAATCTGTGTCTCTTGTATCGCCTGCATTGGCAAGTGGATTCTTTACCATTGGTGCCACCTGGAAAGCATTTAATAATGTAAATTAAAATGCACTAATTAAAATAAGCATCTTCATTTCTGATAGACCATTAATCACCTAAGTCCAGTTGACTCTAAGTCTAGCTCTGGAACTACACCCCAAAAAAAGGTCACTATTTTGTGGGAGTTGCCAGATGTTCACCTTTTCACCAGGTATGCCAAGTCAGCCATTTTCAAGGATGCCAAGTATTGCAGCTGTGAAGCTGCTTTCTTCTTCTCTCCTCAGCATGAGAGCTGGTAAGTAGAGTTCATACAGTGATAATCATCTACCAATAGCAACCTTATGATATACTGTGCTAAGAAGGATTCTGAGGTCTTGTACAAGATGAATAGAAAACTATTATGATCAGCTAGTGCAATTGGCCAGGCTGCAAAGGGAGAGGACTGGCAAGTTCCTAGATATTTGTCATCTCTGAATTAAAAGATGGAAGTTTTAACTTTTAAAGATTTAAGAAACGTCCATGATTTTGCAACCAAATTAAATGAATAGTATTTGACTGGATTCTTGTTTTTAAAAACTATCTGTAAAAGATATTTGGGAAGAAGTAAGGCAATTTGACATGGACTGGCTATTAAAAGATTTTAGAGAACTGTTACCTTCATGTGGAAAGTGGTATTATGGATATATGTTTTAAAATTAAAATACTGTAAAAAAATTTTAAGTATTTTAAAATATTTTTAAATAAATATTAGAGTATTTTAAAATGTTTTTTAAAAAGTATTTTTCTTTTCAAAAAAATGCATGCTAAGATGTTTAGAAATAAATTCTCATGGTGCTTGCAATTTACTTTTAAATACTTTACCAAAATAAATAGCAAATATGACAAAAACAAATAACAAAGGATGGAGGTTTAATAACCTAAGTAATTTAGGAAGATAAAATGACCATATATTTTACTTTCTTAGTAGCATTAGATGCTGGGAAGCCAATAATTTCTTTTTCCATTTTTCTTTTTTTCTTTTTCCTTTTTAACTAATCCAGGAGCTTAGTCAGGTTTTTTTTGTTCTTGTTTTTGTTTTGTTTTGTTTTTGCCCCTGGCTTGAGCCTATTCAGTTTAAAAGCACAGACCTCTCCCCTACTTCTACATACCTGGTTTAGTAAGAATAGTCAGTGAGGCAGGATCCAGCATTTATGTCAATGGTGAGGTTGAGGTTATTCCTCTTATCAGGGTTTTAACTTGATTGCAGGTGGCCTTGGAAACAATTTGCCTAAGAAAATCTTTTTGTTGTTATTGTTGCCGTGTTGTAGGAAAGCCGTCCTTCTCATGTTGGTATCCTTGGGTTCCCAATGGTAGGTTTCAGTAAAAGGATCTGGGACTTCCCTGGTGGCCCAGAGATTAAGACTCTGAGCTTCCAATCCAATCTGGAATCTGGATTCCCAGATTCCAGCCTGGGATCACAGGTTTGATCCCTGATAAGAGAACTAAGATCCCACATGCCTGCCTCATGCCACAGCCAAAAAATTGAAAGAAAAAAAAAAAAGTAAGGTTCAGATCCATACCAGATGAGGTCCATAATAGCAAGGCAATCAGAATGAGTTTGCTTAAATGAGGAGCATCTCCACCCAAACTCAAATGGCCCTGTATTTCCAGTGTAGAACTCAGATGCTGGATTCCAAAAAGATGACAAGCTTAATTTACTCTTTGATATCATTTAGGAGGGGAGGAGGAAGGGAGGAAGGGTTTTTATTCAATGAGATGAAGAATGAGAATATGTCCTAGAGCATAGACAGCAAAAAGTTGAAGCTGAGAGGTAAGGAAAATATGTTCACATTTCAAAAAAAAAAGAAAAAAAACTCCATTATAGTCCCTTGGCCTGGCTTCACAGATGATGGGAATTGCCCATTTCTTCTTCTGTCTCCTTTTTCCCTTTCTCTTGTCTTTTTTCTTTTTCTTTCTATTCCTCTTTACCTTCCTCCCTGCCCCTTTCTCCTTATTTACTCTCTCAATCATGCCTTGGTTCTAATGGGATATAATACCGACGTGTCTCATACAAAATGTTATTCCTGCCCAGCCTGGCTTGATTTCCTGCCTGTTCCAGGAAATAGAGCTGCAACATGTAAAAGGAAAGTTGAGAATCCTTATACTTTTTTTTTTTTTAATCATGAACTTCAAGAAGGCAAAATAATTGTTCTCCTGGCTCCTTTTTGAAGGGGTTATGTTAGAATACACTCTTGATTTTCCAGATATAAGGGTTTTTCCAACACAGAATCATGTCAAACCCTTAAAATGAATATGACAAAACAGTTTACTTTCTAACATCTCCCTGCAAAGCTTAAGAAAATTCTCCTATACACCATTATAGCCACGTTGTATTTATAACTACTTCCCTGCACTTCCACTCCAGCAGGGGTCATTCATTCTATTCCATGACGCCTTTATCCCCGTGTATTTAAATATTGTCTTTCACATTACCCTGCTACTTTATCTCCATGGAAAGTGCCTTGATTTATAACCTAATCATCTCCTACTGGGTTATTGACACCATCTGTTCTCTATGTGTCAGACATCATATTCTGTACCTTTGGGGCCATTCTTGAGTGAATCATTTGTTATCTTTTTCTAAATCCTAACAAATATGATTATATATATTAAATATAGTAATATTTTTATAAATAAACGAATATTTTCTACACTTAACACAGATATCATCAGTCAAATTTATTTGAAATGACCCTTTCCTTATATTTTTGTTACCTCCAGTCTAGGGAGCAACTCTTAAACCAAAATTGGGGGACCTTGCAGGACTTCCTTGAGTAATATGGGATCATTTTTAAAGTAGGAAAGGGCTGACTCTTAGTTGGTTTTCTGGTTGTTTATATTGGGTGGGGAAGGGGGTTGAGGTGGGATTTGAGGATAGGAACGTGTTTGTTCCTTAAGGTTATGGCATTTAGAGTCCCTTGTCTATTCAATTCTGTTAGCCAGGATTCTTTAGTTATAAGTGACAGAAAGCAAACCCAAACTAGTTTAAGTATAAATAAAGTTTTATTGAAAAAAACATGTGAAAAGCCTACAGATTCAAGGTGGAGATAAACCACAAAGCCACAGGATATTAAGTAGAGGGATGATAGACCCTGGGATATGAAAACCATAAGTTCTTATTTCTGCCCACTGACATCATTCTTTAGTCAAATCTTTAACAGGCTGATCCTTAGCTCTCACACAAACCATCTTCACCAAGGAGGAAAGGAACCGGAAAAGACCCTGATTCTTGCTTTGGTAATATTTCTGTCATGAAACTTGGAGATGGCAGGGGAAAAAAATATAATTATTTGTCTTCATCAGAACTACATGGCTAAAAATGAGGACAAATAAGTTTCCTAAAACAAAATGAAAGCAGTCATAGGCAACCTGCTAAACCATCTACATTAGTGAAGCTGTAACAGCGGGCCATGGTCATTAGATGATTTATCATAAAATGCTTACACATTCAGGATCCCAGGGACTCACTATGAATAGAACAGTCATTTTTAAGCAGGGATAATTTTCCTCCGGAGGACATCTGGCAATGTCTGGAGATATTTCTGGCTACCACAACTGGGGGATAAAGGGAAAGGGACAGATGTGTACTGGTATTCAGTAGGTAGAGGTACAAATGTTTCTAAATGTTCTACAATGCACAGAATAATCCCCCACAACGAAGAGTCATCCTGCCCCAAACAGTGGTGGTGCTGAGGTTAAGAAACCCCGGAATAAAGGTTAAGAGCCTAGTTTTACATGTTTGCTTTCTTATTCTGCTGCTACTTGCTCTGAACTTAACCTCTCTGGGCATATCTTTTCTCAACTGTAAAATTAATAAAATGATACTGAGTCTTCCAAGTTGTTTGAAGTAACATGCATACACACTCGTCTGCACACACACGTTTTCTGGCTCAGATATTCCATTAGCTTGATTGCTTGCAAAGATGCCTTTCTCTTCTTAAATTGTGATGATGTTTTTTTTACCCTTAAATCACTCATAACTATTTCTGCAAGATCTCTTACTCCTGACTTTAGAGGTAAGAACTCTGAGCCCTTTCACTGGGAACCTATCGTCTTCAGAGAGCTATTGTTCAGAAAAATCATTGAACAGTAATTGAACGAGGAAAGCAGTAAGTCAAAAAGGACTAACGACAGAGATTTGGCCATCTTACTCCATCCTCTAACCTATATAGTATACTAATTCTCCACTAACTCCCAGGGATATGAAAATGCACAGATAAACAATGAGGTGGAGGCTTTTTCCAAATCCTTAATCCAAATCCCAAATCCTCTGGTAGCTAACATTTGTCATGTATGTTTCTGATTAATGAAACTCCTTGCTATAACCTTACAATATGTATGTATTGAAAATGATAGATTATTTCTAATACATCTAGTATACTGGATTATGTGCCCATCTACAGTATTCTTTCCTAGTAAATCCCATGGACCGAGGAGCCTGGCAGGCTGCAGTTCATGGGGTTGCAGAGTCCGACACAACTAAGCATGAGCATGAAAGAGAGAGAGGAAATTTCTCATTGGTCAGAGGACAGTATAATACTCAAAGAGCACATGTGTAGAATGAATTAATGAGTCAGTGAATGAGTAAATGAATAAATGCTACAGTAGTTATTTCAATTAAAATATTTCTAAACTTGGTGTTCGTTCCTCTTACAAGAATGTGAATGAAATGAAGATTCTGCAACCCGGAGATCATCATACTAAAGTGAAGTAAGTCAGACAATGACAAACATGTGATATTGCTGATACATGAAATCTAAAAACAAATGATAGACTCGAGCTTATTTAAGAAAAAACAGAAATAGACTCATAGACATAGAAAACAAACTTACAGTTACCAAAGGGGAAGGGGAGAGGGGTAAATTAGGAGTTTGGCATTAAAATGTATACACTGCTGTATATAAAATAGTTAACCAACAAGGACCTACTGTATAGCACAGGGAACTCTACTCAATATCTTAAAACAATCTTTAATGGAAAAGAATCTAAAAAAGAAGATATATATATATATATATATATATATATACACACACATATATATGTATATATATATAGCCATGAAGTTAAAAGATGATTGCTCATTGGAAGAAAAGCTATAACAAACCTAGACAGCATATGAAAAAGCAGAGACATCACTTTGCCAACAAAGGTCTGTGTAGTCAAAGCTTTGGCTTTTTCAGTAGTCATGTACAGATGTGACAGCTGGACCACAAAGAAGGCTGAGCACCGAAGAATTTATGCTTTCCAACTGTGGTGCTGGAGAAGACTCCTGAGAGCCCCTGGGACAGCAAGGAGATCAAATCAGTCAGTCCTAAAGGAAATCAACCCTGAATATTCATTGGAAGGACTGATACCAAAGCTGAAGCTCCGATATTTTGGCCACCTGATATGAAGACCTGGCTCTTTGCAAAAGACCCTGATGCAGGGAATGATTGAAGACAGGACGAGAAGGGGACGACAGAGAATGAGATGGTTGGATGGCATCACCAACTCAATGGAAATGAGTTTGAGCAAGCTCCAGGAGATGGTCAAGGACAGGGAAGCCTGGCGGCTGCAGTTCATAAAGTCACAAGAGTCAGACATGACTTATGGACTAAACAATAACAACTACTACAATAATAACTACAACTATATATATATATAGGCTTCCCTGATGTCTCAGTAGGAAAGAATCTGCCTGCCTATGCAGGAGACATAAGTTAGATACCTGGGTTGGGAAGATTCTCTGGAGAAAGAAATAGCAACCCACTCCAGTATTCTTGCCTGGGAAAGCCCATGGACAGAGGAGCCTGGAGGACTATAGTTCATAGGGTTGCAAAAGAGTTGGCCATGACTTAGCAACTAAACAACAACAACAACAAAAGCTATATATATATATATAAAATCACTTTTCTGTATACCTGAAACTAACACAATATTGCAAACCAACTATGTTCTAATAAAAATTAAATAAACATATCAGATCAGATCAGATCAGTCGCTCAGTCGTGTCCGACTCTTTGTGACCCCATGAATCGCAGCACACCAGGCCTCTCTGTCCATCACCAACTCCTGGAGTTCACCCAAACTCACGTCCATTGAGTCAGTGATGCCATCCAGCCATCTCATCCTCTGTCATCCCCTTCTCCTCCTGCCCCCAATCCCTCCCAGCATCAGAGTCTTTTCCAATGAGTCAACTCTTTGCATGAGGTGGCCAAAGTACTGGAGTTTCAGCTTTAGCATCATTCCTTCCAAAGAAATCCCAGGGCTGATCTCCTTCAGAATGGACTGGTTGGATCTCCTAGCAGTCCAAGGGACTCTCAAGAGTCTTCTCCAACACCACACATCAGAAGCATCAATTCTTCGGCGCTCAGCCTTCTTCACAGTCCAACTCTCACATCCATACATGACCACAGGAAAAACCATAGCCTTGACTAGATGAACCTTTGTTGGCAAAGTAATGTCTCTGCTTTTGAATATGCTATCTAGGTTGGTCATAACTTTCCTTCCAAGAAGTAAGTGTCTTTTAATTTCATGGCTGCAGTCACCATCTGCAGTGATTTTGGAGCCCAGAAAAATAAAGTCTGGCACTGTTTCCACTGTTTCCCCATCTATTTCCCATGAAGCGATGGGACCGGATGCCATGATCTTCGTTTTCTGAATGTTGAGCTTTAAGCCAACTTTTTCAGTCTCCACTTTTACCTTCATCAAGAGGCTTTTTAGTTCCTCTTCACTTTCTGCCATAAGGGTGGTGTCATCTGCATATCTGAGGTTATTGATATTTCTCCCGGCAATCTTGATTCCAGCTTGTATTTCTTCCAGTCCAGCATTTCTCATGATGTATTCTGCATATAAATTAAATAAACAGGGTGATAATATACAGCCTTGACGAACTCCTTTTCCTATTTGAAACCAGTCTGTTGTTCCATGTCTAGTTCTAACTGTTGCTTCCTGACCTGCATACAAATTTCTCAAGAGGCAGATCAGGTGGTCTGGTATGCCCATCTCTTTCAGAATTTTCCACAGTTTATTGTGATCCACACAGTCAAAGGCTTTGGCATAGTCCATAAAGCAGAAATAGATGTTTTTCTGGAACTCTCTTGCTTTTTCCATGATCCAGCAGATGTTGGCAATTTGATCTCTGGTTCCTCTGCCTTTTCTAAAACCAGCTTGAACATCAGGAAGTTTACAGTTCACATATTGCTAAAGCCTGGCTTGGAGAATTTTGAGCATGACTTTACTAGCGTGTGAGATGAGTGCAATTGTGCAGTAGTTTGAGCATTCTTTGGCATTGCCTTTCTTTGGGATTGGAATGAAAACTGATCTTTTGCAGTCCTGTGGCCACTGCTGAGTTTTCCAAATTTGGTGACATATTGAGTGCAGCACTTTCACAGCATCATCTTTCAGGATTTGAAATAGCTCAACTGGAATTCCATCACCTCCACTAGCTTTGTTTGTAGTAATGCTTTCTAAGGTCTACTTGACTTTACATTCCAGGATGTCTGGCTCTAGGTTAGTGATCACACCATTGTGATTATCTGGGTTGTGAAGATCTTTTTTGTACAGTTCTTCTGTGTATTCTTGCCATCTCTTAATATCTTCTGCTTCTGTTAGGTCCATACCATTTCTGTCCTTTATCGAGCCCATCTTTGCATGAAATGTTCCTTTGGTCCATACCATTTCTGTCCTTTATCGAGCCCATCTTTGCATGAAATGTTCCTTGGTATCTCTGATTTTCTTGAAGAGATCCCTAGTCTTTCCCATTCTGTTGTTTTCCTCTATTTCTTTGCATTGATCGCTAAGGAAGGCTTTCTTATCTCTTCTTGCTATTCTTTGGAACTCTGCATTCAGATGCTTATATCTTTTCTTTTCTCCTTTGCTTTTCACTTCTCTTCTTTTCACAGCTATTTGTAAGGCCTCCCCAGACAGCCATTTTGCTTTTTTGCATTTCTTTTCCATGGGGATGGTCTTGATCCCTGTCTCCTGTACAATGTCACGAACCTCATTCCATAGTTCATCAGGCACTCTATCTATCAGATCTAGGCCCTTAAATCTATTTCTCACTTCCACTGTATAATCATAAGGGATTTGATTTAGGTCATACCTGAATGGTCTAGTGGTTTTCCCTACTTTCTTCAATTTCAGTCTGAATTTGGCAATAAGGAGTTCATGGTCTGAGCCACAGTCAGCTCCTGGTCTTGTTTTTGCTGACTGTATAGAGCTTCTCCGTCTTATAATGTGTCAATGTAACCATATTGCATATATGCTATTAAATACCTTTCCTTTCTCACAAGTAAATTGCTTTAGGTCCTAAACAGGTGAGAGTTGAGTCTTTGCTCTGGTTTTGCGGTGTCTCCTGCTCTCCCTGTGTTTCATAATACATACCAACCTAGTTATTTTGATTCAAATTCAATCCTAAATGTGTTCATTCAAATCGGCCACCTATTCAAGGTTGACGTGATATTTTTACACTTTTTTCTCTCTAAAATTGTTCAGTGCTCAACTTAAAAAATATAAATGTCATGAACCTTGGTGTTCATTCTAGTTCGTTTTTCAATCTTTATGCAGAAAGGAATAGAATTCGTGTGTTTTAGAAAGAATATCTCCTAAAATAGTCTTCCTCAAACTTTTTTTGTGTGTGTGTGAACAGGACTCAACTGGGGCTCCTGTATATGATGCAAGATTTTGATTCAATAGCTCTGAGGCAGGGCCAGAGTTCTGCATTTCTAACAAGCTTAATGGGTGGAGGGGGTGGGGGAGGGTGCCATGCTGCTGTTCTAAGAAGCATACTTGGAATACCAAGGTTCTATATAGGCTGGCCACAAAATATGTTTTGTAAATGTCTGTGGATGTTCATGGGAAGAGCCTATCTTGAGATACCAGTCATATTTTCAATGGTATGTTCTCCACAATTTGAAGTATGTTTATTTTGCATCATTGTTTTGCAAAGTGAATTTGTGAAATGAAAGTTCCAAGAACTGCTTAATAAGGATTCTTAAGAAAAGTGCTTTGTGGTCAAAGGTGAAGAGTGCTAACTAAACAAAGTAAACAAATTCTTTATTTCTGGAATCTTAGATGTGCCAGTATGCTTCAAAAATCTGTAGGCATGAGGGACATTATGTAGTTTTTCCCAAGTCTCCTGAGTGCTAAGTCACTTCAGTCATGTCTGATTCTGTGACCCTATGCCCACCAGGCTCCTCTGTCCATGGGATTCTTCAAGCAAGAATACTGGAGTGGATTGCCATGCCTTCCTCCAGGGGATCTTTCCGACCCAGGGATCCAACATGCATCTCTTATGTCTCCTGCATTGGAAGGCAGGTTCTTTACCACTAGGGCCATCTGGGAAGCCCTTTCCCAAGTCTAATTGGTTACACACACAAAGAAAGTGTCCCTCATGAAGGATCATTTTGGAATGCCATTCCAGAGAACACACAAATCCAAGTCTGTCATATGTCTTTTCACCCAAAACCTTCTCCCTGACTTACCGCAGTCCAGAGCTGGAATTGACTATTTTTAATTTTGCCAAGGCTAAAATGCTTTGTATCTATATATGTTTTTATAAACCTGAGTGTTACTTGTCTTTCTTTTCAAACACTATGAAGTTGTTTGGTGAGCTGTTTCTGGGATAATTGAATTTGAAAACTGAATTTGCAATTTGTAATAGAAAACGGTATGGCTTCCCTGGTAGCTCAGTGGTAAAGAATCTGGCTGCAACACAGGAAAATCAGGAGATGTGGGTTCAATCCCTGGTTTGGGAAGATCCCCTGGAGAAGGAAATGGCAACCCACTCCAGTATTCTTGCCTGAAAAATCCCATAGACAGAGGAGCCTGGTGGGCTACAGTCCACAGAGTTGCAGAGTCGGACATGACTGAGCTTAACAGAGAGAGAGAGAGAATCAAAAAAGGTAACATCCTCTGACTGCAAATAAGGACTCACCAACATGTCACAAAAGGTTTATTCAGTGTTTTATGGGGAGAAATGAAACACATGATGGATTTATCCTCACTTCCAGGCTTTCTGCAAGTTTGGCATTGGATCTTTCTCAATGGCCATGATTCTTCTACTGCTTCTGCTGCTGTCTCTAGGAACACTGAGTAAAGACCTTGGTCTCCATAGTGATAGAGCTCTGTTGGTCAGGAATCCTATCATAAAGTTGCAGCATGGACACTTATCGGCTCCATTTTGCTTCTCAGAGAGACAAAGACAATTCAGACTCTGGGTGGATTACAAGTACTTCCACAGAGGCCATAGCAATGACCCTCTCATTGTCAAACCCCACTCAAACCTGATCTGTACCCTATGGAAACAAAGCATTTCCTAAGACAGAGGTGGACTGGGTTCATTTCAGTCAGACATTTCACATTTGTAAATGGTACGGCATTGCCTACTGTTTATAGATCTGAGTCGGAAAACAATATAAAGAAAGAGAAGCTCCAAAACAGAGTGACAACAATTTGAGTGGATATGAGATTTAGAAGAGGAGCCTGAATAGGAAAAAAACACAAACGGGAGACATCAACTAGAGTCTTGTGTCTGCATCTATTTAATGAATAAGGAGGTGTTAACTCAGACTGTGGAAAGCAAGATAAACAGCACTCTGTTTTTTCTTATGTTGTTTTATTTTGTTTTTGATTCAATATAAAAAAAGTTAAGGAAGTTGGAGGCCTCCTGTTGAAATATTTTTAAAACAATTTTGAAATATTATCCATGATCCACTATATATTTTCCCCAAACCTTAAAAGAGTTCTTGTTATCTTTAGAGATGACACAATTAAAGTAGAACTGATCCCATTTCCCCTGAATAAGATAAATGAATAGAGCAATAAAGATCCAGTGTGGCTGTGTAAGCATCTAATCAATGACCCACTGGTTAAAGTTAAATCTGTTCTGGAAATAGAGACGTGGGGAGAGACCCAGATGAGAATAATGTGCATCATTATTTTGGCTTTGAAAGACAGAGATAAGGCTGGTGAAAGGATGTTAAAGCGAACGAGGACAGAGAGGAATGGGCTGAGGTGAGAAAAAGAAGGGAAGAGTGAAGAGAAACAGAAGAAGAGAAGGAAAGCTCATTAATAAACAGGAAGTAAAACAGCATTGACTTATCCATTATCTGGAATGTAGAAATTAAATTTTAATTCATCCTAGCCTAAAAGTCACACAACAAAACAGAAAAAGACTTTGAGTGCATGTGTTGTAATAATGATCTTATAAGCAAATCTCTTCAAAACAAGAAAAGGCAAATCCACATGTCATCAGTGCATATTGAGGCATGTGGAAATTCTATTAGTAAAACCAGAGAAGATCCTGCCTTCATGCAAGGACAATTTTATAGGGGGAAGAATGCAGATGGCAAGACATCATTGGAGGTTATGAATGGCCTTTCAGTCACTCATTTTAATTATTTTTTTTATTTCTATAGATAGATTTAATTTTATCCCTTTGTTGTTGTTCAATAGCTAAGCCATGTCCAACTCTTTGCAGCCCCATGAACTGCAGTACGCCAGGCTTTCCTGTCTTTTACCAGCTCCTGGAGTCTGCTCAAACTCATGTCCATTGAGTCGGTGATGCCATCTAACCATCTCATCCTCTGTCATTCCCTTCTCCTCCTGCCTTCAACCTTCCCCAGAATCAAGGTCTTTTCCAGTGAGCCAGCCCTTCACACCAGGTGGCCAAAGTATTGGAGTTTCAGTTTCAGCAACAGTCCTTCCAATGAATATTCAGGGTTGACTTCCTTTAGGATGGATTGGTTTGATCTCTTTACTGTCCAAGAGACACTCAAGAAGCTTTTCTAGCACAATTCAAAAGCATGAATTCTTGGGTGCTCAGCCTTCTTTATGGTCCAGCTCTCACATCCATACATAACTACTGGAAAAACAATAGCTCTGACTATATGGACCTTTGTTGGCAAAGTGATGTCTCTGAGTATTAATATGCTGTCTACGTTTGTCATAGCTTTCCTTCCATTAGACATTAAAAATATATTTAATCAATATGACAGACAGAACCAATACTTTTTTATTTTTAACAGCACATTTTCATATATAGAAATATAAATTTTAATGTTTGATGTCAAGTACTAACATCTATTAAAATGTTGCCACCTTTTATTTAGAACTCTTTTTTTTAAATTGTAGACTTATATAAGCATATAATTAAAATCCCATATCATCTCATTGCCTTCCCTCCCTTCTCAGAAAAGCAAGAAATTTCCCTTATGGGGTTCTATATATTTAATACATTTGTTGGCAACTATATACAATATATATTATTGTTTTGAAGGTTTTAACATTTAAGATATAAAATATCTTAATCTAAGTATCACTTTGCAACTTGCTTTCTGTTCTTGGTATTATATGTTTGAAGTTTATTCATGGTGATAATTTTAGATCCAGTTATTTTATTTTAACAGATACATAGTATTGAATGATATATGAAGTTTATTTCTCTTAATGATGGAGAGTAAAACTGTTTGCATATTTTTGCAATGACAGACTGTGCCAAAGTAAATATAGTTTTAAATGTCTTCTTAAATATATGTCTGAAGTGTTGCTTTATAGAAATGAAAATACTGGTTAATGTTTGTGTACTGCTTTAATTTTATATTCAAATCTTCACATAATTTTTTTTAAAAAACCAGAGACTTATTTTTGTATAGAAGGCAGAAATCTATGTGATTTATCCTTTTCTATAAATTTCTAATTGTTGCAGTATTCTCTACAAAATTTTCCCCATTAACTTGTAATAGCACTTCTATACATAGCAAATTCCTCTGCAGGTTGGTCTGATTCTTCTTTCCTCTTTGTAATGATAATTAATATGCTTGTCCACACCTATGCTAGTATTAAATGGTTTTAATTATTTCCCAGGTTGTGCTAGTGAAAAATCCCATAGATAGCGGAGCCTGGTAGGCTGCGGTCCATGGGGTCGCAAAGAGTCAGACAGGACTGAGTGACTTCACTTTCATTTTTCACTTTCATGCATTGGAGAAGGAAATGGCAACCCACTCCAGTGTTCTTGCCTGGAGAATCCCAGGGATGATGGAGCCTGGTGGGCTGCCGTCTATGGGGTCGCACAGAGTGGGACAGGACTGTAGCGACTTAGCAGCAGCAGCAGCAGCTCGTGGTAAAGAATCCTCCAGTGCAGGAGACTTAAAAGACTCGAGTTTGATCCCTGAGTTGGAAAGATCCCCTGAAGGAGGGCATGACAACCTACTCCAGTATTCTTGCCTGGAGAATCCCAAGGACAGAGGAGCCTAGCAGGCTACAGTCATGGGGTTACAAAGAGCTGGTCACAACTGTAGAGACTTAGTACAGCACCACGGCACAGCGATGCTCACCAGGGTGAGTCCCCCACCTCAGGGAGCATTTGGCAATGTTTGGAGACATTTTTGGTTGTCATTACTGCTGAAGTAGAAGCCAAGGATACTACTAAACATTCTATAAGGCATTGGACACTTTGCCCCCAACAAGGAATTATCTTGTCCAAAATGTTACAAGTATCAATGTTGAAAAATCCTGATGTAACATGATAAGTTGAGAGCCTGAGCATCATACATATTTGAAATCTTAACTATCCATAGTTCCATTGCCTTTTAATCTTTTCACTGTTTTAAGAAGTATATTGGGTGCTTGGTTTTTTATTTCTTTATATGAATTTTAGGAATAGATTCTTAAATCCTAAGAAAAACCCTTTTGACATTTAACAGTAATTAAGTTTGCTTTTAACTTTTGGAATAATATGGTAAGAATTGACCGTTTTATTATATTGATTCTTCCAATTTACTATGGTATAGATCTATGCTCATTTTGGTCTTTTTAAAAGCCCTTTAGTTAAATTTTATATTTTTACTCTGAAAGATCATTCATAGTTTTGTTAAATATATTACAAGATCATTACTTGATTTATTTTTGCTGTTTCATATGTAATCTTTGTTTTTCCCCTGTGCTATACAATAGGTCCTTGTTGGCTTTCCATTTTGAAAACACCAGTGTATACGTAACCATCCCAAACTCCCAAACTATCCCTCCCACCCCAGCAACCATAAGATGTAATCTTTCTAATTGCATAACTTATTGTTGTTGCTGATCTATAGAACTCTGATTATTTTCCATTATTATTTTATATTATATACTAATCTAATGTTCTTGCTGATCTTGTTCATCCTAATAAATAATCTTCTGTAGAGATTTCATCTTTCATCTGAGAATAACAAGGAGCTTTGAACTTTTTTCAGTCATTACATATTATAAATAATCTTGTTCGTCAAGGCTGTATATTGTCATCTTGCTTATTTAACTTATATGCAGAGTACATTATGTGAAATGCCAGGATGGATGACTCTTAAGCTGGAATCAGGATTGCTGGGAGAAATATCAATAACCTCAGATATGCAGATGAAACCACTCTAAAGGCAGAAAGCAAAGAGGAACTAAAGAGCCTCTTGATGAGGGTGAAAGAGGAGAATGAAAAAGCTGCCTTAAAACTTAGCATTCAAAAAACTAAGATCATGACATCTGGCCCCATCACTTCATGGCAAATAGATGGGAAAAAGTGGAAACAGTGACAGATTTTATCTTCTTGGACTTCAGAATCACTGTGGACGGTGACTGCAGCCATGAAATTAAAAGACGCTTGCTCCTTGGAAGAAAACCTTTGACCAACCTAGATATTATGAGCAAAAGATATGACCAACCAGCATATTAAGAAGCAAACACATTGCTTTGTTGACAAAGGTCCATACAGAAAAAGCTATGGTTTTTCCAGTGGTCATGTATGGATGTATGAATATTGAAATGGGTTGCCGTGCCCTCCTCCAGGGTGTTGTCCAAATCCAGGGGTCAAACATTCTTGCCCTGCCTCTCTTCAGTAAAGTGGATTCTTTACTGCTAAGCCAGTGGGGTAGCCTTCCATATTTATATATACAATGCTATTTAAGTACATGTGTATTTGATTTTATTTCAAATAATAGATTATTTTCTAAAACCATGACTTCCAGCTTTCACTTCCACCATAAATACATGAAGTTACCTGTTACTCCACAGCCACAATAGCATCTATCTTGTTGAATTTAAAATTTTTTACTTTTTTTGTCATGGTGGTGGGGGGTAAGACTTGGGATTCCATTTCAATATATTAAAAATATAATCTAATGGATTTTTAAATTTTCCTCTTCAAAATCTAGTGTTTAAAATATTTTGAAGATTAGTTCGTTTGATCAAGTTTTATGGAGTTAATCATGTATATTTCATCATACCCTTTCAATACTTTAAAAACCTCTGTTAAATTTGTCAGTATACCTACCTTACATTCAGTGCTTATTTTCATATTTCTTTTTCTTCATCATACTTCTCAGATTTTGTCTATAGTGTCTTTTTAGAAACTAGTCTTTAGTCTTATGTTCAAATCTTTTCTTTCAATCGGTTTTTACTTTTTCTCATTGTTTTTATCAACTATTTCTGCTGCTTTCTTTGGGTTTACTAACTTCTATCTCTTACTGCTTGAACTGAATTCCTAGTTCCTTCGTTCCTGACTAGTACTTTGTTTTCTGATAAGTGTAGTTGGGCTTCTGTTAGAATTGTAGGTTGCACTTTAAAAGCTGTTTTGTTAGCAAGCTACCTGTTTTCACATGTAGGGTTTTCATTTGATTATGTGATTCAGTTTTAAGTGTTTGTTGATATTTCTTAGCTTTCCTGGTGGCTCAGTGGTAAAGCACCTACCTGTCAAACAGGAGACATGGGTTCAATCCCTGGGTCTGTCAGGAAGATCTCCTGGAGAAGGAAATGGGAACCACTCCAGTATTCTTGCCTGAAAAATACCACGGACAGAGGAGCCTGGGCTCACAAAAGAGTCGAACATGAATTAGCAACTAAACAACAGTTTTTCTTAGAATTTTAAAATATTTTAACCACAATGGATATTTAATAAAATTGATTTTAACTTTAGATATATATGATATTAAAGCTTTCTCTCATTTTAGTAAACTTTTTACCAGAATAAATATATTTATAAAATTTGCATAAATCTTAAGGCAAAAATAGGGCTGTGGGGTTTATAATATATGTAGCAATAAAATGTATGACAGAAAACGCACAAAGACCAGGAGAGGAAAATTTATAGTATATTTTTGTATGAGTTTTCTACTACATGAGAGGTAATTTTAGTAGGGTTTAGACTCTGATAAGTTAAACATATGTAAAGTAATTTTAGTAGGGTTTAGACTCTGATAAGTTAAACATATGTAAACATATGTAATACATGTAAATATGTATTAAAAGATGCATAAACCCTAATAAATCCTAAAAAAGCCTCTGATATACTAACAAGACTAAGTACTCTGTTGATATTAGTTAAGTAGTGAGTAAATAAAGATAGAATAAAAACACAATATTCAATTAATCCATAAAAGTGAGACAAACAGGGAAAGTGCAATAAAGAACATAATGAGACAAGTAGAAAAAAATAGCAAGATGGTAAACACAATCATATAAATGATCATATTAAGTGTAAATTATCTAAAAATTCTATTAAAAAGGCAGAAATTGTTAAATTAACAACACATTAAGAACTTACTATAGATTCCTTGCAAGAAACACACTTTAAAGAAGCAAACAGGTTAAAAGTAAAATGATAGAAAAAGATGAATCATGCTCATAACAGCCAAAAGAAATCAAGGTTGTGTATTTTCAATATCAAAGTAAATAGTGTTACTGAAAATAGTGAGCATCATTTCATGATGGTTATAGGCCATTAAAAGGGCATACAAATCCTAAACTCCCATGTACCCAGTGACAGAGTTTCAAGCATAAGAAGCCAGAATCAATAGACCTGCAAGGAACAATAACAAAAATTGTCCCAATAATAAGTGCACAGCTGACTAAATGTTCACAGTTTTCACTCTCTTCAGGTCAATTTATATGATATCACTTGCATTTCAAAAGTTCCTTTTGTGCCTCTTCTCAGTAAATTATTTTCCCAAAGTAATCACTTTTCTGAATTCTAATCCTACCAGTATATTGCACCTTCTTTTAAAATTATTCTAAATCGATAAATATGATCCACTGTGTTTGCCTGTTTTCACTCAACATTATATTTGTGAGACTAATTACATATGATGCCGTGTCTAGTGGCATTTTGCTCATTTTCATCCTTGAATATTATTCCATTGAACTATCACACAAAAGAGTATTCACATATTCTTCTCTTGATGAATATTACATTTGTTTTTTGGAAACGTTACATTTTGTTTTAGAAATTTTGCTGTCATGAGAATCCTCACACTTGACATTTGAGAAACATGAATTAGTTTGTCTTGAGTATAATAACAAAAGTTAGGCTAGCTACCTGGAGGAGGGCATAGGAACTCACTCCAGTATTCTTGCCTGGAGAATCCCCATGGACAGAGGAGCCTGGAGGGCTACAGTCCATGGGGTCTCAAAGAGCTGGACACGACTGAGTGACTAAGCACAGCACAGATTAGCTATGTCATAGGTATGCAGATATGTATTTTTAGTAAATATGTCAACAATTCTATCAAGGTGGTTGTGCCAATGAATACTTCCACTGATTCCTATCCTCACAATAGGTACATGCCTCTACCCAGTTGTAACCATCAGGGTCAAACTGGGTAGAGGCAAGTAGGGTTGAAAACTTAAGAAAGTGCTCACTTTCATTGAGTTCTATTGAGTTCTGTACTCTAATCTATTGCATGAACCTAAGAGGGTTTCTCCTTAAGATTTAGATGCCAAGAGCACAAAATGAAAGGAGGCACTCACCTTCAGATTTGTGCAGACTGTGCATTGATCAAATGTAAAAGTATGCTCTTCCTCAAAATTTGCACCTTAGATGTCTGACCTCGCTCCCAGCCCTGCTTGATATCAGTTTGCCACTTGTTCAGTATGTGTGCAGTAGTCTTGTGTTATAGTTTTATTCACATTTCCCTGATGACTAATGACGTCGAGTACATTTTCGTATGTTTATATACCATTTTGATGTACTCTTTTGTGAACTATCTGTTCAAGTCTTTTTTCCAATTTAAACTTAATTAGCTTTCTCCTGTTATTAATTATTTGTAGTTATTTTTATATATTCTGCCTGGGTCATTTGTCATTGGTTTTTTTTCCC
The DNA here is from genome assembly GCF_019923935.1 of Bubalus bubalis. Taxonomy (NCBI): domain Eukaryota; kingdom Metazoa; phylum Chordata; class Mammalia; order Artiodactyla; family Bovidae; genus Bubalus; species Bubalus bubalis. The sequence continues at coordinate 52,473,682 of NC_059176.1, forward strand.
ATTGTAGATATCTTCCCTTACTCTGACTTTTTACTCTTGAATAGTTTCTTCTAATAAACACTGCTTCTAAATTTTAATTGAGATTAATTTATTAATATTTTTCCTTTCTTGGTTACTGCTTTTCTGTCCTACTACAAGGTCACTAATGCATTTCTTTTCCTTTTGAAAGCTTTATTGTTTTGGGTTTCAAATGTAGATCTACAATTTACTGGGAACTGATGTTAGCACTTAATGTGAGATAAGGTCAACATTACATTTTTTATATGTGGGTATCAGTTAACTGAGCATCATTTATTAAAATTATCATTCTCTCCCTATTAACTATAGTGTCATCTTGTCTCATATGAGATAAACTTATGACTATGATCTCTCTAATCTGTTCCAGTGGTCTGTTTTTAAAAGCTCTATATGAATTTATATGACGTTGTAATGTCTTGCTTTCTGGTTTTGCAATTTCTTTAACTCTGTTTTTCCTCAAGATTGTTTTGAATATTCTTGTCTCTTTTAATTTCCATATACATTTTAAAACATAAACTTTCTTCATTCTTCCCTAATACAAAAAAATTTATATAATAATATATTTAATCTTTTCTAACTGGAAATGTATTTAATACATAAATCAATTTGGAGAGAATTAATACCTATGTAAATAAAGAAAGTGAAGTGGCTCAGTTGTGTCCAGCTCTTTGTGACCCCATGGACTTGTAGCCTACCAGGCTCCTCCGTCCATGCAATTTTCCAGGCAAGAATACTGGACTGGGTTGCCATTTCCTTCTCCAGCAGACCTTCCCTACCCAGGGATTGAACCCAGATCTCCTGCATTGTAGGCAGAGGCTTTACCGTCTGAGCCACCAGGGAAGCCCATTATTATAATTTATAAGCATAATGTGACTCTGTTTATTTAATTCTTTAAAATTTTTCCATAGTTTTGTAGATTTCAGAGTAGGAGTCTTGAAATCTTTTATTAGAATTAATACTAAGGATTTGATGTTTAGCAGCCAGCATAAAAAGTATCATTATTCAAATTTTATTTCATTTTCATTTGTTACTGGTACAGAGAAATACAATTAATGTTTTATAAGAACCTTGTATCAAGCAACTTTGATACATTTACTTATTAGTTTTAATATTTGGTAGATTTTTTTGAATTAAAATTATGTAATTGTAAACAATTATGTCAACTGTAAATAAAATTGTAATTTCTACCTCCAATCCTTACACTTTGAATTCCTTTCCCTTTACCTCATTGCATTGGCAAGTAACTTCAGTAGTGATGATAGTAAGTCTCCTTTGCTGACCCAGTATCTGGGGCGGAAGCTTTTAAGATTTTACTATTAAGTATATTTCCTACAGATCTTTTTAAGATATTGTTTAACAAAGATTACAGTTTGTTTGTTTACTTGTTCTATCACTTATTCAATAAAGTGTACTAATAATCTTCTATCACACTGTGTTTTTTCTATTTATTTTTAGGTCTTACAAATTTATTTTATGTATTTCAAAGCAATATTTATATAGAAGTTTAATATGATATAGGTAGATTGCTGCTGCTACTGCTGCTAAGTCACTTCAGTCGTGTCAGACTCTGTGCGACCCCATAGACGGCAGCCCACCAGGCTCCCCGTCCCTGGGATTCTCCAGGCAAGAACACTAGAGTGGGTTGCCATTTCCTTCTCCAATGCATAAAAGTGAAAAGTGAAAGTGAAGTCGCTCAGTCGTGTCCGACTCTTCGAGACCCCATAGACTGCACCCTACCAGGCTCCTCTGCCCATGGGATTTTCCAGGCAAGAGTACTGGAGTGGGGTGCCATTGCCTTCTCCATAGGTAGATTAACCCTTTTATTGTTGTGTAAGCCACTTCTTTGTTTCTAGCAGAACTTTTCTCTTAGACTGTGATATATTAATATGGACTTCCCAGGTGCCACTAGTGTTAAAGAATCTGCCTGCCAATATAGGAGATGCAAGAGACACAGGTTTGATACCTGGGTTGAGAAGATTCCCTGGAGAAGGAAATGGCAACTCACTCCAGTATTCTTGCCAGAGGAGCCTGGTAGGCTACAGTCCATGGATCTGCAATGAGTTGGACATGACTGAGCAACTGAACACACACACAACTATTAATATATTTAAGCCAACTCTCTTTTAGTTCAGTTCAGTTATTCAGCCATGTCTGACTCTTTGCAACCACATGGACTGCAGCACATCAGGCTTCCCTGTGCATCACCAACACCCGTAGCTTGCTCAAACTCATGTCCATTGAGTTGGTGATGCCATCCAACCATCTCATCCTCTGTTGTCCCCTTCTCCTGCCTTCAATCCTTCCCAGCATCGGGGTCTTTTCCAATAACTCCCTTCTTCATATCAGGTGGCCAAAGTATTGGGAGTTTCAGCTTCAGCATCAGTCCTTCCAATGAATATTCAGGACTGATTTCCTTTAGGATGGACTGGTTGGATCTCCTTGCAGTCCAAGGGACTCTCAAGAGTCTTCCCCAACACCACAGTTCAAAAGCATCAATTCTTTGGTGTTTAGCTTTCTTTATAGTCCAACTCTCACATCCATACAAGACTAATGGAAAAACCATAGCTTTGACTAGATGGACTTTGTCGGTAAAAGAAAGTTTCTGCTTTTTAATATGCTATCTAGGTTGGTCATAGGTTTTCTTTCAAGGAGCATGTGTCTTTTAATTTCATGGCTGCATTCACCATCTGTAATGATTTTGGAGCACTGAAAACTACAGTCTCTTACTGTTTCTAATGTTTCCCCATCTATTTGCCAGGAAGTAATGGGACCGGATTCCATGATCTTAGTTTTTGGAATGTTGAGTTTTAAGCCAACTTCTGCAGTCTCCTCTTTCACTTTCATCAAGAGGCTCTTAAGTTCTTCTTCGCTTTCTGCCATAAGGGTGGTGTCATCTGCATATCTGAGGTTATTGATATTTCTCCTGGGAATCTTGATTCCAGTTTGTGCCTTGTCCAGCCTGGCACTTCTCATGATATACTCTGCATCTAAGTTAAATAAGTGAGTGACAATATACAGCATTGACATATTCCTTTCCCAACTTGGAACCAATCCATTGTTCCACGTCCATTTCAAACGGTTCCTTCTTGACCTGCATATAGATTTCCCAGGAGGCAGGTCAGGTGGTCTGGTATTCTCATCTCTTTAAGAATTTTCCACACTTTGTTGTGATCCACACAGTCAAAGGCTTTGGCGTAGTCAATAAAGCAGAAGTAGATGCTTTTCTGGACTCTTGCTTTTTCTATGATCCAACGGATGTTGACAATTTGATCTCTGGCTCCTTTGACTTTTCTAAATCCAGCTTGAACATCTGGAAGTTCACAGTTCACATACTGGTGAAGCCTGGCTTGGAGAATTTTGAGCATTATTTTGCCATTGTGTGAGATGAGTGCAATTGTGTGGTAGTTTGAACATTCTTTGGCATTGCCTTTCTTTGGGATTGGAATGAAAACTAACTTTTTCCAGTCCTGTGGCCACTGCTGAGTTTTCCAAATTTGCTGGCACATTGAGTGCAGCACCCTAACAGCATCATCTTTTAGGATTTGAAATAGCTCAACTGTAATTCCATCGCCTCCACTAGTTTTATTCATAGTGATGCTTCCTAAGGCCCACTTGACTTCACATTCACAGGATATCTGACTCATGGTGAGTGATCACATTATCGTGGTTATCTGGGTCATGAAGATCTTTTTGTACAGTTCTTCTGTGTATTTTTGCCACCTCATCTTCATATCTTCTGCTTCTGTTAGGTCCACACCATTTTTGTCTTTTATTGTGCCCATCTTTGCATGAAATGTTCCCTTGGTATCTCTAATTTTCTTGAAGAGATCTCTGCTGCTGCTAAGTCACTTCAGTCGTGTTCGACTCTATGCGACCCCATAGACAGCAGCCCACCAGGCTCCCCTGTCTCTGGGATTCTCCAGGCAAGAACACTGGAGTGGGTTGCCATTTCCTTCTCCAATGCATGAAAGTGAAAAGTGAAAGTGAAGTCGCTCAGTCATGTCTGACTCTTTAGTGACCCCATGGACTGCAGCCTACCAGGCACCTCCATCCATGGGATTTTCCAGGCAAGAGTACTGAAGTGGGGTGCCATTGCCTTCTCCGGAAAAGCTCTCTAGTCTTTCCCATTCTATTGTTTTCCTCTATTTCTTTTCATTGATTTCTGAGGAAGGCTTTCCAATCTCTCCTTGCTAGTCTTTGGAACTCTCCATTCAAATGTGTATATCCTTTCTTTTCTCCTTTGCCTTTAGCTTCTCTTCTCTTTTCAGCTATTTGTAAGGCCTCCTTAGACAACCATTTTGCCTTTTTGTATTTCTTTTTCTTGGAGATGGTCTTGATCACTGCTTCCTATACAATGCCTCAAACCTCCGTCTATAGTTTCTCAGGCACTCTGTCTATCAAATCTAATTCCTTGAATCTATTTATCACTTCCACTGTATAATCATAAGGGATTTGATTTAGGTCATTCCTGAATGGTCTAGTGAATTTCCTTACTTTCTCCAATTTAAGTCTGAATTTTGCAATAAGATGTTCTGAGCCATAGTCAGCCATAGTCAGCTGCAGTCTTGTTTTTGCTGACTGTATAGAGCTTCCCCATCTTTGGCTGCAAAGCATATAATCACTCTGATTTCAGTGTTGACCATCTGGTGATGTCCTCGTGTAGAGTCTTCTCTGTGTTGTTGGAAGAGGGTGTTTGCTATGACCAGTGCATTCTCTTGGCAAAACTCTGTTAGCCTTTGCCCTGGTTCTTTTTGTACTCCAAAGCCAAATTTCCCTGTTACTCCAGGTATCTCTTGACCTCCTAGTTTTGCATTCCAGCCCCCTATAATGAAGAGGACATCTTTTTGGGGTGTAAGTTTTAGAAGGTCTTATAGGTCTTCATAGAACCATTCAGTTTCAGCTTTTTCAGCATTACTGGTTGGGACATAGGCTTGGATTACTGTGATATTGGATGGTTTGCCTTGGAAACAGAGATCATTCTGTTGTTTTTGAGATTGCATCCAAGTACTTAATTTTGGACTCTTTTGCTGACTATAATGGCTATTCCATTTCGTCTGAGAGATTCTTCCCACAGTAACAGGTATAATGGTCATCTGAGTTAGATTCGCCCATTCCAGTCCATTTGAGTTTGCTGATTCCTAGAATGTCAACGGTCACTCTTTCAGTTAGTTCCTGGCATGTTGTTTTTCATCCATTAAATTGCCGTTTTTCATGCTCTCACATTTAAAATGCATGTCTGGTAAGCAGCATGTGTTCCTTTTTTCTTTAATCCAATTTTATTATTTTCTGTATTTTAATTGGAGTATTTGAACCATTTATTGCACTACAACAATCATTACAATTTAGTATACAGCTAGTATATGATTTATTTTCATTTTAGTTTCTCTTGCTTTATATTCCTTTTTTTTCTCCTTGTTTTGTAATTTTATGTTAACCACTAGACATTATTATAACAAATATTAGAACTTCTGTCTAGTCTATCTTTCTCCATTGTAGGTTTCTCCTCTATTAAGCATAGTATCAGCAGATAAAATTATTTCAATCAGTAAGGGAGCTTTTAAAAATCTGGGTTGCAAGTATTATGAGTCTTTTTTATTGTATACTTCACCCACAATTGGTGTCTACCTTTCTAGGTCTTAGGGTGTCAGACCAGGTATTAAGGTGTCAGTCCATGTCAGACTCTTTGTGACCCAAAGAACTGTATCCCATGAGGCTTCTATGTCCATGGGATTTTTCTGGCAAGAATACTGCAGTGGGTTGCCTTTTCCTTCTCCCAGGGATCTTCCTAGCACAGGGGCTGAGACTGCATCTCCTGTGAATCCTGCATTGCAGGCAGTTTCTTAACTGCTGAGCCTCTGGAAGAAGCCTCTGCTACAATGTACTCTATCATAAAGGGAAACATAATTCTTGTTGCTATTATCTTTTTATTTTTTAATTTAATAAAATTATCTTCTATTATTTCTATGCTTTTGATTTCTTGAAAATCATCACCTATTGGAAATTTTACAAGATTTTTGATAGTTTTTGTTTTCTCCATTTTTTTAAATCAGTGAGTTTAGGCTGATCAGTTCAGGTCAGTCATTCAGTCATGTCTGACTCTTCGTGATCCCATGGACTGCAGAGTGCCAGGCTTCAGAGGTGAGCAAACCTTTCTTTCTTATCGAAGTAAAATTGACATACGATGTTACATTAGTTTCATAGTACAACATGGTGATTCAACATTTTTATATATATATATTTTTTTTTTTTTCATAAAGGAACAGGCATATTAGGGTTTGTGGGCCATATAATATCTTTTGCAACTATTAAACTCTGCTGTGGTAGCATAATAGAAGCCGTTTGTTGCTAATCAGTAGCTAAGTCATGTCTGACTCTTTGCAACCCCATGGATTGCAATCCACCAGACTCATCTGTTCATGGCATTCTCCAGGCAAGAATACTGGAGTGGGTTGCTATGCCCTCCTCCAGGGGATCTTCCCAGTCCAGGGATCAAACCCGTATCTCTTATGTCTCCTGCATTGACAGGCAGGATCTTTACCGCTAGCACCACATGGGAAGAACAACTTGACAAATTAGGTCTTTTTAAAATTAGGAAATCAAACGAGAAATGTAAGTCTAATTTGCCTTAATTCATTTATCGCTAATTGGGGAAGCTGAGATTTGAACCATGGTGCTCAGTCAAGATTTATACACTTTTGTCTATTACATCCACATTTCTTTGCTTCATGTTGTAAAACAAAATCTGATTTTATTTGTTTACTATTGGCAAATGAAAAAACAACAAAATATCAAAAATAAGTACATAAATTAATAGAAAACCTTCCCTGGAATTAGCTCACAATGTCCTCTCCCTTCCCACCTGAATCCATGGTCAGACAACCATTTTAAATGCCATCTGCAAATTATAAGGTCTCAGAACAACATAAACTATTAAGTACCTGACATAAAGTCTACTGAGAATAATTTATGAAATACTTGCTATAAATTTCAAAAGAATACTAAATATTAAACATCAACAATATAAATTGAGGCCGGGTCTCTGAGACTAGGTTGTCAGATTTCAAGACTAGAAATTATGCAAATGTGAGTGACTGTCCTTTAATTCTGTGATTATTTAAAGCAATTATTTAAATATGAAATTAAGTGTCTGCTCTAACTCAAAAATATACTAATCAACAGGAGTCAGGAAGCTTTATATTCATTAGAATAAGCATCAGGAAACATATATTAGGGATTTATCCTATAACTCTTTTCCATCACTCACAAATTTAGCATTTAACTTCCAAAGAAACAACAATGGCAGATCTTCATGTTTCTAACTGATTAATTAAATATTCCTGGCTAGATCTGAGCCCTAACAAGCAGTATTGCTCACAAACCCAAATGAGAAGATGCACATTTCTGAGTCATAAGCAGAGGGCGTGCAAAGGCTAAATTAATGCTTACGTGTGTGCCTGCCTGTTCAGTCGCTCAGTTGTGTCCAACTCTTTGTGACCTCATGGACTGTAGCTGACCAGTCTCTTCTGTCCATGGAATTTCTCAGGCAAGAATACTGGAGTGGGTTGACATTTCCTCTTCCAGGGCATCTCCCCCACCCAGGGATCGAACTGGCATCTCCTGTGTCTCCTGCATTGCAGGCCAGTTCTTTACAGGTGAGCCATCAAGGAAGCCAAACTAATGCTTAACTCCTTTCAACCACCCACACACTCTTTATGAACATCTCCTAAGATACATTAATAATGATAGCAAGTTTATTATAAATGAATAGAAGGCTTGTGACCCTGTGTTTTTGTTTATGGGGGAAAAGCTAAGCTAATACTTTAAACTATATAAAATAGAATTGGAGTAAATTCTACCAGGAAGAAAAATAAATCTTAAATGTTACACCCTTCAGACACAATCAAGCCTTCAGATTATGTGACTAGCGTTGAATTTTTATTAAATTCAGTGTTTTACTTTTCTGGTGATCAGGCAAGACCCAATCTGCTAAGTACATCAGTAGTGCATATGAAGTTTCAAGACAAATTTTCCAGAGATCCCCTCTAACCCAATTGCAGCCCCTCAGTGCTGTCTGTAATAAAATTTCAGGTCACAGCCAGCAAGCCAGGAGGGCGCCAAGAATCTACCTTTAAAAGAAATTTGGACTCAGTGTTGAGAGACAGGAACTATATTCCCACCTTACCTCCAAACATCTTTTTGACTTTGGGCAATTAAGTTAATCTTTCAGAAATTCCAAATCTGAAACTGTAAAATGAGAATTATAATACCAGTCTGCTGTTGAGTAGATCAAATCAGATAATGCACATGAAAGCTCTTTAAAGTGGAAGTGCTATAAGTTTGGGAAGAATTATTCTTCTTTGACTCTGAGCTGCCCTTCAGCTGAATCCACTAGTTAAAAACCTTGATCAAGTCCACAAGTAACTTTTGAAAGACTTTTTACAGGACTCCCTAAACTGCTGACTAGTAAGAATGAATCAAGCTAGAAAATATGATTAAGTAAAGGAAAAGTACCCACACACCACCACCACACACACACACCATTCTGCCGTTCAGCATTTCAAGTTAAACGGTGTTAATATGCTGTAAAATTCTACACTATGTTTTTCCCCACACTATGAATAGAAATCAAATTTTAACCTTTCTCATATCTTAATGTATTGTGAACTCTTTCCATGGTATCAAATGTTTTATTTATAACTTCATTTATCAACTGTGCATTAGATAATTTTATGAGAATTAGAATACCTGTCAATTTGTTTATTAATATCATACCTTTTTACTTTTCCATTATAAATATGGATGTGAACATTTCATGATTTTTATAGAAATTCCATTACACCATATATCCCTGCTTTCCCAGGATACGATTGGTTAACACTCGTTGCCCTACTGTATTTATAGCATAGCCTTTCACTCACAAAAGTGGCCAAGTTTGGCCAATAAATTATACTGTCATTCTATCTTGGTGATCCATAATAATTGCCCTTAAAGCAACTCCTGAAGGCAGAACTAAGTGAAAGATAATGATTAATTAAACTTGTTTTCTAAGTAATGTGAAACACATATATTCATCTCTGACAGTGAAGGCATTAAAAATATTCTAGTTCTAATAAATGCTGGAGAGGGAGTGGAGAAAACGGAACCCACTCACATTGTTGGTGGGAATGCAAATTGACAAAGCCACTATGGAGAACAGTATGGAGATTCCTTAACAATAACTAGGAATAAAACTAACATATGACCCAAGAATCCCTGGGTATATACACTTAGGAAACCTTAATCGAAGACATACATGTACCCCAACGTTCACTGCAGCAGTATTTACAAAGGCTAGGACATGGATGCAACCTAGATGTCCACTGACAGATGAACGGATGAAGAAATTTTGGTATATATATATATATATATGCGCAACGGAATATTACTCAGCCATGAAAAAGAACACATTTGAGTCAGTTCCAATGAGGTGGATGAACCAAGAGCCTATTACACAGATTGAAGTAAATCACAGACAGGAAGACTAATGTTGTATATTAACACATATATATGGAATCTAGAAAGATGGTACTGATGAACCTATCTGTAAGGCAGCAGTGGAGATGCAGACACAGAAAATGGACTTGTGAACATGGGAGCAGGGGGTCGGGGAGGAAAGGGTGGGAAGAATTGAAAGAGTAGCACTGAAACATATCCAGTACCATGTGTAAAATTAGATGGCCAGTGGAAATTTGCTGTATGATGCAGGCAATTCAAATTTGATGCTCTGTGACCTCTAGAGATGGGATGGGGTGGGAGGTGAGAGAGAGGTTCAAGAGGGAGGGGACATGTGTATACCTACAGCTGATTTATGTCTATATAGAGCAGAAACCAACACAATATTGTAAAGCAATTATCCTCCAATTAAAAATAAAGAAAATTAAAAATAAAAAGCAAAAGTTAGACAAAAAAAATATTCTGTTCCTGTCTGTAGGTACTACATGTTCTTGTAATATTTCAAATACTGTATTTCTGTCCCTCCCTATTCCATCCCTCCCATGAATTCCATATGTCCTCAAAATTGCTAAAAGCCGGAACAAAAAGAAGTCCAGTGTAATGATATCTTGGAATGTATCTTATCATCATCAGAAACAATTTTGAGTTAGTCTCTTGACTCTTAACCTAAAATTTGCTTTCTCTGCACATGTTGATCCTTCAATCTGAAACATTCTTGCCCTGACTCTATCTCAATAAGACATTTTTTGTGAGTTTTTGTGTTTTTGTTACTGAAGTTTATTGATTTACAATGGTGTGTTAGTTTCTGGAGTACAATAAAGTAATTCAGTTATATGTATATAATATGTAGTACATACATATATATTGCATATACAATAGATGTTAATTTCAGATTATTTTCATTATAGTTGAAGATATTGAATACAGTTTCCTGTGAAATATGGTAAGATCTTGTTATAAGATCTACTTTATGCATAGTAGTTTGTATCTGCTAATCCCAAACTCCTGATTTATCCCTCCCTTTGCCCCTTTCCCCTTTGGCAACCTTAAGTTTATTTCCTATGGTAGTGAGTCTGTTTCTGTTTGGTAAAAAAACTTATGTGTATCACTTTTTAGTTTCCACATAATATTATATGAAACTTGTCTTCCTCTGCCTGAATTAGTTGACTTAGTATGACAGTCTCTAGGTTCATCTATATTCTGCAAATGGCATCATTTGTTTCTTTTAAATGGCTGAGTAATATTTCATTGTATTATCGTATCTTCTTTAGCCATTCCTCTGTTGATAGATACTTAGGTTCATCTATATTCTGCAAATGGCATCATTTGTTTCTTTTAAATGGCTGAGTAATATTTCATTGTATTATCGTATCTTCTTTAGCCATTCCTCTGTTGATAGATACTTAGGTTGCTCCCATGCCTTGCCTGTTGTAAAGGGTGCTGCCTTGAACATTGGGGTGCATGTATCTTTTCAAATTATAATTTTCTTCATATATATGCCTAGAAGTGGGATTGAAGGATTGTATGGTAACTCTGTTTTTAGTTTTTAAAGGAACCTCAACACTGCCTCCATAGTGGCTGTACCAATTTATGTTCCCACCAACAGTGTGGGTGGGGTTCCCTTTTCAAGAAGCTAGACAAAATGCTTCTTCACCTCCTCTGCCATGCTGATCTTGAAGACTGTGTGTTTCAGATGTGTAACTTGGGAAAGAAAGAAGGTTGTTTCATCTGTATCTTACCTGAATTAAATGAGAGATAATCCTTTATTCTGTTAAGTCATGGAGATTTGAAGGTTGGTATGCTTTAACAGCAAAACTTACTTATCCTAATTAAAATGAATATCATTTCCAAAAATAGGGTATCATACATCGCTTGATGTATGTGATATTGGTAAGGGCATAAAGGTTGAAACGATGATCCATGCTTAACAATGAAAACATTGAGAACAGAACATTTCCCCAAGTTTGCAATGCTAGGGAAATTTTTTTAAATAACTGTTATTAATGATGTATTAGCTACTACTATGAATTTAGGAAGGTTGTTATAAGAAAGACATGAGCTGAATAAATTAACCTGTGTACAAGCAGAAATGAGTTGGAATGAAACAGAAAGAGTCTGGAAATGTGGAGCCTTGTAGGGTTGGAAAACTATTTCTGAAGCTCAAACTGTAAGAGAAGAAATTGGAAAAGACTTTGAATGACAAATGTCCAGACTAACCTTATAGAGGGATAAAATGATTCAGGGCAAAGATCGGATGGAATCTGAGAGCTTTAAGATAATTTTAATTAAGTTGAGAGAGAGGTATGAGGGCAAAAATAAGTAGGCTAATGACTCTAATATATAATATCTCTGAAGCTATCAAGGCCCGATTACTAGCACATGGAGCTGGGTGAAAGTCAATGAATTGGAATCCAGCTACATTTTCAAAGGAATGAATCTAAGAAGATACAAGTTTACAAAATGGCTCTGCCTGAAACTTGAGACAATTCTAGGACCTCTGAGGAACCCCTCCTACAGCCAGGAGGGAATAGAGAGGAAACGGACAAATGAAACTTTCTAGACAGCATGTGCAAGACTTGACTAGAACTCCACTCCACCAGGGGTTAAAAATCTTCAGTTTTCAAGCAGAATCACTATGATCAGTATCTGCTGCCTCCCTCACCTTTCTTTTTCCAAGTGTGTTCACTATTGTCATCTTATTCTGGTTACACCATTGTGTACTGAGTGAGAGAGAAGTGAGTGAGTGAGTGTGTGTGTGTGTGTGTGTGTATGTGTGTGTGTGTGTGTCTTTAGTGGGGAGGAGCTTAAAGAGGAGAGTAGCATTTGAGTTACCAAGTCTCTGGGTTCAGAGTTGACACTGCTGTCTTAATGAAGAGAACAGGGTACATTGCCCAGTTTGAGATCAAGGCTTGTGCTGTTTACTACCCACGCACCACAACTACTGAGCCTGTGCTCCAGAGCCCGAATGCCACAACTACTGAAGCCCGTGTGCCTTAGAGCTCTTGCTCTGCAACAAGAGAAGCCACCACAATGAGAAACCCGAGTACCACACCTAAAGAGTAGCCCCCACTTACCACAACTAGAGAAAGGCCCATGAAGTAACAAAGATCCAGCACAGCCAATAAATAAATGAAGGTTTAAAAGAACTGTTGCACCTCCATTGGCATCAAGATTCAGCCTAAATGAAGGCCAGCACATTTGGTTGGCTTCCCTCATCGTTGTGGGATTCAGTATTCCCAACTCAGGCAGAGTAAAGGCTTCCCAGGTGGTGCTAGTGGTAAAGAGCCCACCTGCCGGATGCAGGAGACATAAGAAATGTGAGTTAGATCCCTGGGTCAGGAAGATCCCCTGGAGGGCATGGCAACCCACTCCAGTATTATTTCCTGGAGAATGTCATGGACAGAGGAATCTAGGGGGCTGCAGTCCATGGGGGTCACACAGAGTCAGACATGACTGAAGTGACTTGGCAGGCAAAGCATCGAGGCAGTACTTCTGTAGGGAGGCACTATACTAGGCTTGAGGGGAGAAATACTTCCCAGAAAGGCTATGTAGAAGTGCGAACAGGAGAATGTGGAAATGTCAGAAGTGGCAAATAGCAAGAGCCAGATGGAGAGAGGGAAGTGTAAGGGATGCATGAGAAGCAGGCTTTAGATTGGGCTCTTTACAGCAGGACAATGCTGGAGTTCCGCTTTTGTCTGAAAATGACTCGTGCCCTGAGGTCCTGAGAGAAGACAGTTTGTTTTTTTTTTTTAATTTGTCTTTGTTTTGTTTTAGTGCAGTTCCCCAGAAAAATGAAGCCAAAGTAGTGTAGAAGCTCAGTCTTCTTTTGTCAGTAAGATCATCTACACAGTTTCCTAGACTCCACATACATGTGTTAATATACAATATGCATTTTTTTCTCTTTCTGACTTACTTCATTCTGTATGACAGACTTATTGGCAAAGCAGAAATAAGGACACAGACATAAAGAACTAGTGTATGGACACAACGAGGGGGGCAGGGGGTGGGATGAATTGGGATTGACATGCATAGACTATGATGCATGAAACAGACAACTAACGAGGACCTGGGCTTCCCAGGTGTGCTAGCAGTAAGGAGCCCGCCTGCCAATGCAGGAGATGTAAGAGACGCAGGTTAAATCCCTGGGTCAGGAAGATCTCCTGGAGGAGGTCATGGCACCCACTCCAGTATTCTTGCCTGGAAAATCCCATGGACAGAGGAAGCCCTACAGTCCACGGGACCGCAGAGAGTCAGACAAGACTGAAGCGATGTAGCACGCACACAATGGGAACCTAACATATAGCATAGGGAGCTCTACTCAGTGTTCTGTGATGACCTACATGAGAAATAAATCCACAAAATAAGAGAAGATATTTGTATAGGTACGGCTGAGTCACTTTTCTGTACAGTAGAAACTAAGTCAATGTTGTAGAGTAACAGCAAAATGAAGATTTTTTTTGTAAAATCCAATTTTTTTTTTTCTTAAAGATCAGTCTTCCTTCTTGGATCTGTTAATCTCTACCAAGCAGAGTCTGCTTTTATATACCCAGACCTAAACAGCCAGAGTATCCCTAAAACACTTTGTGGTGCTTCAACTTTGATCCCCACCCATTCAGAGAACCCCACCATCTGCTTCGAGACTCCACATCTGCTTTGCCCAAATCCCCACAAGGTGATAATTACTTGGGTCAATCTCAATTTGGTTATACATCTTAGGCTAGGTGCTTGCCATTGCCGAATCTCCCTCCAGTGATAAAGAACAGTTCCATCCTTTCCCACCATATGAGTAGGAAATGTTTAGCTTTCTATAGTATAAAACCTGATTACACAGGCTTTAAAAAACAAGACTTTGCTTTTCTCCCACAACAACAGGAGAAGTAGGCAATTACTGTCGTTTTAGTGAGTCAGCTCTAGTAGGTCTACTGTGTCTGCCACTCTTATAGCCTTTATCTTCTGATCACAGAAAGGTTGCTGCAGCTCCAGCCATTGTATCTGAGTACAAGACAGGAAGTCTATGAAAGGAGTAAAAGTTGTTAGAAACCACTTCCATTTTTGTTCATCAGAAAAGCAAGCATTTTAAAGATTACTTCTTCTCACCCCTTTCCCAGCAGACTTCCATTTCAATTTTATTGACCAGATTTGGGTTACAAGTCTTCCCATAGATGCTGGGAAACTGGGAATTGGGTTTATTGGGATTGTCTTTGAATAACCTTGTCTTTGGCTGGGATCCCCAAGAGTTGAATTTCTCACAACAAGGAATGCTAGGAGACTAAATGATCCAATCCCTACACTGCCCCCTACGGAACTGTGTAACAAATAGAAATAATAGGGGCTTCCCTGGTGCCTCTGCAGTGAAGAATCCACCTGCCAATGCAGCAGATGTGGGTTCAATCCCTGGGTTGGGAAGATCCTCTGAGAATGAAATGGCAACCCACTCCAGTATTCTTGCTTGGGAAATACCAGGGAGAGAGGAGCCCATGGGGCCGCAAAAGAGACAGGGCTTAGTGACGAAACAGTAACAACAACAGGTAGTAGATGGCATATGATACTTCACAGGTTGAAAGAAAAGAAAATGTTAACAGTCCTGCTAACATTCTTCCTATAATACTTAAGTGAAAGTGCTGGCATAAAGCCTACTATATAGTATGATGCTGAGTCTGGATTCCTTGGAGCTGTCCAGCTCAGAGAATGTGCCAGAATGCACCAGATAATAGCCAGTTTGCCACAAGAATAAAGACGTCTAGAATTCCCACCTGCTACTACAAGGCTTGCCACAGAGTGAGAGCTTTGCTGCTGCTTCTTACTTTTTTCTATTTCCTTTCTTTTTTCTTCTTCCTTTTTTCTTGTCATTTTTTAAAACAAGTTGTTCTGTTTACAGTTTGGAATCTGTCCTTTCAGAAGCACTTGTTGACAGAGCGGGGCTACAGCGAGGGTGGCTGACACGCTCTGGATTAATCAGCGCGACAGGAACCCGAGCTGGAGCACCTGCTTAGCGGATGCACCGCGCATCGGACACATCCATCACCATCTGTCTCGCCTCCCGCCTGCTCAGCCGCTTCCCACCGCCTTCGGTCCCGCGCTGGTGGCCAGGGCTCTTCAAATGCCAAGAAGGATGGGACATGAGGCTGCTTTCGTCCGAGCTCTTTCGGAGCTTCCCACCGCTGAAATTAGGACTCTTTTGCTTATATTTGTAAACAAAGTGGATGTAACAGGAGAGTCGTGGAAAGGAAATAAATCTGGAACGTTGAAATCCCTTTTTAGAGTCACATTTCTAATCATACCTGCCCTTTAAAACCCACGTACAATCATCAGGGTAAGTTTCTCTGTTTACCAGTCTCCGATTGCTCTCTGCAATCCCCCAGCGTGACAGGAACAAGATTTCATTATCACTCAGACCTGACGTGGGGCTGAACACAAACATAGGGCTCTCAGTGTTTCCATAAACTCTTTCCTTAACAGAGCGGAGGATGGAGCGTGGGTGACTGGGAAACACAGTGAGGTTAGAGACCACCTGCTGCTGCCTGGGGTGGTGTGGTCCCAGGGATTTTAGAAACGGCAGGGTAACAGCAGGAGTGGACCCCAGCTTGCCCCTGGAGGAGTTCAGCATCTCTGCCACCACCCTGATTGTAGCAGCGGAGAAGCTTCTCCCATCAGCTACTTGTTTCCATGCCTAGAAGGGGCCTTGTCCTCCCTGCCTTCTCACTGGCCATGCCTTTCTGAGTAGCTCAGCTGCCTTACAGTGCAGCCCCTGGATTCAAGCATACACTTAATTTTTTTCCCCCACCATAAGTGTTTAAAGAATGGCTAAATAAGGTCCCCGTCAGAAAGGCCCCCATCCCAAGTAAAGGCCAAATGCAGTAATATTTCAGAGTTGAAACCATGCTTCCTTCATGCCAGGAGGTGCCATGTCATTTATTGAAACAAAACAAAAACCAAGCAGGGCCACCACATTTGTGAATAACTGCAGTTTGTTCTGGAGAAGGCAATGGCACCCCACTCCAGTGCTCTTGCCTGGAAAATCCCATGGATGGAGGAGCCTGGTAGGCTGCAGTCCATGGGGTTGCTGGGAGTCAGACACGACTGAGTGACTTCACTTTCACTTTTCACTTTCATGCATTGGAGAAGGAAATGGCAACCCACTCCAGTGTTCTTGCCTGGAGAATCCCAGGGATGGGGGAGCCTGTTGGGCTGCCATCTATGGGGTGGCACAGAGTCGGACACGACTGAAGTGATTTAGCATAGCAGTTTGTTAAAGTTCTCTTAAAACATACGGGTGAGGGGGAAGTAAAGATAATCAGAGGATCACTGTAAGAAAAACCTTTATGTCTGGTACCTGGGAGACCCCCTGGAGAGGAAAAGAAAAATATAGTATATTAACTTATATATGTGGAATCCAGGAAAACAGTACAGGTGAACCTATTTGCAAAGCAGAAATAGGGATACAGACCTAGAGAATGAATGGGTGAACACATGGACACCAAGACGGGGGAGATGAATAGATAACTAACCAGGACCTATGACAAACCTAGACAGCATATTAAAAAGCAGAGACATTACTTTGCTGACAAAGGTCCGTATAGTCAAGGTATGGTTTTTCCAGTAGTCATGTGTGGATGTAAGAGTTGGATTATAAAGAAGGATGGATGCTGAAGAATTGATGTTTTTGAACTGTGGTGTTTGAGAAGAATCTTGAGAGTCTCTTGGACTGCAAGGGTAAGAGGAGAAGGGGTTGACAGGATAAGATGGTTGGATGGCATCACTGACTAAATGAACATGAATTTGAGCAAACTCCAGGAGATAGTCAAGGACAAGGAAGCCTCACGTGCTGCAGTTCATGGGGCCACAAAGCATTACACACAACTTAGCCATTGAACAATAACAACTGCATAGGACAAGGGGGAAAAAGGAAATACAATGTGTCTGTAGGACATATATTAAGTATACACTTAATTTTAATGTCACGTGTAAAACCACTTTCTTCCTCGAGGTAACTCACAGCACCCACATTATCGTCTAAGCCAGCTAACTTTTAAAACACTGCAAGGCCCTCTAATTCCTCTCTGCTGTCACACAAGACATGAGGAGGGGGCTCCATAGTCAAAAGGATAGGATGGAGGCATCTAGAAGGTGGGAAGGTTGAGGACTCAGGAGAAAACTAGCTGAGTTCATTTTCATGCCCATAATAAAAAGAAGTCTTTTTCAGCTTGGAGGACCAATGCTACCCAGATTACAGTGTAACTGTATTACATGCCTTTTACATTTTAATGTAAGACCAATGTTTGTTCAATTTATAATTACATAAGCTTGGGCAATGTGGTGGGTGGTACCAAGGGAACAACAGTCCAGAATGTTGAACTACATTTTATCCTTTTAACCACAATTTTTTTTTTCAAACAAGGTGTTTTTGAAGTATTTATGAATGTAGGTAGGGTTTACTTTGGTCGTCTATGAAGGCAGAAACATTATCTCCTTCAATTTGTGTCTGTGCCCAGGAAGGATCAACAGCAACTATTAATCCTATTAAACATTTACTGTTAGCTACCTATGAGACAGGTAGTGTTTTAAGGACTGTATTAACTGGTTCCTGGGGCTGTAATCTTAGCCACCACACTATATTGACCCCATAACACATAGATAAAACATAGTAGCAGTCAACAGATACTTTTTTAGCTATGCGTGACTTGAAGGAGAGCTTCCAGGGGGAGTTTGCTTTCTGGTTACTCCCTTTTTAACCTGTGTGTAGCTTAACATGGAGGGACATGTAAGAAAAAGAGAAGAAAGCCCGTTACAAGCACAGCGCACACCAGCAGGTTCATTCTCCCTCCCCTCGGTCCATTTGATGATTCACGCCCCAGGTCTATTGGCCTAAATGGATGACCCCCTAAAACTAACTTACTTATTCTTGGCCAATGATGATTTATTAGAGTTTTTCTTGTTTTAACTGCTTTCTGGATACTTAAAGAAAGATAATAGAAAAAATATATTATGTGATATCTCCACTTTGCCAGTGGTAACATGTGGTTAACAGCACTCTCAGCCTGCAGACCCATTCTGCAAGTTTATCAGAACAGGCATCTTCTCAGAGAGATGAATTCACTCCTTCCTCTCATTAGCTCACAGAACCTTTTGGTTACATTTCATATTTCTGAACTTGAAGCACATGTTTGAAAAGACCATGGATGAAAACCATTCTATTAAAAAGATGGAGCAAGAAAACAGTGCTCTTTGATGACTATTATTTTGTTTCTGTGACTGAGATTCATCATCAAATCTAAAGATGAAGGACATTGGAAATGATCTGGCTCAACTTTCTGGACTTTTAGACCAAGAAACTTAAATAAAGCCATATAACATGTTTTGACAGTTAAAACTTAGGTCTCCTGATATTCAAAACAGAATTCTTTCCAGTGTATTGATTCCTAGGGCAAGGGAGCCTGTGTTTCGTGAATTGCATAAAATAAGAAGGATTACAATGGAATAGATTTAAGGGAAAAACCCAGGAGTGGGTGGAATAGAGCTGCTCTTTAAAGAACCAGATATATAGTGCTGTGAAAGAAAACACAACTGCTTAGCTAGAACAACATGATTGAGGAAGGGCAACCTTTAAGGTCATGCTGAGAAACCAATTTGAAGGTCAGTTATGAGCAAGTCTGCAGAAAGTCTCAAACATCAGAATTAAAGGTAATGCTGTATTGTTGATGATTCTATTATTATTCATTCAATTGCATTCACAAATTATGCCTCAATATTTAGAAGATTGATTCAAACTTGGCCTTAAAAAAATCACCATGGAGACCATAGCTAACAATTTTGTTTCCACCAGGAAGTCTCTCATAGACAGTCAAGCCCAGAGCACTTAAATACTGGCTAAAAAAAAAAAAAAAAAAAAAAAAACTTCCCATCTGAAAGAAAATCAGTCTGGATTCATGTAACTAAACTTAATGGAAGGAAATTTCTCCAAAAGGTTAATTTCTGCCTTCAGCAAAGCCTTCATAATGGGCCATTATATGGTAAACAGTGGAACAGAAGAATGGGGAGTGTGCATATCTGATGTCTTTGCAAAGCAATTTGGAGATAAAATACAACACAAAGGTCCAGTCCCTGAGAAGCAACCCTATCCTTGCCACATGAGGTGATCTATATGTGACCTAATTGATTGTTTTTCTCTAAAGACTTGTGATTTGATTTACTTTCAGGATTCTCTTTCCTAACAATTTTCTGGCCTCTACTCCCAAGCAAATCAACACAGCAAGAAGAAAAGGAATACATTTCCATATACCCTTTGTACATAGGCCCAATACTCTGTCCAATCAGCTCCCTGTCCATACAGTCATCCATTTCAGAACCTGGAAGATCTGCACTATTGACATTAATCAAATGATTTAGTAATGGCCTGAAGTCTCCTACTGCTGCTAAGTCGCTTCAGTCGTGTCCGACTCTGTGTGACCCCATAGACGGCAGCCCACCAGGCTCCCCGTCCCTGGGATTCTCCAGGCAAGAATACTGGAGTGGGTTGCCATTTCCTTCTCCAACCCACTGTTAAAGGTGTTGACAAAGCTGTAACACTGGGTTTAGACAATTGCTTGGTTGTTTATATGCACGTTAAGCAATAGTGGATATAAGAGGGCTCTTAAAGGGAGTGTATTAGAAGGAGCTTTGAACTAGGTCTCAGGAATCCTGGGTATGAGCCCTATTTCTTTCCAGCTTAGTGACCTCAGGACTCATCATCTTTCACTTCAGAGTCTTCATCAGTAAAGTGTACAAGCTACATAAGACTCACTTTAAATTCCTTCCATCTTTATAGTTCTGTGATTTCACAGTTACATTCATTGTGTCCCTTAGAATGTCAAACACAACCACAAATAGGCATTTAATAAACATTCCTAGATAGCATCACATATGATTTTTTTTTTACTTGTACGTATTCCCCCAAACCATTCCATATTTTAAAGTACTCAGCTAAACACTCTGCAAATTGCACATTTCATTTCATTTATATATTCAGGCAACTATGATGCCTTCAGGGTTATGGTTATAAATGATGGTATTGACTTGTTTTAAGAAGCAAATAACTCCAGGAAAATGTGTCCCAATAGAATTCAAAGCATTTCCACCCAAAGTCCTCCTCCTCAACCACACACACACACACACTTAATATAAAGTTTCAAAATGTGAAAACTTTTTAAAATTCATGTTAGCATGAGAATACAACAAACCAACAACATCATCAGAAAACACTGTTAGTAATTTTGTTGGTGTATTTTTTCCATTAAAGTAATTAACACTTTTTTTATGTGGATGCCTATAAAAATAATGTTGAATTTTCATGGATAATTCCTGTTATCATTTTAGTTCCTAGATTCCAAAATCCTAGAATGCAAACCCCAGTTTGATGTCATAGCAGGTGGATGTGTGCCTTTAAGATGCCAAAAATTACACTGTAATAATTGCTTATTTTTTGAAGAGATTTTTCTATAAGAGAAAATATTTTTTAAACAAAAGGATCAAACCAAACTGATTATTTCTAAGTAAACATCAGAGGCCCACCTTGTTTTTTGGCGATTATAAAATAAACTTATCTCTTAAAATAGAACCCCCTGTTCAATGGGTCTGCTCTCAATGCTAATTGCTAACCTAACACTCTTCTTTCATTCATAGGCAGGCCTCTTCTACTTATTTAAGTGTTGAGTATGTTGCTACATGCATCATCCCATCTGTTCAGAGTTGTTGGAATTGAAAGGCATGACAGGGTTTTTCTTTTCACTCTGGAAGGTTTTTCAGAGATTAAATTACTGGTCTAAAGTCACACTCTCAGCAATTAAACTGGAACAAGAAACCACATCTCCTAATTCACATCTCAGCAATATTTTCACTGTATTTGGCATGATGGGAAGGAGTGAGCCACACTGATTGTATTATTCTTTGTCATTTACTCGTGATCTTTTTATTAGATTTGAGGGCAAGATAAATATAAGTTTGATGGTATGGTTCCTTGGAAGCACAGTACAAAAGTGAAAAGGGAAATGCATAATAGATTGTTCAGATTCAAGAAAGCCAAATTACACATACACATACCTTTGCCTATCTGCTTACCAAAGTTATCATTCAGCTAAAGGTTGTATATTGGGGAACTGGGGAAAGGCATGTAGGTGGTCTCAAGGCAGAGGCATCTCATGGTTTAGAGTCCAGAGATAATGCTCTGTGTATCTGTGAATGATATATAAGACTTCAACTGAACACCAGAAATGAATGTTGATGGCCATAAGTATGGATATTTTTGGAAGTTTGCCAGTTATATTTAAAACTGAAACAATGGCTGTCTGGACACCTGAATTCCTTCAAAGAACACCAAGCTGACTGGTAATACCTAGCAGTTCTTGGATTTTAGAAACTCCTGAGTATTTAACTGATTATCTGAAAGGGATTTCTAGACTCATGTAATTTTGTGACTTTTTAGTCTGGGAATCTCATGTAAAATATAAGTAGAAAATTTAAGTTTGTTTATTTCAGTAAAATACTTGATTGCCAGAAACTTTGTGATTGAAAAAGTTTGCAATAGATGAGATAGAGGAACACTTTCTAAATCATCAAAAGGAAACCTTGGGCTTTCCTGGTGGATAAGAATCCAAGCGCCAGTGCAGGGGACATGGGTTCGATCCTTGGTCCAGGAAGATCCCACATGCTGCAGAAGAACTAAGCCTGTACGCCTTAACTACCGAGCCCGTGCCCGAGAGCCCGTGCTCCACGACAAGAGAAGCCACCACAATGAGAAGCTTGTGGGCAGCAAGAAGAGTAGTCCCTTCTTACTACAACTAGAGAGAGCTGGCATGCAGCAATGAAGACCCAATGCAGCCAAAAATTTTTAAAAAGGAGACTATCATCCACATATGCAAACACATACATGTGAAAAAAAATGAGCGATAGATCACACACACACACTGATCTTTAAGACTCATACCTTCTTCCAAGTATGTAAAGGCTCCACTACACAATACCATGTTCTGGAAAAACCAAAAGAAGTGGGTCAAGCCAGTCTGGATTGAAATACCCACTCCTCTCCGTGTTCACTGAATAATCTCAAGCAAGTGGCTCGACATATCTGAGTTTCAAGGAAAATCAGAGTTATTGTCAAGCTCGACACAGACTACAACTGGGTCAGAATTTTTTTTTTTTACAATCAAGGCATCTTTTGGACCAGAAGCTCTCTCATCCCCCTGTATGAGCTGTGTGCTTTCTCTGTCTTTGGTTCTCTCTGTCTCTTCTCTACCTATGATTCCTGAGCATCGCACTTTCTGCCAATACAGGGGCTCAGCATCTTGACATCTTCAGTTTTCATACCGTTCTTCTTGGGCTCAAATTTGCCTTGTAATTTTTCAGACTGCTGTTCCCTGAGCTAAATAAATCATTATCTCAATTCTCTTAGTTTAAATGGCCCATAAAGGGGTCTGATTGGCTTAGCTCATTTTTGAAAGGTTTATTTTTATTTCATAAGCTATAATTACATGAAATAAAAAATATAAAGTTCTTAAAATTTTATATATGTGTGTGTGTGTGTGTTAGTCATTCAGTCATGTATGACTCTTTGCAATCCCAAGGACTGTAGCTGACCAGGCTCCTCTGTCTATGGGATTCTCCAGGCAAGAATACTGGAGTGGGTAGCCATTCCCTTCTCCAGGGGCTCTTCCTGACCCAGGGTTCAAACCTGGGTATGCACACACACACACACACACACACATCTGCTGCTTTTGAAGTATTTGTTCACCTTTGGTCTAATAATGTCAATGGAAGTCTTAAGTGAGGTTGTACAATATTCAGTTAGATTTCTCTTTCCATCAGTGGCTTTGAGAGGAGTGAGTGCCCCAGAGGTCTGTCATAGGCAGATAGACACAATGGCTGAAATTTCTAATACACTGGAGCTTTGAAATTTTATCAGTGACTGCTACTGATTATGATGATCAATCCTGGATTCTACTATTGACCTCTAATCTATGTACTATGCACCTCTCATCGATGCCTTCTGTCTAGATCTTAGTCTTAAAATAACTTTCTCTGTTGTTTGTAAATTCAGCTTCTGTAAGGCATAAGGAATAGAGATTCTTAGCTTATCTCAAACAATTTGTTAAAATGATATGCAACCAGGCTTCCTAGTGATGGAAACTTTGTTCAGGTCTTGACAATAGTTCAAAGAATGATGATGCAGAGACATTTTAGTGGCTGTCCCATGACTTACTATCCTTCAGACTATTGCTTTGGTGCCTTGGCAATTCTTTACTTCAACTCCTATTGTTAGCACTGTTTTTACATGCGTCTCGAAGTCAAACTCTTCAGCAAAGAAAAATCTGGTTAGCTTGGGAAAGTCACTATCAGGCAAAGGGCACTCTTGTTGGTATTGGCTACAGCTTGTATACCAGGTCACTTCATGAGCCTAAGGACTGCCTAAAAACAGGCTGTTTGGGGGTCAGGAGTTAAATCCATTGTCTTCAGGATTATGATGTTACTGCACAAAAATATAGCAATCTACACATTATTGAGACTCTTGGAAAGAGGTTGTGTACATGGAGGGTGCCCTGATATTCAGAAGAGGTCATTATAACCATCAAACATCTTGCTCGGCCTGAAAGTTTCAAAGACTGGACACGCTTCAAGGTTCAAAAATAGTTGTATTCATTTTGTTCAGAAAAAGACATATATTGAGGATAAAGTAAGAAGAAATAAAGTCATGGAGATGGAAGTTGGCAGAGCAGATCATAATGAGCTCATTCAACTAACCTCTGTAGAGAAAGGGGATAGAGAGAGACTTGCAAACCTAGAGAAAATAAAAGGGGATAGATTAACAGAAAAGAAGCATGAGAAGAAAGTGAGGGCAGAGGAAACAGAAGAAAAGAAAAATAGGAGGAAAAGAGGGGAGAAGAAGCAGATATTAGTGTTTCCTTCCCTTAGAGATAAGTCTTTCTGTTCTCCTTTGTCCCATGAAAGCAAACTCTTTTCTCAAGAAAATAAGATAATCTCCCATCAGTGACAACAAGCCTGTCAGCATTTGGTGGAGAGCAACTTAGCGTTGGTAAGAACAAGGCATGAGATAGCATGAACATAAGTATAATGTAGCAAATATGCTCTGAGATAAAAGAAAGAATACTGGTGTTGGTGTAGGGAAAATATTTAAGTTTGGTTTTAGGAGAAGTTTCTAACTAGTAGCATTATAATACATTTTCTTAAAGGGACCAGATGTTCCTATGATCACCTGGTGAGTCTTATGATCACGTGTCATGTCTCTTAGGACAGTGGTTCTCAAAATGTGTTCCATGGACTAGCAGGGTCCTTATCACCTGGGAACTTGTTAGAAACACAAATCATTGGACCTCATCATATACCAACTGAATCAGAATCTCCAGAATTTGAGCTCAGCACTGTATTCCAACAAGTCATTGAGGTGACTTTTAAGTGGCTAAAGTACAAAAGACACACAAGAAGGAAATGTTATGACTATTTTCATTAGGCACTTGGTGAAAGTCCAATGCTGAGAAGTGAAGTTAGGTATCCAGGGAACCTATGAATAACTAGACTCTGGTTTCTTCCCTCCCACAGTCCCCCTCTATTTGTCAGGCTTCTTCGCACTTCTGAACCCTAATAAGTTTCAGAGATATCATGCCCCTCTCTTAAATAGAGAACAAACCAGGAGCCAAAAAATACAACCAGCCTGCTAAGCTCCCTTTCCACTCATTAGATTTTCTGGAATCATGATTAACAATGAATGGACACAGAGCTTTTCAATAGAGGAGCTCTTCAAAGGTACTATCACAAAGAACAGGTCTCTACTTCAAAGTAATATGCTAGCCACAAACCCAATCAATAAGCTCTGGGCACTCTCACAATAAAATTGAGGCTTGAAGCATTCTGCTAAGATTTTACCCCCTTCTACCTTAAGTGGAATTAAAAGTTTTCCATGTCCTTGCCCATGAAGATCATTCATTTCGCCATTGAGAAAGCAATGATGTCCTTTCAGGGAAATCTGTGTGCAGCATCGATCAGCTGATTTATCATGGTGCAAACATCTGTGTATGTGTATGCACATGTTTGTGTGTACATGTTACACATGGATAGGCATTCTGTCTAGGCAGACAGAATGATTTAATTTTCTAGATTTAATTATTTTCTAGATCTAATCTAGAAATCCTATGTCCCTGCTACAAATGTACAAATTGCAGGCAAATCATCTACAGTAGCTGAAATACTCTTATGGAAAAATCTCTTTTGTATACGTAAATGTTATAAGCACTTTAGTGTGAAGTACCAGAAAGGCATAATGACATCACGGCCTTGTTGGGGAAAGTAGGTCTTTGTTCCATTCACATGGATTCAAATTTTGATTCTGCCCCTTATTAGTCACACGATGTAGGGCAGGTTTTTGAACTTCTCTGAGTTTCCATGACCTAGTCTGTACAATGAAGAAAGTAATCGTTAACCTTAAGTTTTATAGTGGGCATTTTCGTGAGATAATATTGATCAACAAATTGAAATTAGAGAGTGGTAAAGGATGAATGCTGTGATAGAAAGACATGGCCCGGCTCTCAGGAATCAAACAGTGTACTTGTAGAGAAATGACAGACACATGTGAGGCATCAAACCTCCATAAAAGAGATAAATGGCCAATCAGTGGAGCATGAAATGATATGGATAATTATGTAATAAATGGTTTAAGGGGTCATAGATGGAGGAACAGAGCGAACAGGAGTTATAGGAGAAGATATTCAGATGAGGGGCAATTTAAACTGGCCCTTAAAGGGAGGGAGGAAGAGCAAGACAAGGTGATAACATGCAGGATAAACTTAGGAGATGGTGAATAGCCCACTTTGGCTGAAAAGCTGGCTCTGGGGCCATGTGTATTTGAAGATAAGCCTAGAAAGGCAGGCTGGAGTGGACTAAGAAACCTCTGAATGTCAAGCTAATGCATCATATGGACAACTGAAGGAGACTGTCGTTTCAATTCATTTTAATCTGTCCTAAACCCACATAATTCAATAGATCTAGTTATCCCTTCTCCCTATTTATCATGTTTTCAAAGTTACCTTGTATAAGAGGGAAACAAGGGGCGGGAGATAAGATATTGGCACATCATCGGATGACTGATGTTGAGCTCTGATGATCCTATGGCTTTGTTCCTCACCCCTCAGGCCTGCAGCCTGTGGCTCCTTCCTGCTGCAATGTTCTGGGGAGGAATCCTTTTGCATTTTTTGTGTTTTTACTTTTCATATGCTTTGGTCACATTTCCCCAGTGAGATCAGAAAGGCTCTTTTTCACTCAGGTCTTTTATCGTAGCTCTAATAATAAACTCATTCATATTTCTTGGGCTTCTCTGGTGGGTCAGATGGTAAAGAATTTGCCTGCAACACAGGAGACCCAGGTTCAATCCCTGGGGGGAGTGGCAGGCCATTCCAGTATTCTTGCCTAGAGAATTCCATGGACAGAGGCGCCTGGCAGGCTTCTTACCATTCCTAAATCAGTCCTCTATCTCAACCCTTTATTCCGAACTTCAGCTTTTGCATTTGTAATTCTTCTCATTGGTAATGACTCCAGAGAAATTTTTACTCATTACCTCTTTTCCACGCTAGATTGTTTCATTATGAATATTTTATTTAGTTTTATATAATGAATAAAAATAGCTAGATTCCCTTTTTGATCCTAGTAGATATTCTGTGTCACTTAGTGGCATAATTTATAGCATTTACATTTATAACTACAATTATTAAATGTTGTCAGTCTTGTTTCTGTTTAGTTCTTTTTACTGTTTAATTTCTTTGCTTTGTTTTTGTGTTATGCCTTTTGTTATATGAACTGAACACTTTTACTGTAGTTTTATTGGTGGTTTTCCAATGTTAATACTATTACTTATGATATTAAGGCATTCTAAAATAAAATATTATTAAAATCAGCATTATTTTATATTTATTAAACTTTGTCTTTACTAAATTTCTGATTATAAGCTAATTTTGTCTTTAAGGATTTATCTTATTTCCTAACTAACCAAAATATGTAATCCAATCAGTGGAAGGTTGAAAACTATAAAATTAGCTTAATCCCTCCTTGTGACTGAGTATGCTACTGCTGCTGCTGCTAAGTCGCTTCAGTCATGTCCGACTCTGTGCGATCCAATGGACGGCAGCCCACCACACTCCCCTGTCCCTGGGATTCTCCAGGCAAGAACACTGGAGTGGGTTGCCATTTCCTTCTCCAATGCATGAAACTGAAAAGTGAAAGTGAAGTCGCTCAGTCGTGTCCAACTCTTAGCGACCCCATGGACTGCAGCCTACCAGGCTCCTCTGTCCATGGGATTTTCCAGGCAAGAGTACTGGAGTCGGGTGCCATCGCCTTCTCCGTGACTGAGTATAGGTGCTATCAAATAAGCCTATATGGAGATTTCATTGAAGAGCCTCTTGATGAAAGTGAAAGAGGTGAGTGAAAAAGTTGATTTAAAGCTCAACATTCAGAAAACTAAGATCATGGCATCCGGTCCCATCACTTCATGGCAAATAGATGGAGAAACAATGGAAAGAAACAGTGAAAGACTTTATTGTTTTGGGCTCAAAATCACTGCAGATGGTGACTTCAGCCATGAAATTAAAAGACACCTGCTCCTTGGAAGAAAAGCTACAACCAACCTAGACAGCATATTAAAAAGCAAAGACATTACTTTGCCAACAAAGGTCCATCTGGTTAAAGTTATGGTTTTTCCAGTAGTCATGTATGGGTGTGAGAGTTGGACCATAAAGAAAGGTGAGCACCAAAGAATTGATGCTTTTGAGCTGTGGTGTTGGAGAAGACTCTTGAGAGTCCCTTGGACTGCAAGGAGATCAAACCAGTCAATCCTAAAGGAAATCAGTCCTGAATATTCATGGGAAGGACTGATGCTGAAGCTCAAACTCTAATACTTTGGCCACCTGATGTGAAGAACTGACTCATTGGAAAAGATCCTGATGCTGGAAAAGATTGAAGGCAGGAGGAGAAGGGGACAACAGAGGATGAGATGGTTGGATGGTATCACTGACTCAATGGACATGAGTTTGAGTAAGCTCCAGGAGTTGGTGATGTACAGGGAAGCCTGGTATGCTTCAGTCCATGGGGTCACAAAGAGTCGGACACAACAGAGTGACTGAACTGAACTGGAGACTTCACTGGTGGTCCAGTGGTTAAGACTCTGCACTTGCAATGCAGAGGGCACAGGTTTGATCCCTGATCAGGGAACTAGGGACTTTGAGCTCAGATGGTAAATAGTCTGCCTGCAGTGCGGGAGACCCAGGTTTGATCCCTGGGTCAGGAAGATCCCCTGGAGAAGGAAACAGCAACCGACTCCAGTATTCTTGTCTAGAAAATCCCATGGATGGAGGAGTCTGGCAGCCTACAGTCCAAGGGGTCACAAAGAGGTGGACATGACTGAGCGACTTCACTTTCACATTCCAGGGAACTAAGATCCCATATGCCATATGGTGGGACCAAAAAAAAAAAAAAACCAAATAAGCCTATATGGATAAGCATCGATTTATTAAGTTAATTTTCCATATAGACCTGAGCACTAGCACAGTACAGCCTTCAATTCAGGTAGGAAAACAATACCCAGGGACATGGGAGTGGAAGTCTATTTCATGAAAATTTTGTTTTGTCTCAAATCTATCAGCAGACATTGCTAGATCCACTGCTGTTGATGGATACATGGAGAGAGAACACTCTGAGAGTGAGGGAGGCAGCCCCTATCTGCTTCTCCTTTGTCCCACTCTGAGCCCACTGGTACCTCTGACAGTGAGGCTACTTTTTAAGCTAGAGGTAATCTTATTGCACCATCTTTGCCCTATTATATGAAATAAGGTGTCATGACATCAATTACAAAGTACTGGGAGAGAAGTAGCTCCACTTACTTCTATTTATAAACTTCTTCCTCTTACCATGAAAACTCTGCTCTCTGCAAAGGTTACCAAATCAGTGTCCTTGAAGGCTCCATCCATCTTGCCCTTTTTAAAAATTTTATTATTGGAGTTTAATTGCTTCAAAATGTTGTGTTAGTTTCTGCTGTACAACAAATCACTCTGATGCACGCATATATTCCCTCCTTCTTGAGCCTCCCTTGATCCATATAAGAGTTTTTCCTTAGGAACTAATGTGTACTTGTGTGTGAGTGTGTGTGTGTGCGTGTGTGTGTATGTGTGTGTGTGAACATGGGGTAGGCAGCCAATCACTAACCATCTTAGGGTTTGAGTGTGGACTTTAACTTTTAGGATCTTGATTTTCCTTGCTAAGTGTCTCTGGTTCTGCCATCCTATAGTCACTGCAGATGAGGAAAATATCAACCAACTGACCAACAAAAATAAAAAGCATTCAAAAGAAGATCAGGAAGACTCTGGTCAAGTTTCTTCATGGAAGAAACTTTGACTTATACCAAATGATATGGAACTCCATTCCCAACAGAGGGAAGAGAAGATAAGAGGGCAAAAAATGTTCCTCTTGTTGCTGTTTGCTGAGTCACCTTGTTGAGGTGATTGGCTCCCTGAAAGCCTTGGTAAATAGAAGTTAAGTGAAGTTGAGAGGCAGTGACAGTTTAAGATTTGGAAATCAGAGAGCCTGAACTAATAAAGTAAATTAAGTATCTCTTAAAATGAGGCCATGTTATATGGTGCTCATAGGTCTCTGGGGGCTTCCCAGGTGGCTCAGTGGTAAAGAATCCATCTGCCAGTGCAGGAGACACAGGGTACAAAGGTTGGATCTCTGTATTGGGAAGATCCCCTGGAGGAGGAAATGGCAACCCTCTACAGTATTCTTGCCTGGAAAATCCCATGGATGGAGAAGCCTGTTGGACTATGGTTCATAGTGTCTCAAAGAGTTGGACACGACTGAGCAATTGAGCACCATAGGACTCTGAATAAAAGCTCACAATGAACCCTGAACCCGGTATTCCAGAGTGGCTGCAAAATAAACTCTAACAAAAAAAAATATATAGTCACTGTGAATTCCTCACATTGTTCAGAATATTCATAGACATGGTAGAAACCTGTGTAGCCATTTCCTGACTCACAGCAGACACTTTTAGGAAAATCCTGCTGATTGGCACCCCAACCTAATTTTGTTTGGGTGGGACCATATCCATTCATGAA
This sequence comes from Bubalus bubalis, assembly GCF_019923935.1. Lineage (NCBI taxonomy): Eukaryota > Metazoa > Chordata > Mammalia > Artiodactyla > Bovidae > Bubalus > Bubalus bubalis. The sequence continues at coordinate 52,504,329 of NC_059176.1, forward strand.
TATGTCATTTACCTTTAAAAATATTTCTCTCAAGATTTCAGTGTGCTTCATGTATTCCACATGCACATCACCACCCATCACCATCAACCCACCGAGAGATTCCTTCAGCAACCCACCGAGAGATTCCTTCAGACGATCAGATGGCATTTTAACCGAGAACATTGGAAGGAAGATGGAGCCACAGTAAGGTTCATGGGTGCACTGAGAGAGGATAAGTCTTGAACAAGTTTGAAAATACGATGCTGAAAATGAATTTGAGGAAGAAAGCATGAAGACAGGTTTGTCTCAAGATGATAAAAGAAAGGAGCCGCATTGCCGGGGAGGACCACTTACTTTATGGAGGTTTTCTACCACAAAGACCATGGGAGGGAAGGGGACACAGAGTTCACATCCATACCTGGCCTCTGTCTTGGGTACTTACTTTGCACACACTCCTAGGACTTGCTGTCCTCATTCACAAAATAGAGGTCATGACAGTTACTTACCTAGCAAGGATCTCATGAATAGTAAACACTCAGCCTAAGAAACGGTGCATGGAAAAGGACCATGGTCACTTGTTGTTGTTTAATGATCATTATTATCATCACCATTTTCATAGACAGATAAAATGGCTGAAACTTCCAAGCTGGAGTGTGGGAACTGTTATGCCCTATAAACAATTTTTTGCAGATTTCCTGCTTCCACTGAATTCTCCTTGACAACCTCTACCCACAGTCTTTTTATCCAAAACGAGCAAACCTCATCTTCCATTTACTCAAAATATTGTTATTTGAGATGGTCTTCTTTTACTAAAGATTTGAGGGCATAGGTATGGGGTCCAATGAGACCCCACAGAATAAGAAACGAATTAAAATCAAACATCTCATGTGATTTTTTTTTTATTATTATTAAATCAGGATTTCTCATGACCTCCCTTTTCTCCATGGAGCTGAGTCTCTGCCCATGTTGGGAAGTCCGCTCCCTCCCTCTTCTTTCCTGCTAGAGCCCAAATCTCTGTTTCTATATATGCACAGATAAAGAGCTCTTAGTCCTTTTACCCTCACAATGTTCACATTTGCATATATCCCCAATTCATTGAGCCACCTCCTTTAAAAAAAAAAAAGAGTATAGTTGCTTTACAATGTTGTTAGTTTCTGCTGTATGTACATATAGATCCCCTCCCTCTTGGCCTCCCTTCTCCATCCCACCCTCTAGGTCATCACAGGGCACTGAGATGATCAGCCTACGCTATGTAGCATCTTCCCACTAGCTATCTATTTTACACGTGGTTCTGTACATATGTCAGCGCTAGTCTCCCAATTTGCCTCACTCTCCCCTTCCCCCACTGTGTCCCAGTATCTATTCTCTATACCTGCATCTCTATTTCTGCCCCGCAAATAGGTTCATCTGTACCATCTTTCTAGATTCCATACATATGCATTAATGCACGATATTTGTTTTCCTCTTTCTGACTTACCTCACTTTGTATGATGGACTCTAGGTCCATCTGCATCACTATAAATGACCCAGTTTCATTCCTTTTTATGGTCGAGTAATATGAAGCCACTTCCCTTGATAAAAATTCCCTCTGCTCTGGATCTTTACCCTTAGCATCTGTGAGAACTAGAAGCAGCCAGATAAAGTGAGCAGAGGTAGTTTTCTTGTGCTGACTTGCGTTGTTGTTATCCAGAGATGCCTGTCTCCTTGTATGTGGTATGAATGCGCCTATCCCAGAGGCTGGAAAGTGAGATGCACTTAATAACTAGTAGCATCCTTTCCCTACCTAGCCCTCTTGCACACATATCGCCCTGAATCACCAGACTGAAACTCTGTTGCATTTGAAATCCAGAGTGTGTACAAAGAGGAAGCAGAGTCCCAAAGCTGAGAGACAAGGTCATTGAGGGCAGCTGGCCCTGGCCCACGCAGAGGTCCAGGGACAGCAAAGGCACTGTTACAAAGCTCTCTCTCTGAACAGCCAACAAAGATCAGGGATGAGTGGGCGGATCGAGTGTGTGGCAGAGAGGAAATGAGCCTGAGAAGGGGGTCACACCTCTGCTCCATGGCCTGCCTCCTCTCCCAGGTGGCATCACACCCCCGTTCACAAGCACACTGGCACCTCCGGAGCCTCCTGCAGCCCCATCCTCGCGGAAGAGAATGCATGAGACTCTTCCCCACACCGCCCCCCCAGTTTGCTGACTCAATTCATCCCCCACCACTTTTAGGTCTTCCTGTTTATGTTGTCACTTGGTTTCATTATTTATTTTTAGCCCTGATTTTGGAAGCTTTTATTCTGCTGGGCTTTGGCAGGGTATCAACAGCATCATTCTGGGCTCTGAAAAGATCATTGTACAAGCCTGGCCTCCGGCCCTCCGGGGACAGAGCGCTAGTGTGGGCCACCTCATGCCTCCTCTTCATCCTCCTGGCCAGTCCAGGGGTGCTGGCGTTCCCCACAGGCCGGCCGGCTCAATGGCCATGAATATGAGAAAGAGACAGGACCTTAGATTTCACCTGGCCCAGCCCTCACTCTCCAATGGAGAAACGGAGATCCAGAGAACCGAACCATGAGTCCCAAGTTTATCCATGAAAGTGATAGAGTCAGACCCCAACCCGTGGGCTCTTTTCAGTCTCATGCTCTGTCCCATACACTAGGCAACAATTTACAGAACAAATTCAGTGGTTCCTAAATGATAGGAGCAACCAGCATGCCTTCTCCATTTATATATATATATATATATCTCTCGAAATAATATATGGAAGTATATTTTTTTCTGGGCTCTGAATGCATGTACATTCCTGAAAAACAAAAAGCTAGAACATCAGGAGTTCCTCTCATGGTATCCACATGTCCTTCTATTTGTTATTGTTTTGCTTTAAGAAATACAGAAAACATTTTTTTTTTTTCCTGCGAGCCAGGAGCAGTAAGCTCGTATGGCTTGCCTCCTCGGACTCTCTGCGTTAGCAATGAAGAAGGGACATGCTTCAGTTCCCAGGACAATGGTCTCTTTGACTGGGACTATACCAAAGCAGAATTACAAGTGTGCAAGAATAAACAAGGCTGGAGTCAATCTAAAGTTGTCTTACACTCTGTTTTGTTAAACTCAATGCATTTCCGTTCCTATGTGCAGCGCCTAGGTTTGCTTAATTATAGATACCCGGGGTGAATGCTAATGGACGCAGAAGACAGTCCTCGACTGGAAACCAAGGCCCTTTTCTGACCTCTACAGGCCATTCGGAGGAAAAAAAGGAAGCTGCATCTGGAAAATTACAGAGCAAGAGGCCCCACAGACCAGGATCTGAGGGAGGTTTTTCCTGGATGCTTCACTGATGCTGCTCTGAGTTGGCTGGACACACGTGTGCCCTACTTTCCTGCAAGCTCTGCTATCCATGTCTAATAGGTTACTGAGGCAACGGGTAGGAGGTCATTCTCACGAGACATGCAGGCTGGAGATGGAGATCTTGATCATTCAATGTTTATGTATTTAACGAAGGCCCACCATTCTTTGAGCACCATGCTAGGCCCTCAGGATACTGCAGTGAACAAAATCATTTCTGTCCTTCAAAAAGGTACAGTTTGGTGGGGGAAACAGAAGAGTCCCCAGGGAAAATCTTGCAACAAAAGCTATGATAGGGTTCCTACGAGGTGCTATGAGAACTCAGAATCAGATCATGGGAGACTACGTGGACGAGAACAGAATTGAAGCACACCGTAAATAAAATTTGGCACACAAGAGGAAGCAGAGAGAATAAACGCGTAGAGTGAGTTCTGGAAACCAAAAGTGACTTTTAGGACCTCCGTATGGGTTTGTGTTAAGAGTGGAGACCAGGCAGTTAGCCAGGGGCTGGATCAAGAAGGACTCAAGGGGCTTCCCTGGTGGCCCAGTGGTTAAGCCTTCACCTTCCAATGCAGGGGATGCATGTTTGAACCCTGGTCAGGGGGCTAAGTTCACTCATGCCTTGAGGCCCAAAACCCGAGACATAAAACAGAAGCAGTATTGTAACAAATTCAACAAAGGCTTTACAAATGGTCCACTTCAAAACAAGTCTTTTAAAAAAGAGACGGGCTCAAATGCCAAGTCACATTAGCATGTTAACTTTAGGACAATGGGAGCCCACTGAAAGATTGTAAACGGCAGAAATAGAAACAGATTTTCCTCCCAAATCTCCTGTCTATATGGGAATAAAGGGCTGGAGAGGAGGCAAAGCCAGCGATGAAGACAGTAGTGAGGAAACCATTGATGAAACCCAGGTGAGGAATGGACCAAGGAGAAAGAGGAGCAGATTCTAAACAGAGCTAGGAGGAGGCTTGAAATTGTCCACTGAGTGAAGCAAAAAGTGCCTGACTTGGTCAGACATTGGGTCATACATCAGGCACACATGGATTCCCATTGAGATGGTCAAGTTCAGGAACCAGGATATAGAGACTTTGCTGGGAGGAGGCTTTGACATTGAACTTGTTCAGTTTGAGGTTAAAGTAGAGATTATACAGAGATGTCCTGGAGGCTGCTGCTACTGCTAAGTCGCTTCAGTCGTGTCCAACTCTGTGCGGCCCCATAGACGGCAGCCCACCAGGCTCCCCCATCCCTGGGATCCTCCAGGCAAGACACCGGAGTGGGCTGACATTTCCTTCTCCAGTGCAAGAAAGTGAAAAGTGAAAGTGAAGTCGCTCAGTCGTGTCCGACTCTTAGCGACCCCATGAACTGCAGCCTACCAGGCTCCAACATCCATGGGATTTTCCAGGCAAGAGTACTGGAGTGGGGTGCCATTGCTTTGTCCTGGAGGAGGAAATGCCAAATCACTCCAATATTCTTGCCTGGGAAATCCTACGGACAGAGAAGTCTGGCGAGCTAGAGTCCATGGGGTCACAAAGAGTCAGACATGACTTAGCAACTGAGCACGCACACATTTAGTGATGTCTGGTACGAGTTGTTTGTATCTGAGTCAAATATTGAAACCAACACTAATACATCTTTCTAGTGACAGAGGGAGATGGTTCTCTCCATGGCCCCTGAGAGGCCTTTAGGGTTCTTGGAAGAGGCACTCTTCCCTGGAGTGCAGGCTCTGGGTTAAAATCATCATTCTGCTACTTAACAGCTGAGTCATCTCAGGCACACAATCTCGGACAGCAAGGAGATTCAACCAGTCAATCCTAAAGGAAATCAACCCTGAATATTCATTGGAAGGACCGATGCCAAAGCTGAAGCTCCAATACTTTGGCCACCTGATGCAAAGAGCTGACTCATTGGAAAAGACTCTGATCCTGGGAAAGACTGAAGGCAGGAGGAGAAGGGGACAACAGAGGACGAAATGGTTGGATGGCATTACCAACTCAATGGACATGAGTTTCAACAAACTCCATGAAATGGTAAAGGACAGGGAAGCCTGGAATGCTGCAGACCATGAGGTCACAAAGTGTTGGACATGACTGAGTGGCTGAACAACAACAAATCTTAGGCAAGTCCTGACCATTTTGCTCCAGCATTGTCACCTATGGACTGAGCATAGAAAGAGGGTTTATCTTGTAGGGTTGGGTTGTGTGGCTTAAACATGGTAACAGATGCTATGGAGTCAGACTACGGTATGTGGCAAGTATTCACATCCATCCCATTTTAGCAGCATCTGTTGGTTGTTATGTACTCTTACTGCCCAACCCTCTAAGGAAGTAAAAAGGATCGTGGGTTGGAAAGTCAGACTTCTCTGGGGGTTGATACCAGTTCCATCACTCAGTAAAAGTGTCCTTCTGTATAGGGCCAAACCTCTTTTTGAACATGGCATCAATTAATGCCCCTTTATCACGTAAAGTAGTCATGACAATTTAAATGAGTGACGATGAGCAGAGTAGGAACACAGGAAGGCTTTTCCTCCCTGATACCTTCAAAAATAACTTCTTCAGAATGAAATGTGTGTGTGTGTGTGTGGTGTAGGGGGGTGCTGGTTGATATTATTCTATCCAACATTATCCAATAAACCTCCACACCCTCAAGGTCACACTGCTGGCCTCTGTGCTTTCTCACGCTGCCCCAGGGCCAGTCCAGAATGGACCTCAGGGTCCCTCTGGCCCTGACCTCCAAAATCAAGTCCACATTCAGACACTTCAACTGAACTGCCCTGAAGAATGGTGCTTAATGCTGATTATTTTGTCAGAGGGATGTTCATGATACATGTCTGCTCTTAAGAAATCATTTTAACCCTGTAAGGCCCTACACAAGATTATAAAAGATCAATAAAAGCTCCTCATCAGAACAACCAGTTTTGCTCCATGCATTTTAACAGTTCATTGCTTTGCTCTGTTTGGCTACTTGTTATAAGAGGCAATGTGATTAAATAGGTAATTTTCTCACAACCATGCATTCTCTTCCAAAGAGAACTGGATCTTTTTCTTCATGACCTGAACAGGCTCAAAATATACACAGGCGAGAAGACCAGCCTATGTCAAATGCTGATGAGAGAGCCTCACGTCCTACCCCCAGTTCTATGTGATAGAACAGAGTAAAATCATCATTTAGTTACTCCCTGCCTTTAGAAACAGGAACATGATGATAAACCTTTCTTCACTTACTTTGTTTTCTTTCCAAAAACGTTGAACCTATATATATATATATATATGTTGTGTGTGTGTGTGTGTGTGTGTGTGAGGGAATCAAGATCACTTTCAGCTCTCTTGTGTTGGAACATGTGTAACCGATAATTTTAAGCTATATACAATTGAATCTTTTTTTATTATTAGGTGCATAATGGCTGCAATATGATCCATTTTTATCTAAGAATTTCCTTTAAGCAGTTTCTGTTTTTTTTTTTTTCTAAATAGCACTTTTTATCAAGAATCAGTTGGGCACGTGTCACATGTGGAACCGAACTACAACACAAGCAGAAGAGGACATCTGTTGTGAAGACAGCAGCAGACTGCAAACCTCATGAATCCTTTTTGCCCAAAAAGGTCTGCGTGGTTAGTACCCGGGCTACACTGCCATGTGTTTTTCCAAGGCCAGAGCCTTTAGAGGGCAGGGGCGGTTTGTACCAACAGGGCCAAATGAATCCATCACTCTGATGAGGGTGCGAGTGTTCAGCTCCACCATGCAGGTCTCTTTTCTGAGCAAGGATGACTCGTGTCAGGCATTTATTTCATGGAAATTTCTTATTTTGGCAGAGGGTACAGACTCCCCCTGGACTATGAAATTGACTCTACAGCTCCCTTACTCAGGGTGGGTCATGGAAGCCATGAGTGAGAACTCCTCCCCTTCGGGTGTAATGTGACCTTACTTCTGTTGGCAAGGCTCAATGCAAGCTTTAACTCAAGGACCAGGTTCTGTTCAAATGTTCTCTGCAGCTCTGAATCCCTTTATTGGAAACCCAGGAGAAACTGGAGCCAATGGATGGGATTGAAAGAAGCGCCCAGGCAGCCAAGTTGGCACACCGCACCTGGAGTCATGTGCCAGTTCACAACAAAGAGAGCCTGTGTGTTGAGAGCACCTTGGTGGTGACTGCAGCAGGAGACTCTCGGAGACTCTGCACCTCTGCTCTCACTGCTGTATCTAAACATTTGCATAATCTAGGCAAGGACAAGGCCACCCTGCTCCTTGGGAATCTAGCCTCACATGGGGAACAGTCTTCCATGGCAACCAACAGCTTGAGAGGCTGGGCTATACTTGGGCGAGATGTCAACTGTAATGAAACCGATTTCCCTTCCTACAACACACACTCTGATTTGAGAGGGGAAATGGAAGAAATTCCATAAATTTCCCAAATTTATGGAATTTCATTGGGACGTTGGGTGTCCAGGTTTGAGGCCAGGAAGAAGATACTTTTTGAGAAACTTTAATATTTCAGGTACAGGGAGACTGAGAAATAATAGGTAGGTCCATGCAACTTAGAGTTCTCTATTCATTGGCCAGTGGGGATGGAGCTGTAAAAAAACACATGAATAAATAAAGCTATAAATGGCAAGCAGGCTATAAGAGGAATTTATAAATCGTACATTAGGGTCACAGAAGAGAAATTGCATAACTTGACTTGGGGTGATTAGGAAAGGTTTTATGTAAGAAAAATGATATTTGAAGCAGGTCTTGCTACCCCAAATGAGGTAAAGGGAGAAGCTTGTCAGAGACAGAATGAAAATGTGAGCAGTTTTAAAAAAATCATGAAGGGCATTATGGTAGCTCAGGTGGCCCTAGTGGTAAAGAATCCACCTGCCAATGCAGGAGAAGCAAGAGAAGAGACCTGGGTCCGGGAGACCCCCTGGAGGAGGAAGTGGCAACCCATTTCACTAGCCTTGGTTGGAAAATCCCATGGACAGTGGAGCCTGGAGCTACAGTCCATGGGGCGACATGGGTAGAACTTGAATCTAGAAAGAAGCTGAAAAATCTCCCGCACAGGGAAGTGTCATGAAAAGACCGCAGATCCCACCCTTAGAGGATCAAGGACGTTTGATCCTTAGGGGATTGCGAGAAGCCTGTGCTTCTCTACACATGATGATTATCCTGGGAGTGAAAAAGGCCCCCACCCCGTTCCAGCCCTGCCATGTGGAGCCCCAGATGACAGCTGGCACAGGACAGCCACGTATGTGGCCTGGACTCCACTTCACCTCTCCAGACACACTTCTTCGCACAGTCTGAACCACATGTGCTTCCCATTAGCACTTACAATTCCCTGGAATTCCTGAATAATCACAGTTGGCTCAAAATTTGGTAGAACACTTTTCAGGACAATTGGCTATTGTGGTTTGGCCAGCAAGAGACACGTCTGGCTGAACTGGAAGATCCATATGTGACCTATGATGAGCCTCCCCTCCCCTCACTCTGCTCCCAGACTCAAGATCAGTGAAGTGTAACACACAACGGCCTCCTGTCCTAGCAGGAAGGGAAGAAAGTCTGCTCTCCCCGACTCTCCTGCTCCCTCCAACCTAACTTCTTCCCAGTTGACTTGAGTCTGGGTTCAGTGGCTGAGGACTTCCACCTGGGTCCCCAAGCTCACGGAGTGTAGCTTGACTTCTTCTACTTTCTTTCCTTATGTACTTCTGGATTCTAGGAGCTCTTTCTTTCCAATGGGACATCTTATGGATCCAAGTATTCAACATGGCCCCAACTGCATTTCGTATCTTGCACCTTATCCCAAACCTGTGAAGCATTATTCATTCCGTCATGTCTGACTCTTTGAGACCCCATAGACTGTAGCCAACCAGGCTCTACTGTCCATGAGATTCTCCAGGCAAGAACACTAGAGTGGGTAGCCATTCCCTTCTCCAGGGGATCTTCCCAACCCAAGGATCAAACCCGAGTGTCCTGTACTGCAGGTGGATTCTTTACCATCTGAGCCACCAGGGAAGCCCTGTTGCTCTAATGACATACCCAGCATGCTCCTGAGACCATTGAACAACCAGCATAGCAAGGGTGCAGATCAATCAGTCACAAGCACATGGTACAGCAGGAATGATACGTACATGTCGACATCAGTTCTGGTCAAACCTTTGCTGAAAATCTTTGTCTCCACTCAGCATGTTCAGAACAAAGGCCAACCTTTCCATCAAGGCAGGATAAGTGTTGTTGATCTGATAGATGTCTAGTTTGTCAATTTCATCTCCTGTCCCTCCCCTCCTTTCCCCACATACAAGCACATCTTTTCCATCAGTCACACTGAACGTTTTATTCCAACTCTCACTCCACCACAGGGCCTTTGCACAAACTCTTCCCACTTCTTAAGATGTCTTTCCGCCTCTTTCTAACCAGGAAACTCTTACATATCCTTCCAACATCACCTAAACTATCATTTTTTGGAGTAGACTTCACCTACTACTGCTGCCTTCATTGGATGTGGTGTTTCTGTATCATCCTCTGCAGCCCATAATTCTGCTCTATTGCAAGAAAATGTTTATTGTCCATCTTTGTCCCTGAACTTTGAGCAACTTCAGAACACAATGAGTCTTTTTTCTCTGCAGCTTTAGAGCCTAATGAGCATGACAGGCTTCCCAGGTCGCTCAAGTGGTATAGAATCTGCCTGCCAATGCAGAAGACGTGGGTTTGATCCCTAGATCAGGAAGACCCCCTGGAGAAGGAAATGACAACCCACTCCAGTATTCTTGCCTGAGAAATCCCATGGACAGAGGAGCCTGATGGGCAAGAGTTCCATGTGGTCCCAGGGAGCTGGACATGACTTAGCAATTGAGTACACACAAAAAGAGCGTGGCACATAGCAGGTACTTAATATATATTTGTTACAATAGCTGGATCAATAAACAGTCCATGTTCTTGGCTTTTCCTGAGCACATCACATAGAAATTTACCTGCCCTAGGCACATTCTCAAAAGCATGCTAAATAAACAATTTTGAGCTGAGATGCAAATTGATGATGTGTTAGGATTATTTCCATTCCTCTCACCATTTACATATTCAACAATGTTATCTTCTTGACCCTCAAAGCAATGAAAAAAACAAACAAACAAAAAATAGAAACAAACAGAAGCATTATTCCATCCTCTATTTAAGAGTGGAAATACTGAATATGGAAGAAGTTAAGAGATGCTTTCAACTTGGATTTGAATTCAGTGTCTTTGTTATTTCCCTCAAACTTCTTGTGTATGTTACAGAAATCTGAATACCTTAATATAAAGAATGAATTATTATTTCAGAATGATGGCAAAGAAATTTGAAAAAGAGTCAGAAAATAAGGGAATATTTATAATAATAATAATATCTACTTCCTAAATCACAGCACACATAACTTTGTCACATCCATTGGGGCTAAATTATAGTAAAACATTTTTATTTTTCTATGGCTTTCTGCTGTTCTAGAAGTGTGGACTGTTAGTTTTCTCTGAAAGTATTCTGTTTCCAAAATCTCTTAGCAGTGCTAGGTATACTAGGAAAAGTTTCTTTGGCATGTTTTGATCCTCAATATGCATCGTTTTCACTTCAGATTAAATTTCCAATTTTTAACCTTGCCTACTTCACTTTCACTTTTCACTTTCATGCATTGGAGAAGGAAATGGCAACCCACTCCAGTGTTCTTGCCTGGAGAATCCCAGGGACGGGGGAGCCTGGTGGGCTGCCGTCTATGGGGTCGCACAGAGTTGGACATGACTGAAGCGACTTAGCAGCAGCAGCTTCAAATAAAGACTGCATTTTCCAACCTTCCTTTCATCTACTTCTGTTCCTAGGACCACTTTCTGGATGGTGAGGTTAAGCAGAAGTAGTATGCATAACTTTGGAAATATGAAGATGATATCCTATTTGTGTCCTTCCTAATGCTGACTGGGAAATGCAAAGTGTGATGCTTCCGCAGCTGTCTGAGACCAAGAGAAGAAGCAACACACAATGAGGGCTAGAAGGCTGCTGAAGCTGAGTGCCTGGCACCAGGCACTCACGGTGCCTGCTCTGGTCTGCCTATATCCGGAATTCCACATGACAGACAAATGGACTTCTATCTTACAAAAGCTACTATGCTGTTTTGGATTGTCCATCTCTTGCAGCCAAACCTAATCATCACAAAATACGAATGGCATCTGGACAAACGTACATTTGCTCTAACATATTATCTCCACTTTATCCTCCCTTTTAATCTGCCTTCCCAGTCTCTTCTCATCCTTTATGCTTTGGCCCTACACATCGCATTGTTTCTATATTCAAACTGTTTCCATCTTTCTGTTGCAGGGCCTTGCTGCATTTTCACTTGCCCTAAGGGACGGCAGCCTCCTAGGCTCTGCTCCGACAGAAACTCCTGCCCTGATCCCCTCCAGGAAGAGAGAGTATTTCCTAACCAACTGACTCCATAGTCTGTTTTGTTAACTGAGAATACTTCCATAGCATGTTCTTCTGCCTGTGTTATGGTGTAAAATAAACCAACTTTATTGTCTACAACGTGCCAAACTCTGTACTTTTACATATGATTTCATTTCATCTTCACAATAACTCTGTAATATAGACACGCTCATCTCCACTGAACTGTAGTTTAGGGAGATTTGATTACTTGCCTTGGTTCTCATAACAAGCAAGTGCCAGATCTCGGATATGAGCCACATCTATCTGAGTCTGAAATGAATGAAGTGTCCACTGTGCCTTGCTGCCTTCTAGGATAATGGTAAGTGGCCTGAATTTCATAGCATTTTCAAATTTGTAAAGACTTTGGCCATGTTTTATTCATGTAAAGACTTTGGTCATGTCTTATTCACTATTATGCCCCTTCCAATAGGACAGCTCCTGGCCTTTACTGGATCTGCAAAATAGATACTATTAAAACAGACCAAGGATGATTACTCAGTTATACAGTCTTCCATGTTTAATCACCCAGCAAGGGAAGACCCTGTCAGGACCCTCAGAGTCTCAAGGGGGCTCCTGCTGTGGGTTGAGGAGCTCAGATGGTATAATAGGAAGATAGCAGGAGGCTATAACCCTCATATAGAGAACAATGTGATCACTTAGAATTTTCATTGAGAAGACATGAAGAAAGTTGAACTCCTACTACTTCTAGTCCATTCTGGTTTCAAGCAGAGATGGAAAAGAGCTCAGAACAGGCTTTAGAGGACCCATGGAAATTTTGAGAGTCTCCCATTCTAGCATAATGACAGCATACATCTAGCCATCTAACTACTGGGTTGGCCAAAACATTTGTTCAGGTTTTTCCATAACATCCAATTGAATGTTTTGACCAACCCAATATGTAAAACGCTGTGATTAAGAAATAGCCACCCTCAACGCATACTGAAAGTAGAACAAAATCTGGCTGTAGGGATGTTGACCCCACTCGGGCTTTCTGTGCTGACAGTGTGTGTGTCTGATGGCAAAGCAGCAGCGTGGTAGCTAATCCAGTAGCCAGAGGCACAGAACTTGCAATGAACCTCAGGGTTACGGGATGGCTTTTCTTCCCTTCGCTGTCCCCTCCTCTTCTTCGTCTCCCTCATCCTTGTGGAAAGCGCACTCTTGGATCTGCTGGTCCAGCTCTGAGAAGCTCCCTTCCTTGTCCGAGCTGCTGTCGATTCCATACTCAATCTCTTCCAGGCAGGGAGGCTCGTCATCCAGTTCTGAAGCGATGCTGCTGTTGCTGCTGCCTCTGCATGAGTTTCCAGAAAACATGGAGAAGAAAGGAAGGAGAGGCAAGGAGGGAAGGAAAAGGGAGGAAAAAAGAGGGGAAGGGGAATAAAAATGGAAGTGGAGAGGAAGGAGGGGAAGATGAAAAGAGATGTTACCCAAAGAAAAGAACATTTATAATTGGTTTGAAAAGAGAGGGTGGGGATTATCTTCACTGAGTTCTAATCTCAAGAGCCTCCCGCTCCTTTCAACGTGTTGCATATAGCTCCCTGTGTTCTCAACCACTACCTTGCAACAGGGGAGGAAAATCTGTAAAATCTACAGGCTCCCTTCTTCATTAGCTAGCAGAGTCTGCATGTCTAAGTCCAATCAGAAGATTTCCAATCACGAGTTAGGAATGGTCTCATCTATTTAACATTGTCAGGGTCCTTGAGGCTCAAAGTGAAAAATCAGAGGTGGCTGTCATTGACTCTCTGTGAACGTCATGTCAGTTATGCCCAGGAAAGAGTGGCACTGGAATGCTGATAGGTAGGATGCAAAAATCTTTAATGTTTTCCACTATAATGAACAGCACTATAAGTCATATTACACAGCTAGCCCTTCATCATGGTGGATGCCTGATTGAAATTTAAAAAAAAATTAATCCAGGTGGACATTAAAGGAGAGAACAAGTGGAGAAATAGCACTCTCTTTTCACTATGTTTGAACGCCTGCATCATCTCCCAGATCTCCCTCCAGTTTATTCACAAGTGGAAGATCACAGATACTGACCAACAGGAGTCAGAAGGGAGTGGCAGGACTGAACAAGCCTGGACTGTATATTATGAGCAGGAGAAATTTCCTCCCAAGGAACTGTAGTATCCTTCTCATTTGCATGAGGTACCTTCTTTCCTGAAGACTTCTTAATCACTCCCTACTTAGGATTTAACCAATTAGGATTAGCAGCAGGCTGGGTTTCCACTCTGTGATTTATAGAAGGCAAGCTCTTCATAAATCAGACAGAGATGTTCATCCACCTGCCTCGCCATAAACAATGAAAATAGGGAATCAGCAGCATGGTTACATTTCAACTTGGGAAATGAATCAGAGTCCAGTTTCTTAATTGTTCACTAACTGTTAGGAGCCACTGCATGCTCTCTGGGTACTCAGTACCCTAAGCTGAAGGTCTGGGGGCACATTTCATGAATGGAGAGGAAAGAGAAGTCTAAATCTTGATTCCACCTCATCACAGCATTAGTTGTTATCATATCTCACAGGCTGAATGGTGGGTGATAAAGCAGTTGGATAAAGGAAGGTAAGACCCGTCCAGTCATAACACAAGCTCAAGTTGGTAAGGACACCAACTGTCTTTGACACAACTGCCACCATGGTCAGTGTTGAGGGGACAATGCCATACAAGGTCAAGAACCTGAGCTATGATCCTGACCAGGGGACCTTGGAAAATCCCTTTCACCTCACAGAAGGGCAATAATAATAACTCAAACGTTGTTATGAATACCAAATAAGAGGACACATGGATGCAACCTAGTGGAGTGCTCTCCAAAATAAAACTGATCAACAAATTGTAATTCCCCTCTATTGTGGATACTGAAAAAGATGGTGAAACAGGGTGCTGAAGGTGAGCAGGAACTGAGATGTGCTGCTTCACTCCTTCATTGCTGCAATTACTATTACAAAACCTTCCCAATCAGCAACACTAATAGTTTCTCTAAAACATAACTTTTATGATGCCATTTCAAATTAGCACTATTTACAGTAACTTGCAAGAACTCGGCCTTGCTTACTAATGCAATATGAGTATCAGTGGATGGGATGTTCTTAAAGGGTCCAGTTGGCAGGTGTCCATGAGTTAACAGCAGAGTCATTCATCCCCTCGTAAAGCCCTGCCTTCCCTCCACTGTGGAGTCTGCTCCAGTCTCCCATGGAATTGGACCTTGCCTATGACAGCCAAGTTAGCGGACTGTTCCTATTGTGATCACTCAAACATACCAGGCTGAATGTGTTTTCAAGTCTTGATTATTCACACAGACAATTTCCTATATCGAAAATAATCTTCCAACTCCTCAACATCCAGCCAAATAAGATAGATCAACTGTAAAAGCTCATCTTAATTTCCATTGAATGATTGTTTTGATGCCTCTCTTATTGAAATGTCTTCCTCTAAATATAAATTTTCATATATTCATTTAATTTGTTTTGATCTTTAATAGTGTTTATATAGTCTTATATTGTGAATAAGGCCCCTGCCTCTGATTCATATTTATATTATTCTATATTTAAAAGCAGAGACATTACTTTGCCAACAAGGGTCTGTCTAGTCAAGGCTATGGTTTTTCCTGTGGTCATGTATGGATGTGAGACTTGGACTGTGAAGAAAGCTGAGCACCGAAGAATTGATGCTTTTGAACTGTGGTGTTGGAGAAGACTCTTGAGAGTCCCTTGGACTGCAAGGAGATCCAACCAGTCCATTCTGAAGGAGATCAGCCCTGGGATTTCCTTGGAAGGAATGATGCTAAAGCTGAAACTCCAGTACTTTGGTCACCTCATGCAAAGAGTTGACTCATTGGAAAAGACTCTGATGCTGGGAGGGATTGGGGGCAGGAGGAGAAGGGGACGACAGAGGATGAGATGGCTGGATGGCATCACTGACTCAATGGACATGAGTCTGAGTGGACTCCGGGAGTTGGTGATGGACAGGGAGGCCTGGTGTGCTGTGATGCATGGGATCACAAAGAGTCAGACACGACTGAGAGACTGAACTGAACTGAACTGACAGAACACCTAGAATGTGCTGAAAATATAGTAGAAACTCTTTGCACCTCCATGGACTATAGCCCACGTGGGTCCTCTGTCCATGGGATTTCCCAGGCAAAAATACTGGGGTGGGTTGCCATACCCTCCTCCAGGGATCTTCCCAACCCACGGATTGAACCTGTGTCTTCTACATCTCCTGCATTGGCAGGGATGTTCTTTACACTAGCATTACCTGCGACTCCCAGATAGGTGATAGATAGATAGACAGATACCTGAAATAGATAGTAGATGTATGAGATAGATAGATAACTAGTCCCCTGTGAATATTACACACACCTACTGTCATTAGCAAGGCAACTGGAGAGGGTGGGAAGCAGGGCTCCTTCACTGGCTTCAGAAAGGTGGCAGGAAAATGTCTTGACTGTGCACATCCATGGGTTTCAGCAATGCAGCGGGAAAGTGTGTTGCCTGCGTGCTTATGCTGAAGTTAGGCTGGGAGTGGGCAAGTGCCATGACCACTCTCACATGCCAGCCCCAGCCAGGGAGGAGGCGGGTACTGCAACCACCTGGGCTCTCTGGCTTCAGCAGGGCAGCGATACAGTACCATGACCACTGGCCCCTGTACATCTTAGCAAGGCAGCAGGAGGGTGCTCTCTCCAGGCTTACTTGCCTATGCCAGAAGAGTATGTGGAGAGGGCACCTATCAATACCTCCATCTCTGGAGAAAATTTTCACAGAGCCCTGCCCCTCCAGCACATGTTTTTTAGATTAGCAAATGAGTCTCTCTCACATACACTCCAAGCACTTTTCAAGCTGCTATTTTTCTTTTTTTTCCTCTGTGTCTCAGGGTGGGTAAGACAACATATGAGTCATTCAGAAGGGAAGTCTCAGATTCTAACAGCAGTTTGGACACCAGCCTGGTTGGATCCCTTAGCCAGACATTTTAGCGGTTCATCTCTCTGGTGCAGACCCCAGGCATTGGGTAGGACACTAGCCCCTCGCTCCTCTGATAGAAGCACTAGCTTGATGAGATCTCTCCATGTCCTCTGTTGCATACTGGTTTTCAGGCACAGTTCTTGCCAGGGCTCTGTCTCAAACTTTCCTGCCATTCTCAATGTGCTCCTTTAATTCTTTGTAGTGGAAAAGCAGGTCATTTAATTTTCAGATCTTTTTCAGAGGGAAACAATTTGTATGTAGCTGTAGAGCAGTGGCCATGAACAGAGGTAGGGTCAGAATCATCCTGTCCTGTCATCTTGATCCCACATTCATAAGTTTTATGTATGAATTAAACCATTAATTAATGAGCCATTAATTAATTCAGTACATTTTAGTAATTTTAAATAAATATGGTTTCCTTTGTCATTCATATTTATAAATAAGTATAATCAGTTCAGTTCAGTCACTCAGTCGTGTCTGACTCTTTGTGACCCCATGGACTGCAGCACGCCAGGCCTCCCTGTCCATCACCAACTCCCAGACTTTACTCAAACTCATGTCCATTGAGTCGATGATGCCATCCAACCATCTAATCCTCTGTCGTCCCCTTCTCCTCCCACCTTCAATCTTTCCCAGCATCTTGGTCTTTTCAAATGAGAAAGCTCTTTGCATCAGGTGGAAAAAGTATTGGCATAATATATAGCTTAAATATACAATATATCATGTAATACATAGCTTAAATATATATTGAGGTGTCAAAAAGTTCCTTCATGTTTTTCTGCAGGATGCTACTGAAAAAACAGGACAAACTCTCTGGCTCATCCAATAATTAGTATATAATGAACAATGTATAATATATTATAAAATTATATATCATTAATATATTTGTATATTATATACCATGAATGTTAATATGTTATGTATTTATATGTTAAATACATTTATATATGTATATATTTTATATATTTATAAATTAAGAAGGCCTGTGGTTATGTGCTCAGTCATGTCTAACTCTTTGTGACTCCATAGACTAGCCCACCAGGCTCCTCTGTCTTTGGGATTTCCAGGCAAGAATACTGGAACAGGTTGCCATTTCCTCCTCCAAGGGATCTTCCTGACCCAGGGATCAAATCTGCATCTCCCGTGTCTCCTGCATTGACAGGGAAGCATTTTGCCACTAGCGCACCTGGGAATCCTTCAGTAGTTTAATTATATCGCTCACTTATTTGCCCAAATGTGCAAATATCCTGATGAGTTAGAGAACCACAATGCATATTCAGGGACTCCCACTTCTAGATAAACAGAAGGTTCTCCCTTTTCCTCTTCATAGCCCTCTCTGGATATTATATATTAAGGAAACTGAAACGTGGATGAAATGTGGAGATAAGAGACCAGACTGGATGGAGGCCTACTGGTGAAAGTGGTGGTATGTTCCCTGGATTTTCTTTTGGCCTCACATACTCTAGTCTTGGAGCTAGAGAAGCTGACAGCCTGGCAATGCTAACAAGACAAAAAAATCCCTGACAAGAACTTGCTCTCTTTATCCAAATGATTAAAAAATGGAGTGACTTCACAAAAAAAAAAAAAAAAAAAAAAGTTTTAAATTATAAAAGCTCTAACCAAATTATAAAATTTGGTAAAATTTATAAAATTACAAAATTTTATAAATTATAAAAGTTCCAACCAAACCCCACAGGGGTTGGGGGGAAACACAACAGCAGTCTTACCCTTATCCTGCCAATAGAGTTGTGGTGAGCCTAGATTTCTGCTCTCATCAGACTGCATTTTAATGTCCAAAATTACAAGGAAGCATCAGAGAAGGTAGAAAAGAGCCAAAATTTTCATCTCCAAAGGGCACTAATGTGGTTTCTTACCCGTTGATACCAGTGGGGGCCCTGTAGGGGAGCATGAACTTCCAAACACAACTATTGACAATAAGACCATTCACTACCAGTTTTAAAGCAGACCAATAGCACAAGGTACTCACACTGCTTCCACCCAGAACAATACTGGTGAAGGCCTGGTTGAAGCAAAAGCATTTACTAGTGCCCAGTAGTAGCAAGGAGTTCTCAGCACCATGGGTGTCCATGGAGCCTAAGGGAAACCTAGAGTTTCCCCTTCAGGTGCTAATAACAAGATTCCTTCCTTTCCTGTCTGAGTGGTGTTATAGGAGCCCAGTCCAAGCAGGAGAGTTTAATAAGGCCTATATTCTCATAGGTCTTTTTCTCATATACAAAAAGATCTTCTGATCCAGAAAACCACAATGGTGTGATCACTCACCTAGGGCCAGACATCCTGGAATGTGGAGTCAAGTGGACTTTAGGAAGCATCACCATGAACAATGCCAGTAGAGGTGATGGAATACCAGTTGAACTATTTCAAATCCTAAAAGATGATGTTGTAAAAGTGCTGCACTCAATATGCCAGCAAATGTGGAAAACTCAGCAGTGGCCACAGGACTGGAAAAGGTCAGATTTCATTACAATCCCAAAGAAGGGCAATGCCAAAGAATGTTCAGACTACCACACAATGCACTCATATCACATGCTAGCAAAGTAATGCTCAAAACTTTACAAGCCAGGCTTCAACAGTACGTGAACCATGAACTTCAGATGTTCAAGCTAGACTTAGCAAAGCCAGAAAAACCAGACATTAAATTGCCAGCATCTGTTGGATCATAGAAAAAGCAAGAGAGTTCCAGAAAAAAATATCTACTTCTGCTTTATTGATTATGCCAACGCCTTTGACTGTGTCAATCACAACAAACTGTGGAAAATATTCAAGAGATGGGAATACCAGGCCATCTTACTCGCCTCCTGAGAAATCTGTATGCAGGTCAAAAACCAACAGTTAGAATTGGACATGGAACAACAGACTGGTTCCAAATTGGGAAAGGAGTACATCAAGGCTGTATACTGTCACCCTGTTTATTTAACTTATATGCAGAGTTCAGTTCAGTTCAGTCCCTTAGTCGTGTCCGACTCTTTGCGACCCCATGGACTGCAGCATGCCAGGCCTCCCTGTCTATCACCAACCCATCGGAATTTACTCAAATTCACGTCCATTGAGTTGGTGATGCCATCCAACCATCTCATCCTCTGTTGTCCCCTTCTTCTCCTGCCTTCAATCTTTCCCAGCATCAGGATCTTTTCAAATGAGTCAGCTCTTCACAGAGTACATCATGCAAAATGCTGGGCTGGATGAAGCACAAGCTGGAATCAAGATTGCCAGGAGAAATATCAATAACCTCAGATACACAGATGACACCACCCTTATGGCAGAAAGTGAAGAGGAACTAAAGAGCCTCTTGATGAAGGTGAAAGAGGAGAGTGAAAAAGCTGGCTTAAAACTCAACATTCATATGGCATCTTGTCCAATAACTTCAGGACAAATAGATGGGGAAACAATGGAAAAAATGACAGACTTTATTTTGGGGGGTTCCAAAATCACTGCAGATGGTGACTGCAGCCATGAAATTAAAGGATGCTTGCTCCTTGGAAGAAAAGCTATGACCAACCTAGATAGCATATTAAAAATCAGAGACATTACTTAGTCAACAAAGTCCATCTAACCAAAGCTATGGTTTTTCCAGTAGTCATGTATGGATGTGAGAGTTGGACAGTAAAGAAAGCTGAGCACCAAAGAATTGTCGCTTTTGAACTGTGGTATTGGAGAAGACTCTTGAGAGTCCCTTGGACTGCAAGATCAAACCAGTCAATCCTATAGAAAATCAGTCCTGAATATTCATTGGAAAGACTGATGCTGAATCTGAAGCTCCAATACTTTGGCCACCTGATGCGAAGAGCTGATTCATTGGAAAAGATCCTGATGCTGGGAAAGATTGAAGGCAGGAGGAGAAGGGGATGACAGAGGATGAGATGGTTGGATGGTATCACCAACTCGATGGGCATGAGTTTGAGCAAGCTCCAGGAGTTGGTGATGGACAGGGAAGCCTGGTGTTCCGCAGTCCATGGGGTTGCAAAGAGTCGGACACGACTGAGTGACTGAACTGAACTGATATTCTCATACAGTAATACCCAAATTGTTCAGATTTCACTCATTATATCAACCAAGACAACCAATAGATGCCAACAGCAATATGACACAGATGTCAGAATTATCTGACAAGGATTTGAAAGCAGACATCATATAAGTATTCCACTGAGTCATTGTGACAGACAGGAAAAAAAATAACTGAATGTCTTAATAAAGAAATAGAAAATATCATCGAAAAATAAGGAGCATAAAGAAGAATCAAATGAAATTGTAGAAGTGGGAAATACAATAACAGAAATGTAAAACTTGACAAAGAAACAGAAAGTTCCAATAAGGAAACAGAACATATAAAGAAGAACCAAATGGAAAATTTAAAACTAATAAATATAGATACTTTAAAAATACATTAAAAAAATTCAATGGTTAGGCTCAACAGCAGAATGGGAGGAACACAGGAAAGAATCAGTGAACTTGAAAATAGAACAATAGAAGTTATTCAGTGTGAATAACAGAGTGAAAATAGATTAAAACAATGAAGAGAATATCAAGACAAGATCTATAGTATTCATTTCAGCAGTCCCAAAAGAAGAGGGCTAAAAAGATAAAAAAAAACTCAAAACAGTAATGGCTGAAAACTTTTTTAAACTTTGCAAAAGACATTAACCTACAAATACAATACTGAGCAAGTAGATAAACCCAAGGAGACCTGATAAGACAGGTAACAAGTTTTCTGAAAATTAAAGACAAACTAAAAATCTTGAAACTCAAAAAGAAAAAAAAAAAAAAGAAAATCTTGAAACCAGTGTGAGAGAAAGTGTAGGGTCACAGCACTATGGTGGAAAAATAATTTGAATGGCAGCAGAGATCTCATCAGAAACCATAGAGGGGATGATAGAACACCATTTTTTCAAATTTGAAAAAAAAAAAAAAAGATCTGCCAACCTAGTACTCTTAAATACAAAAATACATATATACATAGCCTTCAATAAATGAACAGAAAATAAAGACATCTTCATACAAAGTAAAATTTTGAGGATTTGTTGCCATCCTACCTTAACAGGATGGCTAAAGGAAACCCCCTAAACATAAATGAATGAATAAGATTACAATGTTGGAATATGAGAAAGGGAGAAAGAACAACAAAAGAGTAAAAATATAAATACAGACAATAGATTTTTTCCCTCTTGAACTATTAAAATTATGTTTGATGGTTGGATCCAAAATTATACAGTTTGTTATACAAAATTATACAATGTGTTACAGTTCATATAAATATTTAAGCTAATTATATAATAAATGAGAAGGTAAAGGGATGTACAAAGGAGGAACGTTTTCTACACTTGAACTGGTAAAAATGTGACACCACTAGGTTTTAAGTTATGCATATAAAATGTAATAGCTACAACACAAAAATATGTATGTAGAGATAACACTCAAGATCTTACAAAGAAATAAAAACAGAATTGTTTAAAAAACCCACTAACAAGGAACCAGGAAAAAACAAAACTAGAGACTAAAAGGGAGAGAGAACAAACAATAAAATGGAAGAATTAGCTACAACTTATCAGTAACATTAAATGCTATATAATTGTCTATCCAGTTCAGTTCAGTACAGTCGCTCAGTCATGTCGGACTCTTTGTGACCCCATGAATCGCAGCACGCCAGGCCTCCCTGTCCATCACCAACTCCCGGAGTTCACTCAGACTCACGTCCATTGAGTCGGTGATGCCATCCAGTCATCTCATCCTCTGTCGTCCCCTTCTCCTCCTGCCCCCAATCCCTCCCAGCATTGGTGTCTTTTCCAATGAGTCAACTCTTCGCATGAGATGGCCAAAGTACTGGAGTTTCAGCTTTAGCATCACTCCTTCCTAAAAAATCCCAGGGCTGATCTCCTTCAGAATGGACTGGTTGGATCTCCTTGCAGTCCAAGGGACTCTCAAGAGTCTTCTCCTACACCACAGTTCAAAAGCATCAATTCTTCAGTGCTCAGCTTTCTTCACAGTCCAACTCTTACATCCGTACATGACCCACTGGAAAAACCATAGCCTTGACTAGACGGACCTTTGTTCGCAAAGTAATGTCTCTGCTTTTCAATATGCTATCTAGGTTGGTCATAACTTTCCTTCCAAGGAGTAAGCGTCTTTTAATTTCATGGCTGCAGTCACCATCTGCAGTGATTTTGGAGCCCCAAAAGATGAAGTCTGACACTGTTTCCACTGTTTCCCCATCTATTTCCCATGAAGTAATGGGACCGGATGCCATGATCTTCGTTTTCTGAATGTTGAGCTTTAAGCCAACTTTTTCACTCTCCTCTTTCACTTTCATCAAGAGGCTTTTTAGTTCCTCTTCACTTTCTGCCATAGGGTAGTGTAATCTGCATATCTGAGCTTATTGATATGTCCCCCGGCAATCTTGATTCCAGCTTGTGCTTCTTCCATCCCAGCGTTTCTCATATATACGAATTAAAAGAAAGATTGTCAGAGTAGATTTTAAAAATGTGACCCAACTGTATGCCATTCATAATAATTCACTTAAAGTATCATGAAATAGATAGATATAAACCCAAAGGATGGAAAAGATACACCATGCAAACATTAATCAAAAGAAACCAGGAGTGTCTGTATTAACAACATCAAATAAAATAGTCATCGGAGCAAAGAAAATAACAAGGGAAATAAAGGGATATGATGATAAAAATGTCAATACATCAAAAAGTCAGAGTATTCTTGTATGCATATGTACCAACCAATAGAAGTACAAATTATATGAAGCAAAACCTAATAGATTTGAAAGGAGAATTAGACAAAACTATCATTATCATTCAAGACATCACTCCTTTCTCAACAAGCGATTAAACAACTAGAGAGGAAATCAGTCAAGGCATAGAAGAGTTCAACAACACCATTAACCAACAATATAGATCTGATATTTATAGCATACTTTCCACCAAATAACAGCAGAATACCTATTATTTTTCAATGCTGATAAAATATATATCAAGACAGACCATATCTTGAGCCATAAACACATTTGAACAAATTTAAAAGATCTGAAATAGTGCAGTCTGGGTTCTCTGACCAAAGGAATCAAGCTGGAAATAAAAAACAAAAAGAACATTTCCAAACATTTGGAAAGTAGATAAGAAAATTCAGGAGGTCAAAGTGTCTGCATCTATATTCATATATATGAATGAATATATCAATATATCAAATTTTGTGGCACACAGAGAGAGCCATGGTGAGAGGAAAAGTTACAGCAATAAATGCATACCTTAGAAACGTCTAAGTCATAAATTTAAGCTATACCTCAAGAAAGTAGGAAAATAAGAGCAAAATAATCATTTCATGACAAATAGATGGGGAAACAATGGAAACTGTGACAGATTTTATTTTCTTGGGCTCCAAAATCACTGCAGATGGTGACTGCAGCCATGAAATTAAAAGACACTTGCTCCTTGGAAGAAAAGCTATGACAGACCCAGACAGCCTATTAAAAAGTGGAGACATTACTTTGCCAACAAGATCTGTCTAGTCAAAACTATGGTTTTTCCAGTACTCATGTATGCATGTGAGAGTTGGACTATAAAGAAGACTGAGCACCAAAGAATTAATGTTTTTAAACTGTGGTGTTGGAGAAAACTTTTGAGAGTCCCTTGGACTGCAAGATCAAACCAGTCAATCCTAAAGGAAATCAACCCTGAATATTCATAAGTACTGATGCTGAACCCGAAGCTCCAATACTCTGGCCACCTGATGTGAAGAACTGACTCATTGGAAAAGACCCTGGTGCTGGGAAAGAGTGAAGGCAGGAAGAGAAGGGGATGACAGAGGATGCGATAGTTGGATGGCATCACTGACTCAATGGATATGAGTTTGAGAAAGCTCTGGGTGATGGTGAAGGACAGGGAAGCCTAGAGTGCTGCAAGTCCATGGAGTTGCAAAGAGTTGGACATGACTGAGTGACTGAACAACAACAATAAATACTAAAGCAAAAAGAAGAAAGAAACAATAAAGATAAGGGCAGAAATCAATGTAATTGAAACAAAAACAATAGAGAAAATCAATGAAATGAAGAGCTGACTGTTTGAAAAGATATATAAAACTACCAACCTCTAACTATACTGAAAAGAAGAAAGCCACTAATTACCAATATCAGGAGTAAAGGAGGGACTATAGATTTGGGGCTTGTCTATAAAAAGAACTGCATAAGCTGACCAAATGGGTTTAATTCCAAGAATGTAAGGCGCTAGTGGTAAAGAACCTGCCTGACGATGCAAGAGACACAAGAGACAGAGATTGGATCTCGGGTCAGAAAGATCCCCTGGAGAAAGGAATGGCAACACACTCCAGTATTCTTGCCTGGAGAATTCCATGGACTGAAGAGCCTGGCGAGCTACAGTCCATAGGGTTGCAAAGACTCGGACACAACTGAAGTGACTTAGGTCACACACACACACACACACACACACACACACTGCTGCTGCTGCTAAGTCGCTTCAGTCGTGTCCGACCCTGTGTGACCCCATAGACGGCAGCCCACCAGGCTCCCCCGTCCCAGGGATTCTCCAGGCAAGAACGCTGGAGTAGGTTGCCATTTCTTTCTCCAATGCATGAAAGTGAAAAGTGAAAGTGAAGTCACTCAGTCGTGTCTGACTCCTAGCGACCCCACGGACTGCAGCTTACCAGGCTCCTCCATCCATGGGATTTTCCAGGCAAGAGTACTGGAGTGGGGTGCCATTGCCTTCGCCGACACACACACACACACACACACACACACACACAAAGATTATAGACACTGCAAGTATCTAAATAAAAACTGATGCCACAAAAAATCTCCATAACCATAAATTTGACAGTTTATATGATATGAATCAATTTCCCCCAAAAGCAAAATTACCACATTTCACCCAATATTAATATAATTTGAATAGCCCTGTACCTAGTAAAGAAGTTGAATTCATAGTTTAACACATCTTGAAAAAAAGTTTTCTAGAACCACATATTTTCACTGGAGAATTCTACATGATTAAAGAAGACTTAAATAAACTACACACTCGCTTTCAGAAAATAAAAGAAGAGGAAAGACTTTCCATTCATGTTAAGAGTCAAGTATTATTCTAATACTAAAAGCAGACAAAGAGAGTATAAAGAAAGGAAAATACCGATATTTCTCGTGACTATAAATGCAACATCCTTAACAAAACATCAGCAAATTGAATTCAGTATTCTATAAAAAGAACTGCATAAACTGACCAAATGGATTTAATTCCAAGAATGTAAGATTGGCTTAATATTTAAAAATTAAGAAGTGTAATCCACTATATTTACAAGCTAGAGAATAAAAATCATATGACCATATAAATATATGGGAAAAAATTGACAAAATTAACATCCATTAAAGACTAAAAACTCTCAGACAATATAGTAATAGAAAGAGACTTCCTTGTATAGGTATAAAATAAAGCATCAAAAACAGACACCAAAAGGTTGAAATCATTTGACAATCTGGTAAAGACTACTGAGTGAGCATTTTTTAAATAATTAAGAAACTAGATAAGTTCTGGAATCATAATGAAAGCATAAGTCATTCTTGATAAAGAAAAGATAAAATTGAAAATTAAACAGATTCTCTCTAAAAAAAAGAAAAAGAAAGAAAGATACAGTGAACAACCCAGAGGAACATTTAAATGGCACAAAAGACACATTTAAGCAGAGAATTAATAAACAATAAGAAATATGTCTAAGAGTAGATTTCAGAGTAAATTGGTAAGAGGCAATATTCAAAAAGATAATAGCTAAAAAGTGATAGTCCTCAAATGGAAGAAATACCCTGGAAAGAAGTAAGATTTGACAAAAAAAGTTCACAATTAGATACAACAGGATGGAAACTAATTTAACAAAGGAGAAATCTTCGCCAGTCCAGGTTTGATGCACGATACTGGATGCTTGGGGCTGGTGCGCTGGGACGACCCAGAGGGATGGTATGGGGAGGGAGGAGGGAGGAGGGTTCAGGATGGGGAACACATGTATACCTGTGGCAGATTCATTTTGATATATGGCAAAACCAATACAATATTGTAAAGTTAAATAAAATTAAATTAAAAAATAAAAGATAAAAAAATAAAGAAAACCAGATAACCCCCCCCCAAAAAATAAATAAAAGATGGAAGATTAGTTTGAAAATAATAGGCTGATTTGCTTCACTTTGGATATAAGGTTTAAGTAAATATACTGAGCTTGCTAAAATGCTTTAAAAATCTAGTCTTCCTTTCCTGTCAACATAGGCTTTGCAAGAATGGTTTCTCTGCTATGAGTGTTATCAAATCAAAACCTAAAACTTTAGGTAGACATTACACCTTATGAGTAGCATGTCATCAGCCCTGTAATTTTTGTTTTCTTTTTTTCCTATGTTATGTTTGCTATTGTTTACTGAAATGTCATTTTGTCTATTGAATCTAATAATATAAAGTTTGGGCTTATATTAAAAAAAAAAACAGAGGAGAAATCTTAGAGAAATTGAAAGATAAAAGACAGATCACCCTTATATGAATGACGATCAACAGTGTGCTGGTGGTTGTTCAGTCGCCAGGTTGTGTCTGACTTTGTGTGACCCCAGGGACTGCAGCACACCAGACTCCTCACTCCTCCACTGTGTCCCAGAATTCACTCAAATTCATGTCCATGGAGTCAGTGGTGCTATCTAACAGACCCCCCATTAAAAAAAAATAGAGGAAATTATATGAAGGAAACTCTCTGTGGTATCTCTGCAACGTGTCTATGGGTATAAAATTATTCCAAATTGAAAGTTTCATTTTAAAATGTTCTAAAAGTAATAATAATGTTAAAGCTAGTCAGAAAAAAAAAAAATGACTATCTTAAAGATGCTAAGGGCAACAAATCCCATACTAGAACTATATATTGAAATAAAAGCAAAAACTCTATTTTTCTTGAATGAGGGTGAGCTAAATATTTTCCCACACATGGGCCATCAATGAAAAGACTACTAAAATATATACTTCAGAAAGGAAAAAACTGAATTGATAAAAGTAACAGGCTCACAAGACATGATTCTGCTACAAGTACTAAACACTTGTATAGACAGAGAGGAGTCATATACAGGCATTAAGAATAGTGATTTAAAATAGTCACTGACCAAAAGAATGTGAGCAGAAGTGATGTTTGTCACTTGCCTCCAGAAGTGCCCTAAGCAATCTTCCATGGGCTCTCTAAAAATATTTACATACATATCATATGCATCATAATATTAATATCACCTGTAATATGTAAATAAATGCAAATGCCATAAAATAACTGTTTTAATGGGAAAATAAAACTGAAATGTTTTAAATTTGAAAGGATAAAAGAAAGGCTGGAAGGACAAAAGAAGGAAAAGAAGAAGAGAAAAAAGGAAAACAAAAAGGAGAGGGAGGGAGGAAGAAGGGAGAAAAGGGAACGGACAAAAAAGACAAACTGTCTGTTGCAGGTTGCTGCGTATATCTCCTGCCGCCACTTGGTCCATTATCTTATTTCCTTTGAACAAAATTGCTTATCTAAAAAAATACAGTCAGATTGTCCTTGACACTCCTGCCAGTCTACCCCGCCTTGAAGGTAAAGCCTACATCCCACCTCTTCTTCTAAGTCTTCCCCAAGAACAGTAGCAAGCTGCCTTTCTTGTCTTCTTTTTTTTTTCTTTTTTAACTTGTCCAAGCACTTAGCTTGACCATTCTCTTTGACATTTTGCTTATGCTGTTGTCTCATATTACTGTCAGTGTTAATAAGCAGTTCCATGTGTGCAACCTTCTGCCAGTTGCAAGACTTCTGGTTGCACTGCCCTTGAGACCAGGGCAATGAGGATACCAGGCTGGTCCCATCTCATGAGCTGTTTGCTCATTCCAGGTAACTCCCCGTCCTCATAAAGAGCCTCACCCAGCAGATAAGAATAGCACATATATTGCTTGGGACCAGGGAGGGCCTTCTTCTAAATGCAGCATTCTACATTGCAGAGGGCAGGCTCAAGTTATCAAAGCAAAGCTGCCAATATCATTAAGAGATGCTCTCTCTGCAGCTTACAGATTCCGCTTTCACAGGACCAAGTCCATTTGGTAAGGAAGAGGAATGGTACTGTCAGCAATATTGTGGTGTCCGTGATTCTCCCTTTCACTCTTTCTCCATGTTTCAAAGATGATAAATTCAAGAAGAAGCTATCCCATATGCAAATTCAATCAAATATAAATTAAAGGAAATCACATGATGCAGAAATCAAACTGTGCCTCCAATAATAAGGTGGTCCTTAATACACAGATGTGGAAAATGTATGGAGAAAATATCTGAAAACTGTTTTCATTTCCTTCCAAATGCTTTACTATCCTGTGTGTGCATGCATGCTTAGTCGCTCAGCCGTGTCCAACTCTTTACAATCCCGTGGACTGCAGTTTGCCAGGCTCCTCTGTCCATGGGGTTTCTCCAGGCAAGAATACTCGAGTGGGTTGCCATGCCTTCCTCCAGGGGATCTTTCCCACCCAGGGATCAAACCCAGGCCTTCTGCATTGCAGGCGGATTCTTTACCATCTGAGACACCAGAGAAGCCCTTGCTATCCTGTAAAAACACATTAAAAAGTCACCTTGGGTAGTGCTGGAGAATTATGTGGTGCAGTTAGAAAAATGTAAAAGAGGAAGAAAACATACTGTCATACAAATGACTGGAGGTAGGACTCCTGGTTTCAAAGACCTAGCGAGAAACAGGAATTTATCTTCTCTGAGCTTTACTGTCTTCATCTGTAAATTAGGTATCTCATTGGCTTTCTTCTTGAAATGATATATAAGGAGCAAATTTCATAGCACAACACCGGACACATAGTTACTTAACAGAATCTGTATTCCCCTCTTCTTTCCACAGTGTTGGGAGATAAGGCATGAAAATATTTTTATTTTGGTGAGTTCATCACCTTCAAGTATAAACCCATCAGTGCAGCTTTGAACACAGTTTCTGGGCAAAGCCATTAAGAAGACTCCATCCCTTGCAATTCTTCCAAGCCAGCCTGTACAGCAATTTGCAACTTTATGATGTGATAAATAGAATTTCTTTGTTTTGATTTTTCATTTGCATATTTATTGAGATATGACGATCTTAATTAGTTCTGCTTTTTGTGTGTTTGTTTGTTTTCTCGGTTGGGAAAAGACAGCTTTCTGTAGAGCAAAATGATTCTGTATGCTAACAGGGTGAACAAAACTTAGCCTGTGGCGTTCCTTGATGTGAATGCTGCTTAGAACACAGCTTTGTGGATTCCCTTTTCCCTTGTTTTCTCTTTAAATGTCGAGGTGATGTTCAAGACTTGGGTGAGGGCCAGATCTCAAGAGGCAGCTGTCTACTGAGCAGCAGTAGAACACTCTTTAAATTCTAGACACTTAGCTTCATCCAACACTTTCTCCCCAGCCTACGGATTGCCTGTCTGCTTCCTGGAAAAGCTGAGCCCCATCATATGCCTCTTCCCAATGAAACACAGCCCTGTTGCCTCTTGGCTTCTGCAGAAGAAAAAGAGGAAGTCTGAATCCCCTTGTTAATTGCATCCCAGGGAAGTATTTGGACATGTTGTTCACATCATGCTGTTTCGATCTGACCTTTGGGAGCATAGCTCTGTGAACGCTGTGTCCCACTGAGGAGGTACCAGCAGCCTATTAGACAACTCATAAACATCTAAAGACAAACAAATTATTCCCTCTATGCGTATCTCACCATCATCACCCAAAACAATTAGCATGGTTCCCTAGTGTTTCCTATTTGCCAAGTTCTTCACATCATCACAAAGTCTGTCATTGATTCAACACTTGTAAGAGGAAGGGCATAATTTATTATTTTGTCTTTCTTTTTTTTTTTTTGGTCTTGTTAATTGTTGACTTCAGTAGTGGAGCATTTCAAGTATACAGAAAGCAGCACTAGGCACTATTAGTAAAGGAAAAATAAATAAATCAGTAACATTGTTATTACCTACTGTGTATTTACATTTGCTCTCATTTCATTGAAATTAAAAAAAAAAGAAAACAAGCAAATATATAGGGTGATATTATCATTTCTGTTTCAGCTGGGAAAAGAGAGACCTTGAGTATTTCAATAATTTTCTCAGTATTTTAAATTTATACATGGCATAGAAGATGTATAATCAGATAAGATGAAGGGCTTCTGTAACCCAAATGAGCTGAATGGCTTAATTCATTCAACAAATGTTGACATATTAAACCTACTTTATCTCAGGAAAAACTGTAATGAAATAGCAATTCAACCAAAATCAAAGTCATGAACTCTGTCATATGGTTTAGGGGTCTAGAAAATGTCATTTTCACTCAAAAAAAAAAAAAAAAGAAAGAAAAGAAAACAAATGTCTTTTTTTAAAATTGATTTGTACATTATTTTAAATTGGAGTATAGTTGCTTTACAATGTTGGGTTAGTTTCTGCTGTGCAGCAAAGTGGGCCAGCCGTACATGTACACATGCACCGTCTTCTAGGTTTCATTCCCACATAGGTCACTCCAGAGCACCAAATAGAGCATGCTGTGCTATACAGTAAGTTCTTATTAGTTATATTTTACACATATTAATGTGTGTGTGTGTGTGTGTTCGATCATGTCTGACTCTTTGCGACGCCATGGACTGCAAGCTACCAGGCTCCTCTGTCCACCGGGTTTCCCAGGCAAGAATACTGAAGTTGCCATTTCCTTCTTCAGGGGATCTTCCTGATCCAGGGATTGAATTCATGTCTCTTGCATCTCCTGCTTTGGCAGGTGGATTCTTTACCACTGTGCCACCTGGGAAGCCTATATATATATAAGCATATATATGTATGTATATATATAGTAGCATATATATGGAGAAGGCAATGGCACCCCACTCCAGTACTCTTGCCTGGAAAATCCCATGGACGGAGGAGCCTGGTAGGCTGCAGTCCTTGGTGTCGCTAAGAGTCAGGGACGACTGAGAGACTTCACTTTCACTTTTCAGTTTCATGCATTGGAGAAGGAAATGGCAACCCACTCCAGTGTTCTTGCCTGGAGAATCCCAGGGACAGAGGAGCCTAGTGGGCTGCCGTCTATGGGGTTGCACAGAGTCAGACATGACTGAAGTGACTTAGCAGCAGCAGCATATATATATATATATGTGTGTGTGTATATATATATATATATATGTCAACCCCAATCTCCCAAGACCCCCTTTCCTCCTTAGTAACCATAAGTTTTGGGGACTTCCCAGGTGGCACTAGTGATAAAGAATTTGCCTGCCAATGCAGAAGACCTGGGTTTGACCCCTGGGTCAGGAAGATACCCTGGAGAAGAAAATGGAAACCCACTCTGGTATTCCTGCCTGGTTAATCCCATGGACAGAGGAGGCTGGTGGGCTACAGTCCATGGGGTTGCAAAGAGTTGGACACGACTGAAGCAACTTAGCACAGCAACCATTAGTTTGCTTTCTATATCTGTGATTCAGTTTCTGTTTTGTAAATAGGTTCATATATAAGCAATATCATATGATATTTGTCTTTATTTGCCTGACTTATTTCATTCAGTATGACAATCTCTAAGTCCATGTATGTTGATGTAAATGACATTATTTCATTCTTTTTATGGCTGGGTAAAATTCCATGGTATGTATATATACATCTTCTTTATCCATTCTCCTGGACATTTACGTTGCTTCCATGTCCTGGATATTATAAATAGTCCTGCAATAAACTTTGAGGGTGCATGTATCCTTTTGAATTATGGTTTTTTCTGGATATATGCCCAGGAGTGGGATTACTGCATTACATGGTAGCTCTATTTTTAGTTTTTTTGAGGAATCTCCATACAGTTCTCCATAGTGGCTGTACCAATTTATATTGCCACCAACAGTGTAAGAGGGTTCCCTTTTCTCCATACCTTCTCTAGCATTGGTTTGTAGGCTTTTTGACGATGGCTATTATGATCAGTGTGAGGTGGTAACTCATTGTAGTTTTGATTTGCATTTTTCTGATAATTAGTGATGCATACCATTTTTCATGTACCTCTTGGCTATTGTCCAACTTCTTATTGAATAAGTTAATCCATGATGGTGTAAGGATGCGGACAAATTCTTCATAAAATTAGAAATACAGAATAGAAGAGGGAGAGAGTGGGAGAGAAGGCGTTAATGTGAAATGAAGGAGAGCAAAATAGATGGGGAGGGGAGAGAGAGAGAAAGAAAGAGACAGAGGACAGTTTAGTGAAACTTGTTCAACCAACTTGTCAACAAGAATTTACCCCTAAGTTCTCATACCTGATATGATAAATGAGTTGATGTAAGTGGCTTGAAGGACAAGGTATGAAAATGTAAGATGCTGGTTCATTGTAGAGGACAGTTAATGACTAAAAATGGCAATTATATGAAAGAAGATCTTTGAGTGGCCCACTGATGTTTCAGACATGTACTGTGAATTATGTATCATTATTTTCTGAGTCCTTCTCTTTGGAAACTCTCTGGGTAATTATAGAATTGGAGCTGGGGTACAAGGCTGTCTGTGTGTGTGTGTGTGTGCTAAGTTGCTTCAGTCGTGTCCGACTCTAGGCAACCCCATGGACTGTAGTCCGTCGGACTTCTGTGTTCATGGGAATCTCCAGGCAAGAATTACTGGAGTGGGTTGCCATGCCCATACTCTGTGGCTCAGGGACCCAAGGAAGCTAACTAATTCATATACGGTCCAAATAAGGATAGTGATGATCTACTTGATGTCAATTGATCAGACAGGATATTTTAGGGCAAGACAGTTTGCCACTTTAGAAATGAATGATGATGGTTTTGTTCAGGCTACTACTGTTAAAGTGTCCAAAAGATAACCCATTCTTATGTCTGCTTCCCATCATTCTCACCATATTATCACAATGAATGGCTCCAATGGTCCCTTGAAAGTCCATTCTATTAAACCAGCAAGTCATCACTTTTAGCTACAGCATAACTGGGTATAGCTAAAATATTTTACCATTTGATACATTCCCGTGAACACTGGAACACATGGTACAGTATAAATTTCAAAGTATCAGAAACTAAAATATCTTACTCTGACACTAGACAAACTGTGGTTTCTGTCTCACTCAGCTACAATGTTGCAAAACTCATCTTCATCTTTCAAAAACTTGTAAAAGAACACTTTCTCATTGTCCTAAAAGAAATCAGAAAATTTGAAAGAAATATGTGTTTGTTGAAAACACTTACATTTTTGGTTAGCTTTGATCCACCTTTCCATGCTAAGTGGTATCACCTCTTCAATTTTATTTTTTTAATTTTTTAAAATTTTATATTAAAAGGACTTTTGTTTCTTATATGCTTCAAAGCCACAGAGAAATAAATTTGGTTACTGCGTATATAGTAATCAACATAAAGAGCACTATGTATGATGGGAAAGTCAGGAGCGGTTGCTCATGACAGCATAACAAATTAGGACAATTTAAAATATGGACATAAGTTTTGATCCTTCAAAAAGTTAAAAGATAATTAATGTATGCATTTATTTCCTGACTCACAGTTTATAGATATATGTCCCTTAAGTACCACTCTGCACTTACTTGTTATAGAACTTTTTATGTTATAAATGTTTATCTATTAGTCTCACTCCAGGAATGAAAACCATTGATTGCTCAGCCAATGAATATAGTTTGACATTCTGAGCTTTCCTTTCTTCAGAAAGTATTCAATTTTTAACTCCTCCACAGTTTTCTCTTTCTGACGTGATTTTATGTTCTGGTGAACAGGTTTGACTCAGAATGGCTCACGAAAGATACGCAATAACAGCGCTGGAGGTGCACACAGCGAATGCTAGTTCTAAAGCAGCTTGAGGCCGGGAGCACACTGAAGGACCTGAAGGCTCAGGAAGCAGATGATTAATGCCCAGCACTATCTGGTGTCCCCAGAGAAGTCACTGGACAAATCTCCTGTTACTAAAATTTAGGACCACCCCACCCTCTCCCATCCCCAGAAAACTCATTTTGTATCTAGATCCTCTTGGGTTGCCATCCTCTGTCCTCAAATCCCGGACATCTATAAGTCGATGGAACTTATAAAAAGCCAATAACTTTGAATTTCAGCATTAATATTATCTTTAAAATGTAAATGCAAGCTTAAATTCTAGTGGGAGTTCTGCTTGTCCTGTGATAAAGCAAAACTGATGAGACAGTTGGTTAGAAGTTCTACCCTACTTAAAAAAAAATGTAAATACATAATCAATTTTAGCTCTATATTTTAGATGGGTTGCTTTTATTGGTTTCTGTTTATTTATATATCTATTTTGGCATTCAGTAGGTTCTCATGAGTTATCTATTTTATACATATTTTTGTATATATGTGAGTTCCAATCTCCCAGTTCATCCCACCCTCCTTTCCCCGCTTGTTGTCCATACGTTTGTTCTCTACGTCTGTGTCTCTATTTCTACTTTGCTTTGACAGACAGTTTCAGTCTCCTGAGCATTTAGTTTCGACTGGACAGCCCAGTCCTTCTTCATGAAGTATCCCCAAGCGGGCCTGGCCACTGGCGGTAGAATGATTCATGGATCATGATACTTCCTTCCCCCGCTGGTCCCAGGAATTGAAATTCTGTAACTCCCTGGGCCCAGAGAAAAAAATTCCACTTTCCTGAACCGGGAGAGGGACATGGCAACCCTCTCCAGCATTCTTCTCTGGAGAATCCCATGGACTGAGGCGCCTGGCAGGCTACAGTCCATAGAGTCACAGAGTCAGACAGGACTGAAGTGACTTAGCATGCATGCAGCACAGACCTGGAGGTTCTCACAGAGATGTGGCCAGCCTTTGTCATGCAGAGGCAGGAAGGGTGGTGAAAGGTTGTAACCCTAGGTCTTCTTTCTTTCATTGTTTTCCCATTCTTCCCCAGAGAGTTTAGAATAAATGGGAGAAAGTGAATGCTTGCTGAGGTTTGCATACATCCTTGTAAACCTATGTCTCTCTGTTGAGACCCCGTTATCCTGAAAAGAGAAATGTTTTCTTTCTTTATTTTCCCCATTCATGCTAACTCAACTGGAGATTTATAAAAGTCCTTTGATATTATAAAGAGCTTCCTAAAACTCACTGTATCTTGTGAGGTCCCTAGTCTGAATTGTGTGAGCTCTAGCTAGAAGAATTTGCAGTGGTAGCCTGGAACAAAGTCAGGGAATTCAAAGTAAAGGAAACAGCAGTTGTAAAGTCCAATGTTGAAAACTGGTGTTCATAGGAACTGTGTTGAAAGGAACGTGTGT
The DNA here is from genome assembly GCF_019923935.1 of Bubalus bubalis. Classification (NCBI taxonomy): domain Eukaryota; kingdom Metazoa; phylum Chordata; class Mammalia; order Artiodactyla; family Bovidae; genus Bubalus; species Bubalus bubalis. Next base: position 52,540,253 of record NC_059176.1, read on the forward strand.
AGCTGTGGTTCATGCTGAACTCTCATTTCTACAAACACTTCCTTCTCTCCAGATGCAGAATGACTGGACACTTTAGGAATTAAAAATCTAATATGAGGACACAGCAGAATAGAACGCTGGAGGGAAATAGTGGCTTTAAATGATTAGGTAGGAAAGTGCTGAAGGAGGTGTTTTAATCACATGACAATATATAAATGTATCAAGTTAACATGTTCTGCACCTTAAATTTGCACATCATATGTTAAAGATAGTGCAATAAAGAAACTGAGATTTACTGTGGTTTGAATGATGAAAATACTTAAAAGTAAGAAACAATTCAGATAGACTGATATGTAGATATATATACTTTCCATAGATGTAACTTATTATTTATATTTATTTTAATAAATAGCTTTTATGCAGCAGGATCTTCACATAAAGTTTAAATTTACTGATAATCGGTATTTTTTCTTTTCAGTTTGTATTGGAATATAGTTGCTTTACAATGTTGTGCTATTTTCTGCTGTACAGCAAAATGAATAAGCTATATATGTATATATATACACACACACACAGATATATACATATAAACATATATTTGCTATTGTTGTTTAGTCGCTAAGCTGTGTCCAACACTTTTGTGAGCCCATGGACTATAGCCCACCAGGCTCCTCTGTCCATGGGATTTTCCAGGCAAGAATACTGGAGTGGGTAGCCATTTCCTTCTCCAGGGGATCTTCCTAACACAGGGATCAAACCTGTGTCTCCTGCATTGGGAGGCAGATTCTTTACCACTAGCACCACCAGGGAAGTCTTTATATATATACAACATGCACACATACACACACACACATATATATACACACACATATGCATACATATAGCCCCTCTTCTTCGGATTTCCTTCCCATTTAGGTCACTGCAGAGCAAGTAGAGTTCCCTGTGCCATCCAGTAGGTTCTCATTAGTTATCTGTTTTATACATAGTAGGGTATGTATGTCAATCTCCCTTTCCCAGTGCCTCCCACTCCCCTTCCCCCTTGGAATCCAAATGTTTGCTCTCTCTGTCTGTGTCTCTATTTCTGCTTTGCAAATAGGTTCATCTTAAGGACTTCCCTGGTGATCCAGTGGTTAAGACTCTGCCTTCCAATGCAAATAGATTGATCTGTACCATTCTTTCTAGATCCCACTGTACTTAAACACATATTTTAAGCAAAGACATTTCACAATGGACACCTCGTGAATTTTCAGCAAACCTGGTTGCTTTCCCCACCCCTTCACTTAATAGAGTTTTGGTCTATGCCATTTTCTATCACAGAGGCTTGATATCACATATCTAGGGAGAAAAAGGAGCTTCCACAGTCTCAGTTCTACTTATTTCTTAATCCACGTTTTTCAACTATATTCTCCTACATGACCCCTCCATTCAAGGTCACTTGGCCTTTCACCTCTCTTCACATACTCAGGACTGTGCTGTTTCTCTAACTTGATTCATCCTGACTCTGCCTCAAATGCTCTCCTTCTCCCTGCTGGTAACCGAAACCCCTGCTTGTCTTAAGACCAAGTCCACATGTTCTTTCTTTCACACACACACACAAAAGTCCATGATTATGCAGGATAGAAATAATTCCCTGGTCAATTTGAATGCATTTATTCACTGTATTTTCCCTTACAAATCAGAAACATGTTTCAGATTACCTTGTAACTCTCATCATTATTAGCCCCTACCTCACACATAAAAAATGCTCAAATCATACACTATATTAAGAAATGACAGAAAATCTCACTTTTTTAATGTAAGAAAAATATACTCTGCCTGCAGATTAGGGTTATTCCCATGTCTCTGCTGATTTTTACTGGCCACAGACAGAAATTGAAGAGGTGAGGTGTTCAAGAGAATTCGTACTTTAAACAATGAAACTACAGAAGACATGGTGCTAGAATGGGCCGTTTCTTTACAAGAACATTTGCTAAAACTTCAAGCTAATCAGTGTTCTTAGGTGAGATTCTAGTTTGCTTGCCATAGGCAGATACTGGTGTTCTCTGTCTTAGGAAAATAAGAAGTGCTTGAATAAGATGCTTACAGCTAAGATGAAAAAGGTAAAAATGGCTAGATGTTGAAAATTTGCAGGATGCAGGGGGCGGTAAGAAATTGGAGAGATTATTAAGAAACAAAATCAGTATTGCTATTTAAAGACTCTGTTTTGTTATCTTGGAAACCTTCTCCCAAATTCTATGTTTCTATCAGACTCTCAGGTTTCAGATAAAAGGATTTTGTGTTGCTATTGTTACACAGACTAAAAGAATTCTTTACACAGGCCTTTTTGTTGTAAGAACAAAATCGAATCTCCTTGCCTTCTGAAACACCCAGGGATTCCAAGGAGTTTAGAGAGCGATGAATTCCTATCTCAGTTGTGGGAAGAAAACCAGATGGCTCTTGATTTCAGGACATAAATCTATATCCAACACCACCTACCACCAAATTGGGGGCAAAACCTGCCATTTTGTGGATGTTATTCTATTTTTGGTTAAGAGCAGCACATTTAATCTATGGATTATCACTTTCATCATGCATGTTTTCATGACATTTATGTTACATGATAGCCAGGCAGAATGGCTATGATGGCATCATTGACTCAACAGACATGAGTTTGAGGAGATAGTGAAGGACAGGGAAGCGTGGCATGCTGCAGTCCACGGGGTTGCAGAGAGTCAGACACGACTGAGTGACTGAACAACGACAAACATCTCTGGGAGAAAACTCTGGGTAAGTATGGTTTCTTATAAGAATGAAGTAGTTATGTTTATCAGCTACTAAATGTTGTAGAGGGTGATGATCTGTTTTCCCATGAAGTAGATAAATAATCTGGCTTCCCAGGTGGCTCAGTGGTAAAGAATTCGCCAGCCAGTGCAGGGGACATGGGTTTAATCCCTGGGTCAGGAAGATGCCCTGGAGTAAGAAATGGTAACTTACTACAGTATTCTTACCCGGAAAATTCCATGGACAGAGGAGCCTGGTGGGCTACAGTCCATGGAGTCACAGAAGAGGTGGACACAACTTAGCAACTAAACAACAACAGATAAATAATCAACACGTGACATTTGAAGAGGAGTGAAATATTGAGAATAGACTCTCATGTTGTACAGACTACGGGGAAATCAAGTCTTTTCACAAAATGTGGGAGAGAAAACTGTTCAGTACCTTCCGAGGGAGGTTATCCTAACCCCAAGAAGTCTATTTTAATTTATCCCACACTCAGTTCTAAGGGAACTTAATTAATAGGGTATTAACAGTAGAATCAATTTTGCTATAAACATGACTGTTGACCTTCAAGGAAATACTTTGATTTAAACAGTTAACTAGTCACAGCTTGAGTTGGGCTCATGAAAAAAAAAAAAAGTTATAATTGTAAGTGACAATTATGGCCTCTTAAAAAAATATCAAAAGCTGAACTCAGTAAAGACAGCCTCTGAGGATCATAACTGAGGAGGGAATTCCCTTCTCAGGGAATCTTCCCAACCCAGGGATCGAACCCACATCTCCTGCATTGCAGGCAGATTCTTTATCATCTGAGCCACCAGGGAAGACTGGCAAGACATAAAAGACTGCAAATATCCCGTCCAAGGCGGATTAGAGAGAGTTTGTTACAAAGAATCAAAAAATAAATATCCTTCTAGGAGGGGCTGGGATAGTTGGTTATAAGCATCATGATAAAACATATTATGCAATGTACTATAATACCACTTGATATGATATAAAGATGCCACAGCAATTTGACCTAAGGCAGAAGTCAATAAGTACCACTTAACAAAGCCATGGCACTGTATTATAAGAAGTAAAAAAAAATGATAGTTTCTATATACATGTAAAGTTATTTCACAGATTATACAACACTATATATTTAGTTCATATATATTAATAGAAACTATTATACATTAAACTCTGTTTTTATCACTGTAAATTATTTTTAAAAGTATCTTTAATAAAAATGAAAATAGCAGTAAATAGGTGCTTTAGCATCAGCCAGTAGCATCTGCTATATTAGGTAGCTTTTTCCATTTACTAATTACTGAGTGACATAGCAGTAACAATAAGAAGCACAATAAAATGCATCTGCTGTAGAAAGCTTACTGAAAATTGTGTGGCTCGACACTTTAGATAAATTACCTCATTTAACTCCACGGTATTGCTTTATACTTTGTTTTTCACTTCTGATTTCAAAATATAAATATTCTGTCTCTGATCTTTCCTGTGCCTTAAGCCATGCACATCCCAGACTCATGAAAATTCTTACTAACTCATTTAATCCACTCATTCATTCAATAATCATTTATTGATCATCTATGAATGTTATTTTCTTCATTTATCTATTTACTGATTTAGGGGAGAAAGTAAAGAAAAGCCAGCTTTCTTCCACTTTCCATGTGCTGAGAGCTGTTGATGTAGAAGGGAATACAGAAGAGCCAGGGAGGGGAATGGGGTCAGACATACTCAGAGATCAATCACAGTGTTGTTCACTGAACATTCTAACAGAAGAGGGGGCAGTGCAGACTGGGAGCTCAGAATGAAACAAGTGATTCAGTTGGAGGAGTTGGGGAGGTGTCCTCAAACAGGGAATGCATGAGCTTTGATCTGGGCTAAGACTAGTGGAAAGGACACCCCAGGATGAACAGTAAGAGATAAAAAATCCTGGAAGAACATAGTCCACATAGCAACAGTGAGCCTTTTAGAGTCGGAAGCATAAACTGTGCACGGGGCTAATAGTAAAGAATTGGCCTGCTAATACAGGAGGCACAAGTTGGATTCCTGGGTCGGGAAGATCCCTGGAGAAGGAAATAGCAATGGACTCCAGTGTCCTTGCCTGGGGAATCTCAAGGACAGAGAAGCCAGGCAGGCTATATAGTTCATGGGGTGAAGAGTTGAACATGACTGAAACAACTAAAGAGCCTCTTGATGAAAGTGAAAGAGGAGAGTGAAAAAGTTGGCTTAAAGCTCAACATTCAGAAAACTAAGATCATGGCATCTGGTCCCATCACTTCCTGGCAAATAGATGGGGAAATAGTGGAAATAGTGGCTGACTTTATTTTTCTGGGCTCCAAAATCACTGCAGATGGTGATTGCAGCCATGAAATTAAAAGACACTTACTCCTTGGAAGGAAAGTTATTACCGACCTAGATGGCATATTCAAAAGCAAAGACATTACTTTGCCGACAAAGGTTCGTCTAGTCAAGCCTATGGTTTTTCCAGTGGTCACTATAGATGTGAGAGTTGGACTATAAAGAAAGCTGAGCACGGAAGAATTGATGCTTTTGAACCGTGGTGTTGGAGAAGACTCTTGAGAGTCCCTTGGATTGCAAGGAGATCCAACCAGTCCATCCTAAAGGAGATCAGTCCTGGGTGTCCATTGGAAGGACTGATGTTGAAGCTGAAACTCCAATACTTTGCCCACCTGATGTGAAGAGCTGACTCATTTGAAAAGCCCCTGATGCTGGGAAAGATTGAGGGCAGGAAGAGAAGGGGACAACAGAGGATGAGATGGTTGGATGGCATCACCGACTCAATGGACATGGGTTTGGGTGGACTCTGGGAGTTGGTGATGGACAGGGAGGCATAGCATGCTGTGATTCATGGGGTTGCAAAGAGTCGGACACGACTGAGTGACTGAACTGAACGGAACTGAAGCAACTTAGCATGCCCATGTGCATGGAAGCATAAACTGTGTGTAGCTAATGGTGGGACATGAAGTTAGGAGCTGCTCAGCCAAGGAAACCAAACCAGCCTTGATTTCATTTTGTGTTTATAAAGAAGATGCTGAAATGCACTCCCTATCCCATTAGCATTAGATATAATTATTTAAACATATCGTGTTAGAGATTAGCTGTTTAATCTAAAAAACATAATTAATTGGAGCAATGTGTTAAATACTAATATTTGACATCATTAATGAGGGGATAATTATGTGTGCTATTTAAAAACAGGACAATACTAATATTTTCTTGTCAAATGAAGCAAAAGTTAACTATAAAGCACCTTAACTCTTTGACTTAATTCATTTTGGAATTCACATTCATGGCAATAATCACTCAAATTTAAAAAAATGAACTTATTTTAAATTTCTCCATGCAAACTCAAGTAAATATAAGAAAAGTGGAGGCATATTTTCATAAAAAATAGGTAAGAAAAGGGGGGTAAGGGAGATTCCCATTGGTACATGTAAATTACATGAACTCAGACTTAGCAAGACTTAGAGAAAATGCCCCCATAGAGCCGCTATTTAGCTGTAGAATATCATCAGGGTCCAAGAGAAGCCTGATTCTAAAAGAACTTATTTTACATTGATGGGGAGAAGTAATGATGGGTCCATATTATGGACCACTTAGTAGGTGCCAACATCATGAACTGCTTCATAGGTAATATTTAACACATTATATACACTGTTTCTCTAAGTTTCACAAAAGCCCAGTGGGCTAAGTGCTGTACATATGCTTAATTTTTCTGAGAAGGATGAACAGGTTAGGGGATTTGCCCAAGGTCACTGAGCTAATAATCAGTCGTGTCAGGGTGCATCCTGAGGTTCTGCTGACAGTTTTACGCCGGGAGACATTGTACACTGATATCAGAAAGTTATAGTTCAGAAGCTAATACAGCAAGTCATTAAATATGGACATGGGTATATTTTATGATTTGACTTGAACATTGTAACTGAATGGTATACGGCTGTTCTTTGCTGTCTGTTATCTAGCAAAGAGTATGGAAAATGAGGTTCTGGGGTATCACTCTGGCTTATGTACTTCTGGGAGAGTAATTAACAAATGAAGTATAGCCAATTCCTCTAAAAAATAACTCCTGTTCACAGGATGCCAATAAATATTTGTGAGCTAGATAATGACATCTGGTTAAATTGTATTAAAGTGTTATTTTGTGAAGGTCAAGAGAGGTCCAGTATTGGCCAGTTCATATGTTTGAACTTAATGCTATTAGATGATTCTATTGAAAGGTCACCTTGAAGAGGTGAATAGCATGGAGTTGGGGAAATGAAACAAGAAGATGATTTTGAGTAGTCTTGCAGTGATCCAGGGGAAAAAGAATGACTGCTTCAGTAAAAGGCATGTCTGCATCGGTGTCTCTATTTCTGCTTCACAAGGAAGATCTTTGACACTGTTTTTTTTCTAGTTTCCACATATATGTGTTAATAAACATATGGATACTAAGAGAGAAAGGGAAGGTGGGATGAATTGGGAGATTGGGATTGACATATTTGCATTATTGATACCATGTATAAAATAGATAGCTAATGAGAACCTACTGTATAGCACAGGGAACTCTACTCATTGCTCTGTGGTGACCCAAATGGGAAGGGAGTCCATAAAAGAGGGGATGTATGTATACATACAGTGGATTCACTCTGCTGTACAGAAGAACTAACACAGTGTTGTAAAGAAACAATCAAAAGTAGTTTCAAATGTATTTTTGAATTTACCAAGGCTAGGTTTATGGCCCAGGATGTGATCTATCCTGGAGAAGGTTCCATGTGTGCTTGAGAAAAAGGTGAAATTCATTGTTTTGGGGTGAAATGTCCTATAGATATCAATTAGGTCTAACTGGTCTATTGCATCATTTAAAGTTTGTGTTTCTTTGTTAATTTTCTGTTTAGTTGATCTATCCATAGGTGTGAGTGGGGTATTTAAGTCTCCCACTATTAATGACAACCCTGTATGCAAGACAGCAAAAGAGACACAGATGTATAAAACAGTCTCTTGGACTCTGTGGGAGAGGTGGGGGCGGTGGAGGGGGGATGATTTGGGAGAATGGCATTAAAACATGTATAATATCATATAAGACACGAATCGCCAGTCCAGGTTCGATGCAGGATACAGGAAGCTTGGGGCTGGTGCACCGTGATGAACCAGAGGGATGGTATGGGGAGGGAGGTGGGAGCGGGTTCAGGATGGGGAACACGTGTACACCCGTGGCGGATGCATGTTGATGTATGGCAAATCCAATACAATATTGTAAAGTTAAAAAATAATAATAATAATTTTTAAGCCAAAAAAAAACAACATAGTTTCAAAAAAGCCATGTCTAAGGAAGCATTAGAAAACTCTGCAAACTGAACCAGCAAGATGATCAAGTAGAGACGAGAAGCGAGAGAGTGAGAATTATCAGGCCAATGCTGAGATTTTTAATCAAAGATGCTGGGAACATCATCTGAGCTAAGGTTCCTCCCAACAAAGAATTATCTGACCAGAGATTCGCTTCCTCTTTCTAGAGAGTTTATCTTATATTCCATGTTTGAGTCCATGTTAATTCAAGAAATACCTTTCTGTCTTAAAAGTAAACAGGCAAAGAAAAAGTGACAAAACCCAGACTCCTGAATTTGCCAAACTGAAGGCAGCCCTGCTGGTGAGGAAAAGACCCCAGGAGCCTGCCTGCCACACACGCTCGGGGTCTGCATGCTCAGCAGCGTGGTGTGTATAGCATGTCCACTCAGCAGATCTTAATCGGCTCCTACCGGGAGCCAGGCTCAGTGCCAGCTGCCAGGTCTGGGGTGAAGCACACACCGTCTCTCTCCGCCTCTGTCCCGCCGCTTGTAGGGGAGACTGCAGTTCACTGTGCAAATGCAGCGAGAAGCATGCAGACCCTGATGGGCAAGGGGCAGCATAGGCTGGGGAAGAAGTGTAACAGGGGTCTTACCTGCTCTAATGGCTGTTGATGTTCCCTACACACACACACACGCCACACTTGTGGACTCAGAAACACAGACAACCAACCACCATTTCTAGGGTACCCTGAAGAGGAAACTTCTTGCTACTGCTCAGAGTCCGAGAACTTTGGCCTCCCGTCAGCCATCTTTGGGCTTCCCAGATAGCTCAGTTGGTAAAGAATCTGCCAGCAATGCAGGAGACCCCGGTTCAATTCCTTGGTCAGGAAGATCCGCTGGAGTAGGGATAGGCCACCCACTCCAATATTCTTGGGCTTCCCTTGTGGCTCAGCTGGTAAAGAATCCGCCTGCAATGTGGGAGACCTGGGTTTGATCCCTGAGTTGGGAAGATCCCCTGGAGAAGGGAAAGGCTATCCACTCCAGTATCCTGGCCTGGAAAATTCCATGGACTGTATAGTCCGTGGGGTCGCAAAGAGTTGGACATGACTGAGCGACTCTCACTTTCACCAATCCTTAATCCTCCTGACACACCAAAATCATTCCTAAAGTTCTCTATTTTCTGATTCCCTGCTTGGAATGGTTACAAATTTGCTTTCCCATTTCTTCTTTTATCCACATGTTTATAGTAACAGTTTTGAGTAACAGCTCCCATGAATAGCAGTTCTAGGTGAAGGATCTTCTGCTGGGAGGATATAAATGCTATAAATGGTCTGATTTCTGTTTTTATTATTGATATACTCCTATTAGTCACTCAGTTGTGTCCAACTCTTTGCGACCACATGGACTATAATCCACCAGGCTCCAATATTCATGGAATTCTCCAGGCAAGAATACTGCAGTGGGTAACCATTCCCTTCTCCAGAGGATCTTCCCAATGCAAGGATCAAACCCAGGTCTCCTGCTGCATTGCAGGCAGATTCTTTATGTCTGAGCCACCAAGAAAGCTCTTCTAGAGTCTGCTTCCCAGTATTCCTTCAATAAGAAAAGCCTTTATTGATATCTAATGCTGAGATTCTGCAAACTCTGAGATTCCTTTGCCCGTTGTTACCAGGGGAAAAAAAAAAAATATATATATATATATATATATATATATATATATATATATGTTTTGAATTTCTCTGATAAGCTCCCTTGCTGAAGGAGATTGACCACTGCCAGGACCAAGTAAACCATGTTGCTCTGCTTTTCCTTCTAGAACCCCCTGCATCTGATGTTTGCTTTCTGTTGCCTCCTCTCCAGATTTTCCCCAAGTGAGTTGAAGTTCCTCCCTGAGGTGGAAGGACAGGCTAGGCTCACGGATCATGTGGTAACTTCCTCCAAAGTGTAAAAGGTGCTGTGGCCGCCACACAGAGCCACTCCTGGGGCCACCTCTGACAAACACTGGAAAACACACGTGTGTACTCAGTCGCTAAGTCGTGTCCTCTCTTTGCAATCCCATGGACTGCAGCTTGCCAGGCTCTTCTGTCCATGGAATTTCCCAGGCAAGAATATTGGAGTGGGTTGCCATTTCCTCCTCCAGGGGATCTTCCCAACCGAGGGATTGAACCTGCGTGTTCTGCATCTTCTGCATTGGCAGGCAGATTCTTTGCCACTGAGTCACCTGGAAAGCCCTGAAAACACACAGCAGAGCCAAATAAAGAACATTTTCCCAATTATTCCTGGAAGAGCTGAGAAAAGCTCCTTCTCAGCATCCTCAGAAAAGTGTTTTCTGGAACATAAGGCCAAAGGAAAGGAGTAATTTATTGTGGGGATTGCGTATTATTTAGTTTTCCGGAGTTCCTTGGGTAATTACAACCTGTAACATTTGTAATTATTTTGATGAGATTAAAAATGGATGCTTTGGTTCATCAGTGAAATTAGCAAGTGGCCCAGGAGAAGTTGGAGGAGGGCTTGTCTCACCTGAGAGATGAGGAGCCAATTGGTCTCAGTACAAGCCCCAGACAGCACCTTCCCTGAAGCCAAAACTGCCCCAGGCATCTAAGACTGTACACTCAGCAGGTCAGTTCTCTCCACAAAAGACTATATGGGGTGGGTGGCCAAATGACCCCTGAGTGGCTCTTTAAAAATTAGAGGAGAGCGTGTCCGGGTCTGGTGAAGTCAGACCTACCTCAAGCCCACCTTGATACTGATCAGGGCAACAAGACTGACATCATTAAAAATCACTCACTTTGTAAAACAAGAGGAAGGGGCCCTTCTCCGGGAAGGTATAAGATAGGACAAATGGGGCCAGGATGAACAGGGAAGCTGTCTCCTGCCAGACATAGTCTCTGGCTGAACCCTCCCCTCTTGAGGCCTGCAGATAGCCTTCTGTTCTTCATGACACTGGACAAAAGACTCTTGACCTCTCTCTGCCTTACTCATGCCTCTGCTTCCTTTGTCCACCTGTACAACCTGTGGGACTGCTGTGAACTGCAGCAGCAAGTTGGCTCTTTGGGGGTCTGGAGGGATGCCTGCTGAAGGTCCTGGGATGCAAACATCCCATCTCAGAGGCTGCCCCCAAACTGAGAGGTCCCACGGGTTGACAACACCTTGTTACAGAGGTGACGAGGTTCTCCTGATAAACAGACCTGTGGAGGTTGTTGATTGGAGACCAAGGATGGAGATTCAGGAAAAGAATGAGTAGCATATCCCAACAAAATGGGCTTATTAGTTAACGTTTATGGAACACTTTCTATGTATTAGGTGTTGTCTGTGGTTGCTTGTTGGTTATAACAACAGAGTTGAATAGCCCTGAGAGAGCTTATGCAAAACAATACATTAAGAAAAATAATGTAGCTGCTTGACAATGTTGTATTAGTTCCAACAATACAGGATAGTGAATCCTCTATACATATGCATATATCACCTGTTTCTTGGATTTCTTTCCCACTTAGTTCACCACAGAGCACTGAGGAGAGTTCCCTGTGCCGTACAGGAGGTTCTCATCATGAATGTGAGTGTGTTAGTTGCTCAGTCTTGTCTGGCTCTTTGCGACCCTGTGGACTGTAGCCCGCCAGGCTCCTCTGTCCGTGGGATTCTTCAGGCAAGAATACTAGAGTGGGTTGTCATTCCCTTCTCCAGAAGATCTTCCCAACCCAGGGATCAAACCTGGGTCTCCTGCACTGCAGACAGATTCTGTCTGAGCCACCAAGTTCCCATTAGTTATCTACTATATACATAGAATCAATAGTGTATATGCTGCTGCTGCTTCTAAATCGCTTCCGTCGTGTCCGACTCTGTGCGACCCCATAGACGGCAGCCCACCAGGCTCCCCTGTCCCTGGGATTCTCCAGGCAAGAACACTGGAGTGGGTTGCCAGTTCCTTCTCCAATGAATGAAAGTGAAATTGAAAGTGAAGCCACAGTCTCTTTGCGACCCTATGGACTGCAGCCTACCAGGCTCCTCCGTCCATGGGATTGTCCAGGCAAGAGTACTGGAGTGGGTTGCCATTGCCTTCTCCAATAGTGTATATATGTCAACCCCAAAAAGGATGTGGTATATATACAATGAAATACTACCCAGCTGTAAAAAAGAATATGTTGCCATTTTCAGCAATATGAATGGACCTAGAGGATATCATATTTAGTGAAGTAAGTCACACAGAGAAAGAGAAATGCTATATGACATCGCTTATACATGGAATCTAAAATATAACATAAATGAATCTATATGCAAAACAGAAACAGATTCAGAGACATAGAAAACAAATTTATGGTTACCAACAAGGAAAGGGAGGAGGAGAAGAGACAAATTAAAAGTATGGCATTATCAGATATACAATATTATACATAATATAGGTAAGCAATAAGGATTTCCTATATAGTATAGGAAATTATACAGACTATCTTGCAATAACCTATAATCAAATCTAATCTGCAAAAATACACAAATCACTATGCTGTATACCTGAAACTAGCACAGTAGCTTAGTTGTACCATAAAGCAACACAAAAGTGTAGTTTTTGTAAGTCAATTACACATCAATAAAAAACTTTTGATTCAAAATAAGCCAGAGATACTGACTTATAGAATAAGTTTGCCAAGCTCTGCTCTAGAATAAAACGGTAATCACAAGAGCACACCCTATACACAAGAGCCCATATTCATTCTTTCTCCAGGGTTTCATGAACATGATAATTTGTGGGCTGAGATATAGAGCTCCGTGTTGAAATCTGAGGACTATTTTCTGCTCCAGGAGGGAGACAGTTTGCCCTTTCTAGTGTTCTTTACTTTTTCCCATTGACATGGAGGAAAAGTGGAAGAAAGGCTCACCAAGATGGGGATGGCTCCACCTAAAATACAGATGCATGCCATTAGAAATGTCAACCTTTTTTCGCTTTGATATTGGGGAGAAAGACTGTGAGAAGAGGGTTGGTAACCACACAGCCTGCATTGCAGGGGTAGGTTATCATGAAATAAATATTGCTTAATAAGTAATTCAAAGAAGTGACCAGAGAAAAGTTGCTAAGCTATACAGCACGAAGCTGGCCTCAAGTCTCTTTGCTTGGGTTTATCTCTAATAGCTGACACTTATAGATGGCAGATAAATGCTCACAGTCTTCTGGGTTAAGAGCATATGGCTGCCCAGTAAGGATGGGACATGTCTAACTGGACTCGGAGATGCAGAGACTCATGTGGTCCTGCCATGGGTGGGGTTCATGCCTTCTCACTTTCTTTTTTTTTTTTTTTTGCCTTATCACTTTCTACTTACTCCTTCCCCAATACTGACAGGAAGCAGAGTTTCCAAGTATCTTTCAATAAGATGGTGAGTCATCAGAGGTCACTGGTTTTATCCCATATCTCCAAGAAGAACACTAATTTCCTACAGAAGAGATGGCTATCTGCCTAGTCTCTTCCTCATGGAAGAGTGTGCCAGCCAGATCTGGTGCATATTTTTAGCAATATCTTTTGTGTCTTTTCTGTTATCCAGACAGAAAATGGTGTGAAGCTGGGCACCTGCCACCTACTTTCCTCCAAGAAATGTGACTCAGGTTTTCCTAGCTTGTCCACTGTTGGGTGGCACTCAGGATGAGTGCAGTGCAGTAGGGAGCCCTCAGTGGGCACAGGGACATAGGGGTGAAAACTGGTTATGGGGTTTCACACACTTGAACCTAGTTAAAAGTTTGAGATTTGATTAATTGATCCACGTGCACTACTCATATGGACCTGGGAAGATTTTCTTAAGCAGAGTGAATGAGATAAGTGGACGGAATTAGATCTTAAATGCCTCTTCATACCCTAGAAACTGAAAAGTAATATTAAATAATGATAATAAAGAGTATATCACTATTGCTATTGCTATCATTGTGCCTGGTCCTACATACTGATTAGTATTCATCTGTTCATTCAAACCTCTCAAAAACCCTAACCCTAGAGACAGGTGTTATCACTGCATTTTAGAAAGGAGGAAACTGAAGCTCAGGGAGTCCAAAGCATGCTCATAGGAAGTATCAGATGAAACCTGGTCAGCTACAGATGTAATCTCTCTTTGGCCCAGAACCAACAGCAACTATTCCCATGAAGGACTCTCTCCTACAAGAAAGGAGGTTCCAGGGATTAGTGTTCTTACATCCAGAGCACCAGATCTGAATATTGTTCTGGGACCCCAGGGCAGCAGCATCTCCACTCTGATTCCCTGTTAGGTCTGAAGTTCTGCCCTGAATCATGGACCAGGTTACTAGATACGATCTTCCCACCTCCTTCCCATGGGACCTTCCTTGTGGTTGAGCCCTGCCTCTCTCACTGCTCTCATCCGCTTGGATGGGCCTCCTGTGTTATAACTGGAATCCAAAATGACAGCTCCCTAGTAACTGGGACTTCATGTTTCAGTTTTCAACGTCTTGAGTATAAATCCTGTCCCGGATCAAACTGGAGTTCACTATACTCTCTTATACCTGGTGACAGAAGGGCCTCCAGGATTGAGGCAAATAAAATTCTGTATTCTGTCTGACAAAGCTTCTAGGATGATTGAGTTGCCAAAGGATGACTTGTTTCCTTCTTAACCAATTGCCTGATGGTGGAAGGTGAGTAATGAAGAGGAAGTCCGATCTCACACGGAAATAAGATGATATCTCAATCCTGATCCTCCAGCCTAGATTTCTCTGATCTCCACTGAGTTTTTAGTGATAACCCCTTCAGGAGCCCCTTTGTCTATCTTTAATCCAGCCTTTGAACATAGAGGCCAGAAAGTTGGAGGAAAGCCAGGGGTTCAATATCCTATGTGATCGTTAATTTCTTGCCCATAGAAAACAAATCTGTATGTCCGTGCTGTGCTAACACTGCATCTTTAACATCATGGCAGTAGCTTTAGGCCAGTAAGCATTAATAAAACAAACTGACTTTCACAGAGGCAAGTCAGACACTAAAGAGAAAGCTATGAGGCTCACTGCTAATCCCAACCACTAATTCATCCCCTCTTTTTTAGAATCTTGTATTAAAAAGTAAATAAAATAATAAGCTCCAATTAAGCCATGCCAGAAGGTATGCTATGTGTCTAAGGGACACTGGCATATTTGTCAACCGTGATCTGGATATAGAGATGTTATCTGGCTCTGGGCTTGTCCCATGAAGCAGGCATGCTTGTAAGACCTAGATCTTATTGATGGCCGCAGTAGCAGAATCTGATGGAGTGGATGCCCTGAGCAGAGACTGGGGAGGCCCAAGATTGATTTCATGCTTATTGCTATTAAAAGATTCTTGGCATTCAGGTTGAGAGAAACTGTGGGGCTTTTTCTCTGGAAGTTATAAACAAAAAGTCCAAGAAAGAATAAAGCATTTCTCTCTCTCTCTAAGGGTGTGTGTGTGTTAAGTTGCTTCAGTTGTGTCTGACTCTTTGTGACCATGTGGACTGTAGCCGGCCAGGCTCCTCTGGCCATGGGATTCTCCAGGCAAGAATACTGGAATGGATTGCCATTTCCTTCTCCAGGGGATCTTCCAGACCCAGGGATAAAACCCATGGCTCCTGCACCGTAGTCAGATTCTTTACTCTAGAGCCACGGGGAAGTCCCCTTGCCCCTTTCTCTCTCTCTCTCTCTCTCTCTCTATATATATATATATATATTATATATACTTAAAAATATAGAATATAGGTATAGATTTTGGGTTGGCCAAATGAACTTTTGTAATATTTTATGTAAAATATTACATTAAAATACAATAAAAATACAAAAAATATTTTTGTAATATTTTATGGAAAAAAACTTTTTGGGCAACTCTCTATATATATGTTTCATATTTTTAAAACTTGTATTTATTTATTTTTGTGTTTATTTTTGTCTGGGCTGTGTCTTCGTTGCTGTGCGAGCTTTCTCTCTAGTTGCAGCAAGCAGAAGCTTCTCTCTAATCGCATTGTGTGGTCTTTTCATTGCAGTGGCGTCACTGGTTGCAGAGCCTGGGCTTTAGGCACACCAGCTTCAGCACTTGCAGCTTCCAGGCTCTAGAGTGCTGGCTCATAGCTGTGGCCCTTGGGATTAATTTGCCCTGTGGCATGTGGGATCTTCACAGATAAGGATCGAACCCAAGTGTCCTGCATTGGCAGGTGGATTCTTTACCACTGAGCCACTAGGGGACCCCGGTTTTATATTTTTGATCTCTTTTAAATTCAAAGTTCTGTCATGATCTCTTAGTTTTCTGATTTGCAAAACACTAACAGCTGGCTTTGTTAGTTATCAGACAGGGACATAGTAGGGAACGACAAATGAAATTATGATGTTGGAGGTCATACTTGGAGATACTCTGAAAGCATTTTTAAACTGTTGGATTGTTAACAATAAGGGTGTCCATAAAATTAGTTTTTAAAGATCATGGAGTGAATAGACCAGAAAGTAGCATATATTGCCAATAAAAGTAAAAATAGGGATCTTTATTAACTTTTGTCTGTGACTGTGTGTATGTACGTTTGTGTATACTCAGTCACTGCATAAGATGTACTACACCATGTGAGTTGCATTAACAAAAAGCATTTAGAAAACTCTGTTCTAAATATTGACCTTAGATCAGTGAAAGGGTGGAGGGAAATGCCCCATTCCTTCTCCCCATGGCTTATCCCACACAGAGGGATTCTTCTGATTCTGGGTCATTTAACTCTTAACTGGCAGATGGTATTTCCAGCCCCTCTAACTGGAACACATTCATCCACTTTGATTCCCTCTCAATCAGAACCAGGAGTTTTTCTCAAATCAGGAGGGAGGTGGATTGAATGAGGGAGTGTAGGAAGAAGGAACTAACCTTAATTTAGTACTTATTATGTGTTCCCCGGTGGCTCAGTGGTAAAGAATCTGCCCGTCAATGCTGGAGACATGACTTCAGTCTCTGGGTCAAGAAGATCCTTTGGAGAAGGAAATGGCAACCCACTCCAGTGTTCTGGGAAATACCATGGACAGAGGAGCCTGGAGGGCTACAGTCCACGAGGTCGCAAAAGAGTTGGACATGACGTAGCAACTAAGCAACAACATGTGTTGGTTACTGGCCCCAAAATATTACAAACAAAATGAAATAAACTTTATGGCAATTCTAGGGCAGATACCTTACTTACTTACTTTCACACATAAAGAAGTAGAAATTGAGAGACACAGCACCATGATTTTTCCAAAAGACTTCCCTATTTAAAATCACTTTTTACCTTTTTTTATTTGAGTATAGTTGCTCTACCATGCTGTGACAGTTTCTCTGCAGCAAAGTGAGTCAGCCATATGTATACATATATCCCCTCTTTTTTTGGATTTTCTTCTCATTTGGGTCATCGCAGAGTAGTGAGTGGAGTTCCCTGTGCTATATTAATGCATATATGTAGAATCTAGAAAAAATGGTAAAGATGATTTTACTTGCAAAGCAGAAATAAAGATGTAGACTTAGAGAACATGGATACCGTTGAGGGAAGGGGTGGGGTGGGATGAATGGGAGATTGGGATTGATATATATACACTACAGATACTACTCATAAAATTTACCTGGTGGCTTAGATGGTAAATCATCTACCTACAATTTAGGAGACCTAGGTTCGATTCCTGAGTCAGAAAGGTCCCCTGGAGACGGGATTGGCTACCCATTCCATGTTCTTGCCTGGAGAATTCTAGGAAGAACCTGGCAGGCTATAGTCCATGGGCTAGCCTGGAGAGTTGGACACGACTGAGCAACTAACACTTTCACTTCCTTTTATAAAATATCTAAATCATTTTTAATTGAAGGCATTGTGTTAAGTGAAATAGGTCAGAGAGAGAAAGACAGATATTTTGTGACATTATTTATGTGTGGACTCTAAAAAATATAACAAAAATAGTCAATACAACAACAGCAAAAAAGCAGACTTTTTTAGAGAAAACCCTGGTGGTCATCGGTGTAGGGGGAGGGACATGGAAGAGCGGGAGGTACAAACGACGGGTGTAAGATGGGCTACAAGATGTACAACACGGGGAATACAGTCAATATTTTGTAATAACTAGATGGAAAGTAACCTTTAAAAATTATATAAAAATAAAAAAGATAAATTATTTAAAATCATTTTTCCTCTTATTTAAATAATCTCTTGGACTGTTACTTTGGCTGCAAAAAGGATTGTGACATACTGGCAAAACTGTGACTCTCCATAAGGGCACTTTATGTTATTTTATAGGAAATAAAACATGTAGGTACATCAGGCTTCACAATAAACCAAGAACTTCCATAGTTTTGTCTGACTTGACCCTCACCATATATTCATCAGATGGGCAGGGGAGGAATGTTCCCATTATAGAGACTGGGGAATGAGAACTCAGATGGCAAATGAGCCACATGCTTAATAAGAGATGGAGTCAAATCTTGAACTAAGTTCTTGCTTTTGATTCCACTGTTCTTTGAACCATAACTACTATTGTTACATGATCATAGAGACCTTTGTGTCTTGAGTCACATCCAATATTTTTCATTATGCTGGAGGCTAAAAAACAACATTACAAAAGAAGAGAGGAACTCACATTGTTATAAATCTGGAGTGGAGAGTTTTAAGACATCTTTAAACACACTCAAAACAAGTACATATTTTAAATTTGTATTTTCATTATGAATATCTCCTGGCACTCAGTGAAAACTAACCAGATTAATAAATCCTTATACAATACTGAAAATATTGTTCAGAAATCAACTCATCTGATTCAGCAGGGAAACATGAAAGACCAATATGCATTTGCTCCTACGTTGTATCCACCAAGATCTTAGAATGAAAAGCCAAAGATAAGGCTTTTCTCTGTCTTTTTAAACAGGGAAAATTAATTGCTCCTGCAGAGATGAAAACTTTACACTGGAACAGTTACCAGTGAAAAATGCTTTTTTCTCCTGTTCCCACCTATGGAGAATGAGGATTTGGCAGCATATTGGAGCTTACACAGAATAAGTCACAAAGACAAATACCAGATCCCTTCCTAATTAGGAAGTGGATGGTCTGTTAGACACTGTGCTCAAAGGATGACTATAGGTAGAGCGGAAATGAGATGAAGTGTTTTAGAATATTTGCATGTTTGACAGTGATTATCTTCACATGGTCTGCATTTATATAACTAGACCAGTCTAGGGAACTGCTAAGGGAATATTGAGAATTAAATAAACAAGACTGTTGATCATAGAGTTCGAGATTTTCAGCTGGCATAGGAAGCACGTCTATGTATCTTTCTATTTTGTCTGCAACCTTTGCAGATAAGCTCACAATACCACTCATAGTAGAATTCAATGCATTAATTTATGAATGAAGTCAACATGGCCTGGTGGTTATTGTTGACCAGGATTCAGATCTTGGGTCTTTGATTTTCACTTCTCCAATTGAGTGGTTTTAGTCAAATCAGTCTGTCTCAGTTTTCTCTATCTGAAAAAGTGGGAAATGGAAATATTTCTCTCTTTGACTTCAGAAAGTATATTAAAAAGAGGCATGCAGAGTTTGGGACGGACATGCACATGCTGCTATATTTAAAATGGATAACCAACAGGACCTCCTGTATAGCACAGGAAATTTTGCTCAATGTTGTGTGGAAGCCTGGATGGGAGGTGAGTTGGGGGAGCATGAATGAATGCATACATGTGGCTCAGTCCCTTTGCTGTCCACCTGAAACTATTACAACATTGTTAATTGGCTATATTCCAAAGAATAAACAGTTAACAAGAAGGGGCATGCAGGGGGGCTTCATAGGAATTCATATACACTGTTTGTGATTCAAATCAGCAGCTCTTCTGTCCTAGGAATTTAATTATTGCAATTGTCCTGATAGAGTGCCTGAGTGAGCTTTGGACTGCATTTGGAATCTGCTCTTTGAGTTCTAGATATGCCTCTGTTGATCAATATTAATTTGAGAAATCCATTTCAGTATCACTTAAACCATTTTCTCATCTGAATGAGAACACTGGGACATAAGCATCACAAAGTTATTGGTTGTATCAGATATGTACCATAGTGCTTAATAACTGTAGTTGCATTTGAAAAGTAAATGTGACATGTGGCAAGCATTCAGATAATCTGATCAATCATTTTCCACAGATAAAAGAAAGTCCTTCCAGAAAGATAAAGTACAAGGTGATCAAACTCCCTTTTAACACAAGTGGATGGCAGGGGATCTGGAGCTCAATTTGGGGAATGAGTTCTGGGAGCTAGGATCTTAGGCATGGGAGAAAGTCAGGGCTGATCATTATTTTGAAAAGCATGAAGATAATTGCTCTAGGAGTGATCACTGAGAAAGTATAAGATTGCATAGAAGGATAGGAGTCACTGAGGAATCAGATCACAAGCATTTCACCCTCTTTGCATGGAGCCTGTGGGAATAAGAAAGAATTTTGGGGAGTTAGTTTTCTGCATCTACAGAGACAATAATTCCACTAATTGCAGCCAGCCAAGGAGCTCATGAAGGCTTTCTTTTTTAATGTGCAACATCCCACTTGGAGGACTGATGTTGAAGCTGAAGCTCCAATACTTGGTCCACCTGATGCAAAGAGCCGGGTCATTGGAAAAGACACTGATGCTGGGAAAGATTGAAGGCAGGAAGAGAAGAGGGCAGTGGAGGATGAGATGGTTAGGTAGCATCACCAACTCAATGGACGTGATTTTGAGCAAGCTCTGGGAAATAGTGGAGGACAGAGGAATCTGGTGTGCTGCAGTCCATGGAGTCATAAAGAGTTGGGCATGACTTAGTGACTGAAAAATAACAACAGACATCCCCAGAGCTGGACTTGTTTGGTTGACAGATTGAGGTTCAGCTGGACACTTTTGAGTGTCTCAGTACATACTCTTTGGAGGTGCTGACCACACACCTGAGAGGTGGGTACCCTTAGGGATCTTGGACATTTGTTGACACTTTACTTTCATGATTCCTATTCACAGGTCATGGGGAAAAAGCAAATGACAATGGCTATTCTTGGTTTAGTTTCTTGAGCTGATTTCCTGGTTAAGTCAGTCAAAGATGTTTCTCTGGTTTAATGAAATGACTCCTATAGGAAAACATCACATGGGTTGTTGGGTGTCAGATATAAATCACTTGCTGTTGCTTAGTTGCTAAGTTGTGTCTGACTCTTTTGTGACCCCGAAAGTCTGACTCTTTTGTAGCCCACCAGAGGCCAGGCTCCTCTGTCCATGGGATTTCCCAGGCAAGAATATTGGAGTGGGTTGGCATTTCCTTCTCCAGGGGAATTTCCCAACCCATGGATCGAACTGCATTTCCTGCTGGGAAGGCAGATTCTTTATCACTGAACCACCTGGGAAACCCTTATAAATACTGCACCTACTCAATTAGCTGCTTATCCAAGGCAACCTATCTAGTCTCTCAAACAAGGCAATTAAGGGAACCCATATTTAAATATTCACTTGAGCCAAAAACTTTGAAAACTTCCAATGTTGTTTTTACAGCCAACTGGCCAAATTGAAGGATCAAATCCAATATCAGTTGTGATGAAATAGCAATCTCAGTATAGCTGATATATTCCCTCCAGTACAGACAGCACCAACATGCTAGTTTACCCCAGAAGGAATCAGGCTAGGATTACACTGCATCTTTATTCCTCATGGTTTCTCCCACTTGCTTATTCATCAGATGCTTTTTTTTTTTTCACCTCCTCTTCCTTCTTGCTTTCAATATATCCATTCAAAACATGTCTGAAATAAATCCCAAGGCTCCTAAGAATATTTCTGCTCATGTAAGCGTGTGTACAACTTCCTTCCTCATGCTTTCACACAAGGCTTTCCTTTAAATGCCAAAGGAAAAGAAGACTTTCATTGTGTTTTGTTTTCTTCTTTTTGGCAGATATGCTTTACTTGTTTCTTGCTAGAGTTAAACACAGGCTATGGATCCTCTTCTCCCAGGCAGAAAAAGGTAATGGAAAAGCTTAAATCCTGGCTTTGCCTATTTGATCTTCAACATGTGCCTTAAATTTTATTAACCTCTGATTTCTTTTCTGGAAACTGAGGATGAACAGTAAGATAGAACAAGAGCATCACGTGTCGTCCATAAAGAGCACCGGATATAAGTGGCTATAAATCGATTTCCTTTCCCTTCCTTTTCTTATTAAACTCTTTTAAGATAATGTAAGCTCATTTTTTGAAATTATAAACAGGAATCTCTTAATGATCAAAGATACCTTTGTGTTAGGAGGTCTCTAAAGCACTTGCCGTCTGAACAGGAGTGGGCGAGGACAGTAGAATGAAAAGGGGAAATGTCACTTTGCTGCCTTCATTTCAAAGCAGGAACTTGTGGGCAGTGGAATGGCCTGTTTACCAGTTCTTCTAGATATAAGCCCAGATAAGCACCCAGGAACTGCCAAGTCAAGAAATGATGCTGGTGTCTTCTTTATGAATTCTCTGAGGAAGTGGAAAATCAATTTCAATAGTGGTCTAGAGCCAGGAAGGATCTAAAGATGACTCAGCTTAGACTTTGACCAGCTGAGATAAAACATGAAGATTGCTTGGTACATGGCATTTCTAGTCACCATCTGTAATTGAGTCAGAAGAGGAGGTTGTTACTGTTAATGTTAGAAATATTTTTCTGGAATCAAATCAGGGCAAGATTTGGTAGCACTTATTTCTGTCTCCAGGCTCTACTTATGTATCAGATATACAAGATCTAGATAGGAAGTGTGTCTCTTGTCGTTTTTGGTCTGTGCCCCAATTCCTTCTCTAAAATAGAGGAACTCTGCCACAGCATATCCCATTCAACATTGCCGTATCTTAGAGGAAATGTCTACCAATTCATTTCTAAAGAAGGAAATTAAAGCCCAGAAAATGGCTGTGATTACTGATCAAGGCCATTTAGAGGCTCTGAAGCAGGAGAGGAAGATGCCTGATGCTGGAATCTCAATGATGAACAGATGCAGGGACATTGTCATGGCCTTGGGGGTGACCATCACCGTGACCACTTCGAAGATGTCATAGGTGGCTTTTTGTGCCCTGATGCCCCACTATCTGTTGTGTTTTCCCCTGGCACACTTGGGAGTTTAGGGAATTATCAGAAAGTCCAACAGTCTTTTAAGTACAGCTTCATAGGATTTACTCTGTTTAAGTCAAATTCGGAAGCATTTATTACCTTGCCACCAAGGCAGTTGACAGTTAGGATACAAATGCTGCTCCAAAAATTCTTTCAAAATGATGCCTTCACTTCTTTGAGACTGTATGATTTGAAAGACTTTGCATTTGGAACATTCTAAACTGTGGGCTAAGGTAGGTATGCCACTTTCTTTCATTATCCTCTCTCAAAAGCACAGGCCATTTAATTAATAAGTGAAGGTGAAAGTGTTAGTTTCTCAGTTGTGCCTGACTCCTTGTGACCCCATGGAATGCAGCCCACCAGGCTCTTCTGTCCATGGAATTTTTCAGGCAAGAATACTAGAGTGGGCTACCATTTCCTTCTCTAGGAACCTCCCTGACCCAGGGATCAAACCTGGGTCTCCTACACTGTAGGCAGATTCTTTACCGATTGAGCTATGAGGGAGGCCCCAGATAATAAAGTACCTTTTTTTTCCTATTCTTCTTCCTTTATGAAACTGCTTATTTCTCAATATCTGTTTCCCGTCACCATGGTGTGTTTCCAGACCATGAATTTGTATCACCCACTCATATCTACTAATGACTCACAAGTCCTACTCTTTAGTAGTTCTGTTGGATAGAAACTCAGATACAAACCAAACCAGGTGATGTCACAGAATGAAACTTGTCTCTGAACTCCAAGGGTGAGTAGAAACCAATTTAATATTGTCCTAGATCGCTGTATTTCCTTACAACATCGTCTTCATGATTCCTTTACACATCTGTACTTCTTAAGCATTAATGTTAACTAGATCTTTTTTGAAGTTATGCTTAAAGTCAATGTGCTTTAGTTTTTTTTTAATTTATTTATTTTAATTGGAGGCTAATTACTTTACAATATTGTATTGGTTTTGCCATACATCAACATGAATCCGCCACGGGTGTACACATGTTCCCAATCCTGAACTCCCCTCCCACTTCCCTCCCCATACCATCGCTCTGGGTCATCCCAGTGCATCAGCCCCAAGCATCCTGTATGCTGCATCAAAACTGGACTGCTTTAGTTTTTTCCTTTTGAAATTTTTAATTCTTTAAAACATATTAAGAATCTTTATTTTTTGCATAGGTTCCTATTTATGCATAGGAACCTAGAATGTTATGTCCATGAATCAAGGCAAATTGGAAGTGGTTAAACAGGAGATGGCAAGAGTGAACATCGACAGTCTAGGAATCAGCGAACTAAAATGGACTAGAATAGGTGAATTTAACTCAGATGACCATTATATTTACTACTGTGGGCAGGAATCCCTTAGAAGAAATGGAGTAGCCATCATGGTCAACAAAAGAGTCTGAAATGCAGTACTTGGATGCAATCTCAAAAATGACAGAATGATCTCTGTTCATTACCAAGGCAAACCATTCAATATCACGGTAATCCAAGTCTATGCCCCGACCAGTAATGCTGAAGAAGCTGAAGTTGAATGCTTCTATGAAGACCTACAAGACCTTTTAGAACTAAAATCCAAAAAAGATGTCCTTTTCATTATAGGGGACTGGCATGCAAAATTAGGAAGTCAAGAAACACCTGGAGTAACAGGCAATTCTATTGAGCTTCCCTGGTGGCTCAGATGGTAAAGCGTCTGCTTGCAATGCAAGAGACCCAAGTTCGATTCCTGGGTTGGGAAGATCTCCTGGAGAAGGAAATGACAACCCACTCCAGTATTCTTGCCTGGAGAATCCCACAGACAGAGGAGCATGGTAGGCTACAGGCCATGGGGGTCACAAAGAGTCGGACACGACTGAGTGACTTCACTTCACTTAACAGGCAAATTTGGCCTTGGAGTACAGAATGAAGCAGGGCAAAGACTAATAGAGTTTTGCCAAGAGAATGCACTGGTCACAGCAAACACACTCTTCCAACAACACAAGAGAAGACTCTACACATGGACATCAGCAGAAGGCCAACAAGGAAATCAGATTGATTATATTCTTTGCAGCCAAAGATGGAGAAGCTCTATATAGTCAGCAAAAACAAGACCCAGAGCTGACTGTGGCTAAAATCATGAAAACTCCTTATTGCCAAATTCAGACTTAAATTGAAGAAAGTAGGGAAAACCACTAGACCATTCAGGTATGACCTAAATCAAATCTGTTATGATTATACAGTGGAAGTGAGAAATAGATTTAAGGGACTAGATCTGATAGAGTCCCTGATGAACTATGGATGGAAGTTCATGACAATGTACAGGAGACAGGGATCAAGACCATGCCCAAGAAAAAGAAATGCAAAAAAAGCAAAATGGCTGTCTGAGAAGGTGTTACAAATAGCTGTGAAAAGAAGAGAAGCAAAAAGCAAAGGAGAAAAGGAATGATATACCTATTTGAATGCAGAGTTCCAAAGTTTTGCAAAGAGACGTAAGAAAGGCTTCCTCAGTGATCAATGCAAAGAAGTAGAGGAAAACAATAGAATGGGAAAGACTAGAGATATCTTCAAGAAAATTAGAGATACCAAGGGAACATTTCATGCAAAGATGGGCTCAATAAAGGACAGAAACGGTATGGACCTGACAGAAGCAGAAGATATTAAGAAGAGATGGCAAGAATACACAGAAGAACTGTACAAAAAAGAAGTTCATGACCCAGATAGGCACGATGGTGTGATCACTCACCTAAAGCCAGACATCCTGGAATGTGAAGTCAAGTGGGCCTTAGAAAGCATAACTATGAACAAAGCTAGTGAAGATGATGGAATTCCAGTTGAGCTATTTCAAATCCTAAAAGATGATGCTGTGAAAGTGCTGCACTCAATATATCAGCAAATTTGGAAAACTCAGCAGTGGCCACAGGACTGGAAAAGGTCAGTTTTCATTCCAATCCCAAAGAAAGGCAATGCCAAAGAATGCTCAAACTACCACACAATTGCACTCATCTCACATGCTAGTAAAGTAATGCTCAAAATTCTACATACCAGACTTCAACGATATGTGAACCATGAACTTCCAGATGTTCAAGCTGATTTTGGAAAAGGAAAAGGAACCAGAGATCAAATTGCCAACATCTGCTGGATTATCAAAAAAGCAAAAGAGTTCCAGAAAAACATCTATTTCTGCTTTATTGACTATGCCAAAGCCTTTGTCTGTGTGGATCATAATAAACTGTGGACAATTCTGAAAGAGATGGGAATACCAGACCACCTGACCTGCCTCTTGAGAAACCTGTATGAAGGTCAGGAAGCAACAGTTAGAACTGGAACATGAACAACAGACTGGTTCCAAATAGGAAAAGGAGTACGTCAAGGCTGTATATTTTCACCCTGCTTATTTAACTTATATGTAGAGTACATCATGAAAAATGCTGGGCTGGAAGAAGCACAAGCTGGAATCAAGATTTCTGGGAGAAATATCAATAACCTCAGATATGCAGATGACACCACCCTTATTACAGAAAGCGAAGAAGAACTAAAGAGCCTCTTGATGAAAGTGAAAGAGGAGAGTGAAAAAGTTGGCTTAAAGCTCAACAATCAGAAGACTAAGATCATGGCATCCGGTCCCATCACTTCATGGGAAATAGATGGGGAAACAGTAGAAACAGTGGCTGACTTTATTTTTTGGGTCTCCAAAATCCCTGAAGATGGTGATTGCAGCTATGAAATTAAGATGCTTACTCCTTGGAAGGAAAGTCATGACCAACCTAGAAAGCATATTAAAAAGCAGAGGCATTACTTTGTCAACAAAGGTCTGTCTTGTCAAGGCTATGGTTTTTTTCAGTAGTCATGTATGGATGTGAGAGTTGAACTATAAAGAAAGCTGAGCACTGAAGAACTGATGCTTTTGAACAGTGGTGTTGGAGAAGACTCTTGAGAGTCCCTTGGACTGCAAGGAGATCCAACCAGTCCATCCTAAAGGAGATCAGTCCTGGGTGTTCATTGGAAGGACTGATGTTGAAGCTTAAACTGCAATACTTGGCCACCTGATGCAAAGATCTGAGTCATTTGAAAAGACCCTGATGCTGGGAAAGATTGATGGCAGGAGGAGAAGCGGACAACAGAGGATGAGATGATTGGATGGCATCACCAACTCAGTGGACATGAGTTTGGGTAAACTCCGAGAGTTGGTGATGGACAGGGTGGCCCGGTGTGCTGTGGTTCATGGGGTTGCAAAGAGTCGGACACGATGGAGTGACTGAACTGAACTGAAGTTAAGAATCTTCATACAGTTTTTAAAGGTTACTTTCCATTGGCAGTTATTTTAATTATTTGCAATTTTCCTGGGTTGTACAATACATCCTTAAGCCTATCTTACATCCAGTAGTTTGTACCTTCCCCTCCCCAGGCCCAATATTTCCCTCCTGCCTCCCTACTTGTACCCACTACTTTCTTCTCTGTATCTGTGAGTCTGCTTCTTTTTTTGTTATATTCATTCAGTTTCATTTCAGTCACTCAGTCGTGTCTGACTCTTTGCCACCCCATGAACCACAGCACGCCAGGCCTCCCTGTCCATTACCAACTCCTGGAGTCCACCCAAATCCATGTCCATTGAGTCAGTGATGCCATCCAACCATCTCATCCTCTGTTGTCCACTTCTCCTCCCGCCCTCAATCTTTCCCAGCATCAGGGGCTTTTTCAAATGAGTCAGCTCTTCACATCAGGTGGCCAAACTATCGTAGTTTAAGCTTCAACATCAGTCCTTCCAATGAACACCCAGGACTGATCTCCTTTAGGATGGACTGGTTGGATCTCCTTGCAGTCCAAGGGACTCTCAAGAGTCTTCTCCAACTCCACAGTTCAAAAGCATCAATTCTTCGGTGCTCAGCTTTCTTCACAGTCTAACTCTCACATTATACATGACCACTGGAAAAACCATAGTCTCGATGAGACAGACCTTTGTTGACAAAGTAATGTCTCTGCTTTTGAATATGCTATCTAAGTTGGTCATAACTTTCCTTCCAAGGAGTAAGCATCTTTTAATTTCATGGCTGCAATCATCATCTGTAGTGATTTTGGAGCCCCCTAAAATAAAGTCAGCCACTGTTTCCCCATCTATTTGCCATGAAGTGATGATTTGCTATATTTCTTAGATCCAACATATAAGTGGGATACAGTATTTGCCTTTCTCTGGCTTATTTCACTTAATGCTAACTATATCTTAGAATGTTTATAATTCTGACATAGTTGAATGTATACCATGTGTAATACATTTTGGGGAAACTGGACTCCTCCTCCACGGCTTCTCGCTACTAAATCTGAAAGAATTCCATTGGCTCAGTGCTATGAATGAAGAATGTCATTAAAGGTCTGCTAATTGCTTTACAAACACAACATCACATCTGGAAATGCCTGAGAGGTTGCAGTCTTGTGTGACTTGGAGCGATGTTTAAGAGTCTTGCAATATGACAAGGGAAGCTGTATGAGAGTCTTGCAGCATGAAGTTGTTGCCACATGAAGTCTTCCGGTGACTTCAGAGTGCTTTCAGCTGCTCTTATGACCTACTGAACAAAATTACCTCCACTCTACTTCTATACCTGCTCCTTTGGTTCTTAACTGTGTGTGTGTGTGTGTGTGTGTGTGTGTGTGTGTTTATTTTTTCAACCTAATCTGATGCCTGATGTTCTTTAACCTCATCGGGTATTACATCCCAACTTCCCTTTGATCATATACTGGATTAGGCACATTGACAGTTCATCACTCTGACAAACTGCTAACACGTGCACTGTCTTACATCTCTTGAATAGCATCCTACAGTGTGCTCTAGATTCAGACATTGTGAAATACCAAGACACTCAGTGCTTACATTTCTGTGACTTTCCCCTTCCCTTATTACAAATGGCTCTAGATTCACTGGGATCTGTGTACTTGGCATTTGTAACAAAGCTTAGAAATTTGCATGTAAGAGATAGATGAGTGATTCAGAACTTTAAACTCAATCCTACCCATTTCCTTTGTTTTAACTTACATCTGATCATTTATTTTCCTCTCCTTCTATTCAATGTATATCATATATTCAAACATCTATTTATCTTTGTTCAACACCATAAAAATAAAATTGAACCAAAAATACCTGACACCAAAGTGCCACGTAGTCCACACATTTTTCCATTTTATTGTTCTGGTTTTTAGAATCTGGCTTCCCCTCAGAAGTTTTTTCACATGAAAGGGAGTCCTCTCTCAAGTAAAGCAGCACTATGTACCTCCACTAATATATTGAAAGCCATTACTGATAATAAAAATAAAAGTGTCAGATGAAGTTATATTTTTAAACTAGGCTTCCCTGATGGCTCAGTCAGTAAAGAATCTGCCTGCCAATGCAGGAGAGATGCCAGAGATGTGGGGTCAACCCCTGGGTTGGGAAGAGCGCCTGGAGGAGGAAATGGCAACCGATTCCAGTATTCTTAGCTGTGAAATCCCATGGACAGAGGAGTCTGGCAGGCTACAGTCCATGGGGGTCACAAAAATGTTGAACACAACTTAGTGACTAAGCCACCATTTTTTAAATTATTGTTTTTAGTACTGCCACATACAGAATTCTTCATTCCTGGGGTGGCCAGCACATTGAAATGCATACCATAAAATTCAGGAAATTACTGTCACCTACCTGATAGGAGAGCTGATCTGTAAAATGTAGTGATAGCAGACTGCCAACTCTGGGCAAGAGGAAATTGAAGTGCCAGCACTTTCAGCACAGCCTTGAAAGAAGTGCTAGGCTAGGAGTATTCACACTCAGACCAACATGAGCAAAGAAAAATTAAGGGCCGAGTGAAGCTTCATTTAACTCTATAATGTTAATGATCATTTGTGATTTTGAAATAGGATTTGTCCAATCCTAAGAAATGGGCAAAACTGAAATCTTTAGAGCATGAGATGGAAATGTTTTTATAAGAGGACTCTTCTCTCTTGCTATCACTCCACCCACTCCCAAATTCCACATCACAGCCACACTGATATAGCAGATGTCTCCTGAGAGGGCTTTGCCTTCTTATCCCATGCCTTTGCTTTTGCAGGCATTCATGTATTTGCACATTATGAATATATATTCACATATTCACTCAGTGTGTATGTGTGCAAAGTTGCTTCAGTTGTGTCTGACTCTTTGTGACCCTATGGACTGTAGCCTGCCAGGCTTCTCTGTCCATGGGATTTCCCAGGCAAGAATACTGGAATGGGTTGCCATGCCCTTTTCAGGGGATCTTCCTGGCCCAGGGATTGAACACACATCTCTTATGTCTCCTGCATTGGCAGGCGGGCTCTTTACCACTAGTTCTACCTGGGGAGCTCATATATTCATAAATTTAGATGTTATTTCACCAAATGATAGCTCTGTTCTCCATCTTGCCAAACTTCTACTTCATCCTTTCAAATTCTCTTCTGATATCCCTTTTCTGAGAAGCTTTTCTAATTCTGCAACCCAAGCTTCACAGGAATATCCTGGATCAAGAATGAGCCTATACAAAAATTTTGCCCTATATAATTCTCTGCATGTTTTTTCTCTGCAACAAATCCTTTCTTTATGAATTCCTTGCTATCAGCTCTAGCATCCAATTTATTGCTGATTCACCACTTTGAGCACAGAACCTTCTTCGGCAAACAGTAAGGTACTCAATCATTGTTTGCTAAAAGATTCATGAAAGAAGTAGATGAAGGTTGCATTAACCACCATTCCCTCTAGCTGGTTTTGCTTGCAGAAACAAGAGCCCAGTTTACATACCTCCTTTTCTTTAAGTGTGTGATCAATGCCATATTGACATGAAATAACCATTGCTTGGGCCACGAGGGGATGGCATTTGGTACTGAGGTTCAACAAACAAATCAGAAATAGTACACAAGGAAGTGATAGATAGGCATTGATCACTGTCACTGTAAGAAAAATCTATTGTCCTTCGTTTGATGACTCTTCTAATTCATTCAATGGAATGTTTATTTTGAGCCATGTTCCGGCTCTCAGAAGGTAAATGGTCTTGTTCGTATATTTAGAGGTATAATAAAAGGAAACTGTGGTTTGAAAGCTTATAAGGGAGGTAAAGAGAATGACAGAGTAGGAAGAGATGTTTCTTGCAGCAAAACCCTGGGAGAGGAAAAGCTGGCTGAGGCAAGGTCATCTGAATGCACAATAGCAATGAAAATATAAATGGTAATGGCCGAGTTCCCAAACACTTGGTTACATACCAGGCCTAGAATTAAGTATTTCATATATATTAATTAATTTAATCTTCATTTAACCATGGAAAATTTGAAGCGCAGAGAAGCTACTTACCCCAAAGTAACCCCAGGAACCAAAGTAACTCAGTGACCCAATGAAGTCATCCCAAAACTACACAGAGAAAAACAGGTAAACCTATGGTTTCAACCTGGACAGGCTGACTACAGACTCCAGACATTTCACATCACAGACTGGGGAAAAGGGAGGTACTGAGGTACAGAGCACAGGACTCTGATGAGTATGACTTGGTATGACGTAAGGTTGAAAGGGATGAAGCTAAAGTTTTGCTTTGGGAAAGTAATGCCATAATTAGCTGTGGGTACATGGGATTTTTCTCTTGGTTATATTGAGTCAAGGAAACTAAATACAGTTTATCTAACCTTGTTCATCCACCTCAGCCCATTTACACTCTACATTTTCTTTAAGACTATCGTGAAACTGAGAAGATAGACGTTGATTCCATTTGCCTGTATTCATGTCCCTAGTCTAATTATATTGAGTGTCTTCTGGTAAAATGCTCAATTTAGTGACATACTACCTCCAAAATGATAGCACAGCTTCATCTGCAATGTAGTATAATAAAAAATGTGGAGCTTGGAGTCAAAGGAGTTGGAGTCTTCCATGTTGTAGGACTTTGGACAATTCAAATAGCTCTTTTGAATCTCCAATTTCTCTTTGGTAAAAGAAGAAGTGAAATTTTAGCTCTCTCCTGGGGATGCTGATGAATATCAAATGAAATATTATGTCATCAAGCAGTTCCTAAACTTCAGGGGGAGGAGGTAAAGTGTTATGCCAGGATCTGTCATTGCTGTGTTTATTCACTATTCACTCAACAGCTGGGTGCGTAACTCCCACAGTGCGTCAAATCTGTTAGGTGTGCTGGGGATTGTATAGTGAACAAGTCCTCTGCTCCAGGGAGAACAAATGTTTGCATGGGGTGGTAAAGAGGAGGACAGCAAGAAACAAGTAAATACATGTAATCATTTGAGAGTCCAAGTGTTATCAAAACATCAAAATATGGATATGTTTTCAGTTGTTTTCGCTATACTATATTCTAACCACTAGCATGGATTGACTGCAGAACATTAGTATGGTAAAGTGTCCTTTTTAAACATCCGGACCACAGTGGTATGGAATTCTGGGCAATCTGCTGTGCTGTCAGGCGCCCATAGTAACCCCGACAGCAGGCACATTGAGGCATATGGAGCACATGCTCGTTGAATGCTCCACTAAGTGGATGGCAGTGACTGATACTTTGCTGATGTCCCCTTGCCATGAAATAGTTATAAACGAGTTATGACATTTGGAATTAAAAGGTAACTCACAGTTTTAGAGAGTTCAGTATCGCGAGGTTAGTGGAGGCAGGCTAACACAGTAGTGTGAGGCAGACCCTTGAGTGGGATGGCCTAGGGCTTACTCTCAGTTCACACCAATGATTATAGCCAAGTCAGTTAAGCTCTGTACATATCCACTTTCTCATCTATAAAATGGGAGTAGTAAAAGTACCAGAGGCCATAGGGTGGTTGATAATGTTCTATAAACCAGCAATTCCCAACTTTTTTGGTGCCAGGGACTGGTAGACAGTCCCTGTCTACCTGGAAGACAGTTTCTCCATAAATGGGGGTGAGGGATGGTTTGGGGATGATTAGAGTACATTCCATTTATCGCACACTTTATTTCTATTTTTATTCAGCTCCACCTCAGATCATCAGATATTAGATCCCAGAGGTTGGGGACCCCTGATAAAAACTAATACAAAATGTATTTAGAATGGTTCCTGAGTGCATTGAACCTTCAATGCGTGTGTGTTAAGTTAACTCACACGCATTGAAGGCTCAATATACTAAATACATTTTGGTTATTGTTATTTTCCTTCCTCCCTCCCTTCTTTCCTTCCTGCGTTTCTTCCTTTTGTCAATTGGAAAATTAGTCTTCCAGTTCCTTTGCCATAAGTCAAAGCAAATAGCGGAAAAACAACTAGAAATCAAGGTGCTATTTGGTTTTTCCTTCTATTACAGCTTGCAACTGTAGACTCAGGTGGACCCTCTGGGCTTGGATTATTTTTTTCAAATGGGTCAGGCTAGAAAGCAAGTCGATCTCTCCTACACAATTTGAGATGAAAGAAACTCTGAGCCTCCGGCAGCTGTTTATCTCATGGATACTCTGGTTTCTGTCTTTATGCAAAGCTGTGTTATCTAACTAGTAAGAAATCCTCTCGATCCAAGAGGCCCACACTGGGCACAAACAGGTGACATTTTGCTATTTTGATTATTGGGAATTAATCATAAAAACTACCTTTGGCTGAAACTCTATCATAGACCAAATTCTAGGCTAAGTAGCTTACATATAGCATTTAATTCTCATGGCAAATATATGAAATAGTTATCATCCAGCTTTTATGTTTGAGAAGAAGCAATTACGTAACTTGTTTAGTATCACACAGTGGATTCTGGATCTATCTGACCTCAAAGCCCATGTAATTTCCTCTAGAAAGCATTCCACAGACAGCATCACCTTTCTTAGATTATGACCTTACCATTCCTACGATATATACAGAGCTTTCTAAAATTTAAAATCCCAAAGTCTTGCCATTCATAAGGGGCACCATGACTCACAAACAACATGAACACTTCCCAGTGCCTACACACACCAAACCCTTTACCTTGAGTAAGGGATGGTGACTTTCCTTACTTATCACAGGAAGGGAAAATATGGACATTTTCAGTAAAGGCACTGGTGGTGAGCTTTCTGCAGCAACACTTACTATGGCTTCCTTGTCTTTTCATAAATGAGACATCTATTTTACTCCCAAGAGCTTGGAGCTACAGCCTGAGCCATGGTTGCAGCAGCTAGCATGGTGCAAATGTTTAAAGCTCTAATCAGAAATCCAGTCATTGGTTACACAGTCGCTTTTCCTTTTGATGAGGAAATATGCAATTCCTTAGGGATGAATGTCAAATGTTCATAAATAGAAAAGCATCTGAAATTTCCATGAGCAATACTTATTTATAGGGATCATTTATCCAGACTCTATGTGCATTTCCAGCTCCACTATTTATCTGTGGCATTATCCATCACCGTGTAGCACTCATATATCCACATGCTCTTTCTATTTATATGCATGGAATCTATCTCGCTAATTGTTCTCAAATCTCTAACTAGTGAGTACCGTAATTCACCTCCTGCCAGATGGCAGCACGTGCTTCTCCATGACTTCTAATTCTGTCCACAGTAAACCTATCGGCAAATCATTTGTCTGTTCATTCATGGTTTCTTGCTACATCAATCAGCAACTCCATTTGTTTCTATCTACAACATCAATGTGGGGTTCTTTTCCATATACAATGCATTTTCCCCATTCAACTTCCCTCATACTTCTTCGTCTGACCCTCTCATGAGTGTCTGCCTGTATGTACATTCTCAGTAAAACCAATTATTGTTACCTAATGCTTGTGACCAAAATGGTGAAAAGAACATCTGTTTTGGATTACGGTGATGTGAATTCAAACCAAGCTCTCACTTTAAGCTAATTTCATAAACTAAGTCTCTTCATTAGCAGGACCTGATTAGTACTACAAATCTTATAGTTTTGTTTTGTTTTTGTAGGGGAGGGCTAAGCTGTAAATTACAATATCTGCCTATAAATGTGCACTAGATCTTCCTAAGAGCTTATCTGCTTAATTAACATTTGCTTAGCACTTATTCTGTGCAATGACTATGCTTTGTATTTTTCAAGTCACTTAATCTTCAAATAATTCTAAGAGGTAGCTACTGTTGTTACTTTAATAAAATGAGAAAACTAAATGCTATCAAAGTTGGTAATTTGCATAAGAACACACAACTAGGAGAACAAGGAAGAAGTGAAGTGAAATTAAAGTCACTCAGTCGTGTCCAACTCTTTGCAACCCCATGGACTATACAGTCCATGGAATTCTCCAGGCCAGAATACTGGAGCGGGTAGCCTTTCCCTTCTCCAGGGGATCTTCCCAACCCAGGGATTGAACCCAGCTCTCCTGCATTGCAGGCAGATTCTTTGCCAGCTGAGCCACAAGGGAAGCCCAAG
Source organism: Bubalus bubalis (assembly GCF_019923935.1). NCBI lineage: Eukaryota > Metazoa > Chordata > Mammalia > Artiodactyla > Bovidae > Bubalus > Bubalus bubalis. Next base: position 52,575,592 of record NC_059176.1, read on the forward strand.
AATACTGGAGTGGGTAGCCTATCCATTCTCCAGCAGATCTTCTCAACCCAGGAATCGAACTGGGGTCTCCTGCATTGCAGGTGGATTCTTTACTGACAGAGCTATGAGGGATGCCCGAGGAAGCAAGGTTCTAATCCTTGTTTTTCTGAATCCAAAGTGCCAGACACATTTTTAATTGCTGAATTCTCAGCACTTAGGACAGTGCCCAGGGCTTCCCTGATGGCTCAGTTGGTAAAGAATCTGCCTACAACACAGGAGACCGCCTGCAACACAGGAGATCAGAGTTCAATCCCTGGGTCGGGAAGATCCCCTGGAAAATAAAATGGCAACCCACTCCAGTATTCTTGCACAGAGAATTCTATAGACAGAGGAGCCTGGTGGGCTACAGTCCATGAGGTCGCAAAGAGTTGGACAGGACTGAGTGACTAGACCACCACCACGACAGTGTCAGGCTCTGTAGCTTTCACTTGACATCTACAAGCTATTGCTATCATTGGAATTAAATTACATCTCTGTTCTTGTGATATTTAATGACCATATAGTTGGTTTCACCCTATGGATAAATCTGACAGTTAACTCATAAATGCAGATGAGTGCTTTAGAATTTCAAACACATCTGTCTCTTCCCAGAAATATTGATGGCATATTGAGGACATTGATGAAACTATAGCTAAAAATAGCTCACATTTTGGTGTGCTTGCTATATACCAACAGACAATATTAAATACTCAATACACATTACCTTATTTGATTTTTACAATAACTCTAGGAGGTAGACAACAGTGTTATCCCAATTGTATAAATGGGGACACAAAGTAACAGGGAAATTTAAGTAATTTGCCCAAAATTATAATTATGGTAACTATTTAAGCTAAGGTTTGAATCCCAGCATTCTGTCTCCAATCTCCAAAGCCTCCTTATAGTTGAGCTAGTCGCTAAAGACCTTTAACCTACATTTAGGGTGCTAATATGATGGGGATGATAATATTGGCTAACACACAAGATTTTGAGAATTAAATGAGATACTGTGTTCTTGAGCCAGTCCTTGCCACTTTGAAGAGTGAGCTCAGTGTATATCAGTCAGTACCATTAGTAGCTACTAGATTTCAAACTCCTTGAGTACAAATGAACTCTCTAGTTCATTTACATTTCCCCCACAGCACCCGGACACTGTTTTTCTCTATTATTGGTGCATAATAAATGCCTTTGAATGAGACTGAACAGACAATAGGACTCAATCAGTAAGGATCAAATCTCCTATGAGGAATTTAAGAGCAGTAGCCTTCAGGAGTTTCTGGGGGCTCAGGGAAAGGTAGGGTTACTTTTAAGTCCCTCTCCATCCATGTGACAAAATATTGGGTTGGCCAAAAATTTTGTTTTGGTTTATCCATACCATCTTATGGAGAATCTGAATGAACTTTTTGGCCAACCCAATAAATGAGCCCCTTATCATACCCTTCTTAATATCTGGCTTCCCAGATGGTTCAGTGGTAAAGAATCCACCTGCCAAAGCAGGAGATGCAGGCTTGATCTCTGGCTTGGGAAGATCCCCTGGAGGAGGAAACGGCAACCTGCTTCAATATTCTTGCCAGGGAAAACCCTTGGACAGAGGAGCCTGACAGGCAACAGTCCACGGAGTTGAAAAGGAGTTGGACATGGCTTAGTGAGTCAGTTCAGTTCAGTTCAGTCACTCAGTCATGTCTGACTGTTTGCAATTCCATGGACTGAAGCATGCCAGGCTTCCCTATCCATCATCAGCTGCTGGAGCTTACTCAAGCTCACATCCATCGAGTTGGTGATGCCATCCAACCATCTCATCCTCTGTCATCCCCTTCTCCTCCTGCCTTCAATCTTTCCCATCATCAGGATCTTTTCAAAGGAGTCAGTTCTTTGCAGCAGGTGGCCCAAGTATTGAAGTTTCAGCTTCAGGATCAGTCCTTTCAATGAATATTCAGGACTGATTTCCTTTAGAATGGACTGGTTTGATCTCCTTGCAGTCCAAGGGACTCTCAAGAGTCTTCTCCAACACCACAGTTCAAAAGCATCGATTCTTCGGCACTCAGCTTTCTTTACTGTCCAACTCTCACATCCATACATGACCACTGGAAAAACTGTAGCTTTGACTAGATGGACCTTTGTTGGTAAAGTAATGTTCTGCTTTTTAATATGCTTTCTAGGTTGGTCATAGCTTTTCTTCGAAGGAGTAAGCGTCTTTTAATTTCATGGCTACAGTCACCATCTGCAGTCATTTTGGAGTCCAAGAAAATAAAGTCTGTCACTGTTTCCATTGTTTCCCCATCTATTTGCTATGAAGTGATGGGACTGGATGCCATAGTCTTAGTTTTCTGAATATTGAGTTTTAAGCCAGCTTTTTCACTCTCCTCTTTCACTTTCAGCAAGAGGCTCTTTAGTTCCTCTTCACTTTCTGCTATAAGGGTGGTGTCATCTGCATATCTGAGGTTATTGATTTTCTCCCAGCTTAGTGAGTAAGCAACAACAAAAACATTCTGACGAAGCCCTAGCTCTTGGAATCCCACTGAGTTCCTAAGGGCAGGAGCAACCCAACCCTCCTACTGCCCACACTCCCCCTCCAAAGAATGGGCTCGCTAGAGGGACAAGCACAGCCAATGTCAAGGAACTGGTAATCAAAGAGCCCCTTAATCACAACCTCTACCTTAATATTGCCTTCTACTCACCAGAGACACAAGCAAGAGTCTTGATTTACCTATGGCAGGTGGCAGGCCTATGGAGAAGTTCAGAAGCAAAGGAGAGTGTTCATCCAAACATGTGGATATCTTCATACACAAATGAAAACACGTTCATAGAGGAAAAGAACAATCAGTGATGGTGGAGGCTACCAAAATTCAAACTCGCTGGGACTGGATGTTGAACAGCAACTCCTGCTGCAGAACCAAGTTCCAAAGCATAATTTGTAGTCATGTAGCATGAATACCCCCGGATGGCAGTGTAAAACATTTATAAATCAGACCCTAATGAACAGCATCTGTGCTTTATAACTGCATTTAACTGTTTCTCACTTCTCTGCTGGTATAAAACAGGAATGCATAAAAATATACTAAGAAGAAAGAGGAAAATCCTATTCCTAACATAATTTCACTTGCAAAAAGGGAATGAGGGAGAAGCACTCCTCTGGCTATATTGTGATAATTAATAGTAATAATGTTTCTACTGCCTTGAGAACTCATCATGTTTTGGGTAGTCACCTCAGGGCTATACATGCATCATCTGTGGTTCCAAAATATGGTGCAAGAGTGGGCATCGTTTTCCTTTTAAGGATCCCAAACTGCAGTTCAGAAAGGTTTAGTAATCTGCCCAGAGTTCAAGCTGAGCTGTAGGACTTTCAATATCCAGCCCCCAAATCAATCATGAAGGTGCAACAAAAAGACCAGACTGAGGCAAAACAAAGAAACAGACACATGATCATGTTTCACTAGTTTCTACTCCAGATTTAATTCTCTCTCTGACAATCCTGGATGTAAGGTCTCATCATCTCAGCAAAACTGAGCTCAGAGTACGTGTGTAACTCTTACAAGGTTACATCTGTTAAATGCTGGAGTGGAATTTGGAATCATGTGTGTTGTCTCCAAATACTTATCAGCCCTAGAACATCAAGAAGATGGAGGTGTGAGTGAGTTTTCTTCTATACTTGCTACCATGCCTTCAAATGCTCGTTAACATCTGGGTATCCCTTCTTGTAGATTTTCTGCCAAGTATCCTTTCTGCTTCTAAGCTGACTTTCTCAATATCTGGAAGGGTTGGTTGACCTGCTTAGGACAAATATCGTGCACTTAGCACCCTCACAGAATAGAACTTGTCAAGATTTCAGAATATTTAACCAAAATCGAACAGCTTTGGTAACAGCAATGTTTGACCTTAAAGGGCTGCTTCTCAAGTAGTATGGATTTATGACCTAATAGCTGTTCATAGCTCAAGGAGATCAAACCAGCCAATCCTAAAGGAAATCAATCCTGAATATTCATTGGAAGAACTGATGCTGAAGCTAAAGCTCCAATATTTGGCCACCTGATACAAAGAGCCAACTCATTAGAAAAGACCCTGATGCTGGGAAAGATTGAAAGCAGGAGGAGAAGGGGACAACAGAGGATGAATGGTTGGATGGCATCACTATCTCAATTGACATGAGTTTGAGCAAGCTCAGGGAGATGGTGAAGGACACGGAAGCCTGTCATGCAGCAGTTCTTGGGATTTCAGAGTAGGACATGACTGAGAGACTAAACAATAGCAACAAGCTGTTCATAGGAGTTGGATTCGGAGGGGAGGGGCTAAAGGTCCCTCTCATTTGAATACCACCTCTGCATGAGGACAGCTCTCTTTTATAAAAAGAAAGATTTGGTAAAAATAGATACCTAGTGAGGAGATGCTAGATAGCATGAAGAGCTCAGCCCAGTGCTCTGTGATGACCTAGATAAGTGGGATGTGGGGAGTGGGAAGGAGGCTCAAGAGGGAGGGGATCTTTGTAGAGTTGTAGCCTATTCACTTCATTGTACAGAAGAAACTAACACAATATTGGAAAGCAATCATACTCATACATATGTATTTTATATATACATATATAAATCAGTAAATTAAATACTGGCAAACAAATTAAAAATAAATTAAGATAAAAAAAGAGTTGCTTTTATTGTGGAGTTCATGTCCATTCATTTTTGTGCCGTAGTATCTGGCACACGAGTGCTACATTAATAGCCATGGATGTTCTTTGCATATGTAGAGTGTCTGGACCACCACTTGTCTATAAAGGACGTCCCTGGGGTGTGGCCAGAGCTGCTACAGGCATCCAAGGTGACTGGCAAGGCTGGAAACATTGCATGGATTTTTCCAAAGCTAAACCCATGCATCACCTCTATAATGTCTCAGAAGGCAGGAGGATTGTCCTTTTTTTTTTTTTTTTTAAACCATTGGATCCCAAAGGCCTAGAACTGTGTCCATATATTATAGGTTCTCAATGAATGTTTGATGAATAAATAATAGCCAGAAAGTGGAAGCAACCAACATGGCCTTCAACAGACGATTAGATAAAAAGATATAGCACACATATACTCAGCCATTAAAAGGAATGAAATTGTCACTTCATTTGCAGAGATGCGGATGGACCTAGAGACAGTCAGACAGAATGAAGTAAGTCAGGAAGAGAAAAACAAATATTGTATATTAGCCCATATATATGGAATATAGGAAGCTGATACAGATGAATTTATTTGCAAAGCAGAGATAGAGACACAGGGGTAGAGAACACATGTATGGATACCAAGACTGGGATGGGGGTGGGATGAATCAGAACACTGAGATTGATGTATATACACTATTGATACTATGTATAAAATAGATAACTATTTTATAATAAATATATGAGAACCTAGTGTACAGGTTCTCATACAGGGAACCCTACTCAATGCTCTGTGGTGAATGGGAAGGAAATTCCAAAAAGATGGGATATATGTATATATATTGCTGATTCACTTTGCTATACAGAGGAAACTGACACAATATTATAAAGCAACTAAACAGATAATTTTTTTTAAAGTGATTCCTGTCATATTGTAATTTAGTCAGCCTTAACTTCCTTTACACACACACACACACACACACACACACACATAACATGCGTGAAAATCCATGAATTTGCACACCAGTAGGCTTTGACCTGAGAATGCCTTGAGGTCAGAAATTGTTTTGTGTTTCTGGCCCCAGGATTTAGAATGGTGACTGGTACAGCCTTAAGGGAACATTTGTTTGGGCTGGTAAACCATCTCCCAAGGATGTTTTCCAGGGCTCCATCCCACTGAGTTTTAAGAGGCTCTGTTATATCTAATTTTTCAAAGCTTTTCTTCATGCTAGTATTACCTTATCATCAATTATTTCTCCATTTTCACTCTGAATTTTTTGCCTTCTTCCTTGTTATACCTTCATCTACCACTAAACAACACGTTGCTCCTGGGGATTTATGTTGAAATCTCTGCTACAGAGTGTATCACCAGTATGGGCTTCTATAACACTTCCAAAGTAGTACCAAGGGAGCCCACCCCTCGTACAGTGACTATAAGGTGTTACTTGCACAAAATGAAAAGGGATGAACTGCAAAGATTATTCTGGAAAGAAAGAGGAATTCTGGTTAGTTAGGGCGCACAGTAAAGGCAAGAGCCCAAGACTACAGTGTCCCCTCCCCACACACACAAAACTGTGAAAGAAGAGACTCAGCTGTGGGATGTGGTAAAGAAATTGTAAAATAAAGAGGAAGCCAGATATACATAAAAAAAGAAATAGATTTAAGGCTGAATTGAGTATGCATGCATGATAAGTCACTTCAGTCATGTTTAAGTCATTGCAACCACAGACTGTAGCCTGCCAGGCTCCTCTGTCCTTGGGATTCTCCAGACAAGAATATACTGGAGTGGGTTGCCATGCTCTCCTCCAAGAGTCTTCCTAACCCAAGGATTGAATCCATATCTCTTATGTCCTCTGCATTGGCAAGTGGGTTATTTAACACTAGAGCCTTATTCAGTCTTTATTTCAATCTATACTTATTGAGTTCCTTCTAGGTATCTGTCTCCAGGATATTGGGTGCCAGGACACACACAGTCCCTGCCCTGTTATGCCTTAGACCCTAGTGGGGAGCGAGGCATGGATAAGATAGTTACATAAGCATAAAATAAAAAGCTGATGAGTCCTGTAAATGTGTGAAAGAGGCTCTGATCTATTTGGAAGAGTCTGGAAAGCTTTTGCCAAAGAGGTTATTTATTTATTTATTTTTGTGCCTCACAGCAGGCGGGATCTTAGCTCCAGACACGGTATTGAACCTATGCCCTCTACGGTGGAAGTACAGAGTCTTAACCACTGGACCACCAAGGAAGTCCCCAAAGAGATCATTTTTGAGTTCAGATTCAGAGATGGGGAAGAGTTAGCTAGGCAAAGGAAGGTGAGGGGAGTTGAATGGAATTTAAAACAGAGAGGACAATATGTACAGAGATTGTATTTGGGGAAAGAACACGTAAGAAGAAATGTAAAGAGACCAAGTGGCCAGAGCATGGAGGTAGGAGAGCCGCCTGAGAAGAGGTCAGAGAGAAGGTAGAAATCCCTTACTGACTAGGAACAAAGGCCACAGAGGGGACAATGACGTTCACCATAAGAAGGGTTGTTGTTGTTTAGCTGCTTCAGTTGTATCCGACTCTTTGCACCACTGTGGACTGTAGCCAGCCAGGTTCCTCTGACCATGGGCTTTCCCAGCAAGAATACTGGAGTGGGTTGCCATTTCCTTCTTTTCCAGGGGATCTTCTCAACCCAGAGATCGAGCCTGCCTCTCTTGCTTGACAGGCAGATTCTTTACCACTGAGCCACCTGGGAAGCCCCATGAGAAGGACAGGAAGCTGTTACCGGGACATAAGTCAATAAGTGATAGGAGACATTTGCACTTTTCAAGTTGACTCTGGTTAATATGTAGGAAATGGTCTGTTTGGAATAAACAATAGCAACAGGATGCCCAGTTGGACAGTAACTGTAGGAATCCAAATAAAAGATGATGGCTTGGACTAGCATGGCAACGAGTTGAGGAGGAATGGGGTATGTTTGAGACATACCGAGATATAAAACCGGCAGGATTGCCGATGGATACAGTGTGGTGGGTGGGGGGGTGGCAAGTTTCCAGGATGGTTTCTGGATTATGCAACTAGATGACTAGGGGTGTTACCTGTTGGGGCTTCCCAGGTGGTGCTAGTGGTAAGGAACCCACCTGCCAGTGCAGGAGACACCAGAGACACAGGTTTGATCTCTGGGCCAAGAAGACCCCCTGGAAGAGGAAATGGCAACCCATACTGTGTGAGGACTGAGTGGGCATGGACAGGAGCATGCAGTTGTTTGGGTCCAACACTTGGTTTCCTCACCCTCTAGTCATGAAAATTCATGCAATAGATTCACCTCTCAGAGGTCAGTTTCCTTATTTGCTGTGTTAGAATAATGCCTTGTCTGTAGAGTTGTAAGAATCAGACGAGACAAAAATAAAAAAAATTGTGCAATGCAACGCTGGTTCTAATCTCGTGTCCCACAGATAACAGTGGTCACTGCATTACTAACTTTGTGATCTCAGGCCAGAAAATTGACCTCTTTTCTCATCTGTGGAATGGAATTAATCATAGTGGCTTCCTTCCACTTTGCTGTGAAAGATAATGCAGAAACCGTGCCTGTTCCAGAGTGGTTGCTCAGTACACATTACACATTAATATTAAAGTTCCAGAAATGTACTTGATTTCTGTTTGGCTGGATGAGTAGGAAATAAGTGCATGACATGGGGGGGTGGTGCAGAAATAGCCAGGAGCAAACATGAAGACATTTGCCTGTTTTTGTTAGTGTCTGTCTTTGCTGGGGCTGTCTTTTTCAAATAGACCTTCACTTTACAATCTATGGGATGGAGATGAAGCTTATTTCTACTTCCTCTCCTGGTCACCAGGCAGAAGGTCATTGAAGAAAGGATCCTTTTGAGACTTCCCTGGTGGTCCAGTGGTTGGGAGTCTGCCTGCCAATGCAGGGAACATGGGTTCGGTCTCTGGTCCGGGAAGTTCCTATATGCCATGGAGCAACATGCATCAAAACTACGGAAGCCTGTGTGCCTAGAGCCCATACTCTGCAACAAGAGATGCCACCGCAATGAGAAGTCTGCACAGCACAACTAGAGCATGGCTCTCGCTCACTGCAACTAGAGAAAGCCCGCATGCAGCAACGAAGACCTAGTACAGCCATGAATAAATACATAAAATTTTAAAAATCAAAAAAAAAAAAATCTTAAAAAAAAGAAAAGACGCTTTGTCCACCTGGAAATGCTTGTGCTGGGAAGGGTACAACAGATGGCTGCGTTTCAGCACACTCGCAGAAAGAGGGCATTCTTCTTTAGAAAACTTAAAGATAATGTCTCAGCCTCCAGGGAGCCAGGGACAGCAAAGCCAAGAGATAATGAAAGAGGGAGGGAGGTGGACAAAGACACAGCCTGGAGCTAACCATGAAAGACAGGCTGCCTGCCTGCTGTCCACCCCTCTGCGGCAATGTCAAGTCAGGGCCCATCAAAGATGATGAGAAATCAGATAGAGGGACTACGGGAGGGTACATTCCAAGGAGTAATTCATCTCTGGAGGCTGAACCTTCGTAATGTCCTTGCTAATCTTGGGCTCCCGGGTTATGAAGCCTGCCATGAGGGATGAGTTATATTTTCAATAAGTCATTCTAGCTAATCAGGCCCTCTCATGGTGAGCTGCTCAAGAAGAAACAAGATGAACCACTCTGAGCTTCTGAGCTTGGGGCCCAGATGAGGAAAGAAAACTCAGCGGGGGCCTCCTGACCCCAAAGGGCGCTGCCATCCCCACTCCCCTTGCCAGTTGGCCTACAGGGAAACACAGACCGCAAAAGCACAGGAAGATGACGGAATCGGTGTTTGATAAGGTTATGATTAAATCAAGGCTTTTGCTCTAATTATACTGCATTTAAATAAACGCAGCCTAGTAATTGTAATTGATGTGCAATTAAACGTGTATTTATATCACCATTGCCTTTCCCTGTGCAGCTGTCTGTTCCTGCTTCTCATTGAGACTGGGGACACTGAAATCTGCCTGATGCTCAGGAGGAAGCCCTGCTTCTCTCACGTGGGTTCCTGGTCCAGGAGGTATAGCAGGAGCCCTGGGGCACACTTAGAGATGAATTACTCCTTGGAATGTACCCTCCCGTAGTCACTCTATCTGATTTCTCATCTCCAACATTCCAGGGCCTGAATGACATTTGCAGGTCTTTTCCATCAGCCTTTTCAGGAGAGGCCAGGGGCTGAGGGTCCTTCTGCCCCCCAGAAGGTTTTCATCTTCTCATCTCACAGTTATGGAAAATATCATTGGTGTTATCAAAAAGCCATGAGGGAGATCCTAGGTAGAAACTCTGTGAATTTCTAGGCGTTTCAGCTATATGGAAGATAAGGCCCAAATATGGCAAGGTGGAGGAAAAGGGACAGGTAAGAAATTATATGAAGATTCAAGCTCGATTTACATTTCAGTGAACACTTATCAACGCTGGTAGCTAGAATACATCATAAGGCTGAAGAAGATATGCCCTCAGGATGTTCATCACCTAAGCTATATGAAAGTAAGAAAACAGCTCAGGCAAAGAATTAAACCAATGTAAATCAAAGAAGGTTGGGGGCATTAATGCTGAGCTCACTGCTGACTGCATATTTGAGACTTAGATGAATATCATAAACCTTTAGCCTCTTTCCCCAGAAGTCATGATGCCTGGGCTTCTCTCCACCTATCAGAGTGCTAATTAAGAGGCCAGAGAAATACCACCATCTACCTCATCTGTTTTTGTTCTCCTGTTAAAGGACACCATGCATCTCCCTGACAGCTAGTCATTACAGAAATGTATGGGCACCCGGACTTCTGCCAGAGACAACGAAGACCCCTAAAGATCCCAAGCAGAACCCTCAGCCATGCTGGTGCTAAGGAGGGGTGCATCCGCTCACCAGCTACTATGGCTGATGTAGATTTTAACTCCCAAAGGGGTTCAGTGAGGCAGACCTCAGTGGAATGAGGTGTCGGTAGACAGAACAATGGGGAAGAGAGAAAAACAACTGATCTTGCATTACTGCAACTCTCTGAGGTCACTTTCAAATCTAAGGCACTTGAAAGGTGAAAAATGGTTTTCAGCATATTAAAAAAACGCAGTACTTTCCACTTTCTTTCACTCTTCGTTACCAGGCATTTCTCTAAGTGATATTTAATTTACCTTTATCCTATAGCAGGGATTATTATCTCTAAGTGACTCATTTAAAAAATGGAGACCTAGAGGGGTTAAGGGCCTCTTCAAGGTCAGAGGACTGTGCAAATGATAATGCCGGGACTAAAGCCCAGATATGCACTTACAAATCCAATGTTCTTTAAAAGTCAGTCAGGTAAATGGGCACAAAGCATCTTTAAGGATGATGGAAATGTTTTAAAGCTAGAAATGGTGATGTTTGCACAGCTCTGTAAATGTTCTAGAAACCATTGTACACTTAAAATAATGACCTTTATGGCATGTAAATTATATTACAATCAGCTATTAAAAAACAAAGGCAACCAAGAGTAGTAAGCAGGGCCTGAGCTTTGGTGTTATTATACCATGGTTCAGATCCTAATTCCAGCTCTTAAATACTGGGCAACCTTGAACAAGTTCCTTAACAAGTTCCAGAACAAGTTCTGTCCACATCTATTTCTTCTTCTCTACAACTGGAGTATTATTACCCACTTCTCAAGACTGCTGTGAGGATCTGGCACTAAAGCAATAGCAGCTAATTTTATTTCTGTTATTTCTGATGCCTAGGAATCCTGACATAAAAAATAAAGTCATTAGCCTTTCACTGCTTGCTTAATCAATAATCATATTCATATCAAGGTTGAAACTTGGATGAGCAAGAGACATATGATATTGTTTTGATCAAAGTCTCAAATCAGTACATATCACCATCACTCAGCAACTAATTAGCTCAGCAGACCAAGGGCATCTGCATATTCACCTTCTCCTGCACTCAAACTCAAACTAAACTCCTTCTCAAACTTGACTATTCATAAGTATAGACTGGAGAATTGTGAACTGGATGCCCAGGTCCCACCCTAGATCTAGCTAGTGTGTGCTTGGTTGTGTCTGACTCTTTGTGACCCTCTATCCATGGGAATATCCAGGCAAGAATACTGGAGTGGGTTGCCATTTCCTTCTCTAGGGGATCTTCTCAACCCAGGGCCTGAACCTGAATCCCCCGTGACTCCTGCATTAGCAGGTGGATTCTTTACTACTGAGCCCCCCCTGAGAAGACCCCCACGCCAGAGAACTATGGAGTATAGATTGAGTATTGAGATTACTGAAATCTTCCCATGATTCTAATTGCTGCAAAGTTAGGAACCATAGTTCATTGGCTTTCAGTTCTGACTACAAAACAATTCTCTTGAGGAGCTTAAAAAACCCAAGCCTGAGCCTCACACGCTAAGATTCTAAAATAATAGATCCAGGGTGGAGTGTGGACATGCTCAACATTCCCCAGGTGGTTCTAAAGTGCAGCTTGGGTTGAGAACCACTGCTTCCTATCTTGATAAGCAAAATGCCTTACGGGTGAAGGATTTATTCCACAGCCCTTCCCTCCATTCCTCTCCCTTGCATCCAGGACAAGAGTTCACAGGGTGGTATGTCAGGTATTCCTGTTATTGCCTATGAAACTGTGACCTCAGATCTTAGGCCTGATGCAGTAAAGCAGGCCCTGGAGTTTTCAGTAATCCCAAGAACATAGGAAGAATATTATTAAGGAGAATGAGTTCATGTGCACATGGACTGTTTTATCCAACTCTTTGTAACCCCGTGAACCGAAGCCTGCAAGGCTCCTTTGCCCATGGGGTTTCCTGGATGGGTTGCCATTTCCTCCTCTGGGGGATTTTCCTGACCCAGGAATCGAACCCCCATCTTCTGCTTTGTCAGGCAGATTCTTTATTGCTGAGCTGCTGGAGAAGCCCATTAAGGAGGATAACTGATGCCAATTCAAAAGGAGCATAGGCAGAGCAGCTGAGTGTTCTTCAAGTCACATGGTCCATATAGTGCATGGAGATTGGAAGCCCATAAGAATAGAGCTTCCAGGAAGTGCAAGAGGTCATGGGGTACTGAGGAGACGCTCAGCAAAAGGTCAACCACCCACTCATCCTTTCAACAGATGGGAATGGAGTTGCTCCACTATGGTAGGAGCTGTGATGATGGGGAGCAAGGGAGGCATAACAGCCTATTCAGAACTTAACAATGAACATACAAACCTGTCTCTGCTGTAGTCAAACCATTCACTAAATGGAGTCTGAGCTGACTACCATCCCTGTCATCTTGTGTTATACCCAAATCTCTGTTATTTACTTATTTGGCTGCATTGGATCTTAGCTGTAGCACACAGGACCTTTGCTGAGTCGTGTGGGATCTTTCCTTTTGGCCCATGGACCCTCTAATTGTGGCATGCTGACTCAGCAGTTGTGATGCATGGGCTTAGTTGATTGTGGGCATGTGGGATGTTAGTTCCCTGACCAGGCATAGAACCCATATCCCTTGCATTGCGAGGCAGATTCTTAAATACTGGACCACCAGGGAAGTCCCTCAGATCTCCATTGGTCACTCTTTCATTCATCCAGAATGGCCCCCACATCCCTTGTTGCCTAGTCCACTAATCACTACTCTTATGCCTTCCTGTCTTGGGCTCAGATTGATGCCTTGACTTTCTTTCCAATAACTGCTCCTGTGCAGACCTAGACTCTTTCTTTATCAAACCAGTTATCATCCTAGAGACCTTGAGGATGGGAGAATCAGGGGGTTCCAAGAGTCAGGTAGAGCTAACATGGGCAGATTTGGTCAGAAACACTTGCTCTTGTAAAGGAGTTCTCAGAAAACTCTGGGAAGACAGCAAGTTTCATTCACGGGACAGGTGAAGCATGTATTCTGTCACTTCAACCACATTTCCAGCTCCCAAGGATTATGACTGAGCAGTCATGTCCTATCATTGACCAAGTGATGGACCTGTCTTCGCTGTTTGCCCCCATCAGAATCCTTTGTGGCCCCATCCCACAGGGTCAGGTAGGCAGGGTGAGCCGATCCTGGTAGACATAGAGCTGAGATAAGATCAGCATATACTCCAAATCCTGGTGATTTGTATTCTCAGGAAGTAAAGAACCTACAGGTCCAGCTCCCAATTTTCTCTCTGGGCTTTATAGCTGTGCTTCTTTCCTCCACTTCTTGCCCTCTCTCCCAAAATAGTAAATGAGAGTGATGCTATCAGGAAAGCACTTAGGATGGATAAGAGTGGGTGATGATCCTTCCACTGCTGTGATGTGTGACATCACTCACCCCTAATCAGATGGCCTGAAGTGCATTATCTATCCAGTCCACTCAACAATGGATCAGAAAGCCCCTCTAAACACACTTTAGAGGTGCTCTCAGAGGACTATTATTAATTTCCTACACTCTGATACCCTTATCAATAAAATGGACATGGCAATAATTAATGTGAGAAGTTGCTTCACATGGCATCTAATTTACAAATGTTACCTATTATTTATGTTGTTGGTGAACAGAAGGGAGTTTCTGTGAAAATTTTGTAAAGGTTTTGGAATGACCACATGATATGAAGAGGAATGAATGAGCATCTGTCATGTGGTATGTATTATCGTAAGCATACTACTTATTATCCCATGTAAGCCTTACAACAATATATCATATAGATACTCTTATCCTTCCTACTTTATGGATGAAGGAAATTATCACAGAGAATTTAAATGACCATACCAATAAACATTCTCTGTGTTAATAAAAAAATATTTGGAAGATTCCAATGAACATATCCTCTGCATATTGGTAATTTCTCTGATACTTAATCCATGCCAAGTACGGACACTATTTAATACAGTTATGGATGAAGGAATGAATAAGTAATGCCCATAGCCTAAGGCAGCAAGTAGGATGACATCTTCCTACTTCCCAGGCCTTGAAAGTGACTGTCTTTCTTAATCCAGTGATCAGAGCATTCAGTCTGTGCTAAATAGATGTTGGGAAATAGACTGATAAAGTCTTATCCTTCCCACTGTGCTCAACTGGGTTGAGAGAGACTGAGCATCACAAGTAGTTGGATAACTTTATGCTATGAAACCCACGAAGCAATAGCACTGAAGTCTCCCAAGCCAAGGTGATTGGCTGGCGAAGCAATGGAAAGAACGACAAATCCTTCTTTATTTTCAAAACTGTAAAATGATCAAAATGTCCATCAAAGAAGAATGGTTAAGGAAGCTATGGTGCATATATACAGTAGAATATTACCATAAAAAGGAATGAATTGGGGTCATATGTAATGATGTGGGTGGACCTAGAATCTGTCATACAAAGTGAAGTTACTCAGAAACAGAAAAGCAAATATTGTACATTAATATATATAAATGGAATCTAGAAAAATGGTATAGCTGAGCCTATTTGTAGGGCAGGGATAGAGGCGCAGAGAATGGATAAGTGGGCACAGGGAAGGACGAGGAGAGTGGAATGGACTGGGAGAGCAGCACTGACATATACGCACGACCATGTGGAAAACAGGCAGTGAGTGGGAAGCTGCCGCACAGCGCAGAGTCCTCATCTCTGTGATGGCCTAGAAGGGCAGGATGCGGTGTGAGAAGGAAGGAATAAATGTATACACATGGCTCATTCTCTTCATTGTACAGCAGAAGCTAGCACAATATTGTAAAGCAATTAGACTTTTATTTAAAAATGAAAGATCAAAAAAAGCAGCTCCTGCTATGACCTCCCATTAAAATTCAATCATGTCGCTGACTTACTACTCCACTTGTAAGGCAGACATGGTCTTGTTAAGGTAGCGGAAGTTTTGCTTTCCTGGGATGAGGATTTGGCCTCGGAGTTATTGGGGCTAATGGTCCCAAGGGGTCCTAGACGCTAAGCCTGACATAACCTGTGCCATTTCTGACACTTCCGGAACTTGGGGATAAAATTGACCTGAGCTGTTACTTCCTCTGTTCCAGACATGATTCCATTTTCATCCATTATTAGGTCTATCAGGATTTCAGCAACATTATTTTTATGTGACTTGCTATTCTGATGCTCTCCTTGTGGTTTGCATGAGATTGCCACCTCCAAAACCATTAGAAAGTGCCACCTTATTTTCAGAATGCATTGTTGTGTTTATCTAACGTCCTCAGATTCAGCGGCTGCCAGCAATCATGATTTCAATTCCCCAGTTCTGTCCTGATTTGTATGTAATTGTTGTAGTGGGAGGCATGGCTACTTACCATGCACAAGGTACTCCTGATGTGCATAGAGGTCTGTAGATTTCAGCAGCCAGAGGACAGACTTCTTAGCCACTTTTCCTGGGGACTTGCGATTTTGGGAGGCAGAGCAGAGGCTTTCGCTTAAACTGGAACCTGGCACCACTATAAGGTGCTGTAAGACTGACTCCTTGAAAATTTTACACCGGTAGTCTTCTCTCCATCTCCTTAAGAACTGGAAGTGGTAAAGCGAGGCATTCCCAGGCTAGCTTCCAATGAGAAAGCTCCCTTCACTGAGTAGTGAGCTGCACTTCATACTCAGTAAGTGCCCAGGTCTGAACCCAGAGTATCCACACTCAAACTGGACTAGGTCTGTGACCTCAGCCAGGTTGATTATTTCAGCTGATTTCTGCTTTCTCATCAATAGGGCTGCAAAGATCAAAAAAAGCAATAACCTGCAAAACACCTAAAATCATGCCTAGAACATAAAAGATTTTCAGAAAATGTTGGCTTTTCTCTATATTACTACACTCTCCTTTGTCCCCATGGATGTTTCCATTGCCACCATTAAAGACTGAAGGATAAAGATAGTTAAACTAACCATCCCAAACTTCTCCTATGGAAACTTAATCTAGCGTGGAACTACTTTCCCATCATGGATTCTCTGCCTGAGCCCAAGCAAATCTACTGAAAAAATCAAGTTGTATTGTTTCTTGTTTACTGCTATTGAATGATAGACTCTCAGTGAATCCATTCTATGATAGATTAAGCTACAACTACCTGAGGGAGTTGAGGGAGGGAGACCATGCATGTATTATTGCATCCAGTTCTGGGGACTAAATAGTAAAAGAGGTGTTACATGCACCCAATGCTTATTGCAGCGCTATTTACAACAGCCAGGACACGGAAGCAACCTCGGTCCATTGACGGATGAATGGATAAAGAAGCTATGGTACATGGATAGAATGAAATGTTACTCACCCACAAGAGGGATTGAAATTGGGTCATTTGTAGAGATGTGCATGGACCCAGAGTCTGTCATACAGAGTAAAGTAAGTCAGAAAGAGAAAAACAAATATTGAATGTTAATGTGTATATAAGAAATCTAGAAAAATGGTACTGATGAACCTATTTGCAGGGCAGGAACAGAGGCACAGATACAGAGAATGGACTTGTGTACACAGCAGGGGAAGAGAGGGTGGAACAAATTGAGAGAATAGGATTGACATATACACATTTATATGTGTATGTCATATGTGTATGACCTAGAGGGGTGGGATCGGGGGAGGGGCTCAAGAGGGATGAGATATATGTATAATTTTAGCTGATTCACGTTGCTGTACAGTGGAAACTATCACATTATAAAGCAATTATTCACCGACTAAAAAAATTAAAAAGGATGTTAGTACTCCAAATCATGAATTATAATCATGAGGAGACTTGATACCACATAATTAAAAGGAGGAGCATGGGATAGTGCATCTTAACTTTTTTAATGGGGTATACATGATAGCTACGTTTTCATTGATTGATTCATGCTTGTTTTCTTTCAAAAACAAGGTTTTGAGACAAGACTTCTAATATGGCAAATCCTCTCAGCGAATCTCCCCCAAAATGAGCTACAAGACTGGACAAAGTTGTTAAAAACAGATACACAATTTTAGGACATTGGAAATTAACCAAATGCCTATATTGAGTTTGGAAGCAATTATTCATGGGAAAAATACTGAATTTGGGGTACAAAAACTGAAAGCCTGTGTCATTCTTTCTATAAGAATGAGCCAGTTCATAAAAACCAGAAGCCTCACTGATGGTGAGGGCGAATTTTATCTGCAACAAGCAGACAAGAAAGAAACCCTGTAACAGCTTTGTCAGTAACGTTAGCCATCTCTGTAACAAATGAAAGAAAGACCTCTTGCTCACTTAGAGGTGTGGGCTTAGTAAGGCAAGTAGGAAACTGGCAGGGTAGACAGAAATTTAGCAGAGAAATTTGATATATGACACCGCAAAAAGGGGTCTTGATCTTCCCCACTGGTCTCTAGTCGACTAGGAAGTTGTGCACACATACTAAGCGGAGCAAAGAGAATCTACGTTGTTTATATATTGATGTCTGACCCTGTCCTTGCATATGTGCAATAGGACCTGTGGAAAGGAAAAGCTGGAGCTGGCTTAAAAGCTGTAGGAGGGACTTCTCTGGAGCTCCAGTGGCTAAGACTCTGCACTCCCAATTCAGAGGCTCAGGTTCAATCCCTGGTCAGAGAACTAGGTTCCACAATACTATATCTAAGACCTGGCACAGCCAAAGACAATAAATAAATAAAACAAAAATAAATATTTTAAAAAATTGTATGAATTTGAATGTGCACCCCAACATATACACAAATTCATTGGTAGAGGGTAGAGACTTTCTGAATTGAGGTATTTAGCACAGATTTTCAAATATCACTGTTTGATCATGAAGTTATGTAGAAAAAAATGACTCCTAGGAAATCATGAGTAAAATAAAAATTTTTAAACAAATCAGTAGAAACAGTAGCAGTCACATACCACAAGTGAAATAGATTTCGTAGGTTTATTCATAGCAAGTTACTAAGAAAACAAAACAAAATTTTTAAAAAAGACTATAGAAACAAAAATTTCTGCATAGACAGGACATATCAGAATTCAGTTACTGTCATTCATTATCTAAAATATTCCCACTTTCAATAAAAATTATGAGACATGCAAGTAAAGGGAAAATGTAAGGCATAGAGAAGGGGGCAGCAGAGAATTAGATGGTTGGCTAGCATCACCACTCAATGGACATGAGTTTGATCAAAAACCAGGAGATGGTGGAGGACAGGGAAGGTCTGGCATGCTGCAGACCACGGGGTCACAAAGAGTCAAATGTGACTTAACAACAGAACGAGAGCAACAAAGGCATGCTCAGAAAAGTGTTAAAAAGAA
Organism: Bubalus bubalis; assembly: GCF_019923935.1. Classification (NCBI taxonomy): domain Eukaryota; kingdom Metazoa; phylum Chordata; class Mammalia; order Artiodactyla; family Bovidae; genus Bubalus; species Bubalus bubalis. The sequence goes on from NC_059176.1 coordinate 52,594,362, forward strand.
GTCAGTAGAAAGTGTTTTTGAGTGGGGCCATATATTGGATTTAGCAGACAAAGATTTCAGAGTAATCATGATGGAGTATGCTCAAAGGACTAAAGAAAACTATGTTTAAAGTATGATGACAGTGATCAACAAACAGAAAATCTCAACAAACTAACAGAATTGTGAGAAGCGCCAACTGTAAATTCTGGAGTTGGAAAATATACTAATGAACCGCGTGGCAGGAAACGGTGGATAGTCTCTAGGAACCGCAGATCTGAAGGTGGCAGCATTATACACAATAATGCCAAACTGGAAACAATCATAATGTCCATCAGCTGGTGAATAGATAGACAAAGTTGTATACCAACACAACAGAACACTAATCCACCACAAGAAAAGAAAAATTACTAACACGTGCTATTCATATAAGATGAATAAATTTCAGAAACACTACATTAATTGAAATAAGCTAGATGGGGAAGACTACACACAGCATGATACTATTTATATGACTTGTCCAGAAAAAAAAAAATATATATATATATATAAAATAAGAAAGATTAGCAGTTGCCTGGGTTGGGGCTGGGAGGACATTGATTTTAGGTGGAAACTTGGGCTAATGGGATTCTTGGTGGAAATTTCGGATGATGGTAATATTCCAAAGCTGGATTGTGGTGATGATTACACGAAGTTTACTAAAAATCATTGAATCCTATACTCACCAGGAGTGAAACTCATTGGATTTAAATTATATCTCAATAAAGCTGTTAAGAAAACTCTTTAGTATAAGCCTCTTGAGGTCAAGGGTCCACACAGAGCTCAGTTAGGACACTTTAATTCACTCAAGTAATGAAGGTTGAAAAGCAAAAACTAAACACTTCATCATTCTAGGTTTCCTTATTCTCTTGCCTTGGGGACAGTGTTTGAGATCCCTCCTTCCCAGCTTAGTTTCTTTGTAGATCACTTCATAAATGGGAACAAATAAACCCCTAGTTGGTCAGTTAGTTTATTTAGTTTGGTTAATTTTCCACTGCTAAATGCCCAACAAATATTTTTTTTTTACCACAGAAACTCTCCAAATCTTCAAATCTAACCCTACCTCTTTTTCTCATACCCATCCCTCTCTCTTTGGCCTTAGGGTTTGCAACTTGATGTTTGAAAAAAAGAAAAAAATCCCACCCCATGTTGCCTGCATTTAGAGTATACTGCTTTTGCTGTTGTAACATCTGCCACTCTCTCCATAGCAGGGCCATCAAACTGTCAGGGCTAAGTGAAGTTTGGCTGATTCAATGTACTCCTCCTTCGGAGATCCCTGTCAGAAGCATTGGGCTGTGGTGGATACAGATGTATGCTCTTTGGGTGACTTGCTTTTTTAGTTGTTGCCCATTAAAGACCCTGTTACTATTTGCTCATCTATAGCACTGAGTCAGAGGCACACAGTCAATACTTGTAGCTCATTGCTTGGAAAACTGCCTCCAAATGCACTCTCCCTACCTCTCTTCCAGTCACGTTGCCCTCTCAGCCCCAAGGTGTGAGGCCTGACCTGTTGGCAGGGGCCCTGAACCCAGACAGCTTATTAAAAAGCAGGGATGTTACTTTGCCAACAAAGGTCCATCTCGTCAAAGCTTTGGTTTTCCCAGTAGTCATGTATGGATGTGAGAGTTGGACTATAAAGAAAGCTGAGTGCTAAAGAATTGATGCTTTTGAACTGTGGTGTTGGAGAAGACTCTTGAGAGTCCCTTGGACTGCAAGGAGATCCAACCAGTCCATCCTAAAGGAAATCAGTCCAGAATATTCATTGGAAGGACTGATGCTGAAGCTGAAACTCCAATACTTTGGCCACCTGATGCGAACTACTGACTCATTTGAAAAGACCCTGATGCTGGGAAAGATTGAAGGTGGGAGGAAAAGGGGATGACAGAGGATGAGATGGTTGGATGGCTTCACCAATACAATGGACATGAGTTTGAGTAAACTCCAGGAGTTGGTGATGGACAGGGAGAACTGGCATCCTGCAGTCCATGGGGTCGCAAAGAGTCCGACATGACTGAGCGACTGACCTGAACTGAACTGGCCTTCCCAGGTGGCACTAATGGTAAAGAATGCACCTGTCAATCCACGAGATGCAAGAGATGTGGGCTTGATCTCTGGGTTGGAAAGATCCCCCGGAGTAGGAAGTGGCAACTCACTCCAGTATTTTTACCTGGAAAACCCCATACACCAAGGAGCCTGGCGGGTTACAGTTCAGGGGGTTGCAAAAAGTCAGACGCAACTGAGCAACTGAGCACACAGCACAGGGCACTTGTAAGCATCTTCCAGATGGGATTCATTGAGTGTGAGGTCATTAAGGAAGGAGAAAAAGGGGAGTGCAGCCCTCTAATTAGTGATACTGATGGGCAATTGCACGCTGGCAAAAAAAAAAAAAAAGAAAGAAAAAGGCTACACTTTGAGCAGAATTGAAGGCAGCGTTCATCTGGTAGCAGTAATCAACAAACCTCATATCAGTGAGGAATTCTGCACTTCCAGTTGGAAAGAAAGAATGCATTCTCCCATTGAGTACTGGATAATTGGTAGAATTAAGGAAAACTACATCATTCCATTTGGATCCAGTACTAATTGGAGTGAACAGAATAATCAGCTCAGCAGCACGAAGCACAATTCCTTACCTTCCCACTGAAGAAAGGAGACTTTCTCTACACAATGAGCCACCGTGGCCCCTGCATCAGGAGTTAGATTGCCTGCTCATCCAAAGCGCCCTGTGGGATGTCCCTGCATCATGTTTTCTGCCAGCCTGTTACTGATTCAGAAAAGCAAGCCTTCTAATTTGTTGCAGTGGAACTGGAAGACCAGCCCACAGCGAGACTGGGCTCTGCCTGGCTGCTGAGCTCAGGCAGAGGTGTCTGCAATATCACAGAGTGAGTTTCAAGGGCTTGATTCATTAGAGAGAAATCAATCTATCCAAGGAACTCAGAGTCCAAAACAAAGTTCTTAGGCAATTCCCGAGCCACCACTTCAATAAAAGCCTTCCGCTTCCTAAAAGCAAAAACACTCAAGACAGGTGAAGTTGTACTTTCTTCAATATTGATAGCTGAGGTCTCATGCCCTTCCTGAAGGATGAACACTGAATTCTTTCTCACTGCCGATAAGAGCGGACAAAACAAAGCTGTTTTCTTTTTCTAAGAATTCAGATAATATTGTTTTTCTCGTGATGGATTCAGAGTTTCTGATTTTTCAACCCATCCACCCCCAAATCCATTCACCCATCTCCCTTGCCTTTACTGAACATCTGAGCCAGACTCTACTAACTGATTGGTTCCATTTTATAGATGAGGAAATGCAATTTTAGAATAATTAAAGAACTTGTTCCAATCCCATATCTAATAAGGAGTAGAACTGGTATTTTATAAATGTGATTTTTCTGACTCTAGAGCCCAAATCCTGGTATAAATAGTGAAAATGCCAAGTTTCAGATTGATTAAAATTAAATTTTTAAAAAATGATTTAAAAAATAAACTTAAAAAGAGCATTCATAGGCCCTTCAAAATGCTAACATTACAGCAAAACATTCTCTGAAATTCTCACCTGAATTCATATGTGCTTGCATTTTTACACACAGAATTTTCCACATACTACATTATTTTCCCTTTCTGACCTAACTCTTTATAGTCCTTCCATTTTCTCACTTTTGCTAACAAAATCTTTCTGGAAATGATCTCATTAGCTCAAAACGAATGATATATACTTCAGCAATAATTATATTTTATTTGGCCAATTGCCCTCTTCCTTCTTGTAAAAGGGGAACAGCCACAGAAATGCAGAATTGCTCCTAGGGCTTGAATACAGACAGCTACCATCCCGCATTCAGGCTGATCCACTCTCCCCAAGTATAAGCATCACCGGGCTTGTTTTAGAACTTTTTGATTGGTAGGGAAAAATTTAATTATTTCTGGGGGAAAAAGTGACCTTCAAGTTCTACTTTCAGAAGACAGCTCTTTTGGCAAAGGGCTTTTGGCTGCTAATGGCAAACTGCAGGGAAACTAATGTATACTTTCCATTAAAGGCTTGGGCTACATCCTAGAGAAAAAAAGGACAGGGACGTAGATGATTCAGATCTGATGAGAGAGGGACTTCTCTAGTGGTCCAGTAGTTAAGAATTTGCCTGCCAATGCAGGGGACACAGGTTCAATCTCTGGTTTGGAAAGATTCCACATGTCACAGAGCAACTAAGTCCGTGCACCACAAGAGAAGCCACCTCATTGAGAGGTCCACTAGCCGCGACTAGAGAGTAGCCCCCACTCACCACAACTAGAGAAAGCCTGTGCAATGAAGACCCAGTGCAGCCAAAAATAAATGAATAAATACCATTTTTTTAAAATGATAAGAGGAAAGATGGGGAGATATATTTTAAAATAGAGGATGAGCATGAGATAACACCTTTATCTAAGACTAGATAATGCATTTGGGTAGAATATCTGGGGATGTATTTTTTAGGAACTTAAGCTTTGTTGACCAGGGACATTCGTAAGAAATAGTTTCCATTTGAACAAATTGCAAAGACACAAGCCAAAGGAATACTTCCTTAATGGAGAGGGTGGAATTCCCATAAATTGATGGATGGGGTAGTTTTCACGTTTTAAGATGACAATACTTGCCAGTTGGACCAGAAAACTTTAAGGTCCTGATCCAAACCCAATGCACTACATGCCCATAGCAGATACAGCCATGGGATGGATCATGGGTGGGAGAAATGTATTGAAATTCATTATAAAAGCACAACCAGGTATAGTTAAGGTGCAGAGAGGAGTAGGAGACTTATGTGTGATATACGAACAATCGTGTTTATTTTGCTTGAAGTTGAAACATCAAAATACCTCCTATGCACATATATGGAAGTGTGGAATTATGTAGTATAAAACCATACCCCTGTTGTCAGAAAACCTGAGCTCAAATCATTCTTTTATTATTGTTTTGAGGCACATCAGTTTACTTCTCTGAGATTTATTTTCCTTATTTGAAAATGAAGTTGTTGGACTAGAAGTTTTCTTCTTTCCCAAGCTCTATGACCCAGCTTTTCAATAAAAGGAAATGAAAATGCACATTAGTTAGGTTTCAGAATTAACTCAGTTGTGGGTTTTTTGATAGATAGTGTACAGATCTTAAATTTTGAAATCTTGTTCTCCCCCAATAAAAATATGATGATCTGTATAACTGAGCAAAAGTCTACTATAAATTTTCTCCCCAACAAGATGTGAGAAAATTGTGACTTACTTGGAAAGACAGTTTAACATAGTAATTTATGGAAAAAGAGTCTGAGATAAGATTTGCTTTTTATAAACACCTTGAATTACAGTAAGGCAACCTCAGAAATAAAGTTGAATGATTAACTGTATGACTTTGGAATCTGGCTTGACTGGGTTGAATGCTTCTTGCCCTAAAAGAAAAGAATTAAGAGCAAATTTCTTTTCTTTTCATCCATCTATCCTGCTGCTGCTGCTGCTGCTGCTAAGTCACTTCAGTCGTGTCCAACTCTGTGCGACCCCATAGACGGAAGCCCACCAGGCTCCCCTGTCCCTGGGATTCTCCAGGCAAGAACACTGAAGTGGGTTGCCATTTCCTTCTCCAATGCATGAAAGTGAAAAGTGAAAGTGAAGTCGCTCAGTCGTGTCTGACTCCTAGCAACCCCATGGACTGCTGCCTATCAGGCTCCTCCACCCATGGGATTTTCCAGGCAAGAGTACTGGAGTGGGGTGCCATTGCCTTCTCTGCCATCTATCCTATATACCAGCAGTTCTCAGGCAGGAGCAACTTAAGCTCCAAGAAACATATTAAAATGTCTAGGAATGGAGGGTAGAGGCATTCTTTGATATGGGGGAAGCAGAAAGGGGAGCAGGCATGGGAGAAGCTGATGACTTGGCACTGAACACAGCCAATGTGAGCTGTTTCTGGGACAAACCCATGGAGGTGTCCAGTTGGTCGCTGGAAGAGATGGAAGAAATTCCCACCTGCCTGGAGTTGGGGAAGGGTGTGGAAAAAGCTTCAGAGGGTGTTGACATTTGCATTAAGGCTACTAGGTATTCGCTAAGCAGATTTTTGGAAGAGGGGAAGAGAACAACACTCCAGGTAGGGATTATACAATTAGAAAGCCAAAGGATAAATCAGGGAAGAGCAAGCTTTTAAATAGGGTTGAAGGAAGGGGGGCCAATGGGATGACTTTCCTATGTGACATCCCACAGTCCATGGGACTTGTCATGGAGTGATCCTTTCTATGGGTGAAGGAGTGGCTGTGTAACAGTGATGTAGTATGACTTTGTGAATAAATCTGCAGACTCTGAAAACAAAGTGTCTAGGAACAATTTTGGTGTCATGACTGAGGGAGGGAGCTTGCTACTGACGACTACTTAGTAGAGGACACAGAGGTTACTAAACATCCTGTAAGGAGCAGACGAGCCCCTCACAACAAAGTATTACCCAGCCTAAAATATCAGTAGTGCTAAAGTTGAAGGACATGAATTTGAGCAAATTCTAGGAGATAGTGGAAGACAGAGGAGCCTGGTGTGCTACAGTCCAAGGGGTCATGAAGAGTAGGAGATGGCTTAGCCACTGAACAACAATAACAAGTCTGTGGGAGGTATCCAGAATCCTGAGTCCCCAGCCATAGACCATGGAGACCTTCCTAAGATAACATCATCATGGACAGCCAGCCATCTGCCATCCCTCAGCAATATTGCTTTCATAGCCTAAAAATTACAACACTGGAAGAGGAAAGGGTTGGAAAAAAATGAACATAATATCCGGAATCTTCCACACTGTTTTCCCTCTAATTGATCTAAAGAGAAGCTAAGGGAAATAACAAAGTTTAACTCTGAAACAACTATAGCCTCTTATATAAGAAGCTCTGTGAATACCACACTACTTATAGACTTGTGATTTGTCTTTTTATATGAAGAGTATCTTGTTCAAAGTAGGAAAAAATGCAAAGAAATGTTTCAAAGGGGAAATATGAAATTATTTTTTAGGTTCGAACATGGAAATTAGGGCTAAGTTGGTCAATCAGCCAAAAAGATTTCCAAGGCAAGGTAAGATCTTATGGGACTGCCTTGAGGCAAAGCCAATTCAATTATTTTTTGCAGCCTAACTGTCAGGACCCAAAAACTAGGTGGAATAATGAAGTGATTAAAACCTGTAATTGCAATTTAATGGGGGAAACAATTCATCATGAAGATGGCAATATTTTTACACTCCAGACTGCACAGAAAAGACACAAACAAAGGTAGAACCTGGGGGCATGATGAAAACCTGAGGGAAGTGCACCTCTTAATAAGAGAATATAGAACCAGCCTGAATGAGGAGCTAGGTCTTCATCCAGTGATGTTCTGTTTTCTGATTTAATGACTGAAACCCAGGCTTCTCGTTCTTGCTCTAACCTGAGACCCTGTTGAGGATACACTTCTAGTGAGATCACTATCAAATTTCCTGGATTTTAACCAAAGCAAACACTAGTCAGTGCGCTCAGTTATCCCTTGATGTTTTGCAAGTTTTTTTCTCATACCATTTCTATCTTTGAACCCATATTGATTTGTGAAAGATTTGGAAGTCACTCAGTCATGTCCGACTCTTCGCAACCCTGTGTACTACAACCCACCAAGTTCCCCCGTCCATGGGATTCTCCAGACAAGAATACTGGAGTGGGTTGTCATTTCCTTCTCCAGGGGATCTTCCTGACCCATGGATCAAACCCAGGTCTCCTATGTTGTGGCAGATTCTTTACCATCTGAGCTACCAGGGAAGCCCATATTGATTGATTTGTTTCAAGGGTTAATCAACCAATATTTTGAGCTTTAAGGATTAGACTGTCTTTTGCAGCTCTTCAAGTCTGCTGTTGCATCTCAAAATCAGTCACAGAAAATGTGTAATCAAATTAATGTGGTTGTGTTCCAATAAAACTTTATTTACAAAAAATAGGTTGTGGATCAAATATAGCCTGGAGGCCGTAGTTTGCTGACCCTTGTTCCACATACACAATAGTTACTAAAATAACATGTTAAGCAAAGTAAGAATTAAGAATAAATGACCAGTACACAATAACTTCCTTCATTTTTTAAAAGATTTTTTGATGTGGACCATTTATAAAGTCCTTATTGAATTTGTTACAATATTCCTTCTATGTTTTGATTTTTTGGCCTTAAGGCATGTGGGATTTTAGCTCCCAGACCAGAGATTGAGCCCAAGCTCTGTGCATTGGAAGGTAAAGTCTTAACCACTGGACCACCAAAGAAGTCTTTCCCTCATTTCTTGAAAGATATGGTGGTCATTCTGTACTAAATGGCACTTTCTTCCAATAGCTAAGAAGACTTTTGGACCAGCTGGTAATAAAATGTACTAATGAGTGTAGGAATCCTGGGAGTAGAGTGTCTGGAAAATGTATAAAGCATACTTCATTTTATTAATTTGTTCATCCTTTCACTCACTCCAAACAAGATCTGCGTGGCTATCTGTTCCAAACGCTTTTCTAGGTTCTAGGAATACAACATTGAACAAGAACAAAATTATTCTTGCTCTTTTGGAGATCATATTCTAGTATGAGGGGGCAGACAATGAACAGATACATACATAGGCAAGATAATTTCTAATCAAGAAAATTCCAATAAGGAATAAAACAGTGGTGTTGTATGGACCAGATGCATGTGGAATAGTTACGACTACTGTTTGGGAAGCTAGACAAGGCTTCTCTGATATGATTCTTTCAGCTAATGGTGATAAATTTCATTAAAAGAAGAATATAAGAAATAAAAGAGACATTGGTATGGTTGGAGCATATAATTGAAGTGAATGGGAAGGTACCAAATAAGAGGTGAGAGAGATAGGCTGGAGCCAGGTCATGCCTTGGGACCAGGTTTGAGAGTCTGAACTCTATTTCTAATGTGAGGGGAAGATACTGCGTGATTCAAAGGTGGAGACACAGTCTAACTAGATTCTTCAAGGATAGCTCTGACTAGTGTGTGAGAGTAGACTCTAGAATGGTAACAGGGAAATAAATTAGGAAACTCTTGCATGATAGTGGCTTGTTCTGAAGAGTTTTCATTGTATTTCCATTTGGTTAACTTATGCATAATTAAGATCTTGGTGGAAACTGGTATTTTAAGCTCTATTACCTTTTAAGAAATTACTTCTACCAAAAGAACCAAGGTCTGGGTCTGTTGAGAGCAGGTCTTTTGTTACGTTCTACATAAACATCCTGGATTTCATCAGTTTCTACTTTAAGGATCAACTATGTGACCTATTGTGCAAATTAGCTATGGGATTTCAGAACACAGTCTCCAATATTTTAGTTCTTGAATATGTTTTTAATCTGGTACCACACTATAGATTTTAAATAGGCAATCTCTGTTTCACAGCACAAACTTGAACTTCTGTTTCTCGTGTATTTAAGGGTATGAGTGGTTTCTTCTGGAAGACAGCATAATAAAATGAAAAAAAGTTTGGCTGAGAAACAAGCTAGAAGCAGTATGTTTCTGCTCAATAGCAGACTCAAAGGTAAGAAATCATTTTTCTTTCACTTCGTGGGTGGGATCTGATCATATGCCTGTGTGAGAAAAAGTGGGCTTTTCTTGATATAACACAGATATATCAGTTGGATAAGATATATGTCTATGTATGAACTTGGGTCCAGCTTCTGATACCAGCTCTACATCTATCTCTTTGCAAACTAATGCTCCATAGCTGCTTGCAATGACATTGAAGTGTCCTTCCTCATGTGAAATAATTTCTCCTTTAATCAAAAAAGCCCCATGATCTTTTAGCCTTGCTACAAACCACTGCAGGTCAAGGCATCCTGATTGCCACTCCAGCCTTCCTACCCCTTACGGTAATTACATCAGGCACATCTTCCTTGCCTCTGATGGCTAAGTGCTGCCATCTAGCCTCAGTCATTCTGGCATCTCATGATCAGCACTGATACTGCGGAGCTTTTTTCGATGTTAATATCTCCCACTGTCAAACCCAGCCTAGAGAGGGCAACACACCACTGAACTTCTCAAAGTTCCTGGAGCTGCCCCCTCGTCAATGCATTTCTTATCACCTTATTGTACAGTTCTCTCAAAGGGTAAACCTCAGAACAGTCGCACTGACATCATGTGGGAGTCTTTTTAGAAATATAAATTTTAGATCCCCAAATCTAATGGCATACTTAATTAGACTTTGGGGATGAGGTCCAGAAATTGGTGTTTAACAAGTCTTTCTAAAGATTCTGTGCAGGGTTAAGTTTGAAAACCACTGGCTTCATGAAAGGAGTGTCCTCTGGGATATCACCTATTCTAATATTTCCACTGTTCTGAGTCTTCTGATTGTATCCTCAATATTCAGCAAAGGCAATTTGATCTCATTAGTGTGGGCCTTTGACGTGCACAAGCTTTGAGGAGGTGCACTGAAGATTTTTACCTTTGTTTGCACAGACACATGCACACACAAATAAACTGAAGAAATCTGACATCAATGTGTTACATAAATGTTAACATTCTAATTGTGATACTGGATTATTGTTTTGCAAGAAGTTACCACAAGGAGGAACTGAGAAAAAGGTACTTGGAATCTCTCTGTATTGTTTCTTGCAACTACAGGGGTCTACTACAATGATCTACCTACTGTCTGTCTGTCTATCCATGTATCTATCGATCTATTCATATTTTGGGTTCCTACCAGCATTGAATAAGTGATTCAGTTTCTTCTCAGCTTCATCAGCATTTGGTGTTAAATTATTATTTTTTTTTAGCCATTTAATACATAGAGATATCCCATTTGGGGTTTTGCTTCTTTTTTTTTTTTTATCTGAAGGATAATAATCCTGAAAATATTTTCATGTCCTTATTTACCATATGTACATCCCTTTCAGTGAAGTGTCTTTTGACCACTTTCTAATTGACTAGTTTGATTTTTTTTTTTTTACTGTTGTTTTGAGTGTTCTTCTAGACACAAGTCCTTTGTCAGATATATAGCTTACAAATATTTTCCCCCAGTTTGTACCTTGTCTTGTCATCCCCTTCATATAGTCTTTAACAGAGCAGAAGTTTTTTAATTTTAATGCAGTATAGCTCATCTTTTTCTTTTCTTTTTATGGATCATGCTTTTGGTGTCAAGTCTAAAAACAGTTAACTTTTAACAAAGTGTGAGGTGTAGGTTAAAGTTCATTTTCTTGCCTATGGATGTCCAATCATTCTGGCATCAGTTGTTAAAGTTTTCCTACATTGAATTTCTTTGGTACCTTGTTGAAATCAGTCAAGCATATTTATGTGGGTCTATTTCTGGGTTCTCTATTCTGTTCCATTGATCTATGCATCTATCCCTCTGCCAATATCACACTGTCTTGGTTATTGTAACTATAATTCTTAAAGTGGGTAGAGTGATTCCTCTCATTTTATTCTTTTCATCAAGATTGTCTCAGCTATTCTAGGACCTATGCCTTTCCATATAAATTTTACAATAGGCGTTTTCAATAGCTACACAAAACCTTCACTAAGATTTTGATTGGTGTTTTATCAAACCTATAGATCAATTTACGGAGAATTGTCATCTTTACAATTGGAATTGTTTTGCAATCCATGAACACAGTATGTCTTTTCATTTTAGATCTTCTTTGATTTCTATCATCAGCATGTTGTAATCTTCACTATTCAGGTCTTGTATGTGTTGTGTTAAGTGTCTTCCCAGGGGTTTTATTTTCTTTGGAGTAATTATAAATGATGCTACATTTTAATTTCAGTTTCAGCATGTCATTTTTAGTATATAGAAACATTTTTTTCTTTTCATGTATTAATCTTATATTCAACAATCTTGTTAATTCATTTGTTAGTTCTTGGCAGATTCACTGGGGAAGCAGGGAGGGGGGATATTGTATAGAATTTTTCTAGTCCTTCCAGTCTTGTGTTGAACAGTAATGGTAAAAGTAGACATCCTTGCCTTATTCCCAGTCCTAGGGAAAAGCACTGAGTCTTTTGTCATTAAGTATGATATTAGCTGTACTTTAAAAAAGGGGGATCAAACCCACACCCCCTTCATTGGAAGGTGGATTCTTGACCACTGGACCACCAGAGAAGTCCCCTGAGCTATAAATTTTTGGTAGATGCTCTTGATCAAGTCAAACTAATTCTCCATTTCTAACTACCTGGGAGTTTTTGTCATGAGTGGGTGTTGGTTTGTGACAAATGCTTTTTCTGCATCAATTCTATCTGTTCATGTGATGTTTCATTTTTGGTCTGTTAACAGGGTGCATGCGGCAAACTTCCAGAATCTGCTCTAGGTGTTTTTAACAGACCATTGAACTCAGAGTCTCATGTATCTCTATGTCAATACATCCTCCCCTACCCAGTATTAGATATCTGTCCCTACCCCAGTCTCACCTACTCAGGATGCACTCCCATACAGAGTCTCCTGGTTCTCACTCATACACACTAGGAAGGTCCTGCAAATCCTTCCACATATAGGCTCTGTTGTCCTGGAGCAAGGCTGTTCTTCCCTAATCCAGCTGCACTAAACCCTAACTCTGATTATTGCCCTGGAGGCAATCGAGGAAAAGGGGAAGCTCTTAAGGAAGATAAGACTTATCTTATAAGACTTGCTCTTCAGGTGACAAGATTGCAAGCTTCTAGGCAAGAAGAGTCTGTTTTCCAGCAACACATGGAAGGAGGTTGCCTCTGCTAGCCTCAAGAATCCAGAAGAATTTAAAGATTAAAGACTTTCAGGCATGTCCATCCAAATGCCCATATCCTAGGTTTCATGGTTGACTCTTCCTCTATCAAGACCCTAATTCTCAAAGGTGATTGATTCATTGAAGGGGAACATTCAGGTTCATTTACAGCTCTGCTATCCTTTTAGCAGCCTCTGCGATTTTCAGTGGCTTATACCTCATAGTTACAGAAGATGAGAGTCTCCTTAAAATCTGTTATAAAGGCATCCCAGGGTTCATAGCATGACTCAAGCGAGCAGTACACTGCCCTTAACCTATCATTTTCTGTTGTCAAGACTACCAGCATTATTAACAGAAGTCATACTACTCTACTATGCTTTATAATAGGCATTGGGTTCATTCTGTTCCATCACAGCCACTGCATAATCCACGTGTCACCTTCCACCTACAGCTCGTCCTAATCATACACAGGTAAAGGCCATATGAAGGGATGCCCCTAAACAAGACATTATCATCATCCCGTTCTGGTACCATTATCTCAGCCTGGGTTCTAGAAAGGTTAATACCTATGCACTGCTATTCATTGGGAATATAAATATCAGGGGAGCATGAGGAAAGTGAGGGAAAAGGGTGTGGGATAGAAAAGGATAGGGAACTCTCTGAGGGTGTGTCACGGGCCACTACTTGTGATCAAGAGCAAACAATTTCTCTAAGTTGGCAGATTGTTATTTCCCAAAAAGATGACTGGGAAGTCTTTATGAAGTAATTGGTTGACAGGAAAATCAATAAAGAGACAGAAAGGGAGACAAATGCATTCACTGACTCCCATTCCCAAATGGTAATCAGTTCACTCTTCAGATCAGTTCAGTTCAGTTCAGTCACTCAGTCATGTCCAGCACCATGGACTGCAGCACACCAGGCCTCCCTGTCTATCACCAAGTCCTGGAGTTTACTCAAACTCGTGTCCATTGAGTCAGTGAGGCCATCTCAAACACTGTCATCCCCTTCTTCCCCTGCCTTCAATCTTTCCCAGCATTGGGTCTTTTCCAATGAGTCAGTTCTTCACATCAGTTGGCCTAAGTATTGGAGTTTCAGCTCCAGCATCAGTCCTTCCAATGAATATTCAGGACTGATTTCCTTTAGGGTTGACTGGTTGGATCTCCTTGCTGTCCAAGAGACTCTCAAGAATCTTCTCCAATACCACAGTTCAAAAGCATCAATTCTTCGGTGCTCAACTTTCTTTATAGTCCAACTCTCACATCCATACATGACTACTGGAAAAACCATAGCTTTGACTAGATGGACCTTTGTTGGCAAAGTAATGTCTTTGCTTTTTAATAGGATTTCCAGGTTGCTCATAACTTTTCTTCCAAGGAGCAAGTGTCTCTTAATTTCATGGCTGCAGTCATCATCTGCAGTGATTTTGGAGCCCCTCAAAAATAAAAAGTCTGCCACTGTTTCCATTGTTTCCCCATCAATTTGCCATGAAATGATGGGACCAGATGCCATGGTCTTAGTTTTCTGAATGTTGAGTTTTTGTTTTTTTTTTTATTTTATTTTATTTTTAAACTTTACAATATTGTATTAGTTTTGCCAAATATCAAAATGAATCCGCCACAGGTATACCCGTGCTCCCCATCCTGAACCCTCCTCCCTCCTCCCTCCCCATACCCTCCCTCTGGGTCATCCCAGTGCACCAGTCCCAAGCATCCAGTATCGTGCATCGAACCTGGACTGGCGACTCATTTCATACATGATATTATACATGTTTCAATGCCATTCTCCCAAATCTTCCCACCCTCTCCCTCTCCCACAGAGTCCATAAGACTGATCTATACATCAGTGTCTCTTTTGCTGTCTCGTACACAGGGTTATTGTTACCATCTTTCTAAATTCCATATATATGCGTTAGTATACTGTATAGGTGTTTTTCTTTCTGGCTTACTTCACTCTGTATAATAGGTTCCAGTTTCATCCACCTCATTAGAACTGATTCAAATGTATTCTTTTTAATGGCTGAGGAATACTCCATTGTGTATATGTACCACGGCTTTCTTATCCATTCATCTGCTGATGGGCATCTAGGTTGCTTCCATGTCCTGGCTATTATAAACAGTGCTGCGATGAACATTGGGGTACACGTGTCTCTTTCCCTTTTGGTTTCCTCAGTGTGTATGTCCAGCAGTGGGATTGCTGGATCATAAGGCAGTTCTATTTCCAGTTTTTTAAGGAATCTCCACACTGTTCTCCATAGTGGCTGTACTAGTTTGCATTCCCACCAACAGTGTAAGAGGGTTCCTTTTTCTCCACACCCTCTTAGCATTTATTGCTTGTAGACTTTTGGATCACAGCCATTCTGACTGGCGTGAAATGGTACCTCATAGTGGTTTTGATTTGTATTTCTCTGATAATGAGTGATGTTGAGCATCTTTTCATGTGTTTGTTAGCCATCTGTATGTCTTCTTTGGAGAAATGTCTATTTAGTTCTTTGGACCATTTTTTGATTGGGTCATTTATTTTTCTGGAGTTGAGCTGTAGGAGTTGTTTGTATATTTTTGAGATTAGCTGTTTGTCAGTTGCTTCATTTGCTATTATTTTCTCCCATTCTGAAGGCTGCCTTTTCACCTTGCTAATAGTTTCCTTTGATGTGCAGAAGGTTTTAAGTTTAATTAGGTCCCATTTGTTTATTTTTGCTTTTATTTCCAATATTCTGGGAGGTGGGTCATAGAGGATCCTGCTGTGATGTATGTTGGAGAGTGTTTTGCCTATGTTCTCCTCTAGGAGTTTTATAGTTTCTGGTCTTACATTGAGATCTTTAATCCATTTTGAGTTTATTTTTGTGTATGGTGTTAGAAAGTGTTCTAGTTTCATTCTTTTACAAGTGGTTGACCAGTTTCCCCAGCACCACTTGTTAAAGAGATTGTCTTTAATCCATTTATGTTCTTGCCTCCTTTGTCAAAGATAAGGTGTCCATATGTTTGTGGATTTATCTCTGGGCTTTCTATTTTGTTCCATTGATCAATATTTCTGTCTTTGTGCCAGTACCATACTGTCTTGATAACTGTGGCTTTGTAATAGAGCCTGAAGTCAGGTAGGTTGATTCCTCCAGTTCCATTCTTCTTTCTCAAGATAGCTTTGGCTATTCGAGATTTTTTGTATTTCCATACAAATTGTGAAATTATTTGTTCTAGCTCTGTGAAGAATACCATTGGTAGCTTGATGGGGATTGCACTGAATCTATAAATTTCTTTGGGTAGTATACTCATTTTCACTCTATTGATTCTTCCAATCCATAAACATGGTATATTTCTCCATCTATTAGTGTCCTCTTTGATTTCTTTCACCAGTGTTTTATAGTTTTCTATATATAGGTCTTTAGTTTCTTTAGGTAGATATATTCCTAAGTATTTTATTCTTTCCGTTGCAATGGTGAGTGGAATTGTTTCCTTAATTTCTCTTTCTGTTTTCTCATTATTAGTGTATAGGAATGCAAGGGATTTCTGTGTGCTGATTTTATATCCTGCAACTTTACTGTAATCATTGATTAGTTCTGGTAATTTTCTGGTGGAGTCTTTAGGGTTTTCTATGTAGAGGATCATGTCATCTGCAAATAGTGAGAGTCTTACTTCTTCTTTTCCAATTTGGATTCCTTTTATTTCTTTTTCTGCTCTGATTGCTGTGGCCAAAACTTCCAAAACTATGTTGAATAGTAATGGTGAAAGTGGGCACCCTTGTCTTGTTCCTGACTTTAGAGGAAATGCTTTCAATTTTTCACCATTGAGGATAATGTTTGCTGTGGGTTTGTCATATATAGCTTTTATTATGTTGAGGTATGTTCCTTCTATTCCTGCTTTCTGGAGAGTTTTTAATCATAAATGGATGTTGAATTTTGTCAAAGGCTTTCTCTGCATCTATTGAGATAATCATATGGTTTTTATTTTTCAATTTGTTAATGTGGTGTGTTACATTGATTGATTTGCAGATATTGAAGAATCCTTGCATCCCTGGGATAAAGCCCACTTGGTCATGGTGTATGATCTTTTTAATGTATTGTTGGATTCTGATTGCTAGAATTTTGTTAAGGATTTTTGCATCTATGCTCATCAGTGATATTGGCCTGTAGTTTTCTTTTTTTGTGGGATCTTTGTCAGGTTTTGGTATTAGGGTGATGGTGGCCTCATAGAATGAGTTTGGAAGTTTACCTTCCTCTGCAATTTTCTGGAAGAGTTTGAGTAGGATAGGTGTTAGCTCTTCTCTAAATTTTTGGTAGAATTCAGCTGTGAAGCCATCTGGACCTGGGCTTTTGTTTGCTGGAAGATTTTTGATTACAATCTCAGAGACCTCCAGGACAATATTAAATGCTACAACATTTGAATCATAGGGGTCCCAGAAGAAGAAGACAAAAAGAAAGACCATGAGAAAATACTTGAAGAGATAATTGTTGAAAAACTTCCCTAAAATGGGGAAGGAAATAATCACCCAAGTCCAAGAAACCCAGAGAGTCCCAAACAGGATAAACCCGAGGCAAAACACCCCAAGACACATATTAATAAAATTAACAAAGATCAAACACAAAGAACACATATTAAAAGCAGCAAGGGAAAAACAACAAATAACACACAAGGGAATTCCCATAAGGATAACAGCTGATCTTTCAATAGTAACTCTTCAAGCCAGGAGGGAATGGCAAGACATACTTAAAATGATGAAAGAAAATAACCTACAGGCCAGATTATCGTACCCAGCAAGGATCTCATTCAAATATGAAGGAGAAATCAAAAGCTTTTCAGACAAGCAAAAGCTAAGAGAATTCAGCACCATCAAACCAGCTCTCCAACAAATACTAAAGGATATTCTCTAGACAGGAAACACAAAAATGGTGTATAAATTCGAACCCAAAACAATAAAGTAAATGGCAACGGGATCATACTTATCAGTAATTACCTTAAATGTTAATGGGTTGAATGCCCCAAACAAAAGACAAAGACTGGCTGAATGGATACAAAAACAAGACCCCTACATATGTTGTCTACAAGAGACCCACCTCAAAACAGGGGACACATACAGACTGAAAGTGAAGGGCTGGAAAAAGATTTTCCATGCAAATAGGGACCAAAAGAAAGCAGGAGTAGCAATACTTATATCAGATAAAATAGACTTTAAAACAAAGGCTGTGAAAAGAGACAAAGATGGTCACTACATAATGATCAAAGGATCAATCCAAGAAGGAGATATAACAATTATAAATATATATGCACCCAACACGGGAGTACTGCAGTATGTAAAACAAATGCTAACAAGTATGAAAGAAGAAATTAACAATAACACAATAATAGTGGGAGACTTTAATACCCCACTCACACCTATGGATAGATCAACTAAACAGAAAATTAACAAGGAAACACAAACTTTAAACAATACAATAGATCAGTTAGACCTAATTGATATCTATAGGACATTTCATCCCAAAACAATGAATTTCACCTTTTTCTCAAGTGCACATGGAACCTTCTCCAGGATAGATCACATCCTGGGCCATAAAGCTAGCCTTGGTAAATTCAAAAAAATAGAAATCATTCCAAGCATCTTTTCTGACCACTATGCAGTAAGATTAGATCTCAATTACAGGAGAAAAACTATTAAAAAATCCAACATATGGAGGCTGAACAACACGCTGCTGAATAACCAACAAATCACAGAAGAAATCAAAAAAGAAATCAAAATTTGCATAGAAACTAATGAAAATGAAAACACAACAACCCAAAACCTATGGGGACACTTTAAAAGCAGTCCTAAGGGGAAAGTTCATAGCAATACAGGCATACCTCAAGAAACAAGAAAAAAGTCAAATAAATAACCTAACCCTACACCTAAAGCAACTAGAAAAGGAAGAAATGAAGAACCCCAGGGTTAGTAGAAGGAAAGAAATCTTAAAAATTAGGGCAGAAATAAATGCAAAAGAAACAAAAGAGACCATAGCAAAAATCAACAAAACCAAAAGCTGGTTCTTTGAAAGGATAAATAAAATTGACAAACCATTAGCCAGACTCATCAAGAAACAAAGGGAGAAAAATCAAATCAATAAAATTAGAAATGAAAATGGAGAGATCACAACAGACAACACAGAAATACAAAAGATCATAAGAGACTACTATCAACAATTATATGCCAATAAAATGGACAACATGGAAGAAATGGACAAATTCTTAGAAAAGTACAACTTTCCAAAACTCGACCAGGAAGAAATAGAAAATCTTAACAGAACCATCACAAGCACGGAAATTGAAACTGAATGTTGAGTTTTAAGCCAACTTTTTCATTCTCCTCTTTCACTTTCATCAAGGGGCTCTTTAATTCTTCACTTTCTGCCATAAGGGTGGTGTCATCTGCATATTTGAAGTTATTGATATTAGTCATTGCAATCTTGATTCCAGCTTGTGCTTCATCCAGTACAGCGTTTCTCATGATGTACTCTGCATTTAAGTTAAATAAGCAGGGTGACAATACACAACCTTGATGTACTCCTTTACCGATTTGGAACCAGTCTGTTGTTCCATGTCCAGTTCTAACTGTTGCTTTTTGACCTGCATACAGATTTCTTAGGGGACAGGTCAGGTGGTCTGGTATTCTCATTTCTTGAAGAATTTTCCACAGTTTGTGGTGAGCCACATAGTCAAAGGCTTTGGCATAATCAATAAAGCAGAAGTAGTTGTTTTTCTGGAATTCTCTTGCTTTTTCGATGATACAACGGATGTTGGCAATTTGACCTCTGGTTCCTCTGCCTTTTCTAAATCCAGCTTGAGCATCTGGAAGTTCATGGTTCACATATCATTGAAGCCTGACTTGGAGAATTTTGAGCATTACTTTACTAGCATATGAAATGTGTGCAATTGTGCGGTAGTTGGAGCATTTTGGGGCATTGCCTTTCTTTAGGATTGAAGTGAAAATTGACTTTTTCCGGTCCTGTGGCCGCTGCTGCATTTTCCAGATTTCCTGACATATTGAGTGCAGCATTTTCACAGCATCATTTTTTAGGATTTGAAATAGCTCAACTGGAATTCCATTACCTCCACTAGCTTTGTTCATAGTGATGCTTCCTAAGGCCCACTTGACTTCACATTCCAGGATGTCTGGCTTTAGGTGAGCTATCACACCATTGTGATTATCTTGGTTGTGAAGATCTTTTTTGTACAGTTCTTCTGTGTATTCTTGATACCTCTTCTTAATATCTGCTGCTTCTGTTAGGTCCATACCATTTCTATCCTTTATTGTGCCCATCTTTGCATGAAAATTTCCCTTGGTATCTCTAATTTTTTGAAAATATCTCTAGTCTTTCCCATTCTATTGTTTTCTTCTATTTCTTTGCATTGATCACTGAGGAAGGCTTTCTTATCTCTCCTTGCTATTCTTTGGAAATCTGCATTCAAATGGGTATATCTTTCCTTTTCTCCTTTGCCTTCTGCTTCTCTTCTTTTCTCAGCTATTTGTAAGGCCTTCTCAGACAACCATTTTGCTCTTTTACATTTCTTTTTCTTGGGGATGGTCTTGATCCCTGCCTCCTGTACAATGTCATGAACCTCTGTCCATAGTTCTTCAGATCAGATCTAATCTGTTGAATGTATTTGTCACTTCCACTGTATAATCATAAGGGATTTGATTTAGGTCATACCTAAATGGTCTAGTGGCTTTCCCTACTTTTTTCAATTTAAGTCTGAATTTGGCAATAAGGAGTTCATGATCTGAGCCACAGTCAGCTCCTGGTCTTGTCTTTGCTGACTGTATACAGCTTCTCCGTCTTTGGCTGCAAAGAATATAATCAGTTTGATTTCAGTGTTGACCATCTGGTGGTTTCCATGGGTAGAGTCTTCTCTTGTGTTGTTGGAAGAGGGTGTTTGCTATGACCAGTGCGTTCTCTTGGCAAAACTCTGTTATCCTTTGCCCTGCTTCATCCTGTACTCCAAGGCCAAATTTTTCCATTACTCAAGGTATTTCTTGACTTCCTACTTTTGCATTCCTGTCCCCTATAATGATGGCACTAAATCCTCTAGAGTTCAGGACTGTCACACATGGACATCCATCAGGTCCTATGATCCTACATTTCTCAGAGATGATTAGCAAGCTGTAGCATGGAAGGTGAAAGTGAGCAGCACAGGTAGGAGCTCAGGAGCTATTGGGCTATGCCATTGTGATATTGGCTGGAGTCCATGGATAATTATTACAGAGGCAATCAGGGAATAATCAGTAACCCCAAGGGCTCTGGAGCTTAGTGACAATGAGAAGAACTGAGGCAGCATCTTAGAGGCACAAAGCAAAGTTCACAGGATCGATTTAAGACTTGCATGAAATAATACTCATAATATTCTTATTACTACAAGAAGAAAATAGTCAATGCTCAACAAGTAGCACCTACTACTATTATCAGTAGTAATAATGACTTTTACACCATCCACAAGCATCCATAGCCATCTCATAAGAGGAAAAATAACCATCAGCATAATATACTACTGTGTAACACAAATGATTCAATTTGTGTGCCTTATCTTCAAAAATTACCTTTTAAATCCCTTATCTTTTTTTTTTTTTTTTTTTAACATTTGATCTTGCTTTCTCTTCCCATCTCCATTACCTGGAATTACTTTCAGTTTTTCTACTAAAACATTGTCCTTTGTTTAAATCGAATTTATTCTCAATCTTGGGATTCCAGATGTCAACATTACCCTCTCTCCTACATCTCACATTCTTGCTAAAATATGCAAGGCACACAGTAAATGTTTAGAACCTATTCATCTAAAACCCCTATTCTGCTTCCTCTTCTTTGTATTACTATTACGACTGCTGTTGCTCTTACTTCTAGCAACACCACCCACTATCCTTAGTATCATGGTGCCTTAAATGGACAAACAAATATGCTTCAAAGCTGGACTTTTGTCTTCATCCTTTTCTGCCTCAACTCTCTGTAATTCCACAGAAAAATGCTGCTAGAAAAAGGCACGAAATTGTAACAACATAAACAAAAACTCTATCACAAAAACTACCAATTCACCTAAATTTATTGAGCACTAAAAGGCACTGCAGTGAATGCTTTATATGTCACATGCCCTTTATTCTTCATAATAATCCCATGGTGAAGGGATTATTATATCTATTTTGCAAATAAGTGAACAGAACCTTAGAAACCTTAAATAACATGTCTCCCAGCTTAAGAGAGGCAGAATAACAAACAACAACAGCAAAAGAGAGGGACAGGACCCATTTGTGTCCATTTATAAAATCACTGTGCTCAGACACAGGCTGGCCTGCCAGTCCTATGCTCAGTCACTCAGTTGTGTCTGACTTTGCTACCCCATGGACTATAGGCCGCCAGGATCCCCTGTCCATTGAATTTTCCAGGCAAGAATAGTGGAGTAAGTTGCCCTTTTCCTACTCCAGGGGATCTTCCCAACCCAGGGATAGAACCTGGATCTTTTGCATCTCCTGCAGTAGCAGGAGGATTCACCACTGAGCCACGAGGGAGGCCCACAAACTTCCATATTTGGCCCCTAGGAAACACTCACCCAAGAACTGTCTTTACTCCCCTGAAAACTTCCACACTTAACCTCCATTCAGTCACTCACACAGTCTCTGTTCTGCTCAAGTTTTCACCACCCGCATCTATGTTATATCCCTCCATGATAGCTCCCTAGGGATATGATAACAAAGTCTCATAAACTAGGTGGCTGAAAACAACAGAAATGTCTGGTCTCCCCCTTCTGGAGCCCAGAAGTCTGAATTTAAAGTGCCAGCAGTACTATGGTCCCTCAGAAACCTAGGGAATTATGATTGCTTGCTTCTTTTAGCTTCTGGATCAGATCAGATCAGTCGCTCAGTCGTGTCTGACTCTTTGCGACCCCATGAATCGCAGCACGCCAGGCCTCCCTGTCCATCACCAACTCCCGGAGTTCACTCAGACTCACGTCCATCGAGTCACTGATGCCATCCAACCATCTCATCCCCTGTCATCCCCTTCTCCTCTTGCCCCCAATCCCTCCCAGCATCAAAGTCTTTTCCAATGAGTCAACTCTTCGCATGAGGTGGCCAAAGTACTGGAGTTTCAGCTTCAGCATAAGTCCTTCCAAAGAACACCCAGGGCTGATCTCCTTCAGAATGGACTGGTTGGATCTCCTTGCAGTCCAAGGGACTCTCAAGAGTCTTCTCCAACACCACAGTTCAAAAGCATCAATTCTTTGGCGCTCAGCCTTCTTCACAGTCCAACTCTCACATCCATACATGACCACAGGAAAAACCATAGCCTTGACTAGATGAACCTTTGTTGGCAAAGTAATGTCTCTGCTTTTCAATATGCTATCTAGGTTGGTCATAACTTTCCTTCCAAGGAGTAAGCGTCTTTTAATTTCATGGCTGCAGTCACCATCTGTAGTGATTTTGGAACCCAGAAAAATAAAGTCTGACACTGTTTCCACTGTTTCCCCATCTATTTCCCATGAAGTGATGGGACCGGGTGCCATGATCTTCATTTTCTGAATGTTGAGCTTTAAGCCAACTTTTTCACTCTCCACTTTCACTTTCATCGAGAGGCTTTTTAGCTTCCGGGATTTGCTCTAAATCCTTAGCATTCTTTGGCCTGTAGATGTGTCGTTCTGAACTCTGCTTCCATCACCACATGGCTGTCTTCTACCTGTGTGCCTCTCTCTGTATCACTGCTCCTCTCATAAGGACTCCATTTAGATCAGATTAGGGGCCCACTTTATTCCACGATGATGCATTTCATTTACATATTTGTTATATATGCAAAGATCTATTTCCAAACAAGATCACATTCCAGGTAGCAAGAAGTTAGGGCCTCAGCATGTCTTTTTGAGGAGGGGACACCATTTCAATCTATATAATCTTCCAATTAGTGTGCATGCATACATGTACAAACAGGCACACACACACACAGACACCATCTTATTTAACAGCTCAAGTTCATCTGACTGCATCACTCACATCTTTGATGCACATTTCAACCTAAGTGCAGACACGTGTCAGGAGCAAGGAAGTGACCTGGCTCTTGCCCTCCATCTTAGATGAGGAGATCTGAGATTTTTGACCTACACTGCCACTTTGCAGGTACCTGATCTTGATTGATTTATGTACCTGATTCAAGACTTTGTTTCTACAATGTAAGATGAAAATAATAATGCTTTTTTTGTTTTGTTTTGTTTTTACAAAGTCCCTAGGAAACCTAAAGAAAAATATTTAAATGAAAAACTATGTGTGTGTGTACCTGGAAATCTGTAGGGTTAGGTCAAATATTTCAACTCTCATTATATAGGTGTATACAAACCTGGAAAAATATTCAGTATTTTCAAAGATAGAATAATATAACTTTTACCCTTTCTGACCATTGATCTCTAGGAAGGGGACAGTTTTCCTCTTCCTGGAGTCAACTGAATGACTCTTGCAGGTTTTTACTTTTTCTTTGACACTTCTCCATTTTAGTACCTCCAGATTTTCCCCTCAACTGAATTGGCTTCAAATATGCTGCTTTTTCTAATCCTGAAATGATTTTTAAGTGGCCCTAGTCATTACTTCGGACGGCAATGGCACCCCACTCCAGTACTCTTGCCTGGAAAATCCCATGGATGGAGGAGACTGGTAGGCTGTAGTCCATGGGATCTCGAAGAGTGGGACACAACTGAGTGACTTGACTTTCACTTTTCACTTTCCTGCTTTGGAGAAGGAAATGGCAACCCACTCCAGTGTTATTGCCTGGAGAATCCCAGGGACGGGGGAGCCTGGTGGGCTGCCGTCTATGGGGTCGCACAGAGTTGGACACGACTGAAGTGACTGAGCAGCAGCAGAGTAGTCATTACTTTTGCTTTTCTCCTTCCCTTCATAGTGAAACTTCTTAAGGAATGTTTTTAACTGTGTTCCAATTTCCTTTTAACTGATTCTCCTGATATTTCTTTGGCATCCATTGTCACATGTCAACTGAGCTGCCTTTATGAAAGTCACAACACCGTTAAGCGACCTTGGCATTGAAAGCAACTAGCTGGGTGCCAACATATCTCTTGTTGGATTCCAAGCCTCTTGACAGTTCTGTTGTGTATCCCAACTGGCCACCCCTCCTTCTGGACTTTATCTTGACTTCTGTGTTGTGATAGAAGACTTGGTCCTCTTGCCTCTGTGAATAAGATCACTCAATCTTATTTGCTTCTACACAGAGAGCTTTTCCTCTCTGTCCTGTAGATGGGCGTCCCCCAGCTCTCAGACATTCATAATACCTCCTTTATTTAATTTCTCTGGAAGATTTTTCTGTGGCTTTGACTAACACCTACTATTCATCTTCCCACTGTTCCTTCTTCTTGTGTGCCCATCCCATATTTCTGGCTAAAAATGGAAACCACTCTCCAGCATCTGAAATACTGGTATGGTGCTCCAGGAGCCATCTCAGACTCCATGGATCTAAAACTTAAATGGCATGCTTCCTCCTTGCTTCTCCTTCATTCCCTTCACCAAAGCATCCTTGACTGAACTCCTCAATGCTATAGATATTGTTTTCTTTGTCTCTTTAATTCTTTATTCAACATAATAGAGTGCTTACTGTGTGCCAGGCCCTGTACTGGGCTCTGCAGCGAATACAGATACAAATATGACAGTGTTTATGCCTTACAGAGTTCATTGTCTTGAAAGCTACATCACAGAGTGCCCTGAGAATTTTGACACTTTGGGAGATGCTGAAAAAAATCCCTAATTCAGTTCTGTCTTTTTGCTCCTCCCCACACCCCACCATGCTATACAGTAGGTTCTCATTAGTTATCTATTTTACTGGCCAAAATGCAGGACACAGCTCTTCTGGGTTTCCCTGGTGGCTCAGCAGGTAAAGAAACTGCCTGCAATGCAGGAGACATGGGTTCAATTTTGAGTGGAGAAGATTCCTTGGAGGAGGAAATGGCAACCCACTCCAGTATTCTTGCCAGAAAAATCACATGGACAGAGGAGCCTGGTAGGTTACAACAGTCCATGGAGTAGCAAAGAGTCAGACATGACTGAA
This sequence comes from Bubalus bubalis, assembly GCF_019923935.1. Lineage (NCBI taxonomy): Eukaryota > Metazoa > Chordata > Mammalia > Artiodactyla > Bovidae > Bubalus > Bubalus bubalis. The sequence continues at coordinate 52,620,056 of NC_059176.1, forward strand.
TGAGCACACACACATAATATATAGATATGTCAATGCCAGTCTCCCAGTTCATCCCACTCCGCCCGACTTGGTGTCTGTACATTTGTTCTCTACATATGTGTCTATTTCTGCTTGGCAAATAGATTCACCTGTACCATTTTGCTAGACTTCACATATCAGTTAGTTCAGTTCAGTTGTTCAGTGGTGTCTGACTCTTTGCAGCCCCATGTGCTGCAACATGCCAGGCTTCCCTATCTATCACCAACTCCCAGAGATTGCTCAGACTCATGATCATTGAGCTGGTGACCGCATCCAACCATCTCATCCTCTGCCATTCCTTCTCCCCCTGCCTTCAATCTTTCCCAGAATCAGGGTCTTATGCAAGGAGTCAGTTCTCTGCATTAGGTGGCCAAAGTATTGGAGCTTCAGCGTTAGTCCTTCCAATGAATATTCATGACTGATTTCCTTTACGATTGACTGGTTTGATCTTCTTAGATGTTCTTTTAACATCATGTCTCTGGATTCATCTCTGTCTACTCCATCCTCTTTGCTTCCCTCTCAAACCCTCCCCAGACCTTTGAGATTTATTATCCCCTCTTCTGTCCACAAGTTGGACCCACCAAAGCCTGATTTATAACACATAACCTGGGAGACTGTTTTCCCTCTTTGCTGCAACTATTCTTCCTAAAAGTGCAATTAGGCACCTATCTGCTTCTTGATAACTAGCAGTTTTCATCAATGGGTGATCTTGACTCATTTCTTTTTTTCTTGACTGTATAAACAGGCACACCTTGCCAGGAATGATTAGTCTCTTTAGTCTCTCTTATAACGGAAGTTTTCCCCAAGTCCTTACAAGTCAGAAATAATACTTTACAAAGTTTTTTTTTTTTTTTTTAAGAAAAAAAATAAAGGAATATCAATACCATACTAGAAACTGGGAGTGGGCCCTATTAATTTCTTCCACTGACCTAGCCCAGCTCACCTAACACTTGCAAACTCATCCACTCATATATGCCCAATTTAAAAAATAAAATAAAATAAGGAAAAAAAAAGTTAAAAGATCTCCTAAACCATTCAATCCATAAAAATTTCTTGAGTCTCTGCTAAGTGCAAACTAGTTAGATCATTACTGTATAGATATTAAATATAAGGCAGTTTATCAATCAATGACCTCATAAATAAATGTCAATTATCTACCAGTACACAATATATTATATTATATTGTCACAAAACAATTCCCAGGAGATACACTGGTGATCAACTGGCATATAAGAGGCCACCTGATTTCCTGATTAGTCTATGTAACCTAATGTAGGAACACAAGAAGCTGAAAGAGAGAAGTCAAACAACATTTGTTTGCAAATTATTACTACTAAGAACCTACTATATAGCACAGGGAACTATAGTCATTATCTTGTAATAACCTATAATGGCAAAGAATCTAAAAAAGAATAGGTATATATGTATGTATAACTGAATAATTTTGTTGCACATCTGAAACTAAAATAATATTGTAAATCAACTATATTTCAATTAAAAAATAAATCAAAATAAAATAAGTCAATGAAACTTGATCAAATGTGTCTGTGATGATTGCTGGGATATCAGGATAATTAAGATATACAGAGCTTTTGCCTTGAGGGGGTATATATATATATGGCTAATTTCCTAAAGGAGATCAGTCCTGAATATTCATTGGAAGGACTGATGCTGAAGTTGAAATTCCAGTATTTTGGCCACCTGATGCTAAGAACTGACTCATTGGAAAAGACCCTGATGCTGGGAAAGATTGAAGGCAGGAGAAGGAGATGACAGAAGATGACATGGTTGGATGGCATCACTAACTCAATGGACATAAGTTTGAGCAGCTCCAGGAGTTGGTGATAGACAGAGAGGCCTGGTGTGCTGCAGTCCATGGAGTTGCAAAGAGTCAGACACGACTGAGCCACTGAACTGAACTGAACAGGGATATAGATATTAACAGTGATAACAAAAATCAGATTTGAATCAGACTATCCAGACACCACAGTCCCAACCCTTAACTCTAAGTAATATTTTCTCCTTTTCCACTTTTCTTTCACCTCCTGGAATATGAAGTGTCTCCTCTGAACTCCAGAGAACATAGTTCTGGGACCTGGATCCTTCTTGGGTGAGGACTTGTGTATATCTGTAGCATATTAACAGTCCAAGTTCTCTTTTATCTTCCTGTGTAGGTTCAGTCCCTGTCTATCTACCCATCCCTTCCCATAAATCTACAGCCTCAGTCTTCCCAGGCCTTAAGCCAAGGCAGGCTGGAGTCATTGGTAGGTCAGACAGAGATCTAGACCTAGTTCTAGATCTAGACTAGATCTAGATCTAGTTCCACAATCCTGCATCTGCTATTCACTCCCTTTCAGTCCGGGCCTAGGGCCAATCACAGGCAAAAGGGGAGATTGTTTCTGCCCTTCTCTTCCAGTAGGTGCCTGGCTCAGAGGGTTGGGCTGGGTTGATCATCTCAATGCAGATCATTAGTTTTCTCTGGAACTGGAGATCAGTCCTGAGTCTTCTGGGGTTTGACTAACCCTGAAATTTCATCTTATTTATTCCCAGCCCCCTCTCTTTCTCTGCAATGTTGCCCCTTGTCCAATAACTGGTGTAGAGCTTGTTTCAATCTCAACAGATCTCCTTAGAAACAAAGAGGCTGCCAACCACAAAAAATGAGAGCTGGGTGAGGATTCTGAAGGCCTTGTGTGTTGGTGTGGAAGGGATGGAGGCCAAAGGGGCCATTAGAATAAGGTGCTTTGGTGTTGATCTGCCTTGGAAGACAGCAGAGAAGTGGACAGAGGTTCCAAAAATTTTGTGTGATTCCTTTATTGAAAGGAGATAAAAAGATAGAACCAATTTCATCAGAACATCTTTTCTGGTTCAGAAATATTATTAAGGATAACTTGGTTGTTGAATTTACATCATTAGAAAAATTAAGATAGAGAGCCATGCTGTGTTTTGACAACACCAGAATAGAGCTTCATATCAAAGCATCTAAACCCCCCTCTTTATTAATTTTTATTGAAGTATGGTTGCTTTACACTAGTGTGTTCATTTCTACTCTACAGAAAGATAAATCAGCTATGTGTTGCTCTTTTTTGAATTTCCTTCCCATTTAGGTCACCATAGAGCATCGAGTCAGAGAAGGCAATGGCAACCCACTCCAGTACTCTTGCCTGGAAAATCCCATGGACGGAGGAGCCTGGTAGGCTGCAGTCTCTGGGGTCACTAAGAGTCGGACACGACTGAGCGACCTCACTTTCACTTTTCACTTTCATGCATTGGAGAAGGAAATGGCAACCCACTCCAGTGTTCTTGCATGGAGAATTCCAGGGATGGCAGGCTGCCATCTATGGGGTCACACAGAGTCGGACACGACTGAAGCAACTTAGCAGCAGCAGCAGAGTTCCCTGCACAATAAGTTCTCATTAGTAATCTATTTCTAAGGCCCTTTTTGACGACTCCCTAAAGACCTCTCCGGCCTCATCCATTGAGGCTGTCCACCTCCTTGGACTTGACTCACCATCAATCCTATCTTTCTGAAGACACCATGTCCTCAAGACAGTTTATGACTCCCTAATCATGGGCTTCCCAGGTGGCACTAGTGGTAAAGCATCCACCTGCCAATGCAGGAAACTTAAGAGATGTGATTTTCATCTCTGGGCCAGGAAGATCCCCTGGAGAAGGAAATGGCTGTCCACTCCAGTACTCTTGCATGAAGAATCCCATGGACAGAGGAGCCTGGTGGGCTATAGTCCATAGGGTCACAAAAAGTCAGATAAAACTGAAGTGACTTTGCACAAATGTGCCCCCCTACCTTCTTTCAAGAATATCTTCCTTCCTTCTCTACTCTCCTACCAGCTCCCTGCTCTCTGTTTCCACTAGTTCAATTTATTGGAAAGTTCTCTTAGCTTTCAAACCCTGCCCAAAATTTGCCTCCCCTGTGAAGTTGTTTCTTTCTGATCTCCCTGTCCAATAAAGTACTCCCTGCTTTTTAATACTTCTGGGCATTGCAACCTAGATGTCCATTGACAGATGAATGGATAAGGAAGTTTTGGTACATATACACAAAGGAATATTACTCAACTATAAAAGGAATGCACTTGAATCAGTTCTAATGAGGTAGATGAACTTAGAGCCTATTATACAGAGTGAAGTAAGTCAGAAAGGGAAAGACAAATTTCGTATATTAACACATATATATGGAATCTAGAAAGATAGTACCGATAATCCTGCCTGCAGGGCAGCAAAGGAGACACGAACATAAAGAGCGGACTTTTAGACACACTGAGAGGAGAGGGTGGGATGATTTGAGAGAACAGCATTGAAACCTATACATTACCACCTGTAGAATAGATAGCCAATGGAAGCTTGATGTATGATGCAGGGAACCCAAAGCCAGTAGCCTGTGACAACCTAGAGGGTGGTATGGGGAGAGAGGTGGGAGAGGGGTTCAAGAGGGAAGGAATATACATGTACCTATGGCCGATTCATGTTGAAGTATGGCAAAAACCTCCACAGTATTGTAGAGTAAGTATCCTCCAATTAAAAATGTAAAAAATATATATACTATTGGGCTTTCAGATACATATGTCACTGTAAAGATCACACTCTTATTAGTCTCACTTCTTTAGGGGCCAGGCATGCATACTCCTGGAATGCCTTGTGGGCAGCAATTACGTTCATTCATTAGTGTGCCCAGCAGAGCGCCTTGACTCATGTGAATCCAAACTGGTTTGCATAGTGAGTATTTCCAACAATACAGAGAGGAGTAGCTGAGAGGCAGAAGGCGAGTTAGGGCATGTATTTACTTGTGAAGGTCGCCTATGATGAATCAACTTATATATCTGAGACTGTGGGAACCCACTGACTGAAGCGCATATGAGAATCACCTCTGGATGTTTAGCTAGATCCGTGGGTTTGGGTTCAGTTACTCAGGGGAGATTCAGGATACCCTGACTTCAGAGGTCCTCAGTGGCTTGAACACCACAAATTATTTCAGAATTCCAAGGATGATTCCAACACCGAGACACAGTTGAGGATTCTATTCATCATTTTAAAGAAGCAGCTTAACAACCCCCTTTTCTCTTTGTAGCTTCTTCTACCATAAGTTTCAGTGCACTGATGGAGTGGATTGTTCTAAGTACTAAAGAGAGTGGTTAGAGTTAGAAAGAGACGGCAATGGTTTCTGTGTGTGCACATGCATGTGTGTGTGAGTGAGTGTTTTATTTATGACAAAGTTAGTCTGCTATGGGAAAAGAAAGCATCTGGACTACATTCTTTTTGAAACTGAGTGAGGTGTGCAGAGAAAAATAATTCAATATAAACGTAAACAAATTGTCATATGGTTAGGCTAGAAATCAGGAGACCTGAGTATTCATCTTGGCTCTGTCACTAATTAACTATTTGCCCTTAAACATTATAATCAAAAGCCATTTATTCTGAAAGTACATTAAAGTTTACAAAGTGTTTTTCCATATGTTGATTGATCTGAGAAACAAGCAAGAGAGCTATTTTCCCATGCTTTCAGAGTTGAAAAATAATAAGCCTTGGAGTAGATAAGTATCTTGAACATGGGTATAGCCAATTAATATGAATTAGTACACATGCCAGAGATGGAATTGATTCCAAGTCAGAAACTTAAACTGTATGTTTTCTGTAACTCTTTCCAAACCCAATGATAGGTATTACAGTGTTAGTTCAAAAAGACTCACTTAAAATTGTTGTCACATGTTACACTTGCCTCTGACTTTCTTTTTGCTATTGTGTTCCCAATAGGTATTTCCAACATCATGCAATTTGGAACTCACCCCATTAAAATCATTGGAGTCTAAGATTATTTCGTGATCGCTGGCTGACAGAAGGGCCATGCATACAGATATTCAACTATATTTAAATACAACAAGAAAAGAATCTGGAGAGATTTTTATACAGAGAAATAACAAAGAAACAAAGAAAATGTAACAAAGAAAATGTTACAGGGCCATGAAAGAGAAGTCTGGAGAAGGACTCACACTCACATTTGTAGCCCCAAATCCTGTTCCTCCAGTTGTTACATATCTAAACTTTCCAATAGCCTCCTGACTGTTCTCCCCATAAAAGATGGGGAGAGCGTCCTCTGGGTCCATACTTTTATTCTACTAGAGTAACTTAAAAAGTCACATCTGCTAAAACATCTTCAATCGTCCCTCATTATCTGTAGGACAAGGACCATGTTCCTGGGCAGAATTCATATGACATTTCTTTTCCTAACTACTTTTTGAAAAAAACATTTATATATTCATTCATTTGGCCCTGCCAGGTCTTAGTTGCAGCTTGCAAATCCTTAAGTGTGGCATGTGGGCTCTAAATCCCTGACTAGGAATCGGACCCAAGCCCCCTGAATTGGGAGTGCAGAGTCTTAGCCACTGGACCACCAGGGAAGTCTCTTCCTGGCTACTTTTGATGCTCACCCTTTTCTATCACTCCACCTGACCGTTCTCCTCTAAACAGATTGGATAACTTAGCTTTGATTAATACTTCAAGAGTTATCCATATATTTGCACATTATTTTCCCCTTTTGCTTGTAATAACCCTCCTTGGTCCATCTGCTTGGCAGACAACAGCCAGCACCTTAGGACTTGGTTCGTATGTTGCCTTCTCTGGTACTGTAGACGAAGTTAAGCACTTTCTCCTCCGTATGTCCTAGAAACCCCATTCCCATCGATTTCCCCTTTGAAACTGACAGCCTCTTGCAGTGAGATTCAGGTATCACTCATCTTGGTCACTACCATCCCTACATGCAATGTTTAGCACATATTGGAAGTATAATCATATCTGCTGATCAAACAAACATTTTAGAGACAAGCTGGTGTTTAAGAGTAAAGACATTTCTCCACAAAGAAAGAAACCCAGTGAGAGAGGAAAAAAAAAGAAACCTTCTCTGAGCTGGCTCCTCACAGCACAGAGAAGCTTGGATTCTTAAGGATTCTGAGAAATGGGGCTAATTAATCAAAGCAGCACTAGAGAGTGAGATGACTTTAAGTCATTTAGTCCTGCCAAGACTATAATATTCCCCACAGTATATCTCCTAGTGTATTATCCTGTCATACGTTAAATATTCTTGGTAATGGGGCCTTTCAGAGGTGGTGATTAATAGGGTTTAAAGAAAGACTGAAGACGAGAACTACATGACAAGGAGGGAGCAATGGACAAATGGGCATCCCCTCTAGGCAGTGTATGCTGGACACTGGTGAGAAAACCTTTGGTTGTATTGTAGCTAAATGGTAGATGAGAAAACCCCTACTCACTCAGAAGGACTAACTATGAGCCAAACAGTCAAGGAGATTGTATTACAGATAATGTGTGTGTTTCTCTCTTTTTCTCTCTCATTGCAGAACTGAAAATCTGCTTAGTCCTAAAGAAAGGAGAACTAGTGTGTTTTTATAATAGCTTCACGGGTTTGAACTCATTGGAGACATGATCAGCAGGACTGCCAAATCTCTCACTTCAAGATGGAGCAAACCCAGAGCTGAATTAATGCGATATTTTCATAGGCTTTAAAAAGAAAAAAAAAAATACTGGAACCCAATATTTCCATGCCAAGTATTTTTGTTAGAGGTGATCATTTATTTATCTTAACAATCTACTGATCCAACACAGACTTGACCAATTAAACAATACACAAGACTCATACCAAGGAAACACAAGGCTAGATTCATCATTCTTTGTCCTCTTAGAAATTTTCCAGCCTGGGTGGTCTGAATTTTAATATTACAGTGAGAATGTGTGGTCTATCAAACTGTTGTAAATTACTGAGCCTAAGTACTTTTAATTTAAGTAAAGGAGACCTAAATGCTTTTAGAAAATGATCTGGCATCACTGGAAGTTCCCCAAGTCCACATGTTCTTTTCCTAATACCCAGGGAGTGCCTGGATTTCTCAGTTACTAATCTCATGGGTTAGAGAAATGTCCCCAGAATGGTCCAACCAAACGGAGCAGCGTTGACGCTAGACCTACTCACAAGTTCGCACTCAGCGTTAGTGTATCAGATTAGCTGGTTTCTGAGTAAGGATACAAACGAATGGGACAAACACCAAGCGCACTTCCATAGGGAAAAAAAAAAAAATCTGGGTGATGGTGTAGCTCCAAGAATGTGTATGTGGGGGAGAGAGTGGATTTAAAGGTGTTATCCTTGGATATGATAAAGACAGGAACTGATGGGGTAGAAGGAAGTCACTGAAGTAAAACTCTCTCTGTCTCATATTTTGTCTGGGAAAGACCTTAGTAGTAAAAACTTTCAAGTCACCAGTTCTAAAAGGAGAAAAATGAGAAGACCAACATGAATTATTTCACACACACCCAAATTAGAATGAGCCATTGTTCTTCAGTGAAACAGATCTTGGATTGAATCATGAATCTATTACTTTCTAGCCAGTGACCTTAGGCAAGTTAATTATTTCCCCTAATCCTTACATGATGAGAATAAAATGAGACAATGAATGTAATACGCTTCTTCTTTTCTATGTATTCATGTATAATTTTTTGAGTAGAAAAGAGCGACTCATTAAAGAAACCATAACATTACAACTCTGTTTGCCTTATTGGCATCTCACACAGTGTTTGGCCCAGTTGAATGTGATCGATAAATATTCACTGTGCATATAATTGAATGAATTGTCTAAATAAAAAGAGAAGATTCATCCATGATCACTGACAATAAAGAAATTATAGAGACAACTAAAATTAAATTCAAGATAAGAGAGGTAAAGAAATTATGATTCACATGAGAACGGAAGTAACTAAAGAAACAGTGGAGGGCTTCTCTGCTGATTCAAGGGTAAAGAATCTGCCTGGCGACACAGGGGTCATGGGGCCGATCCCTAGTCTGGGAAAATTCCACATGCTTGGAGACAACTAAGCCCACGAGCCACAGCTACTGAGCCCATGAGCCACAACTACTGAAACCCCCTCACCCTAGAGCCCATGTTCTACAATGAAAGGAAGCATGGCAGTGAGAAGCCCACACACCCCAACTAGAGAGGAGCCCCTGCTCGCCACAACCAGAAAAAGCCCATGTGAAGCAAAAAGGACCCAGGGCGGCCAAAAATAAATAAATAAATAAAATTTAGAAAATAAAAGTATGAAATGGCCAATTAATAGCTTATAAAAAAGAAACATTGGAAAAGTTGGAAAGAAAGAGGGAAGGAAAAAAGAAGAAAGGAAATCACAAAATTGTGTATAAACAATCAGTTTTTCATATTAGCAGATGTGGAATAGATTTACATCATATTTTATTCCTCTTTCAGTTCCTATGGGGCATTATTAAGGATGAAAGAAGATCAATGGGATTTAGAAACAAGAACTTGTCTGCTACACTGAATCGATGCCTTACTATTAGAATCTTGGCCAGCTCATGAGTGTTTCTAAAAGCATTTCTGTATTTTTAAACACCTCGTGCAGGCACTTCCCAGAGAACACCATCTTCTCCATGGGAAGGGCATGGGTGGCACAGAGAAGCATCATTTCTGGAATTCTCTCAACTGAGAAATACAGATCATACCATGAATCAACCAGTGTCTGGGAGTCTTATTTCTCAAGATGGTTGTTCTGTATAAGAGTTATGGATTCTTCACTAGTTTCCATTTTGTTCCAATTACTTTAGCATTTTATCTTCTCATATCAATGTGTTTATCCCTTGTAATAGGCTTGCAACTTCCCTATAAGTCTGAAATTGCATCAAAATAAAAACTTAAGACAAAAAACTAAAATTATATAGTATTTGGAAATATTGATTAAATGACCAATAAAATTGTGTTATATTCTTGGAGAATATATGGCTCTATTAAAAGTTATTTTCAAAAATAAAATTCTTTCTTAAACAGTTTTAAAAAAAGAGTTATGGATTGAAAACCTACTGGAAGAAAGAAAAAGAAGGAAATAAGAAGGGAAATACCACATAATAATTGTTCCTTTGCAGTAATTGTCTTTTTTTTTTTTTTGCATTTAATCTCTCTGTAATCTATCAAGGTCAAGGTTCTTATATAACAATAATAATTATTATTATATATATATGATAAAATTGAGGCTCTGAAAATTTCCACAGCTTGCCCAGCTTTGTAGAGTTGCCAGCTGTGGAGACTATATCCACACTCTGATAGTTCTCTCTCCCTTTAAAAAAATATTGGCGTAATAGTTGTTTTATGATGTTGAACTAGTTTCTGCTGTACAGCAAAGTAAATCATCTATATCTTTTCTGGATTTCGCTCTCATTTAGGTCACCACAGAGCATGAGTAGAGTTCCCTGTGCTAAACAGTAGGTTCTCGTTAGTTATCCATTTTACACATCGTAGTGTATATCTGTCAATCCCAACCTCTCAATTTATCCCATGCCCTTCTTCCCTGCCTTGGTGTCCATCTGTTTGTTCTCTATGTCTGTGTCTCTATTTCTGCTTTGCAAATAGGTTCATCAGTGCCATTTTTCTAGATTCTACACATATGCCTTAATATACGATATTTGCTTATTTCTTCCAGACTTACTTTGCTCTGTATAACTGTCTCTAGATCCATCTGCATCTCTGCAAATGGCAGAATTTCATTGTTTCTTACTGGAGGGTGGAAGGCTTGGAACAGAACAGGTACAATATTTGTCTTACTTCTACTCTGTGGCACATGCTTTATGTACCGTTTCTCATTTGATACGTCTAGTCAAGCTTTTTTTCACCCAGGTGTCAATAAGAAAAAGTGATTCAGAAAACCCAACTCACATATTCAAACTGAGGATTCATTTATTATCATGAAAGTTCCATATCCTGGACACTCTCTCATTCCAGCCAAACTGAGCCAGTTGGTCACCCTATCATCCATCCTCCAATGTCAACACACATTCACAATATTCAGGATTTCTAAGGTATATAGAAGCTTCCCAGGTGCTGCTATAAAGAACCTGCCTGCCAATGCAGGAGATGTAAGAGATGCAGGTTTGATCCCTGGGTCAGAAAGATCCCCTGGAGAAGGGCATGACAACCCACTCCAGTATTCTTGCCTAGAGAGTCCCATGGACAGAGGAACCTGGCGGGCTACAGTCCATAGGGTGACAAAGAGTCAGACACAACTGAAGTGACTTGGCATGCATGCACGCAAGGTATACTGGTAGCCTGTGGCCGCTAGGCTTGAAGTATAAAATAATGGGATGCTCCAATCCATTCGTCAAAGAAATACAAAACCACAACAGCAAACATAATTACTTTTCCTCCTTTACAGTCATCAGCACAAGCACAAGCGTTAACACTGGTGGGTCACCCTCTCTGCACCAGCCTGGCACTCAGCATTTCAAATGCTACATCTTTCTCAGGGCGCTCCAACAGGTTTTTCTGTTATGAAGTAAAATGGTGATATGTGTAGGGCATACTGAGATAAAAGCACGCATTGTCAGAGACAACCAGGCAACAGTGAAATGAAGTCGCTCAGTCGTGTCCAACTCTTTGCGACCCCATAGACTGTAGCCTATCAGGCTCCTCCGTCCATGGGATTTTCCAGGCAAGAGTGCTGGAGTGGATTGCCATTTCCTTCTCCCAGGGATCTTCCAGACCCAGGAATCGAACCCAGGTCTCCCACATTGCAGGCAGACGCTGCAAGGGCCCTCATTTTCCCAGAACTTGTTGCCCATCTGCAAGCCTGACGTGCCCACTGTTTAATCCACGTGTTAACTGTGCAGAGGACTCTGACTGGACTTCATTCTCCTAATTTCTTTAAATTCTCACCAAGATCTATTTTCAAGATCAAGAAACTGGGTGGGACTAGGGAAGGACTATTGGCGTTCCACAGGTATTATGTGTTCAAGCTAGCTTTGAGCCAGACTACATGGAATTTTTCTCAGAAAATATAGAAAGCAATTACAAATTTTAGAAAAAAAATCGACCTCGATGTATCCTCAGAAATTCTATGCTTATTGAGATACTAATAAAGAATAATGTGTAATATATGATATATGCTATATAACATACAGTATGTAATAAACATATTATATTATAACATTATATTAGCCTACTAGGCTTTGAGGAGTCTCTCAGTCCACGGAATTTTCCAGGCAAGAGTACTGGAGTGGGTTGCCATTTCCTTCTCCAGGGGATCTTCCCAACCCAGGGATCGAACCCGGGTCTCCCACACTGCAGGCAGACGCTTTACCATCTGAGCCACCAGGGAAGCCTTTATTATATTATTAGTATACTGCTGCTGCTGCTAAGTCGCTTCAGTCATGTCCGACTCTGTGCAACCCCATAGAGGGCAGCCCACCAGGCTCCCCCATCCCTGGGATTCTCCAGGCAAGAACACTGGAGTGGGTTGCCATTTCCTTCTCCAATGCATGAAAGTGAAAAGTGATAGTGAAGTCGCTCAGTCATGTCTGACTCTTAGAGACCCCATGGACTGCAGCCCACCAGGCTCCTCCATCCATGGGATTTTCCAGGCAAGAGTCCTGGAGTGGGGTGCCATTAGTATACTAGTTATATAATATATAGTATGATTATAATATATAATTATAGAAACTATATAATTATAATACTGTAATATTATTGTTATAATTATATTAATAATGATGTAATTATGGTATTATAATACAGTGTGTTATATGATATTATAATAAATGTTATTATATTATAATGTAATGTAATCTATGCATGCATGCTCAGTCATGTTTTGAGCCTTTGTGATCCCACGTACTGTAGCCCACCAGGTTCCTCTGTCCATCAGAGTCTCCAGGCAAGAATACTAGAGTGGGTTGTCATTTCCTCCCCCAGGGGATCTTCATGACCCAGGGATTGAACCTGTATCCTCTGTGTCTCCTGCATTGGCAGGCACATTCTTTACAACTAGTGCCTGCTGGGAATCTACCTCTATATATAACAATCTTTAACTATAATGTGTTATAAATTGTAATTCATATAATTAAATATGTAAATTGTGTATAATAAATATAGAACAGTATCAATGCAACAATACAAGCACTTGTATATTATTTTCCATGCATCAGCACTATCCTAAGTGCTCTACATGTAATTTAACTCAATTTATTCTCACAACAATCCTAGAGATAGATGGTGTCACTCCCATTTTACAAATAGGGAAGGGGAGACTCAGAGAGGTTATGTGACTTGCTTAAGTCCACAGAGCTAGCAAATGTTAGAATCAGAATCTGGACATAGCCAGCTCCAGCGTCCTTATCTTGGCACATCACTGTGACCTGTGACACTAATCTGAGGTGTATCCCTTGGGATTTCCAGAACCAGGGCATATATATTATATAGTATTAACAGCTTGATTCTTCCTCGGGGAGCTTCAGTTTTGCTCAGCCACTGTGTAAGTGAAATCTCTCCCTAATTCTTCGCTCCCAGGTAACATTTAGAGCCCTGTGTGCCTCCCCACCCCACCACCCTGGCTGGGCTTGCTTAAGATTGATCTGGTGGGTCCATCTGGAGTGGTCAAGATGGCTCCAGGCTCCAGTTTGACCCACAATGACCTAGAACATACTACATTCTCATTGTCAGAGTCAATGGTACTACAATGGTCGGACAATTTCTCATTGCTGGAAACCAAATGGTATTACAATATGTTCTCTCTGGAAGAAGAGCTGGTTCCAAGTCTTGGCATGTATCTTTGTGTTTCCAGAAGCCACCCTCTCTTCCATCTAATCCTTAATCCCCAACAGATTCCCCCAATCAGTCAAGCCAAGGTATGGATATCCAGGCCTGGAGCTCTCCTGAGCTCTTGGCAGGAAGAATCCTCTGGGAAGGAGGCCCTGAGGTCAGTGAAGACCTTAGTGGTGTTTCCCAGAGTCTGAGATGTTGCAGAGCCCCGACTCTAGCATTATAGGCTGTTTGGATTTTCTCAGCCGATGTGCCTGTCAAGAACTAATTAGGGCAAGGATAGTGTGGATGGACTTTGGGGAATTGCAAATGAGTTATAGAGGGCTCAGTGCTGTAGCTGGTTATGGAAAGCCTTTCAGTGCTTCTCTTTCGCATTTAGAGCAAAATTAGCATTTCATTTAGAAGAACATACTTCTCTCCTTTGAAACACTGTGCATGTTGAGGCATAGAATGGGGTGCCGTAGGCATGGGGTGGTGTAGAATGGGGTAGGAATTTCAGAGAATAGTGGGAAAACCAATGACCATGTCACACCAACCTCAAGGGCCCGTATTAGGTTCTTGATGTCTTCATAGCCGCTAGAAGTCGTTCCAAGCAATTCTTGATTCTGTCTTCTATGAGACACATGACCAGCCTGCTTCTAATGAGTGCATGTCCACATCTGAGCCCAATCTGTTCTAACCAGCTCCTCGGCAGGGTCAGCAGAGGAGGTCAGATGCTGAGTGGCCCTCAGCCTGAGGACCTCTCTTCTCATGCTGAGCTCTGTTGTGCAGGGGGTGAGGTGTGCCGAGCAACTAGGCTCTTGAAGTCGGTTTGAGGGATGCTGGGAGGATTCAGAGAGGAGGTTCATATGCTGCTTCTGTTCAGTTAAGTCACTATCCTGTGAGTTAATAGAAAACTTCAGCCTCTGGGGTCTATTTGCCTGGTGCTCCTTACAGACATAAAATTCATTTTGAGAAGAGGAAGGGAAAAAATTTCTTTTTCCCTTTTTCTTGTAAAAATAATGGATTGTTATAATTTGTCATTGGCCCATGTGTGAGACAGCTCTGCTCAGTTCACCAATTATTTCCTGGGGCCAGAAAAGACCATCTGAGTCTTCACAATCATTTCATTCCACATGCTCTAGAAGCTTGGCACTGGGCATCCCTCGGCCTGCCTATGGGACTCTGCTTACTCCCCAGTGGTTCCCTCTCAATGGCATTTCCCTTGGCTAATCCAAACTTTTACTGTGTCAGCTTTGAGCCCTTCTCATAGTCCATGGTTTCTGGCTGCTAATGCTTCTTTTCTCTGTGGATAGTGATCTTGGAAAAGAATCCTTTCAAATGGCATTTGTCCTTAAATACTAAGATCCCTTCTAAGTTATGTGTACAGTCTTCTAACGAACACGTGTCTTCATCCGAGTCCTACCCGATCCTTCCATGCGAGGTTAAAAACTCAGGATCTTAACTTCTACCCGACTCTTTCACGTTGCCTCATGTCCCTGTGTTGCCTCCCCCAGGAACAGTGGGGAGCTATTTCTGTGCAAGAGAGAACAGCACGACCCAGGTTGTTTGAGGTGTGTCTTGGGCCAGAGCCTAGAGAACTGGCATTGCATGTTTCCCAGTTTAAAATCACATTAAATTGCAATCAGGACACATGGACAGCCTTCCCATTTGGCTTTGCTTTCTGCAATTTTGCATCTTTCTTGAGGCCAGATTTGTGGTGGTAGCGGTGGTTGTTATTATTTTTCATTTGGGTTTTTTGTTGTGTGTCTGCCTCCATCATTGGCTTGATGCAGGAAACTAGCAAAAGGGGAAACACAGTGACTTAGAAAAGGATCAGACTGTTCTGCATTACATTCTGATTCTCTCATTAGCCAGTTGTGTATCTGCGGGCCCAGTTTCTAAATCCCAGGTAATGCCACTTACTGGAAGTTGTTTTTTTATGACAGCAAACATAAGATATACTTAAAGCTTGTTATAGTATATACCCTTAAAGGATAGTGTTCTCCTTGCCCCTTTCTCAGATTCTCCAATATATAAATAATTGATATTGGAAAGTATTGTGATTCTTTTAACCCCCTTAACATTTCTTTATAATTGTAAATATAGTGCTGAATTTTCTGTCCCTTCCCTTTGTCTTCTAGCCCACAGGTGACATTATTTTCTTAGGAGAAGCTTCTTTCTTGTCTCTCTTCCTGAGATGTCTTCAACAAACCACCGATGATGGACAAATACTAAACCAAACTTTCTTTCTCTATGCCTGTGGTCCTCAACTGCAGAACTGTTGGCATGTGAGGTCAGATAAGTTTTTTGTTGAGAAGGATGTTCTGTGCGTTGTAAGATCTGTGCATCTCTGACTCTACTCACTAGATACCAGTAGCCCTCACTCCGCAGATGTGACAATCCCAAAGCTTCCCACCCACTGCCAAGCGTCTCTTGGAGGGGGTAATCTCCCCAGGTCCAATACACCATGCCCTTCTCATTCTTGTCCTTCAAGAATTCCAAAACAAATATGCTTCTTACCAAGAAGCAGAAGCAATATCACCACATTGTTTATAAAATCCCAAAGAGCTAGAAGATGAATGAAAACTCAAAAGAGAGACACAAATGGCCGTGTACAGTTCAAATGGATCACCCATGAGAAGTCAGAGTTGCCGCTAAAGTTTTCTGAAATGACACAGGATAAATATTCATCCATGTACATATTAGTGCTACATAGATGCTTCTGGGGCTTCCTTGGTGGCTTAGTGGTAAAAGAATCTGCCTGCAGTGCAGGAGATGCTGGTCTGTAGGTTCAATCCCTAGGTTGGGAAGATCCCATGGAGGAAGAAATGGCAACCCACTCCAGTATTCTTGCCTGGGAAATGCCATGGACAGAGGAGCCTGGTGGGCTACAGTCCATGGGGTCACAAAGAATCAGACACATCTTAGCAACTAAACCACCACCATCACCATGATGTTTATTATATTAAACAAATCTGAATTCCTTGCCATAGTATTGCCCCTTCACATGGCTGGAGTTTCCTACACACACACACACACACAATGCAAAAGAATATCCACTTCTCTAGGGAAACTTTCCCTGATTTTGGAGCAAAAATTAATAACAAGTCAAATAAATGCTAAATGTAGTGCTAAGTACCTTGTACATCTTATATCATCAAAACTTTACAATAGCTCTGTGATAAGTGCTTCATTGAATCCTTTTTACAGATGAAGAAATCAGAGCTCAGAAAGGTTAAGGACAGTGGTGATGTTTCGTAATTATTGAGTGACTGAGTTACATTTGAAACCCAGGCCTGTCTTGCTACAAATCCCATGCTAATCGACACCCAGCCTGTATGTCTGTCTGATCGCTCCATGAATTACATTTATAGCATGATATTGAGATAATCTGCTTATTTACCTCTCGCTCCCATTAGACTGTAAGCAACTTCAGGCCAGGAACCATAATATGTATAGTCCCAGTTCCTACCTAAGACAAAGAAGCTGAATCTCTTGATGAGTTTACAAGTGCTAAGTTGACATTTTTTGTTGCTGTTCAGTTGCTAAATTATATCTAACTCTTTGCAATCACATGGATGCCAGGCTCCTCTGTCCTCCATAGTGGAATTTGGAAATCTCCTGGAATTTGCTCAGATTCATGTCCATTGAGTTGGTGATGCTATCTCACCATCTCATCCTCTGCCACCCGCTTCTCTTTTTGCCTTCAATCTTTCTCAGCATCAGGGTCATATTAAGTGCTACTTATATGTTAGACTTAAGGTAAAGCAGGTAGAATTATATCACTACATTGGGTTCTCTAACACTGAAATATGGCTTTAATTTGCAATTTAAGGAATGGATGCTACAGATCTGTGACTGAGCCTAGGCATTTACTCACTGAAGTTTCATGAGGCAAGAGATATTACTGAGGCCCTGCCAAGTGGCAGGCTCTCTGCTAGAAACCAGAATATAATGGTGAAATGGCAGACACAGCTTTGCCATCATGAATTTCTGTCTATTAAACACTGAAGGAGCGATTTTTGAAGCTGTGAGATGGTCACTTGGAGGGTGATCCCCATCACACATAAAAGTTCTAATTACCTCTTTTTTTGTCTGAAGACAAGGAGGCACCAAGAAGAGACATCTCAATGGCCCTTTGCTGGAAAAATTTGCCTTTTAAAAAAAAAAACAAACAAACAAACTCCCCAACACTAATCTTTAGTGGGTATTTCACTTATCTCACCCCTTAAAGTGTCACCTGGTATAGCCTAATTCAGCGACCGCTGCTTCTGATAAAAAATAATTGCCTCCTATCAGATCCTTCAGTCTTTGAAACCCGTCTTTGCCCCCATTCCCTGATATTCCACTTCCTTCTTTGTAAGTGACCCCTTTTTTTTTACCATCAGCCAGGTAACTGTAGAGCAAATATTTTCAAATGGGAAAAACAGAATGCCAAACATGTTCTGAAACTCACTTGCCAGGAGGCGGTTGCTAGCATATGGCTCCCGCTTGAGCCTGGCACGGCTTGCCAAATTCCATGTTTAAATTATGTCTCACATCTTAAAAATCCCCTAAAAACCTAAGTGGCCAGTTTTCTAAGCCAAACTGTTAAATTAGGTTAAGTGGAGTAAGAAAGGTATAGTCTGACACATGAGAGAAATCTCTGAATACCAAACATAGATATAGGAGGCTGAGTTCTAGATTTCAGGTCTCTGTCCTAGAAGCTCTTAAAGGAAATATTGACCCTATCAAATCACTACTCTTCAAGGATGTACTATTTGCAAAGACATAGAAAGGATATAAAGTAAAATTAAAATAAGTTTAAAAATCCTTGATTCAAATGATACACCAATAAACACAAAACTCTCTACATGGTTTCAAACATTTTGTAGCTCTATGGCATATGCTTTGCTACCTAAGGCCCATTAAAAATATCCCCAAATAATATTTGTAGATAACATGTGCTATTAATTGCCAAGATCCATAGCAAAAACAATAATATTCTATCAAAGATATTAATCCAATTATTTCCTGGTGGTGCAGCTGTTTGCTAAAGAGAAACTGTCCTTAAGACACAAATTAGTAAACAAGCATGATATTGGGTGCTATATGAAAAGAAATTAAAAGTAATGAAAAATTACTTGATGATCTCAAAAGGAATCTGCTATTTTGAGATACCCATATACATGAAGGTATTAACACTAAGCTGTATTTTATAGCTTGTAATTATGTGGATATTTTTCTGTTCTTCACTGGAACCTTAATTTTCTGATCTAAGCACTGCCAGTTACATGGTAATTAATCTTTGAGCTTTTTGATGACTTCAAGTATTATTAAGCAGTAATCTGTAGAACCATTTCATTATAAGGTAATGATTAATTTTGTATACAATTCCCTAGCACTTTTCAGTTAAGAATTCCATAATGGCTTACAGATTCAAGATTAAGACGTTGGGGCCTTTTTTTTGTTTGTTTCAGTTCAAAGTCAACAAAAAATCAGAAGTGAAGGTCAAAGTGCTTATTCCATTTCCTCAACTGCCTTACACCTATAGAATTCCCCTAGAGCATGAATTCTAGAATCTAGCTACATGTGTTCCCCAACATGTATACCTGTGGCAGATTCATTTTGATATATGGCAAAACCAATACATTATTGTTAAGTTAAAAAATAGAAAAATAAACTGTAAAAAATAAAATAAAAAAATTTTTTAACACACACACACACAAAATAGAATCTAGCTAATTCAATCACAATATCTGAGGATTTTTTTTTAAATCGAATTAGCTACTCTGAAAACAAGTGAAAGCGTTCAGAAATTTGTGTTCATGGGATGATTAAGCGCATGAACTATCCTGATGAAGAGAGAAGAGAACCTTACTTTTTGTGCAGTTACTTAGTCTGGGTTACTCTCTTAACACTCATCCTTTGGGCTGACCCATTTCCATGTGCTTATGCATTTTTGAAGAAAACAGAGTTAGATTTACTTAGTACAGAAGAAAAAAAAAAATGTCTAAGACGTCTGCCCATAGCAAGAGGCCCTAAAATGTTATAATTGCATTCAGATGCAAATAAAAGGAACCAGAGATGATTCCTATTCAAACTAGACAGAACTCTGAATCTGCAGTCTGGCGACTATCCAGACACTGAGTGCTAGGAATGAACCCTAGTGTACAAGAAATAGTTCCCAAAACAAAGACTCACCTCAGATAAATACATTTATTTATTTATCTTTTTTTACTTTTTCCCAGATGCCCATCCAAAGGAAAATTGCCAAGCAAAAGAACTTCTTGCCAAACTCCTCATAAATTCTTAAAAGTCTCCTCCTAGTCAGGAGGTCTACTTAAAACAACAATAAAAAAAGAACAAAACAACAAACAAAAAAGTACCACCAATAATAGTGGAATATCTGGTCTCTGTTTTTTTTTTTCTTTCAACTCATCAATAAATATGAGACTCTGGGCTTTACAACCTAAGAATCTAAGTACATTCCTTAGATATCTGGTCATATTACCTACCACATATGTGGTGTAAATAGAACAAGTTACTTAAATTGGCTAGCCTTCAATTTTCCAAAAGTCAAATGGGAAAAATAATATTTATCACCTATGGTTGTGGTAGCACTGAAGTTCGGCATGTAAAGCGTCTTAAATGTCGCTGTTGTTCCCTTGCCAAGGCATGTCCGACTCTGCACCCCCATGGACTTCAGCATGCCAGGTTTCTCTGTCCCTTCCCATCTCCTGGAGTTTGCCCAAGTTCATGTCCATTGACTCGGTGATGCCATCCAACCATCTCATCCTCTGCCACCCTCTTCTCCTTCTGCCTTCAATCTTTCCCAGCATCAGGGTCTTTCCCAATGAATCAGCTGTTTGCATCTGGTGGCCAAAATACTGGAGCTTCAGCTTCAGCATCAGCCCTTTCAAAGAGTAAAGCATCTAACTTATTGCTATTACAGAGTAGTGGTCTATCTAGTGGGTGGTAACTAATCTTAGTAACAGAGGATAACAGAATCTTCTTGATTCTAATTTCTAAGAATGTCCAGGGATTAAAAATTATCCTGAGGTTAAAAAAAAAAGAAAAGGTGTGCATTCTGTGTATTTTTATGCAATCTTTAAAATATAATTCAGGTTGTATAGTCGTTATAGATTGACTTATTGGACTCTATTCCAACTCCTTTGTAACATGCACTACAAGTTTACCTAATGCTGTGAAGCTAAAGTCTAAATTTCCCTGACTCCCTCGCAGTTAGGATTCCAGGAGTAATCTGGCTTCTAAGAGCAAAGAATCTCACTCAGAACTTTGAAGGAAGAAGGAAGCATGGTGAAGCAGTGGCTCTCTGGCTCTTCTGACAAGCATGTGATTGAGTGAATTATTTTGTTGCATTTCTGTAGAAATAGTGAAAGTTTGATTTTGTGATTGGCAGTCTAACAGCTACCAAAGGTCTGCAGTGACAGCCTCAGGATTTCACTTGGGACAGTTTCACAAAGTGGTTGGGAGAAGGAAATGGCAACCCACTCCAGTGTTCTTGCCTGGAGAATCCCAGGGACAGAGGAGCCTGGTGGGCTGCCATCTATGGGGTCACACAGAGTCAAACATGACTGAATTGACTTAGCAGCAGCAGCAGCACAGAGGGGTTGGGCATTTCTCCTGGCTGCATTGCTTATGACTGCATACCACCTAAGCGTAGCTATGTGAACTATCAGGAAATCCATAAAATAATTATCCCTAACAAACCCTTCTCTGTCTACATGAAAACCATAACTAATACCTTAGCAGAGTATCTTTTGATAACAAAGTCATTACAAAAACAAAAACAAAAAACGCTTTCTCAGACATTCAACTTCTTATATTACTCTGAGCCCTCCACACCCACTGGGTACCTTCTTTCCATCATAGTTTGGTTCAGGTTTGGTTTTAATCTACTTTGCCAATGTATTTTTCCCCTTCCTCTGCTTAAATATGTGAAACTTTAACTTTAAGATCCTTGCCTCTAAAATTACACCTGCAGACAGACAATTTGCCATTCTGCCATAGACATATTTAAATGGGATTTCTTTGTCCTGACCCGTCTCAATCATAATTAGCTAGAAGAGTCACTCAAAAATCCGAGAGAGTCGAGCCAAAGAAAGAGATCAATCGGGAGGGAACTATCAGCAATTAGCTGCTGCCTGTGCATTTTTTATTCATCAGAGTGGGCAAGTTGAGATGTCTGCAGGATAACAGGTCCCTGGCAAGAGAGAGACAAAAGAAAGAAGGGAGAGAAGAGACAGGTCTGTACTTTTTCTGAAATGACTCTGCTTTTGCATTCCATTTTAGAGCTTCAAGGCACTTATCCTCCTCTAGGCCATGCACCGTTGGGATGTCCAAAGCCATCTGCTATCACAGAGAAGCTCAGGGATTGTTGTTGTTGTTTAGTCACCAAGTTGTGTCTAGCTCTTTGTGACCCCATGGACTGTAGCCCAGCAGTCTCCTCTGTCCATTGGATTTCCCAGGCAAGAATACTGGAGTGGGTTACCATGCCCTCCTCCGGGGGATCTTTCCAAGCCAGGGATCAAACCTGCAGACCCTCATCTCCTGCTTTGGCAGGTGGATTCTTTACCACTGAGCCACCAGAATAGTAGGAGCTAGTGTGAGTCCTCCAAAATGCCAATTTAACTGAGACCTTCATGAGATATGGTCCTCTAAGAATCATGTCAGAAATATCATTCAATGAGGTGCTTGTGCCTGGCACTAGGCTACAAACACCCCAATCTGACTAACTCTTCAAATGGTCCACAAGGTCAGAATGATAACATGCATTTCACAGATGAGGGAATTCAGCAGTTAAGTGACTACCCTAAGAGCATAGCCAAAAAGTTGTCTCAGTTTCAACCCAAGGTTTTCTGATTTCCAGAGTCCATGTTTTAGACTGCCGCAGCACCTCTTAGCCCTGTACGATTCACTTTTATTAGCACCAGGAAATAGACTTTGTAGTGAGAAAATACCAGAAAGCCCTTCCCTCTGAACCATAAAGCTGGATTTGAAAACCTTTCTTTCACTGTAAAGGGCCATATAGTAAATATTTTAGGCTTCGTGGATCACACAATCTCTGACATGACTACTCAACTCAGTCTTGTAGCACAAACACCCATAAACAACAGGCAAATGAATGGGTGTGGTTGGATTTTTTAATAAAACTTTATTTACAAAAAAAAGCAGTTGGAGGACTGGATTTTGCCCTTGAGTCATAGATTGCTGGCCTTTGCTTAAAAACCAAGTGAAGTCTTTCAGTGTTACAGGATCTGCCAAGTGGGGTGAAGCAGATGACTTGATACTTCCGAAGCCATGTCTAAATCCTTGGCCATCCTTAAAGATGCTTATCACGTTGTGGGTGAGTTGCAATGGCAGAAGCCTTTTGGATGGTGCGGCACCTAAGTCAAGCAATATGACTTTTATCTTTGACCCTTACACTTCTTTGATGACAAAGGATAGATTGAGACCAATGCTTTCAGGTTTTAGAAAGTTCACTTATGTGCTTTGGGGAGCTTAGAGAGGAGCCTTTACGACAGAAATGAAAGGATAGAGTGCATTATATTCAAAGTCCAGTGACATTTACTTTTCTGACGGACCACATGTCCACTCAGCCAACTTGTCTCTTCGCTTCTTCTAATGTGAGGTAGAACAAATGTGACCTTTCAGATCAGAGAGAGTGAGAAGAGAATGCCAGTTCCAGCAGTTACTTTTTTTGGTATGACCTTGGGCAAATCATTTTCTTCCTCTGAGCCTGAGAATAGACTTCTGTCCTTGGAAATGATGAAGCCAGTGGGTGCCTTGTAAAGTCAATGTGAAAATTTTAGTTGCTTGGTGCATTGACGAAGACTGCCATACCATTAAGTTTGCACAGGGAACATGGGGCATTTTCCTATGCTGGAGAAAAGGGGGGACCATGTCGTCAGGAATGCAGTCCACTGCTTCCTCTCTGTGTACCCCTGAGCTTCCCTTTGGGGCTGTAAGACCAGGAAGGAGATAGGCTGGTGACCTGTCTGATGACTGTGCTGGAGCATGGGTGGAGGGACAGTGCCCTTCAGACAAGATGACCTTCTACTCATCACACTGAGGCTATGTCTCCAACAAGCAGTTGCAGAGTCATGTTCCCCAGTCCAGGTACTAGCTGTTGTTGCTCAGCTGCTCAGTGTGTCAACTCTGCAACGCCATGGACTGAAGCATGCCAGGCTTCCCTGTCCTTCACTATCCACCAGAGCTTGCTCAAACTCATGTTCTTCAAGTCAGTGATGCCATCCAACCATCTCATCCTCTGTCATCCCCTTCTCCTCCTGCCTTCAGTCTTCTGCAGCATCAGGGTCTTTCCCAATGACTCAGCTCTTCCCATCAAGTGGCCAAAATATTGGAGCTTCAGCTTCAGCATCAGTCCTTCCAATGACTACTTCCAGCAAATGTTTACAAAGCCTTTATTTTAAAGATGAGCATCTCTGAGTATGCAAAAAAAAAAAAAAAAACCCTCCAGTCCCTCTTCTAAACCCTAGCAGACTTTATAAAAGATTGGCTGTCAGATATCACAACAGAACTCCAGCGATCCTTCTTGTAAGCAACAATTTGCTCCCCCCTCCCTGCTTATTCCTCCTTTTCACCACCCAGGGATCCAGGCCAGAGCAGGTAGTCAATGCGAATTGACAAGCTGGCAATTAAGCTGAGCCTTCCAACTGAGCTGCCCTGCTAGAGCTGGACCCTGCAGCCATCAGAGCGATGGAGACTAAATTACAAATTTTGATAGCCATCTTCTTCAGCTGCCGTTTAGCAGATGACTGTCAGTACCAGAGCCCCAAACTGGTAAACTGATTGCCCGTAGGTTGTGAAGTCTGCCATTTTTCCCCCTCCTGTGTCAATTTCCTTGCTTTGAGGCAGGTGCTGGCCCACAGGTGGTGCTCTGATTAGGAACTTTCTGTGATGTGATAACACAGCGCCATCGGGTCCCCTTTGGGACTTTCTCTCTACAGAACTAGCAAAACTGCAAAATTACCTGCTCAAACACCTACGTACAGCTCTGAGTTAAGAACTGAAAGACAAGTGCTCATCCTGCTCAGAGGGCAAGAAACAATGATTCTGTTATATATAAACTCACCAGGTCTGTATCTAAGGGCTATCCAATTAAAAAAAAAAAATCATTGAATCCAGAGTTGGGGGAAAGTGCACATCATGATGAGAACCCCACTTGCTGTTTCTCCATTGAGGTAAAATCCATAAAACATTAAATTCTCCGTTTTAACCATTGTAAAGTATATAACACAAGAAACTAACACAACACTATAAATCAACTATGCTTCAAAAAAAGTAAAACTACCATACAATTAAATGGCTTTTTAGGACATTCACAATGCTGTACAAGCATTGCCATCATCAAATTCCAGAATATCACCCTAAAAAGAAACCTCATACCCATCAAGCAGTCACTCCTATTCCCTTTTCCCCCAGCAATCAACAATCTAATTTTTATCTCTATGCTGCTACTGCTGCTAAGTCACTTCAGTCGTGTCTGACTCTGTGTGACCCCATGGACTGTAGCCCACCAGGCTCCTCTGTCCCTGGGATTCTCCAGGCAAGAATACTGCAGTGGGTTGCCCTTTCCTTCTCCAATGCATGAAAGTGAAAAGTGAAAGTGAAGTCGCTCAGTCATGTAAGACTCTTAGCAACTCCATGGACTGTAGCCCACTAGGCTCCTCCATCCATGGGATTTTCCAGGCAAGAGTACTGGAGTAGGGGTGCCATTGCCTTCTCCATTTTATCTCTATAGATTTCCCTATTCTGAGCATTTCCTGAAAATGGAATCATATGATATGTGGTTTTTGTGACTGACTGCTTTCATTTGACATAAATGATTCAAAGATTTGCCCATGTTGTAACGTATCAGTCCCTTATTCCTCTTCATGTGCATGCATGCTCAGTCCCTCAGTCGTGTCTGACTCTTTGCAGCCCTATGGACTGTAGCCCGCCAGGCCCCTCTGTCCAAGGGATTTCCCAGGCAAAAAATACTGGCGTGGGTTGCCATTTCCTTCTCTAGGAGATCTTCCCAACCCAGTGATGGAATCCCTATTTCCTGCATTGTCAGGAGGATTCTTTGCCACTGAGCCATCTGGTAAGACTCTTTCTCTTTTTGACTGAGTGATACCCCATTGCATGGATATACTATGTATTTTCCATCATATAGATACACTGTGTGTTGATTTTCTGTTATTACTTAAAGGACAATTAGGATGATTTCACTGTTTTGCTACTTCAAATAGTATTGATATGAGCATTCATGTGCATATTTTTGTTTGGACACGTTTTTAATTCTTTAGGTATCAGTTCAGTTCAGTTCAGTCGCTCAGTCGTGTCCGACTCTTTGCGACCCCATGAATCGCAGCACGCTAGGCCTCCCTGTCCATCACCAACTCCTAGAGTTCACTCAGACTCACGTCCATCAAGTCAGTGATGTCATCCAGCCATCCCATCCTCTGTCGTCCCCTTCTCCTCCTGCCTCCAATCCCTCCCAGCATCAGAGTCTTTTCCAATGAGGCAACTCTTCGCATAAGGTGGCCAAAATACTGGAGTTTCAGCTTTAGCATCATTCCTTCCAAAGAAATCCCAGGGCTGATCTCCTTCAGAACGGACTGGTTGGATCTCCTTGCAGTCCGAGGGACTCTCAAGAGTCTTCTCCAACACCACAGTTCAAAAGCATCAATTCTTCGGTGCTCAGCTTTCTTCACAGTCCAACTCTCACATCCATACATGACCACTGGAAAAACCATAGCCTTGACTAGACAGACCTTTGTTGGCAAAGTAATGTCTCTTCTTTTCAATATGCTATCTAGGTTGGTCATAAATGTCTGCTATAATTTCTATGCCATATGGTGATATTATGTTAACTGTTTGAAGAACCAGCAAACTTCCTTCTACATATATATATTTTTTAGAGATGAGTATATAAATTAGAAAAAGAGAAGTATATTCATGTCTTTATCATTTTTAAAAAATTGGGTTGTGTGTCTTTTTGTTGCTGAGTTGTTACATATTCTGGTTACTAGACCATTATCAGATATATGATAGGAAAATATTTTGTCCCATTTCTTTCTTGATGGTATCTTTTAAAACACAAAATCTTTTAATTTGTATTAAGTCTAATTTATCGGGTATTTTTTCTTTTGTCACTTGGGCTTTTGGTGTCATGTTAAAGAAACTATTTTCAAACTAAGATTTTGAAGATTGACACCTATGTATTCGTCTAAGATTTTTATAATTTTAACTCCTACATTTATATATAATGTTCATTTTGTATTAATTTTTGTATATGATGTGAGGAAGGGACCAAACTTCATTCTTTTTCATGAGAATATAAACCTACATATAGAAATACCCATATATAGGTATAGAT
Organism: Bubalus bubalis; assembly: GCF_019923935.1. Taxonomy (NCBI): domain Eukaryota; kingdom Metazoa; phylum Chordata; class Mammalia; order Artiodactyla; family Bovidae; genus Bubalus; species Bubalus bubalis. The sequence continues at coordinate 52,647,050 of NC_059176.1, forward strand.
ACATATCCATATATATGTCATATATAGAGAGATTTATCATAAGTATATATATCATATATATAGACATATATCCATATATCTAACTGAATCACTTCATTGTGCACCAGAAACTAACATGACATTGTAAATCAACTATACTTCCATTAAAAAAAGAAAAAAGAACACATTAGCATTTACTGACCACCAGCTATGGGCGAGGTGTTTAACATGAATTACTTATTTTAACTTTTGAGATAACCTTATGAATTAAAAGCATCCTTAACCACCAAATGTGGAAAATCAGGAAGTTTACCCCAAATCATACAAATAATCAATAGAGAACTGAGATTCATATGCTAACCCACTCAGAAATGTTAGCATCAGCCTCAGTAGTTCACTAACCAGGTAATCCAGTCACAAGGCAGCTGATGGGAGGGGTTCATCCTTAGCAGACATTTGTGTTGGGTTCATGTATTTTCCAGACTAGGGTGGTGATCTAAATCTAAGGGCTGGGTCTTTGCATATTTCCAAATTTTCCTTATATTCCATGACTACCTCTCTTTTGATGATTACTGACGATCTGAAAATTCTGTTGGAGACTTCATCAGAAGACAACATCAAGAGATATTTTTACCTCTTGTTACCTTGTAACATGGATTGTTTAATTATTTTGTCTTCAGATTTTGAATTTTACTTTTTTTTTCACTATTCTTTAAGCATTTGGGACTTATTACAACTCTTTCATGAAATTGCTTCCTGTGGGTTACAGAAATCATAGTACGTTGTAGGAGCTGTGACCACATGGAATAGATATACGTTTCCTGAATACTCACTGAATTAAATTGGAAGCATGTTGGATCTTTACAGCAGGAGAGACTTTTAGCTGTTTAAGATTAAGAGGAAGAAATCATGAAAGTGAATTGATAAATCCCTAGGTTCTGTCATTTATTTCTTGCTGCCCTCTCCCCATTGGCATTCCAATGAAAATCATTTATTAAAGCTATGCAATAAAAATAACAGGATCAAAAAAAATGAGGCCAAGTAGTCATCTTTTATGACTTAATAGTCTAGAAAAAAGGCAAGTTTGCCCTAGGGCACTAGCTTGCAGACCCTTCAGTGGTCCACCAAGTGCTGAGAAAAATTGAGAGAGCAGAGGCTGACGAAATGTAGGGATTAACAAACATTTGCATGAAATACAACACTCTCTTAATCTCTCTCTCTGGGAGAGTGGCTCCTTTTCTACTCAGCTGGTGAAATTCATACACCATGTGATCTTCTTTCCTGGGCTGACACTGTTACCCAGATACCTCAATGGGATAACATCTATAGCATCTTTCTTCTAGAGAAACAGTATCACTTGCCCCTCACTGAAGCTTCTTTGAGCCTTGTGATTAGAAAATAATTGCCAAGTACAAAATGAAGGCTCTTTGCTTTCTCCAGAATGTTTTGCATTCCCTAGGAATGCTTATTCTTAGTAATAATGCATCAGTATGTACTGAAAATAATAACACCAAAAACATCCTTATTTTTAACTCATGTCTAACTTTAAGAAATCAGATATAAGATGAAGTGAAAATAGCGAAAACCAGGAATGGTTCTGATTAAAATGTGTGGTATCTCCAAGTCTCCTGGTGACTATTTTTATAGCCAGAGACTATTTAAGTGATTGGAATCATTTATGCAGAACTAAGAGCCATAGAGATAGATTTGAGAAGACTTTACAGAGCTATCTCCAGGGAAGGATGAGCTCTCTGATGTGCCCTTTTCTCAAACAGCATTTACTTGGTCAAGTGAATATCTCTATTCTTTAAAACAAAGAGGAGGGTGTCATTAAGTTTTATGAAAACTGCTAAACCTTGCGTGTGTTTTAAAAGTATGTCCTTCAGTGAGTGATGCTGAGAGCTACTGAGATGGGCACTGTGGAAATTTAGATGGTAGGGGCTAGATTAGTATTGTATAGACCTGGATCATTGGCCAGGGGATCTGATTTAAAGGCTAATTGCTTGGACTCCACTAGCTTTCTGAGAGGATGGAGTCAGGTCCATTTGTATTCAGATGTCGGTCCCAAACAATGGGATCATTTATATACCCTCATGACATATTTGGCTACAAAACTTTCAGCAACCCAGTAGCAATGAGCAAGTTCAAAGTAGAAGCTTTGGTGATGGGAATTTGACTGAAACTTGCCTTAGATGACCCCAACCTAATCCTCTCACTTCTAGTTAAAAATCACAATCTGGGACTTCCTTGGTGGTACAGTGGGTAAAAATCCACCTGCCAATGCAGGGGACACAGATTCCATCCCTGGCCCAGGAAGATTCCACAGGCTGAGCAACTAAGCCCATGCACCACAACTGCTGAACCAGCATGCTGTAAATACGGAAGTGCGTGTGCCCAGAGCCTGTGCTCCACAACAAGAGAAGCCATGGCAATAGCAAGCCTACGCAATGCAAAGAAGAGTAGCCCCCACTAGCCCCAACTAGAGAAAGCCTGCACACTGAGACAAAAAACCAGTGCAACCAAAAATAAACTAATGAATTAATTAAAACTGCTTTAAAAAACATCATAGTCAGAGTTCTATTACATTCACATCTCTGGGAAAAAATATCCCTTTATGGGATCATCTCCAGGTTTTGGCCTAAAGATGGAGCCTATAGTGGTTCTAGGATGCTAGGTTAGGAGACACAGGTGTGTCAGCAATTGGGCTAATCCTGGATCTAGGAAGAGCCGCATGCAGCGGCCCACTGGACCTTGTGCCTGATGCTCTGATTGCACAGGTTAATGGGTTTAGATGCTGAAACTCGGACTTGCACAGCACATTAACTCTCCTAATCCCTGATCATGCTATGTCACGTGGCCAGAATGTCCTTTAGCTTATTCTCCATCCTTCCAGACTTTGCCTAATGTGACCTCTTCTGCAAAACTTGACATCAACCCCAAAGTTCGCTGTCAGCAGATTCCACTACTCCTTTTTTTGTGATTTCTGTTTATTTGTGAACCTCAAGCTCATTCTTGCCTTGCAGACTTTCACTTTCTCTATTCTTGCTCCTCCCATATTTCATATGGCTAGCTCCTGCTCATCTCTTTATGATCTAAAGAATGTACCCATGAAATAAAAAACTCTTTCTCCTTGGAAGGAAAGCTATGACAAATCTAGACAGCATATTAAAAAGCAAAGACATCACTTTGCCGACAAAGGTCTGTCTAGTCAAAGCTATGGTTTTTCAGTAGTCATGTATGGATGTGGAGAGTTGGACCATAAAGAAGACTGAGCACAGAAGAATTGATGCTTTCAAACTACGGCTCTGGGAGAAGACTCTTGAGAATCCTCTGGACTGCAGAGAGGTCAAACCAGTCAATCCTAAAGGAAATCAACCCTGAATAATATTCACTGGAAGGACTGATGCTGAAGCTGAAGCTCCAACACTTTGGCCACCTGATGCAAAGAGCCAACTTATTGGAAAATACTATGATGCTGGGAAAGACTGAAGGCAAAAAGAGAAGAGGGTAGCAGAGGATGGGATGGTTGGATGACACCCCCAACTCAATGGACATGAATTCAAGCAAATTCCAGGAGAGAGTGATGGACAGGGAAGCCTGGTGTGCTGCAGTCCATGGGATCACAAAGAATTGGACACAACTGAGTGACTGAACAACAACAAAACTCCTGATTATCACATACCTCTCAACACAAATGTTTGCTCCTCAGAAAGGCCTTCTCTGGCCACACCAGATACAGTAGACCCATGCTTCAAAACTTTTCATGTTATCAAATTTGTCTGGCATGATATGTATCATTGCCTGAATTTCTTGTTTATGAACTAATTTAATGATGACTTATCTATGGGGTTGATTTGTTCATTTATATGTGGATTGCTAATTGATCATCTCCTACCTTTAACAAATATATGTTTTATGAATTCTTGCCTTCCTTGTTTCACAGCTGCATCCCTAGTCCCCAGAGTAGATGCTCCATAAATATTCCACCAACGAGTGAAGAAATCATTGACTCTTGTCCTTAGCTCTGTGAGGCTCTTGTCACATTGTTATTTAAAGGCTTCCTTAGAGGTGGGTCTCTCTGACAACATGGAGTGCTCCTGAAGAGCAAGTTTTCTATCCTCTTCACACATTGTATTAATACATATGATAATGGTGTGCAGCGTAGCACATGTTATGAGTTCATTAAGTGTTTGTTGGATAAGGAACAACTGAGAGAGTAGCCTAGAAGCATATTCATTACATTATGTAAAATAGATAGCCAGTAGGAATTTGCTGTATGTTGCAGGGAGGTCAAATTAGGTGCTCTGTGACAACCTAGAGGGGTGGGATGGGTGGGAGGTGGGAGGGAGGTGCAAGAGGGAGGGGCCATATGTATACCTATGGCTAACTCATATTGATATGGGCAGAAACCAACACAATATTGTAAAGCAATTATCTTTGAATTAAAAATAAATTAATTTTTTAAAACTCCCACAAAAAATGACAACTGAGTTATTTATTCTTCCCTCAATTCATACTTGGTTCTCTGATGATAAAGCTACTTGAGACCACAGAAAGAGAGAGAAAAAAAATCCAGGTTCTCTCAAAATCTCAGCCTCATGTGAGGGTCAGGTAAAGCCACTGGCTCAGACTGCATAACTTCTGAATCCTGAGCCCTTCCTCCTGGCTTCAGTAACTTATTCCCACAATGACTACTTTCCAAAGATGTGATGTATGCTTCCCTTTCCCTCTACTTGACCTTTTACATTCAAAAAAGTAACCCCACTCAAAATATATCCCACAATTCAGGGGGATTTTCAATACAGTTATATATCAAGAAATTAGTGTCCAAATTATGTAAACACTCCTTGAAAGCATCATTTTAAAAAAGAAACTAAGAATAAAATACGGATAGGAAGTTCTTGGAGGAGAAAACCTGAGTGGTCCGATCTCAATAGGAATTAAGAAAATGCAAACTAAAACCATCATAAGATAACATCAATCAAATGTTCAATGGGCAGAAATGAAAAAGACAGGTAATATCAAGTATCAACAAAGAGGAGGCACATTGGGAGCTCTCACAGTGGTGTAACCAGCAAGTCCTCGTAATCACTATGACCCTTAAAATCTGCAGACTTCTGTACGCTGTCCTAGAGCTTTCAGGCGTGTGTGTGTGTGTGTTTTTGAAAGAACAGCATTTTAGGTAACATTTATCAAGCACTTGAATACTGCTTTTTTCATGTATGCATTGATTCATTTAACCAATATTGTGTAATGAATTAATGCATACATTAAAAAAGCAGTATTTTGTAATAACTGTAAATGGAAAGTAACCTTTTAAAAGTATATGTATATGTGTGTGTGTGTGTATATATATATATATTATATATATACATATATATATAATATATATATATATATATCCAGGTGGCCCTAGTGGTAAATAGCCTTCCTGCCAATGCATGTAGATGTAAGAGACTCAGGTTCAATCCCTGGGTCAGGAAGATCCCCTGGAGGGGTGCATGGCAACCCACTCCAGTATTCTTGCCTGGAGAATCCCACGGACAGAGGATCCTGGCAGGCTACAGTCCATAGGGTTGCGCAGAGTTGGACACAATAGAAATGACTTAGCATGCATGCACATACATATATATTTTTTATTAAAAAAGAAACTTACTGGCATTATAAGCAAAACAAGACATAATAGTGTCATGGCTCTGTTCATATCCAACCTGAGTTCCAGTCTCAACTCTCCTAGCTATTACTACTTAATATTTGAATTTTGCAAAGATTACCAAACCTCTTAATGCATCACCTCTCTACACTGTAAAGTGAAAGTAATGGTAATATCCATCTAACTCACAGGTTTACTGTAAAATTTAAATGAATTAATGTCCTAGAGCTTTTGAATCAGTAAGATTCCTAGGGGATTCTGCTGGGCAGCCTGTCAAACACTGACCTGGATGATACTTCTTCCTAATCCATTCCATCTCTCACCCAGCTGCCCAATTCCCTTGCTAAGAATAGCCTGTGTGTGCTTCTCCACAACCAGGCCCTGGCTATCCTCCTCTGTGGGCCTCAGGAATGCAAAAGGGCTGCTAGCGCCCTTTATTCATCCACTCTTTTCCTAAGAATAAGGTGAAAAAGCCTTATTCTTCCACTCAGAATAACACCAATTCCTCTCTACTGTGGGACTTTACCTGAAAAACCACACCAAATCTCTTAGTGTTAGACAATGACATATTACTATTACTTGTGAGACTGGGAGTTAAAAAGGTACTTGGGAAACTAAGAAAAATTCATATGTATTAGATGACATTGACTAAAACATTGAGTATGCATTAGTCAATGGAAACATCCTAGGTTAAACCTCTTTTTTTTTTTTTAATTTTTCTAATAAGTGGTTTGTAGTAAGTCTCTCTTTTATTTTTACTTATTTACTTGTTATTCACCCAGGGGGCATGTGGGATATTAGTTCCATGACTAGGGATCAAACTCACGTCCCATGCAGGGTAGAGTCATAGCCACTGGACCACCAAGGAAGTCCCTTTAGGCTACTTCTTTTCTAAAATGTATATATTTATTTTAATTGGAGGCTAATCTAAACAAAATCTCTAAGGGTAGAACCTAGGCTTCTGCATTTGCAACAAACTTCCCAGGGGTTTTTATTCATAGAAAGATTTGAAAACCACTGGGGCAGTGAATACACTCTGGCAGGCTGAAATAAATGTTAGCTATTATTTCTGGAATTTGCATAACCACATCTCCTATTTGCAGTCAACCCGTTCACAAAGCGAATTAACTTTCTGGCTATATTTTTTCCTGAATTCCATCAGTGGGTTGCTTCTGTGGGAAATAGTACTCTTTTTGCTCCACCATTATTAATATCATTATTAATATTTAACATGGCATGTAGGAGCTTATAATGTGCCTTCTCCATCCCAAACATTTTAAATACGTTATCTCACTAAAAATTAACAACATCCCTTTATGGAAAGTAGTAGTGTTATTCACTGGAGAAGGCAATGGCACCCCACTCCAGTACTCTTGCCTGGAAAATCCCATGGACGGAGGAGCCTGGTGGGCTGCTGTCTCTAGGGTCGCACAGAGTCGGACACAACTGAAGTGACTTAGCAGCAGTGTTATTTACAAGTTACAGATGGAGAACTGAGGTTAAGAGGTAGGTAAAGGCTCACAGCAAGTAAAGGCTGAGTTAGAGGTTTAAACACATGCAACTCAACTGGAAAATCTATATTCTCATCTCTAGCCCAACACTATCCTTGCCCCAAACCAGAAGTCTAATTTTCTTAGTGAATGTGTCAGAACCCCAAAGAACCTCACAGTGGCTCTTCTCCTATAATTTTTTCAGCCTTAAGAAAAAGCCTTAATGAGGTATAATGAACAAATAAAAATTGTATATATTGAAGGTATACAAGGTGATTTTTTTTCAGTTTTTAAAAATTTATTTTTAATTGAAGGATAGTTAGGGCATTTGAGATGGACATTTACACACTGCTATATTTAACATGTGTAAGCAACAAGGACCTACTGTCTAGCACATGGAACTCTGCTCAATGTTATGTGGCAGCCTGGATGAGAGGAGAGTTCGGGGGAGAATGGCTATTGTATACATATGGCTGAGTCTCTTTGCTGTCCACCTGAAACTATCACCATGTTGTTAATCGGCTATAAGCCAATATAAAATAAAATGTTCAAAAACATAAATAAATATTTTTTTCAAAAGCTTAAAAGTCCCAGAGATGCTAAGAAAGCTGTTGGCAGGGAGTCTTGAACCTTGGAGACAGGCCTAGGCTTCCATGGATGAAGACTCCATTACTCACAAGAATGACACACTCTGCAAAGGAAAGAGAGACTATTCTAACTCCAAAAGGGAAAGAGAAGGTAAAAGTAAATAGAGACCCTTTGTTTCAAATAACAGAATTTATGTCCAGAGAACTCCAGACATTAGAAAATCCCATAGTAGCTGACTGACATGAACATACAGCAGGTGCACACCTGTGAAGATGATGAGAAAGAAAGCAGAATGGAGGACCAGAACTTTCAGACTCATGGTATGAGAGTGCACATCCAACCAAATGGATTAAGGAGGAAAGGGAGCAATGAGGACGTGGCTGGAGGGTAGTGTTATAGCAAATAAAATCATTTCATTCAGTGGAAGAACTTCCTTCAAACAACTGGAAACCATAAGCAATTTGGAAGGAATGAAGCAATTTCATGGATGTGAATTCCCCGGAGATTCAGCTGTTTTTCTCAGCCTTTTAACTAATTATGCATGCCACTGGAGAGACAAAACATCACTTACAGGAAACAACAAGCAAAAGGTGGCCAACGAGTTGGTTACTGCAAGTTGAAACCAATTTCACTTCAATGAAAAGCAGACATGGAAAGCAGTTGGCTTTGGGGCTTTTTGCAAATTTAGCCAAGATATCCCCACTGTCTTTAATTCTTAAAACATTTCACGGATGATCTTCATGAGAATGAAATGCCTGCTTCACTGTTGTGAGACAGAGTTTCAGGGGATTTCCACACGTACAGAAACACATTCTAGGAATCCAGGTTGGCTCTTCTTCCTTCCCCACTGCCCGTCTCCCTGTTGATCAATCTTGAATTCCCTCGATACACTCAAGCTATAAGGTCAACTTGAAGAAGAGATTCATGTAAGTGTTGATGTATGATACAAGATTAGCATCACTCACAAATCACTTTCTAACTACTAGTCTTATCCCATCCCTCAAAAACCCACACCAAAGTAGGAAATGGTTCTTTCTGGATCTTGTTTCTAACTCCACAAACAAGATCAGTATGGACTGGGCAGTATTTATTTTTTTTTTAACTTTTTACTTTATTTTGAAGTACACCAGATTAACAATAATGTTATAGTTTCAGGAGGACAGCAAAGGGATTCAGCCATACATATAAATTTATCCATTTTCCCCCAAACTCCCTTACCATCCAGGCTGCCCCATAACATTGAACAGAGTTCCCTGTGCTACACCACAGGTCCTTGCTGGCTATCCATTTTCAGTAGAGCAGTGTGTACACGTCCATCTCAAATTATTTAACTATCCTTTCCCCCATTCTTCTCCACCTTTGGTCTCTAAGACTGTGAGTCTGTTTCCATTTTGTAAATGAATTTGTTTTTAGATTCTGCATATAAAGAATGTCATTGGATATTTCTCCTTCTCTTTTGGACTTACACTTCACTCACTACGACACTTTCTAGGTCCATCCATGTTGCTGCAAATGGCATTACTTTGTTCCCTTGAATGGCTGAATAATATTCCAGTGTATATATGTATTTCAAACATTTTTAACAGAAAGCAATAAAATCCTACTGTCTCTCCTATAAAGGTTAATCTGAATTGTTCTGTCTGCCTTTTCAGGAAAAAGATAAATATTTTGAAGTGAGAGATCATATCTACCAGTTAGCACTGGGTCTAATAATGAGTCAGATGTTACATCCAAAAGATATATAAGTGCTACTGTCAGATAATCCACAAGTTATAAAAAAAATGATAATGATTTTGAAATGACTCAAGGCCCTTCGATAGATGTCAGTCAGTTCAGCTCAGTTGTGTCTGACTCTTTGCGACACCGTGGACTGTGGCATGCCAGGCCTCCCTGTCCATCACCAACTCCTGATGCCTACTCAAACTCATGTCCATTGAGTCAGTGATGCCATCCAACCATGTCATCTTCTGTCGTCCCCTTCTCCTCCTGCCCTCAAACTTTCCCAGCATCAGGGTCTTTTCAAATGAGTCAGCTCTTCACATCAGGTGGCCTAAGTATTGGAGCTTCAGCTTCAGCATCAGTCCTTCCAATGAACATTCAGGACTGATTTCCTTTATGATGGACTGGTTGGATCTCCTTGCTATCCAAGGGACTCTCAAGAGTCTTCTCCAACACAGCAGATCAAAAGCATTAATCCTTCAGCACTCAGTTGTCTTTATAGTCCAACTCTCACATCCATACATGACTACTGAAAAAACCATAGCCTTGACTAGGTGGATCTTTGTTGGCAAAGTAATGTCTTTGCTTTTTAATGTGCTGTCTAGGTTGGTCATAACTTTTCTTCCAAGAAAGCAAGTATCTTTTACTTTCATGGCTGCAGTCACCATCTGCAGTGATTTTGGAGCCCAAGAAAATAGTCTGTCACTGTTTCCATTGTTTCCACATCTATTTTCCATGAAATGATGGGACCAGATTTCATGATCTTAGTATTCTGAATGTTGAGTTTTAAGCCACTTTTTTATTCTCCTCTTTCACTTTCATCAAGAGACTCTTTAGTACTTCACTTTCTGCCATAAGGGTGGTGTCATCTGCCTATCTGAGGTTATTGATATTTCTCCCAGCAATCTTGATTCCAGCATTTCACATGATGTACTCTGCATATAAGTTAAATAAGCAGGGTGATAATATACAGCCTTAATGTACTCCTTTCCCGATTTGGAACCAGTCTGTTTTTCCATGTCTAGTTCTAACTGTTGCTTCTTGACCTGCATATAGATTTCTCAGGAGGCAGGTAAGGTAGTTAGGTATTCCTACCTCTTGAAGAATTTTCCACAGGTTGTCAAAGGCTTTGGCATAGTCAATAAAGCAAAAGTAGATGTTTTTCTGGAACTCTCTTACTTTCCGATGATCCAACAGATGTTGGCAATTTGATCTCTGGTTCCTCTGCCTTTTCTAAAACCAGCTTGAATATCTGGAAGTTCACAGTTCACACTACTGTTGAAGCCTGGCTTGGAGAACTTTGGGCATTACTTCACTACCGTGTGAGATGAGTGCAATTGTGCGGTAGTTTGAGCATTCTTTGGCATTGCCTTTCTTTGGGATTGGAATGAAAACTGACCTTTTCCAGTCCTGTGGCCACTGCTGAGTTTTCCAAATTTGCTGGCATATTGAGTGCAGCACTTTCACAGCATCGTCTTTCAGGATTTGGAATAGCTCAACCGGAATTCCATCACCTCCACTAGCTTTGTTCATAGTGATGCTTCCTAAGGCCCACTTGACTTCGCATTCCAGGATGTCTGGCTCTAGGTCAGTGATCACACCATCATGATTATCTGGGCCATGAAGATCTTTTTTGTATAGATGTAGTCCCAGATTATGTCAGGACTGGTGTTTGAATGAATGAGGTTGTGAAATGGTGACTTCACAGTCAGAATTTTTGCATATTATGAAGGTCCGTAACTTGGTCTCAGAGCCTGAAGACCTATGAGGTGTGATGGAGATAAATTCTGAAGAGCCAGGAGAAACTCTTTAGTGGAAATGAAAAAGCACAATTCTGTTAATTAATGCATTGAAAGTGAAAGTCGCTCAGTCATGTATAATTCTTTGCGACCTCATGGACTATCAAGTCCATGGAATTCTCCAGGCCAGAATATTGGAGTGGGTAGCCTTTCCCTTTTCTAGGGGATCTTCCCGACCCAGGAATCCAAACGGGGTCTTCTGCATTGCAGGCTAATTCTTTACTAACTGAGCTATCAGTGAAGCCCAAATTAATGCAAGCACCCCAATTAAAAACTTTTTTTGTTCTTTTAGGGCAGAAACTCTTCGTGTTTGCTCCTCCAACAGATGATCAGAGCGTCACCACATCTAGGTTTAACAAGTCACATGAGCCTGGATGCATTAAGCGTATGTCACCTTCTCATCTCAGAAGTCTTAAGACCCCTACCAAGACTTCTACTGCCTTTAGAAACCTATTTGTATAGAAATATCCTTGCTACTTTTAGTGACTTGACTTTGTTCTTATGATAAAATAACTCAGAAATCAAAGTCTGTTAGTTATCATAGGTTTAATGTCCAGTCCTGGAAAGATATATAAAGATTGATAAAAAGATACATAAAAGGAGAGAGAATGAGGGAAGATGATGATTTTTGTCTTTTGATAATATTGCTAAGAGTCAGACGAATACTCATAATGATAATTACCATTTTTGAGCACATAACATAGGCCATGTGCTCTGAATAGATTGCCTCATTATTGCTACTAAATTCTCATATCAACTCCCACAAAGGAGGTATTATATTGAAATATTAAGGGAAACCAATAAAAGAATAAAAGTATAATGTGCATCTTCCACAACAGTAGAGAGGAAGCTGGGAATAAATAAAATTGATCAATCCTATGGAAGACAGAAAATATAAAGATAATAGTAAAGACAAACACGGTACATAGAAAATTCAAAATAAGTAAGAGGAAATAAATTCATACATAGCATTAATTTATCATTAGTTTAAGTGAACTAAACTTGTCAGTAAATACAGAAATGGTTAGCTTGGAGAAAATCAGCTTTATGCTATTTAAAACAGATATGAAACATAATTCAGCATTAACAAACAAGTATATTTGAAAAGATACTATTTATTGTAAAATGTACAATACTTAAGAAAAATTAAATTAATGAAAATTATATAAGACTTCTAAAACAAGACATTTCAAAAAAGTATTTAGAGGAGCTTAAGAAGAATCAATTTGGAGAAGGCAATGGCACCCCGCTCCAGTACTCTTGCCTGGAAAATCCCATGGACAGAGGAGCCTGGTAGGCTGCAGTCCATGGGGTCGCTAGGAGTTGGACACGACTGAGCAACTTCCCTTTCACTTTTCACTTTCATGCATTGGAGAAGGAAATGGCAACCCACTCCAGTGTTCTTGCCTGGAGAATCCCAGGGACAGGGGAGCCTGGTGGGCTGCCGTCTCTGGGGTCGCACAGAGTCAGACATGACTGAAGCAACTTAGCAGCAGCGAGAAGAATCAATTAATTGGAAAGACAGTTGAGAGAATGGAAAATTTCATGTTGTTAGGTTGCAAACATACTCTGTGTGGAAGTTTGTAAGCTGATTCTAAAACTTTACATTAAAACACAAATGTCTAAGAACAGGCAAGATAATCTTGAAGAAGAAAAACAAAACTGAAGAACATACTTAAAAGAAAGCAAGACCTATCATAAAGCTGTAATAATTAAGAGAGTGTGATTTTGGTCTAATGACAGATGAGCAGATCCACGGAACACACTGTAGCCTGGAGATAGCTTATATACAGTCACCTGGCTGATGACGAAGGTGGCTGCAGCGTAGTGAGGACAAAATGGTCTTTTCAATAAATGCACTGTGTCAACTGGATATCAGCATCATGGCAAGTGACTGTACCTTGATCACTGTATCATGCTGTCTACAAAAATAAACTAAATGTGGAACAGAGACCTATACACGCAAGTTAATATAATAAAACTTTAAGAACACAGAAAAGAATGTTTTATGACCCGGAGGAAGGCAAAGATTTCTTGAATAGGACACAAACAAGAATATCTATCAGGGAAACCTAAGTCATATTGCACTAGATTAAGAGTACCTATCATCCAAAAATACCCTGGTAAAGAAGTAAAAAGTGTGTTGTGTGTTTGTGTCCAAATTAATCAGAAAGAAACAACCAACTCAACAGGACAACGAGCAAAAATTGGAACGGCCTCCTCACAAATGAGCATACTCAAATGGTTCATAAAATACAAAAATTAAAGGCTCTGTTTCATTAGTCATCTGAAAAAAAGTAAATTAAATCACAAGTAGACATCACTGTTCTCCATTAGAATGAATCGATGATAAGGAAAGGCAATTCCCATAAGTGGCAATATGGAGCTTCAGAATTCTTCATAAATGTTGAAAAAAATCTGTCAGTACTTACTACAAGCTGAATATATGTGTACCAATGACTCAAAAGAGAAACATCCTTGCAGCTTATTTAGTTTATATATTTTATATAGTAGTTTATATTTTAATCTGGGTGATACAAGATACAAGAAGAGAAAATAGTCCAAGGGTTATAGAACAAAGAAACAAACCTTTGCGTATATGAGAGCTTGGCACATGACAGAGATGACATTACAAAGATTTTGATGGTGGTACTGAGACTGTTAATTGGCTGCCTATATAGGAAAAGACAAATTAGAACTCTCTCTGTATCTTTAACTGAAGTTCAGGTGGGATAAAAGATATGTGGGAAGCAATCCTATAAAACTTTTGGAAGAAAATTTGGAAAAAAAAAATCTTCATCATGAGGTTAGGCAACAAATCCTAAACAGTACAAAATACACATCAATCCTAAAGAGACAAAAATCATGTAATTATTTCAAAACATATTAAATAAAACACAGAAATGAAAAACACAGAGAAACTTCCAGAAGGGAAATTTAAAAAGCAGAAAAATGAAAAGACAAAGTCACAGACTGGGTGAAAACAATTTGAATCCCTGGACCAAACACAGGGCCAAGTATTCAGGATATAGAATAAATTTCTCCAAATCAATAACAAAAAGAATATAACACAAGGAGAAACAACAAATGGAAAAATGGACAAAGTATATTAATAAGTTATTCATAGCAGAAGAAACTTAAGTGGCTAATAAATTGTGAGAGAAAAAGTTCAACCTCATTAACAATTAGGAAAATGGATATTAAAACAATAGTGAGATATCCTTTCACATCCAGATTTTCCAAAAGCAACTGCATGGATCACCAAATATTGATGAGGATGTAGACCAACAATTCTGATTCACAATAGCTAACACAGAGAAACTTTCATGCAAGTGAAAGAACAAATAGAAAGTTACTGTGTTCCAGTAAAAGAAATAGATCTATAAATGTTGAGTATCAATGGAATGGGATCTATATTATCCCAACCCAGGAATCGAACGTGGGTCTCCCAAATTGCAAGTGGATTTTTTACTGACTGAGACACAGGGTAGTCCATAGTGTTCTTAGAATAAATGAATGAGATCCACTTTTATCACAGACAAATCTCAAGAGCAGTATTTTGATTGAAAAAGACAAGAGAGAGAATGATTGAATACGATACAACCTGTGCAAGATTTTAAAATATACCGTATGTTGTTTGTGGATACATACATGTTAAATAAATGCAGAAATATGCAGAATGACCTTCACCAACTTGCAGTGATGATTTCCTCTGAGATGTTCAGGATATTGAAGAGAGATAAATCATGATTTAATTACATCTTCTAAAGGAAATCAGTCCTGGCTGTTCATTGGAAGGACTGATGCTAAAGCTGAAACTCCAGTACTTTGGCCACCTCATGCGAAGAGTGGACTCACTGGAAAAGACTGATGCTGGGAAGGATTGGGGGCAGGAGGAGAAGGGGACGACAGAGGATGAGATGGCTGGATGGCATCACTGACTCAATGGACATGAGTTTGAGTGAATTCCAGGAGTTGGTGATGGACAGGGAGGCCTGGTGTGCTGCGATGCATGGGGGTCACAAAGAGTCAGACACGACTGAGTGACTGAACTAACTAACTAACTAACTAACTATCTGCCTAAGAAAGCTACCTAAAGCAAATCTGATACAAAGTTAACTTTCTAAAATGTTAGTGCTAGCTACATAGGTGTCTGTTACATTATTTTCTGTACATTTTTATGTGTTTGAAATATTCATAATTAAATATTTAATTTAAGATATAGCTCTATCTTGGGGGAAAAAAATCTGCCATGAGTTAAAAATAGAAGAAAAACCTGCCACTGCATGAGCCCTGGCCCAGGAAGGAACCTAGGTATGAAATTTTAAATAGATTTTTGCATCTCAACCTGTACTAATCCCTTTTCATGTTAGCTGCCCAGAAATTGGCTATGCCAAGTGATCTATCTTCTGCTGAGAGTATGACATATTGACAGCTCTCTCTGAACTGATTTGCAAAATTCGAATAGGTTTCTTTTTCTCCATGGAATAGGCTGAGCTCTGTCATGTCATTCCATCAAGGGATGTTTATGGTCACCAGGAGATCCCAGTTACACAGCATCTTATAGCTTCTATCTCTACATAATCTCTGGAATCCATTCATCCCTCCCAACTCCACTCTCTGCCTTGGGGTAAGCCATCACCTTCTAATGGCTGGTTTACTACCATGAGACCCTTAAAAGCCATCATTATCTTCTGGTTGGTTTACTACCACTGGACCTTTAAGATGCCTCTCTACCTTCATCTTCCATCTCTTCATATCTCAAGTTTATCCCATCAACACTAAATCATCTGTGTAATGTCTGTCTTATTTATAAGCTTTGGGTTTCCCAGGTGGTGCTAGTGGTAAAGAACTCATCTGCCAATGCAGGAGACATAAGAGATGCGGGTTCGAACCCTGGGTCAGGAAGATCCCCTGCAGGAGGGCATGACAACCCACTCCAGTATTCTTGCCTGGAGAATCGCATGGACAGAGGAGCCATGTGGGCTACAGTCCATAGCGTCTCAAAGAGTCAGACATGACTGAAGCAACTTAACACACACACACACATATTTATAAACTTCACAAGGTCAAGGGCCATGCCTGCTGTGTACACCACTGTAGTCCCAGAGCTTAGCACAACGCCTGGTATAAACAGAAGCTTCATATATTTTTTAATATGAATGAAGTAGTTATTAGTGAATATTTTCCAGAGTACCAGAGTACACACATGGAAAGCATCTGCTTTCCAGTTAAAACTGTTGTAAGGACTCAGAGATTATCATACTAAGTGAAGCAAGCCAGGTAAAGACAAAAAGCATATGATATTGCTTATATGTGGAATCAGAAAAAAAGAAACATAAAAAAAATGAACCTGTTTACAAAACAGAAATAGACCCACAGACATAGAAAACAAGCTATGGTTACCAAAGGGAAAGTGTGCGCGTGCTTAGCTGCTCAGTCATGTCTGTGGACTGTAGTAGCAGATGAGAAATTAGGAGTTTGGAATGAACATACACACCGTATATAAAACAGATAAACAACAGGGACCTACTGTATAGCACAGGGAACTGTACTAAATATTTTATAATAGCCTATAAGGGAAAAGAATCTGAAATATAACATATATATATATATATATATATATATATATATACACCAGAGAAGGCAATGGCACCCCACTCCAGCACTCTTGCCTGTAAAATCCCATGGATGGAGGAGCCTGGTAGGCTTCAGTCCATGGGGTCGCTACGAGTCGGACACGACTGAGCGACTTCACTTTCACTTTTCACTTTCATGCATTGGAGAAGGAAATGGCAACCACTCCAGTGTTCTTGCCTGGAGAATCCCAGGGACGGGGGAGCCTGGTGGCTGCCGTCTATGGGGTCACACAGAGTCGGACACGACTGAAGTGACTTAGCATAGCATAGCATAGCATATATATATACATATATATATATATGGATGTGTTGTACACTTGAAACCAGCATGACATTGTAAATCAACTATACTTCAATAAAATAATTAAAAGAAAAAAAATCTGTTGTGTGGTGACGCAAAGGGTAACATTATGTCTCCTCAGATCTGCATTGGAGACCCTACGTGATCTAACCCCAGTTTACGTCTCCATCTCAATTACTGTACAGTAAGTCCCCTACATATGAGTTCCTATATGAGAACACATTCATAAGTCAAATTTGTTTTTAAGTCCAACAAATTTAACCTAGGTGCCCAAGTAACAGAATCAGCGATATAGTACTGCACTCATTATAATAATTATTGCATTATAAGCTTATAATAGGCTTTCCTGGTAGCTCAGATGGTAAAGAATCTGCCTGCAATGTATGAAACCCAGGTTTGATCCCTGGGTCCGGAAGATCTCCTGGAGAAGATAATGCCAACCCACTCCAGTATTCTTGCTTGGGTAATCCCCTGGACAGAGGAGACTGGTGGGCTACAGTCCATGGGGTCACAAAGAATTGGATATAACTGAGCAACTAACACAAACTTATAATAGGTTTATAATACATTTTACACAAATAATATATAAAAAAACAAACACAAAAAATAAATAGTACAGTACCTTGAAAAGTACAGGAGTACAGTACAATAGCTGGCACTCAGGGGCTGGCATCAAGTGAACAGGCAGGAAGAGTTAGTGATGGAGGAGGGAGAGGAGGTGGGAGACGGTAGAGCTGAAGTGTCGTCAGCGACAGGAGACGGAGGGCAAGCTGCCATGTCATTCACTCCTGACATGGACAGAACACAAGTCCACATCTTTGAAACTGCACAGCTTGAAGGTTCACATGTAGGGGACTTAATGTACTCCTATTTCATCCTTCTCAATGTCAAGTCATTGGTCATTCAACAAATATGCCCTGCTAATGGCTCCTGCCTTGATACACTGTTAGCACTTCATTGAACACCACCGTCTCCTTTTTCATCAATGCAAAAGTCTTCATTTTCCTCACAGTTAACTCCCACAACAGCCTTCCAGGATTCTTCAAATACTGGGTTCCTTCCTCTTCCCAGGCCTCCCTGAACTTAGAGCTCTCTAAACTTCAGGCTCCCTGTTGTAGCAACTGTCTCACTGCACTGAAATGACTGCTGATCTCCTCCCATAGATTTGATGCATTTATATTAGATACAGTTGTTTGACATTGTTACGTTAGTTTCTGCTGTACAGTAAAGTGAGTTAGGTGTATGTATGCATATATCCTCTCCCTCCTGGACCTCACTTCCACCTCCCCCAACCCCACCCCTCCAGGTCGTCACAGAGCAGCACACTGAGCTCCCTGTGCTGCACAGCAGCTTCCCACTAGATAGCTATCTTGCACATGGTGCTGTATGTGTCCATCCCCTCTTCCCATTCGCCCCGCTCTCTCTACTGCCCCCAGTGTCTACACGTCTGTTCTCTCCATCTGCGTGTCTATTCCTGCCCTGCAGAGAGGCTCATCTGGAACATCTTTCTAGATTTCATATATATGCATTAATATGTGATATTCGTTTCTCTTTCTGACTTACTTCACTCTGTTTGGCAGACTCTAGATCCATCTACATAACTACAAAGGACTCAATGCTGTTTCCTTCTTATGGCTGAGTAATATTCCATTGTATACATGTACCAAATCTTCTGCATCCAATCATCTGTTGATGGACATTTAGGTTGCTTCTATGTCCTGGCTATTGTAAATATCAGTGCAATAAACATTGGTACGTGTACCTTTTTGAATTATGGTTTTAAAACCATGATGACATATCATGTCACACTGGTCAGAAAGGCCGTAATTTAAAAATCTACAAACAATAAATGCTGGAGAAAAGTGAATCCTCTTACACTGTTAATGGGAATGTAACTTGATACAATCACTCTGGAGAACAGTATGGAGGCTCCTTAAAAAATCTTGGAATACAACTACCATATGACCTAGCAATCCCAATATGAGGTGTTTATTCTGAGATTTTAAGTTTTTGAGTGGAAATACTCTGTTTTGTTCAATAGTATGTCCCTTATTTACGAAAAGTGTGAAATAAATATTTTGTTCCATGAATGAATGAATCAAACCAAGAAGACATGAAAAATGCCATTGTTCCTGATCCATGTCTCAGCTATCCCATTGTTGTAGTTCAGTCACTAAGTCATGGCTGACTCTTGCAACCCCATAGACTACAGCAGGCAAGGCTTCCCTGTCCTTCACTCCCAGAGTTTGCTCAAATTCATGTCCATAGAGTCGGTGATATTATCTAACCATCTTATCCTCTGCCATCCTCTTCTTTTGCCGTCAATCTTTGCCAGTATCAGGGTCTTTTTCAATGAGTTGGCTCTTCGAATCAGGTCTGAACCATCCTGTACTGACCCTCAAACACAGTTTTAATATCCCTATTTGAAACCATCCATCACTGGGATTAAAGGGCAAGATGAAAAGAGCACACAGAGCTTAAGTTTTTTGCAGGGAGAGTGACTCTGTTTTGGGGATCTGTTGGCCTGTCAGAAATAACTCATCTGGAGCGAGCAAAAATAAGAGCAGAGATAAAGCAGTCAGGTTCAAGCTCAGAGACTTCTCTTATTACTATCCATGCCACTCTGATTTCTCACACTGAAGTTCTTTCACAGGACTGAAGTTGCAGAAACTCTTGGTTACAGTTGCTAGGCAGAGCCTTCTGGGATGGAACCACCTGCCCTAATTAATAGACAAATTTTTCTGAATGTGGGTCATTGGGTCCTGCCAACACCCACAACTCTGAGAATAGATTTTTCTGTGACTGTGTGGTCCCTTTCAGAGCCAAACTATTCATTTTCCATGGTTTGTTAAATAGGTTCCCATCTGTCAGGGGCTTCCCTGTGGAGCTGATATATTTCATTCTGAAACCCCACAGAGATAAGAAGTCTAGGAGTGATCTTTTCAATAGATACCTGAAAGCTCTGCTTTTTCCTTTTTTCAGCGCATGTAGAGCCAACTCGTGGTGCTTAGGCCCTGTGATGAATGTAAGTAAACTGACTTCTGGTTTTCTATACATTTATTCTATTGGGTTATTGACATCCATATTTTATAGATGCAATTCACGCATGGAAGAGTTATCTTTCCACAAGGATAAACATAAATCCCACATACATTTCAAGACTTGGTTCAGCTGTCACATCCTTCAGGAGGCCTTTGCTGATCCATTTAGGAAGATCTCCTCTGTATTCCTTCACTGTGTTACTACATCAAACTAGACCACTATCTTTGCAAAGCTATGTCACATCTAGATGACAGCTCTTTAAAATCAAGACCCAAAGCCAATAATAACCCAGAGCCTAACACAGGGTATATGTGTAATAAATGCTGATTGAATGTAAGTGTACCATGGTCAGAGAGGCAAGCACACTTGCCTGCTTCATTCTGGACGAGTGTGCTTAGTCGCTCAGTAGTGACTCCATGGACTGTGGCCCGCCAGGCTCCTCAGGCAATGGGACTTTACAGGCGAGGATACTGGAGTAGGTTGCCATTTCTTTCTCCAGGGGATCTTCCTCACCCAGGGATCAAACTTGCTTCTCCTGGGTCTCCTACATTGAAAGGTGAATTCTTGACTGCTGAGCCACCTGGGATTATTCTGGGAGATCTAGGCAAATCTAACAGCAAATCTCAATTTTTCAAGTATGTATTAGGTTGGCCAGAAAGTTCCTATGTTTTCCTGTATTTGATTGGCTAGAAAGTTCATTCAGATTTTTTAAATGGAAAAATCTGAATGACCTTTCCAGCCAACCCAGTATTTAGCTGCTGGTAGTTTGCTACTGCATTTGAAGGGCTTAATGGCTTGGAAGCATTATTTATGATAAGCCGTCTCCATTTTCTCATGCCTCACTCACTCCTCAACCCCCTGCATCTGACTCTAGCTCTGGTAACAGTATTGAAATGAGTCCTAAGGTTACCAGTGGCATGCACATGGCTAAATCTGATTAGTATTTCTCAGTGCTCAGTTTATTGGACTTGTCAACAGCAAACAGAAATTGTGACCACAAGATCCTAAACATTTTTCTCCTTCCTTGGTTGGCACAAAAAAATCTCCTTCACTGTGATGGCCTAAAGGGAGGAGATATATGTATACACATAGCTGATTCATGTTGTTGTACAGCAGACACTAACACAATGTTATTAAGCAATTAAACTTCAATAAAAAATAAGTTGATTAATTTTAAAAAGGCCTCCTTGATGTTCCACTATCTCTCCGGTCACTGTTTCTCTATCTTCATTTGCAGACTCATTCTTTTTTATTTAGCTATTAAATGTTGGGCTCAGCTCCCCCAAGGCCCAGCCCCAGGTCTTTTCTCTATTGACTATTAACCTTTTATTTTGTGATTTTATACATGCCCATAAACTTAATTATCATCAGTTATAGATGACTTGCAAATGTATATCTCCTGTCCAGAGTGCTTCTCTGAAACTTGGGTCCAATGTTCTAGCTATGTAGCTGACATTTCCATGTGAACGTGATAAAGGCGTATCACTTACAAAGAACTTGTGATCTTCACACCCCTTCCACATTTGCCGTTTCTGTAGGTTTCTCTATTTTTCCTTGGGTGACCCTCTAATTCAATCACTTTTCCGATCTAGAAACTCAGGAGTGGTTTTTAACAACTCTCCCCTTCTTAATTTCCATACTTAGTTGATTAATGCATTAATTTAATATCCTATCTCCCTAATGTGTGCTATTTTCTCCATTCTGAGTTCACTACTCAGGTCTATGCAATTCACCTCTCTTATCTAGATCACCATAATCACCTCCACACACACCACTGCTGTCCCTGGGACATACACCCTCCACAGTGCAGCCAGAGTGATCTCTTTGAAACACAGACTTAAGCATGTCTCTAGCTTAAATTCTTCAATTACTTCTCATTGTTTTTGAGGGAAAAAGGTTCAAATTCTTATCTTGGCCTAGAGGAACATGCCCTGTAAATGTTCCTTTAGGTTGCAAATGAGAACAAGTCCAATTCAAATTAACTTAGACACAAAAAAGAAAATGCAGTTTCCCTAAAACTGAAAACTTAGAGCATTTGGTTTATTTCATTGATGACTATATTTCTAGATATAATCTCAAATAATATGATCTGAGTATTTTCTTCCTCAAATCTTCTAAGACTGCTTACTTCTGTGAGTTTGCATTTTTAAGCTCTCTTTGTTTTTTCTTTTCAAGTTTTTTTAAAGTTTATTTTTAATTGGATAATTGCCTTACAATGTTGTGCTAGTTTCTGCTGTATAACAACATAAATCAACCATAAGAATGCATATGTCCTCTCCCTCTTGAACCTCCCTTCCCCAACTCACCCCTCTAGGTCATCACAGACCACCAAACTGAGTTCCCTGCTAAGTTCTCCTTAAGGAATATCCCTGATGCCCCAAGGATTACCTGGCCCAGCTAATTAGATATATCTATAATCAGAGAGAACTTTGGCCCTAAGGATAATCCCTACTGGTGTTGCTTAGGCAATATGGCTGTTCTTATAACAGTCAGTGTGTCTGGGATGAGAGGTGGGAGATGGAGACAGAAATAAGTAACGAGTCTAGTCTAGATCAGTTGCCCAATTCTGGAAGTAGAAGGTCATGCTCAGTCCCAGGTAATTTTCAAGGACTAAAAACGGAGGACCGATAGTTTCCCAAAGATGCTGGGCAGACTGGAAAACCAAGGCCAAGTGTTTTCCTGGCCTTATTTCCTGCACTCTGAGACCCAGTGGTGCTTGTCTTTTTTTTTTTTTAAGATATGTCATATCAGAGATATAAAGGCTGCTCCTCTCAGGCCCTGATCTCACCTCTGACCACAGAAGAGCTCCTAGGCTTACCCAGAGCTCATTCATGGAAACACCTGTCTCCTTTATGACACTATCTGATTACTGGTAATTCCAGCAGCCTTGGGGACCCATAAACTCTCCTACTGGGAAATGTGACTTCCAGCAGCTGGAAGACATAGCAGGTCCTTTGCTTCATGTACATTTTCAATTCACTGAAGGAAAAGACATAAGGAAAATGATAAGCAACAGTATTCGTGAAGGTTCTGTATTCATCCCTTCGTGTCTGACAAGAAAGGTACCATTTATGCAAGAATGGTTTCTATTCACCAATCACGTTACCTCTTATGCTGAGTCAAATATTTCAGATGATGAGAACACTGCAGCGGTGTCCTACACCAGGCATGATGAGTTGGAAGAAAGCTACTTGTTCACCCTCCAAACCAGAAGAAAAAGGGAAGACAAGATAAGACGCAAACCAGTTTAGAGAAGCTCTCCCTCCATAAAGTCATACAGTCTTTCAAAGCTACTTCTTCCACAAGGACAGTGCATAGCTATTTAGCATGTTGGAAAGATCATATATTCAATTCCTAATTCTCTCCAGTTACTAATATCTGTTATTTAATCCCTTGGAGCCCTTTCTCATATGTTTAAAATATGGGTAATAGCAACCGTATTGCAAAGTCATTGAAAGGATTAGGAATATTGAACCTAAAATACTTCTCACTATCTATACTAATTATAATATCACTTCTTTATTTTATTTAAACTGGAATAATTGCTTTACAATGTTGTGTTAGAGTCTGCTGTACAGCTAAGTGAATCAGCTATATGTATACATATGTCCCCTCCAATTCCCACCCCATCCCGCCCCTCTAGGTCATCACAGAGCACCAAGCTGAACTCCTTGTGCTATACAGCAGCTTCCCACTAGCTGTCTGTTTTATACAAGGGAGAGTATGTATGCCAATGCTACTCTCTCAATTCATCCCACCCTCTCCTTCCCCCGCCACCATGCCTATAAGTCCATTCACTATGTCTGTGTCTCTGTTCCTGCCCTACAAATAAGTCCATCAGTGCCATTTTCCCTAAATTCCATATATATACACCAATATATGGTATCTTGCTATTATAGTTCAAGCCTGAAATCCCAGGGGCCTAGTACCATAAAATCTTGGCTTTTGCTCAAGTAAGTTCCAGCACAGTGTTTTTCATGCAGTGATGCATGGTCTAGCCTCCTTCCATCATTCGAGACCTCCATTCTTGGGGGCTTATCGTCCTTTGCTTCCGCCCACTGGCTGGGAAAAAGAGTGAGGACCACGTGTGGCTTTGTGAGTAGGACCTGGAGGTGGACGCCCCCCTGCTCATACCTATACCCAGTCACATGGCCGTCGCTTCCTGAGTGTGGAGGTGAGATAGGTAATTTAGGCATGTGCCCAAGATGAACAGAAAACTGGTTTGAGAAGAGCTGGCCAGTCTGCCCCCTTGTCCCTAACACAGAGAGATGCTTGAACGTGGTAGGTATGTAGAGACCTGTCCTTACCTGGACTACTTCTTATGTCCTACTATAATGGGGTCCCCAGTATCCTTGGGGACTGGGAAGTTCTCTGGTAGGAAAACTGTGCCATATACCCCAGCCACTGAGAGAGTCTAGTCCTATAATGTCCCTCATTTTTACCTGGAAAACTCCTAACTACCTCTATGAATCAGCTCAAAGGATAGTCCTCACTCAGGGCTTCTCTGGCGGCTCCGCCACTCTTCATTAAGTTATTAACTCCCCAAATATGCAACCACAGTGTCTTTTTACGTCTGACTCAGTGCTGTGACCCTTTTACAGGGTTTCTAAGTCTCAGCCCTATGCTCATTTTGGATCTGGTAGTTCTTTGTTGTGGAAGAGTCTTAGGAATTGTAGACTGTTCAGCAGCATCCCTGGCCTCTGGCCAGTAGATGCCGGTAGTAATTCCACCTTCCCACATGTGATTCATGACAATCACAAGTGTGTCCAGACATTGCCATATGTCTCCTCTGAGGACAGAATCAACCTTGTATATGAACCACGGGTAGTGAAGGACAGGGAAGCCTGGTGTGCTACAGTTCACGGGGCCACAAAGAGTCAGACATGACTTAGCAACTGAACAACACCACAACAAGAACCACTGTCTTACTATGACTTTCTTAACAGTCTAAAGATTCTTCCCTTGTGGCTCAGCTGGTAAAGAATCTGCCTGCAATGTGAGAGACCTGGATTCGATCCCTGGGTTGGGAAGATCTCTTGGAGAAGGAAAAAGATACCCACTCTAGTATTCTGGCCTGGAGAATTCCATAGCATGTACAGTCCATGGGGTCACAAAGAGTTGGACATGACTGAGCGACTTTCAATATACAAAGAGGTCATATCTGTCCTGGCTAGGCTAGCCTCTGTCCCAAATCAAGTCACTCACTATCCCAAGGTTTACTGTTAGATTTCCTTCATGGAAGCTATCATCAGATAAAAATTATCTGTTTAACTTGTTGTTTACTCACGCCCTAGAATGTAAGCCCCACAGGTCAGGAGCCTCTTCTATGGAACTTAATACTGTGACCCAAGGGGCTTAGAAGAATCTTTCATGTATAGTAAGTGCTCTTTCAAAAAGCCATTGGCGATTAAATGTTAAAAATATAGCACCATGCTAGACATTGTGGACAGTATAGGATTGTAAACTGGTCTTCCCAGGTGGCACATTGGTAAAAAATCCACCTGCCAATGCAGGAGACACAAGAGACACGGGTTCAATCCCTGAGTCAAGAAGATCCCCAGGAAGAGGAAATGGCAACCCACTCCAGTATTCTTACATGGGAAATTCCATGGACAAAGGAGCTTGGTGGGCTACAGTTCATGGGATCGCAAATAGTAGGGTATGACTGAGTGACTGAGCACACATGGGATTGTAACCTACTTGCCAGCTAACATGAGACCTCCCAGTCAGAGATAAAGACAGATTATTACTCACAGCAAAAGCAGCTGCCAGAGAAATATGTTATATCAATTCCCAGTGCCCAATCCCCAGATCCAGTGAGGGCTTGATGGTTCCAGCACATGCAGTGGGTATATTGTAGCTGAGCACCCTGAAAGTAGAGCTGTTCATAGAGCGTCTACCCTAAACTCCAGAGAGAAAGACAAGGTTGGAGTTGGGCAGGGGGTAGGGGCAAGGGTTAAATTGAATTTTCACTCTAGAATATAAGTAAATATTCTCTGGCAAGGGGAAGAAGAGGTCTGTACGTTTCCTACCATTGAGTTGATTTCTGCAAGATCTCACATTTGAATGGAACACAAGTCTGCCTGACTTCTCAACTTTGGCCTCTTATGTCATCAGAGAGATAGTGGAAGATTTTTCAGAAAACTGCTAGTAAGTACATCAAGAATAAGAAATAGCCCCAGTTGTGACATCAGAGAATCTTACTGTAAAACTTCTATTCTTACTTCTGATGGACTGTGTGAACTTGGGGAGAAACCTCAGAGGCAAGACTCAATTTTCTCAACTCTAAAATGGGAACATTAATAAATTCATGACAAGTCAATGAGGACTATAAGTCCAATGAACTCACAAAACACTGTGAACTCAACAGTGAAAGTCATTCATTCACGTCCAACTCTGCGACCCCATGGACTATACAGTGCATGGAATTCTCCAGGCCAGAATACTGGAGTGGGTAGCCTTCTCCAGGGGATCTTCCCAAACCCAGGGATTAAACCCAGGTCTCCTGCATTGCAGGCAGATTCTTTACCAGCTGAGCCACCAGGGAAACCCATTTGGAGCTCAACAAATGCTCTATTATTTCTTTCAAGATAGGGATTCTGTGTCCATTTGACCCTGGAATATTTGCTATGCTCTGAACTTCGAATCATACGTTTGGTAACAAGTCTCCTCTGCATTTGTTATTAGGGAATCTAATAATAGCAAAAAGCATGCTAAGGTTCTTATAGTAAGAGGAATGTGTGTGTGTGTGTGTATGTGTGTGTTAGTTGCTCAGATTTGTCTGACTCTTAGCAAACCCATGAACTGTAGCTCACCAGGCTCTGCTATCCATGGAATTCTCCAGGCAAGAAAATTGGAGTGGGTCACCATTCCCTTCTCCAGGGGGATCTTCCTGACCCAGGGATGGAACCTGGGTCTTCCACATTGCAAGCGGATTCTTTACCATCTGAGCCACAGTAAGAGGAATACAAAGAAGCAAAGATGGGGTGGAAGCTATCTTTCCCTAGTTTAGCTTTACTTGTTTTAAGAATAATATACACTCACATAAGACAAAGGCTGACTAGTCTATGTGCCTCCTCTCTGCATCGCCAGAATGCTTGCCTTGCTGCGGCACTTGATGACCAGAGGCTAAACTGCAGCTATCTATTCCCCTGATTTTTCAGGGCTCATCTCTGCACAGTAAGGCACTCTTAAAAAATGTATTTAGCAATTGGAACTTCACCTATTGCTAATTATGTTTAAAAAAAATACTTCAAACAATTGTTCAGGGAAGTAAGCATTAGACACAACTGGATACTTTTTCATTAATTCTTAAATACAATTACTTTTTAATGCAACATAAATTTTCTAGTTAAATTTTAATATAGACCTTTTTACTAATTTACCCCAAATCATAATGACTGGGTTATCATTTTTTGCTTTTCCTCTTGTCTATCAAACTAGATTTTAAAAGGGGGCTCTTTAGCTTGGCAGTAGATTCTCAGAGAAGTTTTGTGTGTGCGTGTGTGTATGTGTTGAGATACTCTTGCCACGATTTTTCTTTAAAAAGAAAAAAGATTATTATCACTTCCCTGGATCCAGTGGTTAAGATTTCACATTTCAATGCAGAGGGTGCAGGTTCCATCCCTGGTCTGGGAGCTAAGATTCCACATGCCTTATTGCCAAAAACCAAAACAGAAAACAAACAATATTTTAATAAATTCCATAAAGATTCTTAATATGGTCCACATCCATAAAAAAATGTTAAGAAAAAAAAGATTAAAAATTCTAATCACCTCTGACTTTTGACTTAATTTTATTTCTTGACTTCACTAAATAGAACTTTTGCTGTGAAGGCTTCCTTATTCTCATTGCCATCTCACATTATAGACAGCAGCAGAAATAGGAATTTGATTAGGCCCGGCTGACTAAGAGATCTTGGAGGGTTAGAACCATGTCTTTTTGATTTTATATCCCTAGTACATTAGCCACATCCAGCATAGAGTTAGCACTCAATAGATATTTGACAAATGAATGGATGGATGGATGAATAAGAGAATCTCCACACTGAAATATAAATCACTATGACTTGTTCTTCTATATTAGAAACATTTTATATGCCCATCTATCTTTTCATATAAATTTTGTATGTCTTATAATAGATGGGTCTAGAATGAAATAAAAATCTTAAATGAAATAATTTCATTACCAATGAGTTTAATGATGACATCAATTATCAACTTGTCAAGGAGTCAGCGTTAGATGTACAAAATCATCAGGTTATATCATCTTCATCGAAAGATCAGTGTCTGGTCTAAAGAAAACATATTCCAAGTAACATATAAACAATCAAACAAGCAAAAATAGTGGAATGACTTTGAAAGTGGAAACATAAAATGGTTTTGATATAGAAAGTGGGATAGCACGAGAGTAAGAGTAGAGTTTCTGGGGGCAGACTGCCTGGGTTTGACCCCTGGCTACACTCAGCAGCTAGCCTTGTGATCCTGGGAAAATTATTTAATCTCTCTGGGCTTTGTCTCTTAAATTAGAGAACTGCAAGCTATTTTATTGGGTTGTTGTGAGAGTTAAGTGAGAAAAAACACATGAACTCTTAGAATAATGCCTGGCACATAGAAAGAACTCAGTATGCATTGGTTGTGGTGGTTATTATTACTATTATGAGATATTACAACAAACCTGGGTGTTAAGGAGCTAGAAGTTGTTTGGTCACTAAGTTGTGTCCATATCTTTGTGATCTCATGTGTCAGGCTTGTCTGCCCTCTATTATCTCCTGGAGTTTGCTCAGATTTATGTCCATTGAGTCAGTGATGATATCTAACCACCTTAGCCTCTGATGCCCCTTTCTCCTTACAAATGACTCTTTGGAAAAGACCCTGATGAAGGGAAAGTGCTAGAACTACTTTAACCTAGGTTTGGGCTTCCCAGGTTTGATTCCTAGTATGGGAAGATCCCCTGGAGAAGGAAATGGCAACCCACTCCTGTATTCTTGCCTGGAGAATCCCATGGACAAGATTCCCTGAAGAATCTTGCCTGGAGAACTCCATAGACAGAGGAGCCTGGCAGGCTATGTGGTGCATGGGGTCACAAAGAGTTGGACACAACTTGCAACTGAACGACAGCAACAATTACAAGCTAGGTTGTACTCTTCCTTTCTTCCAAACAACCTAGTGACTCTATCTAGTTCAGTCTACTGAAAGCACTCTGAAGCCAGAAGGTCTTATAAGATCCCTATCATTCTGGTTAATTTATGTTTTATTGCTAGGAGGTATAATTTACCTCCTAGCCACAAATATATTTTTGTCTCCAGCCTCATCCTCCAATAGAGAAGCATCTGCACTATAAGAAGGATTCTCGTTTTAAAGCAGAAGTCTAGTCATTACCCTGGAGAAGGAAATGGCAACCCACTCCAGTGTTCTTGCCTGGAGAATCCCAGGAATGGGGGAGCCTGGTGGGCTGCCATCTCTGGGGTCGCACAGAGTCGGACATGACTGAAGCAACCTAGCAGCAGCAGCAGCAGTCATTACCAGTTCAAAATGTTTCAACATCATGCCATGACTATATTCTGTACTTCAATATTTTCTGCCAAACCTCAAAAGTTGGACATGACTTAATGACTAAACATTATCAACCATACCTCAGCCCCTTACAGCTCCAGATATTTGAAAGTACTGCTCCATACATGTGAAATATGCTCCCTTTGGGTTAATTTTGTATGTCAAGTAGACTAGGCTAAGGGATGCCCAGATGGCTGCACACATGCATGCTCAGTCGTGTCTGACTCTTTGTGACCCCATGGACTGTAGCTCACCAGGCTCCTCTGTCCATGGGATTTCCCAGGCAAGAATATTGGAATGGATTGCGATTTCCTCCTCCAGGGGATCTTTGTGACCCAGGGATTGAACCCAAGTCTCCTTCATTGCCAGGTGGATTCTTTATCATTGAGCCATCTAGGAAGCCTGCCCACATAGCTGGTAAAACATCATTTCTGGGTGTGCCTCTGAGGGTGTTTCCCAAAGAGCATAGCATTTGAATAGGAGGCCAAGTGAAGTTCATCCTCACCAGTGCAGGTGGGGTACCCTCCAATGCTTTGAGGGTTGGAAGAACAAGACGATGAAGGCAGGGTGAATTTGCCGTTTTTGCTTGAGGTAAGACATCATCTCATCTTGCCATCAAGCATCAGCACTCCTGACTCTCAGGCCCTTGGACTCAGACCAAATTATACCACCAGGTTTCCTGGGTCTCCAGCTTGGAGTTGGTGGGATATCTTGGCATCCATAATGGCTTGAGCCAAGATATTTAACTAACACCATCAGCTATATAGTACTGTGTTATAATCGGTTTATAATACTGTTCACATAAATAATACATAAACACAAAAAATATTCTTCATCTTGCAGTACAGTACCTTGAAAAGTACAGTAGTACAGTACAACAGATGGCACACAGGGGCTGGCATGAAGTGAACAGGCCAGAAGAGTTCCTGATGGAGGAGGGAGAGGAGGTGGGAGATGGTAGAGCTGAAGGGTCATCAGCAATAGGAGACAGAGGGCAAGCTGTGATTTGCCCTCCTGATAGAACTCACACCTGATAGAACACACATTGGCACCTTTCAAAGTTCTAAACTTGAAGTGAGCATTCATATGTATGGGACTTAACTGTATTCCATATGTTATGGAAAAACTCAAACTTTTTGGCCAACCCAGTAGACTTCCAGGTGGTACAGTGGTAAAGATTCTGCCTGCCAATGCAGGGGAATCAAGAGATGCGGCCTCAATCCCTGGGTTGGAAAGATTCTATGGAGTAGGAAAGGGCAACCAATTCCATAGAAAATTCCATGGACAGAGGAGCCTGGTGGGTTACAGTCCACAGGGTCGCAAAGAGCTGGACACGGCTGAGCACACTCACACACACTAGATCTCTATATATCCTATTGATTCAAATTTCTGGAGAGCCCTACCCTACACACTCCATCATCTTTCTTATTTAATAGCCAATAAAAGAAAAGGTGCTACTTTCTCCAGGATGTTTTCTCTGACCCACCAGGTGTAACTGGGGTACCCTTCCTGTCCCACCCTAGAACACTGAGTGTCTTCAACAACAGAGCTCACCAAGTTGGGATCACAGTTGTCTGTCACCTGTCCCTTTCTCACATGACTCCTGATGAAACGGCCTGGATTGACTGTGTCCCTGTGTCTGTCAGAGTGCACGGTCACTAACTAAGAACACAGTAATCATGTGTTTACAAAAAAGATTTATTTTAAGGACAATCATGAAAGGGAACAGGACAGAGTCCCAACTATCAGCAAAAACAGCAAGGGACTTCCCTAGCAGTCCAGTGGTTAAAACTTCCAATGTAGGGGGTGCAAGTTCGATCCCTGGTCAGGGATTAAGGTTCCATATGTCTGGTGGCCAAAAACAACAACAACAAAATGTAAAACAGAAGAAATATTGTAGCAAATTCAATGAAGAATCTAAAAACTATCCACATCAGAAAAAAATCCTTAAAGAAAAAACAAAAGGAAAAATAACACAAGTCAAGCGCTTTCCTGCTCTGAACCTGTGTCATTTTCAAATATAGAAAACCACACATGTCATCCTGATATGGATCCACATCATGGCACAGGGCAGAACAGATTCAAGTCCATTCCCACCAAAACACACATCCTGTGGGTCTCACCACATTTCCTA
Organism: Bubalus bubalis; assembly: GCF_019923935.1. Taxonomy (NCBI): domain Eukaryota; kingdom Metazoa; phylum Chordata; class Mammalia; order Artiodactyla; family Bovidae; genus Bubalus; species Bubalus bubalis. The sequence goes on from NC_059176.1 coordinate 52,678,948, forward strand.
GGACTCTAGTTTTTCCTAAGAACACAAGTCCACCATCTTGCCATCTTCCCACCTGTAACTGGAACAGCTCTTGGGGAATCAAAGCTATCCTAGAGGAACTGATTACAGATGTTCTGTGCTTTTCATCATTGTCTGGAAATAGGTTCATCAGAGTGCAGACTGAATAATCAGGTGTTTTCTGTATAATCTACATCTACACAGCTCAAAGTTGGCCCAAATTAACATTAAAAAGACACTCTACTCTTCACCTGCAAGATCTTAAAAAAAAAAAAATTCCTGATCAAAATAAATTAGAAATTTCATTATTCTTAATGACCTCAGCCACTGAGGCAAAGTGACCTTAATAAAATTATGATAGAAAACTAAGTATCCATAGAGTAGATTATCAAATCTATAACACTATTATCAGCATTCTTGCTAATTATAAAAAATATGTTTATTTTTAAATTTTTTAATACCAAAAGGTAACTTAAATATACAAAAAGTATGGAGGATTAATAACAGGGACCCATGTACTTCCTCATTTTATAAATTTAATACATGTTAACAGTTTTCATACTTGTCTTGGATCCTTGTTACACAAATACACATACACACAAACAGAGCATTAGACACACTCAGTTAAATACTTCAGCCAATGCCCACATTCTATCTCTATCTTACTCCTTGGGTAAACCCACATGCAACAACATGTTTCTGTATTATGATGTTTTTATTTTATTTTTACATTTCAAGAGATATATATTTCTTCAGTGAATGTTTTTTTAAAAGTAAAGTGATCAATGGGCTTCCCAGGTGGCACTAGTGGTAAAGAATCTACCTGCCAATGCAGGAGATGCAGGATCGATCCTGGGTGGGGAAGTTCCCCTAGAAAGGGAAATGGCAACCCACTCCAGTATTCCTGCCTGGAGAATCCCATAGACAGAGGAGCCTGGTATCCACGGGGTCATAAAGAGTTGGACACGACTGAAGTGACTTAGCACGCATGCACAATGTGATCAACACAGAATGTTTGAGAAACTGAATAAAAAAGAGGAAAGTTAATGCCCTCCCTCAAACCCACCACCAGAGATTTTCATTTTTAAATTTCAGCATAACTGCTTTACAATGTTGTATCAGTTTCTGCTGTATAGTGAAATGAATCAGCTACATATATACATATATCTCCTCCTCTCGTACTTCCCTCCCACCTGTACCCCATCCCACTCATCTGGGTCATCACAGGGCACAGAGCTGGGCTCCCTATACACAGCTTCCCTCTAGCTTTCTGCTTACTTGTAGTAGTGTGTTCATGTCAGTGCCATTCTCCCAGCTTGTCCCACTCTCCCCTTCATCTGCTCTGTCCACAAGTCCATCTTCTATATCTGTGTCTCTCTTCCTGCCCTGCAAATGGGTTCATCAGTACCATTTTTCCAGATTCCATATATATGCGTTAAAAAACTTTTACTACATATGACTGCATCCATGTATAGCTCATATTGTATCATCCTCTACCTACACATACAGCTACATGTACTGTTTTGTTTTTTTCTGCCTTTATCTCCCTCCATTGCAACCCCTGGTTTGTTTCTGGAAGCAGGTCTATTGCAAGGCTCAATAGCCCCAAGCAGTGGCAATTGGATTAACTTTCTAATCGAACCCACTTTCTTGTTCCTCAGAAAGACCATCTAAGCATGCCAACTCCTCTGTTTCCCTCCGCCTCTCCCCATCAGACATGCTCTGTCACATGTGTTCACATTCACCCCCCAACCTTTGACTGTTCATTTCCTACCCATGGAACGTAATCTCTCCCTCACTTCATTCCATTTTTGATCCATCTCCTGACAAGTGACAATAATCCTGGTCAATAAAGCTAAGAGTTGCATTAGGCATTTACCTCCATCAGCAAAAAAGGAACCCTAGAGTCGGACACGACTGAGCGACTGATCTGATCTGATCTGATGGCCTTAGAAATAACATAATCTGAAGCAGCAGGGACTATAATCTCTAAAGTCCTATAGACCTCCTAGGAATTGCTCTTAGACTTCCATTTCATCTATTTTCCCATCTTCTTTAAATATGCACTTTTCAATAAAATGAGCATTTTTATATTTTTTTAATACCTCTGATTTGTTGAGCACAAATTATTAGCAACATTTCCTGCTTCTATTTATCAAGGATAAAAAATTCTCAGTACTCTCAATGGATACGAGTTTGAGCAAACTCCAGGAGATGGTAGAGGGCAGGGAAGCCTGATGAACTGCAGCCCATGGTGTTGTAAACAGTCAGACACAGCATAGCGACTACGTCAGCATAGTCAACAACAACAGCTTCTTCAGTTATGACTCTCTCTAGGCTGGGGGAAGCAAATTTAGGGAGATCCAATTAATTGCCCAAGCTGGCACTCCTCTACCACCCAGTTAATCTCTTCATTTGCCTTGACCATCATGAGGTTATGGTAACAAAGAAAAGACAGAGCTGTCTTCCACAAAGCCAAAGGAACAGCATCTGGGTTATTTATTTGTACAGAGGGAAGAGGCAGACAGGAGGCAAACTCTTCCTTAGCTCTCACAGCAGCATCTGGCTGGCCAAGGTATTGATCATTTTGCTCTTACACTGGTCCATTTACATTCACGGGAGCAGGAGGCAAGCAGCAGAGACATCTCTGAGTTGTGTGTTTCCATAATGTCCCCCCATCCTTCACCCCTTCTGCGGTTTTTTTCTGCATTTAGAAAGTCGTTGAGAAATGTTAATGGTCTGGGGGAAAACTAGCAATTGGCGAATGATGAATGGGCAAGTAGCGGAATGAGGGTGTGCAGCTAATGATTTCCTACAAGTGATGATTAAACATCGTTCCTCCATCTCTCAGCACCTAATTCTCCCCAAGGCTGATTTATGGAAGACACCCTAATGTACAGCTCCTGTAGTTTTATTAGCACGAACAATTTAGCCGTGAGAGTAGCCTGCCCCTGCTTCTCATTTTCTTCTAGTTGAAGAAGAAAAAATGATCAAATGTGAAGAACAACTGGGGCCCCCTGCTCTTAATACTAAAAAGACAAAATAGCGTAACACAAAGACCACTAAGGAGGTAGGTAGTCATCGGTGGGATAAAGTTTATGAATGGCAAGCCATTACTCCATTGAAGTCATTACCTTGTCCCAGACATAAGGGAGGGAGGGTTCCTACAGTTCCTAAAGATGGAAACCTGCTGCTGCTATTTGAGTCTAAAAATAACTGCGAACCTCATTTTTCCAAATGTCAGAATACCTGCCTTCACCACTTTAGGAAAAGGTATAAGGTTACCATAAGAACCCAGACAAGATGTGGGAGTGTTTGTGATTTTAAAAAGTGATGACGAAAAATGTTCCCATGGTGGGCAAAGAAAAATTAGAAGCATGTGAGGATCATCAAAAAGAAAGTGGGGTCATCAAGATTTTTTCTTCCCTAAAAGACCTGACATCCCTGTTTTCTGTCAAAGATGGTAACGTCTTTCAAGGTTCTGTACGGATATTTTCAATGAATGTCTAGATGTCATTGAAAATCATGACTTTCTACAGGAAGTGTTGCAAAAATATAGGGCCTGTGGTTTTCAAAAAATACCAAAGCACATAAATGAATATTTATTAATTCCTTAACAATTTAATAATATACTACATTAATCCCTTAATTATGTAAGACCTAATACTCACTGGATCCTTACTTTATGTCCAGGGCTATGCTATGCAGTTTGCAAAGATTATTTTTTATTTTATTCTTATCAATTTTAGATGGAAGTTGCTATTTTTTTTTTTTGTATTTTACAAGTAAGAAAACAGAAGGAAACTAAATAATTTACACAAGGTCACCTATGACTATGCAGTATTTGATCTGAAGAGGTCTGATGCTAGAACCTACACTTATAGCCACCATAGTAAACTAATACTAATACTACATGCTTTCTCCTGTAATGTGCACTTTCCACTAGCCAACTAACTTTAATAAACATAATTCAATCCTATAGTATTTAGAAAGTATTAACTAAACAAGAATTCTGCAATATTTTGGATTAAATACAGAGTTTTGAATTGATCTGAACAGAATCAGAGTTCCATATAAACATACAATTTAGAACTCCTTTAATTCATAGAAATCTATATAAAATCTGATCATACTCTGTGGTCTTATGAAGTATTAGTTTAAATTCTAATAAAAGTGGATCCTAGATTCCACGTGTGCCCTGTGACATAGGGCAGACATAGAGAATGGATGTGTGGACACAGTAGGGGAAGTGGGGGTAGGGTGAATTGGGAGATTGGGTGACATATATACACTACCATGTGTAAAATAGATCACTAGTGGGAAGCTGCTGTGTAGCACAGGTTCAGCTCAGTGCTCTGTGACGATCCAGATGGGTAGAATTGTGAGGGGAGCCGTGAAGGGGTCCAAGAGGGAGGGGACATACGTATATGTACATAACTGATACACTTTGTTGTACAGCAGAAATTAACACAACATTATAGCGCAACTATATTTCAATAAAAAAAACCATAACAAAAACAAAACAAGTGGATCCTTGATGCCGGGACCAGGACAATTCAAGGGCAATTGAATCCCCCGTACTGTAGTTCAGAGCACTCATTCCAACTTCAGCGGGTTCCACTGAGCACCTAAGTGCTAGTTACCGAGATTACAAGAATTCACAAAGGCAAACTTGGTCTGCATCATCAGGTTTATGATCCAGTGAATGAGATAGACATCAATCAGTTAATCACCACACTAAATGCAAATAACTATGGCCACTGTTAGGGCTTCCCAGGTGGCGCTAGTGGTAAAGACTCTGCCTCCCAATGCCGAATACATAAGAGATGTGGGTTCGAGTCCTGTGTTGGGAAGATCTCCTGGAGGAGGGCATGGCAGCATACTCCAGTATTCTTGCCTGGAGAATCCCATGGACAGAGGATCCTGGTGGGCTACGGTCCATAGAGTTGCAAAGAGTTGGACACAAGTGAAGCAACTTAGCATGCACGACTGACCACTGTTACAGAGGAATGAAACATGGTACTATGAGAGCACACAGCTGCCAAGGCTATTCTAGGGGCTAGGAAGTGCTCCCTTGAGAAAGTGCTCATTGGTTGTGACAAAAACAATGAGTAGATGTTAATTAGAAGGTGGTAAGAGGTATCAGGGCAAAGAGAGGCTATTAGAAAAACCTTTCAGCAGGAGGAAGCTTGAGTATTTTAAGAAACACTCAGAAGCCAGTAGAAATGGAGCACAAGAAATAAAGGGTCTAGGGATATCAAATGAGGTTGGGGATATGCAGGGGTGTGGACCATGACGGGCCTTGGAGGCCATAGCTTAGTTTTTAATCATAAGAACACCTGGAAGCCATAAGGATACTGACTTGAAGTCTAAATAAATACAGGAATAGTCCTTCAAAAGCCCTGATGGCTGCCTGTCTTAAGATCTCCCTTCATTTTAAGTAGAGAAGTAGAATGTTAATCTCCTCATCAGAGATGGGGCCATGAAAGCCTCCACAAAGTGGAATGAAATGCCCAGAATCACTCATCTTACATTGCAAGGTCAGAGTCAGGAAGAGAACACAGGTTTCCGAAATTCAGATCTGCATTTATTTCCTGCTACACTATCATATAAGAGCAAAGAGCCCTCGATGGCAGAAGCAGTAGTGGCCCAAGACTAGAAACTACAAAGAGTTTATCAAGGCATGATGGGCCAGATAAGGAGATTAGAGGGAAAAAAAAATAGAAAGCCCAAGGGACCAGAGAGACATCACCAAGACAACTTTCAGGAATGGTGATAATGACCCAAAAAAGTGTGGAGAGACAAGATCATTTGTCATTGAGACCAAACATATCCATTTTATTTTCAGTTTTCCAAGGGTATTTCAGAGCTATGATCTTAGGGGAACTACTGACCAAAACTGCCCACTCTGGCCAGGTACCACAGGAACGATTCACATGAGTTGGATTATGACAGGAGGTCCTGGTAAGGAACATGGAACTAATGCTGCTGCTGCTGCTGCTGCTAAGTCGCTTTAGTTGTGTCCAACTCTGTGCAACCCCATAGACAGCAACCCACCAGGCTCCGCCATCCCTGGGATTCTTCAAGCAAGAATACTGGAGTGGGTATGGAATTAATGGGCCACCACCAACCAGAAGTAGACACCAGTCCACATGTCCTACAAACCTCCAAAAATCCTTCTCAATGGAACCATCTTGGCTGAGCAATGAGTGCATGACCAGGAAGGACCCTGAGTCAGAGTGATTGGACAGAGACAATCTGCAAACTAAACCCATCACCATAAAACCTGAGACTGCGAGCCACATGGCAGAGCAGTTCTCCTGGGTTCCTTTACCTTCCTACTCTCCACCCAGGGGAGCTTTCTCAATAAAGTTTCTTTCTTTGTTAGCATGTGTGTCTCCTTGGACAATTCATTTCTGAGTGTTAGACAAGAGCCCACGCTCAGACCCCTTCCTTCAGCAGTGTGAACACTGGACAGTCACTTAACCCCACAGAGCCTTGATTTCTTCTTCATAAAATCAGAGTTGGAAAATCCTTGCCAAGAGTGTCATTGAGGGGATCAAAAGAAATGGCCATGGAAACTGCATTTCACTTTAATAGTGGTTCACTATTAAATAGGTCACTCTTCTCATTCACAGCGTGGGCTTCCCTGGTGGCTCAATGGTATAGCACCTGCCTGCCAATGCAGGAGATGCAGGTTCCATCCCTGGGTTGGGGAGATCCCCTGGAGAAGGGAATGGTGACCCACTCTGGTGGACGGAGGAGCCTAGCGGGTTACAGGGTGTGGGGTCGAAAAGAGTCAGACAGGACTTAACTAAACAACAAACAACTAGTCCATAGTACAGCCTTTAAGTTGATAGCTAAGGAAGTGATCTATTCCCTTAACTGTGGGAAAGAAAATACCAATCCTACCCATTCATCTCACCTGTAGCCCTGCTACAAGAATAAAGTGAAAGAACATGGAGAGACTCTGGTTGCTGAGATTCAGTAAGAACTGCGCCATCAAGCTTACATCAGAAATCTGAAAATAACACCATGCTTTCTCTATGTAGTCTCAGGAGACAGCATCTAAGGTTATTCATGAATAAATTTGCCTAGGCATCCAGAGAGGATCTGAATTTATAAACGCAGGGCAAATCTTATGCTGTTAATAGTTATCAATAAATTCTTGGCCTAATGAACAAATTTCAAAACCCAAGATAAGGCACAGCACTCTGGAAGCTGCTGTGGCATAATTAGCTCCATGTGGAATGAGTGGAGGATGGGGAGGAAAAAAACAGGATAACTGGATTCAACTTTAATCCACTCATTATGGGCCAAACTATGGACAGAGGGTGTATCTGAATTGCCAATGTCCTTGTTTTTAAAACCCTAAGGACTTCCAATTACCCTCTTTATAAAGTCTAAACTCATTATTTATAAGATAGGCTCAGCCTATTTGTCCCACATTGCCTTCTTCTGTCTATCCACCAAGATCCAGCCATATGGAGTAACTCTTCTGAAGGTTTCTTGGATCAATCAGCTTCACATGTTCATATGTGCTGCCTCCTCCAGGGCTCTTCCTATGCCCTCCCACTCTCACTTCTGAACTCCTGCTCATCCTCACATCTCCATTTAGGAAGTACTTCTTCAGGAAAGTCTTCCCTGACTACCCTAATCCAGCTCAAATCCTTTCCACACCTTCCCATAGAACCCCACACTTCCTTTCTTAAAACACTCATAACATGGAAGAGCAGGACCTCTGTCTAGTTCACATCTCCCACCTCGACAAAAGTCTAGAGGGCCAGGGGCTTTATCCATCTTACTAACAACCGAATCGCCTATGCTCACACATAGGGGTTGCCCAAGAAAGTACATGGGAGAATGAATGGACTCTGGAAAAGGGATTAGAAGATTTCAGAGCAACACTTACCTAGAGCCTGGGGCTTCCAAGGTGGTGCTAGTGGTAAAGAATCTGCCTGCCAATGCAGGAAATATGAAAGACTCAGTTTCAATCTCTGCATTGGAAAGATTCACTGGAGGAGCAAATGGCAACCCACTCCAGTATTCTTGACTGGAGAATCCCATGGACAGAGGAATCTGGTGGGCTACAGTCCATGGGATCACAAAGAGTCGGACAGAACTGAACATCTGAGCACTACCTGGAGCCTGGGAATTTTGTGAGAAAATGGCTATGCAGCCTTCTTTTATGTGTGTGCACTTTTTAAATGGGGAATTAATGGAATTTTGTGGGGGACACATCTCACTGTATGGGATGAAATATACTTTCAATTGCATATTTCAGGGCATCAGTCATTCCCAGCATCAGGCATTGAAAGTTAACTTTATCCTTTCAGCCCTCTAGTCTTCATGAAAACTTACAACTGACCCTACCACCATAGCTATGTGTCCAGGTGCTCTTGGAGGATATGTTGCTCCCAAGAGAAGCAACAGCATAATATGCAAAGAAACTGGACTCTAGGCTACACAGTATGGGAAATCCCAGTCTCTGGCCCTCTTTCATTGTCACTTTAATGGATATCTTATTTTAGGGGACATCGCTTAGGAAACAAGTCCGTGTGTGTGAGGACTGCCTGATAGTCTTGGTACATTCTTCTCTCCCTTACCGCCTCTCCTCTCCTTGGTTTGGGTGAAGCAAGACGTTCCATGCTGGACAGAAGTCAACAAACAGTGAAAAGCCAGCACATACCACACGGAGTCCAGCAGTGGCTGTGTGGAGGTGAGAGCTGGAAAGGTAAAATCAAGCTTACCTTGTTCACCTTCAGCAGCCAGGTGGAAAAGCATGAAAAGAAATAGAGGGTGAGAGAAGAAGTTGACTTGCACACAAAACTAAGACAAAGGAGCAAGTAAGTATGTCTGGGTGCAAAGGGGAGGACAGTCAATCTGGGAAGAACACCCAAAGAGGGGAATTTGGGAGTCAATACAAAATGAATAGTAGTTTACTGCTGAAAAAAATAAAAGATATTTAAGAAATGGCATTGGTGCCTCATGCCCCTTGAAGAAGGCATGCATACATGTTCAGTCACTCACTTGTGTCCAGCTCTTCGTGACCTCATGGACAATAACCCACCAGGTTCATCTGTCCATGGAATTTTGCAGGCAAGAGTACTGGAGTGGGTTGCCATTTCCTATTCCCGGGGATCTTCCTGGCTCAAGGATCAGACTCACATCTCCTGCATTGGCAGGCAGATTCTTTACCACTGAGCCACCTAGGAATTGAAGAAGGCAGGCAACTTTATTTGTTCCAGGATTGTAACCTTTCTTGCATCATTTTCCTGTCATCTTTGCTCACTCCAGACCCCAAAGATGGACTTCCCTAGTGATCCGGTGGTTAAGACTATGTGCTTCCAATGCAAGGGGCTTAATCCCTGGTCAAGTAAGACCCACATGACATATGTCAAAAGCAAAAAAATAATGAAATAAAGCAAAAAATAAATCCAAAAGAAAAGGCTTGTTTTCTCAGAGATTCTCTGTGCTACCAGTTGGCTGATCCTCAGCCATAATGATGACCTGGACTTGAAAGGAAACTCAGGATAGAATTTTCTGCATTTCTCACTTTATGGTGTATTGAATGTTTCCATTCTTTTTGCACAGGGACAGGAAGAACCAACTTCTAAATTTCCTAGAGAGGCAGCCCAAAACCTTAGGTTATCCATCTTCACTTTTATTCGCCTGTCTTCATCTTTCTCCCTCCTTTTATTTTTCACTTTTGTCTTTTCCTTATAGCAGACACCAGTATGAAAATCCATCCACACATAAATATTCTCCCAGTCCTCTGTCTCTTCCTCAAGTCCATGGATGATACAATTTCCCATGGCATCATTTTGCAGTGAAAGGCTTCTGATAAATCTCAAACTTAGTGTCCTAGTCTTCTTCTTATCTTTGTGCTAGGAAGGCTCCAAATGAGCCATTGGGAAGAAAATAAAATCAAAAGGCTGAAAGAGGGACAAAAAGGATCTAAGAGAGATGGGAGAGAAGAAGCGGAAGGAGGGAGGGTCATCATGGCCAGGCAAAAACAAGGACAGATTGGGTTTTTTGATGGAACTTACAAAGTGGGCAAACTGAAAGGTCAGCACTGCTGGGAGGATAAAAGGATGAGAACAAAGAAACCACTTTATGCAGCGATGTTAGTGCTACCAGGAGCAATAAAACGGCACGGCCACAATCGAACATCGGAGTGGAGGATGACGCTGGGGAGGGGCCCAGCCGATGCCTTCAGGATGCACGGGGCATTCACTGGGAGGGGTGTGGACTTCAAAGCCCTGCAGGAAGCTCAAGGAGGAGCCCTTTGGACCCAAGAACGGACACAAGAGAGTTGAAATGCATGCCTTCTTTCTGCCACTGCCCACAGAGATCCCGCCATCCCTGAGCCACTACAGAGTAAAGAGGAAACCCAGACCTCAGCACGCACCTGGCGGCAGTCCCGTTAACCAATAGATACTGTCTGAGCATCACTTACAGTCCTTGGAGCCCTGGGGTTTCAAAACGCATGTGATTCGTGGGATTTTTCCCTCAAGGATCTTGCAATCTAACTGTGGAAGCTAGCATTCGCTGCTGTCCAGTCACTAAGTCATGTCTGACTCTGCGACTCCATGGACTACAGCACACCAGGTTTCCCTGTTCATTATCTCCCAGAGCTTGCTCAAACTCATGTCCGTAGTGTCAATGACGCCACACATATGTGAAAAAAAATAGATGGGATTATTAATTAAGGTGGCTTCTCTAAGTTAAAATAAACACAAATCCCCTCAAAGACAAATGTCCTCCTCAAGCTGTTGAACTCATTTAAAAAATAATAGTGTTTAAATCTGCACAGACATGAAACATTATATTATATTTAAAGATAGCTAATAAATTTGAATGCATCATAATTTAGTGTGATAGGTATTGCTCTGCTAAAGGTAAAGTTGTGATGCCCCTTTTATGATGAAGTTTCCTTTGTGTTGAAGTGAACAACAGCATGCTTAGTAAGATTCTCATCAAAATTTTAGTAAGAACTTACAGTGTAGAGCACAGGAGCAGGAGGAAGACAGACGTCCTTTTTCTCAAGTTGTTTACATCTGCCTGGTCACAGAAACAAGTAAACCCCCCGACAAGACCGAGATACAGGGAGACCTGAGTCTAAGCAAGAGACAAACCTCTGCTTCAGGCACGCTCCATTGACTGTTCTGACACCGAGTTTAATATGGACAAGTGTTGTCAGGGAGACACAAGGGGGATCTTCCTCCTCTCTCCTTAGTACCGTCTCACTAGACATGATTTACAATTAGAAGGATAGCCTTTAAAAAGATACATGCATCACATTGTTCATTGCAGCACTGTTTACAAGAGCCAAGACATGTAGTTCCCTGGTGGTCTAATGGCTAGGATTCGGTGCTTTCCCAGTCAAGGCCTGGGTTTGATTCCTGGTCAGGAAAGTCTCTCTTTAAAGGCTTCCCTCATAACTCAGTTGGAAAAGAATCCACCTGCAATGCAGGAGGCTTCGATTTGATTCCTGGGTTGGGAAGATCCACTGGAGAAGGGATAGGCTACGCATTCCAATATTCTTGGGCTTCCTTTGTGGCTCAGCTGGTAAATAATCTGCCTGCAATGTGGGAGACCTGAGTTCAATCCCTGGGTTGGGATGATCCCCTGGAGAAGGGAAAGTCTATTCACTCTAGTATTCTGGCCTGGAGAATTCCATGGACCGTATAGTCCATGGGGTTGCAAAAAGTCAGACACGACTGAGCGACTTTCACTAAGACATGGAAACTACCTAACTACCTATCAACAGATGAATGGATAAAGAAGAGATGGTGCCATGGAATACCACTCAACCAGAAAAAGGAATGGAATAATGTTATTGGCAGCAACGTAGATGGATCTAGAGAATATCCATAATCTCTAGATGGATCTAGAGATTATCAGAGTAAAGTAACTCAGAAAGAGAAAAACAGATACCATATAATATCACTTATATGTGGAATCTAAAGCACTGCATAAATGAACATATCTATGAGACAGAAACAGACACACAGACATAGAGAACAGAGTTGTGGCTGACAAGGGAGAGGGGGGTGGGGGAGGGAATGACTGGGAGTTTGGGGTTAGCAGATGCAAACTAGCATATATAGGATGGATAAACAACAAGGTCCTACTATATAGCACAGGAAACCATATTCAATAACCTCTGATAAAACATAATGAGAAAGAAAATGAAATGAACATATAAATTCATATATATATATATATATATATATATATATATGTGTGTGTGTGTGTATAACTGAATCACCTTGCTGTATGGTAGAAATTAATACAACATTGTAAACCAATGACAGTAAGTTGTTTTTTTAAAAAAAATACAGGCTTTATTCCTGCCTTGGATTATGCTTTTGTGTTTCTAAGCAAGTTTGTAGAAAAGGAAACTCTCTGGAATTGAAATAAACATTTATCTGGTGACTTATCAACAGTCAAACTTCTCAGCAAGCACAATTAGAATGGAGACTTAGAAGAAAAAGTCCTGTTCTGGACTGCTCAGGACCATGTGAGACCGTATAATATAATAATATACATAATATCAGTTGAGTTCAGTTGCTCAGTCATGTCTGACTCTTTGCAACCCCAAGGACTGCAGCACACAAGGCTTCCCTGTCCATCATCAACTCCTAGAGTTTACTCAAACTCATGTCCAAAGAGTTGGTGAAGCCATCCAACTATCTCTTCCTCTGTCGTCCACTTCTCCTCCTGCCTTCAATCTTGCCCAGCATCAGGGTCTTTTCCAATGAGTCAGTTCTTCACATCAGGTGGCCAAAATATTGGAGCTTCAGCTTCAGCATCAGTCCTTCCAATGAATATTCAGGATTGATTTCCTTTAGGATGGACTGGTTGGATCTCCTTGTAGTCCAAGGGACTCTCAAGAGTCTTCTCCAACACCACAGTTCAAAAGCATCAATTCTTCAGTGCTCTGTTTTCTTTATAGTCCAGCTCTCACATCTATACATGACTACTGGAAAAACCATAGCTTTGACTAGATGGACCTTTGTCAGCAAAATAATGTCTCTGCTTTTTAATATGCTGTCTAGGTTGGTCACAGCTTCTCTTCCAAGGAGCAAGCATCTTTTACATAACATAGTCTCTATATAACATAGATATGTGTTCTCTAAATGTATTTAGCCTCTGAGTTAACAGATATACACATACATATATATGGGCTTCCCTTGTGGCTCAGATGGTCAAAGAATCTGTCGGCAGTATGGGAGACCCGGGTTCCATCCCTGGGTTGGGAGGATGCCCTGGAGGAGGGAACGGCAACACACTCCAGTATTTTTGCCTGGAGAATTCCATGGAGACAGGAGCCTGATGGACTACATACAGTGGAGTTGCAGAGTCAGACCCGACTGAGCAACTAACACACACACACACACACACACACATGGGTGCAGGAAAAAAAATTTAATTAAATTTTCTTTTCTTTTTTAAATTTTATTTTATTTTTTAACTTTACAATATTGTATTTGTTTTGCCATATATCAACATGAATCCGCCATAGGTATTCATGTGTTCCCCATCCTGAATCCTCCTCCCTTCTCCCTCCTGGTACCATCCCTCTGGGTCGTCCCAGTGCTCCAGCCACAAGCATCAAAATACAAGGAAGGAGTTGTCAGGGAGAAGCACATAGGATAGTCTCTTGTAAACAGTGCCTTGATTTTGGAAGGGCTGAAGGAAAGAAGGGAAGGAATAAGAAGGGGAGAGAGAGAGGAAAGAAGGAAAGATAGATTGGTTATTCCGTGCTTAGGAGATTTTATATGTGAATACTGCAAAATTTTGTATGGGAAATTACAATATTCTGGTCCATGAATTCTGCCAATTTGCTGTCCCTTATCTAAATCATTTATCCTTGATATTCGGTTCAGAAATGCAGTCACTGAAAAAAATAGCCCCAAAATAGCCACTCCTCATAAAACACAAAAGAGTTGGGCTACAGAGTTTGGTTTCATCTCATTTCCTTTCTCTCTGAATATAGTTCCCAGTGTGTCTATTCCTGGGAGGGTGGATAAAGCTGTCACCCTTAATGTCAGACTGTGTGTGTGTGTGTGTGTGTGTGTGAGAGAGACTTTGTGTGTGTGTGTGTGTGTGTGCGCGCACGTGTGTGCTGTCACTTCAGTTGTGTCTGACTCTTCGTGACCCTATGCACCATAGCCCACCAGGCTTCTCTGTTCATGGGATTCTCCAGGCAAGAATACTGGAGTGGGTTGCCATGCCCTTCTCCAGGGGATCTTCCCAATCCAGGGATTGAACCCAAGTTTCTTATGTCTCCTGCATTAGCAGACGGGCTCTTTACCCCCAGTGCCACATGGGAAATTATAACAGTAAAGAGGGCACAGGGACCCTTTATGCCTGGTCTCTGAGTCCTGAAACTGGGAGGAGGACTTAGGGTGCTAAACTCTTCCTTCTCCCTAGAGCATGGGATCCTGCAAGGTAGTAACAAGTGAAGAATACATCTACCTCTCCTTTCATCACATCATGTGAATCAGACCCATTACCCAGGGAAACGCCTGGAGATCCCTCTTATCAGACACAAGATGAATGACCTTGTACTAAAAACCTAGACAGATTAAGATGTATTTCAGAAATGTGTCTGTTTTGCTTCAACAGCCAGCATACCACAAATCCACAGGCTACACATACTGGTTCCAATGAGACTGGAAAGATGGATAAGCAGAAACCCAAGAAAACTGGAATAGATAAGTTGATGGGATCAGAGGTCTGAGTTAATGCAATAACTACGAAAAACTCTGAAGGCTTCATTTAGCTTTTTGGTTTCCATCATGGCAATGCCATACACAGAGACTGGAGAAGGTTCCAGAATGTCCACCTATGGTACATTAACTCCTCACTAAGATGGGCCACTGGGAAGGAAGTGTGATTCACAGAATAGCAAGAGATGAAAGTTAATTTATTTCATATATCATACATTGAACCAAGGTAATAATGTGTTGCTTAGGGAAGATTATTATAGATAAATATGTAAGAGTGGTCCATAAATCAAATTATCAGTTCTTTAATGTGAAATAAGCATGTGCAAAATTATAGGACCTGTAATTAAAAACAACAGTTTTATTTGAAGAAATCTGTGTAAGCCTGTATTTATGATTTGCTTTTTTCTTAAGGTATTGTTTCTAACTGATTTTAAGGCAGCATTCCAAGATATATGTCTACCATATTAGCAAGAAAAGATGTGTAATCTCACTTATAAAAATGATATTTAAATACAAGTCTGGAGGGGAGGGGATGCACTGGGAGATTAGGATTGCCATATATACACTGCCATATATAAAAATGGACCTCCCAGGTGGTGTTGGTGGTAAGAATCCACCTGGTAGTGAAGGAGATGTAAGAGATGTGGGTTTGATCTTTGGGCCAGGAAGATCCCCTGGAGAAGGAAGTGGCAACCCACTCCAGTAGTCTTGCCTGGGAAATCTCATGGACAGAGGGGTATGGTGAGCTACAATCCATGGGGTTGCAGAGTTGGACATGACTAAAGTGACTGAGCTTGCATACAGGCATGTATAAAATAGACAACTCAACAAGGACCGCCTGTATAGCACAGGGAACTCTACTCAATGCTCTGTGGTGACCTAAATGAGAAGGAAGTCCAAAAAAGATGGGATATGTGGATACATACAATTTTTGCTAAGATAAAATGGGTAGAAGGGAAGGGGAATCAAGGACAATTTCTGAAATCTGACCAGGACCGTAGTATTTACATGAAAATACTAAGCTTTCTGTGCCCTCTCACTTGGAACAAGTTATCCACCCAAATAGTTGTCTACTAAAGGTCCAGAAATGACTGAGCTTCCTCAGAGGGATAGTTTCTGATTCTCCAAAGCTCCTTCTATAGTCCATTTATTGATGTCTCTTCCTGTGCAGAGAATGATGCTTAAAAGAATAGACTTTGGGTCATACAGCCCTAAGTAAAATATGCTTCACTTAATATCTTCCATTTGTGTTACCCAATTCAGGTCATTGAAATGTACAGAGCCTCTATAATATCATTTGTATGATGGGTCTAATAACAAACCCTCCTTAAGGGTTCATATATTTAGAAAGATGTTTCGTTGCTGTTCAATTGCTAAAAAGTATTAGTCACTCTGCTGCTGCTGCTGCTGCTAAGTCACTTCAGTCGTGTCTGACTCTGTGCAACCCCATAGATGGCAGCTCACCAGACTTCCCTGCCCCTGGGATTCTCCAGGCAAGAACACTGGAGTGGGTTGCCATTTCCTTCTCCAATGCATGAAAGTGAAAAGTGAAAGTGAAGTCGCTCAGTCGTGCCCGACTCTTAGCGACCTCATGGACTGCAGCCTACCAGGCTCCTCTGTCCATGGATTTTCCAGGCAAGAGTACTGGAGTGGGGCGCCATTGCCTTCTCAAGGGGATCTACCTGACTCAGGGATCAAACCCTGGTCTCCCCCATTGAAGGCAGATTCTTTAATGTCTGAGCCACCAGGGAAATCCTGTTCAGTTGCCAAGTAGTGTCTAACTCTTTGCAACCCCATAGACTGTAAAAAACGAGAATGCTCTGTCCCCCACTGTCTCCCAGAGTTGGTCAAATTCATGTCCATTGAGTTGGTGATACTATGTCTAACACCTAGATATCAGTAAATAGCAGTTGTATTATCAAAAATTATCTATGTGATGATTCTTAAAATACCAGACATCGTTCCTAAATTGAACATACATCACCCTTTGTTCTTGTTGGCATATTATGATACTATGCAAATAACAACCACTTGCTACCATGTGTGTAGCAATAGTTCTAGGTCAGAGATGCCTCCAATGACCTACAAGGCCCCTGACACTTGGTAGCTCTGTTCCTAAACGTGCCTCTGCAGAGCGACCAACGGTTGCAGGGGAAAACCTGGAGCAGAGGAGAAGTGATCTACAGATCAACAGGAAGACTTTCAAATGACACCGATATGCCTCTGTGTCTAACGAAGAATTCATAGCAAAACACTAAAAATAAGCTAAAGAAAACAGAGTTTCCCTGATGGCTCTGATGGTAAAGAATCTACCTGCAATGTGTGCAACCCATCTCTCAAAACTATGTATTAGCTCCATCAACAGAAAATAACAGCTAGAGAAACTCTGTGATGGTGTAAGTTTCCTCCCAGGGCAGGGGAGGAGGAGGAAGAGGCTCTCTTTTAGCCCCTCCCTGGCTCTGGGGAGTGTCTGCTCCCTTGTTGTAGTCTAACACTGATCTATAGGGAAAAGTGCCTCTGCCCTTTGCTTTTGCAATTGATGGTCTTGGACTCCACTGTTATGGCCCCGGCTCCCTGAAAGGTCTATTGATTTATTTCTTTTATATTAGAAAACCATATCTGCTCATTATCTCAGAAGGTCACTGGAAGGGAGATATTTCTTCCAGCTTCAACATCAGATCACTTGGCCTTTTTCATATCTCTCTTGGCACGGCAGGAGCTTTGTGAGAAAAGGGGAGGCTGGGACAAAAAATAAAAGCACATTTTTCCTAGGCAGAAAGTTCAGTGCAAAGACCCAGCAGAATACATAAATACACAAAGCAGGCTCATCAGCTAGTGGTCTTCAACTTCTATTTCAATTGTTTTTTCCAAACCTAGGAAGTCCTGCCTTAACTAAGGGGGCTAGAGACTCTCAGTCACTGGATTTTTTTTTTTTTTTTTTGTAATTTCAGAGGCTTGAATTTCCCTTCTATTCATTTCCCAGCAGGGACCTAGGCTCAGCTAATATTTTCAAGACACATTTGAATAAGATATGGCATAATTCTAAAAAATTATTTTCACAAGAAAACTATATGTATTTAAATTACTTTTCCTTATGTATCCATGTTAGCTTGACTTTTCTTTTGTGCCTGTGTGTAAATGTATATTTAATTAGATGCCCCAGAAGGGCCATGTTAGGTAGATAAAACTAGATCTGCTTAGATCAATGGAATCAACATTTCAACACATAACCATTCTGATGTTGCTGTAAATTCATTCAGTGTCTCTCAAAATAGTCTCAGAATAAAATAGTCTCTGTTGTTGTTGTTGAGTCACTAAATCATGTCCGACTTTTTGCAACCCCATGTACCCTAGAACACCAGGCTCCTCTATCCTCCATTATCTCCCTGAGTTTGCTTAAATTCATGTCCATTGAGTCAGTGATACTATCTAACCATCTCACCCTCTGCTACCTCCTTCTCCTCTTGCCCTCAATCTTTCCCAGCAGCAGGGTCTTTTCCAATGAGTTGGCTCTTCACATCAGGTGGCCAAAGTATTGGAGCTTCAGCATTAGTTCTTCCAATGAATATTCACAGTTGATTTCCTTTAGGATTGACTGGTTTGATTTCCTTGCTGTCCAAGGGACACTCAGGATTCTCTGGGACCATCTATACTTGAATCCTCTTGGGATCTTGTTTAAAATACAGTCTCCTTTTGCTGTCTCGTATACAGGGTTCAATGTTGATATATGGCAAAACCAATACAATATTGTAAAGTTAAAAAATAAAATAAAATAATAAATAAATAAATAAATATAGTCTCCTTGGGCCCAAGTCAGCCATCCTGAGCCAGGAATTTAGAGGTGGAACCCAGGAATCTGCACTTTAAACACTCCTGATTGAGATCCTTTAGGCTCTTCAGATAAGAACTCTCAAGTGTGTCTGTAGGTATAGGGCCTCCCTTCACTAAGACCACAGCCAATCCTTCATCCCACAGCCTGAGTGTAGGGGGAGCTCTCCTGCCAGAGGCCCAGGTTTCCACAGCCCAGGGGTTTCTAAGACAAAAGGGATTTGCCAGAAAGCACTGTGCTCTGGGATCCTGGTGGATTACAGCTTTGATAACAGTCTTTTTAAATATAATTTTATTTATTTATTTCTGGCTGTGCTGGGTCTTCCTTGCACGTGCGGTGAGCAGGGGCTACTCTTCCTTGTGGTGCTTGGGCTTCTCATTGCAGTGGCTTCTCTTGCTGTGCAGCACGCGCTTTAGGTTCTAGGGCTTCAGCAGCTGTGGCTCCCAGGCTCCAGAGTACAGGCTCAGCAGTTGCGGTGCAGGGGCTCAGTTGCTCTGTGGCATGTGGGATCTTACCTGTCCAGGGATCGATCACATGTCTTCTGCATTGGCAGGCAGATTCTTTACCACTGAGCCATCAGGGAAGCCCTTGATAATGATCTTGAACCTCCTTAGTTTCCCTACAGATCAATCAGAGAAACACTGATCCTTCCTTTCATTATAACAAAAGTTGGGTCAAGAATAAATGCTACATCAATGATAATATACTTAAATGGGTGAATATTATGATAAGTAAATTATAGCTCCATAAAGCTGTTAAAGAAACATTTAAAGACAATTTTTTTTTTTTTTTTTTTTTAATGAATGTAACTTGAGTGTGAGTGTCTTCAGGAGGTAAAGTATGCGAGCCTTTAAGATCTCCATGGCAAAATTCTTCGGGGCTTTTCAGAATTCATCTGTTCATCCAGCTTATAATTACTGAGACCTGCTCTAGGCACAGTTTAAGACCGGATACTACAAACTGAAACTTAAAAATCTTTGAATAAATTGTGTATGCTAACTCTTGCCCCATAGCTTCCAGGGAATGAGTTCATACAACAAGCATTGACGTATGTTGATTTTCAGTTTGATTTCCTCACTATTTGTTGAACCAAGCTACCTGTAGGCTTCTGAATCTTTCCAGTGTAAGAATTTAATTTGGTGACTAACAGACCAAAGCAGAGAGAGCAGCAGGAACCATTGAATCTGCATAAGGAGAGTTGTATTCACTGTGATTCTATCAACAGGGGAACAAAGGGGGCCCGGCAGGGAGGGCTTCTTTTTATGACACTGCCAATGTCCTGAATTTAAGGAGTCAGTGCTCTCTGTGATAATCTGGGAAAATTCCTGGAAATGGCACAGCTCCAAGCGTGACCTCCAGGGAAAGGACTTGGACAGCCAGGAGCTATACCTAGGGTTTCCCAGATGGCGCTAGTGGTAAAAAAAAAAAAAAAAAATCTGCCTGCTAATGCAGGAGACGAAAGAGACATGGGTTCGATCTCTGGGTCTGGAAGATCCCTTGGAGAAGGAGATGGCAACCCACTCCAGGATTCTTGTCTGGAGAATGCTATGGACAGAGGAGCCTGGCAGCCTACAGTCCATGGGGTCACAAGAAGTCCCACATGACTGAGTATGAGCACGTCAGCATCAGGAACAAATAGAAGATGAGGAGTAGGCTTTTCCCCTTCCTTCTCTGCACCCCATAATTAGATCTTATAATCCAGTGAAGCCCATGGAAACAACAAGCCAAAGAAAAAATCTTTGGCAAATAGGTATTAATATGCGGTTAGATGACGGGACTGACAACTTCAGGCTCTTGCAAAAGTTCAAGAAAGGTCTAGTCACTCTTTTCATTTCTTTCTTTAAAAAAAAGAAAGAAAGAAAGAAATTCATTGATTTGGCTGCACTGGGTCATAGTTGCCACATGAGGAAATTTCAGTTGTGACATATGATATCTAGCACCCTGACAAGGGATTGAACCCAGGGCCCCCTGCACTGGGAGCACAGATTTTTAGCCACTGGACCACCAGGAAGCACTGCTGCTGCTGCTGCTGCTAAGTCGCTTCAGTAGTGTCAGGAAGCACTGCTACCATTCATTTCTTTACCAACAAACTCCACAAAGGCAGAGGGCATTGCTTCATTTGTAACTAATTTTAATTAGTCTTCCCTTTTGTGGTGCCAGAAGAGCCGTGAAGTCTGATTCCATTTGCAGGAGCTCATAACAAGTGCAGAGTGAAAATCCTCGAGGAACAGAACTCTGACAATTGATGCTGTGCAGTCTGGGTCACTTCTCTTTATTTCTACCCAATAAAAAGAATGCCAGAGTCATCAACGAGCATAGAGGGCTCAATGTTTTACTGTCGGTTTTAAGTTATCACCAGCCTCTCAGCCTTCCTCTCCACTCAAAGAACCTTAACTTTCCCTTTCATCATGTTTAGCCTGACATGAGTTTTAAACCACCCACAGGTTAAAAAATTTCCAGTAGATAAGGAGAATTAGTAGGGACCTAGATCTAAAGAATATTAGGGGGAGAAAGAGGAATTAACATATATAAAACATCTACTATATGCTGAATACTAGCCTACACACATTGTGTTAACCCTAAAACCAAATCTTCAATGTAAGCATTGCTCTTCTATTCTACAGATTGAATACTAAAGCAAGAAGTTAAACAAAATGCCTTCTAGCAAAAATCAAAGCTAAATTTGAAAGTTGAGCCTGACCTCTTCCATCAAACTGTGGTGTTTTAAAATTCAATAAAGAACTGGATTCTTTTCTTGAAGGTCAATTAGCACAATGCACAATGTGTCTTTCCTATTTCTGCTTGGTTGCCTGCTGATCTACAATTTAAGAAGTTCCATCAGCAAGCAGAACTGTGATGTCTTTATTACAGTTCAAGACTTAAACATGATCCCCATCACCATGGTCCATAATCCACTGTCCTTTTTCTTTTATATTTTTGGTGCTTATTTTCTTTCATGTCATTCTCTTGATTGCAAGCCATGTCTACTCTGGCTGAATTCTTCCTTTTTAGTTTTACCTCAGACCACCTGCCTACTCTAGTTAGGCAGCTCTCTTTATAATCTCAAGGTTTCTGCCCCTCTTTCTCCTTAACTTGGCATGACATCTCGCAGTAGCAGTGTCCCTTAGCTTCCCTGTTAGAAAACCTTTCCCTGTGGATATAAACAGTCTGCTCTCAAACCCCAGGAACAAAGTATTCTCTCTACTATGTGACCCAGTCCCTGGGTGTGGCTGACTTGGATACAGTGGCTCGGTGGTAAAGAATCTGCCTGCAATGCAATAGACTTGTGGGAGACATGGGTTTGATTCCTGAGTTGGGAATGTCCCCTGGAGTAGGAAATGGCAACGAACTCCAGTATTCTTGCCTGGGAAATCCCATGGACAGAGGACCCTGGCAGACTACAGTCCATGGGGTCACAAGAGTTGGACATGCCTGAGCGAACTGAACAACAACGAACAGCAACAACTCCAAAGGAGCAATCCATAGGCTGGCTGGTTGCCAATGATGTATAGGGTTCTTCCCACACAGAAAGAAGTTCAGCCAATGGAGAGCAGAAGCTACAACTGGGTGGAGCTTAGGCAAGATAAAGAATAAACTTCTGTCCTGTAAGAGGGAAGAGATTAAGCAGTCTTTTTTTTTTTTTTTTTTTTTTATGATGGTGGGAATGGTAAGTATAAAATTGGTAATAGTATTTAGGCTCCATTGGTCATACCTTGGACCAATAGACCAGGGGTCTATTCAAGATGGTGGATTAGAACAATATATGCTCATCTTCTGCGAGAACTCCGAAACTGCAACTCCCTGCTGAACAACCATCGGCTGGAGAATGTTGGATCCCACCAAAAAAAGATACCTCACATCCAGGAGCAAAGGAGAAGCCCCAACAAGATGACAGAAGGGGCAAAATCACATTTAGAATCAAGCCCCATATCCACCAGAGACGCTCAGAGGGTTCAAACAAAACAGTGCACATCAGGATCCAGAGGCCCCACAGAGACTGAGCCAGATCTGCCTTTGAGCGTTTGAGTGTCTCCTGTGGAGGAACGGGTCAGCAGTGGCCTGCCGCGGGGACAGGCGCTCTGACTGCAGCAGATCTAGGTCACAGAGCATTGTGGCATAAACCCTCTTAGAGGAGGTCGCCATTAGCCCCACCATAGAGCCACGGAGCAGACGAGAACCCCCAGGGAATTGACTTTAGGGACCAGTGGGACTTGATTACAGAACTTGCACAGGACTGGGGAAGTGGACTCTGGGAGGGCACAAACTAAACCTTGTGTGCGCCAGGAGACAGGAGAAAGGAGCAGTGTCCTCACAAGAGACTGAGTCAGACTTGCCTATGAGTGTCCAGAGTGGAGAGGGGAATACCAGACCACCTTACATGCCTCCAGGAGCTGGTGATGGATAAGGAAGCCTTGTGTGATACAGTCCGTGGGGTCGCGAAGAGTTGGACACTACTGAGCCACTGAACTGAACTGAACTGGTATGTGGGACGCTCCAACTGAGGATCAAACCTATGACCCCTGCAGTGGAAGCACACAGTCTTAACCATTGGACCACCAGGCAAGTCCTGAGCCAGAATTCTTCACAGGACTTTGAGTGTTCTTTGAAGGTTGGAGAAAGAGTCACCTCTGGATCCTAAAGCGCTTTATTTCTCAAATTCTAGTCACCTAAATGTAGTTGACTTTTCTTTCCTAACTGAAATTTATAAAATAACCTTATCATTGTGTTAAAATTGTATTTGTTACATGGGATACCTGAAGTCCATTCCTTTTTCCTTGCAAATCAAAGAACCCTGGTAGAATACTTTCCTTTGGTTGACCAACCCAACACTCAGCTATCTGTCTACCCACCTCCCCCATGAAACCATTCCTAAATGAATGCAGTCTGTCTACTAATCTTAAAGCACATGTGATATGTGTTCCATAATTACTGTTCAACTTCACACTGACTGCTTTCTATTTTAGTCTTATGTCTCCAGTTAGACAGCAGGCCCCTAATATTTAGGGACAATTTTGGCTCAACCTGAATGTTAACGAAACCCTCAATCTTATTCCTTCCATCAGATCTTCAGAGTAAAAGAAAATAATAGTGTGGATTATAGTTAGCAGCACTTTTGCACAGAGTCCTGGAACTTCCTGGTGGGCGGGCTGCGTTGTTACTGCATTAACCTCTAATTCACATATGTGAACACTCAGACCAGTTAATGGTCAGTCAGCTAATAAGATTCAGCATGAACTCTCTCATCCTGGAAGGTCTGGGGTGATCCAAATACAGATGAGCCAGATGGAGAATTTTACTCTATAACAAAGGATCAGCTTTCCACGGATGGGAGACCACCTAGGTCATAATGACACACACCAATAGGGCTTCTAGTCTCTAAATTATGAAGGCTCTAGCCAGGGCTCTTTTATTCTCTTTAAAAAAAAAATAGTAGTGACTTTGTAAAGCTGGGTTATTTTTATAGTAAGAGAACTCCTGGAACAGTAAACAGGAGGTAAGTGTATCAGGCTTAAAGGTGAAAGGGGTTATTTAAGAGTGTTATCAGAGCTAGCCAGTTGCAAACACATAGAGTATCAGAAAACTATAAAGCTTTCCCTTCCTAGCAGGGCTCAATTATTCATCAGACCACCCTGCTGCAGGGGGAGGGTCCTTATAAACTTGGTGTCATAGAACTCTTGAGGTGTCCACACCTCTGGGCAACCTGCTGTACAGATGAACAGTTTAAAGAGTGAACATTATGCCTCTGTCCTTCCTTATCACCAGTGCATTAGGGTTTTGAAAGTTATCAGGATAAAAATAATATGTTGTTCAGTCACTCAGTCATGTCCCACTCTCTGTGACCCCATGGACTGTAGCACACCAGGCTTCCCTGTTCTTCACTGTCTCCCAGAGATTACTCAGACTCAGGTCCACTGAGTTGGTAATGCCATCCAACCATTTCATTCTCTGTCACCCTCTTCTCCTCCGGCCCTCTATCTTTCCCAGCATCAGGGTCTTTTCCAATGAGTCAGCTCTTTGCCTCAGGTGGCCAAACTTTTGGAGTTTCAGCTTCGGCATCAGTCCTTCCAATGAATATTCAGGGTTGATTTCCTTTAGGATGGACTGGTTTGATCTCCTTGCTTTCCAAGGGGCTCTCAAGAGTCTGCTCGAGCACCACAGTTCAAAAGCATCCATTTCTTCAGTGCTCAGCCTTCTTTATGGTCCAGCTCTCACATCCACACATGACTACTAGAAAAACCAGAGCTTTCCATTTCCTGCCACTTTCCAAGTGCAAAGGTGAGTCTATTATCCTAAGAGTGGAAAATTTGCTCATGGGAAATGATACAGCAAGTTAGTGGCAGAACTGGAATTGAACCTAAATCTTTGGAAGCTTGCAAACCATGATTTTGACCCATTACTCTGACATTTCTTATCTCTCCTCCCCAAGGAACACTAATCTTGATTGATCTTGTAGGAAATCATTATAAAATACAGGAAAGGGGGAGCTTCATGGTCAAATTATCCGCCTGCAGCATCTGCCTTTGGGAGCTGCACAGTGCAGGGTAGCGCATTGAAGGCACAGAGAAAGTCAGCAGCGGTGATGCTTGCTTTTCTTGGTTAACTCAGATTCCCAAATTAATTTGACTGCAGAACCCTATTTCACAGCATTCTATTGCCAGGGACACATCTTGGGCAGCAATGCACACCAAGTACAGCCTTGGTGAGCAGAGCCAGAAAACCCCATGCAGTTAAAAATAAAATGATACTTTCCCTTATGGAGAAAGATAAAATGGACAGAGAGATATATAATATATTATATAAAAATGTACATTATAGTGTCCTAAATACTTTCAGTATACATTTCATTATTATATTTTTTTCTTCTAATTTGCTCACTCACCATTAATTTTTTTTAAAGTCATATGTTTGAAACAGCTTTTTAAACCAAGGAACGCTGTCATAATTTTACATTGAATGTGCTGACTGTAGACACAGCAAAGCAGGAGCACAAAAGAAAAAGGAAAGCTGGATGGAAACACACCCTGAGCCTGGGGCAGGGGTGCCAAGAAGTCTCTTCACCTTCCCTGGGGGTTTGCCTCACCCGTGTGGAGTGAAGCCCCCATTAGCCCTCAATGAACAATGGCAGCAGTGGGAGGGGAGTCTTGCTCTGGGGTCTTCATTTTTGTCCACAGAGGACCATGTAAGAGTAACAGAGAGCTAAGGAAGGAAGAGCCCAGTGAGAGGGAGTCGTCAGCCCCATCACGGAGGGAGCCAGTGTAATCCCAGCTCCCTTTTCTCCTGACGTGACATCTTCACTTTTTTGCAAAGAAAGAAAGTGAAAACATTCGTAGCTCAGTCGTGTCTGACTCTTTGCGACCCCATGGACTGTAGTCCATCAGGCTTCTCTGTCCATGGGCATTCTCCACGCAAGAACACTGGAGTGGGTTGTCATTCCCTTCTGCAGGGAATCTTCCTGACCCAGTGATCGAACCCGGGTCTCCTGCATTGCAGGCAGATTCTTTACCATCTGAGCCACCAGGGAAGCTCCAACTATGTTGCAGTGGGGAAGCAAAGAGATCAATAGTGACACTGAGCTCTCACCAAAAAGGGGCTAGTCATGGTTCTGAGTGAGCATCAAGGTGTGACCTCTGCAAAACCAGAGGTGTCTATTTTTTTTTTTAATTATTTTTACTGGAGTATAGTTGCTTTACAATGGCTTATTAGTTTCTACTCTACAGCCACTATTCCAAAAGGCACACACATCCCCATGTTCATTGCAGATTTATTCATAATAGCCAGGAAATGGAAGCAACCTAAATGTCCACCAACAGGGGGATGGATACAGAAGATGTGGTACATATGTACAATGAAACATTACTCTGCCATAAAAAGGAATGAAATTGGGTCATTTGTAGAGACATGAATGGACCTAGACACTGTCATACAGAGTGAAGTAAGTCAGAAAGACAAAAACCAAGGTGTCTATTTTCACAAAGTTTTCCTTCCATCTTTCAGACCCCACCCCTTGTGGACCTAGACATGGTTCACACTTCTCTGCCTAAACTGTCTTACTCATTACTTCTTTTCCTGTAACAGTTCCTAGGCTCTGCATCTTTTCCAACTACAGACCTCCTGTCACTCTCTTCCATCATCTATACAAAACTCATCATGCCAGACTTCTCACTAAAAACTGAATTATGGTTTTATTCCCACTCTAGTCATTTTTTTTAATGGAGAATTGGTCATGGTCATATTATATCAGCGATATTTATTTCGGGTCAAACAGTCCTGGTTTTCCATCCTAACTATACTTCAAGATAACTGTGTGACTGGGAGGAAGTTTCTTAACCTCTAAGAAGCTAACTTTCTTGCGTCAAAAAGGAAGATACCATATGGATGTTCCAGGGTTGCTTATAGTCTAAGGATTTGAAAAATGAAAAAGAGTAATAATACGCTAACTGCTTAGAGCAGTGTCTTGCATAAAGGTTTGATTTTAGTGAAAGTCACCTCCCTTCTTACCATGACACTAGAAGGGATCAAACTCAGCCCATGTGAGGGGTCACTGTTACAGACTGATGGTAGGTGGGAAGAGTTTAGTTCCAGATGATGAAAAGTGCCTATTCTCATTAGTAAGTGTATGAGTGGGGAATGCTCTAGATATATGTGCCCCATGCAAAAAAAAAAAAAAAAACAACCTGTCGTCTTCCCAAATGAGATCTCACAGACAAGGATAAAGAGCCTTGCAATTAGATACAGATAAACCAGCTAAAGGGCTTCCCAGGTGGACCAGTGGTAAAGAATCCACTTTCCAATGCAGGAGATGTGGGTTCAGTCCCAGGGTCAAGAAGACCCCCTGGAATAGGAAATGGAAACCCGCCCTAGTATTCTTACCTAGAAAATTACATGAACAGAGGACCCTGGCTGGCTACAGTCCACAGTGTCACAAAGAATCAGATACGACTGATATTTTCTAGAGTGACTAGAAAATATCTTTGACCTTTTTGAGCATCAGTTTTTTCACCTATAAAATTTTGCTTTGGAGAAATTTCTATTTAGTTCTTCCACCTATTTTTTTTTTTCCAATAGTAAGTACTATAGTACTATATAATCCAGGGTTGGTTGAATGTATGGATAAGAAGGAATTATGCATACAGAGGAACTCAGTATAGGGAGGAACTATATATATTTAGAGAGGCAACTATAAGTTATATGTGGATTTTCACCTGCATGGAGAGTCAGTGATCCCTAACCCCAACACCATTCAAGGATCAACTGTGAACTATCATTTTTCTATGTTAAGATGAGGAAACTGATACAGACACATCTGCCTGACTTTCCTAAGGTACACATCTGCTGCCACTGCCAAGTCACTTCAGTCGTGTCCGACTCTGTGTGACCCCATGGACTGCAGCCTACCAGGCTTCTCCATCCATGGGATTCTCCAGGCAAGAACACTGGAGTGGGTTGCCATTTCCTTCTCCAATGCATGAAAGTGGAAAGTGAAAGTGAAGTCACTCAGTCGTGTCTGACTCTTAGCAACCCCATGGACTGCAGCCTACCAGGTTCCTCCATCCATGGGATTTTCCGGGCAACAGTACTGGAGTGGGGTGCCATTGCTTTCTCCCAGGTACACATCTAGTATTTGGCAAATCCTGGAATCCAAATGTTGTCATTCAGTGGTGATCGACTCTTTGCGACACCATGGACTGTAGTCAGCCAGGCTTTTCTGTCAGTGGAATTCACTGGGTAAGAAAAATGAAGTGGGTAGCCATTCCCTTCTCTGGGGCATATTCCCAACCCAGGGATGGAACCCGTGTCTCCTGCAGTGCAGACAGATTCATTACCACCTGAGGCACCAGGTCCTCTATTTGAGGCAGTCTAGCCTCAGAGTATTTCCACTAAGGGCTCCATTCTACTCTCTCAAAATTCAGAAAAATGAACTCCTGGCTGATACCCTGTATTTGAGAACACGATTTTTGAAAGAGTACCATATATCATAATCTTCATACTATTTGGCATCAATCATGATTTTTTAAGTGCCAGGAACTGAAAACAAATCAGTCTGACTTAGGAATACATAGAAGAAATATTGAGAAGTTCACAGCATGAACAGGAATGCTAGAGACCCGGGATCAGAAAAGAGGTATTGATAGCAGCACCTACATAGATAAGACACCTGAAAATCACATCATATGATTGTATCAAGCCAACTTCTTACTGAGAACAGCTATACTGTTGCTCAGCTGCTAAGTTGTGTCCTATGGTTTGCAACAACTATAACCCCGGATAAACTCATACACACACACACACACACACACCCGCCTATGCACAACATATATTTCAAGAAACTAGACTAAATGCATAGACTTTGGAGTC
The DNA here is from genome assembly GCF_019923935.1 of Bubalus bubalis. Classification (NCBI taxonomy): domain Eukaryota; kingdom Metazoa; phylum Chordata; class Mammalia; order Artiodactyla; family Bovidae; genus Bubalus; species Bubalus bubalis. The sequence continues at coordinate 52,707,871 of NC_059176.1, forward strand.
CCACTGTCTGAATTCAAAACTTGACACCAGCTTTACGGGCTGCATGGTTTTAAACAAGCATTTACTCTTGCTGGGCTTCAGCTGTTGCATCTGTAAAACGGGCCTTATAATAAAATCCATCTCATAAGACTCTTGCACAAACCTTCTTGTTAATCTTTACATGGTAATCATGCAAGCAGAGTGACTGCAAACCAATTCCCAGAGGAATGCCACTTGAATAAATATGGGAGGAAGAATGAGCTGGAAATAAGATGGTAATGGGCAAAATCATTTTGCAAACCTAAAGTCAGTCCGGTTGGGGTGAGGAACATTTTTTGTGTGACATTGATAACATCCTCCTCTATCTCTTTGCTTCTCAATTTTTCCTCACTCAGTTCCAAAGGCTAAGCTAATGTCCTGCATGCATTTCTAAGCCTCCTACTCCCAATGATTCCCAGGTCCCAGATTTCTAAACCTGCTGCCTATCCACAGGCATGCATGCATACTAAGCTGCTGCAGTTGTGTCCAACTCTTTGTGACCCTATGGACTGTAGCTTGCCAGGCTCCTCTGTCCTTGGACTTCTCCTTGCAAGAGTACTGGAGTGGGTTGCCATTTCCTTCTCTAGGACCTTTCTGACCCAGGGATCAAATTCTCGTCTCCTCTGAGTCATTGGGGAGGCCCACCTTACCTGCAAGCAACCTTTATTTCAAAAGTGCCCAGAAAACCTCTGGCTCCTCTAGGCTTCCTTGGGTTCAATGGCTTACCCTGCAGCCCCAACGTCAGTCTGGTCAGGGGAGAGAGACATTTTTTATGTGACATTGATAATGTCCTCCTCTATCTCTTTGCTTCTTGCCTGTTTCAAGTTTCATCTGCCCTCATGACAGAAGGGAGAAAGAAAACCAATACGATTTCCTTCCTGTGAGTGCTGCAGAATCTGATAGAACCCCAGAAGAACAAAGCTGGAGTCTTTCCTGCTTGGTACATCATCACCTGAGCCATCAGCTCAAATCTCGCTGCAGAATATTTATTGCTGGTGATAACGTAAGAGGCAGAAAGATCGCAGCATGATTTGGGAATGTGAGGTGGCATTCGATCCTCTCAGCCATGGGGGAAAATCTCCAGCCTTAGGTTCTGAGAAAGCTGACTGCGAAGGTCAGAAAGAGAATCAGACACCGCCTCCACACTCCCACCCATGAAACGATTCCTTGGGCATGTGAAATCTTCTTTCTAGGTCAGTGAACTATAGAAAAGAAAAACCCAACAGAGCCCAGGCCAAAAAGGCCAGGAGCCTAATTCAACAATGTGGGACATATAACCCTGTCTTTTCTCTCTCTGTTGGTTATATTGGTGCAATGTTGTTTATATACAAATCTAAATCCAAAGATGTTTGCTTTGGCAAGGAATTAGTAATTATGCATTCTTAAATTCACATTACCTTTACCACTTGTAAAACCAACTGTCACGTGTTCTTATTTAATCTTACCAAACTGTTTATGATAACTTTTTATTATTGCCACATAAAGTGAAGTGATGAATTTTATGTCCAGAAACATCAGGGAATGTGGTTAAGGCTACCAAATTAGCAAGTGGTAGCTTGTGAGCTACTCTAGTGGCTAGCCAAGACAGAGAACCCAAGTCTCAAAGAATTGCCAGAACTTGGTTATGGGCCTCTAAGGCTCTGTCGGGTGTAACTTAGAAAAAAATATTAGTTGATTATAAACAACTAAGAACTATACAGTTTCACTGCATTTATTTATCTGATCATGCTTGCTAACTCACTTCATTAACGTCCAACTCTTTGTGACCCCATGGACTGTAGCCCACCAGGCTCCTCTGTCCATGGAATTTTCCAGGCAAGAATACTGGAGCATGTTGCCATTTCCTACTGCAGGGGTTCTTCCTGACCCAGGGATCGAACCTGTATCTCCTGCATTTCTTTATTGGCAGGGGTAGGTTCTTTACCACTATTAATTGGGCTCCTGAATTTTGCTAAGTGATGTGCTAAGTTTTGTGGATACATCACAAAACAAAATATATAAAACTGTTGCTTCCACAGAACTTATTCTATGACTTCATCAGTTAATTTCTTAATTCAAACTAAATCTGAATGTGTGTTAGAGGCCTCTGAAAAATGGATGGAATCTGTCCACACTGATCTTAATTTTGAGAAGGTGAACTCAAAGCCTACAATAAATCAAGGGAGTGTAGAGGTCAATCCAGTGGAAAATCCCAGGTGCAAAATTTAAGGAGGGAGTGGTGGTTAAAAAAAAAAAAAAAAGAAAACTCAGTAATCAAGATAAATTATATTTCAATGCAGTACTTTTAAAAATCAAAATTAATCCAAAAATCCATTATGGCTATAGTGTCAAAGTTATAAATAAAGTCAAGGTTTTTGTCTTTAGCTTCCTTAGCCTTGACAGGGCTCTGAAAATCAGAATCAAGCTCCTGCCCCATGGAAAATAAACTATTTTATTATTAAATAAATTATTTTATATATGCTTTTTAATTTCAATTGTATGTGGTTCTGAAGATCTTTTCTTATAGTTTAATCTGGAAAGACAATAAAACTAAAGAAAGCTAGCTTTCATTGTGATAAAAAAATAAAAATAAGGTCTTGGGATGTACTATCCCCATGCTTTTCTCGTATCCAATAAAGACCCTTCTCCTAATGGAGAATCTATTTTCAGGGCCTTAACACATGGAGAATAAACTGGAATTCAAAACATTTTTAAAAAATGACATCATCTTCCCAAGGCACCTTCTGCAGAGCAACACAGTGTTTGCCAGCCCATGTGTTACTGTGGTACACCTCAGCTGACGGCTCTGAATTCACAAGTTCAGTTAGACTCAAGGCCATGAGAGCCTTCCAGTCTTCATCTCAGTGTCCCCGCTGCGATGTGGAAGGTCCCCGAGTATGGCAGGCTGTCTCACCCTTCACCATGTTTTCATTTGGTAAATATTTGAACAGCGCCATCACAGTCCCTCTCAGGCCACTGTATCATCAACATTGTGCCTTTTGAATTGGTGTCCTTATCATTAGCATCCCCAACGTTCCAAATCCTGCCTGATTCTTGCTTTTCCTTCTCTTTGACTCAACAGAGTCTAGAAGGCAGGGAAAACGTGGTCTACATTTTCATATCCTTTTCTCCAAGTAAATTGTTAACTGTGCCAAACCATAGAAAGTAAAAAGTGCCCATGGGCATCTAATCAATGAGAAAAACGACATTCCCACCAATCATTGTAGTACTCTTTCACCAATGAACTGTCACTAAACATGGTACATCTAATGGTCATCATACTATGTATTATCCAGCAATTCTGAGTAACTACCATTGAGCCAGGGCTTCTATGATGGCTCAGTGGTAAATATCTGCCTGCTGATGTAGGAGATACAGGTTTGATCCCTGGGTTTAGTGAGAAGATCCCCTGGAGAAGGAAACAGAAATCTACTCCAGTATTCTTGCCTGGAAAATCCCATGGACAGAGGAGCCTGGTGGGCTACAGTACATGGAGTCAAAGAAGAGTCAGACATGACTTAGCAATTAAAACCCATCGTGCCTAGCTCTATACATGTTTATCTTGCATGACCTTAAGTTAAAGTTTCATCATGCATTGGTTATAATTGTCCTCTTGATACAGATGGAGGAAATGTGCTAACTTGCTCAAGGTCACACGACTCAAGTGACCAAAGCTGAAGTTTAGATCCAATACCCACTTTTCTCTCTGTTCCATGTTGGGAACCCAACTCTATAATACAGCCAAAATCAGCCCTGGCTTGGTTATGGCTGAAGCACAATGCATTTCCTGATCTTACATGTAGTACTGAACAATGGTTCAGAAAACCAGATATCTAGTCCCAGCGACTACAAGTATTTGCTTATGGCCTTGACACTCTCACATATTAATGGAGACACTGTTCTTCACTGTGTAAAACAGAAGATGATAAGCATGCCATATAACTCAGTACATCATTTATGGATCCAATAAGTCAGTGTATATTTAAATGTGTTAAAATTTAAAAGTCACAATGTACTCTTAAGCTAATACTATTATATTCCATTACAGTATTGCTGAATGATTTATTTTGCATATTCCTCTGCTCTTTGACTTCAATACTGAAGGTTAAACAAAATACCATCAAATGATTTTTCAGTTTATGCTTTATGCCAGACGCTGAGCTGGATGTAGGGGCCCCAGTGATGAGTAAGATATGAATCAGGCCCTTTCAGAGCTCACAGTCCAGTGGATGGTTCCTAAAACCACAGTTCTACTAAGAAGGGTTTTAGTGAAATCAAGTATATATGTGTGTGCCTTGGTTAGACTGTTTCACCCATGAATGCATGTGGTGCTGTCACTGGTCCTTTCTCTGCGATTCCATGAACTGTAGCCCGCCAGGCTTCTCTGTCCATAGGATTCTCCAGGCAAGAATACTGGAGTGGGTTGCCATTTCCTCCTCCAGGAGATCATCCTGACACAGGGACTGAACCCACGTCTCCTGCATCTCTTGTTTGGCAGTCTCTTCTTTACCACTGTACCACCTGGGAAGCCCATACCTCTTGCTGACATCAGACCACAGTTCAACAGGCCATCTTGGTCTTCGACTTGGTGGTGCACATACACTCTACACCCTGGCAGAAAAGGCAAAATTCACTCTACAATAAGACATTTCTGAAACAGTGTATCAGTATCAGTATTAGAGGAGAAAGGATCCCACCGGAAAAGCTGTCACAGCTGCTCACACAGGCACCTGAGCAAATACAAGCATATGAAGATGATGCATACCAAGGCTTACCTAGAGATTCACCCAGGCCTTCGTTTGTTTGTTTGTTTTTTAAATTTTTGATGTGGACCATATTTTTTAAGTCTTTGCTGAATTTGTTAAAATATCACTCTTTTTTATGTTTGGTTTCTTTGTCTGCAAGGCATGTGGGAGCTTAGCTCCCTGACCAGGGATCAAGCCCCATCTCCTGCACTGGAAGGCGATGTCTTAACCACTGGACCACCAGGGAAGTCCCAGCCTTTGTCTCTTAATAGAGGACTGGAAAAAGAGGCAGCCATCACTCTTAGGCTGGACCTAGCATTGTTTGATGGCCTCATGCCTTTTGAACTTTTCCCAGGCTGTTTCCTCTCCTAACCTAACCTCCCAACAATGACTTAATCATCCCTGAAGCACCTGTTTCTCTAAGAAATCTCCTCTGACTGATCACAAGGCTCTACATCACCTTGGAAGAGTCACTTGATCTTTTGTGTGTTTCCAAAACAGCTAAAAGATGTTTCTGGGCTCCTCTCTGCTCCTGTGAGCTCCTTGAATGAAATTATTTATTTTGTCCCCTTATATATGAAAAGTGAAAGTATCAGTGGCTTATTTGTGTCTGACTCTTTGTGATTCCATGGACTGTAGCCCCCCAGGCTCCTCTGTCCATGGAATTTTCCAGGCAAGAATACTGGAGTGGGTTGCCATTCCTTTCTCCAGAGGATCTTCCCAACACAGGGATTAGATCAGGATTTCCAGCAATACAAGCAGATTCTTTACTGTCTGAGCCACCATGGAAGCCCTTAATCTATATATAGTGGCAACATAAAAGAAATAATCACAACTCTGCATTCATTCATTTATTCAACCTACTTTTAACTTTCAGCTCTATTGACAATCTTTCAAGGATATTATCTCTGCTGCAGCACTCTCAAATATTGCCTGTTTTTTTTTTCTCTCTCATATCTCATATATCACTGATCAAAAATATCCTCCTTGCTCCTCATTTTTACCTCCAGGTCACTGTTTCTTCTTCTTCTGTAAACTTCACCCCCACCTCCAGCTCCTTTGTTGTCTATGCCAAAAGACTATACTTATGTTACTGATTGTCATTCCCATAGAGTCACCTGCATGCTTCAGATCATTTCTCTTCATTCCTTGAATATTCTAGCACTAAACTGACCCAAAACTCTGTAATTCTTGAAGACTTCAACATCCAAGCAGATGACCCTTCCAAAATCCTAGCCCCTAAATTTCTTGGTTTCTTTGTCTCCAATGGCTTTTCCTTTGATTTCATTTACTTATTCCCAAAGGTCATACCCAAGAAATCTTGTAAAGTTTTCTGTTTGTTTTTTTAATTTTATAATGTGTTATAATTCAAACAACAATGTGAATCAGCCATAATTATACATATAACCTCCTCTTGAGCTGTCTTGAGCCTCCCTCCCTTCCCCCCATCCCATCACAGAGTGCCAGACTGGGCCCCCTGTGTTATTCAGCAACTTCGCAATAACTGTCTGTTTTACACATAATAGTGTTTAAATGTTGATGCTACTTTCTCCATTCATCGCACTCACTCCTTGCCACACTGTTTCAACAGGTCCATTCTATTCATTCACATTTCCATTCTTTCCATGCGAATCGATTCATCAGTGCCTTTTTTCTATAGTCCATACATGTGTTGTTAATATAGGATATTTGTCTTTCTCTTTCTGACTTGCTTCAGTCTGTATGACAGACTCTAGGTTCATCCATCTCACTAGAAGTGACTCAACTTCATTTTTTTTTATGGCTAAAGTGTTAGTCACTCAGTCATGTCTGACTCTTTGTGACTCCATGGACTTTAGCCACCAGGCTCCTCTGTCCATGGAATTCTTCAGGCAAGAATAATGGAGTGGGTTGCCACTTCCTTCTCCTTTTATGGCTAAGATACCATTGTATGTATGTAGCACATCTTCTTTATACATTCATCTGTCGAAGAACTTTTTTTTTTTATTTAATCACCCCCACCCCTTCTTTAATTTCATTTTCAAGCATCTTTTGTCTTTCTAGAAACTGTCATCTAGAACCTGACTCTTAGATTTCTCAACTCTGCCAAGACCTGCATTCATGGGCCCTGTTGCCTTTTCAGGCCCCGTGGCTCTTTAGCATCCCATTCCCTTCTTACCGGCTTATTCTCCATGGTTTATTATTAATCACTCCTGACATTTACTCTTAACCACTTTGCTGTCTTTACCGCCATCATTCTTGTCTGGCAAAACCCATGGTTACAGACAAATATTGCCCATTGCAGGTTTGATCAGAGCAAGGATACACAGCTGAGGAGCCAGTCACATGTTTACACTGATGGGCACGTATTGCAAATTGGACTTTGAGCAGGAAAGTAAACTCTTCTCATAGGAAATCCTACAGGTTCCGTGGCAAAGAACATGCACAGTCAACCCTTTATAGAACAATGAGAGAATGAGTACTTGGAAGCATTAATACAATCTTCGGTGATAGCAATAAAAATAAGCAAGTTCATTTAATATCTATTTCAAAGACAAAGAGCAGAAAGGAAACATAAAAGAGGAGAAGAAATATAAAAAAAGATTCTCAGGTTTTGAATATGATAATTGTGTAAATATTAGTGTTAGTTATCCCCCTTTAAAAAAAAATTAAGGAGGAATAAGTACAGTGTTAGGAAATGGATAAAAAGCTCTTTATCACCATTGGTTAGGCTAAATGAAAGTGTTAGTCACTCAGTCGTGTCCAACTCTTTGTGACTGTAGCCTGCCAGGCTCCTCTGTCCCCGGAATTCTTCTGGCAAGAATACTGTAGTGGGTTGCCATTCCTTTCTCCAGGGGATCTTCCTGACCTAGGGCTCAAACTCAAGTCTCCTGCATTGCAGGCAGAATCTTTACCATGTGAGCCACCTGGGTCATCCAAGGGAAGCTATCACAGAGGTGGCTGGCCATGTAAGTATGGGGCTCTGGGGAGAAGTCAGGGCTAGAGAGAGCAATTTGAACATTCTCTATACATATTTGTTATTTGAACACAATAGGGTCCATTGAGGATAGACTATAAACATGTAAGAGCTGAAGGCCAAGAATTAAGCTGTAAGGCAACTGGATGAGAAAGTCAAGAAATCAACAATTTGAGAATCGGTGAGTAGCCACACTGGGGAGGGCCATCATGGAAACCAAGAGGACACTGGTGTGTGCCAGACACTTGACATACACTTTCCTGATCCTCACACCTTGCTGGACAGGCATTAGTATTTCCATTTAATGAGTGAATACATATTAAAAATTAGAAAGACTGATGTGAACATCTAAGTTCACATAAGTATTATATTTTAACACTGGTAATCAAGCTGAAGTCCAGTAACTTCAAAAATCCTGTGTCCTTATACTACAAAGCTACAGTCTTCAAGACAGAATGGTACTGGCACAGAAGCAGAAATATAGACCAATGGAACAGATAGAAAGCCCAGAAATAAACCCAGGCACCTATGGGTACCTTATTTTTGACAAAGGAGGCAAGAATAAACAATGAGGCAAAGAGCATCTTCAATAAATGGTGCTGGGAAAACTGGACAGCTACGTGTAAAAGAATGGAATTAGAACACTTTCTAATACCATACACAAAGATAAACTCAAAATGGATTAAAGACCTAAATATAAGACTGGAGACTATGAAACCCTTAGAGGAAAACATAAGCAGAACACTCTAAGACATAAATCATAGCAAGGCCCTCTATAACCCACCTATTGTGCTTAGTTGCTCACTATTGTCTGACTCTTTGTGCCCCATGGACTGTGGCCCACCAGGCTCCTCCATCCATGCGGATTCTCCAGGCAAGGACACTGGAGGTGGTTGCCATGCCCTCCTTCAGGGGATCGTCCCAACCCAGGGATCGAATCCAGGTATCCCACATTGAAGGCAGATTCCTTACTGTCTGAGCCACCAGGGAAACATGACCCACCTGCTAGAGTAGCGACAATTCAAACAAAAATAAACAAGTAGAATCTAATTAAACTTAAAAGTCTTTACACAGCAGAAGAAACTATAAACAAGATGAAAAGACAACCCTCATATTGGGAGAAAATAATAGCAAATGAAACAACAGATAAATGATTAATTTCTAAAATATACAAGCAGGCCATACTACTTAATACCAGAAAAACAAACAACCCAATCAAAAATGGGAAAAAGACCTAAACAGACATTTCTCTGACGAAGACATATGGATGGCTAACAAACACATGAAAAGATGCTCAATATCACTCATTATTCAGTTCAGTTCAATCGCTCAGTCATGTCTAACCTTATGTGACCACATGAATCGCAGCATGCCAGGCCTCCCTGTCCATCACCAACTCCGAGAGTTCATCCAAACTCATGTCCATTGAGTCAGTGATGACATCCAGCCATCTCACCCTCTGTCATCCCCTTCTCCTTCTGCCCTCAATCCTTCCCAGCGTCAAGGTCTTTTTTGGAAAAAAAGTCAACTCCTCATGAGGTGGCAAAAGTATTGGAGTTTCAGTTTCAACATCAGTCCTTCCAATGAACACCCAGGACTGGTCTCCTTTAGGATGGACTGGTTGGATCTCCCTGCAATCCAAGGGACTCTCAAAAGTCTTCTCCAACACCACAGTTCAAAAGTATCAATTCTTCAGCATTCAGCTTTCTTCACAGTTCAACTCTCACATCCATACATGACCACTGGAAAAACCATAGCCTTGACTAGATGGACCTTTGTTGGCAAAGTAATATCTCTGATTTTTAATATGCTATCTAGGTTGGTCATAACTTTCCTTCCAAGGAGTAAGCATCTTTTAATTTCATGGCTGCAGTCACCATCTGCAGTGATTTTGGAGCCCCCCAAAATAGTCTGACACTGTTTCCGCTGTTTCCCCATCTATTTGCCATGAAGTGATGGGACCAGATGCCATGATCTTCATTTTCTGAATGTTGAGCTTTAAGCCAACTTTTTCACTCTCCTCTTACACTTTCATCAAGAGGCTTTTTAGTTCCTCTTCACTTTCTGCCATAAGGGTGGTGTCATCTGCATATCTGAGGTTACTGATATTTCTCCCAGCAATCTTGATTCCAGCTTGTGCTTCTTCCAGCCCAGCATTTCTCATGATGTACTCTGCATAGAAGTTAAATAAGCAGGGTGACAATATACAGCCTTGACGTACTCCTTTTCCTATTTGGAACCAGTCTGTTGTTCCATGTCCAGTTCTAACTGTTGCTTCCTGACCTGCATATAGGTTTCTCAAGAGGCAGGTCAGGTGGTCTGGTATTCCTATCTCTTTCAGAATTTTCCACTGTTTATTGTGATCCACACAGTCAAAGGCTTTGGCATAGTCAATAAAGCAGAAATAGATGCTTTTCTGGAACCCTCTTGCTTTTTCAATGATCCAACAGATGTTGGCAATTTGATCTCTGGTTCCTCTGCCTTTTCTAAAACCAGCTTGAACATCAGGAAATTCACGGTTCACATATTGCTGAAGCCTGGCTTGGAGAATTTTAAGCATCACTTTACTAGCGTGTGAGATGAGTGCAATTGTGAGGTAGTTTGAGCATTCTTTGGCATTGCCTTTCTTTGGGAATGGGATGAAAACTGACCTTTTCCAGTCCTGTGGCCACTGCTGAGTTTTCCAAATTTGCTGGCATATTGAGTGGAGCACACAGCATCATCTTTTAGGATTTGAAATAGCTCAGCTGGAATTCCATTACAACTACTAGCTTTGTTCGTAGTGATGCTTTCTAAGGCCCACTTGACTTCACATTCCAGGATGTCTGGCTCTAGGTCAGTGATCACACCATCGTGATTATCTGGGTCATGAAGCTCTTTTTTGTACAGTTCTTCTGTATATTCTTGCCATCTCTTCTTAATATCTTCTGCTTCTGTTAGGTCCATACCATTTCTGTCCTTTATCGAGTCCATCTTTGCATGAAATGTTCCCTTGGTATCTCTAATTTTCTTGAAGATATCTCTAGTCTTTCTCATTCTGTTGTTTTCCTCTATTTTGTTTTTTTTTTTTTTTTTTTGCATTGATCACTGAGGAATGCTTTCTTATCTCTCCTTGCTATTCTTTGAACTCTGCATTCAGATGCTTATATCTTTCCTTTTCTCCTTTGCTTTTTGCTTCTCTTCTTTTCACAGCTATTTGTAAGGCCTCCCCAGACAGCCATTTCACTTTTTTGCATTTCTTTTCCATGGGGATTGTTTTGATCCCTGTCTCCTGTACAGTGTCACCAACCTCCGTCCATAGTTCATCAGGCACTCTGTCTATCAGATCTAGTCCCTTAAATCTATTTCTCACTTCCACTGTATAATCATAAGGGATTTGATTTAGGTCATACCTGAATGGTCTAGTGGTTTTCCCTACTTTCTTCAATTTAAGTCTGAATTTGGCAATAAGGAGTTCATGGTCTGAGCCACAGTCAGCTCCTGGTCTTGTTTTTGCTGACTGTATAGAGCTTCTCCATCTTTATTAGAGAAATGCAAATCAAAACTATAATGAGATCTCACCTCACATGAGTCAGAATGACCATCATCAAAACTTCTACAAACCATAAATGCTGGAGAGGGTATGGAGAAAAGGGAACCCTCTTGCACTGTTGGTGGAAATGAATTGATGAATTGATACAGCTACTGTGGAAGACAATGTCATGATTCCTTTAAAAAAAGGAATAAAACTACCATATGACCCAGCAACCCCACTAGGCACATACTCTGAGGAAACAAAATTGAAAAAGATGCATGTAACCCAAAGTTCACTGCAGCACTATTTACAATAGCTAGAACATGAAAGCAGCCTAGATGTCTAGAAATTATTTGCAGGCCAGCAATGGAGGCACAGACATAGAGAACAGATTTACAGACACAAAGTGGGCAGGAAGGAGAGGGTGGGATGTATGCAGAGAGTAAAATGGAAACTTACATTACCATATTTAAAATATATAGCCAATGGGAATCTGCTGTGTGACCCAGGGAACTCAAACAGGGGCTCTGTAACAACCTAGAGGGGTGCGGAGGGAGATAGGAGTGAGGTTCAAAAGGGAGGTAGCATATATATACCTGTGGCTGATTCATGTTGATGTTTGGCAGAAACTAATACAATTCTGTAAAGCAAATATCCTTCAATTAAAAATAAATTAATTTAAAAATTTAAAAATTCCTATGTCTTTCAGTATACCTTATTATCGTCATTGAAGATTTAAAAAAAAAAAGGAATAAAAGGAAGGAGGAAGGAAGGGAAGGAGGGAGGGGAAAAGTATGGACTGTGAAGCGAGGTGAGGGGAGTGAATAAATGAATCCTGTGTAGGTACACTCAGGCCATGTGCAATGCTTCATGACCCCATGGACTGCAGCCCGCCAGGCTCCTCTGTGGCAAGAATACTGGAGTGGGTTGCCATTTCCACTCCAGGGGATCTTCCTGAGCCAGGGATTGAACCAGTGTTTCTTGTGCCTCCTGCATTGGCAGGCGGATTCTTAACCACTGAGCCACCAGGGAAGAGTGAATAAATGAATTCTAGTTCATGGAAACAAGGTTCAGGATGAAGTCTGGATTTACTCTAAAATTTATCAATCTCTATGGCATTGAAAAGAAGAAAAAAGAAGGCATTTTGACCCCCATTGTAAAGATTATTTCCATTTTTTTTTAAAGATTGGTGCATTTTTCCCTATCCCGTCTTTGTATATATGCCCACTCAGGACTGTTATCAATTAACTTTTAACTTTAATTGATAGGTAAAGTGCTTGCAGTGTAGCAGAGAACTGGGACTGTATAGGTCTAAAAATAAGATTTGTTTCCTAGCTAACTGCTGCTGACTTTCCCACACCGCTGTTCTTCGCCATTTGATTAAGAGAAGCAAAGGTGGTCACGTACATAGGGCATGATTTCTCCCTTACAGATCTGCAGTTTGACTGGCTGATCATTACTCCTCCTTGTCTAATGCTTACAGATTTCTTCTCATTATATTGATATTTGTGCCATTATTTACTAAACATTGATGTTAGGTTTCCCAGTAATTCATTTCCATTATTTTTTTTTTTCTCTTTGGAGAGAAAAGGGAAACTATTGGTAGACAAAGGAAGTATTGGCGGATAGATTGTTTAATTTTTTAGGCAATTAGCCTAGAAGCCAAGATTAATAAGAGTACCAGCTGCAAAGACTCTAGTTCTATCTATTCAGAAATGCTTAGATTTAAGGGGGTCAGGGATAATGTTTTTTTGTTTTGTTTTGTTTTCATGGGATCATCATGTTTCCACTGCTTTTCTCCCAGAGTTTCACTTCATTTATTTTCCTGTTCAAAAGACAGGCTTACAAAATACAATTTCCAAAGGAAAAAAAAAAATTCCTCATTCCCTCTCCTCCCGCAGCTCCGTGGCTCCCTGCCCCTTGTCTGGCCTTTAACATCACTGCCGACTTGTCAAGCTCTGTTTTCCTTTCACAACTCTAACTAGCCATGTGTTTTCTCATCTTTTTCCTCATCTTCCCTTGGTTCTGGGGGTAGTTCATTCTTCTAACTGCCCTTCGTTAAGCTACACTGTTTGCCTGCCTTTGCGTGATGGCAGGGTGGTTTCTAGATGATTTTTTGTTCTTGTTATTTTTGGGGGTACCATGTGGGGTCTTAGCTCCCTGACCAGGGATCAAATCCATGCCCCCCTACATCTAGAAGCATGGAGTCTTAACCACTAGATCACCAGGGAAGTCCCTCCAGCTGAACCTTTATCCGCTGTATTTCAATAATAGCCTGTCTAGCTGTGTTGACACGCAGACAACTGAACGCTCCTTCTGGTGTTTTTATCATGAGTGGGTTCTTTAATTCCTCCAATGTATGATGCTGTAATTTCTCAGGATGAGGATGGGGATGTCATCCTGGAAAGAGGAATAAGATCCTCGAAGCACAGATTGATGACCGGAAGTTCAGACATGCTTTTCAAGGAGCCGAGTCTTTGTTTTCAAAGTGGCTGAGGTCACTATAGTTCTCCAAGGCAACTGGTGAGTTAATGGAATAGGAGGGTTCTAGAAAAAGCCTACAAAACAGGATGAGCACCTAAAACAAGGGGAGACCCAAGGAAACATGAGGATTGGCATTGAGGAACAATATGCGGTCTTTATGTTTACAACGACTATAACATCATGGCTCCTGGTCTTGCTGGGGTACTTACTATTGGATCATATGCTTCCTTTTTGCTTAGCCGACCGAATCTCTTTTATAATGCATTCTCCCCTGCGATTAGTGAGTGAAAGAGGAGAATTTTTCAGGTTCTCCTTTGCCCATGTTAACCCATCACTTTGGCCTTGACATATTAACTTGCAGAAATGGAGATTATGAACTAGGAACTAGTCGCTTTAATTATGAAGTGCTCTCTCATTCCCATTGTTCCTCTGTTCTTCTCACATTTCCTCTCAAATTCTCCATGCCCCACCCTCCTCTTCCTCTGAGATTTCTTTAATCTTGCCTTCTGAACCATTTTATCACCTCAGACATTTTCTCATTTTGCCTTAATACTAATAATCAATATGTGAGCACTTACTCTACAAAAAGAAGCTGCCTAACAAATTCACATGGATTACTTCACAAAGTATTTTTTGAGGTAGATTATATTATTATCTCTGTCTTACAAGCCAATACAAAACAAACAAACAAAAAGCCCCCAGAAAAACAATGTAAAACAACTTACCCCAAATCACATGTCTACTAAAATGGCATAACTAGAATGCCAACCCAGGCCCTCTGATTCAGGGTCTGAACTCTTAAGCCACCTAGTTCAACTGGATTCCTATTCTATTCATGAGGTCTTGATATTTTGTCTAAAGTTTAACACAGTGTAGCCAGAAATAAATTTGGTTCATGCATCTATCCCAAATATTAGCAATAATGGCTTTGGGATGATTGGGATCTGGGGTTTGATCCCTAGGTTAGGAAGATCCCCTGGAGAAGGAAAGGCTACCCATTCCACTATTCTGGCCTGAAGAATTCCATGGACTGTATACTCCACGGGGTCACAAAGAGTTGAATATGACTGAGTGACTTTCACTTTCACTATGAATTCCTTGATCAAAGTCCTTGCATATTTCCAGGCTAGGAGTTCTTCCTACTCTTTTATCTGAGTGCTATACATTTTCTGGGGATATCCATGGATATTTGTATCTGCCACCTTTCCCATCCACTTGCCCTTTTCCAAGTCTTCTTAAATACAGTTTTGCACGCTAAGTTGCTTCAGTTATGTCCAACTCTTTGTAACCCTATGGACTGTAGCCTGCCAGGCTCCTCTACCCATGGGATTCTCCAGGCAAGAATACTGGGGTGGGTTGCCATGCCCTCCTCCAGGGGATATTCCTGACCCAGGGATAGAACCCACGTCTTCTGCATTGGCAGGTGTGTTATTTACCACTAGTGCCACCTGGGAAGCTCAAATATAGTTTTATTGAGAAACAGTTGAAATATTAAAAACTGAACGTTTCATATGTACAATTCGAGTGCATATCCATACACTCATGACACCATCACCAGTCATAGTAATAAACATTCATCATCTCCAAAGCTTTCATTGTGCCCCTTTTGTTTTTGTGTTTTTGTTTGTATGACTCAATGGACATGAGTCTGAGCAAACTCCAGGAGACAGTGAAGGACAGGGAAGCCTTGGCATGCTGTACTTCACGGGGTCACAAAGAGTTCGACATGACTTAGTGACTAAACAGCAACAAGAGCACCTAACATGAGATCTAAGCTCTTAACACTTAAGTGCCCAATATAATATTGTTAACTATAAGCCCTATGCTGTACAACAGACTTCAAGAAATTATTCATCCTGCATAACTGAAACTTTTCCAAGCCTTGATGAGCTGTTTATTTATTTTTAATCTTTGTCTAGTATCTTCCAAGCTACAGAAAATATAAACAGTGGTTTTTCAATGATGTATTTAGCTCAACTATAAATCAGACTGGACAGAAAGTCACACAGAACAGAGGTGACATGAACTCTACCTAGTCCTGGAGGAGATTTTAATCTACACACCAGCAACCTAAGCCCCCTGTGGGGCCCCACTCCACTTGAGCAGCCTTTCAGGTTTCTCTTGCACAGCAATGCTTACTAGAAATGTGAATCAGGCTGTGTGCTTGGCAATCCTTAGAGTAACTCCAATTCTATCCTCAAGAAAGATCAGGACTGAAAATGCCAGGGAGGTTCCAGACATTGAGAGGTGATCCCCAGAAGATCTGTAGAGAGGAAACAACACTCTCTATCCCATTCACACCATCGGGGTATAGAACAGCTCTCATGGGCATGATGTTTATGGACATAGCCATTGGAGAAAATATTTTAAAAGAGTGTATTTCCAAAGAATGTTAAATTGCTTTTATTATTTAAATAACTTTTAAAAATTATTTCTGGCTGCTCTGCATCATTATCACTGCACTTGGGCTTTCTCTAGTCTCAGCCGTGGAGGCTCCTCTTCACTGCGGTACTCGGGCTTCTCGTTGCAGTGGCTTCTTTTGTTGCAGAGCATAGGTTCTAGGCCTGTGGGCTTCTGTAGCTGTGGCTCGCAGGCTTAGTTGTCCACAGCATGTGGAATCTTCCCGGACCAGGGATCGAATCCTTGCCCCCTGCATTGGCAGGTGGATTCTTTACCACTGCACCACCAGGAAAGTCCCAAATTATTCTTAAATTATATGTTAAGTAGTAAAAGCCTCAGAGCATAGATTATTATTGCTACCATCAAGCTAGCAATCTAGGATGCAATAGAGAAAATAACTCATATCGTTCCTATTTAAAGAACCACAAACTGCTTGTTGAAAACTTACCAAATAATCTTTTCCCTATGCTTCGCTTTTCTCTTCCTTTCTGTTCTCTTAAATGCTTACCATCACACCTTCTTACTGATTCAATCTTGCAAATAATACAACAGATTCACGAAGCCATTTTCTTTCCCCAAAGACATCTGAAAACACAACGAATACAGTTTTCATTCTTCATAATCAGCTTCACATCAACCAGGAATGATTCTGGTTGCTGAAGACCCAAAGAAGGATACAATGAGAACAAATTGTGAAGAAAATGACATCAACTTGTTTGGGAGGTCGAAAACGGGGGATTTCCATTTCTCGGTATTAGATTATCCAGTATAAGCACTTCTTTTAGGGGGAGACCTCAGATGGGATCTGTGAGGAATGCAAGCTGCAAAGAGTGGTTTATCAGATTTGTTTCCCTAGTGGCTTGTTTGTTGTATGTGCGATAAGGCTGATGACCATTATAGGAACAGTGAACAGTAACAATAACAGGGGCATAGGGCTCTGCCCCTAATTCGCTGTGCAGGATTTAGGTTATTTCCCCCCATTTCTCTTGATTTCAGAGATGTGGCGAGAACTCCCTGTTCACTCCCTTCTGAACACTTGACTTTGCAGGCTTAACTCAGTCAAGTTGCCGGGTCAGGCCAATTTCCTACGTCTCCTTTCCTAAAAGCAAATTAAGTTTCCAATTCTGGATGAGCAGAAGCACTGTGGGGAGTGCAGATGCCGGGCAGGACCTGGAGGCAAGGCCATAGGGAAGATCATTAAAGTACTTCACTTTCTTTGAGGGACCCTAAATTTCAATAATCCAAAAGTGTTAAGTGGTGAGCACACAGCTTCAAACACTCAGCATGCAGGCTGATTGCATGCCTGCTGGGAAGCCTCAGACAAGACAAGGATGATTCCTAAGAGGAAGGATGTTGAGGGGTCCCCATTCGAAGGTGCTCACTTACTTCCCTCCAGAGGATCCTTTCTGTCTTGGTAGACTGGGGAGGCACTTTTAAACCCTAGAAATGCCAGTCGGTAAGCATCCTTTTATACTTTTGTAAACAGTACTGACTTTCAGGAGGTTTCCCTGGTGGCTCATTGGTAAAGAATCTGCCTATTAAAAGAGTTGGGTTTGATCCCTGAGTCGGGGAGATGCCCTGGAGAAGGAAATGGCAACCCACTCCAGTATTCCTCCCTGGGAAATCCCTTGGACAGAGGATCTTGATGGGCTACAGTCCATGGGGTTACAAAAAAGTCAGAACATGACTTAGTGACTAAACAACAACTGCTTTTAGAGTATCTTTAATGACAAGGTCATGACCTGTGTCCACAATAAACTGAACTTTGTGAAATGAACCACACCTGCTCTGGGGGTTACCATGGGCGTTCAGAGTCTCCACACTATTTAAAAAAAAAACTGTATCTTAGTAGTTTCAGTTTCTTACAGATCCTGCCGATCCCTACTGCCTCACACTGATCCAGACCGGCTATTTGTGTTAATGCTCAAGCCCCTGGTTACCTAGATCCTCTGACGACTTTCATAAGGCGGGCTTTGCCCCAAATTCCCCAGAGTTTACATGACTTTCACTTTTCCTCTTCTAGTCTAACTCCCCGCTTCTGACTCACTTGTATTATGGGTTGGAATCTGTGCTGTGCTCCCATCTTGCCTTCATCTTACACTGCTTCTCCCCGTGTCAGTCCACTGACATTTAACTACCCTCCAGGGTGTGATTCAAATATCACCTAAGGCTTGAACTTCTTTATCCCCGTCACCAGTGAAATGTGTCTTTACCTTCCGCTGAAACTCAGTGGCACAGGCGTTTTATTTCTTGGGTCCCTTTCTATATTCTCACAATTAGCATGCTGTTTGCATACGCTCCTCCCCTATAATATATGTGCCTTTGAGGAGGTCACAGCTTTGTTTATAACTCTCATGCCTTCTAATCAGTGTTCAATAGACATTTTATGACCAGAAAGAGTAAAAATCCGCTATTGGCATAAGTTATTCTTCCTTCCTGTTGCCCATGCCTCCCGCTTTTGTGTGTGTGTGTTTAAGGAGAGATGTGGCATACATACATTACATAATTTTCTCTAACAAGGGCATGCTGAACTGGGCAAATGTTAATTAATTAGTAAACTCTCCTGTAATCTGGGTCTACTTTATAGTGCTTTTGTGATTGATTTAAATCTAGTGCCTTTCTATTAGTAGTTTTATTGAAAGAAAGACAAAACGAAAGAGAGAGAAAAAGAAAGGAAAAACGAGAAAGAGAGTAAGAGAGGGAGGAAGGACGGGAAAAAAAGAAAAATTCAGTCTCTGTTCACCTTAGTGACTTTCCTGTTCTAAGACAATCTAAGACATCCTAAGGCTGAATTAGCTTCCAGGTCATGTCCAGGTGTGCTATGTACCCTGAAGGTGCTTTAGGTGTCCACAGCTAAATTATAATGTTGACCTGAAACACACAGAAGGGTATCAGAGCATAGTTCCGTCTCCTATCAGATCCCTCTGCAGCTGACATGACCCCCTTTCCTTCTTATTATTTTGTTTTTTCAAAATATAATTTAATCTCCACAACCTGCCTAGCACCTTACTGGGCACCAAGGATACCAATGAAATGTTTCTAATTCTAATCATCCACGCATCCAGATCCAGAGTGGGATGACGTTTAAAGAAATGCAATGCAACAGCCACTAATTAGGTAAAAAGCAACTTAACCTCTGTGTATATAAACTTGAGAAATTCAGACGGCCCCATTCATAACCCACCACTATGCTTGATCACATACATCGTTGGCCATTGCAGGGCATTCTTCCACTCCTCCCCCATCATGTTTTCCCCAATAAAAACTCTCTATCAACATGCTGCCTGGATTTTTCTATCTTTGTCCTTCTTCGATCTCTTTCATAATTAATGATGAAGCTATACTTAGCCTCCCTCCCTCCCAAAGAGAGAGAAAAGGAGAAAGCAGAGGGCAAAATAAGATTCTGTGTAGGAGGAGGGGAAGTGTAGGGCCTGGGAGTGCCCCAGTAAATAAGATAAAGACCCTGATCCCAACAAGTTGACTTTCTCATGGACAGACAGAAACTCAAGCAGCACTGTCCCTTCTGTAGTTGGGCTATAATGCCTTGATTACACTGGAGGGTGGAATCTGCAAATGTAGTTGAATTCATGTGATGAGAGCAGGGCTGCAACGTGGAAGGAGGGTGGAGAGGGCAGCAGGGACTCCATCCCGCTGGGTCTTTGAGGCTTTGATCCAAGAGGTTCCCCTTCAGATCTCCTCCTTGTCACACTCTTTGCTACCAAACAGTCTTCAAGCTCTTGGCCGTCGTTTCTAGTTCCTGGAAATAGACTTTGCATCTCTTTTGCTATCTAATAAGTCTAGAATTAGACTAGATGCCTCGGTGTGTTCTAATCAGTGCCTTATAAAAGCCTGGGTGCACACGTGTGTGCTAAATTGCTTCAGTTGTGTCTGACTCTTTGCAGCCCTATGGACTGTAGCCCACCAGGTACTTCTGTCCATGGGATTCTCCAGACAAGAATACTGAAGTGGGTTGCTGTGCCCTTCTCCAGGGGATCTTCCTGAACCAGGGACTGAATTCGAGTCTCTTACATCTCCTACACTGCGAGGTAGGTTCTTCACCACTAACACCCAGGAAGCCTCTTAAAAGGGCAGGTATCCCAGGACTAATAGAACAGCCCTCTGCACTCCAGCTGACAGCACATTAGCCCCTTCCACCCCTGCTCACACTGAACCCAGAATGTAAATGCTCATCCTCTGAGTACACATGGATCTTTTTTCTCTGCCATATTAACTAATTAAGCACCATTTAAACTGTACTTAGCCTAGGCATTATTTCTACCTTCTAAGTGAAGTGCATCACTTAGCCACATTAAATTTCATATTCCACTTTGAAACCCATTTGCCTAATCTCTCAGAGTTTTTCCTGTGAAATGGTTCTATCTTGGTTTCTTAAACATTCCCTCCATTCCAATGTCAGTGGTGAGTAAAAAATGAGCACAGCCCCTCTCTAATCCCTTTGATTAAAAACAAGCAAACCAAGAAAGAAATAGAATAAAGAGAAAGGGACAATTCATGGCAAACAAACTTGGAAAACAAGGCTCAGGTACTTTCAATTTTGGTTTTGTTTCATGTTTTTTAAACAAATCATTTTTATCCTAAACCCATGAAAGAAAAGGAAATGGAGACACTGAGAATTTAACCACTTGCTCATGGTCACTTAAAATGCCTATGGTAAGCATATGAGTAGCTTAGTATAGTATGAAAATCAAAGGCTTTGGAGTCAGATAGTTTGGGGAAGGATGAATCTGAGCTCAGACACTGCTGAGTTCCGTATTCTTAGGGCAGTGATTTCTCTGCCTGCCCGTTTCCTCATTTGCAAGATAAGAGGAAATAAGAGCCATCTTGCAAGGGCTACCAAACAAAGGTAGTCATGTCTAGTCTAATTAAAATGCTTTTGAGAGCTACAATGATGAAGATAATGATTGTGATGAGATCACATTGTGGATTCTTAACTTCTAAAGCAGGTGTGGACAGACTTTTTCTCTAAAGTTCCAGATAGCAACTATTTAGACTTTGTAGGTCACCTAGCCCCACATTATGCCATGATAGCATAAAAGCAGACATAGGCAACATATAAATGATAAATATAGTTGTGTTTTTTGTAGGCTGTTCAAAGCAGATGGCAGACTGGATCTGACTGATGGGCCATAGTTTTCTGCCTCCTGTTCTCACCATCATCTATTAATTCATTTAAATATATTTATCTGGGTACCTACAATGGATTAGCAACTGCAACATGACTAGCAATGCAAAGGACTTACAACTCATAGAACAGAGCAATAAACTGTATAGAAAAAATGTTATTTTCATATGATCTACCTACATTCCTGGGAGAGGAGGTAATGAATAAGCAAGAACAGAAAGAAAGAAAATGAGAAACACTCCAGTAGCATGTGGAGACCAGGCAGAGAATTAACAGAAGAGAGTGGCAGAGTGCATACACGAGGCTTCTTGCCACATCTCAACATGGAGCATAAAGTACTAAGATGGCCTTTTCTGAAAGACTTTCATTGATTTTTGTTGAAGCTTTTCTCTTACAATTTTTGCAAAGGCTTTTGAGTTTCTTATTTTCAAAGAACTAAGCTGGACTTTGCAGTACTGATCTCTTCAGTAGGTGTTTTCAGGGAAATACTCGAAACAGTATAGGGTACCAGGAGATCAAGGATGCATAGAGATTGGCCCTTAATGTTACCCAGACTCTTGACTGAAGTTTGAAGCAGTTGTTGTTTGGTCATGTCTGACTCTTTGCGACCCCATGGACTGTAGCCTGCCAAGCTCCTCTGTCCATGGGATTTCCCAGGCAAGAATGCTGGAGAGGGTTGCCATTTCCTTCTATAGGGATTCTTCCTGACCCAGGGACTGAACTCTCATCTCCTGAATTGGTAGGTGGGTTCTTTACCACTGAGCCACCAGGAAAGCCCATGAATATTGAAGCAATCCCCTCCCTAAACTTCTTAGAGTTCTGTGTGATTAGGGGAAGCTGCCATGGCATCAGGGTTCTAAAGTGAGGGGGAAATATTACATGAATACCTGCCACATGCCATGTCCTGAGTTCCATTCTTTAAAACCATCTAATTTGCTCTCCTCAACAGACCCTGGGTAGTTACCTGGATGCTATGCTATGCTATGCTAAGTCACTTCAATTGTGTCCGACTCTGTGTGACCCCATAGACAGCAGCCCACCAGGCTCCCCCGTCCCTGGGATTCTCCAGGCAAGAACACTGGAGTGGGTTGCCATTTCCTTCTCCAATACATGAAAGTGAAAAGTGAAAGTGAAGTTGCTCAGTCGTGTCCGACTCTCAGCGACCCCATGGACTGCAGCCTACCAGGCTCCTCTGTCCATGGGATTTTCCAGGCAAGAGTACTGGAGTGGGGTGCCATTGCCTTCTCCAGTTACCTGGAAGGTAACTATTAATATTATGAGACGAGAATATTGAAGTTCAGAAAGGTTATGACTTATCACAAAGCCAGTAATTAGTACTGCCAATCTTTGACCACAAATCTATCTGCCTCTGAAGCCTTCCACTTTTGGCATCTTGTGATTTTCCAGCCATTCCAAAGAATAGCTATGCTTCTTTTTATTCGGTTGGCCAAAAAGTTCATTCATCTTACAGAACACCCAAATGAATTTTTTGGCCAGTCCAATAGCTCTTCAATCCCAGCATCCATTGTCTATTACCTCTTAACTATTTTATTATAAACCTACCTAGAACTAATGTGTTGTGTTTAACACTAATAAAGAATGCTGTCAGGCAGCTTTTTTAAAAAGTCCAGTTGTACTAAATTTACTTGATTCCTGTTCTATCTAGTTCAATAGCAATTTAATTTTAAGAAGTAATCAAATATGTTTGACATGATTTATTTTCACAAACCTATACCGTCTCCTACCAATTAAATTGCACTTTTCCAAATTTAATGCTGAGCAGAGCCTTAAATATCAGCCCAAACTCTCCTCCCAATGAAAACAACAGAATTACCTTGGTCTACAGTCATTCATTCTTTATTAAAAAACAATGGGATGTTATTTTCAGGTTTATAATCATTCATTAAATCTTCCAATTCACTCCTAAAAGCAGATGCAATAAATGTTACCAAGTGAAATGATAGATTCTCTAATCAGGTTCATCCCCACCCCAGAGGCAGTCCATTAATACAAGGTGTTTTGTCTAATTATATCCTGTCTAAAGCATTGTAATACATTTGTAGGGTTGGCTGTCTCATGGATTCTTTTTAAGGTGAGCAAATATATTGCTTCCTGTTGTGAAAGAAGAGTATGATGAAAAGGGATTATGCATAACCCCTTCTCTTCACTAATTAATACCTTGGCTATAGTACATCTTCTCTAAAACTTGAATCTCTTTGCCCTCATTCAAAGCCAGTTCAGGAATCTGGCTGCGTTTTAGATCTACTTACGCATGTTGCTCATCTTTGTATCAGGGAAAAGTTGGAGCAGCAATTTTGGCATGAAAGAGTATGGATGAAGGAATCACAAAGCTCTCTACATGGTGATTTTCAACGGCCACAAATAGAAATCAGGAGACTCTGCCTGCAGCATTTACTGTGAGCCAGGTTCCATGATGGGGGCTTTAAATAGGGAAAATACGGCTGAGAAAAGTTAAGTAATTTCCTTAGTAATAAAATGAAGAAGCAGATAGACACAGAATTCAAACTAGGTTCTGTTCAAAGTTCACAAGGCTTCCATCACATCATGCTGTTCTTTCTGTGCCACTACCTTCATGATCCCTTTTAGTATTCAGTTCAGTTCAGTTCAGTTCAATTGCTCAGTCGTGTCTGACTCTTTGTGACCCCATGAATTGCAGCACGCCAGGCCTCCCTGTCCATCACCAACTCCCGGAGTTCACTCAAAGTCATGTCCATCGAGTCAGTGATGCCATCCAGCCATCTCATCCTCTGTCATCCCCTTTTCCTCCTGCCCCAAATCCCTCCCAGCATCAGAGTCTTTTTCAATGAGTCAAGTCTTCGCATGAGATGGCCAAAGTACTGGAGTTTCAGCTTTAGCATCATTCCTTCCTAAGAAATCCCAGGGCTGATCTCCTTCAGAATGGACTGGTTGGATCTCCTTGAAGTCTGAGGGACTCTCAAGAGTCTTCTCCAACACCACAGTTCAAAAGTATCAACTCTTTGGCACTCAGCTTTCTTCACAGTCCAACTCTCGCATCCATACATGACCACCAGAAAAACCATAGCCTTGTCTAGATGGACCTTTGTTGGCAAAGTAATGTCTCTGCTTTTCAATATGCTATCTAAGTTGGTCACAACTTTCCTTCCAAGGAGTGAAAGTGAAGTGAAGTCGCTCAGTCATGTCTGGACTCTTTGTGACCCCAGGGACCATAGCCTACCAGGCTCTTCTATCCATGGGATTTTCCAGGCAAGAATACTGGAGTAGGTTGCCATTTCCTTCTCCAGGAGATCTTCCTGAATCAGGGATTGAACCCGGGTCTCCTGCATTGTAGGTAGACACTTTACCATCTGAGCCACCAGGGAAGTTCCTTCCAAAGACTAAGTGACTTTTAATTTCATGGCTGCAATCACCATCTGCAGTGATTTTGGAGCCCAAAAAAATAAAGTCTGTCACTGTTTCTGCATCTATTTGCCATGAAGTGATGGGAATGGATGCCATGATCTTAATATTTTGAATGTTGAGCTTTAAGCCAACTTTTTCACTCTCCTCTTTCACTTTCATCAAGAGGCTTTTTAGTTCCTCTTTGCTTTCTGTCATAAGGGTGGTGTCAT
This sequence comes from Bubalus bubalis, assembly GCF_019923935.1. Taxonomy (NCBI): domain Eukaryota; kingdom Metazoa; phylum Chordata; class Mammalia; order Artiodactyla; family Bovidae; genus Bubalus; species Bubalus bubalis. The sequence continues at coordinate 52,732,721 of NC_059176.1, forward strand.
CTGCATATCTGAGGTTATTGATATTTCTCCCAGCAATCTTGATTCCAGCTTGTGCTTCTTCCAGCCCAGCGTTTCTCATGATGTACTCTGCATATAAGTTAAATAAGCAGGGTGACAATATACAGCCTTGACATACTCCTTTTCCTATTTGGAACCAGTCTGTTGTTCCATGTCCAGTTCTAACAGAAGCTCACCGGCTGTGATGGACTGGGCAGAAGCACGGCCAAGAGGAGCTACCCCACGCCTGAGATCAGGGGCGGTGGCCAGGAGGAGCAACCCCACATCCAAGGAGCAGTGGCTGCGCAGGCACAAGAGGGCCAAGAGGAGCTACTCCACGTTCAAGGTCAGGAGGGGTGGCCAGTGAGGAGATACCCCTCATCCAAAGTAAGGAGCAGCGGCTACACTTTGCTGGAGCAGCCGTGAAGAGATACCCCATGTCCAAGGTAAGAGAAACCCAAGTCAGATGGTAGGTGTTGTGAGAGGGCATCAGAGGGCAGACACACTGAAACCATACTCACAGAAAACTAGTCAATCTAATCACATGGACCACAGCCTTGTTTAACTCAATGAAACTAAGCCATGCCCTGGGTGGCCACCCAAGATGGGCGGGTCATAGTGGAGAGGTCTGACAGAACATGGTCCACCAGAGAAGGGAACGGGAAACCACTTCAGTATTCTTGCCTTGAGAACCCCATGAACAGTATGAAAAGGCAAAATGATAGAATACTGAAAGAGGAACTCCCGAGATTGGTAGGTGCTCAATATTCTACTGGAGATCAGTAGAGAAATAACTCCAGAAAGAATGAAGGGATGGAGCCAAAGCAAATACAATACCCAGTTGTGGATGTAACTGGTGAAAGAAGCAAGGTCCGATGCTGTAAAGAGCAATATTGCATAGGAACCTGGAATGTTAGGTCCATGAATCAAGGCAAATTGGAAGTGGTCAAACAGAAGATGGCAAGAGTGAACATCGACATTCTAGGAATCAGTGAACTAAAATGGACTGGAATGGGTGAATTTAACTCAGATGACCATTATATCTACTATTGCGGGCAGGAATGACTTAGAAGAAATGGAGTAGCCATCATGGTCAACAAAAGAGTCTGAAATGCAGTACTTGGATGCAATCTCAAAAATGACAGAATGATCTCTGTTCATTTCCAAGGCAAACCATTCAATATCACAGCAATCCAAGTCTATGCCCCAACCAGTAACACTGAAGAAGCTGAAGTTAAACGGTTCTATGAAGACCTACAAGATCTTTTAGAACTAACACCCAAAAAAGATGTCCTTTTAGTATTATTGGTGAGCAAAGATGAGATTGTGTTGGATATTCCTTGACATCTGGAGCACAAGCAACAGTAGTACCATCACTCATCCAATCAACTGATCTACTATTCATACAGTGTCTTTGGGTTCAGCTAAGAAATCCAAAATCACTGCAGATGGTGACTGCAGCCATGAAATTAAAAGACACTTGCTCCTTGGAAGAAAAGTTATGACCAACCTAGCATATTAAAAAGCAGAGACATTACTTTGCCAACAAAGGACCATCTAGTCAAGGCTATGGTTTTTCCAGTGGTCATGTATGGATGTGAGACTTGGACTATAAAGAAAGCTGAGCACCGAAGAATTGATGCTTTTGAACTGTGGTGTTGGAGAAGACTCTTGAGAGTCCCTTGGACTGCAAGGAGATCCAACCAGTCCATCCTAAAGGAGACCAGTCCTGGGTGTTCATTGGAAGGACTAATGTTGAAGCTGAAACTCCAATACTTGGGCCACCTGATGTGAAGAGCTGACTCATTTGAAAAGACCCTGATGCTGGGAAGGATTGAAGGTGGGAAGAGAAGGGGACGACAGAGGATGAGATGGTTGAATGGCATCACCAACACACTGGACATGAGTTTGGGTGGACTCTGGAGATGGAGATGAGTCGGTAAACTCTGGGAGTTGATGATGGACAGGGAGGCCTGGTGTGCTGCGTTCATGGGGTTACAAAGAGCTGGACAGGACTGAGCGACTAAACTGAACTGAATTGAAGAAATATACTACAGAGGAAGAATATATTCTTATCCAATGCCATTTTAGTTTTTGTAAAGCCTAGATCAGATAATAACTGATTAGTAACAACTTCTTTGTTAGTAGGTTTGTTGGTTACTTTGTTAAAGATTTGAATCATGCATTTAAGGATTTTTTTTCTTCTTTTGGAAAAGTTGTCTCATAAACATAAGACAACACTGGAAGATACATAACCAAATATTAAAAGAAAAAAGAAAATACATTGCAAACCAAACACACACACATGTACACACACACACACACACACACACACACACACACACACACAAAACTAGAAGACTTCCAAGCAGGGGGATCAATATAGACTGACATAAGAAAATGTATACAAGTAGTTGGATTGAGTTTAGCTTCAGATGATGAGTAGAATTTCTGTATATGGATGGAAGAGGAAACTGTTTTCCAGGAGCAGGAATGCCATAGACTATAAGATCATAAAGACAAAATTGAATGTGTTATATTCCAGTATAGCATGGGGGATCAGAGATTGGACATGAGAGCTTGAAAGTGGTGATGCATTTTAATTAAGTGGGCTCAGATTTTGAACATACTTAAAAGACGGGTTAAGGATTGGGGACTTGTCCTGGCAACTCTTAGAGGGGCATTAAATGAGCATGAGGTGAAAGTGAAGTAACAAAAGAGATGCTCTTGACTTGATAAGCATACAAAATTAACACAGATGCTGGATAACTCTGAGAAATGCTGGAAAGCTAAACACGGTGGCCTAGGGAAATAATATTGGTGCATGGAAGAAACACACCATTAAAATAAAAATATGCTGTCCTGGTGAGCTGTCATCTTTTGCTATTTGTATTGGGGGAAATAATTTAACCTCTTAGAAAACTGAAGCGCTCATCTGTATAAAACCTCAATCATAAGGCTTTTGTGAGGATTTATCTAAACCTGGGACAACATAAAATAGACCTGATTCTGGAATGATGTAATCAGCCTATGTCTTAGTTTGGGATGCCATAACAAATACCATAGACTAGATGGCTTAAGCAACTGAGCTTTATTTCCCACAGTTCCAGAAGCTGGGAGTCCAAGATCAAGGAGCGACAGCATTCAGCTTCTGCTGAGGGCCGTCTTCCTGGTTTGTAAACATCTCCTTTCTTCCTGTGTCCTCACGTTGCCTTTCCTAGGTGTATGTGTGAGAATGCGTTCTCTGGTGTCTCTTATAAGGACACGAATCCTAGCAAGTCAGGGTCCAATCTTCATGGATCACATTTAACCTTAATAACTTTCATAAAGTCCCTGTCTCCAAATAAAACCACATTGGAGATTAGGGCTCCATATATGAATTTTGGAGGAACACAATTCAATCCATAGCAACCTATATGCGTTTGTACCCATGACATTGAGAGAACTGGCATGCGTCCACCTATATGTGTTAATACACAATATTTGCTTTTTCTCTTTCTGACAATTCACTCCTTATGACTGTTGCTAGGTCTACTACAATAAAAATTAATTTTAAAATGTCAAAATGAAAAGGAAAAAAAAATTGGCATGGAATGTTAAGAATGGAAATTGACCAGATGTAGCCACTAACCAGAGAAGGAAAATGAAGAAATGGAACAAAGCAAATGGCGTGTCAACATTTGAGGAATCATGGTCCATATTGGAATAATGCTTCCTATCTCTGCCTATTAACCCTCTTCTTCTAACTTCAGTTTCCAAAGGAAAAATCATTCATGCTCTCATCAAGGATGACCCTTTAAAAATTGATCACAGGTTACTAGCTCTTCATTTCCATTAAAATAGAAAACTCAATTTTGGTTTCTACTTCCAGGAAAATTCTCAGAGGAACCCATGATATTCTTTTGGGTAATATTTTTTGTCATGAAAGTAATTTGACATGCTTCTTATTTTCTAATTCAATATTTCTTCAACATTTTATACAAAAAGTCCAGAAAAGAGATTTCATTGACCCCTTGGGACCATCTTTTCTTTAGTGAGCTTTCTACAAATTCCACCCATGTGGCTTTGCATCATTTCCAAATTTCGAAAAAGTTATTGGAGGAAGGTATATAATATCCTATGACACTTCCACAATGTATTATGTTAGAGTTTACCAGGCGTGTGATGTGTGTATGTGCACGTATACACATTTTGTTTGATGATTCCTCCAAAAACAGCAGAGTTATGTGATTTCATGAAAACCTAGCCTTTTCTCTTTGCTTAACCGGGAAGTAATCATTTGAAGGGTACGCCAACGTAAACGGGCTTCCCAGGTGGCACAGTGGTAAGGAATGAATCTGTCTGCCAATGAAGGAGATGCAAGAGACGCAGGTTGAGTCTCTGGGTCGGGAAGATCCCCTGGAGTAGGAAATAGCAACCAGCTGCAGTATTCTTGCTGGAAAATTCCATGTACAGAGGAGTCATAGCTACAGTCCATGGGGTCGCAAATAGTTGGACATGACTGAGTGAGCACACACCCTTTACCACCGAATAGATGAAAGGTTAGGAATTGTGATTAACAGCATGTGATAGTAAATTATATTGAATACAGAACAAACTTGAGGTTTTCCTCCAGAGGATATTATCTAGGAGATGAGCGTGGGATGGACAGAGAGTTTTAGTGGTGATTTTCATAATTAAGTGCTATAATCAAACTCATAACATTTATATTACAAATTTCCCCACAAGTTTAGCAGCCCAGGTCTAAGAACCTAGTTCTTCTGCTACAATTATTGATTCATAAAGTTTCTTTCCCTCGTAAACATTTCATAAGCACATACCATTTTGTAAAAACCCAAGATGTTTCAAAACATTTTATACATTTTTGTTGTGGCAACAAAAAATGGATTGAGGTTAAAAAAAACATTATTTTATATTTTATCATTAATGTATGGTATACTATAATATAAAGCTAACTTATTATAGCCTCCAAGAATATTCATAAACCTTGCAGACAAATTTTACTCTGTCATTTAATAATGGACAAGGGTTATTTAACATTTGATTTTAGATTGAAAGAAAGTCAGGAAATTAAACATTGATTTTCAGACCTAATGCGTGGAATGATTGCATTTCATACTTACAAAACAATTTGTTTACTTATTTTTAAATTTGTTTCTGAAATATGAGGTAAGAGAAGTGGTTTATGTATTCCAAGTGCAAGCACTTCACATATAACATGTTGTTTGTGAGGATGCTGTTTACTCCCCCGAGACAAAAGTCAAATTGGATTTAATGATCACTAAATTTTCACTCTTTAGCACTGGTTTTCAAAGCACTAAAGACACCTTGATGTGCTCTGAGAATGTGGATCAGATGAATGCATCTTTAAGATCCCGTGAAACTGCAGCGCATCAGTGCTCCTTACGCTTCCTGTCTGCAGCCAACAGCACTTTATGAGCATGGATTCAATAATATGACTGAGAATAAAATAATTTAAAGCTGTGTCATGCTTACAGCCCCATAACCACTAGCAACACTCAAGTGAGGAATAAACTAGATGGCTGGGTCATTCAATTCACCCCAAACGATGAATATATTCAGCAGTGATTCCATCAACATGTATGGAGAACTTACGATGTACAAAACATTTTACGTGGATATTTATTCTACTTTGATTTTCACAATAACTTTATAAACTTGGAACTATGCATGATGCACGTTCAATGGACTGGGAAACACAAGCTCATGGAGTAACAGTCAGTGTTTTTTTTTTTTTTTTTCCTGTGTGGTGCTCAGATTAAGGGGGCAGCAGAGGATGAGATGGTTAGATAACATCACCAACTCAATGGACATGAATTTGAGTAAACTCTCTGAGATAGTGGAGGAGAGAGGAGCCTGGTATCCTGTAGTCCATGGGGTAACAAAGAATCAGACACAGATTAGCTACTGAACAGCAACAACTGCAACAGATTCTAAGTTCTTGAAATATGTTTTCTCATTTAATCCTTAGAGAAAACTAATGAAAGAGGTATTATTACTATTTCCATTTAATGAATAAAGGAATTGAGACTTATTTAGTGGACTCATCAAATAGCACGCCATCTGCTGATAAAAAGAGCCAAAGTCAGGTCATCTAACCTCAGAGCCCAGGTTCTCACCACCACGGATCATAAAAGGCAAAACCAATATTCAAACCAGGTTTATGCAAACCTTAGTTTACTTGCTATCTATGCATTTATCTATGCATTTAAAAAATAACAAACATGCTATTATCATTGATACTAGTGTGAACTTACCAGAACATTCCACCTACGGTTGGAAATACTGATTGACTGCCAGTGCTCTATGCTGCTGGTAAAAGCCTTTCAATGTTCTTGCTCAAGATGCTTATATCTCTTGGCTTCTGGGACAATAAAAATATCTGATTTTCCTCTAAAACCTCTGGCCACAAATTCTTTTTTCTTTGGTAATTGGTCCCTGCCTTTTAAAACTTGGAGTGTGCTAGGACTCAGTCTTGAGTTACATGTTTTCATTTCTTTTCTGCATTCACTATTTTTTAAAGGTTTTCTTTCTTTTTTTATTTTTTGAAAATGGTGGTCATAGTCCAAGTCATGGAGCTTGATCTGATTACTTCAGAAGAATAGGCAGAAAAAAAGGATAAGAAAAGGCAGTGAAGGAACTCCTGGAAAAATCAACAGATGAAGAGCAAACTGTGTGTGTGGGTGATTACATGTGGGTGGGTGTGATAACGGCGCCTGAAATTTGTGTTACTTAGTTGACTATAGAAATCATTTCATGATGTATATGTATATCAAATCATGATATTGTACATCTCAAATATCCACAAATCTTGCTTAAAAACTAAAATAAAGAAAGAAGACCAAATGAATGATGTTACTGACTACCCAGACTGATAGGAGGAAAGCTAGGGGAGATAAAAAAAAAAACAACAACAACAACTGAACTGTGGGAGAAAACTGTGGAGAGAGTTTAAAAGCAGAGGAAGCAAGGAGCCACTGCACTTGAGGCAAAGCAGAAATTGCAAGGAGGACTTAAAAGGAGAAAGTGGATTGAGCAGCAGAGTGGTAAAGTGAGTTAAGTTTATGGAAGGAGGAGGAAGTGGAATCCATTGTAAATTTACAAAAGAGAAGAGAAGGGAATAAATGATGATAAAAGGTATAAACATTTCCATTCATCTACCATTCAGCATTTATTGAGCATCTACTTTACACCCAGAACTATTCGAGGAAGTGGTACACACAGAGAACAAAACAAAAAGATAAACCCTATCTTCCTATAGCTGCATTCTGACAGACAGATAAAAACAAATATTGCTATTAATGTACATATAATATTATATGTAAAATACATACAACTTGTTAATTCCTACTTCCATTATACTAGTTTTCTATCTGTGCTAGCTTATTTACTATGTTGCTAAGTCGCTTCAGTCGTGTCCGACTCTGTGCGACCCCATAGATGGCAGCCCACCAGGCTCCCCTGTCCCTGGGATTCTCCAGGCAAGAACACTGGAGTGGGTTGCCATTTCCTTCTCCAATACATGAGAGTGAAAAGTCAAAGTGAAGTCGCCCAGTCGTGTCCAACTTTTAGCGACCCCATGGACTGCAGCCTACCAGGCTCCTCCGTCCATGGGATTTTCCAGGCAAGAGTACTGGAGTGGGGTGCCATTTACTATGTTAAGCACCTCAAATTTAAAAACCCTCTATTTATTTTATTCATGCTTTATCTGTTTCTAATACAGTCTGTTTTACTTCATTCAATATAAAATATGTATTGGAGGGGACTCTCCTGGTGGTCCAGTGTTAAAACTTCACCTTTCAATGCAAAGGGTGCTGGTTTGACCTCTAGCTGTGGAGCTAGGATCCCACATGACTTGTGGCCAAAAGACTAAAACCATGAAACAGAAGCGATATTGTAACAAATTCAATAAAGACTTAAAAAAAATGGTCCACATCAAAAAAACTTTGAAAAAATTAAATTAAATTAAATATGTATTGGAAAAAGAAATAATAGGATTTGTTGATCATTTGCTGTGGCAGATCAAAAAGAAAAAAAAGGCTGGGGGGTGGGGAGATGAGAAGGAAAGGGAAAGAGGGGAGGGGAGAAGAGATTTGTGTTTTATCAAATTCTATCTGGTTCTCTTCACCTGCTTTCCTCCCCTTCTCATCTTTGAACCATTCATGAGACCAGGTAAATTTCAACCCTTGAGTCTAAGCTTATTTTTTCATGATCTAAGCTTGGTTTACCCAGAATTCTGATGACATAAATCTTAACACACACTCAGCACAATTCTGCTTGATCATTCTTAACAACAAAGTGGATGTCCTCTTATTTACAAGGGTTTTCAGAATTACTGACAGTTCTTGGTTCACTATTGCGCTAGTACAGGGAACCAGAATCTCTATTTCCCCATCCTCCACCTCGTCTCCCCAGGAGAACCTCCCAATACACACACGGCAAACACATGCCACATTCTCTGAAACCACCAAATGTGAAAAACATATTCCTTCCCCACCCCCACCCCCACCCCCCGTACCAGTGAATGTTATTCCACTTCCTTACTTTATAAACAGCACACAGGGGCTGATATTTTCCCAGCAGAATGTCATCATTTGCTTTTCAAAGCAGGCACCAAATTTAAAAGCATTGTGGGTAAGGAAATGCAAATGATGTAAGCTGATATCTTATTAACAAAGTTAAACTGTTACTGGGCACCTGGAATCATCTTGGGAACGAGCATGGGACCAGTCACGGAGCAACTCTTCTAGTACCTTAGACCCTTGGTGGGGGGTGGGGGCGATGGGGGAGCTGCTCAGCATCACAGTTTCCTACTTGATTCCTAAGCCTTGCTCACTCTTGTCTTCCTTGCTGACTCTGTCTCTCTGGGTTTTACGTGGAGGCTGATAAACACTACCCCAAACACTAATGTGTTCACTTGGAAAAATCCATTTAATCTAAACCTAGTAGGAAGTTTGTTGACATCAAACAGCATCAAGTTTCTTGATGATGAACTAGACGCCATGGAGAAATTTATCTGTAAACAATGAATCAGGACAGAAGGAAAGTTAAGAGTTCTTGAACGACAATGAAATATCAAGGTGGCCAAAGCCATTGCCTGTAGCTATGGTGTGTCATTTGTTTCTTCTTGGTCTTAAATTCCCCCAGCTGAAAATCGCCAGTTCTGATAATAACTCAAAGAGCATTGATGCCAAAAGTCTATGTCTTTCCTTAAGAATGGCTCCATATTATTGTTTAAATTCTTCCTTTTCAACATTAAGACCACCTTGAGAAAGAGGGGCATGTGTGTGTGTGTGTTGAAGGGGGTGTATTAGTTCAGTCTGCTAAAAAAGTAATACAAACCGACACTTAGATCATAGTTGCTAAATACCACCTTAAAATGAGATCAGATCTCTCTGGAAGACAAAGAATGCTTCAGAGAGGAATCAGGGACAGTACAAAATGAACTGAGAACATAAATCTGTACTCTAAATAAAGGCATGCTCAAAGAATGATGGGGATGTGCCAGGGGGCTATAGGAGCCAGTAAGAAGGAATTTCTATTATCCAAATTAAGGACAGTTTGAGCATCAAAATAAATAACTATTAGCAATTAATTATGACCATTGAAAAAATCAGTAAATACATAGAGATGTAAATCAATCAGAAAGAATAGTTATTCTTTACAATGGAGTGCTAACCAATAAATGTAGAAAAAATAGTGGAATTGAGAAATAATCATCTGGTTATACTACAATAATTATACCAAAATAATACAGGCAAAATACAATAAAAGGACACGAATACCAATTGGGGACTGCTTGATGAAAAATGGAATACTTATATAGTCTCCAGAAATTTTCCAACTAGATGCTTATTAAATAAAAAGGGCAGTTTAAATAAGTTATCAAAGTGTAACATCATCAGTAATGGGACAAATATATATTATGTGGTTCTTAAAATGAAGCACTGAGAAAGATAAGACACTATTTCTGTGGTATTCTTGCCAAAAGTACACAACCTGATTTTAATCACGACAAGACATCAGGCAAACTTAGATTGAGAGAGAAATTCTCCAAAGTAACTGGCCTGAATATTTTTAATGTAAAGGTCATGAAAAGTAAAGCAAGTCCAAGAAATTGTTCTACATTAAAGGAGACTCCAGAGATTTGACAGCTAAATGAAACTTATTATTCTGAATTGGATCCTATAGTCTTTTTTTTTTTTCCTTTTGTTATAAAGTGCATCACTGAAACAAACATTTTTGAATAAGATTTATAGATTATTTTTACAGTGTCAATTATTATTCATTTTTATAATAGTTCAGTTCAGTTCAGTCATTCAGTCATGTCCAACTCTTTGCAATCCCATGAATCACAACACGCCAGGCCTCCCTGTCCATCACCAACTCCCAGAGTCCACCTAAACCCATGTCGATGGAGTCAGTGATGTCATCCAAACATCTCATCCTCTGTTGTCCCCATCTCCTCCTGCCCTCAATCTTTCCCAGGATCAGGGTCTTTTATGAAGAGTCAGCTCTTCGTATCAGGTGGCCAAAGTATTAGAGTTCCAGCCTCAGCATTAGTCCTTCCAATGAACACCCAGGACTGATCTCCTTTAGAATGGACTGGTTGGATCTCCTTACGGTCCAAGGGACTCTCAAGACTCTTCTCCAACACGACAGTTCAAAAGCATCAATTCTTCGGCGCTCAGCTTTCTTTATAGTCCAACTCTCACATCCATACATGACCACTGGAAAAACCATAGCCTTGACTAGACGAAACTTTGTTGGCAAAGTAATGTCTCTGCTTTTTAATATACTGTCTAGGTTGGTCATAACTTTCCTTCCAAGGAATAAGTGTCTTTTAATTTCATGGCTGCAATCACTGTCTGCAGTGATTTTGGAGCCCAGAAAAAAATAAAGTCAGCCACTGTTTCCACTGTTTCCCCATCTATTTGCCATGAAGTAATGGGACTAGATGCACTGATCTTAGTTTTCTGAATGTTGAGCTTTAAGCTGACTTTTTCACTTTCCTCTTTCACTTTCATCAAGAGGCTCTTTAGTTCTTCTTCACTTTATGCCATAAGGATGGTGTCATCTGCATATCTGAGGTTATTGATATTTCTCCCGACAATCTTGATTCCAGCTTGTGCTTCCTCCAGCCCAGCGTTTCTCATGATGTATTCTGCATATAAGTTAAATAAGCAGGGTGACAATAGACAGCCTTGATGAACTCCTTTTCCTATTTGGAACCAGTCTGTTGTTCCATGTCCGGTTCTAACTGTTGCTTCCTGACCTGCATACAGGTTTCTCAAGAGGCAGGTCAGGTGGTCTGGTATTCCCATCTCTTTCAGAATTTCCCACAGTTTATTGTGATCCACACAGTCAAAGTCTTTGGCATAGTCAATAAAGCAGAAATAGATGTTTTTCTGGAACTCTCTTGCTTTTTCCATGATCCAGAGGATGTTGGCAATTTGATCTCTGGTTCCTCTGCCTTTTCTAAAACCAGCTTGAACAACTGCAAGTTCACAGTTCACATATTATTGAAGCTTGGAGTGGGGAATTTTGAGCATTACTTTACTAGCGTGTGAGATGAGTGCAATTGTGTGGTAGTTTGAGCATTCTTTGGCTTTGCCTTTATTTGGGACTGGAATGAAAACTGACCTTTTCTAGTCCTGTGGCCACTGCTGAGTTTTCCAAATTTGTGTACTATAGTTATATACAGGAATATCATTGTTTTTAGGAAATATACACCAAGGTATTTAAAGATAAATATAAAGATAAAGATTTGTATGATGTTTACAGCTTATTCTCCAATAGCTCAGAAAAAAATACTATTGTGTTTCTGTGCACATGTGTGTGTGAGAGAGGAAAGGAAGAAGAAAGAGCAGATGTACAAAATATTGACATCTGAGGAATTTTATTGAAGGTATTCGGATAGTTTTTTCAACTTTTTGATAAAGCTGAAATTGCTGTTGTTGTTTAGTTGCTAAGTCGTGTCTGAGTCTTTTGCAATGCCATGAACTGTAGCCCACCAGGGTCTCATGTTGCCATTTCCTTCTCCAGGGGACCTTCCTGACCTGGGCTCAAACCTGCATCTCCTACAATGGCAGGGAGATTCATTGTCACTGAGTCACCAGGGAAGCTCAAACCATAAATTATTTAGAGAAGATACAGGAAGCTCAAACCTCTGTGACAATCTAGATGGGTGGGAAGGGGTGGGAGGTGGGAGGGAGGTTCAAGAGGGAGGGGACATGTGTACACCTATGGCTGATTCATGCTGATACATGGCAGAAACCAACACAATATTGTAAAGCAATTATCCTTCAATTAAAAGTAAATAATTTTTTAAAAAGGTTAGACATTTTAACGTTAAAAACTATATATAATATACATTGAAAGGCCTGTCACATGAGATTGATGATAATGTATTCTCCTGCTTTTAAAGATTCAATTAGTTTACTTCCCCAACTTTATTATTTTAAAAGAAAATTTTACAGGCCTCTGATGAAGTCTTAAAAACTGAAGTTCTGTCTCATCTTACTAGGAGTCCACAAGATCTTTAAATTACATACACAACAAAACAAACATATCATTTGTCTGTAATTTTCAGGCAGTGGTCTGTCTTCAAACTTTACAAATGCCTTTGAGATTCATTTTACTAATGGCAGCAAGTTCCCAGAATGGCACTTCAGGGCTTGCCCAGAACACTTGGCTCAAAGTTTCTTTTAGGCATCCCAGAAGATCCACAACCAAGGATAAAGGAGCAGGATGGGGAACACCAGGGTTGAGACTCCTTGCCTGAGAAATTCTGATTAGTTACTTTTGTTAATCCTGCCTGTCTCTTTGGAAAACAAGGCTCAGCACTTAGACCTACTAGAATTACAGTAGAGAGGAAAGGTGATATAACAATCTTTTTTTCTCCTTTTGTGGATTATCTTCCCCAAAGATGCTCTTTGGGAACAAAGGAAAAGCAGCAGCAGATGAAGAATTTGAAGCCAGATAGATGCTTGTTTAAAACTGGGCAAATTGTTTATCTTTATTTTATTTATTTTTAATTTTTATTGCTGTATAGTTGCTTTGCAGCCTTGTGTTGGTTTCCTGTACAGCAAAGTGAGTCTGCTATACAAGTACACATATATCCCCTCCCTTTCGGACTGCCTTCCCATTTAGGGCACCACAGAGTACTGAGAGAGTTCGCTGCGCTATACAGTAGATTCTCACTAGTTATCTATTTTGCAAATAGTATCAATAGTGTGTACGTGTGAATCCCAATCTCCCAATTCCTCTCATCTTCCCTTTTCCCTCTTGGCATTCTTAAGTTTGTTTTCTACATCTGTGACTCTATTTCTGCTTTGCAAATACATTCACCAATACCATTTTTCTAGATTCCACATAGATCCACTATAGATGGTATTTATTTTTCTCTTTCAGAGTTACTTCTGACACTTCCAGGTCCATCGACATCTCTACATATGACCCATTTTCATTCTTTTTTATGGCTGAGTAATATTCCATTGTATATATGAACTACATCTTCTTTACTCATTCTTCTGTTGATAGATGTTTAGGTTACTTCTATGCCCTGGTTATTGTGAATAGTGCTACTCTCAATATTGGGATGCATGTATCTTTTGAATTATAGTTTTCTCTGGGAATACGCCCAAGAGTAGGACTGTTGGGTCACATGGTAGCTCTATTTTTATTTTTTTTTTAAGAAACCTGGGCAAATTATATTAAAGACTTTAAACTTGGTATACTTATCTATGAAAACATGGAAGCTAATCATGCTGGGGTGTATTTCCAAAAATAAATAAGCTAAAATGAGGGACATGCTATATATTCCCCACATTCCTCACCAGGTCTTTTCTTCATCTTTCTCCATCCTGTTGTGTGTCCTAGGAAACTGACCTAGAAGACTGGCTTCACCAGGCTTCCTTGGCTTGGAGCAGTTTGGACAAACTATGGCATAATAAGGAGGTCAGGAGTTAGCAAGAGAAAAAGGTACGGCATTCATTCCCTCACGTCCCTCCCTATAAAGACGTTGTTTGGCAGTGGCTGCAATATTTTTCTCTCTTGGACTCCCCTTCTCCTGCAAGTACGTCTCTCACAGGTAAGGGTGACTCTCTCTTGGTTCTGTCTACTTCACTAAGGTGACACTACCTGCCCACCACCGCTCTTCCTAGAGTGCTTCACCATCCTTTCACGGTTCCCTTAATCTTCCCTTCAAAAATACTCCCTTCATTTATCTCTCCTCAATGATCCCGTGGCCATCTTCCAGCTGTTCGCTACTAGGACATAGACTGACTCAAGAACAATTGCTGGCATTCGAAGAAAGCCAGTGTTACAATCCTGACTTCAACCGGCTCTGCCACAGACAAGTTTAAGAAACCTCATGTTAATGAAGGACAGGTTCTCCTTTGCTCTTTGAGGTTGGAAGGAGACTCTAGTATACTTCAACTTTTTCATAAACAAATTCTTACCAGGAACGACCTTACCAAGCTTTAAATAAAAAGCAATCTCATTTGCAAAGCAGAAAAAGAGACGCAGACATAAAAAGCAAATGTACGGACACCAAGAAGGGAAAACTGAGGGGGGAGGGGAGGTGGGATGAACTGGGAGGTTGGGATGGACAATACATGTATTACTGATACTATATATAAAATAATAAATAATGAGAACATACTGTATAGCTCAGGGAACTGCACTCAATGCTCTGTGATGACCTAAATGGGAAGGAAACTCAAAAAAGAGGGAATATGTGTATATGTATAGCTGATTTCTTTCCGTGTACAGTAGAAACTAACACAACATTGCAAAGCAACTATACACTAATAAATATTATTGTTATTATTTTATTTTTGAAAAAGGCAACCTCAATGATCAGCTATTGGGTCATGTCCCTGAAAACAAAGTTCAGACTTTGCTTCTTTGCTGTCCTGTGGTCCATGTGCTAAAAAGATGAGATGATTCATGTTTAATGTACTGTTTATTAAGCATTAGCAATAATGTCCCTTAATATTTTCTATAATAGCATCAGCCAAAGGGGGAGAAAGGAAAGGAGCAAATGAGCTTAATATAGTAAAACTCTATGATTACTGACCTTGCAGAGCAGTTTCATGTCTATGATCTTATTTATTTTCTTAGCTATTACTTCAATAGGTTGTATAATATCTGAAACCCACCTCAATTTGCTCCTTGTTCCTGGCGTTATTCCCTCTCTAGCACCAGACATCTGGGAGCATTTTATAAGGCTTTCCTGTAATCTGGCAAACTATGCACATATGTGTCTTTCAGGAGTCCAATTTTCTCCACCCAGTAATTGGCCAATGCAGAGAAACAAAGTATCATTTTATTTTACGTAACAGCACTATGTAAAATGATTCACTAATTCCGTGCTGAAAAATAATAATCACAAGTTGGAAGATTGAAAAACACATGTGAGAAGCACCCAGGAAAATCTAGGTTCCTAGTGCTTACACAAGCTCTCTCTTGCCCCCTGCAGTTTGCCGAGACACAGAGAAATAGTTTGTAATTGGCCTTGTGTTTTGCTTGCAAACTTCAGCTGAAATGTTCATTTGCCTTATAAGAAGCTGTCAGGACCTCCAGGAATACACCACACAACAGTGTTATTTAGAAACAATTTTGCTTCCACAGCACATAACAAATATGTCTTTGTTCTTTCTTTGTCTCCACTTCTTGTTAATAGAGAAAATTGTCCAGGAAAAATGCAACCCTCAACTTAATATGGATTACTATGTGTTGTACTTCTTACAATTTGAAATAAATGTCTACATAAAAGAAAGATACAGCAATAGCTAATGCTTTTCCCTGGGTAATAATACAATTTTGAAGAATAGAATGCCTAAGTAAATAAATTGGGCAACCTTATCTTATCGCCTGCAGTTTCATTATATTAATGAGATTGCTGAGAAAATTTCCCCTCAAGAGCCCTGCAATTCAGCACCCATGCCTCTGGACAGTACCATCTCAGCAAGTATCTACGCGAAACCACACAACTGAATGGAAATTGAGGAATATAAAATGATTTTCTGTTGTGACTAAGACCTACAAGCCAAATCCTTCAATATACCCCCTCTATACCCTATTAAAAACTGCTATTCTCTGGTTTAAGAAAAATACAAAACAAACACTTTTTTGTCCCCTAATAGCACAAGATAAAATTCAAACAAGACTTGCCAAGCAGTCACTCCTCAAACTTACTTTTACAGTCTATTATTCAATATCAGTCGGAATTTAGGGAAGAATTCATGGTTTCGTCTTTTACTTTTTTTTTTTTAGTGAATGGATCACATGTCATACCAAATAAATGAAAATGAATACCTTTCTTTATTAGTAGTATGGTACATTTTAATTTATAAGACGGTGTTAGTTCAGATCAGATCAGTCGCTCAGTCATGTCCAACTCTTTGCGACCCCATGAATCGCAGCACGCCAGGCCCCCCTGTCCATCACCAACTCCCGGAGTTCACTCAGATTCAGGTCTATCGAGTCAGTGATGCCATCCAGCCGTCTCATCCTCTGTCGTCCCCTTCTCCTCTTGCCCCCAATCCCTCCAAGCATCAGAGTCTTTTCCAATGAGTCAACTCTTCACATGAGGTGGCCAAAGTACTGGAGTTTCAGCTTAAGCATCATTCCTTCCAAAGAAATCCCAGGGCTGATCTCCTTTAGAATGGACTGGTTGGATCTTCTTGCAGTCCAAGGGACTCTCAAGAGTCTTCTCCAACACTACAGTTCAAAACCATCAATTCTTCGGTGCTTAGCCTTCTTCACAGTCCAACTCTCACATCCATACATGACCACAGGAAACACCATAGCCTTGACTAGACGAACCTTTGTTGGCAAAGTAATGTCTCTGCTTTTGAATATGCTATCTAGGTTGGTCATAACTTTCCTTCCAAGGAGTAAGCGTCTTTTAATTTCATGGCTACAGTCACCATCTGCAGTGATTTTGGAGCCCAGAAAAATAAAGTCTGACACTGTTTCCACTGTTTCCCCATCTATTTCCCATGAAGTGATGGGACCGGATGTCATGATCTTTGTTTTCTGAATGTTGAGCTTTAAGCCAACTTTTTCACTCTCCTCTTTCACTTTTATCAAGAGGCTCTTTAGTTCTTCACTTTCTGCCATAAGGGTGGTGTCATCTGCATATCTGAGGTTATTGATATTTCTCCTGGCAATCTTGATTCCAGCTTGTGTTTCTTCCAGTCCAGCTTTTCTCATGATGTACTCTGCATATAGGTTAAATAAACAGGGTGACAATATACAGCCTTGACGTACTCCTTTTCCTATTTGGAACCAGTCTGTTGTTCCATGTTCCGTTCTAACTGTTGCTTCCTGACCTGCATACAAATTTCTCAAGAGGCAGATCAGGTGGTCTGGTATTTCCATGTCTTTCAGAATTTTCCACGGTTTATTGTGATCCACACAGTCAAAGGCTTTGACATAGTCAATAAAGCAGAAATAGATGTTTTTCTGAAACTCTCTTGCTTTTTCCATGATCCAGAGGATGTTCGCAATTTGATCTTTGGTTCCTCTGCCTTTTCTAAAACCAGCTTGAACATCAGGAAGTTCACGGTTTACATATTGCTGAAGCCTGGCTTGGAGAATTTTGAGCATTACTTTACTAGCGTGTGAGATGAGTGCAATTGTGCAGTAGTTTGAGCATTCTTTGGCATTGCCTTTCTTTGTGATTGGAATGAAAACTACTGTTTTCCAAGTAGGAATTCACAGATCTTAAGTCTGCCCTACAAAGCCTTTTGTCAAGTGCTGTGAGATCCTGAAGTGGTTCTATCTGTTGGCATCTCTAACTAAGCAAACCAGGTTGTATCAGGTATTAATAGATACTAGTTCATTGCTTTAGTCAAACCAAGACTAGCTTTAATTTCTTTTCATTAGGGAAATATCTGAAGACAGCTGACAAAATGACCACTGCCCATTTCCTCTACTATGCATTACATGCACTATTTTTATATTACTTGTCTTACTATGATATAAGCAATCCATTGCAACCATTTCCTTTTTTGTGGTTCAGGAACAAACTATAATACTTTAGGCTTTGTGTTTCCACGAGCAAAGCAGAAGGAAACTCGTGCCTCTCCAATTCTGTGTTTTATAAATCTATCAAAGCTACTGTTTTGTCATTAGAACTTTGACAGGCTTCTCACACTGAGCCTTCTTAAGCTCACTGTCAATTACAACCCCACGGAGACAACTGCACACTCTTCCAAGAGGCTGTTGGAAGCAGAATTTACCCTTATCTAGCTTTATGTTTTCAGCGCTATCTATCATTTCCACCTGTAAATATATTTTAGAATATCAATTACATCTTTTTTTTCGATTCTTTATTTTATTTTATTTTTACTTTACAATATTGTATTGGTTTTGCCATACATCAACATGAATCCACCATGGGTGTACACGTGTTCCCCATCCTGAACCCCTCTCCTACCTCCCTCCCCATACCATCCCTCTGGGTCGTCCCAGTGCACCAGCCCCAAGCATCCAATATCATGCATCGAACCTCGACTGGCAATTCATTTCACATATGATATTATACATGTTTCAATGCCATTCTCCCTAATCATCCCACCCTCTCCCTCTCCCACAGAGTCCAAAAGACTGTTCTATACATCTGTGTCTCTTTTGCTGTTTCCTATACAGGGTTATTGTTACCATCTTTCTAAATTCCATATATATGTGTTAGTATACTGTATTGGTGTTTTTCTTTCTGGCTTACTTCACTCTGTATAATCGGCTCCAGTTTCATCCACCTCATTAGAACTGATTCAAATGTATTCTTTTTAATGGCTGAGTAATACTCCATTGTGTATATGTACCACAGCTTTCTTATCCATTTGTCTGCTGATGGGCATCTAGGTTGCTTCCATGTCCTGGCTATTATAAACAGTGCTGCGATGAACATTGGAGTACATGTGTCTCTTTCAATTCTGGTTTCCTCAGTGTGTATGCCCAGCAACGGGATTGCTGGATCATAAGGCAGATCTATTTCCAGTTTTTTAAGGAATCTCCACACTGTTCTCCATAGTGGCTGTACTAGTTTGCATTCCCAGCAACAGTGTAAGAGGGTTCCCTTTTCTCCATACCCTCTCCAGCATTTATTGCTTGTAGACTTTTGGATCCCAGCCATTCTGACTGGCATGAAATGAAATGGTACCTCACTGTGGTTTTGATTTTCATTTCTCTGATAATGAGTGATGTTGAGCATCTTTTCATGTGTTTGTTAGCCATCTGTATGTCTTGTTTGAAGAAATGTCTATTTAGTTCTTTGGCCCTTAAAAGCTTCTGCACAACAAAGGAAACTATAAGCAAGGTGAAAAGACAGCCTTCAGAATGGGAGAAAAAACAATTACATCTCTATTATGTGTTGTAGATTCACATTATATAGAAAGAAATATCATTGTTTCTACAGTTACAGTTATTTCTTTTAATTTTTTTAATGTGTAAAAATTGTGGAATAGGACAGGACTGAAGGTAAAGCTGTGGATATAAATCTTGAGACAGAAAAATATCCATTAATCAACAGACATAGAATATATTACTTCAACTAATAACAATTGCATTGAATTATGCCATTATTCAGCCCATAGGTCTCCCTAATTTCCCATAAGCATAAGATGAAAGACTTTGGCAAAGATTTATTTGTTCACTTATTTATTTATTACCTCCTATGCATCAGGCATTGTTCTGGGTGCTAGGAATACCCCTTTATACAAGACAGATAAAGTTCTTTTTCTCATGGGTTACACATTCTCACTGGGAAAGACAGATGATATTGAATTAAAGTTGTCATAGTAGTAGTGATGAGGAATGCGACTCTAGGCAAGGTGGCCATGACAAATCTTGCTGAGATGATGAAATTTAAGCTGAGATTATGACATTTAAGGCATGACTTGAATGTCAAGAAGGACCCAACTCTGAAGGAAATGTATACCAGTCTGAAGCAACAACCAGTGAAAAAAATTTAAATTAGGACTGATCCATCTCAAACTGTTAGAGAAACAAACATATGTGGCTGAAGTCCACATTTATTTGATCAACTAGCTAGTAACTTTGTAAAAATAAAATAGAATCAAATTAGGATACAGATAAATCACAAGATAATGATGCTGAGTGAAAATGCCAAATGGGGAAAAGGAGTACCTACTATATGATTTCATTTACATAAAATTCTAAAAGTACAGACTAAAATTTGGGGACAGAAAGCAAATCAATGGTTGCCTCTGAGAGTTATGATTACAAAGGGACTCAAGGATATTTGGGGGGATGATGGAAATAGTTGTAATTTTTATTGTGATAATGGTACCATGAATGTATGTATAAATGTCAAAGCCAATCAAAACTGCATATTTTAAATATGTGAGTTTATTGTACATCAATAATGTCTCAATTAAGCTATCATAAAATCAGATTTGTTTGAGTATCTTTCTTCTACAGAGAGTATTTGGTAGTTTTCAGTCATACCCAGTTCATTTTCTAAATACTTAATAAATCTTCCTCAACCTGTGCTTTCCTGATATCTACATCATACTAACTTGCCTAGGTTTGAGAGACTATATCTCTTTCTAGGGTTTGGAGAGTAAAAGAACATATTTTCCAACTTCAGTTTGTAAACACGCCACCCCAAAGGTCTTGAACAGGAGTTAGATAATATAATACGCATATTATTTCAGAATTGCATTTTAATACAGCTAATCCAAAAACCGTGAACTCTTTTTGTTGTCATTGTTGTCTAGGCACTGGGTCGTGTCCAACCCTTTTGAGACCCTACAGACTACAGCCCACCAGGTTCCTCTGTCCATGGGATTCTCCAGGCAGGAATACTGGAGTAGGTTGCCATTTCCTTCTCCAAGGGATCTCCCAAAAGCAGGGATCAAACCTGCATCTCCTGCATTGGCAGGCAGATTCTTCACTACTAAACTACCAGGAAAGCCCCTGAACTTGTTTAGACTCAGACATGTACTGGTAAACTTCCTCTCCCACCTTTGACATGTGCTCCTTCCTGGCAAGCTTTATTCTCTTTTCTCTCTCCTCCTCCCTCTCTTCCTCACCCTTCCTGCTCTTCATCCTTCTCAATCTGAATATCATTCTCTACTGGGTGAGAACAAAACATGCCATAGGTCAAAGATTTCCCTCCCTTGGGCATTAAGTCACTTGCAGCTCCAAAGGATATGTCATCCCTTTAGCTGCATTTCAGCCTGAAATGTAACTAATGGTGTGTTTTTGTCTATTTCTCTTGGTTTTATAAATTCCAATTTCTTTAGGAAATTTAGTGTTCCTGACTCTATACTTATTTCTGCTGCTAAAAAAAAAAAAAAAAAAAAAAAAAACCCAAGGTCTTAAGGAAGACACAAACTGTGTTGCTGACGGAGTTAATAACAATTATGCCGTTAGACAGAAGAGAATGCTTCCTGGAACATCTGTTTTAAATCCCAAGAAGTGATTTTGCAGACCTGGCTGCCTAGTTGCCTGCATCTCTCATGCTCTCACCATTCCAGTATTTACCTAGGGGTCTTCATAGAGCTGTTGTAAACATAAATAGAAACACCTAAAATAATGAAGAATTTTACAAAGCAAAATTATCATAATTGCTATGCACACATTGGGAAGTCAAGAAAAATTTCAGATTTAAGAATTACCATCATTCTACTCTATGGGAACTAGTGAAACCAACATACTGCTGCTGCTGCTGCTAAGTCACTTCAGTCATGTCCGACTCCGTGCAACCCCATAGACAGCAGCCCACCGGGCTCCCCCGTCCCTGGGATTCTCCAGGCAAGAACACTGGAGTGGGTTGCCATTTCCTTCTCTAATGCATGAAAGTGAAAAGTGAAAGTGAAGTCGCTCAGTCATGTCTGACTCTTCGCGACCCCATGGACTGCAGCCTACCAGGCTCCTCCATCCATGGGATTTTCCAGGCAAAGTACTGGAGTGGGCTGCCATTGCCTTCTCCAAGTGAAACCAACATAGCTTATGCTTAATTCTGTTGTAACTCATACATCTGCTTTGAAGCCATAGATTTTTCTATTTGTAGGCAATGGTTTTTCAAGGTCACTCATGATTATATTAAAAATATTGATTGTTGTTATTTAGTTGCTAATTTGTGGCTGACTCTGCAACCCCATAGACTGTAGCCCACCAGGCTCCTCTGTCTATGGAATTTTCTAGGCAAGAATACTGGAGTGGGTTGCTGTTTCCTTCTGCAGGGGATCTTCCTGACCCGGGTCGAGCCCACATGTCCTGCATTGCCAGGCAGATCCTTTACTGCTGAGCCACTATGGAAGCCCTTAGTATTCAACAACATATCAGTTCCATCATTTCTCTCTGATTCTTATTAAGGTTCTGAATTAGAGCCTGCCAATCTATTTATCAGATTTGGAGGCAGAAGGGGAGAGTCCATTATTCCTGGGGAGGGGGCACATTTGTGGTAGAGGAATCGGGGACCACAAACATGAGGGTCTTATCTGCTTTCAGGGAACCCTTAGCCAGCTGCCTTCTTCATGGCTATAGACACAGAGGTAGGTAAGGACAGTTCCTTTTGGAGGACTCCAGGAGATGATGATGTAGACGGGGGAGGTGTCCTGAAAGATTTTGAAAGTCAAAGCAGCTCCTGAGTGGGCTCTAAGAAACAGCTAACTTTCGCACTATTAACTGACCACGGAGTCCTTGCCTATATCCCCACCATTTTTCCAATGGTTTAATAAGCCTCCCCTTCCATGTAAACAACATTCCAACCTGCAGTTCATAAAGGGCAACTTGTTTTCCTAACAAAGTAAACAAGTACAGACACACATACGATCCAGTTAGAAAGAAACGATTTGTGATTTTACAAAACCATCTCTGTTGTTTAAGCTGGTATCGTGGCTAAATGTGCTGGTCCTGGAGACGACCTCTGGGGTTCAAATTCCTGCTCCATCACTTGTGAGTAACTTTAGTCAAGTTATTTAAACTCCCTCTATCTTGGTTTCATCTCTTTAAAATGCGGGCAAAATACTTTCTTTTACCTCTTAGGACTATTTGAGGGAATTTTAAAAGCTTATATGAATGAAAATTTAGAATGGTGCTTAGCACTTGTTAAATCAATAAGCATTGGTTATTATCATCAGTAGTGCCATTAACTCCTGCTTTTCTGATGAGTATATTCAATTCCCCAGGGTCTACTTTCCTACAATACTAATAGCTGAGTGGTAAACTAGGGCTCAACTGCAATGCAAATCATCTCTAGGTCCTCAGTGCTTCAATGATAAAAGACAGAGTCAATTCAACCTCTTCAGACCCTGTGTCCAAAAGCTAAGTCCATCCTTTCTAAGACAAACCTTCAATAACTGATATTAGGTAGCCCTACAAGATAATTGCATATCTTTTCCTTAGAATGTGGAGGAGACTATTCCTAGGTTATTTCTGGGTAATGAAATATATGAACAAAAACAGCAACAACAAAGTTAGGTTGGCTGGTTTTGCCTTATGGCCGTGAATTCAGTCAGTGAAAAGTTTAGAATGCTGATACTCATTTGCATGAATATTTCCTATCTCTAATGTAGGATGTTGTTATCTTCATATCTAATGCAGAGGAGCCAGTTCTTTAGTCAAGAACATCAGTTAAAATGGATTATATTTCATGGCCTAAGTTTTTAACCCCTTTGGGTTGGAAACTACTTTATAAATATGTTTTTTAAAGAATTATTTTCAATACACTTCAGGAGAAAAATTTGGAATCAAATTGATCAGTATTTGTCACAAATCAGCCACATAGTAGTGGCTTGGCTTTTATCAAACATTTAGCATCAAAAGCCTCCATTTATTCATCTATAAGTAGCAATTAATAATAATTATAATTTCCTAGTGCTTGCTCCATTTAAGATAACATACACATGCTATAAATACACAAATATTTTATATATAAACATATATAAATATATATATTTTACATAAATATATATATATATATGAAGAGAGTGAAAAAACTGGCTTAAAACTCAGCATTCAAAAAACTAAGAACAGGCATCCAATATCATTGCTTCATGGCAAATAGAAGGGGAAAAAGTGGAAGCAGTGACCAATTTTATTTTCTTGGGTTCCAAGATCACTGTGAATGGTGACTTCAGCCTTGAAATTAGAAGATGCTTGCTTCTTGGAAAGAAACCTATGAAAAACCTAGAAAGCATATTAAATAGCAAAGACATCATTTTGCCTACAAGAGTCCATGTAGTCAAAGCTATGGTTTTTCTAGTAGTCATGTATAGATGTGAGAGTTTGACCATAAAGAAGGCTGAGTGCCAAAGAATTGAAATGCTTTTGAATTGTGATGCTGGAGAAGACTTTTAAGAGTCTTTTGGACTACAAGGAGATCAAACCAGTCAATCCTAAAGGAAATCAACCCTGAACGTGCATTGGAAAGACTGATGCTGAAGATGAAGCTCCAGTACTTTGGCCACCTAATACGAAGAATTGACTCATTGGAAAAGACCCTAATGCTGGGAAAGACTGAAGACAAAAGGAAAAGAGGGTGGCAGAGAATGAGATAATTAGCTAGCATCACTGATTCAATGGACATGAATTTGAGCAAACTCCTGGAAATAGTGAAGGACAGGGGAGCCTCGCATGCTGTAGTCCATGGTGTTACAAAGAGTTCAACAGGAATTAGTGGCTGAACAACAATATATATATATATGTGTGTGTGTGTGTGTGTGTATGTGTGTGTGTATGCATTTGATAGACTTATCAAACCTTTATCACAGTTCCATCACTATGACAAATTACCATTCTGCTCTTCATTTTATTTATTCTGCCACATTCTGGCAAAAGAGAAGAAACTAGCCAGCTTTCCTAACTGGACACCAGCACGTAACAAAATGATGAGTACCAAGTCATTATAAACACAATGGCTCTAATTTAGTTTCCATTTTCATTGTACTGAAACAATATTGACTTATGCTAAGTTGCCTCCACTTTTCTTATAGAATCACCTCTCACCACAACAGAATCAGTAAGTCTATATGAGTTTTCACACAACTGAAGATATTCTTTGTCTTATTAGGACATTTTTCTGGGTCTGAGTTGGGCAAAGTCATCTAAAGATATTAAAATGACCAAGCAGAAGGGAATCACAACTCCTTCCCCCTCGAAGTCTTCACCTTTAGGAAGAGGATACAGTATACATTAACATTTGGGCTAAGAATATTAAGATCCTTTTTAAAGAATCATCTTGTACCAGATTCTACTTCTAATGTTGCATGGTTGGTTTAACATTCTTCCTCACCACGTTGCCATCTCTCAATTTGTGACATCCACTTATCAACACACTAATTTGTTTTACTCTCTCTTTTTCTCATTTATTTATAACTCCTTTCTGTAACCTAAGGACTATTAAGCTTTTGTTCCTGTATTATCTACTCAGAAGGCATGGAGATAAAATTTAATTTTCATTCAACTAAATACAAGCTTTGCACCACTTAGCATAATCCAACAGCCCTGCCTTTTATGTCTTAAAGGTAGGGTTGTAACCTGATAGCCCATGTTGAAATGAGGGGATGTCAGTGGCCATAGCCTTGAGAATAAACATAAGGTATTCAAGAGGAAAGGAATTTAAAGATCTTGAAT
This sequence comes from Bubalus bubalis, assembly GCF_019923935.1. Lineage (NCBI taxonomy): Eukaryota > Metazoa > Chordata > Mammalia > Artiodactyla > Bovidae > Bubalus > Bubalus bubalis. Next base: position 52,758,359 of record NC_059176.1, read on the forward strand.
TTTAAAGCTAAAAACATTCTGAGAGTAAACAAGTTAAGCCGCCTCCCCGAAGTCACAGAGCCAGTTGTCAGCATTAATATTTTGAACCAGAACTGAGCGTCAGTGAAACTAAGCTGCATGTCCTTGATAAAAACTGTGTTGGTTACTAAAGTGAGGGCTTCATGAAGAGCTGTGAGACAGAGAAAACCATGACAGATTATTTCATCTCAGATGCAATAGATTTGTCTAGATTACTTGATTTCCTTCTTAGAGGGGGGAATTGGACGAATGGCCAAAGTATGTGTTAGCCACTCAGTTGTGTCTGATTCTTTGCAACCCCATGGATTGTAGTCCACCAGGCTCCTCTGTCCATGGAATTCTTCAGGAAAGAACACTGGAGTGGGTTGTCATTTCCTTCTCCAAGGGATCTTTCTTAACCAGGGATTGAATTCATGTCTCCTGTGTCTCCTGCATTGGCAGGCAGATTTTTTACCATTTAAGTTACCAGGGAGGGTAATATAACCTGGAAATGTTCACAGAAACTTAAAATTAGTGTTTCTCTCCAACAATAGAGTCATCTAAATTCAGGATCTTACAAGCCAAAAATGTAAATTTCTGATTCTTTTTATTCACATGAGGATATTCTAGTTTGAATATCATGACCTTGATTTCTTCTCTTGTAAAGCAGCTTTCCATCCTTTCTCCCTTTTTTCTCATAACTTTGTTGTCACATCCGTAGTTTTGCTATCCTCTATATATCTGGTAAACTTACAGGTGAAATGATTTGAACCCTAATACTAAGTGGCTAACTCTTTGTAAGAGCCATAGGGGCTCATGGGGTGTCAAAAAGTGTAACCCAATACTAAGAAATAAAGAGAAAAAGGCATTACTCTAAAAATTAATGAAAAGCCATTGAATAAACTTAGGCCATCCACATGCCAAGAAAACCATCCATAGGTTGCAAAGAGTCAGACACGCTGTTGATAAAGAGGGGGAAGAATGAGTTTTCTTGACTGAAATTCTTTTCGAGGGGCTGCTAGCCTATCTGTTTTCAGGTGTTTATAGATTCATAGGCAGGAGACCAGTCTTTCATTTGGATGAGCCTGAGGCATAATTGAATGAGACCCCCAATGTTGACTGGCAATGGGTAACTCACTTAACTATACCTAGCGGTACCTTGGGCCTTCCCGGGTAATGCTAGTGGTAAAGAACACTCCTGCCAATACAGGAAACATAAGAGATGCAGGTTTGATCCCTGGGTCAGGACCATCCCCTCAAGGAGGTCATGGCAACCCACTCCAGTATTCTTGCCTGAGAATCCCATGGACGGAGGAGCTTGGTGGGCTACAGTCCATAGGGTCGCAGAGTCGGACACGACTGAAGTAACTTAGCATGCGTGCACACAGTGGCCACTCAGGATTCCCTGGGCCCCCACGGAATCACGTGTAAAATAGGAATTCTTTTAGGTCAGATAACATTCATGGTTGTTATCAGGTGGTAATGTTTTGCAAATAACAACTGCACTCTGCAGAAAATTCACTTTAACCCCTCTCTGTCTACAATCATTACCATCTTTCTTTTCTGAATTCTTAGCTCCAGGAGTGGCTAAGCATTTAATCCATGGTGACATACAATCCACCTATGATGATGTATATTCATCTTCCCTAAGTGGTCTTAAAACAATCAAGGGGTATTTCTGGGTCAAAATAAGCCCAGGACATTAAGGTTTGAAAACTTACTCATAAACACACTCAGACATACATTCATCTAACACATACTTTTAGAGACTAAAGAGAAAAAGAAATCAGTAAGATTAAATTAGTTTTAGACTATGCATTTAAAGGCCCTCATTTCTGTCAGTGGTTCTGTATGTTGCTGAAGCCACAATCAGCATGTGTAGAGTGTTAATTAATTTTTCTTTTTTCCATTTATTATTTGAAACTCTGAATATCATAAAGGGTAAGAACTTGAGCCTTGTCATGAAACAGAACTAAATTCAAAAGCTAGTGGTTCTTTTACAAGATTCATGACATTTGGTGGACATCTTAACCTCAGTAGAACAATTTCTTTGTAAAAGAGCCATTAATAATAGGATCTATCACACAAATTATTTATATGATAAACTAACATAATACTAATAAAATGCTTAGTATAGCAACGAGTTCATGGTAAAGGTTCCAATGAATGTTTGTTCTTATTATCATCTTATACATGCATTGACACTCAGTATTTTCATGGTTTTGTGGTATTCTAGAAAATAATCAACCATGTTCTTTTTCTTTCCACTACTAGGAATTTGGGTTAAATTTATTTGGGAATATAAGTCTCGTTGCTATAAATATCCATGTAGTAAATACTGTTTTCTGATAAGTTTATTTCTTGAGGGATAGTCAAGCTGGAAACAAGATTAAATGAGAAGTTTTAAGGACCTTCTTGAAAGTTGCCAAATTCTTCTCCAGAGGAAAGTAAACCAATTTACAGATAGCTGTATGATATTATTAAAGCTCTTTCTTCATAGATGCACCAACACTGAGTCTTCATTTTTTTGTTTATTATAGAAGAATCAGCATAGAATCATACCAAAAATATTTGAATTAGCCTTTCTTTAGCTACTAATGAAGCTGGGGAGTTTTGTTATTGTTTCCTGCTAAGATGGACACTTCTTCCTGGCTAAATGATTCACTTTCCTTGACTAGTTAGAGAACCATTTAGTGTTTTAAAGCAATATGTGGTAACTCATAGTCTCAAAAGATCCCCAGACTGAGTTCCATTCCAACATTCCTCCTTGTAGTCAGTAGACATTTGTTTGCCTGCAATTATGGAATGAAGCTAAGACTATTCTCAAATATTAAATATTATGGGCTTAGGGTGACCAACAAAAAGGAAAAATAAGTACCATTATAATTGCTATGTAGCAACTATTGGAATTGATGGAAACAGAGAGTAATTTACAATCAGAAGCATTGAGTTTCCATGCACCTTTGTGGGGAACCTTTCTCCGCAATACTATATATCCCATTTTGGCCCCTAGACATTGGCACTCCACTTCCAGCCCTTATTGGTATCTGCCTAAGAGAGGAAGAGTGCCATGAGGTTGATGAGCACTGAATTAGCATGAGCTGCTGGTGACCCACATAGTCATTCTCTCCCTGAACTCAGTATGATTCGTTGTTCCTCTATGTGATAAGGTTAGCAAGGCCAGCCCTGCTCCTATGGTTCTAGATAAGGAAGTTCAACTCTGGTGGGGCCAAGCTCTCTAATTCTTTATTACCAGTAATAAATCAGGTAATTTTCATACAACGTATCTAGCTCCTGGGTTTTATTTCTTATTTGGTTTAGAATTTATGAGAGAAGAAAAGGTGTCATTCATTGTTCATCAAAAACCCCACATGGCTTAGTACTGACATCACAAGGCATCAAAGATACTAGGGCTTCCCAGGTGGCACTCGTGGTCAAGAATCTGCCTGCCAATGCAGGAGACTCAGGAGACATGGCTTCGATCCCTGGGTTGGGAAGACCCCCTGGGGAGGAGGAAATGGCAACCCACTCCTGCATTCTTGCCTGGAGAATCCCATGGATGGAGAATCTTGGTGGGCTACAATCCATGGGGTTGCAAAGAGTCGGACATGACTGAGTGACTGAGCACACACAAGCATTAAGGATACAGAGTCATACTGCCTGATTCGACTCCCGTGCTTGTTCAACTCCTATCTGATTCTTATTATCAGGTGAGAGATAAGTTATATGGCTTCTCTAACCTTCAGTTTCCCCATCTGTATATGGGATATAATAATAGTAGAAGCCTCAAAGAATTGTTCAAAACAGGAGTTGGCAAACTGGCTCACTGGGACAAATCCAATCATTGTTTATTTTTGTAAATAAAATTGTATTGAAATCTACCCATGCCCATATATTTCCATATTGGCTGCAGCTACTTCCACATTGCAACAGCAGAGCTAAGTAGTTGCAAAAGAGACCATATGGACCACAAAGACTAAAATATTTTCTATCTATCCCTTTGCAGAAAAAGTCTGTCAATTCCTGGTTTAAAAGATAAAGCAAGAAGTGACGTATGTATACAAAACACATAGCCCTGGACATACAAAGAGTAAATGCTTAACATGTGTTAGCTATTATTATTATTCTCATTATTATCTACTAAGAGGTTGTGCATCATAGTCATGAAAAAATACTGATTCTTTAGCAAAACAGTAAAGATTGAAATCTCAGCTTTACGACTTATCAACACTCTCATTTAGGCAAGCCACACATATTTTCTGAATCACAATGTACTCATCTGTAATACGAAGATAATAACATTTAGTGCATAGAGTTATTGAGAGATTTAAATGAGATTATACAAGTACTCAGTTCAGTTGCTCAGTTGTGTCTGACTCTTTGCAACCTCATGGATGGCAGGACACCAGGCCTCCTTGTCCATCACCAACTCCTGGAGCCTACTCAAACTCATGTGCCCTGAGTCTGTGATGCCTTTCAACCATCTCATCCTCTGTCATCCCCTTCTCCTCCTGCCTTCAATCTTTCACAGCATTAGGGTCTTTTCCAATGAGTCAGTCCTTTGCATCAGGTGGCCAAAGTACTGGAGTTTCAGCTTTAGCATCAGTCCTTCCAATGAATATGTAGGACTGATTTCCTTTAGGATGGACTGGTTGGATCTCCTTGCTGTCCAAGGGACTCTCAAGAGTCTTCTCCAACACCACAGTTCAACAGCATCAATTCTTCACCACTCAGCTGTCTTTACAGTCCAACGCTCACATCCATACATGACTACTGGAAAAACCATAGCTTTGACTAGATGGACCTTTGTTGGCAAAGTGATGCCTTTGCCTTTTGAGTATGCTGTCTAGGTTTGTCATAACTTTCCTTCCAGGGAGCTATTTGGAACCAAGTAAATTACGAAGGAGATTTCATATCACTGACATGATTTCGTATCGCTGACATGATTTCGTATCGCTGACATGATTTCGTATCGCTGACATGATTTCGTATCGCTGACATGATTTCGTATCGCTGACATGAATATTTGCTGTCATCACAATCGCCATCATCGTAACTGCTATTAGTTTCCCTCCATAGGATTCTAAAATATAAACATATTTTGAACAGAAGTTCATTAATAATATTAAGTATCAATTAGCTCACATATTTATTCAGTAAATTTTAACCAACCATCTTGAGGGAATCGGAGAGTCTCTGGAGATACAGATATAACATTTCCTTTCTCTTTAACTTCTGCAATGAAATCACCCCAAATCTACACTTTCAGGTCAAAGCCAAAAATACAACATATTATTGAAGAAAAAGCATCACCTATATCAAGAAGACTCCTGAGAGTCCCTTGGACAGCAAGATCAAACTAGTCGATCCTAAAGGAAATCAACCCTGAATATTCATTAGAAGGACTGATGCTGAAGCTGAAGCTCCAATATTTTGGCCACCTGATGTGAAGAGTTGACTCACTGGAAAAGACCCTGATGCTGGGAAAGATTGAAGGTAAAAGGAGAAGGGGGTGCAGAGGATAATATGGTTACATAGCCTCACTGATTCAAAGGACATGAATCCAAGCAAACTCCAGAAGGACAGGGAAGCCTGGCACACTGCAGTCCATGGGGTTGCCATGAATTGGCCATGACTTAGCGACTGAACAGCAACAAATCAAGCTACTTCACACTAAAACAGGAGAAGCTGCCTGCATGCGCCTAGACTACAAATCGTTTTAAAGAACATTTAAACCCTGGGCTATTGAGTAATTTTAAGATAATAGAGCTCTCATGATTTAAAGATGAATAAACAAAAATAATGAAATAGAAGTTGAAGGAGGAGTACATAACAACCCAGTGGGCGATGTGTTCTGCAATGTGTAAGAACCCACAGAGCAATGGTGCTCTTTGTGCAATGATTAGCCACAGGAAACAGACACTAGCATTAGGTAGCCCCTATTCAGGTTCCAGGAAAATTCATGGAAAATGACATCCATGAAACATTAAATAAAAAGATAACAGATCCAAATGGAAAGAAAACTCTCTATATTGTAAGCATGAATAAAAGAAAAAACGGACAAAGACAAAGAAATAGGTGCAATGAAACTGAAATGCAAAATGGCTGAAAATAAAACACATCAACAGAGGATAGTCCATGCTGCATAAAAGTGAATCTGTGAGGGCAAACTTTAGAAGCACTTCCAGACTCTGGCATTAAAAGTTATAAGATATTATAGAATATTGAGCAGCGTCCCCTTGATGAACAGTAGACCCTTATTGGTTATCTATTTTAAACATAGCTGTGTGTACATGTCAATCCCAAACTCCCAATCTATCGCTCTCCTCCCCATCCTCCGCTGGTAACCATCAGTTTGTTCTTTAAGGCCTGTGAGTCCGTTTCTGCTCTGTAAATTAGCTCATTGTGTCATCTTTATGGAAACACAATGTTGCTAATCAACCACACTGTTATAAAATAAACATTTGTTAAAATATGAAAAAAAATAGTTACAAGGTAGAAGTGATGAGAGGAAAGGAGAGGGCAGACCCATATGTTGGGAAAACAGATATCAAACACTCTTAGTGAAAGGAGATGAAGACATAATGGAAACACTGCTATCTTATAACTGAAAGACTTGTCAGAAAAGGACAGAGTATTCAAATCCAAGATGAATCAAAAGGACCTAAACCTAAAAATAAAAAAGTAAAGAAATATTTTTGATGCAGTAGAAAAAAAATATTTGTATTCATGAACAGGAAAAACTAGTAAGGCAGAAATACATAAGATACATACAAAGAAAGAAAAAATAGGCTGATTACTACTGCTTAAACATCAGAGTAAATTGAACCAAGCCTATACTGCTTTAATGAAATCTCTTGGTACGTAAAGTGGAACTGTGATGTAAAGTAAATAGGAAAATATTCAGATGTATACTAATATATCAAAAGTATCCATTGATTTACTTTACAAAAAAAAAGAGTTGTTCTCTAGCAAACAAGTGAGATGAATCAATATAAAAATAAGAAGGAGGACATGACTGCACAGAATGGACAGAGATGAACAACGCAAATAATTAGACAAAACTGAATTTTAAAATGATCTGACTGTGACTATAAGACAAGCCAAATGCCACAAATACATCTTATATGAGAAAATAAGAAGTGGAAAAATAATGCTTTTGTTTAAAATAAATGAGACACAGATGGTTGGATTGGCAATATGTGTATGTTCAACACATATATATTCCAGATAATATCCTAGGAAATGCAAAATGTTTCTAATGATTGAACAATACAGACGAAGTACATACTTTACTCCCAAACAAAGGGAAAAAAATTTCTCTACTCACAGTAAATAACATCAATATCTAGGATAAAATAATATTTTAGATCTTCAGCCAAATATATTTTCCTTTGATTTTTAAGGATGGGTGAATATTATAAAATCTATTAACATAATTTAAGACTATTAATTCAAAGTCATAGTCATTTTTCTAGACACACCAAAAAATTCATCATCCAAAAAAAAAAAAATTCATCATCCAATCCTGATTTTTTAAATTAATATGCTAAGGAAAAGTAATAATTAAAAAAGAAGACATTGAACATTAATACCAACCATCAGACATCTTACTTAACTGTTAAATACTTAGAGTTATTCTCATTTTTAAATGAAGTTCACAGTGAATTTGCTCATAGAATCATTATTGTCTTTATACTACATTCTCAAAACCAAGTAAGTTTATAGATAAAGTAAAAAGCAAGCAGAGACTTCTATGGTGATCTAGTAGTTAAAACTTGACCTTTCAGTGCAGGAGGTGTGGGTTCAATCCCTGGTCTAGGAACTAGGACTCCACATGCTTCATGGCCAACAAAACAACAATATTGTAACAGAAGCAATATTGTAACACACTCAATAAAGACTTTAAAAACATCAGATCAGATCAGTCGCTCAGTCATGTCCGACTCTTTGCGACCCCATGAATCGCAGCACGCCAGGCCTCCCTGTCCATCACCATCTCCCGGAGTTCATCCAGACTCACGTCCATCGAGTCAGTGATGCCATCCAGCCATCTCATCCTCTGTTGTCCCCTTCTCCTCCTGCCCCCAATCCTTCCCAGCATCAGAGTCTTTTCGTCAACCCTTCGCATGAGGTGGCCAAAGTACTGGAGTTTCAGCTTTAGAATCATTCCTTCCAAAGAAATCCCAGGGCTGATCTCCTTCAGAAAGGACTGGTTGGATCTCCTTGCAGTCCAAGGGACTCTCAAGAGTCTTCTCCAACACCACAGTTCAAAAGCATCAATTCTTCGGCGCTCAGCCTTCTTCACAGTCCAACTCTCACATTCATACATGACCACTGGAAAAACCATAGCCTTGATTAGACGAAACTTTGTTGGCAAAGTAATGTCTCTGCTTTTGAATATGCTATCTAGGTTGGTCATAACTTTCCTTCCAAGGAGTAAGTGTCTTTTAATTTCATGGCTACAGTCACCATCTGCAGTGATTTTGGAGCCCAGAAAAATAAAGTCTGACACTGTGTCCTCTGTTTCCCCATCTATTTCCCATGAAGTGATGGGACTGGATGCCATGATCTTCATTTTCTGAATGTTGAGCTTTAAGCTGACTTTTTCACTCTCCACTTTCACTTTCATCAAGAGGCTTTTGAGTTGCTCTTCACTTTCTGCCATAAGGGTGGTGTCATCTGCATATCTGAGGTTATTGATATTTCTCCCAGCAATCTTGATTCCAGTTTGTGTTTCTTCCAGCCCAGCATTTCTCATGATGTACTCTGCATATAAGTTAAATAAGCAGGGTGACAATATACAGCCTTGACATACTCCTTTTCCTATTTGGAACCAGTCTGTTGTTCCATGTCCGGTTCTAACTGTTGCTTCCTGACCTGCATACAGATTTCTCAAGAGGCAGGTCAGGTGGTCTGGTATTCCCATCTCTTTCAGAATTTTCCACAGTGTATTGTGATCCACACAGTCAAAGGCTTTGGCATAGTCAATAAAGCAGAAATAGATGTTTTTCTGGAACTCTCTTGCTTTTTCCATGATCCAGCGGATGTTGGCAATTTGATCTCTGGTTTCTCTGCCTTCTCTAAAACTAGCTTGAACATCAGGAATTTCACGGTTCACGTATTGCTGAAGCCTGGCTTGGAGAATTTTGAGCATTACTTTACTAGCGTGTGAGATGAGTGCAATTGTGCGGTAGTTTGAGCAGTCTTTGGCATTGCCTTTCTTTGGAATTGGAATGAAAACTGACCTTTTCCAGTCCTGTGGCCACTGCTGAGTTGTCCAAATTTGCTGGCATATTGAGTGCAGCACTTTCACAGCATCATCTTTCAGGATTTGGAATAGCTCAACTGGAATTCTATCACCTCCACTGGCTTTGTTCGTCACATCAAAAAAAAAAATCTTAAAATAAATAAATAAAATCAAGTATTTTTTTAAAACAAGTAAGGAAAGCTAATTGTTAACATTTATAAGTGATGCTATGATTTATCTAGAAAAAAAAGAAAAATCTAGGGAAACACATTTAGGTATAACTACAGAGTGCAGTGAAATTACAAATAAGCACATCAATGAGTAAGAATCTTCATGTGTAACTAAGACCCACAATTTACCAATCTATGATGAAAAAAGACACTTTTTAGTATATCAAGAACATTAAAAGCTGGTGATAATTATCAGGTAAGTATATGAAAATGATGTACAGAAAGAATACAAAATATTCAACAATATTTTGTTGAAAATCAAAGACCTGAAGAAGTGGGATAAAATGTCAGATTTTGAAAAAATAATATAGGTAAACAGTCAATAGATGAAATAGACTATAATTTTTTTTACATTTAAATACTTTATAATGCCACACTTATAATATAACTTTAATGCACCTTAAGTTAAAATTCCAGTGCTTTCACTTTTGGCAGGTAACAACTCATAGATAAATTATGTAAAAAATGTGAAAGGTTAATGGGAAAATATTTGAAGTATCCGTGATGAACAGAGGTTGAATACCTTTAACATAGAAATTGAAATTAAATTTAAAAATAAATTTTTATGATTATTCAAAGAATAAAGAACAAAATATATTATTTGGAAATTCATTTTAAAAAAGAAATTAGTGAAATAGAAGCATGCAATTCATATCAGAAAAGATCAAACTATAGATTAAAATAGAACCCAATTTCCCCCTATAAATTTCAAAGATTTTAATGCAAAAATAATCACTGTATTTAGAAGATGAGGTAGGAGAAAACATAGATGACCTAGGTTTTGGCAATTATTTTTTTAGATACAACACTAAAGGCATAATCCCTGAAAGAAAGAATTGTTAAGGAGGACTTCATTAAAATGAAAGATTTCTGCTCTGTGATAGATGATGTGAAGAGCATGAAAAGACAAGCTACAGACTGGGAGAAAATATTTGAAAAAAATACACCTGATAAAAGACCATTATCCAAAATATACAAAGAATTCTTCAAATTCAAAATAAGAAAACAATGTGATTAAAAAATGGGTCAATAACCTTAAAAGACACTTCACTAAATAAGATATACAGATGGAAAATGAAGCATATGAAAAGATGCTCCACATTCTATGTCAACTGGGAAATGCAAATTAAAACAACAATGAGATACCCCTATGCACCTATCAGAACAGCCAAAATATAGAACGCTGGCGATACCAAGTTCTGACAAGGATGCAGAGCAACGAGAACTCTCTTTCATGGCCGGTGGGAATGTAAGATAAGGTAGCCACTTTGCAAGATCTTTGGCAGCTTCTTACAAAACTAAACATACTCTTACCATACAATCCAGCAATCATACTCTTGGTATTTACTCAAAGTAGTTGAACACATTTCCACACAAAAACATCTGCACACAGATGTTTACAGCAGTTTTATTCATAATTGCCCACACCTAGAGGAAACCAAGATGTCCTTCAGTAGGTAGATGGATAAATAAACTGTTAATATTATACATCCAGACAATGGAGTGTTATCAAGTGCTAAAAAAAAGAAATGAGCTCTAAAGCTATGAAAAGACATGGAAGAAACTTAAATATATGTATTTCTTAGAGATAAACAGACAATCTGCAAAGGCTAAATACTGTATGATTCCAACTATAGGATATTTTGGAAAAAAGCAAAATTATGGAGACAATCAAAAGGTCAGCAGTTGACAGAGGTTGATGAAGACGAAGTGATGAGTAGAGGGAGCACAGAGGATCTTTTAGGGCAGTGCAATTACTCTGTATAATATATAATGATGGATACAGGTCATTTTACATTTGTCTAAATGCATTAGATGTATAACATAATGTGTGAACCCTAATGTAAACTCTGGAGTTTGGGTAGTAATGATGTGTTGATGTTAGTTCATTGATTGTCAAACATTTACCACTGAGGTGGGGGATGTTGATAACAGGGAAGGCTATAGCTATGAAGGGCTAGGGTGCCTATGGAAAATTTCTGTACCTTCCTCTCAATCTTGTTGTGAATAAAAGTTTCTCTAAAATGTAATATCTAGGAACTTCTCTGGTGGTCCATTGGCTAAGAATCCTCACTCCCAATGCAGGGGGTAAGTTCAATCCCTGGTCAGGGAACTAAGATCCTGCATGCTTCAAGGAATGGCAAATAGATAAATAAGTAAATGTAATTTTTTTTTTAAAGAAGTGTTTATAAAGTTGCAAGGAAAGGAAGTCTTATATATTGTTGTTGAGTGCATTTTTTAATCAGTTTATTCACATGTAAAAAAGTTATCTAATTTCACCAAAATGTTGACAATGATTATCTAGAGGTAGATGGATAATGGGTGATTGAAGACAGAAGTAGGGTTGTATTGTTGTTTGATTTCCAAATTATATTTTATTAAATATTCAGAAAAACAAAACTGCATTTGTTTTAAATCAAGTATCTATAATTATTTTAAAAAGTATAGTTAGGTTTTTTAAAGTCTATGAAAGATTTTTATTTTTTCTGTATTGTTTCATCAAATTAAAGAGAAGATGAAACAAGTTTATATGGATGCTAAGGGGTCCCCTGGTTAATGCAACGAGACTGTAATTTGGGAGAATAAGTGAGATGTTAAGCCATTGCTAAGGTTCAGCTTGGAGACTGCACATTCTGTCGTTATTAATGGAAGGACGAATGGAGAGAGGGTAGCTGAACTGAAGAGTGAGAGGCAATGGAGGGATACAAATCGAGATGAACAGTGGCTGACTCGGCAAAACTATTAAATGATTTTGCAAAAGACCTGTCACAATGGATAAACGGTCCCTCCGGAAGAAACAGCTTAGCATTCCTGCAGTGCACACACAATAATTTCCAGGGATGAGGCTGAGAGGAAAGAGACAGAATGAAGAAAGGCAAGAAGTTCCAAGATGCCTTAACGAGTCTGCAGACATCTCTTGAATGAGCAACTGGGAAGAGAGCTAAAGAAGAAAAACCAAAAACAAAGCGTGCATGCACTTCATTTTCAGCTTCAGTCACTGGGCAAACATCCACTGTTCTGCCCTTTATCCGCTCGTGAAAAACGGTGAGCTGCTCTGTGAATGTTGACTACATTCTAATTATTTCTGCGGTAAATGAGGCATGAAACCTATTGTCAAAAAACACGATGCCCACCAGCATATAGCCAGGCTTTATCTGCCCAGTAGATCACTCCTGGGCCTTGTCTAAAGGACCCTCAAAATACACATGCTCACATACACATAATCACAGGTCAATGATTGCCTTTTTTTTTCTAGCATTTACTTCTGTGCAAGAAAAGAAGAATCTTTCTGAAATATATAGTCCTATTACATTAAATAAAGGTAACACACCCAAGGGTAAAAGGCAGGAATGGGCCAGGGGGTGGGAAGAGGGCAGCAGAATCTCCTGTTTAAAGCATATGTAACAAACAGTTACACCCTTTTGTATGAAAATAAGAGCCCTGTTGCTAACACAATTCCTAGGATTCACTCTGCTGATTATTATATGTCATGGTTTAGTTCTATTCATCGGAAACGAATCAAAGGTACTCAAACAGCTTGCTGCTGGTTTCAAACCAACAAGTATCTCCTCTGCCATCCCTTAACGAATACACACTTACCGAAAGGGATATTTCCTGGGTCAAGACATTCTCACGGTGATTTCCCTCTCAACCAAGTAATTTTCATGTCCTCTGGGTAGGAACCATGACTTGCTTTGATCAACCATCTCCATGAATAGACATATGATACAAATGTTTGGGTGGAAGAGGCAGCTTTCATTCTGTTGCTCTCCACCAGATTCCATGCCTCTCAAATTTAATTGAAACCTTTTCAAAACACACAGCTGAATCACATCCTATGTGTGGGTATCCTGCCCTGTGAGAAGTTGCCCCAGCCCAAGAAGGGTCAGTATCCTTGGATAGGTTGCAACTGAAAAGTTACTAGTTCATTGTATGGAATTACTAGTTAGTTATAAGGGATGGCATGGAGGTAAGGTAAGACTCTGCTCTGATGATCACCCATAGAGAAACCACTGCACGTGGAGCCTGACACCAAATTCTTTAGACTTGAATTAGAAAAGGCATTTCTCTGATAGATTTCTTCTTGTTCCAGTTTACAGGCAACTAATCCTCACTGCATTGGATCAAACAGACAGGCACAATCAATTCAGGAAAAGCAAGCAATGCCAGGTCTGCTCAATCTTTCCTCAGTGAACAGCAGAGGAGACGGGAGGTGGTGGGGGGAGCGGCCAAAATGGAGAGAAAGAAAGAAAACGCTGGCATGTCTGCACCCAAGATAGCTCAGCAAAGGCGAAGATGAAAAGACACGTTGAAATATACATCCTGGCAGATGGAAGCACTTGCTGTCAGGGAAAGAAGCTAAAATACCAGCATGATGCCAAACACACCAAGCCTTTGGGTGCTGAGGGGTGTGGAAGGAGCAGGGGCAGATGGAAGCAGCTGTGATGTCAAAATGAAGTCAGCGCAGTGTCTCTGGGGAGGGAAGAGGTCTGGATTTACTTAAGTCACCAGAGTCTATGATCTATAGCACCATGTGATAAGCAAGTTAATTACTGCACTTAGGTAATTAAATCTCACAGAAAACCGGTGCCTTCCGAAGCATTATGAATTTAAGCTATTAGATCTTTCTAGGCTTGACTGGCCATTTGGTGAGAAGTCACATTGGAATGGTTGCCTAACAGTGGCAGGATGAAAATTCATGAAAATGAGCTGGAAATAAGAGACCTCAATATAAACTGTTTTCTCTCTGCCTTTGGATGTGAGGATGCTTCCTCAACTATTGGTAGCCACTTCCTTCCCCAGTGGCTCAATTCCCCTCTCCCTCCCTTTGCTTAAAATGTGGGCAATGACTTATTCCTTCCATCCTCTGATGTTTGTTGATACTCTTTTCTGTCTCTTGGCCATTGTATCTCCCTTTCTTCCATCTAAATACAATTTGCCTAAAGTGCAGGGCATCAGAGGGGCTCATGTGGATAACAGTTATCCATCTCCTGACTCATTAACAATCCTCACCGTTCTCAGAGACCCATCTTTTCCCTGCCATGGCTGTGAGTCAGGTTCTCGGGACAATGTATTCATCAGCATCATGTATTCTGAGACGGAACGTTGCTATTTAAGAATGGGAAGATTAAATCATTCCTTGTCCCCTAGGCGTGCTGATATTAATGATGAGATTGCCTTTTCTGAGCTGACTAATGACTCCAAAATAATACCTGTACACATATAAACATATAACTGTCAAACCACGCATAAGTAACTGTGTATGTGTGTTGCTAAGCTGCATCTTCTTTGTCATAGCAAAATTTTATAAAAATGCATATTTATAAATGTACGTAGCTTTCTATGTGCTTTTATGTACAAGTAAGCATCCTCCTCCCTGTCTTCATCAAGAACTCAGGATGTGCCGAGTCTGGTTCCAATAGAACTCTCCAGTCTTACCTTCATTTGGCAGTTTCTCCATGCTTTTTTCTTTATCAAACACCCATAGGTCCACGTGACTTTCACTTCTGAGATATTCTCCGATGGAAACACAAAGGTTCAACTTGTGAGCAACTTACCTCTGCAGGTAGACGTCCAGAGGCTCTTCCTCAGCATTTAGCAGAGCTGCTGCGCGGGTCAGGAGTTGATGGCTGCAGCTTCCAGATTTGAGTTCCAAGACGAGGAGCCCCAAGCAGAACATGGCTCCCATCTCCTCCAGCTCACCAGTACCAAACTGTAGACCCTGCCGGTTAAAGAGAGCAGTCAACAGTGAGAACAGAGTGGAAATCAGTGAAGACAATCTGTGATTAGGAGGAAGGATTCCTGGATGGACGTCTATCACAGAAATGATGAATTAACAGTATTTGTCAGTCACTGCCCAATGAGTTTTCTCATGTGCTTTATGGACCAGCAGTTCTCAGCCTGCATAACATCAACCTTAGGGGAGAACCCCCCAGACAATAATGAGTGGTTAGGGGTATTGAATGGCAGGAGGGTGCTTGAAGATCCAGGAGCCACCCCCCCAACTTCTGATAAAGCAGCAATGCTTCTATCTATATTTTACAAAAGGATTTCACAGCTGAAACAAAAGTTTGTAAACAATCTTACTAAGAGAGACTAAAAGTCTGCTTATGCCAAAATACAAAAGAAAGCAATAATAAATTAAAAGAGTTTCTTGTAGAAAAAAAAATGAGATATCCTTTCTCTCCCACAAATTTACCAAACAATGGAGAATGAAGGAAGATCTTTCATGTTAAAACACTAAAACTCAAAAAATAAATAAATAAAAACCACTCACCATTTATTTAGAACCACATATTCAGCTGTACTAAGATAACATATGAAAGCAGAGCCGTGACATATACTCTATGATATTATTAATAATTAGCAAGCAACTTGAATGTTGACCACATGTCATCCTGTTCTGAGCTGTTTTACATGCATTGACTCAGTGAATCTTTACCAAAGTCCTATGAGTTCATCATAAAGTACTGAGCTGAGCTTCCGTGCTTTATAGCAGGTTCCTGCTAGTTATCTGTTTTAAACATGGTAGTGTATATATGATGATCTAGATAGGTGAGATGGTTGAGGGGGGTCCAAGAGGGACAGGATATATGTATACATATAACTGAACTGGAAAAGGTCAGTTTTCATTCCAGTTGCAAAGAAAGGGCAATGCCAAAGAATGCTCAAACGACTATACAGTTGTCTTCAGTTCACATGCTAGCAATGCAATGTTCAAAATCCTCCAGTCTAGGTTTCAGCAGTATGTGAACTGAGAACTTCCAGATGTACAAGCTGAGTTTAGAAAAGGCAGAGGAACCAGAGATCAAATTGCCAACATTCTTTGAATCATAGAGAAAAGAAGGGAATTCCAGAAAAATCATCTACTTGTGTGTGATTGACTACACAGAAACCTTTGACTGTGTGGATCACAACAAACTGCGGAAATTCTGAAAGAGATGAGAATACAAGACCACCTTCCTGGCCTCCTAAGAAACCTGTATGCAGGTCAAGAAGCAACAGTTAGAACCAGGCATAGAACAATGGACTGGTTTAAAATTGGGGAAAGGGTACATCAAGTCTCTGTATTATCATCCTGCTTATTTAACTTCTATGCAGAGTACATCATGCAAAATGCCAGGCTGAATGAATCACAAGCTGGAATCAAGATTGCCAGGAGAAATGTCAACAACCTCAGATATGTGGATAATATCACTCAAATGGCAGAAAGCAAAAAGGAGATAAAAAGCCTCTTGATGAAGGTGAAATAGAAGAGTGAAAAGCTGGCTTAAAACCTAACATTCAAAAACCTAATATCATGGCAACCAGTCCCATCACTTCAAAGCAAATAAAAAGGGAAAAAGTGGAAACAGTGACAGATTTTACTTTCTTGGGCCACAAAATCACTTCAGACAGTGACTGCAGTCACAAAATTAAAAGACGCTTGCTCCATAGAAGAAAAACTATGACAACCCTACACAGCATATTAAAAAGCACATATGTCACTTTTCCAACAAAGGTCTGTGTCATCAAAGCTATGGTTTTTCCAGTATGTATGGATGTGAGACTTGGACAATAATGAAGGCTTAGTGCCAAAGAATTGATGCTTTCAAATTGTGGTGTTGGGGAAGACTCTTGAGAGTCCCTTGGACTTCAAGGAGATCAAATCAGTCAATTCTAAAGAAAATCAACTCTGAGTCTTCATTGGAAAGAAAGATGCTGAAGCTGAAGTTACAATACTTTGGCCACCTGATGTAAGAGCCAACTCATTGGAAAAGATCCTGATGCTGGGAAAGATTGAGGGCAGGAGGAGAAAGGGATGACAGAGGATGAGATGGTGGGATGGCATCACCGACTCAATGGACATGAGTCTGAGCAAACTGTGGGAGACAGTGAAGGACAGGGAAGCCCGGCGTGCTTACAGTTCATGGGGTCTCAAAGAGTCGGACACAACTTGGTGACTAAACAACAGCAACAAATAGCTGATTCACTTTGTTGTACAGCAGAAACTAACACAACATTGTAAAGCAATTATATTTTTTTAAAAAGCCCAATGAGGTGCTTTTTAAGAGTCAGACACGACTGACTCTTCGCAACCCTATGGACTGTATGTAGTCCACATGCGGAGCTCTTCTGTCCATGGGATTTTCTAGGCAAGAATACTGGAGTGGGTTGCCACCCCCGCCTCCTGGGGATCTTCTCCACCCTGGGGTCAGTCCTGCTTCTCTTATTTCTCTTGCTTTGGCAGGTGGGTTTTTTTTTACCATTAGCGCCACCTGGAGACTCATAAATTGATTCTGACTTAGCAACTCAACAAAGTGTTATATGTAGACTGGGAGGAACTCTGTATTACTTGATGAGCTACAAAGTGCATGCTTTTTGAAGTTAGATTTAAAAAATTGGATTTGAACCCTAATTTTACTATTTTATGAATGTGTTATCTTAGAGTTGTGAACTTCATTCACCTTGATTTTCTCATCCATAAAAGAGATTATAATTCCTCCCTCCACATACTTAGATGTGCCGTGATAAAGAATATTTCAAAGTCCCCACAATATTGATCAATTTTATCTCAAATTTTCTTTTCTTCTTCCTATAAAGATATTTAATACAACAGAATTCAATGTAGTTCTGAGGTCTTCATGTTTATAAAGCACATTTCACTTACATGAAAAAAATCAATAGTTGAATATTATATTTTTAAAAAAATAGATTTTCCATCCAAAGAATAGTAATCTAGAAGACAGGGATGTGATAGTAAAAATTTTAAAAGATTGGCCTAAGTGTCCCAAGGAAAAATGAAGTTCCAAGTTAGGAAACTATTTCATGAAAGAATTTCTAGGTAAAATGATAAAGAAATGTGTAAAGTCCTCAACTTTATTTCAGCTGTTTAAAAATGTGGTTTGCTGCATGTTTGGACACCTGTTTACCTAAAGAAAGGAGACATTACTTCAGAGTTAAGGGAAGTCTGTTCTTCCGTAAACAACAGCAGCAGGAGGGGAAAGACAGAAGTTTAACAAGTGATTTTCCTTAGGTCAATCGAGAAGATCCCTTTTCACAAAAAGAGAAAAGATCTCAGTCTCTTTCCTGCTACAGCAGCTCTGAGGTCCAATGCTTTTCCTCCTCCCATTTTCCTGACTGCTCTGCTTCATTCTACAATGGCTGGCTTGGTCAGGAACAGTGGAGTGGAGGTCAGACCGTCCTCCTCCACCCTCCTGCCTCGCTGGTGGCAAAGGGGAATAAACAAGGAGGGTATGAACAAGAATCCAGGCTCTAGGGATAGGCAACATAACTGATCCACATGTGTTAGCCCAGCATCCAGACCAACATATAACAAGTCAGAAAAAAGAAGAGTCCTGGGGGAAATAAATCTCATAGCAGGCACAATATTGGCAGATCAGAGGAAATTTCTACATCCAAGTCAAATTCTGTACAGCAACAGTCAAAAAGATAGTTTTTTTTTTTTTTTTTTACTACCGTATCACCTTACTTTTTAGATTAATTTATTTTTAATTGGAGGGTAATTGCTTTACAATATTGTGCTGGTTTCTGCCATACATCAGTATGAATCAGCTATAGATATACATATATCCCCTCCCTCTTGAACCTTCCTCCCATCTCTCAGCCCTTTAAACCCCTCTGGGTTTTTACAGAGCCCTAGTTTGAGTTCCCTGAGTCATACAGCAAATTCCCATTGGCTATCTATTTTACATATGGTATTGTATATGTTTCCAGGATACTCTCGCCATTCTTCCCAACCTCTAAAAAAATAGACACACAAAAAAAAAGAATAGAATTTTTATAATGCAAAAAGAGTCTCAGAATAGATATCAGTTCACTTATTTCAGTTAATGGTTAGTAAAATAAAATGACTAGACAAGAAGACATCAAATAAAGTAACTTACAGCATTTATTGACTGTGGGGCCTTGAGGAACACCTGTTCCATTTCACTCTCTACTATGAATCTCACTTTAGTAACCTATGCTTTTTACTCCCAAACAGCATGAAGAACATTTGTTTATCCAAATGGCCTCTTCTTCTGTCCTACATTTAGCCTGGAGTGAAAATCTCAGAGGCAAGGACTAAGCAATATATGTTTATTTATATCCCTGGCATGGAACATATAGTTCAGCATATGGTATATCCTCCATATATTATAAATGGGTAAGTAAAGGCTATAAATGTATGGATATGCAGAGGCATGGGTGTGCGTCCCTTGGATACTTATTGTATTTGCTTAGTGGAACTGTATTTCTCTGGATAGCAGATATACGAATGCCTTTAAATTCTGTTCTCCTGTTATTAAATGCCATGAGCAATTTTTTAAAATTCTTATTTTATTTTTGCTCCAGGAGATGCATTTACTCCCTGGATACATTTGGGGAAATAGTAAACAAAATTTAAAAATTCTCTTATCTACATTGGTCAGTTACTATGTACTCACAGCAGTAGTTTTATAGATAAATCTGGCTTTGGGTTAGTTTAAAAGTGTATCTTAGTAAATCAGAGAACCAATTTTCCTCTCCCTAAGCTTAGTTCGATTAATTAGGATTTGTTTTTCACAGGCAATGACAAAAAGTCTGACTAAAGTGACTTAATCATAAATGGAACTTTATTTTTTGCATATCGTTAAGTTTTGGTGGGTATTAAGTTTCTGGCCTTATTTCAGTTGTCTTAACAAAATCAGGGTCACTATATCTGCTATTCTTCTGATTTTCTCATCATGACTGCACGGTGGCTGCAGTAGCTCCAGCCAGCACATCACCATTCAAGGAAGGAGAAAGAGAAAGTGGGGGGGGGGGGCGGGGGAATGACAGCATATTCTTGCTTATACTTTATTGGTCAGAATTATGTAATAAAGCAAACAGCTTTACAATTGTCTGGTAACTAAAGATTGCTCATCCTTTTTAATAAAGATATGTAAGACAGAAGAGTGTTATAAACAAGATTGGCGGAGTCCAGCAATGACACACCAATATCCATTTACCAATGCTGCTAGAAAGTAGAGGTCCTTCTTTTTTCAACACATTGGTAAGCAAAACTCACTGGCACAGTTCTTTACATATACATATATTTTTAAACTTTTCTTGATAATCTACCCCAAAATAAGTGAAATTCATAACTATATTTG
Source organism: Bubalus bubalis (assembly GCF_019923935.1). Lineage (NCBI taxonomy): Eukaryota > Metazoa > Chordata > Mammalia > Artiodactyla > Bovidae > Bubalus > Bubalus bubalis. The sequence goes on from NC_059176.1 coordinate 52,778,950, forward strand.
ATCCCCAAATTGGCTAATAGCCTCACCCTCATATAATTTTTAAATATCAACATGGGAAGAATATTTGTATTACTGTAGAAAATTACTTACTTTAATATTTTAAAATGTTTTAAAATAACTTTAAAGTCTAAAATTTAATTTTTTATTTTAATATTTGTGTTATTACAGAAAATTATATATTGGTAAGATAAACATAGAATCCACAGAAGATAAGTTTATAAAGCATGAATACTGATAAGCAAGATACTTATCAAGATACTGGTGAGCATAGAGAAAAAACAATTAAAAATCAAACATGGGGAAATATTCTATTTTATTACTTAAAAATACTTCTTACACCCTGCAAATTGGTAGATAAACACACTCAAATTGAAAATATTTAGTGCTGACTCTTATGATAAAAGCTGGCACATATCAAAATACAATGACTATTTGATATGATAATATTACTTCTGGGAATTTTCCCTAAGGAACCAATTCTAATAAAAGTGAAGCCATATGCACGAAATGTGTATCATGTCAAAGTTATACATAATAATTAAAAATTTTTTAAGAGAAAAGTCTAAAATCTAATAAGGAAAAATGACTAATGAAATTATAGTGGAATAAGTTTTATGAGATATAATGAAGTCCCTGAAATAATAATTATAACAATTTGACAATAAGCAATAATGTTTATGATTTAATGCTTAGTGTGAAAAGCAAAATACAAAGCACATAATGATGTGATTTCTGGTGAAGATTTAGAAATGAGAACCCCTCACGTACACTTTCAGACACTATTGATATGATTTGCCTATAATACACAAACACATAGAGAGGGGTAATATCAATAAAACATCCGTGTACAAAATACTTTTAAAAATTATCACTCCCTAGAAAAATGTTTTAAAAGCTATGTAGGACTTCCCTGATGATCTGAGCATTGAGAATCTGCCTTCCAATACACGGCATGCTCATTAGATCCCTGCCCCCTGAGGATCCCACATGTCACTGGGCAACTAAGCCCATGCACCACAACCACTGAGCCCAAGAGCCGAAACCACTGAAGCGTGTGCACCCTAGAGCCTCTTTCCACAACAAGCGAAGCCGCTGCAGTGAGAAGCCGCGCACCGCATCTAGAGAGTAGCGCCCATTCGCTGCAACCAGAGAAAGCCCACGTGTAACAGTGAAGACCTGGTGCAGCCAAAAAAAAAAAACTATACACAGCATGTCAATAAACTAGTGTAATTACATTTAGAAATTGTAGGATCTTCTATGGTTAATATTCTGAAGTACATTAAGATTTCTTTCTTTTACGTGTAATTCAGTGACAGTAAAGTTTGGTGTCTTTCATTAGTTCTAGAAAAATGTCACCCATTATTTCTTAGAGTAATTTATTCCCCCATTCCCTATCTCCTCCAAAACTCTTAACTCTACTTTCATTTTTTTTTATTTCTTTCTATCTCTGTGATTCTGAATATTTTATACAAATACTCCATTTTCATAATTCTCTCTCCAGCTTTATTGAATCATTTTTCTAACATATCCATTTCAAAACCTGTCTCTGAAACACTATAAACACAGTTATTTATATGCTCTACCTGATCAGTCCTAAGTATAGTCTTTGTGTGAATCATTTATTGGTTTGATTTTTCTGTTTAATGGCAATAACATAGGCTTGTTTGCTCATTTTATGATTTTTCAAGAATTCTAAATTTGCATATTATTTAATTCAAAGAAAGTCTTTGTGGATTTATTTTTAATGTGCTTGCCTCCAGAAAAATCTTATGCTTGTCTCCCCTAGGCACTTGGGAACAGCCAATAAAGGACTAGTATAGGCTGAAGTTTGGGCTTGAAGCCTTTTGTGCTCCACTGTACAACTGAATTATGCTCCCAGATCTGCTTAAAGGAGGGTTTGTGTTGAGAAATTATGAATAAAAACTTTTCCATTTTTTCCTGCTCTACCCAAAGCCATGGCCAAAAGACATTCAGGCAAACCTACTTTCTTGCTTTTCACAGATTGCGGTTTCACTAGTTTACTGACTGCACTTGTCATCTTTGGAGGACCTAACTTTGTGTGGTCAAGTCTTCAGTCAGTCCTCAGATCTTGCATGGGCCTCTCTCTGTGTCCAAAACCCAAGTCATAAATGAATAAGGATTAATATCTGCCCCCAAAGACCACCAACAATGTCTGGCAAAACCTATCTTTATTTTTAATAAAACTAGACTTCATTGAACACCCTCTATAAGCAAAGAGGAAAGAAGTTACATGCTTCATGCTGTCATGTGTTGAAATACTACAGTTAAAAAGGGTGGCACTCAAAAGACCCTAAACAAGTTTCATTTTTAAAAATACAATTACTTCCAGAAATGAGAAAACAATCTGGGAGATTTCTTATTTATATCTTGGAAATAATCAAGAGATATCATTGCCCTGGTGCAAGGATAGCAAAAAGGAATGATGAGAGAATAAGAGGTCAGAAGAAATTGCACTGCTGAGATGGAAAAGTGTATTTCTACATTAAAATCCAAATGGAAAGAGTTAACACACTATTCAACACAGAAAATGAAATTCATTCTGTATAAGATAACCTTGAGAAATTTTCCAGCATCTCAAGGGAAAGCTGGATAAACCTGATGAGTTAAATATGTAAACAAGAATCATGGAACAGATTTAGGAAAAGCAATCTTGTACTTCGAGACTAGATAGTATGGAAGTCATAACACAAGTCAAGATAAAGAAAAAAGGGATGAGGAGAAAGAAGAAAGAACTTCCTTACATTAAAAAAAAAAAAAAAAAAACCTAAGTCTGCAGATCAAACAAGTTCACCAAATACAAGTGCTGTAATTAATTAAAAGAAACCAAAAAAGTATATAGATCCCAATAAATAATTTAAAATTAAATAGTAAAATTTGCTCACACCAATAGACACAAGAAATAGTAAGACAATGACATATAGAACTGAGGAGAAAATATTGTGTCTTGAAAAATGTTGTTTACATGTGAGGGCCCTGCAGGAAGATAATCCAAGGATGAGAAAGAATTAAATACAAACCACATATTGATAAGGAAAATTTCAGGGACTTCTGTGAAGGTCCAGTGGTTAGGACTCTGTGCTCCCAGTGCAGGGGGTGCAGTTCTGATCATTGGTCAGGGAACTGAGATCCTACATGCCTCCCAGCATGTCCATACAAATAATCAGAACTCAAAAAATTCAGAATTTCTTTTAAAATATTATTATAACTGTATTGTTTACAATAAGCAATACATGGAATGAACCTAAGAATCCATCAATCATTAACTTGATGAAGAAAATATGATATAGACATATAGATATGGATCCATCAGAATATTAGTCTCAATAAAATAGAAGGAAATCTTGCCATTTGCAGCAACATGTAAAGACATTGAGGGCATTACATTAAGTGAAATACGTTAAGGAAAGACAAAAACTGTATGATCTCACTTACATGCGGAATCTATGAAAAAAAAAAAAAAAAAACACCTCACAACAAACAGACTGGCGATCACTAAAGGAAAAGAGTGGAAGGAGGGCAACATGGGTGAAGGTGATCAAAAGTTAAAATGTCCAATAGTAAAACTGTAAAACGTCCTCATAGTCAACAAAATAGTCCAAAATGCAGTACTTGGGTGCAATCTCAAAAATGACAGAATGATCTCTGTCCATTTTCAAGGCAAACCATTCAATATCACAGTAATCCAAGGCTATGCCCCAGCCAGTATTGTTAAAGAAGCTGAAGTTGAATGGTTCTATGAAGACCTACAAGACATTCTAGAATTAACAACCAAAAAAGATGTATTTTTCCTCATAGGGGACTGGAATGCAAAAGTAGGAAGTCAAGACATACCTGGAGTAACAGGCAAATTTGGCCTTGGAATACAGAATGAAGCAGGGCAAAGGCTAACAGAGTTTTGCCAAGAGAACACACCAGTCATAGCAAAAACCCTTTTCCAACAACACAAGAGAAGACTCTACACAGTCAATAGTGAAATCAGATGGACTATATTCTTTGCAGCCAAAAATGGAGAAGCTCTATACAGTCAGGAAAGACCGGGAGCTAACTGTGGCTCAGATCATGAACCCCTTATTGCCAAATTCAGACTTAAAATGAAGAAAGTAGTGAAAGTCACTAGACCATTCAGGTGTGACTTGAATCAAATCCCTTACGATCATACAGTGGGCGTGACAAAAAGATTCAAGGGATTAGATCTGATAGAGTGCCTGAAGAACTATGGACAGAGGTTCGTGACACTGTACAGGAGGCATTGATCAAGACCATCCCCAAGAAAAAGAAATGCAAAAAGGCAAAATGGTTGCCTGAGGAGGCCTTACAAATAGCTGTGAAAAGAAGAGACGTGAAAGGCAAAGGAGAAAAGGAAAGATATACCCAAGTCGAATGCCGAAGACTTGATGCTTTTGAACTGTGGTGTTGGAGAAGATTCTTGAGAGTCCTTGGACTGCAAGGAGTTCCAACCAGTCCATCCTACAGGAGATCAGTCCTGAGTGTTCATTGGAAGGACTGAAGCTGAAACTCCAATACTTTGGCCACCTGATGCAAAGAGCTGACTAACTTGAAAAGACCCTAATGTTGGGAAACATTGAAGGTGGGAGAAGGGACGACAGAGGATGAGATGGTTTGATGGCATCATCAACTCAATGGACAGGAGTTTGTGTAAACTCTGGTAGTTGGTGATGGACAGGGGGGCCTGGTGTGCTGCAGTCCATGGGGTCGCAAAAAGCTGGACACGACAGTGACTGCCCTGAACTGAACCCATTTGAATGCAGTTTCAAAGAAGAACAAGGAGAGATAAGAAAGCCTCCCTCAGTGATCAATGCAAAGAAATAGAGGAAAATAATAGAATGGGAAAGACTGAGATCTCTTCAAGAAAATTAGAGATACCAAGGGAACATTTCATGCAAAGATGGACAAAATAAAGGATTGAAATGGTATGGAACTAACAGAAGCAGAAGACATTAAGAAGAGGTGGCAAGAATACACAGAAGAACTATACAAAACAGATCTTAATGACCCAGATAACCATGATGGTATGATCACTCACCTAGAGTCAGACATCCTGGAGTGTGAAGTCAAGTGGGGTTTAGGAAGCATCACTGTAAACAAAGCTAGTGGAGGTGATGGAATTCCAGTTGAGCTATTTAAAGTCCTAAAAGATGATGCTGTGAAAGTGCTGCACCCAATATGCCAGCAAATTTGGAAAATTCAGCAGTGGCCACAGGACTGGAAAAGGTCAGTTTTCATTCCAATCCCAGAGAAAGGCAATGCCAAAGAATGTTCAAACTACTGCACAACTGCACTCATATCACACGCTAGCAAAGTAATGCTCAAAATTCTCAAAGTCAAGCTTCAACAGTACCTGAACCGAGAATTTTCAGATGTTCAAGCTGAATTTAGGAAAGGCAGAGGAACCAGAGATCAAATTACCAACATTTGTTGGATCATCGAAAAAGAAATAGAATTCCAGAAAAAAAATTTACTTCTGCTTTATTGATTACACCAAAGCCTTTGACTGTGTGGATCAAGACAAACTGTGAAAAATTCTTTTAGAGATGGGAATATCAGACCACCTTATCTGCCTCCTGAGAAATCTGTATGCAGGTCAAGGAGCAACAGTTAGAATCAGACATGGAACAACGGACTAGTCCCAAATTGGGAAAGGAGTATGTCAAGGCTGTATACTTTCACCCTGCTTATTTAACTTATATTCAGAGTACATCATGAGAAACGCTGGGCTGGAAGAAGCACAAGCTGGAATCAAGATTTCCAGGAGAAATATCAATAACCTCAGAAATGCAGATGACACCAAAATTATGGCAGAAAGTGAAGAGGAACCAAAGAGCCTCTTGATGAAGGTGAAAGAGGAGAGTGGAAAAGTTTGCTTAAAGCTCAACATTCAGAAAACTAAGATCATGGCATCTGGTCCCATCACTTCATGGCAAATAGATGGGGAAACAATGGAAACAGTGACAGACTTTATTTTCTTGGGCTCCAAAATCACTGCAAATGGTGACTGCAGCCATGAAATTAAAAGATGCTTGCTCCTTGGAAGAAAAACTATGACCAACCTAAATAGCATATTAAAAAGCAGAGACATTACTTTGCCAACAAAGGTCCATTTAATCAAAGCTATGTTTTTCCCAATAGTCATGTATGGATGTGAGAATAGGAATATAAAGAAAGCTGAGTGCTGAAGAATTCATGCTTTTGAACTGTAGTGTTGGAGAAGACTCCTGAGAGTCCCTTGGACTTCAAGATCAAACCAGTCCATCCTCAAGGAATCAGTCATGAAAATTCATTGGAAGAAGTGATGCTGAAGATGAAACTCCAATACTTTGGCCACCTAATGTGAAGAACTGATTCATTGGAAAAGACCCTGATGCTGGGAAGGATTGAAGGCAGGATGAGAAGGGGATGAGAGATGATGATATGGTTAGTTGGCATCACCGACTCAATGGATAAGTTTGAGCAAACTCCCGGATTTGATGATGGACAGGGAAACCTGACATGCTGCAGTCTATCTGATTGCAAAGATTTAGACACAACTGAGCCACTGAACTGAATTGTAAAATAAATGTTGTAGGGATATTTTGTATAACGTGGTGATTATAGTTAATACTGTATCATGTATTTGAAAGTTGCTAATAAACTAAATCATAAAAGTTCTCGTCATATACACACACAAAAAATTGTATGCATGTGTGGTGATGAATATTAATGAAAGGTGATGATCATTTCTCAGTCTATACATATATCAAATCACTATGTTGTTCAGCTGAAAGTAATATAATGTTATATGCCAATTATAACTCAATAAAAAGTTGGAAAATATTAACATAACCCTAAATCCAAGAAACTGATCCTTATAGTATGTAAATAATGTGGCAAGACAAATAATTAATTATATAGCCTAATCTGGAAAGTATTTTTCTGAAAATGACATGTGGTTGGTGTTATTTGAAAATCTACTAACATAAATGTTAATGGATAGAGATCAAAAAGCAGAGGAGAATAGAGAAAAAATAAACAGGACCTTCTGGATATATACATCCATTTCGGATACAAGTCTCAGTTTATGAGCTAACAGCACTTACTAAACACGAGAGGGCAGCATGGTGGGTATCAACACAGGCCCTGGGGCTCACATTGCTAGTGCCTCAATCCTAGACCTGCCCTATGCTAACTGTCTGACCATTAAGAAAATCACTCTCAGTGCCTCGATCTTCTAATCTGTAGAATGGGAATAATAATAATAATAATTAATGATAATAATAATAATATCACTATCTACCTCATGGAACTCCTGAGATAATTCAAGGAGTTAATATATATATAAAAACTTGATTTAATACATGGCCCATATCTCATTATACAAGTATTTATTATTATCAACAATAACAGCAAATTCTTACATAAAAGTATAGTTGCTCAGTCATGTCTGACTCTTTGTGACCCCACAGATTGTAGCCTACCAGGCTCCTCTGTCCATGGGATTTTCCAGGCAATAGTACTGGAGTGGATTGCCATTTCCTTCTCCAGGGGATCTTCCCAACCCAGGGCTCAAACCCGGGTCTCCTGAATTGTAGACAGACGCTTTACCGTCTGAGCCACCAGGGAAGTCTTTCTTACATGAAACCAATAGTCAAAATTATACTTGGCATACACAGTCCTTCTTAAAACTATTGCATACTCTCACTACCGTTATTTACCAATATTCAACAAGTTCCAAACAATTCAGTAAGATAAGAAAAACTTGAATCATACATATTAGAAAGGAAGGAAGCACGTTATCATTATTTGAAGACTGATTAGGTACTAAAGCAAACTAAAGGAATAAACTGAAACAGAAAATCTATTAGATAGGAGGCAAGAAATGAGTAAGTAGACAGGTAACAAATTAAATATACAAAAATCAATTTTCTTTCTATGAACCAGCAAAATAAATTATTAAGTATAATAAAAATTCCATCACAATAGCAACACGACTATAAAATATCTAGGAATGGAATTAATAATAAATACCCTAAGGATTATATGATAAATCTCAGGAATTTACCAACAGATAAAATGAAAAATTTAAAGAAATGAAGGAACATACTGAATTCTGGGAAAGCAGGGCCCAATAGCATGCAATATCAATTCTCCTCATATTAGTCTATAAAAGCATAGAAAATCAAGACAGCAATGGGGATTTTCAGACTTGGCAAACTAATTCCACTTTAGAAGAATACATGGCAAAAATATCCAAGAATCATTTTGAAATAAAGAGTGAAAATAATAATGAGGGTTTTCCTTTACAGATAGGCAAAAGATCTTACATATTTACAATAATTTACTGTTATGATATTGATGCATAATATGGCAGTAGATCAAGGGAAGAATATGGAAAACCCCCAAACCTTGGAATATGTGAAAATTTGCCCAAGATAAGAAGCTTTTCAAGTCACAAGAAATGTACTATATGGAGCTAAAACAAAGACAACTGATTAAGATTTCAGGCAAAACATTTCCCCCAAATATATAAAAATTTTTATTTTGATTAAAAGGTTAAATATTTAAAAATCAAACAACAATACAAAAAAAAATACAGATTTTATGTTTATCATCTCTAGACCAGGAGAAGGTCTTTTAATATATATCTGCAAAGAAGAAACCATAAAGGAAAATATTAGTGATTGAACAAATAAAATATAAAAATATGTAAATTGCCAAAAATATTATAAAAGAAACATGATTTTAATAAAGGGAAAAATTAGCTCTCTTGGTACAAAATGCAAATTACTATACTGGAAGAAACACAAGCTGGAATCAAGATTGCCGGGAGAAATATCAATAACCTCAGATATGCAGATGACACCACCCTTATGGCAGAAAGTGAAGAGCAACTCAAAAGCCTCTTGATGAAAGTGAAAGTGGAGAGTGAAAAAGTAGGCTTAAAGCTCAACATTCAGAAAACGAAGATCATGGCATCCAGTCCCATCACTTCATGGGAAATAGATGGGGAAACAGTGGAAACAGTGTCAGACTTTATTTTTCTGGGCTCCAAAATCACTACAGATGGGTGACTGCAGCCATGAAATTAAAAGACGCTTACTCCTTGGAAGGAAAGTTATGACCAACCTAGATCGCATATTCAAAAGCAGAGACATTAATTTGCCAAAAAAGTTTCATCTAGTCAAGGCTATGGTTTTTCCTGTGGTCATGTATGGATGTGAGAGTTGGACTGTGAAGAAGGCTGAGCACCAAAGAATTGATGCTTTTGTTTTTTGTTTTTTTCTTTTTTTTTTTTAATTTTATTTTATTTTTAAACTTTACATAATTGTATTAGTTTTGCCAAATATCAAAATGAATCCGCCACAGGTATACATGTGTTCCCCTTCCTGAACCCTCCTCCCTCCTCCCTCCCCATTCCATCCCTCTGGGTCGTCCCAGTGCACCAGCCCCAAGCATCCAGTATCGTGCATCGAACCTGGACTGGCAACTCGTTTCATACATGATATTTTACATGTTTCAATGCCATTCTCCCAAATCTTCCCACCCTCTCCCTCTCTCACAGAGTCCATAAGACTGTTCTATACTTCAGTTTCTCTTTTGCTGTCTCGTACACAGGGTTATTGTTACCATTTTTCTAAATCCCATATATATGAGTTAGTATACTGTATTGGTGTTTTTAAGAAAGCTGTGGTACATATACACAATGGAGTATTACTCAGCCATTAAAAAGAATACATTTGAATCAGTTCTAATGAGGTGAATTGATGCTTTTGAACTGTGGTGTTGGAGAAGACTCTTGAGAGTCCCTTGAACTGCAAGGAGATCCAACCAGTCCATTCTGAAGGAGATCAGCCCTGGGATTTCTTTGGAAGGAATGATGCTAAAGCTGAAACTCCAGTACTTTGGCCGCCTCATGAGAAGAGTTGACTCATTGGAAAAGACTCTGATGCTGGGAGGGATTGGGGGCAAGAGGAGAAGGGGACAACAGAGGATGAAATGGCTGGATGGCATCACTGATTCAATGGACGTGAGTTTGAGTGAACTCTGGGGGTGATGGACAGGGAGGCCTGGCATGCTGCAATTCATGGGGTCGCCAAGAGTCGGACACGACTGAGCGACTGATTTGATCTGATAGCTGATTGGAACAACAGACTGCTTCCAAATCGGGAAATGAGTACGTCAGCACTGTATATTGTCACCCTGCTTATTTAACTTATGTGCAGAGTATATCATGAAAAACACTGGGCTGGATGAAGTACAACCTGGAATCAAGATTGCTGGGAGAAATATCAATAACCTCAGATAGGTAGACAACACCACCCTTATGGCAGAAAGTGAAGAATTAAATAGCTTCTTGATCAAAGTGAAAGAGAAGAATGAAAAAACTGGCTTAAAACTCAATATTCAGAAAACAAGATTATGGCATCTGGTCCCATTGCTTCATGGCAAATAGATGGGGAAACAATGGAAAAAGTGACAGACTTTATTTTCGGGGGCTCCAAAATCACTGCGGAGAAAGCAATGGCAGCCCACTCCAGTACTCTTGCCTGGAAAATCCCATGGGCGGAGGAGCCTGGTAGGCTGCAGTCCATGGGATCGCTAAGAGTCAGACATGACTGAGCGACTTCACTTTCACTTATCACTTTCATGCACTGGAGAAGGCAATGGCAACCCACTCCAGTGTTCTTGCCTGGAGAATCCCAGGGATGGGGGAGCCTGGTGGGCTGCCGTCTATGGGGTCGTACAGAGTCAAACACGACTGAAGTGACTTAGCACCAAATCACTGCAGATGGTGATTGCAGCCATGAAATTAAAAGATGCTTGCTCCTTGGAAGAAAAGTTATACCCAACCTAGACAGCATATTAAAAAGCAGAGACACTACTTTGCCAACAAAGGTCCATCTAGTCAAGGCTATGGTTTTTCCAGTAGTTATGTATGGATGTAAGAGTTGGACTAGAAAGAAAGCTGAGTGCCGAAGAAGTGATGCTTTTGAACTGTGGTGTTGGAGAAGATTCTTGAGAGCCTCTTGGACTGCAAGGAGATCCAAGCTGTCCATCCTAAAGGAAATCAGTCATGAATATTCATTGGAAACACTGATGCTGAAGCTGAAACTCCAATACTTTGGCCACCTGATGAGAAAAGCTGACTCATTTAAAAAGATGCCGGCAAAGACTGAAGGTGTGAGGAGAAAGGGACAACAGAGAATGAGATTGTTGGATGGCATCACCGATTCAATGGACATGAATTTGAGTAAATTCTGGGAGCTGGTGATGGACAGGGAGGCCTGGTGTGCTACAGTCCATGGGGTTGCAAAGAGTCATACACAACTGAGTGACTGAACTAAACTGAACTGATAGGTGATTTACAATGTTGTATTACTTTCAAATGTCCAGCAAAGTGATTTAGTTATGCATAGACTCTATCTATTCTTTTCCAAAGTCTTTTCCCATTTGGTTATTACAGAGTATTTGGTAGTGTTCCCTGTGTTGTATAGTAGGTACTTGTTGATTATTTTACAAATAATAGCGTGTGTATGTTAATCCAAAACTGCTAATTTATTCCCCTTCCCCTGTATTTCCCATTTCATAATCACAAGTTTGTTTTCTAAGTCTCTGAACTGATTTCTTTTTTGTAAATAAATTCATTTGTATCATTGTTTAGATCCACCCATAATGATAGTATGATGTTTGGCTTTGTCTGACTTACTTCATTTAGTATGATCATCTCCAGGTCCATCTATATGGCTGCAAAAGCCATTATTTCATCCAATAGAATATTAAAAGCTAAAGTTGGCTATAGTGCAGTGTATCTTGCAATCCTAATTCCTAATTTTATTTAAAAAATTGTAAATGATTTATATGTCCTAAAATGTTCAAAGTAATTAGAAATTCATAATGATGACAGTACCCACTTTATTTATTTTTCTTTGTTTGATTTTCCTTATTTTTAGTCATGAAAAATAAGTAATTGCTTTTTCACTCATATTTCCTTAAGCAATGCATGTAAGCTTGAAGAGAGTACTATATCTGAATGAATATGTTATTTTATATAATATGTGATTTAAAATTTATAAGTAAAATTAAATTTAAAATTCATTCTAATAAATCATTAGTTAAATTAAAATTAAATATTTGAATTTAAATATTTCAAAAGGACAAAAGGCAAAGAATAAAGCTGGCTAGGCATACTGACTTATCTTGAGTACCTGTTTCTTCCTTCACATATATTACCTAGTATCCTCTGAAGGTGAAATTGTTAGTTGCTTAGTCATGTCTGATTTTGTGATCCCCATGGACTGTAGCCAGCTAGGCTCCTCTGTCCATGGAATTCTCCAGGCAAGAATACTGCAGTGGGTAGCCCTTCCCTTCTCCAGGACATATTCCTGACCCAGGGATCAAGCCCAGATCTCCTGCACTACAGGCAGATTACTTACTATCTGAGCCACCAGTATCCTCTAGATTCTCTTTAACTCCTTTGGGTCACTGAGCCTGTGCTTGTTTTCATTTTGGGGTTAAACATCTTAAGGTCTAGTAAAGATATAGAAACAAGAAATCTACTCCCTTGGTATTGTCCCCAGAAACATTCTCAGAATCTTTGGGAACTACCAGCGTGAGTGGAGAGACAGTGACTTTGAGAGTTTTAAATGAATTTGGAGAGGCTCTGAGCTGAATTAAGTGCGTACAACCTTTGTCCTGACATACACCCAGCAGAGAAGTTAAAACCAAGCCAATCCAGCCATGCGGATCCATGAAATCTAATAGGTGGAAGAGGAGAAAGCGAGAGAGTTGGTGGATAGGTTCCTTGGGTTCCTTGTTTATCGACCCCATCAAATGGACTCTAATGCTTTCACACTGAGGACCAAATCAATCGTGAAGCATGTTGGTGTCTCTGCCAGACTCCATCTGATGGGTTCCTGTGTATAAAGCCCCTCTGTATCCATCCTTTCAGCCCAGGCTTCCTAATCCATTACTGACAATTGTTTCCTTAGTAACTGCCAAAAGGCCCTATATTCACAGAAACAGCAGGGCTGAAGGTGTGGGCTGTATTTCAAATGTGTCCTTTATTTCTAGGCTGGACCTTCCCTGGGTCTTTTATTTGTGAATTTGTACTTAAGCCATGAATGACACAGCAGACAGCTAAGTCCTCTGTGATTGCCTTTCTATGTCTTTCTGGACCATACACCTGAGAGTAAATATGAATCAGATACTGTATTTTAGACAGCCTACAATTTGAGCAGAGGCAGGAACGTTACCAAGCTTAACTTTCCGTTTTATAGATGCATAAACTGACAATGCCTTATACAAGGTTATACAGCTAAGTGTGGTGGAAACCGGGTTACAATAAATGTTCCCCTGACACTAATCAAATGTCTCTGTCAATACATATGGCTTTAAACATCACAAACCTGTTTAATAATAGCCTTTGGAGATTTGGAGTTCATCTTTTCTTACAGGTTATGTGCCGCCATAAATTGCACCTTCCCAAATTCCTCATCACCCCAAGAAATGAAAAGACTCAACCAGAATGGCAGTGGGCACACTCACAGCCCAATGGCAGCAGGTACACACACAAGCCCAATCTTAAACAACTGGGCTGTCACCTCTCTTCTCTATTCCCACCCACTGTCCCTGTCACTTGTCTTCTCTGGCACTTGGATCCCTTAGCTCTGCGCTTGGTTTCTGAAGCCTTCATAGCCTACCTTAAGATGGCTAGCCGGAGCAATCTCTCTAGTTCTGGGCCCCTAGGGCCACTCTTAGACCTAGTTTTGAACTTTCCTTCTAGTGTCACAGATTGGGAGGGCGTGCGGGGGAGGGAGAAGGTACCCTGCCACTGCCTATGAGTTTTATATAACATTTTGAGAAATTCATCTGAAAAAGACAATGACCAATTAGAACTGCTATGGTTTTTCCAGTGAGAGTTGGACTATAAAGAAGGATGAGCATCAAAGAATTGATGCTTTTGAACTTTGGTGTTGGAGAAGACTCTTGAGAGTCCCTTGGACTGCAAAGAGATCCAACCAGTCCATCCTAAAAACCCTGAATATTCATTGGAAGGATGGATGCTGAAGCTGAAGTTCCAATACTTTGGCCACCTGATGCGAAGAGCTGACTCAATGGAAAAGACCCTGATGCTGGGAAAGATTGAGGGCAGGAGCAGAAGAGGGCAACAGAGGATGAGATGGTGAGATAGCATCACCAACTCAATGGACATGAATTTAAGCAAATTCTGGGAGACGGTGAAGGACAGGGAAGTCTGGCAGGCTACAGTCCATGAGGTCCCAAAGAGTCGGACACAACTTAGCAACTGAACAGCAACGACAACAAATTAGAACAAGTGCTGGTCATAGCAATGGAGCAGGGTTCTGCTTGGCCAGATCTTGTAGCTTCTGAACCTTGATATGGTCCTGGAGGAACATGGAAGAAGAGTCAGGGAGAACATTATAGTGAAGGGGTGGATGGGGATTCCCCTGGAGGGCATTAGCAGCGGCTATTAATGTGCAGAAGTGAAAGTATTTTAATGCAATAACAATGGACATAGTCATACTGGTGCACCCAGTGGAATATCAACCCTAATCTTTATCCGTGCCTCCAGATTTCACTCCAGTCCATCCAAGTGCACCCAGGAGGTGTCTCCTTGTCTGATGAGAGGGATGGGACATAAACAAAAACATTAACATGAAGCTGAATTCCCCAACTTTCCCATATGACTTCTGCCAGGAGAGGGACCCAGCAGACAGGCCTTCACCAGACACTCTGGGTAGGGCATGCCTCGGGAGGGTAAGAGCACCATAGCAGTGCTGAAGCCAGTGCTTCTCAAAACATGATCCTCAGATTAGTGTTTGCCTGTGAAATATTTGTGAACACCTAAAGAAATAGAAGACCTGAGCCTGAATATAAATCAATCATGTGACAAAGCACACGTTTAGTTAATCTAATTTTTCTTCCAAGGAAGGAGCATGTGATTGTGTTGATTTATATTCTGGTACAAGCTACTTATATCTTTGTAGTAACAGATGAATCAATAGTTCAGAGACCAGACAGTTTGAGTCGTACTGCTCCAGAATAGGCCCCAACAAGGCCTCTGCTTTGAATAGTGTGAAATAATATTTTTGGAGTCAGTTCTGTAGGCTCTGAATCTCAACACTGCCACTTCATATCCCAGTGGCTATTCAATTTATATAACCTATCTGAAATCAAGGCCTTTTTCCTTAAAATGGGAAAATATTATCTATCACTCAAATGTTTCTATGAATACTGAATGAAATAAAATGTGCACATGTACCACGCAGATACACAGAGTAGATGCTCCATAAATGTGAATTTCGGGTGCTTTTACCACATGCACTATCGTATACATGAGCATAGCCATTTATACAGATGAGATATACACACACACACACACATATATGAAACATACAAATATATGTATGTCCTTAAAAAGCTAAAAAGAGAGTCACCACATGATCCATGAATCCCATTCCTAGGCATACATCTGGAGAAAACTCTAATTCAAAAAGACACCTGCACCCCAGAGTTCATGGAAGCATTATTTACAATAGCCAAGGCTATTGTATTGCTATGGAAGCAACTATTGCTCTCACGCTCTCTCTCTCTCTCTCTCTCTCTCTCTATATATATATATATATATATATGTATATATATATGTATACACGCACACATCTAATGGAATATTACTCAGCCTTTAAAAAGAATGAAATAATGCCATTTACAGTGACACAAATAGATCTAGAAACTGTCAGGCTAAATGAAATGAGGCAGAAAGACAAAAACTATGTGATATCACTTATATGTGAGATTTAAAAAAAAATGACACAAATGAACTTCTTTACAGAAGTGAAATAGACTCGCAGACACAAGATACAAACTCATGGTTAACATGGGGGGAGAAAGGAGAAAGGAATGAATTAGGTGTTTGAGTTAACATATACGCACTACTATATATAAAATAGATAACCAACAAGGACCTATTGTATAGGTAAGTATAGCATAAACTATACTCAATATCTCATAATAATCTATAAGGGAAAAGAATTTGAA
This sequence comes from Bubalus bubalis, assembly GCF_019923935.1. NCBI lineage: Eukaryota > Metazoa > Chordata > Mammalia > Artiodactyla > Bovidae > Bubalus > Bubalus bubalis. The sequence goes on from NC_059176.1 coordinate 52,795,024, forward strand.
AAAGAATGATACATATGGATGTGTGCTAAGTTGCTTCAGTCGTGTCTGACTCCGTGTGACCCCATGGACCATATAGCCCTCCAGGCTCCTCTGTCCCTGGGATTCTCCAGGCAAGAAGACTGGAGTGGGTTGCCATTTCTTTCTCCAGTGTGCACATATGTACATAAAACGATTCACAATGCTGCACACCTGAAACAAACACAACACTAGGAATAAACGAATACTTCAGTTTTAAAAAGTGTATGTGTGTATGCATATATAAATGCCACTCATCTATGATCAGATTTCACTTTCTTCTTTATTTTCTTCCATTTTAACCTGGTCAATTTGATGTGGATAAAACACAATGAGGCAAAGTACTGAGGGCAGGCATTCAAGAGAAGCTAGAGCTTTTAACCACCTAGATAAGTAAAGTTTTGGGTGAGCTGAGGGAGAAGAATCATATTCCTGGTATACAGAGACACCCTAGAGGTATGTCAAGTCCAGTTCTAGACCACCAGAATAAAGTGAATATTAGTGTGTACTCTAGTCTATCAAATGTTTTGGGTTAGGAGGAATTTCCTCCTTAACCTTCTGGAATTCTTCTGGCGGGTCTAATGATTAAACAGATACGAAATAGATTAATAGGAGAAAAAAAATGGAACCCCTGAAAGTAACCAGAGCAAGCTATTTGTATATATTATTTTTAGACAAAGAAACAATTATTTGTGAAGACTTAAGAAAAACTGTGGTGTTGGAGAAGACACTTGCGAGTCCCTTGGACTGCAAGGAGATCCAACCAGTCCATCCTAAAGGAGATCAGTCCTGGGTGTTCATTGGAAGGACTGATGCTGAGACTGAAACTCCAGTACTTTGGCCACCTCATGTGAAGAGTTGACTCATTGGAAAAGACTCTGATGCTGGGAGGGATTGCGGGAAGGAGGAGAAGGGGATGACAGAGGATGAGATGGTTGGATGGCATCACTGACTCTATGGACATGAGTTTGGGTAAACTCTTGGAGTTGGTGATGGACAGGGAGGCCTGGCGTGCTGCGATTCATGGGGTCACAAAGAGTCGGACACGATTGAGCAACTGAACTGAACTGAAGAAAATAAAGGGATTTGTGCGTTGGGGTATAAATTCCCTATCTCTGGCAATAAGGATGCTTTCTGTCCTCCTGCTATAGGGACAATACCCTCACGTGGGTCATATGGTAGGTTTATTTTCTGTTTTATGGAGAAAGATGGGAATATGAGTTGTTTTTTTGTTTTTTGTTTCTGTGCCATGAAGCATGTGAGGGTTTAGTTTCCAGACTAGGTGTTGAACCTGAGCCCCCTGCAGTAGAAGCATGGAATCTTCACCGCTGGACTACCAGGGAAGTACCCGAGTACTTTTTTCAATATATTTTCCCCTCCACAAGCCATTTCTAAAGTGAATTTTATTCAAGATAATCAATATGCCATTGAATCGTATTTTGGGGTGGTCTTCCCTCAGCCCTAACAGTGTTCAATAGAATTATGTCTAAAAAATAAAACCAATGTGCATATCTTAATAAAGAATACTTTACGCTAAAAAAAAAATGCTTACCATCATCTGAGCCTAGAGTGAGTCACAATCTTTCTGCTATAGTAATATCCAATATCTCTGATTGCAGACATAACAAATACAATAATGAAAAAGTGTAGAATATTTTGAGAGTGACCAAAATGTGACACAGACACACAAAGTGAGTAAATGTTATGGGGAGGAAAATGCCGCTAACTGACTCATTCAACACAGAGTTGCCACAAACCTTCCATTTGTAAAAAAAAAAAAAAAAAAAAAAGTGTGACATTCTGGGGGACAAGAATGACTTCTTAGGGAGCCCTACACCCTGATGAGACCTTGACACCATCACCGTTCTTAACTCCGTCTTCCAGAACCCTAGACTGCAGTTTATGTGGGGACCAGCTGCTTGTTCCAGGGAAGAGGTTTCTAACTGGGTTTCACTGAACAATAGAAATGCAGGGATGGTTGATTATTACCCTCAATTTGAATGCAGATTTGTGTGGAGGGATCTTTTAGGAGGTGTCCTTGACTTTATGAAGAATTACAGGTTTTTCTGAAGGTTGATAACTGGGCTGGGTCAGCATTCATCACCAGTAAACAGTTAGCATTGACGCCACTCACACACACACATAAATGGAAATTTATTTAGCTCTCACTACATGTACGTGACGCTATGCTGGGAAGAAAGAAGCACCATGCCAACACTCAACCATGACTTATGTGCCTGTCACCTCCAAAAGACCACCTCCATCTCGACATCTGCAGCAGAGTGTGGTGCAGTGTATAATTTTAGAGGGCAGGGTTAGGCATTCAGAACATCATCAAAGGAGTTCAAAGAAGATGTCAACCTTCAAGGATCTGATCGCCTACTAGAAAAGTACAACTTACAGTAAAATGAGAAACATTTTGGATGTTCAGAGGGAAAATAACTGCTGTGGCTAAGGTCAGACTTTGCATGTCCCTGTACAGCATTTTTGTTGCTCTTGATATTTATTTAACTATGTATTTATTCACTTGGCTGCACCAGATCTTAGATGTGGTATGCAGGGTCTTTTAGTTTTGGCATGTGGGATCTAGTACCACCACGAGGGATTGAACCCGGGCCCCTTGAACTGGGAGTGTGGAGGCTTAGCCCCTGGACCACCAAGGAAGTCCCAGTACAGCATTTTAAAGGAGTCTAACAAAACAAGAGAAGCAACGTAAGCAGCTAAATACACAGTTTCACACTTTCCTAGCCCTGTGCATTTATGTTATCTGCTTGGCCCCTGTTAACACTCAAGTTCTGAGCAATTCTAGTTACTAACGTTCTTTGATATTTTTTTATTATTTCCCTTCAAGTTTTGCTTGACTGAATGCTTCAGAGACAGACAGAATAGGTTAAAAACCAATACAAACAGGAAGAGGGGCTAATATCCATTAGGGCCTGAAGATTTATGTGTGGCTATCTGACCAAATGTAATATAGCAATTTTACATTCAGTTCAGCAAATGAAGCCCAACCAAATGCAGAGAAAAATCATAATTCAGGATTTAAAAGCAGTAAGATTGCTGTACAAAACTTTCATATTGAGTCAATAAGTAAATTAAGAAATAATGGTTAATTTTAGAATGTTTTAACCAAAAAATCAGTAAGAAAATATTATTGATAGCATTAATGGGAAATAGATGGGAAAACAGTGGAAACAATGTCAGACTTTATTTTTGGGGGCTCCAAAATCACTGTAGATGGTGATTGTAGCTATGAAATTAAAAGACACTTACTCCTTGGAAGGAAAGCTATGACCAACCTAGATAGCATATTAAAAAGCAGAGACATTACTTTGCCAACAAAGGTCCGTCTAGTTAAGGCTATGGTTTTTCCAGTGGTCATGTATGAATGTGAGAGTTGAACTGTGAAGAAAGCTGAGCACTGAAGAATTGATGCTTTTGAACTGTGGTGTTGGAGAAGACTCTTGCGAGTCCCTTGGACTGCAAGGAGATCCAACCAGTCCATTCTAAAGGAGATCAGTCCTGGCTGTTCATTGGAAAGACTGATGCTGAAGCTGAAACTCCAATACTTTGACCACTTCATGCGAAGAGTTGATTCACTGGAAAAGACCCTGATGCTGGGAGTGATTGGGGGCAGGAGGAGAAGGGGACAGCAGAAGATGAGATGGCTGGATGGCATCACTGACTCGATGCACATGAGTTTGGGTGAACTCCAGGTGTTGGTGATGGACAGGGAGGCCTGATGTGCTGTGATTCATGGGATTGCAAAGAGTCAGACATGACTGAGTGAGTGAACTGAACTGAACTGAACTTATTAATAAAATTAACCCTAATTTTTTCCTAAGGGGAAAAAAATAAGATTTTGTTTTCATCTTCTAGAGTTTTGCTCTGTTTTTTACCAAATGACACCTACCCAGCTGCAAATAGATTTGCAAAGTTGATTTGTACAAATGTTGTGTTTTAAAACATGCAAATAATGAGACTGCAAGGAGAGATTTATTTGATAAATTTATTCAAGAAAATTATTTTTTCCTGTGTGCAAAGACCCTTGGACTGCAAGGAGATCAAACCACTCGGTTCTAAAGAATTTAACCCTGAATATTCATTGGAAGGACCGATGATGAAGCTCCAATATGTTGGGCTCTAGATGCGAAGAGCCAACTCATTGGAAAAAACCCTGATGCTGGGAAAGATTGAAGGCAAAAGGAGAAGAAGGTGGCAGAGTAGGTGGTTAGATAGCATCACCAACTCAATAGCCATGAATTTGCGCAAACGCCCGGAAGTAGCAGAGGACAGGGGACCCTGGTGTGCTGCAGACCATGGGGTTGCAGAGAATTGGACCTGGCTTAGAGACTGAACAACGACAACAAAAGCATCGACAGGATGCATTGTCCCAAGCTGCAAGTCTAGGTCCCAAAGAGTTTGGCCTTGAATATGCCTCTTGGCCCAGAGTTGGCAGGGAGATCTTGACACTTGGAGAACTTTTTAGACGAAAATGAAGAGGCTGCTCTCCTCTATTTTGCTTGCTGCCTAGAGTAAAAACCAATGTTTTCTGCAGGGAATCCTCTCTTTCCTGTGAGTGGAAGTCTAAACATTGCTGGTTCTGCTTACCAGATAAAGGGAAGATGCTAAAACCACATCAATCCAAGAGCTGTTGAGCAGTGACTGCAAATGGTGTGCCTGTGGCTTTGGCATTCCCCAGGGTTCAAGTTTGTGTAGAGAGGCCTTCAGAATCCATGAGCAGAGAAGTAATAATAAGAGTAATAAAAACAGTAACAGAGCTGAGCACCGTCAGGCTATAATTGCTCCGGCATCAGAGCAAACAGTCCACCTGTCGGGCTATGAGGCTTTGATACCCAACTGCTCAGGAGGGAACAGCTGGAGAATCCAGCAAGCAGGTTACATGTTAGCAGGTTTTGTTCACTTCAAATGGGGAGAGATGTTTTATTTTTTAATGGAACTCTTCCCAATCAGTCCTATCTTCTTCCTTCCTGCCTCCAACCTCCTGTAACTACATAAGGGGGAGTGTTCAGGTTACAGCCTGTTGATGGCAGAAGAAAAGGGATGTGATATCAGTGAGAGACACGTACAAGTTCAAGATGCACCTGCAGGTAGCAGGAGATAGGAGCGTGCTGCTAAAACCCCACAAACAAGGTTTCTGTTATTTAGTCAATAAGTTGTGTCTGACTCTTGGCAAAACCATGGACTGCAGCATGTCAGGCTTCCTTGTCTTTCACTATCTCCCAAAGTTTGCTTAAACTAATGTCCATAGAGTCACTGAGGCCATCCAACCATCCCATCCTTTGTTGCCCTCTCCTCTTCCTGCCATCAATCTTTCCCAGCATCAGGGTCTTCTCACATCGGGGTCTTTTCACATCAGCTGGTCAAAGTATTGGAGCTGCAGCTTTAGTATCAATCCTTCCAGTAAATATTCAGTATTTATTTCCTTTAAGAGTGACTGGTTTGATCTCCTTGCAGTTCAAGGACTTTCAAGAGCCTTCTCCAGCACCACAACTCAAAAGCATCAATTCTTCAGCACTCAGCCTTCTTTATGGTCCAACTCTCACATGCATACATGATTACTGGAAAACCATAGCTTTGACCATACAGACCTTTGTCGGCAAAGTGATGTCTCTGATTTTTAATACACTGTATTAGTTTGTCAAAGCTTTTCTTCCAAGGAGCAAGCATCCATTTTCTTTATATTCTAGATATCTCAGCTGGATGCAGCCTGAGATGGTTCTTTACTATCTCCCTTTTGCACAAGCCACTCATCTCTGGGCCACAGGAAGCATATATGCATCCTTTACCTGGAGAACTGCTCTCAACCCAACTGGGCCTCTAATTCACCATCAGTAAGGTGATAAAGATAAAACCATGCTGTGAACTCCATGCTATTTCCCTTTCCCTGCCTCAAGCCGGGAAGAGCAGTGTCAGTAAAACCATGGGGATAGTCTGATAAGTGAGTGTAAAGTCTGGGATCCATAGTGCATTGGGATTGGGTTTCCATTAAGACTGTCTACAAGAAATGGGGTGGAGTCCACAACATGATTTTATCCTTATCAGTCCTCCTTCTACTTTGACCTCTTTCTACATTCTTTTATTTATTTTAATTCATTTTTTTTTTGTTGGAGTATAATTGCTTTACCATGTCATGTTAGTTTCTGCTGTACAACATTGTGAAGCAGCTATATGAATACATATATCCCCTCCCACTTGAGCCTCCCTCCCACCCTCCTCACCATCCCATCCTTCTAAGTGTCACAGAGCCCTGAGCTCAGCTCCCTGTGCTATACAGAAGCTATGGATAAAGAAGGTGTGATACATATATGCAATGGAATATTATATGCTCAGACACATTTGATTTTCCATGAGGAGAACGACTCAGATACAAAGTGGAAAAATTCCTAAACGTAGTTGTAAATCTTCTTTTAGCTGCGAGACTCTCTGGTAGCATCCACTAACTAACCAAATATGTGGGTTTGGCATTGCAGTGTTCTACCACATTCCTTAGTGTTAGAATTGAATTAATATCTAGATTAAAATGTATGTGTTGTGTTGATTCTAGTGCCAAATGTGGTTGCTTTAGAAGTAGACTTAGGATTAAATAGGATGGATGACAGAAGTGGAGCTCATAGAGGAAAAACTTCCAAGGAGATGAGAAACTCTTAAGCTCAAGTACAGTGGTAAAGGTCTGGGTGTTCATCTTCCACTCAAGAGATACTCAGCCCTCAATACTGAAATGATGCTCTTAAAATATGTCCATCTCAGTATTTGAACAAGTTGAGATAACCATTTTTAAATAGCTTCTTACCCTTTTCTTTACCTTTCTCTAGCCAAAGACAATAGAGAAGGCAATGGCACCCCACTCCAGTACTCTTGCCTGGAACATCCCATGGACGGAGGATCCTGGTGGGCTATAGTCCATGGGGTCACTAAGAGTTGGACACAACTGAGCAGCTTCACTTTCACTTTCAGACACTGTAGGTCATCACAGAGCACTGAGCTGAGCTTCCTGGGCTATACACTAGCTATGAATGTGGTACATAATACAGTGGAGTATCAATCAGACATAAAAAGAATTAAAGTGGGTCATTTGTAGTGACTTGGATCTTTCTACATATTTGATCTGGTTAAAGGGGTCAAATTCATGGATTAAATGGCAAATATTTCCTCTGAAAATTCCAATCATCTTAGCCATGCTTTTTAGTATTGGACAGTATATACACCTGGAAATTTCAGAAGTAATTTTCATACCAAATTACACAGTGGATCTACTCTGTTGCTGCTGCTGCTGCTAAGTCGCTTCAGTAGTGTCTGACTCTGTGCGACCCCTTTGTATTTTCTATATACTACTTAAAGGCTTTGCACTGAGATTACCAGTGTCTTGCATAAATTTGTGTATAAAATATATAGCAATTAATGATATCAAGGACCACAGTCTCTTATCAAATGGAAGAAATATTCTGATTTTTCAGGACAAACCATTGCTGATTGTGTAAACAAACCCCAGTCCACAAAGCACTTGTAGATATCAATTTAGTTCAGTTCAGTAACTCAGCCATGTCTGACTCTTTGTGATGCCATGGACTGCAGCACTCCAGGCTTCCCTGCCCATCACCAACTTCCAGAGCTTGCTCAAACTCATGTCCATCAAGTCGCTGATGCCATTCAACCATTTCATCCTCTGTCATCCCCTTCTCCTCCTGCCTTCAATCTGCCCCAGCATCAGGGTCTTTTCCAATGAGTCAGTTCTTCGAATTGGGTGGCCAAAGTACTGGAGCTTCAGCTTCAGCATCAGTCTTTCCAATGAATATTCAGGACTAATTTCCTTTAGGATTGACTGGTTGGATCTTGCAGTCCAAGAGATTCTCAAAAGTCTCTTCCAACACCACAGTTCAAAAGCATCAATTCTTCAGCGCTCAACTTTCTTTATGGTCCAACTCTCACATCCATACATGACTACTGGAAAAACTATGGCTTTGACTAGAGGAACCTTTGTCGGCAAAGTAATGTCTCTGCTTTCAAGGTTTGTCATATGCAGTCAAGGTTTGTCATTGCTTTTCTTCCAAGGAGCGAGTGTCTTTTAATTTCATGGCTGCTGTCACCATCTGCAGTGATTTTGGAGCCCAAGAAAATAAAGTCTGTCACTGTTTCCATTGTTTCCCCATCTATTTTCCATGAAGTGATGGGACTAGATGCCATGATCTTATTTTCTTTAATGTTGAGTTTTAAGCCAGTTTTTTCACTCTCCTCTTTCACTTTCATCAAGAAGCAGGTAAAGTGGTCTGATAGTCCCATCTCTTTAAGAATTTTCCACAGTTTGTTGTGATCCACCAATGTGTAGATATAGCTCATCTTAATTCTCATGCAACCCTATCTCATACAATAAAAGGTTGAGTTCTTTTTAACAATGATAATTATGTAGACAAATATATGTGCAAATCTTACAGTTTAAACCTAAGTGCAATGACATTAGAAATCACTTTGATTACCCCAAAAGAGGAGCCTTAGGAATCATTCCCTTGGTTTCCAAACTGAATTCATTAGGTGGGACCAGCTGGAACCTGAATTCAGTAACAGGATGTGTTCCTGTTAGGGTTCATTCCTTTAATCATTCCAGCCTGTGAACCCTAACTGTGGAGCTTCTGTCTCTGGGCTTCCCTGGTGGCTCAGTGGGAAAGAATCTGTCTGCAATGCAGGAGACCTATGTTAGATCCCTGGGCAGGAAAGAGCCCCTGGAGAAGCTACACACCACATAAACTTCAGATTAGAGAATCCTGGACAAGATCGAGACTCCTGCTTCAATTTTAGATAACTCTACACGTGAGAAACCCTCACCAGAACCAAATTCCAGGAGGCCTCAAGAGTTACAATTATAAAATGAGACTCATAATCTCATTTGGTGAGACAGTTGTAAAAACTCAAATGAGGTAAGACAATTAGTAGTATAAGCCACTGGGATATTATTGAACCATATTTCTTAGTCCAGGGTCACAATAGACCAGTAGAGATGTCAGTGTCCATTAGTCACAACAAAACAAGTCGAAACATATGGTTCATTCACCCAGAGATTTAAGAAAGACTAAGATTTAATGATCATTCATTCAAAAATATATAGTAAATTCCTTCCAAGTGCCAGACGCTATTACATTGTTCTCAGGCTGAGGACACAGGCCCTCCCCCTTCACGTAACCTAGTGTAGAGAAATTATGATAATAATTACTTTATTGGGACTTCCCTGGTGGTCCAGTTGTTAAGACTCTGTGCTCCCAAAGCAGGGGGCCTGGGTTCGATTCCCTGGTTAGAGATCTAGATCCTGCATCCCTCAACTAAGAGTTTGCATGCTGTAACTAAAGTCTGCACCTGCCACAATTAAGACCTGGAACAGCCAAATACAAAAAAGGAAAAAGGCAACAATTGCTTATTGTAATTTTGAAAGTACTGTGACCCCAGAACGTAGAATGCTGTGAGCATATGTTAAAGGGACTCTAACTCAAGCCGAATAATTATATTGATCATGTTGTCTTGTTGATATTTCTCCTGGCAATCTTGATTCTGGCTTGTGCTTCTTCCAGCCCAGCATTTTTCATGATGTACTCTGCATATAAGTTAAATAAGCAGGGTGACAATATACAGCCTTGACGTACTCCTTTTCCTATTTGGAACCAGTCTGCTGTTCCAATGTCCAGTTCTAACTGTTGCTTCCTGACCTGCATACAGGTTTCTCAAGAGGCAGGTCAGGTGGTCTGGTATTCCCATCTCTTTCAGAATTTTCCACAGTTTATTGTGATCCACACAGCCAAAGGTTTTGGCATAGTCAATAAAGCAGAAATAAATGTCTTTCTGGAACTCTCTTGCTTTTTCGATGATCCAGAGGATGTTGGCAATTTGATCTCTGGTTCCTCTGCCTTTTCTAAAACAAGCTTGAACATCTGGAAGTTCACGGTTCACATATTGCTGAAGCCTGGCTCGGAGAATTTTGAGCATTACTTTATTAGCGTGTGAGATGAGTGCAATTGTGCGGTAGTTTGAGCATTCTTTGGCATTGCCTTTCTTTGGGATTGGAATGAAAACTGATCTTTTCCAGTCAAGCACAAGCTGGAATCAAGATTGCCAGGAGAAATATCAGTAACCTCAGATATGCAAATGACACCACCCTTATGGAAGAAAGTGAAGAGGAACTAAAAAGCCTCTTGATGAAGGTGAAAGAGGAGAGTGAAAAAGTTGGCTTAAAACTCAACATTAAGAAAACGAAGATCATGGCATCCAGTCCCATCACTTCATGGGAAATAGATGAGGAAACAGTGGAAACAGTGTCAGACTTTATTTTGGGGGGCCCCAAAATCACTGCAGATGGTGACTGCAGCCATGAAATTAAAAGACACTTACTTCTTGGAAGAAAAGTTATGACCAACCTAGATAGCATATTCAAAAGCAGAGACATTACTTTGCCAACAAAGGTCCATCTATTCAAGGGTTTGGTTTTTCCAGTGGTCATGTATGGATGTAAGAGTTAGACTGTGAAGAAACCTGAGTGCCAAAGAATTGATGCTTTTGAACTGTGGTGTTAGAGAAGACTCTTGAGAGTCCCTTGGACTGCAAGGAGATCCAACCAGTCCGTTCTGAAGGAGATCAGCCCTGGGATTTCTTTGGAAGGAATGATGCTAAGGCTGAAACTCCAGTACTTTGGCCACCTCATGCGAAGAGTTGACTCATTGGAAAAGACTCTGAAGCTGGGAGGGATTGGGGGCAGGAGGAGAAGGGGATGACAGAGGATGAAATGGCTGGATGGCATCACTGACTCGATGGACATGAGTCTGAGTGAACTCTGGGAGTTGGTGATGAACAGGGAGGCCTGGCATGCTGCAATTCATGGGGTCACAAAGAGTTGGACACGACTGAGCGACTGAGCTCAACTGAACTGTTCTCTTGTTATACATATACTATAGACATATATATGCTATTTACATTTATAAACTAGGTAGAAAGAGTACATAGAATATGTAGATGGATGGATTGTGGATGGATAGACTAGATAGGTAGATACATAGATAGATAGAGATGACACAAAGATAGAAATAGAGTATAATCCTAAACAGTCCTAAACAGCAGGTTGGAAGAAGGTGAAGATAAGATTATCTCTGAACCATCAATAACCATATCCCCTGACCATCAGTCCAGGGGGTCTTCCCTCCAGGATATCACAGCTGGTAGCCCACCAGAGACCTTTGCTATTTCCCTTTGTGATATATGCCCACAGCCAATGGCCAATTTTCCCAGATGTAGGGGATTTAACAAAGAGGTGCATTTTTCTATGATGGGAGGACCAGGTCACCATGTCAAGTTCAGACACAAGTCCACATATGGATGGCACTATGATTATCCACACAGAACAGAGCATTTTTGGAGGAAACTATCAACCATGAATTTGAAAAAGTGACCTCCATTTAGCAATAACACCAAGTCTTTCTTTGGCATTTTTATATCCTACTGTTAGTCACTTTTCCAATCCATGGGGCAATGGATTTCCACTCTAAACATCATCTCTAGTCAATATGTATGTATATATACACACACGCCCTATTTTATGCATGTTGTGATAGCTTTACACAGGCACAGTAGTTCTGTCCTGAGGCTGGATGTAAATAAATTGACAGTCTTATTTCCCACGGATGCTGCCAGAGGATGCTCTTGTTGAATACGAATCACGAAGTCTTTTGTGAAATGAGAAAACTGTGTCAAAAAGCAGGAGGAAACCAACACGTACTGGGGCCAGAAAGCCAGCTGGCCAGTAGGAACTTGGGGGACCTTTGGGGCTTGTGCATTTGACTATGTCCTGGCTCAGCTTCCCCTTCTACAAACACTTCTGGGGACCAGAGGAAAGGCTTCCTAGACCTTAGTGAAAGGGCTAGGAGGGATTGTTGTTGCTATTTAGTCGCTAAGTCATGCCCGATTCTTTTGCAACCCTAAGGACTGTAGCCCAGCAGGCTCCTCTGTCCATGGGATTTCCCAGGCAAGAATACTGGAGTGGGTTTCCACTTCCTTCTCCAGGGGATCTAACAAGCTCAGGGATCGAACCTGTATCTCTGGTATTGGCAGGTGGATTCTCTGAGCCACCAGGGACGCCCCCTAGAATGGATAGCTAACCATATTAGCAGAAGAAATAAAACTGATAAAAGAGGAAAGTGAGGGTCTCAGAAGTAGCAACAGTTAGTTGCTGAGAGGATCTTCAAAAGAAGTTAATTACCAGGAGGGAAGAAAGGGGAGAAAGGGTAGTTAGGGAGTTTGGGATACTCACGTACCCACTGCTATATTTAAAATGGATAACTAACAAGGGCCTACTGCCTAGCGCAGGGAACTCTGCTCAACGTTATGGGACAGCCTGGATGGGAGGCGAGTTTGGAGCAGAATGGATGCAAGTATATCTATGGCTAACTCCCTTTGCTGTCAATCTGAAATTATCACAACATTTTTAATTGACTGCACTCCAATATAAAATAAAAAGTTTAAAAAAAAGAGAAAAAAGATAAGGGTCAGGGAACCGAAATGGACTAGCAGAAGAATGCCCAAACTTATTAAAGACCTCCACAGTTTGCTCTAATACACTTGAGAGTGCAAAAAGCAGCCAGGAGCCATGCTTCATGCTGTGGCTCTGTACATTATTTCATTAGCTATCTGAATTATATCTATAATATATAATATGATATATATGGTGTATGATACATTATATACTATGTAATATATAATATCTAATATTTGTATTTCTAGCAGCTCAATGGGGATAAGCATTATCATCCCCATTTTATAAATTCTCAAGAAGGTGAATTAACTTTCCAAAATTTGAATTGTCTGCTAGTCTTTGTGTCGATTCACACTTTGGATCTAGCCACACCACACCTAAGCCCACAGCCAGAGGTTTCTTACAATGTTTACCCCAAACTCAGCCTCAACTCTTGACTCAATTACCTCTCCTCTTAACTCTCCAAACTATACACCGTTTTGCAGTATTTCCTGGTCACTACAAGGTCATGATGTCCCCTCTCCCTAGGAACAAAAAGGACCATAATATCAGCAGCAACAGCATTTTTTTTTAATATCTAATAGCACAAGTATCATCTCTAATTTTTCAAATGGTGTATTTTCTTTTTTCCTCAGGCAAGACTTTACAGGGGCCCTTGCTGCAGCAGGGTGTAGTGAGAACAAGTAACAGTGTCTCTGGCTTGCTGGAACCTGGAGGGGCTAGCTTATTCCTCAAATGGGGTCAGGTATAGCGGTGTCCAAAGATTGGACTTAGGTGGTTTGCCCACCCTTTTGGTGGTGTTGAATGCAGGGAGCATACAGAGTGCCCTGCTTTTGCTCCCAACACCCCGTTTTTGCTCTTGGCTCTTCAGAAGTGGTCATTGGGGTCTTCTGGTGTATGTTCTTCTTTTTGTCAATATATAATGTACTTGAAGGGCTTCCCAGGTGGCTCAGTGGTAAAGAATCCGACTGTCAATGCAGGAGAGGTTCTGGAAGAGCCCCGAGAGAAGGGCATGGCAACCCACTCCAATATTCTTGCCTGGAGAATCCAATGGACAGAGGAGCCTGGGGGGCTGCAGTCCATGGGGCTGTGAAGAGTCAGACATGACTGAGCGACTAAACACCACCACCAAAGCAATGGACTTGATGGTGAGAGAGTGCCTCCTCAAGGTTAGCTGTGTCCTGATTGGTAGGCAATAGAAGATGCTTAACAAGTATTGGGGGAGAAGATGAAGGGGGAAAAAGGAAATGAAAATTAAGGGGAAATATTAATTTCACCATTTCTCAATGTTAGTATGGAGAATTGAAACATCATTTATTTATATGTTCATATATTTCCCACTGACTACTTACTAGTGAAGACACAATGCAATTGCCTCTATGGGTACTTAGAAACCAGAATCGGTTGGCTAGCTCTGTTTCTATCTTCCGACTGTGTGCTCAGTTACGTTCCCACTGTTGGGAAACGGTGGGAAGGCAAGTTGCTAATAGGTGTTCACCATTGAAAGAAATATGAGAGGAAGCTTTGTTTGCATTCTCTGAACACCTGTACCTCTTGGCTCATGATTCTTCCAGGGAAGAAGGCATTTTGGAGTTTGGGATCAGCCCCAGATCGGTCCCACTGGATGCATTCAGAATGCCTGTGCCAGTGAATCCAGTAAGCCCTTGCCTTACCACCTTTCCTGCACCTGCCCTTATGGATGAAGGCATCACCTCTCCTGGCAGCCTGTTAGTGTGAATTTGGGTTAACACAAGCCATCCTCAGCTGCTTTACCATAACGCAGCTCTGGAAAGAAGGAGCTGTTGAAAAGATGTTACATTCCAACCGAGCAAAACCCATTGAAAGAGATTCCAGAGAGGCAATCTTTTGGTGCCTGTGGCTATATGAAGCTGCTGTCTGATTTTGATGGTTCCTGGCATCTTTAGCCAAGGGAAGGCTGTGTGTAATCTTTATTTCTCCATGGCTGGCTGACTTGGCAGGGCCAGGTCATCAGGAAAGCCTTACAGTGAAGGGAAGCAGGAGGTTTAAGACCACCACCTGCCCAGGAGGAGAGCTGCAGTGACACCTAGAGGGGAAGGCTTGAAGTGCAAGGGGGCCCCCAAAAGTTGCCCAGACTCATGCCATCTATAACAAACCTAGACAGTGTATCAAAAAGCAGAGCCATCCCTTTGTTGACAAAGGTCCATCTAGTCAAAGCTATGGTTTTTCCAGTAGCCAAGTATGGATGTGAGAGGTGAACTATAAAGAAGGCTGAGCGCTGAAGAATTGATGCTTTCAAATTGTGGTGCTGAAGAAAACTCTTAAAGAGTCCCTTGGACAACAAGGAGATCAAATCGTCAATCCTAAAGGAAATAAACCCTGAATATTCATTGGAAGGATGGATGCTGAAGCTGAAGCACCAATACTTTGGCCATCTGATGTGAAGAGCTGACTCAATGGAAAAGACCCTGATGCTGGGAAAGACTGAGGGCAGGAGGAGAAGGGAATAACACAAGATGAGATGGTTGGATGGCATCACTGACTCAGCTAACATGAGTTTGAGCAAACTCCAGGAGACACTGAAGGACAGGGAAAGCTGGTGTGCTGCAGTCCATAGGGTCTCAAAGAGTCCAAATGACTTAGTGACTAAACAACTCTCTAGGAATCTACAGGCCATTGAGTTGCAAAGAGTCAGACACAACTGAGAGACTGAGCGCCCATGCACCCTCTAGGAACACATGTGGGTCCTACTTGGAGGTTTTTTAAAAAAAGAAGAAAATTCATGTGCTCTGTAAAGCCTTGATTAGGTTCCTGGGACTAATGAACTTAAAACGTCATTAAAAACAATTTTTTTTAAGTCGTCCAGTCGTGTCCGACTCTGTAACCCCATGGATTATACAGTCCATGGAATTCTCCAGGCCAGAATACTGGAGTGGGTAGCCTTTCCCTTCTCCAGGGGATCTTCCCAACCCAGGGAATGAACCCAGGTCTCCCGCATTGCAGGCAGATTCTTTACCAGTTGAGCCACCAGGGAAGCCCAAACATCACAGTCATGAGCTCTTTCTTTCCAAGGAAGAAGCAAGATCATGGGAAGGTTGGGGCCCAACCTGGTAGCCTTTAGCTGGATCCAGCCCAGAGATATGTTTTAGTTTTATTTTGGCCAAGGCATTTTTTCCCTAAATGATATTTATTTCCCAGGTAATAAAAATGTGAAGGCTTTACATTAAAATAAATATTTATTGTATATATTTGAAAAATGGGAAGATCTGAAAACACGTCTCAGTTCAGTTCAGCCACTTACTCATAGCTGACTCTTTGTGACCCTATGGACTGCAGCAGACCAGGCTTCCCTGTCCATCACCAACTCCCAGAGCTTGCTCAAACTCGTGTCCATCGAGTTGGTGATGCCATCCAACCATCTCATTCTCTGTCATTCCCTTCTCCTTCTGCCTTCAATCTTTCCCAGCGTCAGGGTCTTTTACACATGTCTACTTGTCAACAATTTGGTTGAACTGTTGAGAGGGGTATTGCAAGAAAAGCATATATCTAGATGACAAAGATGCCCCTCCACAACATCTGTGCCTATCCCCTGCTTTCCACTCATTTATGTCTTCCGATTGGCCCCTAGAGACATCTGAGCTGTGACTCAGAAGAAAACATCGATGTTTTGATTATCAGCAAAAGCCTGCAGTCTTTCTGCCAAAGATAATGTTTTCCCTCTGAAAAGACCAACATTCTAACTGCGGTTTCCTCTTACCTCTGCTTTGGGGCAAGTTTTTTTTTTTTTTTTTTTTTTTTTTTTTTTTTTTTTTTTTTTTTTTTAATCATACAGCTCACATTTATCAGTTCTAATCTGTTTTCATATATAGCATAGATCAATTGTAGCTCCCTCATAAAGTTAGAGATGGGAAACGCAGCTGAGAAAAAAATACGAGCTCCAGGATTTCATTTTGTTTTGCGATCTGTCTCTGGGAGCTTGAGATGTTGGCTGGTTACTCTGATGGCCACCAAAAGGGAAAATCATCATGATGGAAAAGAAGTGTTTGAAATTAGTTCTCCTCCCCCGAACCTGGTATGCCAGCTTGCATCTTTTCCATCTAGAAGCCCAGACAGCCTGTGGTCACTAGGGGACTAGCACAGGTAGGGTGAATCAACCCATTAGGAACAATAAGGATAAAACCTTGGCGCTTTTATGAGCTTTGATTTGTGTTGCTTTCGGGGCTCAAGTGCAAGGTTTATAAAAAAGAAGCCAGCGGTTATAGATTGCGCACTGCTCCTCGCTATGGTTTATATCCCATGTCTGTAAAGGTTTTATTGGATTATTGGTAGCATGTTTATTTGCCTGAACACAAAAAGTCCTGCTAGGCCTTGAGAATAATAGAGAAGGGGCTTTGTGGTTTTATGGAGCTAGGGAACAAGAGGTGGGTGGTGACGCTCTGGGTGGCAGAGAAAGGGGAAATGAGCAGGCACTAAAGTGCACTGTGCGTGGACCATAATTTATGTTGAGGTCACTGAATGGATGTGGAGGGAGCCTGCCAAGCCAGAGCTAACTATTCCTTATTTGTGAATCATGACCCCCTGAGATATTTGTGCTGATTTCACTCATTTTGGTTTGCAATTGAGGGGATTACAGAAGGAGCATGCGAAAAGGCCACTTGGCAGTATTCCAATTGGTTGATGGGTGAACTAGCTTTTCACAAAAATAAAATGAAAATACATTCTCATGGATAAACTTCTGTAGGCGCTGCACCAAGGATTCTCTGTCTCGGCACTTTCGACGTGTGGGCTGGAAAATTCTTTGTTGTAGGGACTGACCACCCTGTGCACAGCAAGGCAAACGGTTTAGCAGCATCTCTGCCTCTACCCACTAGATGTCCGGAATATGTCTCCCTAGTTAGGGCAACCCCAAATGTCTCTAGATATGGCCAAATGTCCTTGGTATTGAGGAGTTGGAGTGAGGGGCGAAATTTCCCCATTCAGACTTCAGCTTTACACAAAATAAGGGTTTCCCTGGTGGCTCAGACGGTAGAGTCTCTCTGCAGTGCGGGAGACCCAGGTTCCATCCCTGGGTTGGGAAGATCCCCTGGAGAAGGAAACAGCAACCCGCTCTAGTATTCTCGCCTGGAAAATCCCATGGATGGAGAAGCCTGGCAGCCTACAGTCCATGGGGTTGCAAAGAGTCTGATACGACTGAGCGACTTCACTTTCACTTACACAAAATAAAGTATGTGTGTGTGTGTGTATGTGTTTGTGTGTGTGTGAGCACATGTTGGGGAGATTTAATGCAGTCACTCATAAAGTTAAGAGAGAAAGTTCCAAAAAGAATAATTACAATTAATTGAATTTCATCAAAGTGAGTCTCAGAATGGGAACCCAGAAATTATATTTGGGAGATTTTTAAGAAAGAAAAGCAAATAAAGTCAGCAGAGCACTAGTTTTAGTTAAATCTAGCCCCCCAAAGGGCTTCCATCTACAACCTGATCTGTAAAACATGAAGCACTTACACTGCATCTTGGTGTGTTTATGTTGAGCCCGAGACAATATCTTTCTAGAAGTTCTAAGCTAAGAAGGATAAAAACCTCCAGTAGCCAGAAAAAACAGGTTTTGTTTTCATTCCGCTTTCCAACATCAAACCTTGGTTCTGATCTTTAGATCTTCAACAACAACAGCAAAATTAAGAGGCAGAGATGTTTCTGTTTCTCTATAAAAGCCACAGAAACAGGCATTGATTTTGTCCCCGTTTTGACTAAGTGGAAGTCATATCACAGTACTGACATCTTCTGTATCATTTGAGTTGAACATGTGATTTGGGGAAACTGGTTTCCTCTCACTATTTTCTGCCAAACTTCTGACCCCCACAATAACATTTAAATTGAAAGTGCACTTGGGTTTAAGCACAGATGTCCAAGTCAATTTTATGGTTGAGGTTTTCCATTTATTGTATCTGGGGGGGAAAAAATGGTGCAAGATGGTGAACATCAGCCACTTTTTAGACTATCTCACACAGTGAAACTGTTCTAAGCAACTAGGATTCAACTGAGTCAAAGAGTGTCAATTTCCAAAAAGACTTCTACAAAATTCTCAAAATAGGATCACATGGAGTGCCCACAGGTGAGCCATGGGATGACACTGGTTAAAAGTAATTAATCCTGTGTTCCACGCCCAGATCCACCAAATCAGGAACTCCAAGGCTATCATTTGATGAAATGCATTTTGATCATTTTATGCTTATTAAAATCTGTAAGCTACTTCACTGGGTTGTATGTTGGAGGGACACAGGAAAAGAGATGAAAGGGAGTCCTGAAGATCCTTGAATGAATAATATCAGAATTTCCTTCTCAGAAGCAAGTCGATTTAAGGATTTGAACCAAGAAGTGCTAGGGGATTCACTAACAACAGGTTTTTCAAGATTCACTGCTCTGCCAATGAACCAGTTGTGAAGTCTATGAAATCCCCAAATCAGACATATTTGGGATTTGTCCTTGGTAGAAGAGCAGTGTGGATAAGACTAGCTGTAGGCCACGGAAAATTACATGACACCTATATTCAAAGTCCATAGGTCTGAAAGATGAAGGAACTTGGAGAAGAAGAATCCAGAGGGTGTGCCAATCGGCACTCCTGACAATGGGCAAGTCAATGTTCACTATTGGCAGGTAACAAATCTGAACTTTACAGGCATCTTGACTTAGTTTTTAA
Organism: Bubalus bubalis; assembly: GCF_019923935.1. Lineage (NCBI taxonomy): Eukaryota > Metazoa > Chordata > Mammalia > Artiodactyla > Bovidae > Bubalus > Bubalus bubalis. The sequence continues at coordinate 52,814,237 of NC_059176.1, forward strand.
ATGCAGGTGTTTTCTTTTCTTTGCCCTTTATAAGTGATGCCTGTTCCTTTTGCTTTTATTTTCAGATGATCTGATGTGAAATAAAGAGGAACAAGAAATAGAATGCTTGACCTGGAAAAAAAATGGTTTGTTGTGCTTTCATGCTCTGGGAAGGCTGCAATTCATCTGAGTTATCAAATATCTCACAATGCCACTAGCTGGGTCTCCTGCATTGCAGGCAGATTCTTTACCATCTGAGCCACAAGGGAAGCCCTATGAAAAGTTAATTCTTTTTCACAATTATTTTGGCTAAAGTTATTGCCTCCACAGTGTCAGAAACCCAGGTTCATTTTTTTTTTTTTTTTTTTTGGAATATAATTGCTTTACAATGTTATGTTAGTTTCTGCTGTACAACCAAGTGAATGAGCTATAAGCATACATATATTTTGGGCCTCCTCCCTCTTGCGCCTCCGCCAAACCCCCATTCCATCCCTCTGGGTCATCTCAGAGCACCGAGCTGAGCTCCCTTTGCTATACAACAGCTTCCCAGTAGTCAAGATTGAGGGCAGGAGAAGAAAGGGACAACAGAGGATGAGATGGTTGGATGGCATCACCACCTTAATGGACCTGAGTTTGAGCAAACTCCGGGAGAGAGTGAAGGACAGGGAAGCCTGATGTGCTGCAGACCATGGAGTCCAAGGAGTCAGGCACGAGTTAGCAACTGAACAATGAAGAAGTAAAACCTAATTTCTCACCTCCTACAAATCACACATTAAGGTAGAATCTTTTCATTTTTTTTTTCATTGTTACCTATTTAGTGATGAAAAATGGTATGATCAGGTAGGAGCACTAACTAATCACAAAACTGAGTGGGTGAATCCCTAATTCTGCGTTCAGAGCTGTTCTCATAACATCATACAGGCTGCTCAGAGGGGAATCTCTCTTTGAGATTTTAAGGAAGGTCACTGTTATGTATAAAACAGATAACTAACGAGAACCAACTGTATAGCACAGAGAACTGTACTCAGTGCCCTGTGGTGACCTTAAATGAGAAGGAGATCCAAAAGGAAGGAGATATATGTACATGTGTAGCTGATTTATTTTGCTGTACAACAGAAACTAATACAACACCACAGAGCAACTATACTCCAATTTAGAAAAATAAATAAATAAACTAACAACAACAACAACAACAAATGAAACAACTAACTCAGACTCAGGGCTCAGAGTCTGAATGCAGGAAGGAAGCACCAGACACATCCCCTTACTCTTTAGGAAGACTGGGGCCAAGGAAAGTAAACAAAGATGTGGAAAATGGAAACAAAGACATTGAAAACAAAACTTTTTTTCTGTGAGACAAGAATCAACGAGATTGGATAGTGCTCTCAAGTTCAAGAGGACTGTCAAGGGTCCAACATACCTATTTCCAAAACACCTGCCTCTAGCCACTCAACCGAAATTAACAAAACCAGACAGAAGGAAGCCTTCCGTTTGGAGTTTTTACTGGCTCCAGGCAAGTCTGCATGGCTCTCGGCAGAACTATTTACATGGAATTACCCATAATGCCTGACACCACAATAATTCCCTTCTGCCCTGATGCAAATTCTACTGACAGCATTGAAACTCTGTCAAAGGGAAAAAGTAAATGATTCAGCAAATTGTTGACTTAAGACAGGGAAATAAACATTCAGAAGTTCTGCTACATGCCAAGATACACTCCCAACCTGGCCAGGGAAAGCAAGCAAGGATCTTACCCATTCAGAGGAGTTATACAAAATGTTCCTGAGTCAAGCAATCAGCAACGCCTGATTGACCTGTGGTCAGATGTCAAACATAAACCCAAAACATATATAGAGGAATTCCAGTTTTTTTTTTTTCGTCTTTGTAACTTTGTTGTTCTAGTGCTTCATGGCCCAGAATTCTTCCTGCAAAGAACCTCAGATCTTTGGTGGTGCAGTGAAAATAATACCAATCTAAAAAATCAGAAAACCAAGATTGTAACACAGGTTCTAACATCCTTTGTTCACTGAACCTGAGCCAAACACTCAACCCTCTTGACATAATTTCTAAGATTAGAGTATCTGATCGACTTGGTCCATATCTATTATAAAATCCCAGAATGTTTTGGAACTTTAACCTTTTAGAACTGTCAGTCAACAGTATCCATGCAGCTTTTGTGGAAGGAGCATATTCTAGACAATTCACCGAATCCCCCTGAGCCTCAGTTTTCCCCATATGTGAAATGCAATCACAATGGGAAAAGTATTTCTCAGATTTTAAAAGTCAAGATTAAATCACCAGGCAGGATTGTTTTTCACTTTTTTTAGTTTTGAAAAATTCAACTCTATAGAAGAGTTGAAACAATAAGACACTAATATATCCATCACCAATGTTTAACATTTTGCCACATGTCCTTGCTAATTTAATACACATACACAAATATACGTGTATGTATATTACTTTAACTGAACTGTTTTTTTTATTTGTTTTTATTTATTTATTTGGCTGTATCAGTTATATTTATGTGACTATATCAGGGAAGCCTGGCAAGCTGCAGCCTATGGTGTCCCAAATTGTTGGACATGACTGAGCAACTGAATGGAACTGATAATGTCTATAGGATCTAGTTTCCTGACTAGGGATTGAGCCTGGGCTTCTAGCATTTGGAGGGCAGAGACTTAGTCACTGGACCACCAGGGAAGTCCATTATTGAACCATTATTAAACTGACTTGGAGACCCTATAATATTTGACTCTTAACTATATCATCATCATCTCTGAAGAGCAATGAGACATTCTCCTCTACAACCATAAGATCATTAAACATTCAAAAAGTTTAACATTGATCAAATCATATTAACTGATACACAGTGCATATTCAAAATTCTCCAATTTAATCACACATTTGGTTGCCATAGCTGCTCATTCTCTTTTACCCTAAATTAAGCCCTCAGCTTCATGTTTGTTTCTCTCTGGTGCCTCACAATATTGACTGTTTTTTGGTTTCTTTCTAATTTTTAAGCATTCAAGCCCCTGGATTTGTAAAACATTCCACACAAAAAATATGAACAAATCTCTCCAATACAATGTTAAGACACTAGGAAAGCAGACAAAACATATCTATCTCTACTGTTAGCATCAAGGACAGCAGCTACCTGTAGGGGTTAGTGACTGAAAGGGAACAGGAGGCTGAGTTATTGACTTTCAATTTCTTAACCCAGGTGCTAATTACAGCATGTGTTCACATATTATTTAGGAAATCAATTATTTAACTAAGCAGTTATTTGTCAAAATTAATTAAGAAATGGAAAGAAATATAATGGAGTTGCTTTAATTCCCTACCTTCACTGGATAATGAATGAAGTAGTCAAAACATATATGAACAGTGATGATTGGATTAACATAATTAACAGAACTATGTGAACAGACATATATTTAATTTTAATCACAAATTTAAAAATCATTCTTTTTTTAAGCCTTAAAGGTATGGCTTAAAAATTGTGTCTATTGGGAGACAAATCTTCATTAAGTTCTGCAAATTAGTCACTGTACAGACCAACATCTTTTTTTTTTTAAAGACTCAGCGAGAGCAGAAATTTCAAAAATAACTTTACAAGGTCCTAACCATAGCAGTAGAAAGTGGTTATTCTAAGAGCATTTTAAGTTAAAGATTAAATACATAATAAAATACTATTTAGGAACCATCTTTGGAAGCCCATGAAACTCAGTGGGTTTGTTTGAATCTGTCTGCCAATGCAGGAGGTATAGGAGATGCTGGTTTGATTCCTGGGTCCGAAAGATCCCTGGAGGAGGAAATGGCAACCCATCCCAGTATTCTGCCTAGAGAATCCTATGGACAAAGGAGCCTGTCAGGCTTCAGTCCATGGGGTCCCAAAGAGTTGGACATGACTGAACACGAGAAGAAGAAAGAAGGAACTATCTTAAATAAAAATATTATAAATCCACATAATAAATATAAGCATATATAATCTGGATCTTTAATACTTTTAAATTAAATGCTGAATAACAATTTTTAATGATCAAGAATTCAAAAAAGAATATAGAGGCAGCTTTAAGGAAAATAGGAGGAAATGATAAAATGCAGCAAAAATTAATTATTGAAAAAAATGTCAGAACCAGCAGACATAAGCAAATCTAAGAGCTAATTCTTTAAAAAAGAAATAGATGAAAACAAAAATATTGTAATAAGTCTTATAAGAGAGTGATTGGAAATATGATAACATATGCAAAGCTGTTTGTACAGTACCTAAGATCTCAACACTATTATTATTATTCAAAAAGAAAATCAAAGCTATGGTAATAGCTATAGCAGCACATGTGAAAGAAATCAAAAAAGATTTAGAACCTTTGTGGGCTGGAACACTGTCTCAGAAGATGCTGGGAAGCCCATGAAGGCATATCATGCAGAGTTAGCCCAGCTCCCAGTCAGTGGAGGGCTATGGCAATGGCACCCCACTCCAGTACCCTTGCCTGGAAAATCCCATGGGCGGAGGAGCCTGGTAGGCTGCAGTCCATGGGGTCGTGAAGAGTCAGACACGACTGAGCGACTTCACTTTCACTTTTCACTTTCATGCATTGGAGAAGGAAATGGCAACCCACTCCAGTGTTCTTGCCTTGAGAATCCCAGGGATGCGGGAGCCTGGTGGGCTGCCGTCTATGGGGTCACACAGAGTCAGACACAACTGAAGCAACTTAGCAGCCGCAGCAGCAGCAGCATGGGCCCTGTGGATCTCTGAGCAGAGCAGAGCACTCTGCAACCCGTGTATTGAGGAATCAGTCACTGGGGTTTAACCATGAAGTGAATTTTTCAGTAACTGCCCTCAACTGTGGCATGTTGACCCCCATCTTTCCTGCTGGATTGAGACTCACTTTATGATATCTGGGCCAGAACCCATTTCTCTTCAGTCTTTCACAGTTATTACAACAGACTTGTATCAATAAAAAAAAATATGACAATACCATACAAAATATCAGTTAACATATTTTTGAAATAGGACAAAATGAAGGATACACTTAGAATAAATTACAAAATGGACTCAATAAGACATAGGAAACCAAAATAGATCAATAGAGACACAGGAAAAAACATGTTTGAAATACAGTAGAACCCTAAATGCTTTTAAAGGTAGATACTTTCAATTATTAAAGGACATCTTTTAGTAACTATTGAGGTTGTCTCACCAATATCTCACTTTTCCCTCCATCACTATCAGTAGCCCTGAGGAGTGACCTCACCAGTGCCTGTCTTGTTCTAATTAATCAAAGCAAACACACCTTGCACGTGGGCTTACTTATGTCCAATCTGTTGTGACCACATGGACTGCAGCACGTCAGACCTCCCTGTCTATCACCGACTCCTGGAGTTTACTTAAACTCATGTCCATTGAGTTGGTGATGCCATCCAACCATCTCATCCTTTGTCATCCCCTTCTCCTCCTGCCTTCAATCTTCCCCAGCATCAGGGTCTTTCAAATGAGTCAGTTCTTCACATCAGGTGGCCAAAGTAGTGGAGTTTCAGCTTCATCATCAGTCCTTCCATGAATATTCAGTCCTTCTGAATATTCAGGACTGATTTCCTTTAGGATGGACTGGTTGGATCTCCTTGCAGTCCAAGGAGTATATCAAGGCTGTATATTGTCACCCTGCTTATTTAACGTATATGCAGAGTACATCATGAGAAACGCTGGGCTGGATGAAGCACCAGCTGGAATCAAGATTGCCAGGGGAAATCAAGGCAAAAGTTTCTTTATTATCATGGTGGATCAGTTGACCCATCTCTAATGTCATCAATTCATGGCATTTGATGGTTAAAAAGTACAATGGACTCAATTCAAGACAATGAAACATAAAGCAGAAGCTTTTTTTCCTATGAATGTCTCAAAATAAGATACCTCCATCTTATGAGAGCTTATAGACGCCAGCCCTCTCTCTTCTGAACAGTGTGATGTCTCAAATTGCCACACTTTGCCCCAGTGAAGGGAGCCAATTTGAAAAGTTTTTTCAACCAGAATGCAGAGTGGAGAAGTAAAAAGAAACCATATCATTGATGTGAGAGGATCGCTGAATCAAACCAATGTCCAAAACCACCGAAGCTCTTTACCATCTTCCCTGGTGGCTCAGATGGTGAAGAGACTGCCTGCAATGCAGGAGGCCTGGGTTCGATCCCTAGGTCAGGAAGATCCACTGGCAAAGGAAATGGCTACCTACTCCAGTATTCTTGCCTGGAGAATTCCATAAACAGAGGAGCCTGGTGAGCAAACACAGCTATTAAAAAATAAAACATTGTGAGTTAGTTTTCTTCTAAAATAAAAATCATTCTTCTGGAGCACAGAGAAAGATGGTATATAACTCAGCATTTCTGGTGAAGGTAGTATAATCCTTATTATAAAACAGAATGAAGAAAACAAATTAAAATTGCTAATGTAAAATATAAAACCCTAAATGAAATATTAGTATATAGATTTCAATATGGTGTAAGGGAAACTTCACTAAAGCTAAACTGGATCTCTGCTAAGATGATAAAGATGGTTTAATTTTAGCAGTGTTTGAAGATAATATTTCATGACAATAGTGACTTTTCAAAATAATCACCATAGTACTTTTATAGACAAAACTTGAATGCTGGTTAAATCTCTTTGTTCAGGAGGAGGAGCTAAGATGGCAGAGGAGTAGGACGGGGAGAACACTTTCTCTCCCACAAATTCATCAAAAGAACATTTAAACGCCGAGTAAATTCCACAAAACAACTTCTGAATGCCGGCAGAGGACATCAGGCACCCAGAAAAGCAACCCAAGTCTTCGAAAGGAGGTAGGAAAAAAATATGAAAAGAAAATAGTTTTGTGGAAAGCAATTTCTAATGATATTTGCTACAAGAATAAGCCATTATAAATAAAGACCACTAATAAAATAAAAAAAGAAAGAAAAAAATATAAAAGACAAAAAAAGAGACAAAAGAGGGAGGGACGGAGTTCCGTCCCGGGAAGGGAGTCTTAAAAAGAGGGAAGTTTCCAAACACCAGGAAACCTTCTCACTGCCGAATCTGTGCCTAGCCTTGGAAGCACAGAGGGCAACATAACAGGGAGGAAAAATAAATAAACAATTAAAACCCGCACATTGCGAACCCTACGGTAACTCACCCAGCGGAGAAGCAGTGCAGACGCCTGCATCCGCCATTAGCAAGCAGGGGCTGGGCAGGGAGGCGTGGCACAGGCTGCATCGCTTAGAGTAAGAATCTGGCCTGAATACCCCGAGCGCTATCTGAGCGAAATAATTTGGGCTAGCAAACCAGACTGTGGGATATCTACCACGCGAAAAGCCAGCCCTAACCTAAGACACCGCCAGGCCCGTGCACGGAACAAAGGACTGAACAGAGAGAGCCGGCGGCAGACCTTCCCCCTCCGGTGACAGGCAGCCAGAGCCGGAAGGCTACAATCGCAGCCCCAGAGAGACATTATCTATAAAACTGTAAGCAGGCTTCTTTGCTAACTAAAACTTCTTGGGGGTCTGGACAGTCAACATCTGCCTGAGAAGGTGTGCCGGTTGCATACCTAGATAACCGAGTGGCGGGGAGGCGATAAGTCGCAGCAATCACGCGCGCAAAACACCTCATCACCTGAGCTGCTCGGATCTGGGAAGGGCACAAAATGCAGGCCCAACCGAGAGTCTGTGCCTCTGAGGACTACCCGAGTCCCTGAACCTGAGCGGCTTAGACCTTGGAAGTGCAGGCAGCCCAGGGCCGGCTTCGGATGGTTTCCGGCGGAGCAACCTAGAGCCTGAGCAGCGTGGGCAGGGAGACTACACGCGCCGTGAACGGGGTGCAGACCCAGTGTGGCTGAGGCACTGCGAGCACACGCCAGTGTTATTTGTTTGCAGCATCCCTCCCTACCTCCCCACAGCGCGACTGAACAAGTGAGCCGAAAAAAAAAAAAAGTGTCTTCCCTCGTCCCCTTTGGGTCAGGGCGGAAACCAGACACTGAAGAGACCAGCAAACAGAAGAAGCTATAACAGAGGGAACCGCCTTGGAAGCTACAGGCAATAGATTAAAACTCTGTGGTTACTACCAACTACATAGGAAGGGGCCTATAGATATTGAGAAATATAAGTCGGACCAAGGAACTAGCCAAAAATGAACTGAATCCACAATACTCACAACAAAAGAGGAGAAAGTCCTAGATATATTTTTATTTTTTTAATTTTTTTTTAAAAAAATTTTAAGTCCTCTATTATTCCTTTAATTTTCACTTTTATAACCGATTACTTTGCAAAAAAAAAAAAGAGAGAAGACCCTATTCTTTTTTTTAAAACAAACTTCATATATATATATATATTTTATAATTTTTTTGACCTTGTTTTTTTTTTTTCTTTTCTTTTTTTTCCTTCTTTTCTTTAACATTGTATTTTTTAAATTCCAAACTCTACTCTAGATTTTTAATTTTAGCTTTTTGGTATTTGTTATCAATTTTGTACCTATAGTTTTTTTTTTTTAATAATTTCTGTGACCCTTTTTTAATTTTTCTTTTTCTTTTTCTATTTCTCTGTTTCTTTCTCTTCTTCTTTTAAATAACATTGTACATCTGAAATTCCAAACTCTACTCTAGATTTTTAATTTATGCTTTTTGGTATTTGTTATCAATTTTGTAGCTGTATTTTCTTTCTAATTTATGTGACTTTGTTTGTTCTTGTTTGTTTGTTTTTTTTTTCTTCTTCTTCTCTCTCTTTCTTTTTCTTCTTCTTTTTTTATCATTGTATTTTTGAAATTCCAAACTCTAGATTTTTAACTTTTGCTTTTTGGTATTAGTTATCAATTTTGTACCTATATTTTCTTTATAATTTTTGCGACCTTGTTTGTTTTTGTTTGTTCGTTTTTTCTCTCTTTCTTTTCCTTCTTCTTTTCTTTAACATCGTATTTTTGAAATTCCAAACTCTAGATTTTTAATTTTTGCTTTTATGTATTTGTCACCAATTTTGTAGCTTTAAGAACCCAATCTTCAGGACCCATTTTTCACTAGGGAGCGAGATTACTGGCTTGACTGCTCTCTCTCCCTTTGGACTCTCCTCTTTCTCCACCAGGTCGCCTGTGTCTCCTCCCTAACCCCTCTCTACTCTACCCAACTCTGTGAATTTCTGTGTGTTCCAGACGGTGGGGAACACTTAGGGAACTGATTACTGGCTGGATCTGTCTCCCTCCTTTTCATTCCCCTCTTTTATCCTCCTGGCCACCTCTGTCACCTTCCTCCTTCTTCTCTTCTCTGTATAACTCCGTGAACAACTCTGAATGGTCCAGTTGTGGAGTGAACATAAGAAAGAGATTACTGGCTAGCCCACTGTCTCCTCTATTGATCCCACCTCATCTCATTCGGGTCACCTCTAACTCCCTCCACCCTCTTCTCTTCTCCATGTAATGCTGTGAACCTCTCTGGGTGACCCTCATGGTAGAGAAACTTTTCATCTTTAATGTAGATGTTTTATCAATGGTGCTGTATAGAAGGAGAAGCTTTGAAACTACTGTAAAAATAAGACCGATAACTGGAAGCAGGAGGCTTAAGTCCAAACCCTGACTCCAGGGAGCTCCTGATTCCAAGGAACATTAATTGACAGAAACACATCAAATGCCTCCATACCTGCACTGAAACCAAGCACCACACAAGGGCCAACAAGTTTCAGGGCAAGGCATACCAAGCAAATTCTCCAGCAACAAGGAACACAGCCCTGAGCTCCAAGATACAGGCAGCCCAAAGTCACCCCAAAACTATAGACATCCCATAACTCATTACTGGACATTTCATTGCACTCCAGAGAGAAGAAATACAGCTCCACCCACCAGAACATCGACACAAGCTTCCCTAACCAAGAAACCTTGACAAGCCACCTGTACAAACCCACACAGAGCGAGGAAACGCCACAATAAAGAGAACTCCACAAACTGCCAGAATACAGAAAGGACACCCCAGACTCAGCAATTTAAACAAGATGAAGAGACAGAGGAATACCCAGCAGATAAAGGAACAGGATAAAAGCCCACCAAACCAAACAAAAGAGGAAGAGATAGGGAATCTACCTGATAAAGAATTCCAAATAATGATAGTGAAATTGATCCAAAATCTTGAAATCAAAATGGAATCACAGATAAACAGCTTGGAGACAAATATTGAGAAGATGCAAGAAAGGTTTAACAAGGACCTAGAAGAAATAAAAGAGAGTCAATATATAATGAATAATGCAATAAATGAAATTAAAAACACTCTGGAGGCAACAAATAGTAGAATAACAGAGGCAGAAGATAGGATTAGTGAATTAGAAGATAGAATGGTAGAAATAAATGAATCAGAGAGGATAAAAGAAAAACGAATTAAAAGAAATGAGGACAATCGCAGAGACCTCCAGGACAATATTAAACGCTACAACATTTGAATCATAGGGGTCCCAGAAGAAGAAGACAAAAAGAAAGACCATGAGAAAATACTTGAAGAGATAATATTTGAAAACTTCCCTAAAATGGGGAAGGAAATAATCACCCAAATCCAAGAAACCCAGAGAGTCCCAAACAGGATAAAACCAAGGCGAAACACCCCAAGACACATATTAATCAAATTAACAAAGATCAAACACAAAGAACACATATTAAAAGCAGCAAGGGAAAAACAACAAATAACACACAAGGGAATTCCCATAAGGATAACAGCTGATCTTTCCATAGAAACTCTTCAAGCCAGGAGGGAATGGCAAGACATACTTAAAGTGATGAAAGAAAATAACCTACAGCCCAGATTATTGTACCCAGCAAGGATCTCATTCAAATATGAAGGAGAAATCAAAAGCTTTTCAGACAAGAAAAGCTGAGAGAATTCAGCACCACCAAACCAGCTCTCCAAAAAATACTAAAGGATATTCTTTAGACAGGAAACACAAAAACAGTGGATAAAATCGAACCCAAAACAATAAAGTAAATGGCAGCGGGATCATACTTATCAGTAATTACCTTAAACGTAAATGGGTTGAATGCCCCAACCAAAAGACAAAGACTGGCTGAATGGATACAAAAACAAGACCCCTACATATGTTGTCTACAAGAGACCCACCTCAAAACAGGGGACACATACAGACTGAAAGTGAAGGGCTGGAAAAAGATTTTCCATGCAAATAGGGACCAAAAGAAAGCAGGAGTAGCAATACTTATATCAGATAAAATAGACTTTAAAACAAAGGCTGTGAAAAGAGACAAAGATGGTCACTACATAATGATCAAAGGATCAATCCAAGAAGGAGATATAACAATTATAAATATATATGCACCCAGCACGGGAGCACCGCAATATGTAAGACAAATGCTAACAAGTATGAAAGGAGAAATTAACAATAACACAATAATAGTGGGAGACTTTAATACCCCACTCACACCTATGGATAGATCAACTAAACAGAAAATTAACAAGGAAACACAAACTTTAAACGATACAATAGACCAGTTAGACCTAATTGATATCTATAGGACATTTCATCCCAAAACAATGAATTTCACCTTTTTCTCAAGCGCACATGGAACCTTCTCCAGGATAGATCACATCCTGGGCCATAAATCTAGCCTTGGTAAATTCAAAAACACAGAAATCATTCCAAGCATCTTTTCTGACCACAATGCAGTAAGATTAGATCTCAATTACAGGAGAAAAACTATTAAAAATTCCAACAAATGGAGGCTGAACAACACGCTGCTGAATAACCAACAAATCAAAAAAGAAATCAAAATTTGCATAGAAACTAATGAAAATGAAAACACAACAACCCAAAACCTATGGGACACTTTAAAAGCAGTCCTAAGGGGAAAGTTCATAGCAATACAGGCATACCTCAAGAAACAAGAAAAAAGTCAAATAAATAACCTAACCCTACACCTAAAGCAACTAGAAAAGGAAGAAATGAAGAACCCCAGGATTAGTAGAAGGAAAGAAATCTTAAAAATTAGGGCAGAAATAAATGCAAAAGAAACAAAAGAGACCATAGCAAAAATCAACAAAGCCAAAAGCTGGTTCTTTGAAAGGATAAATAAAATTGACTAACCATTAGCCAGACTCATCAAGAAACAAAGGGAGAAAAATCAAATCAATAAAATTAGAAATGAAAATGGAGAGATCACAACAGACAACACAGAAATACAAAGGATCATAAGAGACTACTATCAACAATTATATGCCAATAAAATGGACAACGTGGAAGAAATGGACAAATTCTTAGAAAAGTACAACTTTCCAAAACTCGACCAGGAAGAAATAGAAAATCTTAACAGACCCATCACAAGCACGGAAATTGAAACTGTAATCAAAAATCTTCCAGCAAACAAAAGCCCAGGTCCAGATGGTTTCACAGCTCAATTCTACCAAAAATTTAGAGAGGAGCTAACACCTGTCCTGCTCAAACTCTTCCAGAAAATTGCAGAGGATGGTAAACTTCCAAACTCATTCTATGAGGCCACCATCACCCTAATACCAAAACCTGACAAAGATCCCACCAAAAAAGAAAACTACAGGCCAATATCACTGATGAACATAGATGCAAAAATCCTTAACAAAATTCTAGCAATCAGAATCCAACAACACATTAAAAAGATCATACACCAGGACCAAGTGGGCTTTATCCCAGGGATGCAAGGATTCTTCAATATCCACAAATCAATCAATGTAACACACCACATTAACAAATTGAAAAATAAAAACCATATGATTACCTCAATAGATGCAGAGAAAGCCTTTGACAAAATTCAACATCCATTTATGATAAAAACTCTCCAGAAAGCAGGAATAGAAGGAACATACCTCAACATAATCAAAGCTATATATGACAAACTCACAGCAAACATTATCCTCAATGCTGAAAAATTGAAAGCATTTCCTCTAAAGTCAGGAACAAGACAAGGGTGCCCACTTTCACCATTACTATTCAACATAGTTTTGGAAGTTTTGGCCACAGCAATCAGAGCAGAAAAAGAAATAAAAGGAATCCAAATTGGAAAAAAAGAAGTAAAACTCTCACTATTTGCAGATGACATGATCCTCTGCATAGAAAACCCTAAAGACTCCAACAGAAAATTACTAGAACTAATCAATGATTATAGTAAGGTTGCAGGACATAAAATCAACACCCAGAAATCCCTTGCATTCCTATACACTAATAATGAGAAAACAGAAAGAGAAATTAAGGAAACAATTCCATTCACCATTGCAATGGAAAGAATAAAATACTTAGGAATATATCTACCTAAAGAAACTAAAGACCGATATATAGAAAACTATAAAACACTGGTGAAAGAAATCAAAGAGGACACTAATAGATGGAGAAATATACCATGTTCATGGATTGGAAGAATCAATATAGTGAAAATGAGTATACTACCCAAAGCAATTTATAGATTCAATGCAATCCCTATCAAGCTACCAACAGTATTCTTCACAGAGCTAGAACAAATAATTTCACAGTTTGTATGGAAATACAAAAAACCTCGAATAGCCAAAGTGATCTTGAGAAAGAAGAATGGAACTGGAGGAATCAACCTACCAGACTTCAGGCTCTATTACAAAGCCACAGTTATCAAAACAGTATGGTACTGGCACAAAGACAGAAATATTGATCAATGGAACAAAATAGAAAGCCCAGAGATAATTCCATGCACATATGGACACCTTATCTTTGACAAAGGAGGTAAGAATATACAAAGGATTAAAGACAATCTCTTTAACAAGTGGTGCTGGGAAAACTGGTCAACTACTTGTAAAAGAATGAAACTAGAACACTTTCTAACACCGTACACAAAAATAAACTCAAAATGGATTAAAGATCTCAACGTAAGACCAGAAACTATAAAACTCCTAGAGGAGAACATAGGCAAAACACTCTCCGACATACATCACAGCAGGATCCTCTATGACCCACCTCCCAGAATATTGGAAATAAAAGCAAAAATAAACAAATGGGACCTAATTAAACTTAAAAGCTTCTGCACAACAAAGGAAACAATTAGCAAGGTGAAAAGGCAGCCTTCAGAATGGGAGAAAATAATAGCAAATGAAGTAACTGACAAACAACTAATCTCAAGAATATACAAGCAACTCCTACAGCTCAACTCCAGAAAAATCAATGACCCAATCAAAAAATGGTCCAAAGAACTAAATAGATATTTCTCCAAAGAAGACATACAGATGGCTAACAAACACATGAAAAGATGCTCAACATCACTCATTATCAGAGACATGCAAATCAAAACCACTATGAGGTACCATTTCACACCAGTCAGAATGGCTGCGATCCAAAAGTCTACAAGTAATAAATGCTGGAGAGGGCGTGGAGAAAAGGGAACCCTCTTACACTGTTGGTGGGAATGCAAACTAGTACAGCCACTATGGAGAACAGTGTGGAGATTCCTTAAAAAACTGGAAATAGACCTGCCTTATGATCCAGCAATCCCACTGCTGGGCATACACATTGAGGAAACCAGAAGGGAAAGAGACACATGTACCCCAATGTTCATCGCAGCACTGTTTATAATAGCCAGGACATGGAAGCAACCTAGATGCCCATCAGCAGATGAAAATGGATAAGAAAGCTGTGGTACATATACACAATGGAGTATTACTCAGCCATTAAAAAGAATACATTTGAATCAGTTCTAATGAGGTGGATGAAACTGGAGCCTATTATACAGAGTGAAGTAAGCCAGAAAGAAAAACACCAATACAGTATACTAACACATATATATGGCATTTAGAAAGATGGTAACAATAACCCTGTGTACAAGACAGCAAAAGAGACACTGATGTATAGATCAGTCTTATGGACTCTGTGGGAGAGGGACAGGGTGGGAAGATTTGGGAGAATGGCATTGAAACATGTCAAATATCATGTATGAAACGAGTTGCCAGTCCAGGTTCGATGCAGGATACTGGTTGCTTGGGGCTGGTGCACTGGGACGACCCAGAGGGAGGGTATGGAGAGGGAGGAGGGAGGAGGGTTCAGGATGGGGAACACAGTATACCTGTGGCGGATTCATTTTGATGTTTGGCGAAACTAATACAATGTTGTAAAGTTTAAAAATAAAATAAATTAAAAAAAAAAATCTCTTTGTTCATTGGTAAATACTTGCACATGCAAGGAGATTGGCACACCCCACTCCACAGGGACAGGACCCTCCTAGAACTCATTGTATGCATCTCCTCCTGTGGCTGGTCATTTATTTGAGTCTTTTATTATATGCCTTTACTGTTGTTATTTAGTCACTAAGTGGTATCCAACTCTTAGCTGCCCCATGCACTGTAGTCTGCCAGGCTCCTCCGTGCATGGATTTCCCAGGCAAGAATACTAGAGTGGGTTGCCATTTCCTTCTCCAGGGGATCTTCCCGACCTAGGGATCGAACCCTTGTCTCCTGCTTGGCATGCTGATTCATTACCACTGAGCCACTAGGGAAGCTCATATTTGCCTTATTACGTAATAAACTAGAAAATGTAAGTAGTTTCTTAAGATTTGTGTGCCATCATAGCAAATAATCAAACTTGAGGAGGCTACTGTGGGATTTACGGCCAGTCATTTAGAAGTAATGGAGGCCCAGACTTAGAATTAGCATCTGGAGCTAGGGGCAGTCTCATGGGTCTGAGCCCTTAACCTGTGGGATGTGATGCTTTCTCTAGGTAGCCAGTGTTAGAATTGAATTAAATTGTAGGACATCCAGCTGGTGTCAGAGAATTGATCCATATGAGAAAAAACCTTGTGTCTGACATCAGAAGTGAAGTGGTGTCACTGTGTAAAAGAAATAGAGTTTTTCCTTTCAGAAGGTAATGAAAGATTTTTTAAAATAAAACACAAAAAGAATGGATCGTAAAGGCAAACACTGATAAACCTATGCATGGAAAATTGAGAATTTGAGTTCATCAATCAAAATACATCATAAAGAGAGAGAAAAGTCATGCCATAAATAGGAAGAATATATTTGCAACACTTATAATGACAAAAAAATTAGAATAAAAATAGAGCACCTGTGATTCAATTAGAAAGAGCTTTCTAAAAAAGAGAAAAATAAGCAAAGAATTTAAACATTGATCAGAAAACATGAATAACCTCTAAACACGTGAAAAGTGCTTTAATTCACTTAGTAATGAGCAAAATTATAATTAAAATAACCTTGAAATAACATTTCATATTCATCCTATAAGAAAAACTTAAAAACTCAGAAATCCTAAATGCTGTCCAAGGTAAAAAGTAGAAAACTTTGTTAACTGATGGAATAAAAGAAAGCTAGAATAACTACTTTGGGAAATATTTTGGTGTTTATGCAGTAAAACTGAACATATTCCTATCCCAATACCCAACAACCTGACTCCTCAACATATTCCCTAGAGATAATTTGCAAATTGGCTCTAGGAAACTTGCCATCTACAAGAATGTCCAAAGCAATATTGTGTGTAATTGCAAAATGACAACAAAAATCCCTGAAAATAACCCAAAGGGTCATTAAGATTATATAATAGATGAAGTATGGAAAACTTACTATATTGCAGAGCAAATTAATTATGATATGCATCCACATGTCATTATAATTTAAAACTACAATTGTTGAATGAAAAACATGTGACAAAAAAAGGCAAAATGTGGTTTTACACTTATATAAAGTTCAAGTATGAGAAAAGCTGAACAATGTATTAAGTAGGAATACGCATATATTTGCAAACTTGCAAAGAAGAGGAAGAAAGTGATCATCACCAAAGTCAAAAGTCTGATTACCTTGGAGAATTGGGGAATTACGTGACTAGGGGACAGCCAATTATCAGCATTGGTTTTATGTGGATGGAAAATATTTTAAAACAAAAATAAGCGACATGATTCATAATTTGGGGGGGAATCATATATAAAATCATAACAGCAAATGATATCTTAAAAATTATTACAATAGTCAAAAGGCTAAAATAAGCTATCAAAGAAACTTTATCAATCAAGAAAGAAAACATTAAGACTCATCCAAAGTCAAGTGGGCAAAGGGGATGACTAAACCATTCCCAGAAGAATAAATGCAAAACACAAGAAAAAAATCAACCTCAGTAATTAAAAAATACAATTAAAGCAAAGTGCAAGGATATTTCTATCAAATCAGCAGAAATTTTTAAATGATAAGTGATGCATTTAAGGGTGGGGATGTCCTAGACTCCTGGAGAAATATAAACTGGCAAATTCTTTCCAGAAGAAAGAAATTTATAAAAATATTGCAAAAGGCCATGCAATTGACTAGTAATTCAACTTTAAAGACTCCAAAGGATGCAACTAATATGTATAACTGAATCACTTTGCTGTCCACCTGAAACTATCACAACATTGTTAATTGGCTATGCATGCTCAGTGGATCAGTCATGTCTGACTCTGTGACCCAGTGTACCGCAGCCCTCCAGGCTCCTCTGTCCAAGGGATTTCCTAGGCAAGAATACTGGAGTGGGTTGCCATTTCTTCCTCCAGGGGATCTTCCCAACCCAGGGATCAAACACGCATCGATTCTTTGTATATGTGTATACACATATATATAGCACACATATCTAGGCGTGTAGCATATATATGATATATGTGAATGTAATTATATACGTATATACACATTTATCAGAGAAGGCAATAGCACCCCACCCCAGTACTCTTGCCTGGAAAATCCCATGGACGGAGGAGCCTGGTAGGCTGCAGTCCATGGGGTCGCTAAGAGTCAGACACGACTAAGCGACTTCACTTTCACCTTTCACTTTCATGCATTGGAGAAGAAAATGGCAACCCACTCCAGTGTTCTTGCCTGGAGAATCCCAGGGACGGGGGAGCCTGGTGGGCTGCCGTCTATGGGGTCGCACAGAGTCGGACACGACTGAAGTGACTTAGCAGCAGCAGCATACACATTTATACGAGGGGCTAAGAAATACAGTAAGTTGCCCAAGGTGGGGTCTTCCATTTTGTTCTCACTTTATTTCTATAGCTTTTATAGTCAGAAAAAATAAAATATTTAGAAACCCAATTGACATTATATGTGATAGTCCCACTCTATAGTATTTATAATTTAAGGCAAATCGACGCACAAATATATCTTGGGAAAGGATTCGTTTATTCTGCTGCTCTTAAATTCTAAGGATCAAGAGGGAGCATCGACCCAGGAGAGGGTCCATCTTTGAAGAGGGTACATAAAAGATGTGCTGGAGGGTGATGGTGATGATAGTAACAGTAATAACTGTACCATGTATACAGAGTGTGGCCATTTACACAGCACTTTCAGGCACAGTATCGCTTCTAATCACTAGTCTAATGGAAAAATACTCACAGCCCAGCACACATGCCATCTGTCTGTACCACTCCAGCCCAGCATTTGCTATGGCAGAATACAAGAAAGTAGAAGATAAGAACATGCTTTCAAGGAGTTTGCAGTCTGGTTAAGGAGATAAAACATGCACACAATAAATGCTATGTGATGAGACTGGAAACATTAATATAAGTGGGATTTCCAGCTTTTCTCCTTTCCTGCCTGCAAAAGAGAACTTGCTTTGCTCACTCTGTGTGTTTCCCTTCTCCACTCTCCAAAGAGAATTCAGCAACTGCCAGGCCATTTCGGTTCTGTAGCTGAAAGGTTTCTCTGAACTTTAGTAATCTAGAACTGGAAGATAGGATTAGCCATCCAGGAGGTTGTTTACAGAGACAGGAAGAGAGAAGTTTAACGTGATCATGGGGCTGTGTATGAGTTAAGTGAGTGGAAGGAAAAAAAAAAGAGATTTTCAGAGGAGATGGCATAGTGTAGAAGACGCCTGTCTTCTGGGATGTTTGAGAAACAGTAAAAACTAATTTGAGTCAAGAGAAAATGTTTTTGGTTACTAGACTATTTTTGACCATGACATTAATCTGAGCCTAGATATGAGCTCAATGTTAAGAGTAATAATTTGGAGTCCTTTCTATGTAGAGGGAAATGGACTTAACCAATGAAGCATCTCTTCTTTTCCTGTGTCATGACAGTTTCAACTTTTGTCACCAGATGTAATTTGAGGTCAGAGAGGTTGGTGGACTTTTAAGGTGACCCCCAATGAGCTCCATCTCCTGTATTGGTGCCCTTGTATATTAATAATACCCTCTTCTTGAGTATAAGCTAGAACTAGTGACTTGATCCTCATTAACAGTAAAGGTGATGAGATAACAATTCTATTACTAGCTTCCAAAAGCTGGAACTCCTATATTGCTTGCATTCTCTCTGTTGCCTTATCACACAGTTGTAGACATATAGTCAGCTGCAACACCAATAAAGCAAGACACCCACATGGCAAGGAACGCAGGGCAGGCAAAAGCAGTGAGAAATCAAGACCTCCTGAATGAGCCTGGAGGTATCGCCTTACCAAGTTGAGCCTTGCGATGTCTATAGACCAACTGACGTCTTGACTGTGCCCTGTGAGTGATCCCTGGAGCACTGGACCTAGTCCAGCAAAGCCCAGACTCTGACTCACATAAGCTAAGGTAATATATGTATGTAGTTTAAAGCGCTATTTTATGGTCATTTGAAACTTAGCAATAGATGATTAATGCAGTTATATATTTACCTCTTCCTTCATTTTGCTCTTTCCCTCAGACATTTCTCATCTCCTCCAAATCCTCACCCTCTTTCTAATGCAAGTTTCCCATTTGGATTACTTAGACCCTAAAGCTGAATGTGAGGAACAATGTGTCAGGCTGAAATAGGTCTCCAAGGTGGAAGAAAAGGTGGTGTCAGTCACGGCCATCCACCTGGCCCATGAACCCACCAGAGCAACTGCTCTGCCCTCAGAGCCCCTTATCCACACTTGCTTCCCTGCCAGATGAAGAAACAAAATGATTGCAGCTCTAAAACAGATGTATAGAACGAAATTATGGACACCAGTGGGGGAAGAAAAGGGTGGAATGAATTGGGAGATTGCAATTGACATATATACACTATTGATACGACGTATGAAACAGATAACTAATGAGAACCTACTGTATAGCTCAGGGAACCCTACTCAGGGCTCTGTGGTGACCTAAATGGGAAGGGAGTCAAAAAAGAGAGGATATATGTATACTTATATCTGATTTGCTCTGCTATACAGTACAAATGAACACAACACTGTAAAGCAACTATACTCCAATAAAAATTAATTTTAAAAAAATCATTGCAGCTCTTTTGAGACTTTCCAAATTCCAAGACAGGCCAGGAGATGCAGATCACAGCAAAAACCCCAAGCATCATTTTCTTTGAAGATCATTAAAATGAGACAGATCCTACACCATTTTCACTGAAGTATTCATGGAAAGGATCAAGATGCATCTACGGATTAAACTGTCAACATCTGTTGGATCATCAAAAAAGCAAGAGAGTTCCAGAAAAAAATATCTACTTCTGTTTTATTGACTATGCCAAAGCCTTTGACTGTGTGGATCAAAACAAACTGTGGAAAATTCTTCAAGAGATGGGAATACCAGACCACCTGAGCTGCTTTTAAGAAATCTGTGTGCAAGTCAGGAAGCAACAGTTAGAACTGGACATAGAACAACAGACTGGTTCCAAATAGGGAAAGGAGTATGTCAATGCTGTATATTGTCACCCTGCTTATTTAACCTATATGCAGAGTATATCATGAAAAACATGGAGCTAGAAGACACACAAGCTGGAATCAAGATTACTGGGAGAAACATCAATAACCTCAGATATGAAGATGACACCACCCTTATGGCAGAAAGTGAAGAAGAACTAAAGAGCCTCTTGATGAAAGTGAAAGAGGAGAGTGAAAAAGTTGGCTTAAAACTCAACATTCAGAAAACGAAGATCATGGCATCTGGTCCCATCACTTCCTGGCAAATAGATGGGGAAACAGTGACACACTTTATTTTTTGGGGGGGCTCCAAAATCACTGCAGATGGTGACTGCAGCCATGAAATTAAAACATGCTTGCTCCTTGGAAGGAAGGTTATAACCAACCTAGACAGCATATTAAAAAGCAGAGACATTACTTTGCCAACAAAGGTCCATCTAGTCAAAACTACGGTTTTTCCAGTAGTCATGTATGGATGTAAGATTTGGACTATAAAGAAAGTTGAGCACTGAAGAAGTGATGCTTTTGAACTGTGATGTTGGAGAACTCTTGAGAGTCCCTTGAACTGCAAGGAGATCCAACCAGTCCATCCTAAAGGAAATCAGTCCTGAATATTCATTGGAAGGACTGTTGCTGAAGTTGAAACTCCAATACTTTGGGCACCTTATGTGAAGAACTGACTCATTTGAAAAGACCTTGATCCTGGGAAAGATTGAAGGCGGGAGAGAAGGGGACGACAGAGGATGAGATGGTTGGATGACATCACCGATTGAATGGACATGTGTTTGAGTAAACTCCAGGAGTTGGTGATGGACAGGGAGGCCTGGCATGCTGCAGTCCATGGGGTCGCAAAGAGTCGGACACAACTAAGCAGCTGAACTGAACTGAAATGAATGGGCTGTGTACTAAGTCATATCCAACTCCAAAACGCTATGGACTGTAGCCTGTGAGGCTCATCTGTCCATGGGATTCTCTAGGAAAGAATACTGGAGTAGGCTGCCATGCCCTCCTCCAAGGGATATTCCCAACCCAGATATTGAACCCCTGTCTCCTGAATTGGCAGATGGGTTCTTTGCCATTAGCTCCACCTGGGAAGCCCAGGGTGTATCTAAGGACATCTTAAAACCATGTTCTCTGGTATCAGTATCAGTTCAGTTCAGTTGCTCAGTCATGTCCGACACTTTGCAACCCCATGAACCGAGCATGCCAGGCCTCCCTGTCCATCACCAACTGTCTGAGGCTACCCAAATCCATGTCCATTGAGTCGGTGATGCCATCAAACCATCTTATCCTCTGTCGTCCCCTTCTCCTCCTGCCCCCAATCTTTCCCAGCATCAGGTTATTTTCCAATGAGTCAGCTCTTTGCATCAGGTGGCCAAAGGATTGGAGTTTCAGCTTCAACATGAGTCCTTCCAATGAATACCCAGGACTGATCTCCTTTAGGATGGACTGGTTGGATCTCCTTGCAGTCCAAGGGACTCTCAAGAGTCTTCTCCAACACCACAGTTCAAAAGCATCACTTCTTTGGTGCTCAGCTTTCTTTATAGTCCAACTCTCATATCCATACATGATTACTGGAAAAACTATAGCCTTGAGTAGATGGACCTCTGTTGACAAAGTAATGTCTCTACTTTTTAATATGCTGTCTAGGTACTTTGGCCACCTGACGTGAAGAACTGATTCATTTGAAAAGACCTTGATGCTGGTAAAGATTGGGTGCAGGAGGAGAAGGTGACAACAGAGGATGAGATGGCTGGATGGCATCACTGACTTGACGGACACGGATTTGGGTGAACTCCAGGAGTTGGTGATGGACAGGGAGGCCTGGCATGCTGCAGTTCATGGGGTCACAAAGAGTTGGATACGACTGAATGATTGAACTGAACTGAACTAGGTTGGTCATAACTTTCCCTCCAAGGAGTAAGCATCTTTTAATTTCATGGCTGCAATCACCATCTGTAGTGATTTTGGAGCCCAAAAAATTAAGTCAGCCACTGTTTCCACTGTTTCCCTATCTATTTGCCATGAGGTGATGGGACTGGATGCCATGATCTTAGTTTTCTGAATGTTGAGCTTTAAGTCAACATTTTCACTCTCCTCTTTCACTTTCATTAAGAGGCTTTTTAGTTCCTCTTCACTTTCTGCCATAAGGATGGTGTCATCTGCATATCTGAAGTTATTGATATTTCTCCCAGCAATCTTGATTTCAGCTTATGCTTCATCCACCCCAGCATTTCTCATGATGTACTCTTTATATAAGTTAAATGTTCTCTGGTAATTATGCAAAGTAGAATAGGCATTGACTGATGCCTCACATGTCTGTATCTCAGCTGGGCCACCAACTGCTACCATGTGAGATAGCCCTTCCACGGTGGCCACCCCAGTAGGATTTGTCCAAAAGAACAAGAATAACTGTGTGTCTCTAGCTTGTGCTACCTTGAACAGATGGTAAGTAGCTCTGAAATGTGAGGTATGAAGGATGTTTTCCTTTTCTTCCTCCAAAGTCATGATAAGAAGCAAATACACAGGGATGAAAAGAAGACAAAAAAAAAAAAAAAAAAAACCTAAGGAGCAGAAAGCAAGGGAAACCAGATACCAGATGCTCTATCTAGTACAACACATTGCAAATCCATATTTCTTCATTACCTCCTATAAACCTGTTGCTGTAGGAATACAAACCAGCAGAAAACATGTCTAATGCTTGAAAGAACTCAGTCTTGGCACAAAGTTAAGATCACACTAAATACTATATGATGCTGCAATCCCACTTGTGGGCATATATCTGGAGGAAACTCTAATTTGAAAAGATACACGTGCCCCAATGTTCATTGCTGCACTGCTTACAATTGCCAACCTAAATGTCTATCAACAGATAAATGGATAAAGAAGAGATGGTACGTAGGTGCAATGGAATATTACTCAGCCATAAAAAGAATGAAGTAATCCCGTTTGTAGCCACACGGATGGACCTAGAGATTTTCATACTAAGTGAAGTAAGTCAGACAGAGAAACAAATACCATGTAGGATCTTAGAAAAATTATACAAATGAATTTATTTACAAAACAGAAATAGACTCACAGACATAGGGAAAAAAACAGTGTACAGTTACCAAAGTGGGGTGGAGGGTGGGAGAAGAAGACATAATTAGAAGTTTGGAATTATCATATACACACTGCTATACACTAAACAGGTAATTAACAAGGATCTACTATGTAACACAGGGAAATATACTCAATGCTTTGTAAAAACCTGTAATAGAAATGAATTTCAAAAAGAATATACATATATATATATATATATATATATAGGTTTCCCTGGTAGCTGAGATGGTAAGGAAACTGCCTGCTATGCAGGAGACCTGGGTTCGATCCCTGGGTCAGGCAGATCCCCCGGAGAAGGAAATAGCTACCCAACCCAGTATCCTTGCCTGGAGAATTCCATGGACAGAGAAGTATGGCGGGCTACGGTCCATGGAGCTGCAAAGAGTCAGACATGGCTGAGCAACTCACACACACACACATGTACATGTGTGTAGGTGTGAATTGCTTTGCTGTACATCTGAGACTAATATAACACAGTAAATTAACTAGGCTTCAGTAACTTTTTAATTTTTTTAAAAAAAGAGATTATAATATAAAGCAAGTAGTCCAGCATTGTCCTCTCTTTCAGTCTCCTCCCAATCCGTACACAGGTCCTGTCAATTCCACCTGCACAGCTGGTGGCCCTCCCCCAACTCTTACTGCTTCTGCACGAGTCCACGTTACAATCGCTCCCTAAATGACTCCAGGAACCTCTTACCAGTACTTTCTTTCTGCTTCTCATCCACACTCTTCATCATATGAGAGCCGTATTTTTTAGTATCTCCAAAGTATTGCCACAGCACAGAATTGCTAACATGTCTCTAAGTCCCTTTAGAATGTAGCTTCTATCTCTGCTCTCTGGACAACCTCATGCCCCTATCATGGATGAACTGTAATTTAGCCCCGCTCACTTTCTTTCAGTACATTAAACAAGCCAAGCTCTCCCTGCCTTAGAGGCTTTCATACTTATACATCTCTCTGCCTAAAGCATTCTACCCCTCTACCGGACTCATTCACACTTACTACTCAGTTTAACCAATGTGTCACCTTCTCAGACTTTAAGACTCTCGAATCTTAACCAGGATTTTCTTTCACTGCCTCTCAAATCTATTTTTTCATAACACATTGCAATTTACAGTGAAATAGCCAAGAATGCATGGAATTATTTCGTGCATGTCTTCCTCACTAGATTATAAACTCTGTGAGCACAGGACCCAAATATATTCCATTCACCCCTCTATCTTCAAATAAATGGATGATAATCTCCCTATTAGGAATTTCCATAGTTTTTTTTTCCCCATATCTACCTGCTACCCAGTATTTGTATCATATATACCAAGTATTTGTATTTGTATAGTTACCTGGATATAGTTACCTTGTTCTGCTAAAAAAAAAAAAAAAAAAAATGAGCTCCTTAAGGAACTGAGTCTGTGTCTTTTAAATCTCTATATTCACCTTAGGTCTAGCAAAGGCCTCTATGGAGCTGACACTGATATACATGATGGAACAACTGAATTGTTCCTTG
Organism: Bubalus bubalis; assembly: GCF_019923935.1. Classification (NCBI taxonomy): domain Eukaryota; kingdom Metazoa; phylum Chordata; class Mammalia; order Artiodactyla; family Bovidae; genus Bubalus; species Bubalus bubalis. The sequence continues at coordinate 52,839,426 of NC_059176.1, forward strand.
TGAGTCATTAGAGATGGCTTTACAGTGTTCTGATTAAATACATTCAAGAACGTGATCTTTTCCTGCCTTTTTATAATAGTGATGTCTCATGAGATGCTGCAAGCCAATATGATAAGCTTTAGATATGCTGACTCACAATGACTCAGCACGCTAATAATACACCCGTACTGAGAGCATTACAATGGATTTGGGATTTTTTTTTTAATGCCTTTTATGAGGGGGAAAATGTTTTCCTCTCTGTGCTACAAATGGGAGATATTCTAGGAAAATGTATCTTGATAAGTGAGAGAATACTTTTTAATGTTGCTTCTTCTGTAGTTCCTCTATTTTAAACTGGAAGCTTTCAAAATGTCCTAGGAACTTGTTATTCTTATGACTTTGTCCAAAAGATATGGGTGAAACAGTTTTATTTAAACAAATGTCTGCAAATGTCTCTGAAAAAGAGAAGTCAGCAAAGATATATTTACCATGAAGTTAAAAAAGCTTAAGCTTCAAATCACATACTAATAGACTTCTTCCTATTGTCATAAAATGTACAGAATTGGGAATTTTAGTAGCCATAGGTTAACCACCTGCCTTCTTTCTGACAACATGACTTTCCACTCCCCTCCATCACGTTTCCTTTCCTGTGATGTGGTAGCATGGTGCCCATGGCCTTTCGAGCATCATGCTCAGAAGGAGTTGACTTGGGGAACACTTAGTTTCTGGTTAGTGGTACATATAGATAAGGTTCATAGTCAGTCCAAGTGTAGTTACATCATAGCTACCATCCCGGTGTAGAAAGAGCTCCCAATAACTCTCCTACTTCCAGCTCTGCTGACTCGCCCAGTGATATGATAAGAAAGTCGGGCCTGGAATCTCCTGGGCTCCAAACACATCCTAGAGCACCTGGCTGTGAGAGTAGGTCTGGAAGGAGGGGAGAGACATAAAGTTTGAAATGAGCTTTTTTTTTTTTAATGTTGGTGGGGATTGGTAGCATTTTACCTGTATGATGTGTTATGTCTTCTGTCTAAACAGATACTTTTGTAAGTATTTTTATATTTACAATTTGTAATATTTTTCTTATAGGGCAGTGGTCCCCAAGTACCTTTTAGGTCCCCTAGTACCACTCCAGTATTCTTGCCTGGAGAATCCCAGGGACAGAGGAGCCTAATGGGCTGCCTTCTATGGGGTCGCACAGAGTAGGACACAACTGAAGCGACTTAGCAGCAGCAGCAGTACCTTTCAGGCACAAGGAACTAATTTTGCAGAAGACAATTTTTCCATGGACTGGGGGAAAGGTTTTGGAATGATTCAAATGCATTACATTTATTGTGCACTTTATTTCTATTATTATTACATCAGCTCCACCTCAGATCATCAGGCGTTAGATCCTGGAGGTTGTGGACCCCTGTTATAGAGGATCCCCAAATTCACGTGAAGTCCCCACAAAGGCTGGATTTAACTGCAGCCCCAAGCACCTACAAAACAGCTTTACCCAGAGTAAAAACTCAGGGAACTATCACACACATCAGGCTCCTTAAATAATCTTTCTGGAAAGAATCTGGAAAGAATAGATCTTAGACCGGATTTATTGAATTCGCCTCCAACCAGGGAGCTAAAACAGTGCCATCTACCTGTTGTTCCTTTAAGTTACCCCCACAATGACCTGACCTGAATGACTATTCAAGTCAACAGTCCTTGAGTGACTGACTGCTAAGTTGCTTCAGTTGTGTCTGAACCCCATGGACTGTAGCCCACCAGGCTCCTCTATCCGTGGGATTCTTCAGGCAAGAATACTGGAGTGGGTGGCTATGCCCTCCTCCAGGGAATCTTCCCGATCCAGAGATTGAACCCAAGTCTCTTATATCTCCAGCATTGGCAGGCAGGTTCTTTACCATTCTTGTGTGTCTTCTGCATTAAGAGCCAGATTCTTTATCACTGAGCCACCTTGGAAGCCCCGCAACAGTTCTTTGTCCTTGGTAATTACTCAGAAATGAGAAAAATGGGGGAGGGGGTGGTTCCCTGTCATTCTAAAACATAGCCAGAAGAAGAATAATGGTAAACTCGGAGCCTTGCAGGCTTAAATAGAAGAAAATATGAAGAACTCAGTCTTCTCTATTCTCCACAGTCCCTTCCATGAGAACAAATTACAATTTTAATCAAATTGTTCTCCTTCTAATTCACAGAAGAATTTTATGCAGCAGTAGTTCCTCAGTGCACATCCAGTGGGTCCCATTTAGACCACCGAGCCCATACACAAAGTGGAGCATGACCGCTCTTGTTACATCCATGCCTACATATTTTAGGTATATGCTGTTGCTCTTTAGTCGCTAAGTCCTGTCTGACTCTTTTGTGACCCCATGGACTGCAGCCCCCCAGGCTCCTCCGTCCATGAGATTCCTGAGGCAGGAACACTGGAGTGGGTTGCCATATCCTTCTCCAGCTTATAAGAATAACTTAAAGAAAAACTTCTTTTAGAGATTGTGCTACCTAAAGAGAGAAAAAATGTGGCAACTTCATGTAAATAGAATTGAATAGCTTTACTCACATGATCTTCTAACTTCTCCTGGCTTCAACCGGTTTGTGTGAGTTTATCTGCAGCAGTAGTTTTCAAACATATTTTTTTTCTTTTCTTTTTCAAAATACTGTTTTTTAGCTCTTTTCTTTCCCCCACAGAGTTGTACAACTGCCATTATTATCTAATGTGAAAACACTTTGGTCACCCCAAAACAGAAACTTCATACCCATTAGCAGCTGGTTCCCATCTTCTACTCCCCCCAGCTCCAGGCAACCACTAATCTATTGATACTTTCTGTCTCTATGGAGTTGACTGCTCTGGACATAATCAATAAATGGAATCATAAAATATGTGCCCTTTGGTGTCTCCGGCTTCTTTGATTTAGCATAATGTTTTCAAGGTTTATCTATGTCGTAGCATGTGTCAGTACTACATTCCTTGTCATGATATCCACTGCAAGGATGGCTATACCATATTTTGTTTATTCTTTCATCAGCTGTTGGGCGTTTAGTTTATTTCTACTTGTTGGCTCTTATGAATAATGCTATCATTAATGTCCAAGTACAAGTTTTTGTGTGGATATATGTTTTCATTTCTTTTGCAGGTATCCCCAGGGGTAGAATCATTGTGTCACATGGTAACTCTATTTTTTTAAATGTATGGGCTTCCTTTGTGGCTCAGTGGTAAAGAATCTGCCTGCCAGTGCAAGGACATGGGTTCAATCCCTGATCTGGGAAGATCCCGCATGCCTCAGAACAACTAAGCCCCTTGAGCCAAAGCTACTGAGCCTGTGCTCTAGAGCCTGGGAGCCACAACTACTGAGCCCAGATTCTGCAGCTAGAGAAACCTGCATCACATGCCCTAGAGCCAACGGTCCTCAATGAGAGAAGCCACTACAACGAGAAGCCCGAGCATCGCAACTAGAGAGTAGCCCCCTCTTGCTCCAACTTGAGAAAAACCCACGCAGCATCAAAGACCCAGCTCAGTAACAAATTAAATACAAACATAAATAAAAATTTAAAGAATTGTCACATTGTTTTCTAAAGTGGCTGTGTCATTTTATATTCTCAACAACAGTATATCAGGGGTCCAATTTCACCACATCCTTGCCAACATTTGCTATTGTCTGTCTTTTTTAATTTTACTTCTATTAATGAGTGGAAGTGAGAACTACATTTAAGAGACTAGATCTGATAGATAGAGTGCCTGATGAACTATGGACGGAGGTCCATGACATTGTACAAGACACAGGGATCAGGACCATCCCCAAGAAAAAGAAATGCAGAAAAGCAAAATAGATGTCTGAGGAGGCCTTACAAATAGCCGTGAAAAGAAGGGAGGTGAAAAGCAAAGGAGAAAAGGAAAGATATACCCATTTGAATGCAGAGTTCCAAAGAATAGCAAGTAGAGATAAGAAAGCCTTCCTCAGAAATACAGGAAAACAATAGAATGGAAAAGACTAGAGATCTCTTCAAGAAAACTAGGGATACCAAGGGAACATTTTGTGCAAAGATGGACTCAATAAAGGACAGAAATGGTACGGACCTAACAGAAGCAGAAGATATTAAGAAGAAGTGGCAAGAACACACAGAAGAACTGTGCAAAAAACATCTTCATGACCCAGATAATCATGATGGTGTGATAACTCATCTAGAGCCAGACAACCTGGAGTGTGAAGTCAAGTGGGCCTTAGGAAGCATCACTACAAACAAAGCTAGTGGAGGTGATGGAATTCCAGTTGAGCTATTTCAAATCCTGAAAGATGATGCTGTGAAAGTGCTGCACTCAATATGCCAGCAAATTTGGAAAACTCAGCAGTGGCCACAAGACTGGAAAAGGTCAGTTTTCATTCCAATCCCTAAGAAAGGCAATGCCAAAGAATCTCAAACTACCGCACAATTGCACTCATCTCACACACTAGTAAAGCAATGCTTAAAATTCCCCAAGCTAGGCTTCAGCAATATGTGAACCTTGAACTTCCATATGTTCAAGCTGGTTTTAGAAAAGGCAGAGGAACCAGAAATCAACTTTCCAACATCCACTGGATCATTGAAAAAGCAAGATAGTTCCAGAAAAACATCTATTTCTGCTTTATTGACTATGCCAAAGCCTTTGACTGTGTGGATCACAATAAACTGTGGGAAATTCTGAAAGAGATGGGAATACCAGACCACCTGACCTGCCTCTTGAAAAATCTGTATGCAGGTCAGGAAGCAAAAGTTAGAACTGGACATGGAACAACAGACTGGTTCCAAACAGGAAAAGGAGTATGTCAAGGCTGTATATTGTCACCCTGCTTATTTAACTTATATGCAGAGTACATCATGAGAAATGCTGGGGTGGATGAAGCACAATCTGGATTCAAGATTGCTGGGATAAATACCAATAACCTCAGATATGCAGATGACACCACCCTTATGGCAGAAAGTGAAGAAGAATTAAAGAGCCCCTTGATGAAAGTGAAAGAAGAGAGTGAAAAAGTTGGCTTAAAACTCAACATTCAGAAAACGAAGATCATGGCATCTGGTTCCATCACTTCATGGCAAATAGATGTATAAAACCCTAGAAACAGTGTCGGACTTTATTTTTTTTGGGCTCCAAAATCACTTCAGATGGTGACTACAGCCTTGAAATTAAAAGACGCTTACTCCTTGGAAGGAAAGTTATGACCAACATATATAGCATATTAAAAAGCAAAGACATTACTTTGCCAGCAAAGGTCTGTCTTGTCAAGGCTATGGTTTTTCCAGTAGTCATGTATGGATGCGACAGTTGAACTATAAAGAAAGCTGAGCACTGAAGAATTGATGCTTTTAAACTGTAGTGTTGGAAAAGACTCTTGAGAGTTCCTTGGACTGCAAGGAGATCCAATCAGTCCATCCTAAAGGAGATCAGTCCTGGATGTTCATTGGAAGGACTCATGTTGAAGCTGAAACTCCAATCCTTTGGCCACCTGATGTGAAGAACTGACTCACTGGAAAAGACCCTGATGCTGGGAAAGATTGAGGGCAGGAGGAGAAGGGGACAACAGAGGATGAGGTGGTTGGATGGCATCACTGACTCAATGGACATGAGTTTGAGTAAACTCCAGGAGTTGATGATGGACAGGGAGGCCTAGCGTGCTGTGGGCCATGGGGTCAATTTTGCATATATTCTAGCATTTGAACTTTCACCTATTTTATGCCTGATGGATTGTTTATGAATTTGTTTACATACAGTACAGTACAAATGTAGCATATGTTGTATAAAACATCCACTAAAATTGTTTTAAATTCAAGAAAGAAGGGTTAAGACTTTCTTCTAAGATGTCACAGAACGATTCTTTTTACTCTCTTGGAGTTCATATATCCCACTGGGAAACTATGAAGATGAAGAAAATTTAAAATAAGAATTCTACTGAAGATCAAGGATTCTAATATCCTTTCAACAGCATTTATTTATTTATCCGTGAGGCATTCTATTAAGTACTTTCCAGAACATGAATACATAAAAGAATGTCCATAAAGTCAGATGTCACAGTCTAATTATTGTTATAACCAAGGTTCTCTTGATATATATTTCTTTCTTTTAAATTTGGAGCATGTGACCAGATTACATGAACAATAATTCATGGTGCAATCAAACACAGCAAAACTAATCTGGCATATCTTAATAATATAGACAATAATTAGTGGGTATGTAAGAAGCCATGAAAGGTAATAATTCACTTAGTATCACACAATTTAGTATCACACAACTCAGCTTTCCTTTTGTACATATGTACCTCTTCTTTATAAGTATTAACTGGTATTTGCCATTTTTTCTATCTAGTTGTCCTCAAGATATTTTCTTTCAACTCTTCTAAATTTTTAGTGCAATGTATTTAAATGTAGATTTATTTTTTACTTGTGTGAAGAATTGATTTTGCCTACCTATTGAGAAGAGATAGGCTACCCACTCCAGTATTCTTGGGCTTCCCTTGTGGCTCAGCTGGTAAAGAATCCGCCTGCAATGTGGGAGACCTGGGTTCAATCCCTGGGTTGGGAAGATCCTCTGGAGAAAGGAAAGGCTACCCACTCCAGTATTCTGGCCTAGAGAACTCCATGGACTGTATGGTCCATGGGGTGGCAAAGAGTTGGACATGACGGAGCAACGTTCACTTTCACTTTTACCTACTGTTGATAAGGCTTCCCTGGTAGCTCAGATGGTAACGAATCCACCTGAAGTGCAAGAGACCCCAGTTTGATCCCTGGGTCAGGAAGAACTAAAAGTTAATTTTCACAATGTTCATCAAATCTGAAAAGTTCTCATTCATTTTGTCTTCAAATATTGCTTTTGGGTTTTTGGTAAGCTCTTTAGTTAATAATTAAACAAATGAAGTGAGCAAAGAATGATTGGTTTGAAGCAAAAAAAAAAAAAATCTGCATAATGATGAGAACAAATCAGTAATAATGTTAGCAAGAAATAAAATAAAAGAAATTAAAAGTAACTGTGAAAGCAAAATGATGTTGGTGTAAAACATCCCCAATTTTATGCATGCTTCTTAGGAACAGTGGTAATTAATATACTTGTTCAGATTCCTTTACCTCTAGGTTACCTCACCTAAAGAACAGCATGGGCTAGTTGAACTCACAATGAAGTCAGCCCTTGTGCAAACATATATGATGAGACCTAGTTACTGCCACAGTTATGAGGATGGACGGGGGGACTCTTGACATACAGGAGCAAGATCTGACCGATATGAATGATTTGTGTGGTCCATATAAATTCCTTTGTCATGAGTGGCAACTCTAAAATTCAAATGGATTTCATTAACTTTCAAAACTAGAGTAAGCCCCTACCTACAAACTTTCAAGTTGTGAACTTTCAAAGATGCAAACATGCATTCACAAGTCCAATTACGTAAGTTAGTGTGTTTGGTGTACATTGTCACATACACTCATCATCTACAAGTGGTTGTGCTTGTGTACCTTAGTGTACAGTACTGTATAGAGTACAGCAGCATTGTTGTTGTTCAGTCACTCAGTCGTGTCCGAGTCTTTGTGACCCCAAGGTTGGTAGGCTTCCTTGTCCTTCACCATCTCCCGCAGTTTGCTCAAACCCATGTCCATTGGGTGGATGATGCTATCCAACCATCTTATCCTCTGTTGTCACCTTCTCCTCCTGCCCTCAATCTTTCCCAGCATCAGGGTCTTTTCTAATGAGTCAGCTCTTCCCATCTTTCTAATGAGTCAGCTCTTCCCATCAGGTGGCCAAAGTATTGGAACTTCAGCTTCAGCATCAGTCCTTCCAATGAATATTCAGTGTTGATTTCCTTTAGGATTGACTGGTTTGATCTCCTTGCTGTCCAAGGGACTCTTAAGAGTCTTCTCCAGCACCACAGCTGGAAAGCCTAAACTCTACAGCACTCAGCCTTTTTATGGCCCAACTCTCACATCCATATATGACTACTGGATAAAAACATAGTTTTGACTCTATGGACCTTTGTCAGCAAAGTGATGTCTCTGCTTTTTAATACACTATCTAGGTTTGTTATAGCTTTCTTTCTAAGGAGCAAGTAGGGGACTGACTGTAGTAGAAAAGCAAGGAACCCAATGGAAACAAGGGAAGACTGCCAATTTTTAGAAATCCTCAGCAAAAGAAGGAACAAGGGTCGGTGCAGGTCTAGGTAGTAGGAGGAGCCCATCAGCTCGTGGAAGAACAGCAATTCATACAGAAAGAGATCCAGGACCTGGGGGCAGAGGGGGAGGAGTCACCTGACCCCTAGCTCCCCTAACAGCCTTTGCACATCTTCCTGGGGACTCTCGTGAGACCAGGAAACCTCCAAGCCTCCTATGAAGGATGTGAGTTCATCCTTCCAGAAAGTTTTGGCACTCAGGTTGCCACGCATATCTCATGGGAAATGATGCAAGTGATAAATAATAGATGCTAGTCGGTCTCAAATCAAACTACAGGTTTCAAAGAATGAGTAAGTCAGAAGCAGTATTTTTTTATAAATCAAGGGACATGGGCTATAGCTCTTCCTAGTAACTTGGCTCTGGGCAAGTCACTCAATCTCTCTGAATCTGTAGTAAGCTCTTCTGAGTTCCTTTTATCATTGATGTATGACATTACTGACCCATTAAGATTAAAACCTGAAATGTTTGTTAAGATTAGCACAAAGAGTGCTGATAAAAGTGATTTTTTTTCTTCTCCAAAATCCAGGTCTCCCCCTGACTTCCTTTTGGAAATCTGTGACATAAGGACACCCTTCCTGAAAATTAATAACTAGGGTTAGAATGAAAAATGAGGCAGGACTGCCCTGGTGGTCTAGTGGCTAAGATTCTGAGCTCCCAAGGCAAGGGTTTGATCCCTGGTCAGGGAATCAGATCCCACACGCCACAACCAAGAGTTCAAATGCTGCCAGTAAAGATTCCACATGCAACAACTAGAGAGCCTGCAGGTAGAAACTGAAGATCTCCCACGCTGCAACGAAGATTACAGATCCCAAGTGCCTGCTGCAGCCAAGTAAATAAATATGCATAATAAAAAATTTAAAAATGAAGCAAACTCCACTGTGATATCTACAGATATCTACAGTTCTCACTGCCTCATGCTCTCACCTGCCTCTAAATCTTGGGGGAAAACTCTCAAGGGGATTTTCCTATATGATTCCATCCCTGTTGATTCATTTTCTTTTACTTTGAAATAAAAAATACACAGCCCTCTGGAGCTAGCTGAGCAAAACACTAGTTGTTTTTGTCACAGAAGACAGAGGGTTAAATTGAAGAAGCTGAAATCCATCACTGATCAGGGCAACTCCAAGCACTTCATGGACCAACAGCATCTGTACCCCCAGGAGACTGTGGAATTAGCTCTGCTTTGTAACAAAACCCCAGAGGCATGCACAGTAATGTTTGAGACACACAGCACAACCTCTCTTCCACCTTGGCACTGTTGCCCCTAATGTCCCTTGTCTAAGTCAGGGATGGTGCGTGGGGGGGTGTTGCTTTGCCCTTGGTCTCCATTTCAATCCATCATCCACAGCAGAGCCACTAAGGAGTCCCTGGTAGCTCACTGGCACATTCCATCAGAGCTGAATTCCACCAAAACAATCATGGGGGACTTCCCTGGTGGTCCAGTGGTTAAGACTTCAATTTTCAATGCACAGGGTGCGGCTTCAATCCCTGCTCGGGAAGCTAAGATCCCCTGTGACTCAATGGTCAAAACACCAAAACATAAATGGAAGCAACACTGTAACAAATTCAATAAACAATCTTAAAAAAAAAAAAGGTCCACATCAAAAAAAATCACTATCATGGAACAGGCTAGTTCTCTCTGTCAGTGCTGGGGCCACTGTCTTGCGACCAGCCAAGAGAACAGGAAAGGGTGGGCAGGATCTGGATTCGTAATGCTCAAGGTGCCCAAGCAAGTTCAGGATACACCTTATACACAAAGGCAGGTGGACAGACCTTTGGCCACTCACCCTGGGATCTGCATCCTTACCGCATGGAAGAAGATCTACCGAAGGAGAAACTTTCAGTCTCTTAGAAGCACTAAACTAAAAAAACTGAAAGATGCTGAATTTAACAAGCAAATGATACCAATGAATCTGCAATCAGAATAAGCATCTGCTTTGGGGGCAGCATTCTTTATCCCTGTGTGTATTAATGTAATGTTAATTCATTCTTCTAATGAGAGTTATAACAGGAGGGTAATGACCAGAAGCTCCATACAAATTATTCTTCATCTATTTTCTTTTCGCTTTCTCTGTCTCTCTCTCTCTCTTTTTTTTTTTTTTTTTTTCCTTTTGGCAATGAATTGATGAGGGCCTAGAATGAAAGAAATGCAATATCTGTCAACTCACTATAAATATGGTCGGGAAATTCTAAGAGGGTTTTTTTTTTTTTCTTCTGTTTCTTTGGCATTTGTTTCAATGCTGCATGGATTTATTCAGAAATGAGCTGGGAAGTCAGTACCATAAAAATGACTAAATACAAACATAAAAAATTAAACCTTTGTACCTTGGACCAAGCTGATGGTTATCCAGCTCCAGCCTCATCTCCATTTTTATTGGGAACGAATTACACATCTATGCATGATTCAAAGGGTGCTTCCTTTCACTCCTCCCCTTCTGAATGTGTGTGGTTCCAGCGCTTCAGTTAGTTTTGTACCAGCAAAATGAGAAAACTTGCCTTCAGGCCTACGTGTCCCTGATGAAATAGGCAGACAGACTGATGGATATGCAAGATCCATGCCAGCTCTCAAATCATCTGTGACTTCACAGAGACTGAAAAAACCCTGATGCTGGGAAAGATTGAGGGCAGGGGGAGAAAGAGGCAACAGAGGATGAGATGGTTGGATGGCGTCATTGACTCAATAGACATGAGTTTGACCAAACTCCAGGAGTTGGTGAAGGACAGGGAAGCCTGGTGAGTTGCAGTCCATGGGGTTGCAAAGAGCTGGACATGACTGAGTGATTGAACAACAGCAACAACAGCAGCTGATTCAGATCAAATCTTTTGCCCACAAACATGCATAGATCTCTCAGTTTCTCAAATAAACAAAATGAAACATATTTTTTCTCCTCCATGCTACTTCCTTAATTCCCAGCCAGTTGCTGTCTTTTTAAAAATGTCTAACAATTTGAATTCAGCAAATCTGTTTTAAATACATACTATGAGACAGATCTCACTTACCTACCTACACTGCAGGTAAGAGCCTTACCTGGCATAGGAATAAATCAGCAGAGATGTGCCTGACATCAAACAGCAAATAACAGAAAGACTTGGGATTTACCATAGGTCTTGTAATTAAATATCCAGGGATCTTTTCAGTAGCTCAGCACTTCTCAAAGTATGGTCGCTGGACTAGCAGCAGCATCCACATCATCCAGGAATTTGTGAGAATGAAAATTTGGTTGACTCATCCCAGAACTACTAAATCAGTAACTCCAGAGGTAGAACCCAGCACTCCATGTAACCTAACCACCCTACAGGTGATCCACTACCAGAGAAGATGGTAATGGTGCTTGGACAGCTCCCATCAAAGGCCATCCTGATTTTTCTCATGAGCACATCCTGGGGCTTCACCTCGATCCCACTTAATCCCCAAGGCAGCTGCCACTACTGACCTTGGTTCTTCTTAGGCACCATCTACATTTGTAACTCTATGTCTTCACCGGTGGTTTCTGCCTTTCCATCAGCTTTACTGTCTCACATTCACTTCCTCATAGGTCTCCCCTAGTGTCTCACTTGTATTGATCTTCTCTTTATATGCTTCCTCTTGTAAGCTTTCTCGAAGCTTCTTTCTCCTCCTGACGTTTCTGCCCCTCTTAAGAGCACCTTCATTTTCCATGGGAGCTCAAAACCTCAGCCTCCTTTTACCCTTTATTCAATACTCCAACCTGTATTAAATCAGAAGCCACATCCTGGAGTTCATACCTTGGTGTCTCTCACATCTTGTTTTCACTCCCACTGCACCAAATTAGTTCAAGTCCTGCTTATCTCTAACAATCACTGAACATTTATCTGGCCTCTTCATCTCCTGCCTCCAGAATACATCTAATATCGTACAACAGACAAAGAAGTTTTTATAGAAATTACATCACTAGCTTCCTTCAAAATTCTGTTTGGTTCTTCCTCGCTCACCAAGCTCCAAATTGTCTTTTGAGAAGACTGTCTACAATATGATTGCAAATTACCTCTCCCAGGTCTATGCACCCCATAACTTCAATAAAAAAGACCACCAATAAACTTTTCCAAATGAAAGCTTTTCTTAAACTTCTGTTCATGGATTTCTTTCTTTCAATTAGCTGAAACTGCTCTGTCTTGATACCTGCTCTATCTCGTGTGTGCGTGCATGTGCTCAGTCATGTGCGACCCACAGACTCTAACCCACCAGGCTCCTCTGTCCATGGGATTCTCCCAGCATGAATACTGAAGTGGGTTGCCATTTCCTTCTCCAGAGGATCTTCCAAACCCAGGGATTAAACTCAAGTCTCCTGCACTGCAGGCAGATTCTTTAACTGCTAAGCCACTGGGGAAGCCCTGCTCTACTGTACTGTTCTTGCAAATCCAACTGAAATAACACCTTCTGCATGGTTCGGACCGAGTTCCACCAATGCATGAGGTTTCCTTCCCTAGTAAATGCCCCCAGTACCTTGCGTGTTCTTCCCCAACCCTCCATTACTCTCCTTTGCCTCTGGACATTGATGTGCCTGGAATCACTTGCCCTCAAGAGATGCATGTCTTCTGCTACCCTAACCAGCCATTTTCTCAGGAGAGAAATTCATTAAATATTGATGGAATGTAATTGAAATCAGTTTCCTTTCTCCTGTTTCTTCTTTACACACATGGATGCATAATTCTGTTTTGTTCTTAACATTTGATTCATAAATCAAATTTAGCTTCTACCCCAAAGATCCAGAATTTACCTTTTACAGAACCTAATTCAAATTTATCCTCTGTGTCATTTATCTGATCGTGTGTTACACTGGTTTCCCAGAATTTCTAAGAGGTTTTGGCATGGCTTGTCAATTAACATCTCAACTATGATGGAATTAGTCTGAGCTTCCCTAGTGGCTCAGACAGTAAAGAATCTGCCTGCAATGCAGGAGACCCAGGTTCGATCCCTGGGTCGGGAAGATCCCCTGGAGAAGGAAATGGCAACCTTCTCCAGTATTGTTGCCTGGAAAATCCCATGGACAGAGGAGCCTGGTGGGTGACAGTATATGGGGTCGCAAAGAGTCAGACACCACTGAGTGACTAACACTTTAACCTGCATAAAATGTCTCTATTAGCTGACCTTTCCATTACCTTTTACTAGCCTCTCAGATATTCAATTTCTGTGTCTATACACAGGGGGTAGGGTAATTCTTCTTACTTTAGAGGCTCTCCAGGCCAAATAAGGGACTTCCTTGGTGGTCCAGTGGTAAGAATCCAGCTGCCAATCCTCAGGACATGGGTTCAATCCCTGGTCCAGGAGGATCCCACATGCTAGGGAGCAACTAAGACATTAAGCCACAACTACTGAGCCGGCATGCCCTAGAGCCTGTGCTCTGCATCAAGAGAAACCACGGCAGTGAGAAGCCCTTACACCACAACTAGACAGGAAACCCCATTCACCGCAAGTAGAGAAAAACTGCACACAGCAACAGAGACCCAAAACAGCAGAAATAATTTTTTAAAGGCCAAATAAGACAACAAAATCAAAACATCTAACGATAGGACAAATGCCAGAGCATTCTCTCATGTTTTGGAAGTGACAAGATGTGCTTTCATTCTACAGATAAAGAAACCAAGGCCTAGCTCGGTGATCACCAGCTTGAAGGAAATGGAACACCACCACAATCATTGTCTTTTGACTCCCTGGCAAGCTCTTCTCCAGGTAAATCATGAATATCCCTCCCAGGGGCAAACTGGGTCTGATTAACTGAAAGCCTAAGAGGGAGCCAATCTTAAGCAGGGCTACGTCTGTTCCCAGCCCCTCACCACACCCACGGGGGCAGCCAGAATTTAGATCCCTTCCTCTTGTTACACAGGGAACCTCTCAAGGTCTGGGGAGCAATTTTGGAGCCATTCTGGCAGGGCCCTGGCAGATTCTGTGTGATTTCTGCAGCAGCAGCCAGCTGATTCAAGGCTGACTCACGAAGCCACGTGGGCAAGAGTGGGGGCCACCAGCAGCTGCTGCCTGACCTTTCAGATCTTCTCTCCTGAGTGTGTCTGGGAGTCTCTGGGGCAGTTGTGACACCCTGTGGCCAGCTTGGCTCATCACAGCAGAGTGTCCCTTAGTAAAACCAAGAGGAATAGGTGGGAACAGGTGCAGGTGGAAAGAGCTGTTTGCCTGAGTTTGTGGAACATTCCTGGAGGCTCAGTGGTAAAAAATTCACCTTCCATGCTGGGGACACAGGACACCCAGGTTTGATCCCTGGGTTGAGAAGAGTCCCTGAAGGTGGGCATTGCAACCCACTTGAGTATTCTTGCCTGGAAAAATCCCATGGACAGAGGAGCCTGGTGGGCTACGGTCCATGGAGTCACAAAGAGTCGGACACGACTGAGCAACTGGCATGTGCATGTGGGACATTTGGCATCCTGCCTTCAGCTCATGCCCAGTCTTTCTCCAATGCCCACACCCACTTACACTCCAAATATATTTTTTGGCCTTTTGGAGTTAATCCTGAATGCCTATGAGAGAGAGGAGGTTAAAAGAACCGAAGAGATGAAAACCACAGGAAATGACTCAGGATCGGCACTTAATACCTAAGAGGGCTGGGACCATGTCTTTCTCTTGGTAGCTCTCTACCCACCCTAGCAAGCTCACTGTATACTGCAGGTGCTCTATAAATGTTACTGAATGTTGAGTATGTCCTTGCCCACAGCTTGATCAAAGGCTGATAACTGTTGCATTAAACCTGATCGATCACTATAAATTAATCTCATAATTTTAACATACAACTTCAGTTTGACTTGCTTTTGCTCTATACTCAGTCTCCAACAGCAAGAAGAAGGAACCTTACCTCTTAGCCTTCCTAGCCAAGTTTAGAAGACAGGGTTGCACCAGTGTGCACTGGTGGAGGAAAACCCATCAGACCACAAGTAGACAGTGCTAGTCGCTGCTTCAGTCCAGTACCTGCGTGCTTTGCTTCAGTCGCCCTGCCTTTGTTCAGCTTCCCTTCACTCTCTCTCCTTCCTCCCAATACTCATAGCCTCTTTTCTTTCCCTTTTGGAAAGGCCCCGACTTCGCCTTTTATCTTCATGCATGCTTTTATCTTTTGAGAAAGTGTTTTTTATTACATAATTGAGCACCACAGGACATGAAACAGGAATAGGATTAAATCTAACTCTGGCCTCATCTAGGTGAAGCTACATGACAGATCACAATAGAGTGTAGCTTTAGGCAAAGAAGGACAATGGCTCCCAGCATAGGAAAACTCACAAAACAGGATTTGTAATTTTGTGAAATTATTTAGAAAGGTACTATCATGTTACTTGCACTGGAGGAACTGACCACCTGAAAAGCATCTTCGGTTCCTCAAAGTGTCTCATAGTAATATCATCTACTTCTAGCAGGTTAAAATGCAATGAAAAGGACTTCCCTGGGGGTCCAGTGGTAAAGAATCCGCCTGCCAACGCAGGGGACACAGGTCCAGTCCTAGGTAGGGGAAGATCCCACACGCCTTGGGACAGCTAAGTCTATGTACCACAGCTACGGAAACTCCTGCCCTAGAACCTATGCTCTGCAACAAGAGAAGCCACTGCAATGAGAAGCATGAACTGCAACGAGAGAGTAGCCGCCACTCACTGCAACCAGAGAAAGCCCATGCACAGCAATAAAGTACAGCCAAAAATAAATAAGTATCAAAAAAATTTTTAAAAAAAATGAAAAGAGTGAGAACAAGTATCCAGAGATGGTGTGGCCCCATGTGGGGAGAACCGGCTCCGCTGGTTTCTGTCCACACTGCTGGCGGCCTTTCTAAATTGCGCCCAGTGGCTGTGGTTGTCCTTGGACACTGCTGTCTCCAGTCACACTGGATCTCACCCAGCACCTGTGACAGGTCCAATCTCTAAAGAATTTCACAAAATCTCAACTGTGGTCTAACGGGCTCTCCACAATGCGCCTCCTCAAAATCTATCCCGCGTCCCACTCTGTTCAATGTCCCAGCTTTCTGCTTCCTCCATCTGTCTCGGGGCCTTTGCACTTGCTGGCCCCTCTGCCAGAATGTGTGTCCTTCAGCCCCTTGCATTGAGCGGCCCCTCGCTTCATTCAGAACTTGCCTTCATTGTTAACTTTTCAAAACTCACCCTCTCCGCTGCCCTCTACAATGCTCCATCCCACTGTCCTGCTTAATTGTGCCTATTTTTTTACAGTGACCTATAAAAAAGTATGTATTTAGTGTGTTATTCTTAATTATCTTTCCTTCCATGATGCCTGGACTCTGATCTCCTTTAATCAGTGCTTAATACTTAATAAAAGTTCAACTGTTAGTCGCTCAGTCCTGTCCCACTCTTCCTGACCCCATGGACTATAGTCCACCAGGTTCCTCTACCCATGGAATTCTCTAGGCAAGAATAGTAGAGTGGATTGCCATTTCCTCTTCCAGGGGATCTTCCAGAACTAGGGATTAAACTCAGGACTCCTGCATTACAGGCAGATTTTTTTGCCATCTGAGCCACCAGGGAACCCCTTAGTACTTAATAGGTGTTCAATAAATACATATTCTTAAAGAATTAGGCCTGCCTGGCTTTTGTCTGCACCCCTTCTTCTCCAAAATCTCCAACTTTGTATTGCAGTTGAATTATTAGAGGGAAAACTTATTTCTCAATTTCATATAGAAATACAGCACTAGATCTGGGACAACTAATTTTCCAATCTGTAAATTATATCACATATGTTTTCCAATGTGCCATACCCAAAGAGCCATTGGACTTTTGGAGAAGGGAATTGATATTTACTGATGACTTAGTATATGCCCTTGTCAACTGCAAATTGGCACTTGCCATCTACCTCAAGGATTAAATCATGTGCTGCTGTAGCTGCTGATTTTCAACACCTCCTGAGAGAAGTTCAGGGCGGAGAGCAGAAATGAGGCCCTCTGTGCCCAGGGAAAACCTGGGAGGACAGGTCTTCAGATAGAGATTCTCAGGAGCCGATTTTATGAGCCCAAATATTATATCTCTCCATACCTACAAGGGGAGAAGGAACTGGCAACCCACTCTGGTATTCTTGCCTAGAGAATCCCGTGGACAGAGGGGCCTGGTGGGCTTCTGTCCACAGGGTTGCACAGAGTTGGACATGACTGAAGCAACTTAGCATGCATGCATGCATTGGAGAAGGAAATGGCAACCTGCTCCAGTGTTCTTACCTGGAGAATCCCAGGGGCGGGGGAGCCTGCTGGGCTGCCATCTATGGGGCCACACAGAGTTGGACACAACTGAAGCTACTTAACAGCAGCAGCAGCAGCATACCTACAAAAGCACTAAATCCTTCATGGTGACCACTGTTCCTTGTGACTAGAAAGGCGTCATGAGACTAGTAGAAAACTTCTGGAAAAATATGTGCTTGATTGCATGTATTCCTCCTTCAACAAAATCACACCAACGCTGACCTTTCTGCCTTCCCTCTTTGGAGCAGTTTCTCCAAGCTACCTGAGGAGTTGTCTCCCAGGCTGCCATCCTCATTTTGCCCCAAATAAAATTTAACTTACCACTCTCACATTGTGAATTTTTTAAGTCAACATCTTCTATAATGTTAGAGGATTTCCAAACATTTTGTGATTTATTTCCCTCAACAACTACTCTCGCTGGCAATATTATCCAAATTTTATAGCTGAGGAAACAGACTTAAAACTGTCTGAGATTTAAAATTTTGACTAAGATTATAGTGGGGTGAATAGTGTCCCCTAAAATGATATCCCCAAGTTCTAACCACAGGTACCTGTGAGCGTAATCTTATTTGGAAGTAGAGCTCTGCCAGGTGTAATTAAGCAATCTTTTTATTATTATTTTTGACCACACCATGCAGCATGTGGGATCTTAGTTCCCTGACTGGGGATTGAACCCATAGCCCCTGCATTGGAAGCACAGTATCTTAACCACTGGATTGTCAGGGAAGTCCCTTAAGTGGATCTTAGATGCTCTCCTACTGAATTTAGGGTGGGCTCTAAATCCAATGACTGAAATTCTTATAATAAGAAGAGGACACAGAGACACAGCCACGAAAAGATGAAGGTAGAGACTGGAGTGATACATCTACAAGCCAAAAAGCCTAAGGATTGTGGCCACCACCAGAAGCTGGAAGAGAAGCTTGTCACAGGTTTCCCCTCTGGACTTCAGAAGGAACCAGTCCTTGACATTGAACTGTAGTCCAGAACCATCAGAGAATACATCGCTGTCATCTTGTGACCAGACAGGACCCTATGCAGCCTTGTGGGGGCTGGGCTTGGACATGCCTTTCCCCATATCCTCTGTTTTAGCTCCTCCCTGAAGTACCTAGATAATAGTATTTGATGCAAATTTTCAGAGTTGTTTCCCAGATGTGCAAAGCCCCCACCACATGGAATATTAACTATTCGAGGGCTACACGAATAGTTAATTAACTACATGCACACAGTCCCAGGCCTCCTGGAGCCTAAGGACTGATGTGTTCACCCTTGTAACCCCAACCTGTTTCGTCACAATCAGCCAGTCAGAGACTTGTGCATGACCCCCTCCCCACCACCTAGCTTTTAAAAATGCTTTACTGAAACCCTTCGGGGACCTCAGGGGTCTTGGGTCCTGAGCCATCTGTGTCCTTGCATGGCCTCCAAAAAAACTTTCTCAGCTGCAATCTGAGACATTTTGGTCTCACTGTGTGTTGGGCACACAAACGTGCACTAACAATTGTAAGCCATTCTGTTTGTGGCCATTTGTAACCTGAACTAACGCATCTGGGCTTCCCAGACGGCCCAGAGCTAAAGAATCTGCCTGCCAAGGCAGGATACACAGAAGATGTAGGTCTGATGCCTGGGTTGGGAAGATGCCCTGGAGGAGGAAATGGCAACCCATTCCAGTATTCCTGCCTGGGAAATCCCATGGACAGAGGAGCCTGTCAGGCTACAGTCCATGGGTTCACAAAGAGTCAGACACAGCAACTGAATGCGAAATCAATAGCTAATGCAAACCCCTGGGTAGTAAGTGGGAGAGCCAGGATTTGAACCTGGATTGCTAAGTCCAAGCACTGCACTTGCCCCACCATCCCAGGTGACTGCCCCAAATCTTACAGCAGAGAGTCGGCCTTGTTCAACACTGTATTAGAATACAGAAAGATTTAACAGCAGAGCCGCATAACCAAATAAAATCTGCAAAGATGGTTGTTACCTTTGGTTGTATTGTCATTTATATTCATGCCCCAACGTGCAAAGGAAGACCTCACATGAAGGAAAAGTCTCAGGTGATTCCAAACTGAAAGGATTGCAAATGTCAGGGAAAGAAGAAGAGACAGGCAGGGGAACATAGCAGCAATAGCAATGAGAGAGCAGAGTATAATAAAGGGAGACTTAACTGGAGGGAAAGAGCAGCCCTTCCCTTTGAAGAGAAATATTCAAAGCACAGAGCAAACTTGAAAAAGAATGGTGAAAAGTGACATGCAGGCAGCAACTGGGATTTAGACCAGTCATGCGATGCTGTAGCGGGGAGGGGAAAAAAAAGAGCCAACATTCCGAAGTTCAGTTTCAGAGGTAGAAAAATCACACAGCTGGTAGGTTGCAAAGTCTCTTTTTATGAGGATCTAATGAGAGGATAGATTATTTTCTAGGATGTGGAAATGCACCAGCTCTGGGTAAGAAACCGATGAAAGAGTTAAACAGCGGGGATGCCTGCAGAGGATGGATCAGTTTCTGGGGACAGATGAAAAGCAATAAGTATGTGCACTTGAGGAGGTGATAATTAAGGTCACTGGGGAGGCCCTGGGAGGAGGGCTGGGGTTGGGTGAGCTGTGGGTGGCAGCCTAGAGGCAAGGGTGCAATTGCTTAGAGCATCACAAGAGAGTACGTTAGTGAGTGAGACGAAAACCCAGAGGGACCTCAGTGCAAACTTCCGGACAGCCTGAACTTTACTATATCTCTCCTTGAGTCAGATTTCAAGTGAACTTTAGCCTTTTCCCAAGCGATGTCATTGCCTTTTTGGAGAGGTGCTTTACAAATGTAAACATGTAAGTCTGAGTCCTAACAGAGTGTGAAAAAATAAACACATCCCATCATTGTCCTGCCCTGATGCTCAAGAGACAGACTGTATGTGACCTCATGGGCCTTTCTCTTCATCTTCTATTGATGGGAATTGTACCTGACACCACCAATTTGGTGTCCCCTTTTCCATCAGGGAAACTCACGAGACCGCGCTGTTTTAATCAAAACATGCTGAGGTCAGTAGTGACCCAGCTCGTCCGGAAGAACGGTTATGTGGCCAAGACAGGTGGTGAGCCTGGAAAACCCTCAATCATGAAAGACTAGGTTCTGATCAAAGAAATGTGACTTAACTCTATAGGGAAATATCGAGGAGAAGACCCTTGCAGAAACCAAGAGTTTTCACATTTTCTCTCTACGTGCATCTGTTCCTTCATCTCAGTTGCTTTGTTATGTGTGGCAACTGCCATCTGAATTGGCCTCCCTGCTCCATTTGTCAAAGGCCTGATCACATATAATATAAGGTTGAATCCAAATGTCCCTTCTGCCGAGAAATCTTCCTTGATGTTCAGGTCAGCAGTAAGCTCTCTCTCCTCTCGGTACTATACTGCTACTTGTCACAGTCTGGTCTCCTTCTTCTAGCTGCTGTGGCCCAGGACCTGGGAGTCAGAGGCCAAAAGGATGAGACCCACACTCCATCTCTGTTCACCCCCATAGCACAGCCCACCCCATAGGACCATGCTTTACCAGCAGAGTCTAAATCCCTATAAATAGAAAAGATACTGACAATGATTTTCTCCTGGCTGTGAATTAGCTAAAAAGGTCACCCAAAAATGTGACTTTTCTCCCCAAGGACCAGTGATATCAAAAGCTAATGAAATCTCAACTTTATCATTTTCCACTGAACTTTTCATCTGTTGTAGGATATTAAAAGTGAAGCATGGAGAAAGGGAAAAACTGGAAGTCACGAGTTAGATCTTAAGAGGCTCTTCTCTTCACAGGTGATCTTTGATTTTTGGCCAGACACAAAATACAGTGGGGTCTCTATAAATGGAAGACATTGTAGATTTGGTGAAGATAGATGTCATGTCTATTTTAAAAGTTGTATTGAGTACCTCTTACGCACCTGACAATACACATGTGTGCATGCTAAGTGACTTTAGTCGTGTCCGACTCTGTGTGACCCCATGGACTATAGCCCACCAGGCTCCTCTGCCCATGGAATTCTCTAGGCAGTGATACTGGAGTGGGTTGCCATGCCCTCCTCCAGGGGATCTTCCCAACCCAGAGAACGAAATGATGTTTCCTGCAGCTTCTGCATTGCAGGCAGATTCTTTACCCTTAAGCCACAGGTAAGCCCACCTGACACTATAGTTGAAATAAATATCTCTTGGTTGTAGGGTAGGCTCTGAACTCCAGTGTTCTTGGGCTTCCTTGGTGGCTCAGATGGTAAAGAATCTGCCAGCAGTGTGGGAGACCTGGGTTTGATCCCTGGGTTGGGAAGATCCCTTGGAGGATGGCATGGCAACTCACTCCAGCATTCTTGCCTGGAGAATCCTCATGGACAGAGGAGCCTGGGGGGGCCCCAGTCCATGGAGTTGCATAGTGTCAGACACGACTGAGGAACTGCACTTGGTCGTAGCATGGTTTCTTGCTTATTTGGCCTTCAATATATATTAGCCTTGTGATGAATTAATGAATGAATGAAGAGGTCTGAACCAGATCATTGCTTCCCCTGGCCACAGATATCTGGGTATGCAGGTATGTATATAGACCCAGATACCACAGTCACAGAAAGGCCTGCAAAACGTTTTACTCTTAAAGTCATATTTTTCTTCTTCTAGGCTCTAAATGGTTACTACTGACATTTACTGTCTGCATTTGTTCTTAGGTCTGAGGGAAGGAGCAATTATAAAATAAAGGCAAGGGTTGTAAAAAAGGTTGTAGCCCAAGGGCAAGGGTTAATGTTGGACTTCAGTGAGGGCTTCCCTGGTGGCTAAGATGGTAAAGAATCCTCCTGGTTCAGGGTTCAGTCCCTGGGTTGGGAAGATCCCCTGGAAGAGGAAATGGTAACCCACTCCAGTATTCTTGCCTGGAGAATTCCATGGACAGAGGAGCCTGGAGGGCTATAGTCTGTGGCGTTGTAGAGTCAGACATAATCGAGCGACTAACACTTTCATGTTTTTCTTAGTGCAGGATGCAATAGGATCCATAGAGAAACAAATAAAAACTCAGAATAAACTCCAAACTTTTTCACCAGATGTTACAGTAGGTCAAGATGGGATCTACTTTCCTGTTTTCTGATCAAGGATGGGTATTCGATATCCAGTACCCCTGAATCTATTGTTATACCACACTCTCTGGCTTAGTGGTTCTCAAATGTCAGGTATGTAAGAATAATTAGTAGTATTCATGTTACAGAATTACCATTCATTTACATAGCAGTTACTCAATGCCAGGCTTTTGGAAAAGACAGTTAAAATATAGATTCCCTGGCTCTGTCCCTAAGGACTTACAGAACACTCTGTAGTTCTGGTGCTGGAGCTCAGAAACCTATCTTTTTAATAAAAGGTGCAAGTGATTCTGATGAGGGTGGTCCTGGAACCATACCCAAAGAAAGATGTTTTAGCTCTATTTGTTTCATGACCTTAATCAATCTGTCCATGTCACTTTAAATTCAATGAATCATATTCCCACAGTGGGAAAGTCTTTTAAATCACCATAGCCTAATCCTAATGCTTTACAAATGAGAAAACCATGGTGCAGTTTGTTGTTCTTAACCAAAATTGCAGTTATTTAAAGGCAAGACTATGCAATCTATCTATCTCTCTCTATATATAATGTATGTGTGTGTGTGTGTGTGTGTATATATATATATATATTTAATTTTTGGCTTTTTAAATTTAAATTCTCTTATCTGGCATCAAAATTAGCCTCCTTCACTATTTGGAATTTAAGAGTAATTCTGTGGTTCATAATTTGCTCCCCTGATTGAATATTCTATCAGGACTTCAGTTTCCAAAATATGCATGAGGGAAGCTAAGTCTTAGGTGGGAGTATCCTGTAAGGTGAGTCCTGTTTCCTCAATTTGTAGCTTTGTGATACTTGTTCCCTCTCTTTGAATTGCATCTTCAAAATGAGGATTAAAAAGGCCTACCTCTCAGAAATATTATGATTAAATAAAAATTTTAAAATATTTGACTCGTAGGAAAGTGAAAGTGTCAGTTTCTCAGTGGTGTCCGACTCTTTGTGACCTCATGTATTGGAGCCCACCAGGCTCCTCTGTCCATGGAATTCTCCAGACAAGAATACTGAATTGGGTTGCCATTCCCTTCTCCAAGAGATCGTCCTGACCCAAGGATAGAACCTCAATAAATATAAGATCCACTACTACTGCATCATCATGGAGCCACAGCAATAACATGATTTAGTCAGTGGCAAAACAACACTTTACTATCAAAGTTCTATTGCTAAGCACTTGCGTTGAGACAATGAATTAATTTCTTTCACAATCTTTCCTTCCCTCTTTCTCTCTCCTCCCACCTACCCCACGCTCATCTGTGTGTGATATAAAACTAAACCATACACAACTGATGCTGTCAATTGTTTTCAATGTATGACAAGAGCATAGATTTCATACAGTTTCAATTTATATATAAGGAAAATACATATATTTCATTTATATATGTAGTATAGAAGCTAGATACAGTTTCACTTAATATATAAAATATGTATGGCTATGATTTCAATGACATCATATTCTCATCTACCCCACTAAAATTTTACAATACTAGTTGAAGCTCCAATTGTCAGACTTTATCACAAATTACAAGGTATCATCACTTATACAATTAATTAGTAGATGACAGTTCAATACAGTTTCTCATCCTCAACTGTCTTCTAGACAGTTTTAGATTTTGAACACAAAGTCCTTCGTACTTTAGTCAGAAGCGTCGTGTTTCCAACTGTCAAAGTCAGTTTGGGCAGTTCTTTCAAATCTCTTGTGTCTGGTCCTTAAAGCAAAAGAAAACAGTGACTCTAAAGGTCACAAGAATATCATCCTCAGCTATTGACTCTGAAATCCAAACAGCTGTCAGATTGCAAGAAACATCAATTCTCTCAGATGACACTAGCCCAAATTCCTGTCAAAGGGTCAATAAATTGTGTAAAAGCAGGAACCCTTATGAAATGTAATTAGAAATCACAGATCAAAGGGCAAGGCAGGCCAAAGGTAGCTTGCCAAGGCTAAGAAGCACTGAGCTAATTCTCACATTTAAGCAGAGAGAGACTGAGGGAAGCAACACTTAAACTGGAAGGTGATTATGTTTATTAATAGTATAGTATTACAACAGAAACTCATACCAGCGAGCAATGGAACCATTGCTGGTGATGGAGGATGCAGAAGGGATAGTCCTTTTTCACGATACTCACTAAGAACTAAGATATAGGACTAGCCCTTCAGATTTCTTTCTTTCTTTTTCTCCTTCTTAAATCAACTTTAAGTATCAATGATAAAAAGATGGGAAAATTGGTACAACGGTAGATAGACAATGTAAATGTCTAAAATCTGACATATTTATGGTAAATGGCAAAAATTCTTAAACATTTTTATTTATAGAAAGTCAAGTATGATCATACTCTCAAACCTATGAATTTGGAGAAATAATAAATGACATGGATTTATGGAAACATACAATATAACTTTGCCAGGGTCAAGAGCAAGTCAAGTCCATAACAAAATGAGACAAGAAGTATGGAATTCTGTGTTCACTCACCAGTCAGAAGATTATGAGACAGTGTCATCTACATGCCCACTCCTGTCTCATGAGCCATTTATCACTCACCCTACTGTGGGCTTCCCTGGTGGCTCAGACCAGTATTCTTGCCTAGAGAATTCCACGGACAGAGGAACCCGGTGGGCTACTGTCCATGGGGTTGCAAAGAGTCAGACAGGACTTCGCGACTAAACAACAACAGTGTAAACATATATCTTTTTCGATTTAGTGTAAACCAGAAACTAACATAATATGGTAAAGCAACTATACTCCAATAAACAAACAAATTTAAGTAAAGGGGGGTACAGTGCAGGGGGAGGGAATGCTCTTTTAAACCAGCTCTGGGAAGACCTTCTGGGGAGAGATGTTTGGGCAGTGACTTAAGCAAAGACTATATCAGCTCTCAGACTCAATTCTGGAGGCTTCTATTCGTATATTCAAAGATGCTTCACCTGGGTGATTCTGTCTCCTTCTGGTCAAGATGCAATCTCTTCAGAGTCCCTTCTCCCCTCCCTATACAACTTTCCAAGAGGTAAAGGGCAGAGCAGCAAGAGTCTAACCTGGGTTTTAGATCTGGGGCTTATTTGGTATATTGCTTTAAAGGATGAGGCTCACAACCAAATGACAATACTCCAGGTGTGTTCTGATCCCTGCAGAAAGGCGCATCACCCATCCGCCACTTATTTTAAATACTGGCTTCTAAGGCAGCACAAGATCAAATTAAACTTCTTGGCAATCTTGTCCTATTGGCTCACCCCGAGTTTACAGTAAACTGCCTTGAGCCTTTTTTGCATGTAGCCACTGTTTCCACAGTATTTCACAAATGGGCTTGCTCTCTTAATCAGAGCCACTTCTTTGGCCACTGGAGCCTGCTGGATATCATGCTTTAAAAAATAATGTGATGATAATAAAAATCCCACAGAAATGTACATTGCTTTTCTACTTTCTGATTAGATTACAGGATAGGGGTTGGAGTGGGGAGAAAAAAATCCTTGGCTGAAGGGGCTGCAACAGATCTGTAGAAATCTCCACATTCTCTAGTTCACTGGACTTGTACCGTGTAACATTTGTGATTAGCTTTGTCCCCCATGCTGCTGAATAATCTTCTTTCTATCTCTCTCTCTCCTTTTTTAATTAATTTATTTATTTGTCATTTTTTGGCTGTGTTGGGTCTTCATTGCTGTGCACGGGATTTCTCTCCTTGCAGTGTGCGGGCTTCTCATTGCAGTGGCTTCCCTTGTTGCAGAGCACGGGCTCTAGATCTTGTGGGCTTCAGTAGTTGTAGCAAATGGGCTCGGTAGTTGTGACTCGAGTGCTCTAGAGCACAAGCACTATAGTTGTGGCCCACAGGCTCAATTGCCCTGGGTCACGTGGGATCTTCCCTGACCAAGGATGGAACCTGGATCCCCTGCATTGGCAGGTGGATTCTTAACCACTGGATCATGAGGGAAGTTTCCTCTTTAGATTTTCAGTTGGCTTCAAATTCTCTGCCCTAGACAAACTGAATGGCTTCCAAATGGATACAAATAACCAATAGCATATTTTGTACCCTCCCTACTGAAAAATTCTCCAAAGAGATTTAGGATTTTCTCCTGGTTTGGTATTACAAAGAAGCAATGGCCGGGTGCCAGCTGATTTAGAAGGAACCACATACTGGGTCATGGTGGAGAGGTCTGACAGAATGTGGTCCACTGGAGAAGGGAATGGCAAACCACTTTAGTATTCTTGCCTTGAGAACCCCATGAACAGTATGAAAAGGCAAAATGATAGGATTCTGAAAGAGGAACTCCCCAGGTCGGTAGGTGCCCAATATGCTACTGGAGAACAGTGGAGAAATAACTCCAGAAAGAATGATGGGATGGAGCCAAAGCAAAAACAATACCCAGCTGTGGATGTGACTGGTGATAGAAGCAAGGCCCAATGCTGTAAAGAGCAATATTGCATAGGAACCTGTAATGTTAGGTCCGTGAATCAAGGCAAATTGGAAGTGATCAAACAGGAGATGGCAAGAATGAACGTCAACATTCTAGGAATCAGCAAACTAAAATGGACTGGAATGGGTGAATTTAACTCAGATGACCATTATATCTACTACTGCAGGCAGGAATGACTTAGAAGAAATGGAGTAGCCATAATGGTCAACAAAAGAGTCTGAAATGCAGTACTTGGATGCAATCTCCAAAATGACAGAATGATCTCTGTTCGTTTCCAAGGCAAACCATTCAATATCACAGTAATCCAAGTCTATGCCCCAACCAGTAATGCTGAAGAAGCTGAAGTTGAACAGTTCTATGAAGACCTACAGGACCTTTTAGAACTAACACCCAAAAAAGATGTCCTTTTCATTATAGGGGACTGGAATGTAAAAGTAGGAAGTCAAAAAACACCTGGAGTAACAGGCAAATTTGGCCTTGGAATACGGAATGAAGCAGAGCAAAGGCTAATAGAGTTTTGCCAAAAGAACGCACTGGTCATAGCAAACACCCTCTTCCAACAACACAAGAGAAGACTCTACACATGGACATCACCAGATGGTCAATACCAAAATCAAATTGATTATATTTTTTGCAGCTGAAGATTGAAAAGCTCTATACAGTCAGCAAAAACAAGACCGGGAGCTGACTGTGGCTCAGACCGTGCTCATGCATGTTCGGTCATTTCAGTCATGTCCAACTATTTGTGACCTTATGGACTGTAGCCTGCCAGGCTCCTCTATCCATGGGATTCTCCAGACAAGAATACTGGAGTAGGTGGCCATTTCCTCTTGCAGAGGATCTTCCCAACCCAGGGATCAAATCCATGTTTCCTGTATTGCAGGCAAATTCTTTACCACTGAACCAGTGGGGAAGCCCAGATTATGGAATTCTTATTGCAAAATTCAGACTTAAATTGAAGAAAGTAGGGAAAACCACTAGACCATTCATTTGATTCAGGTATGACCTGAATCAAATTTAGGTCATTCAGGTATGACCTAAACCAAATTCCTTATGATTATACAGTGTAAGTGACAAATAGATTCGAGGGATTAGATTTGATAGACAGAGTACCTGAAGATATATGGACAGAGGTTCCTGACATTGAACAGCAGGCAGTGATCAACACTATCCCTAATAAAAAGAAATGAAAAAGGACAAAATGGTTGTCTGAGGAGGACTTAAAAACAGCTGAGAAAAGAAGAGAAGTGAAAGGCAAAGGAGAAAAGGAAAGATATACCCATCTGAATGCACAATTCCAAAGAATATAAAGGAGAGAAAAGAAAGCCTTTCTCAGTAATCACTGAAACGAAAGAGGAAAACAACAGAACGGGAAAGGCTAGAGATCTTTTCAAGAAAATGAGAGATACCAAGGGAATTTTTCTAGTGAATATGGGCACAATACAGAACAAAAACAGTATGGACCTAACAGAAGCAGAAGATATTAAGAAGAGGTGGCAAGAATACACAGGAGAACTATACAAAACAGAGTTTAATAACCCAGATAACCACGATGGTGTGATCACTCACCTAGAGTCAGACATCCTGGAGTGTGAAGTCAAGTAGGCCTTAGGAAGCATCACTACAAACAAAGCTAGTGGAGGTGATGGAATTCCAGATAAACTATTTAAAGTCCTGAAAGATGATGCTGTTAAAGTGCTTCACTTAATATGCCAGCCACTTTGAAAATTCAGCAGTGGCCACAGGACTGGAAAGGGTCAGTTTTCATTTCAATTCCAAAGAAAGGTAATGCCAAAGAATGCTCAAACTACCACACAGTTGCACTCATCTCACATGCTAGCAAAGCAATGCTCAAAATTCTCCAAGCCAGGCTTCAACAGTATGGGAGCCATGAACTTCCCGATGTCCAAGTTGGGTTTAGAAAAAGGAGGAGAACCAGAGATCAAATTTCCATCTGTTGGATCCTAGAAAAAGCAAGAGAGACATCTGCTTCTGCTTTACTGAGTACACCAAAGCCTTTGACTGTGTGGATAATGACAAGCTGAAACTTTTTTGAAGAGATGGGAATAGCAGACCACCTCATCTGCCTCCTGAGAAATCTGTGTGTAGGTCAAGAAGGAACAGTTAGAACTGGACCTAGAACCACAGAGTGGTTCCAAATTGTGAAAGGAGTACTTCAAGACTGTCTATTGTCACACTGTTTATTTAACTTACATGCAGAGTACATCATGGGAAATGCCAGGCTGGATGAAGCAAAAGCTGGAATCAAGATTGCCAGGAGAAATATCAGTAACCTCAGCAATGCAGATGACACCACCCTAATGGCAGAACGTGAAGAAGAACTAAAGAGCCTCTTGAAGAAAGTGAAAGAAGAGAGTGAAAAAAACTGGCTTAAAACTCAGCATTCAAAAAATGAAGATCATGGCATCCAGTGCTATGACTTCATGGTAAGTATATGGGGAAACAATGGAAACAGTGACAGATCTTATTTTCTTGGACTTCAAAACCACTGCTGATAGTGACTGCAGCTATGAAATTAAAATACTTGCTCTTAAGAAGAAAGAAAAGCTTCCCTTATAGCTCAGGTGGTAAAGAATCCACCTGCAATGCAGGAGACCCCAGTTTGATTCCTGGGTCAGGAAGATCCTCTGGAGAAAGGATAGGCTACCCACTCCAGTATTCTTGGGCTTCCCTTGTGGTTCACTGGCAAAGAATCTGCCTGCAATGTGGGAGAGCTGACTTCGATCCCTAGAGGAATAGGAAGATCCCCTGGAGAAGGGAAAGGCTACCCACTCCAGTATTATGGCCTGGAGAACCCAATGGACTGTATAGACCATAGGGTCACAAAGAGTTGCACACAACTGAGTGACTTTCACTTTCACTTTTCACTGGGAATATAAATGAGAAGCCAGAACTGCAATCATTGAAGTCTCATCCACAGAGTGGACACCCTGCCTGGGACCTTTTCCCAATTGGGACTCCAGATGTACTGTGATATGGGACTTCCCAGAATTGTTTAAGTCAGGATGTTGGTCAAAACCCAATTTGGTGGTGTATCCTCTACTGTTTCTTTCTCTTTTCCTTTAATGTTAGTATGTTGAAAGTAAGCTCCACAATTCTCCAATAAATAATTGTATTATTTATTTCTACATAACGAGTGGTTAAAATTGTTAACAAAGCCTTCGAACCTGAGAGGAACATGAAAACTTTAGGAAAACACTAGAGCATAGCACAGAGTCTCTTAGATATCACGTACCCTACAAATATGTAATGTAAGGCAAACAGCAAGAGATTGGAGGGAAGAGAAGAAAGAAGAAAAGTGAAAAAATGTGCTTATGGAAATGAGGTAAGGGCTGATTTTGGAGGCCTCTTGGAATGTCTCAAAAGAGTGTGAAACAGAGCTTTATAGTCCAAGTCTAAATCAGAGGTCCTTTTCATTCCCTCACAGATTTGCTGGAAATGGTTTAGGAGCCAGATTAGAGAGTTTCCCATTTTAAACACTGACAGTGAGTGGCGGGGGCCGTGGGGGGGTGGGTGGTTGGAGGGGAGGGAGGTGGTGTTGCAGTTGGAAAGACCAGGATTCACTCTGAGAGGCGGAAGTTTCCAAGAACAGCATTATGTAGCCTAGGAAACTTTGTTAGTTTATCTATTTCTCTGTGGGGCAGAACAAGCTAATTTTCTTAGCTATCACCAAGCTACATGCTTCATTCCCATCCAAGAAAGTGTCTCTTCATAACTAAGGACCCAGAGGTAGATCTTTAAAATCCATCTGCTACACACTGAATATTTTTTTTAAGCATTCAAGTTTGCTTGATCTTAAACTTTTGTGTAGTATCACATGGACCAAAAAAAATAAAAAACAGTTGGTTGACTTAAGTTTTCCTCTTTCTGGACAGTTGTACTGGATCTTTTTTCACTAATGTTAACCCTACAGCATGGCTCTGGTGAAACCCAGTTATCTGCACTTTTCACAACCACAGTTCTCTCATGACAAAAATATGCAATGACTGTCTTCACTTAATTGACTGAGCTGTGCATGCTAAGTCACTTCAAATGTGTCCAACTCCTTGTGATCCCATGGACTGTAGCCCGCCAGGCTCCACTGTCCATGGAATTCTCTAGGCAAGAATACTGGAGTGGGTTGCCATGCCCTCCTCCAGTGGATCCTCTCAACCCAGGGATTGAACCCAGGTCTCCTGCATTGCAGGCAGATTCTTTAACATCTGAGCCACCTGGGAAGATCAAGCCCAAGAGTAAATAAATACAAATCAATGCCTAGAATACCACATCGCCCTTCATTGGTATCTCTATTTCCTACCACAACTACTTACATATAAATGAAGTATGTGTAAGCCCAGACATAAGGCTTTTCTGACATAAGAAACACCAGGGGGTGTTTCTCAGGTGACCACGTTCATCTTCCATGGAGCTTCAAAGACCTGTAACATTATGTGATGGCTAACTTCCAGGCCTCTGCAACCTAGCAACTCTGCTTCCTGAGATTCTGTTCTGAGTCTCTCCTCCATCCTGCTCCCTTTATAATCCTCCTTTCATCAGGGCCTGGTGCACAGGTCTTGAGGTCTGGTCACCCACACACAGAAGGCCAGTTTTATAAATCTTTACCTGGGTAAAACTACAGTGCCTTCAAGAATGGATTTCTCTCTGTGGGTAAGTGTTCGATAGATTAGGCAGCATGCAGAAAGGGAGTGTCATCTCCCATATTCAGGAGAGTCGACCAAGATGTTTTGGCATGAATATTTTCAAAATCAAAGAAGTATATGCTTATGAAATTAAACTAAAGGTGCTTCCCGTGTATGTTTTTAAATAGCTACCCTGTGTTTGTCAAAGTGCAATTTCTCATCAGCAAATCATCATCAAAATGAACATCAGCAGCAGCAAAATGAATGCACATAGAGTGGACATTATCAGCTGGAAGCCCTGTAGCAGATCAGATCTCATCCACAGATACATTTTATTAAGGTCACAGGGCTGTGAACAAGATATGAACTCACTGCCAATATTTGAAGATTAGGAGATTTCACATGAAAATCACATTCACAACTTCCCTTGAAAAATCAGATTGGACTCAGGTCTCCATTCTAGCATGCAATGACCAAGCCACCCTTTCCAGTGGATAATGTTATCCAGTTTCCTATCAACATGTATCCACCGGGAATCCTGCAGTATATCCCAAGGTCACATAAAATGGACTCTCGGGGAAGGAGGCAGTTGAAGGTCTTCTTTGCTTTTCCTCCATCTCCTTTGTATTTCTCAGGACCCAAGCATTTTACTTCCCAATGAGAAGTTATAAGTTCACAGTCTTAAGCCCCATTTGTAGGTCATCTTGTCAATAGGGAAAAAGACAAGGATGTGTTTGGACACACAATTTTCCCTGCTCTTGCATCCCTGGTTTGAAAAAAAATCTGCAATTCAGAAATGAATTAGTGAGAAAGGACAAGAAACTGGCCCAAGCCTGTCT
This sequence comes from Bubalus bubalis, assembly GCF_019923935.1. Taxonomy (NCBI): domain Eukaryota; kingdom Metazoa; phylum Chordata; class Mammalia; order Artiodactyla; family Bovidae; genus Bubalus; species Bubalus bubalis. The sequence continues at coordinate 52,871,731 of NC_059176.1, forward strand.
CTAGCCAAAGCAAAGAAAGTCTCTGATAGCACTGTGGAAATTATTGTAGTTTGAGATCAAAGACACATATTTCTGGTGTTCCTCATTATTGAATAAAGGGACAAAACTTTTCTGGATTTCAAACAATATATCCACAGATTAGCATGCATCTATTGAACTTGGTTTGAAAAGTACTGCATTAAAAACGAATTATGTCACTTCGGTGTCATTGATGTCAAAGCAATTGTAAATACTAATGAAAACGCAGGTACCAAATGTGGATGATAGTACTTGGTTATAAATTGGTCCTCTGGCTTATCCAGTGCATGCTTCTCTTTATAGGCATAACCTCAAATATCATAATAATTTGAAAACGTCTGACAATGTAGCCATTCACTGCCAAGATTTTTCTTATATCTCAGTTGGAGAAAAATGAAATGTGCATAATACAACTATTTCTTCATAGGACTTTCCCTTTGAGACACCAGAAATCAAAACCAAAGCATAGTTTAAAACTCATCAATAAGAAAACAATCCAATTAGAAAAAGGGGTGAGGGGGAGATCTAAGCAGACACCACACCAAAGAATATATACAGATGGCAAATAAGATATGAAAAGATGCTCTTTATCCTGTTTCATGAGGAACTTATGATCAAAACAATGAGATACTACTCCTCACCTATAAAAGTGGTCCAAATTCAAAGTACAGACGACACCAAGTGCAGATAAGGACCTGGAGCAACATGAACTCTCACTCATTGCTGCTGCTAATGCAAAATGGGGCAGTCACTTTGCAAGACATTTGGGCGATTTCTTACAACATTAAACGTAGCCTTACCATACAATCCACATAGCCTTACCATACAATCCAGCAGTCACACTCTCAGTATTTACTCAAAGGAGTTGAACGTTGTATACACGAACCTGCACATGGATGTTTTATAGTAGCTTTAGTTGCAGTTGCCCAAACTTGGAAGCAATCAAGACACTCTTCAGTAGGTGAATGAATAATGAACTGCAGTAAATTCCGACAATGGAATATTATTCAACACTAAAAAGACATAAGCTATCAAGCCATGAAAAGACATGGAGGCAGCTTAAATGCATATTTCTAAGTGAAAGAATCTGCCCTGAAAAGAATATACACTGTATGATTCCAACTATATAACACTCTGAAAAAGGCAAAACTATGGAAACAGTAAAAGATCTGTGGTTGCTGGGGAAGGATGAAGAGACATAGCACAGAGGATTTTTAGGGCAGTGAAACTATCCTGTATGATACCCTAATGTTGCATATATTTGTCCAAACCTAAGACATTTTATAAGGGCTTCTCTGATGGCTCAGTAGTAACTAATCTGCCTGCAATGCAGCAGGTTCGATCCTTGGGTGGGGAAGATGCCCTGGAGAAGGAAATGACAACCCACTCCAATATTCTTGCCAGGAGAAACCTATGGACAGAAAAGTCAGGCTAGCTACAGCATGTGGAGTTGTGAGATCTCAAAGAGTTAGACACAACTGAGCACAGCATCGCACCATTAGCAAGAAATATTATAATTAAAATGTCAAAAGTTAAAGAGAGAATTCTAAAGTCAGCAAGAGAAAAACAAAGAGTTAACTACAAGGGAACACCCATAAGACTCTCAGCTGATTTTTTTTTCTCAAATTCTTACCATTCATGTTGTCTCTCCATTCCCAGTCATCATACACATAACCTCTGAGCCCAATTCAGTACAAAATGAATTATTTGACAAATGTTGAAAAATTAAAACCTGAGCCCCAACTAGAGACTAATACTGAACTAGCAAAACCAATGTCTTAACTTCTAAGGGCAATTTCTATATTCCATGTGATGTTAGGAAAGGATCAGGTACATCAAAGATTTGAAAAGAAAAAAGGTCTTGAAATTGAAATTCCCCAGTTGTACTATCATCTTCTATACAAATTTCCCCCAATGTAGCAGTTAATGTTTAGTGCCTATATTGTATTAAAGGACAATTTTTAGCTGCTACACAGACTTGTGTGATAAATCCACAATGAAAAAGATTTATAAGAAACAGACAGAAGAAATCAAAAGCAAATCACACTGATTTCACAGGTAACATAAGAAAGATGTTTGGCTCTTGAAAGGGTCACCAACAAGACAGAAACACTACAATGTCCCTTTGGTAATGAAAAAGACTTTCCTTTGTAAGAAAAGACTTGCTGCTAAGAGTGGAAAGAACATTAGGTTTATTTCTTTCAAGCAATGCTGTTTAGAGTCTTCAACCTCCAAATTTGTTCTTTGGAATAAACATATTTTCTAAATGTCACCAGTTTTACTTCTTGATATAAAAGTTAGAAAATAACAATCACTGTGATTCACTGATGATTTTTACATAATTTTAATTACTTAATACTCTCAACTACCCCTCAGCCTACTCACCAATAGCAGAGAGAATTTTGCTTCTCCTGTCTTCGGGTTGGTAAATAGCAATCCAAGTGTATAGGTATTGCTAAAAGGTACCAAAAACATGCCACAGGGATAGAAAAGGCAGATAAATCAAGTATAGGCAATTTGCAAGCCTGATCAGCCTTTACCTAATTAAGTCTTCACTGAGACCTTGATTCCCTGGTCTTGGGACGACAAGACATGAATTGAGATTACAGCCCTGCCCCTTAGCTGGGTGACTCTGGTCAAGTTCTTTATCTCCACTGGAAATGTAGCTTTCTTTGAATCTATTAAGTGACAATATTAGCTTTTTTTCACAGAGCTGTCATGAGGAATAATTATAATACCCATGAAAGTCTATAGATTTGACATATGGTAAACACTTGATAATGGTTTAATGAAAATGTTAATTATCATCTAATTGCCTACACTTTCATATTACAATTTTCTAATTGTTGTTCCTGTGTTGTCTAAATCTTTGTTGCCCCCCTTCCCAGACAAAAATTAAAAATCACCCATTTTAATATCTCCTGACATGGCCCTCGATGGGTTAGTCAGAGATGGGCTCTATTTTAATACAAGGTGTCTGGATGGATAGTTGACACAATGAGCTGATGGTGTGAGTACACGCTTTCCTGAAGTTTCAGGTTGTGTAGATCTTAATGAAGAAGTATTTGAGGGTGTCTCAACAGTTCTGTCTGAGGTGACAGAATCCAAAACACCCCTTTGAAGTCTCTAAGGGACAATCTGTCCTCTTGCTTCTTGGAAAGGAAAAATGGAAATTTGCTACTTGGGGGACTAAAGAAGAAAAGAGAGAAGAAAAAAAAAATGACAAACAGACTGCTGCAAATGTCCACAAGGCCCCCTGGGTTCTTTTCACTAAAGGATAAGTTTTCACGGTTTTTTGGCACTTTCAGTAGAAGTAATTAAACTTTGGCAACTTCCACATCTCTGTGTTTCTCTTCTCTTCCAGATGGAGGGGGTGGGAAGAGAAGGAAGGGGTCAGGCTCCCCTTCTGAGAGATATGGTTCAGTGTTTCCCTCTGAAAACAAGGATTCCTCCTCCTCTGGTAGGTACTGTGCCAGCCTGATCCTGTTCTTAGGCACGTTGCCCAACTTGGAAGTGAAATGGTCGGGTATGAGAAACTGGGGGCTGAGGGAGAGAGGGTTCACGCATCACTGCAATATTACACTAAGCTTTTAGCCAAGTGCCCAGATTCTGGAGGCGGGGGGATGACAATGTTAAGAGAAACTTTAAATGGATTTTATATCCCGATGCCTAAGTCAGCTTCCAACTATTTCTTAAATAAAATAATTAACATATAGAAGTGAGATGTTAAAATGCGCATCAGATGTTGGATCTTTCAGAGGGGACAGTTTCTGCTGTAACTTAGGAAACCTGTATTTGGAAGGAAATAAATAAAAGAAAGTCTATAATGCAATGTGGGGAAGTGAGGAAATGCCGAGGGGTACGAGAACTTCCGGTTCTAAGAATCAGCTGAAACCAACTCCTCTGAGTCAGTGATGCCAGACATGGCTGCCCATTCCCAACAGAGGCTGACCTCTCCTGCACTAACCCTGTCATTGCTTTCTAGTGAACTGAGTGGAACCATTTGGCATGGGGCTTCATATTCCATTACTCAGCTGGTCCACACCCAGCTATGTGTCAACAGCCAGGGTGAGAGGCCTGATTTAAGACTTGTCACTGCTGTGAATAGGGCCTCCACTGGTCCACTGCTGGAGAAGCTGAAATCCTAGAATTCCTCTTGGAAGGAACCCTTTTGATGTTGATTGACTCCAAGAGACCAAACCATGGCTGAAGTCTCTCTTCCCCTCTGGACCTTATTCCTTTTCCCTACTAAGGTATTTAACTTAGCACTCTCTCTTTCAAATTCTGAAGATGTTTCTTCCAAGGCCTGATCTTTAAATAACTTCTCACCTCCCTGATAAATCAGAGGCTGCCCATTCTGATAAATCGTGATTATGATTCCACAGACATATTATGAATTCCATCATTCATTCATTCCCCACTAGCTGTGTTTCTTTTCAACCCATAGTAAATCTTTCACATGTAAGGAAAATAGGAAAATTGATGGGATTTCACCAGAAAGGGCATTAAACCAACTGATAACAATGCTTGGATCTGATCTCAAATCAGTGCTGTGTATTCTGAGACTCCATCCCCATTCTTTGAAATGAAGATGGATTTTTGTCTTCTTTTAAATTTCAGTTTCATTGTTGCTTCATGAACTCAACAATCCAAGAGCAATAGCTACCATTTATTGAGTACACACATCTCAGTATAACAGAAGTTCAGATAAGTCCATCACATAATGATCAAGCTTAATCCTCAGAATCATTCTATAAAGAAGTTATTTTATAATAACTCCCACCATACTTCAGATGAGAAATTAAGAATGTAAGCCTGGGGTTTACTATGAGTAAGCAAGTTTAAGAGCTTGGTATTCAAAGCCAAATATATGTGTGTGTGTTTATATACATAAATAATCCCTTCAAAGCACATGCTAAGTCGCTATGGTAACTTTCAGAATGAGGAAGGAGGGATGAAAAGGTTTTATAAGTACAAAACAAAGAGATTGCTGATGTCTACTAATGTCATGGTGCTGCAAAGAAAGAAAAATAGAACACAAGGAAGGGAAGGAAAGAAGGGGAAAGGGGGAAAGAAAAAAGAAGGAAGGAAGGAAGAGAGGAGGGGGAAGGAAAGGGGTGGAGAAAGACTGTGAGAAAAGGTCAGGGGACAGAAGGAAGGAAGTAATTAAGGTATATTTAGCCACAAGAGGTTTAAATCAGATGGAGATCATTTGTAAATTTTGAGGGGTGACATGATCTAGTGGAAAAAGGAAATGGCTAAGCTAAGAGACCTGAACCCTGGATTCAATCCACTTATTAACCAGCTGTGTAATTTTAAGCACATTATTTACCCTGCCTGTCTCCATTTCTTTATCTATTGAATGGGATAATAGTGATAATTTGCCTAAATCACCTCAAAATAAAATGATATGGTTAATGTAGAGGACTTTGGGAAATTAAAACTGTTATTAAGTAGAATATGTTATTACTGATGATTCTGCTTAAAATACCAGTTTAAATGCCTCTTTCCTTCCTTTTGTTCCCATAGAAGACCACTCAAGACTTCTTCCTAATTGGCCCAGTAAAAAAACTGTCTAGCTTTCCAGAGATGGAAATCACCTTAATCATGTCTTTAAAAAAATAAAAATATTATTTGATCATTTGTTTATTCTTTCTTTCATTGATTAAATAACTCACTTATGCCCAACTAAACCATGATTGGTGCTCAATTTTACAGCCAAATTTTTGTCCAATGTGCTTCATGTTTTCAATGCCTCAACTCCTATTCAAGTAATGCAAATGTCAAGCAATGAAAATTAATGTACTATTGGCATAAGCAATGCATAATTGGAAAGCTACATATGCTAAAAACAAAATCAAATAATGTCCTGTCCAATTTATTTTCACAATACCTGACTTAAGGCTTCGAGAGCCCTCAACTGGCTGTCTATAGAAGAGTATGTTCATTCTTTTTTTTTTTTTTTTAATATAAATGTATTTATTTTAATTGGAGGTTAATTACTTTACAATATTGTATTGGTTCTTAATTAAACCTACACAACCTCCTTTTTAACCAAATGCCTGTCAGTGACCAGACCTGGTCCCCATGTTATCCCCATGACTTCCTTTGACAATGGGCCTTCCTGATAAGCTATTTGCTTCATGGGGTCTGTCTAAAGGTTAAGGCAAATAGGTAGATGGGAAAAAAATGGCTCCAGTTACCACCAATCCTAGGATATTTTAATAGACAGTAGATTTTCACTAAAGGAGAAGTCTGCAGACTTTAAGAATGAAGTCAAGCAGGCTGTGGACACTTGGAGAGTATCAGAGCTGGCAGGGAATACTGTTAGAGACTTCCTCGTCTGCCTTGAGCAAATCAGCATCATCAGCTGGGCCTCTTCTACTACAGGAGTGTTCAGAATGTCTAAGCTATAAAATTCCTTGAGACTAGGCCACTGAAAGAGCAAGTCAGCCAATTTATGTCTCCCTTACATCCGCTCACCATGATAGTGCTTAGGGATAAATGTAGATTCAAGAGTTATTTTAGGGGTAAAGGCAAGGGTAGGAAAAGCAGTGTTCCCTACCAAGGCTCTTTTTTATATTAATTAATCAATTTGCCTGCACCGGGTCTTAGTTACAGCACACAGGATCTTTTGTCGTGGTGCGAGGGCTTAGTTGCCCAGAGGCATGTGGGATCTTACTTCCCCAACCAGAGATCAAACCCACGTTCCTGTCCCCTGCATTAGAAGGCAGATTCTTAACCAATGGACCACCAGGGAAGTCCCATCAAGGCTCTTTCAGATTCAGCTTCCTGTCCTAGGAACCAGTTATCAGACTGCAGGCATCCATCTCTCTGCACCTACCCATCCAAGCTGCCTTCAGCAAGAAAACAAAAGGTGAGTTGAGTGACAGACAAAATCTACTCTGACCTTCCCTGGAACACGGTCTAGGAGGTGTATACAAAGAGGTCTTGACAGGTAGGTTTCCATCCGGCAGTAGACAGAAAACTACATCTTATAGACCTTTTGCAAGAGCTTTTAGGATCTTTTAGGAACTTCATAGGCAACTTCCCAGGTGGAGCCAGTGGTAAAGAATTCACCTACCAATGCAGGAGACATAAAGCGACGCAGGTTCGATCCCTGGGTCATCAAGAGTCCATGGAGGAGGGCATGGCAACCCACACTAGTATTCTTGCTTAGAAAAATCCTATGGACAGAGGAGCCTGATAAGCTACAGTCCATTGGGTCTCAAAAGCGTCAGACACAACTGAAGCAACTTAGCACGCATGCAGGCACTTCACGAATTACATTGTGGTACAACGAGCATATGCCATATGCATAGGGGTATCTGTATTTTTGGAAGACTTCCATTTATGCACAGAGTTTAGTAAACAGTGGACAAATTTAAGTCTGATATCAGAACAAAGGAACTTTATCAATTTACAGCCATCACTTTTCCAGGTTAAGCATTCACAGCTCCTGCAAGTGACGCCTGAGGTGCTTCCAAAACCCCTCATCAATGTGTGAACTTCCTCTGAACCCATTTCTGGTTTTCAGTGTCCTTCCCAAGGATGTGGTCCAGAACTGAACACAACATTCTACACCTTCTCAGGTCAGTAATAATAATAGAGAAGCAGTCACTTTTTACTCCTGTAGAAGTAATTCCAAGTTCAATCTAACAAAGATGGCGGATCAAGTGTACTGACATTTGGGGACCCAAAGTTTAGCTATTGTAAATAGCTTGTATAAAACTCAGCTGTTATTTTATGTTTTATGTTCAACATGGAACTGACATTGTGAGAAACCTCCTCATATGTATCTAACACGTACTGAACACTATTAATGTTATGCAAAACAAATCCAAGAACATTGTTGATCAATTTGCTATTAGCCAACTGGATCCCACCATTTATTATTATTCAAAATGAATTTTGGATTAGGGCTGATAGTTATCAAAATGGGAACCCATCAGCAAAAAAAAAAAAAATTTGGATGTTGGGTAGTGGATTAAATTACTGGCAATAATAGTGATTGACAACTTATTCCATCTTCATGGAGCATGATGACATCACTACTTACTGGTGCTTACCAAAAAGAACACCGATTTGCCAAGTTGTTATCCTTCCATCCACTTACCCATCCTTTCATTGATTTCCTATTTCACTTCACAAAGGATTTGTGGCATTTAGAAGTGTGCATAATGTACATAAATGCCAAACATAAAAATAAAGAGTCAACACACTGTCATTTGAAATAGGAGACTGAGAACAGGAAGAAAAACCATAAATAGAGAGGCAGTTTGAATGTATGCAGTTAAAACATTTAACTGAAAATTTGCCCCTTGGTTTCATATCACTAAAATAAAAATAGGAACATCTTCAGTTACATGATCCACATAGTTTTTAAGGAGAAAGTATACCAAATTATTAGGGGGAGAACAGATGACTAATAGAATCCTTTGTGTGGCAGATGAAATGACATAAGGCTAGTCAATTTCCCTTTATAACTCTGGCTCAGAAACTAAGCAAAACTCAGTTCACTGTGAAGCCAATCTCTATTTCTTCTATGTGATTATCCTAAAATCAGCCATTCTCTTTTCCTTAGAGTAGTTAGTCATCAATCAGCGTCTCTCAAGAATCATTCTGAGTCACAGTGTCCTAGCATTGAAAGGGACATTAAAGTTAATCTATTTCAACTTCCCATTCAAAGCTAGAACCAGTGCCTGAAAGCCTTAAATAAGAAGCAGCCCACTACATTCTCAAGGCAGTGTCTACTCCATTTCCACAGTTCTTATTAATGCCAAGTTCATCCTTATATTGACTTTCAACAAAGGACCATAGTACTACTGCCAAAAGAGCAACAAAGTCAAAGTTGAATTTTTACATTTAAATGCCATTAACATGCTTAAATAGGTTATCTCAATATAATATCCTTAGAATAGACGCTGCCATATTTTAAATGGACTCATCATTTATGAGAACATTCAGAGCAAACAGTGGAAATAAAAATACTTATCATGGACTCTGGCAGAAGTCGTTAAGGATACTACTCTGCCTTAGGTGAAATATAGATCAGTTTCACTCATTGACATGAATAGTGCTGTACAATTGCCTTGCTCTACATTTCTTGCACACTCATCATGGTGGCATCTCTGTCGCTGCTAATACATTTTTGTACTTGGATCTAACAGACAAAGCCGGACAGGCTATACCTTGCATTATGAAAAAGATACTTAGATCTGCAGTTGTGATTCTCATAACCTCTGGGATTTGTACTCTTGGAAATTGAGGTTCTTAGGTCCAAAGCATCTTATCAGATCAGATCAGATCAGTCCCTCAGTCATGTCCAACTCTTTGCGACCCCATGAATCGCAGCATGCCAGGCCTCCCTGTCCATCACCAACTCCCGGAGTTCATTCAGACTCACGTCCATTGAGTCAGTGATGCCATCCAGCCATCTCATCCTCTGTCATCCCCTTCTCCTCTTGCCCCCAATCCCTCCCAGCATCAGAGTCTTTTCCAATGAGTCAACTCTTCCCATGAGGTGCCCAAAGTACTGGAGTTTCAGCCCCAGCATCATTCATTCCAAAGAAATCCCAGGGCTGATCTCCTTCAGAATGGACTGGTTGGATCTCGTTGCAGCCCAAGGGACTCTCAAGAGTCTTCTCCAACACCACAGTTCAAAAGCATCAATTCTTCACCACTCAGCCTTCTTCACAGTCCAACTCTCACATCCATACATGACCACAGGAAACACCATAGCCTTGACTAGACGAACCTTTGTTGGCAAAGTAATGTCTCTGCTTTTGAATATGCTATCTAGGTTGGTCATAACTTTCCTTCCAAGGAGTAAGCGTCTTTTAATTTCATGGCTGCAGTCACCATCTGCAGTGATTTTGGAGCCCAGAAAAATAAAGTCTGACACTGTGTCCTCTGTTTCCCCATCTATTTCCCATGAAGTGATGGGACCGGATGCCATGATCTTCGTTTTCTGAATGTTGAGCTTTAAGCCAACTTTTTCACTCTCCACTTTCACTTTCATCGAGAGGCTTTTTAGTTCCTCTTCACTTTCTGCCATAAGGGTGGTGTCATCTGCATATCTGAGGTTATTGATATTTCTCCTGGCAATCTTGATTCCAGCTTGTGTTTCTTCCAGTCCAGCGTTTCTCATGATGTACTCTGCATATAAGTTAAATAAACAGGGTGACAATATACAGCCTTGACGTACTCCTTTTCCTATTTGGAACCAGTCTGTTGCTCCATGTCGAGTTCTAATAGTTGCTTCCTGACCTGCATACAAATTTCTCAAGAGGCAGATCAGGTGCTCTGGTATTCCCATCTCTTTCAGAATTTTCCACAGTTTATTGCGATCCACACAGTCAAAGGCTTTGGCATAGTCAATAAAACAGACATAAATGTTTTTCTGGAACTCTCTTGCTTTTTCCATGATCCAGCAGATGTTGGCAATTTGATCTCTTGTTCCTCTGCCTTTTCTAAAACCAGCTTGAACATCAGGAAATTCACGGTTCACATATTGCTGAAGCCTGGCTTGGAGAATTTTAAGCATCACTTTACTAGCGTGTGAGATGAGTGCAATTGTGTGGTAGTTTGAGCACTCTTTGGCATTGCCTTTCTTTGGGATTGGAATGAAAACTGACCTTTTCCAGTCCTGTGGCCACTGCTGAGTTTTCCACATTTGCTGGCATATTGAGTGCAGCACTTTCACAGCATCATCTTTCAGGATTTGGAATAGCTCAACTGGAATTCTATCACCTCCACTAGCTTTGCTCGTAGTGATGCTTTCTAAGGCCCACTTGACTTCACATTCCAGGATGTCTGGCTCTAGGTCAGTGATCACACCATCGTGATTATCTGGGTCGTGAAGATCTTTTTTGTACAGTTCTTCTGTGTATTCTTGCCACCTCGTCTTAATATCTTCTGCTTCTGTTAGGTCCATACCATTTCTGTCCTTTATCGAGCCCATCTTTGCATGAAATGTCCCCTTGGTATCTCTAATTTTCTTGAAGAGATCTCTAGTCTTTCCCATTCTGTTGTTTTCCTCTATTTCTTTGCATTGATCGCTGAAGAAGGCTTTCTTATCTCTTCTTGCTATTCTTTGGAACTCTGCATTCAGATGTTTATATCTTTCCTTTTCTCCTTTGCTTTTTGCTTCTCTTCTTTTCACAGCTATTTGTAAGGCCTCCTCAGGCAGCCATTTCGCTTTTTTGCATTTCTTTTCCATGGGGATGGTCTTGATCCCTGTCTCCTGTACAATGTCATGAACCTCATTCCATAGTTCATCAGGCATTCTATCTATCAGATCTAGGCCCTTAAATCTATTCTCACTTCCACTGTATAATCATAAGCGATTTGATTTAGGTCATACCTGAATGGTCTAGTGGTTTTCCCTACTTTTTTCAATTTAAGTCTGAATTTGGCAATAAGGAGTTCATGGTCTGAGCCACAGTCAGCTCCTGGTCTTGTTTTTGCTGACTGTATAGAGCTTCTCCATCTTTGGCTGCAAAGAATATAATCAATCTGATTTCGGTGTTGACCATCTGGTGATGTCCATGTGTAGAGTCTTCTCTTGTGTTGTTGGAAGATGTTGTTTGCTATGACCAGTGCATTCTCTTAGCAAAACTGTATTAGTCTTTGCTCTGCTTCATTCCGTATTCCAAGGCCAAATTTGCCTGTTACTCCAGGTGTTTCTTGACTACCTACTTTTGCATTCCAGTCCCCTATAATGAAAAGGACATCTTTTTTGGGTGTTAGTTCTAAAAGGTCTTGTAGGTCTTCATAGAACCGTTCAACTTCAGCTTCTTCAGCATTACTAGTTGGGGCATAGACTTGGATTACTGTGATATTGAATGGTTTGCCTTGGAAACGAACAGAGATCATTCTGTCATTTTTGAGATTGCATCCAAGTACTGCATTTCGGACTCTTTTGTTGACCATGATGGCTACTCCATTTCTTCTGAGGGATTCCTGCCCACAGTAGTAGATATTATAGAAACCAGTAATTGTTGTTTTATCACAGTAATAATAACATTGGTCCAGTGTATTCTGTCCAGATACACAGAACAGTGTATCTGTTTAACAGAACAGTATATTCTGTTAAATGCAGTGACACTCTCTCACCCAATGATCTCCACCATGAAATAATGACAACATCAAGGAGATCTCACAATACAGTTGACATTGTTGACAATCACTGAGCAGTAAAGATCTGGAATTTGAGCCTTCTCTGAATTGATCAATCTCTCACAAGCAAGAGAATGACCAAAATAGACACCAAAGAAACTGAATATACAATTACCAGACCATATATGACAATGGGACTCTCTAATCCACATGTGAAGCCCAGAAAACCCAACTGCAACCTCTGTTGCAATCAGCCAGAATGGTCAGGACTGGGTTAAGGATGACCAGCTCCCCCAACTGTCACCCCAACTCTCATCCAACTCAGGACAAACTAGAGAAAGCCACATATTCTTACCAAAACAAAACAATCACATAAGATGCCCCTCTGATATTTATCCACTTTCCTCAAGCCAACAGCCTACAAGCTGATGCTTTCCCCTTTTCTCACTATAAAGCTTTTTTAACTACCTGATTGCCGGGGTCCAGCCCCAGCTGATCCAGGGTATTCGAAGGAGAGACAGCGTAGGCGAGGGTCAGGAAACAACTGCTTAATTAAACGTTAATTAAGGATATAAAGAATAATAGAATGAGGATAGCTCAGTAGGAAAATTCAGTGGAGAAAAGAGGCTGAGTAGCTTGGTTTACGCGGGAGACCAATAAAACTTCAAGACAAGAAGTTTGCACCACTTACGTAGGCCGCAGGCGTCCTTCCGTTCTCCCGAAGGAGAGGAGACACTGAGGCCTCCCCGGTCGGATCTTAGAAGCCCAGGCATAATTAGCAAGCATGGTGGGTTCCGCGCTCCAGATGGAGACTCAGCCAGAATTTGAAAGAGACAGCGACATGGGGAGACCCAGTTTCGGTGAACAAGGTCCGCACTTTATTTTCCAAAGTAGTTTTTATACCTTAAGTTGTGCATAGAGGATAATGGGGGAAGGGGTGGAGTCATGCAAGGACAGCAGTTCCTGGTCCTAATCGAAGCCAGGCTTTCAAACTTATCATATGCAAAAGTTCAGGTGAATTACATCATCTTCTGGCCCAGAGGTATGTTAACATTTTAAGAAACTTATTTTTCTATAAAGGTGATTATTCCAAAGTCAGGCACCAGCCTCCCAAAAAGCATTGGACAAAGCTGCATTTTACATTTCTATACACCCATTATATCAGTCAATACACTGCCAAGGACACAGTAGGTAAGGAGTATGGAAACTTAGCAGCAAACATTGGCCCAACAAATGAAAAACCCTTCACCAATACAATTTCTAATCAATCTTTTAACTACTCAAAGGAATCTGTGTTTAGGCAGTTTAGAACATCTCCTGCCTCTCACAGTTGGGAGGCTCTGAACAATCACATGTGGCCGGAAAAACCTATTCAGGCAGGCTAGAGGATTTCCAAAGGAGTTTTTAGGTTGAAACACTGTCACACCCAGGAATTATTAACCGGAGCTGTAAGCTAACTCTTTTTTCAGAGAGAGGTAGTGGGGGGACAGCCCCCATAAAGTCAGAGGTGTAGGTGAAAGCACAAAGCAGAAAGTAGGCAGACTCTGGTTTGGGGGGTAGATGCTCAAGAATTTCCAGGGGGACTCCAGAGGCTCGATCCCACCTTTGTGTATGCCGAGCCTCCTTCCTCATGACCTTTACCACGGGCGGAGTGCCTCACGCTGGCCCCCGGCAGTGATAGAATTCCAGTTGAGCTATTCCAGATCCTCACTCAATATGCAATATGCCACCTCCCGGTACCTGATTGCCACTGAGTCTCTGCCAGACAAGTGATGGTGCCTGACTCCCTTGCTATATCAATTTCTGAATAAATCACCTCTCTGTTCTCATTTATTTCCACAAAACACAAATATAGTAAGAGTCCATTTGAAGCATCCTGCTATGTTCTATTATGGGCTTCCCTGGTGGCTCAGCTGGTAAAGAATCCGCCTGCCAATGCAGGAGACGCCAGTTCAATTCCTGGGTCATGAAGATCTGCTGGAGAAGGGAAAGGCTACCCTCTTCAGTATTCTTTGTCTTCCCTGGTGGCTCAGCTGGCAAAGCATCCTCCTGCAATATGTGAGACCTGAGCTCAATCCCTGGGTTGGGAAGATACTCTGGAGAAGGGAACAGCTACCCACTTCAATATTCTGGCCTGGATAATTCCATGGGTTGTATAGTCAGTCCGTGGAGTCACAAAGAGTCAGGACTGAACGACTTTCACTTTCAAGTTCTATTATATATTATAGTCAAGAATCTTATGCTTAGAAGTTTAACTGCTTGATGGCAAAGAATAAGTCTTGTACTTCTAATGACACTGATAAACGGGCTCTGGGGTTAAGGCGGGATGAGAAAAGCCCTTGTTTGTGGCATTTTCCAATTTATATAATGTAAAAGTTCTTACCAAGGCCAATTTCAAGTTATACCGATTTAACAACTGGGTTGTAAATTCCTGAATATTTAACAATCAGTTTTAGCAACCTGAGTGATCCCAGTCATCACTCTATATTTGTCTACCTTTTTCTCACACTATCTAACATTGTCCAACACAAGTAAATATCCAAAAAAAAATAGAACACAAATGGATAGAAAACAGTAGATACTGGATGCTTGGGGCTGGTGCACTGGGATGACCCAGAGGGCTGGTACAGGGAGGGAGGAGGGAGGAGGGTTCAGGATGGGAACACATGTATACCTGTGGTGGATTCATGTTGATATATGGCAAAACCAATACAATATTGTAAAGTTTAAAAATAAAATTAAATTTAAAAAATTAAAAAAATAAAAGATAAAGGTAACAAAAGAAAAAAAAGAAAAAGAAAACAGTAGATATAGATATATCAATAGATATAGATGTGCTAATAGATATAGATATGGGAATATATAAATTATAGATGAATTACTAATTTAATGGGCAGAAGACAAATAAATGTTTTAGACAGATACACCTTGTTTTAGAAAACCTGTCTAAATCATGATACATGCATAATATACTGGTACAAAAGGGAAAAAAAGATCTCTGCTTTTAAGAAGATTAAATTTTAACAGAGTACATACAATGAAGAGTAAATATAACAAATAAGTAAATTAGATATACAATAAAGAGTAAATATAACAAATAAGAAAATTATATATATATATACATAAAAATTATATATATATAGTTTAAGCTATGTTTTTTCCAGTAGTCATGTATGGATGTGAGAATTAGATCATAAAGAAGGCTAAGTCCCAAAGAACTGATGCTTTCAAATAGTGGTGCTGGAGAAGACTCTTGAGAGTCCCTTGGACTACAGGGAGATCAAATCAGTCAATCCTAAAGGAAATCAACCCTGGATAGTCATTGGAAGGACTGATGCTGTAGCTGAAACTCCAACACTTTGGCCACCTGATATGAAGAGCCTACTCATTGGAAAAGACCCTGATGCTGAGAAAGATTCAAGACAAAAAGAGAAGGGAGTAGCAGAGGAAGAGATGGTTAGATAGCATTACCAACTCAATGAACATAAATTTGAACAAATTCCAGGAGATAGTGGAGGACAGAGGAGCCTGGCATGCTACAGTCATGGAGTCACAGAGTCAGACAAGACTTAGCAATTGAATAACAAAATTTTGTATTAGAAGGTGGCAAGTTATATAGAAATAAGAAAAGGGAAAACTGGGCAAGTGGAACTGGGAACTCTGAGGGTGAGGATGGTCAAAGTAGGCAGCTTTAGGTAGATGAGAGTTGAGTGCTGACTTCAAGGTAGTGGTTCGCTGTGTAGAACTCCAGAAAAAGAGGGAGTGGTTAGGGCAAAGCCCTTGGACAGATACCCACCAGGAATTTTCATAGAATTGTAAGGAAAACACAGTTTTTTGAGCAAGGAGTAAGAAGGAGACACACCAGGGATCAGGCCATATAGAAAGCTGCAAACTGTTATAAGGGCTTTAGATTGTATAAGGAGTAAACTGGGGAAACATTGAAGTGTTTTGAGTAGGGGAATAATGTAATTAAGCTCTAAAAATTCAGTTATTAATGTGATCCAATATGAATGCATTGAAAATAGCTTTAGAGTTAGAAGATTTTTTTTTTTTAAGAGTAATCCAGGGAAGAGATGATGGTGGCTTAGATTGAAAGGGGCAGGAGAGACAGGAGTCATAAAAAAGTGAAGTTGCTCAGTCGTGTCTGACTCTTTGCAACCCCACGGACTGTAACCTACCAGGCTCCTCCGTCCGTGGGATTTTCCAGGCAAGAGTACTGGAGTGGGTTGCCATTTCTTTCTCCAGGGGATCTTCCCGACTCAGGGATGGAACCCAGGTCTCCCGCATTGCAGACAGATGCTTTACCGTCTGAGCCACCAAGTAGGCCCATAAAGAGGCATAAGGGGTGATAATAATTGACAGTGCAGTGACATGAGGAAAAGTAATAAGATTCTGGATGTATGAGCAAAGTAAAGCCAAGAGGATTTGGATTTTGATCAACTATAAGAGAAAGATGAGTCACAATTGAATCCAAGTATTTGGAACTGAATAAAGAAAGACAGAATTGACATCAACCAAAGTAACAGAGTTTATGGAGGAGAATTTATTGTAGAACATGAGTTTGAAATGCCTATCAGACTTCTGAGTCTGGAACTATAAGACGGATCTGAGCTAAAGTTATAAATTTGAAATAATCAGCAGAAATGATACTTAAAGTTGTAAGTCTGGTTGAGATTATCGAGGGATTGAGGGAATAGAAGGATGAGAAGATGACTTAGAACACAGCCTTGAATCATTTCAACATTAAGAGTTCGGGAAGTGGACAGAAGTCCCACAGGAAGTGAAACCATTAAAACACAACAATCAGTGAGTTAAGGGAAAACCAAGAAACGCTGGTGTGTCCTGAAAGCCAAGTGAAGAAAGTATATTGAGGAAAGAGTGAATAACTTAGTCAAATACTGCTCGTGGGTGACATGATATGACACAGGGACTAAAAACTTACCACTGGGCTTAGCAATGTGAAGGTAATTCATTAGCTTGACATTAGCAACGTCACGAGTAAAAAGGCTTCAAAAGAGTGGTTTAAAGAAAATGAGTGTGAGTATACAAGGGGAGAAATCGGGTAAATAAACTGTCATACCTGCATGAAATGAAATGCTCTACAGTACTTGCATATATTTGTTGACAGAGAAATATACCATAATATATCACTGAGTTTAAAAGATTATACTTTGGGACCTCTCTGGGTCCAGTGGTTAGGAATATGCCTGACAATGCAAGGGACAGCAGTGAAGCCGCCGCAGTGAGAAGCCTGAGCAGCGCAGTCAGAGAGTAGCCCTCACGGGCTGCAACTACAGAAAGCCTGTGCAGCAGTGAAGAACCAGCACAGCCAAAGCTAAAATTTTATTTTAATTAAAAATAAAATATTATATTTTACTCCATTATATTATACTTCTGGTAATGAACAAGCAATATGTGTCATACTAACCTGCCCCAAGATTATACATTTCAATATTGGACTAAATTAAATACATATTTTAAGTTACTAGAGGGTGACCTTTATATCATTATTAAAATTCTTTCCCACAAAGAAAATCCCAGGCCTAGATGATTTCACTGGTGAATTCTACCGAATATTTGATAAGTGAATAACACCAATATTCTCCAGGCTATTTAATAAAGTATAGAAAGAAAGAACATTCTCTACCACGTTTTAGGAGACCAACATTACCTTGTGCACAAAACTTAACAAAAACAACCTAAGACATAAGATTCAAAACAAATATATTTTAAAAGCAAAAACATACATATCTTTAACAAAATACTTACAAAATAACTGTCAAAGCATGTAAAAAGATAACAAATTATGAATAAATATGGGTTTATTCTAGGAATGCAAGGTTGGTTTATCATTCAAAAATCAATCAGAATCATATAGATGAAGAATCACAAAAATATCATACTGAGTAAAATAAGCAGAAACAGGAGGGGGTCTTATTTTATGATTCCATTTATGTCAAATTCTAGAAGTGGGAATATGACTTTCAGTGACCAAAAGCAACTCAGTGGCTACCTTATAGCTGATCCCTATAGTGGAGGATGAGAAATCAGGAGGAGGAAACCTGGGGGGGAGGTGTCAGAGCATTTTGTATTCCGACTGTGGTTGGTTTCAGTGGTACACACATTGACAAAACTCTTCAAATAGGACAGGTAAAATGGGTGCATTTGATTATATATAAATTAAAATCAATAAAATATATTTTAAAATAAGTCAGTGCAATTCATCTATGAGCTGAAATATGCACACATTTCTTCAATTATCTCACCAGCTTTCTCATTATTGGAAAAGACAACTAAAATATGAAAAAGAGAAAGGGGAGACTGTACTCTTTGGTCTTGAACTGGAGAAATCAACACGTCGTCTTGTTTTTATATACATGCGGGATATTTCTCTTAGCTCCTGGGTTTGTCCCATGAGAAAAATCAGTAGCAATGAGCACACATAGTTTTTAAAGACTTTTCTTCAATGAAAGTAGCCATTGTTTCTTGAAAGAAAATCTGATTTCACAGCAGGATGAAGGAAGTATAAAATTAGCCGGGAATATTTTGTGTTGCCAGAAACTAAAAAAGTGTCCAGAGAATGATGAGAACATGCCAAAAGAAAAAAGAAGAAGAAGAAGAAGAAGGCATGAAGTGGCTCCCTTTGGGGAAATTTGAGCAATAAAATAAAATGACATTGATGGCCTATAAAATTCATTGAATAATCCATGAGTCCTTACCAGTTTGATAGCTAGAAAGGTAGATACATAGATAGATAGGAAGAGAAAGTTCTTTCTTGTCATACAAAGCTAACTAGTAAACAAAAAATAATGATAAAGTGGAAAAAAAAAACAACCTAAGTAGATGTTAAGCTAGTGGTTTGATGAAAAATATTCTATTTTTAGGGCATTTCCCTGTTCCTAAAATATCTCCCCATGGGAAAACTATTTATTATAAGGGGGAAAACTATAAGTTTCCAATGGATAAACCTGGAAGACAGCACTTTGATCAAGTGATCAAATTTAGCATTGATACTGGGACAAACACACTTTTGTACCTCCTGTCAAGCCCCAAAAAGGTTGCAGCATCAATTTTGTGATATACCTGCCAAGGATGCAAACACTGAACCTAACGATGGGGGAACAATCAGACAGATCCACACGAGGGACATTTTCTTCAAATATGTCAAGGTTAAGAGAGATAAAAGATGAGCAACTGTTCTAGATTAAAGTAAATGAAAGAGCCATGACAGCTAAATGTAATGTGTAATCCTGGATTGGATCCAAAACAAGGGGGAAAGAGCTATAAAATACATTATTGGGATAATTGATGAGATTTGAAGATGGACTCTGGTTAGACAGAGTACTGCATCAAGGTTTATTGTTTGATTTCATAATTTTATGAGAGTGTGTAAGAGAATATTTATTGTAGCCATACAAGAGAATGTCCTTGTTTTTAGGAAACACACTAAAGGGCGTGATGTCTCCAATTACTCTCAAATGATTCAGAATAATAGCTGGACAGATACATAGAGGATAGATTAGAGAAATAAAGATGTAGATTGATGGATGATAGGAAGGAAGATGGAGGAAGGACAGAATCAGGTAAGGAAGGGAAGACAAAGCAAAGACAGAAGGAGAATTAATAGAGCAAATTGGGCAAAATTTGAACTGTTTTGTTTTTTTTTTTTACATATTTAATTTAATTTTATTTTTTTTTTATTTTTAAACTTTACATAACTGTATTAGTTTTGCCAAATATCAAAATGAATCCACCACAGGTATACATGTGTTCCCCATCCTGAACCCTCCTCCCTCCTTCCTCCCCATTCCATCCCTCTGGGTCGTCCCAGTGCACCAGCCCCAAGCATCCAGTATCGTGCATCGAACCTGGACTGGCAACTCGTTTCATACATGATATTACACATGTTTCAATGCCATTCTCCCAAATCTTCCCACCCTCTCCCTCTCCCACAGAGTCCATAAGACTGTTCTATACATCAGTGTCTCTTTTGCTGTCTCATACACAGGGTTACTGTTACCATCTTTCTAAATTCCATATATATGCATTAGTATACTGTATTGGTGTTTTTCTTTCTGGCTTACTTCACTCTGTATAATAGGCTCCAGTTTCATCCACCTCATTAGAACTGATTCAAATGTATTCTTTTTAATGGCTGAATAATATTCCATTGTGTATATGTACCACAGCTTTCTTATCCATTCATCTGCTGATGGACATCTAGGTTGCTTCCATGTCCTGGCTATTATAAACAGTGCTGCGATGAACACTGGGGTACACGTGTCTCTTTCCCTTCTGGTTTCCTCAGTGTGTATGCCCAGCAGTGGGATTGCTGGATCATAAGGCAGGTCTATTTCCAGTTTTTTAAGGAATCTCCACACTGTTCTCCATAGTGGCTGTACTAGTTTGCATTCCCACCAACAGTGTAAGAGGGTTCCCTTTTCTCCACACCCTCTCCAGCATTTATTACTTGTAGACTTTTGGATCGCAGCCATTCTGACTGGTGTGAAATGGTACCTCATAGTGGTTTTGATTTGCATTTCTCTGATAATGAGTGATGTTGAGCATCTTTTCATGTGTTTGTGAGCCATCTGTATGTCTTCTTTGGAGAAATGTCTATTTAGTTCTTTGGCCCATTTTTTGATTGGGTCATTTATTTTTCTGGAGTTGAGTTGCAGGAGTTGCTTGTATATTTTTGAGATTAGTTGTTTGTCAGTTGCTTCATTTGCTATTATTTTCTCCCATTCTGAAGGCTGTCTTTTCACCTTGCTAATAGTTTCCTTTGTTGTGCAGAAGCTTTTAAGGTTAATTAGGTCCCATTTGCTTATTTTGCTTTTATTTCCAATATTCTGGGAGGTGGGTCATAGAGGATCCTGCTGTGATGTATGTCAGAGAGTGTTTTGCCTATGTTCTCCTCTAGGAGTTTTATAGTTTCTGGTCTTACATTTAGATCTTTAATCCATTTTGAGTTTATTTTTGTGTACGGTGTTAGAAAGTGTTCTAGTTTCATTCTTTTACAAGTGGTTGACCAGATTTCCCAGCACCACTTGTTAAAGAGATTGTCTTTAATCCATTGTATATTCTTGCCTCCTTTGTCAAAGATAAGGTGTCCATATGTGCGTGGATTTATCTCTGGGCTTTCTATTTTGTTCCATTGATCTATATTTCTGTCTTTGTGCCGGTACCATACTGTCTTGATAACTGTGGCTTTGTAGTAGAGCCTGAAGTCAGGTAGGTTGATTCCTCCAGTTCCATTCTTCTTTCTCAAGATCGCTTTGGCTATTCGAGGTTTTTTGTATTTTCATACAAATTGTGAAATTATTTGTTCTAGCTCTGTGAAGAATGCTGTTGGTAGCTTGATAGGGATTGCATTGAATCTATAGATTGCTTTGGGTAGTATACTCATTTTCACTATATTGATTCTTCCAGTCCATGAACATGGTATATTTCTCCATCTGTTAGTGTCCTCTTTGATTTCTTTCACCAGTGTTTTATAGTTTTCTATATATAGGTCTTTAGTTTCTTTAGGTAGATATATTCCTAAGTATTTTATTCTTTCCGTTGCAATGGTGAATGGAATTGTTTCCTTAATTTCTCTTTCTGTTTTCTCATTATTAGTGTATAGGAATGCAAGGGATTTCTGGGTGTTGATTTTATATCCTGCAACTTTACTATAGTCATTGATTAGTTCTAGTAATTTTCTGGTGGAGTCTTTAGGGTTTTCTATGTAGAGGATCATGTCATCTGCAAACAGTGAGAGCTTTACTTCTTCTTTTCCAATTTGGATTCCTTTTATTTCTTTTTCTGTTCTGATTGCTGTGGCCAAAACTTCCAAAACTATGTTGAATAGTAATGGTGAAAGTGGGCACCCTTGTCTTGTTCCTGACTTTAGAGGAAATGCTGTTGATAAATCTGGATGATCAGAACTTTATACTGTTCCTGCAAAATTTCTCTAAGTGAAATAATTTCAGAATTAAAAAAACATACCCCCCAAATGATAGATTTCAAAACAATTACAGGTCACTCTGGGGTCGCATAGAGTCGGACACGACTGAAGCGACTTAGCAGCAGCAGCTCCTACTTTTAAAACTACTTGTTTATATGTGCTTATGTACCAAAGAATTGACGCTTTCAAATTGTGGTGCTGGAAAAGACTCGAAGAGTCCCTTGGACTGCAAGGAGATCAAACCAGTCCATCCTAAAGGAAATCAGTCCTGAGTGTTCATTGGAAGGACCAATGCTGAAGCTGAACCTCCAATACTTTGGCCACCTCATGCGGAGAGCTGGCTCATTGGAAAAGACCCTGATGCTGGGAAAGATTGACGGTAGAAGGAGAAGGGGGTGACAGAGGATGAGATGGTTGGATGGCATCCTGACTCAATGGACATGAAGTTTTAGCAAACTTTGGGAGATAGTGAAGGATAGGGAAACCTGGCGTGCATAGTCCATAGGGTTGCAAAGAGTCGGACACGATTTAGTGATTGACCAGCAAATGTACTTAGTATACAAATATATGCATGAAGATTCTGGAAAGACATACGTGAAAATGGTAGAAGTGCATGAGGGATGTTTAATATTTTTGCATTGCTCCCCAATTAGTATTTTCTCAGTTACCTCAATGAACACTGATTACACATATTATTTGCAATCAAAAATTAACAAAGGTTTAACAAAACAAATCAAAAGACATTTGCTCTAGTTTTTCCTAGGGAAGGGTCAGTCACTCTCAACAAATATGAGTATTTGTTTGGTTTCTGTGCCTCCTCCTAAGGGCTGGTTAAATTTTTGTCTGAGAAGGAGAACAAAAAACAAAGCTTATTTGGACTGCAAACAGAATGCTACAGGAAGAGTATTTCTCTGCTTTGGAGGTGAGCCTACTGTGTTCCATCTCAGCTGGCCTGACACAATGCCAGGGCTGAATTTGATCGGATTATCTGGCTGTCGTGCCTGACCCCAGGCGAATGAGATGTAGGTTTACCTGAGCTTCAGCCTTATCAAAAATGTTGAAAAGCCAAACCTGACAGATCTCAGCACTCCCTGCAGGAACTCTCCCCATGCAGGGCACAGAATACAGAATCATCCTCAATAGCTACTGCTGTTGATGAATTTCTATCCGGACCGCCCCGTTGTTTGGGCAGGCAGAATTCCTATTGGCTGCATCCTCTTTTCACAGTGATCACTGAAGGGGACCAACTGCATCAGAGTCTTTGATAACAGAGTTAAGAGATAGAGGCCCCAAAGCTGAGGTTCTTTACACATCTTCATCTAAGAGACTATATTCCTTGTCACTAGAGTAGCCAGTAGAGGAGGGCTTCTCTGGTGGTTCAGATGGTAAAGAATCTACCTGCAATGTGAGAGACCTGAGTTCAATCCCTGGACTGGGAAGGTCCCCTGGAGAAGGGAATGGCTACCCACTCCAGTATTCTTGCCTGGAAAATTCCATGAATAGACGAGCCTGGCGGGCTACAGTCAATGAGGTCACAAGAGTCAACACAACTGAGCAACTAATACTAATGTATAATGTGTGATGAGAACAGTCAACCCAGACTCACTCTGATTTCAAATATCACAATATTCTATTAATGAAAGTATAATTCAGATTGTAAAATTCTTGTCATACACATTATCCTTATCTGTAAGTGTAATTTGCTAATTGTGCAATTAAACATCCAGTTCAGTTCAGTCACTCAGTCATGTCCGTCTCTTTGTGACCCCATGAATCACAGCACGCCAGGCCTCCCTGTCCATCACCAACTCCCGGAGTTCACCCAGACTCATGTCCGTCGAATTGGTAATGCCATCCAGCCATCTCATTCTCTGTCGTCTCCATCCCCTCCTGCCCCCAATCCCTCCCAGCATCAGAGTCTTTTCCAGTAAGTCAACTCTTCGCATGAGGTGGCCAAAGTATTGGAGTTTCAGCTTCAGCATCAGTCTTTTCAATGAACACCCAGGACTGATCTCCTTTAGGATGGACTGGTTGGATCTCCTTGCAGTCCAAGGGACTCTCAAGAGTCTTCTCCAACACCACAGTTCAAAAGCATCAATTCTTCGGCGCTCAGCTTTCTTCACAGTCCAACTCTCACATCCATACATGACCACTGGAAAAACCAGTCTTGACTAGACGGACCTTTGTTGGCAAAGTAATGTCTCTGCTTTTGAATATGCTATCTAGGTTGGTCATAACTTTCCTTCCAAGGAGTAAGCGTCTTTTAATTTCATGGCTGCAGTCACCATCTGCAGTGGTTTTGGAGCCCCAAAAATAAAGTCTGACACTGTTTCCACTGTTTCTCCATCTATTTCCCATGAAGTGATGGGACCAGATGCCATGATCTTCGCTTTCTGAATGTTGAGCTTTAAGCCAACGTTTTCACTCTCCTCATTATTGATACCTTTAAATGAGTTAATATTTAAAATCACTGACAGTAGCGCACAGCATACATAAGTTAGTTATTAATAATACTTTCCCTGTGAATACATTTACATACTAGTTATGTGTTTCAGAAAAAGGGTCACATTGAAAGATAACTGGCTTTCTAGTGAGTCCTAGTTATGTGTTTCAGAAAAAGGGTCACGTTGAAAGATAACTGGCTTTCTAGTGAGTCCTCAGGGACTGTGGCAGAGTAAAAGGTTTCCTACCAGCCTGTGACTCTTATCTTGTGAGTTTTATCTTAATGATCCCCACTTCTGGAGGCGACCCAGCACAGGTACTCCTGCCTGATTAACATACATGTCCCCATGGCAGTATGTGCCTTATTCTTGGTCACTTTCTAAGGCTGTCCATTGATAGTAGCTTTGGCCAGTGTGCCCAAATCTCTTTCTAATCCAAACTTCTTTTTCCCCACCCTGAGTTCTTAGTTTCCCTAACTTTCTGTACTTTCAAGAAAATCTTCCAGGAAGGCATAGGTTATGTGCTTCAGGAAAGGCTAGCCCCTTTTCACTGTCCTAAACTTCTCCATGACCAACTGAACATTTTCAGGCCCATCCTGCAAAACTCAACGTCTATGCCTTTGCTTATGTTGTTTAATCTTCCTGAAATCCCTCCCTTCAATTTCTACCTATAAAATTAGCCCGTTCCCCAAAGTTCTAGTGAATACCATTCATTCCAGAAAGCCTTCTTGAACAACCCCTTACAAGCAACCAAATGTAACATCCTTCTTCTCTGAACCAGGGAGGCACACCACCCTGTGTGTTACTCCAATGACTTCCTCTGCGCTGGGCAGTGGCTTGGCACACATCGTTGCAGCTGCCCTGCAGTAGGCACAGAACACATGGCCCAAAGACTGACTGCTGGCCAACTGGGTTGGAATCCTCACTCCTTACCAGATTTTTATGTGACTTTTGACAAGTGATTCAACCGCCCTGTCCCTCAATTTCCTCATCTGTAGGGAAGAAGATAAAAATAATATCTATGCATCAGGTGGTGGCGAGAATGAATTAGGACCATGCTATAGCAAGCTCAAGGAAGTGGTGGGACAGACATAGCTATGTGGAGCAGAGGCTCAAGGAGAAAGTCTGCCTGAGCCACAGCACAGCTCTTTCGACTTACTCTCTGTATGACTTTGGACATGTTACCTAACTAACCCCTGCTCAAGTTTTCTTATTCATAGAAGTGGTAAAGAATCTGCCTGCCAGTGCCAGAGACACAGGAGATGTGGGTTCAATCCCTGGATTGGGAAGATCCCCTGGACAAGGAAATGGCAACATGCTGCAGTATTCTTGCCTGGAGAATTCCGTGGACAGAGGAACCTAGTGGGCTGTAGTCCATGGGGCCGCAAAGAGTTGGGTATGACTCTGTGACTAAACGACAACCTTAAAGATTTATATTGACAGTTAATCTAACACACGTAAACATGAGTACAGAGTAAGCACTAATAGTATTCTATTATATTATGAGGTCAGGGCCAAGCCAGGTTTCAAGATCCTGGTAAGCACTTAAATAATGTTACTAGTCATCCTTCACAGTCATGACTGCTCAGCGTATGACTATGAAATTTGCCCTGCTGGATGGTTCAGAAGTGCAGGGTTAGGAGAGAAAGAGAGGGTGAGAGAGACCAAGCAAAAGAAAGACAGATTTAATACCCCTTCTTTCTGATTGGATTTTGGCAAGCATTATCTTGCAGATGAGAATGGCCTTGTCTGTGAAGCCGGACCCAAATCGATTGGTTCTCTTCGGTGCGTGGGGTGTACTGACAGGCAGCAAGCCTGTGTGTCCAAAGAGACACTGACCATCACAAAAGCTCTTTGCACGGTGATGGCAGTGGAATGTGGAGCGTGGCTCGCTATCCTTAATCACCTTTTTCCCGCTCCACCCTCTTGGCCATGCTAGAACTCCTGAGCTTCTGTTTCTCACCAGTGTTCTAAATGTATTAGTCATTCCTTTTGATGTACTCCGAAAGCAATTCATGGATTTCACACCTAGCTAGTCTCTCGTCCTTGTGAAACTTAAGCAACTAAGTGATGAAGATTAAATCTTCCAACGGACGTGTGTGCTCTTAGGAAATCAGTTCCTGAATTCCTCGAACCTTTTTTTACTCCTGTCATCTGATTATTTTATGTTTAAAAGAAATGATGTGGGCATTTTCAGACTTGACATCTATTGGTTTTGTCTTCACTCCTATTTTCTTCTCAGGGTTGGCTACTTTTCTGCCATCTTCAACTCCATCATATACCAGCTTGCTTCCAATCTGGGATACTTTAGGGCATCAGCACAAATAAAATTTCGAGTTCTGGTCTGTAACAATTATTGTTATTTTTTCCTAGAGGAAACAGTAGCCCATCTTGTTTATATTCCCCAACTGACAACACCATGGTGTTTCTTTTAAAACAGTAGCATTTTCATAACACCGTAGCATTTTTTTCAAATATTTCTGATTTATTTGGCTGCATTGGATCTTAGGTATGCCATGTGGGATCTCTCATTGCAGCACGCAGGCTCTCTAGTTGCGGCATGTGGGCTCAGTAGTTGAGGTGCACAGACTTAACTGCCCTGGGGCATGTGGGATCTTAGTTCCCCACACAGACCGAACCTGCACCCCCTGGTTTGGAAGGTAGATTCTTAATACTGGACCACCAGGGAAGTCCCCCATTGTAGTAATTTTTAAACTTCAGGAGTCACAAAAGTCTAGGGTTTGAAAAATCGTATGGAACAAAGAATCTGCCTGCAATGCAGGGGACCTGGGTTCAATCTGGGAGAAGGAAATAGCAACCCACTCCAATATTCTTGCCTGGGAAATCCCATGGACAGAGTAGCCTGATGGGCTACAGTCGATATGGTTGCAAGAGTTGGACACAACTTTGCGATTAAACCAACACCACCAAAGACAATAAACCTGTTTCTCTGGCCTCCACATGTTCAAATGTCTTTAGAGCTAGAGGCTAAAAAAGTATCATCCAGTTCAATCTTCTGATTTTGTAGGTAAGGCATCCAAGCAAGATTCAAAGAGAGGACTTGGAAAACTAAGCAACTGCTGGTAATCAGTAGTTCTCAACTATGGGTGGTTTTAACCCACAAGGGGGCAACTGGTGATGTCTGGACACATTTTTGGTCGTCACAAGAAGCATTTATTACTGGCATCTAGTGGTTAAGGCCAGGGATGCTACTAAACATTCTACAATGTGCAGAAGAGTCCCTCGAAAAGAATTACCCAGCCAAAATGTCAATAGCACAGAACTGAAAAACTCTGAGATAGATTCCTCCTTCAGTAATCCAGTTAATGTCTCCTGCCAACATATATCCATACTCACTGCCTAAGAAACTCATAATCCAAATTAAACTCATATCTCGTGTCTTTGATGAAGAGAAGGCTGCTGGTCTCCATTTCACCACTTTGCTTGGCAATCTCTTTAATGGTTCCTAACAGAGACTACAAATGGTCTTACTTCTCTGCCAATGTTGAGCCAGTGAAGAAATATCTATGTCAGGGAGATTTTGGGGAGAAAGATTTCATTTCTGGGTTATATTTAGGGGTTGATTATGAACAGCTGTACTCAACCCATTCGTGGGTGACTGAGGAGAGTCTGAGGAGCATTAGGACACAAAAATTGATTTGTTATGGGAACTGGCAATGCTTTTCAGGGGTAAATGAGATTTCAAATGGTTGATAAAATGTTGATCCAATTTGGAAGTCAATCCGATGGTTGTTTCAATGGTCGCTTTTAGGACATCATTTCACAAAATTTAAAAAGTAAATTGACAAATCCATGAATTCCTTTCTATGACAATATAGCTGACTGAAAAAACATAAGAAATTTTGCCACTCAATCTTGCCATTACCAGATCTGGGAGTAAAAAGAAAGTAAGAAGGAACCTATCAAAATTATGAGATGCCAGAATTTAAGAATTATTTTTTTTAAAACAAATGTGGCCATTATATTTCTGTGCTGCCTTCCTTCCTATGCTTAGCTGTCCATTCATTCACTTTAAATGTTCTATGAAAAGTAAAAGTGTCAGTCGCTCAGTCATGTCTGACCTTTTGTGACCCAATGGATTGTAGCCCACCAGCATCCTCTGTCCATGAAATTCTCCAGGCAAGAATACTGGAGTGGGTAGCTGTTCCCTTCTCCAGGGGATCTTCCCTACCCAGGGATCGAACAGGGGTCTCCTGCATTGCAGGCACATTCTTTACTATCTGAGCCACCAGGGAAGCCCAAATTTGTTATATATATGGTTAAATTAAAAAACCCAAGTGAAAATGCAAGTGTTCATACTGACCATAAGCAAAGAATCAAGGCCAAGGCAGGTTTTAATTTGGTAAATGATATTTTACAATATCCAGTTCCATATATTTTTTTAAAGCACTTAGACTAGAAATTCCACTTTGGAACTCTAATCTATTTGTTGAAAATATGGTGGTGAGTAGGGAAAAGTTTATAGGTTAAGATGTTTTTCCTGAGAGTTGCATAAAACAGCCAAAAATTTGGAAGCAAACTAAATGTATAACAATTCAAGTAACTTGCAGTGTAATACGGAGAAGGCAATGGCACCCCACTCCAGTACTCTTGCCTGGAAAATCCCATGGACGGAGGAGCCTGATAGGCTGCAGTCCATGGGGTCGCTAAGAGTCGGACATGACTGAGCGACTTCACTTTCACTTTTCACGTTCATGCATTGGAGAAGGAAATGGCAACCCACTCCAGTGTTCTTGCCTGGAGAATCCCAGGGACGGGGGAGCCTGGTGGGCTGCCGTCTACGGGGTCGCACAGAGTCGGACACGACTGAAGCGACTTAGCAGCAGCAGCAGTGTAATAAAGGCAATGTTGAGGGGAAATGCAATTGTTAGAAGCATGATGTTTTCAGAGAAAAGTGGGAAACTCTTATGATACAGTGTTAATTAAAAACAATTCACAGGTGGTCTTGCCTTCTGAGATGGCTCACATTCTGTCTATGGTGTTTGTTTCTCTCTAAATAAATCCATTTTTCATCTGTCACTTTGTCTCTCACTGAATTCTTTCTGCGATGAGACATCAAGAACTGAGATTCGTTAAGTTCTGACACCAGGTGTGTGATCTCAGTTAAAAGATCATGGGTTCAGGGGACTTCCCTGGTGGTTCAGTGACTAAGACATGTGCTTCCAAAGCAGGAGACCCAGTTTCAATCCCTGGTCAGGGAACTAGATCCATCATACTGCAACTAAAGATCCCATGTCCTGCAACTTAGACCCACTACAGTCAAATAAATAAATAAAAATAAATATTAAAAATAGACTGTGGGTTCAAGTCCCAATTTGCACAACATGGTTTTATATTCCTGCATTGACTTCCCTTCTCTGGACCTCCCTAGTGTCAACATTGGCCTAAGAGCTTTCCCTTTTCTTTTCTCTCTTTCTTGGCTTTCAGAATAAAGTTTAAAGAAATAATAAAAGTAAATAAATGATTCACAAGTATATGTACTGATTGACAACTCTGTAAACATGTGCATATGATCAAAGTCTAAAAGTAATATCAAAATGACAAAAGAAATGATAGCCATAGATACAAGTTCATACATTTATGAGCCATACTGTTTTTCTATAATACGGTTAGAGGAAGAAAAGGCATATAGTCAAATTTGACCCAGGGCCTTTTTCTCCAGTCAAAATAATACCAAACTTATAGATTTGCATTTAGGAAGCTCGTAGCAATAAGGAAACGTATAATAAGAATTTTGGAGGATGTAGAATAACAAGCATTAGAATTTAAATTAAGCTGCAATGAGGATAAGGTCAATAGTGTTGCAGCAGTAATGAGTATATGTTCAAAAGTTTCTCATAAGGTTAATATAGCAATTTCGCATTCTTTTCCATTAGTGGTCTGATCACAAAATCACAAACTTCTCCAAGGGAATTGGCCACAGAGTTTATCCATCAAGCCAGACTCTGCTGCTTTAGTTTCTTGTGCAAGATTCAAAGTAGCACTGAGTTGCCTTGCGCGTGCTTTACTGCCTGACGCACTTGGTCATCCTTTCTCATGCATGCCCACAACGGTTCCACTTCTTACACTCCCGACCTTGAATCTAATCCAGAAGCCTGAATCATCCTAGCCCCTTCCCATTGCTTCACCCCTCACTACCTCATTCAGCCCATTATCAGCTCTGGTCAAGTCCACCTCCTGAATATACATACATACATACATATGTTTGGCTGCACTGGGTCTTTGTTGCAGCACACAGGCTTTCTCTAGTTGCAACACGCCAGTTTGTCTTGTTGTGGCACGCAGGCTTCTCTAGTTGTGATGTGGGCTTAGTAGTCCCACAGCATGTGGGATCTTAGTTCCCCTACTAGGGATTGAATCCGTGTCCCCTGAATTGGAAGGCAGATTCTTAACCACTGAATCACAAGGGAAGCCCCCTGAATATTTCTTGAATTTGTCTCTCCTGTTTGTTTTCAAGACCGCTGCCCTCCTTCCAACCATGGACTGTTATCCTCAGTCCCAGTCAGCATACAGCTGTTAAACCACAAGTAGGGTCTCATTACTTCTCTTTTTAAATCTTATTGATGGACACATTTTATCTTTAAAAAAAATTTTTTTTAATTGAAGGATAATTGCTTTACAGAGTT
This sequence comes from Bubalus bubalis, assembly GCF_019923935.1. Taxonomy (NCBI): domain Eukaryota; kingdom Metazoa; phylum Chordata; class Mammalia; order Artiodactyla; family Bovidae; genus Bubalus; species Bubalus bubalis. The sequence goes on from NC_059176.1 coordinate 52,902,903, forward strand.
TTGTTGTTTTCTGTCAAACCTCAATGTGAATCAGCCATAGGTATACATATATCCCCGCTCCATTTTTGAAACTCCCTCCCATCTCCCTCCCTCATCCCACCCCTCTAGGTTGATACAGAGCCCCTGTTTGACTTTCCTGAGCCTTGAGAGTAAACACCATCGTCCTTATGATGGCTCCAAAGGCTTTTTCTACCTGACCGTTGCATACTTCTATTGCAATTCTCCCTTAAGTGCCCGAAAATCAAGTCATATTACTGAATGAAACACATTTTTTCTCAGTGCAATTAGACTGAGCTGGAGAAAGCAGAAATATCAGCTTTCTCATTCTAAGCATTATGATAATTTTAATGCAATTGACTATCATATTCACATTTCCAACAGTCATAATTCACAATTTAATCACATTACATTACCAGTAAGTAAAATCCCTAAATATTTTTTTATAAAATTTCTTGTACTGGAGTGATTTCTTTTGGTTTTAACCAAATGCTGGACTTCACAATTATCCATATTAAATTCCTTTTTTTATATTATGCCCATGATTCTATTTTGCTAAAATCTTTTTAGACACAAATTTTTATCTGTAACTCAATAATTGCTTGTCCCAGATTTGTGACACCAGAAAATTTCATCAACATGAGGCCACGTCGTATCATTGAGTAACACATGATTTAGTGTGTTTTAATTCTAATTACAACACAACTTAAATTCTAATTCTACCACTGACAAATTACCAAGCATTTTGAATGCCTCATAAATTGTCTTTATCTTGGTATTCATGTCAGAAGCTTGAGTCTAACAATACATAAGGGAGATGCCTTCATTCTCCCCTTAAAAACTTAACTGAGATCCATCCAAAAGAACTCAAGTCTTTTGAGCATAAGCTACCCATTCTCCTTGCGTGGCTCCTGCAATACATCTTTCTCTGAACTGCATATAAATATGCATGAAACATTCATATATATTACTTATATTTATGGGAGATTATAGGAGGAGGAGGATGGTAAAGACAAAGATTAGTTAGCATTTTGTGTCTATTAAATGCTTCACATACAAACATACTGAAGAAAGTACAATCTTTATCCTCATTTTTTTCTGATGAGTACAATAAAGATTAAAAGGAATAGATCATTTACCCAAAATACAGCCACTACATAATGGAGCTAGTGTATAGAAATGCTAAAGACCATGTGAATTTAGTTATCTTCTTGCTTTAGTCTAAGTCATCCATCATTAAACAGACAATGTTTATTTCACCAATCCTCTACTGGTGGGAATTCAGGTCCTTTCCATTTCTTCACTACTAACAAGTAATGATATCCTTGTGTTTCGTATTTTTGTGCATTTTGGGGATTAAATTTCTGGAAGTGAAACTTTAGGATCAAATGTTATGAATATTTTTATTGAGTATTGTCAACTTGTGTTTTATAATGTTTAGAATTAACAATATAAAAAAGATTTTTGGGGGGAATTGTGTAGGACATATGTTAGGTGCCTTCTCAGATTTCAGTGGTGACATCAGCTGTGGGACCCTCAGTGGTGGGAGAATTTTGCCTTGGTGGTCGTGGTTTTAGTTGCTAAGTTGTGTCCAACTCTTGTGACCCAATGGATTGTACCCTACCAGGCTACTCTGTCCACAGGATTTCCTGGGAAAGAATTCTGGAATGAGTTGCCATTTCCTTCTTAGGGGATCTTCCCCACCCAGGGATTGAATCCAAGTCTCCTGCTTTAGCAGGTGGATTCTTTACCAACTAAGCCACCAAAGAAGCCTTTAGGAAACCCAAGTTCTGCTTGGGCTTTCACAGCTCCACACTCTGGAGCAGACCAGTTACTGTCTGAAGAGAACTTCCTCCATTCCGGCTACCATAGCAGGCCAACCAGCCTCACACCCTGAGTTTCTAGCTCCTCTCAGCATCTCTGGACTTAGATGAATGGCTATAAAAGAGGCCAAATAGTTCAACTCTCTGAGGACACACTTGGTCTACTGGGAGACAGGAAAGGGAGCTGCCTGCAGCAGGCAGATAAGTCTCTCCTTCTTCCCTCTCTACAACCCCTCTGGGAAATGGTTCCATACAGCCTGTCTGGACACACCCCATGGAGATGAGCAAACCTCCCTGCTGGATTTGGCCAGCAATACACTTTACATTACTTTCCATCTCATTCCTGACTCACTTTCCTTATCTCTCACTTTCATTTTCTCTCATGCTTGGTCTATGGTGGTTTTCTGTCTCATCTGAGATAATAAAGTTTATGAAAGCATTTTCCAAATTATAAACCACTCTGCAAAGGGAAGGTATTTTTATTGCTATAATTGCTGCTGCTTTCAGGAATACTTGCAGGTATACAGAAATTCATTTCATAAAGTAATCAAGATTACCCTTATTTATATTTCATCATTCATTATCAGCCTAAGAAGGATTTTGAGACATTTTTGATCTTTCTGATTTGACCGTGTGTCTTCAGGGAGCTGTAGTCAACTATAAGCTTCATAGAAACACCTGCAAAACATTTCTGTATCTTCCCAAGGAAGGCATGGTAGAATAAGGAGAAGGATATTATATTAATAGTTGAGTGCTCCAGTGGACCCATATGCAGCCTAACACATGCCACCATCATGGAAGTCCACGAAAAGTAGCATGAAAGGAAACTGGGATGAAGCAAAAGTCAAGAATTTCCTGAGCCTATGCTACTTTCCTTCAATTATATTCTATTTCATTACAAAAGTTACCTCCCCCAATTTTGCAAAACAAAAATAACTTATGGATAATTTATATTCTGCTCAAAAACATTTAAGGAAGGTCTAAATGATCTCCTTCTGTGTTTCTTACAGCACCCAGTTGTTTTATATGACTCTCTGTTGCTATTGCTTACTTAATTAACTTCCTTTCTGTCTGAACCAAAAACTATGGGAGAGTAAGAAGCTGTCAGTTCTACTCTCTGTCATATTCTTGGCACCTAACATATTGTCTGGATTTTTTTTAAATGTTTATTGAATGATGAATGAAAGAAAGAATGAATGCAGAATGAAGATGAATTGACCATGTATCTGACTTTGGCTAAGTGTTTTCAGCTTTCCATATATATCCTCAAGTTCCTAGCTTCAGCTTAAAAAAAGTAGATACCTAATAAAAATGTGCTAACTAACTGATAAAACAATTATAAATCTATATAAAAATGTCTACTGCCTACCTTCTGACAACACAGTTCAAAGTATTCTATTTTTTTTTTTTTTTTGCTGCTAAGTTGCTTCAGTCATGTCCAACTCTTTATGATCCCATGAACCGTAGCCCGCCAGGCTCCCCTGTCCATGGGATGTTCTCTTCTCATTTATAGTCAATGGAAAATAGATGTATAAAGAGAATCACTGCTCAGTTTTATAAAAAATTTCCAAGTCTACTCCACTGATGTGAAATATGATAAATAATATGGAAAAAATAGCTGGAAAAATAGAACCATTACCTGTCCCTCCACCCCCACCCCACCCCCCAGTTAAGGATGGTATTGTGGTCCAGGGTCCACTCCATGTTGTAGAGGAGACAACCCCACAGATAATACTTCCAAAACCTGAATCCTCCCTTCTCAGCACATTTGTAAGGAGATGCTACCCCAAGGAACTCAATCATGCACCAAGAACCAGAGAAATGAATCTCAGGCTGGGCCAATCCATTTTCTCTGTGCAAAATGTTTAATAATTAGATTAGGGAGTTCCCAGGCAGTCCAGTGGTTAGGGCTCCTCACTTCCACTGCAAGGGGCATAGGTTTGATCCCTGATCAGGTAACTAAGATCCCACATGCTGTGCAATGGGGTCAAAAAAAAAAAAAAAAAAAAAAACCTATATTAAATGAATTCTTTCTTTGTTTTTATATCTGCTCCCTTAGGGCATCTGGGTTCTTGCATTTACATTAATCACATGAGGAGAGAAAGATTTACAGAGATAAACCATCTTTTCTTCTTCCTGGTCCTTTGAAGCCAAATTATTTTTAACCTATCAGAGGTCATCAGAGGCTCATTGGATTATCCTGTGCTGCCTGATTCTGACCTTATTTTTGATACAATGAACCATTTTCTACAATGGGCATTTAAAACTCACAGCTCCCAGGGCTTTAGAAATCCCAGGAAAGGCCCCTGCTGGCAACCTTATTAGCATCTCTGCCTCTTGATTTTTATTTAATTCCTTTTAACAGTCTAATCATAAGGCTGACAGACTTGATGGAATAAGGGGATACAGAATGAGGAACATATTTCACTATATCATTAAGCCTGCAGTGAGTTAATAAATAGCTCATTATGTGTTTTGAGATATACAAAGAGGTTAAGAAACCAAAACAAAAGCAGAATATTAAGGCAACACTTGTTGAATCATTGTTCATAAAAAAAAAAAAGAGAGAGAGAGAGAGAGAAAGGGGATTGACATGAAAGATTCAAATAGAGTTTCATACTAAAATGATAGATTAGCATTTCGATTTCATATTTTTCTCTACAAAGGAATGGAGTGTCATTCCAGTGACAAAGCAGATGTTTGGGAAATGGTCCTCTATTCTGAGCCCCAGAATGGGGAAGGTTGATATAGAATAGAAAGTATAGCGGGGAAGAAAACAACAACAAACTCATCTAACGTTAAAATACTTGCGCATATCAACAAAAGGTCTCCTGTTGAAGATGGTACTGATGAACCTGTTTGCAAGGCAAGAAGAGGGACACAGACTTGGAGAATGGACTTGTGGACACAGCAGGGGAGGGAGATGGGGGGATGACTGGGAGGGTAGCACTGACATATATACACTGCCATGTATAAAATCGACAGCTAGTGGGAAGCTGCTGGACGGCAGAGGGAGCTCAGCTCGGGGCTCTGCGATGACCTAGAGGGGTGAGATGGGGGTGGGAGGGAGTCTCAAGAGGGAGTGGGTATATGTATACATATAGCTGATTCACTTCATTGTACAGAAGAGACTAGGAAAACATGGTAAAGCAATTATACTCTATTTTTTTAAAGGTCTCATATTAGGGATTATGTTAACCTTTTAAATCACATTCACATACAGCACCGCATGCCAGCTCACAAAATTTCTGGGAACAAAGTCCTTGTCTAACAGAAAAGTTAGAGCTCCCTAAGTTTTCCCTTTCTGGACCTCTAATCCTTTCTCAAGGCATGCATGCTCAGTCATATCCGACTCTTTGTAACCCCATGGACTGCAATCCACCAGGCTCCTCTGTCATGGAATTCTCCAGGCAAGAATACTGGAGTGGGTTGCCATTTTCTCCTCCAGGGGATCTTCTCGACCCAGAAATCAAACCTGAGTCTCCTGGATTGCAGGCAGATTCTTTACCAACTGAGCCACCTGGGAAGCCCTCTCAGCAAACCAAGGATGCTCTAAATCAGGGCTTTCCTAGGAACATGGATCACCTGGGAATCTTATTACAAGGCAGATCCTGAAGCAGTAGGTGGGGCCTGAGACTCTGCATTAATCCCAGGTGAAGCTTGGGAGCTGCTTCTCATTCTAAATGACCACCTGTACAAAGCAGAAAACATTATTGTCCTATGGGTAATCACAGAAGATTTAGATTGAAGTTACTCTAATACACACTTAACGAGATGCATCATTGTTCTTGCGCTAATTGATAAGTAGACAGATAGCGATTTACAGACCCCATTTGATTTTCACAAAGTCAAGTCAAACACTTCTGGGCTGATTTAAAAGCAGACGCTGGGAAGCTGTGATGGGCTCCCTGGAAATCTTGGATTCAATAAACTAAAGTATGAGCTCTTAATCTTTGTGTGTGTGTGTGTGTGTGTGTGTGTGTGTGTGTGTGTGTGTGTGTGTGTTGGGGGGTGGAGTGGTTGCTCTCCCTTTAAAAATATCTTAAAAAACTGTAGACACTTTCCCCAGAAAAGTGTACACAAAGGCAAACCATTTGGTGTATAATTATATCAGTTCTTAGACACTTTTGTTCTACAAGCAATTTAAGAAACTTTAACCTCATGCTGTCCAAAAAACTAGAAAAATAAACAAAACGAAAAATGTCTTTCAACTCACTGGGATATTAGGTAGTTTTTAAATACAACTTTTCTGGGAGAACTAAGCCAGTTACCTAAAAACACAGATGAAACACAACATACAAACCAAAAAAAAAAAAAAAAAAATTAAAGGTGGGGAGAAGCAGAAAATTTGAGACTTTACAATAAAAGCCATGAAAAAGTCTCCATAGCCCAGAGCAAATCAGGAGAAAGAGAACAAAAACAGAAACTACAAAAACTAGCTTCAAAACCATCTCTCCTTTTACCTCTGGGTGTTCCACCTCATCTCTCAGTGACTAAGAATCGCAATTCCCAGGAGTGCTTGAAGAAATGCAGATTCCTGGGCCAAACCCCAGGTCTAACAGAGATGTGGTTCAGAAATCTGTACTATACACAAAAATTACAAGGTAATTTTTATGCACATTAAAGTTTTAAGTAATACTATTTTTCCAGCAGTCATGTATGGGTGTGAGAATTGGACCATAAAGAAGGCTGAGTGCTGAAGAATTGATGCTTTAGAATTGTGGTGCTAGAAAAGACTCTTGAGAGTCCCTTGGACTGCAAGGAAATCAAATCAGTCCATCCTAAAGGAAATCAATTCTGAATATTCATTAGAAAGACTGATGCTGAACCTGAAGCTCCAATACTTTGGCCACCTGATGCAAAGAGTCGATTCATTGGAAAAGACTGATGTTGGGAATGATTGAAGGCAAAAGGAGAAAAGGGTGGCAGAGGATGAGATGATTAGATGTCATCACTGTCTCAATGGACATGAATTTGAGCAAACTCCGGGAGATAATGGAAGACAGAGGAGCCTGGCATGAAACAGTCCATGGGGTCACAAAGAGTCTGAGATGACTTAATGACTGAACAACAACAACAACAATTCTCAAAGTACATTAATGAAAATAAGATACCCCTCAACTCTCATTCAGAGGTCAGAAAGAGTTATAGTCCATATGAGGTTCCCCCTAGGACAGAAAAATTACTTCCAAGAGAACAGTGATCCAAAATATTTTCTGGAGTTGTGCTCATGATCAGAATAGGCTTTAAAAAAAAAAGTCTCTGTTGAGTTTGTTACATCGCTTCTGTTTTATGTTTGGCTGTTTGACCATGAGTCATGTGGGAACTCAGCTCCCTGACCGGGATCAATCCTGCACCTCCGGCCTTGGAAGGTGAATCTTAACCATGGGAGCACCAGGGAAGTCCCAGAGTAGGCTTTTAAATTCAGAAATTTTGGAGGAATTTAAATCTGTTTCCTTGCCCTGCCCTCTACTCCTCACTCTTCCCCTAAGAGCAGACTCACAAGTTTCCCTCCCCTTTCCTAGAACCTCATCTATAAACTATTATATAGATTATATTATTAAATAAAATAATAATATTATGTATTATTCTATTGATAGAATAAAAGGTAGATAATAGAGGAAATGTCTAAATAATACATATAGAAGCTGTTTTGATATACCTAAATCTATAAATATAGATATATGGATATTCAGTTCAGTTCAGTCGCTCAGTCGTGTCCAACTCTTTGTGACCCCATGAATCGCAGCACGCCAGGCCTCCCTGTCCATCACCAACTCCCGGAGTTCACCCAGACTCACGTCCATCAAGTCAGTGATGCCATCCAGCCATCTCATCCTCTGTCATCCCCTTCTCCTCTTGCCCCCAATCCCTCCCAGCATCAGAGTCTTTTCCAATGAGTCAACACTTCGCATGAGGTGGACAAAGTACTGGAGTTTCAGCTTCAGCATCATTCCTTCCAAAGAAATCCCAGGGCTGATCTCCTTTAGAATAGACTGGTTGGATCTCCTTGCAGTCCAAGGGACTCTCAAGAGTCTTCTCCAACACCACAGTTCAAAAGCATCAATTCTTCAGCGCTCAGCCTTCTTCACAGTCCAACTCTCACATCCATACATGACCACAGGAAAAACCATAGCCTTTACTAAATTAACTTTTTTTGGCAAAGTAATGTCTCTGCTTTTGAATATGCTATCTAGGTTGGTCATAACTTTCCTTCCAAGGAGTAAGCATCTTTTAATTTCATGGCTGCAGTCACCATCTGCAGTGATTTTGGAGCCCAAAAAAATAAAATCTAACACTGTTTCCACTGTTTCCCCATCTATTTCCCATGAAGTGATGGGACCGGATGCCATGAGCTTCATTTTCTGAATGTTGAGCTTTAAGCCAACTTTTTCACTCTCCACTTTCACTTTCATCAAGAGGCTTTTGAGTTTCTCTTCACTTTCTGCCATAAGGGTGGTGTCATCTGCATAACTGAGGTTATTGATATTTCTCCCGGCAATCTTGATTCCAGCTTGTGTTTCTTCCAGTCCAGCGTTTATTAGCCTCAATAAAAGTCAAAATCTATGATTCTCAACCATGGCTTCATAGCAAAGTTAATAAAATCACAGATAACCTAATCTCCAACCCCAAAGGTTCTAATTAAGATCTGAATAAGACAATTATGGATAAAAGTCAGAGCCGAGGTGTCTTTATTTAAAATTAAAAGAGAAAGTAATCATTAAAATTTTTTACATGCCATCAATAATAGTACAGATGGTTAAAAAAAATATGAATCTAGAAATATGTCTACTAGAAAAATAAAGATCCATGTTTTACAGCCATTTGTTCATTCAGTCTTAACAGCATCTGCATAGGGAGGAATAGGGAGGAAATCATTTTTACAGCTAAACCTTGTAGAGGTCAGGTAATTGTCTCAAAGTTACGACTGCGTATTGCAGAGGTCTCCTTGGAACTAAGCGTCTAACAGCATGTCAGTTGCTCAGTCATGTCTGATTCTGTAACTCCATAGACTGCAGCCCGCCAGGCTCCTCTGTCCATAGAATTCTCCAGGCAAGAATACTGGAGTGGGTAGCCATTCCTTTGGCCACGGGATCTTCCTGACACAGGAATTGAACTCAAGTCTCCTGCACTGCAGGTAAATTCTTTACTGTCTGGGCTGCCAGGGAAGCCTAGGTGTCTAACACAGACACCCACACTAAAGGATAAGCTGAGACTTCCCTGGTGGTCCAGTGTTTAAGATTCTGCTCTTCCAATGAAGCAGAAGCAGGTTTCTTCCTTGGTTGGGGAACCAAGATCCTACATGCCACTTGGCACAGTCAAAAAATGAAAAAAAAAAAAAAGAAAAAAAACAAGATAAATAATGTGTTGTTTTTTTTTAATCAGCCATACTTCCTGTATGAATTTATGGAGAACCACTGATAGGTAATATGTGCATACACGTATGATATGTGCCCATAAATGTGTTTGGTCGAGAGAGAAAGAATGTACGTGTATTCCCTGGCAGGGGGGCAATTTTTCAGTTTAGGACATCTGAGGAAGAGAAGTGTCCTCAAATAAAGACTAGTGAAGTCCAAAGAGCTGTGTGAGAACCGTAGTTCTCTGACAGGACAAGGAAAGCAGTCACCAGGAAGGAAAATGAGTGTAGAAGCAATGCAGGGACTTGTCTGATACAAACTTCAATAGTTTGTTTCACTGAAGACTAGCTCTGCTCCCCTCATTTTCCCTGCTGGTAGAAAGCTGTCAGTTCATAGTGTTACATTCCTCCTGAGTCTTTTTGTTTACTCAGGAAAGGCCAACAAAGAAACAGGTCAAGATGGATGAAGGGCTGTGAAAGGACGGGACGGATGAACAAAGGCTCCTGACAAGTAGCTGCTGCTTCTCACTTCCATCGTGTCTGACTCTGTGACCCCATGGACCATAGCCCACCAGGCTTCTCTGTCTAAGGGATTCTTCAAGCAAGAATACTGGAGTGGGCTGCCATTTCCTCCTCACAAATAGCTAATTGGTGCTTATAAAAGCACAGCAGTTTCCCATTAGAAAAATCACATGCCCAGCAGTGGTTACTGAAGATTTTTAGGGGTTTCAAAATCATGCCAAGTCATCCTGGTCTAGGTAACCCAAAAGCCCCATGGATAATCATCAAAGGCTGCCTATTTCAAACACAATTTACCAGAGACCATGCCTACGTCTTCAGTCTTCCCTGGAGGAGACCCAGGTTCAATCCCTGGTTCGGGAAGATCCCCTGGAGAAAGAAAAGGCAACCTCCTCCAGTATTTTTGCCTAGAAAATCCCATGGACAGAGAAGCCTGGTGGGCTACAGTCCATGGGGTCACAAAGAGTCAGACTCAACTTAGCGACCAAACCACCACCACATGCCCATGTCTTAGTTCTAATTATGTCTTCTTATTATAGACAAGAAACCCATACCCATTGTTGCAGATTTCCTTGAAAGTGAAAGTGTTAGCCGCCCAGTCGTGTCTGACTCTGTGTGACCCCATGGACTGTCTCCCGCCAGGCTCCTCTGTCCATGGGATTCTCCAGGCAAGAGTACTGGAGTGGGTTGCCATTTCCGTCCTCAGGGGATCTTCCCCACCCAGGGACTGAACCCACGTCGTTTACATTTCCTGCATTGGCAGGTCTGTTCTTTACCACTAGCGCTACCTGGGAAGGGCAGATTTCCTTAGTGATAGCCAAAAGCAGAAGCTGGGTCACCTGTTTCCCAAGCCCAGGATTCCTTCCACCAATGTCATTCAGCAAGGCAGAAAGTAGGGTGGGTAAAAGCAAAGATGCCAGGGCCACATGCATCTGCAGTCAAATCTTGAGTCTGCTGCTGCTGCTGCTGCTAAGTCACTTCAGTCGTGTCCGACTCTGTGCGACCCCATAGACGGCAGCCCACCAGGCTTCCCCGTCCCTGGGATTCTCCAGGCAAGAACACTGGAGTGGGTTTCCATTTCCCTCTCCAATGCATGAAAGTGAAAAGTGAAAGTGAAGTCACTCAGCCGTGTCCGACTCTTAGAGACCCCATGGACTGCAGCCTGCCAGGCTCCTCCATCCATGGGATTTTCCAGGCAAGAGTACAGGAGTGGGGTGCCATTGCCTTCTCCAAATCTTGAGTCTAAAAGTTATTAACTGCATGGCATTGAATAGGTTACTTAACCACTCTGCCTAAGTATCCCAATTAGTAAAACAAGGATGACAGTGGTGATGATGATAAAACAAATTGACAGTGTTTTACCCTGCAGTATCAAAAAAATGGATTAACTTACAGCTACAAAAGATTTTGGTGGAGTGTGTTAGTTGCTCAGTTGTGTTCAACTCTTTGCAACCCCATGGACTGTACCCAGCCAGGGTCCTCTGTCCATGGAGCTCTCCAGGCAAGAATACTGGAGTGGGTAGCCTTTCCAGGTTTTACACACAGTAAATAACATAGATTGTTTGTTATTATCGCTTCCTTAAGGGCATTGTATGTTATAATATTCAACCAGCACTAAGCAGAATTCATTATCTAAAAGAAAAGTAAAAATAATTTGGGCTTCCCAGGTGGCTCAGACACTTAAAAAATAAATAAAAATGTTGTGTTTTTTTTTTTTAAGAATTCATTATCCATGGCATAGCTCTCAAATTTGTCTTCCAAGAAATTCCAAGAAAATCTAAAACTTCTCATGTTCTTGATCATGAAAACAAGACTGGTGATCATCTGTTTGGGCTTCACAGCACAGCAGTATGAAGACAAATAAAAACCTCTTTTCGGTTCTTAGATCTAACTATTCTGTACCTTCTTGTCTGACCCAGTGCACTAGATTAAGTAACGTCTCCCCAAATCAGTGTCATTCCAAGAACTGCACAATGTGACCTGATCCAGAAATAGGGTTGTTGGAAATGTAATTAGTTTCGATGAGGTCATACTGGAGGAGTGTGGGTCCCAAATGCAATATAACTGGTGTTCCTGTAAGAAAAGGAGAGAAGACATGGAGACAGAGTCAGACAAGTGGAGAAGACCAGGTGATGATGGAAAGAGATTGGAGTGATGCATCTACAAGCCAGGAAACATCAGAAGTGAAGAGAAAGCCATCAGCCAGATTCTTCCCTAGGGCTTTCAGAGAAAACATGGTATTTCTAACCCCATAATGGTGGATCACAATAAACTGTGAAAAATTCTGAAAGAGATGGGAATACCAGACTACCTGACCTGCCTCTTGAGAAATCTATATGCAGGTCAGGAAGCAACAGTTAGAACTGGACATGGAACAACAGACTGGTTCCAAACAGGAAAAGGAGTACGTCAAGGCTGTATATTGTCACCCTGCTTATTTAACTTATATGCAGAGTACATCATGAGAAATGCTGGGCTGGAAGAAGCACAAGCTGGAATCACGATTGCCAGGAGAAATATCAATATCCTCAGATATGCAGAGGACACCACCCTTATGGAAAAAAGTGAAGAGGAACTAAAAAGCCTCTTGATGAAAGTGAAAGAGGAGAGTGGAAAAGTTGGCTTAAAGCTCAACATTCAGAAAACAAAGATCATGGCATATGGTCCTATCACTTCATGGGAAATAGATGGGGAAACAGTGGAAACAGTGTCAGACTTTATTTTGGCGGGCTCCAAAATCACTGCAGATGGTGACTGCAGCCATGAAATAAAAAGATGCTTACTTCTTGGAAGAAAAGTTATGATCAACCTAGATAGCATATTCAAAAGCAGAAACATTACTTTGCCAACAAAGGTCTGTCTAGTCAAGGCTATGGTTTTTCCAGTGGTCATGTATGGATGCAAGAGTTGGACTGTGAAGAAAGCCAAGCGCCGAAGAATTGATGTTTTTGAACTGTGGTGTTGGAGAAGACTCTTGAGAGTCCCTTGGACTGCAAGGAGATCCAACCAGTCCATTCTGAAGGAGATCAGCCATGGGTGTTCTTTGGAAGGACTGATGCTAAAGCTGAAACTCCAGTACTTTGGCCACCCCATGCAAAGAGTTGACTCATTGGAAAAGACTCTGATGCTGGAAGGGATTGGGGGCAGGAGGAAAAGGGGATGACAGAGGATGAGATGGCTGGATGGCATCACCGACTCGATGGACATGAGTTTGAGTGAACTCCGGGAGATGGTGATGGACAGGGAGGCCTGGCATGCTGCGATTCATGGGGTCGCAAAGAGTCGGACATGACTGAGCGACTGAACTGAATTGAATGGTGGACTTCTTGTCTCCAGAAGTGTTACAGAATAAATATGTGCTGTTTTAAGCCCCTGAATGTGTTAGTCACTCAGTCATGTCCAACTCCTTGTGATCCCATGGACCACAGCCCTCCAGGCTCCTCTTTCCAGGCAAGAATGCTCCAGGCAAGAATACTGGAGTGGGCTCCATTCCCTTCTCCAGAAGATGTTCCCACCCCAGGGACTGAACCCATGTCTCCTGAATTGCAGGCAGATTCTTTACCACCTGAGCTACCTGGGAAGCCCTGTTCATTTTTGGTAATTCATAAGGTAGCCATGGGAAACCAATATACTCAACCTCCCTTCTGGACCACACAGCAGTAGACCACCAGTGTTAGGGGCTTCCCTGTTGGCTCCACAGTAAAGAACCCACCTACCAATGTGGGAGATGCAAGTTCTATCCCGAGGTCACTAAGATTCCATGGAGAAGTAAATGGCTACCCCACTCCAGTATTCTTGCCTGGGAAACCCCATGGACAGAGTGGGCTGTTGAATTCAAGAGAGCACTGGGAGCCTTGAAAGCCAAGTTGAGATGATTTAATTTTTATATGAAATTCACCCCTATCAACCTATCTTCAACAGCTTAGGTGCTTCGTTCCAACATTTATGTTTCCTAATTTAAGCCTTTGTGAAATACTGTTATAAGCTGTTTTGCAGAAGGATTTGCAGGGGAAAGGGGACACATGACATAATCCCACCTGTGAGTGGTGAGAAAAGCAGACTTGGGCTGAGGAGGAGGCTGAACTTCAACACAATTGCAACTGAGGCCCAGATGACCCTACATGGACTTCTGCAGCTGGAATGTCCCTCTCTTTGGTGTTTTCCCAACTGGGCCAGGCACTGTACCCCCACATAGACCAGCCGTTGGATGCAGGCTCACACAGAGAAGCCAGGGCTTTGGTCAAAGCAGCTTCTACCAGCTCTAGGCAATTTCTGGTGATGGACACAGCTGTGAGCCAATGGGGAATCAGCATCTCTCCAGGGGGATCTAGGAGGTGCCTCGCAGCATCTTCCACAAGCACAGGTGGATGTCTTCCTGTCTAATCCTCATCTGTTATTAGAATGTGGCCATGTGAAATTCCACACCTGGACTAGAATTGCCTTACTCTGAGAACGAATCCATTAGATGCTCTTAAATCAAGTACATAGTGACAGGCCTGAGAAGTCTGAGTTGCATTCTTATTCATTTCCTGGTCTCACCCACACACTTTTCATTTCCATGAATTACAACTCTTAAAGTCAAATTTTAGAATGGCTTCTAATCACATTTAGACCGTGGTAGGAATTTCATCTCCTTTTTCTAGTTATCCATGGACAGAGGAAAATCACCTGACCCTACTTGGAAATCACCATTTATTCGTTCACTTATCCATTTATTGGTGAGACAATGCACATACATAACACCTATTCCATACTAAAGAAGACACTGGGTATAAAAACGTGAATGAGGAGGGATGGGACGTGATTAAGACTTCACGTTCCAATGCAGGGGGTCCAGGTTCGATCCCTGATCGAGGAGCTAAGTAAGATCCCACCTGCCTCACAGCCAAAAAGCCGAAAAGCTTAAACCAGAAGCAATACTGTAAGAAATTCAATAAAGCCTTTAAAAATGATCTACATCAAAAAAAATCTTTTTAAAAAAAGAGTAGCATGGAAACACAGATTCTAAGCATATATGTAGATAGCCAGTGGGAACTTGCTGTATGACTCAAGGAACTGAAACTGGGATTCTCTGACAATCTAGAGGCGTGGGAGGGAGTGGGAAGTGGAAAAGAGGCCCAAGAGGGAGGGGACATATGTGTACCTATGACTGATCCATGTTGATGTATGTCAGAAACCAACACAATATTGTAAGTATTCTTCAGTTAAAAGTAAATGTTAAAAAGGAGTTTTAAAAAATCTTTAAAAATAATGAATGAGGAGGCTGTCAAAGGCCTCACACTGATGGTGAGGAGTTGGCCTCCCTCATGATGAGAAGTTTGGATTTTTTCTAAACAGAATGATGGGTAATGGGCAGTACTATGATTTGAATAGGCTGGGGTTCCTGAAATATCTCTCTGTTGGTGGTAAAGAGGATGGATAGCTGGGGAGTCCACAGTACAGGGCAAGCAGCTGGCAGGTAGCGCTTGTCAACATGCAGTTGAGTCACTCTTCAAACCTCAGCTGAGTCACCCATCTTCTGTCCTTCCTCTGACTAAGACCCTCCTGGCCATCCCAGGAGTCAGCAACACTGCCAAGGAGCCTGTCAACAGCCTGTTTGGGTGGGAGTGTTCACATTAGCCTCCAAATCCACAAGCAGCCCCCGGGGACCCAGTCATCAGCTTTTGAATATGCAAACACACCATGCATGTGACTCCAAGTCACAAACACTCAGTGTAAAGCACACAGCTGTCCACATAGGCTGAGTGACTTAAAAAATAAGCCTCCAAAGGATGCATCATTTCACTTAGGCTTTTCCTCTCAACAGTCTCCACAGCTTTGGGCCAGTCCAAAGACAAGTAAATCTCTCAGTGGGTGGGACCTCCATATTAAATACAAATTATGGATCAGAGCATATAACCTAGCAGTAGAGGCTATGTTTCAAAAGGAAAAAAAAAAAAAGGAGAATTTTTTTTTCAACATTAGTCAACTATAGACTGGAAAATAGAAGGGAAAATATCATAGTATTAATAATTATTAGAAGGTGAGAGTTTATATGCTTCAGTGTTGTTCCAACATAAATGTCACTGTAAGAAATGATATTTCATTTCAATACTAACAAATCAGATACTTAGTGTGCTGGGAGAAATGATTGGAACTACTTTAAAGCTGCATTAACCAGAGAAACTACAAAAATATTTATATTCTTATGAAGGAAGGAAGGAATGCCCCTCATGGGGGTGTTTAAGCACCCTCCATCTTTGGATAAATGGTAATGCTAAACAAAAAAAAAATGGAAAGATGACCTTAGAATAATAACCTCAGGACTCAACTGGGATTCGGCTTCTCAAAGTACAAAAATCATTTGCAGTATGCTCAGGATTGAAATTTCTATACAGCTTTACAGCTCATAGATTTCATTATATACCTCAGACAAAAATCACCGAAACACCCAACTCTGGGCTAACTTCCTTTCCCCAGGGGGCCCCCCAATATGTAAAATTACTCACCATCCTCTTGTTCAGTCTGCAGTTCTGCTCAGTTACTCAACAACAATTGTAAGAGCAGAAAAACAAAGGGAAAGGGAAAACCAATCCTTTCAGAGAGGTGTTTCATATGCAGAACAGGATCTTGAAAGCAAAGCCAGGTCTGGCACTGTTAGGACTTTTCTCTGAGCCCATTCCTTCTCGGTGCTTCCTTATAGAGACCCCGTGCAAAGGCCATGTGCAAAATTTCACAGCACCAATGCTGAGTCCATATCTGAAAGCCATCCCACTGGGAGAGCTTCTTTCACTGTTTGCCATTTCCAACAGACACCGTGTGTGTTGCCTGAAAGATGGAGTGTTGGTGAGGGCCTCAACCTATGAGTCACTTAGTTTTCAAACAACAGCTCCAAGCGCCTTTGAGTGTCTGGCTGATTTATTGTGAATGGCACTGATACTTATGTGACTAGAAGCTGTTAGCCTGAATTGGTGCTTGGAGAAACAAAGTCAATGAAAGTCACCAATGCAATAAATCTGTGAGGGATGCATGGAGTTGTCTTTTAAACAAGTGACTGGCCCATTTCCATCAAGAAGCATACGGCGAGAGAGGCACAAGTCTAGAAGCGTAACTTCTTGAGTCACAATAGTCCAGACTTTTTTTTTTTTTTTTCCCAACCCTATCTATGGGTTTTGAATGTCAAGAGAGTGAACAGAATCCTAATGCAATAATCCCCCAAGTACTTTTGTTTATGTATTTTCTTTCGACCTTTACAAAAATGTTGCCTGGCAGGAAGGAGCATGAGTGTGTGCTCAGTCGCTCAGGCGTGTCTGACTCTTAGTGACCCCATGCACTGCAGCCCGGCAGGCTCCTCTGTCCATGGGATTCTCCAGGCAAGAATATGCAGTGGGCTGCCATTTCCTCCTCCAGGGTTATCAGGAAGGAGAGGAATCCTTAATACTATCTGCATTTCATACATGAAACATAGAGGTTAATACAGGCAAGCAATGTACTGCCATTAACTGGAAGAGGGAGGTCTTTACTCTGAATCAGATTGATGTTTGTAAATAAAGATTAATTCATTCTCATCGTTTATTAATTCAGTAATAAAAACAATTCTTCAGGCCACTGTTTATAGACAAACTGACGATTTAACAGAATTGATAGGTCAAACTGGTTGGTCAGGAGCCCTATGTTGAAAAATATCTCTGAGCAGATGGGAAGTTAGATAATGTTCATCACCCACCTGTCACTCCCTGAACTGCCTTTGATGGCTAACAGATTTCTACAAGCACCGGATCATGGAGATGCCAAGTGCTTCCTAATGGTTCCAGGAGAGGATCAGAGCCAACGGGGTGGGCTTTAACGCTGGCAAGGTCCAGGAACACTTAGGGTTGAATAGAAGTCACCCAGGAGTAGTCTATCATCTTGCCTAACACATTTAGAAGAGGCTATTGCCCTGGCACTGCCACCATGCCCCTTATTTACGGTCCTCTAGTGGGGGAGTGGGACAAGCAGCTCTCAGAGCTACCCAGCTGCTCATACAGATAATACAGCTGTAGGAAGAATATGATTCATTCCAGCCCTTTCCTTCGCCGTTAAGACACGAGTCCCAGGCCCGCTCATCTCGGGGAGACCTGCATCAGGCATACACTTCTGTCCACTCTGTGACAGCAGGATAGCAGAGAGCCGCTGAACACAAAAGACAGAGAAACACCAACCATGTATGTCTCGACAATATCGACGCCCTGAGCTATGCCTTTTTTGATGATGCATCGGGGACTGGTCTGCGTGTTGCAAAAGGAAAGAAAATGTTCTCATACATAAAACAGGGCCAGGAAGAGGTTCCATAAAAGGCAGGGGTGCCTGTCTGAGGTGGCTCCCTACCACTCATCGGAGAGGACAGACGATTGAAATACCAAATCAGCAGGCAGCCACAGATTGCTTCCAGGATCAACACAGATTGTGCTGCCAGGGAAAGCATTCATTGAACTAGCTCTTCTGCAAGATCAAGGGTGCTAGGCCAGACTTTCCTGGAGACTTCTTCCTCTTTCAGACTAGACAGAAGGATCAATGGGTATGCAATAGCTCTCCATCATGGTGCATTGCTGCTGGACAGAAAGCAGAGGTATCCCACAGCCTTACATACCTGATAGGGACCCTGATTGCAACCACAGTAGCTGCTCTCCATGGTGTAGCTTCTGGACACCCCCATCTCTCTCCACACCACTACCCGGGCTGTGGAGGCCCGAGATTTCTCCACAAGGAAGCTGCAGCTGCTCATGGTAAATGCTGGTGCGAGTTTATCAAGGATTTTGGGAAGAGTCTACAATTAAGAAAATCAAAGTATGGTGAGTTGCAGAGGATTGCATCTATGCATCATTAAAAAAATAATAACTTCTTAGTATTAAGCATCTGAATATATCAAACACTTAATATATGCAACTATAAATCTTATATCAATCCTAAGTATTGAGTACCAATTTTTAAATCCTCTTCTGTAGTTATTGTTACTGTTTAGTTGCTAAGTCATGCCTGATTCCTTGTGACCCCACTGACTATAGCCCGTCAGGCTCCTCTGTCCATGGGATTCTCCAGGCAAGAATACTGGAGTGGGTTTCCATATCCTTCTCCAGGGGATCTTCCTAACCCAGGGATCGAACCCAGGTCTCCAGCATTGGCAGGCAGATTCTTAACTACTGTGCCGCTTGGGAAGCCCCTTTTATTCATTTTAAAGATGAGGAAACTGAAGCTTAGAAAAGTCAGAAAGAATTAGCTTAAGTTCAACTACAAAGTGGGTGGGATGGGATCCAAATGCCAACATGGCCAACTCCAAAGACTATGATCTTTCAACCTCATCGTCCTGCATCACTATGAACCAGTGTTGCAACATATACCTAGCCTCATACATTACTGTGCTGAGCCCCATGGGAAGCCACGGACTTCACAGGGACCTGAAACTTAGAGAGTGGCTCAACCCAGACTCCCTGTTTTCTGGCTGGATTTTCACTTATTTCAGACATATGGACCACTGGTGCTTCTTAAGCAGGAGCACATATAAAGTTACTTTTTTTCCTGAAAGAGTATAACTGCCAAAATGAACTTTTTAATCTCATCCTCTGATCTATAAATCTGAAGTCAGGCCAATTATAAAACTTATAGAAATCCATACTCTCTGGATTCGTACATACCACATGAGGTCACTTAATTTCCATTTAGAAGGTAACTGTATGTCCTGTGCGTGTGTGCAGTCTTTTTAGTCATGTCCGACTCTCTGCAGCCCCATGGACTGTACCTGCCAGATTACTCTGTCCATGGGATTTTCCAGGCAAGAATACTGGAGCAGGTTGCCATTTCCAATTACAGGGGACCTTCCTGACCCAGAGATCGAACCCGCGGCTCTTGCTTCTCCTGCATTGGGAGGCAGGTTCTTTACTACCGTACCACCAGGGAAGCCAGAAGGCATCGATAGACCCTAGTCTATCTAGAGAGAGGGGACGACTAGCCCCCTGGACCTTCCCAACCCCCAAGGATGGCATCCCAGAGTTGATAGTATACCAATACTACACTTGGACAGTTCAGAACTTTTGTGATATGAACACGGAGGGTTCTCTCACTTTTGGTGTTAGCAAAATCTCCAAAAATTAGCACATAGTAAAAAAGTATACAGATTAGATAAGAAATGGTATAATGTCAGTCTTTGGACAAATTGCTGGGAGAAGCTGGAGAAGTAGAACAAATGGATGAGAATATAAATTAAGGAACTATTTTTCAAGAAATGCAGTTTTTGTTTATTTCTAGAGCATTGAGCAAATCTCTTAATATCTCTGGTTCTTACTGTCCCCATGCTTAACATAGCTATCAGATTAATATAAGGATTAATATAATTAATTATAAAAACATTGGGCATAAGTATATATTAATGTGTTTATTAATTCAATCTACTATGATCTCTAAGTTCCTACATAGGCTCCAGACCTATAGCATCATAATTTTAAGGGAAATGAAGTATTAATGTTATCCTCAGAGTTTCTCCAATTCCTCCTAATTGATTTAATCTATCCACTCTTGGGGGCTTCCCTGGTAGCTCAGCTGGTAAAGAATCCTCCTGCAATTCAGGAGACTACAGTTCAATTCCTGGGTCAGGAAGATCCACTGGAGAAGGGATAGGCTACCCACTCCAGTATTTATTCTTGGGCTTCCCTAGTGGCTCAGACGGTAAGAATCCACTTGTAATGAGGGAGACCTGGGTTCAATCCCTGGATTAGGAAGATCCCTTAGAGGAAGGAATGGCTACCCACTTCAGTATTCTGGCCTGGAGAATTCCATGAACAGAGGAGCCTTTCATGAACAGTGGAGCCTGGCAGGCTACAATCCATGCAGTCACAGAGTTGGACATGACTGGGAGACTTTCACTCACTCACTCATCCACTCTTGGAGCTTCCCATGTGGCACCAGTAGTAAAGAATCCTCCTGCCAAAGTGGGAGACACAAGAGATGTGGGTTTGATCTTGGGTTGGGAAGATCGCCTGGAGTGGGAAATATCTACTTACTCCTGCATTCTTGCCTGGAAAATTCCATGCACAGAGGAGCTTGGTGGGCTACAGTCCATGTGGCCGAAAGAGTCATACACAACTTAGTACACATTATTCTTGTCCCTCTTTTCCCATGATCCCTCACACTGTGTTTTTCCTTTAAAGTGTTCATCATAATTTTCTGTATGTAACTAGTTGCTTATTTTCAATCTCTTCTGAAGCCTAGAAGTTCCATGAAAGCAGGTCTGTATCTTCTCTGCACATGGATCAGTGCTGCTTATAGGGAGTACTTCATAAACTATTCATGGGAAAAAATAGACTCTGCTTATCTAAGCCTTTAAATGACTGCTTAAATAGACATAAATAGAGAACATTTCTAGTTTTGAGTCTGTACAATACTGTATTGAAAACTATAGCTTTGTATAGTCTGAAGTCGGGGAGTCTGATCCCTCTAGCTATGTTTTTCTTTCTCAAGATTGCTTTGGCTATTTGTGGTCATTTTTGTTTCCATCAGTTCAGTTCAGTTCAGTTGCTCAGTTATGTCTGACTCTTTGCGACCTTATGAACAGCAGCACACCAGGCCTCCCTGTCCATCACTAACTCCGGGAGTCCACACAAATCCATGTCCATCGAGTCAGTGATGCCATCGAACTATCTCATCCTCTGTCATCCCCTTCTCTTCCTGCCCTCAATCTTTCCCAGCATCAGGGTCTTTTCAAATGAGTCAGCTCTTCACATCAGGTGGCCAAAGTATTGGCATTTCAGCTTCAACATCAGTCCTTCCAATGAACATCCAAAACTGATCTCCTTTAGGATGGACTGGTTGGATCCCCTTGCAGTCCAAGGGGGCACTGAAGAGTCTTTTCCAACACTACAGTTCAACAGCATCAATTCTTCAGTGCTCAGCTTTCTTTATAGTCCAACTCTCACATCTATACATGACCACTGGAAAAACCATAGCCTTGACTAGATGGACCTTTGTTGACAAAGTAATGTCTCTGCTTTTGAATATGCTATCTAGGTTGGTCATAACTTTCCTTCCAAGGAGTAAGCGTCTTTTAATTTCATGGCTGCAGTCACCATCTGCAGTGATTTTGGAGCCCAAAAAATAAAGTCAGCCACTGTTTCCACTGTTTCCATACAAATTGTAAAATGTTTTGTCCTAGTTCTGTGAAAAAAGCTGTTGGTAATTTGATAGGGATTGCATTGAATGTGTAGATTGCTTTGAGTAGTACAGTCATTTTCACAATATTGATTCTTCCAATTCTAGAACATGGTATATCTCCCCATTTTTTGTGTGTCATCATTGATTTCTTTTATCAGTGTCTTTTAGTTTCCTGCATACAGCTCTTTTGCCTCCTTAGCGAGGTTTATTCTATCAACTAAAGTGATTGAGAATACTTGAATATAATTTCAATTTATCAATGCTTTGCCTTGTTGCAAAAAGTTTAATCTGACATCATTTAAATGATCTCTCCTTTCTTAAATTAAGTGAATCTTCTTTTCTTAGCTAGTATATCTCTCTCCAAAAAATCACACACTCTATTAATGGCATGAATTTGGAAAACTCCATAATCTATGATCTCTTTACTGGAGCCTTGGAGCCTGGAGGATGTGAAATTTACGAAGTGCAATGGGAACATCCTTTTACACCTCTACAGTGGCAATTTATCCATTCATTAAATAATGGGTGCCACACCATCTCATTTACAGTAAAGTCTTTCTATTTCCTTTTTGATTTTACACAGATGGATCTAGGTCAGGGTGAGCAATGAAGATGATGATAGCTAGGATAACTGGAGGTGATTTGATATGTTTTGTTTTTAAATGATTAGGAAATTGATGAACTCTACACATGAATTGATCCACTGGAGACTTACTGCAATGATTCCTAGGATCCCCCAGCTTGAGTGGGGAAAGAAGGCTTGGGACAGTCGACTCTTCCCCGGACACTTTCTCTGTGTCTTAAACCTAATTTCAGTTTCCCAAACATTGATATTGTTGTTGTTGTTCTTGCTAAGTTGCTTCAGTCGTGTCCGACTCTGTGCGACCCCATAGATGGCAGCCCACCAGGCCCCACTGTCCCGGGATTCTCCAGGCAAGAATACTGGAGTGGGTTGTCATTTCCTCCTCCAACGCATGAAAGTGAAAAGTGAAAGTGAAGTCGCCCAGTCGTGTCTGACTCTTAGCAACCCCATGGACTGCAGCCTACCAAGCTCCTCCATCCATGGGATTTTCCAGGCAAGAGTACTGGAGTGGGTTGCCATTGCCTTCTCCTAGATAGCTTTTCACTGAATGCTTACTATGCATTTTGCATTCATTAATTCATTCAATCATCACAAGTCTTTGGGGTAAGTTTTATTGTGTGTGTGTGCTCAGTCATGTCTGACTCTTCGACCCATGGCCTGTAGCCCACCAGAATCCTCTGTCCATGGAATTTTCCAGGCAAGAATACTGAAGTGGTTTCCCATTTCCTCCTCTAGGGCATCTTTCCGGCACAGGGATAGAACCTGCATCTCTTGTGTCTCCTGCATTGGCAGATGGATACTTTACCACTGTGCCACCTGGGAAAAGATGCAAGTTTTCTCATTATTTATGAATATTGTTAACTTTTTTTTTGGAAAAAGAGAGCAAAAATTCGTGGTGACTCTATATTTAAGGCTGGATAGTATAGATTCTTTAACTCAAGATGTACTACTCATAAGAGATAATTTTATATAGGTCAGCATGATCTGGTAAGATGAAATGTTTTAATCCAAGCTAGTTTTCTAAGTAAGATTATGCAGTTAAGCTTCTTGAGTTTATCACCAGTACTCTGGTTGAGCCTTAGAGTAAATAGGACATGGAAGATAAGCTGCTGTTTCTGCATTAATAGCCTTGGGGGAATTCTAGTGATCAATAGCAGTTATGCTTCTAATAGGCACAAATGAAGAGGGGGGAGCAATTCAGGACACGGGAAGTATTTTCAGGTGAAATAGAAGTTTGGTGGGTTTTTTCCCCCTTTTCATACTCACTAACCCTGAAGGTATTTCATATTCAGTAAATTCATATATCCTGAATAATAAGTGGTTGAAAGTGAAAGTGTAGTCTCTTAGTTGTGAGAGACTCTTTGCGGCACCATGGACTGTAGCCCACCAGGCTCCTCTGTCAATGGAATTCTCCAGGCAAGAATACTGGAGTGGGGCTTAACCCTGGGTCTCCTGAATTGCAAGCAGATTCTTTACCATCTAAGCCACAAGGGAAGCCCCTAAGAAGAGGTTGGTACCATCATAATTGTGATATCATAACTGCAGTAAGAACTATATATATTGGCTCTTCATTCCCAGTTCTGACATGAGATTCCTAAAACACTTGTAAATTCCTATGTGATAAGAATAATAGGAGCATATTTGCTTCTAATAAGGGGACTCTGGGTGGGCTCCTGAATCACTCCTGGATCAGGGCTGATCACTACTTCTCTGTGAAAGATTAGAGATGGAGTTAATAAATGGTCAAGCCCATGTGAAGAAGTTTCCATAAAATCCAAATAGAATGCAAGTGGGGGGAACTTCCAGATTGGTGAAGCCTTCCATACACTGGAAAGTAATGTACCCCCACTGCGATTCCACACTTATGGAAACTTGGGGCCCCCCATATCTATATATCTTTTCAAATGGCTGTTTATCTTGTCAGTGACAGTTTGCCACTTGCCATCCAATTCTACAAGGGTTAAATCATGAGCTACTGCAATTTTATGGACTCAATTTTTGTATCTCCTCATATCTAGAAAAGCACCATAAAATTCTTCATGGTGACGATTCTCCTCATGACTAGCAGAAAACTTCTGCAAAAAAAAAAAAAAAAAAAGATGTTTGATTGCATGTATTACCCCTTCACTAAAATCACATATATACTGACCTTCCCTTCTGCCTCTCTGGAGCAGTTTTGCAGAATTATCTGGGGTCCTATCTCCCAAGCTATAGTCCTCATTTTGTCCTCAATGAAACTTAACTGGAAACTCTCACTTTGTGCACTGTTTTAAGTAAAAAACCTGTATCCTTTAGCATATCCTTAACTAAACTGGGAAATGTAAGTAAGTGTTCCTTTGAATACTATGAACTATTCTAGGAAATAATCAGACCCAAAGGGAAGGAGATCATGGAAACCCTTGATTTGTAGCTGAGTCAGACAGGAGTTGTGAGTAACCTGGGGACCTACTACTTGCAACTGGCATCTGAAGTAGGGGGATATCTCCTGGGACTGAGCCCTTAACCTGAGAGATCTGATGTTATCTCCAGGTAGGCAGTGTTAGAACTCAGTTAAATTGTAAGACACTCAGGTGTTGTCACAGAATTGCCTGGTGGAGGGGAAAATGCAAATAGCTGATCCTCAGCAGTATCAGAAATGGACTTCCCAGGTGGTGCAGTGGTAAAGAATCTGCCTGCCAATGCAGGAGATTCGGGAGACATGGGTTCTATCCCTGGGTCAGGAAGATTCCATGGAGAAGGAAATGGCAACCCACTAGAGTATTCTTGCCTGGGAAATTCCATGGACAGAGGAACCTGGCAGACTACAGTCCATGGGGTCACAAAGAGTTAGACATGACTTAGCAACTAAGCAACAGTATGAGAAATGAAGCGTTCTGTGTCAAAGGAAAGGAGAAAGACAGAGGAGGTGAACCAGGTTTTTCCAAGTCATTTTTTCCTTTTCCTGTATAAATTTGAAAGAAAGGCCAATTTTTATTTATTTATATTTATTATTTTTTTTTTTGATAACTTGACCTCTTCTACGTCTTCCTAATACCCAGTAAGCAGCAGCTTGTCTACTTTATCCCAACAGGAAGAAGTCCTTCCTTCCTTTCCCCTCCTTAACCTCATCTGAGTTCAGTGTGGGGATAGCTGATCTCTAGCTACTGGAACCCAGAAAAAAAGAGAATTAGGTTCAGTGGATCACTGTCTACTTTTTATAGTATGCTCACACAGAGGGATGTGGATGGTGAAATGCCTTAATATTTTTCATCCCTTCATATTTATTTAAGATCCTTTCCAATTCAGTATCATTTTGTTCCTTCTGTAAATACATAACAGGGGCAGTATTTTCATTATCCTTGTTTCACAGGTGACAGAATGGCAGTTCAGAGAGGTGATGTTAATGGATCATAGTCACACAGTTAATAATTACAAAGTCAGGAATTAAAATGAGGTTTCCTATCACTATATCACATCATACAGGAAAAAAAAAATTGAAAGTAACCAGGTAGAAAGACATTATTCATCAAAAGTGAGGAAAAGATACACATGCCTTCACCCTGCTTGTGCTATAATCCTATAGTTAAAATAATCAAAATGCTTATTCAGGAAAATAATGGTTGAGGCAAGTCTCAAAGGCAAGAATCTGGACACAAAATTTTTGATGTCATTCCCCCTAATGACTTACCCGGTAGCTGACATCTTCCGAGAGATTCGATGTACCTGCAGTAGCCTCTGCTTGCCACAAGGTCTCTTTTATGCTACAGCCATAAAGGAATACATTTTTCTTTTGGGAGTGGCCATGGAAATCACAGAAGACCTGCAATGACCAAAGAGAAACTAAATCTGCTAGTTTCTTATATGCTTAAAATGTCAACTTTCTTAGGTAGATACTGTTTACTTAGCAGAACCAGACACATGGGGACCACTGTCGACTTCAGCAAGAGTTCTGTAGGTAGAGTTATCAAGGATGAAGTTAGGTTGGAAGGACCTCAGGGTCAAACAGGATGTAAAGAAATATAATTCATGTAAAGCTCTTCTGAGAAGTTTTCTTATGATGAGGGAGGAGACAGGGTCCAAACCAGAAGAGGAAATAAGAAATAACCTTTAAGAAATATCTATTTATATCTCCCATTCAGTTTTTGACTGATTTTTTTTATATTGAGTTTTGTAAGCAGATTGTACAGTTTGGAAATAAATCCTTTGTCAGTTGCTTTGTTTGAAAATACTTTCTCCCATTCTGAGGGTTGTCTTTTCATATCATTTATGGTGTTCTTTGCTGTGCAAAAGCTTTTAAGTTTAATTAGGTCCCATTTGTTTATTTTTCTATTTTTGTTACTCTAGGAGGTGGGTCAGAAAAGATCTTGCTGTGATTTATGTCCAAGGGTGTACTGTCTGTTTTCCTCTAAGAGTTTTACAGTGTCAGGTTTTATATTTAGCTTTAATCTATTTTGAGTTTATTTTTGTGTATGGTGTTAGGGAGTGTTTTAAATTAGAACTTTTATATGTAGCAGGACCAAGAATCTATTACGTAGAATGAAAATCAGAAAGAGAAAAACAAATACCATATATTAACACTTATTTGTGGAATCTAGGAAAATGTACAGATGAAACTATCTGCAGGGCAGGTATAGAAATTCAGAGGTAAGGAATGGATGGGTGGACACAGGGAAATTGAGGGGGTGGAATGAACTGGGAGGTTGAGTTTGACATATATACACTGCCATGTGTAAAACAGAGTCAGTGGGAACCTGCTGTATAGTACATGGAGTTCAGCTCGGTGCTCTGTGATGACCTAGATGGATGGGGGGAGGCTTGGAGGGAGTCTTAAGAGGGAGGGGACATATGTACACATACAGCTGATTCACTTTGCTGTACAGCAGAAACTAACACTACATTGTAAAGCAACTGTACCTCAATTAAAAAAAAAAAAGAAATCACCTTTAATAGTTTTTCCACACAAACTCCAATTAATAAATATAGAAGAAATGAAGTAAATAGAAAATCACCATTAGAACACCGTTTAATAATTGCTGGCAAGAAGGATGCCAAAATTAATGATAAAGATTTGTGGAGCAAAGGGATTATTTGCATAGTGTCAAAATCTCTCCTCCAAGATGTTAACTACAGAAGGAAAAGCAATAACTTTACCATGGAGAAATCTGGCCGACATTACCTTAACCAAGTAACCAAGGTAAACATCACCAATAACAGACGCGGTGACAAAATTCATATTGAAGAAAAGTTTAAAAATGACTAGCACTCTTTAAAATCATTGAGGTCATGAAAGACAAAGAATGTGTAAGGGATTCTCGCAGAGGAGAAACTAAGGAAATATGAAATCTAAGTATGATGAGGATTGTGAATTAATCTTGAAACAAACAAAAAAATTGGTCTGCAAAGCTTGTGAAATCCATATGAACTCTGTCATTTCATTTATAGCAGTGTTCCAATATTAACCTTCAGTTTTGATAATTGTACCATAATTGTGCAAAACATTAGCATTAGGGGAAAGTGGATGAAGTATGTATGTGTGTGCTTAGTTTTTCAGTTGTGTCAGACTCTTTGCAACCCCATGGACTGCAGCCCACCAGGCTCCTCTGTCCATGGGATTCTCCAGGCCAGAATACTGGAGTGGGTAGCCTTTCCCTTCTCCAGGGGATCTTCCGCACCCAGTGATCGAACCCAGGTCTCCCGCATTGCAGGCAGATTCTTTACCATCTGATCCACAAGGGAAGTATATATGGGTATTGTCTATTTGGGGAACTTTCCTAAAATTATTTCAAAACAAAAATGAAAAAATTATACAGTATAATATTTAGTTAAAATCTAGAATGCAAAGTTAGGTTGTTTCAACATCAAAAATAATTCAATGTGATTCACTACATTTATAGACTAAAGAAAGAACTAATATGATAATCATAATAGATGCATAAAAATGTTTGATAAAATTCAATACCCATACAGGATCAAAAACTAACAAACAATCTTATAAGATAGGCTCAAGGCTCAAGGATATATTGCGCAACACAGTTAAATAGTCAATATTTTGTAATAACAGTATGTGGAAAGTAATCTATAAAATTGCATAAAAATAAAAAATGTAAAAACATATGCATTTACAGACAGAATTTCCTTAACCTAAGAACCATTACCTAAAAAACAGTTAATAGTATAATTTTTGATGAAATATTATGCTTAATCCCTGAACTCAGAAAAAGACCTGGCACTAAGATTCAATTGTAATTGATGGTATAATTGAAGAAAAATAAAAATAAACGTAAGAGAAAAAAACAGTATAAGATTTTAAAAGAATAAATAAAATTGTCTTTTATCTCCCTATATAAAGATTGCTAAATGCAGAATATAAAAAATCTATACATACAAATTATTGCAAAATTGCAGGTAAGAATGTCAACATATAAAAATCAAGTGCATTTATAAATACTATAAATGTACCCAAAAAGCCTAAAGTTTAAAACAGTATTTTATATGCCATTAAATATGAAATGACCAAATTGTCAACTTTTGCTGGATCATAAAAAAAAGCAAGGGAATTCCAGAAAATCATTTAACTTCTATTTCATTGACTACACTAAAACCTTTGACTGTGTGGATCACAAAAAACCTTGGAAAACAGTATTTAAAATAGCATAAAAGCATGAAACTCATAAGAATAACAGACATTATTATTGGTAAAATAATACATCAATTGATCAATAGAGATATTCCAAGGAGAGTCTCACAGTCACTTGATTCATGACAGAGTTTACACACTGGTGCAGTGGGAAAGGACGGTTTCAGGAGGCTTGAATCCCCAGGTAAAATATATAGAAAAATAGAAGTAAATATTTATCTTCATAATATGTTAAAATGTATCCACATAAATTATAGATCCTAACATGGAAGATAAAATAATAAGGTCACTTGAGGGTAACATAGGTTACTATGTATGACCTTGGAGCTGGGAAAGAGTTCTTAAGGAGGACGAAAATAAGAACTAAAAATAAATAAAAACATTAAAAAACTAGATACATTTCATTGAGAATTTCTTTTGAAGCAAAAACACCAGGAGAAATGTGAAAAGGCAAACCAAAGAGTGAAATAATATACGTGCAGATAGATATCCAACAAGTGATTCATCGAGAATGCATACATGTATCAATAAGAAAACAACAATTAATGGACAAAAAAAGGAGTTCCGAATGGCTGTTAAGCAAATGAAAATGTACTCAACCTCAGTCGATATCAAGGAAATATAAAACCACAGTGAGACGCAACTGCATCTAATGTGTTATTAGGACTCCTAACATCATGAAAAGAAAACAGCAGAAGTGGAACTCTCAAACCCAGCTTGTGGGACTATGTCACCATACTGCTACTATAGAAAACAATTTGGGAATGTCTTCTAAAGCTGAATATACACGTATTCTAGAACCTGCCCAACAGAAATGCATACATTGGGCACGAGAAGATAGCAAGAATATATTGGGTTGAACAAAAAGTTCGTTTGGGTTTTTCTGTACCATCTTAAGGAAAAAACCTAAAGAAAAATTTTGGCCAACCCGTACACAGCAGCACTATTTTTTCGTAGCCTAAATCTGTAAGCAGTAGAATTGATTAATAAATTGTGCTATAATCATTCAACAGAATACCATCCAGGATTGACAATGCAAGAACAAGCTAGATATGAAAAAGCACAGCTGTATGATTTCCTTATATGACATTCAAAAACAGGCAAAACTATTATGCTGAAAGAAGTTAGAATAATGTCTATGCCTGAGGGTAGGAGGACATTACATTATGGCCTGGTGTCTGGGTTGTGTGTGGTGGTCTCTCTTGGTTTGCTTGACAGTTGCATGGTATGTTCATTTTGTAAGAATTTACCAAGCTGTAGAGGTGTAATCTGTGTACTTAACATTAAAATAGGATGCATACACACGTCTGTGTTTCAAAGAGACAGAAGTCCCAGAATTTCGTTGAGGCATTTCCTCACATTTGTTCCTTAGTTTCTAGAATGTAGTCTTTATGTAATAAGTTAAGTACACAGGGTAGGTAACTGAAGGTGCTTGTCAAATTTGCTAATGATACAGAATTGAGGATAACTGAGGGAAGAATGGGCTTCTTAGCTGGGCTAGTGGTAAAGAACCTGCCTGCAAATGAAGGAGACATAAGAGACATGGGTCCAATCCCTGGGTCAGGAAGATCCCCTGGAGGAGAGCATGGTAATCCACTCCAGTATTCTTGCCTGGAGAATTCCATGGACAGAGGAGCCTGGTGGGCTACAGTCCACGGAGTCGCAAAGAGTTGGACACAACTGAAGCTACTACACAAATATGCACAGGAGAGTAATAATGACCTTGAATGAGTGAAAGCACAGTAAACAAGTAAGAGCGGAAATGATAAGTGGCAAAAGGAGCAGAATTCGTGGAAACTGAAACACTTAAAGTAGAATAAATGCAGCTCCTACAATTCAATGCAAACGAATAGTGGCAAAAGGAAAGAGACGTTCAGTGTAGCAGTAGGTTTTGAATGAGAGATTTGGAGGTTTTAAATGACAGTTTGCTCAAAATGAATCAGTAGCCATGGATGTCAAAATTAATCATAAATTGCTTCTGGAGAAGTTAAAGTGGTCATGCCTTAGGAGAGCAATCAGTCTGATATACCGCACACTGGTCAATTTATATCTAATACAGTGCTTTTCACTTCTGAGTGTGGCATTTAAAAATAAGCCAGGATGCCTCAGTAAATTGAAATCAGAAAGTCAGGGAAATGGGAATGTTTATAAACACAGATCAGGCTTCCCGGGCGGTACTAGCGGTAAAGAACCCACCTGCCAGTCCATGAGACATAAGAGACTTGGGTTTCAGTTCCTGGGTCAGGGAGATACCCTGGAGGAGGGCATGGCAACCCACTCCAGTATTCTTGCCTGGACAATCCCATGGACAGAGGAGGCTGGTGGGCTATGACTGAAGGGACTTAGCATTCCTGCACATAGAAACACAGATCAACTAACAATACTGGAGATGCTTACCCTAGCGGGGGAAAAAGCTCAGTAGGGTCTTGAGCAGCCCTCCAAATTTCTAAATTCTCCCATTTGAAGCATGAATAAATATACTTGCTATCATTTCAAATGACAGAGGAAGGCAAAAGGAAGGAGAATATGTACCATGGAAGTAGATTTCAGTCGTTGAATATTTATTATCAGCAAGAAATAACTTTCAATGATTAGAGATGTCCTGCAATGTGGTGTCACACTTTTAAAAACTTTGTTCTCTGGAACTATTTTAGCTAAGGCCAGATAAATTGCTATCAACAATGTTGTTGGTTGAGAAGTTAGATGAAATGAGCCTGTTTTCTGGTATCTGATCAAGTCCTTTCGTTTACTGATTGAATAAGAAGCTGTTGACATTAGGAATGACCCGGAACATGCAGGGTTCATGCATGGAGCCATAAATAAACATGCATATGTAAAAAAGATAAAAAAGGGCAAAGAAGTAGATGGTCTGCTCAGTCATAATGGGAAAAGATGAAAACTAATTCTTGAAGATTAGGTCAGAACTGATAAGGTGTGGTAGTTGATGGGCTATGTAAGCAGGGAAGAATTCAGAGATGTCAGGACTGATATCTGGAGTCAAGGTGGTTGGAGTCATCTGCGAGGTGAGAGTTTTAAGAACTAAAGGACTTGAAGATATTCTCGATAAATTTACCTTCTTTCTCTTCTCCCTCTCTCTCTTAATTTTAAATAAGAGGAAGCTACTGGGCTTCCCTGGTAACTCAGATGGTGAAGAATCTGCCTGCAATGTGGGAGATCTGGATTTGATCCTGGGGTGGGGAAGATTGCCCTGGAGAAGGAAATGGCTACCCAGCCCAGTATTCTTGCCTGGAGAACTGCATGGACAGAGGAGCCGGGTAGGCTACAACCCACGAAGTCGAAAAGAGTTGGGATCAACTGAGAGATTAGCACTTTAACTTTTACTTTTTCTTCAAAAAGCTACTATTTTATTGGGGGAAATTTTTTAATTGCATTGTGAATTTCCTGTTAGCAGAGAAGTATTTTAGTTATTTTTTTCTCTTCAAAAAAAAAGGGAATTTTATTATCGGGGGAGGAAGGAATCCTTAACTCATAGTTTCAAGTTAAAATCTTAGGAGAAAATAAAATCTCTCCAGCTTCTAGATATCATTGAGCTGTGGGTGTTCCATACAGAGTTGCAAGGATGGAGTTGGTCCAAAGACAAGACAAAAATAATGAAAAAGCAGCGGAGAAACAGTGAATGAGCAGAATAAGTCGGGTTGTAAAGGCTGAGATAATTAGGCAAATGTGCAGAGAAAAGCAGAAACCAGAAAATGTGGCCACAGAAGGAGAAAATGAGAGATTGACGGAAGAAGTGTCTAGGGTTTGGGTGTTTTCCAGCTCTGGTTAGACCTTATTCGACTTGTTCAAAATTGCCACCTTGGTTTCCTTAAGCAGGTTTCCGTTGTTTGCAAAAAAAATAAAAATAAAAATCCCCCAGGATGCTTCTCCATCCTATCTGTGCACTGGATTCTCCTAAGGAGATTGTAAAAATATCAATGCCTGGAGCCGACCTCCAGAGATTTTGATTTAATTGGTCTGCAGTGACACCAGGGTGACGGGATTGTTAAAAGTTTTCCAGGTTTTTCTAAATGTGCAGCCAGGGTTTAGAGCCACTGCATAGGTCTCGAGTCTAGAGCGGAGGGTCTGACATGCCAAGAAGCAACGGAATAACCTGGAGGACTGGTTGCATCATAGACGGTGGCCCACTCCCCAGCAATGTGGCTACTGAAGCAAGTCTGGGTGAGGCCCAGGAACGCGCGTATCTAACAACCCCAGGTGACATTAATGCTGCTGGACCTGGGACTATGCTTTGAAAGCCTCTAAAGGAACCAATCAAATAATTGTTCAAGGTTTAATCTTCTGCCATCATGAATTTCCCACCAAGTTTTCTCTCTCACGCCTCAGTTTCTCCCTGTGAATAAACACCCACCATTCTCATGAAAAGTGTGCAAACAAATTAGGGCTGTGTCTTAGCAACAGATTTCTCAGCTGAACCAGAAGCTATGCCTCCGGGGTGACAGGTGCTCCTTAGCTGCCGAACTCAACTGGAAAAAAAGAATTTTATTTTTTTCTGATCCTTCAGATCCTGAAAGCTGACATAAATGATAAATTATAGACCTCTGCACCTGTTGGAATGAGCTCCGCTCTGCCCTAGGAGTTCTAGTGGCCCCTCAAGATTGAAAATAAAGGAGATGGAGACATTGATCTACTTATTGCTCAAATGACATCCCTAAAAATAAAGGCACGTTAGTTATAGGAAACATGTGTTACTCTACAAACAGGGGGCAATTACAAGACAAATTATCAAGTTATTTCAGTTAAGGAAGCTTTTTTCTTTCCGATTGGATGACTTAATACTCGTCTACTTCCTTTCAGTAAAAATCTGTAAGGAAATGTGTCCAGTCATGACACTCTAATATCCATGCATTAATAAATGGCCCTATCTTGCTTATTCATCAATTGATTCAACAAATATTTGCTGGGTGCCTGCACTGTGGCAGAAGAAATTAAAATTTTAATATAAGGCAATACTGCCCTCAATAACAATGACAAGAACAACAGTAGTTAATTTATTGGAGACTTACAATGATTCAGATACTGTGCTAAACATTTAATATAGATTATCTCATGATGAAGTAGGTGCTATAATTATCTCCTATTTTGCAGCTGAAAACTTAATTGCAGGGAAAAAAAAAAGTAACTTGCCTAGGCTTGCTCAAGTTCACACCACTATTAAGTATGTGAGCAAGTAATTGAACCTGAGTTCGCTCTCATCCAGACTTCATGTTTTAAAACACTTTTTAGGTCGATATTGCCTTTTCCAGGAGCAGTTTTACTGGGATGATCCCACAAGTGAATGTTGCTGTTAATTGCTAAGTCATATCCTACTCTTTGCGACCCCACGGACTGCAGCACGCCAGGCTCCTCTCTCCTTCACTATCTCCTGGAGTTTGCTTAAATTCATGTCCATTGAGTCAATTATACCATCCAACCATCGGTCGCCCCCTTCTCCTCCTGCCCTCAATCTTTTCCAGCATCAGGGTATTTTCCAATGAGTTGGCTCTTCACATGAGGTGTCCAAAGTACTGGAGCTTCAGCTTTAGCATCAGTCCTTCCAGTGAACATTCAGGGTTGATTTCTGTAGAATTGACTGATTTGATCTCCTTGTAGTCCAAGGGACTCACAAGAGTCTTCTCCAGCACCACAATAGGTGAACATATTACTGTCAGAGGAGAAAGACACACAGTTCCTCTGGGAACCCAAATAATGACAAGCTGCACAACTCCTGGGGTGTCTTCCACCATGTACTCTAAGGAACAGCACCCCTGAAGTGTATGATGTGATGGTCCTAGGATTCTTTAGGGGGTGATACCTAAGATGAGCTCCACTGAATGAGAGCTGTCCAAGCAAATGGAAAAATGGGAAACGACTATGCACATGAAGAACTGCAATCACTCAGAATAAGACTATAGAGTGAAAGAGAGTGGATCCTGGGGACAGGCAGAGGTGGGCAGTGATCAGATCCCCGATGTGCATGCTTCTCATTGCAGGATGTTTGGACATTTTCCCAACGGTGGGGAAGGAGCCATCAAAGTATTGTGGTAAAGAGGAGTCATGCACTCAGGTCACCAGAACTGGAGTAAGAAGGAACTGCAGGAGGACTTCCCTGGCAGGGGGCATCCCTGGTAGCTCAGATGGTAAAGAATCTGCCTGCAATGCAGAAGACCCAGGTTCAGTCCCTAATCCAGGAAGATCCTCTGGAGAAGGGAATGGCTACTCACTCCAGTACTCTTGCCTGGACAATTCCATGGACAGAGGAGTCTGGCGGGCTACAGTTTCATGGGGTCACAAAGAATCGGATGCGACTGAGCAAAGTGATCTTCCCTGGTGGCCCGGTAGTTAAGATTTCACCTTCTGATTCAGGGTGTGTGAGTTCGATCCCTGGTTGGGGAGCTAGGATCCCACATGCCTGAGGACCAGGAAACCAAACCACTTTTAAAAAATGAAAAAAAAAAAAAAAAGAAGCACTATTGTAACAAATTCAATACAGACTTTATAAATCATCCACTTCAAAACAACAAACAAAAAAACAACAAAGAATGAATTGCAGGGCCTGAGACCAGGCACAAGAGAGGGCAAACGCTTACTTTAAGGGAGAAAATGTAAGTATGGATACAAAGGATGTTTGGCGAGAGAGTAAGAAAGTAAAATCTATAGGAATTAGAGACTAAATGGATTCACAGGCTCAGTGAGGAAGAGGTTAAGAATGATACCTAAATTCTCAGATTACGTAAATAGGCAATATGATGTGCTTTTCCCCAAGGCAAGGGACTTGGGAGAGACATGGATCCGAAGCTCTCGTTTAGTTAAGTTTTGTTTTCTTTGAGCCAGAGTGGTTAGTCTTACACTTGTTCACCCTGAGCTAAACTGAGTCCCTTGTGCCTCACTTTCTTCATCAGCCAAGGGTATGCTGTGGATTGGATTACGATTTTGAAATCAGACTCCCATGCGTCTCCCTAGTACCTTTTCCAGTGAATTCCTGTCTGAACTAAATTGCAAGGTTAATTTAATTCATGCAAACGTGTGTTCCATCATTTCTTGCTCAGCAAAGAGGCTGTTGAGGGCCCCATTACTATGCTGCTCACACACCTTCACCATCTTTCCCTCCATTCCTTGGTCCCACCCTGGGTCCTCTATAAGCTAATTGGGCACCTTGTTCCAGAGGTTACTCCCCCCTCATCTCAAGCCCATCTCTCCTAGCCATTCCCCCCACTCCCATGGTTCCACTGTTCCTGATTGTTTACTGCTCTGTCTGCCAGCTTTAAGCTGCTGTGTTTTCCATTCCTGACATCTGGGTCTTGTTCCTGCTTCCTGGCAGCAAGACCTCTGCATAATTTATACCCTTGCCACAAGAAAATGAAGGCAAGGCTGAAGCTCGAAGGAGGCTAATGCTGGGGGATGTGATGGAAATCCAAAACCACGATGCTTCCAATTAAACCAAACAAGTCTCACTACAGCCCTGGAGATTCCAGCCTGAGTACAGTATTTTGCAGACAACATTCAGCCCAAGTTCTTGAGCGGAGTAAACCTCTCTAGGAGAGAAATGCTATTAGTGGAGTGCTTAGTTATCCAAGAACCCTGTTTGCAAGACAAGATTTCCCAGTCCTTTTACTGACAGGTGTGATCTCTTCTTAGCAAGAGATTCATCTGAGTTGTCAGCAGCACCATTCATGTCTGAGGCTAACCACAGGGGGCACGTGCAGAATTTATTCCTATCAATACCTAAAAGAGGCAAGGTGAGAGTGAGGGTTGGCTTCCCCAGCGACTCAGCTGGTAATGAACCTGCCTGCCAATGATGGAGATGCAAGAGAGGCAAGAGAGGCAGGGTTGATATCTGGGTCGGAAAGATCCCTTGGAAGAGGAAATGGCAGCCCACTCCAGTATTCTTGTCTGGAGAACGCCAGGGACAGAGAAAGAAGCCTAGTGGGCTACAGTCCACGAGGTCACAAAGTGTTAGATAGGACTGAGCAAATACACAAACACAGCTGAAAGAGGATCTGATGTTCTTTTCTCTTTCCTAGAGTGAGAGATTTTCACTTAAATTGGGCCATTATGGGTCAAAGTTCCAACACGGTCTTAGAAAAGCAGCCTTACTTACACATCAGCTTTGTCCACCTCCAGTGGCTAATCTGGGGTGAAAATTTTCCCATTTAACTCAGCAGAAGGCATCAGTAACTAATGGGTTATGAGATTTCTCACAGTGGGACCCTTTATTAAATATTATAAAATGCTGCTGGAAGTTTTCTGCCATTCCAGAGTTAGGTATTATAATGTCCTTCTTTCTAAAATAGCTCAATTACGTTGACAAAGCCCATGCACATTAATGCAACATCATGCAGTCTAAAGTGTGGCTTTGTTTTGGATGTAGCACCGTTCTGGGAACTAATAATGATTTTAACCTCTGCGGTTTATTTAAATGTTTGATATGGGCCAGTCACACTGTTAAGGTTCATGACATACATGTTTAATCAGTATAAAATTCCTGAAAGGAGGCTTTCATTCAAATCTACAAATGAGGTTCAACTTAGTATTGTGCTAAAGTTAAAGGAGGTTAAATGACTAGCACATAGCCACTCATTACTTAATCTTTATTCTGGTAGCATGGGAACAATTTTAAATAAAAAAATATGGGATCAAATTATTATTATAATTTTTTTTTTTTTTTACCCAGGACCTCCATGTTTTCTGTTGCTTGTTTCTTTTTTGGTATGAGGATTTTTTTCCCCTACTTTATCCTCAAATAGAAAAACAGGAGAATTCTAGATTCAGTACCTTAGCCTGAGTCAAAGAAAATAAGTAACTGTAACACGTGTTCCTCTGCTACTTCTGAAGAATAGACTGCAGATAAAATAAATTGTGTGTACAGCGTATCCTTAGGTCCTTGGAGACAAGGATTTAGGAAGGGACATGCCATTTCTTCTTGTCCTCTACTTCCGTGCCTTTTTAAAAAAGAAGCTGATGAACTAAAAACATATGCCAGAGGGACAGAATAAGACCAGTAAAATAATGTTAGTAGCTGAAAGTTCTGTTTCACTGGGCCCCAGAGAAGGATAAACCCCAAATACGCCCTCCCTGTCCCCTGGCAGAAGGCAGCCTATTTTGTGTGAGTGGTAAATGGAAATCAATGAGCTGCTCACGGAGCACTGCAATCTCTTTACCAACACGTATTCAAATTCTTGTCTGGGAAGTCCCATGGACAGAGGGGCATGGCGGGCTACAGCCCATGGGATTGCAAAGAGTCAGACATGACTGAGCATGCATGCACGCACACAGCAAGAGCCAGGGGGATGGAAACTGATACCTCTCCTAATTCTGAAGCCCAGATGCTCTGCAGCAGGACAGAGACCAGACAGTTACAACACAGCTCTTCAGGAGATACTGCTGGCCTCGGTTCCTCGGAGCTTGCTGAGCCTGAGCTTTCCACCTCTCCCCAAAGCCGTGTCCTACTGCCCCAGCGTGGCATGTCTCCTGACCCTTGCGTGGAGCTCCTGGAAGATGAATATTTCAGTGCCTCCCACTAGTTGACTGTTAAGGCTGTCTGCTCTTCTGGGCTTCTCCACTTACATACCTCTCCTCTGACTGGAGCCTTCTGATTTCTAATAAATCTTCTCAGCCCCTCTACTCTGTTCTGGCAAAGATAATCTCCCCTAAATTGACTCGCACGCCTTTGTGCTGGTCAATTTTACTTTGAACATCCTCCTTTATCTCCTCGCTACATTTCAAAGCTCTGTGACTTTGCTTTGATTTCGTTAATTCTAAAATAAATGGAAATGGAAGTATGTACAAGTACAGAATTTGAAAGAGTTTTGAGTCAATGAGTTTTGTTGTAACTGACTCTTCATTCAAAATATAGAACAATTTCCACTAATCTAGAAAGTTCCCTCCTGGCCCCTCTTATTGAATCCCCTTCTAGAGGAAACCACTGTTCTGGTCTACTCATCTTAAAACTTTGTATAAATAGAAGCATAGAATATGTGCTTCTTAATGTCTAACTTATTTCACTAAACATGTTCCTGAAATTGGTCTGTGTTTTTGAGTATATCTGTAGTTGATTGCTACTGTCTTTAAGTTTTTATTGTTGAATTGTATTCCAGTGTATAAATATGCCAATAGTGTGTGTTTCTGGGCTTTTGGATCCAACATCTGCAGCATATTTCCTGATCTTCCAACAGGCAAGAGAGACATAAAATGGAAGTTCAGGATGATAGGAAAGGGAACATAAGATCAGTGTGATGTGAGAGCTATGCCATTAGTTAATAAAAGTTTCCTTTCTTTTGCTCTATCTGGTGACCTTCAGACACAGAAATCCCACCAAGTCTTCAATTTCACAAGGAGGAAGATAAAAGAGTCCATAATCAGGCCTGTAGACCTCTAAAGAAAGGATATTTCTCTACTAGTTTATTGTGAGTGCAAGAAAAACCTTTACTCATCAGTCAAGTACAACTCAAACGGCATCTTCAGTCTCTAGCATTTCCATAACCTTAAGGGAAAGTTACTCAAGCCCTCATTTGTGTTCCTACAACTCACACTAACCTTGGTTTCAGTTTTTACTGACAAACTTTGTTTCATTTTTTACTACATGGGTTTCTTCACAGACTTGACTCCACTTTCTACCAAAGAAATTATACAACTCCTTAAAGAAAAGATACCTTCTGGCACCTGGCACAATTATTACACACATGATGTAAATGAGTAGACAAATGGATGACTGCCTGGATGGATGGATGAATGGATGGATGAAAAGATGGATGGATGAATGGATGGAAGGGTAGATGGATGAATCAGTGAATGGATGAAACAATATATGAAGAGGGCTGTATTGCTTATAAACTGAATGAACTGTATGGTCTTTTGCAAGCTCCAGAAGTATCATAACATTGCTTTCTCCCCCTCTCCTGCATTCTCATTAGTCCCAGGAGTTTATATTATTCTACCTGCCAATTTGCAAATGTCTCAGTACCATCTAGAGCAGGTAGAACCTCCTAACCACCAGAAATGGGCTTCCTAATGCTTTGAGAAATATTTCCATAAGAGTCAGTGTTTGTGTGGAGTTACTGTTAATTTGCAACCATGTAGCGCAAGAGACAATCTTGACTCAGTGGAAGACTTCCAGGTAAAGGACAGGCCTGAGTACTGAGCGAGTGACAGTGCTTCTGCTGTCAGAAGGCTGCTTAAATACAGCCACACAGGTAACTGAAAGGTGACGTTGGGCCTAAAGGAGAGCTTTGTAATGCTACGAACAGCATCTGCGCTCAGCTGTTTCTCACCCACCTCTCAGATGGTCCCAGCAGGAAACGAATCTGTGACTGTCATGTTTACAGTTAATTAATGTTTATTTATATTTTTAAACAAAGTTTTCACCTACCATGCTTTAAAATAAATGTTCTGCTCTTCAATTAGAGGTTGTCAGAGTGGAGAGGAATCCTGTTTGTTACGGGTGGAATGTGTGTATGCTTAAAATGTGTATCAGGGTGGAAACTCTTTTTCTGTAAGTCTCTCTCTCTCCTCCCAGAGGCTGAGGCTTCCTACTTAGAGAGACACTTTTCAAGATCTTGACTTCGAGATTGGGGCTCTGCTATGCATGAGGCCCCGGGTAAGGACTTTCCAAGTGGGGCTAGTGGTAAAGAATCCAAGCCAATGCAGGAGATACAGGTTCAATCCCCAGGTTGGGTAGATCCCCTGGAGTATAAAATGGCAACCCACTCAAGTATTCTTGCCTGGAAAATTCCATGGGCAGAGGTGCCTGGCGGGCTACAGCTCATAGGGCAAAGAGTTGGACAGGACTGAGCACATGTATGCAGGCCATGAAGTTACTTCTAGAGAGTAGACAGCAGATTACAGTGTCTCCTTGGATGGAGAATGTGAGTTAGCATGAAAACATGGCACATTTTGACCAATGTAGAATAAGCGTTCTTAAGGGAAAAGCATGTGCTTTATCCTTTTGCAATAAAGCACTGACTCAACAAGCCTGAAGCATGTAAACCCTATATTCGCCAAAGAAAGATCTGACCCTGGACTGGCTCCTGGAAGCTCACCTTGACATCTGTGGAATATCCTGATAGATAAGCGTGTCTTTCTTTACCTGGGACCTTGGGCCACATTAGAAGGTTGACGCCATGTGATATATGGTGGGGTTCTTGGGCCACAAAGTGTCAGCTTGACCTCTGAAGAGCCTGGAGACTAAGATTAGCCACGTGGACACCAGGGCTACAAAATGACTCCTGAGGACTTCCCTGGTGGCTCAGTGGTTGAGAATCCACCTGCCAATGCGGGGGATAAGGGATTGATCCATTGCCGGGAAAATCCCAGTATGTCTCGGAGTAACTAGGCTCACATGCCACAACCACTGAAGCACGTGCACCTAGAGCCCACGCTCTGCAACAAGAGAGGCCACCACGATGAGAAGCCCGAACGCTCCTAGACCCCACGCTCTGCAACAAGAGAGGCCACCACGATGAGAAGCCCGAACGCTGCAGTTAGAGAGGAGCCCTCACTTGCCAAAACTAGAGAAAGCAGCAACAAAGACCCAGTGCAGCCAATATATAACGACCCTCGCTAAAAACCCTGGTGGCTCAGGGGAGCGTCCTTGTCTGACAACATTCTACCTGCGATCACACGTCATAGATGGAGAATTAAGCATTGTCCATACAACTGCCATGGGAGCAGACACCTGGACTTAACACATCCCCTCAAAGAATAAGTGATGAAGAGAGAAGGGGTTGCAGGGTGGAAAGCCAGATTGACTCTACTTCCTGGTGATACCAAGGACATCATCTGACCTATTGTTTTTGAGGTTCAAGTCAGCTTCTAAATTAGATATTCATCCATTGTTTCACTGGATACTCATTGAATGTGCCACTGTTTTAATTGTATAGTATATGGTCAAAAAGTGGTTAATGGTGGAGATGATTGTTTGAATTGGTCCATGTGTGAGCTTCTGCAAATTAGTTTAAGCTCCTTCAGTGAGGTAAGCACTCTAAATCTGTACATATGCCCTCTGCACTTTTGCAGATAGTTATGTTCATAATTGGAAGATGGCAATGGCACCCCACTCCAGTACTCTTGCCTGGAAAATCCCATGGACGGAGGAGCCTGGTAGGCTGCAGTCCATGGGGTTGCTAAGAGTCGGACACGACTGAGTGACTTCCCTTTCACTTTTCACGTTCATGCAATGGAGAAGGAAATGGCAACCCACTCCAGTGTTCTTGCCTGGAGAATCCCAAGGATGGGGGAGCCTGGTGGGCTTCCGACTATGGGGTCGCACAGAGTCAGACACGACTGAAGTGACTTAGCAGCATGTTCATAGTTTGTAGTCCATAAATGATTACTTTCATACAGTTACGTGGCTAGTATCACCTCCTATCTTATCTTGAGCCTAAGCCTCTGAATGTTGTTTTTCATCAATTGCACATTTACTATAAGCTCGAGAGAAAAGCCTACACATGAAAGTGCCTAGAACAGTGACAGAATCATCTTTAGAACTTAGTAAGTGCTAGTTGAATATGAATCTAAACATCTGGAGAATATTTTACTATTTAATAAGATATATACTTCTTGATGAATAACTGGAAAAAAAAACACTAAAGACCCAGGAAATGGGATGAAATGCAGTTTTTTGCCCAGTTTTCAGCAATGAATATTGAACTCCTGGTTTGCTCTTCTTGTCAGTTAAATGGTTTCCCAAAAAGATACACTCAATCTCTAATTCCCAGTACCTATGTATGTGACTTTATTTGGAAAAAGATTCTTTGCAGATGTAACCAAGTTAAGAGGAGCCCATACTGAATTAGGGTGGGCCCTGGTTCACTGTGGGCTTCCCAGGTGGCTCAGTGGTAAAGAATCTGCCGGCCAATGTAGGAGATGCGCGTTCGATTCCTGGGTTGGGAAGGTCTCCCAGAGAAGGAAAGAGCAACCCACTCCAGTATTCTTGCCTGGGAAATCCCACGGACAGAGGAACCTGGTGGTCTACAGTCCATGGGGTCACAAAGAGTCAGACATGCCTGAGCATGTACTCATTAGTCCAGTGGCTGCTATGCTAAGAAAGGAGAAATTTGTACACAGACACACCGAGAGGGAAGATGGCCCTCTGAAGACAGAGGTGGAGATTGGAGCTGTGCTCCCACATGCCAAGGATGCTAAGGACTGCTGGCAATCACCAGAAGCTAGGACGAGGCAATGAAGGCTTCTTTCCCAGAGTCTTTGGAGACATTAGGGGCTGCTGACATCTTAATTTCCAGACTTATAGCCTCCAGAAGTGTGAAAGATAGGCTGCTGTTTTGTCTTTTTTTTAATCTATACAGTTTGTGGCATTCTGCTATGTCAGCCTTAGGAAATGAATATGCCCCCATTACAGCTTGTCATACACAGGTCTTAGGCTTGTGTCTGGTTTTCCTGCCTGAACAGAAAGTACTCTGTACCCAGAAGGTGGAGGGAACCAGCCAAGAGTGTGGAAGCAGAAGGAAGTGACTCACCATGGGACTCCGACCGATGCTGCCCAGGTAGTGGAGGAGTCCTTTGGCATGGTAGATTGTGGGCTGGAGATGAGCGCTGGGAGACAGCCACTGTCTGTTCAAGTCCTCCCCTCTCAGTGAGCATCTGTGACTGCGGGAACCAACAACAAGCAAATAAATACACATTTAGAAGAAAATAACTTGAGAAAATAAAGCTCGACAAGACAATTAAACTAATGAATCCAACTTCCTTCTGACTTCTGCTCAATTGGCATCCACTGAAGATGCCCAGAAAGATGCAGATCCCAATTGTCGTGATTATTCACAGCTCCCCAGAGAACTGGAAACCATATTTTAACTTGAGTCAGGGTCACCAGAGTTTGAAGATGAAGTTTGGGAAATATTGTTCTCCGCTACCTACTTCCGAGGAGAACAAGTTCAATAAATTTCTCTAGACTCTCCAGTTCCACAAATAATCATTATTAATAATAAGTTGAGATCAATAGATCATGCTGGGCATGTTACATATGCTCTTTCTAGCTGGCCCAGTAATTCTGCCAAGTGGATATTATTGCACCCCAGTGAAGACAGTGACACTTAGAAATGGTTAAATAAATGCCCCCAAATCATGTAACTTAGAGTTAGGCTTTCCATCCGCGTTTGTTTCCCTCCGAGAAACAGCATAGGGTCTTTGTCCTAACACGTTAACTCCACCCTATCCATATAGATGCCACAGAAAGCTTGACATTTACTCAGAGAGCTGGAGGGTCATTTTCAGATACATCATCACGGATTATTAGCTCTAGAAATGAGTTCAAAAATCATAATCGTCCTCATTTGGGAAAAGAGGATGTTCCCATTTGAAAGTATCAAGTCTCTCTACAAAGGTGACACAG
Organism: Bubalus bubalis; assembly: GCF_019923935.1. Classification (NCBI taxonomy): domain Eukaryota; kingdom Metazoa; phylum Chordata; class Mammalia; order Artiodactyla; family Bovidae; genus Bubalus; species Bubalus bubalis. Next base: position 52,947,303 of record NC_059176.1, read on the forward strand.
CTGGTTAGCGAGAACAGTGACTGCAATTCAGAGGGAAGGAAGCTGAGATGCTGGGTGGTGGGTAAAGGGAACCTTAAAGCCCGGGTCCACCAGTGATTACCAATGGCCGCCCCTTCTCTAGGGAGGCAACCAGAAGTCCCGCTGAGATGTTATTTATTCAATAGGCTGACAGTCAAGGTACCAGAGATTAAGAGGAAGCAGAGCAGCATCTCCATCATCTAGTCCTCCCAACCTCCCTACCCCGATCCCTACTACCACCTCCTGCTGCCCTTGTCCTTCTCTTTTTTAAAACATAATTTTATTTAATTATTTATTTTTGGCTGCCCTGAGTCTGCTGCTTTGCTCAGGCTTTTTCTAGTTGCAGTGAGAGGGTGCTATTCTTCATTGCTGTGTGAGAGCTTCTCATCCTGGTGGCTTCTCTGCAGAGAACAGGCTCTCTGTGTCCCGGCTTCAGTAGCTGCAGCACGTGGGCTCAGCAGTTGTGGCGCGTGGACGTAGCTGCTCAATAGTATGGAACCCACGTCCCCTGGATTGGCAGGCAGATTCTCTACCACTGAGCCACCAGTGATGTCCTGCCCTTGTCCTTCTGTGCTTCAACTTAATCAAACTGCACACCACTCTCCCTGAGAAATTGTGCCTGCTGGTCTCATTGCCAGGACTCCCCAAATCTTCATCCCTTACCTCTTCAACATTCAGGGGTCAGTTTTTCAGGGAAACTTTCCCTGATCCCCAGACCCTTATGTTCTCCTGCTACTAAATATATTGCAACACCACCCTCAGAGTTCTCATAGAATCTTTTTTAATGGTTTTTATTCCATTTATTTTTGTTTCTTTCACCTTTGTTGTTAAACTGTAAGCTTCCTTGGGGACAGAAACAGTTTCTTTGTTACCATCTAGAACCAAACGTAGTAGCTGTGTCAGAGTTGATATTAGTAAATACTTTGGAGTGAAAAATGTACTAACATTTAAATGTAGAATCAGATACTTTTTCTGTTCAAAGAAAAAACACTATTTTCAATAAATCTTGGAGGTGGAAGGAAAAAGGTTCAGCCTCCTCCTTTCAGCACTTTCTAATCTCATGTTTCTGAAATTATCTTTAAATATTAGTTTCCTGCTGCTTGTCAGCCCCTGTTACAGCTTGCTGGAAACGGAAAATCTTTAGATTAATCATTTATCCTGATTTCACCATTAAAATATTTTGACTTGAGAAATGGTAGGTTTGTTGCATCTTCCTCTATGACTTTTATTCTTTCCTTGCTTTACATCCCCCAACGTCCTCTTTTTAATAGCAATGACATTTAGAAATAGGGTTTCTGCCTGGCGACCAAGGATGAAGATAAAATACAAAGCAAATCTTTCGAAAGAAGTAAATAGCAATGGAAAGAAGCCGGTGTCCCAGACTTTATCCTAAGCCTATCTGCTGTGTTTAAATGAATTTCTTTTCTCAAATCAAGGTACTTGCCAGCACAACATCCCAGAGCCTCAGAATTTTCTCTAACTGCTCTGTGATTCTGCCTTGACCTGGAGTCTCATCAACACTGGGTGTTTTTTTTTTTTCTTTGTAACATCAAAAGTAATGAAATCAGTGGAGGCCCCTTAAAAGTATTTCTGTTTGTAGCAATAAAAATGCAAGCTTTCTCTGTGACCAGTAGCCAGCAATTCCATGCAACTCTCTCTGCCTCTGCTTTCCTTCTGTTCCACAGAGATAATGTTCTAGACAATGTCCACAAGGAAAAGACCCAGAGGTTGACAATGGCAGATATACCATTCTAGACAACAGTTCTTCCAAATGTAGGGGCGGGGTGGAGTTTTGTGCTGTGATCAGAATAAGCCTGAGTGTTGGTTAAACAGATCGAGTCTCAACTCAGCTTTGTCTCCAGGTAAGGGGATTGGGGGCTTCTGAGAGTCAATACTGTCATATGCAAAAGAATATAGATATTCCTACCCTACCTCTCGGGATTATTCTGAGGGTTAAATGAAACGATCTCTGTTTTAGATATCTCCATGGAGAAACTATGTAACTCTTTCTCCACCACTGTCTAGGTCCAGACCATGTCTACATCTACATCCATGTGCATAATCTCTACTTCTATCTGTATCTACATCTTCATCTTCAACTCTAATGCTCAGGGATGCCAAACACCACTTGGATTATGGTCATTCATTCCTTATCTCATCTAACACTTTTCCTTATGAATAATCAATAGAGAACTGCATGCACTTTGATTGGAAGGGAGAAGAATCTTGACTGGGAACCTCAAATAAGAGGCAGTGGTTAGTTTTTAAATTCAAACTGACTTGAACACATTTAAGAGTGGAAACCACGAGACTGAAGAGAAAAAGAGTTATCTAAGGAATGGTACAGACGAGGCTGTTTGCAGGGCGAGAATAGAGACAGACACAGAGAGTGAGTATGTGGACACTGTGGGAAGGGGAAGGTGAGACATATTTGGAGAGTAGGATTGACATATATGCAGTACCATGTGTTAAACAGAAAGCTAGAGGGAAGCTACTACAAAGAACAAGGAGCTCAGCTCACTGCTCTGTGATGACCTAGACGGGCAGGATGGTGGGGGAGGCTGCAGGGGGAGGGATATGTGTACATGTATAGATGATCCACTTTGTTGTATAGCAGAAACTAATACAATGTCGTAAAGCAATTTCCAATAAAAAATAAAATGTTGTCTGAGGAAAAAAAATGCAAGGATATAACAATATAAATTGCTGAACAGACTATTTAATAGTCCCAAGCAGGCCATTAAATTGTACCAAGGGAAGGATGGCTTCTAAGATCTATTAGGTGTGCAGATTTGGGGAGAAACTGGACTCATTTGAGACTTAAACAAGTCTTTTCTCCTATTAGTTGGGGAAAAATTTTGCTGGTTTTTCAGGGGCGGAGACAACAATGCATTCCTTAGGTCTATCCAGGTGGCATGAACTTGAGAAACCCATATGTATTTGTACTCAGTGTTCTCTGCGTGGCTGTGGTTTTGAGAGTATCTCTGTGTGTGCTTAAGGCTTCAGCAGTTCCTAGATTTCTGCAATTTCACATTATTACAACAAGCACTACACCTAACTCGAGTGCTGCTCCTTTTAAAGCAAATCCATTTTATTCCAATCTTCAAATCCATTTAGCATTTTGCGTTAATGACATCAGCGATTCATGCAGTCGGAAGAACTGCTGTTGCTCTTCCTAGGGATTTGTTTTAAGCATTTGAAGATGAAATGCACCCCATCTTTTTATCTACTGTAGCATTTCTGAAATGACAGCTGCTGCCTCTATGTGGAGAAAATTAGCAGATGGACAGTTATGACTGGCTGGCAATAAATTCAGCGCCTCTAATTTCTGAAAAGGGGTCATCCCTCAAATAGAGTTTGAAGTCTTGCTTTGCTTCTAACGAGAGGAAAATGGTCAGCATTGCTATCTTTTTTTCCCCACTGAAAAACTGCAGACTTACAGAAAAGGGGAAGAAACACTTCCTTTTGATTTTCACAAAGGAAGTCATTTGACTCATATAGTCCTCCCCATTTTTTTAAAGCAAAACCATTGGTTTAAGAGAATGTCAAACAGAGTGAAGTAAGTCAGAAGAAGAAAAACTTCATATATGAATGCATATATGTGGAATCTATGAAAATGTTATAGATCAACTTATTTGCAAACCAGAAATAGAGACAGATGCAGAGAACAAGCGTGGATACCAAAGGGGATAAAAGGGGGAGATGGGAAGAACTGGGAGATTCAGATGGACATGTACACTCTCCTGTGTATAAAGTAGACAAGTACTGTATAGCACAGGGAACGCTACACCGTTCTTTGTGGTCACCTGAATGGGAAGGAAGTCCAAAAGGAAGGGGACATGTGTACGCATGTAGCTGATGCACTTTGCTCTACAGTAGACACTAGCACAAGATTGTAATGCAACTTTCTTGTTTAGTCACTCAGCTGTGTCTGACTCTTTTGTGATCCCACAGACTGTACCTGCCAGGCTCCTCTGATCATGGGATTTTCCAGGTAAGAATACTGGAGTGGCTTGCCATCTCTTTCTCAGAGGATCTTCCCAACTCATGTATCGAACCTACATCTCTTGAGTCTCCTGCATTGGCAGGCAGATTCCTTACCACCAAAGAATCTGTGCTACCTGGGAAGCCTCTCTGAGTACTTTACATGTATATTATGAGCCTGCTCTTTTTAGGTTTTTGCAGCACATGTCTAGGATATCTCTCTAATTAAACCTAAAGTTTTTGGTAGGTCAAAATCCTTCCCTTTAAAAAAAAAAAAAAGGCTTTTGGTCTCCTGAAAATATGGTCATTTGATAACCCCCCCAAAAAAAACCCCACATATCAGTCGAAATTATCGAAAAATGAATCAGAAAGGACGGTTCTAAGAGTTCACTGAATAAAAGTCGTCGTCTTCATGGTAACCTAAGCGTACCTTAAAGGCCAGATAGTCTAAAGGGAAATGATGTCATTTGAAACCACTTTTTAACATCGGTTGTGGATTTTACAATGGACTTCCCAGGTGGCGCTAGTGGTAAAAAAAACTTCTCCTGCCAACGCGGAAGACATAAGAGACAGAGGTTCAATCCCTGGGTTGGGAAGATCCCCTGAAGGAGGGCATGTCACCCCACTCCAGTATTCTTGTCTGGAGCATCCCATGGACAGAGAAGCCTGATGGGCTACAGTCCATGGAGTTGCAAAGAGTCAGACAAGATTGAAGTGACTTAGCACGCACATATATGGGTTTATGTGTTTGCTAAGTACAAAGATTATCCTAATTGGAGAATGGGAAATAAATGATCTAACCAAAGGCCTTGACACACAGATCCTGAACTACCAGAACCCCTGAAGCAAAGAAAGAATTAGAGACCAGAGGAAGAAAGAGGAAAAGTGAGCTGCTTCCTGAAAGAGAATCTATAAAGCTGCAGTCAGACAATGAAATTATTCAAAAATCTCCCATCCAGCCATGACTGATCAAAGGAGAGATGGGGCCCTTCAGGCTGAATGAGTGATGCCAGGCTTGATAATATTAGTGCCCGCGGCACAGCAAGCTCTGTAGTCTGAAGAGAGGCAGCGTGTTTGAGATTAAGCAAGTGCTTTACCATTCACTGCACATCTTAGTAACACGAGACAGCGTGGGTGCAGGAGAATATTTATCAAGGTAAAGAGATGCATGAGAGAACATGACTGAATCGCACAGGCCACTGTGGGCCAGACACTGTACCCAGAGCTTTCCAAATAAAGACCGCCTGGATCAGGAAAAGGACGAAAGAGAAAAAACACAGCAAAACACAGTGTCCTCCTAAGGCCATCATCACTCTACAGCTCAAACAATCAGGGTTGTAAGAGACATATTATGTTCAAAATAGTTTTGCCATACAAAGAGCTCAATAGATAGACAGTAGTAGATAGACAGAGACATATTATGTTCAAATATGTTCAAAATAGTTTTGCCATACAAAGACCTCAGATAGACAGTAGTCTAGAGTGAAGGAGAAAGAAGCAATCAAACCCAAGGGTCCCTCAACGTATCCAAGAACCCAGCCACATGGTGCCAGAGGACTGGTCACCCCAGAGGCCAGGCAGAGGTAAGCTGAGGTCCTCAAATGATGGACTGATCCGCACATGACTACGGGGCTTCTCTGATGGCTCAGTGGTAAAGAACCTGCCTGCCAATGCAGGAGATGCAGGTTCAATGCCTGGGTCAGGAAAATCCCCTGGAGAACGATATGGCAACCCACTACAGTGGTCTTGCCTGGGAAATCCCATGGACAGAGGAGCCTGGTGGGCTTCAGTCCATGGGGTTGCAAAAGAGTTGGACACAACTTAGCCACTAAACAATAGCAGCAACAACAAAGAAATGACCAGGGTGGAAATCTCTACTTTGTTAAATAAATCACCAAGAGTTGACACTTGAACCTAGGTTAGTCTAAACCTAACCTTCTCATTTTCCTCAAAGTATGGTCACAGTAGCATCATGTGAGAGCTTGTTAGGTATGTAGAAACCTGCGTCCTATCCCTGTGTCTTCATTTTAACAAGAGCTCCAAAGAATCTGTATACACGTTTAGTAAATACCTTTAAAGGATTGGAATGTAAATTGGTATCGACACTATGGAGAACAGTTTGGGGTTCCTTAAAAAACTAAAAATAGAGCTACCATATTATTCAGAAAAAACCTGCTCCTGGGCATACAGCTGGAGCAAATCATAATTAGAAAATATACACTCACCCCTATGTTCATAGCAGCACTGTTTATGATAGCCAAGACATGGAAACAACCTAACTGTCCATCAACAGATGGATGGAGATGTGATGTGTGTGTGTGTTGTATGTGTAATGGAATATTATTCAGCCATAAAAAAGGAAATGGTGCCATTTGAAGCAGCATGGATGGACCTAGAGATTATCAAACCAAGTGATGTAAGTCAAAGACAAATATTTGACATCACTTATATGTGGAATCTAAAAAACGATACAAATTAACTTATTTATGAGACAGAAACCATACACAGACTTAGAAAACAAATTTACATTTACCAAAGGGGAAGGTGAGGGAAAGGGATAAATTAGGAGTTTGGGATTAATGTATACATAATACTACACATAAAATGGATAACCAACAAGCACCTACTCTATAGGACAAGGAACTCTACTCAATACTCTGGAATAACTATGGCAAAAGAATCTGAAAAAGAATATATATATGTATATGTATAACTGAATCGCTTTGCTGTACGCTTGAAACTATTACAACATTATAAATCGACTATATTCCAATATAATTTTTTTCAAAAAGCCAAAGGCAATAATAAGCAAAATAAGCATTACCTTATACTTTATTTTATGGAAAGAAAGAAAATTAACACTTATATAGGAACGTGGACTTTATAAAGGACTTTATTGCCAAAAAACTTGCAGGAATCTAGAGCATTTGCTGTTTAGAATCACTGGCATCTGACTCTGAGCAGCACCAGCTCCAAAAGCTTTAAGATGTATCTTTCCTACTTTCCCACCTAATTTCCCCCAGGATTGAATTAGCCTACTGCATGTTTTAATTTGAAAACCAATGTAGACTTAAGATGTAAGTGTGTTTTCTCTGAGTTATTTTGATAAGCCTGGTTTCATAATATCATTCAGAAATCCAATGTAACAAAAGATAACAAGTGAAGGACAAGGTGAAATCAGGTCAGACCATATTATGGGGTGGGAAATGTAGGAGAGTCCTGTAATATCATGAATATCAATCAGGATATGTAACGTGTTAATTCAAATTTCTCCTTAGAACTGAGTCATATACAACTGACTCAATAAAAGTAACAAATAGATTCAAGTGGTTAGATCTGATAGGCAGACTGCCTGAAGAACTATGGATGGAGGAGGTTCATGACTTTTTACAAGAGACCATCCCCAAGAAAAAAAAATGCAAAAAGGCAAATTGTTGTTTGAGGAGTACTTACAAACAGCTGAGAAAAGAAGAGAAAATGAAAGGCAAAGGAGAAAAAGAAAGATATACCCACTGGAATGCAGAGTTCCAAATAATAGCTAGGAGAAATAAGAAAGCCTTCCTCAATGATCATTGCAAAAAAAAAACAGAGGAAAACAATAGAATAGGAAAGATTAGAGATCTCTTCAAGAAAAATACAGATACCAAGGAAACATTTCATGAAAAGATGGACACAATAAAGGAAAGAAGTGGTATTGACCTAGCAGAAGCAGAAGACGTGAAGAAGAGGTGGCAAGAAAGATCTTCATGCTGCACATAACCACGATGGTGTGATCACTCACCTAGAGCCAGACATCCTGGAATGTGTCAAGTGGGCCTCAGGAAATATCACTACAAAGTTAATGGAGGTGATGGAATTCCAGTTGACCTATTTCAAATCCTGAAAGATGATGCTGTGAAAGTGCTGCAGTCAACATGTCAGCAAATTTGGAAAACTCAGAAGTGGCCACAGGAATGGAAAAGGTCAGTTTTCATTCCAATCCCAAAGAAAGGCAATGCCAAAGAATGTTCAAACTACTGCACAATTGCACTCATCCCACACACTAGCAAAGTAATGCTGAAAATTCTCTAAACCAGGCTTCAACAGTATGTGAACCATGAAATTCCATATGTTCAAGCTGGATTTAGAAAAGGCAGAGGAACCAGAGATGAAATAGCCAACATCCAAAAAAAAAAAAAGAAAAGAAAAGAAATTGCCAACATCCGTTGGATCATAGAAAAAGCAAGCGAGTTCCAGAAAAACATCTGCTTCTGCTCTAATGATTACATCAAAGCCTTTGACTGTGTAGATAACAACAGACTGGAAAATTCTTCAAGTGATGGGAATACCAGACCACCTACCTGCCTCCTGAGAAATCTGTATGCAAGTCAAGAAGCAACAGTTAGAACTGGACATGGAACAACAGACTGGTTCCAAATTGGGAAAGGAGTACATTAAGCCTATATATTTTCACCTTGCTTATTTAACTTATATGCATACATAATGTGAAATGCCAGGCAGGATGAAGCACAAACTAGAAACAAGACTTCCAGGAGAAATATCATAACCTCTGATATACAGATGACATCACCCTTATGGCAGAAAGCAAAGAGGAACTGAAGAGCCTCTTGATGAAAGTGAAAGAAGAGAGTGAAAAAGTTAGCTTAAAGCTCAACATTCAAAATACTAAGATCATGGCATCCATTCCCATCACTTCATGGCAAATAGATGGGGAAACAGTGACAGACTTTATTTGGGGGGGCTCTAAAATCACTGCAGATGGTGACTGCAGCCATGAAATTAAAAGATGCTTGCTCCTTGGAAGAATATCTATGACCAACCTAGGCAGCATGTTAAAAAGCAGAGATGTTACTTTGCCAACAAAGGTCCATCCAGTCAAAGCTATGGTTTTTCCAATAGTCATGTATGGATGTAAGAGTTGGACTATATAGAAAGATGAGCGCCAAGAATTGATGCTTTTGAACTGTGGTGTTGGAGAAGACTCTTGAGAGTCCCTTGGACTGCAAGGAGATCCAGCAAGTCCATTCTAAAGGAAATCAGTCCTGAATATTCATTGGAAGGACTGATGCTGAAGCTGAAACTCCAATATTTAGCCAGCTGATGAGAAGAATGGACTCATTTGAAAAGACCTTGATGATGGGAAAAATTGAAGGCAGGAGAAGGGGACAACAGAGCATGAATTGGTTGGATGGCATCACCTATTTGATGTACTTGAGTTTGAGCAAGCTCCGGGAGTTGGTGATGGACAGAGAGGTCTGGTGTGCTGCAGTCCATGGGGTCACAAAGAGTTGGACATGACTAAGAGGCTGAACTGACTGAGGTAGAATAATTTATTTAATTTCTGAAATTTTAAATCCATTAATAATCTTTGCAAAACATTGCCAGAACAGGAAATTATAAAAGAGTTTTTCAAAAATTGAGAACTAAGGATTACCTGCATAATGGTAAAAAAATATATAAGAAATATTGTTTTGAAAAAAGTCAACACTCATGCCTGAGTAGGACAATCAAGAAAATAAGAATTTTTGGATACTTTCTGTGTCATAGTATATGTATAAGAGTGCCCATCAATTCTTATTCTACATATATATATTTATTTATTTATTATGAAATAATAATAGAAAACCAATGTTTCACTCATACAATAAGTAATTCAATAAGGTAACAGGCTATAATATTACAATAGAGAAGAAAATGATCATATAAGAGAGCTGTTAAATATTTTGGTGCATTTAAAAAATGGAGTATTGTGCAATTGTTAAGAAAAAAGAGGAACATATCTATTTACTAATATGGAATGGTGATTTTCATGATATAAAGCTAAGTGATAAAAAGTATATAAAATATAAAAAGCATATTTTAGAATGAAGAAGACATGATTTTATATATATATATATATTGATTTATGCAAATAACATAAGATAAATAAAAAACTAATAAGATTGATTAGGCTTCCCCAGTGGCTCAGTGGTAAAGAATCCACCTGCCAATACAGAAGACACCAGGTCCACCCCTGGATGGGAAGATCCCCTAGAGAAGGAGATGGCAATCCACTACAGTATTTTTGCCTGGGAAATCCCACGGACAGAGGAGCTAGGCAGGCTACAGTCCATGGGATCAGAAAAGAGTCGGACATGACTCAGAGACTAAAACATAAAGATTGATTACTTTCAGAAGGCAGATGGAAATAGGATATAAAGCATGGATGAATGGGAATTGGGTAGGAGGAATCAAGAGCAAATGACACTTCTCTAATCGTACCTTTCTGTATTGTTCCAACATTTAGAATCATGTTAATGTCTCACATACTCATAAGAATAAATAAATATGAGAAAACTGAATAGAACTCCAAATGGATTGGTTACAAATAAACTTTATGGCAAATAAATAACACTTATGGAAGTGAAGAAGGAAATAACTGACTCAAGTAACTTTATAAAACAATGTTACTACCTACTCTAAAGCCAAAGACAAAAACAATAGTACACAAGTGTGTTTTTCACAGCAGTATGTAGTTCTGAGTTAGCAATTCTAAAAAGACTTTAGATGTACTCTGCTGCTGCTGCTGCTGCTAAGTCACTTCAGTAGTGTCCGACTCTGTGTGACCCCACAAATGGCAGCCCACCAGGCTCCCCCGTCCCTGGGATTCTCCAGGCAAGAACACTGGAGTGGGTTGCCATTTCCTTCTCCAATGCATGGAAGTGAAAAGTGAAAGTGAAGTCACTCAGCCGTGTCCGACTCTTAGTGACCCCATGGACTGCAGCCTGCCAGGCTCCTCCACCCATGGGATTCTCCAGGCAAAAGTACTGGAGTGGGGTGCCATTGCCTTCTCCTTTAGATGTACTCTAGAATTGAGTAAATAAGTAAATCAGTTATACATAATAACAACCAGGTATCTCACAGTCACAAAAAGAATTATAAATAAAGAATTTATTTATAAATAAATTTATTTATAAATAAACATTATTTATAAACATAATGTTATAAACATGTTTTATAAACATAAAATGTATTATAAACATAATGTTTATTATTAAATAAACATTATTTATTTATTAATAAATTTATTTATAAATAAAGATCTGTGATGTTCAGGAATCAAAAGTATCAGCATGAATTCATGGTTTCATATAGAAAGTTAGATTAAATAGATACAAGTGTATCTGTAGTGGTGTATGTATTCATGCATTTATTTGGTAGTTCTGTCTACTGGAAGGACCTAGAAATAATAACCTCCGAGTAGTATGAACATATAAAATGCTTAGATCAAAGTTTCCAAGTAACATTATTTAATGAAAGACATCAGGGATTCTTGAAGAAATACCTAGCTTCAGAGGTGGGGTGAGGAAAGAATATCAGTCTAGAATATATTATGATGCCAGAATTTTTAAAGCACTCAGAAATAATGGCAACATGTTGAAATGACAGAAGAATCAATTTCAAGGGAATCTCAATGACCAAATGTGGTAAGACTTGAACACTAAAATCAAGTAATTATTAATAAGTAATTATTCGTAAGTTTGTACTGATATAAGTAAATAAAGAAAGAGCTCTTCATTTGAGTAGAATTCCAGTCAGTTAAAACAGAAAGAGTGAAGGAAAATAAAATTATCATTTGGCAAATATAATAGTAATTGTTATAAACCAGAATCATCAATGGATGCTAAAATTAGTGGGTTATGATGAGGAGTAGAATATCTACATAGACTTGTGTCCCCATAAGATACTTATTAATTTCAAAGGGAAATTATTAGTAAATTTATGGTGAAGAAACCCAGCAAATACAACCATAATCAACAGATCAAAGATAACATCATCATTAGAAATACATATGCGCTGAGGACACACCATCACTTACATGATGCTTTTGCCAAAAATACAGAAAATTAATTTAATCATCAGAAAAACTCAAATCAATGTGTACACTCCAAATAACAGACCAGTACTCGTCAAAAATGTCCAGATCAAGAAAAATAAAAAAGGCTGACAAGCTATTGTAGACTGGAGGAGATTAAGAAGACATGAACATGGGGCTTCCCTGGTGGTCCAGCGGTTAACACTTTGCCTCCCAGTGATAGGCTGCAGCTCTCCCTGGTGGGGGAGCTAAGATCACTCAGGCCTCACAGTCAAACACCCAAAATATAAAACAGAAGCAATATTCAATAAAGGCTTTAAAATTGGTCCACATCAAAAAAATCTTTTTAAAAACTTTTTTTAAAAGAGAAGACATGAATACCACATGCATTGGGAAAATGATCTTTATTGGCGCAATTGATGAAATCTGAACCAATAAATACTAGTGTCTTGATGTTATTTTCTAAGTTTCATCATTATACTGTGGATATGCAAGATGCTACAAAATGGGTTAAATATATATATATATATATACACACACACACACACACACAGAGCTTTTAGTACAATTATTACAATTTTTACTTTTCTGATAGATGTTTATTATTTCAAAATAAATGCTTAAACGATTTTTAAAAATTTAAATTTAAAAAAGGAACATAGCCTATAATTCATGAAAAAAATAACTAATTTTAAAAACTCAGAAATAACTCAATAAATGGTTAGAAAAAGAAATTATATTTTTGAAAATGAAACCTAGAGTAGAAAGAATGAGTGAATCAATACAAATAATGAGTTATAAGAAGAATGTGAAAAAAAAATTTTAAACCTAAGGAAAGTGAAAGTGAAAGACGCTCAGTCCTATTCAACTCTTTGCGACCCTATGGACTATATAGTCCATGGAATTCTCCAGGCCAGAATACTGAAGTGGGTAGCCTTTCCCTTCTCCAGGGAATCTTCCCAACCCAGGTTGCAGATGAATTCTTTACCAGCTGTGCCACTCAAGGGAAGCCCAATCCTTAGGAATCAAAGAGGTAAAAAGGATTTAAGAGAAACTGACACATAGTGAGTGACACGTTGAAGACAGGCAAACAGTGACCAATGGATAAGGGCGTGTAAGAAAGAAAACAAGGCCAAGATCAGAACAAAGGCTATACTAAAAGTACTAAGAAACCTATATTGAGAAAACTCACATAAAGTAATAAAAAAATTAAAATCACATTGCAATAATTTATTATGTATCTAAGATAAATAATATTGATCCAGAACCAACATCAAGACATAATCTAGTAATATTACTGGATTGAAAAAAAAAAAAAACTCATTGGGGAGCGAGGCAATAAAAACACTGTACTTAAAAAGGAAAAATTAGGTTATCTCTTTTGGCAGCAATGCTTCAGAAGAAAATTGAATAGTGATATTCAAGAAATTAAATAAGACATTTAAAGGAAGAAAATACGAGACAAATTTGTTTGTATCCAACAAAAGTGATCCTCAGATACAGAGAGAAACAGACACATTGTTATTAAGATTCAAGAACCCAAGGAATATTATTCCCATGATCCTATCCTAAGAAATACATTAGACAGCAAACTCAGATACGCAAAATGATCAGAGAGCTATGGATATTTTCAATTTTTATAAAAATAACCTGTGGATATTGATGCCACAGAACTCATTTCACATTCATATTATAGTTCCCTCCACCAGAAGTTGAGCCCTTTGAAGGTAAAAGATAGTATCTTGTCACATCTCTGAATCCCAGAACCTGGTACAGCACCTGAGCCACTGAAATTACTCACTGTGAATAAGACAGCATTGAATTTAAACTTCTAATTTAAATGTCATAAATGAAGTGTGCTTAAATAAATGCTTAATACAGCAAAATCAGTTAAGAAGCAAAACAGTTTTGAGTTTCAAATGTTTTCTGACATCACAAAAGCAAAAGCAGATTATTCCCAGCAATCATTTTTACCTTAGTTGTCATGTTTGCGATGTAAAATAAAACAAATACTTTTATTTTTTTAATAGTGAAAGATCCCATCACTACAAGAAAAACAATAAAGTACGCCCCATCTTTTTATATCAGGCCAGAGGATCGTAACAGCTGGTTTTACTCCTCATCACCATCATAACCAACATTGACTGAGTGCCAATCTTCTGTTAGGGGGTTCTATGCGTTATCTCCGCTGATCTTCACGATAATCCTATAGGCATTGTTATTATAATTGCCACTTTGCAGATGAGAAAATAGAGGTTTGAGACAGTTAAGTAATTTGCCTAAATTAGCAAAAGTACAATAGTTTCTAGTTTCAGAGTAAAAGGCATAATACAGAAGAAGGTTATTTTATAAAAGTCTTAACCACCCTATCCTGTGGACAGATCAACTCAATGTCCTCAAGGGATGAAAGGTGGGGAAGAAACCTACAGAAATGGACCATCTTTGCCTCCCATACCTACATGAACCAGAACGTCTCAGCTTGTGTCTAACTTGCACATTGAAATTTAGAGGCAAACTTTGTTTGAAGAAAGGATTACAGTGTTTAATATGTTAATAATTGATGGCTTGTGAGTCAAGTGTCATTACACGATTCAGCCTTAGAAATCTGTTGATAATTTAGTATGCAGTTTTCTCATATGTAAAATTAATACTCCCCTTCATGCTTGACAAGTTGGTGTAAGGTATAAAATTTTATTCAAAAGACGAAAGCGTTGTATAAAACCATGTATTATTCATTAATTCACCGTATATTTATTGTTACAACATCTACAGAGCATCAGATACTATTCTTATCCTGAGGAATACAGTCATAAACAAGCCCAACTAGCAATTTACATTCTGGGGATTGTGATTAAGTGGTAATTAAAGACAGGCAGATGTCCGTCGTATTTGTTAATTTTTCAGCACAGTGACCAGCATGTGGTAGGCAACCAATTCATCATGATTGAAGGAACTCCCCATTCTACTGCAGAAGAATATTTTTTCTCTGGGAAGCCAATATCTAAATTAAAGCCACAACTTAAAAAAAAAAAAAAACTGTTAATTCAACAGATTTAATTATGGGGTATTGATTTTTTTCCTGATCATCTCTGTCTTGGCAGGCTCTCTGTACTGCTACAGTCTAAAAATCTCTATGCCTTCCTTGCTAGAGATAAACTCTTGGTGAAAAAATTCCATGTAAAGACCAGAAGCATTAACACTGAGAAAAATAAAAATTGTCCTTTCTAAAACTGCAATTTGTTTCATTCTCTTAACCTTAATGCAAGTGCTGATATTACAGCTGAGATATCCCCCCAAAATCCAGAATTAGGGTCCTTTAATTAGACCAAATAACACCACATATGTTTCTTCCTGAATGGAATAAAAAAAAAAAAATCATAGCTCTTTACTTGTTCTCTTCTTCTATGCCTCTGAGGCTTCTTTCACATTAAGGCAATTTTTCGTTATGGACCAGAAGGTATACAGGACATTTACAACTCCCTGATGAGCTGTAAGCCAAAAGAAATCTCAAGAGAGCAAAACTCTTCCCTCTCCAGCTAACTAGTAGAGGTAGCAAGGAAAGTGATTCTCTGCTTTCTCCAGAGGCTATCAATGTGTTTAACTCTGGTGTATAGTAAAATCCAGATAAGTCTCTTCGGGAAAGAAACAGAGATGCAGGAAAATAATTTCTGCTGATTGGGAGGTTCAGTAGCTAGAAACATTCACCTCATCCCCTGAAAGCAACATTGACTGTCAGTACCATTCTAGGTAAAGGAATGAAGAAAGTCATCCAGGAAGTCTGGTGTTTCTTCTTCTTAAAGTCCTGGCAGGAGAAAGTTGAAAGATTGGGAAGATACTACTTACAGTACTAAAGAGAAAGTCAGAAAACAAATTGAGATTTAGTCTTGATTTAGACACTTGCTTCTGTGGGATCTTAAACATGTTCCTTAATATTGCTTGACTCAGAGTTTTTCCTGTGGTCATGTATGGATGTGGGAGTTGGACTGTGAAGAAGGCTGAGCGCCGAAGAATTGATGCTTTTGAACTGTGGTGTTGGAGAAGACTCTTGAGAGTCCCTTGGACTGCAAGGAGATCCAACCAGTCCATTCTGAAGGAGATCAGCCCTAGGATTTCTTTGGAAGGAATGATGCTAAAGCTGAAATTCCAGTACTTTGGCCACCTCATGTGAAGAGTTGACTCATTGGAAAAGACTCTGATGCTGGGAGGGATTGGGGGCAGGAGGAGAAGGGGACGACAGAGGATGAGATGGCTGGATGGCATCACTGACTCGATGGACGTGAGTCTGAGTGAACTCCGGGAGGTTGTGATGGACAGGGAGGCCTGGAGTGCTGCGATTCATGGGGTCGCAAAGAGTCGGACATGACTGAACGACTGATCTGATCTGATCTGATCAGAGTTTTATTTATTTAAAAAAATTAGGACACAGGATCTTTAGCCTATGTAACTCTTCTTTAAAAATTGACTATTCTAAGAAAAGAGAAAGAGAGAAAAAGAGATACACAAGGGGAGAAGAGAGTATAGAGGTGGGCTCTACAGTTTTACTCTTTGGAACACAGATTCCTAAACAGAAAAATTGCCCAGGATTTATCACCTCATAGGTGAATTGTAAAAGTTGACTCCACAACGGCTTTCTCACCTTCTATTGCTCATAATGTTTCTCTCCCAAAGACATAATTCTAAACTGATACTTAAATTCTTCCAATGACTTACCATTATCTACAGGAGGACATGTAAACTACTTTGATTGGCTTTCAAGATCTTCTACAGCGTGGTCTTGGTTCACCAACCCAACTCTTGGTGAGCATTCTTATTTTCATCATCAGCAAATACTGTGCTGAACTTTTAACAAACTAAACTACATCCAGTCCCATCACTTTCTGGCAATAGAAGGGAGACAAGTGGAAGCAGTGACATTTTCTTTTCTTGGGCTCCAAAATCACTGGGGACGGTAACTGCAACCATGAAATTAAAAGACACATTCTCCTTGGAAAGAAAGTGTGACAAACCTAGGCAAACAGAGACATCAATTTGCCAACAAAGGTCCATAGAGTCAAAACTACAGCTCTTCGAGTAGTCATGTATGGATGTGAGAGTTGGATCATAAAGAAGGCTGAGTGCCGAATAATTGATGCTTTTGAACTATGGTGCTGGAGAAGACTCTTGAGAATCCCTTGGGTGGCAAGAAAATCAAACTAGTCAATCCTAAAGGAATTCAACCCTGAATATCCATGGAAAGGACCGATGCTGAAGCTCCAATGCTTTGGCCACCTGATGTGAAGATCCAACTCGTTGGAAAAGATACTGATGCTGGGAAAGACTGAGGACCAGAGAAGGGGGTGGCAGAGGATAAGATGGTTAGATGGCATCACTGACTCAATGGACATGAGTTTGAGCAAGCTCCAGGAGATGTTGAAGGACAAGGGAGCCTGGCATGCTACAGTCCACACAGTTTGAAAAGAGTCAGACACAACTGGGCAGCTGAACAACAACAACAACAAACTAGATATTTAGATTATAAGTCTGAGAAATACAGTGTTTCCTGCCATCTCAGTAAACAAAGGCCGTCACAGTCATCGATGACTGCAGCCCTCCAAGGTGAACACGTGCGCCCTGAGGAAACTCAGGGCCGAAAACAGTATCTGCCAACTGGCATCCAGCAGACTGCAGCCATTCCCCAAGGAACGAGCCCTGAGAAAACCTAGGATGTGAAAACATAGGATACTGACCCCAGACAGCTAAGGCGCGTATCAAAGGAAAGATGTCCAAGAGCCCCAGACTCTTGCCTCTTCCCGTACATAGAAAACTGATAAATACCTTAACTTGGGATATCTGGCTTCCTTTAATTAACAGTAATTTTTGATATTCAGTTTCCCTGCCCTTTGTTGCAAAATTCCTATATATCTTACCTCCCTGCTTGCCTCCTTGGAGCAGTTTCTCACAGCTATCGGAAAAGCTGTCTCCTAGGCTGCAGTCCTAATTTTGCCCCAAATAAAACTTAACTTGCAACTCTCACAGTGTGCAAATTTTTTTCAACAAGTCATTGGAGGATAAACTGTTCTTTTTTTTTTATTTGCTTCCAAACTTATTCTTAGTAATCTTACTACTGCCTAACAAAACCTAGTGCTATATAGTGCTATAAGCAAGACAGATGTCCTGGTTGTTTCCAAAACAGTCTGTGCTCTCCCAAGGATCACATACTCTCTCCTGATGGAATCATGTCTGAAATCTGGTCCTTTACTTTCCTTTTCTTAGTCTACCCCACCTTTCAAAAAACGTCTCAAACACTGCCATGTTCAAGAGACTTTCTTTGACTACTCCCATGTACAGCATCAATGTCTCCAACTTCTGAACTCCTTAGGAAAACAAAATGTTGAAAAATTTGTGTATAGCCAGGCTTCCCTGGTGGCTCAGATGGTAAAGAATCTGCCTGCAATGCAGGAGACCTGGGTTCAATCCCTGGGTTGGGAAGATCCCCTGGAGGAGGAAACGGCAACCCACTCCAGTATTCTGGCCAGGGTAATCCCTTGGAAGAAGAGCCTGGTGGGCTACATACAGTCCATGGGGTCATGAAGAGTCAGACACAACTGAGCAACTAACACTTTCACTCGTGTATGGTCAGTAGAGTCAGGTCTGGTGCTGGAACTTGCCATGTGTATTTGGCTAAATTATTTAACCTTGCTAAATTTAAGAATCCTTAATATCAGATAAGAGTGATTCCTATCCCTTAATCTCTACCTAAAGGAAATATTAGTATCCAACTCACAGAATTTTGTTTGCTCGTTTCTTAGGATTAAGTGACATACCATACTGAAAGTGAGACAGGCTGGGACCTGGGATTCTTTGCTGCAAGGCTACAATGCTTGCACCTGGACAAACCTCTCCTCTAGCAACAAAATAAAAATAAATTGTATAAGACTAAAAATAACAGTGTGCCTGCACATTTGGGGCAAATTCTGGGCAAAAGATACAAAGAGACCAAAAAATAACAAGCGCCACTCCTAAAGAAAGTTGCTCATTCGTGTCCCTTTTGTGACCCCATGGGCTGTAGCCCACCAGGCTCTTCTGTCCATGGAATTCTCCAGGCCAGAATACTGGAGTGGGTAGCCATTCCCTTCTCCAGGGGATCTTCCCAATCCAGGGATCAAACCCAGGTCTCCCACATTGCAGGTGGATTCTTTACCATCTTAGCCATCAAGAAGCAAAAACTGGGTATTGAGAGCAAAAGAAGGTGCCATGTATGCACACACTACCACCAGAGTGGTGGGCAGAACCTCTAAGTCACCTTCTCTGACCCCTGGACACACCCTTACCCTCATCCCAAGTAAGGATCCCCCTTGCCCCTCCTTCGGGAAGGAGCAAGCAAAGGAAACTAGTTTGTCCTCACCCCCACCACTGCAGCAGGGGTCAAAACATAGCCTTGCCTGAATTTCTTGTCTGGCCTCTAGTCAGCTTCTGTTGATTGGGGAAGGCCAAGGACCCGGTTGGTAACAGGCACTTAACAAAATGCTTAGTAAATTCTCAGTGACAAAGAATAAATATTTGGCTTTGTTAAAACAATTATTTATAGCATTCACATTTGCATCACCCTCAAATACTGTCCTGAACTTTCATTTAACTAAGCTATATGCACTTGTACTTACATTATGTCATTGGAGGATAAACTATATTTTGTCTGTTTATTAAATCTGCTTCAGTCCTTATCATCATGTCCTACATTCAATGGATCTCAATAACTACTTGTTACAGAGACGCTTAGAGATAAATAAGACTATAAATATAGAACTGTTCTCTTTCCCTTTTCTTTTAGATTTTCAGTAAAGCATGAGAAGTAAATAAAAACAACAGGAGAAAAACTGTATTTTTCATTTAATCCTCATAACAGCCTCCATTTCACATCTGGAAAAAAACTATACTTCAGAAGATTTATGTAACCATCCACAGTCACACATTTCAAGGATGAATGTGAACCCAGGTTTTTCACCAAATTGAAAAATGGGTGGCCTGAAGGAAGTTTGGAAATTCATTTCCCTAAAAAATAATCTCTGGTATCTCCTTTATTGTTTGTCCTCATTTTCTCTTGACATACTCCACAATAGTTTCATACGGAGAAGTGTGGTGTTGGCTTCGCTCTTACCCTGGCGCTCTGCAGCCCACTTATTCTAGATTCCCCCATACCCACAGGGGATATGTTATCCACCTCAGTGGATGTCTGAAACCAATAAACGCTATGTTTTTCCTAGCATCACTGCTTCTGTGCTTTGAAGCAATTATTAAGGCTTATTTGAACAGAGCACTGTGATATCATGATGGTTTATCTGATAACCGATATGGCTACTAAATGACTAATAGGCGGGCGGGTAGCATATTCCATGTGGAGCGCTTGGACAAAGAAATGATTCATGACCCAAGAGGTCAGAGTGTGACAGC
Source organism: Bubalus bubalis (assembly GCF_019923935.1). NCBI lineage: Eukaryota > Metazoa > Chordata > Mammalia > Artiodactyla > Bovidae > Bubalus > Bubalus bubalis. The sequence goes on from NC_059176.1 coordinate 52,967,587, forward strand.
TTGAAACTTCATCACACTTGCTCAGAAAGGCATGCAATTAAAAATGTATGAATTGTTTATTTCTGGAATTTTCAATTTAATATTTTCCAGCCATATTTAAACTCAGGTAACGGAAACTCTGGGGGGGAAAAAAAAAAAAAACATACAGCAGGGGACTGCTTATATTGTTCAGCTAAATTACACACACATACAGCGCCAGGAAGTTTAAAAGGCAAAGGAACTATTCATTAGATCTTATTAAAAAAAAAAAAAGGAGGTAACACTAATGACTTTCTCATTATTCTCAGCAAATGTCTCCCCCATTTCTTTGGCTTCTCAAACCAAATATCTTATAGTCATCTTTGGATGCCTCCTTATTTCCTACCCCTAATCTCACTTATCAGCAAATTGTACAGACTGACTTAAAATATATATACAGATTGACTATGACTCACCACTAGCTTCCTCAAAGATATTTCCCAAAAAATTTGAAATTACTTTACTTTGGATCTTATTTCCATTAAGACCCAGAATTAAATCAGACAAGTTTCTCATTGCAGACTGACTTCATCCTTTTATTCTGGGAGTTATTTTAGCAATATGAGAATTCAAAATATCTTTATAGCTAGGTCTCATGAACCAGAAAAAAAAAATGCTACCTTTGATCTACTGTATATTTTAAATGAAAAATATACACTTCAAGCTAAACATAGTTAATATAATTTTACATCTCTTTTACATAACTTTTACATCTCTTGTCAAAATTATGTTTTATAGGAAAAATTCCCCTGTATAAGATAATATCTGTTCTCCTTCTTTCTCACCCCTCTTCCAAGGTAAGAAAACATAAATAAATAAATAAAACATAAAGAAATAAAATTTTATTTCTTTATTTATTTCTTTTATTCATTCAATGCCAATTCTTTTAGCCTATGGCAAGAGGCAAACCTTTAGATAACATTGCATTGCTTCCCCAGCATCCAGATTGGGTAATCACAATCAACAGGAAGGTGTTGTTTTCTCCTTTCATTCTGTCATCTGTTCTTAATTTACATTTTACTGGTCTCTAACAAGGATAGTATAGCAGATGGCAAGTGAAATCTAATTAGTGATGTCTTGCAAGTTGTGTCAAGACTCTTCAATAAGGTTGTTTTGTTGAAAAGCCATTGGAGGAGTGTTAGCTGTGTTCCCTGATGACAGGCAAAAGGAATCAGCAACACTGGTCTTTATTTTACCTACTTCAGAGCTCGCCACGTGAAAACAGCCTTTCTCCGGGGGCATTTTTAAAAAACAATCAGAGGCAATTGCTGAATATCATGGCTGTCCGAGGCAGAGAACAGCAGTTGGACAAACAATGAACTATCCACAAAATTCAAAACTAAAATCTGGGGACAGAAATGCCCATAGAGGAATCTGAAAAAAAATCTCAAACTATTCTGAGAATATACATGCAGAGGATTGTGTGAATATACAGATCTATGTGCATGCCTGTGTGCATGGCTCAGAAGACACCTAAAAAGGTCCTAGACTCTCACTTGTGACTAACCTTGAGTTTCTGTACAAGTAGGTAGTAAGGAAAAAAGCAGAGTTGTTAGCTTGCACTATTGACGGCATATCCCCAACTTGCTTGCAGGCCGCTCAGCAGAGGCTATGAACATCAACAGACACCTAAGAACATCACTAACAATTAAATGATCACTAAGCTAGCCAAGCAGGGACTTCAGTGACCACATACGACAAATAATATAGGCTTTAGAAAATTAACTCAAAAAATTCACTAAACAAATGACAGCAAATCCTGGCATAGAGGATAAACCTAATTTCCAGAACTGAAGCATTATATTATTTAAAATTTCTACTTTTTATGAGTCATGTAAAAAGAGAGAGAGAGAGTAAAGTAGAAGAAAGCAAAAAATATGGCTCATACATAGGAAAGTAAGCAGTTAATAGAAATTGTCCATGTAGAAGCCCAGATATTATATTACTGAGAAAGATTCAAAACAGCTATTATAGGTATGTCCATATGTTCAAAGGAATAGGAAAACTGGATCTGAAGAACTAAAGGGAAGTTTGAGATCCATGTCTCAACCAATAGATATTATCAATGAAGAGACAGAAATTATAAAAAAGAACCAAACAAAATGTCCTGAGTTGAAAAGTACAGCAACTGAAATGAAAAATTCACTAATGGTGCTCAATAGAAAATTTGAGCAAACAGAAGAAATATTCAATGAAATTGAAGATAGTTCAGTTGAAACTGTCCAATCTCAGGAACAAAATTAGCAAAATAATGCTCAAAATTCGCCAAGCCAGGCTTCAACAGTACAAGAACAATGAACTTCTAGACGTTCAAGCTGGATTTAGAAAAGGCAGAGGAACCAGAGATCAAATTGCCAACATCTGTTGGATCATCTAAAAAGCAAGAGAGTTCCAGAAAAACATCTACTTCTGCTTTATTGACTATGCCAAAGCCTTTGACTGTGTGGATCGCAACAAACTGTGGAGAATTCTTCGAGAAATGGGAATACCAGACCACCTGACCTACCTCCTGAGAAATCTGTATGCAGGCCAAGAAGCAACAGTTAGAACTGGACATGGAATACCAGACTGTTTCCAAATAGGAAAAGGAGTACTTAAATGCTGTATACTGTCACCCTACTTATTTAAGTTATATGCAGAGTACATCATGGGAAATGCTGGGATGGAGGAAGCACAAGCTGGAATCAAGATTGCAGGGAGAAATATCAATAATCTCAGATATGCAGATGACACCACCCTTAACACAGAAAGCAAAGAAGAACTAAAAAGCCTCTTGATGAAAGTGAAAAAAGAGAGTGAAAAAGTTGGCTTAAAACTCAACATCCAGAAAACTAAGATCATGGCATCCGGTCACGGCAAATAGATGGGGAAACAATGGAAACAGTGGTAGATTTTATTTTGGGGGGCTCCAAAATCACTGCAGATGGTGACTGCAGCCATGAAATTAAAAAAACACTTGCTCTTTGGAAGAAAAGTTATGACCAACCTAGACAGCATATTAAAAAGCAGAGACATTACTTTGCCAGCAAACATCCATCTAGTCAAAGCTGTGGTTTTTCCAGTAGTCATATATGGATGTGAGAGTTGGACTATAAGGAAAGCTTAGTGGTGAAGAATTGATGCTTTTGAACTGTGGTGTTGGAGAGGACTCTTGAGAATCCCTTGAACTGCAAGGAGATCAAACCAGTCAATCCTAAAGGAAATCAGTTCTGAATATTCATTGGAAGGACTGATGCTGAAGCTGAAGCTCCAATACTCTGGCCACCTGCTGCAAAAAACTGACTCATTTGAAAAAATCCTGATGCTGGGAAAGATTGAAGACAGGAGGAGAGGGGAAGACAGAGGATGAGATGGTTGGATTTCATCACTGACTTGATGGATGTGAGTTTGAGTAAGCTCCAGGAGTTGGTGATGGACAGGGAAGCTTGGCCTACTGCAGTCCATGGGGTCGCAAAGAGTTGGACACGACTCAGCAACTGAACCGAACTGAACTGAACTGAATCTCAGGAACAAACATATGAAAAAAATTTTTTAAATGAACAGTCTCAGAAACCATTAGGACACTACAAGCATACAAATATACACATAACAGAAGTCCCAGAAAGGAGAAAAGAGAAAGACAAAGTATAATGAATAGTTAAAGAAGTAATGACCAAAAATGTCCCAATTTAATGAAAAGTATTTATTTACATATTCAAAAAACTCATCAAACTCTACGACTGATAATTCAAAGGCCACACTTAGACAGCTATAATCAAATGAAAAAAGTTTTGAAAACAGTATTATAGAAGTGACTAATCCTATAGAAGAAATAAACAGTAATATTAGAAGTTGATTACTCTTTTCAGAAACAATGAAGGCCGAAGGCCATGAGATAACATACTTACACTGAAAGAGACCGCCAACTAGAAGACTAAAAGTAACAAAACTATCCTTTTTGAAGGAAAAATGAAGAAGAAATTAAGATAATACTAGATAAACAAAAATTGAGAGAAGTAATTGCTAACTGATGTGCCCTATAAGAAATTCTGGACTTTCCTCCTGGCTCAAATGGTACAGAATCTGCCTGCAATGTGGGAGACCCAGATTCGATCCCTGGGTTGGGTAGATCCCCTGGAGAAAGAAATGGCAACGCACTCCAGTATTCTTGCCTGGAGAATCCCATGGACAGAAAAGTCTGGTGGGCTACAGTCCATGGGGTTGCAGAGCCAGACACAACTGAGCGACAAACACACACACACACACACATAAGAAATTCTAAAATTCTAAAGGAAGATCTTCAGGCCTAAATGAAAGGAGATTAGATAATAACAAGAATACACATGAAAAATGTAGTGTTGAAGGTAACAACATAGGTAAATATAAAAGACAGTATAAACATATTCTTAGTTTAACATTTTTCTCCTATCTAAAACACAACTGCATAAATAATAATCATAAACTGTGTTGATGTGCAAACAATGTATAAAGGTATGATGTGTATAATCATAACACAAAGGAACAGGGGATGAAATGAAATTCTATATAAGCAAAAATTTATATACTCGTGTAATTCAGTTTGTATTCATCTGAACCAGATGGTTAAACATCAAGATATTAATTATAATCCCCAAGGCAAAAACAGAAAAGAACAACAAAAAAAAATTACAAAAGCAATGTCAGATTAAATCTAACAGTAGATAGCATTTATTTAACCCAAAAGGTGATAGTAAAGGAAGAATGGAAAAAGTAAAAGATTGAAGGCAGGAGGATAAGGAAGTGACAGAAGATGAGATGGTTGGATGTCATCACTCTCAAGGGACATGAATCTGAACAAACTCCAGGAGACAGTGAAGGACAGAGAACCCTGGCATGCTGTAGTTCATGAGATCACAAAGAGTCAGACATGACTTAGTGACTGAACAAGAACAACAAAAACAATGACATAGAAAACAAATAGCAAGAGGACATAGATAAATTTTCCATATCAGTAATTACATTGAATATAAATTGATTAAACTGTTCAATCTAAAGGTAGAGATGAATAGAGTGGATTTTTTAAAAAAGTAAATGTTATAGCCATAAACTGCCTACTAGAGACATACTTTAGATTCAAAAACATGATGGGTTAAAAGTAGAAGGCTGGGAAAAGATACAGCATGAAAACAGTATTCAAAAGAAAGAGACCGAGTGACTAGACTAATATTAAACAAAATAGGCTTTAACTCAAAAATTATTATAAGAGACAAGAAGGAATATTATATAATGGTAAAGAATCAATTCATCAATAAGATATAACAATGTAAATATCCATGCACAAAATAAAGGAATAGCATAATATATGAAAATACCTAAACTGATCAAAATGAGAAACAGTTCAATAACAACACTTGGAGCTTTCAATTCCTCACTTCCAGTAATGGATAAAACAACTATGCAGAAGATTAACAAGGAAACATAAGACGTACAGAAAACTATAAACCAACATCAGAACACTTGGTACAATATAACAAAATGCACACTTTCTACTGGAATGCGCATGGAAGTATGTGCCAAGGTGGATCACGTGATAGGCCATAAAATAAGTCTCAACAAATCTAAAAGATTCAAATCATACAAAGTGTGTTCCATGATCAAAAGTAGATCAAGTTAGAAATCAATAGCAAAGGGAAATTTGAGAAAACTCACAAATACATGGAAATTAAATAATCAATGGGTCAAACCAGAAGAAACAAGGGAAACCAGGAAAATCACTGAGAGAAATGAAAAGAAAACAAAATGCACCAACAGTATGGGATAAGCTGAAAGCATTGCTCAGAGGCATATAGTCGCAAGTGCTTACCTTAAAAAAAAAAAAAATCAAGTCAATAACCCATCATTCTACCTTTAGAAACTAGAAAAGAAAAGAAAATCAGGCCCAAAGCAAAAAGAAGGAAGGAAATAATAACAATTAAAACAGAAATCAATGAAACAAAGAATGGAAAAACAATAGAGAACTCAAAGAATTAAAAGTTGGTTCTTGGAAAATGTATAAACCTGTAGCTAAGCAGACACAGTAAAGAAAGAGAGAGAAAGTAAATTATTGAGATAAAAATGTAAGAGAGAACATTATTATTAACCTTATAGAAATTAAAAGGTTTATAAGGAAATAATATAAGCAAGGTCTTTCCAGGTCACACTAAATAAGTAAAGAATCTGCCTGCCAATGCAGGAGACTTAAGAGACACGAGTTCAATTCCTGGATTAGTAAGATCCCCTGGAGGAGGGCATGGCAACCCACTCCAGAGCATAGCAACCCTGGAGAATCCCATGGACAGAGGAGCCTGGCAGGTTACAGTCCGTAGCGTCACAAAGAGTTGGACGTGACTGAAGCAACTTAGCAGAGCACACATCACATAAGCAATTGCTATTGCTATTGCTAAGTCACTTCAGTCGTGTCCGACTCTGTGTGACCCCATAGACGGCAGCCCACCAGGCTTCCCCATCCCTGGGATTCTCCAGGCAAGAACACCGGAGTGGGTTGCCATTTCCTTCTCCAATGCATGAAAGTGAAAAGTGAAAGTGAAGTCGCTCAGTCATGTTCGACCCTCAGCGACCCCATGGACTGCAGCCTTCCAGGCTCCTCCATCCATGGGATTTTTCAGGCAAGAGTACTGGAGTGGGGTGCCATTGCCTTCTCCGCATAAGCAATTATATACCAACAAATTAGAATATACAGAGGAAATGGACAAATGTTGGGAAAGATAAATCTGCCAAATCTAAATCAAGGAGAAATGTAAAATTCGAATATATCTATAATAAATAAAGACATTGAATTAATAGCTTAAAAATTCCCCACAAAGGAAAGCCCCAGACCATATGACTTCACTGGTAAATTCTACTATACATTTAAAGAATTAGCATCAATTATTCACAAATTCTTCTAAAACATAAAAGAGGTGGAAATATTTCCCAACTTTTTCTTTGACTGTGTATTACCCTGATACCAAAGCCAAAGACATTACAGAATGCTTGATATCAATACCCCTTATAAATACAAGTACATCTAAAAATTCTTCAAAAAATACTATCAAACCAAATAAAACAATATATAAAAATGATTATATATGTTGTTCACAAACAAGTGGAATTTATTCCAGGATTTGAAAGTTTGTTCAATATACAAATCAATGTTAAAAATCAATCAATGTAATATACCATATTAATAAAACAAAGAACAAAAAAAATACGTTATCAACTCAGTAGATGCACAAAATCATTTTACAAATCCAATTCCTTTTCATGACAGAAAACACTCAAAAAAAAAAAAAACAACAACAACTAAGAATAGGAGGAAATTCTTCAACATAATAAAGCATATCTATTAAAATCCCACATCTGTTATCATACTTAATGGTGAAAGACTGAAATCTTTCCCCAAAGATCTATAATAAACCAAGGAAGGCTGTTCTCACCACATGTTCTCAAACTTGTATTGGGAATGCTAGCCAGAGAAATTAGGCAAGAAGATGAAATAAAAAACATCCAGATTGGAAAAGAAGTAAAATTATCCTTATTGGCAGATAAAATAATTCTGTATATAGAGAATCTACCAATAAAACAAAAATAGACCTAATAAACAAGTTCAGCAAGAACACAAGTTGCAAGAGCAATGTGCTAACATCAACTGTATTTCTGTATACTAGCAATGACTGATCGGAAAATAAAATATTAAAACAATTCCATACATCATGGAATAGCATCATTAAGAATGAAATACTTAGGGACAAATGTAACCAAAGAAGTGCAAGACATACACTTCAAACTATAAAACATTATTGAAAGAAATTAAAGAACACCTAAATACATGAAAGGTCAGTTTTCATTCCAATCCCAAAGAAAGGCAATGGCCAAAGAATGCTCAAACTACCGCACAATTGCACTCATCTCACACGCTAGTAAAGTCATGCTCAAAATTCTCCAAGCCAGGCTTCAGCAATATGTGAACCGTGAACTTCCTGATGTTCAAGCTAGTTTTAGAAAAGGCAGAGGAACCACAGATCAAATTGCCAACATTTATTGGACTGAAAAAGCATGAGAGTTCCAGAAAAACATCTACTTTTGCTTTATTGACTATGCCAAAGCCTTTGACTGTGTGGATCACAATAAACTGTGGAAAATTCTGAAAGAGATGGGAATACCAGACCACCTGACCTGCCTCTTGAGAAATCTGTATGCAGGTCAGGAAGCAACAGTTAGAACTGGACATGGAACAACAGACTGGTTCCAAATAGGGAAAGGAGTACGTCAAGGCTGTATATTGTCACCCTGCTTATTTAACTTCTATGCAGAGTACATCATGAGAAATGCTGGGCTGGAAGAAGCACAAGCTGGAATCAAGATTGCCGGGAGAAATATCAATAACCTCAGATATGCAGATGATACCACCCTTATGGCAGAAAGTGAAGAGGAACTCAAAAGCCTCTTGATGAAAGTGAAAGTGGAGAGTGAAAAAGTTGGCTTAAAGCTCAACATTCAGAAAACGAACATCATGGCATCCGGTCCACCACTTCATGGGAAATAGATGGGGAAATAGTGGAAACAGTGTCAGACTATTTTTGGGGACTCCAAAATCACTGCAGATGGTGACTGCAGCCATGAAATTAAAAGACGCTTACTCCTTGGAAGGAAAGTTATGACCAAGCTAGATAACATATTCAAAAGCAGAGACATTACTTTGCCAACAAAGGTCAGGCTAGTCAAGGCTATGGTTTTTCCTGTGGTCATGTATGGATGTGAGAGTTGGACTGTGAAGAAAGCTGAGTGCTGAAGAATTGATGCTTTTGAACTGTGGTGTTGGAGAGGACTCTTGAGAGTCCCTCGGACTTCAAGGAGGTCCAACCAGTCCGTTCTGAAGGAGATCAGCCCTGGGATTTCTTTGGAAGGAATGATGCTAAAGCTGAAACTCCAGTACTTTGGCCACCTCATGTGAAGAGTTGACTCATTGGAAAAGACTCTGATGCTGGGAGGGATTGGGGGCAGGAGGAGAAGGGGACGACAGAGGATGAGATGGCTGGATGGCATCACTGACTTGATGGACGTGAGTCTCAGTGAACTCTGGGAGTTGGTGATGGACAGGGAGGTCTGGCGTGCTGCAATTCATGGGGTCTCAAAGAATCAGACACGACTGAGTGACTGAACTGAACTGAACTGAAATATATGAAGGCAATAGCAACCCACTCCAGTACTCTTGCCTGGAAAATCCCATAGATGGAGGAACCTTGGTAGGCTGCAGTCCATGGGGTCGCTAAGAGTCGGACATGACTGAGCGACTTCATTTTCACTTTTCACTTTCATGCATTGGAGAAGGAAATGGCAACCCACTCCAGTGTTCTTGCCTGGAGAATCCCAGGGACTGGGGAGCCTGGTGGGCTGCCGTCTATGGGGTCGCACAGAGTCGGACACGACTGACATGACTTAGCAGTAGCAGCTGAGTATACAAGAGGTCAGAGGAGGGGGCCATAGCTGGAGATATAAAGTGTCTCATAAGGCCCCTGATAGCTGAACCCTTTGCAATATAGTCATTTCCAAGTCTCCATGTACAATTTATTTGCTCTGAAAAAGTGATTCTCTATGGAAATTCTAGTTTCAGTCTGATTTCCCACTCACTGAAGTCTTTCTTGTCTCTGTTCCTTTGTCAACAATCTCTTCTTGTTCAAAAACAGAATAATATCCACCTAAAACAAACTACGGAGAAGGCAATGGCACCCCACTCCAGTACTCTTGCCTGGAAAATCCCATGGACAGAGGAGCCTGGTAGGCTGCAGCCCATGGGGTTGCTAAGAGTCAGACATGACTGAGCTACTTCCCTTTCACTTTTCACTTTCATGCATTAGAGAAGGAAATGGCAACCCACTCCAGTGTTCTTGCCTGGAGAATCCCAGGGACAGAGGAGCCTGGTGGGCTGCCGTCTATGGGGTCGCACAGAGTCAGAGATGACTGAAGCAACTTAGCAGCAGCAGCAAATACATGAAACAATATCCTTTGTTTATGGATTTGAAGACTTAATTTTGTCAATGTGACAATATCCATCAGATTGATCCAAAGATTCAATAAAATATCTATCAAAATTCTACCTGACTTTTTTCTTTCTTTCATAATTTGACAACCTGCACTTAAAATTCAGAATACATAAGACAATCTTGAAAGACAAGAATCAAGTTGAAGAACTCCCATTTTCCAAACAACTACAAATGAGGGAGAAAAAATAATCTTTTCCAGAAATAGTGCTAGGGAAACTGAATACCTAAATAAAAGAATGTCTTTGGACCCCTATCTCATATCATACACAAAAATTAACTCATAATGGACTAAAGGCCTAAATACTAGAACCGAACTACAAAACTAGAAAGAAACATTGGATTTTATCTTTATGACCTTGGGTTGGCCAATGGTTTCATAGTATCAAAAGCAAAAGTGAAAAAACAGAGTAGATAAATTGTATTTCATAAAAAATTAAAATTCTTGAATATCAAAGGACAACCTCAAGAAAGAAAAAATCAACCAATAGAATAGGAAAAAATATTCACAAATCACATATCTGATAAGAAAAACCAATTAAAAACTGGACAAAGTATTTAAATAAATCTTTCTCCAAAACAGATATACAAATGACCAATAAGTACATGAAAATACAGTCACCATCACAAATTATCAGGTGAAGCTAATTCAAAAGGAAAAGTAGATATCATTTCACACCCTAAATTAAAAAGCATCCCTAAAATTAAAATGATTAAAATGCTAGAAATTGTATACAAATTGAAAATCTTACACATTCTAGTGGAATAAAATTTTTTGTCTATTTTGCAATAATCTTGCAGTTACTTAAAACATAGTAGATTCCCCACGTGACCCCACAGTGTCACTCCTGAGTACATACCCAAGAGAACTGAAAAAATATCTCCACATAAAATGTACGTGGATATTCATATCAGTGTTATTAATAATGACCAAACAGTGGAAACAAGACAATTGCCTATCAGTGAATGAACTGATAAATAAATGTGATATATCCATACAATGGAAAAAATACTGAGCTGGAAAAAAAAAAAGTGTTAAGAAACAATGAGTGAATGAACCATGACACTATGTTACATGGAGAGCCATATATAAGACTCCATATTGCTGCTGCTGCTGCTAAGTCACTTCAGTCATGTCCGACTCTATGCGACCCCATAGACGGCAGCCCACCAGGCTTCCCCGTCCCTGGGATTCTCCAGGCAAGAACACTGGAGTGGGTTGCCATTTCCTTCTCCAATGCATGAGAATGAAAAGTGAAAGTGAAGTCGTTCGGTCGTGTCCAACCCTCAGCGACCCCATGGACTGCAGCCTACCAGGCTCCTCCTTCCATGGGATTTTCCAGGCAAGAGTACTGGAGTGGGCTGCCATTGCCTTCTCCGAAGACTCCATATTACACAACACTATTTTCATGAAAAGTCTAGAATCAGCAAATTCACTGATACAGCAGGTATATTAGTGATTTCCAGGGACCATAGGGAGAGAAGAGTGGGGAATGACAGCTACTGTGTATGGGGTTTCTACTGGAGTAACAAAAATATACTAGAATCAGATAATGGTGCTGGGTTGTACCACTGTGAATATATTAAAATCTGCTTGATTGTACACTTGCTATGGCTGAATTGTATGATATGTGAATTATATCCCAATTTTACAAATGCAATTATAAAAACTGTGAAAAACTATTACATCTTGTAGATACTCCATTAATTAGTTCCTCAGTCACTGAGGTTTAACTCTATCAGCATATGCCTATGTATTTGCATATAGAACCTTGGAATAGCCTGTCCTCAACTTTTAAAATTTATTAATAATCTGTTTGAAAATTAAATATGAACAATGCTATGAATTCTTCACTCCAGCTTGCTTCCCAAATTTTGTCATACATGATGATGCTTTTAAAAACATCTAACTTGTTGAGTGCAGGGTTTTTTTTGAATAATTTTATTTACTTATTTATTTGGCTTCGCTGGAAATTTGTTGCTGTGTTGGCTTTTTCTCCAGTTGTGGCGAGCTGGGGAAACTCTCTAGTTGCAGTGTACAGGCTTCTCACTGCAGTGGCTTCCTTATCGGGCAGCACAGGCTCTAGAGCATCTGGGCTTCAGCTTAGTTTTTCAAAACCTAATGACCATCAGGAAGCCATGAGACAAAGTTTTCCTCCACAAACATATGCATCAGAAAAGGATTTTCTGTCAGCCAGATCCATAAAGTTCTTGAAAGTATTGGTCGCTCAGTCATGCCCAACTCTGCAACCCCATGAACTATAGCTCACCAAGCTCCTCTGTCCATGGAATTCTCCAGGCAAGAATAATGGATTTATTTCTGCTCTAAGTTTTAAGATTTCTTTCCTTCTACTGACCCTGGGGTTCTTCATTTCTTCCTTTTCCAGTTGCTTTAGGTGTAGAGTTAGGTTATTTATTTGACTTTTTTCTTATTTCTTGAGGTGTGCCTGTATTGCTATGAACTTTCCCCTTAGGACTGCTTTTACCGTGTCCCACAGGTTTTGGGTTGCTGTGTTTTCATTTTCATTCGTTTCTATGCAAATTTTGATTTCTTTTTTGATTTCTTCTGTGATTTGTTGGTTATTCAGCAGCGTGTTGTTCAGCCTCAATATGTTGGAATTTTTAATAGTTTTTCTCCTGTAATTGAGATCTAATCTTACTGCATTGTGGTCAGAAAAGATGCTTGGAATGATTTCTATTTTTTTGAATTTACCAAGGCTAGCTGTATGGCCCAGGATGTGATCTATCCTGGAGAAGGTTCTATGTGCGCTTGAGAAAAAGGTGAAATTCATTGTTTTGGGATGAAATGTCCTATAGATATCAATTACGTCTAACTGGTCTATTGTATCATTTAAAGTTTGTGTTTTCTTGTTAATTTTCTGTTTAGTTGATCTATCCATAGGTGTGAGTGGGGTATTAAAGTCTCCCACTATTATTGTGTTATTGTTAATTTCTCCTTTCATACTTGTTAGCATTTGTCTTACATACTGCGGTGCTCCCGTGTTGGGTGCATATATATTTATAATTGTTATATCTTCTTCTTGGATTGATCCTTTGATCATTATGTAGTGACCTTCTTTGTCTCTTTTCACAGCCTTTGTTTTAAAGTCTATTTTATCTGATATGAGTATTGCTACTCCTGCTTTCTTTTGGTCCCTATTTGCATGGAAAATCTTTTTCCAGCCCTTCACTTTCAGTCTGTATGTGTCCCCTGTTTTGAGGTGGGTCTCTTGTAGACAACATATGTAGGGGTCTTGTTTTTGTATCCATAAAACTTAGAGCAGAAATAAATGCAAAAGAAACAAAAGAGATCATAGCAAAAATCAACAAAACCAAAAGCCGGTTTTTTGAAAGGATAAATAAAATTGACAAACCATTAGCCAGACTCATCAAGAAACAAAGGGAGAAAACTCAAATCAATAAAATTAGAAATGAAAATGGAGAGATCACAACAGACAAAACAGAAATACAAAGGATCATAAGAGACTACTATCAACAATTATATGCCAATAAGATGGACAACGTGGAAGAAATGGACAAATTCTTAGAAAAGTACAACTTTCCAAAACTTGACCAGGAAGAAATAGAAAATCTTAACAGACCCATCACAAGCACGGAAATTGAAACTGTAATCAAAAATATTCCAGCAAACAAAAGCCCAGGTCCAGACGGCTTCACAGCTGAATTCTACCAAAAATTTAGAGAAGAGCTAACACCTATCCTGCTCAAACTCTTCCAGAAAATTGCAGAGGATGGTAAACTTCCAAACTCATTCTATGAGGCCACCATCACCCTAATACCAAAACCTGACAAAGATCCCACAAAAAAAGAAAACTACAGGCCAATATCACTGATGAACATAGATGCAAAAATCCTTAACAGAATTCTAGCAATCAGAATCCAACAACACATTAAAAAGATCATACACCAGGACCAAGTGGGCTTTATCCCAGGGATGCAAGGATTCTTCAATATCCGCAAATCAATCAATATAATACACCACATTAACAAATTGAAAAATAAAAACCATATGATTATCTCAATAGATGCAGAGAAAGCCTTTGACAAAATTCACATCCATTTATGATAAAAACTCTCCAGAAAGCAGGAATAGAAGGAACATACCTCAACATAATAAAAGCTATATATGACAAACCTACAGCAAACATTATCCTCAATGGTGAAAAATTGAAAGCATTTCCTCTAAAGTCAGGAACAAGACAAGGGTGCCCACTTACACCATTACTATTCAACATAGTTTTGGAAGTTTTGGCCACAGCAATCAGAGCAGAAAAAGAAATAAAAGGAATCCAAATTGGAAAAGAAGAAGTAAAGCTCTCACTGTTTGCAGATGACATGATCCTCTACATAGAAAACCCTAAAGACTCCACCAGAAAATTACTAGAACTAATCAATGACTATAGTAAAGTTGCAGGATATAAAATCAACACCCAGAAATCCCTTGCATTCCTATACACTAATAATGAGAAAACAGAAAGAGAAATTAAGGAAACAATTCCATTCACCATTGCAACGGAAAGAATAAAATACTTAGGAATATATCCACCTAAAGAAACTAAAGACCTATATATAGAAAACTATAAAACACTGGTGAAAGAAATCAAAGAGGACACTAACAGATGGAGAAATATACCATGTTCATGGATTGGAAGAATCAATATAGTGAAAATGAGTATACTACCCAAAGCAATTTATAGATTCAATGCAATCCCTATCAAGCTACCAACAGCATTCTTCACAGAGCTAGAACAAATAATTTCACAATTTGTATGGAAATACAAAAAACCTCGAATAGCCAAAGTGATCTTGAGAAAGAAGGATGGAACTGGAGGAATCAACCTACCTGACTTCAGGCTCTACTACAAAGCCACAGTTATCAAGACAGTATGGTACTGGCACAAAGACAGAAATATAGATCAATGGAACAAAATAGAAAGCCCAGAGATAAATCCACGCACATATGGACACCTTATCTTTGACAAAGGAGGCAAGAATATACAATGGATTAAAGACAATCTCTTTAACAAGTGGTGCTGGGAACTCTGGTCAACCACTTGTAAAAGAATGAAAGTAGAACACTTTCTAACATCATACACAAAAATAAACTCAAAATGGATTAAAGATCTAAACGTAAGACCAGAAACTATAAAACTCCTAGAGGAGAACATAGGCAAAACACTCTCTGACATACATCACAGCAGTATCCTCTATGACCCACCTCCCAGAATATTGGAAATAAAAGCAAAAATAAGCAAATGGGACCTAATTAACCTTAAAAGCTTCTGCACATCAAAGGAAACTATTAGCAAGGTGAAAAGACAGCCTTCAGAATGGGAGAAGATAATAGCAAATGAAGCAACTGACAAACAACTAATCTCGAGAATATACAAGCAACTCCTACAGCTCAACTCCAGAAAAATAAACGACCCAATCAAAAAATGGGCCAAAGAACTAAATAGACATTTCTCCAAAGAAGACATACAGATGGCTAACAAACACATGAAAAGATGCTCAACATCACTCATTATCAGAGAAATGCAAATCAAAACCACTATGAGGTACCATTTCACACCAGTCAGAATGGCTGTGATCCAAAAGTCTACACAAGTAATAAATGCTGGAGAGGGTGTGGAGAAAAGGGAACCCTCTTCCACTGTTGGTGGGAATGCAAACTAGTACAGCCACTATGGAGAACAGTGTGGAGGTTCCTTAAAAAACTGGAAATAGAACTGCCTTATGATCCATCAATCCCACTGCTGGGCATACACACTGAGGAAACCAGAAGGGAAAGAGACACGTGTACCCCAATGTTCATCGCAGCACTGTTTATAACAGCCAGGACATGGAAGCAACCTAGATGTCCATCAGCAGATGAATGGATAAGAAAGCTGTGGTACATATACACAACGGAGTATTACTCAGCCATTAAAAAGAATACATTTGAATCAGTTCTAATGAGGTGGATGAAACTGGAGCCTATTATACAGAGTGAAGTAAGCCAGAAAGAAAAACACCAATACAGTATACTAATGCATATATATGGAATTTAGAAAGATGGTAACAATAACCCTGTGTACGAGACAGCAAAAGAGTCACTGATGTATAGAACAGTCTTATGGACTCTGGGAGAGGGAGAGGGTGGGAAGATTTGGGAGAATGGCATTGAAACATGTAAAATATCATGTATGAAATGAGTTGCCAGTCCAGGTTCGATGCATGATACTGGATGCTTGGGGCTGGTGCACTGGGATGACCCAAAGGGATGGTATGGGGAGGGAGGAGGGAGGAGGGTTCAGGATGGGGAACACATGTATACCTGTGGCAGATTCATTTTGATATTTGGCAAAACTAATACAATTATGTAAAGTTTAAAAATAAAAATTAAAAAAAATACAATTAAAAAAAAAAAAAAAGGATAATGGAGTAAGCACCCATTCCCTTCTCCAGGGGATCTTACTGACCTAGAGATGGAACCTGGGTCTCCTGCATTGCAGGCAGGTTCCTTACCATCTGGGCCACCAACAAAGCCCATATAATGTTCTCAAGTTCCACCTGCGTGATGGATGTTTATTTGTTTATTCTTCAGAAGAAGAAAACAGTGGCACTGTCTTCAGTGGTTCATTTTGCCTTGCAAGTCTGCAGGGCCACAAACACCTTAATTATCCAGCTTTCTCACAACTAACAGGAAGACTGCTCAAAGCTGCAACTGACAGGCTCTTGAAATAACCACGGGAGTTACACCTGAAAAGCTGCTAGGTATTAGCAGAAGACATCCTTGCTGCTGTGAAAATGTTAATTAATTTGATCTCTCAGAAGAGCAAGGAACATTCCCCTGCTTCCCACCGTTTACATAACAATTGAATGTTTCTGTGCTAACTCGGACCCTGACTGCTAACCAGGTCACTACTTTCACTGAACACCTTGTTGTCAGTTTAAGATGGCAGAATGATTTATTTACAATTTTAGCTTCCTTCAGTGCATTTAAAATGCAGACTTCCTGCTAGCTAAATCCAAGCTCAAAACCTCAAGTATGAGACTAGTAATGAAAAGAACTGCACTACTAATTAATGGAGCTTGCATTTTTTGTCTGACATTTCACAATAAATGGGTTTCCAAACACTGAATCACAACTGTTTAAAGTTGGGATTTTTTTACTCTGAATCCCAACTGTTTAAAGCTCCGACCCAGAAATCTTGTATGGGGAACTTTTCCTCAATTCTTAAAACATTCCCTTATTTAATCTCAGCTTCACTGCTTCCATTTCATTTTGTTCTAAATTGTATAGTCATAGACCTCAACTTGGGGCTTCCCAGTGGTAAAGAATCCACCTGCCAAGGTAGGAGATACGGATTTGATCCATGTGTTGGGAAGATCCCCGTGGGAAGGAAATGACAACCCAATCTAATATTCTTGCCTGGAGAATTCCATGGACAGAGGAGCCTAGCAGGCTACAGTCCATGGGGTTTCAGAGTCAATACAGTTTAGTGACTTAGCAGCAGCAGCAGCAGCAGCAGGCCTCAGTCTTTCTCAAACCCACACATTCCCCTCTCCTGGAATTTCAGTGTATCCAAAATCCCCAGACCTGCTTCTTTTAGGATAGATTAGACACTTCTCAGAACTAACAATGGTAGGTCTTTCTACTCTAAGCAAAAATGATCATTACTCCTTTTTGCAGTCAACGATTCTGTGAGCAAAAATTTCTAGGATACCTATCAGTGTGTTTAACCATTTGTAATAAATAAGAACTTCATTTACCATTTATAAAAGTAGTGGTCCCTTTACCTCCTCTGCTTAGAAGAATTAGAGAAGAGAAGCTCAAAGTAGGAGTCATTTTCTATTGGGAATGAGGGGCTTGGCTGAAGAGGTGTGTCTGTTTGGGCAAGGGTTCTAGGAGACAAGCCATTTCTGAGAATTTTGGCCCAAGTCCTTTCCTATTTCCAATCAAAAATTGGAGGGTGTGAGCTGTCTCACGGTGGTGTGGTGAAAGGAAAATCAACATGGAGTCAACATTGTTAAGTGAGTTCTCTAATACGAAGCCATCACAGCAGTGCGACTTATGCACATCTCAGTCCAGATAGAATCTGACCTTTTGAGCCCTTATTGACTTAATTGATGCAGGCACTAGAACATCTATCTACCTAATGGACCCTTAGGCTAAAATAACTCCTGATGGCTTAACCCTTAAGGACAAATATTTCCCTTCTTTATTTTTTTTAAATAAGAAAAGTTATTATTATTATTATTGTTTTTTATTGAGGTATAGTTGCTTCATGGGCTTCCCTGGTGGCTCAGATGGTAAAGAATCCACCTGCAGTGCAGGAGACCTGGGTTCAGTACTGGGTTGGGAAGACGCCTTGGAGGAAGGCATGGCAACCCATTCCAGTATTCTTTCCTGGAGAATCCCCATGGACAGAGGAGCCTGGCGGGCTGCAGTCCATGGGGTCGCAAAGAGTCAGACACGACTGAGCCACTAAGCACAGCACAGCACATGGTTGCTTCACAATGTTGTGCTAGTCTCTGCTGTACATTGAAATGAATCAGTTATCTGTCCATATAAATCCCCTCCTCTTTGGGTTTCCTTCCCATCTAGGTCACCACAGAGCAATGAGTAGAGTTCCCTGTGCTATACAGCAGGCTCTCACTAGTTATCTGTTTCATGCATAGCAGTTTATACATGTCAATGCCAATCTCCCAATCCATTCTATCTCCCTGTTCCTGCCTTGGCATCCATATTTTTGTTCTCTACATTTCCGTTTCTATCTCTGCTTTGTAAATAGGTTCATCTGTACCATTTTTCTAGATTACAGTGCTGGAGAGGGTATGAAGAAAAGGGAACTCTCTTGCACTGTTGGTGGGAATGTAAACTGATACAGCCACTATGAAGAATAGTATGAAATTTCTTTTAAAAACTAAAAATAGAACTACCATATGACCCAGGGATCCCACTATTCAGCATGTACCCAGAAAAAAACAATCATTCAGGAAGAAACATGCACCCCAAGGTTTACTGCAACTATTACAACTATTACTATTTACAAGAGCCAGTACATGGAAGCAAACTAAATGTCCATTAACTGAAGATGTGGCACATATACACAATGGACTTCACTTAGCCATAAAAAGGAAAAAATTGGGTCATTTGTAGCAATGTGTATGGACCTAGAAACAGTCGTACAGAGTGAAATATTTCTTTTCTTATGCCAGAGTACAACCTTGTGGTTTTTGCTTTTATAAGACCCTGAGTCTTTCTCTTCCCTGGAATACACTTTCAGTTTTACATGAATCTATGTCTCCTGAATTACAGGTCTTAAGACCTCCAATAAAGTCTTTGCTCTTTGCAGCCTTTGTACTGATTATTGCTCAACAGCACTCTTTAGGGGCAGAGTGAAAAAGGAAAGAAGTCTTCCCTGGTGGCTCAGTGGTAAATAATTCACCTGCCAATGCAGGAGACATGAGTTCAACCACTGGTTGGGAGGTCCCATGACAAAGGAGATGTCAACCCACTCCAGTATTCTTGCCTGGGAAATCCCATGGACAGAGGAACCTGGCAGGCTACAGTCAATGGCGTTGAAAGAGCTGGATACAACTTAGTGACTAAACAACAACAAAATGGAAAGAAAAGGTTCTACTTTGGCACTGACATTGCTCCATGTTCTATTATCCCTTTAACAAACTCTTCTGGGTCCCAGCCTTGGTTTCTCATAGTTTTACAGAAAAATGATGTTAAATTAGGGAATATTCTTGAATTTTCCCAATTTACCAATGATTATCCCTGCCAGGACTATGCATTCTTTGGAAGAATAAATAAAAATAAAATGAAATACACCTTGCAATTCTCCAATATTGCAGGGATGTGTGAGGATTAGAAAAAACATATATGGTATGGAAACAACATAAAAAATAAATGAATTATATAATATAAACTAATGCTGTTATTTTATCATTATTTGAAGATTTAATCTCCTCACAATGCCAGTTTCTAAAACATACAATCACTCAAATCATGAGAAAAACCTGAGAGAAAAGTCTGTGAACATCTGGTTCAAATTTCTCAATGACGGATGAAAAACACTTGCTGGAGCTAAAGGTTTTTTGTGTTAATTCTGATTCTAAACTATTTAATGTTATTGAAGAAGAATTTATGAGGCAATCTCTTTGCACAAAGCACTGTGATAGATACTAATGATCCTCAAATGCAAAAGTGCCTTAAACTTAAACATAATCCTAACTAGTTCACAGTCTAGTTACTGAGGCCTGCCTACCAAAAACCATAAATATGTGAAGGAGATATAATAAGGATATAGAAGCAATTAATTCTGAATGGGGGTCAATTATAAAGAGGAAAGCATAACAGCCATTTATAATTTATAAGTTAATGTGCTATGTCTCACTGGGATTTTTCTAATTATGAAATGAAGGACTCTATCATCTGTTAATAGAATTTCCAGTGTCTGCAAAATCTTAATGGGAAGAATTTTTGTTTAAACACAGAAGATTGAATATATGCATCCACCCATTATATCTTCAAGAATACCCCCCTAAAATTACTGTAAAGGATTTAAAAATAGCTATAAATCTTCAAACTTACAGAAAGTAGGAGAGGAGATGACAACAGGCAAGAAATATCTAAATATTGAGAAATGGAAAGCAGATGGTCTGGTGGTATGTGATTTAACAGATCAGAGATTTCTCAAACTTATATACCAAAAGCAAGTAAGCCAAATTACAACAGGAAAAAAAATCAGAAATTGAGTGTAAAATGTGTCTCTGAGATGCAGAACAGACTTGTGGACACAGTAGGGGAAGGAAAGAGTGGGACTAGTTGAGAGAGTAACATTGAAACATATACATTACCACATGTGAAATATACAGCCATTGGGAATTTGCTGTCAACCCAATGCTCTGTGACAACCTAGATAGGTGGGATAGGGTTAGGGGTGGGAGGGTGGTTCAAAAGAGAGGTGACGTATGTATACCTATTGCTGATTCATGTTGATGTATGGCAGAAAGCAATACAACATTGTAAAGCAATTATCCTCCAATTAAAAAAATTTTTTAAGTGTCTCTGACTGTGAGACATAGAGAAATTGTCGAAACACGGTATTGGTTGAAAGTTTTTACAAAAAGAAATCAGGTCCTCAGATCCATGTCCCAGGTTGTATAACTAAGCAGTCTTCCTTCCTTCTTTATGTCTGAAGGCTAAAGATTTATTCTCAATGATTAAACTATTCAGGTGTCAAACATAGGGACATCAGGCACAGCCAGGGTTAGTATGCAATGTGATACTAAAGATCAGATAACACTGCTATTTCATGCAATGAAAATAAAAGGAAATGGTCTTAAAACTATCAAATGAAAAAGATAAATTTCCTTCAAAGGAATAGTAATTATAGTGTGAATAATTTTAACTTTATTAATAATAAAAACCTGAAGCCAACAGAGAAAACATTTCAAAAAGGTGAGGGAACACAATAGTCAAACAAGAATTTTATATCTGGATAAAGTATCATTCATGTGAAAATGAAGTGAAGCCATTTACAGACATAAAATGAAGCTTACAGTTCAGTAAGCTGATTTATGATAAATCAGTAAGCTCATACTGATTTATGATTTCCATAAATCAGTATGGAAAGAGCCACTATAAGCTGTATTTTAGTACAAAACAAGCAATAATAATAACAGCAACAACAAAAACAAATACACAGTAAGATACAACTGGCAAATTTATGCAACTTGCCAGATTCAAATAGCTGAATTTCACTGTCTCGAATAAGTAAAACTAAAATTAAAACAACATCAAAGAAGGTGGGAAAGAGTTTAATGACTAGTTTGGTTTGCTAATGTCCTCATCTCACTGGAGAAAGTATAGAGATACTGCATAACTTTAGCTAATTTAAGAAACTTAATTAACTCTAAAGATTTACCTTTAAAAATATATTAATACTTTGTGATTTTGAAACATTGCAAATGTTTTATTTCTTGTATGGCAATCACATGAATGTTAATTCTGTGATAAATTAATTTTTTTTCTGTTCAATTTCCTGTATGCCAACTGTATATCTATCAATCTGTCTATCTGTCTGTCTATATATTTGTCAATAGCCTGGTGTGATGATGTACTAGAGTTTTCCAAGATGTTACCATTGGGGGAGGCTGGATGAAGTGTACCTGGGACCTATCTGCATCAGTTTGTTTAGTCACTAAGTCATGTCCAACCTTTTTGATACCCCATGGACTGTAGCCTGCCAGGCTCCTCTGTTCATAGGATTTCCCAGGCAAGAATACTGGAGAGGATTGCTATTTCCTTCTCCATGTCATCCAAGTGAAAGTCACTCAGTGGTGTCCGACTTCTCGCGACTCCACGGACTATAAGGTCCATGGAATTCTTCAGGCTAGAATACTGGAGTGGGTAATCATTCCCTTCTCCAGGGGATCTTCCCAATCCAGGTCCAAACCCAGTTCTCCCACATTGCAGACAGATTTTTTACCAGCTGAGCCACCAGGGAAGCCCCCCTTCTCCATGCACATCAATATTTTTTTTAACTAGGAGAAATTTACAAACACAATAAAAATATAATTAGTAGTTTACAGCCTGGAAAAGGGGAAAAACAAAGGAATATTTTAAATTTTATAAGCTAACAGAAGTAGGAAATGTGAGATTTTAAAAAGTAAGCAAATAAAAAATGTTCAATAGATAGTTCAAGGTAAGATTGAAGGAATTAATTGAAACTGATCAGTGCTCAGATTAAATAAAAAATTAAATAACCTATTAAAAGGCAATACTATCTATTGAATTTTCTAAAACCAAACAACCCAAAGGAAAAAATCTGCTATATAATCTTTAGAAGATGAACACTTAAAAGAAATTACCAGAGAAAGATTAAAAATAAAAATTATGTGAAAAAAAAGGATCACTATTTTTGTCTGACTTAGCAATACTAATATTGTGATGGGGAAGAGTGTTTGAGGCAAAAACACTGAATAGGATAAAATAGGTACAAGAACAACTAATATTTTTTAAATAAACTTAAAAAAAAGCAGATCAAATGGAAGAAGAGAAAATAGGTGGATAAAATTAAAATAGCGTGATAAAAGCTTGTTCTTAAATAATTATGTTTCCAACAGAGATTATGCCCATCTTTATACAAAATGTTGAATATCTATAAAAATTTGTCAGGAACTATGTCACAAAGAAATCTCAATAAATATTAAAAAGTTACCTTCACAGAGTCCAGTTTCCCTGACCACAATGGAACTGAGTCACAATGGAATGGAAAACTAACATCAAATTATAATTTACAAAACAAATTATACCAACAGTGATAACCACCTCTAATATCTGACACCTAAAAATAGAATCTAATCAATTCATGGGTTAAAGAAATGATTATGTAAATTATAAACTACATACAAATATAATAATGCTTGCCAAAAATCTTTTGTAAAGTTATATTTTAAAAAACAAGGTGAATTAAAATAAAAACAGATTTGTTGAAATCAAAGGTTAAGGGTGTAGGAGGAGGATGGAGTAAGTTCAGAGAAAAATGAATGGAATACACAAAGAAGGGAGTTAAAAAAAATAATGAAATGGTAAAGAAAAATGATCAGCAAGTTCAAAACTACATAGAAAAAAAGACTAGTAAATTAGACAAATAATTATTGTGTAGTAGTAGTTATTAGAGATTTGTCTAATTTATTAATGTGAATGAAGAGAAACACAATATAATCCTTAAAGGAACACTGCACTAAGATATTCTCACCACCATGAATGTCTGTACCCTTAACAGCATCACTTCAAAATACAAAAGCAAAATATTTAAAAGCAGAAACTGACAGATCACAATCACAGTGGGAATTTTTTTTTAAATAAACATCTTACAAAAGCCATCGGATCAGATCAGATCAGTCCCTTAGTCGTGTCCGACTCTTTGCAACCCTATGAATCGCAGCATGCCAGGCCTCCCTGTCCAACACCAACTCCTGGAGTTGACTGAGACTCATGTCCATCGAGTCAGTGATGCCATCCAGGCATCTCATCCTCTGTCGTCCCCTTCTCCTCCTGCCCCCAATCCCTCCCAGCATCAGAGTCTTTTCCAATGAGTCAACTCTTTGCATGAGGTGGCCAAAGTACTGGAGTTTCAGCTTTAGCATCATTCCTTCCAAAGAAATCCCAGGACTGATCTCCTTCAGAATGGACTGGTTGGATCTCGTTGCAGTCCAAGGGATTCTCAAGAGTCTTCTCCAACACCACAGTTCAAAAGCATCAATTCTTTGGTGCTCAGCCTTCTTCACAGTCCAACTCTCAACCATACATGACCACAGGAAAAACCATAGCCTTGACTAGACGGACCTTTGTTGGCAAAGTAATCTCTCTGCTTTTGAATATGCTCTCTAGGTTGGTCATAACTTTCCTTCCAAGGAGTAAGCGTCTTTTAATTTCATGGCTGCAGTCACCATCTGCAGTGATTTTGGAGCCCAGAAAAATAAAGTCTGACACTGTTTCCACTGTTTCCCCATCTATTTCCCATGAAGTGATGGGACCGGATGCCATGATCTTCGTTTTCTGAATGTTGAGCTTTAAGCCAACTTTTTCACTCTCCACTTTCACTTTCATCAAGAGGCTTTTTAGTTCTTCTTCACTTTCTGCCATAAGGGTGGTGTCATCTGCATATCTGAGGTTATTGATATTTCTCCTGGCAATCTTGATTCCAGCTTGTGTTTCTTCCAGCCCAGCGTTTCTCATGATGTACTCTGCCTATGAGTTAAATAAGCAGGGTGACAATATACAGCCTTGACGTACCCCTTTTCCTGTTTGGAACCAGTCTGTTGTTCCATGTCCAGTTCTAACTGTTGCTTCCTGGCCTGCATACAAATTTCTCAAGAGGCAGGTCAGGTAGTCTAGTATTCCCATCTCTTTCAGAAATTTCCAGTTTATTGTGATCCACACAGTCAAAGGCTTTGGTATAGTCAATAAAGCAGAAATAGATGTTTTTCTGGAACTCTCTTGATTTTTCCATGATCCAGCAGATGTTGGCAATTTGATCTCTGGTTCCTCTGCCTTTTCTAAAACCAGCTTGAACATCAGGAAGTTCACGGTTCACATATTGCTGAAGCCTGGCTTGGAGAATTTTGAGCATGACTTTACTAGCGTGTGAGATGAGTGCAATTGTGCGGTAGTTTGAGCACTCTTTGGCATTGCCTTTCTTTGGGATTGGAATGAAAACGGACCTTTTCCAGTCCTGTGGCCATTGCTGAGTTTTCCAAATTTGCTGGCATATTGAGTGCAGCACTTTCACAGCATCATCTTTCAGGATTTGGAATAGCTCAACTGGAATTCCATCACCTCCGCTAGCTTTGTTCATAGTGATGCTTTCTAAGGCCCACTTGACTTCACATTCCAGGATGTCTGGCTCTAGGTCAGTGATCACACCATCCTGATTATCTGGGTCGTGAAGATTTTTTTTGTACAGTTCTTCTGTGTATTCTTGCCATCTCTTCTTAATATCTTCTGCATTGAAGAAAGTAGGGAAAACCACTAGACCATTCAGGTATGACCTAAATCAAATCCCTTATAATTATACAGTGGAAGTGAGAAATAGATTTAAGGGCCTAGATCTGATAGATAGAGTGCCTGATGAACTATGAACTATGGGATGAGGTTCCTGACATTGTACAGGAGACAGGGATCAAGACCATCCCCATGGAAAAGAAATGCAAAAAAGCAAAATGGCTGTCTGCAGAGGCCTTACAAATAGCTGTGAAAAGAAGAGAAGTGAAAAGCAAAGGAGAAAAGGAAAGATATAAACATCTGAATGCAGAGTTCCAAAGAATAGCAAGAAGAGATAAGAAAGCCTTCTTCAGCGATCAATGCAAAGAAATAGAGGAAAACAACAGAATGGGAAAGACGAGAGATCTCTTCAAGAAAATCAGAGATACCAAAGGAACATTTCATACAAAAGCCATGGCTCACTAAAAAAAGTTATATTACAGGTGCCATTTTTGTTTTTGATGTTTTAAAATTTTAGAGTAGTTTTTCTACCTGTGTGTGTGTGCTTTTAATTAATGGGGAACTTTAATTATCACTTTCTATAAACACAGTGTAAATTAGCCATGAAATGAAAGTGATAGTGTTAGTCACGGAGTCAAGTCTGATTCTTTTTAACTCCATGGACTGTAGCCCACCAGGCCCTTCTGTCCATGGAATTCTCCAGGCAAGAATACTAGAGTGGGTAGCTATTCCCTTCTCCAGGGATCTTCCAGACCCAGAGATTGAACCTGGGGTCTTCAACCTTGCAGGCAGACTCTTTACCATCTGAGTCACCAGGAAGCCCAAATTAACCATACACAGGCATAGAGAAATTACCCAAAGAAAGCAAAGAGAAAACCTTAAAGCAAAATAGATAGATGATAGACAGATATATAGATAGATGATAGACCAACATTATATTTGGGATAGTCATAACTTTGGAGAAGAAAGGATAGAAATTAAATTTGACTGCATACAAGAGGGCTTTAACCCTTATCCAAAATATTGTTTTTGTTTAAACATAAACCCTGACGCAAATATATAAAAGTGTTAAAATTCATTAAATAGCATTACATTAGCTTTACGTTTGTTCCTTACATTATTCTCTATGCATTATTTATGTCTGAACTATTTCCTAAAACAAGTAAAACAGACACATGAGTAATTCTGCTATATTTACATGAAATGAGAATTATTATGGCTTATTTTTTTAAATATCAGTGCTCCAGAGTAAAGAACAAACTACGTATTGTTAAAAACCATTTTGATATTTGGCAAAACTAATACAGTTATGTAAAGTTTAAAAATAAAATAAAATTTAAACAAACAAACAAACAAAAAAAAAAACCAAGAACAGTTCCAAATAAAATAATTAACTGAGGAAGATGATGAGATCCTACAGCCACAGCCATGCAGTGCTGACGTCTATACTCAGCTAGTTCTGACACCACAGTATCTGTAAAGGGTCTCACTGCTGGATCCCAATAAGCTGCTTGGGGATATGATCTGGTGCCTAAGACAAGATTTTACAGATGCTGCTACTGCTAAGTCACTTCAGTCATGTCCAACTCTGTACAACCCCATAGAGGGCAGCCCACCAGGCTCCCCCATCACTGGGATTCTCCCAGCAAGAACACTGGAATGGGTTGCCATTTCCTTCTCCAAAGCATGAAAGTGAAAAGTCAAAGTGAAGTCGCTCAGTCATGTCCGACTCTTCGAGACCCCATGGACTGCAGCCCACCAGGCTCCTCTGTCCATGGGATTTTCCAGGCAAGAGTACTGGAGTGGGGTGCCATTGCCTTCTCTGTACAGATGCTGAGTAAGGTGCAAATATTCGATCCCACTTCTACCAGGGCTGGATCCTACTTATCAGACTACCAAGCATAAATCCCGTATGTGTTGGGTGAACCATTATTTCTTCAAGGCCAGTGAAGAAATGACCTGGTATAACCAATCAGCATGTCACATCCCCTCATACACACTGATTCAATTATGGAAATGCAAATGACTCAAGCTGTGTCCATCAAAGCTTTCTCCAGGACTACTGTTGAAACTGTCATGGCATAAGAATCCTATCTAGAAACCCTGAGAACCAAAAGTCTATATAAAGTTGATGCTTGTGGTAATCATCTTCTACCATCTAAGAAGCATAACTGAAAACAGAAGGAAGGAAGAGGAGATAAAGTCTAATTTCCCCTTGTATTTTTCTGATAAATAAGCATTGAGTCTCATTTTGACTTAAACTAGCTTTCATGAGTTGTTTCCACTCCCCCCACTCCCCAGTAAAATGTTCCTGACCCTGTTACCCCAGCCATAAGAATCGGGCCAACACTCAAGAATTTTCACGGCTAATGAGTGCACTGATGCAGTGGCAGGCTGACATTCCCATGGTGGTGATAGATTTTGGGGGGTCATATCTGTTTAACTTTGTGATCAATGGCATAGACCTTTGAGACAGCTAGGAGGATAAAAGTGCAGCCTGTGACAACAGAACTGGGAATTTTAATTGCTTAAACGACCTTCCCTGCATTAGAACCTCAGTCTCCTTCTTAACAGCCCACTACGACACACTGATATCCTCAACCCCAAACTCAAACATAAACCCTCCAGCATAGCACTATCCTGCAGAGTCTATAAAACCAGCCTGGGAAAAACAAATGGAGGAGGGGGAAATACCGTACTCAACAGTCAACGTCCTTTAGGTGTTACTATAAACTACACTTCATAGTTTTGCCACGAGAACACACTGGTCATAGCAAACACCCCCTTCCAACAACACAAGAGAAGACTCTACACATGGACATCACCAGATGGTCAACACCAAAATCAGATTAATTATATTCTCCGCAGCCAAAGATGGAGAAGCTCTATACAGTCAGCAAAAACAAGAGTGGGAGATGACTGTGGCTCAGATCATGAACTCCTTATTGCCAAATTCAGACTTAAATTAAAGAAAGTAGGGAAAACCACTAGACTATTCAGGTATGACCTAAATCAAATCCCTTATGATTACACAGTGGAAGAGAGAAATAGATTTAAGGGACTAGATCTGATAGAGTGCCTGATGAACTATGAACAGAGGTTCATGGCATTGTACAGGAGACAGGGATCAAGACCATCCCCAAGAAAAAGAAATGCAAAAAAGCAAAATGGCTGTCTGAGGAGGCCTTACAAATAGCTGGGAAAAGAAGAGAAGTGAAAAGCAAAGGAGAAAAGGAAAGATATTCCCATTTGAATGCAGAGTTCGGAAGAATAGCAAGAAGAGATAAAGAAAGCCTTCCTCAGCCATCAATGCAAAGAAATAGAGGGAAACAATAGAATGGGAAAGACTAGAGATCTCCTTAAGAAAATTAGAGATACCAAGGGAACATTTCATGCAAAGACTGGCTCAACAAAGAACAGAAATGGTAGGGACCTAACAGAAGCAGAAGATACTAAGAAGAGGTGGCAAGAATACACAGAAGAACTGGACAAAAAAAGATCTTCACGACCCAGATAATAATGATGGTGTGATCACTCATCTAGAGCCAAATATCCTGGAATGTGAAGTCAAGTGGGCCTTAGAAAGCATCACTACAAACAAAGCTAGTGGAGGTGATGGAATTCCAGTTGAGCTATTTCAAATCTTAAAAGACGATGCTCTGAAAGTGCTGCACTCAATATGCCAGCAAATTTGGAAAACTCAGCAGTGGCCACAGGACTGGAAAAGGTCAGTTTTCATTCCAATCCCTAAGAAAGTCAAAGCCAAAGAATGTTCAAACTACCACACAATTGCACTCATCTCACATGCTAGTAAAGTAATGCTCAAAATTCTCCAAGCCAAGCTTCAACAATACGTGAACTGTGAAATTGTAGATGTTCAAGCTGCCTTTCAAAAAGGCAGAGGAACCAGAAATTAAATTTCCAGAATCCTCTGGATCATCAAAAAATCAAGACAGTTCCAGAAAAACATCTATTTCTGCTTTATTGACTATGCCAAAGCCTTTGACTGTGTGGATCACAATAAACTGGGAAATTCTGAAAGAGATGGAAATACCAGACCACCTGACCTGCCTCTTGAGAAATGAGTATGCAGGCCAGGAAGCAACAGTTAGAACTGGACATGGAACAACAGACTGGTTCCAAATAGGAAAAGGAGTAAGTACATCAAGGCTATATATCATCACCCTGCTTATTTAACTCATATGCAGAGTACATCATGGGAAATGCTGGGCTGGATGAAGCACAAGCTGGAATCAAGATTGCTGGGAGAAATATCAATAACCTCAGATATGTAGATGACACCACCCTTATGGCAGAAAGTGAAGAAGAACTAAAGAGCCTCTTGATGAAAGTAAAAGAGGAGAGTGAAAAAGTTGGCTTAAAGCTCAACATTCAGAAAACGAAGATCATGGCATCTGGTCCCATCACTTCATGGCAAATAGATGGGGAAACAGTGTCAGACTTTATTTTTCTGGGCTCCAAAATCACTGCAGATGGTGATTGCAGCCATGAAATTAAAATTGGCAGGAAAGTTATGACTAGCCTAGACAGTATATTAAAAAGCAGAGCCATTACTTTGCCAACAAATGTCCATCTAGTCAAGACTATGGTTTCCAGTGGTCATGTATGGATGTGAGAGTTGGACTATAAAGAAAGATGAACACCAAAGAATTGATGCTTTTGAACTGTAATGCTGGAGAAGACTCTTGAGAGTCCCTTGGACTGCAAGGAGATCCAACCAGTCCATCCTAAAGGAAATCAGTCCTGAGTGTTCATTGGAAGGACTGATGTTGAAGCTGAAATTCCAATAGTTTGGCCACCTGATGCGAAGAGCTAACTCATCTAAAAAGACCCTGATGCTGGGAAAGATTGAAGGCGGGAGGAGAAGGGGATGACAGAGGATGAGATGGTTGGATGGCATCACCGACTCCATAGACATGAGTTTGAGTAAACTCTGGGAGATGGTGATGGACAGGGAGGACTGGTGTGCTGCAGTCCTAGGGGTCTTAAAAGTCAGAGAAGACTGAGTGACTGAACTGAACTCTTTATAGGAAGCATCTTCTAGGAGGAGTGAGATTACCTGTAACCACAGGAATGACCTTGATGTCCCATAGGCATGTCAAATGAAACTGACTTATAACAAAACCAGTCCTCCTCTGTTATTAACATGACCCCTGCACCAACCCTGTCCTGTATTTACCACACAGTGGTCAATTATAATCCGTCTACGTGTGTGCTAATTTGCTCCAATGTGTCTGACTCTTCATGAACCTATGAACCATAACCTGCCAGGCTCTCTGTCCATGGGATTCTCCAGGCAAGAATACTGTGGCTTGCCATGCCCTCCTTCAGGGAATCTTCTGGACCCAGAGATCAAACCTGCATCTCTTATGTCTCCTGCATTGGTAGGAGGGTTCTTTACCACTAGTGCCACCTGGGAAGTCCGTAATCCTTCTACTGCTGCTGCTGCTGCTGCTAAGTCACTTAGTTGTGTCCGACTCTTCGTGACCCCATGGATTGCAGCCTACCAGGCTTCTCTGTCCATGGGATTTTCCAGGAAAGAGTACTGGAGCGGGGTGCCATTGCCTTCTCCAGTCCTTCTACAGCCAGTAACTGATATATTTTGTATAAGAAATACTCAATAAATGCTTGGAGTAAAGAGTGATGCTTCCCCACCCCTCACCTCCTGCCTCAAGGTCCCAAGGGCTGGGGTGTCAGTGAGCAGCTACTCTGCCTGTAAGTGCGTGTGTGTGTGTGTGTGTGTGAGTGTGTGAGGGCAATAGGGAGAGTGTGTTTTTACAAGTGAAAGGAATAGTTTCACATGTGGCCAAATACTTTGTAAAAATTCATTCCTACAGAACAAAGTGTGTAGACTCAAGAAATCCTGAGAACTGAAGCATCATGAAATCTTGGACATATTGGGAAACTTTCAAACTTCTATAAATTAGGAAGGTGGGTTCAAGGCACTCTCCTGATTCTCAAGGGGCCAGGAGACTCCACCTGATGAAAGGTTATCCTGCTTTAAAAATGAAGCCATCATCCTTTTGAATATTCGAGGCATCCTCAGTTTCTCTCCCTTGCATGTCATCCACATTCTACCCATGAATCTTGCTCCACATGCCTTCTAAATGTCTCTCCAGGCCCCTCCCTCAAGCTCTTTCTTCCTCTCTAACTCCTCTACTTATAGTCTCCATCTTTAGTTCTGCTCTCTCCACAATGGCCAGACAGAAAAATGAAGTGATTCCTCATATCCTTCTCTCCCTACAATCCCTGGTCAGCTTGTTATCTCTACTCTCTTAAATGTTAGTCCTGCTTCATCTCCACTTCTACCACACTAGTCCATGCTTCTACTATGCCTTACCTAGAAACTGCCTTCTTCCAATCTTTTTTTTTTCAATTGTACTTATTTATTTTTAATTTATTGATGAGTGCTTTACAATATTGGTTTGATTTCTGTCATACAACAACATGAATAAGCCACATGCTGTGCTTATTCGTTCAGTCGTGTCTGACTCTTTGCAACCGTATAGACTGCAGCCTGCCAGGCTCCTCTGTCCGTGGGGATTCTCCAGGCAGGAATACCGGAGTGGGTTTCCATGCTCTCCTCCAGGGGATCTTCCTAAGCCAGGGACTGAAGCCAGGTCTCCTGCATTGCAGGCAGATTCTTTACCAATTGAGCCACCAGGGAAGCCCAAATTAGCCATAGGTGTACATATGTCCCCTCCCTCTTCTTTCATCTTCTTCATCCTCTCCATAGTGGCATCAAAATGATTTTTCTAAAATACATAGTTTTATCTTAACCCATACTTGCTTAAAAACTCATTTGGATAGTTTCTCATTGCTTTTATCAAAGTCCAGATTTAGCATGTCATACAGTCTCATTCTGCTTCCCAGTTGTCCCAGTGGTAAAGAATTCACCTGCCAATGCAGGAGATGTGGGCTCAGTCGCTGTGTTGGGAAGATCCCTTGGAGGAGGAAATGGCAATCCACTCCAGTATTCATGCCTGGAGAACCCCATGGACAGAGGAGCCTGGCAGGCTGCAGGCCATAGGGCCACACAGAATCAGACATGACTGAAGAAACTTAGCATTCACGTGTGCGATTTATAGTTTGCACAATGCTTTTACTCATGTTAGTTGAGCTTATGACCAGTATAGATATACCCTTCTTCTTCACTGACCACATCCAATCAACTTCTCTCCCCCTAATGATAATATTTATGACTTCTGTCCTTCTCTCTGACTCTTGTCACAGATCTGCTATAACCCTTTCATTGGAAGCTGAAAACATTATTATATAGCTTTAAAACTGGCTGTCCTTGAGGAAGAACCCCCACAAATAATGTTTAATCGAATATGCACCATTGTGTTACTTCCCTGCCTGGAAACATCACTGGTTCCCCAGAGCCCTTTGGATTAAGTTGGGACTTCTTGACAAATCTTACAAGGCGCTTCATGTCCTGGTTCCTAAATGTATCTTCAACCACATACCCTGCCACATACTACTGAAACAAGAGGGAAGGGGGCAGGGCACAGCCTTTAAAGAATGAAATAGCCAAAGGACACAGCAAAAACTGATTGGGACCAAATGGATCCAAAATGGTAGAAAATTTGACTTCCACTAGGCTTTGAATCTCATTATACACTCACTATAATACATTAGCATGCTAAATGGCACACTCTCCAGCACCACGATAGTTCTGAGGCCAACCATAAAAGGCCAAAAAGTGGGCAGTGGCCCAATTCCTGGAAATCTCTGCCCATTTCCCCAAATAATTGGAATAATCTTCCTATTTATTAACCTATAAAATTACGCAGCCCATCAAAACTAACCATGCGACATTTTCAGAGATCACACATTCTGAGATGGCACATATTATCTGTGGAGTATATTTCTCTCTACACAAATCTACTTGTTACCTATCACTTTGTCTCTAAATTCTTCCACAACGAAATTAAGAACCTCAAATTTATGGGGACCGCTATCTATTTCTGCTTTATTGACTATGCCAAAGCCTTTGACTGTGTGGATCACAATAAACTGTGGAAAATTCTGAAAGGGATGGGAATACCAGACCACCTGACCTGCCTCTTGAGAAACCTATATGCAGGTCAGGAAGCAACAGTTAGAACTGGACATGGAACAACAGACTGTTTCCAAATAGGAAAGGGAGTTCGTCAAGGCTGTATATTGTCACCCTGCTTATTTAACTTATATGCAGAGTACATCCTGAGAAACGCTGGGCTGGAAGAAGCACAAGCTGGAATCAAGATTGCCAGGAGAAATATCAATAACCTCAGATATGCAGATGATACCACCCTTATGGCAGAAAGTGAAGAGGAACTAAAAAGCCTCTTGATGAAAGTGAAAGAGGAGAGTGGAAAAGTTGGCTTAAAGCTCAACATTCAGAAAACTAAGATCATGGCATCTGGTCCCATCACTTCATGGGAAATAGATGGGGAAACAGTGGAAACAGTGTCAGAATTTACCTTTTCTGGGCTCCAAAGTCACTGCAGATGGTGATTGCAGCCATGAAATTAAGACACTTACTCCTTGGAAGGAAAGTTATGATCAACCTAGACAGCATATTCAAAAGCAGAGACATTACTTTGTCAACAAAGGTCCGTCTAGTCAAGGATATGGTTTTTCCAGTGGTCATGTATGGATGTAAGAGTTGGACTGTGAAGAAAGCTGAGCACCAAAGATTTGATGCTTTTGAACTGTGGTGTTGGAGAAGACTCTTGAGAGTCCCTTGGACTGCAAGGAGATCCAATCAGTTCATTCTGAAGGAGATCAGTCCTGGGTGTTCTTTGGAAGGAATGATGCTAAAGCTGAAATCCCAGTACTTTGGCCACCTCATGCGAAGAGTTGACTCATTGGAAAAGACTCTGATGCTGGGAGGGATTGGGGGCAGGAGGAGAAGGGGACAACAGAGGATGAGATGGCTGGATGGCATCACCGACTTGATGGACGTGAGTTTGAGTGAACTCTGGGAGTTGGTGATGGACAGGGAGGCCTGGCATGCTGCGATTCATGGGGTCACAAAGAGTCAGACATGACTGAGTGACTGAACTGAACTGAATATACCTCTTGCAGTTTTCTACATAAACAAGGTGGTTTCATGCTACCCCACTCTCTCCTGCTAGTGTTGCCATCTAAATAATCTTTCTTTTCTATCTTAGCATGATGTCATTAATTCAATCACAGCTCTGGTACCATGTCTCAGAGGATGTTTTCCTGTACACTCGGACAGAGCAAAATATCCCTATAGAACCCAGACTATATCTCATATGATTCATACCAAATTATGTTAAAACCATCTTTATATATATCTGAATCTCCAGTACACATTAAACTGGTAAGGAGACACGATTAGATTGATTAATGAGAGGCTGTTGCCGAGCTGTGAAAGACGCCAGGATTCTTGGCCTCCAGAAGAGAGGAATTCAATCTGGGGCCAGTGACAAGGCTTGATCACTCAGAGCTTCTCTGCAATAAAGTTTTATTAAATTATAAAAGAGAAATCTTCTGATATAGACATCAGAATGGGGCAGAAAAAGTGCCTTCCTGCTAGTCTTTAGCTGGATGTTATATAGCTGCCAGCAGGCTGCTAATTAAAGGGAATGTCTCAAAACTCAGAGACTGACACCAGACCCCTCATCCACAACATGCATTTTGAGATAACATTGGCACAAGGTGAGTCAACTTAGGCCATAAAATTATTGGCATGAATCTTGAAGAAAGGCAGTTTTCCAAGTAAATATACAGCTTCATTAACATAGATAAAGTTCAGTTCAGTCTCTCAGTCATGTCTGACTCTGTGACCCCATGGACTGCAGCACACCAGGCCTCCCTGTCCATCACCAACTACCAGAGTTTATTCTGGGAGTAAACTCATGTCCATTGAGTCGGTGATGCCATCCAACCATCTCATCCTCTGTCGTCCCCTTCTCCTCCTGCCTTTAACCTTTCCCAGCATCAGGGTCTTTTCAAATGAGTCAGTTCTTCACATCAGGTGGCCAAAGTACTGGAGTTTCAGCTTTAGCATCATTCCTTCCAAAGAACACCCAGGACTGATCTCCTACAGAATGGACTGGTTGGATCTCCTTGCAGTCCAAGGGACTCTCAAGAGTCTTCTCCAACACCAAAGTTCAAAAGGATCAATTCTTCGGCACTCAGCTTTCCTTATAGTCCAACTCTCACATCAATACATGACTATTGGAAAAACCATAGCCTTGACTAGATGGACCTTTGTTGGCAAAGTAATGTCTCTGCTTTTGAATATGCTATCTAGGTTGGTCATAACTTTTCTTCCAAGGAGTAAGTGTCTTTTAATTTCATGGCTGCAATCACCATCTGCAGTGACTTTGGAGCCCCCCAAAATAAAGTCTGTCACTGTTTCCACTGTTTCCCCATCTATTTGCCATGAAGTGATGGGACCAGATGCCATGATCTTAGTTTTCTGAATGTTGAGCTTGAAGCCAACTTTTTCACTCTCCACTTTTACTTTCATCAACAGGCTTTTTAGTTCCTCTTCACTTTCTGCCATAAGGGTGGTGTCATATCTGACACCTGCATATCTGAGGTTATTGATATTTCTCCTAGCAATCTTGATCCCAGCTTGTGCTTATTCCAGCCCAGCATTTCTCATGATGTACTCTGCAATAAGCAGGGTGACAATATATAGCCTTGACATACTCCTTTTCCTATGTGGAAGCAGTCTGTTGTTACATGTCCAGTTCTAACTGTTGCTTCCCGACCTACATATTCATTTCTCAAGAGGCAGGTCAGGTGGTCTGCTACTCCCATTTCTTGAAGAATTTTCCAGCTTGATGTGATCCACACAGTCAAAGGCTTTGGCATAGTCCATAAAGCAGAAATAGATGTTTTTCTGGAACTCTCTTGATTTTTTCATGATCCAATGGATGTTGGAAATTTGATCTCTGGTTCCTATGCCTTTTCTAAATCCAGCTTGAACATCTGGAAGTTCATGGTTCACGTACTGTTGAAGCCTGGCTTGGAGAATTTTGAGCATTACTTTACTAGCATGTGAGATGAGTGCAATTGTGTGGTAGTTTGAGCATTCTTTAGCATTGCCTTTCTTTGGGATTGGAATGAAAACTGACATTTTCCAGTCCTGTGGCCACTGCTGAGTTTTCCAAATTTGCTGGCATATTGAGTGCAGCACTTTCACAGCATCATCTTTTAAGATTTGAAATAGCTCCACTGGAATTCCATCACCGCCACTAGCTTTGTTCATAGTGATGCTAACATAGATGATGTAACTTAGAGTAGGTGAATAATGTATGAGTAAAACATACTGGTTTGTTGAGCCCTTATAGGTTCTGAGTCTTAAGCAGAACCAACTTGAAGAAAGACAGAGTCTAGGGTAAATACACAGTTCATTGTCATAGCTTAAGAAAAACATTTCTATAAGAAAAATGCACTGGTTAGCTCAAGGTTTGAGAAAAGTTCAGTTCAGGTGGAACCAGGTGTCATCATGGCAACACGGAATTTTAAAAGAAACCTCTTTTTAAATGTGTATAGAGAAGGGGGAAATATCTGATACTTGTAATTTGTTTCCTCCTGCCACTTAAGAGAGAGATAAAAAAACATCTGACTCTTGCAGTCTATTTCTTCCATCTGGAGACCCCTAGCCTTTCTGCCTGTTACCCTCTCATGCATAACTACAGTGCTAGGCAAAGCGCCTAGAAGGAGTATATGCTCAAAGAAATGTCACATTGAATAGAACAGAATTAAATTCAGTGAGAGCTTCCAAGGTGACTCAGCAGTAAAGCATTTTCCTGCTAGGAGCTGCAGGTTCAATCCCTGGTCGGGAAGATACCCTGGAGAAGGAAATGCCAACCCATATCAGTATTCTTGCCTGGGAAAATCCCACCAACAGAGAAGCCTGGTGGGCTACAGTCCATGGGGTCACAAAGAGCCAGACATGTCTGAGTGACTGAGCATGTGTGCTCAAATCCAGTGAGGAGCACAATACTGTGAGCAGCCAGATTTCATACAAGAGGAAACAGGCTCAGAGAAGTTACAGAGCAAATCAGCCACAGCCTTAGAGTTTGTCATTGATGAAGCTGTGCTTAGAACCCAGGTCCTCTTATCCCAAAGTCTGTGTAATTTTAATATAGCAGATGCCTCTGAGAAAGGATATTTCCGTATTCTCTCTATTTGCAAGATTTAACTCTGATCTGAAAGTCACTTAATCACTTTGCAGTCAGTTTCTTTATCTATAACCCAGTAATTAACTCAGTGATTTAAAAAAAAAAAAAAAAAAACAGTAAAGCTAAATGAAGCTGCCAAGATAAAGAGGTAAATTGTAAATTCTCACGTTGGACTTGTTCTAGAATATTAGCGTTGTCATGCAGATAAATAAAAAGCAGCTGCCTTTAGAAAAA
Organism: Bubalus bubalis; assembly: GCF_019923935.1. Classification (NCBI taxonomy): domain Eukaryota; kingdom Metazoa; phylum Chordata; class Mammalia; order Artiodactyla; family Bovidae; genus Bubalus; species Bubalus bubalis. Next base: position 53,005,584 of record NC_059176.1, read on the forward strand.
TTCATTGAGATTTATCAAAGTCAAAAAAATTGTCCACATGCAAAAGTTTCCCCACAGCTAGCCACATAGCTTATGACTTCTTAGCCCTGCAAGTGACAAAATCTTTCAGAGATTACAAAAAAAAAGAAGGGAGAGAGAAAGAAAAGAGGAACCCTTTGGTGTAACTGAGCACAGGGTTACAAATGGACTCATCCTAGGAAAATTGCTACAGTGCCTACAGGTGTGAGAGGTCCCATATGTTCAGTCTACTGAGGAATCCACCGAGAAAAAAAAATTAAGTTCTCAAGAGTGAAGGCAGCTTGCCCCTACTCCACAGGCGAGCAAGGGGAAGAGAGGCACCCATATCTAATTAGGTTACTTTCAGCAGGCATCTGGAGTGACTGCTCAGGGGTAAAGATAACAGAAAGTGTGAGATAAGAAGGGGACTGGGATGGCTCACTGGGACGTCACAGCTGCCGTGTGGAACAGCGGAAGTGCCTGACACCGAGCTTTTTGAGATATCACAACAGACCTGAGTGAAAAACCCTGTATATCCCAGAGTGTCGTTGTCCAAAAATTGACTGAAATGGATGATTTCTTGCTGCTCATTCTTTACTTTCTCGTGCTTACTTGCTGATCTTTCTTTTTAAGTGTATTATTAGATCATAGGTCAGAAATATCACTCAACAATCCGGAGGCGTTCCAAAGGTGGATAGAATTCCCCCTATCTTCTTTGACAACCTTCAAAGTGATTCGTGTATTCTGCAGTTATTAAAATCTAGACCAGCGGTCAACAAAATGTTTCTGCCAAGTCTCAGAGAGTAAATAGCATAGACCTGAAGGGCCTAACGGAGAAGGCAATGGCACCCCACTCCAGTACTCTTGCCTGGAAAATCCCATGGACGGAGGAGCCTGGTAGGCTGCAGTCCTTGGTGTCGCTAAGAGTCGGGGACGACTGAGCGACTTCATTTTCACTTTTCACTTTCATGCATTGGAGAAGGAAATGGCAACCCACTCCAGTATTCTTGCCTGGAGAATCCCAGGGACAGAGGAGCCTAGTGGGCTGCCATCTATGGGGTCGCACAGAGTCGGACATGACTGAAATGACTTAGCAGCAACAGGAGGGCCTAACCACCTCTCACCCTCTCCACCTCTGTCTAGTAGTCAGAAAGCTGTTGAAGACACGAGGTAATGAGTGATCATGGCTGCTGTTCTGATAAAACTTTATTTACAAAAGTGGACCACAGGCCAAATTTGGCTCACAGGTTGTGTTTTGCTGACCTCTGATCTAGATCCCCTCAAGGCCAGCAAAGAGGTATGCTGGATACCTCTTTGCTGGTATCCAGAGACTGGATAGCATCCGGTCTTGCATGCCATGGCCTCTTCTGGTTAAATTCTTAGTTTAAAATAGGTTGTATATTTGTAGACTTTCTGGCTCATTCACAAAAGTGCAGAAAAAGGTGACAACTTGCTAATAGTCACATCAAGGAAATGAAATATGTGGAAACACTTTGAAAAATGTTACAAATGTACAAATGTAGGGCATTAGCACAAACGTATTCAGCCAGATTTGACTGGAGTTCATTCATTCACTGTTCAATCCACAAACACTCTTTCTACGTGTATTTCAAAGACCAGGTACCGTGCAAGACCTCCAAGATACAAAGGAAATAGAAGAAGTCTTCTTTTTTGTTGCTCTAGTACAATACATGGCTTTCCAGGAGGCTCAGTGGTAAAGAATCCACCTGCCAATGCTGAAGATTCAGGAGACGCAGGTTCAATCCCTGGGTCAGGAAGATCCCCTGGAAAAGGAAATGGCAACCCACTCCAGTATTCTTGCCTGGAAAATCCCATGGACAGAGGACCCTGACGGGCTGCAGTCCATGGGGTTGCAGAGAGTCAGACACAACTGGGCACACACGCACTGATTGTACAAAACGTACACAACCCAGGACAATGTAGTGCCACAGGCCCAAGAACACAGCCAGATAATGTTCCAGAGTGTTCAGATTCACTTTCCTTTATTGACCTCTTTGTCACACATCCTCTCCCCACTGCCCTTCAGCCTTTCTGCTATTGAGACAAGTTACTCCAGGACTTTCCTGGTGGTCCAGTGGCTAAGGCTCCATGCTCCCAAGGTGGGGGCTCAGGTTTGATCCCTGTCCAGGGAACTAGATCCCCAACGCTGCAACTGAGAGTTAGCATGCCACAACTAAAGATCTGAGTGCCACAGCTAAGACCTGGCGAGCCAAATAAATAAATACTAAAAAAAAAAAAAAAAAAAAAAGACTAGTTAGTCCAACAGGTTGGAGATCAGTACTCCAGGGAAGGAGAAAACAAAGACATTGCTCAGTTTTCTTAAATCCACAGGGAAATAACCCTCTTGAAAGATAAATTTCAAGCAGAAGAAAACTATGAAAGTTTGGTTACTTTTTCCTCCAATCAAGGTAATAAAATTCCAGGAAGAAAATTATGCATTGAAAGAATGACTAATGATCCAGCCTTTAATGAAGAATGGAAAGTGGAATATCTAAAGGAAAGGGAAGAATTCAGTAAAACTGGAACTCCTACCAAGAAAAGTCTATAGCAGCTTCCCGCCAAAAGTGAAACTGTTAGTCACTCAGTCATGTCCAATTCTTTGTGACCCCATGGACTGTAGCTCACCAGGCTCCTCTGTCCATAGGATTCTCTATCACATAGAAAATTCTCCAGGCAAGAATACTGGAGAGGGTTGCAATTTCTTTCTCCAGAGGCTTTTCCTGACCCAGGGATTAAACCTGGGTCTCCTGCATTGCAGGCAAATTCTTTACCATCTGAGCCACCAGGGAAGCTTCCCACAAGTACATAAGCAAATATTCAAATAATACTCAGGAACACTAACGTTCACGGAAATCACAATCACCTGAAATAATGGACTCAAGGAAGTGCGTTTGCTTTATCCTTATTTATGGAAATGATTTTAATCTGAAAAAAAAAGATTTTTTTAAACTTAAAAAAAAAAGAACAAATGTTTGGAAAATTAACTTTAGATGAAAGCATGAATACTTGACATAAGGGAAACGGTTGCTTTCTTGATGCTTGGAGAGAAGTTCAAGAAAGATGAATGTCCCCCTATCATTGGAACAAGCCTTATGGAGAAGAGTGATGAGTTACAGCAGTTGTTTGAAGAAAGGAGGGCATGTATCTGGAGGGCAGATGGAAGGGGGAAAGAGGAGGAAAGGAGACAGGAGTGAAGGAGATGCCATGGAAAGTCAAAGAAAAGAAACAAGAGGCAGTGCTCTGAATCCTTCATATGCTTTTTGTTGCATTGGGGGCTACTTTTGTGACCCCCATAGATCTCATCATAGATGTGCATCTGAGTCTTATTTTCCAGCATCAGCTTATCATCATTTCCCCGTCAAATTTCAACTGATGCATCACCCTGGCTCCACCTTTGACTGGATTTACAAGCCTGGAGCTGGGTCAGTTCCTCAATAAGTAGCGAACATTGTCTGAAACTGGAACTAGACTTCACATTTTGGCTGCAGTCTTGGGGGTGGGGAAAGGGAAGTGCTTTTCAGTTGGGGTGGAGTGCATGATTGCTGGATGACAGCACAGAATATATTTCTCCTGGTGACTTCCCAGCTGCAGACTGCTGGGTGCAATTAGAAGCCTATATGTCTAGTCATTTTATCATTTTTATACATTTAGCAGCTCAAGTGTTTGCTCTAGCAGGCTGCAGCTGGCTTGCTGTCAACTCCCAGCTGTTGTTTAGTTGAAACCCCACAGCTAAAATTGTGGGCCAATATGACCGGAAACCAAATTGGGACCTGAATAAAAATGTTCAGGATTAGTGAACGATGTTTAGTGTTTATTTGCTTCAACCAGGTGAAACCCACTCATTTAGGAAAAAGAAGAGGAGGGGAACCTGAAACCCATCCAGATACTTTTGAGAAGCCTTTACATGAACCAGACTCACCCGCAAACCAGTGTTCTCTCAATGATGAGGCAAGTTCAACACATGCCATCCCATTAGGCACTTCTCTGGTTTTTCTCACTTTCCTGGGATTTAAATCCAAATAAATAAGTGGATGCTTAGAGAAAGAATGCATTCAATGTATGACATTTGGGTAGTGTTGGACTCATCCACAATGAGTCTTTGTACAACTGCAGGAAAAATCCTGCCTTTGGGTCCTTTACAGATGAGAGGGAGGGGCTACCTGAATGCATTAGCCTTGTTCTCTGGCATGGCTCTGGGCTTCCTTGCCAACTCAGCCTTCATCTCCTTTTAGATTGAAGCCACTTCCCTTTAAATGGAAACAAAGGGCCTTTGCTTTTCAAATGTTTAGCTGATGTCATTACCATGGGTGTCCGGGTTTCTAAGAGGTCTTTAAGGGACCCATATTCTTCATCTATCCAGCTTAGTAATACACAGTGTCCCTGATGAGTCCATAATGTCATATCATTTATTAATTATTATCTCCATCATCATTCTGTTCCCTGGCAATGGTGTCAAGTTCACTGCCAGAATCAGAAAACTGGAACTTCACTTTAGCTGTCCCAAGGCTGAGGAGCAGCTGGCTTGAGAGGAAGGGAGCTCCTTTTGCAAGCAAAGGGCTACAATAGGAAGAAAGGATATTTCAGGTGAAGTAAAGGTGTTTCTGGATAAATGTTGCACCTTGCTGCCATTTCCTTACAACCTGACTTTTTTACCTTTTCATATCTGATTATAGAATCCTCTCTGGGGACAGTTCTGAAAGGTCAGAGAGGATGACAGATCAGAGCAAGAAACAGCAGGCAGTCACAAGGACTAGTAGAGTGGCTAAAACCACAGAGCATTGGATATCTACAGATCCCAGCTGGTTCCATGAAAGGATGTACAGGAATACTTGAGCCCTACGAGTTGACGTGAAGATAAATTTCTAGCAGTTAATGTGGAGAGAAAATATGGAAATTTATAAAGGTCGGCTTTCTAGACTTGAACTGGGAAATCAGCCACGCAGTAAACATGTTGTCAAAGCTCACCAGCACTATGTGTAGTATTCAAGCTCAATAAAATTATGCAGACAGGAATAGGGTCAATAGAGACAGGCAGAGCCAAGACCCAAGTATCCACAATCCTCAAGACGGAAGGAAGGAGAAAGAATGTTTGAGTCCCAAATGACACATGGAGAGTAATTGTACTGAACAATATCTCACTTCTAGGAATGAGGTTGAAAAAAAATTATAATAAAGATTTTCCAAATAATATTAAAAATGTATTTTCATAGCTATTCTCAAGTGTTTTATCCATACCAGTGATGCAGGTGTACAATCACCCTTGAGCAGCTCTGGTCAAAAGGTCTGCACTTTAGAGTCACACCCAAAGCTCACCAGATATTTATCACCTTCATTCATGCAGCATACTGTTGTTGCGAGCCCACTCTGGGAAACAGACTGTGCCAGATGCCTGGATAACGAAGTTGAATGAGAAAGTGTTCAGATCCAGGGGTCTCAGCACCCTGCCAGGGAGGCAAGCATACACATGAGTGTAATGAAAGGTGACAGCAATCACGATGATGTGATTAACAAAACACAAGTAGGGAATACGGATTATTATCTAAATAGGGGGTTGGAGAAGTAGAATGAGTTAAGAAAGATGTTAGAAGAGGTGTAATGAATATCCTCGGCCTAGAAGAATATAGAAATAGAAGGCAAACTGGTCAGAAGAAAGAATATAAACAAAGAAGTATGTGTGTTGCTCAGTCATGTCAGGCTCCTGTGTCTACTGGATTTCCCAGGCAAGAATACTGGTGTAGGTTGCCATTTCCTACTCTAGGGGATCTCCTCACCCAGGGATGGAACCCAAGTCTACTAAGTCTCTTGCATTGGCAGGCCGATTTTTTTTATCATTGCACCACCTGGGAAGCCCAAGCAAAGAAGACAGACATCCAAATCCACAGTGTAGATCAGGAGTGGCAAATAATAATAGATGTCCTTATGCAGGATGTATAATATGCACTACATTATATGAAGAACTGCATATTTTGTCTTTATTTAACATTTGGCACAAAACTGGCAGGCAACCACCGAAGAATTGATACTTTTGAATTGTGGTGCTAGAGAAGACTCTTGAGAATCCCTTGGACAGCAAGGAGATCAAACCAATCAATTGTAAAGGCAATCAACCCTGAATAGTTATTGGAAGGACAGATGCTGAGGCTGAAGCTCCAATGTTTGGCCACCTGATGCTAAGCCGACTCATCGGAAAAGACCCGAATGCTGGCAAAGATTGAGGGCAGAAGGCGAAGGGGACGACAGAGGATGAGATGGTTGGATGGCACCACCAGCTCTATGGACATGAGTTTGAGCAAACTCTGGGAAATAGTGAAGGACAGGAAAGCCTGGAGTGCTATAGTCCATGGGGTCACAAAGAGTCAGTGAACAATTGAACAGCAATTGTGTAATTATCTCTAAATTAAAGATGAGGAGGCTAAGGTGTATACAGGTAAGCACTTAATTAGCTCACATACCTGGTAAACATAAAAGCCTAGATTTGAACCCAGAGAAGTGTGAGGCTGGTGCTCAGCCTCTTAGCTGCTATGCAATTCTGCCTTCCTGAGGGTCTAATGTATGGCAGGGAGGAGGAAATGAAGTCAAGGTTTGTGAAGAGCTTTAGGTGTGATTCCAAAGCTTAGACCTTTTGTTCAGGGCTGCTCAAGAATGATTCTATAAACCAGGAGTTCCCAACCTCTAAGATCTAATGTCTGATGATCTGAGGTGAAGCTGATGTAATAATAAAACATACAAATTGCAAAATAAATGTAATGTGCTTGAATCTCCCTGAAACCATCACCCCTACCCTGGTCCAAGGAAAAGCTGTCTACCATGAAACTGGTCCCTGGTGCCAGAAAGGTTAGAGACCATTCCATAGACGGCCTGCATCAGAGACATTTGGGGAAGGAGTGACTGTGCAGGCCCCAGACCTGTCTCAAATCTCCCAAATCTGGCCTTTGGGAGGAAGCCCAGGTATTTACATTTGAAGAAATGCTACTGAGGAATCAGGGAAAGTGAGAAACACTGCGTTAGGCCAGCACTTCCCAATCTGAGGATCTACAAAACTACCTAGGAACCTTGTTAATTATACGGATTCTGGGATTCAGATTCTTTCAACAGGTCTGAGTTGGGCTCATGAATATTTATGCTAAACCTAGGGCTTGATGACCATTAAACAAGGGAGTAATGCATTCATATCTATGCTTTCAGATCAAAGGAAAATAACTTCTGGTAGAAAGACAGAAGGGAAAACCAGAACCCAGCTGATTAGTAGACTGGTATTAAAATTTAAGCAAGAGATGGTGAAAATTTAAACCAGGCCAGAGTGAAAATGAAACAAAGGGTATTAAGGAGGTAAAAACATTAAGATCTGATAATGAATTAAAATAAGGGTAGTGGAGAGAAGGAGCTGAAAAATGATACAAAGGTTTCCAGCTTAGATTCATGGATACAGGCTAATACCAACAGGAGAGGTGAATATATTCTGTAGTGGCCACATGGGACAAGGCATTTTGCAAGTGCTATCTTGTATTTGTTCTCGTTGTTCTTTAGCAGCTCAGTCATGTCTGACTCTTTGTGATCCCATGGACTGTAGCCTGCCAGGCTCCTCTGTCCATGGGATTTCCCAGGCAAGAATACTGGAGTGAGTTGCCATTTCCTTCTCCAGGGGATCTTCCTTACCCAGGGATTGAACACTTATCTCCTGTATTGCATGCAGATTCTTTACTGCTGAGCCAGCAGGGAAGCCCTCAGCTGAGTTAGATGGATTGATTTTTGTCTCCAAATCCATACTCTCACAGAGAAAGCTGATTAACATTTTAGATATTTTGAGGTAGAGAACTGGGTTGAGGAGGAAAGATAGTTGGGAATATGTATCTGGCACTTAAGAAAAAGCCCCTAGCTGAAGACAGACGTTTGAAGTCACCTTCATAGAAGTCAAGTTCAAATAGATAAGCATCAATCAGGTATCTATGTGCCAGGCACTGTAGAGCTGTGATAGATGTATAGAGACAAGATCTAATCTCTACTGGAGAAAAGTGACATGTCAGGAGTTCTTAACTTGAGCTTCATGGACCCTCCATGTTGGGTAATAGACACCAGAATTTTTTTGTACAAAAATGCTTGTATATATATGTGTTTTTCTTGGGTGATATAACTGATTTCATCAGACCCTCAAAGAAGTCCTAGATCCAAAAGAAATTAAGGACCACTTATTTAAGACCTGGCAGTGTAAAAAAAAATAATATGTTTCTTGTTCATGCATTGTAATAGGTTATTAAAAATGACACATATACTTGTGAATTGCTTGTGTGATCCTGCATGAAAATGAATGTCAAGTATTAAAGAGCAAAATCTGTGACTTCAGGAAGATGACTGAAAGGACACCATATTATCTTGACGGTTACTCAAAGACATACTCTTATACTTTTGTTCACACCTGAAAGTTGGGAACATCTTCACTCAAAATAGCAAATTACAGACCATCTTTGACAAAGCAGTAGAGAAGTGATGAAACAGAGAAGCAAGAACCAAGACAAAGTTACATAGAAATTATGGGAAAATAGATGATTCCATTAAAAATGTGATGGAAATTTTACAGAGCAGAATGGGCAGAAAAAAATTGTACTTGGATATAAAATTAAAATTTAAATTTAAAAATCAGATTTCTTAGCACTTGAACATTAAGAGAGTAACAATTATATTTTTTAAGTATCAATTGTTCAAAAACAGTTAACAGTAATTGAATACTTCTTATGTGTCAAGCACTATTTTTAGAGAACTGGTTTCTATTACCCAGCCTGGAGGGTCCATGAACCTCAAGTTAAGAACTCCTGACTTGTCACTTTACACAGGTAGAGATTAGATCTTATCTCTATACTTATATCACCACTCTACAGTGCCTCAAACACAGATACCTGATTGATCCTTGTCTAACAATTCAGGTTACATGGATTTCTCTCTCTCTCTCTTCTTTTGTTGCTGTTGCTACTTTTTGTTTTGTTTTGTTTTGCCACATCACAAGGCTTGTGGGATCCTAGGTCTCTAACCAGGGATCAAACCTGCCACCTTTATGGAGAAAGCACAGAGTCCTAACCACTGGACTGCCAGAGAATTTCCATGGATTTTCCTCTTTAAATCCTCACAACTATGCTTGAAGATAATAACTTAATTTTTTTTTTCAGAAAAAAAAAAATTCTCAGAAAGAACACTGAGGCACAGATGGTTTAAACAACACGCCCAAAGTTACCCAGCTAAGAGGTGATACAACCAGAATTTATGAACCTATTTGCAGAGCAGGAATAGAGATACGGACATACAGAATGGACTTGGGGACACAGCAGAGGGAGGAGAAGGTGGGACGGATTGAGAGAGCAGCCCTGACATACATACATTACCATGTAGAAAACAGATGGCTGGTGGGAAGTTGCTGTATAACACGGGGAGCCTGCCTGGTGCTCAGGAATGACATACGGGTGAGATAGAGGGGAGGGAGGGGGTATGTGGATACTCATAGCTGATTCACATTGTTGTAACCAACACAACATTGTAAAGCAATTATCCTCCAATTAAAAACAATTTTTTTAAATGTACCGTGAGACTCCCCAAGTGGTCCAGTGGCTAAGACTGCACTCCCAATGCAGGGGACCCTGGTTCAATATATTTAGTTGCAAGACGCAACTAAAGATCCCACATGTTGCAGTGATCAAAGATAACACGTGCTGCAACTAACATCTGGCACAGCCAAATAAATAAATATTTTTTTAAATGTACCATGAAATGCTAAACTATAATCTCAGTTTTCTAGAATAAGATTGTTTTCTTGTCCTTATCCTGCGCATGCTCTCATCAGGCCAATCAAGAGTTTGGCAAGATCACCAATAGATTAGCCAACAGCTCGCTCAGGACACGTTGACTGTTGTACTTGGCACAGCCCGCTTTGCCTGTGACTCTGCACATGGCCTCACCTGCGCTCTGCTCTCTGCCAGGAGCTCTCAGAGATCCCTGAGGTTCAACGTTTGTTGCCCAAGAGCTTACAAGCCATAAGCAGGAGGAAACACACAAGCACACTGGTTCTAAAAGAGGTGTAGGGGTGCAGAGAAGGGAAGGCAGATTAGAACAACCTAGGAAACTTCTCAAACTTCTTCAATTACCTCCAGTGATTCTTATCTGATCTCATGGGAAGCTTTGAAAATGTTCTCGGAGCAATTTTATAGTGTACTTTTAACTGAGTAGCACAGTCATTAAAGTCTGTAGGAAATAGACCCCAAAAGAAGGGAGAAAAGCTTAGGAAGTGCTTGACAAGATACAGGATAAATTTATAATAGGCTACTTTTTCAATGTGTCTCCCACTCAGGCAATAGCATATCAGTATGCCATGGGGAGGCAGCTTTCCCAGAAATGCAGAAGCAAATCAGTTTCCATCCTAACTTGCCACACGCCTCCTTAAGAATAAATCTGGACTCAGAGGACACTTAGTCATAGAATCAAAACAGTGCCTCCCAGATCCATGAATGATTCCTTGCAATTTCAATTTGGGAAAATATCATTTCCTAACTTTTGTCTAATCATAAAGTGGCTCTATTAATGCATATATGTGAAATCTAGAAAGATGGTACTGCTGAATGTACTTGCAGGCCAGTAACGGAGATGCCCCCTTCATGGATCACTGCCTTGTCATGGCAAAGGAGCTTGCATAACTCAGTGAAGCCAGCTTAAAACTAAATATTAAGAAAAACTAAGATCATGGCATCCGGCCCCATTATTTCATGCAAATAGAAGGGGGAAAGGTGGAAACAGTGACAGATTTCCTCTTCTTGTGCTCTAAAATCACTGCAGATGGTGACTGCAGCCATGAAATCAGAAGACAATTGCTTCTTGGCAGGAAAGCTATGACAAACTTAGACAGTGTGTTAAAAAGCAAAGTCATCGCTTTGCTGACAAAGGTCTGTGTAGTCAAGACTATGGCCTTCCCAGTAGTCAAATATGATTGTGAGCTGGACCATAAAGAAGGAAGAGCACTGAAGAATTGATAATTTTGAACTGTGGTGCTGGAGAAGACTCCTGAGAGTCCTTTGGACAGCAAGGAGATCATATCAGTCAATCTTAAAGGAAATCAACCCTTAATACTCAATGGAAGGACCGATGCTGAAGCTCCAATACTTTGGCCACCTGATGCAAACAGTCAACTCATTGGAAAAGATCCTGATGCTGGGAAAGACTGAAGGCAAAAGGAGAAGAGGGCGACAGAGGTTGAGATGGTTGGATGGCATCACTGATGCAATGGACATGAACTTGGGCAAACTCTGGGAGATGGTGAGGGACAGGGAAGCTTGGCGTGCGGCAGTCCATGGGGTTGCAAAGAGTTGGACATGATTTGGCGACTGAACAACAATCTCAATGGAGATGTAGACATAGGGAATAGACTTGTGGACACAGTGAGGGAAGGGGAGAGTGGGACAATTGAGAGAATAGCATGCAAATATATACATTACCATACGTAAAATAGATAACCAGTGGGAATTTGCTGTTATGATGCAAAGAGCTAAAATCCGGTGCTCTGTGACAACCTAGATGGATGGGATGAGGTAGGAGGAAGGTTCAAGAGGGAGGGGACATACTTATACCTATGGATGATTCATGGTGATACATGGTAGAGACCAACATAATATTATAAAACAATTATCCTCCAATTAAAGATGAATTTTAAAAATGCGTATATAAAAAAAGAATATGGCACAGGCATCGTTGGATACACATTAACAATAACTTTTGTAGAGATGCACAGATTAAAATGAATCACGACTCTCCCCTGTGTGGTTCTTTCCACCTCGGGCTCCCTTGGAAGTTACACAGAGGCTCCTCCTGCAGTTCCATCTCCTCTCTCTTCTCACCTTCATGATTTCTGCCAAAGTCTGTGCAGTCTTGCAATTACAGGTTCTCAATTACATACCCTTGCTACTTGCTGAAGGGGACAGAAAGAGTGCTTCCTCTCCTGGCAGCTGCTCAAGCCAGATGTTACAGTGGCAGGCTGTGATTGGCTGGCAGATAAAGGAGACTGGCTTTCCATGGGTTGGTAAGTAAAAAGATGTAAACAAACCCATTTCAGCCCTGAATCAGCAGGTCCTCGTTAACCTGATTGGAAATGTCCTTCAAACTTCTACCGGAAAGCAAAGAGGACGTTGTCACAAGAACGTTCAGCTGAATGCCTGTTGCTCCTCCCCTGGCTAAAATAGCAAGAAGCTTCATTTGGAGACATCATCACAGCATTCGAGATGAGCTGGGATTCATTTAAGCTGCATCTGCAGGGGTAAGCGATAATTGTAGGGATGCAGAAGTTTGTTTATTTTAACAGCTAAATGTTTGTATCTGGAAAACCAATGAAACTTTGCTGTAATCACTTTGGAAATGCACTGGAACCATTCCATCTGCCCAAATCTTTCCATTGTGCTTCTCGGTCAGTGACAATAGACAGTGATTGAGGCAGAATTAGTCAGCCTCCAACTTCTCCCCCTGTGCCTCCTTGGGGCAAGCATGAAACTAAGGAAACAAATTTTGGCTTGGCTGCTTTGAAGCTTTGTGGAGTGGTCAAGACCAAATCACTGATTTAAAAAAAAAAAAAAAATCTGGTCAAGGTGGACTGGATAATAGACCTAGAGCAAATATCCTGGGTGGCAAGAGGTGGTCCATATGACACAAGGTACAAAAAATATTCCTTAGATAAAACTCTTTTGCCCTTTTCACTCTTCTCATATTACAGAACTAATAAAAATCCATGAAGTTTCTTTGTGCTGCTACCCGATACAAAACACAAAGGGTCCAGCCTGGATTTTAGTGTAGTTTGTTTCCACTATAAATACCAAGAATTACCAATGAAATAGCAAGGGGAAGAAGTAGTTCATTCAGAATAGATTATGGATAATAATATATTTTTTTAAATCCTTCTAAGGGATTAAACATTTATTGTGCCCTGGACTGACACCTGCAACCATATTCCTGGGGATAAAACATGGCAGGGATCATCAATCTCCATGACTCTGGCAGGAGTTGATAATAATAATAATTAATAACCACTTGTGTTCTCAAGTTCCCCTCAACTGAGATCTCAGAATATTTTACTAACACAAATTCATTAAGCTTCAAACCACACCTGGGCATTCAGGAAGTGCTTGAAGGTTAGTTCTGTTATTATTTTATATTCATATTTCATCTTTCCTCCAAGGAGCTCAAAAAGATTATAAATATATTACCAAAGTAGGTTAACTCATCACAGTTATGGGTCAGGAAGACATCTCTTCTTTCTTGTTAGCATGGGAGTTTCTGTACTATGAAAGGCAGGTAAGACTGAAGTCAACAGAGAAGACTCTGGGATGTATCTCTGCTGCTGCTGCTGCTGCTGCTAAGTCGCTTCAGTCATGTCCGACTCTGTGCGACCCCATAGATCGCAGCCCACCAGGCTCCCCCGTCCCTGGGATTCTCCAGGCAAGAACATCTCTGCTGCTACTGCTAAGTCACTCAGTCGTGTCCGACTCTGTGTGACCCCATAGACGGCAGCCCACCAGGCTCCCCCGTCCCTGGGATTCTCCAGGCAAGTACACTGGAGTGGGTTGCCATTTCCTTCTCCAATGCATGAAAGTGAAAAGTGAAAGTGAAGTCGCTCAGTCGTATCCGACTCCTAGCGACCCCAAGGACTGCAGCCTACCAGGCTCCTCTGTCCATGGGATTTTCCAGGCAAGAGTACTGGAGTGGGGTGCCATTATCTCTAACAACATCCAAACATTACTTTTTCTATTCAATGTTTAATCTCTCTAGAAGTAAACGTGACTTTACATCTTTCATTCCACTTCTCAACTACATTAAATGTCATTCCAGTGTCATGCAGCAAAGTTTTGAAGCAGAAAATACCTATCTGAGATAATGGGAATTTCAGTAGAGTGGGCATGGAACCAGATGGCCACTGAATTTCCATCTACAAGTGGTCCCCAATTTAATGATAATTCAGCTTATGATATTTTTACTTTATGATGGTATGAAAGCAATATACATTCAGTAGGAAAGGCATTTCAAATTTCAAAATGTGATCTTTTCTTGCCGTATGATGCTCTCCCAAGAGGCTGGTCAGTGGTCAGTCAACTACAGCCCCCAGTCAACCAGGTGATCATGAGGGTAAACAGCTGATACACTTACAAGCATGCTGCCCCCATACAACCAGTACAGTTGTACAGTATCCAATTAATTACATGAGATAGCCAATACTTTATTGTAAAATAGTCTTCGTGTTAAATGATTTTGCCCAAATGTATGCTAATATAAGTGTTCTGAGCACTTTGGAGGTTAGGCTATGCTAAGCTATGATGTTCAGTAACTCAGGGGTGTTAAGTCCTTTTTTTTTTTTTGCTGCATGAATATCATTCATTTATTAACATTAGCATTGTGAACACATAATGGAAAAATGCTCCCCAAAAGAGGAAGGTTGAATGTTGACTGTCAATAGGACAAAGCTGTCTTCAAAAGACAGAGATATGGAAATGAGGTTCACAGTTGGGTTGTGGAGCCCATGAGGACAGAACTCATCTATGTATGTGTATCCATAGTGGCCAGATGTTGGAGGAGGAGGCTCAGGAATGTCTCCAGCTGCTGCTTTGATCTGTACGTGATGAGTCCTCCCTTGTTGGCCCACTGATCCACTCCAGCAGCGTCTTCATCTCCCACGTGATACACCAGCTGTGGCAAGTCAAGCCCCACGTCAGTGTTCCTTTCCAGGCATTCTTTTAAGTCCACCATCCCCCCACCCATGGCCCCGAAGATGGCATGGGCAGCACAAGAGTACCACCTGGACATGGTATCTTCTGAGAAGATGTAAATAGAAGCAAGGCCAAGGAACACACAGAGATTCTTGTAACCAGCCCCAGCTGCCCAGAAGACGCACTTTCCACACACACATGACAGTGCTCACCCTTGACGGTCTCCTTTTCACTGGTACAAATGAGAGCTGAGAACAGGGGGGAGCATTCAGAGCTGGGGTTTTGGGTCAATTGGCCCTGCCTTTCACTGCTGCTGCTTGTAGAGATGGGAAGCAGAGGGAATGGGTGTTGGTCCCCATGTAAGAAAGGCCCCAGTACACTGTCCTTTCCACCTGAGGGTGTCTAGGTCTTGTGATACAAAAGGTTGGTTGATGACTCCCATCAGAGGCACCCCTGTCTGTATGTCATAGACACCAATTAACATAGAGACACACTGAGGTCCCTGGGGAAGATTCCTTGGTTGGGTTTAATGCCAGCAGAACCTTTTATATACTGGTAAGTTGAATCTATAGGATCCACTCAGATTCCCAAGATGTCTTGAGGAATGTTGATCTCTATTGAATCCAAAGCTGGGTCACTAAAGACAATGCTCTGGTACACAATCTCGGCTAAGGCCTCAGATTGTTACCATTAAGGACTTTGCTGAGAAGATCTACTGGTTCTTCCTCTGATGGACACAGTCTCCTGATAATCTTTTTCCCCAAATCATTAGCAAATTAATCAGATTCTTTTCCAAAAAAATTTTTCCCCAAGCCTGGAAACTTGTTCTCCATATTCTGTTTGATAACTTCCTATACCAGTACATCAGCCAGGGTTTAGAAATCAAGTGCAAATCTTGTTCTTTTCTGCCTCTTTCTTTTCTTCAATCAGCAGCTGAAAGAGGGCTTCCTGCTGCCTGCACACCCAGGCAGTTTTGGCAGCTCTCTCAGAAACTCGGAGCAGCTCCCAGAGGATATCTGACATTTCTGAACCGAACCAGCACCCACCCTCTGGACTGTCAGAGTTCTGGAGGGTTGTTTTTTCCTGAAGCCTCTCTCCTCAGCTTGCAGATGGCCTTTCCTCTGTGGACCGCAAGTCCATTTTTGACTAAACAATACTTTCAACTAAGATGGGTTTATCAGAATGTAACCCCATCATAAGATCTGTAGTTTTGATGTGGTTTGACAGGATCTAGAGAAAATAATATGAAAACAGATAATCCACTGGACATTCATTGCATATGATAACCCAAGTTCTCCATCCCCTGGGATGCAGAGATATGAGTTAAGAGGAGAACCAAGAAAGTCCTGCCCATGGAGGCCTATACATACAGTGTAGGGCAATACTAAGACCATAGGATCTGGAAACGATGGATGTAAGTTTTATTCCCAGTGCTGTAATTTACAGATGGTGTGATCTTGGACTAGGCACATGACCTTACAAGACTTTGGCTTTCTTACACATAAATGTGGTTTAAAATATCTGTCTCACTTGCTATAAACATTCAGTTAATGGCTAAAAATGTGTCAACCACATAGTAAGCACTTGATAATGATGATTATGGTTATTGCCACAAAACCATCAAAAAGTTTTCTAAATGTGTCAAAGGACCAAGATAGGAGAATGGCTTTTTCATTCTTCCTTTGTCTTTCAGCTGTTATGTCCGTTTCACTTCAATTAAAAAAAAATCATACTCATCTTTCTTCCTCTTCGTATTCCATAATATCCCTCCCTTCGGACTGATAAATCCTATCCACTGAAACGGTCTTCAGGACTATTAAAGGCAGGGGAAAAAACAAACAAGAATACCCAGACAGTAATTTTGCCAATAGAATAAGTTTCAAAATTGGTTTCAATGTTGGTCAAAGTCCTTCACATTCTTTCTAGGCTCCAACTAGGCTGGACTACTTACCATTCCTTAAATATTCCTCAGTTCAGTTCAGCTCAGTTCAGTCACTCAGTCGTGTCTGACTCTTTGCGACCCCATGAATCACAGCACGCCAGTCCTCCCTGTCCATCACCAACTCCCAGAGTTCACTCAGACTCACGGCCATTGAGTCAGTGATGCCATCCAGCCATCTCATCCTCTGTTGTCCCCTTCTCCTCCTGCCCCCAATCCCTCCCAGCATCAGGGCCTTTTCCAATAAGTCAACTCTTCACATGAGGTGGCCAAAGTACTGGAGTTTCAGCTTTAGCATCATTCCTTCCAAAGGAATCCCAGGGCTGATCTCCTTCAGAATGGACTGGTTAGATCTCCTTGCAGTCCAAGGGACTCTCAAGAGTCTTCTCCAACAGTTCAATAGCATCAATTCTTCGGCACTCAGCTTTCTTCACAGTCCAACTCTCACATCCATACATGACCACTGGAAAAACCATAGCCTTGACTAGATGGGCCTTTGTTGGCAAAGTAATGTCTCTGCTTTTGAATATGCTATCTAGGTTGGTCATAACTTTTCTTCCAAGGAGTAAGCGTCTTTTAATTTCATGGCTGCAATCACCATCTGCAGTGATTTTGGAGCCCAAAAAAATAGTCTGACACTGTGTCCACTGTTTCCCCATCTATTTGCCATGAAGTGATGGGACCAGATGCCATGATCTTAGTTTTCTGAATGTTGAGCTTGAAGCCAACTTTTTCACTCTCCTCTTTCACTTTCATCAAGAGGCTTTTGAGTTCCTCTTCACTTTCTGCCATAAGGGTGGTGTCATCTGCATATCTGAGGTTATTGATATTTCTCTTGGCAATCTTGATTCCAGCTTGTGCTTCTTCCAGCCCAGTGTTTCTCATGGTGTACTTTGCATATAAGTTAAATAAGCAGGGTGACAATATACAGCCTTGAGTACTCTAGCCTTTTACAACTTTTGTTCATGCTGTTCTTATGGCCTTAAAATCTCCATCTTTTAAAATCCTGCCTTGCTTTGGTGGCTCATCTCCATGTCATATCTTCCAAGAAAATTTGACTCCATCACCCCTTTTGCTTGAGTCCATATGAGTGTATGAACTGCCTTCTTGCTTGTCATATATTCATAGGCCACATATGTCTTCACAGGTATGCACAGGTTTTATCCCGCTATAAACTATGTGTTCTTTCAATGAATCACATCTCATTTATCTTTGCACAGTACCAGACATAACAAAAGTCTCATGCGTATCATAGGTGCTTAATGAATGTTTAACAGAATTTAAGTAATCGTTTCTGCCACAAGTTCTGTTAATGAGAGTTTTCTTTTTTAATGTACATTAGCCTGATAATGAGGACCACCAACCTGAAGTCTGACATAAACGCTCAAAGAGGAAAGCAACTTTGAATGTTGGCAACACACAACCTTCCTTATGATTTTCAAAACAGACGCTCAGGACGTGGGCACCGTCACAAACTTCATGTAAAAGTGCAAGTTGGGACGTGTCTCTAAGCACAATTTGGTGCAACTTAGTACAAGAGAGAAAAACGTTAAGAGGCTTGACCTAGCAGCTCCATTATGGGAGTTATTCCTTAGGTAATAATCAATGATGTGAGCAAAGATTGACAACATTAGCATTCATGGAAATAACTGAAATCCCGACAATAGCAAATAAATTATTTTCCATCTTTATAACAAAGTATTTACTATGGAGTCATTAAAAACGATGTCTCAGAAGAACAGTTTTGGCATGAGGAAAAGAAGCAGTAACACAAATTATATACATGTTCTTTTATTTTTTTTAAAAAAAAAGCAAGGAAACAAATATATACATCACAGTATTACAAAATTCAATATTATATATATTTGTTTCCAGTGGTAAAGAACCCACCTGCCAATGGAGGAGACTTAAGAGATGGGTTCGATCTGGGTAAGGAAGATCCCCTGAAGGAGGGCATGGCAACCCACTTCAGTATTCTTCCTGGAGAATAGCATGGACAGGGGAGCCTGGTGGGCTACTGTCCATAAGGTCACAAAGAGTCAGACACTACTGAAGTGACTTAGCATGCACACATTCATATAATGGGTGTAAGTAAATCTATTAAAATATTAACTATGATTAATCGCTTGGCGTTGAAATAATGGGTTACTTTTATTATTTTTGCCCATCTATATTTTCTAAATGTTCTCCAATTAGCATTTTCTCCCATTAGAATATTTATAATTAGATAAAGAAAATTTAACAAACACATACTGTAATAACTGGTCTCTTTTCATTAAGTGCAATTTTTTTAATGTTTGGAAATACATCTAGTCATCAAAATGTCTACCACAGTGGTTGGAGCACAAAAGAAAGTCAGAATGTATTAACTGAAAAGATTACTAAGTATATGATGATGAATAAATGAATCTATCAATGAACCAACCAATCAGATATTGGAGAATATCTTTATCCAGTGCCATACAACCTAATAAGCAGTAAGATAACTTACACCTTGACTAGGTCTTTTAATCTGCCTCTCTGATATAAATCCTAAGCTTCTCAGGGGGAGCTGGTAGTAAAGAACCTGCCTACCAGTGCAAAAGACTTAAGAGATTCAGGTTCGATCCCTGGGTTGGGAAGAATCCCCTGGAGTAAGAAGTGGCAACCCACTCCAGTATTCTTGCCTGGGAAATTCTGTGGGCAGAGGAGCCTGGAGGGTTACAGTCCATGAGGCTGCAGAGTCAGACACAACTGAGCAACTGAACACAACACTGACATAAATCCTAGTCAACTGTATTCATCTCCTGGGGCTGTCATTAAAAATTACGAACTCAGTCACTTAAAACAACCGAAGTTTATTCTCTTGCCATTCTGGAGGCCATGATGCCAAAACTGAGGTAGGCAGAGCTGTGTTCCTTCCAGAGATTCTGGGGTAAAAGTCCTCCTTGCCTCTTCCAGCTTCTGGTACCTCCTGGCTGTCCTTGAGATCATAATCCAATATGATCTCTTTTCCAGATTCTTACTTATATCTACAAAGACCCCTTTCTAAACATTCACAAGTTCTTAAGGTTAAGACATACACACATCTCTTTAGGGGTGATCACCATTCAACATGATATATGCAGGCTAAGTTGCTTCAGTCATGTCTGACTCTTTGTGACCCTATGGACTGTAGCCCACCAGGCTCCTCTGTCCATGATACGATCCTCCAGGCAAGAACACTGGAGTGGATTACCACGCCCTCAGGGGATCTTCCTGACCCAGGGATTGAACCTGTGTCTCTTACATCTATTGCATTGGCAGGTGGTTTCTTTACCACTAGCACCACCTAGGAAGCTCTCAACACATTATATTACTCTTCAAATGCTCCTCAATTCCCTCCATATTCTACTTATTAAAATAGAAGCAACTGGATGCCCTGAAGATGCAAAGTTTATGCAGAGAAGCCACCATCACTTCACTGTAACCCTCTGACCTCATCAAAGCTTGGAAACGGGATTTTAAAATATCAATCACAATCCACTTGACCTTCCCTGCTTCATTTAGGCAAATTACATTCACAGAGGGGGAACAAAAAATTCTGTTCCCATTCAGTGTCAAGATTGATCATTCATCTCTCTTAATTCTGCCATGTCCCTCTCACATCCATTGAACATAACACTCTTTTAATAACCCTAATCACTGAAATATTAGCTAAGGAATTTGCAAACCCTGCTCATGATTCCTTGGTGATGACAGGAACAGCCATAAACATGAACCTGCCATTTAGAAGAAATAAGAACAGGAGTCTTACTGGTGAGAGTTTCAGCCCAATTCAGACCCAATCACAGTGGAAGCTGTGCCATTAAAGGGCTTGCAAAGACTGATAATGAGATGGTTTAAAACTTTTCACCAGCACATGAAATGATTGTCTCCTTAGCAGAGGAAACAAAACAGGCAAACCTCCAGTGATGTCCATACAAGGTTTCAAGTCCCTCTGTGGGCAAGTGGCCTGCCCTTGAAATTAACCTGAACCGAAGCAGAGAAGCCACATGACTGGAGTGCAGATTCTAGCAATGGAATTTGAGAAACTGCACCCTCTGCTTAGTGTGTTCCTTATCATCTAGAGGAAATCAGCAGTTTGAGCTTTAGCTTGTCAAAATCTTTGCAATGAACAGAGTTTCTAGACTTCCATTCAAAAAGCCAGATATAGCAAGGTTCATGTAAAGGTCCAATTGAGGACTAGTTAGAAAAAGGTGACCAAGGCCTTGAATGCCTTGTCTAGTGCTTTCTTCCCACACAGCCAGTGAAGAAATTCACAAGCAGTTTTTAATCCAAGTATTTGTAGGTAGCAATTTCCCTGCCTGTCCCCATATGCTCATGATACACTTGTGTGTCTGGCTGTAGAGATACAATGATTTAAGTCACATCCTTACCCTCACAAGTTTACAGTCTAGGCGGGAAGAGAAATGCTAGCAAAAAAAAAATAAATAAAACAAGGAATATTCATAAAGGGGGCATAAACAAGTGAAAATGATACAACAAGGAGACAAGTCAAGAAGTTTCCCTGTGCAGTCAAAGAAGATCTTAAAAAAGAGGGAAAATTTGATCTGAAACTTGAAGCCTTGGCAGAATCAATGATGATAATAAGAATGTCAACATCTATTGATCACCTATCATGCATCAGGCACACTGCACTCCACACAATGCATGACGATCTGAACTCAGCCTCATATCTATCCAACAGAAGGGGCTCAGGATGACCATACACTTAGAAAATGGTAGGAGTTGAACCCACATCCGTCTGACCCCTTGTTATATTCTGTATTCTCAACTCTTATGTGGCACTGCCTTTTGAAATAGAAGCTGGCAATGAGGTTTACCCATATCTATTTTTCAACTAGTAGAGCAGCTCAGGTTTTGCAGGCAATTGGGTAAAGAAAAGGAATCCCACTCCTGGGCATAACATTATCTGAAGGGATACATGCACCCCAATGTTCATTGCAGCCCTGTTTACAATAGCCAAGACTTGGAAGCAACCTAAGTGTCCTCCGACAGAGAAATGCATAAAGAACACGCTGTACATATATACAGTGGAATATCACTCATTCATGAAAACAAATGAAGCAATGCCTTTTGCAGCAACATGGATGGGCCTAAAGATTTTCATACTGAGTGAAGTAAGTCACACAGAGAAAGAGAAATACTGTATGACATTGCTTACAAGCAGAATCTAAAAGGAAATGATACAAATGAATTTACAGAAATAGACTCACAGACTTAGAGAACAAACTTATGGTTGCTGAGGGGAAGGATGGGGGGGAGAGATAGTTAGGGAGTTCAGGATGGACATGTGTGAAGTAAAGTGTTAGTTGCTTCAGTCATGTCTGACTCTTTGTGACTCCATGGACTGTAGTGACTCCAGGCTCCTCCGTCCACGCAATTCTCCAGGCAAGAATACCGAGGAGGAGTAGCCATTCCCTTCTCTAAGGATCTTCCCAACCCAGGGATCAAACCTACATCTCCTGCACTGCAGGCAAATTCTTTACCATCTGAGACAGCTGGGCAGCCCATGGACATGCACATACTGCTATCAATATATTTTAAATGGATAACCAACAAGGACCTACTGTCTTGCACAGGGAACTCTGCTCAGTGTTATGTGAAAGCCTGGATGGGAGGGGAGTTTGGGGGAGAATGGATACATGCATGTGTATGGCGGAGTCACTCTGCTGGGCACCTGAAATGATCACAGCAAGGTTAATCAGCTATACTAATATAGAATGAAAAGTTTTTCCCAAAAAACAAGGAATCCCAGACAGGAAAGACTTTGTATGGACTGAATAAAGCAGGGAGGGACTGGATGTGAGATTTCAAGCAATGGATGCTGCAATCGTTTGATCACTATGCGACAACTTTGCCACCAGGACCATATGAGAAATAAGCAATCACCGTGAGTGAGCTACCCAGAAGTGTCACCAGGGGAATTTCAGTAATAAAGAGAGATGAAAACTCCTGCAAAGGGAAAGGGAAAGAAAAAAATGGGGCACTAAAGATTAAAAGAAGGCTTTGAAAAGCACTGTTGATAAATATAAGCACACTGGCAGTGGGGGGGGGGGTGTGTTTAGTATATGTCATATATAGTTTATGCTTCTATATACGTAGAGACAAACATGTATGCATGAATGGTTATGTGATATAAATATTAAGTTAAAAAATCATATGGCACATACATATATATTTGAAATAATGTTTCGACATTTATATATTGGTGTGATACTCCTGTGAAATCCTAAATAAAAAAATCTGTGAGAATTAATGAGATCTTAAAACAAATGTGCATGGTACGTCTGCTCCAGGGAGACAAGTACTATATAAACACCAAATACTGTAACAAGTCCTTCTCAGATGGGGCTTGGGGGAGGAATGTGGCTAGGCACAAACAGAGTTCCTTGCAAATTCCTCTCTTCTAGAAAAGAGAGTTTGGGGGGTTTACCTGGTGGTCCAGTGGCCAAGACTGCATTCTCAATGCAGGGTGCCCACAGTTCAACTCCTGGTCAGGGAACTAGATCCCCCATGCTGCAACTAAGGATCCTGCATGCCACAACTAATTCCTGCTGCAGCCAAATAACCACTACAATATTGTAAAGTAATTATCCTCCAATTAAAATAAATGAATTTTTTAAAAAAATAAGAATAAAAGAGAGCTTGAGCAAGATGCTACTGTGGTTGTTTCCTTTAGAAGCTCCTACCGTGAAAGTGAAGTTCATTAAAAACCCAGCTCCACTACCCTGTGGGCCAGTGGAGGGGTCACAAGTCTTCCTAGGGCAGTGGGTTTCTACTCGGGACACATTAAAGGTTCCCGGAGCCTTTAAAAAGAGGAGGGGTGTGATCTGTAAAATTCTCCAGGGAACTCCATGTAAGATTGAGGTCCTCTGGCCTAGAATGCATATACCTAGAATAATTATCCAAAAACCAGCAAATGAGAAAATAAGATCATAACATCCTTTAACCTTTGAGGCAGAAAATGGTTTGTTTGGACACTAAACAACCAAATTTCTGACACGGGTCATAATGACAGAGATAAAGCTCAGGGTTAGTAGGAGAAATAGCAAAGGGCTATGATGTAAGAGACAGGATGGTGGGCTCCAGGAGATGCTAGGAGCCCAGTGAAGGGGTGCTCAGTCACTCAGTCATTTCAGACTGTTTGTGACCCCATGGACTATAAACAGAGACATTACTTTGCCAACAAAGGTCCGTCTAGTCAAGGCTATGGTTTTTCCGGTAGTCATGGATGGATGTGAGAGCTGGACTATAAAGAAAGCTGAGCACCAAAGAATGGATGCTTTTGAACTGTGGTGTTGAAGACTCTTGAGAGTCCCTTGGACTGCAAGGAGATCCAACCAGTCCATTCTAAAGGAGATCAATCCTGAGTGTTCATTAGAAGGACTGATGTTGAAGCTGAAACTCCAATACTTGGGCCATCTGATGCAAAGAGCTGACTCATTTGAAAAGACCCTGATGCTGGGAAAGATTGAAGACAGAAGGAGAAGGAGATGACAGATGATGAGATGGTTGGATGGCATCACTGAATCAATGGAGGTGAGTTTGAGTAGACTCTGGGAGTTGGCAATGGACAGGGAGGCCTGGCATGCTGTGGTCCATAGGGTCATGAAGAGTCGGACACGACTGAGCGACCGAACTGAATTGTACTATAAGCCCACTCTCCATGGTTCCTCTGTCCATGGGATTTTCCAGGCAAGAATGCTGGAGTGGATTGCCATTTCCTCTTCCAGGGGATCTTCCTGACCCAGGGATCGAACTTGTCTCTCCTGCATCTCCTGAATTAGCAGGCAGATTCTTTACCACTGAGCCGCCTGGGAAACCTTCCTTTAGGTCAATGGCTTTCAATGCTGCTACCAGAAAAGCTGCATTCCATTTTGCATTTCCTTGCTTCTGTCATTGTTCACTGTTGTTGAATACCTACAATATTGGGTCCAGTGAAGGCAGAGCTGAGCTAAAGAGTCAATGATGCAGAACTAATAGTAAGGAACCAGGAAATCTGGGGGAAGTAGCAAGGAAAAACTAAAGGGTAGTCCAATTAATTCTGACAGCCTACAAATTCCCTCTCTCCGCAGAATATCTCAAACTTCTCTAATAGTAAGAATCTGCTGCTGCTACTGCTACTAAGTCACTTCAGTCGTGTCCTACTCTGTGTGACCCCATAGACGTCAGCCCACCAGGCTCTCCTGCCCCTGGGATTCTCCAGGCAAGAACACTGGAGTGGGTTGCCATTTCCTTCTCCAATGCATGAAAGTGAAAAAGTGAAAGTGAAGTCGCTCAGTCGTGTCTGACTCTTAGCGACCCCATGGACTGCAGCCTACCAGGCTCCTCCATCCATGGAATTTTCCAGACAAGAGTACTGGAGTGGGGTGCCATTGCCTTCTCCCAAGAATCTGCTAGGATTTATTAAAAAAATTTTTTTCATTTATTTGGCTGCATCAGGTCGTAGTTGTGGCACATGGCACTTTACAAGATCTTTCATTGCAGCTCATGGGCTCTCTAGTTGTGGCACAAGGGCTCAGTAGTTATGGTGGTTGGGCTTAGTTGCTCAGCAGCATGTGGGATCTTACTTTTCTGACCAGAGATCAAACCTGTATCCCCTGCATTGCAAGGGGACTTAATCACTGGACCACCAGGGAAGACCCAGGATATTTGTTAAACATGGTAATTCCAAAATGACATCTCAGACTCTCTGGATCCTAGCCTCCAAGGAAGATAGCTGGGAAGCTCTATGTTCAATGAGCACTCATTTATAGTTCTTAATGCACAACTTGTCAACTTGTCTAAGCAGCTGCATCTGACACCCAAGACAAGGACACCAAGTTGAACCAAGTGCCCAGTAAGCATCCTCTATTTCTGAGTTGATCTGGCCTGATTTCTGAGTTGATCTGACACACAAAAAATAGTCCACCTACTGAGTTCTTTCCTCTACCTTATTCAGAAGCAAGTATCAATCTGTGTTCAAACTTTGATTCTAAATTCTTTCCTCATTTTGAAATCCTCTAGGATTTTAAACATGTAGCAAGTCACCAGGTAATATAGCTGGGTAAGCTGATTCCAACATAAGGATTGCTTTCCTAAGGAAGCAAACAAAATTATATACTAGAATCAAGGCTTAAACTGGCGCAAAATTTCATAGGATCTCAATTTTAAATCCCCACATCTTTATTCTCACCCCAATTAGGTATAAGAATGAGAACTGAGAAATGTACTTCAAGGTTTGATATAAACATAGTGAATGAAGATTTCATTGCCACTTACTTTCAGGCAAACTAACACCAAAGAGAGTAGATCTTAGAGTCAAATGAACACAGGTACTGACTATGGCTTCTGTTTCCTTCATGTTTTTGAGCACATACGCCCTAGTCAAGATGAAATGAGACCAGAGGAAAATCAGAAGAAACGCAATTTCTAGTCATCTTGCTGAACTGGCAGCAAGTTCCAAAAATGTGAACCTTCTGGGAAAAGAGTAGCAATAGATCTTATCTTCTTCAGAACACCTCCCCAAAGCAGGCACTATCAGAGGGTCCTATTATACTCACTCAACAGGTATGTAGGTAGGCTAAGAAGGTAAAGCTTGAGCTTTCCAGGTGGCTCAGTAGTAAAGGATTTGATTGCCGATGCAGGTTCGATCCCTGCTTGGAGAAGATCCCCTGGAGGAGGAAATGGCAACTCACTCCAGTTTTCTTGCCTAGATAATCCCATGGAGCCTGGTGGGCTAGCAAAGAGTCGGACCCGACTGAGGGATTGAACACACATGCATGTAAGAAGGTAAAGCTACATGCCAAAATAAACAAATAAGACTCAGAAGGCTTTATTAAACTTTTAAGGCAAGGAGGAAAAAAGTTATAAGCTCATGGTTAACTAATTCTGTAACATATAATTAATTCATACAGATTTTGGCTGAACAGTGCTCAATGGTACCCCAAGATGTCTAATTTCTCATCTATTTTCTCATCAACTTCACTTTCCTTGTAATACCTACCCTCCATATGATATCTGCTATCAACCTAAAAACTCTCCTACAGTCTGCAACCCAGGATAATCAATCTATAACAGGAATGTAGTTCTAGCATGCCCTTAGGTGTACTCTTCAACCTCTTTCTGCTTCAATGTTTTCATTTCTTAAAAGAGACAATGAGACTGTGGCTCATGTAAAATTACTGGGGGAAATAGAACACCGATGCAAATGAATAGTGCAACGCCTGGCAAATAAGTGCAACTTATTACCATACAGAATAATATGGGATATTATATCCCTAGAGAAGAGAATGGCAACCCATCCCAGTATTCTTGCCTAGAGATTCCCACAGACAGAGGAGCCTGGTGGGCTACATTCCAAGGGGTCACAAAGAGTCAGACACAACTGAGTGACATATATATAAAGGTAATTATAATTATTTTTATTTTGTCATCTTCTTCTTGAAGTTTTACTTTCTTTTAAAAAAGAAATCCATCCTTTAAATGTTAGAGAAAACTGACTTGATCTTCATGTTTCTTCAAGTTGGTATCTAGTTGTACTAGTTTACCTGACCTGGTTTCAGCCAGGCTGCTGAGCCTTCTTGTTGGGTTGATTTAACTCTTTTTTTTGTTTTTGTGGGGCAGCAGGTGGTGGTGGGGTGGTTCTCTCTCTCTCTTTTTTTTGGCTTCACCCCGTGGCATGTGGGATCTTAGTTCCCTGCTGCTGCTGCTGCTGCTAAGTCACTTCAGTCGTGTCCGACTCTGTGAGACCCCATAGATGGCAGCCCACCAGGCTCCCCCGTCCCTGGGATTCTCCCTGACAAGGAATCAAACCTGCACCCCCTGCAATAGAAGCACAGACTCTTAACCACTGGACCACCAGGGAAGTCCTGAACTCACTTTTTAAAGTGGTAAAGAAGGAGGCAGTCGACCTGCTTTCCAACAAGAAAAGCGGTACTATTTTTTTCTACTATTCACCAATCATTCTTTCCATGTTTATTCCATTCGTGTTCCCTTCACACCAGACCTCTCATGGGACTGAAGGCATCGCAAATGGACAGAGACCAAGGATCTTACATGGAAGAATCTGAGATTCCTATTCATCTCAGGCTCGGAAAATCTCAGAGGAATTAGGAGACCAGATGAGTGTGGTGTGTGTTTCTAACATCCATTTTCTACTCTACTGGCAGAAAACAAATTTTTATTTTGAATTCAATGAAAGATGATGATTTATATAATCCTTTGACACCCTTTAAGCCAATAATCCTGCATAATTCTGGACAATATGACTACCAGGCAGATGTATCCTGCAAGAGGTCCCCAAAAGACTTCTAATCTTGTTTAGTTTCAAAACTGGTCTTGGTCCATATACACAATGGAGTATTACTCAGCCATTGAAAAGAATACATTTGAATCAGTTCTAATGAGGTGGTTGAAACTGGAGCCGATTATACAGTGAAGTAAGCCAGAAAGAAAAACACCAATACAGTATACTAACACATATATATGGAATTTAGAAAGATGGTAATGATTACCCTGTATGAGAGACAGCAAAAGAGACACAGATGTATAGAACAGTCTTTTGAACTCTGTGGGAGAGGGAGAGGGTGGGATGATTGGGTAGAATGGCATTGAAACATGTATAATATCATATGTGAAGCAAATAGCCAGTCCAGGTTCTATGCAGGATACAGGATGCTTGGGGCTGGTG
This sequence comes from Bubalus bubalis, assembly GCF_019923935.1. Classification (NCBI taxonomy): domain Eukaryota; kingdom Metazoa; phylum Chordata; class Mammalia; order Artiodactyla; family Bovidae; genus Bubalus; species Bubalus bubalis. The sequence goes on from NC_059176.1 coordinate 53,033,953, forward strand.
CACTGGGATGACCCAGAGGGATGGTACGGGGAGGGTGGTGGGAGGGGGGTTCAGGATGGGGAACACATGTACACCCGTGGTGGATTCATGTTGATGTATGGCAAAACCAATATAATATTGTAAAGTAATTAGCCTCCAATTAAAATAAACAAATTTAAATTAAAAAAAAAAAAACTGGTTTCAACTCTTTCTTTAAGATATGAAGTTTGAAGCATAGTAGAGATGCTTTCCCTTAGACATGATACCCTAATCATACATACCTGATTCTACAATTCTCCTGAATGAGTTAAGACAGATCTTTATAATGATCCCTTTTATGTTGAGTATACCTTGGGTGCACTGTCCTCTTCAAAAAACAAAGATGTCAGCTATTGGAATTGCTCCCAGAGGATCTTAAGTAAGGCATACGTGCATGAGCAGTCATGTCCAACTGTTGGTGACCCCAGGGACTGTAACCACCAGGCTCCTCTGTCCATGTAATTTTCCAGGCAAGAATACTGAATGGATTATTGTTTCCTTCTCCAGAGGATCTTCCCAACCCAGGGCTCAAACTCACGTCTCTTGCATCTCCTGCATTAGCAGGTGGATTCCCTACCAGTGCACCACCTGGGAAGGCCTCTTAACTAAGGAAATGGCCATGAACCTATTGAGTAAGCCTCCTCTTCACCTGATGGAATCAAAAAAACTTCATGTGCCAAGGATAGCCCCATTGCAAATAAAAAGCTCTCCATGTACATCCACAAAAGATCAAAGTTTGTTGCATATCTAACAAATCAAATGATTGCTCTTGTTTTTAGCCTTTAAGGAAGAAATTATTGCTTTTCTTTGTTTGTTTTTGGCCTCACAGCATGGTGTGTGTGATCCAAGTTCCCTAACCAGGAATCAAACCCACACCTCCTCCAGTGGAAGCGAGGAGTCCTAACTACTGGAACACCAGGGAAGTCCCAGAAGTTACTTTCATAATGGAAAAAAAAGAGCAAAGTATATTTATTTAAGTAAAAATATATAATGAAAAATAGAGAGACTTTTCATTCTGTCCCTTTGCACAGCTTTCCGGGGGTGGGGGGGGGAGTAATTTTTTTCTAGGTTCTAGGATGAAAGGGATTCTGTCCATTTAGTGTGCTAACTTGTTCAGTAGCTCAGTTGTGTCTGACTCACTATGACCCCATGGACTGCAATACTCTAGGCTTCCCTGTCCTTCAATATCTCACAGAGTTTGCTCAAATTCATATTCATCAATATTAGATATGTGTAGTGATGTTTCTGGAGAAGGCAATGGCACCCCACTCCAGGACTCTTGCCTGGAAAATCCCATGAATGGAGGAGCCTAGTGGGCTGCAGTCCATGGGGTTGCTAAGAGTTGGACAGGACTGAGCGACTTCACTTTCACTTTTCACTTTCATGCATTGGAGAAGGAAATGGCAACCCACTCCAGTGTTCTTGCCTGGAGAATCCCAGGGATGGGGGAGCCTGGTGGGCTGCCATCTATGGGGTCGCACAGAGTCAGACACGACTGAAGCGACTTAGCAGCAGCAGCAGCAGTGATGTTTCAGAATGTTTGTTTATGCACTAGTTCAGACAACTTTTCCTGTTACTTGTTCTTGATAAGTGAAAATTGCAGGGAAATAAAAATACACATCAAAACATGGGAAAAAATTCATATTCATTAAGCTGGTGATGCTATCTAACCATCTCATCCTCTGCCACCCTCTTCTCTTTTTGCTTTCAATTTTTCCCATCATCAGGATCTCTTCCAACGTGTCAGTTCTTTACATCATGTGGCCAAAGTATTGAAGCTTCGGCTTCAGTATCATAGCACTAGTTTATAACATGCCCTATTCTGTCCTTCTCTCTCTCATATGAATATATAAGTGTATATGAATATACACATATATGTATATCCTTTACTGATTCATTAAATCAGTAAAGAATAGCTAATAAATATATCAGTCTCCAGAGTGCAGGGATGTTTTTTTGAGATGTTCAAATGTTGGCCATACCACCTCAGCCAACACAACAGCAAAGGTTCTAAAGCCTGAACTTGAAAGCATTTCAGATGGACTCTGTTTTATAAAACCAATCAGATAAAACTGACATCCATTTAATAATGCAACAACTCCTTAAATTGAAGCATCAAAACTGTCATGAAACAGATTAAATTTTATTTGCTCTGGAGGCATGGTTAATCTGAGTTCCTTCCCTGAAATACCTTAATCAAGCTGTGGCTATGACCAGAGCTTCTCTGAATTTCTTCTGATCTAGAACTCTTGCCCCACCTGAGATTCAGCCTATAGACATGGATGGCAAAGTGAAGAATAAACCACTCAGGTTTTATGAGGGCTTCTCCTCTGAATACCACACTGGTCAGAGTTTCTTCTTGTCAGTTGCTCTGGAAGGCATCACCACCACCATCCACCATGCCCAGCCCTGTACGGTCTTTGGGAAGAATGTTAATGAACATCTGGACATGAGTCCTTTCACCATTCACAGCACAGTCAAAATCCAGCCATCCCATGTTGGACCTGGCCAAAAGTTTTTTTAATAGCAAGATAAAAAGACATTATAGATGGAACAAGCAGGACAGCTTTACAGGGAAGTTAGCCCTTTGTTAAGTTTTTCAACTTAAGAGGACATTATCCAGATAAATGTGTCATGAATTACTAATGTTGAATTTATCCAATTCAGGTTGGCAATCACGAAAGTCAAACCATGCCACTGTTTTGTCTGCCTGATTGTTTTTGTTGTTGTTTAAATCTGGAGTATCAGCTTTCATCTTGGATAATAAAAAGGTGACATTTTGAACAGAAAATGCAAATTCACAGAAAAAAATCGCACAACTTGCCATCTGTCAATCTAGTAGCCAACTGACATGAATGACAATGATGGGAGAATATCTGTGATATTCTGTGTTCAGAACATCTGTGAATGAACATTAATTGTCAGATATATTTCAAGGGAAAATGCCGAGAAGCATTGATTCGGATATGGATGGATAGACGGATGGATGAGAGTATAAGGTAATGACTATGAGATATCCATATAGACTATTTAGATTCAAATCCTAACTTTGCCACTTACTATCTCTGTGACTGAGAAAATCTGCATGAACCTCAGTCTTCTCTGTAAAATGAAGACAATGATGATGGTTCTATCTACCCCACAGACTTCTGGTGAGAACTGAGAGATTAAATATGTTTTACAGCACGTAAAATAACATGTGGTAACTTGTAAGCCCTCAAAAACTGCTAGCTTTTCTAGTGATAATTAAAAAGAAAGCCACATTCTACATAAAATCATGTTTATTTCTTATATTTCTACAAAGCTTTAGAATTTTCTATAAATTGTTCACATATTTTAAATCATCTGATCATCAGTACAGGCACATGACTTAGATGTAAGACATAGTTATAATAACAATTTGAGCATATGAGCAACCAATTGGGAGATAATACACTTTGCTACTACTACTACTAAGTCACTTCAGTCGTGTCCCACTCTGTGCGACCCTATGGACTGCAGTCCACCAGGCTCCTCCATCCATGGGATTCTCCAGGCAAGAACACTGGAGCGGGTTGCCATTTCCTTCTCCAATGCATGCAAGTGGAAAGTGAAAGTGAAGTCGCTCAGTCATGTCCAACTCTTAGCGACTCCATGGCCTGCAGCCTACCAGGCTCCTCCATCCATGGGATTGTCCGGGCAACAGTACTGGAGTGGGGTGCCATTGCCTTCTCCCACACTTTGCATTAACTCAAATTAATTTAATGGAAAAACAAATACTACAGATCAGGACTCAAAACCTGGCTTTGCCAATTAATTAACTCAGATTTTGGAAAAGTCACTTAACCTGTCTAACCTCAGTTTCCTTATCTATAGAATATGATAAAATGATGACATATTTATAAGATTGCTATAAGGTTTGTCCTATTATTCAATAAATATTTATGGTGTGCTTCTTAGGCACCAGACACTGTGCTAAAAATTGATATGATGAAGTAAAGCATTGCAAATTCCAGGCATTTCGAGCAATTGATACATTTTAATCACATTCATTGTTTTTATCATTGGTTGCTGTCCCAGAGATTTCATAGGAAGAGGACAGCATAACCAGATATTGAACTCAGAACTTGTTTTTTATTCATATAAAAACTTAACAAAGTTTTCTAAAGGTCTCCTAATGGGTGAATGGTCACTAGAGTTTCAGGGAGGCAAGAGTTCTTTCTGGACAGAGCGTCTGGCAGGTGAAAGATGTGGATGAGTATAGACTTTAAACATGAGTTCATTTGGTTTTCATTTTGTTTTGTTTTTACTTTAACTCAACAAGAAGCACCCATTTGAAGGGAACAGTTTGATGCATTTTCACATGTGTGTACACCCACATAATCACCACTTCAGTCAAGATATAGAATATTTTCATCACCTAAAAGATCCCCTCATGCCTGCTTGCCGTCAATACCTCCACCACTGTCCCCAGGCAACTATCAATCTACTTTCTCTCACTTTAAATTAGTTTTGCCTGTTCAATAATTTCGTAAAATAGAATCACACAGTATACAGTCTTCCTGTGTCTGAATTCCTTCACTAAGAATATTTTAGAGATTCATCCATATTACAGCACATATCAGATTTTTTTTTCCTTTGTGTTGTTGACTAATAGCCCATTGTATGGATATGTCTTCATTTGCTTTGCTATTCATCTGTTGATAAACATTTGGATGATTTTCAGTTTGGGGCAATTATGACTAGGACTGCTGTGAGCAATCGCTTGCATCTGTGTTTTCATTTCTCTGGGGTAAATACCTAGGAATGGGATTCCTGAATCATAGAAGTGTGTGTTTGTGTGTGTGTTTAATTTAAAGAAAGTTCAAAAATGTCTTCCAAAGTGGCACTCTCACCAGATGCGTAGGCAGAGTCCGAATTGCTCCATGTTCTTGCCCATTCTTGGGTTCACTTTACTTTTTAAATGTATTTTATTACTGGAGTAGAATTGAGTTATAATGTTGTGTTAGTTTCCGCGGTACAATGAATTGATTCAACTATGTGTATACATATATCCCCACCTTCTTGAGCCTCTCTCCCACCCCCCGGCCCCGTCCATCTAGGTCACAGCAGAGCACTGAGCTGCACTCCCTGTGCTATCCAGCAGGCTTCCCACTAGCTGTTTATTTCACTCATGGCAGTGTATATATGTCAGTCGCACTCTCCCCTTCCCTCCTCCATGTCCACAGGGACGTTCTATATGTCTGTGTCTATCTGCCTGCCCTGCAAATAGGTTCATCTGTACCATCTTTTCTAGATTCCATATATAGGCATTAATAAATGACATTTGCTTTTTCTCTTTCTGACTTACTTCACTCTGTATAACAGACTGTGACTCCATCCACATCACTACAAGTGACCCAATTTCATTCTATTTTATGGCTGAATAATATTCCATTGTGTATATGCACCACATCTTCTTTATCTATTCATCTGTCAATGGATGTTTAGCCTCCTTCCTTGTCTTTTACAAAAGAGGCAAGAATCAACAATGAAGAATACATGATGGGTTTACTTTTCTTTAATATGTTTTGTTTTGTTTTGTTTTTTTACTGAATGATGATTGATTTAGAGAATTTTGCTGTTTTCTGTCAAACCTCAACATGAATCAGCCATAAGTATACATAGATCCTCTCCCTTTTGAAACTTCCTCCCATCTCCCTCCCCATCCCACCCCTCTAGGTTGATACAGAGCCCCTGTTTGAGTTTCCTGAGCCATACAACAAATTCCTATTGGCTATCTATTTTACATATGGTAATGTAAGTTTCCATGTTACTCTTTCTATACATCTCACCCTCTCCTCCCCTCTCCCCATGTGCATAAGTCTGTTCTCTATGTCTGTTTCTCCATTGCTGCCCTGTAAATAAATTCTTCAGTGCCATTTTTACAGATTCTGTATATGTGTGTTAGAATACAATATTCATCTTTCTCTTTCTGACTTACTTTACTCTGTATAATAGGTTCTAGGTTCATCCACCTCATTAGAACTGACTCAAATGCATTCCTTTTTATGGCCGAGTAATATTCCATTGTGTATATATACCACTACTTCTTTATCCATTCATGTATCGATGGACATCTAGGTTGCCTCCATGTTCTAGCTATTCTGCATAGTGCTGCAATGAACAATGGGATACATATTTAGTTTCCAAACTATACAAGCAGCTCATACAACTCAATACCAGAAAAATAGACAATCCAATAAAAAAGTGGGAAAAAGACCTACCTAAAGAGACTTTTATCCAAAGAAGACATACAGATGGCTAACAAACAGATGAAAAGATGCTCAACATCACTCATTATTAGAGAAATGCAAATCAAAACCACAATGAGCTATCACCTCACACTGGTCATAATAGCCATGATCAAAAAGTCTACAAACAATAAATGCTGGAGAGGGTATGGAGAAAAGGGAATGTTCTTGCACTGTTGGTGGGAATGTCAATTGCTACAGCCATTATGGAAGACGGTATGGAGATTCTTTAAAAAACTAGGAATAAAACCACCGTATGACCCAGCAATCCCACTCCTAGGCATATACCCTAAGGAAACCAAAATTGAAAGTGAGTTGACTTTTAATGGGCAGAACTGTTGGTGACAAAGCTGAAAGGATCTTCGTGGGTACATACAAAGGACTCTCAAAAGCCCCCAGTTCCCTTTTCTGTGTGCGCCTATAAGGGAACTTTTCTAATGTCTTCCCCACCAACTCAAAAATCCCAGAAACCTTTCAGCACTAAGTGAAGAAAGCAAGCAAATGGCACATAGATGGGAGGGAGAAACTGAGGACAAGAAGATTGAAAAATAAACTATCCTAAAAAGAGACAAGTTGTAGCTACCATGGACCCATGTGAAGCAGAGGGTGGAAAGCAAAGCTCCACACATTTCCACAATTATTTTCATTAAATGTTTATTCACAAAACAATAAGATGCAAAAAAAATAATCCTAGATAAGAGATCTTTTTTCCAGTGGGTTCCACGGGGAGGTTTTTGTTACCGTTATGATTAGGTTTTGCTCAGACATCGAGGACTTGGCTATAGCCAACAAGGGCTCTTCATTAGCTTGCCACTAAGAATGTAAACACTGAAATCGATTATTTTAGGGTCAGGCACTGGAAAAGATTCTAATAAAATAAATTGACCAGCTTCCCACGGATGAGAAAACTCTAAAACCTGATGGCTTTTTGCTGGTAACTGCAGCTGTAAATTCAGGCAATCCAGGATAAATGTCGGCCTCCTTTCTGGGATAAAATGCCTCTATCAAGCTACCAAAATATCATTAAGAGAGGTATGGAATTGCTGCAGGGAGAAGCATGCAGGCCTTCTCCTCTCCTTTCCTGATCTCCTTAAAGCAATGCCAGACATGATGGATTTTGTATTATTAATACCATTGTGCCCACATCGGATTTGAAGATGCAGGGACATGCATCTATATTTAATTTAGGTGTCTGTCTGTTGATGTGGAAGGGGGGATACGAATGGCCGGTGGGAACGGTTCCCTTTATTCAATCATCCTGAACACAGTCATTTTACACGCTTTGTGCTCCTTTACGTCTTTTCGTGTCTTTAGCACATATCATTTATTTAACAAATCGTAATTGAGTACCTAGGTGCCCTTCCAGAAGCTGGAGACAGAAAGAGGACAAGACAAAGTTTCCATACTCATGGAATTATCATATACATGGGAAGACATGTAATGAACACACCACTGAACATTTAGAAACTATTAAAAAGGGCAAGAGAGGGACTTCCCTGGTGACCCAGTAGTTAAGACTTTAGCTTCCACTGCAGGCGGTGTGGGTTCCATCCTTTGTTGGGGACCTAAGATCCCATATGCTTTGGGGCCAAAACTCCAAAACATAAAAAAAGAAGCAATATTACAGCAAATTCAGTAGACTCTTTAAAAATGGTCCACACCAAAAAAATCTTCAAAAAAATAAGAAAAGAAAAGATGGGTAAGGCAGATAGAAAGTGCCTTGAGGAGCATGCTTCACGATAGCTATTGGTCAGGGAAACTCTCTCCGATAAGAGGATGTCTAAGTAGAAACATATGAACAGAAGTCGTGTCAATATTAGGGAGATGACATTCCAGGCAGAGGCAACAGCCAGTGCAACACGGTCAGCCCAGAGCCCTGTAAGATTTTTTGTACGATGGATGTATGGAGTGGGATACAGAGTAAAAGAGAATCCCAGGAATGACAGAAGATGAGTCTGAAGATGATGCTCATGTGATTCTTAAGAAGTCTAATGAATCTATATGAGATCTTCAGAAAAGCTACCCTGGCTGGGACAGGGTGCCTCCATCAGTAGACACAGGCCACCTTCAAGGTAAAAGAATGAATTCATTGAAAGTCTAGTTCAGGTGTGTGCACGCCAAATCACTTCAGTCATTTCTGAATCTTTGTGACACTATGGACTGTAGCCCACCAGGCCCTTCTCCCTGAGGGGATTCTCCAGGCAAGAATACTGTGGTAAGAATCCAGGAAATTCTGGATTCTGTACTAAGAATCCAGGGAATCTTCCTGACCCAGGGATGGAAACCACGTCTATTGTGTCTTCTGTACCACAGGTGGATTCTTTACCACTGATCCACCAGGGAAGCCCCCCGTCAGTGAGAGATTTCTAAATAATAAAATCATAAATATCAGTAGGACACAGATTTTGTAGGGCTTTGGATGGCAGGCAGAGGAGTTCAAATGTTATAAAATGAGGATGAGCAGTCATTGAAGGTTTTAATATATGGTAAAGGTGTTTAATCTTATTGACATATTCAAAACATATTAAAATTGGGAGAAAGCAATTACCAGGCTACAGGAGAAGTAGATACCAGGCTACAGGAGAACAGAGACCAAAGCATAGGGACAATGGGAGACATGAAAGACATCAAGAAGGCAATTCTTGGGAAACTTCCCTGGAGGTCCAGTGAGTTAAGAATCTGATCTTCCAGTGCTGGGGGCATGGATTCAGTCCTTGATGGAGGAACTACAATCACACACGCCACATGCCAGGGGTGTGGCCAAAAAAGAAGGCAATTCTTGGTAAGTAATGCAAGATGAAGAGGAGACATGAATTATTTAGCTTCTACTAATGCATCTGGGCTTCCCTAGTGGCTCAGAGGTTAAAGCGTCTGCCTCCAATGCGGGAGACCTGGGTTCGATCCCTGCATCAGGAAGATCCCCTGGAGAAGGAGATGGTAACCCACTCCAGTATTCTTGCCTGGAGAATCCCATGGACAGAGAAGCCTGATGGGCTACAGTCCATGGGGTCGCAAAGAGTCGGACATGACTGAGTAACTTCACTTTCACTTTCACTTTCTAATGCATCTACTAAGGACAGAAATGGTATGGACCTAACAGAAGCAGAAGATAAAATATCATGTATGAAATGAGTTGCCAGTCCAGGTTCGATGCACGATACTGGATGCTTGGGGCTGGTGCACTGGGACGACCCAGAGGGATGGAATGGGGAGGGAGGAGGGAGGAGGGTTCAGGATGGGGAACACATGTATACCTGTGGCAGATTCATTTTGATATTTGGCAAAACTAATACAGTTATGTAAAGTTTAAAAATAAAATAAAATTAAAAAAAAAAAAGAAGATGTGGCAAGAATACACAGAAGAGCTATACAAAAAAGATCTTCATGACCCAGATAACATGATGGTGTGATCACTCACCTAGAGCCAGACATCCTGGAGTGTGAAGTCAAGTGGACAAAGACATCCTGAGAAGTCTGTGTGCAGGTCAAGAAGCAACAGTTAGAACTGGACATGGAAAAACAAACTGGTTCAAAATTGGGAATGGAGTATGTAAAGGCTGTATACTGTCACCCTGCTTATTTAACTTATATGCAGTGTGCATCATGCAAAATGCTGGACTGGGTGAAGCACAAGCTGGAGTCAAGATTGCCAGGAGAGATATCAATAATCTCAGATGCAGATGATATCACCCTTACAGCAGAAAGAGAAGAAGAACTAAAGAGCCTCTTGATGAAAGTGAAAGAGGAGAGTGAAAAAGATGGCTTAAAACTCAACATTTAGAAAACTAAGATCATGGCATCTGGTCCCATCACTTCATGTCAAATAGATGGGGAAACAATGGAAACAGGGACAGATTTTATTTTTTTGGGCTCCAAAATCACTGCAGATGGTGAGTTCAGCCATGAAATTAAAAGACTCTTGCTCCTTGGAAGAAAAGCTATGACCAACCTAGACAGCATGTTAAAAAACAAAGACATTACTTTGCCAACAATGGTCCATCTAGTCAAGGCTATGGTTTTTCCAGTAGTCATGTATGGATGTAAGAGTTGGACCATAAAGAAAGCTGAGTGCTGAAGAATTGATGCTGTTGAACTGTGGTGTTGGAGAAGACTCTAGAGCGCCCCTTGGACTGCAAGGAGATCAAACCAGTCATTCCTAAAGGAAATCACTCCTGAATATTCATTGGAAGGACCGATGCTGAAGCTGAAACTCCAATACTTTGGCCACCTGATGTGAAGAACTGACTCACTGGAAAAGACCCTAATGATGGGAAAGATTGAAGGCAGGAAGAGAAGGGGATGAGAGAGGATTAGACAGTTGGATGGCATCACTGGCTCGATGGACATGAGTTTGAGAAAGCTCTGGGAACTGGTGATGGACAGGGAAGCCTGGCATCTTGCAGTCCATGGTATTGCAAAGAGTCAGACATAATTCAGCAACTGAACTGAACTGAATGCATCTGGATCCTCCTTTGGAGTAATTAATTCTACTGCTTGGTGTGAAATCTTAATACAATTCTTAAACTTCCAAGTTCCTTCCTGGCCAAATGTTGACATAACCACATGTGTGACCAAGGATCAACTAATTACAGGTTCAAAAATCTAAGAAGACTGTTTTTCAAGGGATTTTTGTAAAAGGAAAGTCTAACACAATTTCAATCCAACAACTAATTTGTAAAAGCAAGACAATGAAAAAGTGCTGAGAAAGTCAAACATCACAAAAGTTTAATGGGTAGGAAAGAAAGCATTCAATCAGTTGAATTATAATAGAAACACAATTTCAAAGAAGTAAAATATTCAGTGATGAGTCTCTACATGTTCAATCACTAATAGCTGTGTGTACATCTGTGCATACATGTACATGTCTGTAAATATTTTCAAAGAAATGATGGCTATTTATTAAAACATATCCTAAAAGGTCTTATTACATTCTGACATGTCTCAGGTGAAAAATACCAATCTGAGTTTACAAATATTTGGGATATTAAGAAGATAAAGCAATAAGAATATCTATTAATTAATCAGTAACTAAGATAATTAAATTATTAAGAGTAATAACTACTGTTTAAAGCATATCCCATGTTCAGGTACTGAGCTGGGGAAACTGCACAGTATCTTCTTTAAACCTAAACTGTGAAGTGGGCATTACCTGCATTTTATAGATGATGATCAAAGACATGATATAACATCCCCAAAGTCAGTTAGTGCAAAACTGAACTGAATTTTTCTCTTTTAGCTGCGTTACACAGCATGTGGGATCTTAATTCCCTGACCAGGGATTGGACCTATGCGGCCTGCATTGGAAGCACAGAGTCAACCACTGGACCACCAAGGAAGTCCCAGCAGAACTAAAATTTGAACTCAATTGTCCCTAACCCAAAATCTATCATTTTGAGTCTATTCTAAAACAACTGTAATCAAAAAGTTAACTTCTAAATAAGCAAGGAGTCATCCTCCAGTCTTAATAAACAGAGCACAATAATGTCTAAAATTAATGTTAATTTAATCTAGGAGACAGGAAACATGTTTCCCCAACATTTCATTCCAGAGCAAACAACCAAAAAAAAAAAAAAAAAAAAAAAAAAAAAAAAAAAACCTGTTCAACTTTTCAAAGATTTCTTGCCTCAAATTTGTGATTTTACTGTATAAATATGCAAGGAGCATTGTAAAAATACACACAACCAAACCCCATCCTTAGACATTCAAACGAGCTGGGTCTAGGGTAGGGATTTAACAAAGAGGAAAAATTACGGAGCTATAAAACAAACCAGGAAGAGTTTCCTGAGCAAAGATGAGCACTGTTGACTTAGACAACAGTCAAATCCAGCATGAAAACAGGCCCCAGCTGTCAAGGGGTGGCTGGACCGAGTAGCTATCATGCCACAATCCATTTGTGGAGCCTTGGAGAAAAGCTGACTTGGATCAGACTACGTTCATGGAGTCAGAGGTGTGCTAAGGATCCATGACTGCAGGATCTGTGAGCTACTGGAGTAAGCTGGCATCGAGGGTCACAGGTAGGTGAGAAAAACTATGCCAAGTTTCCTCTGGATAGTTTTTGCTTATTGAGAATTTGTTTGTGTTTTGGAATAGGCCAATGGAACAGAAGGGGAGTTATTTGCAGTTTAGAATTCTGCAAGTGAAGCCTGGGTGTGCCTGACCACAGCAGCACACCAAAGGCTGGCTCTCCCACGTATGAGGACCAGGCATGTCAAGTCTCGGCAGCTGCACTCACAGGCGTGTTTACAGCATCCTGGAACCCGCCTCTCTGAGGTTCAGGAGGCTTTCCTAGCTGGATGAACGACATAGCCACTCTGCCTAGTCTGAGCTGAGGTCTCCCACCTTACTCCACACTCTGAACAGACATCTCTTATGGAGCACTATACCAAGTATTCATTATTTAATCCTTGCATGGTGGATAAGAGGCTGAGATAAATACACAGAGGGAAATCTGAGTATGAGTAACAGGAAAAGGGGAAATTGATATTTAGATTGCAACTGATTTATTCACTATATCGATCATCAGAATCGAGTGGATAAATTTTTAAATTTCAGATTTATGGACCTTATCTAAAGACGTCCAAACGAGAATCTCATTCTGAAGTCTGGGAAATGCATTTCATAAGACCTCCTCCTCTGACCCAAGGTGAGGGTATTCAAAGCCTCTGACTCCTGTTTGTGCCTCCCTTTACTTTTATCACATGGGAAAGTAATGCGGGTACATATTAAAAAGTTATGAAGCAATATTAAAAAGAAATATGAGCACCAAGGAAAGTGGCTCTGTAAATATGAAGTGTAAATATTCTCAATAAGCATTTCTACCTCCAATCTCATCTAAAACAAAAGCAGATGAGCCCCGGGGTGTCTGGTTTTGGTCTATCAGAATCACTAAAACAGATTTATTCTTTTAGATAACATGATGAGCGGTTACATCTTTGAAGGGAGTTAGAAATCCATTTCTTCTCCTGGGTGCCCCTGGACTCAACCTGGAAAAGTTGCATTCATAACATCACAAAGAAAAATTCAAAACAAACGGAAGTTTTCTCTCCCCAGACACAAAACAATCAGAAAAGTTTGCATCCAGATAGGAAATACAGATATTTACATGATTATAATAGGATAAAAGGTGAAGAAATCCAAAATGAAAGATCCCTCCTGGCACAAAACCTGCTCTCACACGAGGGGCTTCAGAGTGTTCACTTGGACAATTCGAATACAGCTTGTCATGCCAATGAAGTCGCAGAATGCCCAATTCAGCCTGTCTGTCCCCAGAGAGATCCGAGGCCCCTCCAGGGCGGTGCGTCTGGAGAATGAAAGGAGCGGAACAGCGGTGCAGCCAGCTCCAGTCCCTCACCTGCCTGCATGATGGTTTAATACACTCAACCCTCAACTACATTATTTTAAAAATAAAATCAAGGGAGAGGAGATGAAAAGAACCAGGAGAGCGGCGGGTTGCTGGAGAGACTCACTGGCGTGTTCATCTTCCTGAATCACTTTTGCTCTCTCAAGGGTAGGGCCTCCTTTCCTATCTTCTCCCAGCTATGTTGAGTCTTGCTTCCTCCTAACTCACCCACCTCTCAGCCCCCTCCCCAGAAGCGCTCCCCCACCACACACCATCCAAGTGTTCCAAGGAAGCCGGCATGATGGATAACAGATGTTCTTTGACATATTGTGTCATTTATCACACAACAGCCCCAATCCCGCTAACAGGGCCTTTCCCATATGTCACTGTCGGCTCCTGAGCAGCCCCAATGCATCAAGAAGAAATGGTTTAATACAATGTGCTGTAATTCCTGAGTCACAGCTCAATGGAGGGCTTTGGGATGCTGAGGTCCTTTTCCTTTCCAACTTATTTATTTGTATCAACTGGCACCTGTTCCTGATAAATGGATGAGTGGACTCAACTGAGACCAAGTGGAAGGGGAAACTGACCACCAAATTATGTGCCAGGTTGGAAGGAAAAGGGAGATCAGTCTAGAGCAGGAAGCAGAAAATGAACCCTGCAGTCTATCACCATGCTCCTTGTAAGGCTCTTGCTTCTTTCTATGGAGTGGTTTGTCTGCCATGCTTGATGAGGAGCTTGCTGTGGTGAAAGTAAAAGTCCCTCAGTGGTGCCTGACTCTTTGCAGACAGTCCATGAAATTCTCCAGGCCAGAATACTGGAGTGATAGCCATTCCCTTCTCCAGGGGATCTTCCCAACCCAAGGATTGAACCCAGGTCTCCCGCATTGCAGGCAAATTCTTTACCAGCTGAGCCACAAGGGAAGCCCAAGAATATTGGAGTGGGTAGCCTATCCCTTCTCCAGCAGATCTTCCTGACCCAGGAATTCAGCCGGGGTCTCCTGCATTGCAGGCGGATTCTTTACCAACTGAGCTACCAGGGAAGTTGGCTTGCGGTGGTGAAGATCTATAAATCCAAACTGGCACAGGAGTGCCCTACTGTGTCCCTGAAGGGAAGAGATTTCATTGCATCAGCCAGAAGGGAAGTTTTCCTGACCAAGCCTCCACTTATAGATGCTCCTCATTTGACTGAAGCCAAGGTTGGAAAGACTGATGCTGAAGCTGAAGCTCCAATACTTTGGCCACCTGATGTGAAGGGTAGACTCATTGGAAAAGACCCTGATGCTGGGAAAGATCGAGGGAAGGAGGTGAAGGGGTGACAGGGGATGAGATGCTTGGATGGCATCATCGACTCAAAGAACACAAGTTTGAGCAAACTCTGGGAGATAGAGAAGGACAGGGAAGCCTGGCGTGCTGCAGGCATGGGGTCACAAAGAGTCGGACATAGATACAACTGAATGACTGAATGGCAACAAAGGGTTGCGAGGCATTTCCTGTTATAACCCATTCATCTCAGAAGTACTGCCATAGCAACAAGTCACACCTTTGCAAGCACCAAAAGCTATCACAGGTTCACACACTTCATGGATTTCTTTCTCTCCAGATCCCCTTGGTGGACTTGCTACTCTGTTGGTGTCCCAGGGGTCACATGTTACCAGAGTGATGGGCTTCAAATCAGAAGGAGCACCAGTGTGACTGTTCTTGATCTCTCAGGATTGGTTCACACCCACTTCTCTGGGAAGCAGAAAGGATGCTACTCCCAATAACACACACAGAGCAGAGTCACAAATCTATTCACCATTCAGCTCAGACATTGCTCCTAAAAAGATACCTCCCCCGCCCTTTTACTCCCCACCATCCCACTGGATAAGGGAAATCTTAAATTTTCATGTTGAGTGGGGTATCTTGAATTTTTCTGGTTTAAAATTTTTTTAGGCGTTGGTTACAAACAGCTCTGTTGGGGAAAAGATCAGTCAATTCAGAATTCAACTCTCTCTTAGAGCTATTTCCCCCTGTCTCTCCTTGCCCCAACACGACAGCTGGTTATAGGGAGATCCTATAGGTGGCTCAGATGGTAAAGAATCTGCCTTCAATGTGGGATACCCAGTTTCAATCCCTGGGTTGGGAAGATTCCCTGGAGAAGGGAATGACTACCCACTTCAATATTCTTGCCTGGGAAAACTCATGGAAAGAGGAACCTGGCTACAGTCCATGGGGTCGCAAAGAGTCAAGCACGACTGAGCAACTGACACTTTCATTTTCATGAAGGTATGGGCAGCAAGTGCTCTTTCCTCTTGTTTCAGTCCTTGGGCTGCAGAGGGCCGGCTTGGTCCACAGGCTGTTTGTATGTATTATATTAAAGCACGGTGGCTCTGTTGCTGGCCCAGTCTGCTCCTGCCTATTCAAAGATGGATTGTTTTTTTCTTGACCTAACCACATACTTCTAAAATCCAGCTGAGTATCACACACTGCATAACCAATATCCAATTAAAACCAGGCACAGCCTCCTGGCTTCATGCAAACAATTGTCTTAAAGCAGGTTTTGCTCCCTCTGTTGTTCCCTTCTCAGTTTCCAAGGCTACTGGAATGTTCCAAGCCTCATCTGTCATGTTATCATCTGCCCCTGCTCCTTGGATTTCACTGTTTTCCTTTTGATGCTCAGAGCTCTTCAGAACATGACCTGAGCTTTTGCTTAACCTCTTTTCCTGACCTCTCCAAGAACTGATCTCACCACTGTCTGCTGGGCATGTCTCTCCACAGGCAGAAGAGGCTGGCGTGACCCCCTGCCAATTCCACCATGATTACCTTCAACCCAGGGTGCTGACCCTTTGGTTGGGCAACTGTCATGTTTATATCTTGGAGAAGGGGAGCTGCCTGATCTCTCCCAATGACAGAGATACAGTGCCCTTCTAACAAGTGTACACCCTGCCATTTAGTCATTTAGTGACTTCAGGGGTTATGCTGGGGCCTTGGCATGGGCCTATTGGCACAGGTACCTGGATAGTCTCTTTGAAGCAAAGATATATTATTGGCACATCTACCCTCCTATCATCTTCTATGGTTCTCAAAAGTCATTAATTAAACAGAATTAGCCAGAGTCTACTCTATGTGCTCATCTCTGCTCCAAAGGCCATAAACCTTAGTTGAGCAGGAATTGGAGAGAGTTGTTGAAATTATTTTTCCCTTTGGTGGCTAAGACTGTAAAGAACTTGCCTGAAGTGGGGGAGACCCAGGTTCGATCCGTGGGTCAGGAAGATTTCCTGGAGACAGGAGTGGCAACCCACTCCAGTATTCTTGCCTGGAAAATTCCAAGGACAGAGGCGTGTGGTGGGCTAGAGTCCATAGGGTCACAAGGAGTTGGGTATGACTGAGCAACTTTCACTTCTGTAGTATGAGATGTTGAAGATTTTAGTTCCAAAGACAAAATACTAGATCAATATGAAAAAAGTCAGATTTTTGACTTCAGAAGTTTAAAGGATTGATGATCAGTGACATCCTTATTCAAATATCCCAATTACCTGTATAAACAAGCATCAGTCTCACAGCTACTTAATACAGACAGTCACATGACACAGGGCCACACTGATAGCCCTTCACAAAACGAGTCCTTGCCAGCGAGCCTCCATCTGCTGGATTTGAGCACATCATCTTTCTTGAGTTCATGTAGTCAGATGGTTGCTGGCCTTGGTCATCAATTACACCTCTAATTGAAAAAGTTAGGGCTTTACTCCATCTGTTCCTGACCCTCACTCTAATGCATGACTCTGACTCTGTTGTCCGTTCATTCCCATAACTATGCTGATCATGATGTTTCTTGAGCTTGTTTATCATACCTGACTATTCCACTTAACTCTTGGCACCTCATGTCCTCATGACAGGTACTTACTCCAAAACCCCTTGGTTTCACTCTCACGTACGAGAGTGTCTTAGAGGTTGGTTGCTGCTCCCTGGCTCAATTTCTAAGGCATCCATGATACAGTTTCACAGCAAGAGGCCATGGTAAATGCATGGAGAGTAGCTTCTTCATCTTGAATTAGAACATTAATAACACTGTTCTCTAGTTATGTGGCTTGGGGCAATGTACTGGACCCATTTCCTCATCTAATGAGAAAGCCAATTTTATAGGGTGGTCATGAGGAATAAATGAGATCATGGTCTATAAAATGCTTTACATAGTGACAGAAACAAAGTAAATGTTTAACTCTCATTCACTATTCTGAGTCTTATTATTATTATAATTCTCTATCCCGCAGCAGGGATAGGACAATCATACATGTCAATTTAGCCCTTGATGACAGGTTATTGACTGTAATCTCAACTTCTCCTCTCTTGATGCTCAAGAAGACTTTTACAAAGAGATCTACTTTTGTGCATAACCAAGTTATATATGAACCAATCATGAGTGTATTATGGGCTTCTTAGCATTTCCCCAGTTGGGTAAACTCCCTTATTATTTTTTTTAAAATTACTCCACACATCCCCCATGAAAATAGGATTAAATTTCCTCACCCAAAATGCCTCAGATCCTGATGAATGATTTTCACAGTATCTTTCGCTCTTTTATTGTCATTATCATGCAGCCTAGGAACACAGTGTTTCCTTTTCATAAAAATATAATACAGCTGCACAGGAATCACATAGAAATTATGGCAGAAAATTAGTCAATAAACTTTTATTATACAAGCCCTTAATGCTTTATTAATATTGAGGAACTTAAAATTAAGTTCTTTCCAGAGCAAGATTTACTGCTTCAACTTCAGAGATAAAGCTGGCTAGGACACCTAGTCCTAGGCACCTAGAGGCCCCTTCTGTGTCTCTGGTTTGTTCTCTCCTGGACTGTGTGCACTGATATAAAAATGCTCCCTAAGAAAATGGGATGAGCTTCTACTTACACAACCCCTCTGCTCTGACTCCTTGAGTGGATAAGGCATGGAAACACGACTGTTGTTGAGAGGAGGAATTCACTATTCACGATGACTGAAAAGAATGTGTGTGAGGTAAAGTCTGGTCCTACTCTGAAAATCTATAGATTTCTGTGCTTTGTTCAGCGCTGCCCCTTTAAAACTCTGATTCTCAGCCCTGTTGATAATCTTGGTTGAATCTCACTAAATAAAAACTTGTTCATTTATGTATTCATTCATTCCTTCTTTCAATTGATAGTGTTTTAAATACTAAGCCCTGCAGAAGCAAAGATGAATTGTCCCTACTCTCTTGAAGTTGATAATCTTAGAAAAATATACCATACAGGTCTGTGAACACTGAGCCATCAGAGTGGAGTTCAACTGAAAGAGACACCATCTCTACTGTGGGTTATCAGAGAAAGTCTACCTGGGGGAAACAAGATATAATTATCCTGACCAGATTTTTGAAATTTGTGACCCATGGATAATTATTATAGCATTTGACTATTTCCAACATTTAAATACTAACAGATCACACATACTTTATATTTTAAATTACCAACTACTCTCAGTTAAGTTCGACTTTTAGACAAATAGATAAAAATTTTAGAAGTATTATATCTTATTAAATATTGCACGGGAAATACTTATCCTAAAACATTATCTTTGCTTTCCTGAAATTCAAATTTAACTGGGTGTCTTCTATTTTAACTTGCTAAATCTGATTACGCTGCATGATTTCAATGGAGAGAGGAGGGGGATATGGAAATGGGCTTGATAAAGTGAATGGTATAAAAAAAAATAGAAAGAGGGGTAAGGCAAGTTCCTGAGTGAAGGAGTATTCCAATCTGCTTAGAACATGAGACTGGGGAGTACTACCAGGCTGTTCAGTGGTACAGAATCCACCTGCCAAACAGAAAATGTGGGTTCAATCCCTGGGCCAGGAAGATCCCCTGGAGAAGGAAATGGCAACCCAGTCCTGTATGCTTGCCTGGAGAATGCCACGGACAGAGGAGCCTGGCAGGCTCCAAACCAGGTTTCAAAGATTCGGACACGACTTAGCAACTAAAAAACAACAACAGCAAATTAGTTAATAAAAATAAGATCTCTGTTAAACTGAGCATTTTGGGCTAGGTCCCAAGCTGCTTACCTAGAGTAGCTTACTTTTTCTCTCAACACCCACCTATTATTATATTCTCCATTTAATCAGTGATACTTGGCTGGATTAAATATTTTGTCCGGTGATACTTGGTGATCAGGAAAGGCCGGAGCTGACCACAGATATCTCTAGTTTCTACTCTGATTCTTCACTCTACACAGCCACCCATGATAAGAACAGAAAGGTAGAAGGAGAAAGACACAGAGAAAGGGAGTTCGGAAGAGTAGGATTTGCATTTTTTCAACTTTCCACCACCTGATCCCTAAGCTCCACCCCACGGGCTTAGTAATATTTGAGGTTAATATTGCTGGAAGTAACAGCCACATTCAGAGAAAGCCATGGCAAGCCACTCCAGTACTCTTGCCTAGAAAGTCCCATGGATGGAGGAGCCTGGTAGGCTGCAGTCCATGGGGTCGCTACGAGTCAGCCGCGACTGAGCGACTTCACTTTCACTTTTCACTTTCACGCAATGGAGAAGGAAATGGCAACCCACTCCAGTGTTCTTGCCTGAAGAATCCCAGGGATGGCAGAGCCTGGTGGACTGCTGTCTATGGGGTTGCACAGAGTCAGACAGGACTGAAGCGACTTAGCAGCAGCAGCAACAGCCACATTAGTCACTTAACAGGACTGAGCCATCAACTCTCAAGCCATAATAAGTCTTAGGACCCAGCTAAGTTGGCAGAATCACCTGAGCATCAGGAGAAAAAGGAATTGAAAGGAAAGGATAAGATGGTCCCATGGAGACACAGAACTTGGGAGGACAAACTGGATCTCACTCTGTTTCTTGAAATGATGATGCTCAGTCAATGTCTCACAATGATAACCCAAGGGGGCCCTGGAGTAGGAACAAGGGTGCAGCCATCTTACTTAGAGCCCCCTCTCCTGCCTCTGCTGGAGAAAGGAAGTAGCAGAACACTGGGCTCCTGCTTCACCAAAAGCCAACACTTTCTATCAATACCAGGCCTTCAAGAGGAGCTGCTGCTGCTGCTAAGTCGCTTCAGTCGTGTCCGACTCTGTGTGACCCCATAGACGGCAGTCCACCAGGCTCTGCCATCCCTGGGATTCTCCAGGCAAGAACACTGGAGTGGGTTGCCATTTCCTTCTCCAATGCATGAGAGTGAAAAGTGAAAGTGAAGTCGCTCAGTTGTGTCCGACTCAAGAGGAGAGCTTGTGCCAAAGCATCAAGGTACTTAGAACTATGCTTGAGAGTAATATTTATTATGCATGCTTCTCATTTCACCTCTCTAAAACATATCTTAATACACATACTCAATGCCCTCAAATTGAGATAATCGATAAAATTCTGAAAACAACAGCCCATTCAGAATCCCCCTCTCTTTTCTTTCTTTTTTCTACAGTATTGTTTTAGCTTCTGCTGTACAATGAAGTGAATCAGCTATATGTATACATATATCCCCTCATTTGGCAGGAAAAGAGATACAGACATAGAGAATGGACTTGGGGACCCAGAGAGGGGAAAGGAGAGGGTGGGATGAATTGAGATCCCCCTTTTTGGCAAGAGTTCAGTTCAGTAGCTCAGTTGTGTCTGACTCTTTGTGACCCTGTGAATCGCAGCACGCCAGGCCTCCCTGTCCACCAACTCTCAGAGTCCTCCCAAACCCATGTTCATTGAGTCAGTGATGCCATCCAACCATCTCATCCTCTGTTGTCCCCTTCTCCTCCTGTCTTCAATCTTTCCTAGCATCAGGGTCTTTTCAAATGAGTCAGCTCTTTGCATCAGGTGGCCAAAGTATTGGAGCTTCAGCTTCAACATCAGTCCTTCCAAATAACACCCAAGACTGATCTCCTTTAGGATGGACTGGTTGGATCTCCTTGTAGTCCAAGGGCCTCTCAAAGAGTCTTCTCCAACACCACAGTTCAAAATCATCAATTCTTCAGTGCTCAGCTTTCTTTATAGTCCAACTCTCACATCCATACATGACCACTGGAAAAACCATAGCCTTGACTAAATGGACCTTTGTTGGCAAAGTAATGTCTCTGCTTTTTAATATGCTGTCTAGGTTGGTCATAACTTTTCCTCCAAAGAGCAAGTGGCTTTTAATTTCATGGCTGAAAACACCATCTGCAGTGATTTTGGACCCCCCCAAAATAGTCTGACACTGTTTCCACTGTTTCCCCATCTATTTGCCATGAAGTCATGGGACCAGATGCCATGATCTTTGTTTTCTGAATGTTGAGCTTTAAGCCAACATTTTTCACTCTCCTCTTTTACTTTCATCAAGAGGCTCTTTAGTTCTTCTTCACTTTCTGCCATAAGGGTAGTGTCATCTGCATATTTGAGGTCATTGATATTTCTTCTGGCAATCTTGATTCCAGCTTATGCTTCCTCCAGCCCAGCATTTCTCACAATGTACTCTGCATATAAGTTAAATAAGCAGGGTGACAATATACAGCCTTGATGTACTAAAAAAAAAAAGTGGTTTTGATGGAAAATTCTTAAGAAGTCCAGAGTCATTTGATATAAACAATATAAAAGCTCATTTAGATCTCTTTGAGATTGATGGTTTTGCAAGATTTGACAAGGCTAGTTTGTTTTATTATGGTGGAGTTGCAGAATCTTAAAAAAGATTTGGAGAAGTATGAAATTTGGTGATTCTTTATTCCTTCATAGGTTTTTCTAGAACCATAAGCAGATCCTCACTGTGTCTGAAAATTATTCACACCTTCCTCCCTCCATCTTTCTTTAGCTTATTCATTAACAATAATTAACGTTGGGTACCTACTCCTTATTAACACAGCTGATCTGCTTTATTTGCAAATAATAATTTTGAGATCATGGTTGTCAACTAATATTAATTTACTAAAATAATTCTTCCTATTAACTTAGTGTAACTGCCATTGGAGCAAAGACCATGCCTCTGGTGTTTATCACTCTACACAAGGCTTAGTGCAGAGCCTGTCACTTAGTGGTAGTACGTTAATTATCTACTGAATGGATGGAAAATAGTTACAATTTCCCTACTTCCAAACTCTTCTTGCACAAAAAGCCAGCTCTGGGCAAGACCATCTTTACCACCAAGAAACTTGCTCCCACAAACCCACAGGACACATTGATCCTATTTCATATCTACTTTTTCATTAATTTTATGATATGCCATATTTGCCTATTTTATTACGTATTTTGGATCTCTTCTTTGGCTTGGCCTAAGTGGCAGCCTTCGCCTTTCTCCTACACACCATCTGAGTCTTAGCTATGCATAGTTTGGGCCAGAGATGGAACCTTTACCAAGCTGATTCACAACAGGATGAAAATGAATGCCCCAACACACACACTCTTCCTACCACCACGGGGAGGGATAAGTTAATAGCCATCTGTATGCATGCAAGGCTCAGAATCAAGGAGTTCAGTAAGAAATGGGTGAGCAAAGGGGAGAGAGGAAAGGGTTGGAAGAAAAAAAATTAAGAAATTTTCATTGCAGTCACTCCAGGGAGACATTCAAAGTATCATCTTAAGAGAAAGGAAGTGAATTCAAATGATTCCCTAGACTGTGATGAATGCCATGAGAATAACTTTCAGCTAAAATAAGAAGCCAATAGAGCTGTTAATAATTCATACTGCATTGTTATGATATTGATAATTAACTGTAATAACAATAGCTGAAGATTGAGCAGTTAGTATTTGCCACAGATCTAGTTAAGCAATTTATTTGATTATCTCATTTAATGGATAGGTTTCATAATCTACTTCACTTTACTGGTAAGGAATCTGAGCCTCAGAGAGGTTAGCTATGTGTCCAACCAGGCCAGAAATTTCAGAAGTTGGGCCCCAAACCCCATATGTTCTTCCTCTAGTCTACACTAGATTAGTGACCAACTTGAAATTTAACTTTAGATGTTCTAATTCTAAAGAAGCCCACTGAGAATAAAGTATCACAGGACTATAAATCTGTAATTTGGTTAAAACTTCTGATTCACATGGAAATGATTACTGAAAAGTTAGCCTAATGATAGTTCATGGCTTAAAATAAGGACTCTTTAAAAATACAAATTTACCAGGTCTGACTAAAGTAAAAATGCTACCTCTTAAGTGGTGATAAGTTAAACATCGAGCAAGATTAGGCCTTCCCACCAAACTTAGTGGAAGACCTTCAAAGTTCACAGTTTATCCCCCTCTGCCTGGTCTTGACCTTTCCTAATTACTTTCAGTATAAGAACAACTCAGAACTGAAATAGTAGGTGGAAATCAAGAATATAAGTAGAAAATAGGGATGAAAATTTTAACATAAACATATTTTTAATATAGGACTCATATGTGCTTATATAGAGATTTACTTGGGTAAGTTAATGACCAAGAAAAAAAAGAAAAACAAAAAAAAAAAACAAGAATTCTCTTCCTTGTCTCTTCCCCTTTAGAAATTACAAGAATAACCAAGTTGTCCAATCAGTACTTCCCCCTGTCCTTCTTATGCTTCAATTGAATGGATTTACAGTAGCTCAAGGGTCTTTCACCGTACATATTCAATCAAGAAAACTTACTGTTGGACACACACCTAATTTATAGGCTTCAGTAATTGTTGTGGCTGCATGAGCAAGACAAGTCCAGAATAAAAGGACATATAAACCCTGGGTTTACAAGTTCATTACTTCTGTATCAATTATAGCTGGACTATAAACCACTTCTGGGAGGAAGCCTTGTCCATTTAATCTTGCATACTACCTTGTATGAGCCCAGAAACACATCAGATATTAATTGTCACAGAGGTAACAATATAGCTCCCCTGTTCAATTCCAACATTCTCTGGTGCCAGATATCTTGGCAGCAGGTTGAAAAGTAGAGGAGAGGGAACCAACTAATGGATTCTATTTAAGGACATTTGATGAAAATGTTGACTGGCCCATGACTGATTTTATTCTTAGTGCTTAAATGTTAGTTAGTTAGTCAATTTGAATGTTAATTAGCCATAATGACAAGGAGTGTCTCTTTTTATGATCCTCTTAAAACATATCCAGGGGCTAATAAGCAATGGGTGCATCCCATAAATATAATAAGTAAATAAATTAGCATCAGTTAATTTAAATGTAAGCAAACTGCACTGTGAGGTCCTTCCTGGGCTCCTACTGCACTTGGCTTATTTTCCTCTCAGCATCATTTCTCCTCGCCTCACCAATTTCATGATCTAAACAATACACTCTACAGCGGAGGAGCAAGGTCAGACATTGAATTTAGAGTAAACCACGTGGACCTTGCTCACTTTTTAGACACATGTTGTCAGATAACTGGGCAGTTAGAATAAAGGTCAAAGGAAATAAGACTCATAAAACTCTGCTTTTGTGGACAGCTGATTTCACAGGGGTGATTAACCCAGATGGTTTGTACTGTCATCCAAAAGGTTAATTTGTTCAGGTAACTACCTAGATTCCATTTTGTAGGGATGGAATGGGGAGGGAGGAGGGAGGAGGGTTCAGGATGGGGAACACATGTATACCTGTGGCGGATTCATTTTGATATTTGGCAAAACTAATACAATTATGTAAAGTTTAAAAAAAAAAAAGCTGAAATGACTAGGTAAATAACGGATCAAGTGTTTCAGCTACAAGAAAAGGACTGGCTGGACACACTGTCTTTGAGTCGCTAAATCGTGTCCGACTCTTTGTGACCCCCATGGACTGTAGCCTGCCAGGCCACTGTGTCCATAGGATTTCCCAGGAAAGAGTACTGGAGTGGGATGCCATTTTTCTCTCCAGGGGACCTTCCTGACCCAGGGATTGAACCCACATCTCTTGCATTGGCAAGTGGATTCTTTACCACTGAGCCACCTGCAAAGACCAGCTGGACACGAAGACAGGTCTTAAGATGCCTGTAGATCCCTCCACTATCTGGATCAACTAGAATTATTTGTATCTGCCCAACTTTGGATGATGGAAGAGTGGGCAAAATCTTCCAAACTGGGTTCCATAGCTTAGGCTTCAGTAAGTCAGTGTCCGTAGGTGTAAGGTCTGCAGAAAGAAATTCAAGGTAGCAGAAAGGGAAGGAAGCTTAGGCTAAGGGATGCCCTCCTAGAGGTGTCAGTGACCATTCAGCACATGCCCGAGTTCTCCCAGGACAGACCCCTTCACACAGGGATGCTTCCTTCCCCAGGAAAAGTGCCTCATACTTTGCCTCACACACGGGAAAAGTAACACAAAAAGTGGATCAAGGGGAGGACTTTGCAGTAACCAGGTTTCTCAGTTAAACACATTCTGTTTAATATTTCCCTGGGACTCTCTCCCACTCTAACACTGACATAATTCCATGGAACATTCCTGAGCAGGATCTGCCACCATCCCCTTCTAGAAGGAACTGCTGTTGTTGTTGCTGTTGTTGTTGTTGTTCAGTCGCTCAGTCAGGTCCGACTGTTTGCAATCCCGTGGAGTCCTGCGTGCCAGGCTTCCCTGTCCTTCACTATCTCCAGGAGTTTGTTCAAACTCGTGTCCATTGAGTCAGTGATGCCATCCATCATCTCATCCTCTGTCATCCCCTTCACCTCCTGTCCTCAATCTTTCCCAGCATCAGTGTCTTTTCCAATGAGTCAGTTCTTCCCATCAGGTGGCCAAAATATTTGGAATGTCACCTTTAGACCTTCCAATGAATATTCAGGGTTTATTTCCTTTAGGATTGACTGGTTTGATATCCTTTCAGTTCAAGGGACTCTTAACAGTCTTCTCCAGCACCACATAGGCCCATTTGGGATGATGCCTACCATCCTGACTCTATCTAAAATTCCTCTGCCCATCCATTAAAGATGTGGCCAATGGCTAAAAAAAGAGCTAAAGGAACTCCATCTTCTGTCAAGGAATTCACTCGGAATCCTCATCTCTTCGAGGCCAGCTGGGCCATTCCTCCTTGAGCTACCAGGTTGGGGTCCATCAGCTTTAGCTGCTCCTCTCAGACTTCCCCTGGCTTGAGCCACAGCTGAGCCAGCCTTGGCCATTTTGTTCTGCACGTCATGGAGTGATGTCAGCCTTGATGAGAGCACCAGGACTGACCTGCAACCTCCGCTCTGGGGGCCCTGCAGCCTGGGCCCCTGGCAGCACCTGAGGGAGCTGAGGACAGAGCTCACTCCCCATGGCCAACGAGGCCTGTCCCTCTGCTGGAATACTGGCTTACAGCCGCACAACAGTGCCCCACTCCTCATTGCTCTCAAGGAAAATTCTTTCCATTTTTCCTGCCGTCAGATCCAGGAACAAATTAAACCCCAAACAGCATAGTCTCAGGCTTTAGATCTCCTGATCTTGTTCAGGCTTTTATCTAAGCTCCTCTTTATCTCTGTACTCCTTGGTGGTGACCTGATGTTATTTGAGTGAAAAGCACTGGTCAGAAAGAGTACAGTATAGAAACGGGGGGAAAAAGAGAGTAACTCTACACTGGAAGAACCTGACAACACCAGCTCAGTCGGGTCAACATCACTAGCGGGAAGTCGCATTAATAGAATTACCTTTAATATGATGTGATAAATAAAACCTATAACCCTAATCTAATCATGAGAAAAATACTAGACAAATTCCCAATAAAGGACCTTCTACAAACTACCTGACCAGTATTCCTCACAACTATAAAGGCATCAAAAACAAAGTCCAAGAATCTCATAGGAGATATGACACATAAATGTAATGTGATATCATGGATGGGGTCCTGGGACCACCACCAACAACAACAAAAGTACTTTAAGTAAAAGCTAAAGACATCTGAATAAAGTAGGTTTTAGTCAATAAGCATGTATTATTATAGGGTTATATTAATTGCAGTTTGACACATGCATAATCGCTTGTCTTGAGAATGGATACCAGGCTATACATAGGCCCCTCAGTTGGGTCCTGGACAAACAGAGTTTAGAGCCACAAATTGGAGCTCAATCTGGGAGCTGAACAGCACTGAAGACCCCAGCTTGGGGGAAGGTGGGACAGATAGGAGGCGAGTCCCTGGGCTCCAGGACTGCACGATAGGAAAAATGATTCAGAACTTTTATGGATTTTCAGTGCACAGTCCTAGAGCCCCATGATATTCAGATCTTCTGGAGAGAGGGGAAGCCTTTGAAGTTATTATAAACCACCTGCCTCATGTCAGGGCAACCAGGAGTCTCAACTGAAGACATATTAGAAGGTAGGCTCCAGGAAGTCAAAGAGGAAGATCACACAGACGCTGGGATCTGAACACACTACAGTAGGGTTCTGATGCAATTGTTACAATTCAGTCCCCAAGCTGACACAGTCTATTAAGTAAGCACTCACATTGTTCAATAAACATGGAAAGTGATTTGGAAGGAAAGAAATAGAACTGTCACTATTTGCAGACGACATGACATTGTGTATAGAAAACCTTAAAGACTCCATCAAGAAACCATTAAAACTAATAAACAAATTTGGTAAAGTTGCAGGATACAATCTGTTGTGTTTCTTTACAGAAATAACTATCAAAAAAAAGAAATTATGAAAACAATTCCATTTGCAACTACATCAAAAAGAATAAAATACCTAGGAATAAATGTCACCAAGGAGGTGAAAGATTTGTGAACTGAAATTACAACATATTAATGAAAGAAACTGAAGAATACAAATAAATGGACAGTCCATGCTCATTGATTATAGGAAGTAATATTGTTAAAATGTCCATACTATCCAAAACAATATATAGATTCAGTGCAATCCCTATCAAAATTCTAATGGCATTTTTCATAGTAATAGAACAATCTTGAAATTTGAATGGAACTACAAAAGCAATCTTGAGAAAGATGAACAAAGCTAAAGGCATCAAGTTCCATGATTTCAAACTATATCACAAAACTTTGGCAATTAAAACAGATATGAAATTGACACATAAAACAATGAAACAGTACAGAGAGTCCAGAAAGCAACCCATGCATATATGGTCAGTTAATTTATGAAAAAGGAGGCAAGAATATACAATTAGGAAAGAATAGTCTCTTCAATAAATGATGTTGTGAAAATTGGGCACAAGCAAAAGAATGAAACTGCACTGTACATCTTACATCCTTCACACAAATTAACTCAGAATGGATTACAGATCTAAATGTAAGACTTGAAACAACAAAACTTCTAAAAGGAAACAAAGGCAATAAGGTCCTTAACACAGGTGTTGACAAAGATGCTTTTTTAATCTGACACCAAAATCAAAGGCAACAAAAACAAAAATAAACTAATACTGAAGTGCTTCTGTACAGCAAAGAAAACTATCAACAAAATAAAAAGGCTACAGACTGAATAGGAGAAAATAATTCTAAATCATATATCTGAAAATAGGCAAGTCACCAAAACATACAAAGGACTCATACAACTTAATGGGAAAAAAACAAGCAAAAAATGGTTCAGAAATTGGCAGAAGATGTGGACAGACATTTGTCCAAAAAGAATACACAGATGGCCAACAGATAGATGAAAAGATACTCAACATATTAATTACTGGGGAAATGTGAATCAAAATCACAGTGAGATAACACTTCACACCTGCTAGAATGGCTATAATCAAAAAGACGTCAAATAATAATAACAAGTGTTGGTGAGGACTGTGCAGAAAAGGAGAGCCTGTGCACTGTTGGTGAGAACATAAATTGGTGCAGCCACTATGGAAAATACTACGCTGGTTCATCAAAAATCTATATAAAAACAGAACTCCCATATGACCCAGTAATCCACCTCTTGGTATTTATTCAAAGAAAATACAAACCAATTCTAAAAGATATATGCACCACATATTCTTTGCAGCATTATTTATAAGGCAAGATATGAAAACAACCTAAGTATGTTCATGAACAAAAGAATAAGGATATTATTAAAATGTATAATAGAATATTATTGAGCCACAAAAGAGTGAAATCTTGCCATTTGTAATGCCATGTATGGACCTGAAGGGTATTATGCTAAATGAAACAGATCAAACAGGAAAAAAAATGCATCATGTGGTCTCTCTCATATTTAGAATCTAAAAGAACAAGCAAAACAAAACAAAAAATCAAACTCATAGACACAGAAAAGATTGGTAATTGAAAGAGACAAGGTGCGGGGTGGGAGAAATGTATTAACTTTTTCTTTTTTAGTTTAAACATATTAATGCATATATATGGAATCTAGAAAGATGGTGCTGATGAACCTATTTGCAGGGTAGCAAAGGAGACACAGACACAAAGAACAGACTTGTAAAGAGTGGGGGAAGGAGAGAGCAGAGCTAAATGAGAGAGGAGAATGGAAACATATATATTACCATGTGTAAAATACATAGTCAGTGGGAATTTGCTGTATGAGTCAAGGAGCGAAAACCAGTGCTCTGACAACCTAGAGAGGTGGGATGGGAGATGGAAGGGAGGTTCAAGGGGGAAGTGAGGCTGATTCTAAGAGATCAAACCAATCAATCTTAAGGGAAATCAACCATGAATACTTGCTGGAAAGACTGAGGCTGAAGCTGAAACTCCAGTACTTTGGTTATCTGATGTAAACACTGACTCACAGGAAAAGTCCCTGATGCTGGGAAAGATTGAAGGCAGAAAGAGAAGAGGAAATCAAAGGATGAGATGGCTGGATGGCATCACCAATGCCATGGACATGAACTTAGGCAAACTTCAGGAGATGGTGAGGGACAGAGAAGTCTGGCAGGCTGCAGTCCATGGGGTAGCAAAGAGTCAAACATGACTGCGTGACTGAACAATAAAGGCTGATTTATGTTGACTATGGCAGAAACTAACACAATAATGTAAAGCAGTTCAGTTCAGCAGTTATTCTCCAATTAAAAATTTTAAAAAGAAAGAAACTGGGTAAAAAATATCACTTTTCTGTATAGTAGAATCTAACACAACATTGTAAAAAACTATTCTTCAATAAAAAATTAAAAGCACATTGAATAAAAAATAAAATGCAGGTGGATTCCTATGGCTTGTCAGACACCACATAAACACATAGGGTTTGTAATAAAGTAAAACAAAATCTTATTAGCTAATATTAATGGTGAAAGTCATTGTGAGTTATAGAAAAGCTTTACATGTAATTGTTTTACTGTCTAGTACTGAGGAAAAAGCAAACTTAGAGCATCCCACCTCTCTAAGTTGTCACAGAGCTTTAATGTCAACTATGGGTGAGTTGGAACTGATAGATGGCAAATTACTCAGAGGGCTTCCACAGTGACTCAGAGGTAAAGAATCTGCCTGCAATGTGGGAGTTGCAGAAAACTCAAGTTCCATCCCTGAGTTGGGAAGATCACCTAGAGGAGGGCACGGCAACCCACTCCAGTATTCCTGGCTGGAGAATCCCATGGACAGAGGAGCTTGGCAGGCTACAGTTCATGGGGTTGCAAAGAGTTGGACACAATTGAAATGACTTAGCTTCAGTTCAGTTCAGTTCAGTTGCTCAGTCGTGTCCGACTCTGTGACCCCATGAATTGCAGCACGCCAGGCCTCCCTGTCCATCACCAACTCCTGGAGTTCACCCAGACTCACGTCCATCAAGTCAGTGATGCCATCCAGCCATCTCATCCTCTGTCGTCCCCTTCTCCTCCTGCCCCCAATCCCTCCCAGCATCAGAGTCTTTTCCAATGAGTCAACTCTTCACATGAGGTGGCCAAAGTACTGGAGTTCAGCTTTAGCATCATTCCTTACATGAATGCAGATTACTCAGAAATTTATGTAGTAATATATACTTTTATGAACTTCTCATTATGCGCTAGGCACTCTGCTGAGCCATTCACATGTGTCATTTCCTTTCATCCTACCACATTCTGAGTAATGGAGGGATTGTTATATTTATTTTACAGGAGAGAGGACTACCTATAAAAGACTTTATGTAACTTTTCCAAGATCACTTGAGTAGTGAAGCTGACATTGAACCTGACAGTCCCGGAGTGAGACTGACTGGGGGGCACTGACTCTTGACACTGGGTCAGGCTGAGTGCTGAAGGACTGATGCTTTCCAACCATGGTGCTGGAGGAGACTCTTGAGAGTCCCTTGGACACCAACGAGATCAAACCAGTCAACCCTAAAGGAAGTCAACCCTGAATATTCATTGGAGGGACTGATGCAGAAGCTGAAGCCTCAGTCCTTTGGCCACCTGATGTGAAGAGCTAACTCACTGGAAAAGACCCTGATGCTGGGAAAGATTGAAGGTACGAGGAGAAGGGGATGAAAGAGGATGAGATGGGTGGATGGCATCATTGACTCAATGGACATGAGTTTGAGCAAGCTCTGGGAGATGGTGAAGGACAGGGAAGCCTGCTGCACAGCAGTCCATAGAGTCACAAAGAGTTGGACACAAGTGAGCAACTGAACAACAACCACAGGCCCATTCTGGCAAATGGGTTCAAAGCAGGGTCTCACAGTTTATAAGCAATCGGGTGCCATTAAAATGCTGATAGTTTAAACACCATGAGTGAAATAACTATGTCTTCATTGGACAGCTGTCATTACATACTGGCACGTTGGAGTCAGAGCAGGTTCAAATCCCAGTCTCACTACTTGGTAGCTGAGTAACGCAGAGAACGTTACTCAACCCCTCTGGGCCTATGTCTTCTTACCTGCAGAGACGATTTTAATATCATCACTCCCAGTGGGTTGTCACAACAACTAAATAGGCTTTTGTAAAATTAATTACTAGCACTGTTACAGTCTCATAATAAACACTGACTTTAAGGATTCTTTTTTAACAGAAACAGACTCACAAATATAAAAAACAAACTTATTGTTACCAAAGGGGAAACCCTGAAGGGAATGAGTTAAGAGTTTAAGATTAACACATATACATTACTATATAAATAAACAGATAAATAGCTAGGACTTACTCTACCTTGAGATAACCCATTAGGGAAAACAACCTGCAAAAGAAAATACCTAGAGAGAGAGAGAGACAGAGACAGAGAGAGAGTGAGAGAGCTTTCTCGGTGGCTCACAATTCTCCCTGCAGTGCAGAAGACACCAATTCCATCCCTGGTTAGGGACGATCCCCTGGAGAAGAGACTGGCGACCCACTCCAGTATTCTTGCCTGGATAATTCCATGGACAGAGGAGCCTGGTGGGCTACAGTCCTTGGGGCCTCAAAGAGTAGGACACAACTGAGTGACTAACACCCTATATAAATAAATATATATATATATATATGAGTCATTCTGCCGTATACCTGAAACTAACACAACATTGTAAATCAACTACACTTCAATAATAAAATTTAAAAAACAAAAAATAATCCTTTTTTATCTTGACTCAAGAAAATCCAGCATAGCACAACTAAAACCTATGCACTAAAAGAATGACTTGCAATTTGTGAGTTGTTGTTTAGTGGCTAAGTCATGTCCACCTCTTTTGAAATCCCACAGACTATACACTTTCAGGCTCCTCTTTCCATGGAATTCTCCAGGCAAGAATGCTGGAGCGGGCTGCCATTTCCTTCTAGAGGGAATCTTCCCAACCCAGGGATTAAACCCATGTCTCCTGCATTGCCAAACAGACTTTTACCACTGAGCCACCAGGGAAGCCCCATTTTTTTTTTGAGTACTCACTCAATATATAATAACATTAATATTATGCTTTAGTGTTCAGAGTCTTAGAAATTCTAAGATTGGATAAGACAAAGCATGATATTCTATTTGCAAGAAAAGAAAATACTGGAATCATAACAGGCTAGATTTCATGGTACTAGTCTCCCAAAAGAACAACTCCAAACTCAGTCATCAAAAGCTAAAGAGCTGACTGAACTCCAGGCCAGCATGGGCAACAGTAAAGAATATTCATCAAAGTCAATATATTGTGGCCATTTGTTGCAACATGGGTTTCTCTTAGGTTTCAGTTTATTTATGTCTCTGGCTGTCTTGGCATTATTCACAGCAAAGCTCAAAGGCAATGATAAGAAGGATGCCTGATTGCACAAATAACATGCCCTGTGAGAAATTCATTTGCCTGAAATAAAATGAAAAATGCAGACATAGTTCAAGGTTGTATTCACCCACATGGTGAGAACAGAGCCTGAAATTATAGGGCTTATGAGCATCTGGGAGAGGAGGCCCTTCATGTTGATTCCTCAGAGATGAATTGAAGTTACGATCCCAGGCAGCATTTGTGCCATACTTGTCTGTTCCCCTCTTTGTCAGATTTACATTGGAAGTCTGCAGGGCCCAGCTATAATTTTCAGCTTGATAGTGTGGCTGACAGTCTATTATGCTCAATGCAATTTTTAAAACTTTTACTTTCAAAGAAAAATCACAGCTTTCCTTCTCTTTTCTATTTACCATGCATGTGTTGCAAAGGTGAAGTTTTAGAATTTTTTTTTTTTTTTCAATTCCAGTGGTATAGAATAGACCCAGCCCATGAAGCTCTGTGGGCTTCCCTGGTGGCTCATACGGTAAAAGAATCCTCCTGCTATGCAGGAGTCCTGGCTTCAATTCCTTGGTCAGGAAGATCCCCTGGAGGAGGGCATGGCAACCCACTCCAGTATTCTTGCCTGGAGCATCCCATGGACAGAGGAGCCTGGAGGGTTATAGTCCACGGGGTCGCAAAGAGTCTGACACGACTGAGTGACTAATATGATGCAGCTCTGTTACAAGGCTGGCCCTGGAGGAAAGCAGAGACAAAGCTCACATGTTTTAGGCCAGCAGGCTAGATACAAATAGGACTTCCCAGTGGCTCAGCAATAAAGAACTGACCTGCAGCGCAGAGTACCAGGTTTGATTCCTGGGTCAAGAAAATACCCCAGAGAAGGAAATGGCAGCCCATTCCAATATTCTTGCCTGGGAAATTCCATGGACAGAGGACCCTGTCAGGCTACAGCCTGTGGGATCACAAAGAGTCTGACACCACTGAGTGACTAAACAGCAACAACAAGAGATACAAGTGCATGTCTGTTTTCCCACGGCTCTGGAGTAAGTCGGATACCTCCCAACAGAGAGACTACTCTGCTTTCTGCTCTGGACCTAAGGTTCTCACAGCCTAGTGATGTGGGGAATGAGCACCCCTGGCAATTCCTTTGTGAGAAGACATAGTGAAGAAGGACTGTTAACCCTTAGTTCCGCTCCTAGATCTATTCTGTCTCTCAGTCTTCATTTGTCCATGGCTTTGTTCTTTGAGACTTCCTGCTCCATGACACACCAAGAAATCCAGAAGATAAACCTTTCAATTATGCTTTTTACTTTCAGTGATCACTGAGAACATGAGTCAACAAATGTGCAAAGGCATTTAATTACAAGGCAGGAAAGGCCTGCGTGTGTGTGCGCTTAGTCATTCAGTCATGCCCAACACTTTGTGACCCCGTGGACTGTAGCCAACCAGGCTCTTCTGTCCAAGGGATTTCCCAGGCAAGAAAACTGGAGTGGGTTGCCATTTCCTTCTCTAGGGGATCTTCTCAACCCAAGGATCAAATTCGCATCTCCTGCATTGACAGGCAGGTTCCATATATATATATATATATACACACACACACACACACACATATACATATACACACACACACACACGCGCACGTGCGCACACACACACATATATATATATATTCAACCATAAAAAAAGAATGAAATAATGCCATTTGCAGCATTATTTGCAGCATGGATGAACCTAGAGATGATCATACTAAGTGAAGTCAGACAAAAACAAGTATCATATGATATCATTTATAAGTGGCATCTAAAAAAAATGATACAAATGAACTTATTTACAAAACAGAAATAGACTCATAGATATAGAAGGGAAAAAAAGCAATGGTTACCAAAGGGGAAAGTGGGGAGAGGAATAAATTAGAAATTCTGGATTAACCAATATACACTACTATATATAACATAGGTAAATAACAAGGATCTATTGTATAGCACAGGTAACTATATTCAATATCTTCTAATAAGCTATAATGGAAAAGAATATGAAAAAGTGTATATATATATATGTATATGTACATATGTATAACTGAATCACTTTTCTGTACATCTGAAACATTTTAAATCTACTATACTTCAAGAAGAAAGAAAAAAGTTAAAAATTAAAAAAAAAAAAAGAAAGGGTTTCGTGCCACTTGCTGCTTTTGGCAAGACTTAGTTCATCGACTTCCCAGGTAAGTAGGAATCCAAAGACCTGTTAAAGACCTGCAGATCTTATTCTGTGAACTCTGCTGTGAATCCATCCTCATGACTGGCAATACCTATGGTGAATTTATTTCCAGTCAAAATCTTCCCCATTTCAGATTTTCTCTTGCTTAGTTTTCTCAGAGAAAACATAGAATCAAGTCAACTCATAAAATAATAATTCAGCACATATTAAAAACACAAAGTGTATCCTCTTCCCAATATTGTCCCTAAACAGGACACTAAGAAGTAGATTATCCTTAATGTCCCAGTGTTTTAGTGTATATAGAGAAAAAGA